>NW_025964383.1:2337010-7227010 GCF_023055435.1 Haliotis rufescens
GACTGTGTTAGTGAACTCAGTCAGTGTTTAACAAGTCATCTTTGTCCTGTGTAGTTTGGTTAGGCAGGTGACTGTGTTAGTGAACTCAGTCAGTGTTTAACAAGTCATCTTTGTCCTGTGTAGTTGGTTAGGCAGGTGACTGTGTTAGTGAACTCAGTCAGTGTTTAACAAGTCATCTTTGTCCTATGTAGTTGGTTAGGCAGGTGACTGTGTTAGTGAACTCAGTCAGTGTTTAACAAGTCATCTTTGTCCTATGTAGTTGGTTAGGCAGGTGACTGTGTTAGTGAACTCAGTCAGTGTTTAACAAGTCATCTTTGTCCTATGTAGTTGGTTAGGCAGGTGACTGTGTTAGTGAACTCAGTCAGTGTTTAACAAGTCATCTTTGTCCTATGTAGTTGGTTAGGCAGGTGACTGTGTTAGTGAACTCAGTCAGTGTTTAACAAGTCATCTTTGTCCTATGTAGTTGGTTAGGCAGGTGACTGTGTTAGTGAACTCAGTCAGTGTTTAACAAGTCATCTTTGTCCTGTGTAGTTGGTTAGGCAGGTGACTGTGTTAGTGAACTCAGTCAGTGTTTAACAAGTCATCTTTGTCCTGTGTAGTTGGTTAGGCAGGTGACTGTGTTAGTGAACTCAGTCAGTGTTTAACAAGTCATCTTTGTCCTGTGTAGTTGGTTAGGCAGGTGACTGTGTTAGTGAACTCAGTCAGTGTTTAACAAGTCATCTTTGTCCTGTGTAGTTGGTTAGGCAGGTGACTGTGTTAGTGAACTCAGTCAGTGTTTAACAAGTCATCTTTGTCCTGTGTAGTTGGTTAGGCAGGTGACTGTGTTAGTGAACTCAGTCAGTGTTTAACAAGTCATCTTTGTCCTGTGTAATTGGTTAGGCAGGTGACTGTGTTAGTGAACTCAGTCAGTGTTTAACAAGTCATCTTTGTCCTGTGTAGTTGGTTAGGCAGGTGACTGTGTTAGTGAACTCAGTCAGTGTTTAACAAGTCATCTTTGTCCTGTGTAGTTGGTTAGGCAGGTGACTGTGTTAGTGAACTCAGTCAGTGTTTAACAAGTCATCTTTGTCCTGTGTAGTTGGTTAGGCAGGTGACTGTGTTAGTGAACTCAGTCAGTGTTTAACAAGTCATCTTTGTCCTATGTAGTTGGTTAGGCAGGTGACTGTAGCTAGTGAACTCAGTCAGTGTTTAACAAGTCATCTTTGTCCTATGTAGTTGGTTAGGCAGGTGACTGTGTTAGTGAACTCAGTCAGTGTTTAACAAGTCATCTTTGTCCTATGTAGTTTGTTAGGCAGGTGACTGTGTTAGTGAACTCAGTCAGTGTTTAACAAGTCATCTTTGTCCTGTGTAGTTGGTTAGGCAGGTGACTGTGTTAGTGAACTCAGTCAGTGTTTAACAAGTCATCTTTGTCCTGTGTAGTTGGTTAGGCAGGTGACTGTGTTAGTGAACTCAGTCAGTGTTTAACAAGTCATCTTTGTCCTGTGTAGTTGGTTAGGCAGGTGACTGTGTTAGTGAACTCAGTCAGTGTTTAACAAGTCATCTTTGTCCTGTGTAGTTGGTTAGGCAGGTGACTGTGTTAGTGAACTCAGTCAGTGTTTAACAAGTCATCTTTGTCCTATGTAGTTGGTTAGGCAGGTGACTGTGTTAGTGAACTCAGTCAGTGTTTAACAAGTCATCTTTGTCCTATGTAGTTGGTTAGGCAGGTGACTGTAGCAAGTGAACTCAGTCAGTGTTTAACAAGTCATCTTTGTCCTATGTAGTTGGTTAGGCAGGTGACTGTGTTAGTGAACTCAGTCAGTGTTTAACAAGTCATCTTTGTCCTATGTAGTTGGTTAGGCAGGTGACTGTGTTAGTGAACTCAGTCAGTGTTTAACAAGTCATCTTTGTCCTGTGTAGTTGGTTAGGCAGGTGACTGTGTTAGTGAACTCAGTCAGTGTTTAACAAGTCATCTTTGTCCTGATGTAGTTGGTTAGGCAGGTGACTGTGTTAGTGAACACAGTCAGTGTTTAACAAGTCATCTTTGTCCTATGTAGTTGGTTAGGCAGGTGACTGTGTTAGTGAACTCAGTCAGTGTTTAACAAGTCATCTTTGTCCTATGTAGTTGGTTAGGCAGGTGACTGTGTTAGTGAACTCAGTCAGTGTTTAACAAGTCATCTTTGTCCTATGTAGTTGGTTAGGCAGGTGACTGTGTTAGTGAACTCAGTCAGTGTTTAACAAGTCATCTTTGTCCTGTGTAGTTGGTTAGGCAGGTGACTGTGTTAGTGAACTCAGTCAGTGTTTAACAAGTCATCTTTGTCCTGTGTAGTTGGTTAGGCAGGTGACTGTGTTAGTGAACTCAGTCAGTGTTTAACAAGTCATCTTTGTCCTATGTAGTTGGTTAGGCAGGTGACTGTGTTAGTGAACTCAGTCAGTGTTTAACAAGTCATCTTTGTCCTATGTAGTTGGTTAGGCAGGTGACTGTGTTAGTGAACTCAGTCAGTGTTTAACAAGTCATCTTTGTCCTATGTAGTTGGTTAGGCAGGTGACTGTGTTAGTGAACTCAGTCAGTGTTTAACAAGTCATCTTTGTCCTATGTAGTTGGTTAGGCAGGTGACTGTGTTAGTGAACTCAGTCAGTGTTTAACAAGTCATCTTTGTCCTATGTAGTTGGTTAGGCAGGTGACTGTGTTAGTGAACTCAGTCAGTGTTTAACAAGTCATCTTTGTCCTATGTAGTTGGTTAGGCAGGTGACTGTGTTAGTGAACTCAGTCAGTGTTTAACAAGTCATCTTTGTCCTGTGTAGTTGGTTAGGCAGGTGACTGTGTTAGTGAACTCAGTCAGTGTTTAACAAGTCATCTTTGTCCTATGTAGTTGGTTAGGCAGGTGACTGTGTTAGTGAACTCAGTCAGTGTTTAACAAGTCATCTTTGTCCTGTGTAGTTGGTTAGGCAGGTGACTGTGTTAGTGAACTCAGTCAGTGTTTAACAAGTCATCTTTGTCCTTTGTAGTTGGTTAGGCAGGTGACTGTGTTAGTGAACTCAGTCAGTGTTTAACAAGTCATCTTTGTCCTGTGTAGTTGGTTAGGCAGGTGACTGTGTTAGTGAACTCAGTCAGTGTTTAACAAGTCATCTTTGTCCTGTGTAGTTGGTTAGGCAGGTGACTGTGTTAGTGAACTCAGTCAGTGTTTAACAAGTCATCTTTGTCCTATGTAGTTGGTTAGGCAGGTGACTGTGTTAGTGAACTCAGTCAGTGTTTAACAAGTCATCTTTGTCCTATGTAGTTGGTTAGGCAGGTGACTGTGTTAGTGAACTCAGTCAGTGTTTAACAAGTCATCTTTGTCCTGTGTAGTTGGTTAGGCAGGTGACTGTGTTAGTGAACTCAGTCAGTGTTTAACAAGTCATCTTTGTCCTATGTAGTTGGTTAGGCAGGTGACTGTGTTAGTGAACTCAGTCAGTGTTTAACAAGTCATCTTTGTCCTGTGTAGTTGGTTAGGCAGGTGACTGTGTTAGTGAACTCAGTCAGTGTTTAACAAGTCATCTTTGTCCTGTGTAGTTGGTTAGGCAGGTGACTGTGTTAGTGAACTCAGTCAGTGTTTAACAAGTCATCTTTGTCCTAGTGTAGTTGGTTAGGCAGGTGACTGTGTTAGTGAACTCAGTCAGTGTTTAACAAGTCATCTTTGTCCTGTGTAGTTGGTTAGGCAGGTGACTGTGTTAGTGAACTCAGTCAGTGTTTAACAAGTCATCTTTGTCCTGTGTAGTTGGTTAGGCAGGTGACTGTGTTAGTGAACTCAGTCAGTGTTTAACAAGTCATCTTTGTCCTGTGTAGTTGGTTAGGCAGGTGACTGTGTTAGTGAACTCAGTCAGTGTTTAACAAGTCATCTTTGTCCTGTGTAGTTGGTTAGGCAGGTGACTGTGTTAGTGAACTCAGTCAGTGTTTAACAAGTCATCTTTGTCCTGTGTAGTTGGTTAGGCAGGTGACTGTGTTTAGTGAACTCAGTCAGTGTTTAACAAGTCATCTTTGTCCTATGTAGTTGGTTAGGCAGGTGACTGTGTTAGTGAACTCAGTCAGTGTTTAACAAGTCATCTTTGTCCTATGTAGTTGGTTAGGCAGGTGACTGTGTTAGTGAACTCAGTCAGTGTTTAACAAGTCATCTTTGTCCTATGTAGTTGGTTAGGCAGGTGACTGTGTTAGTGAACTCAGTCAGTGTTTAACAAGTCATCTTTGTCCTATGTAGTTGGTTAGGCAGGTGACTGTGTTAGTGAACACAGTCAGTGTTTAACAAGTCATCTTTGTCCTATGTAGTTGGTTAGGCAGGTGACTGTGTTAGTGAACTCAGTCAGTGTTTAACAAGTCATCTTTGTCCTATGTAGTTGGTTAGGCAGGTGACTGTGTTAGTGAACTCAGTCAGTGTTTAACAAGTCATCTTTGTCCTGTGTAGTTGGTTAGGCAGGTGACTGTGTTAGTGAACTCAGTCAGTGTTTAACAAGTCATCTTTGTCCTGTGTAGTTGGTTAGGCAGGTGACTGTGTTAGTGAACTCAGTCAGTGTTTAACAAGTCATCTTTGTCCTGTGTAGTTGGTTAGGCAGGTGACTGTGTTAGTGAACTCAGTCAGTGTTTAACAAGTCATCTTTGTCCTGTGTAGTTGGTTAGGCAGGTGACTGTGTTAGTGAACTCAGTCAGTGTTTAACAAGTCATCTTTGTCCTATGTAGTTGGTTAGGCAGGTGACTGTGTTAGTGAACTCAGTCAGTGTTTAACAAGTCATCTTTGTCCTATGTAGTTGGTTAGGCAGGTGACTGTGTTAGTGAACTCAGTCAGTGTTTAACAAGTCATCTTTGTCCTATGTAGTTGGTTAGGCAGGTGACTGTGTTAGTGAACTCAGTCAGTGTTTAACAAGTCATCTTTGTCCTATGTAGTTGGTTAGGCAGGTGACTGTGTTAGTGAACTCAGTCAGTGTTTAACAAGTCATCTTTGTCCTGTGTAGTTGGTTAGGCAGGTGACTGTGTTAGTGAACTCAGTCAGTGTTTAACAAGTCATCTTTGTCCTGTGTAGTTGGTTAGGCAGGTGACTGTGTTAGTGAATTCAGTCAGTGTTTAACAAGTCATCTTTGTCCTGTGTAGTTGGTTAGGCAGGTGACTGTGTTAGTGAACTCAGTCAGTGTTTAACAAGTCATCTTTGTCCTGTGTAGTTGGTTAGGCAGGTGACTGTGTTAGTGAACTCAGTCAGTGTTTAAACAAGTCATCTTTGTCCTATGTAGTTGGTTAGGCAGGTGACTGTGTTAGTGAACTCAGTCAGTGTTTAACAAGTCATCTTTGTCCTATGTAGTTGGTTAGGCAGGTGACTGTGTCAGTGAACTCAGTCAGTGTTTAACAAGTCATCTTTGTCCTATGTAGTTGGTTAGGCAGGTGACTGTGTTAGTGAACTCAGTCAGTGTTTAACAAGTCATCTTTGTCCTATGTAGTTGGTTAGGCAGGTGACTGTGTTAGTGAACTCAGTCAGTGTTTAACAAGTCATCTTTGTCCTGTGTAGTTGGTTAGGCAGGTGACTGTGTTAGTGAACTCAGTCAGTGTTTAACAAGTCATCTTTGTCCTATGTAGTTGGTTAGGCAGGTGACTGTGTTAGTGAACTCAGTCAGTGTTTAACAAGTCATCTTTGTCCTGTGTAGTTGGTTAGGCAGGTGACTGTGTTAGTGAACTCAGTCAGTGTTTAACAAGTCATCTTTGTCCTGTGTAGTTGGTTAGGCAGGTGACTGTGTTAGTGAACTCAGTCAGTGTTTAACAAGTCATCTTTGTCCTATGTAGTTGGTTAGGCAGGTGACTGTGTTAGTGAACTCAGTCAGTGTTTAACAAGTCATCTTTGTCCTGTGTAGTTGGTTAGGCAGGTGACTGTGTTAGTGAACTCAGTCAGTGTTTAACAAGTCATCTTTGTCCTATGTAGTTGGTTAGGCAGGTGACTGTGTTAGTGAACTCAGTCAGTGTTTAACAAGTCATCTTTGTCCTATGTAGTTGGTTAGGCAGGTGACTGTGTTAGTGAACTCAGTCAGTGTTTAACAAGTCATCTTTGTCCTGTGTAGTTGGTTAGGCAGGTGACTGTGTTAGTGAACTCAGTCAGTGTTTAACAAGTCATCTTTGTCCTATGTAGTTGGTTAGGCAGGTGACTGTGTTAGTGAACTCAGTCAGTGTTTAACAAGTCATCTTTGTCCTGTGTAGTTGGTTAGGCAGGTGACTGTGTTAGTGAACTCAGTCAGTGTTTAACAAGTCATCTTTGTCCTATGTAGTTGGTTAGGCAGGTGACTGTGTTAGTGAACTCAGTCAGTGTTTAACAAGTCATCTTTGTCCTATGTAGTTGGTTAGGCAGGTGACTGTGTTAGTGAACTCAGTCAGTGTTTAACAAGTCATCTTTGTCCTGTGTAGTTGGTTAGGCAGGTGACTGTGTTAGTGAACTCAGTCAGTGTTTAACAAGTCATCTTTGTCCTATGTAGTTGGTTAGGCAGGTGACTGTGTTAGTGAACTCAGTCAGTGTTTAACAAGTCATCTTTGTCCTGTGTAGTTGGTTAGGCAGGTGACTGTGTTAGTGAACTCAGTCAGTGTTTAACAAGTCATCTTTGTCCTGTGTAGTTGGTTAGGCAGGTGACTGTGTTAGTGAACTCAGTCAGTGTTTAACAAGTCATCTTTGTCCTGTGTAGTTGGTTAGGCAGGTGACTGTGTTAGTGAACTCAGTCAGTGTTTAACAAGTCATCTTTGTCCTGTGTAGTTGGTTAGGCAGGTGACTGTGTTAGTGAACTCAGTCAGTGTTTAACAAGTCATCTTTGTCCTGTGTAGTTGGTTAGGCAGGTGACTGTGTTAGTGAACTCAGTCAGTGTTTAACAAGTCATCTTTGTCCTGTGTAGTTGGTTAGGCAGGTGACTGTGTTAGTGAACTCAGTCAGTGTTTAACAAGTCATCTTTGTCCTGTGTAATTGGTTAGGCAGGTGACTGTGTTAGTGAACTCAGTCAGTGTTTAACAAGTCATCTTTGTCCTGTGTAGTTGGTTAGGCAGGTGACTGTGTTAGTGAACTCAGTCAGTGTTTAACAAGTCATCTTTGTCCTGTGTAGTTGGTTAGGCAGGTGACTGTGTTAGTGAACTCAGTCAGTGTTTAACAAGTCATCTTTGTCCTGTGTAGTTGGTTAGGCAGGTGACTGTGTTAGTGAACACAGTCAGTGTTTAACAAGTCATCTTTGTCCTATGTAGTTGGTTAGGCAGGTGACTGTAGCAAGTGAACTCAGTCAGTGTTTAACAAGTCATCTTTGTCCTATGTAGTTGGTTAGGCAGGTGACTGTGTTAGTGAACTCAGTCAGTGTTTAACAAGTCATCTTTGTCCTATGTAGTTTGTTAGGCAGGTGACTGTGTTAGTGAACTCAGTCAGTGTTTAACAAGTCATCTTTGTCCTGTGTAGTTGGTTAGGCAGGTGACTGTGTTAGTGAACTCAGTCAGTGTTTAACAAGTCATCTTTGTCCTGTGTAGTTGGTTAGGCAGGTGACTGTGTTAGTGAACTCAGTCAGTGTTTAACAAGTCATCTTTGTCCTGTGTAGTTGGTTAGGCAGGTGACTGTGTTAGTGAACTCAGTCAGTGTTTAACAAGTCATCTTTGTCCTGTGTAGTTGGTTAGGCAGGTGACTGTGTTAGTGAACTCAGTCAGTGTTTAACAAGTCATCTTTGTCCTATGTAGTTGGTTAGGCAGGTGACTGTGTTAGTGAACTCAGTCAGTGTTTAACAAGTCATCTTTGTCCTATGTAGTTGGTTAGGCAGGTGACTGTGCAAGTGAACTCAGTCAGTGTTTAACAAGTCATCTTTGTCCTATGTAGTTGGTTAGGCAGGTGACTGTGTTAGTGAACTCAGTCAGTGTTTAACAAGTCATCTTTGTCCTATGTAGTTGGTTAGGCAGGTGACTGTGTTAGTGAACTCAGTCAGTGTTTAACAAGTCATCTTTGTCCTGTGTAGTTGGTTAGGCAGGTGACTGTGTTAGTGAACTCAGTCAGTGTTTAACAAGTCATCTTTGTCCTGTGTAGTTGGTTAGGCAGGTGACTGTGTTAGTGAACACAGTCAGTGTTTAACAAGTCATCTTTGTCCTATGTGTAGTTGGTTAGGCAGGTGACTGTGTTAGTGAACTCAGTCAGTGTTTAACAAGTCATCTTTGTCCTATGTAGTTGGTTAGGCAGGTGACTGTGTTAGTGAACTCAGTCAGTGTTTAACAAGTCATCTTTGTCCTATGTAGTTGGTTAGGCAGGTGACTGTGTTAGTGAACTCAGTCAGTGTTTAACAAGTCATCTTTGTCCTGTGTAGTTGGTTAGGCAGGTGACTGTGTTAGTGAACTCAGTCAGTGTTTAACAAGTCATCTTTGTCCTGTGTAGTTGGTTAGGCAGGTGACTGTGTTAGTGAACTCAGTCAGTGTTTAACAAGTCATCTTTGTCCTATGTAGTTGGTTAGGCAGGTGACTGTGTTAGTGAACTCAGTCAGTGTTTAACAAGTCATCTTTGTCCTATGTAGTTGGTTAGGCAGGTGACTGTGTTAGTGAACTCAGTCAGTGTTTAACAAGTCATCTTTGTCCTATGTAGTTGGTTAGGCAGGTGACTGTGTTAGTGAACTCAGTCAGTGTTTAACAAGTCATCTTTGTCCTATGTAGTTGGTTAGGCAGGTGACTGTGTTAGTGAACTCAGTCAGTGTTTAACAAGTCATCTTTGTCCTATGTAGTTGATTAGGCAGGTGACTGTGTTAGTGAACTCAGTCAGTGTTTAACAAGTCATCTTTGTCCTATGTAGTTGGTTAGGCAGGTGACTGTGTTAGTGAACTCAGTCAGTGTTTAACAAGTCATCTTTGTCCTGTGTAGTTGGTTAGGCAGGTGACTGTGTTAGTGAACTCAGTCAGTGTTTAACAAGTCATCTTTGTCCTATGTAGTTGGTTAGGCAGGTGACTGTGTTAGTGAACTCAGTCAGTGTTTAACAAGTCATCTTTGTCCTGTGTAGTTGGTTAGGCAGGTGACTGTGTTAGTGAACTCAGTCAGTGTTTAACAAGTCATCTTTGTCCTGTGTAGTTGGTTAGGCAGGTGACTGTGTTAGTGAACTCAGTCAGTGTTTAACAAGTCATCTTTGTCCTATGTAGTTGGTTAGGCAGGTGACTGTGTTAGTGAACTCAATCAGTGTTTAATAAGTCATCTTTGTCCTGTGTAGTTGGTTAGGCAGGTGACTGTGTTAGTGAACTCAGTCAGTGTTTAACAAGTCATCTTTGTCCTATGTAGTTGGTTAGGCAGGTGACTGTGTTAGTGAACTCAGTCAGTGTTTAACAAGTCATCTTTGTCCTATGTAGTTGGCTAGGCAGGTGACTGTGTTAGTGAACTCAGTCAGTGTTTAACAAGTCATCTTTGTCCTGTGTAGTTGGTTAGGCAGGTGACTGTGTTAGTGAACTCAGTCAGTGTTTAACAAGTCATCTTTGTCCTATGTAGTTGGTTAGGCAGGTGACTGTGTTAGTGAACTCAGTCAGTGTTTAACAAGTCATCTTTGTCCTGTGTAGTTGGTTAGGCAGGTGACTGTGTTAGTGAACTCAGTCAGTGTTTAACAAGTCATCTTTGTCCTGTGTAGTTGGTTAGGCAGGTGACTGTGTTAGTGAATTCAGTCAGTGTTTAACAAGTCATCTTTGTCCTGTGTAGTTGGTTAGGCAGGTGACTGTGTTAGTGAACTCAGTCAGTGTTTAACAAGTCATCTTTGTCCTGTGTAGTTGGTTAGGCAGGTGACTGTGTTAGTGAACTCAGTCAGTGTTTAACAAGTCATCTTTGTCCTATGTAGTTGGTTAGGCAGGTGACTGTGTTAGTGAACTCAGTCAGTGTTTAACAAGTCATCTTTGTCCTATGTAGTTGGTTAGGCAGGTGACTGTGTTAGTGAACTCAGTCAGTGTTTAACAAGTCATCTTTGTCCTATGTAGTTGGTTAGGGAGGTGACTGTGTTAGTGAACTCAGTCAGTGTTTAACAAGTCATCTTTGTCCTGTGTAGTTGGTTAGGCAGGTGACTGTGTTAGTGAACTCAGTCAGTGTTTAACAAGTCATCTTTGTCCTATGTAGTTGGTTAGGCAGGTGACTGTGTTAGTGAACTCAGTCAGTGTTTAACAAGTCATCTTTGTCCTATGTAGTTGGTTAGGCAGGTGACTGTGTTAGTGAACTCAGTCAGTGTTTAACAAGTCATCTTTGTCCTGTGTAGTTGGTTAGGCAGGTGACTGTGTTAGTGAACTCAGTCAGTGTTTAACAAGTCATCTTTGTCCTGTGTAGTTGGTTAGGCAGGTGACTGTGTTAGTGAACTCAGTCAGTGTTTAACAAGTCATCTTTGTCCTGTGTAGTTGGTTAGGCAGGTGACTGTGTTAGTGAACTCAGTCAGTGTTTAACAAGTCATCTTTGTCCTATGTAGTTGGTTAGGCAGGTGACTGTGTTAGTGAACTCAGTCAGTGTTTAACAAGTCATCTTTGTCCTGTGTAGTTGGTTAGGCAGGTGACTGTGTTAGTGAACTCAGTCAGTGTTTAACAAGTCATCTTTGTCCTATGTAGTTGGTTAGGCAGGTGACTGTGTTAGTGAACTCAGTCAGTGTTTAACAAGTCATCTTTGTCCTATGTAGTTGGTTAGGCAGGTGACTGTGTTAGTGAACTCAGTCAGTGTTTAACAAGTCATCTTTGTCCTATGTAGTTGGTTAGGCAGGTGACTGTGTTAGTGAACTCAGTCAGTGTTTAACAAGTCATCTTTGTCCTGTGTAGTTGGTTAGGCAGGTGACTGTGTTAGTGAACTCAGTCAGTGTTTAACAAGTCATCTTTGTCCTGTGTAGTTGGTTAGGCAGGTGACTGTGTTAGTGAATTCAGTCAGTGTTTAACAAGTCATCTTTGTCCTGTGTAGTTGGTTAGGCAGGTGACTGTGTTAGTGAACTCAGTCAGTGTTTAACAAGTCATCTTTGTCCTGTGTAGTTGGTTAGGCAGGTGACTGTGTTAGTGAACTCAGTCAGTGTTTAACAAGTCATCTTTGTCCTGTGTAGTTGGTTAGGCAGGTGACTGTGTTAGTGAACTCAGTCAGTGTTTAACAAGTCATCTTTGTCCTGTGTAGTTGGTTAGGCAGGTGACTGTGTTAGTGAATTCAGTCAGTGTTTAACAAGTCATCTTTGTCCTGTGTAGTTGGTTAGGCAGGTGACTGTGTTAGTGAACTCAGTCAGTGTTTAACAAGTCATCTTTGTCCTGTGTAGTTGGTTAGGCAGGTGACTGTGTTAGTGAACTCAGTCAGTGTTTAACAAGTCATCTTTGTCCTATGTAGTTGGTTAGGCAGGTGACTGTGTTAGTGAACTCAGTCAGTGTTTAACAAGTCATCTTTGTCCTATGTAGTTGGTTAGGCAGGTGACTGTGTTAGTGAACTCAGTCAGTGTTTAACAAGTCATCTTTGTCCTATGTAGTTGGTTAGGGAAGTGACTGTGTTAGTGAACTCAGTCAGTGTTTAACAAGTCATCTTTGTCCTATGTAGTTGGTTAGGCAGGTGACTGTGTTAGTGAACTCAGTCAGTGTTTAACAAGTCATCTTTGTCCTATGTAGTTGGTTAGGCAGGTGACTGTGTTAGTGAACTCAGTCAGTGTTTAACAAGTCATCTTTGTCCTATGTAGTTGGTTAGGCAGGTGACTGTGTTAGTGAACTCAGTCAGTGTTTAACAAGTCATCTTTGTCCTGTGTAGTTGGTTAGGCAGGTGACTGTGTTAGTGAACTCAGTCAGTGTTTAACAAGTCATCTTTGTCCTATGTAGTTGGTTAGGCAGGTGACTGTGTTAGTGAACTCAGTCAGTGTTTAACAAGTCATCTTTGTCCTGTGTAGTTGGTTAGGCAGGTGACTGTGTTAGTGAATTCAGTCAGTGTTTAACAAGTCATCTTTGTCCTGTGTAGTTGGTTAGGCAGGTGACTGTGTTAGTGAACTCAGTCAGTGTTTAACAAGTCATCTTTGTCCTATGTAGTTGGTTAGGCAGGTGACTGTGTTAGTGAACTCAGTCAGTGTTTAACAAGTCATCTTTGTCCTATGTAGTTGGTTAGGCAGGTGACTGTGTTAGTGAACTCAGTCAGTGTTTAACAAGTCATCTTTGTCCTATGTAGTTGGTTAGGCAGGTGACTGTGTTAGTGAACTCAGTCAGTGTTTAACAAGTCATCTTTGTCCTATGTAGTTGGTTAGGCAGGTGACTGTGTTAGTGAACTCAGTCAGTGTTTAACAAGTCATCTTTGTCCTGTGTAGTTGGTTAGGCAGGTGACTGTGTTAGTGAACTCAGTCAGTGTTTAACAAGTCATCTTTGTCCTGTGTAGTTGGTTAGGCAGGTGACTGTGTTAGTGAATTCAGTCAGTGTTTAACAAGTCATCTTTGTCCTGTGTAGTTGGTTAGGCAGGTGAC
The DNA here is from genome assembly GCF_023055435.1 of Haliotis rufescens. Taxonomy (NCBI): domain Eukaryota; kingdom Metazoa; phylum Mollusca; class Gastropoda; order Lepetellida; family Haliotidae; genus Haliotis; species Haliotis rufescens. The sequence continues at coordinate 2,349,400 of NW_025964383.1, forward strand.
TGTGTTAGTGAACTCAGTCAGTGTTTAACAAGTCATCTTTGTCCTGTGTAGTTGGTTAGGCAGGTGACTGTGTTAGTGAACTCAGTCAGTGTTTAACAAGTCATCTTTGTCCTATGTAGTTGGTTAGGCAGGTGACTGTGTTAGTGAACTCAGTCAGTGTTAAACAAGTCATCTTTGTCCTATGTAGTTGGTTAGGCAGGTGACTGTGTTAGTGAACTCAGTCAGTGTTTAACAAGTCATCTTTGTCCTGTGTAGTTGGTTAGGCAGGTGACTGTGTTAGTGAACTCAGTCAGTGTTTAACAAGTCATCTTTGTCCTGTGTAGTTGGTTAGGCAGGTGACTGTGTTAGTGAACTCAGTCAGTGTTTAACAAGTCATCTTTGTCCTATGTAGTTGGTTAGGCAGGTGACTGTGTTAGTGAACACAGTCAGTGTTTAACAAGTCATCTTTGTCCTATGTAGTTGGTTAGGCAGGTGACTGTAGCAAGTGAACTCAGTCAGTGTTTAACAAGTCATCTTTGTCCTATGTAGTTGGTTAGGCAGGTGACTGTGTTAGTGAACTCAGTCAGTGTTTAACAAGTCATCTTTGTCCTATGTAGTTTGTTAGGCAGGTGACTGTGTTAGTGAACTCAGTCAGTGTTTAACAAGTCATCTTTGTCCTGTGTAGTTGGTTAGGCAGGTGACTGTGTTAGTGAACTCAGTCAGTGTTTAACAAGTCATCTTTGTCCTGTGTAGTTGGTTAGGCAGGTGACTGTGTTAGTGAACTCAGTCAGTGTTTAACAAGTCATCTTTGTCCTGTGTAGTTGGTTAGGCAGGTGACTGTGTTAGTGAACTCAGTCAGTGTTTAACAAGTCATCTTTGTCCTATGTAGTTGGTTAGGCAGGTGACTGTAGCAAGTGAACTCAGTCAGTGTTTAACAAGTCATCTTTGTCCTATGTAGTTGGTTAGGCAGGTGACTGTGTTAGTGAACTCAGTCAGTGTTTAACAAGTCATCTTTGTCCTATGTAGTTGGTTAGGCAGGTGACTGTGTTAGTGAACTCAGTCAGTGTTTAACAAGTCATCTTTGTCCTGTGTAGTTGGTTAGGCAGGTGACTGTGTTAGTGAACTCAGTCAGTGTTTAACAAGTCATCTTTGTCCTGTGTAGTTGGTTAGGCAGGTGACTGTGTTAGTGAACACAGTCAGTGTTTAACAAGTGATCTTTGTCCTATGTAGTTGGTTAGGCAGGTGACTGTGTTAGTGAACTCAGTCAGTGTTTAACAAGTCATCTTTGTCCTATGTAGTTGGTTAGGCAGGTGACTGTGTTAGTGAACTCAGTCAGTGTTTAACAAGTCATCTTTGTCCTGTGTAGTTGGTTAGGCAGGTGACTGTGTTAGTGAACTCAGTCAGTGTTTAACAAGTCATCTTTGTCCTGTGTAGTTGGTTAGGCAGGTGACTGTGTTAGTGAACTCAGTCAGTGTTTAACAAGTCATCTTTGTCCTGTGTAGTTGGTTAGGCAGGTGACTGTGTTAGTGAACTCAGTCAGTGTTTAACAAGTCATCTTTGTCCTGTGTAGTTGGTTAGGCAGGTGACTGTGTTAGTGAACTCAGTCAGTGTTTAACAAGTCATCTTTGTCCTATGTAGTTGGTTAGGCATGTGACTGTGTTAGTGAACTCAGTCAGTGTTTAACAAGTCATCTTTGTCCTGTGTAGTTGGTTAGGCAGGTGACTGTGTTAGTGAACTCAGTCAGTGTTTAACAAGTCATCTTTGTCCTATGTAGTTGGTTAGGCAGGTGACTGTGTTAGTGAACTCAGTCAGTGTTTAACAAGTCATCTTTGTCCTATGTAGTTGGTTAGGCAGGTGACTGTGTTAGTGAACTCAGTCAGTGTTTAACAAGTCATCTTTGTCCTATGTAGTTGGTTAGGCAGGTGACTGTGTTAGTGAACTCAGTCAGTGTTTAACAAGTCATCTTTGTCCTGTGTAGTTGGTTAGGCAGGTGACTGTGTTAGTGAACTCAGTCAGTGTTTAACAAGTCATATTTGTCCTATGTAGTTGGTTAGGCAGGTGACTGTGTTAGTGAACTCAGTCAGTGTTTAACAAGTCATCTTTGTCCTGTGTAGTTGGTTAGGCAGGTGACTGTGTTAGTGAACTCAGTCAGTGTTTAACAAGTCATCTTTGTCCTGTGTAGTTGGTTAGGCAGGTGACTGTGTAGTTGGTTAGGCAGGTGACTGTGTAGTTGGTTAGGCAGGTGACTGTGTTAGTGAACTCAGTCAGTGTTTAACAAGTCATCTTTGTCCTATGTAGTTGGTTAGGCAGGTGACTGTGTAGTTGGTTAGGCAGGTGACTGTGTAGTTGGTTAGGCAGGTGACTGTGTAGTTGGTTAGGCAGGTGACTGTGTAGTTGGTTAGGCAGGTGACTGTGTAGTTGGTTAGGCAGGTGACTGTGTAGTTGGTTAGGCAGGTGACTGTGTTAGTGAGGACCAAACTGCATGAATGTCAGAGCTTCATATCACTATTCTTTACCTCAAAGGATGTAGACTAAGATCTATACAAAATTATGTTTAGTATGTGTGACTTCATGTTTACACTGACAGCCATACAACAACGTGCTATATTACGGAACATAATAGTTCCTCAATACGATTGGTGACATCAGCTTATGTATACTCAACATGCTCTTCGGGAACAACTTTTGTAGTTTCTGTTCAACAAATATATTCATATAATATCCTCATTAGATGAGAAAGGTCTGTTAATAACTACCTCAGTACGTCAGTCACAATGATAAACATGACGTGAGAGATTTCTGAGGTTTTTAATGAACCTGTGGCGATAACAAGAGTTAGTCATCACTGATAAATTGGCTGATTAATGAAAGGTGATTGTAAGGATGTGTCAAATAGATACTAAGGTAAATTCATAGATTACTGTAGACTGTCACTGTAGTATCTACACGAATCGAGTCAATACTACGATAGTTTGGATGTGCTTTTCTTCGTCTTCGTCTCTAGGATGGGTTGTACTGAGGATATCCTGTAACAGGCATGCAATCAAAATCTCTGACTTATCCCACTGTATACTAAAACGCTAAGTTGAAGATTAAAGGGTCTAAATGATGAGAAAATTAACACTTCTGTATTTGTTCGTGCTTAAGAATTCCCAGGGGTTTCCCCAGGAATGTTGAAGTAGTCCGTCAGTGTTTACATCATTTCAAGTATGCAGTCTCGTGAAAAAGGTATGAACGTCAAAACGTGTTGTTCATACATGTATGAACTTCGGTTTCGCGGTCAAGTGCCTGACTTCTCGTCCACTGGAAAAGCTGCATACGGTGTAAACTTCAAATTAAAAAATTATTAGAAAGTAAACTCAGCCTATATGTGACTTGTCAAGGTGTAATTTCATTTTGAGGCCTGGAACTTACTAGAACATGCATGCATGCCATATTCTGCAATAAACAAAAGACTTGGAAAATTGACTCTTTCGAATAAAGTTTTTATTTGTATTGAAGTTGGTATTTCCACTATTCCAAATGTGTTCCAAATTTTGTTCAATATTGTTCAAATTAATTTTGTCGAAATTGTGTGTAGAAGATACACTTATTAATCTTAATCTCTGAATGTAAAACAATGCCTAGCAGAACATGAACATTCAAATGGTAAATCATCATGTCTGGTGATGTTGTATTGCAAATTTCACATTTTATTGACCATTTTGCTATCACCTGTTCATTTACCTGAAGGGATACGAGGGAAGGCAGTCAATATTGAGACATAAATGTGTAGTTTAATTAATGCGAGCAAAGAAATTAAAATTGTATCTTCAGATAACCCATTTTCTCTCAGATTTAGTCAGATCATTCTTTACAGTTGTATCTTTCAACTTTGTACATATCTGTTAACACTACAATGAATGCATCCAGTGACAAGATATGGTTTTGATACATGTACATATGTTTTGGCCATGAGAATAATCTGATTTAAAAGTAAACTGCTTGGATTAAGGCATTATGATATTTCCATTGTTGTCAAATAATGTTTCCTGGTAAAGTGCAAGTTAATGAAAACTGTACATTCCAATATACATGCAGTAGCTCTCCGATTCATAAAAAGCAAATGTCATCATCAACTAACTAGCATCTTTTGATGTACTAATATTGTTGTTTTAATTTGATATGTTTGTCTTATTTCACCAGATGAAAGACAGCCAGTGACATTACCGATGTTGTTTACATTGTAAATCCCATTGTTAGTTTTTTAAAATAATTTGGAATTTCGGAACTGGTGATTTAGCCATTTAGGTTTGGAAAGTATTTCTTTAATGTTTTCAACATTTGTTTTGTGTTGGTTCTTTTGTCGGCCCAACAAATATTCAGGGCATCTTTCTAAGAAGGATTATGCATATAAAGAGTTGTGTGTTAATATGGTTGTTAATATTTGATTCGAGAAGGAATAATTGTTTTATTGGAAGTTACTGGGGTTATCTTCTTTGAGAGGCATTTAGAAGTTGGAGCACTAAGTGAGGATAAGATATATGGATGAACAACTTCTTTATTACAATTAGGAGCGACGTTTCGCTGTAGGTTCTAACACCGTTATCAAGCTCTTCTTTTGGACAAATATTGAGTGTTTCGAACTATAGTACCAAAATCCGGCGTAGTAAGTGCCCTGGGCACTTAGAAAATTAACAAAGGGTGGTAATTATTAGAAATATACACAAGTTAATGTTGTTTTCAGAAATTGAGTGGTAGTGAAAAAACTTAGTTCAAACATTGATGAAACTTAAATGTTTATGATCAAAGTTAGTCATCACTTTTATTCCCTTTTATGTTACTGTTTCGTGTCATACACAACAAAATACTGACTGTAAATTTTCGGTATAATAGTGGGTGATTATAAAGGTTTATTACAGATAAAGAATTGATAATTGTCCTTATTAAAGTTAATTTTCTCTTTCCCCAACTGCCCAGACTTCTGTTAATATTTTCTAGTTGTTTCTAGCATTGATAACCCATAAGTCATTTAAACTGGTATTTAAACTGTGGACCGGCCATGTTCCTTGCTTGTTTTCTTTTCATGGACCCTATTCATATAGCCTTAGTTCTGTGGCATGTATTTTAAGCTCCACGTATTTGTCGTTTCAGTTGTATGGCTGGGGCTATAATGGAAATGGTCAGCTGGGGCTGGGCAACAATGTGAATCAACCCAACCCATGCAAGGTGGCAGGTGCCCTCTCTGGTCTCATCATCAGTCAGGTGACTGGAATTTACTGACAATGTCCTGAATACATCCATGCACTCAATGTTTGTTTTTAGATCAAAATGTATACTGTAAATGATGCAATTAATGTGTAACCAAATCAACACGAGTGGCGACTCCTGCCAGGAATAGAAATAAGCACTAGCCAGGACCAGCTTTGCCAAAGCCAAAAGTGTCTCAAGGGCAAGCAGAATGTCATACACTTTGTGGGATTTGCTAAATGTTATCACCATTCAGGCTTGTGGACTTTCTTGGTTTATTTCTAACTCTACCTACCCTAAAATGTGTCATGAAATTAATGTAAATAGCCCAACCTTTGAACTTAAAAACACTCAATAGACAATAGCAAGACTGTAGAGTTCCATCATATGGTCAATAATGTGGTTTGCTTTCTTCACATTTGTTTAATTCATGCGTGTGTTATCCAGACATCCAGATCCAAAAATAACAAACAAGTCATTTAACTTCATGAGTTTACTCAGCAGCCATTTTTACAAGATCCAGATCATGGAAGCATTCCTTATGCAGGAATATACATATTATAAGGAGCATTAATTATAATATTGCAAGATCCCGTTATGTTTGGAAGGTCAAGTACACTGGTATTGGTGTGAATCAATTAATGAACTTTAACTTCAACAATAGTTAAATTATGATAAATACTCAAAGAATTAAAGTCAACAATGTGAAATACTTCGCTATGGACTTATTCTATTCTAACCAGGACAATTTTATTTTAGATCTCCAATCTGAAAAGGGTTTGAAAGTCAAAATATGATTAATGGTGCCTATTATGCTGATTTGCTTCATCACCTGAGAGATTCTATCAAAGAAAAGCAGTGAGGAATGCTGACTGCTGGAGTTCTACTACTTTATGACAATGCCTCATCTCACACCTCTTGACACGCAAAGTCTGCTGTGCAACAATGTGGATTTCGAAGAGCTACTTCACCCTCAGACCTGGCACCAAGAGATTTCCACCTAAACTTGATAGAACATCTTCGTGGGAAGCGATTGTAATGCCATTACATAAGAAAGGAGATACAAACACTTATCTTAGTATTTTCTTACAGATTACTTAAAGTTCAAATCAGGAGTTCAAGCTGGTCACTTTACATGCTTTACCTTCCACCAATTAATTGAGTCTTTTCACATGATTTCTAAAGCCCTGGACAACAAGCAAAACTTGTGAGTTGTGCTGTATCAAAGGCCTTCAAGCACATTAGGCATATCGCACTATTGCTTAAGCTCTATGGTGTGCAAGGAAACATTATACAATGGTTGTCTAGTTACAAAAGTAATCGCAGTTATAAGGTGTTTTTAAATGGTGCCATGTCGAAACCTAAAATGTTGACAACTGGTGTCCCACAAGGATCTGTATTGGGGCCTTTCCTGTTTCTTGTATATGTTATAATAGTCCTTGAGTAGGTGAGTTTACGTGGTCTAGTATAACAATACTGTCTTCATTCCCACAGTTTCTGTATTTTTGCTTTTCCATTCACCTGACTGTTTTCGGGGCTCGACATTCAGTGCCCTTTGTCCCAATCAACAACATACTTGTTACATTCCACAACAACAAAATTGTGGCCCATTGTCTCTCAGCAGTTGGTTGGGGATTCCATACCTGGCAAAATGTGGCTGTAACCTGTTCATTACTGTGGTTCCTCTGGTATGACAGAGAATCCACTTGCCAGAAATTACTGTAATAATCACAGTGACAGTATTCACAATATTCCCTGCCATAAAGGACCTTATGTTATCTGGCCAACAACTCAACAGAACTTTCTTAAGCTTTTGTAGAGTTTCATTCATTTCTTTTTCTTCTATTATCTGTCTTAAGCTCTCACCGGTTATTTGCAGAAATTTAGTCTTATTTTCACCTGGCCGAATTTTTCCTCACAATCTTGCTCTATGATTGATAGATGAGATATCAGCAGTGTATCCACTGAGGTAACTTCTGCTTCCTTTCTTGTACTTAGTTTTAGCATTGTATTGTTGCATCGCCAAGATCATAGCCTGTAGTCTTCCGGGAGCACATTGAAGTGGTTTGCTGGTTATTGCCTCTGATGATCACATTTTCCCACCAAATGTGTATGTGTTAAGTTGCTAAATTCAACAGTTAACAACCTGGTTCCAGCTGGTGCCATGGCCCAACTACTGTCTGCATTAACACAGCACCTAGACCAGTGGAGCTTGTGTTCATTGTTGTAAGCTAAGACAGTACCTTTGCGGACCATTTTTTATATTTCTGTGAAAGTCTTTCCTATTCTTTCATACCTTATCTCTAATGACCTGACCAAGAAACTAAACTTCCTTTCTACATAAGTAATGTGTTTATTCCTTTATACCCAGTTTCTGACAGTGTTGCATGAGGCCATCAAGATTTCTATTCCATTGTCAAACTGGGCTGTCTTCTTGTCATCCCCTTTTCTGTCGATAAGAATGTCATCAACAATACATGTTATGCCTGTTGGCCCTTCCAATTCTTGGTGTAAGCATTTTTATAAGATTTCTGGAGATGCACTCACTCTGAATGGTAGTCTGGTCTGTCTGAACATACCCAATGATGTTCCAAAAATACAAAGCAAACTGGATTCTTGGAGCTCAAGATGCCAACTCTTCCCTCTGTGAGATAAGCACTCTGTTTCGATGTGAAACACTTGGAGTCACTTCAGGATGTCCCTATAAGTGAACTTTACCCGGTAATTGAAGTTTTCTAAATAAGATCCAATTATAGACTGTACTGTCATTTCTTTGACCAACTGTGATCCTGGCTCTGAAAGTACATTCACAGAAACAAAGTTGCCCCATCTGCTGAACTGCTTTTTGTTCATCCTGACAAAGTTACATTATAAGTTGTTGTGGGATCTCAAGGGGCACATGGGGTTTTATGCGTCCTGTTTTATACATAAAACTTTTTAACATAAAAATTCACGGGGTTGAGAAAGTGATGTAATAACATGACATCACAACATGACGTAACAACAACATGACCTCCGGTCATTAGGTGACCCTGACCTTACAATGTAAAAAGTGACATGACGCTCATCAATAAAGTAGGACATAGCACATTGCAATTGATCTCATCTAGTACAATCACAAATTCAACACTGTATGACTTCTCGTTCCAGGGATTCTGAATAAGCAATCTTGCCATCAGGGGAACTAGGGCATCATTCCATATACACAGAACTTTTGCAATGGGTGTGATATCACAATTTAATTTGAGCAGTCTGTGAGTTAAAATATTTTGAATAATTTACTGATGCCTTGCAATGTTAAAATATTTTGAATAATTTACTGATGCCTCGCAATGTATCTGGAAATTCACTGTGACATTCTATAAAACAATCACTTGTGCAAATATATCTGAATATTTACTCTTTCCAACTTCTTTGCACACTTCCACCAGATCCACTTGATTAAGGACACACTACTGATTATCTCTAGGGATTCGTCATCATCATCTACATCACTGCATCAGATACGACATACACTATGACTTAACACAAACTGCATGTTTACCCCATGCTGGGTATTTCCACCTGCCCATTATGTGTTTGTGTCCACAAAACTTGCATAACTTAAGTTATCCAGCTTTGTGTGACTTGTATGGTCCCTTGTTGGTATGGTCCCCGAGCTTCGGAACTCCTGCACAATGTCATACATGCTTTCAAGTTTAACTTGTGTGAACCATGTGCTTACTGCAAAAGCACTGGTCAGCATGTCTTCCACCACGTTTATTCCTGCACCCACTGGTCAGCATGTCTTCCACCACGTTTATTCCTGCACCCACTGGTCAGCATGTCATCCACCACGTTTATTCCTGCACCCACTGATCAGCATGTCATCCACCACGTTTATTCCTGCACCAACTGATCAGCATGTCTTCCACCACGTTTATTCCTGCACCCACTGGTCAGCATGTCATCCACTACGTTTATTCCTGCACCCACTGATCAGCATGTCTTCCACCACGTTTATTCCTGCACCCACTGGTCAGCATGTCTTCCACCACGTTTATTCCTGCACCCACTGGTCAGCATGTCATCCACCACGTTTATTCCTGCACCCACTGGTCAGCATGTCATCCACCACGTTTATTCCTGCACCCACTGATCAGCATGTCATCCACCACGTTTATTCCTGCACCCACTGATCAGCATGTCATCCACCACGTTTATTCCTGCACCCACTGGTCAGCATGTCATCCACCACGTTTATTCCTGCACCCACTGATCAGCATGTCATCCACCACGTTTATTCCTGCACCCACTAATCAGCATGTCATCCACCACGTTTATTCCTGCACCCACGGAAGCAGCAACAACGGTGAAATCTCATCATCTGAGATAAATTCTCAGCAGCTGCAACCATGTTTCAGTTTGTGTTATCAAGACGTCCAGATCGGATAAGAAAATGAGCCATACTACTTCACTACTCAGTAGCCATTATGATAGTTTTAACACTTAACACACCAGACATACAATTTGTTTAGTGATTAGTAGTAGGGAAATTTTACTCAAATAACTGCATAATCTATGGTTGTATACAAAGAAGTATGTAACAAACATGGTTATTGGTAGAACTGGGGTTGTGATAAAAAAAATTAGTTTGTCCTAAACACTTAAACCTGTTAATAAGCTACAATTATTTTCGTTGTTGTTTATGATTCCAAGTTAGCCGCCTTTAAGCTGCAGTTTAACATGAATACCCCCTCCATACTCAGCACACTGACTCTGAGCTGACCAGTCCTTGTTTTAGGCAGGGTAACAAAAGTACCATCTTTTAACGTCTTTTGGTATGATGCGGCCAGGGATCAAACCTCCAACCTTCAGTTTTTCGGGCAGGCGCTTCACCATTAGACCACGGAGGCGGTCTCATTTAACGACAGAGACTTTAGAAGAAAATGTCCCTGGAATTCTTTTGCAAAAGCTATTTGATATATGTTCAAGTTTGTGGGATATTTTTATCCATATTTTGTAACACAGGGACCCAGTGAATGCTGCATTGTGGGACAGATGGCCATGTAAGGACTTTTCCATAGGAATATGCATGTATGAAAATCTCCATTATGGTGTGGCAATTCCCAGTACATATTGTCGACAAGGAAACTTGTTTGGGATTGACTGATTACAGTGCGGCATCCAAAGACAAGGAAGAATGACATGATTTGAACATTGACATGTCTTGATAAGTTGCAGACATTGAAATGAAACACTTAAAAGTGAAGGATAGGTCATGTATGTTATAAAAATAGAATTATCTATATCGATGGTCAGAAAAATAAGACACCTTTCTATAGTGGTGTATCTGGCCTCAACTAGTTCATGACTAGTGGTATTTTGGAAGAATTCAATTTAAATCTTGCAGAAACCGTACTGTGTGTAAGCAGCCAGTGAAACGGTATGACTGATATCATGTGTAGTACAAGCTGCCACAAGGAATAGTAAACCGATGTCTCTTCATACCATGCAGGTGGTGTCGGGCTATGCCCACACTATGGCTCTCACAGATGAAGGTGTACTATATTCGTGGGGAGCCAACTCTTATGGTCAGCTTGGCACCAGCAGCAAGGCCAACCAGGTATACCCTACCAGGGTGGAGAGAACTGAAAGGTCAGTCAATCAGCATGGTTAGAAATATGGCAGGAAAATGTTTATGCATGATGTGAAATAAACATAAGTAAAGCCTTATTGAACCATGACATCCATCACTAAATTCTTGATACAAGAGCAATATCAGAATGTAGTATTATTAAAACATGTATCTGCTATAATCATGATAAAACTGTCCATTTTTTCATTTCTTGATACATTTTACTCTTGCAGTCAATATCTAACATGGGATAATTTTATGAAGCCCAATTTTAGGGTTTCCTGCCATGCTAATGCTGTAATATTAAGTGGATCCTTGAAGATCCGGGTTAGAATAAGTCTTCAGCAACCCATGCTTGCTGTCAGAGGTGACTAATGGGATCTGCTGGTCAGGCTCGCTGACTTGGTTGATGCATGTCATCGTATCCCAATTACATAGATCGATACTAATGATATCAATCACTGGATTGTCTGGTCCAGATTCCATTATTAACAGTCCGCTGTCATAGAGTTGGAATATTGCTGAGTGTTATGTTAAATGGCAACCGAAAACAAACAAACAAACCATAGTAAGTGATACAAAACTATAGTTTTCGACTCAGTGACCTGATGGTGGACATTTGGTGGTGTGTCCCCAGGTTCGTGGAGATTGCAGCCAGCCACTACACACACATCTCGGCTGCCATGAGCCAGACAGGGAAAGTATACATGTGGGGTCAGTGTCGAGGTCAGTCAGTCACCTCACCCATGCTGACCCGCTTCAACTGTGTGGATGATGTATTTGCCACATTTTCAGCTCCTCCAATCAGCTGGCGGACATACAGTGTTGGTGAGTGACCACTTACTCACATCTACATAATGTAATTACTCCAGGTAACCTCTTGAGCTAGTATACCAGTATGACCTTGCTGATCTATAAGGAATGCTACACTTGTTCTTGTTATTTAAAACATTTTGGGAAGCAGTGGATCTTCAATGGTGTCTGACTGAGTGAAAGCAAGGGCAGTTATCATTGGCTACGAGTGTTGAAACAATGGTATCTAATGAGAATGATTGTTTGCCCACATTATATAAGTAGTAAATGTAAATTTATAACCATTTTGTGTTCAACAGACCAAACTGGCACCGGTTGCAAATCCACTTGTCAGTGAATATTAATTTATGCCCAAACACGGACATCCTCTTTCCAGTTAACCATTTGGAATGCAGTATTTAAATTCTGAATGTCAGCTCACTTGAATTCTCTTGTACTCGATAACTTTTTTAGCTCACAAGATAAAAGTCAAGTGAGCTCATGTGATGGCATGACTGTCCAGCCTTGTTTGTTGTTGTCTGCATTGTCTGTGAACATCTTCACGTCAGAAACCACTGGACCAATGAAGCTGAAACTTCACATGCTTGTTCCCATCAATGACAACATCTGAATGTGTTCAGGGGGCTTGAATCCGATTTTCAAAAATGACCGCCTTGGCAGCAGTCTTAAAAAAACCATTAATGACATTTCTCGGACATGTTTTTTCAAAATCTAGGGGAATTTGGTATAGCTTTAGTAGTCAGGACTTGCATATATGTTTGCGATATTATGAAAATTAACCTTGAATCTCAAGCTCAATTTCTACTTAATGATCTGGTTTATCCAGTGACTTTGACTACGACAACAGGTGTTTTTTAACAGAAAGATCTGAGAGGTGTTACATTTACATTTAAATTTTATACCAGGATTGGATGAGTGATATGAATCCCTGGCACAGCTGTGTGTAAACCGAGATAGAAGAACACCTAGTATTCATCAACAACAGCAGTTATGTGATTAAGATATACCTGAATCTTCTAATCTGAATGGACAACTAAATCATAGCTCTGGAGGATTCTCAGGCTCAAGATGTCAATCCCCTTTGGAATATTCCAAATAAACTATGAGTGACACATTCATCAATACCCAAATCTGCAGGGAATTGGACCATCCTGGATGATCCCTTTCTACAGACCAGGGACCGACTGCCCCTGATTGCTGATCCACCGACGATATCCACACCGCATCACTGTATCCGGCCAGCCAGCTTCCAATCCTTTAGGAGAACATTGGTATATTGCTTGTAAAATATGCAATAGAATGTCTCAGTCTGGTTCCCTCGACTCCCGGTTCTACTCGCTAAATTTTCTTGTGCCTAAGGAGAGCCACAAATTTCGGCTCATTTTCAAAATGAAGGTATTCAATGCGTTATACCTAGAGGAACCTCCTACAACATCTCGAGTTCACACAATGTCTTTTCATCAACTCAGCTGGCTCATCAACATAGACAAGTCTGAAATGACTCCCACTCCGTGACTCCAGTTTATCTGTGCCCTTTTTTAAACCCACCTGTGCAAGATGTTTGTTCCTCTGGATCGATTGTCAAAGATTCAATGTCTCGTGCCGTTGGAACTCGGACAACCGCTCCTGCTACATCAATGACAACAGATCCTCAGCATTTTGACTTTGATACAAGCTCACACTTTGAGGGGTCATCTTCTCCTCTGGCAGCTCCAGTGCTTCCTCAAGCCATTCACCCAAAGCGATGATTGCCAGATTCCGACCTCCCTACCACCTTAGTTTTCGCTACCGCTAAACAAAGATCTGAGGACATCCCATTACGGGTCACGTCAGAACGACCTTTCACGAATTTTGACCGACCAATGAAATGACTGACAAGAAATCGACATTAGCCAATCAGAAGGCAGCTTTCTCGAGCTTTACGACACTAGTTTCAAACTGGCGACTATGCTTCGAAACATATTTTGATGTATTTATGATTAAGAAAATTAAAACTGATAAAAAGAACATTCTGGAATAAGAATGTTATAATCATAAAACCTGTAACTGTCGTTTGGAATACCCTTGTTAAATATTTCTTGGTTTCATGATTAGAAAACACATTCCGACTGTCACTTTCATGATCTGGTAAGCGATGCTCTGATTGGTTGGATGAAAGGTCGTTCTGACGTGACCCTTAATGGGATGTCCTAAGATCTTTGTTTAGCATAGCGAGAACTAAGATCTGATTTTAATGAGATTGCTTGGAAGCTGTCTTACCACATCATTGCTACCAACAGAGACTCTTCATTCCAGTCTCAACAGCGGCCTGAACCGAAGTTTCTCGTACCACGGTCTCCTTTTGCCTCTGTCCGACCATACAACAGCTTACACCTTTGCCGGATTGTCGCCACTGATCATGTCCAATTCTCATGAGGCTCCAGCTATCATCTCTACCATGGCCTTGCACAACAATTGCACCCTGTCTGCCATCATGGAAGGGTGCTTTTGGAAGTCAGATTCGTTCTTTGATTCCCACTGTCTCTGTGACATCTCTGTTACTGACGTACAGGGCCTTCAACAGTTTGGTCCTTTGTTCCTGGCTCAGCAGCTGTCAACTGCACACCAGTACAGATAACTGTTGCATGTACCCACTCCTGCTCTCTAGTACTACGCTTGTGTATATATGGAATAAATCTTGGAACTTTTGCTCTTGTGTTTATTTTATTTCTTTTTGTTCGTGTTCAAAGACCGAACTCCCTTTTGGAGGGTGGATTAACTTGTTAGTAGAGACTTCAGTCTTCAATATTGAAGTTGATGCAAGGCATGGTTGTTTTGACGGTGTCCTGCTTACCTCTGTCTTGTGTATTTGTTGTCAGATACTGGCTTGAAGGTCCTCTTCTGGATATTGTCGATTGTTCCTCTTTTTGTTTTAGCATGCTTCAATCCCTTGGACGTGACTGATAGCTTTGATGAAGAGATGCCGAGCAGCCGCACTCTATTGTCCATGGGAGATAGTGTTGCATCCTTTCTTGTTGAATCGATTGACTGGAGACCCTTCGGGATCTATTATAAGTCGTACGCTGTTTTGCTTGTTCTTTACAGATACGTGGTTGTTCATGTTATGATGTCATCTGTGAAAACATGTTCTGATTGATATACCTGATTTCATGCTGTTATGTCTGGCTAACGTATTGGGATTGTATCACCAGCTTTGGTGTGTTTTCCGCTCACTGTCTTTAAGACACTAGGCATTGTTTTAGATATGTTATTAAAGTCACTGTTTAGCACCAACTTCCTCCTGTATGTCTCATGGTTGTAGACAGTGGGTCCGCCTTATCTGTTTCTTGTTTGGGTCTGTGCGTGTAGATTCAGTGTGACAAAACACTCGCCACAAGGCTGTATGACAAGAGGGATGACTTCAACTTTCCAATAGTCAACTTCATGTCGAGCAATATTCCAGCAGCTCCAGCCTTTGGTGTTCACTTTTCAACTTTTGAGATACAATCGGGCGTGCTCTTTCTACCAAGATTTCAAAAAGCGTCATATGACTCTTGCTCAGAACTTGTTTGATCAAGGTTACAACATTCAAATCCTCAGTAAAACTTTCAAAAGGTTTTATGGAAGACATGTGGAGGACATTTCCAAATTTGACGCATCAGTGACCAAAATGATGTCTGATGCAATTCCTTATTTTGACTTATGTTCCCATGTTTTTTCAGATGAACAATTGACTTGCCTTTGCATGTGTTTGTGACAGGTGCCACTGGTGGGGTAGGATATGCTCACTTTTTCAAGAACACCTGGTATCATTACTATTTGATAGTGATTTATGAACACATGCTCATGACATAGTTGGAATCGTACAGTCGACTCTGCATTATGCAGATATTTCTATTGGACGTGGAAAATATTTTGTCACTTTATTTTGATGTCAGAGAAAATAGTGAAACAAGTTTAAGCAAGTCCAAACTGTTCACATTTTGGCTTGTGTGTCAGTTATCTCTTGGCTGGTCAAAGCAAAAACAGCATTTACTTTGGTTGTAGAGGCAAGGACTAGGGACCCACAGCACTTCAAAGAGAGGTCACTCGCGTTTGACCCTGCGGCCCCCATTACCCCTGACACTAACCTTGCACCAAGTTCTAAATATGTTCTCCACTGCAGTGCTTGACTGATGAAGCTGAAGTTTGGTATACAGGTTCCTTCTCATCTCATCTTGTTCAAATCAATTTGATTTTATTGTACATTTTGTAAAAAATAATGTTTTCCAAAGTTAATGAAAACATTATTGTTAAAGATCTACAGGGCACAGGAGGTAAACAGATGTGTACAGATAAGGAAAATAAGAAGATCTGAGTCTGCTCAAAATGTCACTCTTTGTACTTAAAATCGTAGTTGTAAATGATGTTGCAAATATACTCTTTTTCCGAAACGTTTTGCACAAATTTCTATAGATCAGGGGGCACAGGTGGCCCAGTTGTCTAAGGCGCCTCAATTTACTGTGAAGAGTTTGCTTCCCTTGGGCGAGCCAGAAACCTAGGATTGTGGGTTTGAATCCCAGTTCGCCCAGATTATGTTCCTAGGTTTGTCAGCACCATATCCATGCTTGTGGGTTTCACTGAAGTGGTAAATGTCTGAGACCTGCATCACTTAAGGCTTTCCTCCCACATTAAGCTGACATGCCGTGATATAACTGGAATACTGTTAAAAGCGGCATTAAACACAAGTCAGTCACTATAGATCATGTTTGTATAAAACAAGGTTGATGTGTCTTCATTAATCAGGTGAGCCACAGATTCTATGGCCTTTTTCATATTTTATGCAAACACCTTTCTACTTAGTAATGTTCTTGACTTTGAATCACTTTTAGAACATGTCCGAGGATCCAGAATAGCACAGAATATATGCAAGGCTTTTGATGATCCAGTGAGTACATTTCTGAAATGGTCTGGCAAGGTTTCTTGCGAGAAGTGTTCTCTAATTTGTTTGATTATATTGCATTTCGTGCTTTGGGTTGAAGGCTAATTTATGGTTTGTGTATTTCTCTACTAAATGTATCATTGTGATAGTAACTTTACAGTCTCTGTTGTCAGTTGTCAAAGGGTTTATAAATAAAATAATAATTAAAGGGCTTGTCTGTTAATTTTATGGTACTATTAAACAGTAAGGGACCAGTCAATTATTATGGGGGTGGGATGGTGAGTGAAATCAGAGGGAATCAGGGGAGGGTCACAAAAAATATATGACAATCTGTAGGGGGGGGTCTTAAAAAATAATAGACATATTTGGGGAGGGTGTGGAAAATAATGTACAATGACATGGGGAGGGTCATCTAAAATTATGTCAGGCATTAGGGGAGGGTAATTATTTTCGGTACATTTGTGTATCAAAAATTCAATTTTTTCAAATACAAAAGAGACATATGCACTACCAACTGCTAGTGAAAGTGCTGGTATTCTAAATTTGCTACTTTTCTTCATTACTTAATATGGAAGCACCAGAATGTGCCCAGTAAAATCAAGTAGAGCCCTTATCCAATAATTCATATAATTGAAAAGTACATCTCATGACGATGGTAGACATGTGACTTTCATGTCAAAGTATATATTAATGGAGAATAGTGAGTGAGTTTAGTCCCGATAAAATGGTTAATATTTTTAAACTGAGGGCCAAAAGAAACTTTACCATACTTTTAAATCACTAGTTTAAAAACCACAAAAGATAGTTGCATGAAATAAAATGTATCGAAAAGATCAAAATCTCAATAAAAAACAACCTTTAAATTGACAGTCATACAGCATCCGATATTGGCGTGACAGTTGCCCTAATTTACGTAAATTAATAGCGTGTATGATCACTCCCTGCTACAAGACATGGAAAAATGTATCACGCATGTGATAGCGTAACATGGGATACGTTGCCATTCTTCTTAGAGTTCCTAGATCAGTTCTTGTTGGTTGACTGGAGGATGTGGTTGCTGTCGAGTATGATGATCCATGACATCCCTCCATGGAGGACTTGTCTGGGGAGCATTCAGGCCACATCAGCACATTGACATTGTTGGCTTCAAGGAAGTTCTGGACAAATTGGGCTGTATGGGGTCTTGCGTTGTCATGCTGATAAATGACACCACATTGCAGCTGTTGTAGAAATGGTAGGACAATCTGATGAAGAATGTCATCCATATAACGCTGAGCTGTCAAATTTCCGTTAATGATGACCGGAGATGCAAAGTATGCTAGTTACCCTGGGTCTGCCTGTTCTGGGCCAGCCTGATGTCTGCTCAGTCTGTCTGTAATAATGCAACATGAAAACAATGAAAGTTCTAGCAATGTGGGCATGGATGACTCCCATCTGTATCATACCCAGGGCGACCCGTGAAGATCCGGCGTAGAATATGTCTTCAGGAACCCATGCGACTTTGCTTGTCGTAAGAGTTGACTAACAGGATCGGGTGGTCAGGCTCGCTGACTTGGTTGATGCATGTCAACATATCCCATTTACATGGATCGATGCTCATGATGTCAATCACTGGATTGTCTGGTCCAGACTCGATTATTTCGGGACCGCCGTCATATATATAGCTGGATTATTGATGAGTTAAACAGCAGACAAACAAACAAACAAACAAACAAACAAACAGAAGGGCCCATTCACATTTTTCGGTTTGGGCAGTGACAACAAAAACAATTGAGTACAATCAAATGTTTATTATATACAAGACATGGCATAAGATTCGGGGGCTGACTCGGTGTTGGAAAGGTAACTTACCCTGCAGGTAAGCTGTATAAAAAGGCAGCCCTGCGGGTTGCACAAGTAAATTTGAAATATATATGAAAATGATTTAGAACCCTGTAGGTAGATCTGAAAAGGTTATACCAGATAAGAAAGGTTGCCCTGCGGGCAATGTAATTTAGAGACCCTGAGGGTCAGTAGAAAGGGTGATACCCTGCGGGTATGAGTGAAAATGAAAATACTTTGGGGGCCGCAAGCCATATATTGATAAGCCCAAAGTGAGGTAAAAACCGAGAGCCCCCCACAAATGACAACTGGAAATAAAGGGAAAAACCTTACGTAGGTGACAAATATATACATCTGTTGTGTAGACATCAATGTTAATAATAGGTGAAAGGCTATGTTGATCACTGCACAAACAAAAATATAAAATTAACCCGTATGTTTTTTTGTCAGTGTGATTGTCTGACATGCCGTCCATGTCATTTATAGACCCTTCTGGGGCACGGGTGACCCAGTTGTCTAAGTCGCCGTGATTTGCTGTGCACAGTTGCGTCACTTGGGCACGCCAGAAACCTATGATTCTGGGTTCGAATCCCTGTTCGCCCCAAGTATGTTTCTAGATTTGTCAGCACCATACCCTTGCTTGTGGGTTTCCCTGAAGTAGTAAACGTCTGAGACTTCGGGCTTTCCTCCCACATTAGGCTTTAACTGGGATACTGTTAAAAGCGGTGTTAAACGCAACTCACTCACTCACTCACTATTGACCCTTCTTGCATGTTTAATTTCAGGTGTTTGGACGATGTGTTTTGTGTTGATTTAAGTGTGAACTGTGTGTGTGTGTGTGTGTGTGTGTGTGACATTGTTACCTAATACTACAATATTGACGTGTGTGTGTGTGACATGGGTGCCTGATGTTACAATATTGATGTGTGTGTGTGTGACACGGGTGCCTGATACTACAATATTGATGTGTGTGTGTGTGTGTGTGTGTGTGTGTGTGTGTGTGTGTGTGTGTGTGTGACACGGGTGCCTGATACTACAATATTGATGTGTGTGTGTGTGTGTGTGACATGGGTGCCTGATACTACAATATTGATATGTGTGTGTGTGTGTGTGTGTGTGACATGGGTGCCTGATACTACAATATTGATGTGTGTGTGACACGGGTGCCTGATACTACAATATTGATGTGAGTGTGTGTGACATTGTTACCTGATACTACAATATTGATGTGTGTGTGACACGGGTGCCTGATACTACAATATTGATGTGAGTGTGTGTGACATTGTTACCTGATACTACAATATTGATGTGTGTGTGTGTGTGACATGGGTGCCTGATACTACAATATTGATGTGTGTGTGTGTGACATGGGTGCCTGATATTACAATATTGATGTGTGTGTGTGTGTGTGTGTGTGTGTGTGTGTGTGTGTGTGTGTGTGTGTGACATGGGTGCCTGATATTACAATATTGATGTGTGTGTGTGTGTGTGACATGGTAGCCTGATACTGCAATATTGATGTGTGTATGTGTGTGTGTGTGTGTGCATGTGTGTGAGCGAGTGCGTGGGCCTGTGTGCGTGCGTGCGTGCGTGTGTGCGTGACAAGGATGCCTGATACTGCAATATTGATGTGTGTGTGTGACATGGTTACCTGATACTGCAATATTGATGTGTGTGTGACATGGGTGCCTGATACTGCAATATTGATGTGTGTGTGACATGGGTGGCTGATACTACAATATTGATGTGTGTGTGTGACATGGGTGGCTGATACTACAATATTGATGTGTGTGTGTGTGGCATGGGTGCCTGATACTACAATATTGATGTGTGTGTGTGTGACATGGGTGGCTGATACTACAATATTGATGTGTGTGTGACATGGGTGCCTGATACTACAATATTGATGTGTGTGTGTGTGGCATGGGTGCCTGATATTACAATATTGATGTGTGTGTGTGTGGCATGGGTGCCTGATACTACAATATTGATGTGTGTGTGTGTGGCATGGGTGCCTGATATTACAATATTGATGTGTGTGTGTGTGGCATGGGTGGCTGATATTACAATATTGATGTGTGTGTGTGTGGCATGGGTGGCTGATATTACAATATTGATGTGTGTGTGTGTGGCATGGGTGCCTGATACTGCAATATTGATGTGTGTGTGTGTGGCATGGGTGCCTGATACTACAATATTGATGTGTGTGTGTGTGACATGGGTGCATTTGCTATCATTTGCTGTCTTTCCCTTGAAGTTTAAATATGGCACATATCTTTGGGATGTGCCCTAACCACTTAACTAGTTGACATCATGATTCATGATTGAAAAGAGACATTTTCTCAGCACTAAGGGGTTGCATAGTGAGGGACCAAGTGGGTTAAAGTATGTCCAATGGATGAAGTTAACAGGATTTCTCTGACCTCTTCTCTTTTTGATACATGCAGTTATGATAAGTTCAAACACTCATTTGTATCCTGATTGTATCCTGATTGTATCCTGATTGTATAATCAACAGTGAATTTAAAATCATTTCAGGTGACTGCTGATTTGAAATTTCTAGTGGAAGACAGAGAAATCCATGTACATAAGGCTATTCTCAAGATCAGGTTAGTATTCTCAGCATACCTGGTTGAGGGAGGTAATGTCACAGCCTGCTTGCCTGGTGTCTGGCATCTGTATGATCTGTCAATGTCTTCTTCAGAGATCCACCAACAATGAAGCTGAGACTTGTTTCTTCCCACCTATGACATCTAGATTTCTTCCAACAGGCTCAAATTTCATCAAAAATTTAAGTCAGTGAAGGGAAAATAATAATTGCTTAATAATGTTATGAAAATATACTTTTGATCATGGCATTATGATTTGCATTCAATTTTGGCCCGCGTATAAGTGGTTAAAAATATTTGTTTTCCCTTTTGCTCAGAACAATTTGCTCTAATTATGATGCAACCCTGCATTTATGTTCATCACAATAACAGGGTTGATATGTGGAAAAAGTCATCAACATTGATCATTTACATTAATTTTGTTATGAATTTAGCTTGTGTGAAGTGATATTATAAAATCCTCGAAGGAGGAGGAGGCATAAGGCTCATGGCTGCTAGAAGGAAATGTCAACATTCACAGTTGTAAATATGAAAATAAAATAAATAAACATTCAGGAAGGTTATAGAGCAGGTACCATTTCTCATCCATATTTGTCCGAAATGAAATGAAATTTGGTATGTGTTTACTTAGTGATGGGTCTCACTGCATGCGTTCCTCTTTTTCTCAATATTTTACATTTTGACCTTGATGTGACCTTTGTGTTTTGACCATGCTTTTATATTCTCTCATAATCCATATTTGGCTCTGTTAACTGCTTCTCTGAAATTACCAGATAAAGGAAGTTGAACTTAGGCATATGTTTCTTCTAATGCTAACATTTTATTTTGTTCAGATCATTAGGATATTATTAGACTTCGTTTTAGGTCCTCAGTAATTATGAAAACCAACTTAGAGACACCAAATTTGTAGATTGGGATTTGAATTGAACCGAAAGTGAGCTAATGACCTGTCAAAGTATTGAGGCCACCAAAGTATCAACAGCAGAGACACAACACTGCTGAGCTGCAGATCCTTCATGAACACATGTCTTCATGTCATTGTAAGGTGGTGACATAATAATTTAAGATGCATGTACTGAAGCCGTTTAATTATGTCCCCATCAGGTTGGATAAGGACCTTTCTTGGCCTACTTGAAATATAGGTATGGATTTTGGTTGATAGGTATAAAATGGGTGATGGGGTAGCCTAGTGGTTAAAGCGTCCGCTTGTCATGCCGAAGCCCCGGGTTCAATTCCCCACATGAGTACAATGTGTGAAGCCCATTTCTGGTGTCCCCAGACATGATATTTCTGGAATATTGCAAAAAGTGGCGTAAAAACATACTCATTCACCTTACTCAGATCAACAACCAACCTGGCATGATCAAGTACATAGTAATATCTACAATATCTGATAAGATAATCAGCTGTGGTTAAAAAAATGCTCTTGTTCAGCTTGTACAGAAACTCTTCCTGAAAACCTGTAAAACAGCCGTTTCGTCACATACACCTTTCGTGTTCGTATCTAAACAATGCCAGTGTTAAATGAACAAAGTCTAGTTCTCATTCATTAGAACATATCTGATAACTTTCTAAAGGCTTTTCAATTTGAAGTTTACACGATATACAACTTATCCATTGGACAAGAGA
This sequence comes from Haliotis rufescens, assembly GCF_023055435.1. Lineage (NCBI taxonomy): Eukaryota > Metazoa > Mollusca > Gastropoda > Lepetellida > Haliotidae > Haliotis > Haliotis rufescens. The sequence goes on from NW_025964383.1 coordinate 2,371,997, forward strand.
TCAGTCACATGACCGCAAAATTGATGTTCATAAGTGTATGAAAACACATTTTGACGTTCATACATTTTTCACGAGACCGTGTTCTTGAAATGACGTAAACACCAATCTTATTAAAATCAGATCTTATTTTTCGCTACCGCTAAACAAAGATCTGAGGACATCCCATTACGGGTCATGTCAGAACGACCTCTTGCGAACTTTGACCGAATAGTGAAATGACTGACAAGAAATCGACTTTAGCCAATCAGAAGGCTGCTTTCTCGAGCTTTACGACACTAGTTTCAAACTGGCAACTATGTTTCGAAACATATTTTGATGTAGTCTTGATTAAAAAATTTAAAACTGATAAAAAGAACATTCTGGAATGGCTTACAGATGGCCTAGATTGTATGGATATAATCATAAAACCCGTAACTGTCGTTCGGAATACCCTCTGTTAAATATTTCGAGGTTGCATGATCTGAAAACACATTCCGTCCGTCACTTTCATGATCTGGTAAGCGACGTTCTGACGTGACCCGTAATGGGATGTCTTCAGATCTTTGTTTAGTGATAGCGAGAACTAAGATCTGATTTTAATGAGATTGACGTAAATACTGACGGACTACTTCCACATTCCTGGGTAAACCCCTGAGAATTCCCTTGCACTAATACATACAGAAGCGTTCTTTCTGATCATTTAGACCCTTTAATCTTGAACACAGCGTTTCAGTATATATTGAGCAACGTCAGAGAGTTTGACTGCATGATGGTTTATGAATATCTTCGCCACGACCGAACCTTAGTGAACAAAACGAAGAAATGCTCATCCACAGTATCGAAGTATCGACTCGATCCGTGTCTTGGCTGACAGTAACAGTCTACAGCAATCTAATAATTAACACATCTTTAATCAACTTTCAATGATCGACCAGTTGATCAATGATGACTAAAACATGTAACCGCCTCAGGCTCATTAACAACTTCCGTCACGTTTATCGTGTTTGCCATTTTGACGTCTTGTACTTGATGTAAATGTATTACGACAGGCTGTCATTGTGACTAACTTACTGAGGTAGTTCTTATCAGACATTTCTCATCTTATGAGGATATTATTTGATTACATTTATTGTAAAGAAACTACAAAAGTTGTTCCTGTAGAGCATGTTGAGCATACACAAATTCATGTCACCTCTCGTTTTGAGGAACTATTTTATTACGCAATACAGCTGGTTGTTGTATGGCTTTCAGTGTAAACATGAAGTCACAAGTACTTAATATTGTGTAGAGATCTAGATCCTTTAAGGTACAATATAGTGAAGCAAAAAATTATAAGAATTGACTTTCACATTTTGTGAGTTCATTGGAGTATGAACCTTCATAGAGTTTGGCCCTCACTCTATGAAGGTTCATACTCCAGTGAACTCACACAAAGTGAAAGTCAATTCTTAAATATACCAGATTCTGTGGGTCAAAAGGGCCCTTACTATACCTTGTCCACAGTTTGAATTTCTCTATGTCAAGAACCCTTTGCAATTACAAATGAAATAAATCATGGATCCAGTTAACCTTGGCATAAGATGTCAGATTACTTTGCCAAGGTAAACTCTGCAGCCTACTAGCTGTGTTTACCATTGTTTACAAATGTTACTCTTATCATCTTACACAACCCAACCCTGTGTGATTGCAGGTGTGAACACTTCCGCTCCATGTTCCAGTCCTGCTGGGATGAAGATGGTAAAGAGTGAGTTGTTTCCTCCAAACCTGATAATTCCGGCGAATCCTCTTCTTCTATTACATAATAGCCATAAATCCTGTATTTTGGCTTCAGACACACTATAACTAAATCTTCAGATTTCTAACAGAAGTCCTCTTCACTGTCAACTACACACAACTAGTTGTTCCCCGAATAGCACATGTAGCTCTTCAGCTCTTCTGTGCAAAAAGGCGGGGAAAACTTCATGTCTTTCCTGTGTGTGCTAGAGTCAAAACCTGTTTTTTGTTTTTCTCTCTAACACTTGGTATAGGTAGTCACACTGTTTCATTAATTTCTTCAGAAATACTATACTATTTGGTTATGATCTGGCTGGATACGTAAGTATACTGATGTTAGTTTTGTGTGTGTTATCACTTATTATGGCGTCCTCCACTTCCCCGCTGACATGTCCGAAGTGTGGCCAGTTTATGGTTACTGGCAATCCACATAACTTCTGCTGGAAGTGCAGAGAGGACACGACAGAGAGATTCCAAGAGTCTACGATTAACCTGACAGTCAAGGCACATGGATTGCAATTCCTGCCTAAACGAGCACGGGAACCGGCCAGGGATTCCTCTTTCCACGAACCACCGTGAAAGAAGTACATCCCATCAGGAAAAGAATCCTACCAGGCATCCTGGAGTTACGACAAGCCATCATTCCAAACGCCGTGGATCTGGTCATAGGTTTTGAGTTCAGAGGTCACAGGGATAGAAGATGACTTGTTTCTCCCCACTCCAAGTGTCGCAGATCCTATTGTACTGACTTTGTCTACTGATTACGATACACGACTGCCGCCATTCAACATAACGCCGTCTCAGGGTCCAGTGGGAGGGCGTCTTTTGTCATACGCTGAAAATTGGATGCACATTACGACTGACCACTGGATTTTAGACGTTCTCCATCACAGGTACAAGCTACATTTTCTCAAGCGCCCTCAACTAGTATCCCGGTGTCCCGATGGGACGCAGGTTTCACCTGAAGGGTGCAAAACTGGACGCAGCCGACCTTGCCATCAAGACCCTTCTCACCAAACGGGCCATTAGGAGATTGCAGGATACCAGCTAAACTCGGAGGTTCTACTCACCGATGTTTTTAGTACCAAAAAAGAACTCCACAGAGATGAGAATGATCATCGATCTCAAAACACTCAACAAGAAGTACTTGGTCCCACCTCCAAGATTTCAGATAGAATCCGTCAGGAAACTACATTCATCACTCGGAACAGGAGATTTGGTCATCAGCCTCAACCTTCAGGATGCATATCTCCATGTGCCAATCCACCTCACGAAGGTACCTCTGTTTCGTAGTAAATGAAGGTGGTTACGAATTCCAAGTTCAACCGTTCAGCATATCAATAGCCCCTTGGTTATTCACCAGAATAACGGCTCCAGTCATCAACTACTCGCATTTACAGATGGTACAACTTGATGGATATCTAGACAATTTCCTGGCTGCCAATCAGGAACACACCCAGCTGCGTCAGGATGTGACATTCCTCACCAAACTCATGTCTTATCTCGGTTCCTCATCCATACGACCAAGTCAGAGATTTGTCCGGTACAAGACATACCGTATTTTCTTGAGTATAGTGCGCAACTTTTTTCGAAAAAACACAGCTGTGTAGAAGGGGGTGCGCATTATACACGAGTTTGAGTTATGAGTTTGGATGTTTTTTTCCCCCATGGAAAGACATTACCGTGAGCATGAAACACCGGAAATACCATGTCAACAAATCCATACTGAAGTACGCAAACAAATCATGTAATTACACTGTCTGGCTATAAAAAGTGTTCTTCGTATATCTGGACTTATGTTTGTAACTTATTTCATTAATTTTATTCAAAATACTTTTTAATATTGTTTTTATTAATTTCGGCGAAATCGTGTGTGAAGCGATCGGAAGATCGCACAACTCACCATTATTAACAGCAACCACGGTCAGAATACCGCTATTGACGCCTTGAAACGAACTTTAGTTGACAGAGAATGGATACATATATCATAAATGACATACTTTGACTCGTTAAAAGTCATATTTGTTTTTGTTTGACGGTTCTATGTCAACATGAAATTCTCGCGATCACGTGCACGTGAGCCTTGACGGTGACTGGTCAGACTGGTTCCATGTAAAAAATAATACCCGGGAATAGCGATCAGCTGCTTCGCTTAGGGTTATTATTATTTTAAATATGGTTAGTAAAGGCTGCATTTAATTAAGAAAATAATGGAATATATTATTCCTGATAAAAAGAAATAGTTTCAGATACAATTGTTGCCGATCCTTGCATTAAAAATCCTATAAAGTTATATCATCGGGTGTGTCTTGACCGAATCACCGGTCGATTCCAAGAAAACGTGTGTACAGCTGATTGCCGTTTCCGGCTTAGTTTATGAGAAAATACACAAGGTAATCTTAATCCCTAGATATAAAACAATGCCTAGCAGAACAATAAATACTATTTAATCGGTAAATAAACATGTCTGGTGATTTTTTTCTCAAATTTCGAATTTGTACTGACGAAGTTTCTCATCACCCATTCGTTTGCCGGACTTCGCTGAAAGGGTACGGTGTAATTTTTTTCTGCGAATAATATTCAAATTTCTTTTTTTCCAAAATTTTAAACCCGCTAGAGGGGGATGCGCATTATACATGGGTGCGCACTATACTCAAGAAAATACGGTAGTTTACATTGAGGCCAGATTTCTTCTGTGCACGGGATATCTTTGCCTCCCGGAGGACTGGTTCAACAAGCCTATCACCATGATCAACTCAGCCCAAGACCAACCTACCAGATCAATCTGATGGTGGATGTCTCTCATGGGAACGCTGTCCTCTCTACAATATATGGCTCACAGAGGCCGATTACAATTAAGCTCGCTGCAGAATTGGATCAATTCCCTATGATCTCAGAACCTGGATAAACAGGTACTCATACCTCTCCACCTGCGCCAAGAACTAATCTGGAGATCAATGAGATCATGTCATGTCCGGGATTCCTCTCACCTTACCAGCTCCCAAACACCTGTTCACAGACACGTCGGATTCAGGTTGGGTAGCTCACATGACCGACCTCCAAGTTCAGGTTTTATGGACCGAGACAGAAACAGCCCTACACATAAATCACAGAGAGATAAAAGCAGTCTATTATGCTCTCCAGACTTCGAAAGATCACCTCATCAAATCATCCCTGATTGCCACAGACAACATGACACTGGTGGCCTACATTCAGAAGCAAGGCGGAACGAAGTCCCGTTCGCTGTTGACAGAAACTACTCAGCTATTTGCCTTGGCCAACTCATTCAGCTGCCGGATGGAAGCGAGACATATTCCAGGCAAACTGAACATACTAGCAGACAGCTTATCCCGGAGAGGGAGGATCGTACCCACAGAGTGGACTCTTGACCCAGACGTCTTTACCTGGATAACCTCCCTTTGGGACACCCCACATCTGGACCTCGGCGCGACCTGTCTCAACCATCAATTTCCGGTTTCAAGAGCTCTCCAGATAGATGCACTATCCATGGATTGGAAGGGACTGTTCGCCTAGACATAGTCATCCTCATTGCTCCAACTTGGCCAAGCAGGACATGGTATCCCAGACTACTATCGCTCCTGATGGACGAGCCACTCACTCTTCCACTTCGCAAAGATCTCATGCGCCAGCCCAGTTTCCATTTCACCGCCTGGAAAGTATCTCGCAGAGAATGCAGGCCTCCAGGTTCTCTGAAGCTGCCTCTATGGCTGTTGCAAGATCATGGAGATCGTCATCCACCCAACTTTATGACAACAGATGGAACAAATTCGCCCAGTGGAGACAAAGATATGGTCTAACAAATGTCACAATTGACATTCCCATGGTTGTGAATTTCCTTTTACACCTACAACAGGATTATAACTTCAGACATGGAACCATTGAAGGATATAGATCCGCCCTCCATTCCGTTCTCCTGCTCGGTGGATTGTTGATTGGAACACATCTGGTGCTTAACAGACTCATGCGAGCATTCAGCCTAGGGATATTCGCATTCCCTGATCTTCCCAAAATGGAATTTATCAGTCATCTTGTCTGCTCTACTAGCCGCTCCATACGAACCTCTTAGAAATGCTACTCTCCTCCAAAAATCCCGTAAAGCAGCATTTTTACTAGCCATGGCTACTGCATTCTCACTCACGCTCCCAACTGGATGTCCATCACCTTGCGGTCCCTACCAGACTTTATAGCCAAGAATCAGTCCACGGCTACAGGTCGATTGGGTCACAGACATTATACTATTCACGCCTTGGCACCTACAGTGGATCATCCTGATCCCCTCCTTTGTCCTATACGAGCTCTCAAGTTCTATCTGACAGCCACTGATCCACATCTCTGACATCGAAGATGTCTATTCATCTCGTGCAAGACCCACTTTGATAAAGACATCATTAATGCAACAGTTGCGGGATGGCCAAAGACTACCATAGCAACAAGTTATCGGCAAGCACAAGATACTCATCCTACTATGGGTTCTAGCTCTGCCCACGAAATCCGAGCTTTTGCAACATAGCATCCTGGTCATCCGTGTCCGTTGAACAAGTCGTTGCAGGATGCCAATGGGGTTCACACAATAACTTCACTAGTTTTTATTTACGAGACTTGTTGGGGATTTATTCCTTGGGACCTATTGTTGCTGCCCAGGCGATTATACGCCCCTAGTTTTTCCTCCTTTCTTTGAGAAAAAAAAAGGGGTGGGCGGGTGATGGAAGGGGGGCGAGGGTCTGACATCAGCAGCTACAGAAGGTGAGTACACCTTTTACCTTGATCTACTAGTATGGTATATAAGGAATTCAAGGGCTACCCGTATTAGTACAGCTGATATCGATAACGTCAAAGGTTCTGGAAATGACATCTAAACCAGTCAAATAGAGACCTGACGTCATTTAGAACCGGAAGTGATGTTAGATGTTTAGATGTTTTGGAAAGAAATAACGTTTTTCCCGCCTTTTTGCACAGAAGAGCTGAAGAGCTGAAGAGCTACATGTGCTATAAGGAGAACAGTGAAGAGGACTTCTGTTGAAAATCTGAAGACTTAGTAATAGTTTGTCTGCAGCCAAAATACAGTATTTATGGCTATGTTGTAATAGAGGTAGTATTCTTAGAATTATTAACATTAATAACTTATGTTTAATGATTGCCATGATAAAGAAAACACTGAATATTTGTTCTCACAATCTCATTGCTACAGAACATAATTATATCGTGTCAGCTGAACTCTGAAATGCATATGCTGAAATTGTTCACCATGAATAGATTTCTGAAGACATCAAAATATATTTCTCTTTATAGCATTTATTGTTTTGATATGTCACAGATTTAAAAAAAATATTGCTTGAATTGTGTGTTATGAGAGCTTATGGCATGGCAACATCCATCTGTCTGTCCATCATAAACTTTCCACTTTTCGCCATTGCTTCTGAGCCTACAAGGTCTGCTAAGGTTTTACTTTGCAAGTCTTGTCCCAAAACTGTCATCACAGGACCACCAAATATTGGAAATATCCTTTTTAGCTCTCCTGACAGAAAGTCAAGTGAACTAATGGCCTTTGATTGCGTTCGGTGCAATGTAAAAATCTTCTCCGATAAAATCACACTGAAACTTCACCTACTTGTTCCCACCAACAGGCCGTAAAAAGTTTTTTCAATATGGCTGTCGTGGTAGGAAAAAGCATGTGAAATTTCTTTAAGAATTGTCTTTCACTTTGTACCTTCATAGAGTGAAGGCCGAACTGCATGACTATGCATATAACTTCTATGGTGTACATTGTTAAAATGATTTATGACAATGTTGATATTGAAAAATGTTAAACCATCAGAGTACTGCCTTCAGACTAAAGTTTTCATGCGTAGTAATCATACACAACAAAGTGCCTATAATTCTTTAATTCCACACCAAACTTGCCGACACGGCAAACAGAAATTTCAATGAGGGATTTATGACCTAAAAATCACCAATAACAACAGTTGTACAGAAGTTGCAAGCTTGAAACAGGAAGCATCATTACATATAATTAAGGTGTGTGAGGAAAGGCAGGTAGTTGAAGGTTTGTTTTGGGACTTACCTGCAGCAGACAATCTTTTTGTAACATTGGAACTGAAGAGGAAGTAGTGGCGTAAAACATTATGCACATAACTTATATAGATTAAGTGTGTTTGGATTGTGTTTGGGTACATCCAATCTCCTGGTACTGCCTACCCAATACTCAGCCATTTCTGAATGCATCGTTATGAAAGTTCATAGCAGTAAACATGTTGTATATGTCCTATTTTAAGGATATTTAGACTTTTGACTGCATGCTTTGGACTTCAGTCTCCTTGTTAACTGTGTTTTCCACACCTACTCACAAATCTCTTGGTTTATGAAGTTGAATTTTTACATATTATTTATTTATCCCAGCAAAGGTGTATCTAAAACTTACACTCAGAATTTGAAACTGATTGACCAACCATGTCAGCCATATTGAAATTATCATTTACAGTAAGTAACATATTAGGGTACATGATTTGGGGAATATTGATTTTGCACCCAACTAAAGTCTTTGACCTTCACATACCACAGTTTCACTGCCTTCTTAGTATCTCCTGTGAAAAACACCTGGGTTAACTATGTGTACCAGTATATGGTCTCAGCAGTCGTGTCGCTAAATGATTTACTGCTACATGTTGAATCTCAAATTTAAATGCAAAGGTACACAACTAGATAGTAACATCAGTGAATAACCACGCAAGATCAGTGAACAATCAACAAATTATATTGAAATACACAGGATTAGGTTTACAATCATAAAAGGAAAACCAATGGATCAAATGTCGAAGCAGGAATTATAATAGGCCCTATTACACAAGTCAGAGCACTCACAAATGTCCAATATTTGTCTCAGTTAAATGTCTTGAATGAGGCATGAGCTCTGTTCTCAAGTCTTGAAAAGTGTGCATTTTCTAATAGGTAACCCATCTGCATAAGTCAGGTCGTAGCAGGAAGGCCTCGAATGGCCCCAATCTCATTAAAATCAGATCTTAGTTCTGTCCCAACTAAACAAGGATCTGAGAACACCCCATTACGGATGACGTCAGACCGATCTTGCACAAACTTTGACCGACCAATGGAATGACTGACAAAAAGTCGACATTAGCCAATTAGAAGGCAGCTTCCTCGTGCTTAATGACACTAATTTCAAATTGGCGGCTACGCTTCGAAAACATATTTGGCAAATTCTGGATTAAAAATTTAAACCTGAACAAAAGAACATTATGGAATGGCTAATAGATGGTCTAGATTGTATGGATCCAGTCGTGAAGCCCGTAATTATCGTTTGGAATACCCTGTGTTAAAATTTTCGAGACTGCATGATTAGAAATCACATTCCGACTGTCACTTTCATGATCTAGTAAGCGATGATCTGATTGGTCAGATGAAAGGTCGTTCTGACGTGATCCCAAATGTGATGTCCTCGGATCTTTGTTTAGCGGTAGTGAGAACTAAGATCTGATTTTAATGAGATTGCGAATGGCCCTCGTCCCCTCTGTCTAGCTATTCGTTAATTGTACACCCTATTATGTATCAATTGCAAATCATATTCTTTGTATTATTTAAATATAAGATAAATAGATAGAGAACGAAGATGTTAGACGTAGGGGTTTAACTCTCCAACCAAGGATAGCTCTCACCCGCAGCCAAGAGCCTTGACTCTGTGTTACATACCCAGCTATAATTAAGATATTGTTATTTTGTCTCTTGTAATAAACTTGTAATTAGTCTCCTGTGACTTGGCTCTTTTGTTGACTAATTCCCCTAGACAACCTTCATGTGGGAGGGTTTGATGTTTTGTAGATCAGAACGGAACTACAGTCAGGAACATATCATGAAACTTGATACATGTGTTGTGTAGATCAGAACGGAACTACAGTCAGGAACAGATCATGACACTTGGTACATGTGTTGTGTAGATCAGAACGGAACTACAGTCAGGAACATATCATGAAACTTGGTACATGTGTTGTGTAGATCAGAACGGAACTACAGTCAGGAACATATCATGAAACTTGGTACATGTGTTGTGTAGATCAGAACGGAACTACAGTCAGGAACATATCATGACACTTGGTACATGTGTTGTGTAGATCAGAACAGAACTGCAGTCAGGAACAGATCATGAAACTTGATACATGTGTTGTGTAGATCAGAACAGAACTACAGTCAGGAACAGATCATGAAACTTGATACATGTGTTGTGTAGATCAGAACGGAACTACAGTCAGGAACAGATCATGACACTTGGTACATGTGTTGTGTAGATCAGAATGGAACTACAGTCAGGAACAGATCATGAAACTTGGTACATGTGTTGCGTAGATCAGAACGGAACTACAGTCAGGAACAGATCATGAAACTTGATACATGTGTTGTGTAGATCAGAACGGAACTACAGTCAGGAACAGATCATGACACTTGGTACATGTGTTGTGTAGATCAGAACGGAACTACAGTCAGGAACAGATCATGACACTTGGTACATGTGTTGTGTAGATCAGAACGGAACTACAGTCAGGAACAGATCATAAAACTTGGTACATGTGTTGTGTAGATCAGAACGGAACTACAGTCAGGAACAGATCATGACACTTGGTACATGTGTTGTGTAGATCAGAACGGAACTACAGTCAGGAACATATCATGACACTTGGTACATGTGTTGTGTAGATCAGAACAGAACTACAGTCAGGAACAGATCATGAAACTTGATACATGTGTTGTGTAGATCAGAACGGAACTACAGTCAGGAACAGATCATGACACTGGGTACATGTGTTGTGTAGATCAGAATGGAACTACAGTCAGGAACAGATCATGAAACTTGGTACATGTGTTGTGTAGATCAGAACGGAACTACAGTCAGGAACAGATCATAAAACTTGGTACATGTGTTGTGTAGATCAGAACGGAACTACAGTCAGGAACAGATCATGACACTTGGTACATGTGTTGTGTAGATCAGAACGGAACTACAGTCAGGAACATATCATGACACTTGGTACATGTGTTGTGTAGATCAGAACGGGACTACAGTCAGGAACATATCATGACACTTGGTACATGTGTTGTGTAGATCAGAATGGAACTACAGTCAGGAACAGATCATGACACTTGGTACATGTGTTGTGTAGATCAGAACAGAACTACAGTCAGGAACATATCATGAAACTTGGTACATGTGTTGTGTAGATCAGAACGGAACTACAGTCAGGAACATATCATGACACTTGGTACATGTGTTGTGTAGATCAGAATGGAACTACAGTCAGGAACAGATCATGACACTTGATACATGTGTTGTGTAGATCAGAACAGAACTACAGTCAGGAACAGATCATGACACTTGGTACATGTGTTGTGTAGATCAGAACGGAACTACAGTCAGGAACAGATCATAAAACTTGGTACATGTGTTGTGTAGATCAGAACGGAACTACAGTCAGGAACAGATCATGACACTTGGTACATGTGTTGTGTAGATCAGAACGGAACTACAGTCAGGAACATATCATGACACTTGGTACATGTGTTGTGTAGATCAGAACGGGACTACAGTCAGGAACATATCATGACACTTGGTACATGTGTTGTGTAGATCAGAATGGAACTACAGTCAGGAACAGATCATGACACTTGGTACATGTGTTGTGTAGATCAGAACAGAACTACAGTCAGGAACATATCATGACACTTGGTACATGTGTTGTGTAGATCAGAACAGAACTACAGTCAGGAACAGATCATGACACTTGGTACATGTGTTGTGTAGATCAGAACAGAACTACAGTCAGGAACATATCATGAAACTTGGTACATGTGTTGTGTAGATCAGAACGGAACTACAGTCAGGAACAGATCATGACACTTGGTACATGTGTTGTGTAGATCAGAACAGAACTACAGTCAGGAACAGATCATGACACTTGGTACATGTGTTGTGTAGATCAGAACAGAACTACAGTCAGGAACAGATCATGACACTTGGTACATGTGTTGTGTAGATCAGAACGGAACTACAGTCAGGAACAGATCATGACACTTGGTACATGTGTTGTGTAGATCAGAACGGAACTACAGTCAGGAACATATCATGACACTTGGTACATGTGTTGTGTAGATCAGAACGGGACTACAGTCAGGAACAGATCATGACACTTGGTACATGTGTTGTGTAGATCAGAACGGAACTACAGTCAGGAACAGATCATAAAACTTGGTACATGTGTTGTGTAGATCAGAACGGAACTACAGTCAGGAACAGATCATGACACTTGGTACATGTGTTGTGTAGATCAGAACGGGACTACAGTCAGGAACAGATCATGACACTTGGTACATGTGTTGTGTAGATCAGAACGGAACTACAGTCAGGAACAGATCATGAAACTTGATACATGTGTTGTGTAGATCAGAACGGAACTACAGTCAGGAACATATCATGACACTTGGTACATGTGTTGTGTAGATCAGAACGGAACTACAGTCAGGAACAGATCATGAAACTTGATACATGTGTTGTGTAGATCAGAACAGAACTACAGTCAGGAACAGATCATGAAACTTGATACATGGGGCTCAACACATATGTTCCATCTTTTGCATTTAAAATTTCTAAGATCTTTTGCTGAAACATCAAAGGTGCCAACTGTACTTTATGCTGTGTTAATTGACAGACGTCATGGCACTGTTCAAAGTACGTCCCCCGTGATCTAACATATCCTTGGTAACATTGTTCTTTCATTACAGTCAAGAGAGATGGCGCATTCACATCAATTTTGGGTGAAATAGTTTCTTTAATCTTGTATATTATGACATTGGAAGAAATATGGCAAGATGATGTCAACCATCTCTCATGCTGCAGGCTTATCACAAACATATTCAAACCATTGTGTCCATGCCACAACAGTCACAAAGTTGTCTGAGGTGGGCACTGGTGCCTCCAAATTATGTTTGTCTTTGGACAAAGGAATGGGTCAACAGCAGTCTACTGCAAAGGAAATAGCAATCCTTGAAATCTTTCATAACCACATGTACACCTCTTGCTCAGCATACAGCATTTAGCAACATACTGCAGTCAAGCAAAACGGCCGCTATATTTCCCTTTCTCTGAAATGTTCGTCCCACGGCAATGCCATATCATGCCCCAGGGGTTGATTCATGCTGGTTAAGGTATCATCGCAACCAGCTCAGTAACCACACTATTTCATGGCTTTAATTGCAGTTGCTGCTGTTTTCTAATATTAGTGGCAGAAAGTTGCAACTAGTACGACAAGAATACACCTCAACTCACAATAACCAGTGACACTGAACTACGACTGGCTTTGTTTACATTTCTTAGCTCAGCTCGGCCCCACAATGCACTTGTGAAATGTTTTGAGTCACATGATTAATTTAAAACAAATTAATATAAAAACTTAAATTTAGAATTCCTACTTATTGCTGAACGGGCTCATGGATAACCGCACAGTAAACGGATAATGAAATGTGACATATTTAAATAACAAACTACCCATTTTAGTGGTGTTGTATTATGTTCAAAATGTAAATATATCCCTAAAGATAAGGGTGCAGGCAATTAGGTGGAAGAGCCTGTCAGTTCGCCCTGTCCCAGGGTTTACAATTAAGATCACAGGTCATTACGGATTGGATTTGGAACCCAGCTAAAAAAAGCCATAAGGCTAGTCGTTATTTCAGCATCTTAGAAAAGAAAGGATCCCCATGCTTTTAAATATAATAGTTCCGGGCAAAACTATTCTTTATTACACTACACACGGTGGGTAGAGCAAACTTTATTTCTAAATGAAAGCTAACATCATTGACCCCCACCCCCCTTATACTGTTGACTACAAATGCATTATTGTTCGGAGATGCAGTTAGCCTTTTAATAAAGAATTTTTATATTTGACACAACTTCACTCGTTCACTCATCACACTTAGACCCAGGCTCAATCACCAAATAGCTACCTAATTCTGGTGTCTTCTGCCGTGATATTGTGGGAATATTGCTAATAGCATCATAACAACCTATTCACTTGCTCACTTCAGTGAGATTCTTTTATCAATGTATTTTTTATTGTATGTTATTGATGATTTGATATGATGTTCCAGAAAAAAGGAGTGATCTACAGGTGTTTACTTGTATCATAGAATCATATGTGTTTCCCAATTCAGCACCATTGAGATCACCCAGTATCCATACAGTGTGTACCGTGCCTTCCTCCAGTACCTGTACACAGACCAAGTGGATCTCATACCAGAGGAAGCAATAGGTAAATAGTATGACGGGATCCTTGTAGTTTCATTGTTTGTTGTTTATGCTGAACTCGGCAATATTCCAGCTATATGATGGTGGTCTGGACCAGTGATTGACATCATGAGCATCGATCCACGCAATTGGGATATTATGACATGAATCAACCAAGTCAGCTGACCACCTGATCCCGTGTGTGGCCTCTTACGACAAGCATAGTCGCATTTTATGGCAGAAAGGGATGCTGAAGACCTATTCTAGACCTATTATCTTCACAGGTCTGTAGGAAATCAGCGGTAGAAATTGGCAATAGTCCCATAGTACTCACCAAATTGCCCAATAGTTAAGATATCATAAAGACTAGTAGAACAACAAACAAACTAGTGGACAAAAATGGTTATTTTCTATCGCTGGGAATGAATTGGTATCAGCACCACTGCATTAGCCAAACGTTCAGGACATCCATGGACACAGACACTAATTCTTTCACCTGTTACAAATGAATGTCTGAAGGGTATCGTATTTCAATCAGACTGAAAACATTAGAGTTCTATGTTCATAATATGAAAGAAATGTGTTATGTAGATAATCTACACAAGTGTCATGTGATCCACCTTAGTAACCTCCGGTGTCATCATCTATTGTTTTCTAAAGCTTGTTGACCTCCCATGATATATACTGGTGGGCTCGACTGAGCTTGATGACAGAAATAAGTCTATGTCACCTCTAATGGGGTTTTACAAACTCTATGGGTATATTTAGGAGAGGAACATCATGTATTTTCCGATTTCCTGGTGTTATTGAATATGTGTTGCCTGGAAATTTCATTTCAAACCAACATCTGGTTATTGACATGATACAAATGTTGTCAGTAATTTTCCATCACTCACTCTTTCTCACTGTGAACTCTCACAGATGAGGCAGACATGACGTCTCTCTGGAATGATCTGACATCATGACACAATGCCTTATGCTTCCATGAACTGAACCTGCCCGACTAGCAGAATGTTGAAAAACTTAATACTTAATTAATGTAGTATTTCTTCAAATTTGGGATTTGGGATCGAATGATACTTATTAAGAAAAGAACTCACATGAAAAGATTTCTGGATCCAATCACCATTCAACAATGATTTTCAAGCAATTAGATTGGAGAACACACTCCCATATAAACTGTATGGTATTTAGTTATTGAATCTGTGTTCACTACCAATAGGAGGATGGAAGGAAAGTCAGTTCTTTGGAAATAGCTGTGTGTTCAGTGAACAAGTACAATTGAAGTAATACTTTTGAATATAAAACCTTAATTACATCATTGCAAAAAATCCTGTATTTCAGCTGTCATTCAACTATGAAATCTTTATATTTTTAACAGCAATCCTCTTCGCTGTCAAGTATCCCTAACCAGTTGAGATACTAATAGTATTTATTTTCCTAAACCTGTGCATGAGCAGCCAGGAAGTCTTCACTACTTTCCTGTGTGTGCTTCTGTCAATTTCAAAAACTTTTTCTAAATTGTCATTGTACATGAATTGGTAGTTTTCACACTATAATAAGTTTGGCTCTTCATTTTACTTAGTGTCCTAATAGACTATATCTTCCTGATCCAGCTATTGTCTCATCTAGGATTCCTATATCCAGGAAGCCTACTTACATGTGCCGATCCATCCCAGCGACACAGAAATTGCTCCATTTCATCTTCAACGGGACTTCAACTCCCAGGACAGCCAGACAGATTCTTCACCATCCTGCCCCTATGTTCAATAGTGGGGGTTGAGGATGAACAGGAACTTCTACTATGTCTGGTGTGTGCCCTGCGATGTTTTTTTGACACTCTAAGGACTGTCAAGGACAATGCCGCCATCTATTCATCCCTCATGAGATTCGAGCAGTCGTCTCTACCATGAGGCTTCACAGCAACTGTTCCATCCTGGCGCTTGGATACAAGAACAAGATTACGAAATTATGTGTTCACTGGAGATGCATAATTCTAGTAAAATCTAGATTTTTTTTATAATTGTATGCTTATCCTGCATTACTTTATCTCAAGTGCCCACCCATCACAGAGCTGCCTCCCCAATATCCCACATGGGAGCTGTGTGATAGAGTTAGCCACTCAGCTAGTTGGAACAACTTTTTTGTCAGCATCACCTCACACAGGTCTTTCACTCTGTCAAGAACAAGCAGTAAATTCATTCAGGAGTAATGTAAGATAAGAATACAAATATAAAAAATAACTAGATTTTACTAGAATTACGCATCTCCGGTATTCCTAGTTCCGAAAAAGAATACGACCGACATGAGAATGATAATCAACCTAAAGACCTTCAACTGGGTCATCGTTCACAACACCGGACCAGTCGTCACTCTTTTCATGGGGATCAACTTGCCCATACACTGGCAACCTCACAGTTCCTACTCAGAACTCAGACACACCACTGGTCTGTCAACCACAGGGGATTGGCCGTGTGTGGAGCTTGAACATAGTCGATTCAGCAGGACGAATTACATGTCACGTGTCAAGAACTCTGACTGTAAACGTCTTCGACTGTAATCAAGTCAACTGACCTAATGGGATCTGTGCAGTGTATTTGTACAGACTGGCTTGCATGATCGCTTGCATGAACACTGCAACCACTCGACCAGGCGCCTGTCGCTGTACATCAATGTGTCCGATTCACAAACTACAGTGGACATCTGATGCCTGCACACGCAGTGAATGAGACACCACGCCCCATCGTTGAGTCAGGATTAGAATCAGTGAATAATGGTTTTCAGAAGAGATTACTGTCAATTACACAGGGAGTTACTAGAGGCAGATCCTCCGGGTCTCTTCAGTATATTCTGGCAAAGATGTAATAGAGGTAGAGGATTTGCAAGAATTATGGAACAATAGTTATCATTGTTAATAATTCTAAGAATACTACCTCTATTACATCCGAAGTACTCCCTCCCACCACCCCAATTTATCTACCCCAAGTGGTTAGATGTGGGAAAATAAGTGAGATTCCCGCCATTACGCACATCATAGCATGGGTTGCTATTGTGCTATATGTGGAACAACTAATTGTGTGATTGACAGTGAAGAGGGTGTCTGTTGAAAATGTGAAAATTTTAGTTAGTGTGACTGAAGCCAAAATACAGGATTTATGGCAAAGATGTAATGGAGTAGTAATCTTAGAATTATTAACAATGATAACTATTGTTTGATATCTCTGCCAATATATGCACCATTTAGTGAAAACATATAAATTAAGCTCAACATTTTATGAGAAGGTGAGAACTGTGGAGAACAATTGGTTCATTAGTTAAATCTGTACCGGTAGAAAAAACTCTATAATGCTATTATGTCTGAGTAGATCAATTATTAACATCAACTGCAATGGACATTATTTACTTCATCTTAAATATTTTGAATATTTAGTCTATTATGACTGATCCATTACCACAACAGGTAAATCTTGTATGTTTTGACAAGCCATTTCTACTCCACTGCCCGTTGCAACTGGGGTGTCTGACAGCTGGGTTATGCTACAGATGCTCACTGATGAGGCAGATGGGCCCAACTACAACCTTCGGTGGGGATGTCGATGGATAACATTGGTGTGGGACACATGACTAAACAAGTCCTCAGTGTATGTCACCCTGATGCTAGATCCCCAAGAGGACAAGCTGTCCATGGATTGGAAATGGTTCTTAGCATACGCCCTTCCCCGCTTGGTCTCTCCTATAGGAGTAATTTGGAAGATTGAAGACACAGACTGCACGATCATTTCCTTCTTCATTTTCAACAGAATGTTTAGTTTCTCCACAGCACCATTGAAGAATATCACTCTGCCTTAACATCAGTTCTCCATCACGAAAAGCTATCTCACTCTGTCATCAAAGGCTCATGAGATCTTTCCTGTTGGAGAACGTTAAGATCCCGTGCACATTCTCTAAGTGCAACCTCTTGGTTGTTCTGTCTGCTGTCTTGGTGATTGTGTTCAGACCTTTGGCATCTGCCATGTTATTACAAAAGAACAAGAAAACAGTTCATGCATGCGGAAGACTAATGTTTAGCATCAGGACCTTACCAGTAGATAGATAAAAAACAATCTACTTCCCTGGGATGGCTGGTACATAGACAAGACATGATTCCCAGCCTTGGCAAGGGTTTGGCACTGTCCGGTCAGCATCTCTGTCCTATCCAGGCTCCTTGATTCTACTTTACAGCGACACAACCGTTCTGTACATCCAGGAATTGCCTCTTCATTTCATGTAAACCATCACTCAGATAATGTTTCCAATCTACCAGTTTCTCAGTTAAAAAATATAAACTTTGAAGAATTTTGATGCAAGAAATTGATTCTGAAATTATTATTTTACAAGGAATAATATATTCCAATATTGTGATATTTCAGTTGCAGCTTTTACTTTAAGTATTTATTATAATAATCATAAGCGAAACACTGTGGTATATTTTACTTATGGAACAATTGACAAGTCACAATTTGAGGCTTCGCACAGCTGTACTATTTTGATTGTTAAAACATGATAAAAACATCAAAAGACATTGTATACATGTATTATGTCCTCCCTGCACTTCACAGCTGTAGTTGTTTTTACACAAGAAATTAGGGTATTGTCAGCAGCTGAGCTAGATAAAACACTCCCACTGTTTTATAGGAATGGGTATTGGAGGTTTTAAGTGTATCACAATATTTTACAATACACAAGGCTGTATTGCGATATGTATCACAATATATTGTATAATTCTAAATTTTGAATTCACAAAACTCAATGTTATTTACAGCAACCACAGTCCAATTAAGGCTATTGAGGCCTTGAAACAAACTTTAGTGGACAGAGAATGGATACACATATCATAAATGACTTTGACTTGTTAAAAGTCATATTTGTTGTAGTTTGACTATTATCATTTATGTCAGCATAAAGTTTTCAAGACTGTGAGCGCAGGTGCCTGGAGAGTGACTGGTCAAATTCTTCCATCATAAGAATACAGCGATCAGCTGTACCAAAGTACAACGCTTATGGTTATTATTATTCTAAATATATATAGAGTAAAAGCTGCAACTAAAATAACATGATATTGAAATATATTATTCCTGATTAAATAATTGTTTCAGATACAATTATTCCGATCATTGCATCAAAATTCTTGAAGTTAAATTATTGGGTACTTTTAACCAAATTGCTGGCTGATTGGGAGAAAACGTGTGTACAGCCTATAACTGTTTCCGGCTTAGTTTACGAGGAAATATGCATGTTAAACCTAATCTCTGCATGTAATCAACTTGTCTTGTGATGTTTTATATTAAATTTCAGATTTGGACTGAACAAAGTTTGTTGTCACCCATTTGTTGATACCTGAATTTGCTGAATTATCTGCGCATAATACTCGAAAAGTCTCCGTGTATTTGGCAAGTGTATAGAATTAAACACATGATAAAAATCGCATTTTAAAATCACCCGATATACTGAACATTAAATATGATATCGTGCTTCGTGGCCTTGAAAGAGTGAACCTCAATATACCGATTTACCGGTAATACTGCACACCCTTACTGTTTTATGCTGGGGATTATGAACCCTCGAGAAACAGTCATGGGAGCAAAATCTTACTTTCTCTTGTCTCTTTGGTTTCCCAATTCAAACACAACCTTGGAGCTTTATCCTTCACATACAGCTGACACGCAGTTTTCAATTTTTTTGTGGTTCATGTTGTCAATTTAGCATGTTTAATGGGAATCTAAATGCTTTTGTGTCTGTCAGTGTCATATACAACCAAGTAATGATCATCTTTTGAAAGTCCAAACATATAATGGTATGAAACTGTTAGAAGAAAATAATAACATATCATGCATTTGAACTTTTAGTTAGGCAGCAAGTTTGATAGCAGGACAAATCAGTAACAAGTAGTTGAATAGTTACGTGACCAAGGCTATCTCTACAAACAATATCCATATGTGAAACAGACACACATGCAAGAGCAGAAATGAGTCACAGTATTGGTTGACAAGTAACCTGTACCATACCACATCATACAGTTCCTTTAGATTCTAGAAAACCAGGGTTTTATCATGCAAATCTTGGTGGTACATGTCATAAATAGTTGGTCAAAAAAGGCTCCAAATCAAATTGACATTGTGGAGAGTATATGAAGCAACTGTAAAATGTGTGTTACATGATCATCTCATCTCATCTCAGGCCCAGTATGTGATAGTGGAATTGAAAACGTACAGACAATAAACTAAGTATGATTGAATTTGAAGCCACATGAATAGGTTTACTAAGTACATCTTGAGTGAGTTGCATGGGCGTTATCAGGTAAGGGTTAGTGCATCTAGCAAGAGTGTCTTACAGCATTGGGTGAGGGTAAGTACAACTTGAGAGAGTGTCACAAACAGTGTTGGGTAAGGATAAGTGTGCTGTGACAGTGTCATGGACAGTGTTGGGTAAGGGTAAGTGCTGTGACAGTGTCATAGACAGTGTTGGGTAAGGGTAAGTGTTGTGACAGTGTCATAGACAGTGTTGGGTAAGGGTAAGTGTTATGACAGTGTCATGGACAGTGTTGGGTAAGGGTAAGTGCTGTGACAGTGTCACAGACAGTGTTGGGTAAGGGTAAGTGTTGTGACAGTGTTGGGTAAGGGTTAGTGCTGTGTCATAGACAGTGTTGGATAAGGGTAAGTGTTGTGACAGTGTCATAGACAGTGTTGGATAAGGGTAAGTGTTGTGATAGTGTTATAGACTCTATTGGGTAAGGGTAAGTGTTGTGACAGTGTCATAGACAGTGTTTGGTGGGGGTAAGTGTTGTGACAGTGTTGTGTAAGGATAATTGCTGTGACAGTGTCATAGACAGTGTTGGATGAGGGTGAGTGTTGTACCAGTGTCGTGGACAGTCGTGGGTGGGGGTAAGTGTTGTGACAGTGTCATAGACAGTGTTGGGTAAGGGTATGTAATATTCATCTTGTGCATCACGTCCCCAAATATGTCAATGGGACATCACATGACTTCATTGTATGGACTTCCGGAGTAAAACCAACTTCAAGCAGACACCTCCTGTGATCCTTAAGTTATGCATCTTTCTCGAATACAACAAAACGCATAATGAAACATGGTGTCAGAAGTCGTGACAACTCACTCTCGTCACTAAATGAACTTTATTACTCCCAACTCAAGTGAGTTTCAGTGAACTAACTGTATTTGACCGGCAAACTCGATCGTGTCAAACCCACGTGCGTTGCTCGACTCGCTGCATTGCATAACTCTAAAATAACTTTCTACAAAATGAACTAAAGCGGAAACTAATTTTCATTCTGAAGATTGATGTTTATTATACGCAACAACTTGATTGTGATATAATGTGCACTTGAAAACTCTCTCTATGAACTACATATGACAAAATTGAAAAAGTATGGAAGCCTGTGTGGTGCCATAACACAATTTCGCAAGAAATCTACCGAAGTGCTGATGGTGAAAATTTGCTATGGAAGCCTAAAAGGGTCATTATTTGAATTTTCATTGTTTATGGCAATTTGAACTCCTAAACTGCAAACAAGTAATTTTGAAGCAGTTTTATGAACTTTTAGGAAGAAAATGTTTTTTTTCTGACAACATTTATCATCACTATGGCTGAAGAGCAAGCACAAACTGTTACTCAAGCTACATTTCAAGGCAATATTCCTCCACCTCCTTAAAGGGAAATCTTGCACAAAACTGGAAAAGATGGAGACAAATCTGGGACTCTTTTGAAGTTATGGCCAGAATTGATGCAAATGACCATAAATACAGACTTGCTTCATTCATAACCTACATAGGTCCAGAAACTCTTAATATCTATAATGGCTTACCTTATGAGTCTGAGGAGGACAAATAGAACATGGATACAGTGTTAACTCTCATGGAAAGGCACTGTCTAGGTGAAACTAACGTCATATATGAAAGATACATCTTCAACCAAAGATCACAAATGGAAGGTGAATCTGTAGATACCTACACAAACACTCTCAGAACATTGGCTGCATCTTGTGATTTCAAAACGTTACATGATGAACTCATCAGAGACCCAATTGTGTGTGGTCTGAGAGATAATGCAACACGTAGAAAACTATTGTAAGAACCTAAGCTGACTTTGAAGAGATGTATAGATATATGCAGAGCAACTGAATCAACCATGGCTCAAGTAAAAGCATTGTCAAGTGCCCAAGAGGATATCCATGCTGTTTGCAAGAAATCTAAAACTCCATCCAGACGTCAACCCCCAGACAAAAAGTAAACATAGTAAGCCTGTAAATGACTCACAACAGAAAACTCTCATGTGGAACTGTAAGTATTGTGGTAAACGTCACCCACCTCAACGAGAGCATTGCCCAGCATATGGCGTCAAATGCAGTAACTGTGGTAGATTTTCACACTATGCCTCCATGTGCAAGAGTAAGAAGAAACATTCTTCCCGAGTACACAGAGTTGATGATGATTGTGATGAATCTGATATTAATCCTACAGAGGAACTGATGACTATAGATACCTGTGAAGAATCTGTCAACTGTGTTGTAGGACATTACCCTACTAAAGTCTTCACAACACTTGAAGTGAACTCTCAACCAGTACGATTTCAGGTAGATGCGGGGCTACTTGTAATGTTATCTCTAAAAAGTATCTCCTAGAGGATACTGACATGCAGGATACGTTGGTTAACCTGAAGATGTACAATGGGTCCAAGCTTACTACAATGGGAACTGCTAATCTCCATTTATGCCATCTCAAGAACTCTAAAAAGTATCATGGCAAGTTTGTTGTGGTTGCTCAGGACAGAACACCACTGATTGGATCCCGTTCTGCTCAACAAATGAACTTTATCAAAGTGCTCCATGAAAATATTCTTGAAGTTTCTGAAGAGAAACCTACGTCTGAGAAAGTCACATCCTCAACTGGTCTTACAAAAGAGGACATACTGAAGACTTACCCAGACATCTTTAGCGATGAACTTGGAACTTTTGAAGGAACTCAAAAGCTAGAAATTGATCCAAGTATAACGCCTGTCAAACAGCCACTCAGGAGAATTCCACATGCACTCAAGCAAGACCTCAAGACAGAACTCGAACGTTTAGAAAAACGTGGTGTAATTACTCCAGTTGATACACCTACAGACTGGGTCTCTAGTCTCTTGATCGTTAAGAAGCCCTCAGGACGTCTACGCCTATGCATAGATCCTAAACCTCTCAATAAAGCTCTCAAAAGATGTCACTATCCATTGCCTGTAATGGAAGATATACTGCCAGATATTGCAGAAGCCAAGGTGTTCTCTAAATGTGACTTGAAAGATGGTTTCTGGCATATCGTACTTGATGAGGACTCTAGTTATCTCACAACCTTTGGTGTTTCCCCTGCACCAGTGATATTCCAGCAGAGAATCGATCAGCTTCTCCAAGATCTGCCTGGAGTATTCAGGATAGCAGATGATATATTGATCATTGGTGAAGGCTCTACCTAGGAAGAAGGAATAGCAAACCATGACAAATGGTTTGTGCAATTCATCCTACGATGCCGAGAGAAAGGTATTCGACTCAACTCAGACAAACTTGATCTGAAAAGGTCAGAAGTCTCTTACATTGGTCATCTTCTAACAGATCATGGACTCAAACCTGACCCTAGAAAAGTGAAAGCAATCCTTCAAATGCCTACACCTACAGATGTTCAAGGTGTCCAACATGTGATCGGGATGGTTACATATCTATCCAAGTTCCTCAGAGACTTGTCAGATCTGTGTGAACCCATACGACAATTGACAAAGAAAGGAATCCTTTGGAATTGGACTCTATCAAGCGAGGTGTCACTCAAGCGCCTGTTCTCAAGTACTTCAACAGTCATGAAGAAGTCTCTCGTCAAAGTGACGCATCAGAAACAGGACTTGGAGCTACTATACTTCAAGGTGGACAACCAGTAGCATACGCTAGCAGAGCTCTTACTCCCACAGAAAGAAACTATGCTCAAATTGAGAAAGAGCTCCTGAGCATTCTGATCGGATTCACTAGATTCCACCAGTATCTCTATGGACGCAAAGTACAAGTCAAAAGTGACCATAAGCCCTTAGAGACTATACACAAGAAACCTCTGGTCACAGCTCCCAAGCGTCTTCAACGCATGCTTCTCGCCTTGCAGAAGTATGACTATACCATCACATACAAGAAAGGCAAGGAAATGTATCTTGCCGACACCCTGTCTCGCGCATACATGACAGAGACAGAAGAAGCTGTGGATGTTGAGATGGAAACAGAACAAATCCACATGTTAGACTACCTGCCTGTGTCTAATGAAAGACTCACTGAAACCCAACTTGCAACCGCTCTGGATGAAACCCTCCAGGTTGTAGCCAAGATGGTACAAGTAGGATGGCCCGAGACAAAGAGTGACATACCTGATCTTGCAACACCATATTTCCATGTGAGGGATGAACTTAGTGTTCAAGATGGAATCTGACATTCTCAAACGTCTACATAATGCTCACATTGGCAAAGAATCAACCAGGCGAAGGGCCCGTGAATGTGTTTATTGGCCTAACATGAATGCTGAAATCAAAGACTTCATATCCAAATGTGAAGTGTGCCAGATCTATGATTCCAAGCAAGCCAAGGAACCTCTGATTCCTTATGACACTCCAGACAGACCCTGGTCAAAGCTAGGTATTGATTTGTTCAACTGTAATCAGAAAGACTATGTAATCCTAGTTGACTACTTCGGTGACTTCTTTGAAGTAGATATGATCACTGACAAGACAGGAAAACAAGTGATCCAGAAACTCAAAAGTCATTTGGCTAGACACGGAATACCGGATACCATAATCTCAGACAATGGTCCACCGTTCAAATCTCAGGACTTTGCTGATCTCGCGAACAAGTATGAGTTTACTCACATAACAAGCTCACCAGCCTTCCCACAGTCGAATGGTAAAGTCGAGTCTGCCAAGAGACTAATCAAGAAATGCTCAAAAGCAGGTTCTGACCCTTATCTAGCCTTATTAGACATCTGCAACACACCAACTGAAGGAATGTCTACATCCCCTGCACAGCGCCTGTTCAATCGCCGCACCAAGACTCTACTACCTACGACCAAACAGTTACTCCAACCATCTGTGTCCAACAGTCAAATCTGAAAAGAGGAAGAAAGTAGAGAGTCAAGTGAAGTATTTCAACAGACATGCAAAAGACCTGTTGCCATTGTATGAAGGCGACCAAGTGCGCATTCAACCACTCAGACTAGGTGATCATGAATGGAAAAAAGGTACAGTAAACATCAGATCATATGAAGTTAACCTTGATGATGGTCAAACACTGAGGAGAAATAGACGTCACTTGAGACCAGTACCATTTACACCTCATGAACGAGAACCAGCATCTCAACATGCTCAAGCACCAGCAATTATACAAGCACCAGAGCCAGTTACAGACCAGCCACTGAAACAACCGTCTCCCAAGAAAGTTAAACAGTCACAGACACAGCCATCGGTGACAACAACAACAACAGGTAACAACAACTCATCACCGAGAATCACGAGAAGTGGTAGAGTTTCAAGACCACCTGCACACTTGAAAGACTTTAACATGAAAGTGTGAACATGACTTTAATTTTGTGTATCTATTAGGGTTAAATGGCCAAGGGTGTGCAGGTACTAGTGGTACTAAGCTGCTAATTGTTTATACCAAAATGCTACCGTTGCCATGGCCACTAGTGTGGCCAACGGCGATTTGCAGCTAGCGCTGCTGGCCTGAGACTGCTACCGCAGTCCGGCCCCCACGGTAGCATATTTAAATGCTACCATTGATTGGCAACTACCACACTGCCAAAAGCAGCTACTGCTGCTGGCCTAAGTCAGACTACCTCTGCCCGGCCCCAGGTAGCCAAAGCAGATCCCACTGCCTGGCCCCATTAGCAAAACCATTGTGCGACTACTGCCGCGGACCCAACTGTCAGCTACTGCTTGACAAGACGACTTCCGCCGCCGGGCCCATATACGTGGCAATTGTTTGCCCCAACGTATGTTATTTTACGATTCCCCGGCTGAAAAGTCGGGAAAGACAAGGTTCCCACTGAGAAGCAGGTAACCCCGGAAAGGTTCCCGCTGAAAAGCAGGTAGCCTTAAGCACGAGTATTAATTTGGAAGCAAGTTAATTTGTTACTAGCAGTGTAGCCCACAAGAACCCCGCCACAAAGCACCAGAGTGCTACCCCACACCCAGGGCCACGCGATACGCGGAGATAGCATTGTTGCCCAGCTTGCTTATGTACTGAAAAGAAACACTAACCTGTGGAGATAACATCCTTACTGGCGCAAAACAAGCGCCAGGGCATGCAATAAATTGTCCGTAAACACGCACAGTCCTTTGTCACTGAGGTGGACGCCCTTCCAGGCGTACCATGTCTTGTCTGATGCCAGGATCTGGGGATGTGGCACTATTGTACCGCCGAGCTCTTTGACTCGGTTTGCCAGTCGGCGGTTGATATTCTTCCGCATCCCCTCGATCTTTAGTGGATCCCTGGCATCGTGCCAGTAGCCCCTGGGCAGCATTGAGGATACGATGATCTTGGTGTCAGGAAGCTGGAGTTGTATCCGAAGGATTGATGCCATCATGTCAAGGTAGAGTTGGCTGCCCTTGACCGAGCACAGGTCGTTGGAGCCCAGGTGAATGATGAGGGCTCTGGGGCTGTGCCGTGTAGCCTTGACCTGTGCATCTAGAATGGTGTCCAGCTCCTTCCACCTCATCCCCCCTCATGCCAGCCATAGCATCCTCGGTTGGTTCGGACTGGTGCGGACAGGAGCAAGTACTGCCGTGCCCTGGCCATGTAGCTGGATCCCACCATCCAAACTGTAAACAATAAGAAGTGTAGTAAGTACCATGAAAAGACTATTTGAATTAATTGTGCAACATTAAATTTGTTGGTAAGCGTATGTAAGCATTGTAGCAATCTGATTTCCACCTGCCGTATTGTTGTATGAGGTGTTCCGGCACCCCGTTCATGGCTGCTGATGTGGCTGCCCCAATGCGGAAGAAGTGCGAAGAATAGCGAGCCGTGCTTATGTTGCTGTGTGCTAAGGCCTTTTTTAGGAGTGCCTGGAATTGGTACCTTGTAACAGGGGAATGGTCGAAATGAACGAATGCATGTTGTGGGCCGGTGGGGCGCGCCTCCAGGTAGTGCTTGATGGCGACTACCGGACATAGCGGATTACCTGGTGT
Organism: Haliotis rufescens; assembly: GCF_023055435.1. NCBI lineage: Eukaryota > Metazoa > Mollusca > Gastropoda > Lepetellida > Haliotidae > Haliotis > Haliotis rufescens. Next base: position 2,399,287 of record NW_025964383.1, read on the forward strand.
AGTTGACATTGTAACTGTTGTCCCCATCCTGTACTGATCAGACTTTGAGTGTGGTAGATGGATTGAAAGCTGCTGGGGGTTGCCCGAGAAGCTTAAATTCTGGATGGCGCAACCTGTTTTTGAGGGTCCAGTTTGGACCAGCTCACTAACCCTAAAGAAACCGAAGAAGGCTGTGCTGTAGACTGCCTTGAACAGTCTGGCTTTGTATGCTGATGAGCATACGTGTGGCAGATTGTTGGTTACTACCTGCAGCAGATCTGCAGTGATCGGTTTTCTGGTGTCTGGTCGGCCCGCTGATTTGTGTAAGCCTGTTAAAATCTTGCCCACCAGGAAATGGTTTGTACAGTCGGTGAGCCTGTGGAATTTGTGCTGTGAAGACAGCGCTGCAATGTAAGTCTTGACTGTGTTAGGGGAGTGGTGAGTGACTGACAGATAAGCAATAAAGTTTACAACCTGATCCAGCGGGACTGGCCACACCTCTGGAAGCTGGTGTGTGGACCGGAACTGGTGGAAGGCATTGATGCCTGTTTGGTAAGTGGCCCATGTATTTGTAGACAGAGATTGTTGTAGGAGTCTGCCGGCTTCCTGCCTCAGATCAGCCATATGTTGCACGGGATAGGTGTGGGGTTCTGGTCCGCGGCTGGTGCTGCCTCTCGGAAGCGTTTGAGCTGAAACCTCGAGAGAGCATCTGCAATATTGTTAGCAGTGGAACATACATACTTTGCCTTAAACATAATATTATATCGGAGGCACTGCAGGATTAGGCGACGGAGTAGGCTCATCACTCTGGGGGCCTTGGTAGACTGTTTGTTGATTATTGCTACGACGGCTTGGTTGTCGCAGCAAAAGAGGACCTTTTTGTTTGCAAGTTGCTTGCCCCAAAGTTGGATGGCCAGTGTGATGGGGAACAGCTCCAGGAGTAGTTCCATCCGTCACCCACTGGGTTGGCCATGCGCCGTTAAACCATTTGCCCTGCATGTAGGCCCCAAAGCCGGCACCACCCACTGCGTCTGAAAACAGCTGGAGGAAATCGCTGTCTACCCATAGTTGGTCCTGAAACACTGAAATGCCGTTATAACTCATAAGAAATGTTAACCACATTTGTAGGTCTTCCTTGACCCAGCTGGTAATCCTAATGTGGTGAAATGGTTGCTTACCTTTGCTAAGCAGATCGATTAGCCTTCGGCTGAATGCCCTTGCCATTGGTATAGCCCTGCACATAAAGTTAAGCTTGCCTATGAGGGACTGAAGGGCCCTTTTTGTGACCTTGATGTTACCTGTTGACAGGATGTCTTGGATTTCCCTTGTCGCCTCCTTGATCTTGGACTCTGGGATTCTGATCTGCATTGCATTGGTGTCGATTTCCAGCCCTAAGAATGTCAGTTTGGTCGTGGGGCCCACCGTCTTGTCGTGCGCAATAGGGACCCCAAGCTGTTCTAGTGTATTCACGCATCCGTTGAGGTTGTCTGAACAGTGGCTGGTGCCTGCTGTCCCCCCCGTTAGGAAGTCATCCAGGTAATGCATGATCTGACACGTTGGAAGATGTGATTGCATGCACCATTGCAAGAAGGTACTAAACGTTTCAAATATGGCGCAAGATATGGAGCAGCCAAATGGTAAGCATTTATCGAAATAGAACTCACCTTCGAATCTGATGCCTAGCAGCTCGAAATCGGATGGGTGGACTGGTATAATTCTAAAGGCCGACTGAATGTCGAATTTTGCTTAACTATTAAGTGCTGGGTGCACATCAATTTAATTTCATGGACTTATTTACATGCATATGTTTCTTTATTTCAACAGTGACTCTAATAGGAACAGTGACTTTAATGTGAACAGTTTCACACTCCCTATTATCTCATTGACTTTAATTGTTTTCTAAAAAAAGGGAGATGTTACGATATGTAATATTCATCTTGTGCATCACATCCCCAAAAATGTCAATGGGACATCACGTGACTTCATTGTACGGACTCCTGGAGTAAAACCAACTTCAAGCAGACGCCTCCTGTGATCCTTAAGTTATGCATCATTCTCGAATACAACAAAACGCATAACAAAACAACAGTTTCATAGACAGTGTTGGGTATGGGTTAGTGCTGTGACAGTGTCATGGACAGAGTTGGGTAAGGGTTAGTGTTGTGACAGTGTCATAGACAGTGTTTGGTAAGGGTAAGTGTTGTGACATTGTCATGGACAGAGTTGGGTAAGGGTTAGTGTTGTGACAGTGTCATAGACAGTGTTGGGTAAGGGTAAGTGTTGTGACAGTGTCATAGACAGTGTTGGGTAAGGGTAAGTGTTGTGACAGTGTCATAGACAGTGTTGGGTAAGGGTTAGTGCTGTGACAGTGTCATAGACAGTGTTGGATAAGGGTAAGTGTTGTGACAGTATCATAGACAGTGTTAGGTAAGGTTTCGTCCCGTGACAGTGTCATAGACAGTGTTGGGTATGGGTTAGTGCTGTGACAGTGTCATGGACAGTGTCTGGTAAGGGTTAGTGCTGTGACAGTGTCATGGACAGTGTTTGGTAAGGGTAAGTGTTTTTACAGTGTCATGGACAGTGTTGGGTAAGGGTAAGTGTTGTGACAGTGTCATGGACAGTGTTGGGTAAGGGTTAGTGCTGTGACAGTGGCATAGACAGTGTTGGGTAAGGGTTAGTGATGTGACAGTGACATAGACAGTGTGGGGTAAGGATAATTGCTGTGACATTGTCATTGACAGTGTTTGGTAAGGGTTAGTGCTGTGACAGTGTCATAGACAGTGTTGGATAACGGTAAGTGTTGTGACAGTGTCATGGACAGTGTTGGGTGGGGGTAAGTGTTGTGACAGTGTCATAGACAGTGTTGGGTAAGGGTAAGTGTTGTGACAGTGTTGGGTAAGGGTAAGTGTTGTGACAGTGTCATAGACAGTGTTGGGTAAGGGTTAGTGCTGTGGCAGTGTCATAGACAGTGTTGGGTAAGGGTTAGTGCTGTGACAGTGTCATAGACAGCGTTAGGTAAGGGTTAGTGCTGTGACAGTGTCATAGACAGTGTTGGATAAGGGTAAGTGTTGTGACAGTGTCATGGACAGTGTTGGGTAAGGGTAAGTGTCGTGACATTGTCATAGACAGTGTTGGATAAGGGTAAGTATTGTGACAGTGTCATAGACAGTGTTGAATATGGGTTAGTGCTGTGACAGTGTCATAGACAGTGTTGGGTAAGGGTAAGTGTTGTGACATTGTCATAGACAGCATTGGGTAAGGGTAAGTGTTGTGACAGTGTCATAGACAGTGTTGGGTATGGGTAAGTGCTGTGACAGTGTCATAAACAGTGTGGGGTAAGGATAATTGCTGTGACAGTGTCATAGACAGTGTTGGGTATGGGTTAGTGCTGTGACAGTGTCATAGACAGTGTTGAATAAGGGTTAGTATTGTGACAGTGTCATGGACAGTGTTGGGTAAGGGTAAATGTTGTGACAGTGTCATAGACAGTGTTGGGTAAGGGTAAGTGTTGTAAGTGTGGTGACATTGTCATGGACAGAGTTGGGTAAGGGTCAGTGTTGTGACATTGTCATAGACAGCGTTGGGTAAGGGTAAGTGTTGTGACAGTGTCATAGACAGTGTTGGGTATGGGTTAGTGCTGTGACAGTGTCATAGACAGTGTTGAATAAGGGTTAGTATTGTGACAGTGTCATGGACAGTGTTGGATAAGGGTAAGTGTTGTGACAGTGTCATAGACAGTGTTGGATAAGGGTAAGTTTTGTAACAGTGTCAGACAGTGTTGGGTATGGGTTAGTGATGTGACAGTGTCATAGACAGTGTTGGATAAGGGTAAGTGTTGTGACATTGTCATGGACAGTGTTGGGTAAGGGTTAGTGCTGTGACAGTGTCGTAGACAGTGTTGGATAAGGGTAAGTTTTGTGACAGTGTCAGACAGTGTTGGGTAAGGGTAAGTGTGCATTGACATTGTCATAGACAGTGTTTGTTAAGGGTTAGTGCCGTGACAGTGTCATAGACAATGTTGGGTGGGAGCAAGTGTTGTGACAGTGTCATGGACAGTGTTTGGTGGGGCTAAGTGTTGTGAGAGTGTCATGAACAGTGTTAGGTAAGGGTTAGTGCTGTGACAGTGTCATAGACAGTGTTGGGTAAGGGTTAGTGATTTGACAGTGACATAAGCAGTGTGGGGTAAGGATAATTGCTGTGACAGTGGCATAGACAGTGTTGGATAAGGGTAAGTGTTGTGACAGTGTCATAGACAGTGTTGGGTAAGGGTTAGTGCTGTGACAGTGGCATAGACAGTGTTGGATAAGTGTAAGTGTTGTGACATTGTCATGGACAGTGTTTGGTAAGGGTTAGTGCTGTGACAGTGTCATAGACAGTGTTTGGTAAGGGTTAGTGTTGTGACAGTGTCATAGACGGTTTTGGGTTAGGGTTAGTGCTGTGACAGTGTCATAGACAGTGTTGGATAAGGGTTAGTGTTGTGACAGTGTCACAGATAGTGTTGGATAAGGGTTAGTGATGTGACAGCATCATAGACAGTGTTTGGTTAGGGTAGTGTTGTGACAGTGTCACAGATAGTGTTGGATAAGTGTAAGTGTTGTGACAGTGTCATAAACAGTGTGGGGTAAGGATAATTGCTGTGACAGTGTCATAGACAATGTTGGGTAAGGGTAAATGTTGTGACAGTGTCACAGATAGTGTTGGATAAGGGTAAGTGTTGCGGCAGTGTCATAGACAGTGTTGGGTAAGGGTTAGTGATGTGACATTGTCATAGATAGTGTTGGGTAAGGGTTAGTGTTGTGACAGTGTCACAGATAGTGTTGGATAAGGGTTAGTGATTTGACAGTGACATAAACAGTGTGGGGTAAGGATAAGTGTTGTGACAGTGTCATAGACAGTGTTGGATAAGGGTAAGTGTTGTGACAGTGTCATAGACAGTGTTGGGTAAGGGTTAGTGCTGTGACAGTGTCATAGACAGTGTTGGATAAGTGTAAGTGTTGTGACATTGTCATGGAAAGTGTTTGGTAAGGGTTAGTGTTGTGACAGTGTCATAGACAGTGTTAGGTAAGGGTTAGTGCTGTAACAGTGTCATAGACAGTGTTGAGTAAGGGTAAGTGTTGTGACAGTGTCATAGACAGTGTTGGGTAAGGGTAAGTGCTGTGACAGTGGCATAGACAGTGTTGGGTAGGGGTTAGTGTTGTGACAGTGTCATAGACAGTGTTGGGTAAGGGTAAGTGTTGTGACAGTGTCATAGACAGTGTTGGTAAGGGTTAGTGATGTGACAGTGTCATAGACAGTGTTGGGTAAGGCTTAGTGCTGTGACAGTGTCATAGACAGTGTTGGGTAAGGGTTAGTGCTGTGACAGTGTCATAGACAGTGTTGGGTAAGTGTTGTGACAGTGTTATCATGGTATAACATTTATACTAAGTTATCCTATAAATATTACACCATGATAACTCATAAAAGCACTTGATGTGGATGTTATTATTATAGGATAACTTAGTATAAATGTTATACCATGATAACCAGAATGAGCAGTGAGGGAAGCAATGAGTTCAATGAGGATGAGGGAATCCTCTTTGGTCTCTGATAGTCTAACCTTGAAATGAATTTCACTCTGAGGGGGGATGTAAATCTGATCTATTGTTTTTGCTAATCCACTAATCTCTTGCACTGAATTGGCTATGAAATTGATATATTGCCTATCTGATGTGCTGTTGTTAAGTATCAAGGAATGACAGCTATAATCTAAGATTGCATCATTGTCATTAAGGAAGTTCTCATCTAGTATCACTGCCTTCGGCAGTGTAGGCAGTACATAGAATCTTGAGAAAATTCCTGATCCTCAATGACAAAATCTAACACAACTGAACCTAACACTTTATGCAATTCGCCGCCAACACCTTTAACCTGTGGAAAGGGTGAGTTTCCAAGAGTAAGGTTTTCAAAAGCTGTGCTCAGAAAAGCAGACGAAATACAACAAATGGATGCCCCTGTGTCTACTAAACAATTTGTTGTTGTTGTGCCAAATTTTGCCTGAATTACACTTTTGGCAAGGGGCGTAACTAAAGACACTGTTGGAATTTCACTTTCAAAGTTACTTTCCATTCCAGACTCCATATTTGCCATGACACCTATTGGTATGTACCGTACTAAATTAAAGAAAGACAAGTAATCAACAATGTAGTGCTTACAATATTTGAAGACTTTTTCTTCCTTTGTTGGTGTCTTTGGAGGAGTTGGTTGTCTTTAATCCAGTGTTGAAGTCAGAGGTAGATGCAGCTTGCTTGTTATTCCATCAGATGATCACGGTTGGACATGTCCTCCAATGGGTTCTTGTAGCTGGTTGTAGTTAGTTCCTGGACTCCGTGGTTCCGAAAACGATGATTCTCCGCCAAAATATCATGGAACTGTTCTGGGTGAACAATACCTTTCAAATGGCGTGCTGGTTTTCTTGGGGAATTAGTCAGAAAAGAGCCAGAGTCACAGGAGACTAATCACAATTTTATTTACAAGAACAATTAACAATTTACAATTTATACTTAGATAATAACTGAGGGTGCCACAGAGAGTCGGTACAACACTCTGGGCTGTGGAAGAGAGGTCTGCTTGGTAAGAGAGTCAAACCCCTTCTCTGCTAAAACTTAGCTACAGTATGTATTTAACAAAAATTTGAACAATAAAAAGGAATAGGATTGGTTGATACACGATTGGTTGTGCCCTATGCTAAATGGATGGCTTAGACAGAGAGGAATACTTAATCCTGTTAATCCTGTTGGACTGGCACTAATGTTGTTGACATATTTACTGGATGCTTTGGAAAGAGATTATGGTGTCACTATAGACGAGGTTGTGTTGGGGCTAATCCTTAATGCACTATAGACGAGCTTGTATGGGGGCTAATCCTTAATGAGTCTAAATTGCTGAATGTTATTCTAATATAGGTGATGACAGATTTACTTAAATAAAATAGTTCAAGGTAATCTATAAGACTATGTAGACATATCTTATGCCTGGGAGATGGGATCTTGATACCTTAGGCTAGCATTTATCTAAAAGCTTCAAATCTATTAAACTATGTAGACGTAACTCTTGTCTTATTGAATAGTATGTCTAGATGCGCTCCCATTACCTTAGGGGAGCATCTATCTAAAAAGCTACAACTGAAACTACTGATATTTTATATATGCATTTTACCTGATGATAAGTATTACTTGCTAAACTATAATTATATGAAATGATGTATAAATATTACACCATGATAACTCATAAAAGCACTTGATGTGGATCTAATTATTATAGGATAACTTAGTATAAATGTTATACCATGATAGTGTCATAGACAGTGTTGGGTAAGTGTTGTGACAGTGTCATAGACAGTGTTGGGTAAGGGTAAGTGTTGTGACAGTGTTGGGTAAGGGTAAGTGTTGTGACAGTGTCATAGACAGTGTTGGATAAGGGCAAGTGTATCTTGAGAGAGTGTAATAGACAGATGATTATCAAAGAGTTGCAACACTAATTGGTGATATGAAAGTAAGCCTTACCTCACTTGCCTCTGACTTGACTGTTGTATTGATATTAATCATTTTGAAGTGTCTTAATATGTAACTTGTAATTATTTATATCACTACTGACTTTCTTTTTGTATGAAGTGAGTGAGTGAGTGAGTGAGTATGGTTTTACACCACTTTTAGCAATATTCCAGCAATATCAAGGCGGGGGACACCAGAAATGGGCTTCACACATTGTACCCATGTCGGGAATCGAACCCGGGTCTTCGGCGTGACGAGCGAACGCTTTAACCACTAGGCTACCCGACCGCCCCCTTTTTGTATGAAGAAAAAACAACAAATGAGAATTGTTTCATTGATGACAACAGTTATATATCACTTAATATACAGGCTGTGTTGTCAATGAACAACATTGGCAGATGAAGAAATCTTCATTGATTTGATCCATGAAGACAAATTATTTTTCTAGATTTACAAGCACTCAAATATATTTCATACATCCTATTGATATAAATGCCTACCTTACAGGCCTCAAAGTTGCGACTAAAATGGTCGCCAATTCGACCTAAATTTCAATTTGTCTACTTCTAAAATTCAGAGCTAGCCAAATGACTACCTTGAAAAATATCTTGTGGTGACTAAATTCTATTGCTTCACACTTGAATTCACAAAAATAGATAACAGCTGATTGTAGAAAACATGTCTGCTAATAATTGTACTCGCATATAATACCTCCTATAGTCGACAATAAACAGAAAAACATAAATATTAATGTAATTAGTATTTCATTTCAGTTGATAGTGTTTATTGGATGAGCAAAGTATACCTAAATAATGAAGTAACATAAATTGCATCATTGTTTGAGTCACAAATAACAAAAATCAAGTACAGTTTCCACTTATATACAGTTCCAACACTAGTGCTATTATAAAAGTTTTTTGATAAAATATAATTCAAATGCTTTTGGCTATCTACGATATTGGCTTGACTTCTTGATTTTACCACTGGCTACCTGGAAAAAAATACTTGTAGCAATACAGCTACTTGGTGAAAATTTAAACTTTGAGGCCTGCCTTAGGCATCAGTTACTGATTCTGGGTTGGGTTTGAGACACCTGTACTTAGTCTATTTTGTGTCTCAGTCTGTTAGTTTCACCCATCTATGGTTGATTCATCATAGCCATGGTTATAAGATGTTTAGAACTTTATTTCTCCTCCACTATTGATGCTTGTGTATTTCACCTCCACCTCCGCAACTCTTGTGTCAACTTTACTGCATTGCAGGCCCCACTACTCTACAGCTGCCATGTCCCCACCTCTATAGTCCCTCACCCTCTTTGTATATTGCTGTCATGAGCTGAGCTGGTAATTAGTAAATGAGTGATGTAATGTGTCCATCAAGTCAGCACATCTTCCAACAGTTTTCTTCCTTTGCAATGAAGGATTTTTTCCTGGTTTCCCTTGGCATCTGAAATGAAGGATATGGAGGTTTAATAAGAGAAATGTATGCTTTAGGATAGCAAATGCATTTTTATGAGCATCACTGTGTTTTTCTCATAATCACACTTCGTAGTAGGAAGCTGAGATCTAGACCAATGATACATCCTCATACCCTTTATGGCAGGCAGTGAATAGATAATTTGGCACAGCCACATCAGTTATGTTTATGGATAGATGGTTATTTGGATAATACATGTGCAGAAAATTCCTTTTGAAAGCACATTACCCAAGTAATTAATATGTTAATCAGTGATTGCAAATTGCTTTTGTTAATGCCAGGAAGTGTCAGTAGAGTAGAAAATGTGATCGTTCTTCTCTGAGGGAGGAGGAGTGAAACAGGTAAGAAAATCAGACCAGGGAAACTAATGTGACATCCTATCTCACTCTATGCATTCCTCCTTCTTCTTTCGATCCCTTGAATGGAAACATCATTGATCAAGCTTTCCAGCTTCTAAACTTCATTCGCCCAGCCATACTTTTTTTTTTTGAGAGAGAGAATATTTAGGCCTTTAATTTTCTCAAAATTACGGGAGTTGGGGGCACTAATTGCATACAAATTTGGGTATCGACCAAGCCAAACGTCCAGTCTGCATAAAGTGCCGCCACATGTTTTTGCCGTTGAACCCCCCTAATTTATGCTGCGATTTTCCCTGGAGTCTGTCAACCGTGTTTACAGTGTTTGGAATGCTCTCATTTGTCATAAGAGGCATTTACAGACTATCTTAAAAAATGCCAGGAGAGAGGGATTGATAGCCTATCTAAATCCAAGAATACCGAATATGGACACTCTCCGTCCAAGAAACCAAAGCGTGCGACCAAAACCAGCAGTCATCTAACTGTGGTAAATCTAAATCTGTGGTAAAGCAATCACCATCAGCCACCATCAGAGAAGTTGACATGGAACCACGATCAACCCTCCAAGGGTCGACATTCCTCAGGTAGACATTCAGCAGGTCAACATTCTTCTGATCAACATTCTAAGGGTTGACATTCTAAGGTATGCACTCCCTCCAGTCGTAGTTCTTGAGATCGACTGGATAAGGATCGACTTTCTACAGGTCAACTCTCTAAGGGTCAACATTCAGATCACTCTCCTCAAGGTCGATCATCTCAGGAACACACTTCGACATTGAGACAGGGAGATCACTCCAATTCAGAGCGTCACCTCTCTACAGAGAAATTGTATGGACACGAACTGAGGCATTCTCATTCCACAGATAAACATAATCACCTCGACGATCACGTTCATTGGATTCAGACTCACAGCGCTATCACTAATGACAGTCATCTCGACATGATGGAGATGTCGACTGGGATAAACATTGATCTCCATCTCAACGATACCAACCTATGAGACAATTCTTATCCGACTAATGATCGATAAGAAGACCATCAATATCAGCCCTACCCTGAATATCCTTTGACACCGGACTATTATTGAAATGCTGCTCCTCCCCATCGACATTGAGATCGACCCTCCTCACTCTCATGTTGTGACACCCTCCAGTTGTGACACTTCCATCTTTAGGCGACAATTTTTTTATTTCTTGGTTTACGGATGCGCCACTCTTTCAAAGTCCAAATGTTAAAAAAAAAAAAAAATGAAAATGACTTTTTTTTTTATTCCTGCCGATCTTTTCGACAAAAAGTTCGAAAAAAAAAAAAAATTCATTTCCTCGTCGAACGTAAAGCAAAGGGAAGTCACTCTGATATTTCTTGCTGGGATCCTTCTCTAATACCATCAAAGCTTGTCAACGCAAAGCGCAGTGGTGACCAGTTTAACTATTTCAACACTGTTGGCCGTTCAAAAAAACAAGTCACACCGCACGGTAGACCGTCCAAGCCACGTCAAAATAGTTTATAATTATATTAACCTACTTGTCATATCATTCATTTATTAAATCTATCACATTTCACAATGTCTGAAATACGTATTCCATTGGATTTTATCATTTTTTTATCTATAGATTAAAAATATATTCACTTGACACTATTTCCCGCAATGTTATTGAAAATAAAATTCTCGGACACACTTCGACAACGGGTCCTCATCGAACATGTCAAATAGCAAAATAAAGAAATCTTTGTCACAGCTCGAAACCTAGCTCTATGCATCCATAAAGTTCCATATTTTTAATATAGATCGCGATTTCATGCTAAAACGTTCAGAATAACATGATTTAACCCAAATCTTTCGCGAAAGTCTGAAAATTATCGTTGCTGTAATTTGATTAGCTGCCTTAGGTCACGTGCTTAAATTTGACCAATCACGAACCTTGTAGCAGATTTTGTCGGTGAAACAATATAAGTTTTTTTAATGTATACTGACATGGCAGGACGTATGTGTTATTCATACGAAGCTTTGAAAACCGAGGTATTTCCTCATGTCAGTGAGCGGACAGCCACTATCATCGGGAAATGGGTGATGACAGATATTATTTGTAATTCTTTTTAAAATAATGTTCCAACAACGTAAACAAATGAAAATTAAAAAGAAATAGGTAAGTGGATTTTATGAATTCTTATATTTGCCGAAAAAATCGTTAGATTTGCGCTTAATTTGGACGTTATGAATGTTTTAGCTTACATTATTATTTATTTAAAACAAACTTTATTTAGTTGTTCATGAATTATTTAAATAATGAAATACACATAACTTTCATATTTATAAAGAATAGGATTAATTAGACCTTTCAAACAGTGTATGGCCAAACATGTAGTAGCAAAGATGTTAATTTCAGCAGATAATTCCTTGATAAATGTTGGTTTCATCTATCACACAACAGTCTCTGGGAACTTGGTGTCACAGCAGTAATCTTCTGGTTGGCTGGTGTTGAAAGAGTTAAACGTTGCCCATGCTGCCAAAATAGCAGCGTCTTTCATGCATTTCCACCCATGACATGAATATTGTTATGTTGCCATCCTTGCACAAGCTGAGTGCCAGGGATATAATAAAATGTTCTTGAAAAATTGAGTTATTTTACTTTTATTACGCCAGGATATTTTTTTTCATACCTACCTAACTTTTCAGGACAAAATTCAGGTAAAAAAAATGTGAGAGGCTTTTTTTTTTTTTTTTTTTAATTGGCTTGCCTCACTTTTGAAATGAGTTTGAAATCCGTAAACCAAGAAATAAAAAAAGTGTCGCCTTACCTCCGGTGTCGAACCCGGCTATTAGTACCTCTAGTATCGACTTCACGGGATCAGGGTGATTTATCTGTACAAATCGGATCTCTTCCTCAATCCCTGCGATGGCCTTACAACAAGGCACCGGACAGTCAAGGACAGATACAGGACTCCCTCTCACAACGACACCAGCTTTCTACAACGACACCAGGAACGGAGATAAGGGATAGCGATAATAATACATCTACTCTGTCTGATGCTACTCCTGAAAGTCAGACTTCACCTCCGTCATCTACAAGTTGACCCATCCCTAATCCTCAGCTGGATCGCGGACACCCTCCATCTACCAGAGGACGTCATCAACTCAGGTTTTGTGATGATATCAAACCTGGCTTCTCCCGTTACCTTATCACCAGCGGCTATCATGTTGGACTTAACTAAGGAGTTAGATCAGGCATTTGGGGCTTTCTGCAGACAGAAGGACAAGTTTTCAATGTCGAGATTCAACATTGCTGATACAGGACCTCATGGGATGACTAATCTAGCCACGAATCCAGAGCTAGATGGGAACATTCCATCTATTTCCCTGAAGCGCACATCGGTTACATCTGTTGTAGATTTTAAGGAGTTAGCTCATCTGGATCCTACTATTAGGCAGACCCTACCATTACTATCCACTATACTGTCAGGCATAGAAGCAATAGGCATGACAGTTTATCACGCTAAGACTTCAGACAAAGCTTATATCAGAGGGACTGTCAACTTGATCCAGAGCAAGTTGCAGGATGTGATGGAGCTAATTACTCACCAGATTGGAACTCTTATGGACATGAGACTGACTTGGGGAACTACTTTAAGACTGTCCGTGGGAAGAACACCACGAAGTTACACTCTTGGTCATCACCCCAGCTTTTTGACAACAGGATCCAGGAGGTTGCCCAAAAAGTTACTAAAGAAACGCATCTCCAGGTGTCAGTTGATCTCTTACGACTACAGAGACAACAGTTGGAGGACCAACAGAGGCAGGACAGGAGACGGCCCAAATTTAACCCATCTCATCAAGACCTTCGCAATGTATAAACAGGGTCTTTCCATTGCAGAGGACGTGGTAGAGGCTGAGGCTACAAAGGCAGTGTACAGAGAACTGTCTCCTTCACCGCCATGAAGGACTCCGGAAATTCGCCTTAGGGTATGTTGATATCCAAGCATGCTCTAGATGTTTAGGCCCAAGTTCCAGAACCCCAGGGTTCTACTCGCTGATATTTCTGGTCACGAAAATAGACAGCAAGAAATTTTGCATCATCTTCAACGAAAAGCTGTTCAATGTGCCGTACCCGGAGACACTGGCTCATTTCATATGACGTTGTTCGCGCTTATTCGCACCATCATTCAACAAGGAGACTACATGATCAGCCTGGATTTACAAGATGCCTTCCTCCACGTGCCCATCCACCACGAGCACCGGCATTACATTACCTCTGCTTTATTTTCCAAGGTCGACACTACCAATGGAAGGTTGTCCCATTTGTAATTTCTTCAGCCCCGTGGCTTTTTACCCACCTTACCAAGCCAATTATGAAGTCAAAGGGATCGTCTTCGAGTCGTTCATCGAGGATTGCATTCAGGCTCACACCGACTGGAATGTCCTAGTCAGACAGCTCGCCTTCATGCAGAAGCTACTCCATCAGCTCGGTTGGCTAGTTAACATAGAAAAGTTGGAAACCTCACCCACTCGACAACTGCAGATCATCGGAGCACTTTTCGACACCGATCCCAGGAAAATGTTCGTCCATATGGACAGATGGACAAAGATACAATGACTTGATACAAATAGCACTCAGACAGTAGCTACATCTACGACAATGGCAGCAGTTGCTCGGTCTATTTACGTCGGCACAAGCCTTCTCCAAGAGAGGTCGACTCCAACTACAGCCAAATCAGCGCTTCCTAACACCGTATCTTCAGTCGATGACTGTCGAGGAGTTCTTCTGGAACCCTTTCTACCAACACACCACTTGTTCGTGGATGCATCAACAGTAGTGTGGGGAGCACACCTGCAGTATCAACAAACTTCAGGACGTTGGTCAGCAATAGAATCCATCCTTCATCTCAACAATCTCAAATTCAAGATGCTCATTCTAGCCATCTCTCATTAGGCAGAAGTACTTTAATTATCTCACCTGATGATACAGTCAGACAACGCCTCAGTCGTATGGTATACATTGTATCAACAAGATGGCTCTGATGATGGACGTTTATTGATGCATTGGGCATCAACGCCTGAGCTTGACTCATTCCGAGAATAAGCAATGTCATAGCAGACTCCATGTCCTGTCCGGATCGACCATCCTCGACAGAATGGCGTCTACACCCAAAAACCTTTGCCAACGCCCTGAGGTCGACTTGTTCGCCACCAGGTTCAATACACAACTCCCCAGATTCATCTCTCCATTTCCGGATCTAGAGGTGTGGGAGTTTGATGCTCTGTCCATATCATGCGAGAATCTCAACGCTTACAAGTTTCCACCAACAGCGCTTCTACCACAGGTAATCCAGAAGATCGCATTGTCAATACAGTTACAACTGATTTTAATCGTGCCTTACTCGTCAGCTTGCAGCTGGTTCATCGTGCTGGTAGACCTCTATTATCCACTTCCCTTGTGAAGAGATGCTGCTGGTGCCTCCCTCCCTACCCCATCCCCCCTCCTTTTTTTCAGTAGAAGGGGAAAAACTATTGGTGGATGATAGTTTGCGCCGCGAAAAGGGAACCAAAGGAATGTAAACCCTCTAGCCCCGGTGGGATGTCATGCAAGTAACAACTGGTGAAGGTGTTTTGTGAGGCCCACTGACAGCTAGACACTACTTGTTCTATTGAGACTGATGTCCATGAAGCGAGCCTCATGGCTTAGGCTCTGATTTCATGCGCTGAGCATGATTCGAGACTTGGGGTGGAATTCTGAACTTGTGTATAACTGTTGCAACGGTAGCCTTAAAGGGGCACTGATCTAACGCATTTCCCCAGACTGGTTGTTGCCTTTGTTATTGTTTTTCCCCCGTGAGTACCCGGATGATACGCAACGCAACTGAGCGTGACCAGAGACTGGGCTACCGTCTGCAAGTACAGCTAAATAAACTTTGGAGGCTGGAGGCAATATTTGTTTTACGCATTTTTGAACACTGATTGGTTAACTGTGATCTATAAAGATTTCTTCAAAGGGCGCATGTTAATTAATTTCTTCAGCCTAAACAAACAGACAAAAAGAACGGTGGAGCTCATCGGATGTCGTCATTTGGAAATACCCCAGGCGGTTATAGTTTAATATATAAAAAAATATCCAGGCAGTGAAAGCATTTTCGGATTTCGGATTGCGTCGATAATACGATTACTACTCCCTTGATGTCATCCACGTTTTCTGGTATAACCCTACACTTGTGTATTTGTCGTCATTCACTTGATGCTCAGTTAATGAATTTATTACAGGTACAATTAGTGGTAGCACCACTTAGATTACCTGACAAAGGTTCCCATTTGGCATTTATTGTGTCTGGGGTAATTATTCAATCTAAATCCAGGTTTGAAGTGAGATGAAATTTGTGTTATGTAATATGCACGTGGCAGCCCAGCAAGAGGTGAATGATCGGTTGATTTACTTATTTTTGTAAATCAACGGATCGTTCCTAGTCATCAAAGGAATAACAGGAAATACGTTGATTGATTAATCACTGTTATCTTGCACAGTGGATATGTCAAGAGTGAGTGTTTACATGTCTAGGTTTACTAAAACAAAGGGAATACACTCATGGCGTGAAGTGCTGATGTAAAAACAACATACTTTGTTCAAAGGGTTAACTGATAATACGTTGATTGATTGCTCATTGTTATCTATCACTCAATGGATTTTTTTAGGAACCATGGACGTTATGAAAATAGTTGTCACGTGGGCTTTCTCAGCCGACCTTTGAGACTTGACACCTATGTGAAACACCTGAAACAATCTAAGTGATCAGTTGAGAAACGAACACGGGTTATAATATCCCGAAACGATGTATATCTTGATTGTTACAGAGACACGTGACATCGAATAAGTTTCTTTGTACAGCTGCAGACGAGTGGGCTATTGTTCCTTTGTGTGGATATTCACGGATACATTCCTCGAACAAGGAAGCTGCCTAAAATTTATACACATTAATTTGGTAGGTTGTACTTATGGTATTTGCATTTTGTTTTCCTTCATTTGCTGTAGCATTGAACCGATTCGTCCTTGTTTTTCTACGTCTTGGTTGGGAAATTCTTCAATGCGCGATAGACGTTGTTTTCACAGGCCTTTTCCATTGTAAGCGGGTATATATTACCGTCAATTTGTAAAATATAATTCTCTCAGGCAATTTATAAAATGTGTAAATATTTCAGTCATTTTGACTAAAAAAATCTGTCCAGATTGATTTAGACGATCAAAAGGGCCTACAAACATCACAACAGATTATTATGTAGGATTAGAAGCCAAACAACACAGAAATGTACTTTTCAGTCTCTTGGTGATGACATTAAACATCAAAATGTTTGGAATTCGTTATCATAATAATACAGATGGAACTTTGTTAAATAACTGAATATCTAGGCGTTTAATAAATTTTAAAATGTTACACATTTTGACAAAAACATACACACTATCAAAAAGCAATGCTCAGGTGAAACTTTGTGTTGCAAGTTAAAATAGTGTAAACGAAAATCGCAAAATTACCAAGCAAGTGACTTATCAAAACTACGTCACCATTACCGATGCTACCCACAAAGATACTTACATTTCCTTATTATCTCGAAAACTGTATTTCATTTTGTTGATCAATGTGACCATACGCCCTTATTACTACCCATACAAGTGACTAATGCGCTTACGAATGGCGCAGCAGAGTTCGCGAACTAGTCCAGATTTCTGCTATACATCCGGGTACTCACTGGGAAAAAAACAATAACAAACGCAACAACCAGTCCCGGGGAATTGCGTTAGATCAGTGCCCCTTTAAGTCAGCCCGCTATCGAAGCCTTGGTGATGTCCTTGTTTGAATGAGTCTTGCAGGATATAAACAGTCTCCTTTGATGGCGTCTCTGTGGGTCTGTAGCCGAGAGATAGAATTTGAGAGCTCTGATGGGACTGTTGGTCCCAATGAAGGGATGGTATAGTGTCTATGACCCAACGGTCCCCATTGTGGTTGATTGATTCTTGGCTACAAAATCTGGGAGCGATCTTAGAGTGATTTAGGTCAAATGTGGAATCATGAGTGAGACTAGAATAGTCCAAGGCATGGAGTTCTGAAACTCTTGCTTCTGTCTCCATGGATGCTTTCCTGGATTTTGGAGTAAGGTAGCCTTAGCCAAGGGCTCTTAAAGTTCTGTTAAAAGTGCCAATAGAACAACAGATGGATTTCACTTGGGGAAGATAGAAGGTGTGTGAACATCCTCTAGCAGAAAGGATCTCAATAGTCTGTTTAGAATGGGATGGATTCCGATTAAGAGTCTGTTATGTTGTAGTATAGAGTGAAGAGCTGATCTGTAACCTTCTGTCGCCCCATATCTTAACTTTTTTTCCTGACATAGATGTAGTAGAAAAAATCATTATCATAGGGATGGATATTGTATTAGCTATAATCTCTTGTCGTCTTCTCCACTGGACAAACTTATCCCATCTGTTGTCATATATAAGGGAGGATGAAGGTCTCCATGATCTTGCCACAGCTTCCGAAGCAAGAACAGAGTACCCTGATATCTGCATTTTGTGTGAGAACTTCCAGGCGTTTAGATGTAGGCTGGACTGGATGTCGTGGAAATAGTTGGACTTGGGCTGACTTAACAGATCTCGACGGAGAGGTAACTGGCGAGGTTCTTCCATTAGTAGACTTAATAATCTGGGGAACCCCTTTCTGCTGGTCTAGATTGGTGCTATCAGGATTATCATGCAATCCTCCTCCACCTTGTGGATGACCTTGTCTAGGAGAAACCATGGTGGGAATGCGTATGCAAATAGATCCGTCCAATCCATCAATAGCACATCGATCTGGTGAGCCCTTGGGACGGGAATTGGACCGACATAAGCCGGAGTTGATGGTTCTTGCAGGTGACAAATAGATCTAGGTGGGGTGTGTCCCATTACATGGTTATCCAAGCAAAAATCTGGGGATGTAAGATCCATTCTGTTGCCTCTATTCTACCTTGGAAAGAAAAGCTGTCGGCAAGGATGTTCAGTTTCCCGAGAATATGTCTCGCTTCCATCCGACAACTGATGTCAGCTCGTCCACTTCAGTTGATTCTCTGTTGTGTCAGGACATGACAAAACGTGAAAACTGTGTTGACAGCGAACCAATGCCAAAGCCCTGGTAGACGTATAGGCACACCCGTTCTGTATCAAGCAGAGGTCGTGGGAAGATTTCAACAATGTATCGCGTAGGATAAGTTGAATTTATAAAATTACTTGGTCTGAAAGATTGTACTGTACGAATCTCTTGGGCTTTGCATAAGCGTTCCCTTTGTTTTAACAGGGCACGATGGTGCATGATGTCTCGTTCACTGTGTGTGCAGACAGTGGTGTGTCCGAGTTCTGAGTAGGAACTGTGATGTTGCCGGTGTAGGAGCAAGTTGATCTCCATGATAGAAGTTACGATTCTTATTCTCATGTCGGTAGTATTCTTTTTTTGAACTATGAATACAGGAGAATAAAACCTTGGCCTTATTGGTCTCCACTAGCCTCCTGATGGCTGGATTCTTTAGTAGTATCCTGACAGCCAGATCTGCTGCTGCTAGCTTGGCTCCGACAAGATGAAATCTGCGTCCGACGGCTTGAGATTTTCAAGATAGGATGCATGTTTCTTGAAATCCAGTTGATTCCTGCAATGACTGACGCTTGTCATATCCCCGACTTGGTTGGAACGAATCCTACCCGGTGGGGGGGACAAACTTCTTAGGAGGCTTGTTTTGGGGGGGAACAGTTTCAAGAAGGCTGTATAAGGTTGACACGAGGGTGATTTCTATGCTTTTTACGGCCTGACTTGATTCTTATCTACATGGCAAATGTGGACTGTATACCTATCTAATAGAATATTTACAGAGCAAGTATGCCTTTTGAGGGAATTTTAGAGTGTGGTAAAAATGTCAAAATGGTCATAAGGTCAAAATTCATATTATTATATTTGTCCCACTCGAAATGTAAATTTTAAAGTTACAGAAAACTTTGACATATTGTAATGAAAATGATCAGACATGTTCCAATGGTAGACAACTAGCCTTGTTTCTTGCACTTGAAGTTTAAGACTTCTGACGATGTCGAAGATGAGTAAAATTAACTGATTTCTTCAAACTTCTAGAGAAAATCTAAATATCTTTGACCCAAAATGAATTTGTTACCTTATGTTTGTACTGTTTTTATCAACTTTGCCTAAAAAAAATCAGCTTCGTTCAAGACCTGCTCATAATCAAATATTAGAAAAACACTTCTCGAAAAACTCTAAAGACAGCCTCTTTGACAGAATTTATCCTACCAAGTGTTGAACTGGACAAAGTCTAATTATGTAGCAGCAATTAGTTATCAAAACCACCTGCTTATAACAGATGTTAAAGACCTGATATACCTCTCATATACCCCTGGAAATAGAATGTCATATGAATAGATGACATGAAACATGTCAAAAACATTTGTGAACATGATAACTTAAGCATTTATGAATGGAATTTGGTGAAACTTAGTAAGTATTAACTCTAAGGTGGGATCTGAATCGCTTTAATTTCTGGTTGACCTCAGTGTAAGGTTGAAGTCGCTAGAGATCTAATTATGAAACATGATTCTAATTTCAGGAAATATCAGATTTATTCATGAAAACTCCATGCGTTTTCCAATCATTTATGATGACTCTGTAATTAACACAATATCTGTCATATGTCATGTCATGGTTGTATCAAATGTTTGGGTTACTGTGAAGGTCATTCACTCATGCAAAGACTTATAAATAATTTCATTCAGAAAATATTGGTGCTGTGATATAAAACTTCATATTTGGAACATCATCTGATGATTGGATAACATTGAAGGTCAAGGTCACTCAGTGTGAGAAGAGTATTAAAGTAGGTCTCCCACATTAAGCTGACATGACTAGAATACTGTTAAAAGCGGCGCTAAACCGAACTCACTATTAAAGTAGCTTGTGTACAAGATAACTTGGGAGTATAAATATGATTGGCAATTGACAAACCTAGCATATTTATATATGTCATATGTCAAGATTGTGCCAAATGTCAAGGTTGTTTTGAAGGTCATTCACTCGTTTCATTCAGGAAGTATTGTTAGCATGACATTGAAAGTCAAGTCACCTGATGAAATATCTTGAGCATGTATTATTGGACTTTGATGGAACTTTATTTATGTGATCTCTGGTCAGTTAATGGCTGAAATCGAAGGTCAAGGTGCTTGGAAGAGCTAATAAGTTTGTTATTAAGGTAGCTGGGGGCATAGGACTTTGTTTCAAAGCTGTACTGCTATTCTGATGGGAAAATTTGGGAGCATTTTGAAAAGGTGGGGATCAGGCTGCTTTTGTTGAAAACACCTTTCTAGTTCTCATTTACATGAACACATCTGATAACTACCGGGTATCATAATTATGTCAAAAGGTTTTGGCCATTTCTTAAATTATGCAGACCCCATTGGCCCAGATGGGTTCTTATCATATCATATCATGTCCTGTCACAGAATCTAATTCTCCAGAACCACAAGGCATAAAAGGATGATGGCTAGAACTAGATTGAAGTTTGTTTCAGGCATCATGATCATCATTCAAATTCAGTGCTGTAGACAATGTTGCAAACAAACGTGTCAAAGCTGGGTAAGCATGGCCAAATCATACAGCCTCAGGCTTCAGAATTGTCCTATAATTTCATAAATTACAGGGTGAAAGAATGTACAAATAAATCTCAAGCATTGTCAAAATCTAGCATTGCCACTGGTCTGTCTGTATCTATGCTAAAGTGCATCATTTGCTGTCACCGATGTCAGAGTCAATAGGTACCCCACATCAGCACATACTGTCATGTTTTATTGAACTCACCACCAAAACTCGTTAGCTGAGACTGGACACTCACATATATCCATTGTACTACTTGTTGTTGATCAGCCGCTTCCCCTTTCTTCACAATGGTACACCCCAGTGGGTGGACCTCATAAATGGTCACACAGGGTTAATTGTCAGGTCACAAGTCAAGTTATCCTGGGGTACCAGTAAGTTACTCACCATAACATGAAATTCCATTAGTGTAGGAAAATAATTACTAAAAAACTATTTTCGTTGCCATCTATCAAAGAAACTTAAAATGGATTGGAATGACAGCAATTGTGAAATTTAAAGCTGTTTCAAACAAAAAATTCAAAAGTTATTCAATGGCATTGATTGGTTGCAGTAATTTATTTTTGCAAGCAGCTAAAAACAAGAATTAATCAATCCCGAATCACTTTTATTGTTTTATTATAAAAATTGCTAAGTACATTTAAATGCAAGTAAATATCTTCCATAGAGGGTATTAGCTCAAATGCTATTTAATTTAGGTGTACCTGAATGCTGTGAATAATGCAAAGCAATGTGTGAGCCTTAATTAATCTCTCCTCAAAGTTTTTTCAGACATGATTTAATCAGCAGATTCCTGAAAGAAAAACTAAAATACAAATTAATTGATCATTCGATATAGCTGTAAAAAAATGTACAAGGTGGAAGAACATATGGCTTTTATTTCTTAATTTAATTCAGGAGGTGCAAAAATTGATTGATCTGTATTCATTGACCTGTTTGACCCAAGCGACTGGTAGATTGAAACTGGGCAATGAAGCCAGGCTGTTTCTGGAAATGAAAGTCCTGGAAACTACAATGAATTTTAAAGATGAAATACTCAACCCTCAGCTGATCATTTTATACCCTGGTGCGTTAGATCTTTCCAATTAATGTTCTGAGACCTGAATAATTTGCAGAATTCTCCATAGGTTCAAAATCTTTTGACTTCTGAATTAGGTTTGTAAGGCGCCTTCAGTTTGGCTTTGGCCATGTATGGTCACTATAGAAGTAAAGTGGCGTTGGAACTGTTTATATTAGTGCAACTCTCATCCTTATGCTGTTTAATATGACGACTATTCCTGTGTACATCTGAGCCTTTTTGCCAGAAGCGCTCCCTCGAGATTTGTGGTTGAATATCAAAGCATTTTGCTTGTAGCTGAAGCAGTAATGCAGCTTAATTAAGTGGGAACATGCCACTCTATCAGGAGTTGTGAATGCTGGGAAAATTTCCACTTCACTGTGTACTGGTAGTTAGTGTGGCAATTTATATATGACTGTTGAAAATTCAAGAGTGGCCTAAATTAATTTTAGAGTTTCATATTTGATTTTCTTCTTGTTATAGAAAAGAACTAGAATGATATTTTGACGGAAAAATTCTCCGTGATTATATGATGAATAGCCAAATGAATGATCATGTAGAAAAGTTGGATACAAAAAGTAGTTAATGTTATAAATATTAGGATGTGATGACCAGTTGAATTTATGTATAATAAGTGGATTGGTGGAGCAAATAGTGGGATGAAACTAGTAGTCAGATATTACTGAGAGTCAGATAGAAGTGATTCCTTTGGAAAAGTCTTTATTCTTCTTTGTCATCATAAAATCTCAATTAGCAATTAGTGAAGACCTGGCTATTACAAACCCAATTCTGATTCACTCATTGAAATACCAGAATGTGTGTGTCATTCAGTCTTGTAATTAGGCTTGCTAATGGGTACATGCTCAGTGTCTAATTGGATTGAATTTTGCAGAACAATATCTTACATTTATTTGAAATTTCTACAAACATTTTTGGTTTTGGTCACCTAAACTGTAAGCTCAAGTGAGCATATGTCACAGTGTACAATATGTTGTCTATCAGTCTATTCATCAATCTGTCATAAAATTAACTTCTTTTCTGAATCCATCAGGTCTGTGTTCCTGAAAGCTGTAAATGTGGCCCACTAATTATTACTCAACCATTTCTGAATTTGATATGCAATAAGGCAGTGAGTGATGGGTGCAAAAATGAATGTCATGGTTTTGTCATTTTTGACCTTGACACTACCTTTCACTTTCCCATTAGTGCTAGGATGATACACAAAGTCATGACACGATATGTATCATGATACCAACACTGTCAGCTGCTGGAGGTTCCATTGCTTCATGGTCGTGTATTGGCGCATTGCCAATTACTGCCACCATTTTGCAAAGCAGTAGTTAGACAAACTATTATGTGTCTTTTGATTGGTTGATCCATATAGAATTGTTTATAGACAGGGTACATCAGAATTACTATTGCATACATAGCTATCATGATGCACAGAAGCTTCTTTTTTTGTGTGACATTAGTGAAAATACTCACAGCGCAGCCACAATACAAGTAACATACTAAAATGTCTGTAACATATCGTTTCTCATTTATTCTCATATGATTTTTTAATGTTAAGTTTACACGATATACAGCTTTGCTTTTGGATAAGAGATCAATCACATGGCCACGATATGGATGTTCACATGTGTATGAATGACACAATTTGACGTTCATATTTTTTTCCCAATCAAGAATACATACAGAAGCGTGTTTCTGATCATTAAGACCCTTTAATCTTGACCTCAGCATTTTAGCATACATTGAAAAACCTCAGAGAGTTTGACTGCATGATTGTTTACGAGTATCCTTGCTACGACCAATCCCAGTGAACAAAACAAAGAAATGCACATCCAAACTATCGTAGTATGAACTCAATCCATGTGTAGATTTACAGTGACAGTCTAAAGCAATCTACAAATTTACCTTTGTATGTAATTGACTCATCTTTATAATCACCTTTCAATGATTGGCCAATTGATCAATGATGGTCAACACATGTAACTGCCACAGCTTCATTAACAACTTCAGAAATCATGTTTATAGTGTTCGTCATTTTGAGTTCTTGTACTTGATGTAAATGTGTTCCCTGGCTTTCTGAAGTTGAAGTTTGGTATATTTATTATCTCAGCAATGGCTTGACAGCTGTTGGAACACCACATGGGTACCATATGTGAAACCTAATTTTGCTGTTCAATATTTGTCATGGCATACACATGTTGTGGTCTTATTTTCTTGTGTATGTAATCGTATTGCTATTTATCTATAATACTGTTACTTGATCTGTCTTTAAACACATATGAGACGCCATCCTATTGTTTAAACGCTCCATCATTTTTAAGAAATGGAGAGTTGTCTGTCGATTATGCATTATCTTGAACCAACATTTCAATTTATTTGCACTATTTTTAAAAACATTTTGACAAGTGAATAATTTCAAATATTGTCGGAAAACGTGTTGCCAGCAGGGTTCAAACCTGCATCATTTGATTTGAGGATGTGTAATTGTCAACCTCAGCTACGGCGACACATGACAGTACAAGCACAAGACCAAGGAGCGTCCATTCAAATTTTGAAAGAACGTTGGATTGCTTTGGAAAGATCGCTTATTCCAACCTTTCCAAAGCTTGGAAGGATCGATCTTTACGGAAAATCCAAATTGGATTGGCAACATTTCCAAACATATTTCCAACACAGGAAATGTTTTGAATGACTTGGAATGGTTTGGAATGGTTTGGAATTGTTTGGAAGTATGTTTAGAAGGAACAAGTTAAAATATGTTTTATTAGTAATTTGAACAATAAAAAGACTATGAATTATCTATTGAGTTTAAACTATATATATTATAAATAATAAACTTATCTCAAACATTCACTACTTGTCTGTCTAGCGAGGGGCTTTTACAGTCGCATTCTCCCTAAGGTGAAAGAGAGACCCGCACTTGACTCGACAAGACAATAATAGGTCTCAACATTAAGTATTCGGCTGGATGGCAGCTGCCATTTAATTATAAAACAGACAGTCGTCAAGACGGCTCACATGTAAGTGTGCCGACATGTGCCTAAGATCATAAAATGGACAATCTTTGGTAACATCAAATTTATTGTTGTCTCACGCCAGAGCTTTGAATAATTCTGTTCATTGAACAATTGGAATTCAGGAAGTTATCAATAATTGTTTTACTTAACATAAGATAAGATAAGTTGTTTACAACATAATATTATCATGTCAGGACGGACTACAGTCAAAACCATATATTTTAAAATCAATTTAATGACAGACTATTTTTTCCAAGTCCCGATTATCAAATCAATGAGGTATCAGTTTCACCACATGTGCACAGACCGCCTATACTTATAAATTTCATAACTATTCTCCAGTTAAAGTCCTATCCTCTTATCAAATAATCTGTGAGAGTGATCATCATTAACGAAACTCATTCTCATCAAAGAATACAGAACAAATGAAGAATCAGATGCATACATTTATTGCCATGCTTCATTCATCACAAAGCAGATTTACATACATTTGTGAATAGCACTTAAACTGTGATAATGAATTTTACCATTGTCCATATTAACATAATAATATATAGATATATACAAAACAGGACATGCATTTAATAAATATTTACCAGAATATGGATTTCTGAATATATAAATGACTTTAACGTTGATATTTCAGACAAAAACAAAGTCTCCTGTCTTTTAACGTTCAGGGGAAAAGGGTTTGCTTTCACAATTGAACATTTGTTTTCACCAAAGGACAATCAAATCAAGCCAGAAAAACACGAAAAATACATATATATGGTTAGCGACCGTCATTATACAGCGAGGGGGGAAATTCGTCTGCTCTAACTGCCTTCACAAAAACATTCCAGCCCTTAATTACCGAGGCAGCTGTGACGTAGTAGCATTACATTCGCTGCGTTTGCAGCATATAAGATGTGTAATCTGTGGAGTAACTAAAGTAATATTACGGCTGAAATCTTACTTGCATGGTTGTTTTAATAGAAAACTTACGTTTTAAAAATACAATTGTTCTTATATAATGTTTTTAGGTTTGGTTTATAAATACTAGAGAAGATTTTTTATACATATAAAACTGATCGAAAATACAGTTGAACAATAGAAAAATCAAAATAGGAGTTGTGAATAGTGACAAATTTTAATTACATCACTGTGTCAATAATTATTGACTGATTCCGTCAAACAACTGTCTAACCATTTATTGCCATGTACGTACATGTACACAGGAAGTCGGCGCTGTCTGAGGCTCAGATAAATAAACATCGTGATTTTATGACGGGAGATCAGACGAACCGTGAACCAGGGGCATGTGATGTAATTACACCTAAAGGTGGTAGAACCAGGGTATTGTCTCTTGGACTGGCTAATTGACCGTACATATAATTGGTAAATATATTCGTTTTGACACCTGTGTTTCATGTGCATCCCGGCTCATAAGCAGAATACAGACAAATGAGGCCCTGTGATCAGCGGAGCGTGAACAACATGGATGCCGCCTTTCTGCCGTACGGAACAGTCAAGCTGCGATCTCGGAACTGCTCGCCCGATTGAATCCAATTGCAAGCAGAGACAAGATTACTTCCCTTACCCAAACATGATCGTTGCTCAGAAATGTTCAAATCTATCTTCAGTAAATCATGAAATTAATGCGAGCATGACATTTATGCGAAAAATGCGATCGTCAGTCCTTATTATTTTAATATGTTTCATTTCATCATGATCAAAAAGATAGTCACTTATAAGGTTACCACGTTGAAAATGGAAACGATCGTTAACAAAAACAACAAAATGTATTCTTTCATCACTCAGCCTAACAGTGATATAACTGCAGATAAAACAATCAAGTGCGCTAAAGTATTACACATGGTGGGTGGAGGACCAGGGGCACTTTGAGTTTGACAGGTGTCATCAACTGGTCTAGTAACATCACGGTTTGTATATTCACGTTGATTGGACAGTCTAGACTGGCGCCAACTAATCATGACGGCTTCTTCAGAACAGAACAGAACAGAACTTTATTTCTCCCAGGTTTAGGCTTACGTGGATAACGGAAAATTTTGTTTTAGTGATAGCACATTTTTAATTCAATCTAATATATACTTTCCTTGATTGATTATATGACTGTGGTCGTAGATCCGGATGTATATAAAAATGCTCAGTAAATACACAGGATTTATTGTTATACTATTAGGATTAATAGATACAATTGAGTACTTATACCCTTGATCATAAAGTTAGTCACTACTTTTATTTTCAAATGTTCGATTTGTATGATTTGGGTTATGATTAAATTGACAAAATAAGAAATCATTCCGTGTATATGTGTATTATATATTGTACCCCAATACGTAATTAAATTGTGTATAAATAAGGACACTAGGTTTATTACTGTAACTGATTATTTGAAAAACATATTCACCTTTAGTTGCGTAAAATGTCATAGAGGTAAAGCTAATTCATAACTAATTGTCCCATATATTTGGCTTCTATCTTTTATATGAAACACAATGCTATAACATGGGGTGATAAACTTCATTGGCAATAGACGTAGCTGATAATTGTCCGCATGAACAGTCTACTCTGTTCCAGATATGTTTATTCATTTTGTCAGCATTTAAATCGTTGCATTCCTGGCTCAATGATTCATTTGATGAAATCTTGTTCCGTGTTTTGAGTTACCGTCAGATAGTTCCAGACCAATTATAAAATTTCCAGCCCTAGTGTTGCGCATAATTCCGAGATGATTCGAAGTTCATATTCTTGTATGAACACTTATCAAAATTCATTTATACCTAGTACTATTATGTACATATGTATATTAGTTCAAATTATAATAATGAGGCCCTCTATTCTCGAAACGGTCTTTGTTCTACGACAACAGTAAGTCGGTATGGGAAAACAAAATATTTGTTTAATTGTTCAAAGTTCATAGTCAATGTCATATGATTATAGACAAGGAAGATAAGAAATTAAATATAAAGAGTAGCCACTTTAAATGACAGAAATTCTTTTAGTTAAATTTGCTCATGATTTGGTCTTTTCGTGGTAAATAGTGCCAAAATACTCTTAATTATTTACTTTCATGTCATTACTAATCTCACATAAGATCTAAAGTTGTACAACGTTTAACAGATATGATTATGACATGTTGTATCCAAACATATCAAAAAACAAATTCAAACAAATCCAAGCTTGCAAATATGACCTTGACAAATTTTGGAATGGTCATATTTCCATTTGGAATGGTGGTATTTCCAAGTTTTGGATTGTTTGGAATGGATGATATTTTGTCCAGTAAAGGTGAAATTACCTATAAAATATTTTCAAATATTTGCGTAATCTTTAGATGCTTAAAAATAATATGTGTATATTGTTGTTATAGCAGGTTACCTATAGCAAAGTTCATATTTAATTTTGATGAGATAAAAATCAGGTAAGCACACATATCCATGTGCAGGGCTCTATATTTCCTATAATCCTCGTCAGCATGTATTTACAAACAATTGATAAAATATTAGTTTATGATCCAAAAAAATTATGCAGAGCAGTGTACCATGCATTGCAAATATCAGCTTATGAGTTAGCTGAGTGCATGTGCGACATCAGCAGAGAACGTATTTCTCGTGCATTATGCAAGGGCGACTCACGTCATCAACAAACAGTTATGTTTTATTTTTCATTTTTTTCCACAAGAGAATGTTTTGTCAAAGTGCAAAAGTAGGGATATGTTTTAAGTAGGGGATAATCCTAGTAACTCTTGTAACTCTCCATTCCTTAAAAATAATGGCCCCCCATTGGGACAGAATGGACATTCCTTAAAGGAATGGAGAGTTACTCGGGACATATCTCAAATGTTTGGATATCTGGAAGTTACTTCACTAGGCTGGTTTGACTGTACATGTAAACTGTTAAGGGTGTACTTTACATACTTTGTAGTTAGGCTGAGAAATATTTAGCCACCCCTCTTTGCTGAAATGACTTTTTGGTCAGTGATTTCCTGCATAGGTGTCTGTAAACATCTTCTCTGAGGCCACTGGACCCATGAAGCTGAAAATTTATATGATGATTGTTCCCACCATTGATGATGCCTAAATTTTTGCAAGTGGTTTAA
Source organism: Haliotis rufescens (assembly GCF_023055435.1). Taxonomy (NCBI): domain Eukaryota; kingdom Metazoa; phylum Mollusca; class Gastropoda; order Lepetellida; family Haliotidae; genus Haliotis; species Haliotis rufescens. The sequence continues at coordinate 2,428,470 of NW_025964383.1, forward strand.
CATCCATATTCTAAATGGTCACTATGGCAGCTATATTGAAAACCCATTAACTGTAAATTAGCCATGTTGTTTCAAAATGTATTGAAATTGGGGTGTATAACAACACACAGCACTCGTTAAACATGCTTGCATTGTTTAGTCATTTTCGTACATGTTCTCAATGAGGATTCTACCATGACATTGATGAATGCTTGATTCTGATTGGTGAAAAAGAGGTTTCCTTTCTGCTACGGAAACCCCTTTCAAATATATTCCGCCTTTTCACAAAAAACGTGCGTATGATTACAAAGATAGCCTACATATCGATTCATAGAAAATGGCTGCCGATCGATCACCCCCATATGAACTGTAAAACATATCTATATTTCCTCTAATACACGCTGGGTCTCTAATACCAGCCAGGTCTCTAATACACGCCGAGTCAAGGGCTCTCGCGAAATTAATAGACAGCGTAGGATCAAATAGAGGAAATACTGTAGTTTGATATCGGATGTTTAGGGCATTCTAGGTCGCAACCCTGACTGCTTCGATGATGACATTAAAAGATTTAACGAAGGCATATCTTTTGCATACAAATGAAATATTTATGAATATATAGAGAAATGTTCTATGGTGACCAGAATCGGAACATTTTAAGCTATTTCCTCATTGAAACAACCAATAATGAAAGTAAAATATAACATTATAAAAATTGTTAAATTGAAAAAACTTGATTCATGACAACATGTTGTTTACAAACCTTTTTCTGATCGATATTCGTTGCCATCTCCGTCAACCACCACCATTAGAATTTGGCAGGAGGGGATTTGAAAGTCCATCAGAAAACACTCCCTTTCGAAAGTCCACGAAAACAATGTCCCAACTGAAGTGACAGCTTATCAAACTTGATGAAATTAATTTCAGAACACGCACAATTAAGAAAATCATACACGATCCACTATTTCTGGGACACAAATGTCTAAGTTCTGTCACTATTTGGCTTTGGATCCGTGAGATCTTGAAATTAATAGGTAAAACTGTGGAGATTCCTCGTTTCAAAATATACGGCTCGTCTGCAGCCTAAAAAGCAGCTGTTCAGTCATACTCAGTCACATTGGTAATCATATAGATGTACCAGCAGGCTCGATCAATCCCAGATAATCTACCTGTTAATGTTGAACCACATCATAGATCGGGATTGTCATCTTGCTTCATTCTATAACTCGTTACAGAGAATGTAAACAGATTGTCAGCCATTGACAGCTGTAAGGTGTGAGTAACCGTGATGTAGATCAAGTTCTGCCACATCCAAGTTCGGGGTGGAGAGGCATTTATTTTGATTTTATTATTGTTTACTGGGGGTAATTGCTAACTAACTAATAACACTTACACATGTTAAATGTGTAATAGAATGTTAATTCATAAAGTTTGCTGTAGAAATATATTCGTTTAGCATTTTAAAACCTTTTTTATTACCTGTCATCCCTACAATAGAAATGATGGCATGTTCGATTTTCAAGAAATGACCTCTCTCACAAAATTCCGAGAAATGACAGTCAGTCCACAGTGTACAACAGTGTACAACAGTTTGGTAGAAATTAAAACATCTGTCCTTGGACTAAGTTTGGAGTGCTATTTGTCAACTTCCTCAACAAGGCTTGTATGGACAAGGATTGAGTCATGGAATTAAACAATTGCAGTAATGAGGAGGGACACAGTTGCATATTTTATTCAGGTTTGCTGACAGTAAATGCACAATGATATTAATGTGGAATAACAACTGGGATGAACATCTTTTTTTTAATTAATGGCAGGTGAGTGATTCTAGACATACATACATATCTTTGCTGGATGGTCATTAGGCTTTTGAATTAAACATTCATTGAGACAAAGCTTGTCCTGAGTCAGCTGTGATGACCTGTGCAGTTTAACATAATGAGTAGTATAGGTAATGGGGGTTCTGGCTCACTTCCACTGGAGCTGGATTTATATACCTATACTGCTACTACAGATGGAATTTTTTATGCCAAAATGATTATGCGATTCAATGATAGTCATGAGATTAAGTTAAATTGGCTCTAGCTCACCAATACCTGGGGCCAATCAATGCTTTAGATGAGTCTAAATGGTAATAAAAATATTCTTTATTATTTTTATCGATAAAGCGATATTCAACATTTTTATTAAGTTCTTCGTTCATTTTACTAGGAGACCAGACTATATAACTACACTCTTTTTGTAAATTGATAAGAAACAATTGATAACCGTATTTGGTTGGTTTGGCATCACTGATATAATAAAAACCTTGTGGTAATTCTTTCCATTGAATAGCTTTCTCCATTATTATATATTTATGTTAGTATTTGTCTAAATGTAATCACACGATAGTAAGCAATCTATTTTTAATCTCCAACCAGTTCTTTGGTTTTGGCACGGAATAATTGACGCGCTTGTTGCCTCCCCTGTTCTATGAACTTTTTTTTCTCGTCTTCGCTAATACCACTGGTCTTATGAGATTTTGATCGAATCTCCTGCTTCATTTTATTGTATTTGGTGAGTTCCGACAGCACTAAACGAAACTCATCTTCGGATATCTTACAATCGGCCATTGCTGTCGAAATATGATCCTCAATGCTGTTCAACTTTGCTTCGGCGAGTATCCGAATACTATCGTGTTTTAATGCTTTCTTTTGTAACCTACGAGAAATGAATTTTATCGCTATTCCTGCCAGTCCCGAGACTCCAGCGGTTATTTCCATGCCGAGCACGATAGGCGCGGCGATTATAGTTGATAGTAAACCGATACCCGCTACACCGAGTCCCATGCCAGATACTAAAAGCACGGTGTCAACTCCGTCCAGAGCATTCACGGCTCTGCGATACTTTTTATACAATCCAAGTCTCAACTCCCTATCCTTCCCTATTCGATGTTTTATGTCGCTTATTTGATGTAATCGAAATCCATCAACAGTTTCCATCTTTTCAAATGCTTCACCGAGCGCCGGATATAAACTCATAGTGTATATTACGATCATATAATAGTCTTTAATTGGTCTTGCTTAAATGTTTTGAGACTATACATCAATCTTATCAAATGTATATTATACGGCAAGAATATCTTAGAAAGAGAAATACTGTCACTTTTAATAATTTGGACCCCCTCGAGGGTTGCAACGGGCGATGCTCCGATATGAATAATACTGCAACATTGACGTTGGTGTTTCTTTTGCCATTTAATCGATAGACCTGGTAATATATCGAAGGCATCTTCCGGTGCATCTCCGAACAAGACTTCAATAATAAGCGTAGAAAGATTAGGTATTGCATTCAAGTTATCTTTAATATCTTCGAATTCAGTAACCAAATTTAAAGTAACATTTTTTACGGCCGGACGACTATATATCATATGACCTGGGTTTTCTGGCAGGGGGGTAACTAACACACTTTTTCGTTTTGATGGGATATAAGCCGCGAGTACGATGCCACTATTTATTATCTTAATTAAATTATGTCCCTTACCCATCATCACATAAGGTGGGGTAATGACGATATTCAGTAGCCACTCGATGTTTGCTTCAACCATAGTCCATTTATTATCGTCGTTGCGAGTAATATTGTACGAAGTGTTTTTAAGGAGTCTACTAACATCGACATCGCTTAAATCTCCTAGATTACCCGTGAATGTGACTTCTTTCCGATTGTATACATTATCGTGTAAGTGTAAAGTGTATAACTTACCATCGGTGCCGGGTTTACCGAATCCTTCCGTGTCTCCGAGATCGGAAAGCGCAATTGTATTACATTGTCTTACTGTTCCAGGGCCTGATGCATCAACCATTATTTTTAATATGGAGTGTTACACTTAAGTATCCTATATGTACTGGTTGGTGTTTTACATCTAATACAGAAATTTTGAGGTCTGAAATAATTCCCCGCTTTAATTTTTTATATTGTAGTGACGAGAAAGATTCCGTTCTACCGCTATTATATTTTTCATTTTTCACTGGAACACTTCTGAGCAAAGTTGAAGGACTTTCTAGTTGAATATTATTTGTCGTACTGATTTGATCAAGATGGATACACAACTCTTTATAGGGAACTAAATCGGACAATGTCTCTCCATCAAATGTTGCCTTGAATATTGATAAAATTCCGCGTGTAAATCCAAGTGTAGCTGATAAGTTCCCTACAATCCGTACACCTTTTTCTCCAGTGTCGAATTTCAACATTCCATTGGACTCATTTTGTGTTAGACTAATTCCATTAGACTTAAAAATTTCATCATTGAGTGAGCATACGCTGTAATACCCATCAGGTATAATAATGAATTTTTCAATAATATTTTGTTCATCTAATATCCATATCTTATTATTACCTCTCACAGCACTTATATTAGTCCACAGTGGGTAATACGTTACATCGCATAGAGCGACTTCGAGTTGTCCATCCGAGTTATCGATAGTACGAAGCAGTTGAATAGACTGACCATTTGTTATTCCCAGGAGTGTAACATACATATCAAATATACAATGATACTATATCATAACTTAAATATGGAATTAACCATTATATAATATGGAGTGTTACACTTAAGTATCCTATATGTACTGGTTGGTGTTTTACATCTAATACAGAAATTTTGAGGTCTGAAATAATTCCCCGCTTTAATTTTTTATATTGTAGTGACGAGAAAGATTCCGTTCTACCGCTATTATATTTTTCATTTTTCACTGGAACACTTCTGAGCAAAGTTGAAGGACTTTCTAGTTGAATATTATTTGTCGTACTGATTTGATCAAGATGGATACACAACTCTTTATAGGGAACTAAATCGGGTAATTTAATTCCCTGTCGTGGTTTGTTAGAATTTATAATTCCTATTCTATGATGAAATCCAAGTGTAACTTCTAAGTATGGGATAAGAATTACAGTGTTTTCTCCAGAGTCGATTTTCACTGTCCCATTCGACTCATTTTGTGTTAGACTCATTCCATTAGGCTTAAAAATTTCATCATTGAGTGAGCATACGCTGTAATACCCATCAGGTATAGTAGTAATGGCTCTGTCAATACCATTGTTTTCACCTATTATATGTATCTTATTATTATCTTTCACAGCACTTATATTGGTCCACAGTGGGTAATACGTTACATCGCATAGAGCTACTTCGAGTTGTCCATCCGAGTTATCGATAGTATGAAGCAGTTCAATAGACTGACCATTTGTTATTCCCGGGAGTGTAACATACATATTAAATATACAATGATACTATATCATAACTTAAATATGAAATCGAGATACATTACTAATCAATCGATTATAGTAACTGCCTCTGGTGCTGAATTTTTCCTTAAATTCCCCGATATCTTTGAAAAGTACAGGGTCACGGCAACTAGCGATAAAATGGTGCACGATTGGTTTCACAATCCTATGCAATTTTGGCAGAATCAGTTAAACTTTGCCATATGGTGTGCCACAACGGGATGTGGCGTATCTGTTAATGCCCCAGGATTTATGCTAAATAAGTCTGTTTTATTATTTCACGTGTATTATCAGATTAGACGTATACTTAAAGAAATTAGTGCTCCATTACCGCAGGATCGAGCGTGGAATTCCACAAATAATAATTATGATAGGTCCGCGTATGAGCGTATTTGTAATGAATTTAATGTTTCTACTAGTAAAGATTGGCGCATTAAAGGAGCAAACCATGGTCTAGGTGTTCCGTACAGCGGACAAAGAACTGTTAAAGAAGTAAGCGATGATTTAGTTAAAAAAACTCATCAACCATTCGATCCATTTAAATTCTTACAGATAGACAATCTTTTTGTAAGATTGCATAATCTTAATCATGGCTGGGAACTTTCGAGTAACGATTGGAGAGGTTCTCTTATGAGTTTTAAGGGTGGTTTGGCTTATATTGTTACAAAATTTATACAAATGAACGATACCGCAAACGCTTGGAATGAATTTCTTAATGATAAAACGGAAAATAATTTTACTAACCCAGGATTTGTAAGATTTAATGAATCGATAAGAACTTATGTATGGGCAATTCTCGGAGCACAATCGCAAACACGAACGTCCATTATCGGTTCTGGGACGGCGCTCTATGCACAAAAACAGTTTGTCGCAAACGTGGAGGATGCCATTAATTCACCAGTTGACATACCATCGTCTATAAAGCGTTTTCAAGATGCATTACAGTACGCTCAATCCAAAGTGGACTTCGTTTATGCGCCGGGACTATACATGTCTCCGAGTAATATGGAACTTAAGATCGGTCAAGTGATAGGCTATAACAATAAAATTGTTATCGCTACCGATCAACAAAAAACAGGTATAAATTCAGATATTAACGTCGAATTAATAACGCAAACGATCACGGGCGAAAAGGGAATAGTCAAGCCGCAAACACCAACTATCGCTAAAACTTCTACTAATGCACAACCATCTACTCACGCACAAGTACCACCGCATATTGAGGCTAAAAATCAACAACATATCGATGAAAAAACAGCGCTTGTAGTGGGTGGAGTCTCGGTTGGTTTACTCATGATTTGGTTAGCGAACTGATTTGGTGGTTAAATAGTTCTTAGCGAATACGTACAGCAGCCCTGCAATTGCTACGATCAACCCCCACAAGTTTTGACTAAGCCAAGTGGTGGTCTTAGCTAATAAATTCAATAGCCAGGAAACAACACTTCCTATTATACCGGGAAGTGAGGCCGCGGCTTTCTCAGCGAGCTATCCCAATGCTGAACCTAATGCTTTTAAATGCTTTTTTATCCACTCTTTTATGCCATTTTTATCGCTAGGAGGTGTACCTCCACCTGTACTACCACCTGTTAACGAGAGAGTCAAAGTCGATATAATAAATCCCAATGCGGTTAAAATACTGGCAATGGTTATTCCCTGTTCTCTGAACAATGTTTTAATTTTATCGGCTAGTGTAGTGTCATCGTTGAGGACTTGATCGAATACGACTGATTTGCGAACGAAGTGCCTTTCTATTACTGGAAGCAGCTTCGATGCGGGCCAATCTTTCGTCTTCTAAGTTACGTAATCTTTCCGCTATGCGGCGTCTACTGAACTCATCGCCCGCCTGTTCAAGTTTTGTTTTCTCTTGAGCTATATGCTTGTCAATTTCGGATATCTTGGCTATATTATTGATGAGTTCTCCCCGCATTGTTCGCATTGCCTTGTCAAGACCTCGTAATTCCCTAATACTAAACTCCGATACCTGTAACGTGGAATTATCGTAATAGGTATCTAAGATTTCTCCGAGTCCGTCCGAGGCCACCATCGAGGCTGCTTCCAAATCATCTGTATTAACGAGTTCATCACGCACGGTTCGAAGAACCTTAGTAGTCTTCGTGGAAAGTCGTCGGTAGTCCACAAAACCTAATTTATCACGAACAGTGCCGATGCCGTGTTTAGCAGCTATCGTAGACAAGGCTAGGGGCTTACGAGTACGAGAATGCATAAGATCAATATCCGGAGAGTCACGCAGTCGCAATATTCCTTTACTATCTATCGTAAACTTTGAATAGTCACGGCCTATTGGGGTATCTTCTTTTAAGGCATCGTAATAATCATTGACGGACGATTGTAAAAGTTCATCGTTAAGACTACTAAACCTGGTTTCATCAGTACCCTCTTCGATTGGATTCGGATCATCAAAGGTACTTAGATCAAAGTCATTAATATCAAAATCAGTCATTTTTATATTAAACATAGGGTACATAATTTCAATATAAACAATGTCTTCACAATACGGACGCAAGTTAAACCCACAACGTAGACTTCGAGATCCATTAGGGGTCAAAGCAATTCGTCAGTCTGTAACTATAACTAATAACCCTAGTACCATAGATCAGAATCAAACGCTTCTGGTTCGCTTTCCTAATCTCGGTGCACACGATGTGTTAGTTCCGGGAACTGTCCGACTAGCATTTACGATTAGTTTGACTTCTACAGACGTTAACAGGGAGCCCGTTCAGAACATAGGTCGTGCTATCGTTAAGAAAATCGCCATTAAAATTAGCGGTAATGAGGTTTTGAGTATCGACGATAGCGATGTATACTATTGCTACATGGATCTCTGGAGAACGGATAAAGAGCGGGAAAACTTACAGTACCAAGGTATTTGTAATAAGAACACATTGAGACTGCGCGTGGGTGCTGAAAATGGTGATGATAACTTCGTAAAAGATAAGGCTGTTGCCGACGCATTAGGTAACAGATTCTATGTTCCCTTAGACTTTGAATTACTAGATTCCCACATGCCCTTTTATCAAGCATCCCTAGGCCATAGGTTAGAATACGAACTCACTTTTAATGACTACGGTAGAGTAATCAGATCTGCTAATGATGATGCTAGCTATTCCATTGATAATATCTCTCTGGAGTACGATATGATAACGGATCCCGAATTAGCCAGACAAATTCGTAACCAGTATTCGGGAAGTTTAGCCATTTTGTACGATCGCGTGCTGCGACACCGAAAGATCACGAGGGACAAAAAAGATACGATGTGGAATATCAATCTAAACGTTCCCACGAGGTCGTTAAAGGGTATTTTAATGTTGTTCGAGGACCCCTCCGATGCGTTTAAAAGAAATACCGAGAAGTTCTACAATCCCAAGATTACAAAAGTAGAATTGACTATCGAGGGCGTTCCTAATCAACTATATAGCCAAGGAATGCTAGCGTATCACCAGTGGGATGAGATTAAAAAACTTCCTTCTATAAAACGTTCTCCGGAAGTTAACGCGGTCGTGAAAGATCTGTCTCTCGGGAGTGTATCGATGGGTGAATACCTCACCACGAAGTACGCGCTATGGCTCGACATGCGAACAATGGACGATGACCAATTACACGGCAGTGGGAGGAGAATAGAAAATGCTAGCGAGGGTGCCACCATACAGATAACGAAGCTTCAGGAAGCGGCTGGTAAATTAAACATATATTTGTACGTGATTATGGATGCGCAACTTAATATACAGAATGGGAGATTCGTGCAAGCAATCTATTGATAATCTTTTACCTAAAGATCCGCACTGCGCTATCATATGCGGGCAAACGGGCTGCGGAAAAACAGCTTTTATTCTAGATATTTTAGAAAGTCATTATCGGGACGTTTTCGATCATATCATTATTCTGTGCCCGACTATAAGCGTTAATAAAACCTACCTATCGAGAGATTGGGTAATGAATGACGACGGGGTACACAGAGTCGATCCGGGCGATCGTTTACAAGACTGCCTCCGAGTATGTCACGAAAAATACAAAGGAGAATCAACACTTTTCGTAATAGACGATTGCAGCGCGAGTAAAGAACTAACAAAAAAGAAAGATATGCTTTCGTATTTAGCATTCTCCGGTCGGCATACTCAACATAGCGTTTGGGTACTTACTCAAAAATACAACTCTGTCCTGAAAGATCTCAGAGAGCAGACCAAATGGGTAGCGCTTTTTCATTGCAAAGATCGAGATTCATTCGAGGAATGTTTACGCGAAAATGATGTCATTTATACCAAGGGGGAACGAGATAAAGTCAGAAAACAGTTAGCGGCAACGAAGCACTGTAAACTCGTATTAAAAACCGATCAACCAGCTGCTTATGCAATTGCTTAGCAAATTATAGCAAAATTATAGCAAAATTATAGCAAAATGTAGCAAAATTATAGCAAAATTATAGCAAAAATATAGCAAATTGTAGCAAAAATGTAGCAAATTATAGCAAAAATGTAGCAAAAATGTAGCAAATTGAACATTAGTGGTTAATATTACATAAAATGTGGTTCGAAATCCTCATTCTTTCACAACAGTTCATTATTACGGGTTGTATTGGATATGTCATATTATATGATGTTAGACTTAAATATCTCCTTAGGTATTACATTATGGAATGCGACGAACTCATCGAACAAATGCTCAAAGAATCTGATGCAGATCAACATGCTGATAAATCTTTAGATAAATCTTTAGATAAACATAGAGAAAGACTTGCCGCTTTGGTAGCCGGTGGAAAATCTCCCAATATTTGGGAGAAAATTATACCATCGAAAAAATTGATAACATGACCGACGGAGAGATTAAAAAACTGTACGCTCGTTACGAGTCTAGACTGGGAGCTACCATGACTAAAACGATAGGGTCTTCTATATTACAACTATACACAGCCGTAGCTAGTACGTTTCTCCCCATCCCAGCAGAACATCGCCTGTATTTATGCGAATCTCTCGAGAAAGACCCATTCATCGAACACGCTATAAGCGCAGTGAGCTGTGAGTTTTATCATAGATACGGAATGTTCTTAGCTCCGTTCACCACAGCTTTAATAACGGCTAGGTATTGTCAATTTAAACATACGTGCCCACTTAATAATATAAATGGAGACACAATCACAACAGGTGACACCACAGATTGTGAACGAGGAACAACAGATTGTGGAAACGCAACAAGAAGTGAACACACAACAAGTGAATGAGGAACCACCACCAGTGAATGTGAATGCACCACATGTGAATGAGAAAATACTAAAACCCAGAGTGACAAAGAATCCTTTGAAAATAGCCGCAGAAAGAAAGGGAGGGCTGGCGCGCAAAGCGAAATTAATAAATAATTCAAATATTAATCCGATTAAAACATGGGCACTAGTAGGAGTTGCTGGTATAGCGGCTGTATGGTTCTTTTATAAGTCCGGAGAAGAGAAAACGTCACCCCCGCCGCAACAACAAGTTCAATTAGAGGTTAGTCCTCATATAATGCTATAAGAAGCATGACTTCTCCAGCTACAGACGGTAAAATGTTGGTAAACGCGACGTATCATTCAGCGGTGGTCACCGGCTTGGCCATTGGCTATGCCCGTATGGCTAAAATGATTACTAAAGCCACACCTCCCAAGCTAGATTTTAATGGATATGACATACCAATGATGGTTCTGGATATTGGATTAGCTATGGCAACGAGGGATATGCTCATCAAACAAGGACTTATCCCGGAAGACATAATGAAGTAATTAAACATTTGAATATTTTATATTATTATACATATGGCATCAATTGCGATGATGGTCGGTGGAGCTATTGTTAATGCTCTAGCTTTTTCGGGGAGTAATTTTTTATTTTCTAGTATGAGAGGTTCGGAGCAGAAAAGACATAATAAAGCTTTAGAACAACTCCAAGCAGCCCAGTCACAATGGGCCAGAAATAGGACATTAAGATTAGACTTTATTCATGAAAAACTGCTTAAGGAAGGACATTCAATTCAAACGTTTAAGGATGTTGAATCTGCCATGCACGAATACTTCCTCGTTTATGGGAAAAAACTAGACCCAATACCGAGACCAACAATGAGTCAGTTTTATACACCGTCAGAGGAACAAAAGAACCGAGAGGTCACATTTATTATTATTGGATTGACTTCTCTATTGATTTTCAGCTATACCATGCATAAGTCAGAGTGACCTAGTTTAGAGCGATCTATAAATAGCATAATCAATATCTCACAGTGTAGCTGTGATTTGCATTTAGACAAATGATATGATAGATGTATATACCATGAATAACTGCAAGTTTACACTCATGGGAAAGACTACCCTTTGTAACCGACGCTGTGTTGATTTTTTTTACTGCGGCATACACAATTATTACATCAGGCGCGGAAACATTAACTATACGTGTTCTGTATGCGGGATAGGGGTCAAAGGTCGTTATTGTTTATGTAAGGAACACGGTGCTGATAGGGTCAGGAACCAGATTATTTATGCTAGGAAGAGAGATTACATCAATGAGAGGAATAGGTTGGGGAGAATATGTATTTAGATATATGAAAACAACCAATTAGACATTTGTCTCATTTTGCATATACCATTCAACCACAATGGTTTTTGTCAGAGAATTAAAAGCTATGGCAAAGCAAAGTGGACTGCGTGGATATTCTCGTATGAGAAAAGCTGAATTGATGGATTTACTCGGTTTTGAATACAACAGACCCCAGACTGTTAGAGAACTCAAAGTTCGAGCGAGAAACAGTGGGCTGAGAGGTTATTCTCGAATGAGAAGAGCTGAATTGATCGCTTTACTAGATAATAATCAACCTAATGATAATGTTGATATTGATAATGTTGATAATGATGATGATGATCAACAACAAGAATTAATATTTGTACCCACATCCGCCGGCGTTGGTAAATATCTAAGAGGTTGGAAGATGGATATTAATTCCAACATGGATGTTAACGATATTAAGCCCATCATATCGAGTAAAATTAACGAGGAATTAGATGATTTACATAGTATAAAATACCAGCTGACGATTAAAATGACATTGAGTAAAAGTAACACAGATGATAGCACCGAATATACCGAACCATATTTCCGTAGCAATCAAGAAGTTATAACCGAATCCGATACTATAAACTCATCATTAGATACATCAATTCAGAGGATACAGGAAACTTTAGAACGCTGGACTAATAGAGGTTCGGGTTGGGGTGTTGATAAAATCGATAGTTTATATTTAGACCTAGCAAATTATATGCCTTTCAAAGGTGGATCTTATATAGATTTACCTCCGTATTATAAGAAGAAAAAAGCCATAATTAACGTAAAAAATAAATCCGATGACTGTTTAAGAATGATGATAAGATCTGCATTGTTCCCCGTAGACAAAAATCCGGATAGACCTTCTAGCTATCCCCAAAATGATGGACTCAACTTCGATGGTATAGACGAACCTACACCAATATCACAAATTGATAAGGTGGAAAAGCAAAATAATTTAGCTATAAATGTTTTCGGACATTCTAAAGGAATTGTTGTACACAGGATAAGCTCCGCTCCGGAAAATATCCCCAGAATCAATTCATTTCTGATCGAAAAAGATGGTAAATATCATTATACGTGGATAAAGAGTTTAAACAGGCTATTATACGATCAAACAAAACATAAAGAAAAGAAATATTTCTGTGAAGGATGCCTGCATGGGTACAGCAGACAAGATCTATTAGAAGCGCATAAAGAAGACTGTAGAGGTGTTGGACAGAATGCTATCAGGATCGATATGCCTAAAGAGGGAAAAAATATATTAAAATTTGAACATTATTGTAATCAAATGCCAGTACCGTACGTAATTTACGCCGACTTCGAAGCGCTTATCAAACCCATAGAAAATACCAACCATAGCAATACTGATAGTAGTTTTACCTACAAAACTCAAGAACATATTCCTTGTGGGTTTGGATATATAGTTGTAAGGTATGATGGGAAAACAAACCCGCCCGTGATTTACAGAGGTCCCGATGCAGCGGGAAAGTTCCTAGAATATCTACAAAATGAAGAGAGAATAATCAGGGAAAAATTATCGTGTAAGAAACCCATGCGTATGACGAAGGATGATTGGAGGGTCCATAAGAAGTCAACGAGTTGTCACGTTTGTAATAAACCCCTGGATGGGGATTCCGTAAGAGATCATTGTCACGTCACGGGTAATTATCGGGGAGCCGCTCATAACGAGTGTAACTTGAAACTAAAAATGAATTCTCAAACAATACCCATCCCCGTTGTGTTTCATAACCTTAGGGGATACGATTCACATCTCATTATGCAAGCTATCTCGAAGACCGATGGCGGTTTAACGTGCATTCCTAATAATATGGAAAAATACATATCGTTCTCGTTGACTAAACCTATACATTATAGGGACAAGGATGGGAAATCTAGAACAAAGCAAAGTAATGGGCTTAGATTCATAGACTCCGTACAGTTTCTGTTATCTTCCCTGGACAATTTAGCTAATGCGAACAATCCCGATGACTTCGCGATAACAAATAAATATACCGATAAGATAACTCGTCATTTGTTGCTGAGAAAAGGTGTATATCCTTACGAATATATGGATGATTGGACTAGATTCGAAGAAACTGAATTACCACCCCTCGAATCATTCTATAGTAACTTAACAGAATCTAGAATAACAGATGCCGATTATGAATACGCTCTGACGGTCTGGGATAAATTAGGTTGTAAGAATTTAGGCGATTATCACGATCTGTACTTAAAAACCGATGTACTGTTACTCGCCGATATATTCGAGATATTTAGAAAGACGTGTTTCAAACAATATGGCTTGGACCCGGCATGGTACTATTCCAGTCCCGGACTATCGTGGGATGCATTGTTGAAGAAGACCGGCGTAGAACTAAAACTACTCACAGATTACGATATGCACTTGTTTATTGAGAAAGGATTAAGAGGTGGTATATCGATGGCAGCTAAAAGGTATTCTAAGGCTAATAATAAATTAGTGGAAGGATACGATCCCAGTAAACCCGACACCCACATATTATATCTCGACGCTAACAATTTGTACGGATGGGCTATGAGTCAACCTTTACCCACGGGTGGTTTTGAATGGGTCGATGATATTAATGTGAATAATATCCATAATATCGAAGTGAATAAAGGGTACATACTAGAAGTTGACTTGGAATATCCAAGTTCGTTACATAAAGATCATAACAGTTATCCGCTAGCTCCCGAAAGATTAATGGTTAATAAAGATTGGATGTCGGAATATCAACGCTCCTTGATGGGTAATAGTAGGTTAGCTAACGTAGAAAAACTCGTACCAAATTTGATGGATAAAACAAAATATATAGTTCACTTCAGAAATCTCCAGTTGTATCTATCGTTAGGTATGAAACTTAAGAAAATACACAGAGTTCTAAAGTTTGATCAAAGCCCTTGGATGGAGCCCTATATAAGGCTGAACACAGATTTAAGAAAGATAGCTACCAGCGATTTCGAAAAGAATCTGTATAAGCTCATGAATAACTCGGTATTTGGTAAAACTATGGAGAATCTAAGGAAGCGTGTTGATGTTAAATTAGTCAGATCTAATGAGGAAGAAAGACTCAGGAAACTTATAGCCAGTCCGGCTTTTAACAGAAGCAAGATATTTGATAACGACTTAGCTGCGTTGCATATGCAGAAGAGTAATATAAAATTCAACAGACCGGTGTACGTCGGTATGAGTATTCTCGACTTGTCAAAACACTTAATGTATGACTTTTATTACAACGAACTTAAGAAGCAATACGGCGATAGATGCGAGGTGTTATATACCGACACAGATTCTTTGTTGATGGAAATACAAACCGAGGATGTGTATAAAGATATGGCAGAAAAAATAGATATGTACGACACGAGCGATTACCCAAAAGATAATCCACTGCACAGCGTTGTAAATAAAAAGGTGTTAGGTAAGATGAAGGATGAATGTGCTGGGACCCCTATAGCGGAGTATGTGGGATTAAGACCTAAGATGTATTCTATAAAGAAGTCCGATAATGGAGAGGTAAGAAAAGCTAAGGGCGTTAAGAAGTATGTTGTAAAAAAGCATATCAAACACGAACAGTATAAAGAATCATTATTTAACGGTAGAACGTTCAAACACGAGATGAACTCTTTAAGAAGTTACAATCATAGGATATATGGATTAAGAATGAACAAGACATCATTATCCCCCTTAGATACAAAGAGATGGATTGATAATGATGGTGTAAATACCTATGCTTATGGTTATGGTGGTAATACCGTACCGTCGGGAACTATGAACAACTCTTCTCGTACAAATGCCCTACCCGGTCCATCTTTAAGATAATAAAGAATAGGCTCTCCTTCTTTCGTAACCAATCTACTAATGTTATACGTCTTAAGGGACCATATGGGATCGGTTGCGCGACGTAGGCCTCCTTCGAGTTCACCTGCCTGGTATAAATATCTTACCCTTACTCTATCCGGAAGTTTTCGTTCTTTGCCTCTCCTCGGTGCTGAAGATTCGGAAGTCACTGATTTCATTTTAATAGCATCGGATGGTTTCTTCCCTATTAATCTCGTTACTTCATTATTCAGCGCTGATACAACGGCTGATAATCGTGTCACCCATTCGGTTTGATCTCAATCGCTCGGATTTCATTTCGATCCCATACTGATAGCCAAACAAACGTTCCGCTAATGTCCTGTTAAATCTTTCGACGATAGCTTGACTGCGATGGGCCTCTCTTTCACCACGGACGATTTTGACATCGTTCTTTGTTAACAGTTTAGTTACCGATCCCATAAACTCGCGACCGGGATCTACTTGAAATAGCTTAGGCCATTTTAGTGGTCCGCGTTTATATATGCGACTCAGTGCATTAGCTACTTCTGTTGATTCTTTCGAGGTTAATGGCTCAGCCTCTTTGTATCGACTAGCCACATCCACTACCGTTAAAGCGTATTTATACGTTTTGCGTCTTACCTTATCGTGGGGAAGAAACAAGAGGTCAGCCTGATGAACTTCATTCGTCGTAAAAATATCAAACTTCTTCCTCGGTATATAACGCGGTGCCGGTAAATATATCTGCCACATCGCTTGTTTCTTTAACCAATCCTTGGCCACATCTTTAGATACCTTAGCCGCGGTGGCTAATTTTTTTATTGCTCCTACACCTTTCCAATATCCTCGTGGGCTATAGTAAATTTTATCCATTATTAATTAATATTGATATTTCTTTTAAAACGACTTTCGTTGAATCGCATCATCATTTTTATACTAATAGAAGCATTGATTGGCCCCAGGTATTGGTGAGCTAGAGCCAATCTCATGACTATCATTGAATCGCATAATCATTTTGGCATAAAAAATTCCATCTGTGGTAGCAGTATAGGTATATAAATCCAGCTCCAGTGGAAGTGAGCCAGAACCCCCATTACCTATACTACTTAATGGGGTTTTGTTTTTGCATTATTATGAATCTGTGACCTTGAATTGACCTTTAGGTATGGCATTCATAATCGGCTCTTGTGAAACTGCTCTTTTGATAGAGTGGAAATGTGGGGTGCAATTTCCTTCTAATGATGCTATCATTATCAATATTGTTGTTATATTATCATGTTTTAGTCTGTTTTCAGTCGTACAAATGGGTATCTCATACCTCTAGTCGCACGTTAAAAGGAAGCCAGAAGCTGGAATGTAACAATAAACTTGTTTCCGTCCGGTTGTGCACGCACCTCCCTATGACATGCCACAAATCTCTCAGCGCGCCTCTGAGCTGGTCGCCGAGAAGGACTTTCGCGATAGACTGCTAGTTTGTATTCTACTAGTACTTATCGTGTGTCTACAGTTGTTGTTCTAATAAAGTAATAATAATATGTCTTACCTGTAGACTCCTGGAATGTAATCCTTGGTAATCCATTGTTTGTGTTCAACACGTGTTTCACTGTTTGACTTGATTATACACGTGGCAACATGTCGGGCTTTTCTGTCAAAGTATACTGTCTAAAGTAGATTCTCACAAGTATTGTCCTTCCTGCATAATTAAGGACGGATTTTCAACGTGTTCGTGGGAAAAACGTTGTAAAGAATGTGATCACTTTAATAAACTTTAATTGGTATCTTCGTGCATTGGCGAAGCAGGCTACTGACCAGCGCTACAAGCAGAGTAGGTTATCGGGTGGATCCCTGGACTCTGCAGCCTCTACATCTGGCCCTGGGGGTGGCGCGTCGGCCACACCCAAGAAATCAGTTGATAACGACCCGCCCCAGTCAACTTATGTTTTCGACAAGACACGTGACCGTTCGCCTGCTGATGATACTACCCGCACGACTGATCTTCATCAATCGGTTGATTGAGAGCGTCACTCAGCCACCCCCGTTACGACGGGACCGGGTGGTGACGAGGACCATGAGGGGACTACGGTCCAAAGTCGGTCCATCTCTCGTCCTACCAACGACGATAGGTCGACAGTGAACACGGATCCCACTCTACAAGTCGTTCCCGCCCCGGGACGACAGGTGAGTGCCTCGTCGGGAGTTCGATTTGGACGATAACTACGATGGGGATCGTAGTACTTCTACAGTTAGAGATCGTAGCCCTCGTCCCCAAGGGAGTTTTGGGGTGATCAGCGTCGTAGAGATAATGATCGATCGTCACCCTCGTCTCACTTTCATATCAACCCGGCTTTGATAGCCCAGATCACGACGGCGGTACTCGCCTCGACGGCGTAGACCAAGAAGGATTTGACTACGTCGGAGGTCCATGGACCATCGACCAGTACACCAGTACCTTCACCTACATCTACACAATCGTCGTCGATGATGGATTGTGACAACAGCCTGGCTATGGCTTGGCTATCTCACTTTTCTGCCTGAGTTATCAAAAGATGATGACAAACCGACGTGTGCTGGCTTTAAGGTTGGACATACGCCGCAGTCTCTTCAGTCTTTTCCTCCCGATGTCTTCAGAGCCATGGCTCACGATATGGACCAGAACTTGCCTCTGCTCTGCCGGGGCAGAGTTTCAGCAAACCACCTGTTTGATCGCGTTACCCGATTTATGGCATGCGTTTTCGTCACCCATGACCAGGGACTTGGATTGGGGGCTACTCTTCAAGAAACCAGCGCCCTCCAAGATTCTTGTAGTAGACAGGCATTGGGGATCCATGGACACTGCTGTTCGTCACCAGCTACAACCGCTTGCTATGCTGTCGACAGCGAGCCAGCGGGGGAGGTAGTGAGGTCCCTTCTCCCGCCGTCACCGTCGTCGGAGTCTACTACCTTTAGACGAGCTACCGGTAGGGGGAAGACTTCATCACACGGATCATGAAGACGGTCATAGAATGGCTCCATCGGCAGGCGATCAGGGTCGCCTTCTACCTAGACGAGCCGTCTTCTACGTGCCTTCATGGTTGAAGATGAGTCACATTAATTCCGACTGCCGGCCTTGGACCTCGATATCGTTCTGCGCTACATGTCTAGTTAGACTTACGAGCCTCTCGATCAGGTCGCCTTCCACATTGTCTCAGACAAGAAGTACTGCTCGTATTTTTTAGTTACCTTGTATACTGCGAGTTGCTCTGTAACTAAATTATGCGCCGACCACACTTCGATCACAATTCAACTGTCGTGTGCAGTTGTCCTGTCGCATCGATACTTACTTGTGGGTAGAAGAGCATTAAACATGCTATTTTAGTTACCTTGTATACTGCGAGTTGCTCTGTAACTAAACTATACGTCGACCACTTCGATCGCAGTTCAACTGACGCATGCAGTTGTCCTGTCGCATCGATCCTTACTTGTGTGTCGAAGAGCATTAAACATGCTGTTTTCGTTACCTTGGATACGACGAGTCGTTCTGAAACTAAATTATATGCCGTCCACACTTCGTTCGCAATTCAACTGACGCGTGCAGTTGTCCTGTCGCATCGATACTTACTTGTGGGTCGAAGAGCATTAAACATGCTGTTTTAGTTACCTTGTATACTGCGAGTTGCTCTGTAACTAAACTATACGTCGACCTCTTCGATCGCAGTTCAACTGACGCGTGCAGTTGTCCTTTCGCATCGATAATTAGTTGTGTGTCGATGAGCATTAACCATGCTGTGCGTTCGTGATAAACATTTGTCTCGTCCGTGCATCTGGTCGAATGTTCTATTGTCACTACAGGGGTGAGGAACTTGGTACATTCGACGTGAAAGAGGTCACTTCCTGATTACTTTCCCGACCCTCCTTCCAGTGTTCCGTCGAATTCTACCCATTTGTACGACTGAAAACAGACTAAAACATGGGTTTTTCAGATTAAAAACGATGTTTAATTGGTCTGTTTTCAGTCGACGTTGCCACCCAGCCATCCCCACAGGGAAGTAATCCAGTCCAGTCCTGCTTGATGGCTTATTCTTCGAGATTTGTGGCATGTCATAGGGAGGTGCGTGCGCAACCAGAAGGAAACAAGTTTATTGTTTACATTCCAGCTTCTGGCTTCCTTTTAACGTGCAACTAGAGGTATGAGATACCCATTTGTACGACTGAAAACAGACCAATAAAACATCGTTTTTAATCTGAAAAACCCATATTTAAGAAAACTGCAAGGCTAAAAATGCTGAAACTATTTATGAATGATAATATCTGATGATTCAAGGCACTATGATCAGCATGCAACTGCTGTGCAGTAGACAATGTTTCTAAACAAGTTTTTGTTCTTTTACCTATAATCGATTGAACTTGTTTTGCTGAAACTCAATATAGATGTTTTTCACCATATTAATGCTGAAGCATTATGATGGCATCAATAAAGTTAATGATGTACTTTTTTGCAAAATAATTGAAAAGTATTCACAATTTTTCAATATCTTGCAGAGAGTTTCAGAAATTGTGTGAATAAAGACATTAAGTTTTGTCACGTCGTAAGGTGTTCTTTAGATAAAAGCTGCTCACAAAAGTTTTTGCTTATATTTTCTTACAAAGCAATAATGTTTTAATCACCAAACATAGTTTCTCAAAGTCATATGAATAGCCATCGAGAAGCTGTCACCTTGAATGGTGATGTAATCTCTACTAGTGTCAACAACTAAGAGAAGGTAAATTGAACAATTCCGTCGTAGGCAGATACATTTTACGAAAGCCTCAATAAGCACTACCTACAACAGTATGTACTGCTACATAACAAATGCCATACTGCATACAGCACATGTAACATGAGCATTCCTACAGACTCACAATGTAGAGGTCCTCATGTGGCCCTCTCCAGCACCAGACTGGAACCCCATATAACACTGATGGGACAAGTTGGGTCTCCACTTATGACAGCAGCATTCAGAATGACAGACACGGCAACAGCTTGCACATGCACTACAGGACGAGTGGGCTAACATTGCCCAAGCTGTGATACATATTCTCGTATATAAACAATGGAACATGTTATATTTTGTTTACCCAATATACCGGAACACAGAAAAATATTGCAATATGTATACAGATAATATCGTGCTGTCCTACTGATTTATGTATATATGATTCCTGAATCAACAAAAGTCCTCTTCTGAACATCTCACGTACTGCTGTCTGCTAACATGCTATTTTGTGAAGGTCGGTCACTGGTAGTGATGCCATTAGTTAAAGTTGTTGTACATACATGGTGTTTTCTTGGAGGTGAATGTCAGGTGAATAAAGTACATATAATCATTCTATTCTGCTGTTTACAGTTTTATTCATGATGTAGAACTTGCATATCTTTTACATATTTTTTCATCCAATATCATATCGTATGTAGATCTAGGTCACAATATTTATAAAACTTAGATAATATCATGTTTGTTCGAACATGTGTTTGACATTATTTTCACTGTGAAAAGTGTCATGTTCTGTTATGCTGAAATAGCGTCAAGTATTTTTACAAATCACAAGTGCAGTGTTTCCATATTGATATGTTTGTTGGAACAGTTTGGTTACTTGTGAATAAAACAAGACAGAAATGGGGTTTTCAGATTAAAAACAATATTTTATTGGTCTGTTTTCAGTCGTACAAATGGGTATCTCTCATACCCTCACGTCTAGTGGCACGTTTAAGAGGAAGCCAGAAGCTGGAATGTAAACATTAAACTTGTTTCCATCCGGTTGCGCACGCACCTCCCTATGACATGTCACAAATCTCAAAGAATAAGCCATCAAGCAGGACTGGACTGGATTACTTCCCTGTGGGGATGGCTGGGTGGCAACGTACGACTGAAAACAGACCAATTAAACATCGTTTTTAATCTGAAAAACCCATGTTTTAGTCTGTTTTCAGTCGTACAAATGGGTAGAATTCGACGGAACACTGGAAGGAGGGTCGGGAAAGTAATTAGAAAGTGACCTCTTCCACGTCGAATGTACAAAGTTCCTCACCCCTGTAGTGACAATAGAACATTCGACCAGATGCACGGACGAGACAAGTTGTTCATCACGAACGCACAGCATGGTTAATGCTCTTCGACACACAACTAATTATCGATGCAACAGGACAACTGCATGCGTCAGTTGAACTGCGATCGAAGTGTGGTCGATGAATAGTTTAGTTACAGAGCAACTCGCAGTATACAAGGTAACTGAAACAGCATGTTTAATGCTCTTCGACTCACAACTAATTATCAAAGCGACAGGACAACTGCACACGTCAGTTGAATTGCGATCAAAGTGTGGTCGGCGTATAATTTAGTTACAGAACAACTCGCCGTATTCAAGGTAACTAAAACTAGCATGGTTAATGCTCTTCGACACACAACTAATTATCGATGCGACAAGACAACTGCACACATCAGTTGAATTGCGATCGAAGTTTGGTCGGCGCATAATTTAGTTACAGAGCAACTCGCAGTATACAAGGTAACTAAAAATACGAGCAGTACTATCAAGTATGGGAAGACGATGCATACACCAAATAACCATAATAAAACAGCCAAAGTACTGCATGCAACAAAAACCAAAAGAATGCGTACATTCACCAACAGTTTTTTTTGTAACCTGTTAACTGGCACGAAGTGTCGAGCAAAAAGTCCAAAGTGAATAAAGCACAAATTCACTGTCTTTTCTGGGAGATCGGTTGTGCCACTACGAGTGGACCAAACTGTGTACTCATGTTGAAGCTATGGCTCGAACTTCGTGCAGATGAGAGGAGATGGGAGGTGCGAGTCCTTGCGCCTCGTAAGCTCTGAGAATGACCGCTCTCAACCAAAAGGAGAGAGTATTAAGTGTAATCTCTTTCTTTGCATTGGTTAAGAGCGGTATGAACAGCCGTAAAAAATGTTGTCGTCGCTGTTCAGAACGCTGCAGGTAAATACGAAGCGCACGAACTGGGCACAGGGTGAGATCAGCGTGATCATGAGGGCCCATAATGGCAGACAAGGAAGGAATGTGGAACATTCTCGGATCTTGGCAAGGAAGTTGATTTTTCGCTAAAAAAATCCCATCTGAGACAAAGATGGACGTTGCCATGCTTACGCTGATCGAACGTAATCCGACCGACGTCAATGGCATGTATTTCCGAAACTTTCGCTGCCATAGCCAGCGAGAGAAGGAAAGCTGTTTTCTGAGACAATAAGTCGAACGCGACCTGATCGAGAGGCTCGTAAGCCTGACTAGACAGGTTGCGCAGAACGACATCGCCGGCGGTCGGAATTTACGTGACTGATCTTCAACCATGTAGGCACGTAGAATCTTCTGCAACTCCGGTACTTTAGTGAGCTTGTCGCCCGTAGGAGACGGCACCACTGAAGCCAGAGCTGCCAGATAAGTCAAGATCGTCGACCCTTTCAGACGCCGACATGACCGGAGATAGACTAGGAACTCCGCCACCTGTGGTGGGGTCGCTACCGCCGGGTTGAAGCCATGAGACCTGGCGAAAATGGAGAAAGTGGTCCACTTGTCATCGTACAGCTTATGAGTCATAACTCGATGCGCCGACGAGACAAGCACTGCCGCTTTAGCCGAATACCCTTTCTTCATTAACGAGGTCTTAAGCATACCCAGGAGTGAAGCTGGAAGTTCTTTATCCCCGGATGCAAGTCGTCGGTGTGAGGATGAAGAAGGAGGTCGTCTCGATCTGGCAACGGGAACGGTGGCGGATCGATGATCTGAAGAAGTTCCGGGAACCACGTTCTGGTCGGCCAATAAGGCTCGACCAAAAGCAGACGTAGGTTGGCCGTTTGACGAACTGTCTCCAGTATCGACGGTATAAGCACTGTTGGCGGAAATGCGTAAGCATCTAGGCCCTCCCACGATATCGCTAGTGCGTTGTGGTCCCATGCCCGTGGGTCTGGAACCGGCGACACGAATCAAGGGAGGCGGTTGTTGTACCGGGTTGCGAAGAGATCTACTTGGGGCAACCAGAGTCGATCTGTCAGCAGGTGAAAGACTGTCGGATGGATCATTCACTCTGTGGGGACAGCCTCGATGGTCTCGACAGGGCATCGGCTATCACATTCTTGGCCCCCGGGATGTGACGGGCGCGTACGCCCATGTCCAAGTCGTCGACGAGGGCGTAGAACCTGAATGTCCGGTCCAGAAGGGCCTGTTGGTTGATGCAGTGGACCACTGTGGAGTTGTCCGACTGTATCATCAGCCGTTTCCGACGGAGTCGAAGTTTCCAGAACTCGACCGCCTAAATCACTGCTTCCATCTCGAGGCAGTTGATGTGGAGGACCTTTTCTTCTATCGACCACAGCCCGGCCGCTTGGTCGTCCCCGAAGTGCGCTCCCCAGCTATCCAATGACGCGTCTACGAATAGGGGTAGTATGAACGGAGGCTCGCTCATAAAGACGCCTTCGCAAACGTTCGACGGCTGGAGCCACCACTCCAGATGACAACGTAGCTGCGCCGAAAGTGGAACCAGGAGGTTGGGAAACTCCAGGTGGGGGATACAGGAATCTCTGCAGCAGACGAAGTTGAAGACCACATCGGCGAGTCAGGTCTTGGGCCGATGTCAACAGACCGAGGACTTCCTGCCACGTGTGCACCGACGCGGGGGCATGTAGAAGCGTCAGAACGCTGCTGACAATCTTGTCCTGATGGTCTTGTGGTACCTTGACCAGATTGACTCCCGTCTGGAAGCGTATCCCGATGTACTGTAGATCCCGAGTTGGTACCAAGTCCGACTTTTGAAGGTTGACGATCCACCCGAGGTACCGTAGTAGACTCAGGGTGGTCGCTAACTCTCCTTGAAGGGCTTCTGTGAACTGGTGAGCTTGGAGCCCGTCGTCTAGGTAGAAGGCGACCCTGATCGCCTGCTGATCGAGCCATTCTACGACCGTCTTCATGATCCGTGTGAAAATGCACGGGGCCGTAGAAAGTCCAAACAGGACAGCCGCCCACTGATATTGAATACCTTGGTATTTGAATCAAAGGTACTTCTGGAACTCGGAAGCTATTGGTACATGGAGATACGCGTCCTGAAGGTCTATCGAGACGAGGAAGTCGTTCGGTAATATCATCCGACGCAGAGAGCTGAGGGATATCATGGTGAATGTGTCGGGTTGTCGGAGGTATGTTGCGTTGAACTTTTTGAAATGGAAAATAAGCCGCATCTTTATGGAGTTTTTCTTGGGTACTAGAAAGATGGGCGAGTAGTACTCCGGCGATGGTGTCGATGTCCCTAGGCGAAGTACGGACGCCTTTTCCACCAACGAATCGATGGCCTCCGTCAGCCGATCCGTTGGTGGAGTGTGGAATGTCGGGGATGACGGCAGTGGTGGCGTCGATCTCAGGCGTGGGGCGTAGCCTGTTGTCAAAATGTTCTGAACGTAAAGGTCGTTGAGGAAAGCCCACTTGTGGGCTTAGTGATGAAGTCTCCCCCCTACCGGTAGCACGTCTAAAGGTAGTGTCACTCGACCTGTCGTCCCGACTTGAACGGGAACGACTTCTGTGTCCACTGTCGTCCCGCACGACATCCCTATCGTCATTGGTAGAACGAGATGTGGACCGACTGGGGACCGTAGTCCCCTCATGGTCCTCATCACCACCCGGTCCCGTCGTAACAGGGGAGGCTGAGTGACGCTCTCGATCAACCGATTGACGAAGATCAGTCATGCGGGTAGTATCATCAGCAGGCGAACGGTCACGTGTCTTGTCGAAAACAGAAGTTGACTGAGGCGGGTCTTTATCAACTGATTTCTTAGGTGTGGCCGACTCGCCACCCCCAGGGCCTGATGTGGAGGGTGCAGAGTCTAAGGATCCAACCGATGATCTTCTCTGCTTGTAGCGCTGGTCAGTAGCCCGCTTCGCCAACGCCCGAAGATACAAGTTAAAGTTTATTGAAGACAAGTTCTCACATTCTTTACAACGTTTATCCCACGAACACGTTGAAAACCCGTCCTTAATGATGCAGGAAGGACAATACTTGTGAGGGTCTACTTTGACACGAGGCACAAATGCCCGACATGTTGCCATGTGTATAATCACTGTCAAACAGCGAAACTCACGTTGAACACAAACAATGGATTACCAAGGATTACATTCCAGGAGTCTACAGGTAAGACATATTATTATTATTACTTTATTAGAACAACTGTAGACAAGAGAAAAGTACTAGTAGAATACAAACTAGCAATCTACCGCGAAAGACTTTCTCGAGCGACCAGCTCAGAGGCGCGCTGAGAGATTTGTGACATGTCATAGGGAGGTGCGTGCGCAACCGGATGGAAACAAGTTTAATGTTTACATTCTAGCTTCTGGCTTCCCCTTAAACGTGCGATTAGACGTGAGGGTATGAGAGATACCCATTTGTACGACTGAAACAGACTAAAACATATATTGTCATCCATTGCAAATTATCACCATGACATTTGAGTTACAATGGCCCACTTTTAAGCATTGTGGAATTATACCCCTTACCTTTCTGGCTGTACCTTTTAACTAAATTTTCGTCCTTTATAACAAGTTATTTATGTAATGTTATATATAAGCTTACAACTCCATTTGAAATATAATTATATAATATTAACATGTCGTGCAGTAATTTTATCGATGTATGTTTAAAAATGACGAAATTTGCAGCTACAAGTGTACATTTACAGTACTGAATGCAACTTCTAATCACAATGAAATTTCACATCAGGCATTAAAACAGCACGTAATCCATGTGTACACAAAGCCAAATGTGTGTACCTATAGGCAAACTCACTAATGCAATTAAGCTAAAGACACACTTAAAAATGTCAGTGAGACAGAATCTTAAGGAACAGACAAAATGACAATTCATGGTAAGGATAGAGAGGGGATCGTCATTATCCCATGTTGCCTAAATGTTTGGCAAATCTAATAGTGTAATTTCTTGACTGTGGGACAAGTACCGCCAAATGTGTGTGGTTGCAATGACACCTGCATGGGTGTGGCAGGCCTTAAAAAACAACACATAGCCAAGATCGTCTTCTCAGTAGATTGAATCTTGCTGAATAGAGAATTCCGTACAATAACAGAAAAGCGAAATTCAACATCTTCTGTTAAAAACCGGCTGTATGCAGCCCGCCTGCAAGCAAAGCGTCCTGTGAAGGGTTTGACCCTAACAACTTACCAAGTAATGCCTATCAAACAATTAAGCTTATCATAGGCCTCAAAGACTAGGGTGGGCTAGGCATCACCAGGGACGGGCTGTGTGCCAATGGAGTTACACCATGTACAAAGAAATCAAGGTTGGCCTTTGATTCACAAATGGCAGAAAATGTAGTTGACATCGTAGCCGCGAGCGGTATGCCATGGCAACTATTCTAGACCATGATCAGTATGGGGGCAGTGGTGTCATGATGTTGGGTGGTATCACACATGACTGGCAAAGTGATTTGGTTATTATACCCCGCGACAAAGTGGGGTGTCGGATATAGGAATGGAGAAAAAAATATTTACACTAGAAAAACAAAAAATTTAAACACTGATTATACACAATCTTAATAGAGTTTAAAAAATGGTGTCTCAAATTCATTTTTTTACAGAGTTATGGCCTTGCTCCATGCTTTTCATCTGAGTGAATAATGTCTGCACTCGGTACAAGTTTTCTCAGAAACTCCTGAAGTTAAATGAATGAAAGATTGCATGGATATCTAGGAGATACTCGTCAAGACTGAGTCTGAAAATTGGTGCAATTGTGAATACACAGTTACAGCCCTTGATCCATGGTATTTTACAAAGTGCATACATGTAGTGTCTGCAATGGGGACATATTTTCTCAGAAACTACTGAACTTAGCTTATCAAAGAGGTATTGATCAAGACTGAGATAAGAGAATTGGTGCCATAAATGATTTTTTCCAGAGAAGGGGCTTTTTGTGTATTAATTTCACATTTAATCATATTTTTTTTCTGATGACATAAAGCGACCCTAGTGCCTATCTATTTCTAAGGCTTTATAGGACTCTTTTTCTATAGTTTGTATTCACTATTATATGAACAAACAAAATTCTAATGTGCCCCATGGCGGGGGATAGTGATAATGCTGTTTTCTTGTTTTGAATGGACATTTGAAAGGCCTGCTATATGTTGACGAAATTTTGCATCCTGTCATTGTTCTATTTGCTAATATTATTGGCAGAAAGTTTGAACTGAAAGATGATAATGCCAGACCATATTGTGCCTGATTATCTAAAACGAGAAGGCATAATACGGACGTTGGACTAGCTCGCTAAGTCCCCTACATGTCCCAAATAGAGCATCTTGGGGATGTTCTCGGGCAGAGAGTTTGGGGAAGCTTTTTAGGCAGAATGTCAGGCAATACCAAAGGCAACCATACGCAAGTTAATCAACATTGTGCCATCAAGGTGTGGTGCATGTATCACCCACCATGCAGGACACACCACATATTGATCTACACAGATGAAATTCATTTTACAGACATTTATCATCATTACACCTTCACTATCATTTAATCCTTTCACTTATTTTTTGTTTGTAGTATATTTATCTGGCATTGCTGCAATACAATCCCAAGGGAACTCGAAATTTATTGAAATCTTCCTAGCTAGAATACATGCATCATGATTGATTTTCTTCGCTCAATGAGAAAGTCACATTTAGCATGAAAATTCTGCAGACAAGTGAGTGATTGATCAGGCTGAGTTATTCTCTTGTTAACGACTTGGTTAATACATTCCAACCAGCAATTAGACAACTAAGATGGCTGCTATGTTGTCTTCCTACCTCTCAAATTAAGGAGTTCAGTAAATTCTCTACCTTCACAATAAAGAACTCTATGATTTGACACTGCTGTAGTCAATGAGCCTTATGGGAAATCAGCTGCCTGTCCCGGCTAATAACTGGAAAAGTGAATGCATGGGAACTTTTTCATGATCACCGGGGAAGTAACCTTCTTGTGATTAGTATATCAATAATGTCAGCATTCCAATGATAGGAGAAAAGAGTTAGTTGTGTATTGCTTTGTAATAACACAAAGTTAATATCTTGTAATATAATATTATGAATATTAATGAGAAGATTTGATCTTTTCATTATTAGATTACAAACAGATAATAACAAAATGTGATTAAAATGCTATTATGTATATTAGGTTTTAAGACATAAATGGCAGTGTTCTCCTGCTCCATACAATATAATCATTCCAACAGCCATTGTTCTTTGTATGATGTATGTTACCTTGATGCTCATGCCTTTTTCACCAATTGTATCTGTGACACAGTCATGGAGTATAATGTATCAGTATTGGCCAGGAGACACCAGCTCAGCCGTATCCTGCACCACAAGAGTTCCATTTCTGTGCATATTTTAAGTGTTTTAATCTGTATATTGCAGGCTTGCTTGACTTGGCCAATGCATACTGTGAACCCATTTTGAAGAATTACTGTGAGCAAATAATCAAACAAGGCATCACAGTGGAAGATGTTGCTATGTTGTATGCAGCTGCCATCAAATTTGAAGCCAAGGTTTGTGGACGTTTAGGAATGATTGATATTTAGCCAGCCTTGACATAGTGAATGCGAGCACATATGCACAAATTGTAATTTATTTTCTGGCTGTGAAGAGGCAAGGTAACAATGTGTTCAAGTGTCTTCTTCTGAAAGTATCAGACATCATGTGGTCAAGTATTTGGAAGATGCTTAATGTTTTCACAATATGGTGAGGTTTTCATTTAAAAAAAGTCAAAATGACTGCCATGGCAAAAGAGGCCATTTGATGTGAGATGCTTCATACTTAGACTTTTTCTTTAAAATTAAAACATAATCATTTAATATTGTATGAATAACATATTCAATTATTTGGTACTCACGTCAACATGCTTTTGGAGGAAATCCAATATCTGATAATGATAATTAATGTGTTTGCATTACATTGAAAGTATGGATCATCTGATGATTGTGTGACTAGTGTCAACATCAGATGAACTGCTGGTCCCCTGGATTCATTGTGCTGACTGTAACGGTGCTACAGGGTAAATGCATTACCATGACAACACTCACAACTAAAGATCATGTTCTTTTCTTTTTTAATGCTGTAATTATTTAAGGATGAACAGCACCATAACACAACAGTTTCAGTAAACATAACAGTACTGTTACGTAAATATGAAATTGACATGGCATAATTATTAGTTGCAAGATTCTTTCAGAATCCAAAAATGATGTTGATATTTGTTTATAAGTTTGCTTTTTACAGGTAGATATATATACAAGAAGCACTATGTACCAGGTCAGCACATGCTGGCAGAGGTTCTTGTGTTGGTGCCCCAGCTTGGCTAAGGGTGATGCCATCTTATCCTAGTCTCTGGACCAAGGCTAACATAGCCAAGGTCATAAATATGAACAACAACAACAATTATATTATGAGAAGTGACATAATAATGCGTTTTACCAACTAAATGTTTTTAAACAAAATGTGTGTGCGTGTCCCGAAATATATTTTTGCATTAAACGTTGTGTCCGAGCCGAGAATTCAAGGCTAGGAAAGCCGAGATGTCATTTGATTTACATTACACGCGATCGCATGAAACGATGGAAATAATAACTTAGATGTAAGTTTGATTACTTTTAGATATATTTTTGTTGATTTTATTTATCACTTTGTATATTATATTTAAAGATTTGCTTAAAACGTCTTTATTTTGCTCTTTGACATGTTCGATGCGGACCCGTTGTCGAAATGTGTGTCCGAGAATTTTATTTTCAATAACATCGCAGGAAATAGTGAATAATTTTTTAATTTATCGTTAAAAAATGATAAATTGAAATGGAATACGTATTTAAGACATTGTGAAATGTGACAGATTTAATAAATGAATGATAGTACAGGTAGATCTAGGTCCATAAAAATATATACTATTTTGACGTGACGTGAGATAAACACATATTGATGATTTGAGATTTGCCGAGCACGCTCCCCCGCCTCGGCCTCGGTTAAACGTCTATAACGCCCACCAATTAATTGGACCCAATTGGTAGCGTTGTAGCGAGGGACCACTGTACTAGATAGTCACATGCCCTTTTATCAAGCATCCCTAGGCGATAGGTTAGAATACTAACTCACTTTTAATGACTACGGCAGAGTAATCAAAGCTACTGAAGATCGTAGTAGCTATTCTATTGACAGTATGTCACTGGAGTATGATATGATAACAGATCCTGAATTAGCCAGAGAAATTCGTAACCAGTATACCGGAAGTTAAGCCATTTTGTACGATCGAATGCTTCGACACCAAAAGATCACCAGGAACAAAAGAGATATGACGTGGAATATCAACCTAATCGTCCCAGCGAGATCGTTGAAGGGTATTTTAATGTTGTTCGAGGACCCCTCTGAAGCATTTGCAAGAGATACCGAGAAGTTCTACAACCCCAAGATTACAAAAGTAGAATTGACTATCGAGGGCGTGCCTAATCAACTATATAGTCAAGGCATGCGAGCATATCAACAGTGGGATGAGATTAAAAACTCCCTTCTATAAAACGAAGCCCAGAAGTTAACGCAGTCATGAAAGATCTGTCTCTCGGGGATGTATCGATTGCTGAATTTCTTTCCACGAAGTATGCGCTATGGCTCGACATGCGAACCAAGACGATGACCAACTACACGGTAGTGGGTGGAAATAGAAAATGCCAGTGAGGGTGTTACTATACAGGAAATGAAGCACCAGGAAGCGGCTGGTAAATTAAACACATATTTGTACGTGATTATGGACGCGCAACTTAATAAACAGAATGGAAGATTCGTGCAAGCGATTTATTCATAATCTTTTACCTAAAGAACCCCAGGGTTGCGGAAAAACAGCTTTTATTCTAGATATTTTACAAAGTCATTGTCGGGACGTTTTCGATCATATTATTATTTGTGTCCGACTATAAGCATTAATAAAACATACCTATCGAGAGATTGGGTAATGAATGATCCCGGGGTGCACAGTTGATCCGGGCCATCGTTTACAAGACTGTTTATGAGTATGTCATGAAAAATACAAAGGAGAATCAACCCTTTTCATAATAGACGACTGCAGTGCGAGTAAAGAACTTACCAAAAAGAAAGATATGCTTTCCTATTTAGGCGACAATTTTTTTATTTCTTGGTTTACGGATGCGCCGCTCTTTCAAAGTCCAAATGTTAAAAAAAAAAAAAAATGAAAATTACTTTTTTTTTTATTCCCGCCGATCTTTTCGACAAAAAGTTCCAAAAAAAATAAAATTCATTTCCTTGTCGAACGTAAAGCAAAGGGAAGTCACTCTGATATTTCTTGCTGGGATCCTTCTCTAATACCATCAAAGCTTGTCAACGCAAAGCACAGTGGTGACCAGTTTAACTATTTCAACACTGTTGGCCGTTCAAAAAAACAAGTCACACCGCACGGTAGACCGTCCAAGCCACGTCAAAATAGTTTATAATTATATTAACCTACTTGTCATATCATTCATTTTTTAAATCTATCACATTTCACAATGTCTGAAATACGTATTCCATTGGATTTTATCATTTTTTTATCTATAGATTAAAAATATATTCACTTGACACTATTTCCCGCAATGTTATTGAAAATAAAATTCTCGGACACACTTCGACAACGGGTCCTCATCAAACATGTCAAATAGCAAAATAAAGACGTTTCACGCTCTGAAACTTCTTTATTTACAAAGTAATAAAATCATCAAAAATATATCTATAAAAGTTGCCAAACTGACATCTTAGTTATTATTTCCAACTTTTCGTGCGATCGCATGTAATCGTCAGTCAAATGACATCTCGCCTTTCGTCGCCTCGATTTCTCGGCTCGGACACGATGTCTTAATGCCAAAATAT
This sequence comes from Haliotis rufescens, assembly GCF_023055435.1. Taxonomy (NCBI): domain Eukaryota; kingdom Metazoa; phylum Mollusca; class Gastropoda; order Lepetellida; family Haliotidae; genus Haliotis; species Haliotis rufescens. Next base: position 2,461,031 of record NW_025964383.1, read on the forward strand.
ATGCATAAGAAATCTTTGTCACAGCTCGAAACCTAGCTCTATGCATCCATAAAGTTCCATATTTTTAATATAGATCGTGATTTCATGCTAAAACGTTCAGAATAACATGATTTAACCCAAACCTTTCGCGAAAGTCTGAAAATTATCGTTGCTGTAATTTGATTAGCTGCCTTAGGTCACGTGCTTAAATTTGACCAATCACGAACCTTGTAGCAGATTTTGTCGGTGAAACAATATAAGTTTTTTTAATGTATACTGACATGGCAGGACGTATGTGTTATTCATACGAAGCTTTGAAAACCGAGGTATTTCCTCATGTCAGTGAGCTGACAGCCACTATCATCGGGAAATGGGTGATGACAGATATTATTTGTAATTCTTTTTAAAATAATGTTCCAACAACGTAAACAAATGAAAATTAAAAAGAAATAGGTAAGTGGATTTTATGAATTCTTATATTTGCCGAAAAAATTGTTAGATTTGCGCTTAATTTGGACGTTATGAATGTTTTAGCTTACATTATTATTTATTTAAAACAAACTTTATTTAGTTGTTCATGAATTATTTAAATAATGAAATACACATAACTTTCATATTTATAAAGAATAGGATTAATTAGATCTTTCAAACAGTGTATGGCCAAACATGTAGTAGCAAAGATGTTAATTTCAGCAGATAATTCCTTGATAAATGTTGGTTTCATCTATCACACAACAGTCTCTGGGAACTTGGTGTCACAGCAGGAATCTTCTGGTTGGCTGGTGTTGAAAGAGTTAAACGTTGCCCATGCTGCCAAAATAGCAGCGTCTTTCATGCATTTCCACCCATGACATGAATATTGTTATGTTGCCATCCTTGCACAAGCTGAGTGCCAGGGATATAATAAAATGTTCTTGAAAAATTGAGTTATTTTACTTTTATTACGCCAGGATATTTTTTTTCATACCTACCTAACTTTTTAGGACAAAATTCAGGTAAAAAGAATGTGAGAGGCTTTTCTTTTTTTTTTTTTTAATTGGCCTGCCTCACTTTTGAAATGAGTTTGAAATCCGTAAACCAAGAAATAAAAAAAGTGTCGCCTTAGCATTCTCCGACGGCACACTCAGCATAGCGTTTGGGTACTTACTCAAAAATACAACTCTGTCTTGAAAGATCTCAGAGAGCAGACCAAATGGGTTGCCCTGTTTCATTGTAAAGACCGAGATTCATTTGAGGAATGTCTACGAGAAAATGATGTTATTTATACCAAGCTCGAGCTAGATAAAGTCAGAAAACTGTGAGCAGAAATGAAGGACTGTCAACTTGAATTAAAAACAGATCAACCAGCTGCTTATGCAATTGCTTAGCAAAAAATAGCAAAAATATAGCAAAAATATAGCAAAAATAGCAACTGCTAAGCAAAATTATAGCAACTGCTTAGCAAAATATAGCAACTGCTTGGGAAAATATAGCAACTGCTTAGCAAAATATAGCAAAATATAGCAAATTTAGCAAAAATATAGCAAAAATACGATAAATTAAACAGCGGTTATTATGTAATAATGTGGTTTGAAATCCTCATTCTTTCACAACAGTTAATTATTTCAGGCTGTATTGGATATGTCATATTTTATTATGTTATACTTAAATATCTCCTTAGGTATTACATATTGGAGAAGCACTTATCGAATAAATGCTCAAAGAACCAGATCAACATGTAGACCAACATACAGATAAACATAGAGAAAGACTCGCCGCTTTGGTAGCCAGTGGAAAATGCTCCCAATATTTTGGGGGAAATTATACCACTGATAAAATTGATAACATGACCGATGAAGAAATTAAAAAACTGTACGCGCGTTACGAGTCTAGACTTGGAGCTACCATGACTAAAACGATAGGTTCGGCTATGTTACAACTATACACAGCCGTAGCTAGTATGTTTCTTCCTATCCCGGCAGAACATTGCATGTATTTATGCGAATCTCTCGAGAAAGACCCATTCATCGAACACGCTATAAGCGCTGTGAGTTTTATCATAGATACGGAATGTTCTTAGCGCCGGTGACCACCGCTTTAATAACGGCTAGGTATTGTCAATTTAAACATAGGTGCCCACTTACTAATAATGGAGACTCAAGTGACACCGATTGTGGAGATGCAACAACAAGTACAAACCCCAACTGCACAACAAGTGAACGAGGAAACACCACAAACACAGATTGCACCACAAGTGAATTAGGAAATACCAGCACTTGCACTACAAGCCAGAGTGACTAAGAATCCTCGAAAAGTCGCAGCTGGTAGGAAGGGTGTGCTACCGAGAAAGGCAAAACTAATACACAATATTGAACATAGTCGTCCGATTAGAGCTTGGGCTCCCTATACACTAGGGGTTGTTGCTATAGCGGTGGTATGGTTGTTTTATAAGACGTCACCCCCGATTACACAACAACAAGTTCAATTAGAGGTAAGCCCTCATATAATGTTATAATGGTAATGACTACTCCAGTTACGGACGGTAAAATGTTGGTAAACGCAAAGTATCATTCAGCGGTGGTCAGCGGCTTGGCCATTGGCTATGCTCGTATGGCTAAAATGATTACTAAAGCCACACCACCCAAGCTAGATTTTAATGGTTATGATATCGGTATGATGATTCTTCATATAGTATTGGCAATGGCAACAAAAGATATGCTTATCAAACAAGGGCTTATCCCGGAAGACATAATGAAGTAATGAAACATTTGAATATTTCATATTATTGAACATTTGAATATTTTATATTCATATAAATATGGCATCAATTGCGATGACGGTTGGTGGAGCTATTGTTAATGCTTTAGCTTTTTCGGGAGTAATTTTTTATTTTCTAGTATGAGAGGAGAGGAGCAGAAAAGACATAATAAAGCATTAGAACAACTCGAAGCAGCCCAGTCACAATGGGCCAGGCGCAGAATGGAGAGATTAGATTTTATTAATGATGAACTGCGTAAAGAGGGGCATTCAATTCAAACGTTTAAGCATGTTGAATCTGCCATGCAGGAATACTTCCTTGTTTATATGGAAAGAAACTTGACCCAATACAGATACCAACAATAAGTCAGTTTTATACACCATCAAAGGCTCAGAAAAACCGCGAGATCGCATTTATAGTTTTTGGATTGACTGGTGTGATCTATTGCATATCAGACACTATGACCTGTAAACACACTATGTCAGGCTGAGTCTTATCAGCTAATAATAACCCTGACTGCTAATCTATAAATAGCGCTGACTGCTTACGACACACATTTAGACAAATGATACTAGAAGTGTATATTTATCACAAAGGCGAGGGGCACATCAAGATGTAAATTCATACGCATGGGCCAATCACAAATTTGTGGAAAGAGCTGTATGGCGGATTTTTGTGGAATCCATTCCATTGCAATTAGAAAAGGGCATATTAATTATTCGTGTTCTGTATGTGGGATTGGGGTCAAAGGTAGTTACTGTTTATGTAAGAAACATGGTGCTGACAAGAAACGGTTTCAAATTATTTATGAGAGGAAAAAGGCTTACCGAAATGAGATAAATAGATTGGGTAGAATTCAAACCAATTAGAGATTAGTTCACATGTATTTATATATCACAATGACTTATGTTGTCAGAGAGTTGAAAGCTTTGGCAAAGCAACCTGGTCTACGTGGATATTCTCGAATGAGAAAAGCTGAATTGATTGATTTACTCGGTTTGGAATACAACAAACCCCAGACTGTCAGAGAACTCAAAGCTCAAAGGAAAAAAAGTGGGCTGAGAGGTTATTTTCGAATGAGAAAAGCTGAATTGATCGCTTTACTAGATAATAATCAATCACTTGACGATGTTGTTGTTAATAATGAGTTAAAATTTGTACCCACAGCTGGCGTTGGTAAATATCTAAGAGGTTGGAAGATGGATATTAATTCCAACATGGATGTTAATGATGTTAAGCCCATCGTATCGAGCAAAATTAACGAGGAATTAGATGATTCAAATAGTATAAAATACCAGCTGACGGTTAAAATGTCATTGAGTAAAAGTAACGCAGACGATAGCACTGAATATACCGAACCTTATTTCTGGAGCAATCAAGAAGTTATAACCGAATCCGATACTATAAGCACATCATTAGATAAATCAATTCAGAGGATACAAGAAACTTTAGAACGTTAGACTAATAGAGGTTCAGGTTGGGGTGTGGATAAAATCGATAGTTTATATTTAGATATAGCAAATTATATGCCTTTCAAAGGTGGATCTTATATAGATTTACCCTCGTATTATAAAAAGAAAAAAGCCATAATTAATGTAAAAAATAAAAGCGATGACTGTTTCAGAATGATGATAAGATCTGCATTGTTTCCCATAGACAAAAATCCGGATAGGTCTTCTAGCTATCCCCAAAACGATGGACTAAACCTTGATGGTATAGACGAACCTACACCAATCTCACAAATTGATAAGGTGGAAAAGCAAAATAATTTAGCTATAAATGTTTTTGGACATTCTTCTAAAGGAATTGTTGTACACAGGATAAGCTCCGCCCCAGAACATATTCCCAGAATCAATTCATTTCTGATCGAAAAAGATGATAAATATCATTATACGTGGATAAAGAGTTTAGCAGGCTATTATACGATCAAACAAAACATGCTAGAAAGAAATATTTCTGTGAAGGATGCCTGCATGGGTACAGCAGACAAGATCTATTAGAAGCGCATACAGAGGTGCGAGGTGTTATATACCGACACAGATTCTTTGTTGATGGAAATACAACCGAGGATGTGTATAAAGATATGGCAGAAAAAATAGATATGTACGACACGAGCGATTACCCAAAAGATAATCCACTGCACAGCGTAGTAAATAAAAAGGTGTGAGGTACGATGAAGGATTAATGTGCTGGGACCCCTATAGCGGAGTATGTCGGATTAAGACCTAAGCTGTATTCTATAAAGAAGTCTGATAATGAGGAGATAAGAAAAGCTAAGGGTGTTAAGAAGTGTGTGGTAAAAAAGCATATCAAACACGGACAGTATAAAGAAGCATTATTCAATGGTAGAACATTCAAACACGAGATGAACTCTTTAAGTAGTGTCAATCACAGGATATATCGGTTAAGAATGAACAAGACAAGATGGATTGATAAGGATGGTGTAACTACCTATGATTATGGTTACTTAGGGGCGGTAATACTGTATCGTTGGGAACTATGAGCAACTCTTCTCCTACAAATGCCCTGCCCAGTCCATCTTTAAGATAATAAAGAATAGGCTCTCCTTCTTTCATAACCAATCGACTAATGTTATATATCTTAAGAACCAAATCGGATCAGTTGCGCGACGTAGGCCTCCTTCGAGTTCACCGGGCTGGTATAAATATCTTACGCTTACTCTATCCGGAAGTTTTTGTTCTTTGCCTCTCCTCGGTGCTGAAGATTCAGAAGTCACAGATTTCATTTTAATGGCATCGTATAGTTTCTTCCCGATTCATCTCGTTACTACATTATTTAGCGCTAATACAACAGCTGATAATCGTGTCACCCATTCGGTTGATCTTAATCGTTACGATTTCATTTCGATCCCATACTGATAGCCAAACAAGTGTTCCACCAATGTCCGGTTAAATCTTTCAACGATAGCTTGACTACGGTGGGCCTCTTTTTCACCACGCCTGATTTTGACATCGTGCTTTGTTAACAGTTTAGTTACCGATCCCATAAACTCGCGACCAGGATCTACTTGAAATAGCTTAGGCCATTTTAGTGGTCCGCGTTTATATTTAAACGACTTAGTGCATTAGCTACTTCTGTTGAATCTTTCGAGGTTAATGGCTCAGCCTCTTTGTATCGACTAGCCACATCCACTACGGTTAAAGCGTATTTATACGTTTTGCGTCTAGCCTTATCATGGGGGAGAAACAATAGCCTGATGAACTTCATTCGTTGTAAAAATATCAAACTTCTTCCTCGGGATATATCGGTAAGTATATTTGCCACATCGCTTGATTCTTTAACCAATCCTTGGCCACATCTTTAGATACCTTAGCCGCAGTGGCTAATTTTTTTATTGCTCCTATACGTTTCCAATATCCTCGTGGGCTATAGTAAATTTATTAATTAATATTGATATTTCTTTTAATACAACTCATGATAATTGTTGAATGGCATCATCATTTTGACATAAAAAATTCTATCTGTATATAAATCTGACTCCAGTGGAAGTGAACCAGAACCATCATTACCTATACTACTAATCAACAGGGAATTAAAATCTGTTTCACAAGGATCTGCAAAGTTTAGTGGAGTGACTTAGCATGAGGAAATGTTGGACGATTGTGCCTCTGTCATAACATATATATGGTCTGTAATAATGGTCAGTCATAATCAAGTGATGAAAGTAGTGACACACGGAAACACTACTTTAATCACTTGATTATTACTGACCATCACACATCTTCACATCCAAATTTAAGATTTAGGCATGACTAACAATATCAGCCAACCAATTTGCTGTTGAAAACACCAATTACTGTGGATTTTGTGAGAAATGCTACCGGTGTTCAAATACTGCAAATATATTGTACACCGCAGGATTACGTTTGGTGCCATGATGCATATTATATTGAATGTTTTAATAACACTGCTCTTACTTTTCATGACAAACATATTTCTTCTTGACCAGAGAATGCAAGCACAGGAATAATTTGTATGTTTTTGTACTGGAATGAAAACATAGTTCATGGACATGCTACAGTTAGTTTTTCTGACAATCTGCACACCGAAGTCTACATAATGGTCATCTACTTCTATATCGTCATTGTCTTCATTCTATTGAAGCAGCATGCTCATAAAGAGTGACCATTATTGACATTCTTAGGTCCTGACACTAAGACAGTTTGGGTCTGTGTTCCCCATCTGACGATGAGCTCAAAACAAAGATCTGGACATGCAGAGATTTGAGAGTGTACATTTGAGAATACCAGAGAGTAAGATACATACAAATTTATGAATAACAACTTCCAGTGTATTGCATTTAGCAACATATGATGTAGATTTTTACAATGTAGTCACCCCAGCTTGATAATGGTGCAAGAATATTCATTGAAACTATATCCATAAAGCTGTGTGTTTTCTTAATTACTCAACCATTCTAGAATGGCAATCAAACAGTTCAAGGGCATCGTCTATGACATCCTGCCAACATTACCCTGTTGGCATCTGACCTCATCTCATCCCCAGCTGAAGTAGGGAGCACCTGGTCTACCATGTGATCAACTCTGGACCTACCCTGTCTTGATTGTGAAGAAATATCAATCTTTGTTATGAAGAAAAGTCAGTAGATTGTGATCAGTTAAACACTTCATCGGGGTGCATTGTAGTTCCCAAACACGCCTCAAAATGCTGCAATGACAAAATTAAGGCAAGGTGCTTGTCAAACTTCATTGCAAAATTTGTCATTTTTGCCTGTGATAGTCTCTCACAGAAGACATGGATTCTCTTTAAATGATCATCCCACTCCACTGAATGGCTGATAATGTACTGGAAATCTTGAAATTAATGTGAACGTAAATTAAATGCGATAAATGCTTGCATTAATTAAAACTTTGCATTTATTTCTCCCAAGTGACTGTCAACAATAAGAAAAGAAAAGTGTGCTCACTGCACACTTTTTATAGCAGAAATACCAACTTAAATATAATAAACACAAACAACTATATATTCAACATCAGGGTTTATTGAGGATGGAGCTGTGACAATGTCATTCAAAGAATAGAAATTACACAATAGGGATCCAGTGAGTTATCTACAGCCTTTGCATTAATATTGACTCACAATTTTGGCTAGGGGTCAGCAGTCGCTTTAATTTGGAGACACATAAATTTCAAGATTTACAGTATTTGATATAAGTCTTTGTGACTTGTGGGCCTGACTTGACCTCATTGATGAGTCTTTGAAAGGTATCCAGTGCATTTTTAACCCAAATGGCATAACCTTGTACTGATAAAGTCCATCTGGTGTACCAAAAGCAAAAATCTTCTTTGCACACACAGCTATATAGTGGCTTCTGGTAATACATCTTCGAAATCTCAAAAGAATTCACAAACATTATTCGACCAATTCAGTGAATACTGTCATCAGTTATTGGTATGGGGGCAAGTCAGTTTTGGATAACAAGTTCCCCTGTTTTAGGTGAGTACAACATCAGTATCTATTGGTACAAGGATGTCGTTCTCCAACATGTACTTGACTTCTTTTTTAAGATTCTCCAACTTGAGTGGGTTAATTGATGCGATCTGGATGTTACTTCATGGGTATTGCATCACTTACATCTATAGTACATTTCATTTCATAAGTTTCTTCCCCTGTATTGTGAAATGTTTGATGATGCATTGTGATAGTGGCATGAGAGTACAGCAGAAGTTGTGCAATACTACTGCTGAAGCCGGTTACCAGAAGTAGTATAGGTAATAGGGGTTTTGCCTCAACTCCACTACAGAGGAAATTTTTTATGCCAAAATTACTATGCGATTCAACGATAGTCATGAGATTAAGTTAAATTGACCACCACCTGGAGTCTATGATATAAATTTTTATAGGTAATGGGGGTTCTGCCGCAACTCCACTGGAGCCGGATTTATATACCTACTACAGGTGGCATTTTTTATGCCAAAATGACTATGCGATTCAACGATAGTCATGAGATTAAGTTAAATTGGCTCCAGCTCACCAATACCTGGGGCCATTCAATGTTGTCATTAGTTCAGATGAGCCTAAATGGTAATGAAAATATTCTTTATTATTTTTATCAATAAAGTCATATTCAACATTTTTATTAAGTTCTTCATTCATTTTACTAGGAGACCAGACTATATAACTACACTCTTCTTGTAAATTGATAAGAAACAATTGATAACCGTATTTGGTTGGTTTGACATCACTGATATAATAAAAACCTTGTGGTAATTCTCTCCATTTAATAGCTTTTTCGGGTTGTTGGGTTGTAATTCTCCATTATTATTTATTTATGTAAGCATTTGTCTAAATGTGATCTAACGATAGTAAGCAATCTATTTTTAATCTCCAACCAGTTCTTTGGTTTTGGCACGGAATAATTGACGCGCTTGTTGCCTCCCCTGTTCTATGAACTTTTTTTTCTCGTCTTCACTAATACCACTGGTCTTACGATATTTTGATCGAATCTCATGCTTTATTACGTTGTATTTGGTGAGTTCCGACAGCACTAAACGAAACTCATCCTCGGATATCTTACAATCGGCCATTGCTGTCGAAATATGATCCTCAACGCTGTTCAACTTTGCTTCGGCGAGTATCCGAATCTTATCGTGTTTTAATGCTTTCTTTTGCAACCTACGAGAAATGAATTTTATCGCTTTTCCTGCCAGTCCCGAGACTCCAGCGGCTATTTCCATGCAGAGCACGATAGGCGCGGCGATTATAGTTGATAATAAACTAACACCTGCAACACCGAGTCCCATGCCAGCTGCTACAAGAGCGGTGTCAACTCCGTCCAGAGCATTCACGGCTCTGCGATACTTTTTATACAATCCAAGTCTCAACTCCCTATCCTTCTCTATTCGATGTTTTATGTTGCTTATTTGATGTAATCGAAAACCATCAACAGTATCCATCTTTTCAAATGCTTCATCGAGCGCCGGATATAAACCCATAGTGTATATTACGATCATATAATAGTCTTTAATTGGTCTTGCTTAAATGTTTTGAGAGTATACATCAACCTTATCAAATGAATATTATACGACAAGAATATCTTAGTAAGAGAAATGCTGTCACTTTTAATAATTTGGACCCCCTCGAGGGTTGCAACGGGTGATGCTCCGATATGAATAATACTGCAACATTGACGCTCGTGTTTCTTTAGCCATTTAATCGATAGACCTGGTAATATTTCGAAGGCATTTTCCGGTGCATCTCCGAACAAGACTTCAATAATAAGAGTAGAAATATTAGGTATTGCACTCAAGTTAACTTTAATATCATTGAATTCAGTAACCAAATTTAAACAAACATTTTTTACGGCCGGACGACTTAATAACATATGACCTGGGTCTTCTGACAGGGGAGAGACTAACACACTTTTTCGTTTTGATGGGATATAAGCCGCGAGTACGATGCCACTATTTATTATCTCAGTTAAATTATGTGCCTTACCCATCATCACATACGGTCGGGTAATGACGATATTCAATAGCCACTCGATTTTTGCGTCGACCATAGTCCATTTTTTATCGTCGTTGCGAGTAATATTGTACGAAGTGTTTTTAATGAGTCTACTAACGTCGACATCGCTTAAATCTTCTAGATTACCCGTGAATGTAACTTCTTTCCGCTTGTATACATTATCTTGTAAGTGTAAAGCGTATAACTTACCATCGGTACTGGGTCTACCGAATCCTTCTGTGTCTCCGAGATCGGAAAGCGCAATTGTATTACATTGTGTGTGTGTTCCAGGGCCTGATGAATCAACCATTATTTATAATATGGAATTTTACACTTAAGTATCCTATATGTACAGGTTGGTGTTTTACATCTAATACAGAAATTTTGAGGTCTGAAATAATACCCCGCTTTAATTTTTTATATTGTAATGTTGAGAAAGATTCCGTTCTACCGCTATTATATTTTTCATTTTTCACTGGAATAGATCTGAGCAGAGTTGAAGGACTTTCGAGTTGAATATTATCCGTCGTGCTTATTTGATCAAGATGGATGCACAACTCTTTATAGGGAACTAAATCGGGTAATGTATCTCCATGTATTGTTATGTTGGTTTGTATATATCCGGGGAGTGTAAATCCAAGTGTAACTGCTAAGTTATCGTAAAAAGTTACACCTTTTTCTCCAGCGGGAAAATTCACTGTCCCATTCGACTCATTTTGTGTGAGACTAATTCCATGAGGCTCAAAAATTTCATCATTGAGTGAGCATATACTGTAATACCCATCAGGTATAATAATATCATTTTTTTCACTTGATATAGACATCTTATTATTTCTTCTCACAGCATTTATATTGGTCCACTGCGGGTAATAGGTTACATCGCATAGGGCGACTTCGAGCTGACCAGCCGAGTTATCGATAGTATGAAGCAGTTGAACAGACTGACCATTTGTTATTCCCGGGAGTGTAACATACATATTAGTGAGTGAGTGAGTGAGTATGGTTTTACGCCGCTTTTATATTAGCTTTAACCACTAGGCTACCCGACCGCCCCAACATACATATTAAATATACAATGATACTATATCATAACTTAAATATGAAATCGAGATACATTACTAATCAGTCGATTATAATAACTGCCTCTGGTGCTGAATTTTTCGTTAAATTCCCTGATATCTTTGAAAAGTACAGGGTCACGGCAACTAACGATAAAATGGTGCATGATTGGTTTCACAATCTGATGCAATTTTGGCAGAATCAGTTAAACTTTGCCATATGGTGTGCCACAACAGGATGTGGTGTATCTCTTTATTCCCCAGGATTTGAACTGAATAAGTCTGTTATATCATTTCATGTGTACTATCAGATAAGACTATACTTAAAGAAATTAGTGCTCCATTACCACAGGATCGAGCATGGAATTCCACAAATAATCCGTACAATAGGTTCGCGTATGAACGTATTTGTCAGGAATTTAATATTTCTACGAGTAAAGATTGGTGTATTAAAGGAGCAAACCATGGTCTAGGTGTTCCTTACACAGGGGAAATAACCGTCAAAGAAGAAAGCGATGATTTATTTAAAGAAGTTAATAAAGGTCAATTTAATGCGTTTAAGTTGTTGAATACCAGCAAACTTTTCTCAAGAATGTTTGATTATTTTTAAAAAAAACATCATTGGTATAAAGACTGGGAACTTTCGAGTAACGATTGGAGAGGGGATATTATGAGTTTTAAGATTGGTTTAATTTATATTGTTACAAAATTTATACAACTGAACGATACCGCAAACGCTTGGAATGAATTTCTTAATGGTAAAGCGGAAAATAATTTTACTAACCCAGGATTTGTAAGAGTTAATGAATCGATAAGAACTTATGTATGGGCAATTCTCGGTGCACAATCGCAAACACGAACGTCCATTATCGGTTCTGGGACGGCGCTCGATGCGCAAAAACAGTTTCTCCAAAACGTGGAGGACGCCATTAATTCACCAGTTGACATACCATCGTCTATAAAGCGTTATCAAGATGTATTACAGTACGCTCAATCCAAAGTAGACTACGTTTATGCGCCGGGACTATACATGTCTCCGAGTAATATGGAACTTAAGATCGGTCAAGTGATCGGTTATAATAATAAAATTGTTATCGCTACTGATCAACAAAAACCAGGTATAAATTCAGATATTAACGCCGAATTAATAACGCAAACAATCACAGGTGAAACGGGAATAGTCAAGCCACAGTCGTGAAAGATCTGTCTCTCGGGGGTATATCGATGGGTGAATACCTCACCACGAAGTACGCGCTATGGCTCGACATGCGAACAACCGATGATGACCAACTACACGGCAGTGGGAAGAGAATAGAAAATGCTAGCGAGGGTGTCACTATACAGATAACGTAGCATTATAGGGACGTTTACGATCATATTATTATTCTGTGTCCGACTATAAGCGTTAATAAAACCTACCTATCGAGAGATTGGGTAATGAATGACGACGGGGTACACAGAGTCGATCCGGGCGATCGTTTACAAGACTGTTTACGAGTATGTCACGAAAAATACAAAGGAGAATCAACCCTTTTCATAATAGACGACTGTAGCGCGAGTAAAGTACTCAACATAGCGTTTGGGTACTTACTCAAAAATACAACTCTGTCCTGAAAGATCTCAGAGAGCAGACCAAATGGGTAGCACTGTTTCATTGCAAGGATCGAGATTCATTCGAGGAATGTTTACGCGAAAATGATGTTATTTATACCAAGCTCGAACGAGATAAAGTCAGAAAACTGTTATCGGCAACGAAGCAGTGTAAACTCGTAATAAAAACCGATCAACCAGCTGCTTATGCAATTGCTTAGCAAAATGTAGCAAAATTATAGCAAAATTATAGCAAAATGTAGCAAATATAGCAAAATGTAGCAAAATGTAGCAAAATTACGATAAATTGAACATTAGCGGTTAATATGACATAAAATGTGGTTTGAAATCCTCATTCTTTCGCAACAGTTCATTATTATGGGATGTATTGGATATGTCATATTATATTATGTTAGACTTAAATATCTCCTTAGGTATTACATTATGGAATGCGACGAACTCATCGAACAAATGCTCAAAGATGAGCCTGATCAACATGTAGATAAATCTTTAGATAAACATAGAGAAAGACTCGCCGCTTTGGTAGCCGGTGGAAAATGTTCCCAATATTTGGGGGAAAATTATACCATCGAAAAAATTGATAACATGACCGATGAAGAAATTAAAAAACTGTACGCGCGTTACGAGTCTAGACTGGGAGCTACCATGACTAAAACGATAGGGTCGGCTATGTTACAACTATACACAGTCGTAGCTAGTACGTTTCTCCCTATCCTGGCAGAACATCGCATGTATTTATGCGAATCTCTCGAGAAAGACCCATTCATCGAACACGCTATAAGCTCAGTGAGCTGTGAGTTTTATCATAGATACGGAATGTTCTTAGCGCCGGTGACCACCGCTGTAATAACGGCTAGGTATTGTCAATTTAAAAATACTTGCTCACTTAATAATAATGGAGACTCAACAGGTGACACCACAACAGATTGTGAACGAGGAAATAACTGCACAAGAGATAGTGAATGAGGAACCACCACCAGCGATTGTGAATGAGAAAATACTAAAAGCCAGAGTGACAAAGAATCCTTTGAAAATCGCAGCTGGGAGAAAGGGTGGGCTGGCGAGGAAAGCGAAACTAAACAATAATTCAAATATTAAAACATGGGCACTAATAGGAGTTGCTGGTATAGCGGCTGTATGGTTGTTTTATAAGACCGGAGAAGAGAAAACGTCACCCCCGAATGCCACAACAAGAAGTTCAATTAGAGGTTAGCCCCCATATAATGCTATAAGAAGCATGACTACTCCAGGTTCAGACGGTAAAATGTTGGTAAACACAACGTATCATTCAGCGGTGGTCACCGGCTTGGCCATTGGCTATGCCCGTATCGCTAAAATGATTACTAAAGCCACACCACCCAAGCTAGATTTTAATGGATATGATATCAGTATGTCCGTTCTTCATATAGGATTAGCAATGGCAACAAAGGATATGCTCATCAAACAAGGGCTTATCCCAGAAGACATAATGAAGTAATTAAACATTTGAATATTTTATATTATTAAACATTTGAATATTTATCCCCCGCCGCGCGAAAGTGCGAAGCGGGGGATATAGTATTCACGACCGTCCGTACGTCCGTCCGTACGTCCCACCTGTTTGTTGCCGCGATATCTCAAGAACTAAACACTGGATTGTCTTCATATTTGGAACTATGGTGTATATACAGACTCCGCAGACACCAGTCGGTTTTGGTGACCTTGATCCCATTTTCAAGGTCACAGCAGACAAATCTGCTTTTAGAGTTGGAAAACGGTGTTGCCGCGATATCTCAAGAACTAAACACTGGATTGTCTTCATATTTGGAACTATGGTGTATATACAGACTCCGCAGACACCAGTCGTTTTTGGTGACCTTGATCCCATTTTCAAGGTCACAGCAGACAAATCTGCTTTTAGAGTTGGAAAACGGTGTTGCCGCGATATCTCAAGAACTAAACACTGGATTGTCTTCATATTTGGAACTATGGTGTATATACAGACACCGCAGACACCAGTCGGTTTTGGTGACCTTGACCCCATTTTCAAGGTCACAGCAGGCAAATCTGCTTTTGGAGTTGGAAAACGGTGTTGCCGCGATATCTCAAGAACTAAACACTGGATTGTCTTCATATTTGGAACTATAGTGTATATACAGACTCCGCAGACACCAGTCGGTTTTGGTGACCTTGATCCCATTTTCAAGGTCACAGCAGGCAAATCTGCTTTTAGAGTTGGAAAACGGTGTTGCCGCGATATCTCAAGAACTAAACCTCTCGATTGTCTTCATATTTGGAACTATGGTGTATATACAGACACCGCAGACACCAGTGGTTTTGGTGACCTTGACCCCATTTTCAAGGTCACAGCAGGCAAATCTGCTTTTAGAGTTAGAAAACGGTGTTGCCGCGATATCTCAAGAACTAATCGCTGGATTGTCTTCATATTTGGAACTATAGTGTATATACAGACACCGCATACACCTGTCAGATTTGGTGACCTTGACCCCATTTTCAAGGTCACAGCAGGCAAATCTGTTTTTTGAGTTGGAAAACGGTGTTGCCACAATATCTCAAGAACTAATCGCTGGATTGTCTTCATATTTGGTACTATGGTGTACAGGCGGGGGATATTTCGTCACTCTGTGACAAATACTTGTTTATATGGCAACAATTGCGATGATGGTCGGTGGAGCTCTAGCTTTTTCGGGGAGTAATTTTTTATTTTCTAGTATGAGGGAATAAAACGCTAAATAAGTTGAAGAGGAGCGTAAACGACATAACAAAGCATTAGAACAACTCGAAAAAGCTCAGTCACAATATGCGCGGCAGAGAATGAAGAGATTAGACTTTATTCATGAAGAACTGCGTAAGGAAGGACATTCAATTCAAATGTTTAAGGATGTCGAATCTGCCATGCACGAATACTTCCTCGTTTATGGGAAAAAACTTGACCCAATACCGAGACCAACAATGAGTCAGTTTTATACACCGTCAGAGGCTCAGAAAAACCGCGAGGTCATATTTGTGATAATTGGGTTATCAGCTGTTGCAATTTTCAGCTATACAATAACTACGCATAAACCATGACCTAGTTAGAGCGACAGCTAATCTATAAATAGCGTTGGCTGACTGCCTTATCAATATCTCACTAGTGGAGGTGTGATTTGATTTGCATTTAGACAAATGATATGATAGATGTATAAACCATGAATCGGTGCAGATTTACACTCATGGGGAAGCCGACTCAATGTAACCGACGCTGTGTTGATATTTACTGCGGCATACACAATTATTACATCAGGCGTGTTCTGTATGCGGGATAGGGGTCAAAGGTCGTTATTGTTTATGTAAGAAACACGGTGCTGATAGGGTCAGGAACAAGATTATTTATGCTAGGAAGAGAAATTACATCAATGAGAGGAATAGGTTGGGGAGAATACGTATTTAGATTATATGAAAAACAACCAATTAGACATTTGACTCATTTTGCATATACCATTCAACCACAATGGTTTTTGTCAGAGAGTTGAAGGCTATGGCAAAGCAAAGTGGTCTACGTGGATATTCTTGAATGAGAAGAGCTGAATTGATCGCTTTACTAGATGTTGATAATAATGTTGATATTGATATTCAACATAATGATGATGATAAACAACAACAACAAGAATTAATAGTTGTACCCACATCCGCCGGCGTTGGTAAATATCTAAGAGGTTGGAAGATGGATATTAATTCCAACATGGATGTTAACGATATTAAGCCCATCATATCGAGTAAAATTAACGAGGAGTTAGATGATTTACATAGTATAAAATACCACCTGACGATTAAAATGTTATTGAGTAAAAGTAGCGCAGATGATAGCACCGTAGCAATCAAGAAGTTATAACCGAATCCGATACTATAAACGCATCATTAGATACATCAATTCAGAGAATACAGGAAACTTTAGAACGTTGGACTAATAGAGGTTCGGGTTGGGGTGTGGATAAAATCGATAGTTTATATTTAGATATAGCAAATTATATGCCCTTCAAAGGTGGATCTTATATAGATTTACCCCCGTATTATAAAAAGAAAAAAGCCATAATTAACGTAAAAAATAAATCCGATGACTGTTTAAGAATGATGATAAGATCTGCATTGTTCCCCGTAGATTCTAAAATTGCATATAGACCTTCTAGCTATCCCCAAAACGATGGACTCAACTTTGATGGTATAGACGAACCTACACCAATCTCACAAATTGATAAGGTGGAAAAGCAAAATAATTTAGCTATAAATGTTTTCGGACATTCTAAAGGAATTGTTGTACACAGGATAAGCACCGCTCCGGAACATATCCCCAGAATCAATTCATTTCTGATCGAAAAAGATGGAAAATATCATTATACATGGATAAAGAGTTTAAACAGGCTATTATACGATCAAACTAAATAGGGAAAGAAATATTTCTGCGAAAGATGCCTACATGGGTACAGCAGACAAGATCTATTAGAAGCGCATAAAGAAGACTGTGGAGGTGTTGGACAGACCGGTATCAGGATCGATATGCCTAAAGAGGGAAAAAATATATTAAAATTTGAACATTATTGTAATCAAATGCCAGTACCGTACGTAATTTACGCCGACTTCGAAGCGCTTATCAAACCCATAGAAAATACTGAACGCAATACTGATAGTAGTTTTACGTACAAAACTCAAGAACATATTCCTTGTGGGTTTGGATATATAGTTGTAAGGTATGATCGGAAAACAAACACGCCCGTTATTTACAGAGGTCCCGATGCAGCGGGAAAGTTCCTAGAATATCTACAAAACGAAGAGAGAATAATCAGGGAAAAATTATCGTGTAAGAAACCCATGTGTATGACGAGGGATAATTGGAGGGCCTATAAGAAGTCAACGAGTTGTCATGTTTGTAACAAACCCCTGAATGGGGATTCCGTAAGAGATCATTGCCACGTCACGGGTAATTATTGGGGATCCGCTCATAATGAGTGTAACTTGAAATTAAAAATGAATTCTCAAACAATACCCATCCCTGTTGTGTTTCACAACCTTAGGGGATAAGATTCACATCTCATTATGCAAGCTATCTCAAAGACCGACGGCGGTTTAACGTGCATTTCTAATAATATGGAAAAATACATATCATTCCAAGGATGGGAAAGCTAGAATAAAGCAAAGTAATGGGCTTAGATTCATAGACTCCGTACAGTTTCTGTTATCTTCCCTGGACAATTTAGCTAATGCGAACAATCCCGATGACTTTGCGATAACAAATCAATATACTGATAAGATAACTCGTCATTTGTTGCTGAGAAAAGGTGTATATCCTTACGAATATATGGATGATTGGTCTAGATTCGAAGAAACTGAATTACCACCCCTTGAATCATTCTATAGTAACTTAACAGAATCTAAAATAACAGATGCCGATTATGAACACGCTCTGACGGTCTGGGATAAATTAGGTTGTAAGAATTTAGGCGATTATCACGATCTGTACTTAAAAAACGATGTACTGTTACTCGCCGATATATCTTCGAGATATTTAGAAAGACATGTTTAAAACTATACGGCTTGGACCCGGCATGGTACTATTCCAGTCCCGGACTATCATGGGATGCATTGTTGAAGAAGACTGGCGTAGAACTAAAACTACTCACAGATTACGATATGCACTTGTTTATTGAGAAAGGATTAAGTGGTGGTATATCGGTGGTGGCGAAAAGGTATTCTAAGGCCCTATAAAGGTATAATAATAAATTAGTGGAAGGATACGATCCGAGTAAACCCGACACACACATATTATATCTCGACGCTAACAATTTGTACGAATGGGCTATGAGTCAACCTTTACCCACGGGTGGTTTTGAGTGGGTCGATGAGAATGATATCGAAGTGAATGATATCCATAATATCAATGTGAATGATGTGAATAAAGGGTACATACTAGAAGTTGACTTGGAATATCCAAGTTCGTTACATAAAGATCATAACAGTTATCCGCTAGCCCCCGAAAGATTAATGGTTAATAAAGATTGGATGTCGGAATATCAACGCTCCTTGATGGGTATCAGTAGGTTAGCTAACGTAGAAAAACTCGTACCAAATTTGATGGATAAGACAGAATATATAGTTCACTACAGAAATCTCCAGTTGTATCTATCATTAGGTATGAAACTTAAGAAAAGTTCTAAAGTTTGATCAAAGCCCTTGGATGGAGCCCTATATAAGGCTGAACACAAATTTAAGAAAGATAGCTACCAGCGATTTCGAAAAGAATCTATATAAGCTCATGAATAACTCAGTATTTGGTAAAACTATGGAGAATCTAAGGAAGCATGTTGATGTTAAATTAGTCTGATCTAATGAGGAAGAAAGACTCAGGAAACTTATAGCCAGTCCGGCTTTTAACAGAAGCAAGATATTCGATAACGACTTAGCCGCTTTGCATATGCAGAAGAGTAATATAAAATTCAACAGACCGGTGTACGTCGGTATGAGTATTCTCGACTTGTCAAAACACTTAATGTATGACTTTTATTACAACGAACTTAAGAAGCAATACGGTGATAGATGCGAGGTATTATATACCGACACAGATTCTTTGTAGATGGAAATACAAACCGAGGATGTGTATAAAGATATGGCAGAAAAAATAGATATGTACGACACGAGCGATTACCCAAAAGATAATCCACTGCACAGCTAGTAAATAAAAAGGTGTTAGGTAAGATAAAGGATGAATGTGCTGGGACCCCTATAGCGGAGTATGTCGGATTAAGACCTAAGCTGTATTCTATAAAGAAGTCCGATAATGAGTAGATAAGAAAAGCTAAGGGCGTTAAGAAGTATGTTGTAAAAAAGCATATCAAACACGAACAGTATAAAGAATCATTATTCAACGGTAGAACGTTCAAACACGAGATGAACTCTTTAAGAAGTTACAATCATAGGATATATGGATTAAGAATGAACAAGACATCATTATCCCCCTTAGATACGACCGGGATCTACTTGAAATAGCTTAGGCCATTTTAGTGGTCCACGTTTATATATGCGGCTCAGTGCATTAGCTACTTCTGTTGAATCTTTCGAGGTTAATGGCTCAGCCTCTTTGTATCGACTAGCCACATCCACTACGGTTAAAGCGTATTTATACGTTTTGCGTCTTACCTTATCGTGGGGAAGAAACAAGAGGTCAGCCTGATGAACTTCATTCGTTGTAAAAATATCAAACTTCTTCCTCGGTGTATAACGGGGTGCCGGTAAATATATTTGCCACATCGCTTGTTTCTTTAACCAATCCTTGGCCACATCTTTAGATACCTTAGCCGCGGTGGCTAATTTTTTTATTGCTCCTACACCTTTCCAATATCCTCGTGGGCTATAGTAAATTTTGTTCATTATTAATTAATATTGATGTTTCTTTTAATATGACTATCGTTGAATCGCATAGTCATTTTGGCATAAAAAATGCCACCTGTAGTAGGTATATAAATCCGGCACCAGTGGAGTTGCGGCAGAACCCCCATTACCTATAAAAATTTATATCATAGACTCCAGGTGGTGGTCAATTTAACTTAATCTCATGACTATCGTTGAATCGCATAGTCATTTTGGTATAAAAAATTCCCTCTGTAGTGGTGGTATAGGTATATAAATCTGGCTCAAGTGGAGTTGCGGCAGAACCCCTATTACCTATACTACTCCAGATGATGTGAAATTGGTAAATTTCGCGATGTATCACGATAGTCGATAAAGGTAATGCAATAATGTATCAAAAGTGATGCAATAGTTTTGCGATATTGACACACACAACAGCTTAAAAATACTATCATGTGTTGCATCACCCTATATTGAAATCGAAGATACAAATGTACACTAATTCTAACATGTAGCTAAATTAAGCATGTGGAAAACATTTGTGTTTGTCTTTCACATGTTATATTTCAGAAATGTGTAGTCGGTTACATCCATCAACTGTATCGAGCTGTTGACCAGGAGTGTGGTATTCTTAAAGATTTATTTCTACATAGATACAACATATAAGCACATACTTTAAATCAATGAATTAGGAATTATTCATAAACAAATGTGATACCATATGGCTACCTAAACTTTGAATAGCATTGTTGTGTGATGCGAAATAATAAATATTTCGAAGTGGAATGACAAAAAGCCTTTTTACGTTCCTCTTCTGAAATGAATCACATTATTAACAAGACAAAAAGATCATGTACATTACAACAGTGCAAAAGTAAACAGTAGTTACAAAGCTTACCTCCGTGCCTAAGCGTGATAGGGAGAATGACTATGCGATTCCTTAAGTTCTGAATAGATGATTAATGTTATATATTAACAATAATAACAATGTCAGGTCTGAAGGGAAATTAAATGCCTGTCACAAAACTTCAATACGTTAATTGTGAAATTGGAGTATTGTGTGGCAGTCATTGTCAGTGTTTATACCTTTATGTGTATATCTATTTCTAAGTGAATTAAGCTGTAAAATTGCAGACGATGCTGATTAGCCATTGATGCAACTGACAGTAATTGAGGGTTGTGAATAGCGGTGTAACAAAAGTAATTAACATGTAGTAACAAGAATGTTTTGATTCACCGTTACCAAAGATGAGCTTTACTATATTGTTCCTGACGTAACATATGAAAATATTGAGGTGTTGGTCTCCATTCTCTGTTCATAGCTGTATTTATACAATCTTTAATTTAGCCTTCAAGATTAATTATTAGAAAATACATTTTCGGTTTGTGAGAAATGCATTGATTTAACTAATGCTTGTAATTCTTGCGAATCATCTACCTCTATTACATCTTTGCCATAAATCCTGTATTTTGGCTTCAGTCACACTAACAAAATTTTTAGATTTTCAGCAGACGTCCTCTTCACTGTCAATTACACACAATTAGTTGTTCCCAATATAGCACTTTAGCAACCCAAGCTATGACATGGTGGGAAATCTCACTTCTTTCCTGTGTGTGCTGGAGTCAACACCTATTGTTATAGTTGTAACTAACTAGCACTTGGTATTAGTCACATTAATCTAAGATTGTTATATAAGTTTTCTCAAAACAGACATATAAGTCCAAATTAATAGCTGCTAATTGTAGTGACAATCGTACTCAAATATGTATGAAGCTGGTGTGAGGTGTTTGTGAGGTCGGCATGGAGTCTCCCTCTTCTTCTGCTTGTAAGAAGTATGGCCTTTATATGATCACGGTTGATCCGTATAACTACTGCTGGCAGTCCAGCGGGGCCAAATGTACAGATGAGGCAAGATGTGAGCAGTGCGCCACTCTATCTAAGAAGGCCTTCACCAAGCTCCTTGAAGCTTTGAATAAAGCTTGAAGACAAGAAGCAGCCAAGAAGAAAGTCGATGTCATTATGGCTATCGATTCTGAATTAGCCTCTGACTATCTCAGCGCCACTACCATCTACTCCGGTGAATGTATCATCTCCTGTGTTCTCTATGAACTTGATTGAACAACTCTTCAAACAACAGGAGGAAATGATGGAGTCGATGTTTGAGTCTCTCTTCTAAGCTCTAGCTCAAGATATGGAGATGATTAAGAAGAAGCAGACAGTATTGGCTAAGAAGAGTCCTCTGGCCAAGACGCTGCATGGGGGACAGCCATCTTGTTTTGCCACAGCCACGGCCATACGGCCTACCCCGGGCAACCATACCGACCATACCGATCAGATCAGGCATCTAGATCTCTGCTTGGGTCCTGTCAGGGTACTGCAAGGCCATACTCCCCAGCTAAGACACCGTACGGTCACCGCACGGACTCCACAGTAACCCAGCAGACTGTCACGGAAGCGTCACTTCAACCATATGGTAGCCATCAACTGACTGTACCCAAGCAGACTGCTCGGACTGCACTGGACTGTCCAACAGACAGAAACAAAGATTACATCACGGTACAGTCCAGCGGTTTGATCGAGGACCAGCTTTCCCGTACAGGCTCTGTTATACATGGTCAGTCATCACAAGCCACACAGACCTTACTCATAGCGGAATCCTGGACACAAGCGGATGATGAACTGCATGGGGAACACGTTGAGTGTATGGATTATGACAAACATCCACCCTTCCCAGGAATTACCCACGGTCATTCTGAGTCAGACCTATATAAAGAGGTTAATCGGGCTGACGATTCACCCCAGCAGGATTATACAGAAGGACACAGCTTGTTTAACTCATAAAAGAATTGTATCACCTTATGCCTGTAGTATAACCTAAAATGACAGTAAATTCAACACCTAAGATACCGGAATATGGAGGATGTCATGCTCTCAATACATCCACCAGACATTGCCGTGGCCGATTTATGCAGGCAAGGTGGTAGGTCAGGCATCTGAAAATCTACTCAAGCTCAGACCAATGACCGGCTGCCCTTACCTCCATTGAAGCGGAAGTTGTGTAAAACACATGATTCTCCACTTCCGAATCATCAAGTTATGGACGAAGACTTTATGAAGCTTGTACGCAACCCTAATACAAATGTCATGTAACCTTCTTCCCGGATCAAAGACCTGTCTATGGCATCCAGACATTCAATGGACATTGCGCATATATCAACTGGTTTGTTGCAGGAATCAGGCACATCATTCCACCTTTGCAGACATCATTTGAGGGCATATCTGGAGAGACTCCTATGAATATTAGGATTGATCAGGTCGGACTCATCCACAGCCTGCTAGACACCATAGTCAGAATGCAGGAAGACTTACTCTCCAGCCAAGTATGGATGTCTTCACAGGTACTCTGGGTTCAGCATCAACAACTTTGGTCAAGAGCTGTTTCCAACCAAACGAAGAGGTTGATAATTTCTTTTCCCCGAAGCGTTCCTGAGATCAGAAGAACTGGTCAAATAAAGACAAGTTTGTTCCCTCCGGGAAGGATTCATTCCAACCGAGTCGGGGGTACGACAAGCGTCAGTCTTCTCAGGAGTCGTTTCGTCAGTCCAACTACAAGATCCTATTGCTGGGGCAGATCTGGAGGCAGAGGTGAACACAAGTTCTGACTTCCTTGCCACCTATTCCGCCGTTATAGACCCTTTCGACCTGGTTACGTCTGTGAACTGGGATTTACGCCTACCATCTTTCAACATAATACCGACTCCAGGGCCAGTGGGCTGGCGTCTTCTGTCATACACTGAAAATTGGAAGCAGATTATGCGTGACCGCTGGGTCCTAGACGTAGTGGCTCATGGATACAAACATCCCATCCTGAAATCTCAAGCCGTTTGACGCAGATTGCATCAAGTGGGAGCCAAGCTAGCGGCAGCAGTCCGACTGTCATAGGCTACTGAAGCGAGCCATTCGGAAACTATCAGAGACCAACTAGACCAAAGACTTTTATTCTCCAGTATTCTTAGTTCCGAAAAATAATTCACCAGACATGAGGATGATAATCGACTTGAAGATCCTCAACAAGAAATTCCTGGTACCTCCTCAAAAGTGCCAGATCGAATCCGTACGGAAGTTGCGGTCGACTTTGAGGACAGGAGATTGGCTCATCAGCCTCGACTCACAAGACACCTATCTTCACGTTCAGATACACCCTTCATCACGGAAATACCTGCGCTTTGCAATCAATAGTCGACGTTATGAGTTCAAGGTCTTACCATTCTGGATAGCAATAGCCCCTTGGCTGTTTACCGGGATTACACCCCAAGTCATCAGGTTTGCCCACCTCCAGCTAGTATGAATCCATGGATACCTGGACGATTTCTTGGCAGCAGACCAAGCAGAAGCTCAGCTACACCAGAACATGCTATTTCTGGTCCAGCTTATGACCTACCTAGGCTTCCTAGTCAATCCCTCCAAGTCCAAGGACCATTCTGGTTCAAGACATTGTAAACATTGGAGTGCGCTTCCAACTCCACAAGGGATATCTATGTCCACCAAAAGATCAATTCGTCAAGGCTATTACGATGATTCAATCCCTATCAAGTCAACCCAGCAGGTCTCTTCTATCTTCTAGGCAACCTAACATCTCTACAGGATATGACCTTCAGAGGAAGGTTGATGTTATGTCCTCTACAGACATGGATCAACTCAGTCAATCCCACTCCCTAGAGTTCAAGACTCACTTACCTCCCAACTTCGTCTGACGCCCAAACACCATCTATTTACAGACACGTCAGATTCAGGATAGGGAGTCCATATGGACGATCTCACAGTACAAGGATCTTGGAACACCAGAGAGAGGATCCTACATATGAGCTGCAGGGAAATGAAGGCCATCTATTATGCCATGCTGGCATGGAAGATACGTCTCTCTCAATCGTCCATCCTCATAGCCACGGACAACAACAAAGTAGTGGCATATATTCAGAAACAAGGAGGAACCAAATCCAGTTCTCTGATGATGGAGACTACATGATTGTTTGCCTTGGCAGACTCCATCAGTTGCCGGAAGCGGAAGTTGATGGAAGCGAGATATATTCCGGGGAAACTGAACATCCTTACTGACAGCCTTTCCTGCCAGGGGAGAATACTGACAACAGAATGGACCTTACATCCCCAGATATTTGCTTGGATAACCACATTACGCTCATCAGATCCATGCACTATCGATGGATTGGACAGGTCTATTTGCATACACATTCCCACCATGGTCTCTCCTAGACAAGGTCATGCACAAGGTGGAGGAGATGGATTGCAGGATGGTCTTGATGGCACCAATCTGGCCCAGTAGAGTGTGGTTCCCCAGATTATTAAGTCTATTAATGGAAGAGCCTCTCCAGTTTCCTCTCCGTCGAGATCTGTTAAGACAGCCCAGGTCGAAAATTTTCTACAACAATCTGCCCAGCCTACATCTAACCGCCTGGGAGTTATCACGCAAAAGATACAGACTTCCGGGTACTCTTAGCTTGCCTCGGAAGCTGTGGCAAGATCATTGAGACATCCATCCTCCCTTATATAATACAACAGATGGGATAAGTTTGTCCAGTGGAGAAGATGACAAGGGATTATAACTAAAACAATGGTAGCGGACCTTCTACTACATCTACATTACGACAATAAGTTCCGACATGGGACGTTAGAAGGTTACAGATCAGCTCTTCACTCTGTACTTCAACATCACAGACTCTCAATTGGAAACCATCCCACCAATAGTTTCCCCCTTTCTACTAGATTCTACACCAGCAGCATCAAAGGGTGAATACACCCTTGATTATCCTGTCTTTTAGGTATAGGATGGATTAGGAGCACCTTGAGTATCAACTGTCTCCAGTGACTGGAAGTGACGTCAGAACCGGAAGTGATATCATCACCTGAAGTGAGATCATAACCCGAAGTGACATCAGCACCAGAAATAGTACAAGGTCCATCTTTTCAGGAAATTACGTCTTTTGGTAGAGATAGACCATTAGAGACGTCATTATCCAATAAAAAGGAACTAACGGTTCTGAAGTGAGTTCAGAACCAGGAAGTGATGTCAGCAACGGTAATTGTGTCACAAATCCAAATTTAACAAGAAATGAAGTCATTTGGTAGAAATAGACCAGAAATGACATCTTTATTACCAACAAGATCAACAAATATAATTCTGGTGAAGGTATCACGTATTTGACTGATTCTTGATGCATTCTAATTTTCAAGTCCTCAGGAGGAATTTCAGAGGAAATTATCTGGAGTCAGGATTAGAATCAGTGAATAAATGGTTTCCAGAAGAGATTACTGTCAATTACACAGGGAGTTACTAGAGGCAGATCCCTCTGGTATATTCTGGCAATGATGTAATAGAGGAAGAGGATTCGCAAGAATCATTGTTAATAATTCTAAGAATACTACCTCTATTACATCAGAAGTACCCTCACCCACCTCCCCAATTCATCTACCTCTAGTGGTTAGATGTGGGAAAGAAGTGAGATTCCCGCCATTACGCATGTCATTGCTTGGGTTGTTATAGTGCTATAATGGGAACAACTATTGTGTGTGATTGACAGTGAAGAGGACGTCTGTTGAAAATCTGAAAATTTTAGTTAGTGTGACTGAAGCCAAAATACAGGATTTATGGCAAAGATATAATAGAGGTCGTTTTCTTAGAATATTAACAATGATAACTATTGTTCGATAATTCTAACAAGGCTCAGAAGAATTCTCCGACCAAGAAGCCGCATGGGGGAATGTTTGTGCCAGCGCCATGGACACCACTGCATGGGCTACACTGATCGCACCTGTCTACAGTAGCCGATACAGCTTGACCACCGTACGATCCCCATGCGGACAGCATGGAACACACAGGATGCATGGGCCACACATTCTTTTCTAATCAGCTAAAGGATTGGCCAGTCAACCGCATGGTCTCCGTACGGTTATGCAACAGCATACCCATTCACAGATCTTCAGTGAATCATGCACACCGTTGGATAATGCGACTACTTTGTTACTCACCAGCTGGATGACTCATGGATCTACTGAACTCCCTATAACCATTTCATGTCATGCCTGCCTCCCCGTACAGACCTGTCTAGTCCTTTTCAAAGGCTCGAATATGCGGGTAGCCATGCCCCTGTTAGTTCACCAACTCTGCCGTGGCTGAGCTACACACAAGGGATTATAAATCAAGCCTCAGACAATCTACATAAACTTCGGCATGACAATAGACTCCCACTCCCTAATTCAAGAGAAAGTAATACTGAACGCATGACTCATCTGTCCCTGAAACAGTTTTATATGATGACTTTCTCAAGCTGGTAAAAAATCCAAACATGAGATTACCCTTACCTGACTAGTCACGGTTTCTGTTTTCCTTCTTCACAAGCAGTGTTCCCATTTACCGGTAATTACCGTTTTTTTACCGGTAAAATTATACTAGGACTGGTAATTCATATGCCTGACAGTCCCAGTGGACCGGCAAAAAGTACCTTATAAATCTTTGTTGTTGAACAAAAGATCGGCGATATTGAATAAAGTATATTTTTTTCGAATGAAGCCAGCTTGTCTGTTATCAGCAGGGTTTCCCTGTTGTCTATTTTTAGCCCAAGGAAATAACATTACGCTTTGCTTGGAGGTTAAAATATCTTTTTGTAGCGACTTAGTCTCGAACCAAAGTGAAGCCGTCGAAGCTTTTAAATTTTTTCGGTGGCAACCCCGAGAATCCCCGCAAACGTACAAATGATGAATTAGAAAAGTCATCCAGTGATAGTACTGATTGTGACGGCGGGATTTAAAAGCCCAAAACTGCTACAAAAGGTAAAACGACAAAAATTAGGAAATTTCACGATGACTGGTTGAATGAATTTAAATGGTTACGCCACGAGTCCGAAACAGGGACGATGTTTTGTCGTATATGTAAGGTTGCAGGGAAGCTGAATGGGTTCACCAAGGGATGCATTAACATGCAAAAGTCGGCTATAAAAGAGCACAGAGACAGTAACAGTCACCATGACGCTGTTTTTATTGTGTCAAATAAAAAAGTCATGGCTGGCCACATGTCCGTAGCTAAAGAAAAAACGGACGACAACCTAACCGTGATGATGAGAACGGTGTTATATATGGTAAAAGAGAATATTGCCGCAGACAAATTTTCAAGTCTTATTGAACTGCAGAAAAGAAATGGCTGTTCATCATTATCGGGGGTTGTATACACCCATGGGGACAGCGTGGAAGAAATGGAAAGCGCAATTACCGAATCGACAATAGGACATTTGAAAAAAACCTTTCAGATAGCAAATATATCGGTTTGATTATTGACGAAACTGTCAACAAACAATATTTCTGGGAAACTATACCGTTCATGGGGGAACGGCAGAAATAATAACTGCAAAGATCAGAGAGGTGATGGAGGAATGGGGTATGCCAATGAACAAAATAATTTTGGACAACTCAGAATTCTCCAGTGTCAAACAGCCCTGTACCATAAGGTGGTTGTCCCTGATTCGAGCTGTTACTTCTTCAAGATTAAATCGGTCAGCTTTAGTCATTGAAATTGAGGAAGAAGCAGCCCAGCGTAACAACACAGTGGCGGTGAATCTCGCAAAAAAATTGAAAACGTTTTCATTTGTTGCGACAACGTACATGTTGTCTGATGTTCTGCCATACATGGAAAAACTTGTCACCGTCTTTCAAAAGGACAACTTCAACCTAGCTATGATACAGCCTATGGTGGAGTCAACCACTGGATGCCTACAAACTTTATTGAATGAAACTGGAAAATACGAAAAACATTTGAATGAGAAGGTAGTCGATGGCGAGTTTCGAGGTACCAAGTTGACGTACGCAGATCCGAGGACTGTCATCTCCTTTCAAGCCAAACGAGTGGGTTTTATTGAAGTCGTAATAGACTAAGTCAAAGAAGGTTGAGTTGAATAACTGATCCTGAATATGCATGCTGTTGATGACGATATGAACTATGCACGAGCGAGGGGAATATTCCACAAGAAAATTGTGACTGCATGTACGTTGCATAGAACAAACAAAAGTTTTGAAGGAATTAAAACCAGGTAATTTTCTTACGTTTTTTTTCATTTGTTCAAAGTTGGGACTGGTACAAATTGAGGGGGACTGGTAAATTTTAGAGTTGCCAGTCCCTTGGACTGGCAGTTTTAAAAGCCAGCAGGAACACTGTTCACAAGGACATTCTCTGTCCACCGGAAGATCATTTTGTTCCATGCTCCTCATGATAGACAAATCACTAACTCAGCCGATCCGCATGATCAGATGGTGGATGCCCCTCCTCAGTAGGTTGACCTCTCTCCAGGATCTGATTTACAGAGGAAGGTTACACTTACATCCTCTACAAGCCTGGATCAACAGTCTTTGGGATCAGTTCCTGGGCAACCGGGTTCCTTTACTGAACACCTTTGTACACCTCCTCCTTTGGTGGACTCATCGGATAGATACTCTTCATCTCTCCTCTTCTAGGATCATGTTCTGGCCATGAGATTAGAGCCCTTTGCGTCATTGGTTGCAGGCTGGCAATGGGGATCGCAGAATAGCTTTTATCTACTTAACATACAGCCTGATCTTCATTTGATGTGTTCTCTAGGCCCTATTGCTGCATCTCAGGCACTTACAAAGCAATAGCTTTCCCTTCTTTCTACGGAAAAAAGAGGCAGCATCAGAAAATGAGTTATCCTTTTCTTTAGCTACTGAGTGCATCTTATTCTTAGAAGAATACACCCATCATAAGAGTGATAACTATATGACTGAAAGTGAAGTCACAATCAGTAAGGAAATAAGACCGGAAGTGACATCATAGGAACTGGAAATGACATCTTAAGGCGGAATTGACCTCATGTAGACCGGAAATGACGTCAAAATGGGTTGTAAAAGACAGTAAGTGACGTAAAAATTAAACATAATAATAACCCAAAGAGGACAAGGACAATCATTAATAGGAATATCAGCAATGATAGTAGTTCTAGAGAAGGTATCACATATTGACTGATAATTCCACTGCACGATTTTCAAGTCCTCCAGGAGTGATTCAATGGATGTCAGCTCTTGGGGATTTGAAGCAGATTTATAAGATGGAATCACAGGAGGTTTATAGGAATTGCTGTCAACTATACAGGGAGTGTACTGGAGGCAGAACCTGTCTTCCCTCTGTTAGATACTGGCAATGATGTAAAAGAGGTAGAGGATTTGTAAGAATTATCAAACAATAGTAAGAATACGACCTCAGTTACATCAGGAGTACTCCCTCCCACCTCCCCAATCATCCGTCTCTGTCTAGTTGATTGATGTTTGGAAAGCAGTGAGGTTTTCCCCATCTTTACACACGAGAGCGCTGTGAGTTTTTTGGTGCTATTGCAGGTACAACTAATTATAGTACAGTTGACAGTGAAGAGGACTTCTGTTAAAAATCTGAAATATTTGTTTAGTTTGATTGCAGCCAAAATACAGGAATTTGGCAATGATGTAATAGAGGCAGTATTCTCAGAACTATTAACAATGATAACTATTATTTGACTCATAGTCACATAAAGTAATTTTTGTCATTTTGATCGGAATTATTCAAAGTTTCTGATTTTTCTTTAATCAGCAACACCAAAGCCAAATCATCCAACAGTTCCTCCTCAGCCAAATATTCCACACGAAGTTTCTTAATTTCTCTTATTCTCATTGAAGGCGTAGATGAAGTGAAATGGGGTTTAACATTGCGTTCAAGATTTTTGCACTCACAGAGCGATGTACTGCTTGTACTTATCCCGACTAATGCCGGTTTTATAGTGGCAGCCAACTGAGATACCATTGTGCAAGCACCATCTTTTAATGTCTTTTGGTATGAAGTGGCCACGAACTGAACCACTGACCTTCCAATCTCCGGTCAGATGCTCGACCACTAGACCACGGAGGCAGTCTCACTGAAGGCTTAGCATCAAAGCAATAACACTTAGCTACAGCTAACAATTCTGATTTCTTCAAAACCCTGATTTTCTCCTTACTTGCAGACTCAACAAATGTCTCGACCTTAAGTGACATATTGCAGATTCTGATTTCACCATATTCCTGTGTAAAGTAATGAGGGTAGGCTGTACACTGACCAATCTAGCGCTGAAGTTTTTTTGTTACAAATGTATAGTTTTCAGCAAACTTAATCAGATCCTGTATGAGCCACCAATTTCTGTTACGATGTGATTTCCAATTTTGAAATGAAAGGTTGGTCCAGACATCAGTTTGTTCAGGAACTGAATTATGAATAATTATAATTATGAGTAATTAACAAATTATGTTGAAAGCCACGAGGCATTTGTTGACCTGGAGGCCCTAGGTAAAGTGAGGTGAGGTGAAATGGGGTTTAACGTCGGGTCCAAGATTATTGCACTTATATAGCGACGTTCATGTACGTGTGTGTGTGTTTATGTGGCTGCTTGTACTAGTCTGGACTGATGCCGATTTATAGTGCTAGCTCACTGAGATACCATGCCGCAGTTTAACATGAATACCCCACCCAGACACAGTATACTGACTCCGAGCCTACCAGTCCTTGTTTTAGCCCCTTAATGCAGAGCGCCAGACAGGGTAACAACAAGTACCATCTTTTCACGTCTTTTGGTATGACGCAGCCGGGGATCGAACCCCGGACCTTACACTCTACCACCAGACCACGGAGGCGAGGGATACCAGAAATGGGCTTCACACACTGTACACATGTGGGGAATCGAACCTGGGTCTTTGATGAGCAAACACTAGAACCACTAGACTACTCCACCACCCTGAAAGCTGAGGTCTTACTTTCCCTCCTTTCAGATTTTTTTTCCTTCAAGTTAGACCTAATGTTTTACTTTGAATCGTAAATAAGACCTGCTTTGAGTATTTACTGTTGACCTATATCAATTACTTTACATCTAATGTTCATTTTTCACAGGTTAAAAGTCAAGATTTTTTTTACATGGAAATTCCATGATGAGAATCAAGCCTGCAAACACATATATCATGTTTAGTACTGTGTTTAGTGCTGTGTTTAAACCCAGTGTTTCCTCATTATCGGTTGTGAACGCTTATGACATATCCAGCCCGTAGTATATTGTTACTGCTAGACTCAGAAGTTGAAATGTGAAAGTAAACCCAGAAATTGGTATGAACAGAACTTGTGAAATCAGTAAATGACCACATAAGATCAATGAACAATCAACAAATTATATTGAAACACTCAGGATTAGGTTTACAATCATAAAAGGCAATACTATAGGTCAAATATGTGGCAGCAGCAATATATAATAGCACCAGAATTTGAATGTCTTGAGTGAGAAACATGCTCCGTTCTTGAATCTAGGAAACAGTGTTGGAAGCATGCAGAAAAGTTGCCGCTTTCAGATCGGAGTTCCTAGCGTTGGTACTAATGTCAATGTGTCGTATCAAATAATGGCCATAACAGCGTCGATGACTGAGGAAACTCCAAGGAAAGGAATGATTTTGGGCGCTGGTGGAATGCCAGCCATTACGTTGCTGTAAAGAAACTTTGTTAGTCACAACATGGAATATTTTATGAATTTTTTAAATGTTTTACTTGTTAACATGGAAGTAACCTAAAAAATTTAGAAATTACACTTTGCGACTCATGAAAATATTATCTTTTCTACCTCATTGAATGAGATAAACTGGGTTTTTCAACAATGAAAGAAAAACATTTCTAAAACTAAAACAAATGCCTGAATCCTACAGACCTGCAAAGTACTTCTATGGGGAACCAACAGTTCCTCACAACTACTTGTTAGCTAGTTTCCTGGAGGTAAGAGAGTACTCCCAGACCACCTGTGCCTTCTCAAAGGCAACTTGTGGCTGGGAAAACCTGTCTTGTGAACAACAATCTTCACTTGCCTCAGTTGCCTCACATGATGCAGTCTCTCCCCTTTTCTAGGAATAAAAAATGCACACAGTCAAAAATAGAACTATGAATGAAAAGGTGCTCTATGAAATATGTTTATGATTATATAATTTGCTAAAAATGTCTTGTTTGGCTATTGAAGCAAAGTGGAGAATGTCTAAGGTTTTCCCCCCCAAGATCTCATAGATCTACTTTGAATGACCCTATTCATCCATGAGATTTAACAGAGAATAAATGAAATGTATGACAAAGGATTTCCACTGAGAGATTTCAAATTATTTATGAAGGCATATTAAAGTGTTAGATTACCAACATCACAAAGGTGTTTACCCGTGAAGATCCGGGGTAGAATAGGTCTTCAGTAACCCATGCCTGGCCTAAAAGGCAACTATGCTTGTCCTAAGAGGCGACTAACGTGATTGGGTAGTCAGACTCACTGTCTTGATTTGATACATGTCATCATATCCCTATTGCATGGATTGATGCTCATGATGTCTATAACTGGATTATTTACAGACCGCCGTCGTATGGCTGGAATTTTGCTGAGTGAGGTATTATGGTTCTGTTCAGATGAACAAAACCTTCCAAATGGCATGCTGGTTTTCTTGGGGGAATTAGTCAGCAAAGAGCCGGAGTCACAGGAGACTAATCACAATTTTATTTACAAGAACAATTAACAATGAACAATTTACAATATCTTAGAATATAGCTGAGGGTGCCACAGAGAGTCGGTACAACCCTCTGGGCTGTGGGAGAGAGATCTGCTTGGTTAGAGCGACAAACTGCTTCTGTATGTTTTTAACAAAAATTAGAACAATAAAAAGGAATACGATTGGTTGATACACGATGGGGTGTGCCCTATGGTAAATGAATGGCTAGACAGAGGTGATTACTTAATCCTGTTAATCCTGTTGGACTGGCACTAATGTTGTTGACATATTTACTGGGTGCTTGGAAAGAGATGATGGTATCACTATAGACGAGCTTGTATGGGGGCTAATCCTTAATGAGTCTAAATTGAAGTAATTGCTGAATGTTATTCTAATATAGGTGATGACAGATTTACTAAAATAAAAGAGTTCAAGGTAATCTATAAGACTATGGAGACATATCGTTTGTCTTATTGGATATCATGTCTGGGATATGGGATCTTGATACCTTAGGCAAGTATTTATCTGAGAGCTTTAAATCTATTAAACAATGTAGACATAATTTTGTCTTATTGAATAGTATGTCTAGGAGATGCGCTCCCATTACCTTAGGCTAGCATCTATCTACAAAGCTATGACTGAAATTACTGATATTTTGTATATGCATTTTACTTGATGATATGTATTACTTGCTAAACTATAATTATATGAAATGTTGTTTAAATATTACACTATGATAACTCATAAAAGCACTTGATGTGGATCTAATTATTATAGGAAAACTTAGTATAAATGTTATACCATGATAGAGGCGTAAAACAAACAAACAAACAAACAAACAAGAAGATGTTTGGGTTGCTTATCTGTTTCTATAGAAATAGTGTTTTTTTCCCTTCCAGGCTGGCAAATCCTGTTTGTTTTACTCTGCTGTTCATAGAGCTGTGCTAAGGAAATCCCTTCATCTCATTATAGTGTAAATATGATATTAATCAAGTTGTAAGAAATTTAAACATACTGTTATTAGAAACTACTGGAATGGCTTTGTAAACATATACTGAACCGCAAAAGAAACATCCCCAAGTAACATTGCATGAAAAGTTGTCATTTAAATATCCGGGTAATTTTTGTCAAAGTTTCTAAAATTTAACATTACCTTGTCCAGAAAATTGAAATTTAATGATAAAAAACAAAGCAGATGACAATAAAACCGATTGCCGAAACGCATCACGGCAATGGCCATGGTAACCTGATGCATGTGAGTTCCGTGCAGATTGAAATACACATGCGTTCCTCCATTTCTTGCCCTATAAAAATCTACCTAGATCGGATAACATTCATTCCTTATTGAATTGCTACCACATGACAAGATTGACAAGAAATCAGCAACACCAAGCCCTTGGACGATTGCAAGCTGGATAAACCGCCCAGCAAGTAGCCAATGCATTTCAAGTCCACGTAAGGACCATATACAGGCTCCAACAACGGTACCAGACCACCAACACTACAGATGACCAACCACGTAGTTGAAGACCAAGGGTCACCACCCGACGTCAGGATCGTCAGATTGTGCGACAGCATCTTCACGATTGCTTTGTTCAGTTCAGGATGTAATTGTATACCATCATCATAATTTCTTTTGATTTGGGCTGCAAGTACATTAATAAAAAAACAGAACAAAAAAGGGCTTAATACACATCCTTGGCGTACACCAGTATGGCAGATAAAAGAATCTGAATACATGCTGTTTTGTTTAACACATGATTTAACTTACTTATAAATACCACATAACAATTTACCCATTTTATTACTGACACCATGTGAATTAAATAGATACCATAACTTATCTCTACAGACTGAATCGAATGCTTTAGAAATGTCTACAAATATAGCGTACAATTTTCCACGTTTACTTTGAATATACCTATCTATAAGAGCCTGGAGGATAAACATATTATCAGTGGTTGAGTAACCTTGTCGTAAACCTGCTTGCTCTTCCTCAATCTTATCAAGTGTTTCCAACCACAATACCAAGCGTTTATTAATGCTAAGAAATATCTTACTGAATATACTGGTAAGTATAATCCCCCTATAATTTTCAACATCTGTCGCTGAGCCTTTTTTTGAAGTGTCCAACCTTTTGGAAAGTAAGAGGTATCCATTATTGTATTAAATAATATTACCAAATACGACAGGGTATTATCAAGAGAGTATTTAAAGAATTCTGTTATAAGTCTATCAAATCCAGGACTTTTCAAGTTTTTCAGATTTTGAATAGCAGATTTAATTTCTTCTTTTGAGATTGGGGAATCTAATATTTCCATTGCGAAATTGGTTTCATCATCATCAAAAGAGTTCCCGATATAAACCCCATTGAGCACCTGTGGAACGAGATTCAAAGACAGCTGAATGACGTCTGACCAAGGCCGACAACTGCAGCTGAACTGCGTCAGGTGTTCCTCAGAGTGTGGGCTCAAGTGCCCATGGCCTTCATCAACCACCTCATCCATTCCATGTAATGACATTACACGGCAGTCATCAATGCACATAGCGGACACACGAGATACTGACTTGTGATGCCAATTTCTCAGGGAATAGTGTTGTGTTTCACTTTAAGAACATTTGACACTTTAATTTCAACCTTGATGATCAGTTTTGCCAAGTTTCATCTTTTTAATATGTCTCAAAGTATGTTTACAGTGTTTGGACAAATAAGGTTTCTCATATATCTATCCATGGTGACAATTCTTTTGCGGTTCAGTATAGTGGTAACGACCTAGCACTTGGTGGTAAATCATATTAAACTAAGATTATTCTTATAGTTTTCTATAATAACAGACATATAAGTATACATTAATTTATATGGCTAGTGTTTGGTGCTCTTTGTAAGATCAGCATGCAGTCTCCCTTGGTGCAAGAAGTGTGGCCGTTTCATGGTCACGGGAGATCCTCATGAAAGCTGCACAAGGTGCAGAGGCATTTCTTGTAACAAGGAGAAAAGATATGAGAAGTGCATCAACACATCAGATAAGATCTTCTCCAAGATGGCTGAGACTACAAGCAAGGCCAAGAGACGGGAGGCCGCTAAGAAGAACGTGGAAAACATCACAGCTGAGAAATCAGCTTCCACCCAGCGTCTCCCTCTCCAGATAACCCATCATCTCCTGTACTTTCTATGAGTCTTATTCATCAACTGTTCCAGCAACAACAGGAGATGATGAACAGCATGTTCAAGACGAAGCTCTCAGTGCTGGACGAAGAAAAAGGCGACGATCAAGGAGATAGCTCTGGCAAAGAAGAATTCCCTGGTCACGAGACCACAGAGTGGAATGCCATCTGTCCATTCTTCATACACGGCCGTAGGCCCTTATTCAGATGACCAGCCAGCTGAACTGTACAGCCAGCCAGCTGACCACCCAGGCGACCAGCCAATCGATCAGCTGGGTATAAGCCAGCAGACTTTAAATATACCATGAGACAATACCGTATAGTAGCCACACGGTATCTACCAGCCGTCCACTGCAACCAAGCCATCCAGCAAGCCGTCCAGGCAGCCGTCCAGCCAGCCGTCCAGCCAGCTTAAGACACCATACGGTGGTTACACAGACTCCATGGGCCTGCCTTTCGTGGCAACCCAGCCGACGGACAAGCCGGCCAGCCAGCCAGCCATTAAGACACCACACGGTCGTCGCCGGACTCCATGGTCCGCCCACATCTACCTAGCCGACGGACCAATCATCCAGCCAGCCAACACGGTACGGCTACACCATGGACTCCATGCCAACCCCTCAGCCACTTGGCTTACCGTATGATCTTCATCAAAAGGCAGCTCCCAAGCCACCGCACAGACTACATGGGACTGTCCAGTCCATTCTACCTACCAGTAAGCTGCCTGAGAAAACAGCCACAGCACGGCTACCATTATTCACGGACCATCGCAAGCTGCACTAATTATACTGGAAACATGGACACCGGAGGACGACGAACCCCATGGGGTAGATGATGAGTACTGTGATTACCCACCCCCCACAGGAGCTACCAAGGTCATTCAGAGGCAGAAGTGTAGTGCAAAGATCAGGCTTATGACTCACCCCAGCGTGACTACACAGAAGGTTACACCTTCATAGAGTTGATAGAAGAACTCTACCATCTTATGCCTGTACTCCAACCTCCTGTGACACAGAATGTGCCACTCCAGATAACAGAATATTGTCTCAACACATCCATCAGACATTACCTTGGCCCAGTTACGCTGGCAAGGTAGTAGGCCAGATGTCTGACAGTCTACTCAAGCTCAAGCATGATGAACGACTACCTTTACCTCCATTAAAGTGGAAGTTATATAGGACGCACGAGGCTCCACTTCCGGAATTCCCAAGTATGGACAAAGATTTCTACCATTTGGTATGCAACTAGCATCACATTTCCTGTTACGGGGATTAAGGATCTGACATCAGTTTACAGATACACTATGGATATTGGTGCTTACATTAATTGGTTTGTCTCCGGAATCAGACACATCATTCCACCATCACAGCCTTCCTATGAAAGAATAACCGGAGACATGCCCATGACTATTAGGACTGATCAATTCATAGCCTTCTAGATACTATTGTCAGGATGCAAGAAGACTTACTCTCCTCCCAAGTCTGGATGTCTTCACAACTCCTTTGGTAACAGATTCTTTTAGCCCAGATACTATCCAGAGCTGTTTCTAACCAGATTAAAAGGTTGATAACAACACAACCTATATCAGTTACATCAACATTCAATGGAAAATTGGGACACATGATAGATGAGACAAGACACTGCAGAATGATTCCAACCTTCAATTATCAACTTAGCTGCTGAAACCCATGGATCATCCCATCCTCAGAAGCGTCCCTGGGACTACAAATCTTCATCTTCCAAACAGCCACCTGAGAAGAAGTTTGTCCCCTCTGGGAAGGATTCATACCTTCCAAGGACGGCCTCCGTGGTCTAGTGGTAGAGCGTCCGCCCGGAGAGTGGAAGGTCGTTAAAAGACGTTAAAAGATGGTACTTGTTGTTACCCTGTCTGGCGCTCGGCATTAAGGGGCTAAAACAAGGACTGGTTGGCTCGGAGTCAGTATACTGTGTCTGAGTGAGGTATTCATGTTAAACTGCGGCATGGTATCTCAGTGAGCTAGCACTATATATCGGCATCAGTCCAGACTAGTACAAGCAGCCACACAAACACACACGTACATGCACGTCGCTATATAAGTGCAATAGTCTCGGATGCGACGTTAACCCCCATTTCACCTCACCTCACCATACCTTCCGAGTCGGGAGTGCGACAAGCGACAATCTTCTAAGGATTCTTTTCGCCAGCCAGACTACAAGAAACAAGGATTCAATCGCCATGGAAGATCTAGAGGCAGAGGCAAACGCAGGTTCTAACTCCCATGCCACCCCCTCCGACGCTACAGACACTTTCGACCTGGTTATGTCTATCGACTGCGATTTACGCCTACCTTCTTCAATATAATGCCGACTCTGGGACCAGATGGGGGGCGCCTTCTGTCAAACACCGAAAATTGGAAGCAAGTTACGCCCGACCACTGGATTCTAGACGTCATGATTCAAGGGTACGAGCTACATTTTAGGAAGCATCCTATCCTTAAGACACCCACTGTCAGACGAAGATTTCATCTAGTCAGAGCCAAGTAAGCGACAGCAGATTTGGCCGTCAGGAAGCTACTCAAGAAGCGAGCCATTCGGAGACTAACGGAGACCAACAACACCAAGGGATTTTATTCTCCAGTCTCCTTAGTCCCGAAGAAGAATACAACCGAAATGAGGATGATTATAGACCTAAAGACCAAAGATATTGGGTACCGGCGCCAAAGTTCCCGATGGAATCTATACGGAAGTTACAGTCGACGTTGAAGACAGGAGACTGGCTTATCAGTCTAGATTTACAAGATGCCTATCCTCATGGAAATATCTTCGCTTCGCTATCAATGGCCGATGCTACAAATTTCAAGTTCTACCATTCAGGATAGCAATAATCCGTTGGCTATTCACCAGGATTACAGCGCCAGTAATCAAGTTTGCTCACACCCAGCTAGTTCAAATTCATGGTTACCTTGACGATTTCCTAGCGGCAAACCAAGAGAAAGCTCAACTACATCAGAACCTGATATTCTTGGTCCAACTGATGACCTACCTAGGCTTCCTGTTCAATCCTTCCAAGTCTGTGACTACTCCGGTTCAAGACATCATATACATCGGAGCAAGATTCCAGCTAGACAAGGGATATCTATGCCCACCAGAGGATCGATTCAACAAGACAAGATTATTCAATCCCTATGAAGTCAACCCCGCAAGTCGCTAAGGTGGTTGATGTCTCCTCTAGGCAACTTAACGTCTCTACAGGATATGACCTGAAGAGGAAGGCTGATGCTACATCCTCTACAGACATGGATCAACTTTATACAATCTCATGGCCAAGAGTTCCAGACTCAGTTACCTCCCAGATTACTACGAGACCTCCATTGGTGGAATCACAGAGACCATGTTATGAGCGGCATCCCTCTGACTTATCCGACCCCAGAACACCATCTATTCACAAACGCGTCAGATTCGGGATGTTGAGCCCATATGGAAGACCTCACAGTACAGGGATCATGGAACACAGAAGAGAAGAACCTTCATATCAACTGCAGGGAAATGAAGGCCATCTATTACGCCATCCTGGAATGGAAGATACATCTTTACCAATCATCCATTCTCATAGCCACAGACAACACCACAGTAGTGGCCTATATTCAGAAGCAGGGAGGAATCAGATCCAGCTCCCTGATGACAGAGACTACACGATTGTTTGCCTTGGCAGACTCCTTCAACTGCTGGATGGAAGCGAGACATATTCCCGGGAAACTGAACATACTGGCCGACAGCCTCTTTTGCCAGGGTAAAATAGTGGCAATGGAATGGACCTTACATCCACAGGTTTTCGCCTGGATAACCAAGTTATGGGACACCACATCTGGATCTATTTGTCACTTCCCAGAACAACCAATTTCCGGTTTATGTCAGTTTAGTACCTGACCCAAGAGCTCACCAGATTTACACACTATCGATGGATTGGACAAATCTATTTGCTTACGCATTCCCACCATGGTCTCTCCTAGACAAAGTCATCCACAAGGTGGAGCAGACGGATTGCATAATAATACTGATACTCCAATATGGCCCAGCAGGGCATGGTTCCCCTGACTTCTAAGACTGCTAATGAAGGAACCTATCCAGTTAGCTCTTCGTCGTGATCTGCTACGACAACCCAAGTCCAGCATTTCCCCCGACAATCTACCCAGCCTACATATAACTGCTTGATGCAGACATCCGGATACTCTGAGCTTGCCACAGAAGCTGTGGCAAGATCGTGGAGACCTTCATCCTCCCTTATATATGACAACAGATGGGAAAAGTTCGTCCAGTGGAGAAGACAACAAGGGATTATAACTAATGCTGTATCCATCCCTATGGTAGCGGATTTTCTACTACATCTTCGTCAAGACAAAACATTCCGACATGGGACGATAGAAGGTTATAGATCAGCCCTTCATTCTATACATGTACTTCAACATGACAGATTATCAATCAGAAACCATCCCATTCTAAACAGACTAATGAGATCCTTTCTACTAGACGATGTTTGAACACCTCGTATCTTCCCCAAGTGGAACATATCTGTGGTACTATTGGCATTGTTAACAGAGTGAGTGAGTATGATTTTACGCTGCTTTTAGCAATATTCCAGCATTATCACTGCTGGGGACACCAGAAATGGGCTTCACACATTGTACCCATGTCGGGAATTGAACCCGGGTCGTTGGCTGATGAGCGAACGCTTTAACCACTAGGCTACCCAACCGCCCCCATCGTTAACAGAACCTTATTAGCCCATGGCTAAAGCTACCCTACTCCAAAAAGCCAGGAAAACGTCTTTCCTCCTTGCCATGGCTAGGAATTTCAGAGTTTCAGAATGACATGCCTTAGGCTATTCTAGTCGTGATCAACATTGGACCTCTATAACTCTTAGGTCACTTCAAGACTTCGTAGCCAAGAATCAATCTACCATGATGGGGCCATTGGGCAATAGACACTATACAATTCCTGCATTAGGACCAATAGTGGATCACCCAAATAGACTCTTATGTCCCATCAGAGCTCTCAAGTTCTATCTCACGGCTACAGACCCACATAGACACCATCAAAGCAAACTCTTCTTATCTTGTAAGACTAATTCCAACAAGGATATACCAAGGCAGTTCATCAAGTTATACACAGGCTCAGAATTCTACGCCACGTCTCGTAGTCTGCTAAGCTCACGAAATCAGAGCCCTAGCCACTAGTCTCGCTTCATGGACATCAGTCTTAGTAGAACAAGTAGTTTCTAGCTGTCACAATTCACCATCACCAGCTATTACTTGCAAGACTTGCGAGGATCTGACACCAGCAGCATCAGAGGGTGAGTACACCCTTGATTACTCAAGGTGTAGGATGGATTAGAAGCATCTTGAATATAAGCTGTCTCCATTAGACCGGAAGTGACATCATTACTGGAAGCGAGAATACTACCGGAAGTGACGTCAGCACTGGAAATAGCAGGGCATGGTCCATCTAATCAGGAAATGACATCTTTTGGGTAGACCTAGAGAGACGTCATTACCTAGAAAAGAGGAAGTGACATACCGGAAGTGACGTCATCACGGGTATTAGGGTCACAAATCAAAATTTAACAAAAAATGACGTCATTAAGCAGAAATAGATTGGAAATGACATCATCATAATGATCAAGATCAGCAAATATAACGGTAAATCTATTGAAAATATCACATATTTGGCTGATTTTTTACATATTTCTGATTTTTAAGTCCTCAGAGGGAATTTCAGAGGAAAATTATCTCAAGTAGGATTAGAATCAGTAAATAATGGTTTCCTGAAGAGGATTGCTGTCAATAACACAGGGAGTTATTGGAGGCAGATACCACCGGGTCCTCTGGTATATTCTGGCAGAGATGTAATAGAGGTAGAGATTTCGTAGAATTATCGAACAATAGTTATCATTGTTAATAATTCTAAGAATACTACCTCTATTACATCCGAAGTACTCCCTCCAACCTCCTCAATTCACCTACCTCTGGTAGTAGATGAGGGAAAAAAAGTGATGTTGCCACCATTATGACATCATGGCATGGGTAGCTACGAGACTACTTGGCGACAACTAGTTGTGTGTGTAATTGACAGTGAAGAGAACATCTGTTGAAAATCTGAAAATTTTAGTTATTGTGATTGAAGCTAAAATACAGGATTTATTGCCTAGATGTAATAGAGGTCAGTCTTCTTAGAATAACTATTGTTCGATTTCTGTTGAAAATCTGAAGATTTTGTGGTGTGATAACAGCTGAAACATAGGATATTTGGCACTGATGTAATAGAGGTATTCTATTTGTTATTTAGAATATGCTTAAGTTCTTTAGTTACTCATGGCTTGTTGTATTTTAATTTGTTTCCTTGGAATGTGGCATCAACAAAGAAAATAATGTAATTAGTAATGACATGAATAAGATTACAACAATAGTCTAAGTTATCAAAGAAAACATCCTAGTCATTATTGTTAAGACCCATGAAGACCCGTTGTTAAATAGGTCTTCAGCAACCCATGCTTGCCGTAAAAACCGACTATGCTTGTTGTAAGAGGCAACTAACTGGATTGGGTGGTCAGGCTCGCTGACTTGGTTGATTCATGTCATCATAGCCCATTTGTGTGGATCGATGCTCATGATGACAATCACTGGATTGTATGGTCCAGATTCAATTATTTACAGACTGCCATCATATAGCTGGAAGAGTGTGGCATTTAACAACAAACAAGCAAAACATAAACAGTATTGTTAAAGCAGCACTGTAAGTGCACCAGAGAATCAGAATCCATGATGTTACTGCCTTTGTCTGTTCTGGTTCTCTTCAGTTTCTGTATGTGAGAAGGTAGAAAGTGAACAAAGTTGTGATCACACCAGCCAAGTGGGACTTTAGGATTAGCTTTGTAGGCACTTTTGATATTTCCATAGCATAAATCTATATGGTATAAAACCATATGAAATCATTTTTAACTATTGTAACAGTCATACTTGCCTTACTTGATGCCTGAAATTATACATATTTAATGATTCTGGTGAGATATAAGAACTTGATGGTGTGTTTTTTTATAGCACCTAGCTATAATTTAGTCCACTTATGTCAAAACTCCATTTGCACACTCCAAACCCAGCTTGGTTTACGGAAGTAGTCAAGCACTGTTGTGTCGAACTTTGATGTGTCAGACTTACAGTTGTTTCGAAGTAAAAGCTTGGTCCCTGTGTATTCCTTCTTTATTCATCATTATTTAACCTCCGATGTGTCAAATCTGATGTGTCAAAGTTACCGATGTCTCAAAGTTAATTTCCAGCCCCAAATACATGCATGTACTTCCAACACAAATTTACTCCGATAAGATGATCTCGGCACGACTCATCGTTCATCATGGTTCAATTAACAAGACTTAAACAAGCCGGAAATCTCCACTGCTTTGAGTCAAATGTGTCAAAGTGCCTACTGTCTTACACTCAGTCACACCTGACTTCCAAGAAACGTTCAACTGATGTGTCTATCAGGGATTATATATCAGGCCATTTGATCCACACCAAGAACAGAATGTGATGTGTGTCACTTGTTTATCTTGTGATTACAAATTGTGGAATGTGTCATGGATTAAGATTTGCATTGGTAGTCTGTTTTACTGGTGTTATAAAATGACGGATAGACAGATCAGTAC
This sequence comes from Haliotis rufescens, assembly GCF_023055435.1. Lineage (NCBI taxonomy): Eukaryota > Metazoa > Mollusca > Gastropoda > Lepetellida > Haliotidae > Haliotis > Haliotis rufescens. The sequence goes on from NW_025964383.1 coordinate 2,505,697, forward strand.
GGTTAGCAACATTACAGCAATCTAGTGAAGGGCCTGGTTTTACCAGGAGTATAACTGGATCAGATGTTCCTACACCTAAAAAATTTAAAGTAACAGTAAAATCGATTGAGATAATTATTCGTCAGATTGACACAGATATGTTGATATGACTCCTATTTCGTGTAATCTTTGTGTTAAGTTTTATATAAGCTTGTCATGCAGAAGTTGAATGTGTGAGCTGTTGTTTTTTAACATGTATGTATTTTATACTTTTAACAATACATAAATGTTTACATATTTGGTATGTTAATTGATTCAATTACAATGCCATTATTGCCAATAATGATGAATAATCCAAGTAATGTTGGTCATTTATTTCATCTTTCTAATTGTTTGTTTGTCGTATATGTTTTGATTTAATTATTCTTCATGTCATTCAATAGATGTATGCCAAGTTATTTTTGGGTTGTGTCAAACCTCGGATAACTGAAAGTATTTATGAAGGTCCCTTCAACTTTGACACAATGGTGTTTGACTGTGTATGACTGATTTGACCAAGCCTGTTGATATGTAAAGATATCATCTTAACATTGACACTGACAGAAATGGCTCATATGCACATCTCTCAGACATCTCTTAATCTGTCCAGTTAAAACAGCCCTAAAGAGAAAATAATTGAGAATTCTAATTTATGATATTTGTCATTGGGAATAGAAAATACTCTTTTAAAGAAAGCCAGAACTCTAAAACGTCAGCATCTAGGACGTTCAGTTCCCGACTCTAAAAGTAAAAACATTATTGTTTTCACATTGACACTGAAGCTGTCAAAATGCTAGTGTCATGATTTCTGATTTATATTGATCAAATATTAAATACAGAAGGATTTGTTGAAAGCCGTATCCTACATTACCTTAAAAAGTGGTACAGCATGGAACATTTCACAGAGGTCAGCCTTATACCCTATTGATTGGACCTCCTCTCGACTGAGGATTCCGGACTCCACACTTGTCATGTTTAGAGAGTATGGCCACGCATCAGTTTGGGGGATTTTCTCCACTTGCTGGAGCCTGTTTTTGACACATCCCTGTTGGTTATTGTAATAAGTGTGGTTTAGTGGACTTAGCATGGAGGGGTGTTTCAATCTGTTCAAACAACAAGAGTTTAGGCACAGAATGAGTTGCCAGACATCCATATTTGGAACATACTGAACAACTTGGTTGGTTCAGAGCAAAGGAGTATATCAGTTGCTTTGTAGTCAGTGGCTTCCATGAAGATTTTGTTGTATTCAGAATGATGTGTTAAAATGGTTTAGCTTGTTATAGTTTAATGTATAGTCAATGGTTAACATGATTAATTAAATGTTTGCCCCTTTCCTGTACACAAAATAGAAACAGGTATAAATTCTGTGGTACAATGGTGTAGTTATGAACACTGTAGCACATACTGTACCAGTGATCTAACAACGCGTGGCGGTGTTACGTTGAATAATGAACAATTTGCATACTCGTATATGCAAGAAGCCGACGTATGGTTCTCAGTAGGAAGTGACAACTTGGAGACGATGGCTTGTGGTATATACAGTTTTACTTTATACATGTAGATATATACATACAAAAGACACTATGTGCCAGGTCAGCACATAGTGGTAGTGGTTGTTGTCCAGGTGCCCCGGAGCACCCAGCCTAACCCTAGCTAGGCTAAGGGTAAGACCTTTCTTTCTCCTTCTTCTCTCAATCTCTCTGGACCAAGGCTTATATAGCCAAGGTCACCTGACATTTAGTAAGTAATAAATATAAATGTAAACAGTAAATCATTAGTGACATACTTGCACATCCTGTTCAGGATGTACACAAAAATGGGGATTAACAAATAGGATTAGCATCCTATAAATAACAGCAATTAAGTGTTTCAAGGCATATAGATGTCATGGCTCCAGGGTAATGAGCCTTTACAATCAAATGTTCTTCAGACAATGGATGTCGTAAATCAGTCGCTATGACAACTTCCATCCGTTCCGTGAAGCTTGGACCCCAAGCTTACATGAGTCCAAATTGATATGTGTGAACTTTGTCACCAACGAAAACAACCATGCAAATGTGAACCAAATCAGTTACACGAAATCCTTATGCAACAAATATATCTATGCAATGACAGTATGAAAGTGATCATCTAGCCAATTTGATTTAGTGCCAGTTTGAAAACTAACCAAGTGATCTTTGTAATGTGCAATTTCACTACAAGGTAATTACTGCTTTGCACAGATTCAATAAATATATCACTGAAGGTTCTTTGAATTCAGGAGTCTAGTTTGGAGGTGCGACTCAGTACCGAATAATGATAATGAGTAATGTCATAAAAAGTACAAATTAAACATCTCAGCAAATATTTCGCATAAAGAAATTTGAAACCAGGAGTCTAGCTTTACCGCGTGACTCAAACGGTACTTGTGGGTACTATTGCCCTTTTAAGTACAATGGGTGCTCTTCCCGTGTCTTTGACGGAGCTTGCCCAGATATTGTGGGTGCAATGCCCAAGAAAAAAATTCCTTAATTCCGACATCAAAACTCTGAAATGCTGAATACTGCTGTGCTGTTAATTACTTAATACTGACATACAATAAACATATGTGTGGGGGTGGCTCACCCAAGAATATCCCTAATCTGAATTCAAAGTCCTTGACAATACATTCAATTTTGTACCAAACTGTGCACATTAATAACTTGTAACAAATGACAAATTTTGTCGTTTAGATTTTTGAAATTACGAGTCGAGCTTTAAGGTGTGACTCGATAACCCTACAGCTTAGGTTTGTCTGGGCCCTAGCTGCAACTATATGTCTGGCTTGGCCTGGAGACATTTCAAAGATTCCCTACACAATAACTTCAAAGATCTAGCTTGACTAAAGATGTAATTATGAGTATATTGCACATATAACAATATATTTTGGAAAGACAGATTTTTGCATTAATATACTGGCTTTGATCAAACATACCTGGTTGCACTTATCAACAGTCACACAATATATATCCTGGATTGAGTCCATGTAAGTAAACACAAATTAGTAAGTCCCAATGAGATATCTTGTACAGTGTCCATCTTGTAGGTGCCCGTGAGGCGGTTTCTATATGGTGCAGGATCTGCATGAAGATGGCTGTGGTCGGGTCTCTGTGGGATAGGCGTGTATACTTCTTTTCTTTGGTCCTGTGCAGTGTGCAGGAACGACATCTTGAAGGGGAAGTCTCAGCAGTGTTGCTAAGATATTTGAGCAGGGAAGGTTTGGGATCGGAGAACTTGTTCTTGATCGGAGAGGTTCTTGTTCTTTCTTCAATCTTGTTACTGGCCGTTTCTTCGTTCTTGGTGATTGGCCTTCAGGAAGGTAGTATATCCTTTCAATAAGAGACTGTCACTTCCTACAGTATTGTGAACCATATGCCATGCTGCAAAGAGGTACAGGAAAGGACAGACTAAGAAGTCTGTCATACCTGATAGCTCCACCAATTTATCATGGACTGTTATGGGTGAACAAAACCGTCCAAATGGCGTGCTGGATTTCTTGGGGGAATTAGTCAGCAAAGAGCCGGAGTCACAGGAGCCTAATCACAATTTTATTTACAAGAACAATTAACAATGAGCAAGTTACAATATCTTAGAAAATAACTGAGGGTGCCACAGAGAAGGGGTTTGACTCTCTTACCAAGCAGACCTCTCTCCCACAGCCCAGAGTGTTGTACCGACTCTCTGTGGCCCCCTCAGTTATTTTCTAAGATATTGTAACTTGCTCATTGTTAATTGTTCTTGTAAATAAAATTGTGATTAGTCTCCTGTGACTCCGGCTGTTTGCTGACTAATTCCCCCAAGAAATCCAGCACGCCATTTGGACGGTTTTGTTCACCCATAACAGTCCATGATAGATCACTGAAGCAGCAATGTAGCTATAGAATGATCCTGTCATGTGTAGTCAATGTACTATGACCACCCAGATATATACTGTTGATATGAACACTATGGGTCCTACTGTAGATATGAACAGTGGGATATACTGTAGATATGAACAGTGTGGTACATACTGTAGATATGAACACTGGTACATACTGTAGATATGAACTATGGGATATACTGTAGAAATGAACAGTGTGGTACATACAGTAGATATGAACAGTGGGATGCACTGTAGATATGAACGATGTGGGTCCTACTGTAGATATGAACACTGTTGGAAATACTGTAGACATGAACAGTGGGATGTAACTGTAGATATGAATAATATGGGTCCTACTGTAGATATGAACAATGTGGTACATACTATAGATATGAACACTGGGTCCTACTGTAGAAATGAACAATGTAGTACATACTGTAGCTATGAACACTGGGATATACTGTAGATATGAACAGTGTGGTACATACTGTAGATATAAACACTGTTGGAAATACTGTAGATATGAACACTGGGTCCTATTGTAGATATGAATACTGTTGGAAATACTGTAGATATGAACAGTGGGATGTACTGTAGATATGAACAATATAGGTCCTACTGTAGATACGAACAATGTGGTACATACTGTAGATATGAACACTGGGATATACTGTAGATATGAACACTGGGTCCTACTGTAGATATGAACAATGTAGTACATACTGTATATATAAACACTTGGAAATACTGTATTATGAACACTGGGATATACTGTAGATATTAACACTGGGATATACTGTAGATATTAACACTGGGATATACTGTAGATATGAACACTGTTGGAAATACTGTAGATATGAACACTGGGATATACTGTAGATATGAACACTGGGTCCTACTGTAGAAATGAACAATGTAGTACATACTGTAGATATGAACACTGGGATATACTGTATTATGAACACTGGGATATACTGTAGATATTAACACTGGGATATACTGTAGATATTAACACTGGGATATACTGTAGATATGAACACTGGGATATACTGTAGATATAAACACTGTTGGAAATACTGTAGATATGAACACTGGGATATACTGTAGATATGAACACTGGGATATACTGTAGATATTAACACTGGGATATACTGTAGATATGAACACTGGGATATACTGTAGATATGAACACTGGGTCCTACTGTAGATATGAACACTGTTGGAAATACTGTCGATATGAACACTGGGTCCTACTGTAGATATGAACACTGTTGGAAATACTGTCGATATGAACACTGGGTCCTACTGTAGATATGAACAATGTAGTACATACTGTAGATATGAACAGTGTGGTACATACTGTAGATATAAACACTGTTGGAAATACTGTAGATATGAACACTGTTGGAAATACTGTAGATATGAACACTGTTGGAAATACTGTAGTTATGAACACTGGGTCCTACTGTAGATATGAACAATGTAGTACATACTGTAGATATGAACACTGTGATATACTGTAGATATGAACAGTGTGGTACATACTGTAGATATAAACACTGTTGGAAATACTGTAGATATGAACAATGTGGTACATACTGTAGATATAAACACTGTTGGAAATACTGTAGATATGAACACAGGGTCCTACTGTAGATATGAATACTGTTGGAAATACTGTAGATATGAACAGTGTTAAGTTGTTTGATAGGCATTACTTAGAAGTTGATGGATGACAAGGTAGACACAATTTTATGGAAAGCAACTTCTTTAATTCTGTAAAAAAAAGAGCTGTTTCGGTATAGATCCTTATACCGTTGTCAAGCAAGACACTTTTTACAGTATTAAAGAAGTTGTTATCCATAAAATTGTGTCTACCATGAACACTGTATAACATACTGTAGATATAAACACTGGGATATACTGTAGCTATGAACACTGTGTAACATTCTGTAGATATAAACATTGGGATATACTGTAGCTATGAACAGTGTGGTACATACTGTAGATATACACACTGGGATATACTGAAGATATGAACAGTGTTGTACATACTGTAGATATAAACACTGGGATATACTGTAGCTATGAACACTGTGTAATATACTGTAGATGCGAATTATGGTATATAGTTTGAATAACTGATTGTCTTTGTATAATTGCAGGTATTGGAGGAGTTTTGCTTCCGCTTCGCCCTGAACCACATGACAGCTGTCACCCAGACTGAGGCTTTTACCAAGCTGGATGAGTGTGTTGTCAAAGAGTTTATTCGAAAGGCAGCCCTGGCCGGAGCTTTTAAGTACTGAGTTAAGGCCTGTACTGCACTATACACCTGTTATACGCTGCAGTAGAAGGAATTGTGGCCAGTCACTACAGAAGAGTTAATGCTGTTGTTGAATACTGGACTGACAACTGTAACGCGACATATAGTTTACCTGTCTGAAGGACATAGACTTGATGATATGGTCAAGATTAGGGAATGGCATCCCATTGATCTCAGATGAGGACCCCAAGTTAGATTGAACCCATGGCTGGCTGGGGAAGCCATGTGCCTGACAGTGTTAATGAGTTTACTGGCTGCCACATATCTTGTTAGGTGAGCTTTGCAGAATTAACCCTTGAAGGAAACTGCTACAACTTACCTTCCTCAAGACTGCTGAAAAAAGGTGCTTATATACACTCATTTGCATTTCCAATCTGGTGTGATTGATTGGACATAGTGCACATAAACTGTTGTAGATTAGAGTTTGACTGAGGTTACCAACTGCTCTGTCATATGCATACAATGATTGAATATGGAATACAAGGTGGTGTGACATGCAAGGGATCACCTCTTGTGTAGCTTGAGTCGAAGATATTATTGGAAACTGTGTCAATGTGAGATACAATTTTGATTTAGTAGATTTTTAGAATGAAAAGAACACTTTTTTTAGTTGGGACCATATAATGTAGGATGGATGTCTGGGTCATGCTGATGGAGTTGTCAGTTATATATATTTATGGCTGTAGTTTGAATGACATTTGGTGATGGATTTGCATAATGGACTTTGTAATTGATATCAGTAAGTAGCTACAGAACAGAGAATATGAAAATAAGGTCATAAAACCAGACTCAATGCTTATTTACTGGCATTTTGAATTCCCCTTCAGGCTGATGAAGGTTTCAGGTAATGAAACAGCAGGACTGTTTTTTACTATGAATTGCTAGGTTGATTACATTAGGATTTTTTAAATAACAAATAATAACAGAATCTCTCCCCTCTTCAAGCAGTTGATCAAACAATCCATATGACATAGCCAATTAACAACTAGCCTGACCTTCAAATAACACTTCATATAAAAGCTTTTTGATAAGCTCTGAGCCTCACGTAGAAGGACATGACCTTAAAATATTAAAATTATTTATTTTTCAACATAACTCCCTTCCACGTTGATTGATGCTGAAAGAGCTCAAAGCCAGACTTGTTATTGTAGCCATGACAATGTATATTTTATCCCCTGGTGCATAGTCCTGATGAAGAGCACACCTTTTCCCAGCTTCCCACATCTCTTGGTCAACTCATAATTGCCTCAAAAGTCCAGCATAATATGCTTCGTTTACTGGCTGGCCTTTTGGAAGATTATCCAACATGATGACACCCTCGGCATCCATGAACACAGCCATAACCTTTCCAGCTGATGGACAGTCTTTGGTGGTGGTGATGTCAAATGCTTCCACTGTTTTGCTTTTTGTTTGGACTGGAAGTGGTGAACCAAGGTATCATCCAGAGTCACAAACTGTTGCAGGAAGCTTTCTGGATCAACTTCAAACAGAGCTAGGTTAACACAAGACCCGTTGTGCCTGGTACTTTTTGATCAGAAGTCAGAAGCTTTGACACCAAATGATAAAGTTTCTGTGATAATGGACTCTACTCTCTCCTGGAGAATGCCTACAGAACTAGCAATATGTCGGTCATCACCATATAATGGATTCTCTGGATCATTATTGGTGTTGCTGACATGACAGGCCTTTCAGGACAGAATCAAGTCATCTTCAAGGCTGTCCCTGCCACACTTAAACTCTGCTGCCCACCTCTTTACAGTGGCATAGGTAGGGGTATTTTTCCCTAGTGTTGTACTCATATCTTTATGGATGGCTTTTTGTGTTAAGACCTGTTTCTGAAAGTACTTCACTATAGCATGTTCTTTAAGTTGGTCCTTTTTCCAAAAGACACAAACTCCTGCTTGTTGGCTGACTTGTTGTAGTGAAACAACTTGCTCAGTTGACTCAAGTTTTTGTGGATATTCATTTATGACATCATATAGTGTCCACAACAAAAGATCTAACTGTTACACAATTCCTTCTATGTGAGGCTCAGAACTTAGCAATCAACGCCTATCTAACATTCAACTCACTTTGAATGCAACCTTGGCAGTACACAATGTTGTCTAGTATTTTCTTCTTTTAAGCTTAAGATGAACCTGTCCCAAATGTTGATGAGATACATATATACTAGTAGTTAGTGCTGTTTACTGATGGACTGTCTTACCATAGTGTGCTTTATCTTTGTGGTTCATACACGCCAGGCTGACAATCAGTCACAAACAGAATGATTCAGTGGTTTTCCATGTCTCTCGGCTTGAATGTCATGTTATTTCAATCTTAGAAGGCTATTTGCTAAACTTAAGATTACTGGGCAGATTAACTTGACATCCCTTCATAATATAAATATATATAAGGTATAGATAATGTTACACACATGTATGTTGGTTATATACTTCCTTTTATGTTAAATACGGTCTGCAATACATATCGGGATTAAGTGTGGTTAATAAACAGTTATGATATCTCAAACTTATCATATCTCACACATTGCATTTCTTCCTTCTTCTTTTGATCCTATGTGGAAACGTGAATACCCCTGCCACATTCTCATTCTCATTGCCACACTGTGGAGACGTGCACTGAGTGTTCATAGAATACATTTTGTTTAACATTGTATGGACTTTACAATATTGTTTAAGGGAAAATGAGCGTGGATAAGGAACATCCCCTGGCCTCTCTTAACTGTAGAACTACCTTTTCTACTTCGTACCCTCACAACTTAGTACTGCAATGGCCACGACAGTCACAGCATAACAAGCATTGCTCCCTGTTTGCCCATCTTACGGGCGACACATTCAACATTTATCCCTGCAATTGCCACAGATGCGAAATTGATTGATGCTAAAAATAAAAGGACTTTGGCTGTGGACCGTCTTCTGCAAAAAAATCTGAGAAGTCAACCTAGGTGCCCACTTTATTGGTGGCTGGTGACTAAGTTTCGGACAGTTTTCTTACGGATGACGTCCCTACTGTGCCACTTCAACAGTCCATTTCTGATACACCCAGTGTAAGCTGCCAAAATCAACCCCCCTTCAGAGTATACCCCGGGGTAGATTTTGGAGACTTCCCAGAATCCACCCCTTTCCCAGAATCTACCTCCAGAGGGTATAATCTGGAAGTTCCCAAAACCTACCCCAGGGTAGATAATAATAAATTGAATCAAATTAAAAACTTCAATATGTTGTTTTATACATGCAAAGGAGAAATAAATATTGTTTAAACTAATAAAAAATATCTTACAAATCACATTGACTTTAACTCATTGTAGTCATCATCAATATGTAAGATTGAAAGTTGGTGTTGTGAATTGTGTGAGGAAATGTCTTACACTTATATTATTGAATAAGCTTTAATATGCGTTAATAGACCTAGCTTCTTTTGATTGCATATGAAATCATTCTATAACCTATCATAAGTATGCACTTGTGTCTGTAAGTACCTTTGTTTGGGGAGGCATGTATCACAGTATCAAGAATATATTCTGACTATAGAAGTCATCACATCATTAAAACCATCTAATTATTTGTCCATTTACATTCTAATTCTTCCAAATGTAGTCAGATGGGTGTAATTAATTTCCCAAAGCAGTTGTCATTGTCTTAGTCAGGGTTTTTATATTATTATCAATAAAAAACAGAGAAAACTACCATAAAATATGAGAGCAATTTTATTCTGAAAACCAATATCCAATGATTCCTTGAATTATTTCAATGTCACGGGACATTTATTACTACGTTAAAGTGTTCATGGAGGTTGGTAAGATACACAGCACCAATGGACAGCTTCTTAAGCGTGAATGATGCTGGGTAGCATAGCCATTTCAGCTCCTTTCCATAATGGGTATACTGGTAGACAACAATGTCAGTTTGCAGAAGAGAAGCAGTGGCCATAATCTCTGCATCCGTTGCCCAGACACCACTTTCATCATTAACTTGATCATCCATAATTAAAAGTGGATAAAATCGGTACCTTTGCATTTATGTATACAGGTGTATAACCTATTCAAATGAGTCACATTCTCATCTCACAAGTGAGATTTCTTTAATTATGATTACTGTTTGGAAAAACTGGTGCCTCCACCTTTGTCTTTTCAATTTAAATAACAGGATATGCATGTTTTAAAACTAATTAGATGTGTAGTGAATAGGCATTTATGTAAATAGTAATCAGATGACAATGTTGTTACAGCAATTGACCAGAAGAGATCAAGACTGAGTTAGATGCATTCCAAAAAAGAACTTCATGTACATTCATGAAATAAAAACGTTTAAATCAAACAGGGCTGGAGTAGATTCTGGGGGCTGCTAAGTTATAGTTATACCCCGGGATAGATTATGGGAGCTCCCAGATTATACCCTGGGATAGATTCTGGGAACTCCCAGAGTATACCCCCGGGGGTTGATTCTGGGAAAGGGGGGTAGATTCTGTGAGCTCCCAGAATCTACCCAGGTATACTTTGAAGGGGGGTATACTTTCAGACTTTACACCAGGTCCTTGCCTCCGTCAGAACAAACAGTACTTTGGACATTTGCATAGTTCTCTCTTCAGTCCAAGTCTGCTTTGACAGTGGATGGATGGATGGATGGAACAAGGATCGATCCCATGCTCCTTCCAAGGGTTGACTAAGGTTCAACAGTCAAAGGATCGTCGTTCCAGTTCACCTTGTCACACTCGGGACCGACACTCTTGTGATTGATGGGTGGAGGATCAATCATCTGAGGCCGACGATTGGGGGAATCGATCTTATCAGGATTGACAATTTGAAGTTTGACACTCTGGGGATCGACACTCTTGCATGAAGACTACGGATTCATCTCGTACCACATGATACAGACTTGGCTTAGCGCTCAGACCAACGTCATCAAGAGAGAAACATGATATTTCAAGAGACACATGGAATATCCTATTTATTATACTTTTTGTGCAGTTGTCTTCCGTAAAATGAAATCATGTCATTGCACATCTAAAACCTTAACGTAAATTCTCCCTACCTCACAGACAGAGACGGTTCACAACCCCATTGTAATTGCGACTTAAAAAGTAATTGCGACTTAAAAAGTAGTTCTGTGTTTGCACAATATTAACAAATATTAGCAAAAGTAACCCAAACTATTAAGAGTCACAAAAATTCTTTATTATACATTTAAATATGATTATATACAAAATCAACTTCAACAAAAAATATTTTTGAAATCTACGAGACCACAGTTGGAAGCGAAAGAATACATGCTGGTCAAGTAACAAAAATGGCGCTTTGCAAAACGAACAGTCTCGATTGATGAGTTTACAGTTTATACTAAGAGAATGACAAACGGCAAGAAGCAATATTAACTCAATGAATGACTGTCTGTCATTATTTTGCCTTGTCAATGTGGAACTAACGTAAAAAAAAAGTCAACAGTTTATGTACGGGCTGGAGATAATTTGCAGGATTTAACTCTTGTATGGTAATAGTCAAAGTGTTATGTTCACTGCACTGAAACATGAAGTGTTATGTTCACATATAGTGAAATATCAAGTCTTTCACACTGAAGTATGTAATAATTGGTTATATGTTTGTCTTCAAATGTAAGAATTTACTACAAAAGTGTGATAGATGTGGAAATTACAGATTGTAGAAAGGGAACCATGTTTTAGCTCCTATGAGCATATGCAATTTTTTACTGTAATGTTTGAATGTGACAATGTAAGCTACTTCTGTGAGTTTTGTATGTTACTTATGGTACTTCAACATTAGATGTTTGTGGATTCCATGGCACACAAACTAGTTCTTGTCTTTCTCAATATACATAACTTATATCCCGTGATAGTTTCCACCTTGACCAGCTTGTGTTTGTAAACCCATATGTTGTGTTTAAATTCCATTCTTTCTGCAGGTTATTCTTAAAAGTCAATTGCTTTAGCTCCAGACTAACATGATTCACTAACACATAACTGATACATTCAGCCATATATTCAGCACACCACAGAATACGACCAAGGAGTTTCTGAAAAAGAAAGATTATCAGACATGTTACTTTTTACATTATTTTGTCATCAATATTTACTGTAGGTTGACCTTTTCCCCCTCTATGCTCATTGCTAAAATATTGTAGCTCACATGAACCAAAATGTAAGGTGTAAAATTACTCACCGTCTGTTGTATTTGGACTTCTTCTAAAACCGGGGCATGAAACTTTGCATCGAGGATCCAATCATCATGAACATTGTTATGATGCACCTCACAGGAGTCCCGACCAAAAATGTCATTTTGTCTCCTAATTCAGTCATATAATAATATGTTCCATGGCAGTGGGTAAAGATTTAGATGGCTACATTTCCCCATCTCTTTGGAAACACTGCCATGATGAATACCATGTTCATCATTGTTTGCATGCATCAAGTATTAAGCTGCATGACTAGGAATTTATGTGGAGTGAACTTACATTTAATATGGATTTACATTGTATTTGAAGTGACATATTCCTTTATTAATTGTAATTAAATTTCTCTTTACAACAGGCCAAAGTTGTTGACATATATATACTAAAGTATATATTCTTTTTTCAAATGAATGCCAGGAATGTAGTTGTTGTTGCTGCTTTAAGTGTTTAAGAGGATCCTTATGCCTAAGCAATTTCGGCTGACCTGTCCCTCTTTGGGACTCCTGTGTGTGAGTGGGGTACACATATCTATTGTGAGTTTAGTATTCACAGAATTTCTGTTTTTGTATTGATATGATTTCTGTTTTTGTATATTGATATAATTTCATTTTAATCTTTGGCTGCTCTGTTTATATACGTTTGAGTAGCTGTCCATCTCTCAGAAATAGGGTTAGTTTGGTCTTCGCTATTTCGTCTCTTGGCTTTAAGAGATCTACGACAGATAGCAGATCTAACCCCAATTCTTGTTTCAACTAAGTCCGGCTGTGGCATGGTCTTGACATTCCAGGAACAAGTGAGCAATGGATTCAGGTTGATTGCAAGATGGACAAACCTTGTCAATGTGCATTTGTGACCGAGTCTGAGGGGTGAGATGGCAATTTCAACCTTCCTTTCATTTGAGTAGGAGTTTGGCTTTTGGTGGGTCTTGGGCTGAATTTTATATAGCAATCTGCCGATCTTACTTGCATCCCACTGGGCTTGCCATCTTTGGGCTATGGCGGCTTGGATTTTGCTTTTTATCTCTAGATTACTAAAGGGAATAGGCTGTATCTCTGCATTGAAAGGCAAAACTGAAAGGATACTCAACCTACAAGTTTGTCATTGAGACCATGTGGTTGAAAACTTTGGAGTTTAAAAATCCACTTGAGTTCAAGAGCTCTTCTCTTGGTGGTGGTTTCTACAATCTCAGGGTTATTTTTGAGTTGTGTGATAATGTTGTATTCAACATTGTTTTTGCCGTGTCCTGTGGAATTGAAGTGTAAGGAGACTGGTTTGTCTCTCTTATGGTAGATGTCTGCAAAATGTTCACTTAGTCTTATTTGAAAACTGCGTTTGGTTTTCCCTACATATTGTTTTTTGCATAGGTTGCAAGTGAGTAGATAAACTACATTGCAGGATTGGCAGGTGAAGGTACGCGTTTTATACTTTTCACCTGTTTTAGTGCTAGAGAACGTTGTTTTGTTTTCTAACTTCTTGCAGATTTTGCAGTTTGTTTTTTTGCATTGTTCATCAATAATTCCTACTATTTTACCACTGATTTGTGGTTTTGGTTCTGGGTAGGTCAAGGAGGCGCGTACTAAAATATCTTTTAGTGTTTTATTTCTCCTATAAGCAGCGACATGCAGGGATTTGAATGCTTTTTTGCATATGTCGGAACCGGTGAGCAAGTGCCACCTTTTCCTTATCAAGGCATTAAGCTCCATGTTGGTTGGGTTGTAATTGCTAATGAAAACCATGCACCGCTCTTGGGCTGGTTCTTTGGGTTTGGGTGTCAGGAGGTCTTTCCTTTCATGCTCGTTGGCCTTTGTTTTGTTCTGCTTAATTGTTTGTCTAGGGTATCCCCGTTTTAGGTAATACTTAATCAGGTTGAGGCTGTGTGTCTCATACTCCGAACTCTTTGTTAAGTATGACCCACGTGTCAAGGAAACCTACTCTATCTCTAGAGAATTCTGCCGTGAACTTAATTGTAGAATGGGCCTGCTTTAGGTATTCTATGAATTCTTTTAGGCGATGTTCGCCTAGTGTCCAAATCATGAAGATATTGTCTATAAATCTGACATATAAGTTGGGTTTATGTGGGTGCCCGGCCAGTAGAGAGTTGTCCAACTCTCCCATGAATATATTTGCATAGGATGGGGCAAGTTTTGTACCCATTGCTGTACCTCCGACTTGGAGATAGTTGGTGTCATTAAAAACAAAATTGTTTTTGTGAAGTACAAGCTTAAGTAAGCATAGTATACCGGTGGGACTAACTTTCCAGTCCGGTCTGAACTTACCAATAGCACGTGCTACGGATTGTAGACCTTGTCTGTTTAGGATGTTGGTGTATAGTGATGTCATGTCCATAGTAACCAGAATTACGTCTTTACTCTTCGGCACTGAATACTTTTCAAGCCTCTGAATAAAATGAGTTGTGTCTTTTATATAACTTGGATATAGACTGACAAACTGTTTGATGTGTTCATCTACGAATATGCTGATGTCTTCAGTAGCTGTTCCATTCCCACTGATGATGGGGCGGCCAGGTACTGTTCTAGGTGTGAGACATTTGTTAATTTTTGGGAGCAGATAAAATCTACCTGCTTTAGCATTCTCTGGAGTAGTATAGGTAATGGGGGTTCTGGACCACTTCCACTGGAGCCAGATTCATATACCTATAATGCTACTACAGAGGGAATTTTTTATGCGTAAATGATGATGCGATTCAATGATAGTCATAAGATTAAGTTAAATTGACTCCAGCTCACCACCACCTGGAGTCTATGATACAAATTTTTATAGGTAATGGGGGTTCTGGACCACTTCCACTGGAGCCAGATTCATATACCTATACTGCTACTACAGATGGAATTTTTTATGCCAAAATGATTATGCGATTTAATGATAGTCATGAGTTTAAGTTAAATTGGCTCTAGCTCACCAATACCTGGGGCCAATCATTGCTTTAGATGAGTCTAAATTGTAATAAAAATATTCTTCATTATTTTTATCGATAAAGCGATATTCAACATTATGATTAAGTTCTTCGTTCATTTTACTAGGAGACCAGACTATATAACTACACTCTTCTTGTAAATTGATAAGAAACAATTGATAACCGTATTTGGTTTGTTTGACATCACTGATATAATAAAAACCTTGTGGTAATTCTTTCCATTTAATAGTTTTTTCCATTATTATATATATTTATGTAAGCATTTGTCTAAATGTGATCAAATGATAGTAAGCAATCTATTTTTAATCTCCAACCAGTTCTTTGGTTTTGGCACGGAATAATTGATGCGCTTGTTGCCTCCCCTGTTCTATGAACTTTTTTTTCTCGTCTTCGCTAATACCACTGGTCTTATGAGATTTTGATCGAATCTCCTGCTTCATTTCATTGTATTTGGTGAGTTCCGACAGCACTAAACGAAACTCATCCTCGGATATCTTACAATCGGCCATTGCTGTCGAAATATGATCCTCAATGCTGTTCAACTTTGCTTCGGCGAGTATCCGAATACTATCATGTTTTAATGCTTTCTTTTGCAACCTACGAGAAATGAATTTTATCGCTATTCCTGCCAGTCCCGAGACTCCAGCGGTTATTTCCATGCCGAGCACGATAGGCGCAGCGATTATAGTTGATAGTAAACCGATACCCGCTACACCGAGTCCCATGCCAGATACTACAAGAGCGGTGCCAACTCCGTCCAGAGCATTCACGGCTCTGCGATACTTTTTATACAATCCAAGTCTCAACTCCCTATCCTTCTCTATTCGATGTTTTATGTCGCTTATTTGATGTAATCGAAATCCATCAACAGTTTCCATCTTTTCAAATGCTTCAACGAGCGCTGGATATAAACTCATAGTGTATATTACGATCATATAATAGTCTTTAATTGGTCTTGCTTAAATGTTTTGAGACTATACATCTGTATACAAATGTATATTATACGGCAAGAATATCTTAGTAAGAGAAATGCTGTCACTTTTAATAATTTGGACCCCCTCGAGGGTTGCAACGGGTGATGCTCCGATATGAATTTATACTGCAATGGCGACGTTGGTGTTTCTTTAGCCATTTAATCAATAGACCTGGTAATATTTCGAAGGCATTTTCCGGTGCATCTCCGAACAAGACTTCAATAATAAGCGTAGAAATATTTGGTATTGCACTCAAGTTCTGTTTAATATCATCGAATTCGGTAACCAAATTTAAACTAACGTTTTGGATTGCCGGATGACTATATAACATATGACCTGGGTTTTCTGGCAGGGGAGTGACTAACACACTTTTTCGTTTTGACGGGATATAAGCCGCGAGTACGATGCCACTATTTATTATCTTAGTTAAATTATGTCCCTTACCCATCATCACATAAGGTGGGGTAATGACGATATTCAGTAGCCATTCGATGTTTGCTTCGACCATAGTCCATTTATTCTCACCGTTGAGAATAATATTGTATGAAGTGTTTTTAATGAGTCTACTAACGTCGACATCGCTTAAATCTTCTAGATTACCTGTGAATGTGACTTCTTTCCGCTTGTATACATTATCGTGTAAGTGTAAAGCGTATAACTTACCATTGTAACCGGGTTTATCAAATCCCTCTGTGTCTCCGAGATCGGAAAGCGCAGTTGTATTACATTGTCTTAGTGTTCCAGGGCCTGATGCATCAACCATTATTTATAATATGGAGTGTTACACTTAAGTATCCTATATGTACAGGTTGATGTTTTACATCTAATACAGAAATTTTGAGGTCTGAAATAATACCACGCTTCAATTTTTTATATTGTAATGACGAGAAAGATTCCGTTCTACCGCTATTATATTTTTCATTTTTCACTGGAACACATCTGAGTAGAGTTGAAGGACTTTCTAGTTGAATATTATCCGTCGTGCTTATTTGATCAAGATGGATGAACAACTCTTTATAGGGAACTAAATCAGGTAATTTAACCTCCTGATCTGGTAACTTGTATATTGTACCAACTAAGCGTGTAAATTCAAGTGTAGGTGATCGGTCCAATAAAATTATATTTGGGTCTTCATGGTCGAATTTCACTGTCCCAGTCGCCTCATTTTGTGTGAGACTAATTCTATTAGACTTAAAAATTTCATCATTGAGTGAGCTTACGCTGTAATACCCATCAGGTATAGTAATGGATTTGCTATTACCACGTGGGGATACTAGTACTATCCTATTATTATCTTTCGCAGCATTTATATTTGTCCACCGTGGGTAATACGTTACATCGCATAGAGCTACTTCGAGTTGTCCATCCGAGTTATCGATAGTATGAAGCAGTTCAATAGACTGACCATTTGTTATTCCCGGGAGTGTAACATACATATCAAATATACAATGATACTATATCATAACTTAAATATGGAATCAGCCATTATTTATAATATGGAGTGTTACACTTAAGTATCCTATATGCACAGGTTGGTGTTTTACATCTAATACAGAAATTTTGAGGTCTGAAATCATACCACGCTTTAATTTTTTATATTGTAATGATGAGAAAGATTCTGTTCTACTGCTATTGTATTTTTCATTTTTCACTGGAACACATCTGAGCAGAGTTGAAGGACTTTCGAGTTGAATATTATCCGTCGTGCTTATTTGATCAAGATGGATACACAACTCTTTATAGGGAACTAAATCGGACAATGTCTCTCCATCAAATGTTGACCTGAATATTGCTAAAATTCCACGTGTAAATCCAAGTGTAGCTGATAAGTTCCCTACAATCCGTACACCTTTTTCCCCAGTGTCGAATTTCAACATCCCATTCGACTCATCTTGTGTTAGACTAATTCCATTAGGCTTAAAAATTTCATCATTGAGTGAGCATACGCTGTAATACCCATCAGGTATAATAATGAATTTTTCAATAATATTTTGTTCATCTAATATCCATATCTTATTATTACCTCTTGCAGCATTTATATTGGTCCACAGTGGGTAATATGTTACATCGCATAGAGCTACTTCGAGTTGTCCATCCGAGTTAACAATAGTATGAAGCAGTTGAATAGACTGACCATTTGTTATTCCTGGGAGGGTAACATACGTATTAAATATACAATGATACTATATCATAACTTAAATATGAAATCGAGACAGATTACTAATCTATCGATTATGGTAAATTCCAATGGTGATGATTTTTTCGTTAAATTACCCGATATCTTTGAAGGTACAGGGTCACGGCAACTAGCGATAAAATGATCCACGATTGGTTTCTCAATCCGATTCAATTTTGGAAGAATCAGTTAAATTTTGCCGTATGGTGTGCCACAACGGGATGTGGCGTATCTGTTAATGCCCCAGGATATATGCTAGATAAGTCTGTTTTATTATTTCACGTGTATTATCAGATTAGACGTATACTTAAAGAAATTAATGCTCCATTACCACAGGATCGAGCGTGGAATTCCACAAATAATAATTATGATAGGTCCGCGTATGAGCGTATTTGTCAGGAATTTAATGTTTCTACGAGTAAAGATTGGCGTATTAAAGGAGCAAACCATGGTCTAGGAGTTCCTTACACAGAGGAAAATATATCTGTCAAAGAAGAAAGCGATTATGTATATAAAACACTTAATAAACTTCCAGTTAATTTTGGTAAATTGCGGCAGGACAGCAAACTTTACGCAAGAATATATGATCATTGGCATAAAACCGGTGATTGGTATAAAGGCTGGGAACTTTATAGTAACGATTGGAGAGGGGATATTATGAGTTTTAAGAGTGGGTCTATTTATATTGTTAAAAAATTTGTACAACTGAACGATGACGCTTGGAATGAATTTCTTAATGATAAAACGGAAAATAATTTTACTAACCCAGGATTTGTAAGAGTTAATGAATCGATAAGAACTTATGTATGGGCAATTCTCGGAGCGCAATCGCAAACACGAACATCCATTATCGGTTCTGGGACGGCGCTCGATGCGCAAAAACAGTTTGTCTCAAACGTGGAGGACGCCATTAATTCACCAGTTGACATACCATCGTCTATAAAGCGTTTTCAAGATGCATTACAGTACGCTCAATCCAAAGTGGACTTTGTTTATGCACAGGGACTATACATGTCTCCGAGTAATATGGAACTTAAGATCGGTCAAGTGATAGGCTATAATAATAAAATTGTTATTGCTACCGATCAACAAAAACCAGGTATAAATTCAGATATGAACGTCGAATTAATAACGCAAACGATCACGGGCGAAAAGGGAATAGTCAAGCCACAAACACCACATGTTTCACAAACATCTACTGACGCACAAGTGTCATCGCATATTGCGGCTAAAAATCAACAACATATCGATGAAAAAACAGCGCTTGTAGTGGGTGGAGTCTCGGTTGGTTTACTCATGATTTGGTTAATGAACTGATTTGGATAAATAGTTCTTAGTGAACTGATTTGGTTAAATAGTTCTTAGTGAATACATACAACAGCCCTGCAATTGCTACGATCAGCCCCCACAAGTTTTGACTAAGCCAAGGGGTGGTCTTAGCTAATAAATTCAATAGCCAGGAAACAACACTCCCTATTATACCGGGAAGTGCGGCCGCGGCTTTCTCAGCGAGCTTTCCCAGTGCTGAACCTAATGCTTTTAAATGCTTTTTTATCCACTCTTTTATCCCGTTTTTATCGTTAGGCGGTATCGTTAGGCGGTGTGGGCGGTGTACTACCACCTGTACTGCCACCTGTTAACGAGAGAGTCAAAGGCGATATAATAAATCCCAGCGCGGTTAAAATACTGGTAATTGTTATTCCCTGTTCTCTGAACAATGTTTTAATTTTATCGGCCAGTGTAGTGTCATCGTTGAGGACTTGATCGATAGTTTCTCGAATACGACTGATTTGCGAACGAAGTGCCTTTCTATTAGTGGAAGCTGCTTCGAGGCGGGCCGATCTTTCGTCTTCTAAGTCACGTATTCTTTTCGCTACGCGGCGTCTACTGAACTCATCGAGGTCCGCCTCGTCAAGTTTTGTTTTCTCATAAGCTATATGCTTGTCGATTTCGGATATCTTGGCTATATTATTGATGAGTTCTCCCCGCATTGTTCGCATTGTCTTGTCAAGACCTCGTAATTCCCTAATACTAAACTCCGAGAATGGTACCTGTAACGTGGAATTATCGTAATAGGTATCTAAGATTTCTCCGAGTCCGTTCGAGGCCACCATCGAGGCTGCTTCCAAATTATCTGTGTTACTGAGTTCTTCCCGCACAGTCATAAGAACCTTAGTAGTCTTCGCGGAAAGTCGTGAGTAGTCTACAAAACCTAATTTATCACGAACAGTGCCGATGCCGTGTTTAGTGGCTATAGTAGACAAGGCTAGGGGCTTACGAGTACGAGAATGCATAAGATCAATATCCGGAGCGCCACGCAGTCGCAATATTCCTTTACTATCTATCGTAAACTTTGAATAGTCACAACCAATAGGGGTATCTTTAAAGGTATCCTAATAATCGTCAACGGCTGATTGTAAAAGGGCATCATTTACGGTTGGGTTCATAAAGCTGGTTTCATCAGTATCTTCGATCGGATTCTGGTTATCAAAGTCATCAAAGGTACTTAGATCTAAGTCATTATGTTCAAAATTAGTCATTTTTATATTAAACATAGGGTACATGTTTTCAATATAACAATGTCTTCGCAACACGGACGCAAGTTAAACCCACAACGTAGACTTCGAGATCCATTAGGGGTCAAAGCAATTCGTCAGTCTGTAACTATAACTAATGACCCTAGTACCATCGATCAGAATCAAACGCTTCTGGTTCGCTTTCCTAATCTCCGTGTGTTAGTTCCGGGAACTGTCCGACTAGCATTTACGATTAGTTTGACTTCTACCAACATTAACAGGGAGCCCGTTCAGAACATAGGTCGTGCTATCGTTAAGAAAATCGCGATTAAAATTAGCGGTAATGAGGTTTTGAGTATTGACGATAGCGATGTATACTATTGCTACATGGATCTCTGGAGAACGGATAAAGAGCGGGAAAACTTACAATACCAAGGTATTTGTAATAAGAACACATTGAGATTGCGCGTGGGTGCTGAAAATGGTGTGGATACCAACGAAAAAGATAAGGCCATTGCCGACGCATTAGGTAACCGATTCTATATTCCCCTAGACTTTGAATTACTAGATTCCCACATGCCCTTTTATCAAGCATCCCTAGGTGATAGGTTAGAATACGAACTCACTTTTAATGACTACGGTAGAGTAATCAGAGCTGCTGAAGATGCTAGCTATTCCATTGACAATATCTCGCTCGAGTACGATATGATAACGGATCCCGAATTAGCCAGACAAATTCGTAACCATTATTCAGGAAGTTTAGCTATTTTGTACGATCGCGTGCTGCGACACCGAAAGATCACGAGGGACAGAAAAGATACGATGTGGAATATAAATCTAAACGTCCCCATGAGGTCGTTGAAGGGTATTTTAATGTTGTTCGAGGACCCCTCCGATGCGTTTTAAAAGAAATACCGAGAAGTTTCACAATCCCAAGATTACAAAAGTAGAATTGACTATCGAGGGCGTCCCTAATCAACTATATAGCCAAGGAATGCTAGCGTATCACCAGTGGGATGAGATTAAAAAACTTCCTTCTATAAAATGTTCTCCAGAAGTTAACGCGGTCGTGAAAGATCTGTCTCTCGGGAGTGTATCGATGGGTGAATACCTCACCACGAAGTACGCGCTATGGCTCGACATGCGAACAACGGACGATGACCAACTACAAGGCAGTTGGTGGAGAATAGAAAATGCTAGCGAGGGTGCCACCATACAGATAACGAAGCTTCAGGAATCAGCTGGTAAATTAAACATATATTTGTACGTGATTATGGATGCGCAACTTAATATACAGAATGGGAGATTCGTGCAAGCAATCTATTAATAATCTTTTACCTAAAGATCCGCACAGCTTTTATTCTAGATATTTTAGAAAGTCATTATCAGGACGTTTTCGATCATATTATTATTCTGTGTCCGACTATAAGCGTTAATAAAACATACCTATCGAGAGATTGGGTAATGAATGACGACGGGGTACACAGAGTCGATCCGGGCGATCGTTTACAAGACTGTCTCCGAGTATGTCACGAAAAATACAAAGGAGAATCAACCCTTTTCGTAATAGACAACTGCAGCGCTAGTAAAGAACTCACAAAAAAGAAAGATATGCTTTCGTATTTAGCATTTTCCGGACGGCATACTCAACATAGCGTTTTGGTACTTACTCAAAAATACAACTCTGTCCTGAAAGATCTCAGAGAGCAGACCAAATGGGTAGCGCTGTTTCATTGCAAAGACAGAGATTCATTCGAGGAATGTCTACGCGAAAATGATGTTATTTATACCAAGGGTGAACGAGATAAATTCAGAAAACTGTTAGAGGCAACGAAGCACTGTAAACTCATATTAAAAACCGATCAACAAGCTGCTTATGCAATTGCTTAGCAAATTATAGCAAAATGTAGCAAAATGTAGCAAAAATTATAGTAAATATAGCAAAATGTAGCAAAATGTAGCAAAAATACAATAAGTTGAACATTAGCGGTTAATATGACATAAAATGTGGTTTCGAAATCATCATTCTTTCGCAACATTTCATTATTACGGGATTTATTGGATATGCCATATTCCATTATGTTAGACTTAAATATCTCCTTAGGTATTACATTATGGAATGCGACGAACTCATCGAACAAATGCTCAAAGAATCTGAGCCTGATGTTGATAAATCTTTAGATAAACATAGAGAAAGACTCACGGCTTTGGTGGAAAATGTTCCCAATATTTTGGGGAAAATTATACCATCGAAAAAATTGATAACATGACCGACGAAGAGATTAAAAAACTGTACGCGCGTTATGAGTCTAGACTGGGAGCTACCATGACTAAAACGATAGGGTCTTCTATATTACAACTATACACAGTCGTAGCTAGTACGTTTCTCCCCATCCCGGCAGAACATCGCATGTATTTATGCGAATCTCTCGAGAAAGATCCATTCATCGAACACGCTATAAGTGCAGTGAGCTGTGAGTTTTATCATAGATTCGGAATGTTCTTAGCCCTGTTCACTACAGCTTTAATAACGGCTAGGTATTGTCAATTTAAACAAAGATGTCCACTTAATAATAATGGAGACTCAACAGGTGACACCACAGATTGTGAACGAGGAACAACAGATTGTGGAAACGCAACAACAAGTGAACACACAACAACAAGTGAACGAGGAACCACCAGTGAATGCACCACATGTGAATGAGAAAATACTAAAAGCTAGAGTTACTAAGAACCCCCCAAAAATAGCCGCAGGAAGAAAGGGTGGGCTGGCGCGCAAAGCGAAATTAATAAATAATTCAAATATTAATCCGATTAAAACATGGGCACTAGTAGGAGTTGCTGGTATAGCGGCTGTATGGTTGTTTTATAATACCGGAGAAGAGAAAACGTCACCCCCGCCGCAACAACAAGTTCAATTAGAGGTTAGCCCGCATATAATGCTATAATAAGCATGACTACTCCAGTTACAGAAGGTAAAATGTTGGTAAACGCGACGTATCATTCAGCGGTGGTCACCGGCTTGGCCATTGGCTATGCCCGTATGGCTAAAATGATTACTTAAGCCACACCTCCCAAGCTAGATTTTAATGGATTTGATATAGGTATGATGGTTCTGGATATTGGATTGGCTATGGCAACGAAGGATATGCTCATCAAACAAGGACTTATCCCGGAAGACATAATGAAGTAATTAAACATTTGAATATTTTATATTGATATACTATGGCATCAATTGCGATGATGGTCGGTGGAGCTGTTGTTAATGCTCTAGCTTTTTCGGGGAGTAATTATTTATTTTCCAGTATGAGGGAATCAAACGCTAAAGAAGTTGAAGAGGAACGTAAACGACATAACGAAGCTTTAGAACAATTCCAAACAGCCCAGTTACAATATACGCAGCAGAGAATGAAGAGATTAGACTTTATTCATGAAAAACTGCTTAAGGAAGGACATTCAATTCAAACGTTTAAGGATGTCGAATATGCCATGCACGAATACTACCTCGTTTTTGGGAAAAAACTAGACCCAATACTGAGACCAACAATGAGTCAGTTTTATACACCCTCAGAGGAACAAAAGAACCGCGAGGTCGCATTTGTGATTATTGGGTTATCTGCTGTATTGATTTTCAGCTATTCACTAGTGTAGCTGTGATTTGCATTTAGACAAATGATATGATAGATGTATAAACCATGAATAATTGCAAATTTACACTCATGGGGAAGACGACTCTATGTAATCGACGCTGTGTTGATATTTACTGCGGTATACACAATTATTACATCAGGCGCGGACACTTAAACTATACGTGTTCTGAATGCGGGATAGGGGTCAAAGGTCGTTATTGTTTATGTAAGAAACACGGTGCTGATAGGGTCAGGAACCAGATTATTTATGCTAGGAAGAGAGATTACATCAATGAGAGGAATAGGTTGGGGAGAATACGTATTTGGATATATGAAAACAACCAATTAGACATTTGTCTCATTTTGCATATACCATTCAACCACAATGGTTTTTATCAGAGGGTTGAAGGCTATGGCAAAGCAAAGTGGCCTACGTGGATATTCTCGAATGAGAAAAGCTGAATTGATTACCTTACTCGGTTTGGAATACAACAAACCCCAGACTGTTAGGGAACTCAAAGCTCAAGCGAGAAACAGTGGGCTGAGAGGTTATTCTCGAATGAGAAGAGCTGAATTGATCGCTTTACTGGATAATAATGATGATAATGTTGATGATATTCAACATAATAATGATATTCAACAACAACAAGAATTAATATTTGTACCCATATCCGCCGGCGTTGGTAAATATCTAAGAGGTTGGAAGATGGATATGAATTCCAACATGGATGTTAACGATATTAAGCCCATCATATCCAGCAAAATTAACGAGGGGTTAGATGATTTACATAGTATAAAATACCAGCTGACTATTAAAATGTCATTGAGTAAAAGTAACACAGACGATAGCGTCGAATATACCGAACCATATTTCCGTAGCAATCAAGAAGTTATAACCGAATCTGATACTATAAACGCATCATTAGATACATCAATTCAGAGGATACAGGAAACTTTAGAACGCTGGACTAATAGAGGTTCGGGTTGGGGTGTGGATAGAATCGATAGTTTATATTTAGATATAGCAAATTATATGCCCTTCAAAGGTGGTTCTTATATAGATTTACCCCCGTATTATAAGAAGAAAAAAGCCATAATTAACGTAAAAAATAAATCCGATGACTGTTTAAGAATGATGATAAGATCTGCATTGTTCCCCGTAGACAAGCATCCGGATAGACCTTCTAGCTATCCCCAAAACGATGGACTCAACTTCGATGGTATAGACGAACCTACACCAATATTACAAATTGATAAGGTGGAAAAGCAAAATAATTTAGCTATAAATGTTTTCGGACATTCTAAAGGAATTGTTGTACACAGGATAAGCTCCGCTCCGGAACATATTCCCAGAATCAATTCATTTCTGATCGAAAAAGATGGTAAATATCATTATACGTGGATAAAGAGTTTAAACAGGGTGCTATACGATCAAACAAAACATAAGGAAAAGAAATATTTCTGCGAAAGATGCCTGCATGGGTACAGCAGACAAGATCTATTAGAAGCGCATAAAGAAGACTGTAGAGGTGTTGGACAGACCGCTATCAGGATTGATATGCCTAAAGAGGGAAAAAATATATTAAAATTTGAACATTATTGTAATCAAATGCCAGTACCGTACGTAATTTACGCCGACTTCGAAGCGCTTATCAAACCCATAGAAAATACCGAACGCAATACTGATAATAGTTTTACGTACAAAACTCAAGAACATATTCCTTGTGGGTTTGGATATATAGTTGTAAGGTATGATGGGAAAACAAACCCGCCCGTCATTTACAGAGGTTCCGATGCAGCGGGAAAGTTCCTAGAATTTCTACAAAATGAAGAGAGAATAATCAGGGAAAAATTATCGTGTAAGAAACCCATGCGTATGACGAGGGATGATTGGAGGGCCCATAAGAAGTCAACGAGTTGTCACGTTTGTAATAAACCCCTGGATGGGGATTCCGTAAGAGATCATTGTCACGTCACGGGTCATTATCGGGGAGCCGCACATAACGAGTGTAACTTGAAACTAAAAATGAATTCTCAAACAATACCCATCCCCGTTGTGTTTCACAACCTTAGGGGATACGATTCACATCTCATTATGCAAGCTATCTCAAAGACCGACGGCGGTTTAATGTGCATTCCTAACAATATGGAAAAATACATATCGTTCTCGTTGACTAAACCTATACATTATAGGGACAAGGATGGGAAATCTAGAATAAAGCAAAGTAATGGGCTTAGATTCATAGACTCCGTACAGTTTCTGTTATCTTCCCTGGACAATTTAGCTAATGCGAACAATCCCGATGACTTTGCAATAACAAATCAATATACCGATAAGATAACTCGTCATTTGTTGCTGAGAAAAGGTGTATATCCTTACGAATATATGGATGATTGGTCTAGATTCGAAGAAACTGAATTACCACCCCTCGAATCATTCTAAAGTAACTTAACAGAATCTAAAATAACAGATGCCGATTATGAACACACTCTGACGGTCTGGGATAAATTAGGTTGTAAGAATTTAGGCGATTATCACGATCTGTACTTAAAAACCGATGTACTGTTACTCGCCGATATCTTCGAGATATTTAGAAAGACATGTTTAAAACAATACGGCTTGGACCAAGCATGGTACTATTCCAGTCCCGGACTATCGTGGGATGCATTGTTGAAGAAGACCAGCGTAGATCTAAAACTACTCACAGATTACGATATGCACTTGTTTATTGAGAAAGGATTAAGAGGTGGTATATCGATGGCAGCGAAAAGGTATTCTAAAGCTAATAATAAATTAGTGGAAGGATACGATGCTAGTAAACCCGACACTCACACATTGTATCTCGATGCTAACAATTTGTACGGATGGGCTATGAGTCAACCTTTACCCACGGGTGGTTTTGAGTTGGTCAATGTGAATGATATCCATAATAATGATGCAAATAAAGGGTACATACTAGAAGTTGACTTTGAATATCCAAGTTCGTTACATAAAGATCATAACAGTTATCCGCTAGCTCCCGAAAGATTAATGGTTAATAAAGATTGGATGTCGGAATATCAACACTCCTTGATGGGTAATAGTAGGTTAGCTAACGTAGAAAAACTCGTACCAAATTTGATGGATAAGACAAAATATATAGTTCACTTCAGAAATCTCCAGTTGTATCTATCGTTAGGTATGAAACTTAAGAAAATACACAGAGTTCTAAAGTTCGATCAAAGCCCTTGGATGGAGCCCTATATAAGGCTGAACACAGATTTAAGAAAGATAGCTACCAGCGATTTCGAAAAGAATCTGTATAAGCTCATGAATAACTCAGTATTTGGTAAAACTATGGAGAATCTAAGGAAGCGTGTTGATGTTAAATTAGTCAGATCTAATGAGGAAGAAAGACTCAGGAAACTTATAGCCAGTCCGGCTTTTAACAGAAGCAAGATATTCGATAACGACTTAGCCGCGTTGCATATGCAGAAGAGTAATATAAAATTCAACAGACCGGTGTACGTCGGTATGAGTATTCTCGACTTGTCAAAACACTTAATGTATGACTTTTATTACAACGAACTTAAGAAGCAATACGGCGATAGATGCAAGGTGTTATATACCGACACAGATTCTTTGTTGATGGAAATACAAACCGAGGATGTGTATAAAGATATGGCAGAAAAAATAGATATGTACGACACGAGCGATTACCCAAAAGATAATCCACTGCACAGCGTAGTAAATAAAAAGGTATTAGGTAAGATGAAGGATGAATGTGCTGGGACCCCTATAGCGGAGTATGTAGGATTAAGACCTAAGATGTATTCTATAAAAAAGTCCGATAATGGAGAGATAAGAAAAGCCAAGGGTGTTAAGAAGTATGTGGTAAAAAAGCATATCAAACACGAACAGTATCAAGAATCATTATTCAACGGTAGAACTTTCAAACATGAGATGAACTTTTTAAGAAGTTACAATCATAGGATATATGGATTAAGAATCCATCATTATCCCCCTTAGATACAAAGAGATGGATTGATAATGATGGTGTAACTACCAATGCTTATGGTTATGGTGGTAATACCGTACCGTCGGGAACTATGAACAACTCTTCTCGTACAAATGCCCCACCCGGTCCATCTTGAAGATAATAAAGAATAGGCTCTCCTTCTTTTGTAACCAATCAACTAATGTTATAAGTCTTAAGGGACCATATGGGATCGGTTGCGCGACGTAGGCCTCCTTCGAGTTCACCTGCCTGGTATAAATATCTTACCCTTACTCTGTCCGGAAGTTTTCGTTCTTTGCCTCTCCTTGGTGCTGAAGATTCGGAAGTCACGGATTGCATTTTAATAGCATTGGATGGTTTCTTCCCTATTAATCTCGTTACTTCATTATTCAGCGCTGATACAACAGCTGATAATCGTGTCACCCATTCGGTTGATCACAATCGCTCCGATTTCATTTCGATCCCATACTGATAACCAAACAAACGTTCCGCTAATGTCCTGTTAAATCTTTCGACGATAGCTTGACTTCGGTGGGCCTCTCTTTCACCACGGACGATTTCGACATCGGGCTTTGTTAACAGTTTAGTTATCGATCCCATAAACTCGCGACCGGGATCTACTTGAAATAGCTTAGGCCATTTTAGCGGTCGGCCTTTATATATGCGACTCAGTACATTAGCTACTTCTGTTGAATCTTTCGAAGTTAATGGCTCAGCCTCTTTGTATCGACTAGCCACATCCACTACTGTTAAAGCGTATTTATACGTTTTGCGTTTTACCTTATCGTGGGGAAGAAACAAGAGGTCAGCCTGATGAACTTCATTCGTTGTAAAAATATCAAATTTCTTCCTCGGTAAATATATTTGCCACATCGCTTGTTTCTTTAACCAATCCTTGGCCACATCTTTAGATACCTTAGCTAATTTTTTTATTGCTCCTACACCTTTCCAATATCCTCGTGGGCTATAGTAAATTTTATTCATGATTAATTAATATTGATGTTTCTTTTAATACGACTTATGACTATCGTTGAATCACATCATCATTTACGCATAAAAAATGCCCCCTGTAGTAGCAGTATAGGTATATGAACCCGGCTCCAGTGGAAGTGGTCCAGAACCCCCATTACCTTTAAAAATTTATATCATAGACTCCAGGTGGTGGTGAGCTGGAGCCAATTTAGCTGAATCTTATGACTATCGTTGAATCGCATAGTAATTTTGGCATAAAAATCCCTCTGTAGTGATGGTATAGGTATATAAATCTGGCTCCAGTGGAAGTGGTCCAGAACCCCCATTACCTATACTACTTCTGGAGTGAGTCCTGAGAAGACTTTGTGTGATATCTCCTCTTTGTACAGGAGATTAGTTAGTTCTTTAGTGACTAGTTTGGAGTACTCCTCTGTTGGGTTGTACTGTAATTTACAATTGAATTTGGTGTCAGAGAGTTGTCTTTCAGCTTCTCTAATGTAGTCCGTAGTATTTTGAATTACTACAGCCGAGCCCTTGTCTGCCTTTTTGATGACAATTTCTTTGTTATTTTTTAGGTTAAAAATGGCAGCAGTTTGGGCGCCATTTAAGTGTGGACGCCGAAAGGTTTTATCTTTAATTTTTAAGAAATCATTTGTGACTGCTTTGATAAATGATTCTAGTGTAGGATCATAATTATTTCGAGGTACCCATGTGCTTTTAGGCCCCAAAATTCTGTCTAAATGCGCATCTTTATTTTGCGTATTGTTGGTATTTTCCAAACCGTGAAAGAAATGGGCTAGTCTTAATTTTCTAAAGAAACTTTTTAGATCAGATAGTGTCTGACTCTTGTCTATAGTTCTGTGAGTGTGACTAAAAGTTAGTCCTTTGTTAAGTAGGTCTAATTCCCAGTTACTTAATTGGTGGTCAGAGAGATTGACAACAAAGCAATCTTCAATATTTTTATTTGAAGAGTTGTTGATGTTCAATTTGAGCAATTGGTTACAAAGATTGGAATGTTGAGCAGAGTTGTTATAAATGCGAAGTTTATTAATGAGAGCAAAGACCACTCGCTATTTTCACATTTAATTAACGTTCGCGTTGATTTCAAGATTTACAGTATGTTTTTAAAAGCTATGTTGATGCAGTGATATTATTATGATCCCTAAAGTATTTTGTATGTATATTAATACCCAATGTTGATCCATGATCCAAACTATTTTTTTGTTTATGATAAAACACAAATTTGTGTAAGGTGCACACCTGAGTATAGGTGCTTTTTCTTGTATTGTGCACAGTCAAAAACTACATTGTATCGCTTCAGGTGAACGAACAGGAGATTACAAACTTGGTCAATAAAAAAGAGAAAGTTGCGATAAAACATCACTAGACATGATGATTTACCATTCATTATATTTTTTTGTCTTGCTATGCATTGTTTTATTTGCAGAGATTAAGATTATCATGTGGATTTGTCTTGTAAACTAAGCCAGAAATAGCAATTTCCTGTACACACAGTTTGGTGATTGAGTTTAAAAATATCCAATAATATCATACATGTGTACATACACAAACTATCAAGTAGTACCTTTTTCATCACAAGACAAACCTTAATGCACTGACCAAAGCAAAGTTGGCCCTAATACCTCCAGGCATGGATAATTACCCCAGTTAATTCTGAAGCACAGTTTTTTTTATGACCACGCCTGGATTTGAGGTATCGTTTCCTCATTTGGGTTATTACTGGATTATTGACCAAGGGTAATTATTTTTCTGTATTCCTGTAATGATTTGTGTATAATGTTTCTTCAATATAGGAGTGGAAATCAACTAATCATGTGAGGGTCAACCATTTGTATGGCAGTGATTTTTGAAGATGCTAAGAAATCATCCTTTGCTTTGATTCAGCTGATAAAATCCTAGTATGGGAGCACTATTGATTGATTTGGTAATTAAAAGTGTAAAGGGCTTTCAGCACATAAGTCATGTCTGTAAATGAACATCACCAACTACCACTGAGTTGACAGCACCAAGGTGAGATTTGCAATAAGGTAAGTTTAAAACAGAGGACAGTGTTGGTCTGCTTCTGTTGATATGCAGGAACACAGCATGAAAAGAATAAGGCATGTGTGACTGAAAACATGTCAGAAGTTGAAGCAGGCCATGAGAACAAAATACCAAACATTTTGTTGTGTCATTTAAAAAGGTTG
The DNA here is from genome assembly GCF_023055435.1 of Haliotis rufescens. Classification (NCBI taxonomy): domain Eukaryota; kingdom Metazoa; phylum Mollusca; class Gastropoda; order Lepetellida; family Haliotidae; genus Haliotis; species Haliotis rufescens. The sequence continues at coordinate 2,537,510 of NW_025964383.1, forward strand.
AACATTTTAGTTTGATGATTGCAAAATACTTCTGCATCACATGGCATCTTATGGGAAGACATTGGAACAAGCATTCTGAAATCTTTTGGGGAAGGGTAATCTTCTTTTTGAATGTTTAGGATAAAAAAAAAGACGTCTCCAGGCTTCTCACATTACTCTCATGATGGAGATAGTCATGTTATGAAACATATATTACAAGAACACATTGTTTGCAAGTTGGTTATTACTACATTCATGCACATGAATATGTCTAGCTTACTATGGAAGTAGTCCGGTGAACAGTTCAAAACTGTATTGCAAATAAATGATGTCTTTCTTCTTTCAGATATGTTGACAAGTAATTGTGACCTACTTGACTTGTGACTGATTTTTAAGTTCTGAAGCCTTGATAGTTGTTGAATTATTATTGATCATAGCACATGATAACCTCTGTACTCCATGGAGGCCACCATGAAATATTTCATAGACTGCCATGATCTGTCATTCAGAATTATTTCTTGTAGCAGACTCCGTGAATGTTTTTTTCAAATTTGAACTACGCCACTGATGCTGCAATATGATGGTCTAGGTAAAAAAATAATATGTCCTAAAAAAATCAGTGTGCATTATATGTAAAGTCAGGCCACTAAAAGTTTATTCCCGTCAGTGAAGCTGAACTATAGACAACTACACACACAAAAAAAAGTTAAGCACACCCCTATTTCTGAACCATGACAAATGGCAAAAATCATGGCATGGGATGACTGACCACAGGAGCTGGGCGATACCAATGTCATTGGAGAGAACAAACATTTGACAACAAATAAAGAAGATATAGGTGAGTTGTGAATGAAATTTACTGACAAAAACATCATGGTAACACAGGTACTGTTTTTGACCTTAGACAATACCTAAAAAAAAGTGTGGAGCTGCAGGATTAAGTAAACGAGTTACGTTTCATGTTTCATGTGAAAATGTTCCTTAAAGTCTCTACTTGACATGACACGTGAAACAGATCAGTAGCGGGTATAACCGCCACGTGCCCGGATGACGCATTCCATCCTACGTCTCATGCCCCCAGTCAGACGTTGGATCTGTTGATGGGTCAACAACAACCACTCCTGATGCAACTCTGCTTCGATATGCTGGCGTAAATATTGTACAGGAGGATCTCGTGCCTGTATGCGCTGCCCCAGAATATCCCAAACATGTTCAAGGGGGTTCAAATCTGGGCTCATTGCTGGCAAGGGTATAGTCGTTATTGCATTGGCCTTCATGTAATCCATGTCTGCATGCGAACGATGAGGCCTGGCATTGTCATCCATGTCCTGAGGTCGAGTAGCAAGAGGGTGGTTGTCAAACGACTGGATTCTAAACGTCCCAGATGTACTGAGCCCCTGTTAAGTTGCCCCTTATGGTGACCAAATCCATGAGAGATACACTCCAAAACCATTACCGAGCCCCCACCGTATGCAGCAGTCGGTTGAATGTTCATTGAGGTGTAGGTCGTGTTCTGGTGCCTCCAAACACTCGTTCTTCCATCAGTGACAAGGAGCAGAAAGCGACTTTCATCTGACCAATGGATCCGTCTCTAAGATCTCAGCTTCCAGTTCTGTCGCGCAATACACCATGCTAAACGAGGAGCTTTGTGGTAATCTCTCAACAAGGGACGCTTTATGACCCGTCTAGCCCTCAGTCTTGCTGCATTCAGCCGGTTCCTGACGGTTCTGGTGCTGAAACGACGATTGGGCAACCACAGCTGTTTCAGACGAGTCCTTGTTAAAAAGGGTTCGAAGTAGGTCCCTGTCTTCGTGATGTGTCGTCACAGGAGGTCTTCTGGATCTGGGACAGTCCTGTACATCACCGGTCTAAGCATGTTTCTCGACTAAATGGCTTACGGCAGTGTGATGATATCCCAAATTCCGACCAAAGGCATTACAAGAAATTCCTGCGTTATGAATGCAGATCATTTGCCATCTTGTGGCATTTGATAATCGCCTTCGTGCCATGGTCACACAATGTCATGGAATAACTGTTTTAAACCGGGCTTAAGAAAGCAATTTTAACGTTTGATATACTGCTTTTAGAGATACTCGAGGGTAGCATGCTGCACGGGCATACCATGCATGGCATGTGAGCTTTTGTCACGCATCACTGATTACATCATCTCGAGAAAACATAATTCTTCCAGTAATTATATCTTGCATGACTGTTACAAATATTGGGACCAAACAATAATGAAATATATTAGGGTGTACCTAACTTTTTTCTTTGTGTATACATCAACACCTGTCATATTGCATGGTTATATGTCAAGGTTTTAGGTCACTGTGAAGGTCATTCACTCATGAATTGACATGTAAATGGTTTCATTCAGAAAAAGTATGGTGTGGAGACCACATATTTGTAACACCACATAAGTCTGCAGAAAGGATGTTGCATTTGATTGGCTAAGATCGCAGGTGAGTATCTGTGTGTGAAGTGGAGTCCTGAAATGTGTACACAATACCTGGATTTGCTGCTGTTTTTGCATGAAATGCAAACAACTTTCTAGTTATTCTTCTGTATCATGGCGATAGGTAGAAAACTGAGGTACCATAATAATTTTTTTACTGTATTTAATTGATTTCCTTTTGTAAACTTTGGGGATTGCAGCAGCTACTGATGCCTTTTTGTTACTATCAATACATATGCAGATTAAGCAGTGCCATTATACTTGGGCAAATATGCCTTGTTTGTTGGTAATTAATTATGCTTTAATTGCATTGTTGTAAATTATATTCAATCTGCTCTATGTTCATTGAAACAGTCAGTTCAAGATGTTAGTCACAGGGATCGAGGACAGGTTGACAACATTGCTTTCTTGATGTTCTCTACTCTAGTTGCCTGAAAGGTGGATGCCACATGGGAGAGTAGCTTATGTTAGCTTCTCATTGGCTTACATGATATTTTGGTGGTGTGTAGTCTTCATATGAGGTTTTTTAAAATAAAACAAATCAGATATTTGAAAACAATTTTGTCTGAATGACTATATGACGTTTTTGTCATCTGTGAACGCTTTGTTTTAGCTCCACTGACAAAGTGAAATTGGCAGTGGTGGCATCTATAAACATCTCTTCAGATTGGACCAGATCATTGGATGCCAATATTATCCATTTTGTCTGTAAATCAACCACATAACATCTCTGATGACCTTACCTTCTCTCGAAAGGCATTCTCAACTTGACAGATGAAGTTGAAATTTGGCTTGCATGTTCCTTCGAATGATGTCATCATATTTGATTCTTATCACTACAAAATTTCACAAAAGATGTTTTAAACCATATGCTCATTGGCAATCAACATAAACTGAGGCGTGGTATCTCAGTGTGGAAGCACTATAAATCGGCATCAGTCCGGACTAGTACAAGCAGCCACACACACACACACACGTGCCTGCACGTCGCTAAATAAGTGCAATAATCTTGGACGCGACGTTAAACCCCATTTCACCTCACCTCACCTCACCTCACCTTAAACATCTCAGAAACCACTGGACCAATGAAGCTGAAACCTCACATGCTTGTTCCCACCAATGAAAAAAACTTGGGAGTATGACAGGACATCATTTGGCAGCTACTATACACCCTGTCAGTAAAGTATGAGGACAATAGTAGGGTCATAAGAAGGCACCATGAATCTTGGAGATCCCTGTATTACCACACCTATTGTGAGGAAGATCGTGCGTAAAGGGCACCTCATCGCAGCGGGTATGGAAATGAATACCATTCTTAAATCTAGATATCAACATGACACCAGACCTATTGAAAGAGTGAGTGAGTGAGTGAGTGAGGTTTTACGCCGCTTTTAGCAATATTCCAGCAATATCACGGCGGGGGACACCAGAAATGGGCTTCACACATTGTACCCATGTCGGGAATCGAACCCGGGTCTTCGGCTTTAACCACTAGGCTACCCGACCGCGACCTATTGAAAGAGATTCTCATGCAAGTTATGCGAAACCTCACAAGCGTGCTCCCTCTCATGCGGTTACGTGGCCCAGCCAGATGTACGCAGATAGCGAAGATGATGTTACATCACAAACTCACAACCATTATACGGCACGTTCCTCTTCAAGCCACAGATCTGACAGTCGAGACAGTACTATTCCACGTCATCACAGCTCACCCCAGCACATCTTGCCAAGGGAGAGCAGGTCCATTCCAAAAATGCTACTTCTATGGAATGGAATCTATCCCAAAGGACATATTTAAGCCTTATGGTTGCACACTCAAAGACATTACTGAGGAATTATACAATCTTATTCTGGCTGTACGTCCTACCAACAAGAAAGGGCAACGGACAAAGACTTTCGGTCGCTTAGGAGCAAGTATCAACAGCTGAAGAATTTTACACTCTTTCCATCATACATGGGCAAGACAGTTGACAAGACTGAAGCGTCATCAAATGGATCACTTGTACACAACATTAGACTTGGGATGTCATCTATCAACAAGAGTGTCCACAATTACCTCATCGCTCTTTTCCCGCTACCTCCTACTATTGATTAGGATTTCAAGAAGCCCAACACTACGTTGCAAGTAGAGTTGGCTTGGAAAAGCGATCTGGATGACGTCAACAAATAGATGTTGAATATCAGCTCTTTCGTCAACTGCATTGCTGCATGCATTCGTCACGTCATCCCTCAAAACCTTCCCTGAGAGACTCAAGTCAACAAGTCCCTGCACCAGGTGGGATTCATTCACACCTCTTTGGACCATATCCTTAATCAGCGCAGATATGGATATCGGCACAGCTCTCACTTATGCAACAAATCATCAAGTACTTCACATTATTCCAGAACCGCTGAATATGTCCATGTTGTCGCAGCCTGTTACAGCTTTGGAGATCCGGTAGACTTTTTGCAGTCAAGGAAGAAATCACCAGGGCAACCATGCAGATTCCAGGAGTCCACTATCAGCATGGCATCAAAGATCCAGAAGCCAGATCCTTCCTAAGAGAAAACATATGACGTTGGTGTTATTCCTTTCTTTCCCCAGCCTGGAAGGACAGAGCTTCATGTCCTGAGGCCAGTGTTTCCAAGAATTAGCTGCCGTGTTCAGTAGCAGTACCGTGTGCATAAAAAGAGATAGAGGCGTCTACCACAGAAGTATACTGAGTCAAATTAAAAACTTCACATTTTTAAAAGTAATCCCATATATGATATACAACGTACAAATGTATCAGAGAAGGTAATTTTTAATCATTAATGTCCAAAGAAGGATTTTAATTAACGGTGGTAACCATAATTTGTTCCAAGCACCTACGGTATTCGGTAATAACATCAACAGTTTAAATCATAAGTCCCAAGCACGAGAATCTGATGGCACACAAGTTCAGTAGCGTGTATGGCCACCATGTGCGTTGACAACTGCCACACAATGCCTCCGCATGGACCTTGTGATGCTTGTGAACACATGATTGGGAAGACGACGCCATTGTTGCTGCAAAATGGTGCCAAGATCTTGCAAGTTCTGTGGTTGGTTCTGGAGAGTGCGCAGACTTCTGCCAAGAGAATCCCAGACGTGTTCGATGGGATTGAGGTCGGGAGACCTTGACGGCCAGTCCATGACGTTGACTCCCGCATTCTGAAGGAAATTCCTTGTCAAAATTGTTGTGTGGGATCTGGCATTGTCGTGTTGGAAGATCAAACCGGGTCCATGTGCTGCCATAAAAGGCAGAAGTTCTGGTGCCAGTAGCTGGTCGCCGTAAGCAGCAGCGTTGAGGTTGCCACGGATGACAAGGAGCCTGGAACGTGCATTGCCACAGAAAGCACCTCACACCATGACACTTCCGCCTCGAAATCTGTCAACTTCCTGTACACAACACTGGGCGTAACGTTCAGGACGGCGCCTCCACAGCCTCGCCCTACTATCATGGTATAACATTTATACTAAGTTTTCCTATAATAATTAGATCCACATCAAGTGCTTTTATGACTTATCATGGTGTAATATTTATACATCATTTCATATAATTATAGTTTAGCAAGTAATACTTATCATCAGGTAAAATGCATATATAAAATATCAGTAGTTTCAGTTATAGCTTTTTTAGATAGATGCTTGCCTAAGGTAATGGGAGCGCATCTAGACATACTATTCAATAAGACAAGAGTTACGTCTACATAGTTATAGTAAATAAAATTGTGATTAGTCTCCTGTGACTCTGGCTCTTTGCTGACTAATTCCCCAAGAAAACCAGCACGCCATTTGAAAGGTATTGTTCACCCAGAACAGTTCCATGATAATCTGGCGGAGAATCATCGTTTTCGGAACCACGGATTCCAGGAACTAACTACAACCAGCTACAAGAACCCATTGGAGGACATGTCCAACCGTGATCATCTGATGGAATAACAAGCAAGCTGCATCTACCTCTGACCTCAACACTGGATGAAAGACAACCAACTCCTCCAAAGACACCAACAAAGGAAGAAAAAGTCTTCAAATATTGTAAGTACTACATTGTTGATTACTTGTCTTTCTTTAATTTAGTACGGTACATACTAATAGGTGTCATGGCAAATATGGAGTCTGGAATGGAAAGTAACTTTGAAAGTGAAATTCCAACAGTGTCTTTAGTTACGCCCCTTGCCAAAAGTGTAATTCAGGCAAAATTTGGCACAACAACAACAAATTGTTTAGTAGACACAGGGGCATCCATTTGTTGTATTTCGTCTGCTTTTCTGAGCACAGCTTTTGAAAACCTTACTCTTGGAAACTCATCCTTTCCACAGGTTAAAGGTGTTGGCGGCGAATTGCATAAAGTGTTAGGTTCAGTTGTGTTAGATTTTGTCATTGAGGATCAGGAATTTTCTCAAAGATTCTATGTACTGCCTACACTGCCGAAGGCAGTGATACTAGGTGAGAACTTCCTTAATGACAATGATGCAGTCTTAGGTTATAGCTGTCATTCCTTGATACTTAACAACAGCACATCAGATAGGCAATATATCAATTTCATAGCCAATTCAGTGCAAGAGATTAGTGGATTAGCAAAAACAATAGATCAGATTTACATCCCCCCTCAGAGTGAAATTCATTTCAAGGTTAGACTATCAGAGACCAAAGAGGATTCCCTCATCCTCATTGAACCCATTGCTTCCCTCACTGCTCATTCTGAAGTAGCAGGTGGTAGAACTCTTTCCAAAGTGAAAAGCAAAACTGCTACATTTAGGCTTATGAATCCCTCCCAAGAAGAAAAGGTTCTTGACAAGGGTACAGTTGTAGGCAAATTTAGTTACATTGACAAAGACACTGTTTTTGAAATCGACTCTGACCAACCATTCATCAGTACCGTTAACACAAACAATGAGAAGAAAGACAATGACACCAGGAATTATGTTAAAATTGCACAAGAGTTAGGATTTGATTTGACCAATACACAACTGACTCCAGACGAACGACACAGACTACTTAGATTTTTGGGACAAAATAGAAACATGTTTTCAACGAGTCTTGCAGATTTAGGTAAGACTGACATGCACCAACATATCATTGACACTGGCAACCACCCACCCGTTAAGAGTAGACCACATCGCCAATCTCCTCATCTCCAAAAAGTCACCAAAGAACTTATAGATGATTTTCTGAAGTATGATTTGATCGAGGAGTCTACTTCTATGTATTCAGCTCCCATTATCCTAGTCAAGAAACATGATGGCTCATTTAGATTTGTTTGTGACTACAGAAAGTTGAATTCTGTCACTTTACCAATGTCATGGCCTCTTCCTGTTTTTGATGATGTTGTTGATAACATCGCCAATGCACATGCTAAGATCTTCTCAACTTTAGACCTTGCCAATGGCTTCTTCCAAGTGCCATTACATGAAGATTCAAAGCATAAAACTTTCGTCACCCATCAAGGCCTTTATCAATTCAAACGCTTGCCCCAAGGTTTGACAAATTCTCCACTTTGTTTTCAACAGCTCATGAGCAAAGTGCTAAGAAAATTGCTTTTTAAGGTTGCGCTGATTTACATTGATGATTTGATAATTTACAGCAAAAACTTTGAAGAGCATCTCCAACATTTGGAGCAAGTATTTTACTATCTCAAACAGGCAAAATTAACACTTAACCCATCCAAATGCAATTTTGCAAAGTTTCTTTTCTGGGTCATGTTTTATCATGTGGAGGTGTTCAAGTTGATGACAAAAAGATTGAAGCAATTAGAACCTTTCCAGTGCCCAAATCACAAAAGCAGATTCGCTCCTTCTTAGGTCTCACAAACCTCTACAGGAAGTATGTGAAAAATTACGCTCACATAGCGCTTCCACTGAATGCCTTGCTAAAGAAGCATTCAGAGGCAGAAGTAGGAAAGAAACCAAAGTTCCAATGGTCACTTGAGTGTGATCAGGCATTCAACACACTCAAACATGCTATGACTAATACACCTGTTCTGGCTTATCCAAATTTTGACAAAGAATTTCTTCTTGCAACTGATGCCAGTGATATGTGCATAGGTTTTGTTTTGAGTCAAAAAGATGAGAAAAATAATGAACATCCAATAGCTTTTGGTGGAAGAGCTCTTCATGGCAACGAAAAGAACTGGAGCATAACAGAAAAGGAAGGCTTAGCTCTAGTTGAAGCCATTAGATCCTTTCGTCCATACCTTGCAAATTCCAAATTCAAAGTCTACACTGACCATATAGCATTGAAATGGCTGAAATCCATCAAGGATGCCACAGGTAGGTTAGGGCGATGGTCTTTGGAACTTTCTACCTACACTTTTGACATTGTTCATCGCAGCGGCAAAGCCAATGGGAATGCCGATGCTCTCTCACGTAGGGAATATGAGGAAAATATTAACTGTAATGATCAGACAGAAGAAGATGCTGAGAAAACAGTCTTCTCAGTAACTTCAACTCAGCAAAGCAAATCAACTAGCAGTACCACAATCTTGCCAAACACCCATTCATCCACACAGGTCACACAGACAACTCAGACTGAGGATATTTGCACACCTATTGTCAGTCACTTAGAATCAGACACACAGTCAGCACATTGGTCAGTCACCTTTGAATATGAAGAGGATTATCAGTCAGTACCAGTTAATGTTGTCGCAGCATTACATGCTACAAATGCTGATGTTACCTAAGACACATTGGTTGAAGTAAGTATAAAAGAACATCCAAATTTAAGTCACCTACAAAGGATTTGTCCAGATTTCATCCAAATCTTTGACTACAAAGAGGATGATGTCCTTCCGTGAAATGAAAAGGATCGTCAAAAGATTCTTATCGAAGCCAATACTTTTGAAACTGATGAAGGCATCCTATACAGATTCATTCCACAAAGACAGAAAGGCCATGCAGACAAGTTCATTAAACAGCTGGCAGTCCCAAGAACCCTCAGAAATCAAGTCCTGCAATCCTATCATGAATCAGAGTTTGGCGGTTGCCACCACGGGAAAGAAAGGATGCACAACACCATGAGACCTAAGTACTACTGGCCCAAAATGTACAGCGATATTGCTACTTATGTCCAGACGTGTGAAGTATGTCAACAGACCAAGAGGCACTACCATGGCAAGAAGGCACCACTCAGTCCACTACCAGTAGAAGAGGTCTTCACCCGATGGCACGTTGACATTCTCGGTCCCCTGCCAACAACACCAGACAAGTACAAGTACATTTTGGTCATCACAGATGCATCATCCAGATGGTGTGAAGCCTTTCCACTTCGGACCCAAGAAGCCAAAGAAGTAGCAGCTGTTCTCGTCAGAGAAATATTTGTCGGTATGGCGCTCCAAGGACCTTAATTTCAGACAGAGGTCAGAACTTCATGTCCAAACTAATCAAAGCAATTTGTGAACTTTTGGCAAATAAATTTACCCATACCAGCCCATACCATCCTCAAACAAACAGCTGTGTAGAAAGGCTCAATTCTTATATCAATCAATCACTAAGAGCCTATTGTAACAAGTCTCAAAATGATTGGCCCCGTTTTATTCCTAGCATCATGATGGCCTATCGGATGGCCCCAAATTCATCAACACAAATCCCTATATGTTATGCTTTTTGGCCGAGAAATGAGAGCTCCGCAAGATGTAGCATTAATTCCAAAAGAAAATTTAGGCCACAATAACAAAAGTTATCTTTCAAATTTGCTTAAGGAGCTGGAAATCACTAGAACAATTGCAGCTGAAAACACTGCTCGGGCTAAGGAGGTGTATTCAGAACAATATAATCGAAAGGCTAAAGAACCAGAATTCGCCCCAGGTCAAAGAGTTTGGCTTTATTGTCAAAAAGTTGAAAAAGGCTTTTCCAACAAATTAACCAAAAAGTGGTATGGTAGCTATTATATCATCCACACAGGTCCAAATTATACCTACAAACTACGACAAAATACACAAACCACTGGTACATGCCAACCGTCTGAAGCCATATTTTGATCCTGCTGATCGTCCACAGTATCCTCCAGAACCATACCTCAATGACACCAGTAACATAGATTCAGGAGTCATGGATGACAACGAGGAACCAGTCAATACTCAGCTTGACAGCAACAATTCCCCATCAACAAGTTCAACTTACCAGGCTACTGATCAATCACCTCCACAACAGAAAGGTAAGAAGGTCAATTCCAAAACAAAGGCAGGTACTTCCAGCAACAAGAGCCCGAAGCAAAAGACCCCAACAAAGAAGAAAAACCCTGCTCCAAGTACAACAGAAAAACCTGCCAGTCCCAGTACAACAATGACAAAGGAAAATCATGCTCCAACCAAGCTAAATGAAAAAGTAAACAAAGGGAAAAGAGGAGTGAATAGTAAGTATCACCAGCCAAAATCCAGAAAACAACTTGACGACGGCCAAGCACAACCTCAAAGTCAGAGTCCAACATCAGGTAATCAAACCAAGGATATCCCTCAGGTTTTCAATCCGGAAGACATCCACTCAATTGTAAGTTCTAAGAGAGCATACGGCAAAATCTACTACAGAGTAAAATGGAAGGATCCAGAAAGGGGAAACACAGCTGTATGGCAGCAGCATTCCAGACTCCATTCGGAGAGAATTTCACCTCAAAAGAAGTATGTCAGGAAAACGAAGAAAACGTCCACTGAAGAATCATAAGTTTTTCGACCAAAAGGAATCAGCACAAGACAATAAATCAGTCAATGTTCTGTCAGGGAATACAATGTCAGGAAATGTCGAGCAAGACAACACCAAACCATGCATAGAATTAGATGTCAAACCATATCCGTTTTTTCCCAAACGCCTACGAAGAGTAGATCATAAAATAGAAAGAGTTATGGGCATTGAAATTATTCAAGGAGACTGCTATGTCAAGGTCTCATATAAAGATTATCCTAATCAATTCAAATGCTATTTTGAAAGTGTTCCTCCCCACCTCATACAGCGCTACCTTGATGATAGCTGGAAGGATCTCCGTAAGTGGTCCTGTGAAGATAATCCTCCATATGATCCAGGGGTAGCACCAATTTATAAATCCAAAAGGGTTATTTTTCCACATAAAGACTTTGGAAATATCAACACCTTTTTCTACCGTGAATCATATCTGAATTACACAGAATGTGGTACCACTCAACCATACGGTGATCTACTCCCCATATATGCCGATATCTGCCAATTGAACATATTCTTGACCAAGGTACAAAATCTCCTGAATAAACGGTGCAAAACACAAAAAAGCTATTCGCTGTATCTTGTTATATTTATTGTGTCCAGTCTTTTCACTATGGGTCACCAGTTTCGCCAGTTCAGAACAAATAGCATCAGCCTGATCATCTGAGTTATTTGTATCACAACAAATTTTGAGCATTGACCTGATCAACCAATCTCAAAAACAAAGTGAAACGATCCAACCAAAGTGAACCATAACGAATCGAAATGAGTCAAACCAAAATGAACCAAAACAAATCGAAATGACTCAAACCAAAGCAAACCGAAACCGTACCGAAGCGAAGCAAACCATACTGCGAATCGAACCGAAACCGTACCGAAACGAAGCAAACCGTACCGAAGCAAAAAAAACCAAACCCTATCGCATTGAACCGAACAAAAATCAAAGAAAAGGCAAACCAAATAGTTACGAAAACAAATAATTCTAAAAAGGATATACATAAGTTCTAACACCTTTTGTATACCTTATTAGTGTAATAAATCAATGCACTTGTTATATGCACATATATGTATATATAATGCGTCTAATGATTGTATCCAAAAATAGAAGGATATTTTATTAAAAATTTTTTCATGATATACTTTTGTAATTTGCCGCCAATGCATCCTTCCTGGTCATGACACCATTTAGTAATAATTATGTACTGATCTTTTACATCATCATTATCATATTTGTTTTATTTTCTAGTTATTACAGACAAACTGAGGAAGTATTTATATATGACATATTATTTGAACATGCTAACTCTCTTTTCTTTGTTTCCATGTAAAACCTCTAATGGACACAGCTAACTATCCTAAAACCCCAATCCAGGATGTGGAACTCAAGGCCTCATACATCACCCATAAAACCATCAGTACATAGTGCCAAGACAAGCCAGCTCCACTTCCTGATTACCTGATGACAGCAAAAAGATCATTTACATCATGTTTCGTTATACCAAAGAGACCCTATAATAATTATTATTCACTACCACCAGTTTAACTTAATACCTTGTCCATCTATTAAAGCCATAATTTATTTATGTTACACGTTTGGGGTCCAAACTTTTTCAGACGGAGGGGAAGTTATCATGGTATAACATGCTCGCCTAAGGTAATGGGAGCGCATCTAGACATACTATTCAATAAGACAAGAGTTACGTCTACATAGTTTAATAGATTTGAAGCTTTTAGATAAATGCTAGCCTAAGGTATCAAGATCCCATCTCCCAGACAAAAGATATGTCTACATAGGCTTATAGATTACCTTGAACTATTTTATTTAAGTAAATCTGTCATCACCTATATAAGAATAACATTCAGCAATTTAGACTCATTAAGGATTAGCCCCCATACAAGCTCGTCTATAGTGCAATAAGGATTAGCCCCCATACAAGCTTGTTTATAGTGCATTAAGGATTAGCCCCAACACAACCTCGTCTATAGTGACACCATAATCTCTTTCCATAGCATCCAGTAAATATGTCAACAAGATTAGTGCCAGTCCAACAGGATTAACAGGATTAAGTATTCCTCTCTGTCTAAGCCATCCATTTAGCATAGGGCACAACCAATCGTGTATCAACCAATCCTATTCCTTTTTATTGTTCAAATTTTTGTGAAATACATACTGTAGCTAAGTTTTGGCAGAGAAGGGGTTTGACTCTCTTACCAAGCAGACCTCTCTCCCACAGCCCAGAGTGTTGTACCGACTCTCTGTGGCACCCTCAGTTATTATCTAAGTATAAATTGTAACTTGTAAATTGTTAATTGTTCTTGTAAATAAAATTGTGATTAGTCTCCTGTGACTCTGGCTCTTTGCTGACTTAATCCCCAAGAAAACCAGCACGCCATTTGAAAGGTATTGTTCACCCAGAACAGTTCCATGATACTACCATCAGCAAATCGAAGATTAAATCGGGATTCATCACTGAAGACGACTTGATTACAATTCCTCTGAGTCCATCGTAAGTGTCGCTGTGCCCACAATTGACGTTGACGTCTGTGTAATTGTGTCAGAATTGGCCCGCAGTATGGCCGTCATGCTTGAAGGTGAGCAGTTCGAACAGTTTGCGCACTCAGTCTACCCCTAAACAGTTCCTTTCTGGTTGATGTAGCCGTCAAAAATCGGTTACGGAGGTGACGTTAAACAATCTGACGATCCTCTGCATGTGACATCACACGTGGTAGATCTGGCCAAGGGCGATCAGGGGTGGTACCCAATTGCTGTAGACGCGTCTGTAAATCATAAACAGTCCGTCGACTACAACCCATCGTCCTTGCGACTTCAGGTACAGACGTTCCCGTCTGCAACATACCGATGGCACGTTCACGTTGCACATTTGGAAGGCGGGGCATGACAAATGGCCGTAAAGACTTTTGTTTTCTTGTGTTTTTCTTTTTTTGTTAATGACTGCTAACAAGTATGGCTGAAAACGTGCGGTATTATGGCCATGTGACCAGTTGCATGTGAAAAACCACTTTTGCCACTATAGTGCTGTGCACATGATTTTGATCGATTCACCTGCACAAAAACGTGTGTTATCTTAAGACAATATATGGCCATTACTGTTTAAATACACAATAAGGGCCCACTGGTCAAAATGTTAAAATTTTTAGGATTGTGAAGTTTTTAATTTGGTTCAGTATATATCACAAAACTATACCATAATGTGAGCCATGGTACCATGACGTAAGCCACCCTAGACCATGTCACAAAACTGTACCACGACGTAAGCCACCACAGACCATGTCACAAAACTTTACCATGACGTAAGCCACCACAGACCATGTTACAAATCTGTACCATGACGTAAGCCACCACAGACCATGTTACAAAAATGTACCATAAAGTAAGCCACCACAGGCTGTCACAGGACTGTACTATACCGTGAGCCACCACATACCATGTCACAAAACTGTACTATGACGTAAGCCACCACAGACCATGTTACAAAACAGTACCATAACGTGAGCCACCACATACGTCACAAACCTGTACCAAGACTGAAGTCACCACAGACCATGTTACAAAACTGTACCATAACGTGAGCCACCACAGGCTGTCACAGGACTGTACCATGATGTGAGCCACCACATACCATGTCACAAAACTGTACCATGACGTAAGCCACCACATACCATGTCACAAAACTGTACCATAACGTGAGCCACCACAGACCATGTTACAAAACTATACCATGACGTAAGCCACCAGAGACCATGTCACAAAACTGTACCATGATGTAAGCCACCACAGACCATGTCACAAAACTGTACCATAACGTGAGCCACCACATACCATGTCACAAAACTGTACCATAACGTGAGCCACCACAGACCATGTCACAAAACTGTACCATAACGTGAGCCACCACAGGCTGTCACAGGACTGTACCATAACGTGAGCCACCACAGACCATGTTACAAAACTGTACCATGACATCAGCCACCACAGACCATGTTACAAAACTGTACCATGATGTAAGCCACCACAGACCATGTCACAAAACTGTACCATGACATAAGCAGCCCCAGACCATGTCACAAAACTGTACCATGATGTAAGCCACCACAGGCTGTCACAGGACTGTACCATGACGTAAGCCACCACAGACCATGTCACAAAACTGTACCATGACGTAAGCCACCCAAGACCATGTCACAAAACTGTACCATAACGTGAGCCACCACATACCATGTCACAAAACTGTACCATAACGTAAGCCACCACAGACCTTGTCACAAAACTGTACCATGACGTAAGCCACTAGGAACTGTCACAAAACTGTACCATGACGTAAGCCACCACAGAGTTTGTCACAAAATTATACCATGATTTAAGCCACCAGAGACTATGTCACAAAACTGTACCATGACGTAAGCCACCACAGACTTTGTCAAAAAAATGTACCATGATGTAAGCCACCACAGACCATGTCACAAAACTGTACCATGACGTGAGCCACCACAGACCATGTCACAAAACTGTACCATAACGTGAGCCACCACATACCATGTCACAAAACTGTTCTATGATGTAAGCTACCACAGACTATGTCACAAAACTGTACCATGACGTAGGCAGCCCAAGACCATGTCACAAAACTGTACCATGACGTAAGTCCCCACAGACTGTCACAAAACAGTACCATGACGTAAGCCATCACAGACATTGTCACAAAACTGTACCATGACGTAAGCCACCAGACATTGTCACAAAACTGTACCATGACGTAAGCCACCCAAGACCATGTTACACATCTCTACCATAACGTGAGCCACCACATACCATGTCACAAAACTGAACCATGACCTAAGCCACCACAGACTATGTCAAAAAACTGTACCATGGCGTAAGCCATCCCAGACCATGTCACAAAACTGTACCATGACGTTAGCCACCACAGACTATATCACAAAACTATACCATAACGTAAGCCACCACAGACTTTGTCACTTACCTGTACCATGACGTAAGCAACCTAAGACCATGCTACAAAACTGTACCATGACGTGAGCCACCACAGGTTGTCACAAAACTGTACCATGACGTAAGACACCACAGACTATATCACAAAACTGTACCATAACGTAAGCCACCACAGACTTTGTCACTTACCTGTACCATGACGTAAGCAACTTAAGACCATGCTACAAAACTGTACCATGACGTGAGCAACCCCAAGCTTTGTCACAAAACTGTACCATGGCGTAAGCCACCACAGAAGTATGTCACAAAACTGTACCATGACGTAGACCACCCCAGACCATGTCACAAAACAGTACCATGACGTAAGCCACCACAAACTGTCACAAAACAGTCCCATGACGTAAGCCACATACGTCACAATACTGTACCATGACGAAAGGCACCACAGACCATCTTACAAAACTGTACCATGACGTAAGCCACCACAGACTTTGTCACAAAACTATACCATGATTTAAGCAACCACAGACTATGTCACAAAACTGTACCATGATGTAAGCCACCACATACCATGTCACAAAACTGTACCATGATGTAAGCCACCACAGACCATGTCACCAAACTGTACCATGATGTAAGCCACCCCAGACCATGTCACAAAACAGTACCATGACGTAAGCCACCACAAACTGTCTAAAAACTGTACCATAACTTGAGCCACCACATACCATGTCACAAAGCTGTACCATGACGTAAGCCACCACAGACTATGTAACCAAACTGTACCATGACGTAAGCAGCCCTAGACCATGTCACAAAACTCTACCATGACGTAAGGCCCCCACAGACTATGTCACAAAACAGTACCATGACGTAAGCCACCACAGACCTTGTCACAAAACTGTACCATGACGTAAGCCACCACAAACTGTCACAAAACAGTACCATGACGTAAGGCACCACATACCATGTCACAAAACTGTACCATGACGTAAGCCACCATAGACCATGTTACAAAACTGTACCATGACGTAAGCCACCACAGACAAGGTCACAAAACTGTACCATGACGTGAGCCACCACAGACCATGTCACAAAACTGTACCATAACGTGAGCCACCACATACCATGTCACAAAACTGTACCATAACGTAAGCCACCACAGACTATGTCACAAAACAGGACTATGACGTAAGCAACCCCAGACTATGTCACAAAACTGTACCATGACGTAAACCACCACAGAAATATGTCACAAAACTGTACCATGACGTAAGCCACTACAGAAGTATGTCACAAAACTGTACCATGACGTAAGCCACCACAAACCATGTCACCAAACTGTACCATGACGTAAACAACCACAGAAATATGACACAAAACTGTACCATGACGTAAGCCACCCCAGACTATGTCACAAAACAGTACCATAACGTAAGCCACCACAGACCATGTCACAATACTGTACCATAACGTAAGCCACCACAGACCGTGACACAAAATTATACCATGACGTAAACCACCACAGAAATATGTCACAAAACTTTACCATGACGTAAGCCACCACAGACCATGTCACAAAACTGTACCATGACGTAAACCACCACAGACCATGTCACAAAACTGTACCATGACGTAAGCCACCACAGAAGTATGGCACAAAACTGTACCATGGCGTAAGCCACCACAGACCATGACACAAAACTGTACAATGACGTAAACCACCACAGAAGTATGGCACAAAACTGTACCATGGCGTAAGCCACCCCAGACCATGTCACAAAACTGTATCATGACGTTAGCCACCCCAGACCATGGCACAAAACTGTACCATGACGTAAACCACCATAGACCATATCACAAAACTACCATGACGCGAGCCACCACAGAAGTGTTACAGTGTTATGATATCCTGCTGTGAGGCCTCGAATGGAGATACTGCTTTGGGACATACATCTGTGATGGATAGGTCATCAACGTCAATTATTAAATTTCACTAGCGGATTAGAAAATTAATTGTCTGATTGCACATAGTTAAGTTAATAAAACAGGCAAGGCAAGTCACATTTCTACCTGCTGTTTACTCCTGTAGAACATGAATGACAGTGACAGTGGCGGAACCACAAAATGACAGTTGTCAGGGTTGTTTTCCGCTCGAATAGAACGTATTTAATAGTGCACATTGCGTGCAGTTAGTGCAAGATCAGTAATGGCCGATAAACACTTTCCGTCTGATGCCAATAAATGAAGAATCTGAAAACGCCCTCGAAAACAACAATATAGTTTTACATCAGCTAAACTTCTCAATACTAACTTAGGTTTAGAAATACAAGTTTAGACATTACAAGTTCATTGAAAGAGAAGTTTAATATGTCATTTACAACAAAAACACGTTCATAAATGGTAATATTCACATCGGCTGTTATGAGTATTACACATAACGAGATATTACACCGAATACTTGACATCGACATTAGCACTGAATAACAGGCAGGTGACATGGAACTTGTCAATTCTAGCTAATGCCCATTCTCGACATATTTAAAAAAAACACAAAAAAAACAGTCCACAGGATGGATGATTACAGTTGTGAAGATCTGAAAAATGACCACCACAATTCTTGAGATAATTAAGGCCGGTTTCGCAGCTATTTGGGAAATATCCTGTTTGGGTATTTCGAAGACATTCGAGTTCGTCATTGCATATTTGTGTACGCCCTTAGAGTCTGACTATCAGAGGATGGGTAATACTTTTTCAGTGTATTTGATGTTAATATCTCCATCGATGCGACATCACCGACACTGACTGCTCTTCTACTGAACCACCGCACATTCTAGAAATGTCTTCCAGGCTGACAGGAGACGATGCAAAGGCTCTACACTATACTACCTTCCAGATGAGTTCGCTGATTGACTTATGTTAGATTTTGACATTTTATTGAAGAATGTAGCAAATAGCAAACACATCGGTTGTATTTAACGACTATCTATGTCTACGCGTTAATGAACTGACCCCTGATTCAACTCTCTTCTGTAATGATTAAACGCGTAGAAGTCTTTTTACACTAAGCCTTCAGGATTTGAACACACCTGAACACCATGACCTTCTCTCGTTCTGACACTGAACCCGGATACATGTTCAATAAATGAACGCTTACATACTCAAGAACAATTAATCACTTTTTGAACTACTTAAACAGCTTATTGCAAGTGTTAAGGACACTCAAGATACTCTTAATTAATAAGTTTTAAGCGTGTTTGAACCGAACGCTGTGCTCGGAAACTGTACTTGTTTGTAATGTAAACAAAGCTTTCGCTCTTTAGGTACGTTTTGAAACAAGTCGTAAGAAAATTGGTAATTTGTATTTTGACAGACACTCGTGTAGTATATATGAATAACGGACATGAAGTAGTAACATATATATATATATATATATATATATATATATATATATATATATATATATATATATATATATATGTACAGGAGATGTGTGGCAGTGATCAGTGCTAATGGTGGTCACACCAGGTATTGACTGACATTTTGGGTATTGACCCGAAACTGTGTAAGCCCTTAACATTTGAAAAACACAATTATGTCATCTGCCTTTTGATCCATTAAACTTCTTCAGTCAAGTTTTTGTCAATCTTGCCCTATTAGTACTTCTTGTCTTTACTGTTGAAAATAAATAACATGTATACTGCATACTCAACTTGCGTTTCTTTAGCGTTTGAGTATATATACTAGCCACATAAAGAAACTGTGCACGGAGAAAATATATTCTGGATTGAAATACAACACAGCAAGAACAAAATTATGCAGACGCTGTAGCAGCTGAATGATCGGCCCATAAGAAAATGTCAACGGGACCTGAACAACATCTGTTACGATGACGTCAGAAGATCCAAATGGAGTAGGAGGTCAAACGACAAAGTCACAAAGTCAATAAAGGGTATGACCACCCTGTGCGTGAATCACAGCATTGCATCGGCGACGCATGGAGTCCACCAAATGGGCATGGAAGGCCTGGGGAATGGCCTGCCATATCCTCCTCAAATCCTGTGCCAAGTCGAGGACGTTATCTGGAGGATGTGGAAGACGACGCAGACGGCGCTCCATTTCATCCCACACATGCTCTATTGGGGAGAGATCTGGAGAAATTGCAGGCCATGGCAGTAACATGACATTGTTATGGTGAAGGAAATCAATTGCGACCCTAGCCGTGTGAGGACGAGCGTTGTCCTGTTGAAATGTCAATCCCGGGCCATGACGTTGCAGGAAAGGAATGACCACAGGCCTCAGAATCTGATCTCTGTAGCCAACACCGGTGAGATTGCCCTGAACAACCACCAAAGGGGTTCGGTGCCGTGCTGTTATCCCACCCCAAATCATCACAGAGCCACCTCCAAAACGCTTCCTCTCCACAATACAGTTGCGGGCATAACGTTCTCCCAAACGCCGGTAGACACGTTGGCGTCCGTCACTGTGGGAAATGTTGAACCTCGATTCATCTGTAAAGACAACATTTCTCCACCATATTCGAAGTTGGCGAACATGATTTCGACACAATCTTAGACGGTTGACTCGATGACGGTGTGTCAGGATGGGACGTATGGCAGGGCGTCGTGGTCGAATCCCGTACTGACGTAAACGATACCTGACAGTGTTGGGATGGATACGGCGCAGTCCAGGAATTGTCTGGGACGTCGTTACTGCCGTTTGGAACCTGTGTCGGAGATGTGTAACTCGAATCCATCTGTCCTGTCTTGGCGTCGTTACTCGGGGACGTCCTGAACGTGGGTGGTCGGCAACGTCATTTGTGTTCTGATAACGCCTCACCAATGCCGATATCGTGTTACGATGGCATTGGAAATGTGTTGCCACCTGTTGTTGCCTCATTCCCGCTCGGATCATTCCAATGGCTTCATGACGCTGTGCAGCTGTCAATCTTGGCATGATTTGCTTGTGATATGCTTGTGTCTGCGCCTGAGAAGTTTTGAATTTTTGAATGACCACATATCATGCTTTCCAAAGTGACAGCGAATTTTGAGTTGCACATGCTGTGTACAGCTGCACAGGATGCACGTACAGTAACACATTGCACGTCCATAGGCCCCCATCAATAACGTCATATCGCATGGCACGTGCAGGAGCGTTTGAATGTGTCCAATAATTGCTGTGTTCAAACCTATCTTTCATATATGGACGGTGTGCCCTAATATCTATATTTTCTCCGTGCACAGTTTTTTTATGTGGCTAGTATATATATATATATTAAATTTTCGTTGTGTTCATGGAAATTCCTGCATTCTGATTAGCTGAATTGGTCACGTGTTATTGCATTCATTTCCCAATGAATGTAAAAAAATAAGCCACGCCTACCGAGGCGCACTAATTTTATTACTGCGATATGTCGGGGAATCCCAATATTACAGTCGAGGGAATTCCCTTTCTGCTCACGTGTATCGTCATGCACAGGACATTAAGCGACTTTCGTGCATATTCATTGTCCAAACTACCCTTTGAAACTGAAGGCTGAGAATGAATGAAACAACAAACGTGCAGGCTCGCTCGCCTGTATTTTCCCGCTCCCTTCGGTTCAACTTTCACGTCTTCGGGTTTCATTTCTAACTAGCATTTCTCCAACTGTGTTTTACCGTAATCAGGGAAGTAATGTTTGAATCACGCAGGAAATGACCATGTTATTTGAAACAGCCGCCTTCTCTCGGACATATTTCTTCCGGTTCGTTACAGTCTGACTGTTGCAGTTCTTTTCGCCTCTTGCCTTAATTGACAGGTCCAATGAACATTGTTTTAATCCCACTCTCCGTTGACTGTGTAGGCGTGTCAAGTTATGTGCATAAATTAAACGATCACCTGATTCATGTCACGCCACTGTATGTATTCCTACACCTGGAATGTTTATCAATGTCGTCATTTTTGTCTGTTTTGATATATGCAACTGTTTTGGGTTAAACTATTGTAGATAAAACATGTTTTACGTTGTCGAATTAATTATAAGCATTGACTGTGTATTTTTTTCGGTTCATTGAGGTATGAATCGAAAACCGATGTGCAAACAGTTTGCACATCGGTTTTTGGATTCATACCTCAGTCAATCCTTAAATATATATATATATATATATATATATATATACTCACACGCAAAAGAAACGCAAGTGGTTTTAAGCACGGAACCTTAAACTGATACGAGTTTAGCATGTAGTGAAGCCTGATGGTGTTATCAATATTTTTGGTTGCATTTTGGAAGCCCCGAGTAAAAACGCAACATAAAAAACGAATCGCCAAAACGCACCATTTCAATGAATATGTGGGTATCCATGCACCCATTTCTCGCGAAATCGAAAATCCACGAACTGTCACGAACTTTAGTGGGTATAAAACTGTGGCCGATTCTTTGACCTACTACTCCTTGGTCAACAATGCCTCGCCTAACACAAATTCAGAGTACAATATATTAATAATTAAATAAGTGGAGTAAAATTGAACACAGTTTTAATAGGCTAGCGCTTTCAACTCGTACCACGTACGAGTCTCATATCAGGCCATAACTGAATAATGGATATGAAGTAGTAACATATAGTTACGTGACTTCATAACATTTAGGAAACTATGACGTCACAATACCAAGGTGACAATTGACAAAAAACTTACGCCTTTACATTTACTTAGGCGCGTATTTATGAATGAAATGTTGCTCTTTTTGAAACAATGTAGGTTCATGATCAAAATTTAGCTTATATAGCGGGAAAACTAAAAAGTTGCCGTTTCCACATGATTCTAAATGTTCACTGAGTGAAATCGTGCGGTTGTGTGGCTGCTTTATTTGTGAACGGTGAAGATTCATATTCACTCTCGATATATCGATAGTGTCTTTCTGTTGGATATCCACAAGCATTGAGATATGGTACTACTCTTGTAGGTGCTCGGTGGCGGGTTGAGAGTAGGGAAGCACAAACTTGGCTTCTTAAAAAATCAAAACGTACACTTGAAACTGATTATGAGATTAACGACGTGAATCTCCGTTCAAAATCCGTAGTACACGCAATTAAATTGAACCCTTTTGAAGTTGCTTAGGGCATTTTTGGAATAGCGGGTGATGTTGAAAATATCAAAAGATTGGGAACAGGATCAATACTTATTGAATGTGTCAAAGGCAACAATCCTGATGTCAAGAGATGAACTTGTTGGAGTTACTGCAACTGTATCTCATCACAGAACCCTGAACACTAGCTAGATGATATGACTGAGATAGATATTGTTTCTAAACGAAAGGGGTTACATTTGTGAAAAGATGTACCAGGCGTCAACGTACTGAAACTATACGAGGTATCAAGTACATACCTGATTTCCTTTTCAAACTCCAAATGCACCGAAATGAGTAAAAGCAGGATATTGTAAAATAGATGTTTAAATGTACATACCAAACCCATTGAGATGTTTTAAATGTCAGAAATTTGGTCATGGGTTAAATTCATGCAAAAATTAAATCAGATGTGCACCTTGTCGTGAAACTTCTCATGTCACGGAAGGCTTTAACAGTGATTTCAAAAAGTGTCAGAACTGTTCTGGATTTCACTCTTCATCCAGTAAAACTTGTCCAGGCTCGAAAAGAGAAATATCATTTCCACTGAGGCAAAGAACCTAGTGACAAATACCGACCAGACTGAAACCTATGCACCAGTTATCAAAGCGCCCAGAGTTTCAACATCAACAGTATCCATTCAATGCCTAACAGATTTGACATGGATGCATTCCATCAATCCTGGGCCCATCTTACCATCTGAGTCTTCTAACAGACTGCATATCAATTTCCAGCTTCATAGTCTTCTGAAGCGTTACCTCAATCAAATCCAAATCAGGTTCACAGCATGCGTTGCCACCGACAGCACAATCTGGAAGCGAAAAGAGTGTCATAATAAGATGTAAAACATACTCTACATCAAAAGTTGACCACCAGAAGCACCCTATCAAACGTTATTATAAGTTTGGATCACTCGAAGAGATTGATGTTTCAGATAAATCCATTGTAGAACTACAAGTTTGTAGCCTGTAAGAAATGGGCGAGGCAGATCTCAATCACAATCTACCTGAGAGATGAATAATTCTCAAACATTAATTCAGTGGGATTGTAGAGGATTTAAAACACATTTTAGTGATTTACAATTATTGGTCCAAGAATTTCAACCACCAGCATTCTGCCTACAAGTAACGATTTTAAAGCAGACAGATAAAAATACATCACGTCAGTACGGCTCATATCATTATTATTCTCCTCCAGGTGACAGGGCCACTAGTGGCTCTTCTATCTTAGTGAGGCAGGGAATGTTCCACAGCCCTGGCTTTTACATTGTGCTCTTTGAATGTTCCACCTGGCGGAAATTATGCCAATGCGACGTTAAATTGTAACTCACTCGCTCACTTAATTCTCCAACAGTCACACTAGTACTAAGGGTAAAGTCCACTATCTCATATAATGATTTATGCATTTCTGAAAACGATTCACACACTTATTTACACCCTGCAACTGGCACATACTCTTCGCTTGATTTGTCCCTTACAGATTCCAGTTTGTCAATGAATTTGATGGTCATTATGATGACCTGTGTGGAACTGACCATTTTCCAACTATACATTCACCCATTCATCAAGCAGTTCCGCCTTCATCACGATTTAATTTCACAAAGACCAACAGGTCTTTGAAAGTTTATGCAAAAGTACATAAAACATGAATTAATTTTCAACACTACTGACCCTACTCATTTTTTCTGACGAATTAAAGAAAACTGCTGATGAATGTAGTCCGAAATCCTCCACAAATCCACATATACGTAAACCATGGTACACTGATGACTGTAAACAAGATAGAAGGCAGAAAAGTATTTCCGCAAACATCCCACAGTCCACAATTTAAACAAGTTTACGATATCGAAAAAGCTCGTCGCATCTTCAAGCAAAAGAGGCAATTTTGGCAACACTATGTATTCTCTAAAATCAATTCAAGCCATGTGCCCAACATTTGGATTGTGGTACAAACAAAGGAAAAGGTTCCAGTCCTCACCATCTTAAGAAAGGAAACACATTATTAACAGTTCTTATATAGCAAGCAAACTCGGAGAATCTTTATCGGAACATTTTTCCTCATCCAATTATACAAAACATATTCAAGAACAACAAGAAAAAAATATTATTTCTGATAATGTTGAGGACTACATAGAACGTTTCTTCCCACATGAATTCACGTTGCTTTAGGGCAAGCCAATGATACACCTACAGGAGCTGATAATATTCATTGTCGGCTCAAAAACACTAACCTGACATATGTATTGAGGTACTGTTAAGTATTTTTGACAATATATGGAAATTTCCCTTCATCTTGGCAGAATACTGTTGTTTTTCCTATTCCTATCTGGTCGGGAACATACGGATCCTTATATTGATTTATCCGCAAAGTAAAGCAAAAGTAAAGTGAAGAAAAGTAAACCCGCAAAGTTATATATGCATGGGCATTCGGTTATTAATCAATTACATGATGGTGTTAAGATAGCCAGCATCTGGGAGATAATGAAGTCGCCAGTATATTATCTTGAGCTAACTGGTGCATACGTTAATAAAAGCAGATAATAATAGGTTTTAAAAAATAATAAACGCTGAGGGTAAGTATAGTCCAGTGTGGCACTGGGTGTAGGTATAGTCCTGGGTGTGGAGGTATAGTCCAGTGTGGCACTGGGTGTAGGTATAGTTCTGGGTGTTGTGCAACCAGTG
Organism: Haliotis rufescens; assembly: GCF_023055435.1. Classification (NCBI taxonomy): domain Eukaryota; kingdom Metazoa; phylum Mollusca; class Gastropoda; order Lepetellida; family Haliotidae; genus Haliotis; species Haliotis rufescens. The sequence continues at coordinate 2,563,372 of NW_025964383.1, forward strand.
TGGCAGTGGGTGTAGGTATAATCCTGGGTGTTGTGTAACCAGTGTGGCACTGGGTGTAGGTGTAGTCCTGGGTGTTTAGTAACCAGTGTGGCACTGGTGTAAGTATAGTCCTGGCTGTTGTGTAACCAGTGTGGCACTGGGTGTAGGTGTAGTCCTGGGTGTTGTATAACCAGTTCGGAACTGGTGTAGGTATAGTCCAGAGTGAGTAGGTATAGTCCAGTGTGGCACTGGTGTAGGTATAGTCTTGGGTGTTGTGTAACCAGTGTCACGCTGGGAGTAGGTATAGTCCTGGGTGGTATGTAACCAGTGTGGTACTTGGTGTAGGTGTAGTCCTGGGTCAGGAGTAACCAGTGTGGCACTGGGTGTAGGTATAGTCCTAGATGTTGTGTAACCAGCGTGGCACTTGGTGTAGGTATAGTCCAGAGTGTTGAGTAACCAGTGTGGCACTGGGTGTAGGTATAGTCCTTGGTGTTGTGTAACTAGTGTGGCACTGGGTGTAGGTATAGTCCTGGCTGTTGTGTAACCAGTGTGGCGCTGGGTGTAGGTATAGTCCTTGGTGTTGTGTAACCAGTGTGTCACTTGGTGTAGGTGTAGTCCTGGGTGTTTAGTAACCAGTGTGGCCCTGGGTGTAGGTATAATCCTGGGTGTTGAGTAACCAGTGTGGCACTGGGTGTAGGTATAGTCCTGGGTGTTTAGCAACCAGTGTGACACTGGGTGTAGGTATAGTCCAGAGTGTTGTGTAATCAGTGTGGCACTGGGTGTAGGTATAGTCCTGGGTGTTGAGTAACCAGTGTGGCACTGGGTGTAGGTATAGTCCAGAGTGTTGAGTAACCAGTGTGGCACTGGGTGTAGGTATAGTCCAGAGTGTTGAGTAACCAGTGTGGTACTTGGTGTAGGTATAGTCCAGAGTGTTGAGTAACCAGTTTGGCACTTTATGTAGGTATAGTCCAGAGTGTTGAGTAACCAGTGTGGCACTTTGTGTAGGTATAGTCCAGAGTGTTGAGTAACCAGTGTGGCACTGGGTGTAGGTATAGTCCAGAGTGTTGAGTAACCAGTGTGGCACTTGGTGTAGGTATAGTCCTCAGTTTTGTGTGACCAGTGTGGCATTGGGTGTAGGTATAGTACAGAGTGTTGAGTAACTAGTTATGCACTAGGTGTAGGTATAGTCCTGGGTGTTGCGTAACCAGTGTGACACTGGTGTAGTTATAGTCCAGAGTGTTGAGGTATAGTTCAGTTTGGCACTGGGTGTAAGTATAGTCCAGAGTGAGGAGGTATAGTCCAGTGTTGCACTGGGTGTAGGTGTAGTCCTGGGTCATGAGTAATCAGTGTGACACTGGGTGTAGGTATAGTCCTGGGTGTTGTGTAACCAGTGTCGCACTGGGTGTAGGTGTAGTCCTGGGTGTTGGTTAACCAGTGTGGCACTGGTGTAGGTATAGTCCTGGGTGTTGGGTAACCAGTGTGGCACTGGGTGTAGGTGTAGTCCTGGGTCTTGAGTAACCAGTGTGGCACTGGGTGTAGGTATTTTCTAGAGTTTGTAGGTACAATCCAGTGTGGCACTGGGTGTAGGTATAGTCCAGAGTGTTGAGTAACCAGTGTGGCACTTGGTGTAGGTATAGTCCAGAGTGTTGAGTAACCAGTGTGGTACTTGGTGTAGGTATACTCCAGAGTGTTGACTAACCAGTTTGGCACTGGGTGTAGGTATAGTCCAGATTGTTGAGTAACCAGTGTGGCACTTTGTGTAGGTATAGTCCAGAGCGTTGAGTAACCAGTGTGGCACTGGGTGTAGGTATAGTACAGAGTGTTGAGCAACCAGTGTGGCACTTGGTGTAGGTATAGTCCAAAGTTTTGTGTAACCAGTGTGGCATTGGGTGTAGGTATAGTCCTGGGTGTTGTGTAACCAGTGTGGCACTGGGTGTAGGCATAGTGCTGGGTCTTGTGTAACCAGTGTGGCACTGGGTGTAGGTATAGTCCTGGGTGTTGTGTAACCAGTGTCGCACTGGGAATAGGTGTAGTCCTGGGTGGTTTGTAACAGTGTGGCACTTGGTGTAGGTATAGTCCAGAGCGTTGAGTAACCAGTGTGGCACTTGGTGTAGGTGTACTCCAGAGCGCTGAGTAACCAGTGTGGCACTTGGTGTAGGTATAGTCGAGAGTGTTGAGTAACCAGTGTGGCACTGGGTGTAGGTATAGTCCAGAGTGTTGAGTTACCAGTGTCCCACTTGGTGTAGGTATAGTCCAAAGTGCTGAGTAACCAGTTAGGCACTTGGTGTAGGTGTAGTCCAGAGCGCTGAGTAACCAGTGTGGCACTGGGTGTAGGTATAGTCCAGAGTGTTGAGTTACCAGTGTGGCACTTGGTGCAGGTATAGTCCAGAGTGTTGAGTAACCAGTGTGGCACTTGGTGTAGGTATAGTCCAGAGTGTTGAGTAACCAGTGTGGCACTGAGTGTAGGTATAGTCATGGGTCATGAGTAACTACTGTGGCAGAGGGTGTAGGTATTGTCCAGAGTGTAGAAGTATAGCCCAGTGTGGCACTGGGTGTAGGTATTGTCCAGAGTGTGGAGGTATAGTCCAGTGTTGTACTGGGTGTAGGTGTAGTCCTGGGTCATGAGTAACCAATGTGGCACTGGGTATAGGTGTAGTCCTGGGTGTTGTGTAACCAGTGTGGCACTTGATGTAGGTATAGTCCACAGTTTTGTGTAACCAGTGTGGCATTGGGTGTAGGTATAGTCCTGGGTGTTGTGTAACCAGTGTGGCACTGGGTGTAGGCATAGTCCTGGGTGTTGTGTAACCAGTGTGGCACTGGGTGTAGGTATAGTCCTGGGTGTTGTGTAACCAGTGTCGCACTGGGTGTAGGTGTAGTCCTGGGTGGTTTGTAACCAGTGTGGCACTTGGTTTAAGTATAGTGCAGAGTGTTGAGTAACCAGTGTGGCACTTGGTGTAGGTGTAGTCCAGAGCGCTGAGTAACCAGTGTGGCACTGGGTGTAGGTATAGTCCAGAGTGTTGAGTAACCAGTGTGGCACTGGGTGTAGGTATAGTCCAGAGTGTTGAGTAACCAGTGTGGTACTTGGTGTAGGTATAGTCCAGAGTGTTGAGTAACCAGTGTGGTACTTGGTGTAGGTATAGTCCAGAGTGTTGAGTAGCCAGTTTGGCACTGGGTGTAGGTATAGTCCAGAGTGTTGAGTAACCAGTGTGGCACTTTGTGTAGGTATAGTCCAGAGTGTTGAGTAACCAGTGTGGCACTGGGTGTAGGTATAGTCCAGAGTGTTGAGTAACCAGTGTGGCACTTGGTGTAGGTATAGTCCACAGTTTTGTGTAACCAGTGTGGCATTGGGTGTAGGTATAGTACAGAGTGTTGAGTAACTAGTTATGCACTAGGTGTAGGTATAGTCCTGGGTGTTGAGTAACCAGTGTGACACTGGTGTAGTTATAGTCCAGAGTGTTGAGGTATAGTCCAGTTTGGCACTGGGTGTAAGTATAGTCCAGAGTGAGGAGGTATAGTCCAGTGTTGCACTGGGTGTAGGTGTAGTCCTGGGTCATGAGTAACCATTGTGGCAGTGGGTGTAGGTATAGTCCTGGGTGTTGAGTAACCAGTGTGGCACTTGGTGTAGGTATAGTCCTCAGTTTTGTGTAACCAGTGTGGCATTGGGCGTAGGTATAGTACAGAGTGTTGAGTAACTAGTTATGCACTAGGTGTAGGTATAGTCCTGGGTGTTGAGTAACCAGTGTGACACTGGTGTAGTTATAGTCCAGAGTGTTGAGGTATAGTCCAGTTTGGCACTGGGTGTAAGTATAGTCCAGAGTGAGGAGCTATCGTCCAGTGTTGCACTGGGTGTAGGTGTAGTCCTGGGTCATGAGTAACCAGTGTGGCACTGGGTGTAGGTATAGTCCTGGGTGTTGTGTAACCAGTGTGGCACTGGGTGTAGGTGTAGTCCTGGGTGTTGGGTAACCAGTGTGGCACTGGTGTAGGTATAGTCCTGGGTGTTGGGTAACCAGTGTGGCACTGGGTGTAGGTGTAGTCCTGGGTCTTGAGTAACCAGTGTGGCACTGGGTGTAGGTATTTTCCAGAGTCTCTAGGTACAGTCCAGTGTGGCACTGGTTGTAGGTATAGTCCAGAGTGTTGAGTAACCAGTGTGGCACTTGGTGTAGGTATAGTCCAGAGTGTTGACTAACCAGTGTGGCACTGGGTGTAGGTATAGTCCAGAGTGTTGAGTAACCAGTGTGGCACTTGGTGTAGGTGTAGTCCAGAGCGCTGAGTAACCAGTGTGGCACTGGGTGTAGGTATAGTCCTGGGTGTTGAGTAGCCAGTGTGGCACTGGGTGTAGGTATAGTCCAGAGTGTTGAGTAACCAGTGTGGCACTGGGTGTAGGTATAGTCCAGAGTGTTGAGTAACCAGTGTGGTACTTGGTGTAGGTATAGTCCAGAGTGTTGAGTAACCAGTTTGGCAATTTGTGTAGGTATAGTCCAGAGTGTTGAGTAACCAGTGTGGCACTTTGTGTAGGTATAGTCCAGAGTGTTGAGTAACCAGTGTGGCACTGGGTGTAGGTATAGTCCAGAGTGTTGAGTAACCAGTGTGGCACTTGGTGTAGGTATAGTCCTCAGTTTTGTGTAACCAGTGTGGCACTGGGTGTAGGTATAGTACAGAGTGTTGAGTAACTAGTTATGCACTAGGTGTAGGTATAGTGCTGGGTGTTGCGTAACCAGTGTGACACTGGTGTAGTTATAGTCCAGAGTGTTGAGGTATAGTTCAGTTTGGCACTGGGTGTAAGTATAGTCCAGAGTGAGGAGGTATAGTCCAGTGTTGCACTGGGTGTAGGTGTAGTCCTGGGTCATGAGTAATCAGTGTGGCACTGGGTGTAGGTATAGTCCTGGGTGTTGTGTAACCAGTGTGGCACTGGGTGTAGGTGTAGTCCTGGGTGTTGGTTAACCAGTGTGGCACTGGTGTAGGTACAGTCCTGGGTGTTGGGTAACCAGTGTGGCACTGGGTGTAGGTGTAGTCCTGGGTCTTGAGTAACCAGTGTGGCACTGGGTGTAGGTATTTTCCACAGTTTGTAGGTACAATCCAGTGTGGCACTGGGTGTAGGTATAGTCCAGAGTGTTGAGTAACCAGTGTGGCACTTGGTGTAGGTATAGTCCTGAGTGTTGAGTAACCAGTGTGGTACTTGGTGTAGGTATAGTCCAGAGTGTTGAGTAACCAGTTTGGCACTGGGTGTAGGTATAGTCCAGAGTGTTGAGTAACCAGTGTGGCACTTTGTGTAGGTATAGTCCAGAGCGTTGAGTAACCAGTGTGGCACTGGGTGTAGGTATAGTACAGAGTGTTGAGCAACCAGTGTGGCACTTGGTGTAGGTATAGTCCTGGGTGTTGTGTAACCAGTGTGGCACTGGGTGTAGGCATAGTGCTGGGTCTTGTGTAACCAGTGTGGCACTGGGTGTAGGTATAGTCCTGGGTGTTGTGTAACCAGTGTGGCACTGGGTGTAGGTGTAGTCCTGGTTGGTTTGTAACAGTGTGGCACTTGGTGTAGGTATAGTCCAGAGCGTTGAGTAACCAGTGTGGCACTTGGTGTAGGTGTAGTCCAGAGCGCTGAGTAACCAGTGTGGCACTGGGTGTAGGTATAGTCCAGAGTGTTGAGTAACCAGTGTGGCACTGGGCTTAGGTATAGTCCAGAGTGTTGAGTTACCAGTGTGCCACTTGGTGTAGGTATAGTCCAGAGTGTTGAGTAACCAGTTAAGCACTTGGTGTAGGTATAGTCCAGAGCGCTGAGTAACCAGTGTGGCACTGGGTGTAGGTATAGTCCAGAGTGTTGAGTAACCAGTGTGGCACTTGATGTAGGTATAGTCCTGGGTCATGAGTAACCACTGTGGGAGAGGGTGTAGGTATAGTCCAGAGTGTAGAAGTATAGCCTAGTGTGGCACTGGGTGTAGATATTGTCCAGAGTGTTGAGGTATAGTCCAGTGTTGTACTGGGTGTAGGTGTAGTCCTGGGTCATGAGTAACCAGTGTGGCACTGGGTATAGGTGTAGTCCTGGGTGTTGTGTAACCAGTGTGGCACTTGGTGTAGGTGTAGTCCTGGGTGTTGTGTAACCAGTGTGGCACTGGGTGTAGGTATAGTCCTGGGTGTTGTGTAACCAGTGTGGCACTGGGTGTAAGTATAGTCCAGAGTGTTCTGTTACCAGTGTGGCACTTGGTGTAGGCATATTCCAGAATGTTGAGTAACCAGTGTGGCACTTGGTAGAGGTGTAGTCCAGAGCGCTGAGTAACCAGTGTGGCACTGGGTGTAGGTATAGTCCAGAGTGTTGAGTAACCAGTGTGGTACTTGGTGTAGGTATAGTCCAGAGTGTTGAGTAACCAGTTTGGCACTGGGTGTAGGTATAGTCCAGAGTGTTGAGTAACCAGTGTGGAACTTTGTGTAGGTATAGTCCAGAGTGTTGAGTAACCAGTGTGGCACTGGGTGTGGGTATAGTCCAGAGTGTTGAGTAACCAGTGTGGCACTTGGTGTAGGTATAGTCCACAGTTTTGTGTAACCAGTGTGGCATTGGGTGTAGGTATAGTCCTGGGTGTTGTTTAACCATTGTGGCACTGGGTGTAGGTATAGTCCTGGGTGTTGTGTAACCAGTGTCGCACTGGGTGTAGGTGTAGTCCAGAGCGCTGAGTAACTAGTGTGGCACTGGGTGTAGGTACAGTCCAGAGTGTTGAGTAACCAGTGTGGCAGTGGGTGTAGGTATAGTCCAGAGTGTTGAGTAACCAGTGTGGTACTTGGTGTAGGTATAGTCCAGAGTGTTGAGTAACCAGTTTGGCACTGGGTGTAGGTATAGTCCAGAGTGTTGAGTAACCAGTGTGGCACTTTGTGTAGGTATAGTCCAGAGTTTTGAGTAACCAGTGTGGCACTGGGTGTAGGTATAGTCCAGAGTGTTGAGTAACCTGTGTGGCACTTGGTGTAGGTATAGTCCTGGGTGATGTGTAACCAGTGTGGCATTGGGTGTAGTTATAGTCCAGAGTGTTGAGTAACTAGTTATGCACTAGGTGTAGGTATAGTCCTGGGTGTTGAGTATCCAGTGTCACACTGGTGTAGTTATAGTCCAGAGTGTTGAGGTATAGTCCAGTTTGGCACTGGGTGTAAGTATAGTCTAGAGTGAGGAGGTATAGTCCAGTGTTGCACTGGGTGTAGGTGTAGTCCTGGGTCATGATTAACCAGTGTGGCACTGGGTGTACGTATAGTCCTGGGTGTTGAGTAACCAGTGTGGCACTTGGTATAGGTATAGTCCATAGTTTTGTGTAACCAGTGTGGCATTGGGTGTAGGTATAGTACAGAGTGTTGAGTAACTAGTTATACACTAGGTGTAGGTATAGTCCTGGGTGTTGAGTAACCAGTGTGACACTGGTGTAGTTATAGTCCAGAGTGTTGAGGTATAGTCCAGTTTGGCACTGGGTGTAAGTATAGTCCAGAGTGAGGAGGTATCGTCCAGTGTTGCACTGGGTGTAGGTGTAGTCCTGGGTCATGAGTAACCAGTGTGGCACTGGGTGTAGGTATAGTCCTGGGTGTTGAGTAACCAGTGTGGCACTGGGTGTAGGTGTAGTCCTGGGTGTTGGGTAACCAGTGTGGCACTGGTGTAGGTATAGTCCTGGGTGTTGGGTAATCAGTGTGGCACTGGGTGTAGGTGTAGTCCTGGGTCTTGAGTAACCAGTGTGGCACTGGGTGTAGGTATTTTCCAGACTTTGTAGGTACAGTCCAGTGTGGCACTGGGTGTAGGTATAGTCCAGAGTTTTGAGTAACCAGTGTGGCACTTGGTGTAGGTATAGTCCAGAGTGTTGACTAACCAGTGTGGCACTGGGTGTAGGTATAGTCCAGAGTGTTGAGTAACCAGTGTGGCACTTGGTGTAGGTGTAGTCCAGAGCGCTGAGTAACCAGTGTGGCACTGGGTGTAGGTATAGTCCAGAGTGTTGAGTAGCCAGTGTGGCACTGGGTGTAGGTATAGTCCAGAGTGTTGGGTAACCAGTGTGGCACTGGGTGTAGGTATAGTCCAGAGTGTTGAGTAACCAGTGTGGTACTTGGTGTAGGTATAGTCCTGGGTGTTGAGTAACCAGTGTGGCACTTGGTATAGGTATAGTCCATAGTTTTGTGTAACCAGTGTGGCATTGGGTGTAGGTATAGTACAGAGTGTTGAGTAACTAGTTATACACTAGGTGTAGGTATAGTCCTGGGTGTTGAGTAACCAGTGTGACACTGGTGTAGTTATAGTCCAGAGTGTTGAGGTATAGTCCAGTTTGGCACTGGGTGTAAGTATAGTCCAGAGTGAGGAGGTATCGTCCAGTGTTGCACTGGGTGTAGGTGTAGTCCTGGGTCATGAGTAACCAGTGTGGCACTGGGTGTAGGTATAGTCCTGGGTGTTGAGTAACCAGTGTGGCACTGGGTGTAGGTGTAGTCCTGGGTGTTGGGTAACCAGTGTGGCACTGGTGTAGGTATAGTCCTGGGTGTTGGGTAATCAGTGTGGCACTGGGTGTAGGTGTAGTCCTGGGTCTTGAGTAACCAGTGTGGCACTGGGTGTAGGTATTTTCCAGACTTTGTAGGTACAGTCCAGTGTGGCACTGGGTGTAGGTATAGTCCAGAGTTTTGAGTAACCAGTGTGGCACTTGGTGTAGGTATAGTCCAGAGTGTTGACTAACCAGTGTGGCACTGGGTGTAGGTATAGTCCAGAGTGTTGAGTAACCAGTGTGGCACTTGGTGTAGGTGTAGTCCAGAGCGCTGAGTAACCAGTGTGGCACTGGGTGTAGGTATAGTCCAGAGTGTTGAGTAGCCAGTGTGGCACTGGGTGTAGGTATAGTCCAGAGTGTTGGGTAACCAGTGTGGCACTGGGTGTAGGTATAGTCCAGAGTGTTGAGTAACCAGTGTGGTACTTGGTGTAGGTATAGTCCAGAGTGTTGAGTAACCAGTTTGGCACTGGGTGTAGGTATAGTCCAGAGTGTTGAGGAACCAGTGTGGCACTTTGTGTAGGTATAGTCCAGAGTGATGAGTAACCAGTGTGGCGCTGGGTGTAGGTATAGTCCAGAGTGTTGAGTAACCAGTGTGGCACTTGGTGTAGGTATAGTCCTCAGTTTTGTGTAACCAGTGTCGCATTGGGTGTAGGTATAGTACAGAGTGTTGAGTAACTAGTTATGCACTAGGTGTAGGTATAGTCCTAGGTGTTGAGTAACCAGTGTGACACTGGTGTAGTTATAGTCCAGAGTGTTGAGGTATAGTCCCGTTTGGCACTGGGTGTAAGTATAGTCCAGAGTGAGGAGGTATTATCCAGTGTTGCACTGGGTGTAGGTGTAGTCCTGGGTCATGAGTAACCAGTGTGGCACTGGGTGTAGGTATAGTCCTGGGTGTTGTGTAACCAGTGTGGCACTGGGTGTAGGTGTAGTCCTGGGTGTTGTGTAACCAGTGTGGCACTGGGTGTAGGTGTAGTCCTGGGTCCTGAGTAACCAGTGTGGCACTTGGTGTAGGTATTTTCCAGACTTTGTAGGTACAGTCCAGTGTGGCACTGGGTGTAGGTATAGTCCAGAGTTTTGAGTAACCAGTGTGGCACTTGGTGTAGGTATAGTCCAGAGTGTTGACTAACCAGTGTGGCACTGGGTGTAGGTATAGTCCAGAGTGTTGAGCAACCAGTGTGGCACTTGGTGTAGGTATAGTCCAGAGTGTTGAGTAACCAGTGTGGCACTGGGTGTAGGTATAGTCCAGAGTGTTGAGTAACCAGTGTGGCACTTGGTGTAGGTATAGTCCAGAGTGTTGAGTAACCAGTGTGGCAGTGGTGTAGGTATAGTCCTGGATGTTGTGTAACCAGTGTGGAACTGGGTGTAGGTGTAGTCCTGGGTCATGAGTAACCAGTGTGGTACTGGGTGTAGGTATAGTCCAGAGTGTTGAGTAACCAGTGTGGCACTTGGTGTAGGTATAGTCCAGAGTGTTGAGTAACCAGTGTGGCACTGGGTGTAGGTATAGTCCTGGGTGTTGAGTAACCAGTGTGGCACTGGTGTAGGTATAGTCCTGGGTGTTGGATAACCAGTGTGGCACTTGGTGTAGGTGTAGTCCTGGGTCTTGAGTAACCAGTGTGGCACTGGGTGTAGGTATAGTCCAGAGTGTTGAGTAACCAGTGTGGCACTTGGTGTAGGTATAGTCCAGAGTGTTGAGTAACCAGTGTGGCACTGGGTGTAAGCATAGTCCAGAGTTTTGTGTAACCAGCGTAGCATTGGGTGTAGGTATAGTACAGAGTGTTGAGTAACTAGTTATGCACTAGGTGTAGGTATAGTCCTGGGTGTTGAGTAACCAGCGTGACACTGGTGTAGTTATAGTCCAGAGTGTTGAGTAACTAGTTATGCACTAGGTGTAGGTATAGTCCTGGGTGTTGAGTTCCCAGTGTGGCACTTTGTGTAGGTATAGTCCAGAGCGTTGAGTAACCAGTTAGGCACTTGGTGTAGGTGTAGTCCAGAGCGCTGAGTAACCAGTGTGGCACTGGGTGTAGGTATAGTCCAGAGTGTTGAGTAACCAGTGTGGCATTGGGTGTAGGTATAGTCCAGAGTGTTGAGTAACCAGTGTGGCACTGGGTGTAGGTATAGTCATGGGTCATGAGTAACCACTGTGGCAGAGGGTGTAGGTATTGTCCAGAGTGTAGAAGTATAGCCCAGTGTGGCACTGGGTGTAGTTATTGTCCAGAGTGTGGAGGTATAGTCCAGTGTTGCACTGGGTGTAGGTGTAGTCCTGGGTCATGAGTAACCAGTGTGGCAATGGGTATAGGTGTAGTCCTGGGTGTTGTGTAACCAGTGTGGCACTTGGTGTAGGTGTAGTCCTGGGTGTTGTGTAACCAGTGTGGCACTGGGTGTAGGTATAGTCCTGGGTGTTGTGTAACCAGTGTGGCACTGGGTGTAGGTATAGTCGGGATTGTTCTGTTACCAGTGTGGTACTTGGTGTAGGCATATTCCAGAATGTTGAGTAACCAGTGTGGCACTTGGTAGAGGTGTAGTCCAGAGCGCTGAGTAACCAGTGTGGCACTGGGTGTAGGTATAGTCCAGAGTGTTGAGTAACCAGTGTGGTACTTGGTGTAGGTATAGTCCAGAGTGTTGAGTAACCAGTTTGGCACTGGGTGTAGGTATAGTCCAGAGTGTTGAGTAACCAGTGTGGCACTTTGTGTAGGTATAGTCCAGAGTGTTGAGTAACCAGTGTGGCACTTTGTGTAGGTATAGTCCAGAGTGTTGAGTAACCAGTGTGGCACTTGGTGTAGGTATAGTCCACAGTTTTGTGTAACCAGTGTGCCATTGGGTGTAGGTATAGTCCTGGGTGTTGTGTAACCAGTGTGGCACTGGGTGTAGGCATAGTCCTGGGTCTTTTGTAACCAGTGTGGCACTGGGTGTAGGTGTAGTCCTGGGTGGTTTGTAACCAGTGTGGCACTTGGTGTATGTATAGTCCAGAGTGTTGTGTAACCAGTGTGGCACTGGGTGTAGGTATAGTCGGGATTGTTCTGTTACCAGTGTGGTACTAGGTGTAGGCATATTCCAGAATGTTGAGTAACCATCGTGGCACTGGGTGTAGGTATAGTCCAGAGTGTTGAGTAACCAGTGTGGCAGTGGGTGTAGGTATAGTCCAGAGTGTTGAGTAACCAGTGTGGTACTTGGTGTAGGTATAGTCCAGAGTGTTGAGTAACCAGTGTGGCACTGGGTGTGGGTATAGTCCAGAGTGTTGAGTAACCAGTGTGGCACTTTGTGTAGGTATAGTCCAGAGTGTTGAGTAACCAGTGTGGCACTTTGTGTAGGTATAGTCCAGAGTGTTGAGTAACCAGTGTGGCACTTGGTGTAGGTATAGTCCACAGTTTTGTGTAACCAGTGTGGCATTGGGTGTAGGTATAGTCCAGAGTGTTGAGTAACCAGTGTGGCATTGGGTGTAGGTATAGTACAGAGTGTTGAGTAACTAGTTATGCACTAGGTGTAGGTATAGTCCTGGGTGTTGAGTAACCAGTGTGACACTGGTGTAGTTATAGTCCAGAGTGTTGAGGTATAGTCCAGTTTGGCACTGGGTGTAAGTATAGTCCAGAGTGAGGAGGTATAGTCCAGTGTTGCACTGGGTGTAGGTGTAGTCCTGGGTCATGAGTAACCAGTGTGGCACTGGTGTAGGTTTAGTCTTGGGTGTTGTGTAACCAGTGTGGCACTGGGTGTAGGTGTAGTCCTGGGTGTTGGGTAACCAGTGTGGCTACGGTGTAGGTATAGTCCTGGGTGTTGGGTACCCAGTGTGGCACTGGGTGTAGGTGTAGTCCTGGGTGTTGAGTAACCAGTGTGGCACTGGGTGTAGGTATTTTCCAGAACCTGTAGGTACAGTCCAGTGTGGCACTGGGTGTAGGTATAGTCCAGAGTGTTGAGTCACCAGTGTGGCACTTGGTGTAGGTATAGTCCAGAGTGTTGACTAACCAGTGTGGCACTGGGTGTAGGTATAGTCCAGAGTGTTGAGTAACCAGTGTGGCACTGGGTGTAGGTATAGTCCAGAGTGTTGAGTAACCAGTGTGGCACTGGGTGTAGGTATAGTCCAGAGTGTTGAGTAACCAGTGTGGCACTTGGTGTAGGTATAGTCCAGAGTGTTGAGTAACCAGTGTCGCAGTGGGTGTAGGTGTAGTCCTGGGTGGTTTGTAACCAGTGTGGCACTTGGTGTAGGTATAGTCCAGAGTGTTGAGTAACCAGTGTGGCACTTGGTGTAGGTGTAGTCCAGAGCGCTGAGTAACCAGTGTGGCACTGGGTGTAGGTATAGTCCAGAGTGTTGAGTAACCAGTGTGGCACTGGGTGTAGGTATAGTCCAGAGTGTTGAGTAACCAGTGTGGTACTTGGTGTAGGTATAGTCCAGAGTGTTGAGTAACCAGTTTGGCACTGGGTGTAGGTATAGTCCAGAGTGTTGAGTAACCAGTGTGGCACTTTGTGTAGGTATAGTCCAGAGTGTTGAGTAACCAGTGTGGCACTGGGTGTAGGTATAGTCCTGAGTGTTGAGTAACCAGTGTGGCATTGGGTGTAGGTATAGTACAGAGTGTTGAGTAACTGGTTATGCACTAGGTGTAGGTATAGTCCTGGGTGTTGAGTAACCAGTGTGACACTGGTGTAGTTATAGTCCAGAGTGTTGAGGTATAGTCCAGTTTGGCACTGGGTGTAAGTATAGTCCAGAGTGAGGAGGTATAGTCCAGTGTTGCACTGGGTGTAGGTGTAGTCCTGGGTCATGAGTAACTAGTGTGGCACTGGGTGTAGGTATAGTCCTGGGTGTTGTGTAACCAGTGTGGCACTGGTGTAGGTATAGTCCTGGGTGTTGGGTAACCAGTGTGGCACTGGGTGTAGGTGTAGTCCTGGGTGTTGAGTAACCAGTGTGGCACTGGGTGTAGGTATTTTCCAGAGTCTGTAGGTACAGTCCAGTGTGGCACTGGGTGTAGGTGTAGTCCTGGGTCTTGAGTAACCAGTGTGGCACTGGGTGTAGGTATAGTCCAGAGTGTTGAGTAACCAGTGTGGCACTTGGTGTAGGTATAGTCCAGAGTGTTGAGTAACCAGTGTGGCACTTGGTGTAGGTATATTCCAGAGTGTTGAGTAACCAGTGTGGCACTTGGTGTAGGTATAGTCCAGAGTGTTGAGTAACCAGTGTGGCACTGGTGTAGGTATAGTCCTGGGTGTTGGGTAACCAGTGTGGCACTGGGTGTAGGTGTAGTCTTGGGTCTTGAGTAACCAGTGTGGCACTGGGTGTAGGTATAGTCCAGAGTGTTGAGTAACCAGTGTGGCACTTGGTGTAGGTATAGTCCAGAGTGTTGAGGAACCAGTGTGGCACTGGGTGTAAGTATAGTCCAGAGTTTTGTGTAACCAGTGTGGCATTGGGTGTAGGTATAGTACAGAGTGTTGAGTAACTAGTTATGCACTAGGTGTAGGTATAGTCCTGAGTGTTGAGTAACCAGTGTGACACTGGTGTAGTTACAGTACAGAGTGTTGAGGTATAGTCCAGTTTGGCACTGGGTGTAAGTATAGTCTAGTGTGCGGAGGTATAGTCCTGTGTTGCACTGGGTGTAGGTGTAGTCCTGGGTCATGAGTAACCAGTGTGGCAGTGGGTGTAGGTATAGTCCTGGGTGTTGTGTAACCAGTGTTGCACTGGGTTTAGGTGTAGTCCTGGGTGTTGGGTAACCAGTGTGGCACTTGGTGTAGGTGTAGTCCTGGGTGTTGAGTAACCAGTTTGGCGCTGGGTGTAGGTATTGTCCAGAGTGTGGAGGTATAGTCCAGTATGGCACTGGGTGTAGGTGTAGTCCTGGGTGTTTAGCAACCAGTGTGGCACTTGGTGTAGGTATAGTCCTGGGTGTTTAGTAACCAGTGTGACACTGGGTGTCTGTATAGTCCTGGGTGTTATGTAACCAGTGTTCCACTGGGTGTAGGTATAGTCCTGGGTGTTGTGTAACCAGTGTGGCACTGGGTGTAGGTGTAGGTCCTGGTTGTTGTGTAATCAGTGTGGCACTTGGTGTAGGTATAGTCCTGGGTGTTTAGTAACCAGTGTGGCACTTGGTGTAGGCATAGTCCTGGGTGTTGTGTAACCAGTGTGGCACTGGGTGTAGGTATAGTCCTGGGTGTTGTGTAACCAGTGTGGCACTGGGTGTAGGTGTAGTCCTGGGTGTTGTGTAACCAGTGTGGCACTGCGTGTAGGTATAGTCCAGAGTGTTGAGTAACCAGTGTGGCACTTGGTGTAGGTGTAGTCCAGAGCGCTGAGTAACCAGTGTGGCACTGGGTGTAGGTATAGTCCAGAGTGTTTTGTAACCAGTGTGGCACTGGGTGTAGGTATAGTGCAGAGTGTTGTGTTACCAGTGTGGCACTTGGTGTAGGTATAGTCCAGAGTGTTGAGTAACCAGTGTGGCACTTGGTGTAGGTATAGTCCTGGCTGTTGTTTAACCAGTGTGGCACTGGGTGTAGGTATAGTCCTGGGTGTTGTGTAACCAGTTTGGCACTGGGTGTAGGTATAGTCCTGGCTGTTGTGTAACCAGTGTGGCACTGGTTTTAGGTATAGCCCTGGGTGTTGTGTAACCAGTGTGGCACTGGGTGTAGTAGTATAGGTAATGATGGTTCTGGCTCACTTCCACTGGAGCAGGATTCATATACCTATACCACCACTACAGAGGGAATTTTTTATGCGTAAATGATGATGTGATTCAATGATAGTCATGAGATTCAGCTAAATTGGCTCCAGCTCAACACCACCTGGAGTCTATGATACACATTTTTATAGGTAATGATGGTTCTGGCTCACTTCCACTGGAGCAGGATTCATATACCTATACCACCACTACAGATGGAATTTTTTATGCGTAAATGATGATGTGATTCAATGATAGTCATGAGATTCAGCTAAATTGGCTCCAGCTCAACACCACCTGGAGTCTATGATATAAATTTTTATAGGTAATGATGGTTCTGGCTCACTTCCACTGGAGTAGGATTCATATACCTATACTGCTACTACAGGTGGCATTTTTTATGCGTAAATGATTATGCGATTCAACGATAGTCATGAGTCGTATTAAAAGAAACATCAATATTAATTAATAATGAATAAAATTTACTATAGCCCACGAGGATATTGGAAAGGTGTAGGAGCAATAAAAAAATTAGCCACCGCGGCTAAGGTATCTAAAGATGTTGCCAAGGATTGGTTAAAGAAACAAGCGTTGTGGCAAATATATTTACCGGCACCGCGTTATATACCGAGGAAGAAGTTTGATATTTTTACAACGAATGAAGTTCATCAGGCTGACCTCTTGTTTCTTCCCCACGATAAGGTAAAACGCAAAACGTATAAATACGCTTTAACGGTAGTGGATGTGGCTAGTCGATACAAAGAGGCTGAGCCATTAACCTCAAAAGAATCAACAGAAGTAGCTAATGCACTGAGTCGCATATATAAACGCGGACCGCTAAAATGGCCCAAGCTATTTCAAGTAGATCCCGGTCGTGAGTTTATGGGATCGGTAACTAAACTGTTAACAAAGCACGATGTCGAAATCGTCCGTGGTGAAAGAGAGGCCCACCGCAGTCAAGCTATCGTCGAAAGATTTAACAGGAAATTAGCGGAACGTTTGTTTGGCTATCAGTATGGGATCGAAATGAAATCCGAGCGATTGAGATCAACCGAATGGGTGACACAATTATCAGCCGTTGTATCAGTGCTGAATAATGAAGTAACGAGATTAATAGGGAAGAAACCATCCGATGCTATTAAAATGAAATCCGTGACTTCCGAATCTTCAGCACCAAGGAGAGGCAAAGAACGAAAACTTCCGGATAGAGTAAGGGTAAGATATTTATACCAGGCAGGTGAACTCGAAGGAGGCCTATGTCGCGCAACCGATCCGATTTGGTCCCTTAAGACGTATAACATTAGTCGATTGGTTACGAAAGAAGGAGAGCCTATTCTTTATTATCTTCAAGATGGACCGGGTGGGGCATTTGTTCGAGAAGAGTTGTTCATAGTTCCCGACGGTACGGTATTACCACCATAACCATAAGCATAGGTAGTTACACCATCATTATCAATCCATCTCCTTGTATCTAAGGGGGATAATGATGTCTTGTTCATTCTTAATCCATACATCCTTTGATTGTAACTTCTTAAAAAGTTCATCTCGTGTTTGAACGTTCTACCGTTGAATAATGATTCTTTATACTGTTCATGTTTGATATGCTTTTTTACAACATACTTCTTAACACCCTTGGCTTTTCTTATCTCTCCATTATCGGACTTTTTTATAGAATACATCTTAGGTCTTAATCCTACATACTCCGCTATAGGGGTCCCAGCACATTCATCCTTCATCTTACCTAACACCTTTTTATTTACTAGCTGTGCAGTGGATTATCTTTTGGGTAATCGCTCGTGTCGTACATATCTATTTTTTCTGCCATATCTTTATACACATCCTCGGTTTGTATTTCCATCAACAAAGAATCTGTGTCGGTATATAACACCTCGCATCTATTGCCGTATTGCTTCTTAAGTTCGTTGTAATAAAAGTCATACATTAAGTGTTTTGACAAGTCTTTCTTCCTCATTAGATCTGACTAATTTAACATCAACACGCTTCCTTAGATTCTCCATAGTTTTACCAAATACTGAGTTCTTCATGAGCTTATACAGATTCTTTTCGAAATCGCTGGTAGCTATCTTTCTTAAATCTGTGTTCAACCTTATATAGGGCTCCATCCAAGGGCTTTGATCAAACTTTAGAACTCTATGTATTTTCTTAAGTTTCATACCTAACGATAGATACAACTGGAGATTTCTGAAGTGAACTATATATTTTGGCTTATCCATCACATTTGGTACGAGTTTTTCTACGTTAGCTAACCTACTATTACCCATCAAGGAGCGTTGATATTCTGACATCCAATCTTTATTAACCATTAATCTTTCGGGAGCTAGCGGATAACTGTTATGATCTTTATGTAACGAACTTGGATATTCAAAGTCAACTTCTAGTATGTACCCTTTATTCGCATCATTATTATGGATATCATTCACTTCGATATCATTGACCCACTCAAAACCACCCGTGGGTAAAGGTTGACTCATAGCCCTTCCGTACAAATTGTTAGCGTCGAGATATAATATATACGTGTCGGGTTTACTAGGATCGTATCCTTCCACTAATTTATTATTAGCCTTAGAATACCTTTTCGCCGCCATCGATATACCACCTCTTAATCCTTTCTCAATAAACAAGTGCATATCGTAATCTGTGAGTAGTTTTAGTTCTACGCCGGTCTTCTTCAACAATGCATCCCATGATAGTCCGGGACTGGAATAGTACCATGCCGGGTCCAAGCCGTATTGTTTTAAACATGTCTGTCTAAATATCTCGAATATATCGGCGAGTAACAGTACATCGGTTTTTAAGTACAGATCGTGATAATTGCCTAAATTCTTACAACCTAATTTATCCCAGACCGTCAGAGCGTGTTCATAATCGGCATCTGTTATTCTAGATTCTGTTAAGTTACTATAGAATGATTCGAGGGGTGGTAATTCAGTTTCTTCGAATCTAGACCAATCATCCATATATTCGTAAGGATATACACCTTTTCTCAGCAACAAATGACGAGTTATCTTATCGGTATATTGATTTGTTATCGCGAAGTCATCGGGATTGTTCGCATTAGCTAAATTGTCCAGGGAAGATAACAGAAACTGTACGGAGTCTATGAATCTAAGCCCATTACTTTGCTTTATTCTAGATTTCCCATCCTTGTCCCTATAATGTATAGGTTTAGTCAACGAGAACGATATGTATTTTTCCATATTGTTAGGAATGCACGTTAAACCGCCGTCGGTCTTTGAGATAGCTTGCATAATGAGATGTGAATCGTATCCCCTAAGGTTGTGAAACACAACGGGGATGGGTATTGTTTGAGAATTCATTTTTAGTTTCAAGTTACACTCGTTATGTGCGGCTCCCCGATAATTACCCGTGACGTGACAATGATCTCTTACGGAATCCCCATCCAGGGGTTTATTACAAACGTGACAACTCGTTGACTTCTTATAGGCCCTCCAATCATCCCTCGTCATACACATGGGTTTCTTACACGATAATTTTTCCCTGATTATTCTCTCTTCATTTTGTAGAAATTCTAGGAACTTTCCCGCTGCATCGGGACCTCTGTAAATCACGGGCGGGTTTGTTTTCCCATCATACCTTACAACTATATATCCAAACCCACAAGGAATATGTTCTTGAGTTTTGTACGTAAAACTATTACCAGTATTGCGTTCGGTATTTTCTATGGGTTTGATAAGCGCTTCGAAGTCGGCGTAAATTACGTACGGTACTGGCATTTGATTACAATAATGTTTAAATTTTAATATATTTTTTCCCTCTTTAGGCATATCGATCCTGATAGCATTCTGTCCAACACCTCTACAGTCTTCTTTATGCGCTTCTAATAGATCTTGTCTGCTGTACCAATGTAGGCATCTTTCGCAGAAATATTTCTTTCTAGCATGTTTTGGTTGATCTAATAGCACCCTGTTTAAACTCTTTATCCATATATAATGATATTTACCATCTTTTTCGAACAGAAATGAATTGATTCTGGGAATATGTTCCGGAGGGGAGCTTATCCTGTGTACAACAATTCCTTTAGAATGTCCGAAAACATTTATAGCTAAATTATTTTGCTTTTCCACCTTATCAATTTGCGATATTGGTGTAGGTTCGTCTATACCATCGAAGTTGAGTCCATCGTTTTGGGATAGCTAGAAGGTCTATCCGGATTTTTGTCTACGGGGAACAATGCAGATCTTATCATCATTCTTAAACAGTCATCTCATTTATTTTTTACGTTAATTATGGCTTTTTTCTTTTTATACTACGGGGGTAATCTATATAAGAACCACCTTTGAAGGGCATATAATTTGCTATATCTAAATATAAACTATCGATTTTATCCACACCCCAACCAGAACCTCTATTAGTCCAGCGTTCTAAAGTTTCCTGTATTCTCTGAATTGATGTATCTAATAATGAGTTTATAGTATCAGATTCGGTTATAACTTCTTGATTGCTTCGGAAATATGGTTCGGTATATTCGGTGCTATCATCTGCGCTACTTTTACTCAATGACATTTTAATCGTCAGCTGGTATTTTAAACTATGTAAATCATCTAACTCCTCGTTAATTTTACTCCATATGATGGGCTTAATATCGTTAACATCCATGTTGGAATTAATATCCATCTTCCAACCTCTTAGATATTTACCAACTCTGGCGGATGTGGGTACAAAAATTAATTCTTGTTGTTTATTCTCAACATCATTATTATCATCATCATCATCATTATTATCTAGTAAAGCGATCAATTCAGCTCTTCTCATTCGAGAATAACCTCTCAGCCCACTGTTTCTCACTCGAACTTTGAGTTCTCTAACAGTCTGGGGTTCGTTGTATTCCAAACCGAGTAAGGTAATCAATTCAGCTTTTCTCATACGAGAATATCCACGTAGGCCACTTTGCTTTGCCATAGCTTTTAACTCTCTGACAAAAACCATTGTGGTTGAATGGTATATGCAAAATGAGACAAATGTCTAATTGGTTGTTTTCATATATCTAAATACGTACTCTCCCCAACCTATTCCTCTCCTTGATGTAATTTCTCTTCCTAGCATAAATAATCTGGTTCCTGACCCTATCAGCACCGTGTTTCTTACATAAACAATAACGACCTTTGACCCCTATCCTGCATTCAGAACACGTATAGTTTATGTGTCCGCGCCTGATGTAATAATTGTGTATACCACAGTAAATTTCAACACAGCGTCTATTACATAGAGTCGTCTTCCCCATGAGTGTAAACTTGCAATTATTCATGGTATATACATCTATCATATCATTTGTCTAAATGCAAATCACATCTACACTAGGCGAGATATTGATTAGGCTATTTATAGATCGCTATAACTAGGTCATGGTTTATGCATAGCCACAGCTGTGGTTATTTATGAGTAGCTATTGTATAGCTGAAAATCAATAGAGCAGATAACCCCATAATCACAAATGTGACCTCTCGGTCTTTCTGAGCCTCTGACAGTGTATAAAACTGACTCATTGTTGGTATCGGTATTGGGTCTAGTTTTTTCCCAAAAACGATGTAGTATTCGTGCATGGCATATTCGACATCCTTAAAAGTTTGAATTGAATGTCCTTCCTTAAGCAGTTTTTCATGAATAAAGTCTAATCTCTTCATTCTCTGCTGTGTATATTGTAACTGGGCTGCTTGGTATTGTTCTAAAGCTTTGTTATGTTGTTTACGCTCCTCTTCAACTCCTTTAGCGTTTGATTCCCTCATACTGGAAAATAAATAATTACTCCCTGAAAAAGCTAGAGCATTAACAACAGCTCCACCGACCATCATCGCAATTGTTGCCATAGTATATGAATATAAAATATTCAAATGTTTAATTACTTCATTATGTCTTCCGGGATAAGTCCTTGTTTGATGAGCATATCCTTCGTTGCCATTGCTAATCCAATATCAAGAATCATCATACCTATATCAAATCCATTTAAATCTAGCTTGGGAGATGTGGCTTTAGTAATCATTTTAGCCATACGAGCATAGCCAATGGCCAAGCCGGTGACCACTGCTAAATGATACGTCGCGTTTACCAACATTTTACCGTCTGTAACTGGAGTAGTCATGCTTTTTATAGCATTATATGAGGACTAACCTCTAACTGAACTTGTTGTTGCGGCGGGGGTGATGTTTTCTCTTCTCCGGTCTTATAAAGGAACCATACAGCCGCTATACCAGCAACTCCTACTAGTGTCCATGTTTTAATCGGATTAATATTTGAATTATTTATTAATTTCGCTTTGCGCGCAAGTCCTCCCTTTCTTCCTGCAGCTACTTTCTTAGTAACTCTAGCTTTTAGTATTTTCTCATTCACATGTGGTGCATTCACAGGTGGTTCCTCATTCACTTGTTGTTGTGTGTTCACTTGTTGTTCCGCAATCTGTTGTTCCTCGTTCACAATCTGTTGTGGTGTCATCTGTTGAGTCTCCATTATTATTAAGTGGGCATGTATGTTTAAATTGACAATACCTAGCCGTTATTAAAGCTGTGGTGAACGGAGCTAAGAACATTCTGAATCTATGATAAAACTCACTGCTCACTGAGCTTATAGTGTGTTCGATGAATGGGTCTTTCTCGAGAGATTCGCATAAATACAGGCGATGTTCTGTCGGGATGGGGAGAAATGTACTAGCTACGACTGTGTATAGTTGTAATATAGAAGACCCTATCGTTTTAGTCATGGTAGCTCCCAGTCTAGACTCGTAACGTGCGTACAGTTTTTTAATCTCTTCGTCGGTCATGTTATCAATTTTTTCCATGGTATATTCCATGGTATAATATTGTGAACATTTTCCACCGGCTACCAAAGCCGCGAGTCTTTCTCTATGTTTATCTAAAGATTTATCTACATCAGGCTCAGATTCTTTGAGCATTTGTTCGATGAGTTCGTCGCATTCCATAATGTAATACCTAAGGAGATATTTAAGTCTAACATAATCTAATATGACATATCCAATACAACCCGTAATAATGAACTGTTGTGAAAGAATGATGATTTCGAACCACATTTTATGTAATATTAACCGCTAATGTTCAATTTGCTACATTTTGCTACATTTTGCTACATTTTGCTAAGCAATTGCATAAGCAGCTGGTTGATCGGTTTTTAATACGAGTTTACAGTGCTTCGTTGCCGATAACAGCTTTCTGACTTTATCTCGTTCACCCTTGGTATAAATGACATCATTTTCGCGTAAACATTCCTCGAATGAATCTCGATCTTTGCAATGAAACAGCGCTACCCATTTGGTCTGCTCTCTGAGATCTTTCAGGACAGAGTTGTATTTTTGAGTAAGTACCCAAACGCTATGTTGAGTATGCCGACCGGAGAATGCTAAATACGAAAGCATATCTTTCTTTTTTGTGAGTTCTTTACTAGCGCTGCAATCGTCTATTACGAAAAGGGTTGATTCTCCTTTGTATTTCTCATGACATACTCGTCTTGTAAACGATCGCCCGGATCGACTCTGTGTACCCCGTCGTCATTCATTACCCAATCTCTCGATAAGTATGTTTTATTTACGCTTATAGTCGGGCACAGAATAATAATATTATCGAAAACGTCCCGATAATGACTTTCTAAAATATCTAGAATAAAGGCTGTTTTTCCGCAGCCCGTTTGCCCGCATATGATAGCGCAGTGCGGATCTTTAGGTAAAAGATTATCAATAGATTGCTTGCACGAATCTCCCATTCTGTATATTAAGTTGCGCATCCATAATCACGTACAAATATATGTTTAATTTACCAGCTGATTCCTGAAGCTTCGTTATCTGTATGGTGTCACCCTCGCTAGCATTTTCTATTCTCCTCCCACTGCCGTGTAATTGGTCATCGTCCGTTGTTCGCATGTCGAGCCATAGCACGTACTTCGTGGTGAGGTATTCACCGATCGAAACACTCCCGAGAGACAGATCTTTCACGACCGCGTTAACTTCCGGAGAACGTTTTATAGAAGGAAGTTTTTTAATCTCATCCCACTGGTGATACGCTAGCATTCCTTGGCTATATAGTTGATTAGGAACGCCTTCGATAGTCAATTCTACTTTTGAAATCTTGGGATTGTAGAACTTCTCGGTATTTCTTTTAAACGCATCGGAGGGGTCCTCGAACAACATTAAAATACCCTTCAACGACCTCGTGGGGACGTTTAGATTGATATTCCACATCGTATCTTTTTTGTCCCTCGTGATCTTTCGGTGTCGCAGCACGCAATCGTACAAAATGGCTAAACTTCCCGAATACTGGTTACGAATTTGTCTGGCTAATTCGGGATCCGTTATCATATCGTACTCGAGCGAGATATTGTCAATGGAATAGCTAGCATCTTCACCACCGGTTCTGATTACTCTGCCGTAGTCATTAAAAGTGAGTTCGTATTCTAACCTATCGCCTAGGGATGCTTGATAAAAGGGCATGTGGGAATCTAGTAATTCAAAGTCTAGGGGAACATAGAATCTGTTACCTAATGCGTCGGCAATGGCCTTATCTTTTTCGTTGGTATCAACACCATTTTCAGCACCCACGCGCAGTCTCAATGTGTTCTTATTACAAATACCTTGGTATTGTAAGTTTTCCCGCTCTTTATCCGTTCTCCAGAGATCCATGTAGCAATAGTATACATCGCTATCGTCGATACTCAAAACCTCATTACCGCTAATTTTAATGGCGATTTTCTTAACGATAGCACGACCTATGTTCTGAACGGGCTCCCTGTTTAACGTCTGTAGAAGTCAAACTAATCGTAAATGCTAGTTGGACAGTTCCCGGAACTAACACATCGTGTGCGCCGAGATTAGGAAAGCGAACCAGAAGCGTTTGATTCTGATCGATGGTACTAGGGTTATTAGTTATAGTTACAGACTGATGAATTGCTTTGACCCCTAATGGATCTTGAAGTCTACGTTGTGGGTTTAACTTGCGTCCGTATTGCGAAGACATTGTTATATTGAAAACATGTACCCTATGTTTAATATAAAAATGACTGATTTTGATATTAATGACTTTGATCTAAGTACCTTTGATGATCCAAATCGAACCGAAGAGGGTACTGATGAAACCAGGTTTAGTAGTCTTAACGATGAACTTTTACAATCAAACGTCAATGATTATTACGATGCCTTAAAAGAAGATAAAAATTATGTTAACCCAATAGGCCGTGACTATTCAAAGTTTACGATAGATAGTAAAGGAATATTGCGACTGCGTGACTCTCCGGATTTTGATCTTATGAATTCTCGTACTCGTAAGCCCCTAGCCTTGTCTACTATAGCCGGTAAACACGGCACCGTGTTTGTTCGTGATAAATTAGGTTTTGTAGACTACTCGTCGCTTTCCGCGAAGACTACTAAGGATCTTCGAAACCCTGCGGGAAGAACTCGGTAATACAGATGATTTGGAGGCTTCCTCGATGGTGGCCTCGAACGGACTCAGAGAAATCTTAGATACCTATTACGATAATTCCACGTTACAGGTATCGGAGTTTAGTATTAGGGAATAACGAGGTCTTGACAAGGCATTGCAAACAATGCGGGGAGAACTGGTAAATAATATGGCCAAGATATCTGAAATCGACAAGTATATAGCTCAAGAGAAAACAAAACTTGAACAGGCGGGCGATGAGTTCAGTAGACGCCGCGTAGCGGAAAGATTGCGTAACTTGGAAGACGAAAGATCGGCCCGCCTCAAAGCAGCTTCCAGTAATAGAAAGACACTTCGTTCGCAAATCAGTCGAATTCGAGAAACTATCGATCAAGTCCTCAACGATGATACTACACTGGTCGATAAAATTAAAACATTGTTCAGAGAACAGGGAATAACCATTGCCAGTATTTTAACCGCGTTGGGATTTATTATATCGACTTTGACTTTCTCGTTAACAGGTGGCAGTACAGGTGGTAGTACACCACCTAACGATAAAAATGGTATAAAAGAGTGGATCTGTTCCAGTGAAAAATAAAAAATATAATAGCGGTAGAACGGAATCTTTCTCGTCATTACAATATAAAATTGAAGCGTGGTATTATTTCAGACCTCAAAATTTCTGTATTAGATGTAAAACATCAACCTGTACATATAGGATACTTAAGTGTAACACTCCATATTAAAAATAATGGTTGATGCATCAGGCCCTGGAACGCTCAGACAATGTAATACAATTGCGCTTTCCGATCTCGGAGACACAGAAGGATTTGATAAACCCGGTTACAATGGTAAGTTATACGCTTTACACTTACACGATAATGTATACAAGCGGAAATAAGTCACATTCACGGGTAATCTAGAAGATTTAAGCGATGTCGACGTTAGTAGACTCATTAAAAACACTTCGTACAATATTATTCTCAACGGCGAGAATAAATGGACTATGGTCGAAGCAAACATCGAGTGGCTACTGAATATCGTCATTACCCCACCTTATGTGATGATGGGTAAGGGACATAATTTAACTAAGATAATAAATAGAGGCATCGTACTCGCGGCTTATATCCCGTCAAAACGAAAAAGTGTGTTAGTCTCTCCCCTGCCAGAAAACCCAGGTCATATGTTATATAGTCGTCCGGCCTTAAAAAAAGTTTCTTTAAATTTGATTACTGAATTCGAAGACAACTTGAGTGCAATACCTAATATTTCCACGCTTATTATTGAAATCTTGTTCGGAGATGCACCGGAAAATGCCTTCGAAATATTACCAGGTCTATCGATTAAATGGTTCAAGAAACACGAGCGTCGACGTTGCAGTATTATTCATATCGCAGCATCACCCGTTGCAACTCTCGAGGGGGTCCAAATTATTAAAAGTGACAGCATTTCTCTTACTAAGATATTTCTTGCCGTATAATATACATTTGATAAGGTTGATGTATAGTCTCAAAACATTTAAGCAAGACGAATTAAAGACTATTATATGATCGTAATATACACTATGAGTTTATATCCAGCGCTCGATGAAGCATTTGAAAAGATGGAAACTGTTGATGGATTTCGATTACATCAAATAAGCGACATAAAACATCGAATAGAGAAGGATAGGGAGTTGAGACTTGGATTGTATAAAAACGGACGGAGTTGACACCGCTCTTGTAGTATCTGGCATGGGACTCGGTGTAGCGGGTATCGGTTTACTATCAACTATAATCGCCGCGCCTATCGTGCTCGGCATGGAAATAACTGCTGGAGTCTCGGGACTGGCAGGAATAGCGATACAATTCATTTCTCGTAGGTTGCAAAAGAAAGCATTAAAACACGATAGTATTCGGATACTCGCCGAAGCTAAGTTGAACAGCATTGAGGATCATATTTCGACAGCAATGGCCGATTGTAAGATATCCGAGGATGAGTTTCGTTTAGTGCTGTCGGAACTCACCAAATACAATGAAATGAAGCAGGAGATTCGATCAAAATCTCATAAGACCAGTGGTATTAGTGAAGACGAGAAAAAAAAATTCATAGAACAGGGGAGGCAACAAGCGCGTCAATTATTCCGTGCCAAAACCAAAGAACTGGTTGGAGATTAAAAATAGATTGCTTGCTATCGTTTGATCACATTTAGACAAATGCTTACATAAATATATATAATAATGGAGAAAGCTATTAAATTGAGAGAATTACCACAAGGTTTTTATTATATCAGTGATGTCAAACCAACCAAATACGGTTATCAATTGTAGGTGTAGTCCAGAGTGTTGAGTTACCAGTGTGGCACTGGGTGTAGGTATAGTCCTGGGTGTTTAGTAACCAGTGTGGCACTGGGTGTAGGTATAGTCCTGGGTGTTGTGTAACCAGTGTGGCGCTGGGTGTAGGTATAGTCCTGGGTGTTGTGTAACCATCGTGGCGCTGGGTGTAGGTATAGTCCTGGGTGTTGTGTAATCTGTGTGGCACTTGGTGTATGTGTAGTCCTGGGTGTTGTGTAACCAGTGTGGCACTGGGTGTAGGTATAGTCCTGGGTGTTGTGTAACAAGTGTGGCACTTGGTGTAGGTATTGTCCAGAGTGTGGAGTAACCAGTGTGGCACTTGGTGTAGGTATAGTCCAGAGTGTTGAGTAACCAGTGTGGCACTGGGTATAGGTATAGTCCAGAGTGTTGAGTAACCAGTGTGGCACTTGGTGTAGGTATTGTCCAGAGTGTTGTGTAACCAGTGTGGCATTGGGTGTAGGTATAGTACAGAGTGTTGAGTAACTAGTGATGCACTAGGTGTAGGTATAGTCCTGGGTGTTGAGTAACCACTGTGACACTGGTGTAGTTATAGTCCAGAGTGTGGAGGTATAGTCCAGTGAGTCACCGGGTGTAAGTATAGTCCAGAGTGCGGAGGTATAGTCCAGTGTTGCACTGGGTGTAGGTGTAGTCCTGGGTCATGAGTAACCAGTGTGGCACTGGGTGTAGGTATAGTACTGGGTGTTGTGTAACCAGTGTCGCACTGGGTGTAGGTATAGTACTGGGTGTTGTGTAACCAGTGTGGCACTGGGTGTAGGTATAGTACTGGGTGTTGTGTAACCAGTGTGGCACTGGGTGTAGGTATTGTCCAGAGTGTGGAGGTATAGTCCAGTGTGGCGCTGGGTGTAGGTATAGTCCTGGGTGTTGTGTAACCAGTGTGGCACTGGATGTAGGTATAGTCCTGGGTGTTGTGTAACGAGTGTGGCACTGGGTGTAGGTGTAGTCCTGGGTGTTTAGTAACCAGTGTGGCACTGGGTGTAGGTATAGTCCTTGTTGTTGCGTAATCAGTGTGACACTGGGTGTAGCTGTAATCCTGGGTGTTGTGTAACCAGTGTGGAACTGGTGTAGGTATAGTCCTGGGTGTTGTGTAACCAGTGTGGCACTGGGTGTAGGTGTAGTGCTGGGTGTTGTGTAACCAGTGTGGCACTGGGTGTAGGTATAGTCCAGATTGTTGAGTAACCAGTGTGGCACTGGGTGTAGGTATAGTCCAGAGCGCTGAGTAACCAGTGTGGCACTGGGTGTAGGTATAGTCCAGAGTGAGTAGGTATAGTCCAGTGATGCACTGGGTGTAGGTATAGTCCAGAGTGTTGTGTTACCAGTGTGGCACTGGGTGTAGGTATAATCCTGGGTGTTGTGTAACCAGTGTGGCACTGGGTGTAGGTGTAGTCCTGGGTGTTGTGTAACCAGTGTGACACTGGTGTAGATATAATTCTGGGTGTTGAGTAACCAGTGTGGCGCTGGGTTTTAGGTATAGTCCTGGGTGTTGAGTAACTAGTGTGGCACTGGTTGTAGGTATATTTCTGGGTGTTGAGTAACCAGTGTGGCGCTGGGTGTAGGTATAGTCCTGGGTCTTGAGTAACCAGGGGGGCACCGGATGTAGGTTTTGTCCAGAGTGTTGAGTATTGTCCAATGTGACACTGGTTGTAGGTATAGTCCTGGGTGTTGAGTAACCAGTGTGACACTGGTTGTAGCTATAGTCCTGGGTGTTGAGTAGCCAGTGAAGCACTGGGTATAGGTATAGTCCCGGGTGTTGAGTAGCCAGTGTGGCACTGTGGGTAGGTATTGTGCAGAGTGCTTAGTAACCAGTGTGGCACCGGATGTAGGTATAGGCCAGAGTGTTGTGTAACCAGCACTGCACTGGGTGTAGGTATAGTCCTGGGTGTTGAGTAGCTAGTGTGGCACCGGATGTAGGTATAGTCTATTGTGTTGAGTAGCCAGTGTGGCACCGGATGTAGGTATAGTCTATTGTGTTGAGTAACCAGTGTGGCACTGGGAGTAGGTATAGTCCTGGGTGTTGTGTAACCAGTGTGGCACTTGGTGTACGTATAGTCCTGGGTGTTGAGTAGCCTGTGTGGCACCGGATCTAGGTAAAGTCTATTGTGTTGAGTAGCCAGTGTGGCACCGGATGTAGGTATTGTCTATTGTGTTGAGTAGCCATCTGACACTGGGTGTAGGTATAGTCCAGAATGTTGAATACCATGTGTGGCACTGGGTGTAGGTATAGTCCTTGGTGTTGAGTAACCAGTGTGGCACTGGGTGTAGGTATAGTCCTGTGTGTTGAGTTACTAGTTTGGCACTAGAAGTGATGCAGGTCTCAGGCGTTTACCACTTCGGTGAAACCCACGAGCACGGGTATGGTGCTGACAAACCTAGAAACATATCGGGGCGAAGCGGGATTCGAACCCACAATCATAGGTTTCTGGCGTGCCCAAGGGACGCAGCTCTGCACAGCGGATCGCGGCGCCTTAGACGACTTTTGAGAAGACGATTCTTTGAAAGATGAATCGTAATCTCTACTAAATGATAAGTAAATCGACTAGTCTACTATAAGTTACCTATACTATACTAATTAGCAAATAGCTACTAATTGGCAACAAGTTAGTATCTGAGTGAACAGTGAAATTCACTAAGTAACTAAACTTCACTAACTATTTGTATTAGTGAATTATCAACATCGCAACATCGTATTGGCAATCTGCTTGTCGTGAAAGTGCAAACACAACGAACTACGAAGCGAAGATGTCAACCCGATATTATGACCAAACATATCAATACATGTTGGAAGTAGTTTTATTTTATAGAATATCGATAAGAAAACGTAATCTACACAGAAAGGATTAAGACCTTACCGATCACATCTGATGGCCAAACTAAAGTCGAAAGTAATATTTGCCTAAGCTCTGAACAGTTTAAGACTTAAGATTAACACATAACATAACACATACAAATCTGTACCATTCAAACTCTTATTAGATGACTTTAATCAGGAAAGCTCGAACGTATCAACGTATAAACAATTGTACAGAAACAGCCAGAAGACATGTGATAAATCATATGGACGCGAAGACACGATTGCCCCTATAATGTTTATCAACGATGTCCTTCTTAACAGACTTCGTAGAACACACATACTAAGCAGTTTGTTTTTGCCTGGTCTGGTCGCCCGGAAGGCCTAATTCGGCATGAGCGCGAAGACAGCAGTTTCCAAACTCACAAGTATATAATACTGACCAGAATACAGATTCTGCATTAAATTTAACATCAAGTAATTATGAATGTCTAAAAGAAGATGATAGATGGGGACTGATTACCAATCATACCGTCATGTTATTGGAAACGTATGGTCAAATAACGATGCCTTTCCCCCTTGCTCTTGTTCTGATGAATATGTCGCCTGTCAAATCTCACTAAACATTGCGTGACGCTCACCATCTTGCGAGAAAGAAAGAGATGGTGGAGCAGCGCCTGCCAACGTCGACTTTCTAATTGTCGTTGTGGTGATGTAGCGCCTCTTTGAAGCCAAACTGCAGCACAACCTATGCCTGACGACTATTATTATATCAAACTCTTTGATATTTGATATCACTCTCCGTGTAATGGACATTTCGACCCCTCGTGGATTTATAACTTTGTCTTCCAATAGTAGTTGTTAAGAATACGCGACTAAAGAAGTTGATCCACTTGCTTCTTAGAAAGATAGAATTGGTGCAATCTTGATCGCATCATTCTTATTTTGAATTTTAAATGATCCAGGTTGAAGACTAAGCGCTGATGAAATTGGGTCTTCATGCCGGGCTTGCTGACCTTGACCCGCTTTATAAAGGAGGCTAAGGACGCCGCAACCCTGCACAAACAAATACCACTCTCAACAGTGACGGCTTGATATGATTTAAGTTTCACTTTTGAGACTCATCATGCCCCAGTAACAGTCAGTAACAAAGTCTCGTCCCAAATATGACGTGCAAACATTGATGCATAAAGCATGTATAGACTGCAGCGTTATTGACAGTTGTATCCTATTATCAGGAAACGCGTGAAGAAAGACGTTCCTAATGTTCTCAACACATTTTATGATACAGAGTTGTAATCACGGACAAAAATACCGTTTTTGAGAATCGCTAAAAAGCGAAAACAAAAACAAGACAATAACCTAGCTGCAGTGTAGATTGCCAGCACTAACAGTGGCGTTAAGATGGGGCAATGACGGTTGTGATGACATACTCAAGTGGGATCCATATTTTCGTCAACGTCTCCACGACGCTTCCCACACACATTTTAGCATGCGGGCTAGTCTTCTTCCGTTTACCTTGTTCTGATTTATACATTAGCTATTTCTTTTTGCAAATAAAGATCACCTACTTATATCTCTATAATCAGGGTTGGTTCATTGTAAAGAATTACGGGAAATAAAGTTCCATTTCTTTCTCCACGTATCCAAATTATACATTATTCGAAATTATATGGAAAAAAATAACTGTGCTTCATATGAAGTTAAATAAAAATCTAATTATTTATTAATGCGTCTTTCAATACATATTCATAAAGACATCTCCTCGACAAAAGGTCGTGATCCACAATTTGCTCGTGCATGTTCATGCACGGCGAACAATTTGGATGTTTGCGGGTTTGGAGGGAGCATGATACTCACAAACCTGCTTTTTATGTGAACAGCACACGGTGATTGTTTAGGTTTCATGTGCTCCTAAAAAACATTTGTTTAGCTGTAAATACGCTTACGCAATACCACGGCTTGCTGAAAATCAACGTCTGTGCGACGTGGGTATGTTAATTTTCACGGAAGCACTGTATCATCTCTGGAGACATCTCTACAGCAGGGCAATACTCGATCGTCCATCTGTGACCTCCCGTCAACAAGACAACCATATTCGGATGGTGTCTCTAAGGAATAAATACCAAACTGCCACATTAACAACTCTGACAATTTTACTCCCACGTCACCGCCAGGCACGCCCGGCTTAGTGCAGACAACCCCTGAGGCTCAAAAGACAAGAGTGGGACAATATACTGTTCACAGATGTTCACAGATGTTTGATCTGGACAGCTCTGGTGGTCGTTTAAGGGTCCAGGAGAAAGTTTTAGCGACGCCAGCGTTACTTAACGGGGTGGCGTCACAACTCATGCGAGAACAAAACTCATCATTGTTAATGGCAATTTGTGCAGGGGCGTAATGTCACGTTGCAGCAGGATAATGTCCGACCATATATTCCATGTGTTGTAACACACTTTTCAGGCAGCATAACATTGGTGTTTCTTCAGACCCCTCCGCCTTAAAACGTTTGGCCAATCTTTGGTTGACATTTGGAACAACATCCCTCAGGCAGTTTTCAATGATCCGGTGTCTTTAATCCAACGCCGCTGCCCCGCCTGTTTCACGCAAATGGTGGTGACATTGTTAGGGCGAATCGCTCTGTCTCCTGTTACCAGGTATGAGTTTTGTCAATGAATTTGTTATGATAAAACATTGATCAGAGGAAGGACCAAATATTATATTGTTATTTTCAATAACATAACATTTAACCACTTTATATGAAGCATAGTTATTTTATTCAGTTAGAAAATAGTATTCCCTAGAAACAAGGTTGCATCATACTTCAGCAGGAAAAACTATGAGATCTACTAACCTGGTGAGGTGCAGGTATAATGAGATCTACTAACCTGGTGAGGTGCAGGTATAATGAGATCTACTAACCTGGTGAGGTGCAGGTATAATGAGATCTACTAACCTGGTGAGGTGCAGGTATAATGAGATATACTAACCTGGTGAGGTGAACGTATAATGAGATCTACTAACCTGGTGAGGTGCAGGTATAATGAGATCTACTAACCTGGTGAGGTGCAAGTATAATGAGATCTACTAACCTGGTGAGGTGCAGGTATAATGAGATCTACTAACCTGGTGAGGTGCAGGTATAATGAGATCTACTAACCTGGTGAGGTGCAAGTATAATGAGATCTACTAACCTGGTGAGGTGCAAGTATAATGAGATCTACTAACCTGGTGAGGTGCAGGTATGATGGGATCTACTAACCTGGTGAGGTGCAGATATAATGAGTTCTACTAACCTGATGAGGTGCAGGTATAATGAGATCTACTAACCTGGTGAGGTGCGAGTATAATGAGATCTACTAACCTGGTGAGGTGCAGGTGTAATGAGATCTACTAACCTTTGAGGTGCAAGTATAATGAGATCTACTAACCTGGTGAGGTGCAAGTATAATGGGATCTACTAACCTGGTGAGGTGCAGGTATAATGAGATCTACTAACCTGGTGAGGTGCAGGTATAATGAGATCTACTAACCTGGTGAGATGCAGGTATTATGGTATCTACTAACCTGGTGAGTACAGGTATAATGAGATCTACTAACCTGGTGAGGTGCGGGTATAATGAGATCTACTAACCTGGTGAGGTGCAGGTATAATGAGATCTACTAACCTGGTGAGTACAGGTATAATGAGATCTACTAACCTGGTGAGGTGCAGGTATAATGAGATCTACTAACCTGGTGAGGTGCAGGTATAATGAGATCTACTAACCTGGTGAGGTGCAAGTATAATGAGATCTACTAACCTGGTGAGGTGCAGGTATAATGAGATCTACTAACCTGGTGAGGTGCAAGTATAATGAGATCTACTAACCTGGTGAGGTGCAGGTATAATGAGATCTACTAACCTGGTGAGGTGCAAGTATAATGAGATCTACTAACCTGGTGAGGTGCAAGTATAATGAGATCTACTAACCTGGTGAGGTGCAAGTATAATGAGATTACATGTTGTTATTTTCCAGCTGACCATTAGTACATACATTTCGAAATTGTATTCTGCATGTCATCATTTCTTCAAAGAGGAATGGTTATCACTGTAAGCATCTCTCATCACGGCCTCTTGTTTCGACGTGGAGCCAGTTAGTGGGACAGTAAATATTTCTTTTACCACGCCCACTTAAAGCCACGTGATATAATGGCTTGTAACCCATACCTTAGTGAACAGTGCCCGCTATGCCGTCTGTACTTTGGGCTAGTGATATGCGCCACATACGATCTGCGCCACATGTAGGTCAGCTCATCGATCACCACAGGTGTTCTCCTTCCTCTACAGTTAATTTGAATAAGGGTTTATTAGAGGAGCATGTAGTTTTAACAAGTTCTATCATTTGCCTTGATTCAGCAGTGTAGCTGCTTCCCAGAAATATATCCCTCTTACAAATGTGTATGTGTGTTTGCCACACTCTAACAACTATTGCAAGGCTGCAGGAAATCGAAGATGAGGATCGAAACCCTTGAGTGAGAGAGAGAGAGAGTACATGTAACGACCGCTGACGCCATGGAAATAGTTGTGTCGCAAACAGCATTCAGTGCCAATAGAATCAATAGAAGTGGAACCTGGCTATTTAATCTTCCCATAGCGACCGAAATCACCCCTTTCAGTTTTCCTGCGTCCTTTATATTTGATATACATTTGCTGTTTATGTTTACACCAACATTTGTATGTGTGTGCGTTTCGCTGAAGAGTCAATAATTCAATACATAGTCGCATCTTGCAGTTTTACGTGTTCACTTTTTTGACCATTCGTTATCTTCAGTTGTTTAATTGATCGGGCTATTTTTCACAATATATTTCAAGTACTAAAACGATTTTCATATTCAATGTTTATTAGCGTTAAGAGAAAGAAAATGATAATTTGGTACTTCACTCATGACAGAGCGTTTCGGCAAGATTCTGTTTGCCTGTGACGGGTATTACTTTTTTAGGCTCGGTTCTGGCAGACACGTTGGGATCGGTGACAAATTGTTCTCCTATCTGAATTAGCCTGAGTAAACTCACCGCATGTTGGCAATATGTATAGTTTGTGTGGGAAAACGTAGCTGCACCAGACTAAAAGACTGATTCCATTAAGATCCACATGCCCTTCCATTGAGTGATACTCGTCAGGGTGTGCGGTGGATCAATCTGTAGTGGCAGCCGGATTACTCACAGCTTGGAGCAAATATAGTCCTTCTCCTACTTCAACCGCTGCCAGTAATCGCGTTTTGTTCATGTTAATTGAGATTTTGATCAGATGGCTATGGTGCGATATGAAAATCGAAAAGTTCCAGTTGGATCCAAGTGCGACAGTATCCGTCCCATCCAGCAACATACATGCGTATAGTGATCGGGGAGTTCAAAAGGTATGGTCCAAATGTGCTTACATCCCAAAGTGCCTGCACTCTCATTTAAACAATTTACGGTTTGGTGGTTGTCACCAATAGGTATGCACCAATAGGTATTAACGTACCCTTACAATGATATGAACTTTCCAAAGTATTTTAACTTCCAATGTACCTACATATCAAACAATTTCAATATATTTACTTTTTACTCAAAATGGCAACAGTATCTCGATGCAACTGGCCATTTGATCAAGCTACAGTAACAGTGGCCTTGTTTCAACTTTGTCAATGAACCTTGTGTCAGTGGTCTTTGGTTAACTTGATCAACTTGTGGTAACTGTGAAGCTGTGTATAATAAAACACAATGAAAAAAGTTAAGCACGCCCCTATTTCTGAACCATGACAAATGGCAAAAATCATCGCATGGGATGACTGACCACAGGAGCTGGGCGATACCAATGTCATCGAATAGAACAAACATTTGACAACAAATAAAGAAGATATTGGTGAGTTGTGAATGAAATTTACTGACAATAACATCATGGTAACACAGGTACTGTTTTTGACCTTAGACAATACCTCAAAAACGTATGGAGCTGCAGGATTAAGTGAACGAGTTACGTTGGATGTTTCATGTAAAATAATGTTCCTTAAAGCCTCTACTTGACATGTGACGTGAAACAGATCAGTAGCGGGTATAACCGCCACGTGCCCGGATGACGCATTCCATCCTACGTCTCATGCCCCCAGTCAGACGTTGGATCTGTTGATGGGTCAACAACAACAACAACTCCTGATGCAATGCTGCTTCCAATTGGCGTAAATCTTATACAGGAGGATCTCGTGCCTGTATGCGCTGCCCCAGAACATCCAGAACATCACAAACATGTTCAAGGGGGTTCTAATCTTGGCGCATTGCTGGCCAAAGTAAAGTCGTTATTGCAGTGGTCCTCATGTAATCCACGACTGCATGCAAATGGTGAGGCCTGGCATTGTCATCTATGCACTGAGGTCGAGTAGCAAGAGGGTGGTTGTCAAAATGAGGAACGACGACTGGACTCAAAACGTCCCGGATGTACTGAGCCCCTGTTAAGTTGCCCCTTATGGTGACCAAATCCAACCTGCAATCATGAGAGATACACCCTCCAACCATTACTGAGCCCCCACCGTATGCAACAGTCGGTTTAATGTTCCTGGGGGTGTAGGCCGTGTTCCGATGCCTCCAAACACTCGTTCTTCCATCAGTGACGTGGAGCAGGGAGCGACTTTCGTCTGACCAATTGATCCGTCTCCAAGATCTCAGATTCCAGTTCTGTCGCACAATACACCATGCTAAACGAGGAGCTTTGTGGTAATCTCTCAACAAGGGACGCTTTATTACTCGTTTAGCACTCAGTCCTGCTGCATTCAGCCGGTTCCTGACGGTTCTGGTGCTGAAACGACGATTGGGCAACCGCAGCTGTTTCAGACGAGTCCTTGTTAAAAAGGGTTCGAAGTAGGTCCCTGTCTTCGTGATGTGTCGTCACAGGAGGTCTTCTGAATCTGGGACGGTCCTGTACATCACCGGTCTGAGCATGTTTCTCGACTAAACGACTTGCGACAGTGTGATGATATCCCAAATTCAGACCAATGGCATTACAAGACATTCATGCGTTATGCATTTAACGTTTGGATATACTGCTTTTAGAGATACTCGAGTGTAGCTTGCTGCACGGGCATACCATGCATGGCATGTGAGCTTTCGTCACGCATCACTGATTACATCATCTCGAGAAAACATAATTCTTCCCGTAATTATATCTTTCATGACTGTTACAAATATTGGGACCAAACAATAATAACAATAATTTAACTTTTTTCTTTTTGTATATGTTATTAAAATGTACTTGAAATATCTACATGTATATTTTTTTCTTCTTTGTTATGATGTACATCCCTCTTACCATACAGTCTTGTAGAGAGTGTTTTGTCACTCCGAATCGTTATGCATAGATCTAAATATGAAACAGATGAGGCGAGTGAGACACTGGTCTCCTTTATTTCTAGTTCAGGTGGATAAATCAGTGGAAGAGAATTGGCTATTTCATGGTTATTGAACGACAACAGACCATCGAATTACCTAAAGTTCATCTTCTTGTCCAAATTACCTTGTTTTGACTTTGCCAATCCGAGCAATGAGGAAGTACATAATTTTACATATTGTTTTCTCCGTAAACTTCAGATGGCATTTGCTTTCGTGTTTGACAAATTGTCCCTAGAATATAGATATGTAACTGTATCTGTGTACACCACGTTTTGTAACAAAAGCCCAATGGATCAAAGAAGGAAGTTTTTCCTTTAGTTTGACATGTTGGATAGTGGTGTACAAAATTGAAAAAATCGAATAGTTCTTTCTTGGTTTAGGCACATTGGTGTGTAGGCACATTGGCATGTAGGCGCATTGGTGTGTAGGCGCATTGATATGTCTGCACAACGATACTAAACCAGTAATGTAAACATATACTTGACACATATGTGCAATGCTGCGCACATGGTGACCCTCACGAGAAAGTGTAGCGTATTTTCATCATAGTGTTACACAGAAGTCGGTAACATTATTTGATAATATTAAGGAAGACTGGGTTATTGTCATTTATAACACAGTCAGTGGCGAGACCACAACCTTAATGAATCAATTTGAAAAAAAGCAAACTAATTGGAACATTTCGCTGGGTATGCTAGAACTATAATCATCTTGACGATACCTCTACACTCTCAAGCTCTAGACGCATATAAGTATCTTGATAATACTACTTTTAACTCCATTATGATAGAACTCCAAATGTAATTAGTTCTTATAGCTTTAGGTTGTCAGCCCCCTTGACAATTTATCAGATTTATATTAAAATGGAGGTATATATGTAATATAGATTGGCTGTATTTTTTGTAAATCAATACTTGAAAAGTAAGAAGTCTACGCTTCCCTGCACAGGATGACAGATTACACTGAATACAAGTATATGATGAACACATCACAGTATTATTACAATACTACAAGGACTCATTTGGAACACGAACTTTGATCAGGTGATTTAATTTTGCAATTTGAAGTTATAACGCAGTTTTGTGAATGGGTCTGCAAAGATACTTAAATTATCTGCTATATCATTACGGCAAGTTTCAATGCTTGCTATTTCCATCGTCTTCTCTTAGCTAACAACCAACGATAAATGTTCGCTCCCATAATGGCTTGCTGGTAACATATAATGATGGCAATCATAAAACGGACACAGATTTGTAATCAAAACATCTCATAAGACCATCGTCAATCTGCATACCTTTTGATGCACGATCACAAAATGTTTCTCCAAAAGGCCAACGACTTGAAAATGAGGTGTTGAAATGGCTTCCCGATACAGCACTGGTCCACCTCCCAATTATCTGGCCATTTCAGCCGCTTGTTATTGTTATTAAGTCAGTTGATTATGGAATTTTTCCGAAAATTGCAGTAATCATATGTTTTGGCCGATACGCTGTCTTTAACGACGAGGAGATGCTGGCACACGCGGTTATAAACGACGATGGGGTTCTTTTTCCATTTCTCTACATCTCGCCAGTGAACCCACGTGACTGACATCTTTACGATGTTCTGTTCGTGAAGGCCCTGCAGAATATATGTGTATCGTATCCAGTATGCCAAATTCGCTCTTTAAGATGACAATATCTTGACTATTTTGGAATACGTTACTATATTTCCATCGACATTAGTACAGTAGGGGACATCTAGCTCAGATATATATATATATATATATATCGTGAGTCAGTCAGACAATTTTAACGCAGATTTGAACAGTCTCAGTAAAATGGCGGCCTGAGAGGAAAGTGATTACATGGTAGAAAGGCCCAAGAAATGCAGGTCAAGACGTTTTCCGGGAACGAGTATGGTGTTGACAAACTAAGTTCAAAATCAGGGTGAATCTGGTATTCGATCCTATCGTCACATCATTCTCACACGTCTATGGCATGCAAACCTGCGTCGAGTAGAATGGGACATGCCCGTTAAGTTCAGGGAGATGTGTGTACAAGCTTCACACATGAGAGTTTAGGTGAGGAACATGTGTGTACAAGCTTAACACATGAGAGTTTTGGTGAGGAAGATGTTTGTACAAGCTTCACACATGAAGGTTTAGGTGAGGAAGGTGTGTGTACAAGCTTCACACATGAGAGTTTAGGTGAGGAACATGTGTGTACAAGCTTCACACATGAGAGTTTAGGTGAGGAACATGTGTGTACAAGCTTAACACATGAGAGTTTAGGTGAGGAAGATGTTTGCACAAGCTTCAAACATGAAAGTTTAGGTGAGGAAGGTGTGTGTACAAGCTTCACACATGAGAGTTTAGGTGAGGAACATGTGTGTACAAGCTTCACACATGAGAGTTTAGGTGAGGAACATGTGTGTACAAGCTTCACACATGAGAGTTTAGGTGAGGAACATGTGTGTACAAGCTTAACACATGAGAGTTTAGGTGAGGAAGATGTTTGTACAAGCTTCACACATGAAAGTTTAGGTGAGGAAGGTGTGTGTACAAGCTTCGGATATGAGTGTTTAGGTGAGGAACATGTGTGTACAAACTTCAAACATGAAAGTTTCGGTGAGGAAGGTGTGTGTACAAGCTTCAGATATGAGTGTTTAGGTGAGGAACATGTGTGTACAAGCTTCACACATGAGAGTTTAGGTGAGGAACATGTGTGTACAAGCTTCACACATGAGAGTTTAGGTGAGGAACATGTGT
The DNA here is from genome assembly GCF_023055435.1 of Haliotis rufescens. Lineage (NCBI taxonomy): Eukaryota > Metazoa > Mollusca > Gastropoda > Lepetellida > Haliotidae > Haliotis > Haliotis rufescens. Next base: position 2,603,163 of record NW_025964383.1, read on the forward strand.
GTACAAGCTTAACACATGAGAGTTTTGGTGAGGAAGATGTTTGCACAAGCTTCAAACATGAAAGTTTAGGTGAGGAAGGTGTGTGTACAAGCTTCACACATGAGAGTTTAGGTGAGGAACATGTGTGTACAAGCTTCACACATGAGAGTTTAGGTGAGGAACATGTGTGTACAAGCTTAACACATGAGAGTTTAGGTGAGGAAGATGTTTGCACAAGCTTCAAACATGAAAGTTTAGGTGAGGAAGGTGTGTGTACAAGCTTCACACATGAGAGTTTAGGTGAGGAACATGTGTGTACAAGCTTCACACATGAGAGTTTAGGTGAGGAACATGTGTGTACAAGCTTCACACATGAGAGTTTAGGTGAGGAACATGTGTGTACAAGCTTAACACATGAGAGTTTAGGTGAGGAAGATGTTTGTACAAGCTTCACACATGAAAGTTTAGGTGAGGAAGGTGTGTGTACCAGCTTCGGATATGAGTGTTTAGGTGAGGAACATGTGTGTACAAACTTCAAACATGAAAGTTTCGGTGAGGAAGATGTGTGTACAAGCTTCAGATATGAGAGTTTAGGTGAGGAACATGTGTGTACAAGCTTCACACATGAGAGTTTAGGTGAGGAACATGTGTGTACAAGCTTCACACATGAGAGTTTAGGTGAGGAACATGTGTGTACAAGCTTAACACATGAGAGTTTTGGTGAGGAAGATGTTTGCACAAGCTTCAAACATGAAAGTTTAGGTGAGGAAGGTGTGTGTACAAGCTTCACACATGAGAGTTTAGGTGAGGAACATGTGTGTACAAGCTTCACACATGAGAGTTTAGGTGAGGAACATGTGTGTACAAGCTTCACACATGAGAGTTTAGGTGAGGAACATGTGTGTACAAGCTTAACACATGAGAGTTTAGGTGAGGAAGATGTTTGTACAAGCTTCACACATGAAAGTTTGGTGAGGAAGGTGTGTGTACAAGCTTCGGATATGAGTGTTTAGGTGAGGAACATGTGTGTACAAACTTCAAACATGAAAGTTTCGGTGAGGAAGATGTGTGTACAAGCTTCAGATATGAGTGTTTAGGTGAGGAACATGTGTGTACAAGCTTCACACATGAAAGTTTCGGTGAGGAAGATGTGTGTACAAGCTTCAGATATGAGTGTTTAGGTGAGGAACATGTGTGTACAAGCTTCACACATGAGAGTTTAGGTGTGGAACATGTGTGTACAAGCTTCACACATGAGAGTTAAGGTGAGGAACATGTGTGTACAAGCTTCACACATGAGAGTTAAGGTGAGGAACATGTGTGTACAAGCTTCACACATGAGAGTTAAGGTGAGGAACATGTGTGTACAAGCTTCACACATGAGAGTTTGGGTGAGGAACATGTATGTACAAGCTTCACACATGAGAGTTTAGGTGAGGAACATGTGTGTACAAGCTTCACACATGAAAGTTTAGGTGAGGAAGGTGTGTATACAAGCTTCACACATGTGAGTTTGGGTGAGGAACATGTGTGTACAAGCTTTACACATGGGAGTTTAGGTGTGGAAGATGTGTGCACAAGCTTCACACATTGGGGTTTAGGTGTGGAAGATGTGTGTACAAGCTTCACACGTTTAGGCATAGGTCTTTCGGCTAGGAACATGTGTGTACAAGCTTCAGACATGAAAGTTTTGGTGAGGAAGATGTGTGCCCAAGCTTGAGACATGAGAGTCAATGTCAGAAATATGTGTGTACAAGCTACAGACATGAGTGTTCAGGTGTGAAAGATTTGTGTACAAGCTTCAGACTTGAGTGTTCAGGTGAGGAACATGTGTGTACTCGCTTCAGACATGAGAATCAATGTGAGAAATATGTGTGTACAAGCTACAGACATGAGTGCTCAGGTGAGGAACATGTGTGTACAAGTTTCAGACATGAGTGTTCAGGTTGGGAACATGTGTGTACAAGCTTCAGACATGAGAGTCAATGTGAGGGAAATGTGTGTACAAGCTTCAGACTTTAGTGTTCAGGTGAGGAACATGTGTGTACAAGCTACAGACATGAGTGTTTAGGTGGGGAACATGTGTGTTCAAGCTTCAGACATGAGTGTTCAAGTGAGGAAGATGTGTGCCCAAGCTTGAGACATGAGAGTCAATGTCAGAAATATGTGTGTACAAGCTACAGACATGAGTGTTCAGGTGTGAACGATTTGTGTACAAGCTTCAGACATGAGTGTTCAGGTGAGGAACATATGTGTTCAAGGTACAGACATGAGTATTCAGGTGAGGAAAATGTGTGTACAAGCTTCAGACAAGAGCGTTTAGGTGAGGAACATGTGTGTATAAGATTCAGACATGAGTGTTCAGGTGAGGAACATGTGTGTATAAGCTACAGACATGAGTATTCAGGTGAGGAACATGTGTGTACAAGCTTTAGACATGAGAGTTTAGGTGAGGAACATGTGTGTACAAGCTTCAGACTTGAGAGTTTAGATGGGGAACATGTGTGTTCAAGTTTGAGACATGAGTGTTCAAGTGAGGAAGATTTGTGCCGAAGCTTCAGACATGAGAGTCAATGTGAGAAATATGTGTGTACAAGCTACAGACATGAGTGTTCAGGTGTGAAAGATTTGTGTACACGCTTCAGACATGAGTGTTCAGGTGAGGAACATGTGTGTACAAGCTTCAGACATGAGAGTCAATGTGAGGAACATGTGTGTACAAGCTACAAACATGATTGTTCAGGTGTGAAAGATTTGTGTACAAGCTTCAGACATGAGTGTTCAGGTGAGGAACATGTGTGTACAAGCTTCAGACATGAGAGTCAATGTGAGAAAAATGTGTGTACAAGCTACAGACATTAGTGTTCAGGTGTGAAAGATTTGTGTACAAGCTTCAGACATGAGTGTTCAGGTGAGGAACATGTGTGTACAAGCTACAGACATGAGTATTCAGGTTAAGGAACATGTGTGTACAAGCTTCAGACATGAGAGTTTAGGTGAGGAGCATGTGTGTACAAGATTCAGACATGAGTGTTCAGGTGAGGAACATGTGTGTATAAGCTACAGACATGAGTATTTAGGTGAGGAACATGTGTGTAGAAGGTTCAGACATGAGAGTTTAGGTGAGGAACATGTGTGTACAAGATTCAGACATGAGTGTTCAGGTGAGGAACATTTGTGTATATGCTAGAGACATGAGTATTCAGGTGAAGAACATGTGTGTACAAGCTTCAGACATGAGAGTCAATGTGAGGGATTTGTGTGTACAAGCTTTAGAGTTGAGTGTTTAGTGAGGAACATGTGTGTACAAGATTCAGACATGAGTGTTCAGGTGAGGAACATGTGTGTACAAGCTTCAGATATGAGTGTTCAGGTGAGGAACATGTGTGTTCAAGCTTCAGATATGAGTGTTCAGGTGAGGAACATGTGTGTACAAGCTTCAGACACGAGTGTTCAGGTGAGGAACAGTTAGTTAGATAGATATTCTTTATTTCCTCCAGATATTGAAGATACATATCATATATGATATTATGTATAATTACAGAGCTGTACAGTAGTATAATTTAAAAATATTATAACAATTACAAAATGCATGACAATCAAGCATTCTTATAACTGTTTTGTAACAGATACAGCCATTTCCTACAGTATCTTGACACAATAACCATAAGGTCACCCTATAGACTTTGAGATAAAGAGCTAACACACTCAGGCATACCGCCAAGTAGTACAGATAGGATTATATCATCGTCCTCACTACAAAGTCTTGCAAATGTAGAGACATCTATCACATCACAAATGATTTCAAATAGTTCATTTCTGTCATTCATATTCAATGTACGATACAAAAAGACATGCTTAATAATATCATGAGCTACAATTCTACATCGACATTCCCTAGATTCTATATTTAGGCATCCCAGCCGTACAAGATGAGACAGGTTTGGGAACTGTTCAGGACGTTCAAGTGCAAGCAGCCAGAGTCTGTGTTCTTTATCATTGCGTAGCGAAACATATCTATTTAAGATAAGCCTAGATAGCAGCTTAGAGCATACAGCTTCCTGGTCAGCAAAAATAATCCTTTCCTTAACAATATCAGACCATGCCTTTTCACTTGGGAAGCTACATTTAATTAGATAATCTTCTATTTCTGCATAGAGATTGTATTTTTTGACAAGTCTAAGCATGTTATATACAGGTGACAAAGCACATCGTTTTCTGAAGTTATCAAACGCTATTTCGTATCTAAACTGCCCAAGGCGAGTAATGAATACCTTTTTAAAAACATAGCTGTAACTGGACCGGCATAGTTTTCCAAGTAGTAACAGTGACTGTTTGTCAATAAAGGATTGGAGAGATATCAAGCCCATGTTGTCCACAGCAACAGTACCTGATGTTCATTTTGGAAGGCCCTGTATTTTCTACTGAAATAACGTTGAATAATTTCCAGCATATCGTATACTTTGAGGGTTAATAGTCCCCAGACATTACATCCATAGAGCCCGCATGGGAGTATCACTCGTTCCCAGATCCTTTTTGCTGGGATTGGATTCATGCCTCCAAACTTTAGTCCAGTATCATTATTACTATTACATTTTTAACTTTTCTCAAGATAATTGTGTTCGTTCTAAGGAAGACTTATCAGAGCTAATCCTGACACCTGCATTATTATAGATTGCTGAAGTGGAACACACGTACTGCCCAAGTACAGTGATTGAGAGCAGGTAAATTTACGCTGCACATCAAATATTAGAACAGCGCTTTTCGTGACATTGTACTTAAGCTGCCATTTATATGCATACTGATTTACAACATTGAGAAGATCTTGAAGGCCTGTTGGTGAGCTACTAAACAGTGTTGTATCATCTGCCAAGAGCTAGCCTGGAGTATATGCCCTACGGCAGATTTAGCCCTTGCTTGGAGCGTTCCAGCTCACATAACAGATCATTTATATATAATGTAAAGAGCCAAGCAGAAATAACTCTGCCTTGACCAACTCCTTGGCGTACATGAAACAAGTCTGATCTATAGCCTGCAAAGCTGACATAGGAGTACATAGACATATAAGAGCTACGTAGTATTCGCCATGTTTTACCCGTGATACCAAGGTCATAGAGTTTTAGAAAGAGTCCATCTAGCCATACCCTGTCGAAGGCTTTTTCATTATCTAGAAATGCACAGTAGACGGGAGAACTTCTTTCATTGTAATATGCTATTGCTTCTAATAGTGTGAGGGCCGCAGTGTCTGCACCTGCATTCTTGCGAAAGCCAAATTGGAGAAGATGTAGGAAATTACAGTTTTTAGTTACCCAGGATTCGATTCTGTTGAGCATGAGCCTTTCCAAAAGTTTACCAAAACAGATGTCATAGTTATTCCCCTGTAATTAGCAGGATCCGACCTGCTTTTACCATGACCTTTATGAATTGGGAGGATTTGACCTATGTTGTACCCACATGGTATATATTCATAGTGCACAATTGTATTGAATAAAACCATGAGATGGTGATGAATAGATCTACCTGTTTTTTTAATACGCTCGTTTAGCTACCCTGAAGTATTCATGAACATCAACCTCAGCAGCTTCATAAACTTCTTTGTATCTATGATCTATCAGCTTTTGTTTTGAGATCCGATGCTGTTTTCTAAATAACCGTTTGGCTTCTTTGTATCTAGCAAAAAAGATGTTGCTTTTGTCACGAGTATTACCATTTTCCTTCCATTCTTTACGACACTTGCGCATACTATTGTGTAATGATTTAAGATTATCCTTTATTCCAGTACCGTTCAGCCTAGGTTAGAATTTTGATGAAGGAATGTATATTATTGCTGCATTTTGAAGGGCTGAGGTGATGTATTCATTGTAATATTGAATAAAGTCTACTGGCGTCTCAGTTGCTTTGCGCCAGTTAAGTTTATCACCTCCATATTGACTAATAGGTGTTGTTACAGTTAGACAGGCAAGAATAGGCAAATGATCTGATACAGAGTAAGATACATTTGTATCAATGACAAATCCGACAACATTAGGTGTAAAATCAACATTTAAAAAATGTAATCTAGCATAGTCTTAATATTTCCACTTTTGGTGAAATATGTATATCTAGTGACGTCATCAATGGGGATCACAGAGTACAGAGATCTCTCATTCAATACTCTGCTTAAATATTTGGAACGCAGTTTATCAGGAGTGCGTAAGTCTGTGTTAAAGTCACCAAGTATGATAGTCTGTCCATGTTGTGAATACACATCATATAATTGCATGACATAGTCAAGCGCTTCACAATAAACACTGTCCAGCACATTACTAGATGGAAGATATGTTCCTATAATAAAAACAGGAACATTGTTCAAAGTCAATTTGATACTGATCGTTCGATCATCATCTGGAGTGTTTATCACAGACGAGACACAACAGTCCCATTTACGAACCAATATTGCTACGCCTCCTGAGCCTCTAGGTCTTGGTAGTTCTGATTTGCCACATTTGGAATACACATCAAATTCATCATGGATCCCATTTAAGTAGGATTCGTTTTGTCTGTTTAGCCAGTGTTCAGAAATGAACATTATATCACAACTTTCAAGTTTATCAGCAAGTTCAGTAGCAGCATGCATAACGCCACGCACATTCCATGTAGCAAGTCTGATCATAAGAAACAAGAGATAGGTCACAAATAGTCGTTATCTTGATTTACTTTGTCATGTTTAATATCTTGACCGTTCATCATCCTTACGTACATACCATCTTTTGCTGGGAACCCACGCTCTACAGTTGACATTCTCTGGCCAGAATGTATCGTCTTCAAGCATGACCTTGGCACCCTGGTTAGGAACATGGATTCGTATGGTGTACGTTGGATTATATATCTTCCAGTGCTTCAGAAGTGACAGTTTACTAATTGTCACTCCTCGGTCTTTAGCGTAGTCGATGATGGCGTCCCTAACGATTTCAAATGGTTGGTCAGCTTTTATGTAGGACAACACTAGTCTCTTTGAAACGTGAGGCCCCAGAAAATACACGTTTCCACTGTTGGTTAAAGTTAACCTTTCGTGAGTGAATAGTTTCCAGGTGCTATTGTTCTGCTCGTCATGGGGTTCAAAAGTGATAGACAGGCTTGCATCTTCTCTGTTGGACATTGGTGGAAAAGCTTGGGTATTGGGCTCTGGGCTTGCATCATCTCGAGCTTGTGGGCTTGGGATCTTCACTGCCTCAGAATACATGAGTTTGTTTCGTGTATTCATCAAGTCAATTTTGCCGTCTATTTTGCAAGCTCGTTTGTCAATAGTCGAAATCAATGTACATATCTGGTCTTTAAGATGCACAATTTCTTTACTCTTGTTATCCAAATCACTTTTCAAGGAACAAACATCTCTCTTCAATCTTTCTTCAGTCAGGTGCAAACGCTTTGTCTCGGTGACATAATGCTGAAGTTGAATGTTCTTGTCTTCATATGCATCAATCATTTTTCTCATATCCAATTCATACTTGTCCTGGAAATCACAAAGTTTATTGCATACAAAATCCAGTTTTTCCTTTATTTCTTCATGAATGGCTATTAGTTTGTATAAAGCTTCAGGCACGAAATCATTTATTTTGGATTTGCTTGTCATATTTTCAGGGTCTATCACCTGACTCACATCATACACATTGTCACATCCGCCAATATCTGTATAGCGTGCTCTTTGACGGCTTAATACATCAGTTTGAATAACATGGGGTGGCATTGCTCCTTTAATGTACTTAAAAAGGAGATATATGTTTGCAGCATATTTGTCTGGGATACTTTTAGATCTTCCTCCACGATTCACTCTCTTTATCAGTACCCCATCTGGGAAATCACTGCATTCTGCCTTAGCTACAATCCGTTTGACTCCAAATGAGAACGATGAATTGCAAAATAACTCGAAATCCAGAAAAGTGTATGAAACATCAATACGGTACTTGACCATGAATACCCTGTACCTAACAAAGTCAGAATTTTGTTTATTCTAAACGGATGAAGTTCTTTAAGAAACTATCATGTAATTTTGTATAGAAATGTGTACATGACACGTAGGGGGACAAACCGTGGAAGGCACAGCGCAAGCACGCATGCACTGCACGTTCTGTGGTAGGGGAAATGACAGCGTTAGAGGGGCCGTCTCATGATAATTTCAGTCGCAATCTGACTCGCTCATGCCATAGATCTCGTCGTCGGAACTGCTGGTGCCTGAACCGACTGCCACTATATAGGTGGGACTGTTGCTGGCCGTAGTCCATCTCGTGACCAATAACGTGGCAACACAACGCCTCCATGTTTCTACTGTTACCTGACCAAGGGATTCCTTTCCGAGTTGTTCAACGTCTCGTAATTTGAACGTTGTGTCCAACGTCACCCTTGACGATGCCCCATACCAACTCGATTGGATTTAGGTCGCAGTGATAAGGTGGCAGTCGTAAGCCAGCGTGACCCTGACCCTTGATGTAACTGTCAACTTTATACACGGGGTCAAGTTTCATAGTTTTGATGATTTCATAGAGCTGTGGTTTCGTCGCTCGAGAAGGAAAGGTAATGTTCCTCCGTTGCAGCCAAGTAACCATGTCTCCTTTACGGTTATTAGAGGTTGGAGTCTGGTTTTCTGGATCCTGCACACTATGATACGGTGCATTGTCCATGACAATGAGAGACTTGGTAGGCAAAGCAGGGACTAATTTATCTTTCAGCCACTCCAGAAATACATTGCCGTTCATTTCTGTGTGGTAGTCCCTGTTGTCTTTGGCCTTGGCTCTAAAGACGAGGTCACAGTCTGGGAGAAAACCCTGACTAGCAGAACTAGCATGGAGAACTATGAGTCTTTCACCCTTTCCCATTGGTAACTTTCTACCAGACTGCTTAGAGTCACCACTGGGTACCCACTGACTGCTGCCTGTGTGTGACGCATTTACCCATGTCTCATCTAAGAAGACGGGCTCATATCCTTCTTCACGTATCTGCTTGATGGTACGAAGGTAATGATTCCGGAGACGAACAATGTCAGACCGTTCACACAACACAGCCCTATTTTCTCCAGTTATCCTTTTGTATTTGTAACCAAATGTATGCAACAACTGCCATAGTTTGTACTTTGTAACACGTAAATCAGGGTCAGTTTCAAGGTGTTTCTTCAAAATTCCTAGGGACAGGTACTTATTTTCTGAGTGCAGTTTAACAATTGCACGTCTGACTTGATCCCTCTGAAAACTGTCTAATTTATCAACCTTGCGTGGTTTTGACATGTTCCCTACCTCCTTGGCCTGACTATTTGTATCTCGTCGACTAACAACATTTTTAAGTTTCTGAGGGGACATACCAAGAGCTTTTGAAGCTCGTTTCAAGAATTTATTAATTGCATACAAAGGCTTTGCTCTTTCTGCTTCACTTCTAAAGAAATCATACACATTCAACATCAACTGTTTAACATCTGCTGAGTAGCGCATCTTGTCATTGAATGAACACGGTCACTGTGTAGCACGTGCAGGCCGTGCTTGCGCTGTTCCTTCCACGGTTTGTCCCCCTACGTGTCATGTACACATTTCTATACAAAATTACATGATAGTTTCTTAAAGAACTTCATCCGTCATGGGTCTTAAATTAAACAAAATTCAGATTTTGTTGGGTACAAGGTATTCATGGTCAAGTACCGTATTGATGTTTCATACACTTTTCTGGATTTCGAGTTATTTTGCAATTCATCGTTCTCATTTGGAGTCAAACGGACTGTATATCATACAGTGAGTGTCGCACATCATTCAACAGTTTTTCTTGTATATGCTTTTGAGAGAAGTCTCACATGATTGCCTGTCACTTTCTCCTAACATGTCCCTAAGGTCTCTGAGGATATCAAAGTCAATAGTTTCAGGGGTTTGTGTGTGGTATGTTGGAGAGGAGTTCATAGCTGTACCCTATAAAATTGGTAGAGTAGTTGGGCTTTACCTTCTGCTTGGGATCATGGAAGTCAGTTGTCTTCTTCAACGATGGTAAAGCAAAATATGTCCATAGGGACTGCACAATATGCAGAGCTCCGTCAAAACACGTCCGGTCGTCTCGAGACCCAAGCCCAGAGTTTAGGTGAGGAACATGTGTGTACAAGCTTCACACATGAGAGTTTCGGTGAGGAAGGTGTGTGTACAAGCTTCACACATGGGGGTTTAGGTGTGGAAGATGGGTGTACAAGCTTCACACATTGGGGTTTAGGTGTGGAAGATGTCTGTACAAGCTTCACACGTTTAGGCAAGGAAAGTGTGTGTAAAAGCAACAGACATGAGTGTTCAGGTGAGGAACATGTGTGTACAAGCTTCAGACATGAGAGTTTAGGTGAGGAACATGTGTGTACAAGATTCAGACATGAGCGTTCAGGTGAGGAACATGTGTGTACAAGCTTCAGATATGAGTGTTCAGGTGAGGAACATGTGTGTACAAGCTTCAGACATGAGTGTCCAGGTGAGGAACATGTGTGTACAAGCTTCAGACATGAGTGTTCAGGTGAGGAACATGTGTGTACAAGCTTCAGACATGAGTGTTCAGGTGAGAAACATGTGTGTACAAGCTACAGACATAAGTGTGTAGGTGAGGAACATGTGTGTAGAAGGTTCAGACATGAGTGTTCAAGTGAGGAACATGTGTGTAGAAGTTTCAGACATCAGTGTGTAGGTGAGGAACATGTGTGTAGTGGATTCAGACATGAGACTTTAGGTGAGGAAGATGTGCATCGTATATTCAGACATGAGGGTTTAGGTGAGGAAGATGTGCGTAAAAGCGTGAGACGTGATAGTTTAGGTGAGGGAGATGTGTCTACAAGCTTCAGACATGAAAGGCTATGAGAGAATAATGTGCGTAGGAGATAAAGACATGAGTGTTTAGTGAGGAAAATGTGTGTACAAGATTCTGACATGAAAGTTTAGATGAGGAAGATGTGTGTAGTAGATTCAGACATGAGAGTTGAGGTGAGGAAGATGTGTGTACAAGATTCAAACATGAGTGTTTAGGTTAGGAGACTGAGAAAAATGGCCGCCGGGTGCAGACAGGATATGTGAGTCTCCTGCCTATTTTTCCGAAAATAAGATATACTGCGTTTACTTGGAGCTGTGTTGAACCAACAATCACATAACAGTGCTTGAAGAGTATGGGGGTGGACATAAATACCTGGAGAAATACCTAGGGACTGCACAATATGCAGAGCTCCGTCAAAACACGTCCGGTCGTCTCGAGACCCAAGCCCAGAGTTTAGGTGAGGAACATGTGTGTACAAGCTTCACACATGAGAGTTTCGGTGAGGAAGGTGTGTGTACAAGCTTCACACATGAGAGTTTAGGTGTGGAAGATGTGTGTACAAGCTTCACACATGGGGGTTTAGGTGTGGAAGATGGGTGTACAAGCTTCACACATGAGAGTTTCGGTGAGGAAGGTGTGTGTACAAGCTTCACACATGAGAGTTTAGGTGTGGAAGATGTGTGTACAAGCTTCACACATTGGGGTTTAGGTGTGGAAGATGTCTGTACAAGCTTCACACGTTTAGGCAAGGAAAGTGTGTGTACAAGCTACAGACATGAGTGTTTAGGTGAGGAACATGTGTGTACAAGCTTCAGACATGAGAGTTTAGGTGAGGAACATGTGTGTACAAGATTCAGAAATGAGCGTTCAGGTGAGGAACATGTGTGTACAAGCTTCAGATATGAGTGTCCAGGTGAGGAACATGTGTGTACAAGCTTCAGACATGAGTGTTCAGGTGAGGAACATGTGTGTACAAGCTTCAGACATGAGTGTTCAGGTGAGGAACATGTGTGTACAAGCTACAGACATAAGTGTGTAGGTGAGGAACATGTGTGTAGAAGGTTCAGACATGAGTGTTCAAGTGAGGAACATGTGTGTAGAAGTTTCAGACATCAGTGTGTAGGTGAGGAACATGTGTGTAGTAGATTCAGACATGAGACTTTAGGTGAGGAAGATGTGCATCGTATATTCAGACATGAGGGTTTAGGTGAGGAAGATGTGCGTAAAAGCGTGAGACGTGATAGTTTAGGTGAGGGAGATGTGTCTACAAGCTTCAGACATGAAAGGCTATGAGAGAATAATGTGCGTAGGAGATAAAGACATGAGTGTTTAGTGAGGAAAATGTGTGTACAAGATTCTGACATGAAAGTTTAGATGAGGAAGATGTGTGTAGTAGATTCAGACATGAGAGTTGAGGTGAGGAAGATGTGTGTACAAGATTCAAACATGAGTGTTTAGGTTAGGAGACTGAGAAAAATGGCCGCCGGGTGCAGACAGGATAAGTGAGTCTCCTGCCTATTTTTCCGAAAATAAGATATACTGCGTTTACTTGGAGCTGTGTTGAACCAACAATCACATAATAGTGCTTGAAGAGTATGGGGGTGGACATAAATACCTGGAGAAGGCGCATTGGCGTGTCCAAACATCAAGTATCTCTACGTGGTGTAAGACTGGACAGGTACGACCCAATGTCAACATGGACACCGATGAACGACATGATGTTTCGATTAACAGCCATGGGTATTGTCTTCCTGGTTCTTGGAACGGGCGTCTGTCTGATGACTGAGGTATGTGACCAATTGACTCAATTAAACATTCTGGGCAACTGTGGTCTAAATTGGATAAACTGTGAAGATATGTGTAAAGTTGATGACTTCGCTGTAAACAAACGTGCCTCATTTTACCGTTGAACACTGTGTACACCGCTTCAGGTTAATAATTGTATCTCACATAGTGCTGCCCAGATAATATTGTACTGTGCTGGAGATGTTGAGCAAAACCCAGGACCCTTTGATTCTGGTATTGAAGCAGTTTTAGAACAAATGAGGAAAGACTAGGCTGCAGTTTGTTATGAGGATAGTCAACTCCGAGATGTAATCCAGAATATTCACCTCAAATACGAAGAGTTGGACAAGAAATGTGATGAGATCAAAAAGGACATTACAGGGTCTCTTTTTGTGATTTGTGATGACCTTTCGACAATAAAAGAAACGCAGAGGACAATGCAGCCTAATATTGAGATTGTTTCAAGTTCAACAACCAATTTTGAAGGAAAAATTCGGTTCATTTATATAAAATCGACAGAGTAAACCAACGTTATGCACGAGCAAATCGAGAAGCTCAAGGACGAAGTTGATAGGCTGGTGTAGCAAGTAGGCGGGACAACTTGATCATACACGGAGTGCAGGAGAACTACAGTTTTTGTAAAGAAATCGTAGTAGACACCTTGATTTCTGCTCGATCATCTGACCCACTTGTGTTACAGGATATTGTCCGAGCACATAGAGTTGGCAAACCTGTTCCTGGAAAATCGCGGCCTTTAATAGCTAAATTTGTCGAAACGGAAAAGAAAATTTTAACGCTCAAAGATAGGTCAGAGCTAAGTACACTCAACATTGGAGTTGCAAATGACTTAACGAAGAGACAGCGTAAGAAACTGACTTTGCTTAGATCTAAGAACAAGAGAGGTTACAACAAGACTGGCAGGCTCGTTATTGAGGACATGTCAGCTACTAGTCTGGATGGTAATGCGCATCAGTCGTCGGCTCCAGCAGCAGATCGCGACTCAAGCGGAAACGTCATCAACTGTGGACCAGGAGCAGGTGCTAAGATCAAGGTCAAAGCTTAACTCAGCCACAGGGAAATAGCGGAGTGGCCAGGGCTGTTATAGCGAGTCAACAGGCAAAAAATGTGAAACATGGACAATAGGAAATGATTTTAGTGACTCTCCGATATGTTTTCAGAGTATAAACTTTTTTGTTTACCTGCCACAAAAGTGTCCCAGTTCGGGAGGTACTCGGGAGGAATAGTGGTTTTGATATAATATTCACTGGTAAGATATATTATTGATGTAAAATACGGAGAAAATGCTATCACTATTCTGTTTGATAAAAGTATGTTATTCACCATTTTGAAGGTAATGATTACGTAGTAGATTTTTTACACAATTTGAGATGGAACGGTATTCATGTGATAACTTTGGAAAAACACTTTTGGAAATGTGTTCAATTCTGAACATATATATTGTAAATGGAAGATCTGGGACTGACTATGAAAACGGTGATTTAGGGTTTAGTGATATAGATTATGTCTTACCATACCATCGATTTTGATATATTATCTAGATCGGAATCGCAGCATCTACCTGTACATTTAGGCATTAAAAAAGCTGTTGCACAAAGTCAGACCCCTTAGGTAACCGTTAAGAATACAGATAAAGATTGAAAGTTTTTCACAGCGTTTTGTCCACAGTATGGGATCCTCTTCGACAACAGACTTATTAGAGAATGCAGCACTGTGTTCTCTTACAGACGTGTCTGGTGCAGTCGAGTTTTTAACTGATGCTATTTTATTAGCCGCTTCTGTGATGAAGACACGAGTGAGCGATAACTATAGACGTTCACCGTGGTATGATGATAAATGTCTCTGTAAAAAATATGAACGGTGCCATTATTTAAATGCGTTTAGAAAAACTAAAGATAACTCAATTCTTATTAAGAATAACAAAGTTTGCAATGAATACAGATCACTATGTAGAATCAAGAAGGACCAATATGCTCAATGTAAAAGGAGTAACCTAGAAAATGCTGCGGCGGGACACTCAAAACGTCCGGGACATTATAAAGCGTGTATCTGGACGACCGCAACGCCCCAACCTTATTGATATACAAGATGGGTGAGAATGGTATTCTGGTTGATCTTGGTGAGGTGGAGGACATAGTGAAATGTCCACTTGACATATTAGTCCATGAGCCAGAGAAAATTTGATTACCAAACAGAGGGACAAATTACCAATATGATTTTCAGCTAGCTTGATGTCTCAACTGTATAATTTCATGTGATGGACATTTCAGATGCCCAGCTAAATATGATTTTGGCGGCCATTTTTTTCACTTTTTCTACAGATTTCAGAAATAAGCTTATAACACAGAATTTATTAATTTCAGACAACTTGTATTTCCTGATATTGTTTCAGCACTACATTGCACACATTCTGTTATGCTTTTTGTATATCATTGAGTTATAATTTTTTAGTTAATGTTGAAATTATATAAGGAAATTACCCTTTTTTAACATTTTACTGACATCTTTTCTTTCCAATGCAACGTTGTTGAGTAATAATTCACACCTTATGATAGGTATAAATTGTCTAATGTAATTTCATATATAAAATACCATTTAGAAGTTAAAACACGACAGTACATAAACATAAGCAGCCATTTATCAATATAGTGCACTTTTTCACGGATAATTAAAAAATGAAGAAAGTCGTACATATTGCAACCAAAATTTGTTTTTATATTTGCTAGCTAAATTTCCAAGAATCTAAAGGGTTTAAAGTTAAAATGTACACATTGTGATATTATATTTATATGTGTTTAATAATAACATCAAAAGTATACATATAAACAAAATTCCACTTTCATTCCCACCTGACCCTTCTGCAATTAAATGGATAAGAAACATAGATCAATGTCTGGTACCAGCTTAACGTTATATTTTCAAATAAAAAATAACATTTGCAGACAAATATAACTTGTTCATAATTCAAAAGCCACCACAGTCATTCTACTTCACAAATCTTCTACTTCTTAAAAATCAGCATCTAGTAATATGAACTCACCATATTAAACAGGAGACTGTTTGCTAGAGTTTCATGTCGTTGACATTAACACTGTAACACAATTTAGCATGAATATGGCCAGTACTTGTAACAGTTTCAAGAAAATGTCTATAAATAATTTCAACAATGAGGATGTCTTATTCCGTCCCAAAACCTGCTATGTGATACACATCCAACTGTCAAATTCAGTCATTTTCATCGCTTGAGTCTTCTGCATCTTGATGTATCTCTTCATCATTGTCATCCATGTTGGAGCAGGGTGACAACTTGCAGGCAGAGGGACATTTAAAACCATTTAATATACATGTGCACTCACGTGGTCGACAAGTACGAAAACATCAGCATGACGTCAGGCCGAGGACCACTTCTGGAGCTGGCAAGCCCGTCATCCATTTGATTGCCAGATTTCTTGTCTCATTTATTTCCAAACCGCTGACTGGTAATTGGCACGGAGGGTATGCTGGAAAAGCGCATCTTTACATGGTGGGAGCTGTCCAGATTCAAGATCCCCGCCTCTACCTCGAAATATCTGGTAACGCAGCTCATTGACCTTGTTTACCGTTGTGTTGCTGCAATATAGCATGGATGATCTTAAACACTTCAGGAGAAAGATGCCACTCAGTACCAATATCTCCAAAAGCCTTTCTGAAAGTTTCATCTCTTAGAAGCAGTTTTAGAGCCCTCAGCTTGCCGTGACCAGCCAATGCACTCAGATAGTCACACCCAGTCGATGCATGTAGCCCCAAAAATGCTGTGCAAGCTTCACTTCCTAAAGCTTCAGCAAGTTTTGTTATGTCCACAAGCCTCAAACGAGCTTTTGTACCTCGTCTGATAATGATTCTGCTGTTGATCTTTGTGCTGAGAGCAAGACAGATAACTAGCACATCTGTGTCATCTGTGACAAGGACCAGGTCTTGATATTCTTCTGAGGTATGCTTAGCATGCAACAGTAAACGAGTATCAGCTTCTTCGTGGCATGACTCCAGGCATGTTACATTTTGCCATCCCTCACTCGTTAACTGAATGCACATACTTCCGTGTGTAACAAACATACTTTTGTAACCGAGCTGTTCACGTCATCTTAGCTCTTTCCAACTCTGTGCCAGAAATCTAGTGAGGTTGTTCTTACTCTCGGTACATGCAAGAAGTCGTCTCCAGTTTTTCAGTTTGCGTCCTTCTCTTATCTGCGTGAAGATAATGCCTTCAGTTGAACCCCGATTCAGACGCTCAGCTGACTTTATTGACTGTTCCCTGTACACATCAAACACCTCATCAATTCTGTTACATCCCTGACCAGCATGCAACATCTGGGCAAATACTCGATCAGACAGCTCGCCGTGGATTTTCTGAATGATGGCCATAGCACCAAGAAGAGCAGCAATTTGGGGGGGGGCGGGGGGGGGTACCATCTGCAAACGACACTTTAGTCTCCAAGTGTTTTGCCAGAGCAGATTTATTTGTCTTTTTCATTGTGCCATCACCATTTGCAAGAGACCAGGGTAGTGGACCAATAGGGTGGCTCAGCACATCAAGAATGTCTAACCTTCTGTTCTGGGCAATGAGAACCATATTTGCAAACACTCTTCTGTCAGCTTTTAGGATGATTTCTGTGGTTGTACACTTGCTTGTCTTCTTGTTAATGTCCATAAATAATTTCAAATTCATCTTCTTCACGGTGTTGTAGAAACCTTCACCCTTCTGAAGCCGTTCTGCTTGGAACGCCTGATAAGCTTCCGTTTTGTCTTGATGTCAAAAGATCGGCAGAAACTTCAAGGGGGGGGGGGGGGCAGCACTGCTCCAGTGGATATGCAAACAAGATCTGAGTCTTCAGAAAGCGGGTTTGTCCAGTTCTCCAATGTATCAACTAATGATCTGGTGTCATGTTCATCTCTACGTATGCGTGGTCTGTCCAGGTCTGAATGGCTAAGGGAACGTGACTGCACTGAAATTTGTTCACGTAGTTGTCTCAATGCAGCTGCTCTGTGTTCAGCAGTGAGATAGTAGCGTGACACAGTCCCTGGCTTGAGACTGGACCCTCGTGTTCCACCAGCAGTTTGGGTGTCTTTGTTTACCGTTTCTTCTGTGGTCTCATCAACTGTAATCCTGCCAAAGGTATTCATTTTCCTCCGTTGAACAGAGAAACCCTTGTTGTGGAAGTGCTCATACATCCATGGACTTGTCTCCTTTAACCGAATCATCTGAGCAAAGTACACAGGAAGAAACCGTGCATAGTTGGTTTTGTTCATTGCCATGCACCAAGGTATGACATTTCTGATGCAAGCAAGATGAAGATACCAGTCTCCTTCTCTATCAGCACGAAGTAGGCGAAGCAGAATATCCACCATGTCAATGTAAGTCATCCAAAAGGCTGAGAGTTGACCTCTTTCATGGCGCAAGACATTTAGGTGATTGTTGAACATTTCAAAATTTCCTTGTATGATTCATCCCTCAATACCTTATTATGTGATTTATGACAAATGCCTATTTGGATTTTCGCATCACTCAGCTTTGCTAGGCTGGATGATGGATGATGGATCTCAAGCCATTCCACAAATGGGGGGGGGGGGGGGGGGGGGGGGGGAGGGTGTGTGTGTGTGTGTGTGTGTGTGTGGACCTTCCCTTTTCCCCACAGTCTAGATAGGAAGTAGTTGATCAGAAGGCTCAATTGTTCGCCGCTTCTCTTTCTTGTCCACATAGCAGACAGCTCATGTTAGACAGGTTTTATTAAAGTACAGTACAATTAATACTGTAAGACACTTTGGTATTGACAGTACCATAGTTCCTGGATGTTGTTGTTTTTACTTTATCTTGCTTTAAAATCAAATATACTCACGAAAATCCTCCTCCAAGTGAACTGTCAACTACATGCTTGTTGGTGTCAGTGGAAAGGACCAGTCATTGCATCAATTTTATATAAACACAGATGCATTGTATTTATCCATTAACTGACAACAGACAGTAGTTTTAGATGTAATTGGGGAATTACATTTTTTGTTGCACAATTTTAGGTCTCATTGTGAGTAATTAAACTTCATATGAAAGAATTTTATTTTTCTTGCAGGGTTTAAGTAGATAATGTTTATTTTAACTATGGTAATATCTGCAAAATTTAATTGTTTTTGTATTAAACTGAAATGCAGAGATTTCTCAAACATGGGGTTAGCACTCATTTGTGTGTTAATTTTGAGAACATTTTGAGCAAGGAAAACAGGCTTTGAAGTGCAAGAAAACAATGTAATTTCTGTGATCACTTATTATAAAAAAATACAACAAAAACAGCTGTTATCAATCACAAAATGTTAATGCTATGTCAAGCCATAACACTGAAGTAAACAATTCTTAATGTCTTTGCATAATGAAAAAAAAAAAAAAAAATAGATTTTACAATATAATTTGATAACAGAGAAATATTTATAACACAAAACCCTACAAATTGTATATCAAAATGTGTGGAATTTAGTGCCTGACACATTTCATTACACAAAAGTTGTCTAGGAATTGTAAATTCTGTTTTTAATGCTTATTTCTGAAATTTGGAGCAAATTGGAAAAAAATGGCGGCCATCTTGAAAATGGCGGCCAAAATGACATTTAGCTGGACATGTGGGATGTCCATCATGTGATTTCATGTAGTTTGGACATCAGGCTATCTGAAAACCACAATGGAACTTTGTCCCTCCATTTGGTAGTCAAACATAAAAATCAGGGGTCTGGCTCATGGACTATATTAGATTCTCCAATCACTAGATCCGAACTTTTTGAAAGTATCAGTGCCCTGAAAAATAATATAACAGCTGGTCTTGACGACCTTCTTAGTGAATATCTAAAATATTCGTCCGCTGTTATAATACCTTATTTAGAAATCATATTTAACAGCATTTATCAAAACAGTGTTTTTCCTGAATGTTGGGCAACTGGGATAATTATCCCAATACATAAGAAAGGGGACGCCTCTGTTCCTGATAACTATAGAGCTATAAGCCTCATGAGTATCCTGAGTAAAGTATTTACATCTATTTTAAACAGAAGACTAGTAAACACTTGACGAAATATCTGAATGTCAGTCGGGGTATCGAAAAGGTTATTCAACTATTGATAACTGTTTTGTTTTAAATTCTGTCATTCAGCGTTATCGTTCACGTGAAGGAGGTAAAAATTGTATGTAGCATTTATTGATTTCTCTAAAGCATTCGACTCCATTCAGCGTCATCTTCTATGGAAGCTATTGTACAAACATGGTTTGAGTTCTAAAATGGGTAAAATGTTACAATCCATCTACAGTAATGAAAAAAGCTTGTGTTCGTTCAAACAACAGAGCATCTGGTACATTTGGTTGCTTCATGGTTGTGAGGCAAGGGTGTATTCTTAGTCCTTTTTTGTTTCAGTTTTTTTTAATAAACGAATTGGTTACAGAAATGGGACAAAAGTGTCGTTTTTGGTGTTCAGTTACATCCGGAATGTATTCATATTTTTCTACTTCTATTTGCGGATGATCTTATTGTGTTTGGCAATACTGTCAACAACTGAAAAATGAAGTTAAAGATCCTGCACGATTACTGTTGTAAATGGGAAATGTCAGTGAATTTATTGAAAAAAAGAGTTGTTTTTAAAAATGGGGGAGGTTTATGACGTTATGAAAAATGGTATCATGATGGAAATGCGGTTGAAGTTGTTACTGGATACAGTTATCTTGGTTTATATTTTTGCAATAGATTACTGTGATCGAAAGCCTTAAGTAATATTGCAATTCAGGCAAGAAAGGTGTTCATGGTCCTTTTAAGTAGTTTACATTCCTTGAAACCATACTCGCCTCCCTTTTACTTCAAATTATTTGATGCAAAGATAACAACAATACTTTTATACGGGGCCGAAATTTGGGGGTTCAGTGACATAGAACCACAAGAAAAGGTTCAATGGTATGCCTGTATGCGTCTTTTAAATGTAAAGTTATCAACCTCAAATAATGTGGTGTTAGGCAAGTGTGGTAGATACTCTATACAGTTGCTTGCTGTTTTGAAATGTGTCAAATGTTGGCTGTCTCTTTTAAATATGCAGGAATTCCGCTTACCAAAAAATGTTACAATATGTTGCGCTTGTACGATGAACAAAGCCACGTAAATTGTGTAACGAAACTTAAAACTGTTATTTTCAGATTAGGATTTGGTGATGTCTTGTTCTTTAAAACATTTGGTAATAAAACATATTTTTAAATATGTAACGTAAACGGTTAAAAGACAACTATTTTCAAATTTGGCATTGTGATTTATCTGAAAGCCTCAAATTGGCTTTGAGTGTGGAAGATGTGTGTAGTAGATTCAGACATGAGAGTTAAGGTTAGGAAGATGTGTGTACAAGCTATAGACATGAGAGTTTAGGTTAGGAAGATGTGTGTATAAGCTATAGACATGAGAGTTTAGGTTAGGAAGATGTGTGTATAAGCGTCGAACAGTATAGTTTAGGTGAGGAAGATGTGTGTAGTAGATTAGGACATGAGAGTTTAGGTTAGGAAGATGCGTGTAGGAGATTCAGTCGTGAGGTGAGGAAGATGTCATGAGAGTCTATGAGAGGAAGATGAATATCGTATATTCAGACATTAGAGTTTAGGTGAGGAAAACGTGTGTACACGCTTCAGACATGAGAGTTCAGATGAGGGAAATGTGTGTACAAGTTTCAGATATGAGAGTCTATGAGAGGAAGATGTGTATAGTTGATTCAGACATGAGAGTTTAGGTGAGGAAGATGTGCGTACACGCCTCAAACATGAGAGTTTGGGTGAAGGAGATGTGTGTACAAGCTTTAGACATGAGAATTTAGATGAGGGAGATGTGTGTACAAGCTTCAGATATGAGAGTTTAGGTGCAGAAGGTGTGCGTACAAGCTTCAGACATGAGAGTTTAGGTGAGGGAGATGTGCGTACAAGCTTTAGATATAAGAGTCTATGAGAGGAAGGTTTGTATAGTAGATTAAGACATGAGTGTTTAGGTGAGAAAGATGTGTGCACAAGCTTCAGACATGAGAGTTTAGGTGAGGGAGATGTGCGTACAAGCTTTAGATATGAGAGTCCATGAGAGGAAGATGTGTGTAGGAGATTCAGACATGATAATTTAGATGAAGGAGATGTGTGTACAAGCTTCAGACATAAGAGTTTAGGTGCAGAAGGTGTAAGTACAAGCTTCAGACATTATAGTGTAGGTGAAGAAGATGTGTGTAGTAGATTCAAACATGAGAGTTTAGGTGAAGAAGATGTGTGTACAAGCTTCAGACATGAGAGTTTACATGAGGGAAATATGTGACCACGCTTCAAACATGAGAGTTTAGGCGAGGAAGATGTGTGTAGGAGGTTAAGGAAATATAGAAAGTGCCACACCCGCGTATAATTGATATGTAAAGGCAATGTTATGCTTCATTATTGTACAGCAATCGATGTATGGTTACTCATTTACAGGATATCTTCTGACAACATATAGCAGTAAAATGAATTACAGTCTTCACACCTCGCTCGGTCACACTTCCATCAGAATGGTCCGCCTTGTAGCATGGGGCAATTTGGTGCACAGATCAGAAGTATGGTTGCGGTGGAACATGACCCCAGGTGTGGTCAACAACTTTAACGAGGGCAATCACAAAATTAAGGAGACAAGCACTGGATTTGCCCTGGAAAATTGCATTTGCACGTGCTTGTAGCGTTGTGGAAATGACTGTTTTTGCTTGACTGCTTGCACAATAAGCAATCTCAACCAGGAATTGGGTTACTGATCACGTACAAGTCCGCAGTCAAAACATAGCCGACAGATAGGCAGACGACACATATATTACGCCAAATTAAACATGCGCTACAGGGTGATTCCCAGTCGTCGCGACCAGGACCATGTTATGTGATTTCGACCATGCCTATAGTCAACCATTATATATATACGTTTACCCCTTATCTATACTCACCCCAGCGTCAGTCATCACATAAATACTTATATATTAAGTCTTGGCTCATCCTCTCCCTTGTGCCACAGTTACTTTTATACCCTCGAATCTCTTTAGTTGATTATCACACAAATACTTTAAATCATTTAAAACTGAAATGAAAGAAACTACAATGAAATAGTTTGCATGTTTTGCAGATTCATCGTTACCATGACGTCACAATCAAATGACATCACTGGATTCTCTGCAACGGAAACTGGTTAGCTGTGTAATCTTTGGACACACGTCGCTGGTTATTACTGTTTACAAACTGAAAAAGATGGAAGAATGATTTTGGATCTTTGGATCATGAATGAAATCTCACCCTCGTGTCTTCCATGCTCAAATAAAACTGACGTCCAAATGAAACCTTACCAAATGAAAATATTAATTTCAGACAAAGTATAATTTTGTTTTCGATTAAGGCTATCTAAAACACATAACCTAAATACAACAATAGTGTATGCAGAAAATATTAATCGTCTGTTACATGTTTGCGAGATAACACGCGAAAAAGTGAAAAACACCTGCACCACGGACAACTGCAAATGCACGTGCGGGTAAGGGTAAAAAAGGATTGCAACGGCAAGTCAGACATCCACAGTGATAAAAAAACACACAAAAGAAATGCCACGACTCACAGTCGAACAACGTGAACGAGCCTTGGGTATGGTACAGATGGGAGCCAACCACGCCCATATTGCACGAACCTTCGGTTGCTCCCGTGTTGCCGTTACCAACTTGATGCAACGTTACAGACAGACAGGGCGGACCGCTGACAGACCAAGAACAGGCAGACCCAGGGTG
This sequence comes from Haliotis rufescens, assembly GCF_023055435.1. Classification (NCBI taxonomy): domain Eukaryota; kingdom Metazoa; phylum Mollusca; class Gastropoda; order Lepetellida; family Haliotidae; genus Haliotis; species Haliotis rufescens. Next base: position 2,626,539 of record NW_025964383.1, read on the forward strand.
ACCACGCCCCAAGAAGACCGGTACTGCACCTCCAAAATCGCTTCCTGACAGTGACGTCATCGGCGACAAATGCCTTAGGTCACAGGGTTATTCGACAGACAGTGGCCAGGAGACTCAGGGCTCATTGAATCAGGGCTTTTAGACCATACAGAGGACAGCTATTGACAACGCAAGATCATCGTCTGCGATTGAGATGGGCCCGGACTGTACGACGTTGGCAACGACGTGACTGGCAGAGGGTTGTCTTCACTGACGAAAGTCGATTCTGTATGTTTAGGGCTGATGGAAGACAACGTGTTTACCGCCGAAGTGGTGAACGAACGGCGGCGTGTTGCGTGCAGGAGGTCGTACCATATGGTGGAGGGAGTGTCATGGTGTGGGGAGGGATCTGTGGGAAGGAGAGGACACCGCTGGTCATCGTTGACGAAAACTTGACAGCTCAGCGTTACATGGATAACATTCTTCGTCCAGTTGTCCTACCATTTCTCCAGCAGCAACCACGTGGTGTCATTTATCAGCATGACAACGCTAGAGCCCATACAGCCAGAATTGTCACTAACTTCCTCGCAGCCAACAACGTCAACGTCGTGCCGTGGCCTGCACGCTCACCCGACATGTCCCCCATAGAACACTTCTGGGACTTGATGGATCGTCGTGTTCGACAACGACCACACTCTCCAGCCAACCGGCAAGAACTGATCTTGGCCCTCCAAGAAGAATGGCGTCAAATCCCACGTGACCACGTGTGCGTCGAAGAGTGTTTGCTTGTATTGAGGCATTTGGTGGTCACCCACGCTACTAATGACTTGTTATTGAACGTGAGCGATTGTTTATGCACTCTGCCTATTGTCCATAAATTCTGAAAGCTCGAGTTTTGTAGCACACCCAACTTTGGGGGGCTCTGACGTCGCAGTATGATTGTCATTTTCAGTGTTGATTATGTTGATATATTGATCTTCTCAATACACTTTACTTCATGCATGTATGTTTTGTTGTTTTTGAGCAAGAGTGATTTCAAACTCTGGTAAAGTTTCTTTTAGACGTCAGTTTATATCAAGACGCGTTGATAAAATAGTAGTATCCTCGGCAAGCCCCGGATATAGGAAACTATTTATGTATCCCATCTCGGCTCTCTCTGGCATCAGCAATCAAACAACTATTTATATATCCCATCTCGGTTCTCTCTCGTATCAGCTGTTACATAATTATTTATATATCCCACCTCGACTCTCGCTCGTATCAGCTGTCACACCACTATTTGTTTATCTTATCTCGACTCTCTCTGATATCAATTATCACACCACTTTGTATTTATCTTATCTCGACTCTCTCTCTCTCTCTCTCTCTCTCTCTCTCTCTCTCTCTCTCTCTCTCTCTCTCTCTCTCTCTCTCTCTCTCTCGTATCAGCTATCACACCACTATTTATTTATCCCATCTCGACTCTCTCAAGCATCAGCTATCACAACACTATTTATTTATCCCATCTCGACTCTCTCAAGCATCAGCTATCACAACACTATTTATTTATCCCAGCTCGACACTCTCAAGCATCAGCTATCACAACACTATTTATTTATCCCATCTCGACTCTCTCAAGCATCAGCTATCACAACACTATTTATTTATCCCATCTCGACTCTCTCAAGCATCAGCTATCACAACACTATTTATTTATCCCATCTCGACTCTCTCAAGCATCAGCTATTACAACACCTTTTATTTATCCCATCTCGACTCTCTCAAGCATCAGCTAACACAATAATTTGTATTTATCCCATCTCGACTCTCTCAAGCATCAACTATCACAACGATTTGTATTTATCCCATCTCGACTCTCTCAAGCATCTGCTATCACAACACGTTTTATTTATCCCATCTCGACTCTCTCAAGCATCAGCTATCACAACAATTTTTATTTATCCCATCTCGACTCTCTCAAGCATCAGTTATCACACCACTATTTAAATATGCTGTCTCGACTCTCAAGTATCAGCTATCTGAGGACATCCCATTTTGGGTCACGTCAGAGCGACCGCTACTATTAAAACCTGTGTCCCTACAAATTCTAAGGTTCTTACAGATGCATTTGAGTGTCCAGTGGGAGTGAGACAAGGCTGCGTCCTTGGTCCCTTTCTCTGTTGTTTTGTCAATGAATTGATCACTGATATCAAATTTGTATGTGACTAGGATATACTTCTGTTTCCAAAACTTGTTGAAATATGTTTATACAATACGGTTACTGGACTGCATTGTTTGTAAATATCGGAATTATATTTCAGTAAATCGTCTTTATAAGGTTATCTGGACCAAAAATGTCTTGGTTTTTTTAATGGTGTAAAATTATTCAAAGCATAAATCTGGACGTATAAATCCATCACGGGGAGGTTGATACATCTGCCATGGAGACCAATTCAGATCAACCATGGTACTGGTGAACAATTAATTCCAAAGGCTATTTACCATGTAGCCATGACATATATACAGCAATGTTTTCACCATCGTTTCTCTTTGCTTGGGCTTTGTCTGAATGAGCTTATGGATATGCATGCAACTGTTAAAGGGTGTCCTCACATAGTGTCGACAAACCCCAAAGTATGGTAGTTCCCACAGTGTCGACACAGTGTTATATTTCAGGTGTGACTTGGCTAAACAGTCACGTTGCTAATGCGGGCGCTTGGCTATGAGTAAATCGACAAAGGGCAGGCCACCGTCGCGGGTTCCACCAAGCTCAACAACTTTGAAAGGGCAGCTAACACTGAAGTTATCCATGTGCACTACCATCGTGAGTAAGAGTATCCTGAGGATCCAGAGGTGAAGAAAGAAGCGCTACAGAACAATCGTGCTGAAATGCATTATATGAAATGTATGAAAGGAATTTGTGGTACAATGTAAAGAATGTTCACACAAAAACATTATAAATATGTTGGTGCCGTCATGTCAACTGACAAATTATGAAATGAATTTAGGATATACATGTAGTATAATTCATAATAACAATCACTATGTCACGACTGTTCAGAGTAAATATAATAATGTACGAGTGCTGGCTGAAAAGTTCTAAGCCTAAGTGGGATATCTGAATCGGATTGAAACAAACTTTTGCCACCAACAAGTACAATCATTTCATGAATCATAGACATAAGAACTGCAACTGTAGTGTTATTATTGTCTTTGTACCAGACCATCTTGTGAACCTACCCATTGAAATCACCAGAAATGGACAAAACTGGCTATAGGGCAGTCATCAAGTACCTGCAACTGAAAGGGCTAACTCCAACACAGATACATGCTGACATGGCCTCCACTTTAGGGGATTATGCCCCTTCCTTTTCCACTGTAAAGAAGTGGGCTACGGAATTCAAGCGTGGCAGAGAGACCCGCGTCCAGGAAGGCCTTCGACAGCAACCATTCCGGAAAACATTACCCGGGTGCATGACATGGTGATGGCTGATCGACGATTGACCACTCGACATATTGCCAGTGTTGTGGGCATCTCTCATGAGAGGGTTGAGCACATTATGGGAAAGACAAAAGTTTCTGCAAGATGGGTGCCAAAACTCTTGACAGCGGATCAGAAACGTGTCAGTTTCCTGACGTCCCGTGAAAATTTATGCCGTTTTGAAGCAGATCCCGATGATTTTCTGGCCCCATTTGTAACCATGGATGAGACCTGGATTCATCACTTTCAACCAGAAACCAAAATTCAGTCTAAACAATGGAAGCATCCGGAATCACCAGCCGCCCCCCCCCCCCCCCCCAAAAAAAAAAAGCCACGTCGGTTCCTTCTGCTGGAAAGGTGATGGCTTGTCTTTTGGGATTCCAGGGGTATTCTGCTGATTGACTATCTTGAAAAAGGCAAGACTATCAATGGAAGATATTATGCTGACCTACTGAGACAGTTGCGTGAAGCTATCAAAGCTAAGCGACGGGGAATGCTCACTAAAGGAGTCCTGTTCTACCAAGACAATGCTCCTGTTCACAAATCGGTGGTTGCCATGTCAGCGATCCATGATTGTGGCTTCGAACTCATTGACCACCCCCCTTATTCACCCGATTTGCCCCCGTCAGACTTCCACCTGTTTCCCAAAATGAAAAAGGAACTAGCCGGTCGCCATTTTCCTAGTAATGATGACGTCATTTCCGCTGTGAATGACTGTTTTAGGGTGGCTGAAGAAAATTTCTTCTTGACCGGCATCCAGGCCTTGCAGCATCGCTGGCAAAAGCGTATAAACCTAGAAGGGGACTATGTGGAGAAATAAATGAAAACCATCGACTTGGTACGGGTCTTTCACAGTTAGGCTGAGAACTTTTCAGCCAGCCTTCGTATGTTAGTGATGTCATGTAAAGTGACACATTATGAAATGAATTTATAGTATTCATGAAGTACATGTAGTATAATGCATGGTGGCAAATGTTCCTCCTCAGGCAAGTAACTTTGTTCGAAATGTGCCTCTGTTCACCCAGCAGTGAATGGGTGCCCAATGGGAATAGATGTTAATGTGGCTGTTAACCTTCTAGAACCTCAGAGGCAGTTAGTTATACTGAGAATGAAAACCGAGTGCACACTGTTTCATTCACCGGGTTAAAATGTAGCACTTTGAGAACGCTTTAGGGCGTGGATTTAGCGCATAACAAATATACAGATTATTATTAGAAGTAGTATAATTCTTAATAACGATCAGTATGTAACGGAATTGCAGAAAAAATGTCATAAAACATTGATGATTTATGATATATTTTTGTGTTATTCCTTTATATATGTTACATTTAATGTCGGTGTCCAGAATAAAGAGTGTCCACTATTTATTGTTGTTTTACTGTCAGTATCAGTTCCCCAAGTGTCGACAGCAATGAGTATACTCAACTGTGTAATTCCCTATCTGTCGACACTGATTTCAACAACCAAAAGTTGGTTTGTCGACACACTGGCCATGAAAGCTGTTAAAGAGTACACTGAATGTATTTATGCTGGTGGGATGTCATAGGGTGTGTGTACAAAGTTGTGTAGAACTCTTGTTGAACCTGTAGTGTTGTATGGTGCTGGTATCTGGTGTATGAACAACTTTAGAAAAGTAGAGGTAGTTCTGAATAAAGCTTAAGTTCATAAATGGTCTAAAAGTAACATAACTTCAGTAGATAGTGCAGTCTGTTAGTTTGTTATGACAGGACAGTTGTGAATTTCTGTGTAATTACTAGGGAGCTAAACGCTGTGTCGATTATGTTAAAAGGATATTGATAAACTGTGATATGATAATTGGCGTACCTTTTTGTGGAATGATAAGCGAAAAATATATGGAAATAAGCTTCGCACATGAAGAAAATATAAGGTACCTCCCACTGTTGAAAAGCATGTCTTATACATCTGTAGAGGCCACCGCCGTATTTTAGGTAAATTTAGATGTGGTATTTTATCTTTGCACATCGAAATGATATGCCGTCAAGTTCTCAATACCACTTGCCGAAAGGCATTGTAAATACTGCATTTTATCCAACAAAATACCTAAATATATGGTAGAACATGAATGTCATTTCTTAACCCAATGCACCTTCAATGCGGGCTTGCGTTTTAATTTGTTTTAAATCCTTTATTTTATTAATTGATGACGAATAAATGTTTATATTTATTGTGTTCGATACTTTTAAATAGGGGCCAAACAATGTCCTAACTTATTTCATATGAACACTGTTAAAAGTTAGTGTTTTAAAGCATCCTACATGTATACACATTTTAGTGTATCATGAGCCAATTAATGGCTGAACGAACTGTATACCATGTGTATATTTGACATGTACAAGTGCGTGTGACATTTTAATAAACAATATACTACTACTACTACTACTACTACTACTACTACTACTACTACTACTACTACTACTACTACTACTACTACTACTTCTGCTGCTACTACTACTACTACTACTACTACTACTACTACTGTCTCGAATCACTTAATTGCCATTGCGTATAATAAGATGCTTTGAGATGCATTGTTGATCTTCATCACCATTGTATTGAACATATATATATTAACTGTCGGCCAACCTGATCGATCTGGGCAACAATATCACTTCTCAATAATTACAGTTGTTTCTATTTATAACTAGTTATATAAGCCTTGGTCCAGAGTCGAAGATAAGAAAGTATCACCCTTATCCTAGCTTGGGATAGGCTAGGTGCTCTGGGGCACCAACACAACAACCACAAAGACTATGTGCTGATCTGGCACATGGTGCTTCTCAAGGAAGAGAATTTATGGATGTCAACTTCTTCATTGTGAGGAACACAACGTTCCGGAGTATACACATACTCCTTCATCAGGTGAATAAATACTACTGCTACTTCTACTACTACCACTACTACTACTACTACTACTACTACTACTACTACTACTACTACTACTACTACTACTACTACTACTACTACTACTACTACTATTATTACTACTATTTGGAAGTTTAACGACCACTTCTACCTCCGGTAATGTCGCAGTCGGAGTAGGTGGGGAAATTAAAATGAATAATGATTAAATATAGATAAACACCATACCCCAAAAACTGTATATGATGGGGGCATAAACCTAATACTACATGACTACGGCTAAAATAAAGAGAGCTAACTTACATCCTGTAGGGATGCGGGATGGCCAGCAGATAGAAATCTAACTTAAATCTGGTAGGGATTCCGGGTGGCCAGCAGATAGAAAGCTAACTTACATCCTGTAGGGATTCGGGGTGGCTAACTTACATCCTTGTTGGGATTCGGTGTGGTTAGTAGATAGAGAGCTAACTTACATCCTGGACGGATTGGGGATGGCTAGCAGATAGAGAGCTAACTTACATCCTGTAGGGATTCGGGGTGGCTAGCAGATAGAGAGCTAACTTACATCCTTGTAGGGATTCGAGGTGGCCACCAGATAGAAAGCTAACGTACATCCTGTAGGGTTTCGGGATGGCCAGCAGATAGAGAGCTAACTTACATCCTATAGGGATTCGGGGTTGCTAGCAGAAAGAGAGCTAACTTACATCCAGTAGGGATTCGGGGTTGCTAGCAGATAGAGAACTAACTAACATCCTTGTAGGGATTCGGTGTTTCCAGCAGATAGAGAGCTAACTTACATCCTGTAGGGATTCCGTGTGGCTAGTAGATAGAGAGCTAACTTACATCCTTGTTGGGATTTGGGATGGCTAGCAGATAGAGAGCTAACTTACAACCTAGTTGGGACTCGGTGTGGATAGCAGATAGAGAGCTAACTTACATCCTTGTTGGGATTCGGGATGGCTAGCAGATAGAGAGCTAACTTACATCCTTGTTGGGATTCGGGATGGCTAGCAGATAGAGAGCTAACTTACATCCCGGAGGGATTCGGGGTGGCTAGCAGATAGAGAGCTAACTTACATCCTGTAGGGATACGGGATGGCTAGTAGATAGAGAGTTAATTAACATCCTATAGGGATTCGGTGTGGCTAGCAGATAAAAAGCTAACTTACATCCTGTAGGGTTTCGGGGTGGCCAGCAGATAGAGAGCTAACTTACATCCTGTAGCGATGCGGGATGGCCAGCAGATAGACATCTAACTTACATCCTGTAGGGATTCCGGATGGCCAGCAGATAGAAAGCTAACTTACATCCTGTAGGGATACGCGGTGGCTAGTAGATAGAGAGCTCACTCACATCCTGTAGGGATTCGGGGTGGCTAACTTACATCCTTGTTGGGATTCGGTGTGGCTAGTAGATAGAGAGCTAACTTACATCCTGTAGGGATTCGGGGTGGCTAGCAGATAGAGAGCTAACTTACATCCTGTAGGGATTCGGGGTGGCTAGCAGATAGAGAGCTAACTTACATCCTTCTTGGGATTCGGTGTGGCAAGCAGATAGAGATCTAACTTACATCCTGTAGGGATTCGGTGTGGCTAACTTACATCCTTGTTGGGATTCGGTGTGGCTAGTAGATAGAGGGCTAACTTACATCCTGTAGGGATTCCGTGTGGCTAGTAGATAGAGAGCTAACTTACATCCTTGTTGGGATTCGGTGTGGCTAGTAGATAGAGAGCTAACTTACATCCTGTAGGGATTCGGGGTGGCTAGCAGATAGAGAGCTAACTTACATCCTGTAGGGATTCCGTGTGGCTAGTAGATAGAGAGCTAACTTACATCATGTAGGGATTCCGTGTGGCCAGCAGATAGAGAGCTAACTTACATCCTGTAGGGATTCGGGGTGGCTAACTTACATCCTTGTTGGGATTCGGTGTGGTTAGGAGATAGAGAGCTAACTTACATCCTGTAGGGATTCGGTCTGGCTAACTTACATCCTTGTTGGGATTCGGGGTGGCTAGTAGATAGAGAGCTAACTTACATCCTGTAGGGATTCGGGATGGCTAACTTACATCCTTGTTGGGATTAGGTTTGGCTAGCAGATAGAGAGCTAACTTACATCCTGTAGGGATTCGGGGTGGCTAACTTACATCCTTGTTAGGATTTGGTGTGGCCAGCAGGTGGAGAACTGACTTACATCATGTAGGGATTCGGGGTGGCTAGCAGATAGAGAGCTAACTGAAATCATGTAGGGATTCGGGGTGGCCAGCAGATACAGAGCTAACTTACATCCTGTAGGGATACGGGGTGGCTAGCAGATAGAGAGCTAACTTACATCCAGAAGGGATTTGGGGTGGCCAGCGGATAGAGAGCTACATTACATCCTGTAGGGATTCGGTGTGGCTAACTTACATCCTTGTTGGGATTCGGTGTGGCTAGCAAATAGAGAGCTAACTTACATCCTGTAGGGATTCGGGGTGGCTAGTAGATAGAGAGCTAACTTACATCCTGTAGGGATTCGGGGTGGTTAAGTTACATCCTTGTTGGGATTCGGTGTGGCTAGTAGATAGAGAGCTAACTTACATCCTGTAGGGATTCGGGGTGGCTAGTAGATAGAGAGCTAACTTACATCCTGTAGGGATTAGGGGTGGCTAGCAGATAGAGAGCTAACATACATCATGTAGGTATTCGGGGTGGCCAGCAGATAGAAAGCTAACGTATATCCTGTAGGGTTTCGGGGTGGCCAGCAGATAGATAGCTAACTTACATCCTGTAGGGATTCGGTGTGGCTAGCAGATAGAGAGCTAACTTACATCCTTCTTGGGATTTGGTGTGGCCAGCAGGTGGAGAACTGACTTACATCATGTAGGGATTCGGGATGGCTAGCAGATAGAAAGCTAACGTATATCCTGTAGGGATTCGGTGTGGCCAGCAGATAGAGAGCTAACTTACATCCTGTAGGGATTCGGTGTGGCTATCTTACATCCTTGTAGGGATTCGGTGTGGCTAGCAGATAGAGAGCTAACTTACATCCTTGTAGGGATTCGGTGAGGCTAGTAGATAGAGAGCTAACTTACATCCTTGTTGGGATTTGGGATGGCTAGCAGATAGAGAGCTAACTTACATCCTGTAGGGATACGGGATGGGTAGTAGATAGATAGTTAACCTACCTCCTATAGGGATTCGGGGTGGCTAGCAGATAGGAAGCTAACTTACATCATATAGGGTTTCGGGGTGGCCAGCAGATAGAGAGCTAACTTACATCCTGTAGGGATGCGGGATGGCTGGCAGATAGAGAGCACACTTACATTCTGTAGGTATTCGGGGTGGCTAACTAACATCCTCGTAGGGATTCGGTATGGCTAGTAGATAGAGAGCTAACTTACATCCTGTAGGTATTCGGGGTGGTTAGCAGATAGAGAGCTAACTTACATCCTGTAGGGATTCCGGGTGGACAGCAGATAGAAAGCTAACTTACATCCTGTAGGGATACGGGGTGGCTAGTAGATAGAGAGCACACTTACATTCTGTAGGTATTCGGGGTGGCTAACTAACATCCTCGTAGGGATTCGGTATGGCTAGTAGATAGAGAGCTAACTTACATCCTGTAGGTATTCGGGGTGGTTAGCAGATAGAGAGCTAACTTACATCCTGTAGGGATTCGGGGTGGCTAGCAGATAGAGAGCTAACTTACATCCTGTAGGGATTCGGTGTGGCCAGCAGATAGAGAGCTAACTTACATCCTGTAGGTATTCGGGGTGGTTAGCAGATAGAGAGCTAACTTACATCCTGTAGGGATTTGGGGTGGCTAGCAGATAGAGAGCTAACTTACATCCTGTAGGTATTCGGGGTGGTTAGCAGATAGAGAGCTAACTTACATCCTGTAGGGATTCGGTGTGGCCAGCAGATAGAGAGCTAACTTACATCCTGTAGGGATTCGGTGTGGCTATCTTACATCCTTGTAGGGATTCGGTGTGGCTAGCAGATAGAGAGCTAACTTACATCCTTGTAGGGATTCGGTGAGGCTAGTAGATAGAGAGCTAACTTACATCCTTGTTGGGATTTGGGATGGCTAGCAGATAGAGAGCTAAATTACAACCTAGTTGGGACTCGGTGTGGATAGCAGATAGAGAGCTAACTTACATCCTGTAGGGATACGGGATGGGTAGTAGATAGATAGTTAACCTACCTCCTATAGGGATTCGGGGTGGCTAGCAGATAGGAAGCTAACTTACATCATATAGGGTTTCGGGATGGCCAGCAGATAGAAACCTAACTTACATCTGGTAGGGATTCCGGGTGGACAGCAGATAGAAAGCTAACTTACATCCTGTAGGGATACGGGGTGGCTAGTAGATAGAGAGCACACTTACATTCTGTAGGTATTCGGGGTGGCTAACTAACATCCTCGTAGGGATTCGGTATGGCTAGTAGATAGAGAGCTAACTTACATCCTGTAGGTATTCGGGGTGGTTAGCAGATAGAGAGCTAACTTACATCCTGTAGGGATTCGGGGTGGCTAGCAGATAGAGAGCTTACTTACTTGCTGTAGGGATTCGGGGTGGCCAGGAGATAGAAAGCTAACGTACATCCTGTAGGGTTTCGGGGTCGCCATCAGATAGAGAGCTAACTTACATCCTGTAAGGATTCCGGGTGGCTACCAGATAGAGAGCTAACTTAGATCCTGTAGGGATTCGGGGTTGCTAGTAGATAGAGAACTAACTTACATCCTTGTAGGGAGTCGGTGTGGCCAGCAGATAGAGAGCTAACTTACATCTTGTAGGGATTCTTGGTGGCTATCTTACATCCTTGTTGGGATTCTGTGTGGCTAGCAGATAGAGAGCTAACTTACATCCTGTAGGAATTCGGGTGGCTAACTTACATACTTGTTGGGATTTGGTGTGTCCAGCAGGTGGGGAACTGACTTACATCATGTAGGGATTCGGGATGGCTAGCAGATAGAGAGCTAACTTACATCCTATAGGGATTCGGGGTGGCCAGCAGATAGAAAGCTAACGTACATCCTGCAGGGTTTCGGGGTGGCCAGCAGATAGAGAGCTAAGTTACATCCAGTAGGGATTCGCGGTGGCTAGCAGATAGAGAAGTAACTTACATCCTGTAGGGATTCGTGGTGGCTATCTTACATCCTTGTACGGATTCGGTGTGGCTAGCAGATAGAGAGCTAACTTACATCCTGTAGGGATTCGTGGTGGCTATCTTACATCCTTGTACGGATTCGGTGTGGCTAGCAGATAGAGAGCTAACTTACATCCTTGAAGGGATTCGGTGTGGCTAGTAGATAAAGAGCTAACTTACATAATTGTTTGGATTTGGGATGGCTAGCAGATAGAGAGCTAAATTACAACCTAGTTGGGACTCGGTGTGGATAGCAGATAGAGAGCTAACTTACATCCTTTTGGGATTTGGGATGGCCAGCAGATAGAGAGCTAATTTACATCCCGGAGGGATTCGGGGTGGCTAGCAGATAGAGAGCTAACTTACATCCTTGTAGGGATTCGGTATGGCTAGCATATAGAGAGCTAACTTACATCCTTTTGGGATTCGAGATGGCCAGCAGATAGAGAGCAAACTTACATCCCGGAGGGATTCGGGGTGGCTAGCAGATATAGAGGTAACTTACATGCTGTAGGGATACGGGGTGGCTAGTAGAGAGAGAGTTAACCTACATCCTATAGGGATTCGGGGTGGCTAGCAGATAGGAAGCTAACTTACATCCTGTAGGGTTTCGGGGTGACCAGCAGATAGAGAGCTAACTTACATCCTGTAGGGATGCGGGATGGCCAGCAGATAGAACCCTAACTTACATCTGGTAGGGATTCCGGGTGGCCAGCAGATAGAAATCTAACTTACATCCTGTAGGGATTCGGTTGGGCTAGTAGATAGAGAGCTAACTTACATCCTGTAGGGATTCGGTGTGGCTAGTAGATAGAGAGCTAACTTACATCCTGTAGGGATTCAGGGTGGCTAGTAGATAGAGAGCTCACTTACATTCTGTAGGGAATCGGGGTGGTTAACTAACATCCTTGTAGGTATTCGGAGTGGTTAGCAGATAGAGAGCTAACTTACATCCTGTAGGGATTCAGGGTGGCTAGTAGATAGAGAGCTAACTTACATCCTGTAGGGATTCGGTGTGGCTAGTAGATAGAGAGCTAAGTTACATCATGTATCGATTCCGTGTGCCTATTAGATAGAGAGCTAACTTACATCGTGTAGGGATTCCGTGTGGGCAGCAGATAGAGAGCTAAGTTATATCTTGTAGGGATTCGTTGTGGCTAGTAGATAGAGAGCTAACTTACATCCTGTAGGGATTCGGTGTGGCTAGTAGATAGAGAGCTAACTTACATCCTGTAGGGATTCAGGGTGGCTAGTAGATAGAGAGCTAACTTACATCATGCAGGGATTCAGGGTGGCTAGTAGATAGAGAGCTAACTTACATCCTGTAGGGATTCGGTGTGGCTAGTAGATAGAGAGCTAACTTACATCCTGTAGGGATTCAGGGTGGCTAGTAGATAGAGAGCTAAGTTACATCATGTATCGATTCCGTGTGCCTAGTAGATAGAGAGCTAACTTACATCTTGTAGTGATTCGGTGTGGCTAGTAGATAGAGAGCTAACTTACATCCTTTAGGGATTCGGTGAGGCTAGTAGATAGAGAGCTAACTTACATCCTTGTTGGGATTTGGGATGGCTAGCAGATAGAGAGCTAAATTACAACCTAGTTGGGACTCGGTGTGGATAGCAGATAGAGAGCTAACTTACATCCTGTAGGGATACGGGATGGGTAGTAGATAGATAGTTAACCTACCTCCTATAGGGATTCGGGGTGGCTAGCAGATAGGAAGCTAACTTACATCATATAGGGTTTCGGGATGGCCAGCAGATAGAAACCTAACTTACATCTGGTAGGGATTCCGGGTGGACAGCAGATAGAAAGCTAACTTACATCCTGTAGGGATACGGGGTGGCTAGTAGATAGAGAGCACACTTACATTCTGTAGGTATTCGGGGTGGCTAACTAACATCCTCGTAGGGATTCGGTATGGCTAGTAGATAGAGAGCTAACTTACATCCTGTAGGTATTCGGGGTGGTTAGCAGATAGAGAGCTAACTTACATCCTGTAGGGATTCGGGGTGGCTAGCAGATAGAGAGCTTACTTACTTGCTGTAGGGATTCGGGGTGGCCAGGAGATAGAAAGCTAACGTACATCCTGTAGGGTTTCGGGGTCGCCATCAGATAGAGAGCTAACTTACATCCTGTAAGGATTCCGGGTGGCTACCAGATAGAGAGCTAACTTAGATCCTGTAGGGATTCGGGGTTGCTAGTAGATAGAGAGCTAACTTACATCCTTTTGGGATTTGGGATGGCCAGCAGATAGAGAGCTAATTTACATCCCGGAGGGATTCGGGGTGGCTAGCAGATAGAGAGCTAACTTACATCCTTGTAGGGATTCGGTATGGCTAGCATATAGAGAGCTAACTTACATCCTTTTGGGATTCGAGATGGCCAGCAGATAGAGAGCAAACTTACATCCCGGAGGGATTCGGGGTGGCTAGCAGATATAGAGGTAACTTACATGCTGTAGGGATACGGGGTGGCTAGTAGAGAGAGAGTTAACCTACATCCTATAGGGATTCGGGGTGGCTAGCAGATAGGAAGCTAACTTACATCCTGTAGGGTTTCGGGGTGACCAGCAGATAGAGAGCTAACTTACATCCTGTAGGGATGCGGGATGGCCAGCAGATAGAACCCTAACTTACATCTGGTAGGGATTCCGGGTGGCCAGCAGATAGAAATCTAACTTACATCCTGTAGGGATTCGGTTGGGCTAGTAGATAGAGAGCTAACTTACATCCTGTAGGGATTCGGTGTGGCTAGTAGATAGAGAGCTAACTTACATCCTGTAGGGATTCAGGGTGGCTAGTAGATAGAGAGCTCACTTACATTCTGTAGGGAATCGGGGTGGTTAACTAACATCCTTGTAGGTATTCGGAGTGGTTAGCAGATAGAGAGCTAACTTACATCCTGTAGGGATTCAGGGTGGCTAGTAGATAGAGAGCTAACTTACATCCTGTAGGGATTCGGTGTGGCTAGTAGATAGAGAGCTAAGTTACATCATGTATCGATTCCGTGTGCCTATTAGATAGAGAGCTAACTTACATCGTGTAGGGATTCCGTGTGGGCAGCAGATAGAGAGCTAAGTTATATCTTGTAGGGATTCGTTGTGGCTAGTAGATAGAGAGCTAACTTACATCCTGTAGGGATTCGGTGTGGCTAGTAGATAGAGAGCTAACTTACATCCTGTAGGGATTCAGGGTGGCTAGTAGATAGAGAGCTAACTTACATCATGCAGGGATTCAGGGTGGCTAGTAGATAGAGAGCTAACTTACATCCTGTAGGGATTCGGTGTGGCTAGTAGATAGAGAGCTAACTTACATCCTGTAGGGATTCAGGGTGGCTAGTAGATAGAGAGCTAAGTTACATCATGTATCGATTCCGTGTGCCTAGTAGATAGAGAGCTAACTTACATCTTGTAGTGATTCGGTGTGGCTAGTAGATAGAGAGCTAACTTACATCCTTTAGGGATTCGGTGTGGCTAGCAGATAGAGAGCCAACTTACATCCTGTAGGGATTCCGTGTGCGTAGTAAATAGAGAGCTAAGTTACATCCTGTAGGGATTCGGTGTGGCTAGTAGATAGAGTGCTAACTTACATCCTGTAGGGATTCGGTGTGGCTAGTAGATAGAGAGCTAACTTACATCCTGTAGGCATTCCGTGTGGCCAGCAGATAGAGAGCTAACTTACATCCTGTAGGGATTCGGTGTGGCCAGCAGATAGAGAGCTAACTTACATCCTGTAGGGATTCGGTTGGGCTAGTAGATAGAGAGCTAACTTACATCCTGTAGGGATTCGGTGTGGCTAGTAGATAGAGAGCTAACTTACATCCTGTAGGGATTCGGTGTGGCTAGTAGATAGAGGCCTAACTTACTTCCTGTAGGGATACGGGATGGCTAGTAGATAGAGAGTTAACTTACATCCTATAGGGATTCGGGATGGCTAGCAGATAGAAAGCTAACTTACATCCTGTAGGGTTTCGGGTGGCCAGCAGATAGAGAGCTAACTTACATCCTGTAGTGATGCGGGATGGCTAGCAGATATAAACCTAACTCTACATCTGGTAGGGATTCGGGATGGCTAGCAGATAGAAAGCTAACTTACATCCTGTAGGGATACGGGGTGGCTAGTAGATAGAGAGCTCACTTACATTCTGTAGGGATTCGGGATGGCTAACTTACATCCTTGTTGGGATTTGGTGTCGCTAGCAGATAGAGAGCTAACTTACATCCTGTAGGCATTCGGGGTGGCTAGCAGATAGAGAGTTAACTTATATCCTGTAGGGACTCGGGGTGGCTAGCAGATAGAGATTAACTTACATCCTGTAGGGATTTGGGGTGGCCATCAGATAGAAAGCTAAGGTAGATCCTGTAGGGTTTCGGGGTGGCCAGCACATAGAGAGTTAACTTACATCCTGTAGGGATTCGGGGTGGCTAGCAGATAGAGAGCTAACTTACATCCTTGTTGGGATTCGGCGTGGCTAGTAGATAGAGGGCTAACTAACATCCAGTAGGGAAACGGGGTGGCTAGTAGATAGAGAACTGACTTACATCCTGTAGGGAATCGGTTTGGCTAGTAGATAGAGAGCTAACTTACATCTTGTAGGGATTCCGCGTGGCTAGTAGATAGACAGCTAACTTACATCCTTGTTGGGATTCGGTGTGGCTAGTAGATAGAGAGCTAACTTACACCCTGTAGGGATTCGGGGTGGCCAGCAGATAGAGAGCTAATTTACATCATGTAGGGATTCCGTGTGGCTAGTAGATAGAGAGCTTACTGACATCCTGTAGGGATTCGGTGTGGCTAGCAGATAGAGAGCTAACTTACATCCAGTAGGGATTCGCTGTGGCCAGCAGATAGAGAGCTAACTTACATTCTGTAGGGATTCGGAGTTCCTAACTTACATCCTTGTTGGGATTCGGCGTGGCTATTAGATAGAGAGCTAACTTACATCCTGTAAGGATCGGGATGGCTAGCAGATAGAGAGCTAACTTACATCCTCTAGGGATTCAGGATTGCCAGCAGATAGAGAGATAACTTACGTCCTTGTTGGGATTCGGTGTGGCCACTAGGTAGAGAAATGACTTAACTCCTGTAGGGATTCGGGGTTGCTAGCAGATAGAGTGCTTACTTACATTCTGTAGGGATTCAAGGAGGCTAACTTACATCCTTTTCGGATTCGATGTGGCTAGCAGATAGAGGTCGTCGATTCGGTGTGGCCAGCAAGTGGAGAACTTACTTACATCCTGTAGGGATTCGGGGTGGCCAGCAGATAGAGAGCTAACTTACATCATGCAGGGATACGGGGTGGCTAGCAGATAGAGAGCTAACTTACATCATGTAGGGATTTGGGATGGCTAGCAGATAGAGAGTATCTTATGTCCTTGTTTGGATTCGGTGTGGCCAGCAGGTGGAGAACGGACTTACAACCTGTAGGGATTCAGGGTGTCTAACTTACATCCTTGTTGGGATTCGGTGTGGCTAGTAGATAGAGAGCTAACTTACATCCTGTAGGGATTCAGGGTGGCTAACTTACATCCTTGTTGGGATTCGGTGTGGCTAGTAGATAGAGAGCTAACTTACATCCTGTAGGGATCCAGTAGGGATACGGGATGGCTAGCAGATAGAGAGCTATCTTAGATCCAGTAGGGATTCGTTGTGGCCAGCAGATAGAGAGCTAACTTACATCCAGTAGGGATACGGGGTGGCTAGCAGATAGAGAGCTAACTTACAACCAGTAGGGATTCGGGGTGGCCAGCAGATAGAGAACTAACTTACATCTTTGTTGGGATTCGGTGTGGGCAGCAGATATAGAGCTAACTTAAATCCTTGTTGGGATTCGGTGTGGCTAACTTACATCCTTGTTGGGATTCGGTGTGGCTAGCAGATAGAGAGCTAACTTACATCCTGTAGGGATTCGGGGTGGCTAGCAGATAGAGATTAAGTTACGTCCTTCTTGGGATTCGGTGTAGCCAGCAGGTGGAGAACAGACTTATATCCTGTAGGGTTTCGGGGTGGCTAGTAGATAGAGAGCTTACTTACATCCTGTAGGGATACGGGGTGGCTAGTAGATAGAGAACTGACTTACATCCTGTAAGGATTCGGTGTGGCTAGTAAATAGAGAGCTAACATACATCCTGTAGGGATTCAGGGTGGCTAGTAGATAGAGACATAACTTACATCCTTGTTGGGATTCGGTGTGGCTTGTAGATAGAGAGCTAACTTACATCATGTAGGGTTTCCGTGTGGCTAGTAGATAGAGAGCTAACTTACATCCAGTAGGGATACGGGATGGCTAGCAGATAGAGAGCTATCTTAGATCCAGTAGGGATTCGTTGTGGCCAGCAGATAGAGAGCTAACTTACATCCAGTAGGGATACGGGGTGGCTAGCAGATAGAGAGCTAACTTACAACCAGTAGGGATTCGGGGTGGCCAGCAGATAGAGAACTAACTTACATCTTTGTTGGGATTCGGTGTGGGCAGCAGATATAGAGCTAACTTAAATCCTTGTCGGGATTCGGTGTGGCTAACTTACATCCTTGTTGGGATTCGGTGTGGCTAGCAGATAGAGAGCTAACTTATATCCTGTAGGGATTCGGGGTGGCTAGCAGATAGAGAGCTAACTTGCGTCCTGTAGGGATTCGTTGTGGCCAGCAGATAGAGAGCTAACTTACATCCAGTAGGGATACGGGGTGGCTAGCAGATATAGAGCTAACTTACAACCAGTAGGGATTCGGGGTGGCCAGCAGATAGAGAACTAACTTACATCTTTGTTGGGATTCGGTGTGGGCAGCAGATATAGAGCTAACTTAAATCCTTGTTGGGATTCGGTGTGGCTAACTTACATCCTTGTTGGGATTCGGTGTGGCTAGCAGATAGAGAGCTAACTTACATCCTGTAGGGATTCGGGGTGGCTAGCAGATAGAGATTAAGTTACGTCCTTCTTGGGATTCTGTGTAGCCAGCAGGTGGAGAACTGACTTATATCCTGTAGGGTTTCGGGGTGGCTAGTAGATAGAGAGCTTACTTACATCCTGTAGGGATACGGGGTGGCTAGTAGATAGAGAACTGACTTACATCCTGTAGGGATTCGGTGTGGCTAGTAAATAGAGAGCTAACATACATCCTGTAGGGATTCAGGGTGGCTAGTAGATAGAGACATAACTTACATCCTTGTTGGGATTCGGTGTGGCTTGTAGATAGAGAGCTAACTTACATCATGTAGGGTTTCCGTGTGGCTAGTAGATAGAGAGCTAACTTACATCCAGTAGGGATACGGGATGGCTAGCAGATAGAGAGCTATCTTAGATCCAGTAGGGATTCGTTGTGGCCAGCAGATAGAGAGCTAACTTACATCCAGTAGGGATACGGGGTGGCTAGCAGATAGAGAGCTAACTTACAACCAGTAGGGATTCGGGGTGGCCAGCAGATAGAGAACTAACTTACATCTTTGTTGGGATTCGGTGTGGGCAGCAGATATAGAGCTAACTTAAATCCTTGTTGGGATTCGGTGTGGCTAACTTACATCCTTGTTGGGATTCGGTGTGGCTAGCAGATAGAGAGCTAACTTATATCCTGTAGGGATTCGGGGTAGCTAGCAGATAGAGAGCTAACTTACATCATGTAGGGATTTGGGATGGCTAGCAGATAGAGAGTATCTTATGTCCTTGTTTGGATTCGGTGTGGCCAGCAGGTGGAGAACGGACTTACAACCTCTAGGGATTCAGGGTGTCTAACTTACATCCTTGTTGGGATTCGGTGTGGCTAGCAGATAGAGAGCTAACTTACATCCTGTAGGGATTCAGGGTGTCTAACTTTCATCCTTGTTGGGATTCGGTGTGGCTAGTAGATAGAGAGATAACTTACATCCTGTAGGGATTCGGGGTGGGTTACTTACATCCTTGTTGGGATTCGGTGTGGCCAGCAGGTGGAGAACTGACTTACAACCTGTAGGGATTCGGTTTGGCCAGCAGATAGAGAGCTAACTTACATCCTGTAGGGATTCAGGGTGGCTAACTTACATCCTGTAGGGATTCAGGGTGTCTAACTTACATCCTTCTTGGGAATCGGTGTGGCTAGCAGATAGAGAGCTAACTTACATCCTGTAGGGATTCAGGGTGGCTAACTTACATCCTTGTTGGGATTCGGTGTGGCTAGTAGATAGAGAGCTAACTTACATCCTGTAGGGATTCGGGGTGGCTAACTTACATCCTTGTTGGGATTCGGTGTGGCTAGTAGATAGAGAGCTAACTTACATCCTGTAGGGATTCGGGGTGGTTTACTTACATCCTTTGTTGGGATACGGTGTGGCCAGCAGGTGGAGAACTGACTTACAACCTGTAGGGATTCTGTGTGGCTAGTAGATAGAGAGCTAACCTAGATCCTTGTTGGGATTCGGTGTGGCTAGTAGATAGAGAGCTAAATTACATCCTCTAGGGATTCGGGGTGACCATCAGATAGAGAGCTAACTTACATACTTTTTGGGATTCCGTGTGGCCAGCAAAATAGAGAGCTAACTTACATCCTGTAGGGATTCGTGGTGGCTATCTTACATCCTTCTTGGGATTTGGTGTGGCCAGGAGGTGGAGAACTGACTTACATCATGTAGGGATACGGGGTGGCTAGCAGATAGAGAGCTAACTTACAACCAGTAGGGATTCGGGGTGGCCAGCAGATAGAGAACTAACTTACATCTTTGTTGGGATTCGGTGTGGGCAGCAGATATAGAGCTAACTTAAATCCTTGTTGGGATTCGTTGTTGCCAGCAGATAGAGAGCTAACTTACATCCTGTAGGGATTCGGGATGGCTAACTTACATCCTTGTTGGGATTCGATGTGGCTAGCAGATAGAGAGTAGCTTACGTCCTTGTTGCGATTCGGCGTGGCCAGCAGGTGGAGAAGTGACTTGCATCCTGTAGGGCTTCGGGATGGCCAGCAGATAGAGAGCTAACATACATCCTGTAGGGATACGGGGTGGCTAGCAGATAGAGAGTAACTTACATTCTTGTTGGTATTCGGTGTGGCCAGGAGGTGGAGAACTGACTTACAACGTGTAGGGATTCGGGGTGGCTAGCAGATAGAGAGCTAACTTACATCCTTGTTGGGATTCGGTGTGGCCAGCAGGTGGAGAACTGACTTACAACCTGTGGGGATTCCGTGTGGCCAGCAGATAGAGAGCTAACTTACACCCTTGTTGGGATTCGGTGTGGCTAGTAGATAGAGGGCTAACTTACATCCAGTAGGGATTCGGTGTGGCCAACAGATAGAGAGCCAACTTACATTCTGTAGTGATTCGGGGTTCCTAACTTACATCCTTGTTGAGATTCAGTGTGGCTAGTAGATAGAGAGCTAACTTACATACTGTAAGGATTGGGATGGCTAGCACATAGAGAGCTAACTTACATCCTGTAGGGATTCGGGATGGCTAGCAGATAGAGGGATAACTTACATCCTTGTTGGGATTCAGTGTGGCCAGCAGGTGGAGAACTGACTTACATGCTGTAGGGATTCGAAGTGGCTAACTTACGTCCTTGTTGGGATTCGGTGTGGCTAGCAGATAGAGAGCTAACTTACATCCTGTAGGAATTCGGGATGGCTAGCAGATAGAGATTAACTTACGTCCTTGTTGGGATTCGGTGTGGGCAGCAGGTGGAGAACTGATTTACATCCTGTAGGGTTTCGGTGTGGCTAATAGATAGAGGGCTAACTTACATCCTGTCGGGAAACGGGGTGGCTAGTAGATAGAGAACTGACTTACATCCTGTAGGGAATCGGTTTGGCTAGTAGATAGAGAGCTAACTTACTTCTTGTAGGGATTCGGTGTGGCTAGTAGATAGAGAGCTAACTTACATCCTGTAGGGAAACGGTTTGGCTAGTAGATAGAGAGCTAACTTACATCTTGTAGGGATTCGGTGTGGCTAGTAGATAGAGAGCTAACTGACATCCTTGTTGGGATTCGGTGTGGCTAGTAGATAGAGAGCTAACTTACACCCTGTAGGGATTCGGGGTGGCCAGCAGATAGAGAGCTAATTTACATCATGTAGGAATTCCGTGTGGCTAGTAGATAGAGAGCTAACTTACATCCTGTAGGGATTCGGTGTGGCTAGCCGATAGAGAGCTAACTTACATCCTGTAGGGATTCGGTGTGGCCAGCAGATAAAGAGATAACTTACATCTTTGTAGGGATTCCGTGTGGCCAACAGATAGAGAGCTTACTTACATCGTGTAGGGAATCGGTGTGGCTAGCAGATAGAGAGCTAACTTACATCCTTGTTGGGATTCGGCGTGGCTAGTAGATAGAGGGCTAACTAACATCCAGTAGGGAAACGGGGTGGCTAGTAGATAGAGAACTGACTTACATCCTGTAGGGAATCGGTTTGGCTAGTAGATAGAGAGCTAACTTACATCTTGTAGGGATTCCGCGTGGCTAGTAGATAGACAGCTAACTTACATCCTTGTTGGGATTCGGTTTGGCTAGTAGATAGAGAGCTAACTTACACCCTGTAGGGATTCGGGGTGGCCAGCAGATAGAGAGCTAATTTACATCATGTAGGGATTCCGTGTGGCTAGTAGATAGAGAGCTTACTGACATCCTGTAGGGATTCGGTGTGGCTAGCAGATAGAGAGCTAACTTACATCCAGTAGGGATTCGCTGTGGCCAGCAGATAGAGAGCTAACTTACATTCTGTAGGGATTCGGAGTTCCTAACTTACATCCTTGTTGGGATTCGGCGTGGCTATTAGATAGAGAGCTAACTTACATCCTGTAAGGATCGGGATGGCTAGCAGATAGAGAGCTAACTTACATCCTCTAGGGATTCAGGATTGCCAGCAGATAGAGAGATAACTTACGTCCTTGTTGGGATTCGGTGTGGCCACTAGGTAGAGAAATGACTTAACTCCTGTAGGGATTCGGGGTTGCTAGCAGATAGAGTGCTTACTTACATTCTGTAGGGATTCAAGGAGGCTAACTTACATCCTTTTCGGATTCGATGTGGCTAGCAGATAGAGGTCGTCGATTCGGTGTGGCCAGCAAGTGGAGAACTTACTTACATCCTGTAGGGATTCGGGGTGGCCAGCAGATAGAGAGCTAACTTACATCATGCAGGGATACGGGGTGGCTAGCAGATAGAGAGCTAACTTACATCATGTAGGGATTTGGGATGGCTAGCAGATAGAGAGTATCTTATGTCCTTGTTTGGATTCGGTGTGGCCAGCAGGTGGAGAACGGACTTACAACCTGTAGGGATTCAGGGTGTCTAACTTACATCCTTGTTGGGATTCGGTGTGGCTAGTAGATAGAGAGCTAACTTACATCCTGTAGGGATTCAGGGTGGCTAACTTACATCCTTGTTGGGATTCGGTGTGGCTAGTAGATAGAGAGCTAACTTACATCCTGTAGGGATCCAGTAGGGATACGGGATGGCTAGCAGATAGAGAGCTATCTTAGATCCAGTAGGGATTCGTTGTGGCCAGCAGATAGAGAGCTAACTTACATCCAGTAGGGATACGGGGTGGCTAGCAGATAGAGAGCTAACTTACAACCAGTAGGGATTCGGGGTGGCCAGCAGATAGAGAACTAACTTACATCTTTGTTGGGATTCGGTGTGGGCAGCAGATATAGAGCTAACTTAAATCCTTGTTGGGATTCGGTGTGGCTAACTTACATCCTTGTTGGGATTCGGTGTGGCTAGCAGATAGAGAGCTAACTTACATCCTGTAGGGATTCGGGGTGGCTAGCAGATAGAGATTAAGTTACGTCCTTGTTGGGATTCGGTGTAGCCAGCAGGTGGAGAACTGACTTATATCCTGTAGGGTTTCGGGGTGGCTAGTAGATAGAGAGCTTACTTACATCCTGTAGGGATACGGGGTGGCTAGTAGATAGAGAACTGACTTACATCCTGTAAGGATTCGGTGTGGCTAGTAAATAGAGAGCTAACATACATCCTGTAGGGATTCAGGGTGGCTAGTAGATAGAGACATAACTTACATCCTTGTTGGGATTCGGTGTGGCTTGTAGATAGAGAGCTAACTTACATCATGTAGGGTTTCCGTGTGGCTAGTAGATAGAGAGCTAACTTACATCCAGTAGGGATACGGGATGGCTAGCAGATAGAGAGCTATCTTAGATCCAGTAGGGATTCGTTGTGGCCAGCAGATAGAGAGCTAACTTACATCCAGTAGGGATACGGGGTGGCTAGCAGATAGAGAGCTAACTTACAACCAGTAGGGATTCGGGGTGGCCAGCAGATAGAGAACTAACTTACATCTTTGTTGGGATTCGGTGTGGGCAGCAGATATAGAGCTAACTTAAATCCTTGTCGGGATTCGGTGTGGCTAACTTACATCCTTGTTGGGATTCGGTGTGGCTAGCAGATAGAGAGCTAACTTATATCCTGTAGGGATTCGGGGTGGCTAGCAGATAGAGAGCTAACTTGCGTCCTGTAGGGATTCGTTGTGGCCAGCAGATAGAGAGCTAACTTACATCCAGTAGGGATACGGGGTGGCTAGCAGATATAGAGCTAACTTACAACCAGTAGGGATTCGGGGTGGCCAGCAGATAGAGAACTAACTTACATCTTTGTTGGGATTCGGTGTGGGCAGCAGATATAGAGCTAACTTAAATCCTTGTTGGGATTCGGTGTGGCTAACTTACATCCTTGTTGGGATTCGGTGTGGCTAGCAGATAGAGAGCTAACTTACATCCTGTAGGGATTCGGGGTGGCTAGCAGATAGAGATTAAGTTACGTCCTTCTTGGGATTCTGTGTAGCCAGCAGGTGGAGAACTGACTTATATCCTGTAGGGTTTCGGGGTGGCTAGTAGATAGAGAGCTTACTTACATCCTGTAGGGATACGGGGTGGCTAGTAGATAGAGAACTGACTTACATCCTGTAGGGATTCGGTGTGGCTAGTAAATAGAGAGCTAACATACATCCTGTAGGGATTCAGGGTGGCTAGTAGATAGAGACATAACTTACATCCTTGTTGGGATTCGGTGTGGCTTGTAGATAGAGAGCTAACTTACATCATGTAGGGTTTCCGTGTGGCTAGTAGATAGAGAGCTAACTTACATCCAGTAGGGATACGGGATGGCTAGCAGATAGAGAGCTATCTTAGATCCAGTAGGGATTCGTTGTGGCCAGCAGATAGAGAGCTAACTTACATCCAGTAGGGATACGGGGTGGCTAGCAGATAGAGAGCTAACTTACAACCAGTAGGGATTCGGGGTGGCCAGCAGATAGAGAACTAACTTACATCTTTGTTGGGATTCGGTGTGGGCAGCAGATATAGAGCTAACTTAAATCCTTGTTGGGATTCGGTGTGGCTAACTTACATCCTTGTTGGGATTCGGTGTGGCTAGCAGATAGAGAGCTAACTTATATCCTGTAGGGATTCGGGGTAGCTAGCAGATAGAGAGCTAACTTACATCATGTAGGGATTTGGGATGGCTAGCAGATAGAGAGTATCTTATGTCCTTGTTTGGATTCGGTGTGGCCAGCAGGTGGAGAACGGACTTACAACCTCTAGGGATTCAGGGTGTCTAACTTACATCCTTGTTGGGATTCGGTGTGGCTAGCAGATAGAGAGCTAACTTACATCCTGTAGGGATTCAGGGTGTCTAACTTTCATCCTTGTTGGGATTCGGTGTGGCTAGTAGATAGAGAGATAACTTACATCCTGTAAGGATTCGGGGTGGGTTACTTACATCCTTGTTGGGATTCGGTGTGGCCAGCAGGTGGAGAACTGACTTACAACCTGTAGGGATTCGGTTTGGCCAGCAGATAGAGAGCTAACTTACATCCTGTAGGGATTCAGGGTGGCTAACTTACATCCTGTAGGGATTCAGGGTGTCTAACTTACATCCTTCTTGGGAATCGGTGTGGCTAGCAGATAGAGAGCTAACTTACATCCTGTAGGGATTCAGGGTGGCTAACTTACATCCTTGTTGGGATTCGGTGTGGCTAGTAGATAGAGAGCTAACTTACATCCTGTAGGGATTCGGGGTGGCTAACTTACATCCTTGTTGGGATTCGGTGTGGCTAGTAGATAGAGAGCTAACTTACATCCTGTAGGGATTCGGGGTGGTTTACTTACATCCTTTGTTGGGATACGGTGTGGCCAGCAGGTGGAGAACTGACTTACAACCTGTAGGGATTCTGTGTGGCTAGTAGATAGAGAGCTAACCTAGATCCTTGTTGGGATTCGGTGTGGCTAGTAGATAGAGAGCTAAATTACATCCTCTAGGGATTCGGGGTGACCATCAGATAGAGAGCTAACTTACATACTTTTTGGGATTCCGTGTGGCCAGCAAAATAGAGAGCTAACTTACATCCTGTAGGGATTCGTGGTGGCTATCTTACATCCTTCTTGGGATTTGGTGTGGCCAGGAGGTGGAGAACTGACTTACATCATGTAGGGATTCGGTGTGGCTAGCAGATAGAGAGCTAACTTACATCCTGTAGGGAATTGGGGTGGCCAGCAGAAAGAGATCTAACTTACATCCAGTAGGGATACGGGATGGCTAGCAGATAGAGAGCTATCTTAGATCCAGTAGGGATTCGTTGTGGCCAGCAGATAGAGAGCTAACTTACATCCAGTAGGGATACGCGGTGGCTAGCAGATAGAGAGCTAACTTACAACCAGTAGGGATTCGGGGTGGCCAGCAGATAGAGAACTAATTTACATTTTTGTTGGGATTCGGTGTGGGCAGCAGATATAGAGCTAACTTAAATCCTTGTTGGGATTCGGTGTGGCTAACTTACATCCTTGTTGGGATTCGGTGTGGCTAGCAGATAGAGAGCTAACTTACATCCTGAAGGGATTCGGGGTGGCCAGCAGATAGAGATTAAGTTACGTCCTTGTTGGGATTCTGTGTAGCCAGCAGGTGGAGAACTGACTTATATCCTGTAGGGTTTCGAGGTGGCTAGTAGATAGAGAGCTTACTTACATCCTGTAGGGATACGGGGTGGCTAGTAGATAGAGAACTGACTTACATCCTGTAGGGATTCGGTGTGGCTAGCAGATAGAGAGCTAACTTACATCCTGTAGGGATTCGGGGTGGCTAGCAGATAGAGATTAAGTTACGTCCTTGTTGGGATTCTGTGTAGCCAGCAGGTGGAGAACTGACTTATATCCTGTAGGGTTTCGGGGTGGCTAGTAGATAGAGGGCTTACTTACATCCTGTAGGGATACGGGGTGGCTAGTAGATAGAGAGCTAACTTACATCCTTGTTGGGATTCGGTGTGGCTAGTAGATAGAGAGCTAACTTACATCATGTAGGGTTTCCGTGTGGCTAGTAGATAGAGAGCTAACTTACATCCAGTAGGGATACGGGATGGCTAGCAGATAGAGAGCTATCTTAGATCCAGTAGGGATTCGTTGTGGCCAGCAGATTGAGAGCTAACTTACATCCAGTAGGGATACGGGGTGGCTAGCAGATAGAGAGCTAACTTACAACCAGTAGGGATTCGGGGTGGCCAGCAGATAGAGAACTAACTTACATCTTTGTTGGGATTCGGTGTGGGCAGCAGATATAGAGCTAACTTAAATCCTTGTTGGGATTCGGTGTGGCTAACTTACATCCTTGTTGGGATTCGGTGTGGCTAGCAGATAGAGATTAAGTTACGTCCTTGTTGGGATTCTGTGTAGCCAGCAGGTGGAGAACTGACTTATATCCTGTAGGGTTTCGGGGTGGCTAGTAGATAGAGGGCTTACTTACATCCTGTAGGGGATACGGGGTGGCTAGTAGATAGAGAACTGACTTACATCCTGTAGGGATTCGGTGTGGCTAGTAAATAGAGAGCT
The DNA here is from genome assembly GCF_023055435.1 of Haliotis rufescens. Classification (NCBI taxonomy): domain Eukaryota; kingdom Metazoa; phylum Mollusca; class Gastropoda; order Lepetellida; family Haliotidae; genus Haliotis; species Haliotis rufescens. Next base: position 2,653,788 of record NW_025964383.1, read on the forward strand.
AACATACATCCTGTAGCGATTCAGGGTGGCTAGTAGATAGAGAGCTAACTTACATCCTTGTTGGGATTCGGTGTGGCTAGTAGATAGAGAGCTAACTTACATCATGTAGGGTTTCCGTGTGGCTAGTAGATAGAGAGCTAACTTACATCCAGTAGGGATACGGGATGGGTAGCAGATAGAGAGCTATCTTAGATCCAGTAGGGATTCGTTGTGGCCAGCAGATAGAGAGCTAACTTACATCCAGTAGGGATACGGGGTGGCTAGCAGATAGAGATTAAGTTACGTCCTTGTTGGGATTCTGTGTAGCCAGCAGGTGGAGAACTGACTTATATCCTGTAGGGTTTCGAGGTGGCTAGTAGATAGAGAGCTTACTTACATCCTGTAGGGATACGGGGTGGCTAGTAGATAGAGAACTGACTTACATCCTGTAGGGATTCGGTGTGGCTAGCAGATAGAGAGCTAACTTACATCCTGTAGGGATTCGGGGTGGCTAGCAGATAGAGATTAAGTTACGTCCTTGTTGGGATTCTGTGTAGCCAGCAGGTGGAGAACTGACTTATATCCTGTAGGGTTTCGGGGTGGCTAGTAGATAGAGGGCTTACTTACATCCTGTAGGGATACGGGGTGGCTAGTAGATAGAGAGCTAACTTACATCCTTGTTGGGATTCGGTGTGGCTAGTAGATAGAGAGCTAACTTACATCATGTAGGGTTTCCGTGTGGCTAGTAGATAGAGAGCTAACTTACATCCAGTAGGGATACGGGATGGCTAGCAGATAGAGAGCTATCTTAGATCCAGTAGGGATTCGTTGTGGCCAGCAGATTGAGAGCTAACTTACATCCAGTAGGGATACGGGGTGGCTAGCAGATAGAGAGCTAACTTACAACCAGTAGGGATTCGGGGTGGCCAGCAGATAGAGAACTAACTTACATCTTTGTTGGGATTCGGTGTGGGCAGCAGATATAGAGCTAACTTAAATCCTTGTTGGGATTCGGTGTGGCTAACTTACATCCTTGTTGGGATTCGGTGTGGCTAGCAGATAGAGATTAAGTTACGTCCTTGTTGGGATTCTGTGTAGCCAGCAGGTGGAGAACTGACTTATATCCTGTAGGGTTTCGGGGTGGCTAGTAGATAGAGAACTGACTTACATCCTGTAGGGATTCGGTGTGGCTAGTAAATAGAGAGCTAACATACATCCTGTAGCGATTCAGGGTGGCTAGTAGATAGAGAGCTAACTTACATCCTTGTTGGGATTCGGTGTGGCTAGTAGATAGAGAGCTAACTTACATCATGTAGGGTTTCCGTGTGGCTAGTAGATAGAGAGCTAACTTACATCCAGTAGGGATACGGGATGGGTAGCAGATAGAGAGCTATCTTAGATCCAGTAGGGATTCGTTGTGGCCAGCAGATAGAGAGCTAACTTACATCCAGTAGGGATACGGGGTGGCTAGCAGATAGAGAGCTAACTTACAACCAGTAGGGATTCGGGGTGGCCAGCAGATAGAGAACTAATTTACATCTTTGTTGGGATTCGGTGTGGGCAGCAGATATAGAGCTAACTTAAATCCTTGTTGGGATTCGGTGTGGCTAACTTACATCCTTGTTGGGATTCGGTGTGGCTAGCAGATAGAGAGCTAACTTACATCCTGTAGGGATTCGGGGTGGCTAGCAGATAGAGATTAAGTTACGTCCTTGTTGGGATTCTGTGTAGCCAGCAGGTGGAGAACTGACTTATATCCTGTAGGGTTTCGGGGTGGCTAGTAGATAGAGAACTGACTTACATCCTGTAGGGATTCGGTGTGGCTAGTAAATAGAGAGCTAACATACATCCTGTAGGGATTCAGGGTGGCTAGTAGATAGATAGCTAACTTACATCCTTGTTGGGATTCGGTGTGGCCAGTAGATAGAGAGCTAACTTACATCATGTAGGGTTTCCGTGTGGCTAGTAGATAGAGAGCTAACTTACATCCTGTAAGCATTCGGTGTGGCCAGCAGATAGAGAGCTAACTTACATCCTGTAAGGATCGGGATATGTAGCAGATAGAGAGCTAACTTACATCCTGTAGGGATTCGGGTTGGCTAGCAGACAGAGAGTAACTTACGTCCTTGTTGGGATTCGTTGTGGCCAGCAGATAGAGAGCTAATTTACATCCTGTAGGGATTCGGGGTGGCTAACTTACATCCTTTTTGGGATTCGGGGTGGCCAGCAGGTGGAAAACTGACTTACATCCTGTAGGGATTCGGGGTGGCCAGCAGATAGAGAACTAACTTACATCTTGTAGGGAAACGGGGTGGCTAGCAGATAGAGAGCTAACTTACATCCTTGTAGGGATTCGGTGTGGCCAGCAGGTGGAGAACTGACTTACATCCTGTAGGGATTCAGGATGGCTAACTTACATCTTTGTTGGGTTTCCGTGTGGCTAGCAGATAGAGAGCTAACTTACATCCTGTAGGGATACGGGGGGGGGGGGGGGGGGGGGGGGGGGGGGGTTAGCAGATAGAGAGCTAACTTACATCATTGTAGGGATTCGGGGTGGCTAACTTACATCCTTGTTAGGATTCGGTGTGGCTAGCAGATAGAGAGCTAACTTACATCCTCTAGGGATTCGGGGTGGCCAGCAGATAGAGAGCTAACTTACATCTTTGTTGGGATTCGTTGTGGCCAGCAGATAGAGAGCTAACTTACATCCAGTAGGGATTCGTTGTGGCCAACAGATAGAGAGCTAACTTACATCCAGTAGGGATTCGGGGTGGCCATCATATACAAAGCTAACTAACATCCATTAGGGATTCGGGGTGGCCAGCAGATAGAAAGGTAACTTACATCCTGTAGGGTTTCGGGGTGGCCAGCAGATAGAGAGCTAACTTACATGCAGTAGGGTTTCGGGGTGGCCAGCAGATAGAAAGCTAACTTATACTGGTAGGGATTCGGGGTGGCCAGCAGATAGAAAACTAACTTACATCCTGTAGGGTTTCGGGGTGGCCAGCAGATAGAGAGCTTACTTACATCCTGTAGGGATTCGGGATGGCCGGCAGGTAGAGAGCTAACTAACATCCTGTAGGGATTCAGGATGGCCGGCACATAGAGAGCTAACTTACATACTGTAGGGATTAGGAGTGCCCGGCAGATAGAAACCTAACTTACATCCTGCAGGGATTCGGGGTGGCTAGCAGATAGTAAGCTAACTTACATCCTGCAGGGATTCGGGATGGCTAGTAGGAGGAGGTACAAATGCAGGAGGTGGCGATAGTAGAACCGGATTGTATGTAAGAGGGAGTCGGGGCTGCCAGTAGTAGGTGAACATTATTAACATTTTTTTGTGACACGCGTTTTTTAAATACTACTCCAAGGTAGTTGTATTTTTGCTCGTTATGAAAGTCATGCACTGTTCGATAAATAATGTAGTAGGGAATTCGATATTTGATAAAATTGCTGTTGAAATCAATATCCTTATTTGGAGTGCATTGTCATACTTAACAATTGAGAAGCTATTCGTTACAAGAAAACACAAAGAATTAAGAATGATTAAAAAAAGCTGCCACAGACTTCGAAGCCTTCGTGTTGTCTTTGATCTTTGCCGCCATCTGACGGGAAACACCGGAAACCTCTGTCGGAAGGAACCGGAAAAACTATTTTCCTCAATACATGTCTCCACATGTCATTTTTGTGCCCGACTCTTGGTGTATCGAGATCAATGAGGGATCTGGCGGCTTGAGACAGATCACATGAAATATTTAACAGTGTATGGAAGCGAATCTTAGCCATTTCAAATTTGTCAAACCAAGTTTATTTTGGAAGGTTAAATTGTTAAATGTGAGGACACAGAGGCAAGCTGTGACCGCTTGCTCATGCTTCAATTTTCAAATTTAGCTATGTTCAAAATGGAATTCGGGAATATAGGTAATTTCATTCCACTACCAGTATATATATAAGACAAATAGAATAGTTTTCTCTCTTCATACCACCATGGGCGGGGTAAAAATACGGTTACCATAGTCTGTCTATATATGTGGGTTTCCTGCCAAATAAAATAACCTACCCGAGAGCCCAAAAGAAATAATGTTTAGTTCACCTGACAGCGTACGATTAACAATTTTCTACTCGTTCTATAACTATAATGATAATACATTTGGACAACATGGCTTCATTCGTGCGATTCAATACGATGTAAACCAATGGCACTAACACGCTGCCATAGGACATCGCATCTGAGAGACCGCCCATCCCTTCCAAGGACAAACTGTATCTGTTCCAATGACAACCATTTTATTAATCCTCGGTAACTCACCAGTTTCCATCGTAATGACCTAGTGCCTTGGATAATTTTCGCATTTCAGTAAAACCTAATGCGTCTCAAGGACAAGGTGTCATTCAATGGCTTCCATACATTTGAGCCAGTGCTCACTCAATGCGGGTCAACCAACACGGCAGTTTGCCCGCCAAGACAGCTAGCGAGTTAACATTCTTGCTACTATTAAATCACGGCGGTACGGCAAGACGCAATTCAATTGTGGTTGGTGTTGATATTTGACCGCGGTAACCGTTTTATGGCCTATTGGCACCTATTTAATCAATTTGTTGTGTGTAGTTGTGTGGAATAGGCAATTTGCTGACAGTCCTGTTAGGCAAATGACTTTCGGGGCTTTGAAGATTTTAAAAATATTTTCTCGGATACATTCTGACATCACTGTGCCATGGTTTCCATACATTTTCTCAATAAAAACCGCCGCGATATAACTGGAATACTGTTAAAAGCGGCGTAAAACCAAACTCACTCACTCACTCAATGAATATTTACGAAATATTTATCCTCTAATATCTGCAGTTGAGGTGTGAGCCTTGAGAACACATGCATGGTTTCTAATCAGTGTCACACTTGCTTTTACTTTTCCGCATCACATTTCACTTTTCAAGAAGTGTCTTAACAGCTATTGAAATTCTCTTGACGTGACACACACAAAACAACCTATCGTATACACCACTCTTCAAATATTACCGCATAAAGTAGGTTATATAAGCTTAAACATTGTCGGTTACATTATTATGATAGTAACTACAAACAACATAATCATAATAACACCCAGAACATGACAAGTATTGAAACTATAAGTCTCTGTGGGAAAAGTCGGGGCTTCAGGTAGGAGGGGCACTATCTTGCATACTGGAAATTGTAAGTCTCAATGGCTCATCTTGTGATCTGACAAGTCTCAGAAACTGTAAGTCTCAGTGGCCCATGTTGTGGTCTGACACGTCTCAGAAACTGTAAGTCTCAGTGGAGCATGTTGTGGTCTGACAAGTCTCAGAAACTGTAAGTCTGAATGGCTCATGTTGTGATCTGACACGTCTCAGAAACTGTAAGTCTCAGTGGCTCATGTTGTGGTCTGACACGTCTTGAAACTGTAAGTCTCAATGGCTCATGTTGTGATCTGACAAGTCTCAGAAACTGTAAGTCTCAATGGGTTATGTTGTGGTCTGACAAGTCTCAGAAACTGTAAGTCTCAGTGGAGCATGTTGTGGTCTGACAAGTCTCAGAAACTGTAAGTCTGAATGGCTCATGTTGTGATCTGACACGTCTCAGAAACCGTAAGTCTCAATGGCTCATGTTGTGGTCTGACACGTCTTGAAACTGTAAGTCTCAATGGCTCATGTTGTGATCTCACAAGTCTCAGAAACTGTTAGTCTCAATGGGTTATGTTGTGGTCTGACAAGTCTCAGAAACTGTAAGTCTCAGTATCTCATGTTGTGATCTGACAAGTCTCAGAAACTGTAAGTCTCAATGGTTCATGTTGTGATCTGACAAGTCTTAGAAACTGTAAGTCTCAATGGCTCAATGTTGTGGTCTGACACGTCTTAGAAACTGTAAGTCTAAGTGGCTCATGTTGTAGTCTGACACGTCTCAGAAACTGTAAGTCTCAATGGCTCAATGTTGTGTTCTGACAAGTCTCAGAAACTGTAAGTCTCAATGGCTCATGTTGTGATCTGACAAGTCTCAGAAACTGTAAGTCTCAATGGCTCATGTTGTGGTCTGACAAGTCTCAGAAACTGTAAGTCTCAATGGTTCATGTTGTGATCTGACAAATCTTAGAAACTGTAAGTCTCAATGTCTCAATGTTGTGGTCTGATGAGTCTTAGAAACTGTAAGTCTCAGTATGTCATGTTGTGATCTGACAAGTCTCAGAAACTGTAAGTCTCAATGGCGCATGTTGTGATCTGACAAGTCTCAGAAACCGTAAGTCTTAGTGGCTCATGTTGTGGTCTGAAACGTCTCAGAAACTGTACGTCTCAGGATCTCATTTTGTGATCTGACAAGTGTCAGAAACTGTAAGTCTCATTGGCTCACGTTGTGATCTGACAAGTCTAAGAATCTGTAAGTCTCAATAGCTCATGTTGTGGTCCGACAAGTCTCAGAAACTGTAAGTCTCAATGGCACATGTTGTGATCTGACAAGTCTAAGAAACTGTAAATCTTAATGGTTCATGTTGTGTTCTGACAAGTCTTAGAAACTGTAAGTCTCAATGGCTCAATGTTGTGGTCTGACAAGTCTCAGAAACTGTAAGTCTCAATGGCTCATGTTGTAATCTGACAAGTCTCAGAAACTGTAAGTCTCAGTGGCTCATGTTGTGGTCTGACAAGTCTCAGAAACTGTAAGTCTCAATGGCTCATGTTGTGATCTGACAAATCTCAGAAACTGTAAGTCTCAATGGCTCATGTTGTGATCTGACAAGTCTCAGAAACTGTAAGTCTCAATGGCTCATGTTGTGATCTGACAAATCTAAGAAACTGTAAGTGTCAGTGGCACATGTTGTGGTCTGACAAGTCTCAGAAACTGTAAGTCTCAATGGTTCATGTTGTGATCTGATAGGTCTCAGAAACTGTAAGTCTGAATCGCTCATGTTGTGGTCTGACATGTCTCAGAAACTGTAAGTTTCAATGGCTCATGTTGTGGTCTGACACGTCTTAGAAACACTAAGTGTGATTGGCTCATGTTGTGATCTGACAAGTCTCAGAAACTGTAAGTCTCAATGGCTTAATGTTGTGGTCTGACAAGTCTCATAAACTGTAAGTCTCAATGGCGCATGTTGTGATCTGACAAGTCTCAGAAACCGTAAGTCTTAGTGGCTCAATGTTGTGGTCTGAAACGTCTCAGAAACTGTACGTCTCAGGATCTCATTTTGTGATCTGACAAGTCTCAGAAACTGTAAGTCTCATTGGCTCACGTTGTGATCTGACAAGTCTAAGAATCTGTAAGTCTCAATAGCTCATGTTGTGGTCCGACAAGTCTCAGAAACTGTAAGTCTCCATGGCACATGTTGTGATCTGACAAGTCTAAGAATCTGTAAGTCTCAATAGCTCATGTTCTGGTCCGACAAGTCTCAGAAACTGTAAGTCTCAATGGCTCAATGTTGTGGTCTGACACGTCTTAGAAACTGTAAATCTCAATGGCTCAATGTTGGGTCTGACATATCTCAGAAACTGTAAATCTTAATGGTTCATGTTGTGTTCTGACAAGTCTTAGAAACTGTAAGTCTCAATGGCTCAATGTTGTGGTCTGACACGTCTTAGAAACTGTAAGTCTCAGTATGTCATGTTGTGATCTGACAAGTCTTAGAAACTGTAAGTCTCAATGGCTCATGTTGTGGTCTGACACGTCTTAGAAACTGTAAGTCTCAATGGTTCATGTTGTGATCTGACACGTCTTAGAAACTGTAAGTCTCAATGGCTCATGTTGTGGTCTGACAAGTCTCATAAACTGTAAATCTTAATGGTTCATGTTGTGATCTGACAAGTCTTAGAAACTGTAAGTCTCAATGTCTCAATGTTGTGGTCTGACACGTCTTAGAAACTGTAAGTCTCAGTGGCTCATGTTGTGGTCTGACAAGTCTCAGAAACTGTAAGTCTCAGTGGCTCATGTTGTAGTCTGACAAGTCTCAGAAACTGTAAGTCTCAGTGGCTCATGTTGTGATCTGACAAGTCTCAGAAACTGTAAGTCTCAGTATCTCATGTTGTGATCTGACAAGTCTCAGAAACTGTAAGTCTCAATGGTTCATGTTGTGATCTGACAAGTCTTAGAAACTGTAAGTCTCAATGGCTCAATGTTGTGGTCTGACACGTCTTAGAAACTGTAAGTCTAAGTGGCTCATGTTGTAGTCTGACACGTCTCAGAAACTGTAAGTCTCAATGGCTCATGTTGTGTTCTGACAAGTCTCAGAAACTGTAAGTCTCAATGGCTCATGTTGTGATCTGACAAGTCTCAGAAACTGTAAGTCTCAATGGCTCATGTTGTGGTCTGACAAGTCTCAGAAACTGTAAGTCTCAATGGTTCATGTTCTGATCTGACAAATCTTAGAAACTGTAAGTCTCAATGTCTCAATGTTGTGGTCTGATGAGTCTTAGAAACTGTAAGTCTCAGTATGTCATGTTGTGATCTGATAAGTCTCAGAAACTGTAAGTCTCAATGGCGCATGTTGTGATCTGACAAGTCTCAGAAACCGTAAGTCTTAGTGGCTCATGTTGTGGTCTGAAACGTCTCAGAAACTGTACGTCTCAGGATCTCATTTTGTGATCTGACAAGTGTCAGAAACTGTAAGTCTCATTGGCTCACGTTGTGATCTGACAAGTCTAAGAATCTGTAAGTCTCAATAGCTCATGTTGTGGTCCGACAAGTCTCAGAAACTGTAAGTCTCCATGGCACATGTTGTGATCTGACAAGTCTAAGAAACTGTAAATCTTAATGGTTCATGTTGTGTTCTGACAAGTCTTAGAAACTGTAAGTCTCAATGGCTCAATGTTGTGGTCTGACAAGTCTCAGAAACTGTAAGTCTCAATGGCTCATGTTGTAATCTGACAAGTCTCAGAAACTGTAAGTCTCAGTGGCTCATGTTGTGGTCTGACAAGTCTCAGAAACTGTAAGTCTCAATGGCTCATGTTGTGATCTGACAAATCTAAGAAACTGTAAGTGTCAGTGGCTCATGTTGTGGTCTGACAAGTCTCAGAAACTGTAAGTCTCAATGGCTCATGTTGTGATCTGACAAGTCTCAGAAACTGTAAGTCTCAATGGCTCATGTTGTGATCTGACAAATCTAAGAAACTGTAAGTGTCAGTGGCACATGTTGTGGTCTGACAAGTCTCAGAAACTGTAAGTCTCAATGGTTCATGTTCTGATCTGATAGGTCTCAGAAACTGTAAGTCTGAATCGCTCATGTTGTGGTCTGACATGTCTCAGAAACTGTAAGTTTCAATGGCTCATGTTGTGGTCTGACACGTCTTAGAAACACTAAGTGTGATTGGCTCATGTTGTGATCTGACAAGTCTCAGAAACTGTAAGTCTCAATGGCTCAATGTTGTGGTCTGACAAGTCTCATAAACTGTAAGTCTCAATGGCGCATGTTGTGATCTGACAAGTCTCAGAAACCGTAAGTCTTAGTGGCTCAATGTTGTGGTCTGAAACGTCTCAGAAACTGTACGTCTCAGGATCTCATTTTGTGATCTGACAAGTCTCAGAAACTGTAAGTCTCATTGGCTCACGTTGTGATCTGACAAGTCTAAGAATCTGTAAGTCTCAATAGCTCATGTTGTGGTCCGACAAGTCTCAGAAACTGTAAGTCTCCATGGCACATGTTGTGATCTGACAAGTCTAAGAATCTGTAAGTCTCAATAGCTCATGTTCTGGTCCGACAAGTCTCAGAAACTGTAAGTCTCAATGGCTCAATGTTGTGGTCTGACACGTCTTAGAAACTGTAAATCTCAATGGCTCAATGTTGGGTCTGACATATCTCAGAAACTGTAAATCTTAATGGTTCATGTTGTGTTCTGACAAGTCTTAGAAACTGTAAGTCTCAATGGCTCAATGTTGTGGTCTGACACGTCTTAGAAACTGTAAGTCTCAGTATGTCATGTTGTGATCTGACAAGTCTTAGAAACTGTAAGTCTCAATGGCTCATGTTGTGGTCTGACACGTCTTAGTAACTGTAAGTCTCAATGGTTCATGTTGTGATCTGACACGTCTTAGAAACTGTAAGTCTCAATGGCTCATGTTGTGGTCTGACAAGTCTCATAAACTGTAAATCTTAATGGTTCATGTTGTGATCTGACAAGTCTTAGAAACTGTAAGTCTCAATGTCTCAATGTTGTGGTCTGACACGTCTTAGAAACTGTAAGTCTCAGTGGCTCATGTTGTGGTCTGACAAGTCTCAGAAACTGTAAGTCTCAGTGGCTCATGTTGTAGTCTGACAAGTCTCAGAAACTGTAAGTCTCAGTGGCTCATGTTGTGATCTGACAAGTCTCAGAAACTGTAAGTCTCAATGGCTCATGTTGTAATCTGACAAGTCTCAGAAACTGTAAGTCTCAGTGGCTCATGTTGTGGTCTGACAAGTCTCAGAAACTGTAAGTCTCAATGGTTCATGTTCTGATCTGACAAGTCTCAGAAACTGTAAGTCTCAGTGGCTCATGTTGTGGTCTGACAAGTCTCAGAAACTGTAAGTCTCAATGGTTCATGTTCTGATCTGACAAGTCTAAGAATCTGTAAGTCTCAATAGCTCATGTTGTGGTCCGACAAGTCTCAGAAACTGTAAGTCTCCATGGCACATGTTGTGATCTGACAAGTCTAAGAATCTGTAAGTCTCAATAGCTCATGTTCTGGTCCGACAAGTCTCAGAAACTGTAAGTCTCAATGGCTCAATGTTGTGGTCTGACACGTCTTAGAAACTGTAAATCTCAATGGCTCAATGTTGGGTCTGACATATCTCAGAAACTGTAAATCTTAATGGTTCATGTTGTGTTCTGACAAGTCTTAGAAACTGTAAGTCTCAATGGCTCAATGTTGTGGTCTGACACGTCTTAGAAACTGTAAGTCTCAGTATGTCATGTTGTGATCTGACAAGTCTTAGAAACTGTAAGTCTCAATGGCTCATGTTGTGGTCTGACACGTCTTAGAAACTGTAAGTCTCAATGGTTCATGTTGTGATCTGACACGTCTTAGAAACTGTAAGTCTCAATGGCTCATGTTGTGGTCTGACAAGTCTCATAAACTGTAAATCTTAATGGTTCATGTTGTGATCTGACAAGTCTTAGAAACTGTAAGTCTCAATGTCTCAATGTTGTGGTCTGACACGTCTTAGAAACTGTAAGTCTCAGTGGCTCATGTTGTGGTCTGACAAGTCTCAGAAACTGTAAGTCTCAGTGGCTCATGTTGTAGTCTGACAAGTCTCAGAAACTGTAAGTCTCAGTGGCTCATGTTGTGATCTGACAAGTCTCAGAAACTGTAAGTCTCAGTATCTCATGTTGTGATCTGACAAGTCTCAGAAACTGTAAGTCTCAATGGTTCATGTTGTGATCTGACAAGTCTTAGAAACTGTAAGTCTCAATGGCTCAATGTTGTGGTCTGACACGTCTTAGAAACTGTAAGTCTAAGTGGCTCATGTTGTAGTCTGACACGTCTCAGAAACTGTAAGTCTCAATGGCTCATGTTGTGTTCTGACAAGTCTCAGAAACTGTAAGTCTCAATGGCTCATGTTGTGATCTGACAAGTCTCAGAAACTGTAAGTCTCAATGGCTCATGTTGTGGTCTGACAAGTCTCAGAAACTGTAAGTCTCAATGGTTCATGTTCTGATCTGACAAATCTTAGAAACTGTAAGTCTCAATGTCTCAATGTTGTGGTCTGATGAGTCTTAGAAACTGTAAGTCTCAGTATGTCATGTTGTGATCTGATAAGTCTCAGAAACTGTAAGTCTCAATGGCGCATGTTGTGATCTGACAAGTCTCAGAAACCGTAAGTCTTAGTGGCTCATGTTGTGGTCTGAAACGTCTCAGAAACTGTACGTCTCAGGATCTCATTTTGTGATCTGACAAGTGTCAGAAACTGTAAGTCTCATTGGCTCACGTTGTGATCTGACAAGTCTAAGAATCTGTAAGTCTCAATAGCTCATGTTGTGGTCCGACAAGTCTCAGAAACTGTAAGTCTCCATGGCACATGTTGTGATCTGACAAGTCTAAGAAACTGTAAATCTTAATGGTTCATGTTGTGTTCTGACAAGTCTTAGAAACTGTAAGTCTCAATGGCTCAATGTTGTGGTCTGACAAGTCTCAGAAACTGTAAGTCTCAATGGCTCATGTTGTAATCTGACAAGTCTCAGAAACTGTAAGTCTCAGTGGCTCATGTTGTGGTCTGACAAGTCTCAGAAACTGTAAGTCTCAATGGCTCATGTTGTGATCTGACAAGTCTCAGAAACTGTAAGTCTCAATGGCTCATGTTGTGGTCTGACAAGTCTCAGAAACTGTAAGTCTCAATGGCTCATGTTGTGATCTGACAAATCTAAGAAACTGTAAGTGTCAGTGGCACATGTTGTGGTCTGACAAGTCTCAGAAACTGTAAGTCTCAATGGTTCATGTTCTGATCTGATAGGTCTCAGAAACTGTAAGTCTGAATCGCTCATGTTGTGGTCTGACATGTCTCAGAAACTGTAAGTTTCAATGGCTCATGTTGTGGTCTGACACGTCTTAGAAACACTAAGTGTGATTGGCTCATGTTGTGATCTGACAAGTCTCAGAAACTGTAAGTCTCAATGGCTCAATGTTGTGGTCTGACAAGTCTCATAAACTGTAAGTCTCAATGGCGCATGTTGTGATCTGACAAGTCTCAGAAACCGTAAGTCTTAGTGGCTCAATGTTGTGGTCTGAAACGTCTCAGAAACTGTACGTCTCAGGATCTCATTTTGTGATCTGACAAGTCTCAGAAACTGTAAGTCTCATTGGCTCACGTTGTGATCTGACAAGTCTAAGAATCTGTAAGTCTCAATAGCTCATGTTGTGGTCCGACAAGTCTCAGAAACTGTAAGTCTCCATGGCACATGTTGTGATCTGACAAGTCTAAGAATCTGTAAGTCTCAATAGCTCATGTTCTGGTCCGACAAGTCTCAGAAACTGTAAGTCTCAATGGCTCAATGTTGTGGTCTGACACGTCTTAGAAACTGTAAATCTCAATGGCTCAATGTTGGGTCTGACATATCTCAGAAACTGTAAATCTTAATGGTTCATGTTGTGTTCTGACAAGTCTTAGAAACTGTAAGTCTCAATGGCTCAATGTTGTGGTCTGACACGTCTTAGAAACTGTAAGTCTCAGTATGTCATGTTGTGATCTGACACGTCTTAGAAACTGTAAGTCTCAATGGCTCATGTTGTGGTCTGACACGTCTTAGAAACTGTAAGTCTCAATGGTTCATGTTGTGATCTGACACGTCTTAGAAACTGTAAGTCTCAATGGCTCATGTTGTGGTCTGACAAGTCTCATAAACTGTAAATCTTAATGGTTCATGTTGTGATCTGACAAGTCTTAGAAACTGTAAGTCTCAATGTCTCAATGTTGTGGTCTGACACGTCTTAGAAACTGTAAGTCTCAGTGGCTCATGTTGTGGTCTGACAAGTCTCAGAAACTGTAAGTCTCAGTGGCTCATGTTGTGGTCTGACAAGTCTCAGAAACTGTAAGTCTCAGTGGCTCATGTTGTGATCTGACAAGTCTCAGAAACTGTAAGTCTCAATGGCTCATGTTGTAATCTGACAAGTCTCAGAAACTGTAAGTCTCAGTGGCTCATGTTGTGGTCTGACAAGTCTCAGAAACTGTAAGTCTCAATGGTTCATGTTCTGATCTGACAAGTCTCAGAAACTGTAAGTCTCAATGGTTCATGTTCTGATCTGACAAGTCTAAGAATCTGTAAGTCTCAATAGCTCATGTTCTGGTCCGACAAGTCTCAGAAACTGTAAGTCTCAATGGCTCAATGTTGTGGTCTGACACGTCTTAGAAACTGTAAATCTCAATGGCTCAATGTTGGGTCTGACATATCTCAGAAACTGTAAATCTTAATGGTTCATGTTGTGTTCTGACAAGTCTTAGAAACTGTAAGTCTCAATGGCTCAATGTTGTGGTCTGACACGTCTTAGAAACTGTAAGTCTCAGTATGTCATGTTGTGATCTGACAAGTCTTAGAAACTGTAAGTCTCAATGGCTCATGTTGTGGTCTGACACGTCTTAGAAACTGTAAGTCTCAATGGTTCATGTTGTGATCTGACACGTCTTAGAAACTGTAAGTCTCAATGTCTCAATGTTGTGGTCTGACACGTCTTAGAAACTGTAAGTCTCAGTGGCTCATGTTGTGGTCTGACAAGTCTCAGAAACTGTAAGTCTCAGTGGCTCATGTTGTAGTCTGACAAGTCTCAGAAACTGTAAGTCTCAGTGGCTCATGTTGTGATCTGACAAGTCTCAGAAACTGTAAGTCTCAATGGCTCATGTTGTAATATGACAAGTCTCAGAAACTGTAAGTCTCAGTGGCTCATGTTGTGGTCTGACAAGTCTCAGAAACTGTAAGTCTCAATGGTTCATGTTCTGATCTGACAAGTCTCAGAAACTGTAAGTCTCAGTGGCTCATGTTGTGGTCTGACAAGTCTCAGAAACTGTAAGTCTCAATGGTTCATGTTCTGATCTGACAAGTCTTAGAAACTGTAAGTCTCAATGGTTCATGTTGTGGTCTGACACGTCTTACAAACTGTAAGCCTCAGTATGTCATGTTGTGATCTGTCACGTCTCAGAAACTGTAAGTCTCAATGTCTCAATGTTGTGGTCTGACACGTCTTAGAAACTGTAAGTCTCAATGGTTCATCTTGTGATCTGACAAGTCTCAGAAACTGTAAGTCTCAATGGCTCATGTTGTGATCTGACAAATCTAAGAAACTGTAAGTGTCAGTGGCTCATGTTGTGGTCTGACAAGTCTCAGAAACTGTAAGTCTCAATGGTTCATGTTCTGATCTGACAAGTCTTAGAAACTGTAAGTCTCAGTGGCTCATGTTGTGGTCTGACAAGTCTCAGAAACTGTAAGTCTCAATGGCTCATGTTGTGATCTGACAAATCTAAGAAACTGTAAGTGTCAGTGGCTCATGTTGTGGTCTGACAAGTCTCAGAAACTGTAAGTCTCAGTGGATCATGTTGTGATCTGACAAGTCTCAGAAACTGTAAGTCTCAATGGCTCATGTTGTGATCTGACAAATCTAAGAAACTGTAAGTGTCAGTGGCACATGTTGTGGTCTGACAAGTCTCAGAAACTGTAAGTCTCAATGGTTCTTGTTCTGATCTGATAGGTCTCATAAACTGTAAGTCTGAATCGCTCATGTTGTGGTCTGACATGTCTCAGAAACTGTAAGTTTCAATGGCTCATGTTGTGGTCTGACACGTCTTAGAAACACTAAGTGTGATTGGCTCATGTTCTGATCTGACAAGTCTTAGAAACTGTAAGTCTCAGTGGCTCATGTTGTGGTCTGACAAGTCTCAGAAACTGTAAGTCTCAATGGTTCATGTTCTGATCTGACAAGTCTTAGAAACTGTAAGTCTCAATGGTTCATGTTGTGGTCTGACACGTCTTAGAAACTGTAAGTCTCAATGGTTCATCTTGTGATCTGACATGTCTCAGAAACTGTACGTCTCAGGATCTCATTTTGTGATCTGACAAGTCTCAGAAACTGTAAGTCTCATTGGCTCACGTTGTGATCTGACAAGTCTAAGAATCTGTAAGTCTCAATGGCTCATGTTGTGGTCCGACAAGTCTCAGAAACTGTAAGTCTCAATGGCTCAATGTTGTGGTCTGACACGTCTTAGAAACTCTAAATCTCAATGGCTCAATGTTGTGGTCTGACAAATCTCAGAAACTGTAAATCTTAATGGTTCATGTTGTGTTCTGACAAGTCTTAGAAACTGTAAGTCTCAATGGCTCAATGTTGTGGTCTGACACGTCTTAGAAACTGTAAGTCTCAGTATGTCATGTTGTGATCTGACAAGTCTCAGAAACTGTAAGTCTCAATGGCTCATGTTCTGGTCTGACACGTCTCAGAAACTGTAAGTTTCAATGGCTCATGTTGTGGTCTGACACGTCTTAGAAACTGTAAGTCTCAATGGCTCATGTTGTGGTCTGACAAGTCTCACAAACTGTAAGTCTCAATGGTTCATGTTGTGATCTGACAAGTCTTAGAAACTGTAAGTCTCAATGTCTCAATGTTGTGATCTGACACGTCTTAGAAACTGTAAGTCTCAGTGGCTCATGTTGTGGTCTGACAAGTCTCAGAAACTGTAAGTCTCAGTGGCTCATGTTGTGATCTGACAAGTCTCAGAAACTGTAAGTCTCAATGGCTCATGTTGTAATCTGACAAGTCTCAGAAACTGTAAGTCTCAGTGGCTCATGTTGTGGTCTGACAAGTCTCAGAAACTGTAAGTCTCAATGGCTCATTTTGTGATCTGACAAATCTAAGAAACTGTAAGTGTCAGTGGCTCATGTTGTGGTCTGACAAGTCTCAGAAACTGTAAGTCTCAATGGTTCATGTTTTGATCTGACAAGTCTCAGAAACTGTAAGTCTGAATCGCTCATGTTGTGGTCTGACATGTCTCAGAAACTGTAAGTTTCAATGGCTCATGTTGTGGTCTGACACGTCTTAGAAACACTAAGTGTGATTGGCTCATGTTGTGATCTGACAAGTCTCAGAAACTGTAAGTCTCAATGGCTCAATGTTGTGGTCTGACAAGTCTCATAAACTGTAAGTCTCAATGGCGCATGTTGTGATCTGACAAGTCTCAGAAAACGTAAGTCTTAGTGGCTCATGTTGTGGTCTGAAACGTCTCAGAAACTGTACGTCTCAGGATCTCATTTTGTGATCTGACAAGTGTCAGAAACTGTAAGTCTCATTGGCTCACGTTGTGATCTGACAAGTCTAAGAATCTGTAAGTCTCAATAGCTCATGTTGTGGTCCGACAAGTCTCAGAAACTGTAAGTCTCCATGGCACATGTTGTGATCTGACAAGTCTAAGAAACTGTAAGTCTCAATGGCTCAATGTTGTGGTCTGACACGTCTTAGAAACTGTAAATCTCAATGTCTCAATGTTGTGGTCTGACAAATCTCAGAAACTGTAAATCTTAATGGTTCATGTTGTGTTCTGACAAGTCTTAGAAACTGTAAGTCTCAATGGCTCAATGTTGTGATCTGACAAGTCTCAGAAACTGTAAGTCTCAGTGGCTCATGTTGTAATCTGACAAGTCTCAGAAACTGTAAGTCTCAATGGCTCATGTTGTGGTCTGACAAGTCTCAGAAACTGTAAGTCTCAATGGCTCATGTTGTGATCTGACAAATCTAAGAAACTGTAAGTGTCAGTGGCTCATGTTGTGGTCTGACAAGTCTCAGAAACTGTAAGTCTCAATGTCTCAATGTTGTGATCTGACACGTCTTAGAAACTGTAAGTCTCAGTGGCTCATGTTGTGGTCTGACAAGTCTCAGAAACTGTAAGTCTCAGTGGCTCATGTTGTGATCTGACAAGTCTCAGAAACTGTAAGTCTCAATGGCTCATGTTGTAATCTGACAAGTCTCAGAAACTGTAAGTCTCAGTGGCTCATGTTGTGGTCTGACAAGTCTCAGAAACTGTAAGTCTCAATGGCTCATTTTGTGATCTGACAAATCTAAGAAACTGTAAGTGTCAGTGGCTCATGTTGTGGTCTGACAAGTCTCAGAAACTGTAAGTCTCAATGGTTCATGTTTTGATCTGACAAGTCTCAGAAACTGTAAGTCTGAATCGCTCATGTTGTGGTCTGACATGTCTCAGAAACTGTAAGTTTCAATGGCTCATGTTGTGGTCTGACACGTCTTAGAAACACTAAGTGTGATTGGCTCATGTTGTGATCTGACAAGTCTCAGAAACTGTAAGTCTCAATGGCTCAATGTTGTGGTCTGACAAGTCTCATAAACTGTAAGTCTCAATGGCGCATGTTGTGATCTGACAAGTCTCAGAAAACGTAAGTCTTAGTGGCTCATGTTGTGGTCTGAAACGTCTCAGAAACTGTACGTCTCAGGATCTCATTTTGTGGTCTGACAAGTGTCAGAAACTGTAAGTCTCATTGGCTCACGTTGTGATCTGACAAGTCTAAGAATCTGTAAGTCTCAATAGCTCATGTTGTGGTCCGACAAGTCTCAGAAACTGTAAGTCTCCATGGCACATGTTGTGATCTGACAAGTCTAAGAAACTGTAAGTCTCAATGGCTCAATGTTGTGGTCTGACACGTCTTAGAAACTGTAAATCTCAATGTCTCAATGTTGTGGTCTGACAAATCTCAGAAACTGTAAATCTTAATGGTTCATGTTGTGTTCTGACAAGTCTTAGAAACTGTAAGTCTCAATGGCTCAATGTTGTGATCTGACAAGTCTCAGAAACTGTAAGTCTCAGTGGCTAATGTTGTAATCTGACAAGTCTCAGAAACTGTAAGTCTCAATGGCTCATGTTGTGGTCTGACAAGTCTCAGAAACTGTAAGTCTCAATGGCTCATGTTGTGATCTGACAAATCTAAGAAACTGTAAGTGTCAGTGGCTCATGTTGTGGTCTGACAAGTCTCAGAAACTGTAAGTCTCAGTGGCTCATGTTGTGATCTGACAAGTCTCAGAAACTGTAAGTCTCAATGGCTCATGTTGTGGTCTGACACGTCTTAGAAACTGTAAGTCTCAATGGTTCATGTTGTGATCTGACACGTCTTAGAAACTGTAAGTCTCAATGGCTCATGTTGTGGTCTGACAAGTATCATAAACTGTAAATCTTTATGGTTCATGTTGTGATCTGACAAGTCTTAGAAACTGTAAGTCTCAATGTCTCAATGTTGTGGTCTGACACGTCTTAGAAACTGTAAGTCTCAGTGGCTCATGTTGTGGTCTGACAAGTCTCAGAAACTGTAAGTCTCAATGGCTCATGTTGTAATCTGACAAGTCTCAGAAACTGTAAGTCTCAGTGTCTCATGTTGTGGTCTGACAAGTCTCAGAAACTGTAAGTCTCAATGGTTCATGTTCTGATCTGACAAGTCTTAGAAACTGTAAGTCTCAATGGTTCATGTTGTGGTCTGACACGTCTTAGAAACTGTAAGTCTCAGTGGCTCATGTTGTGATCTGACAAGTCTCAGAAACTGTAAGTCTCAATGGTTCATGTTCTGATCTGACAAGTCTTAGAAACTGTAAGTCTCAATGGTTTATGTTGTGATCTGATTCGTCTTAGAAACTGTAAGTCTCAATGGCTCATGTTGTCGTCTGACAAGTGTCATAAACTGTAAATCTTTATGGTTCATGTTGTGATCTGACAAGTCTTAGAGACTGTAAGTCTCAATGTCTCAATGTTGTGGTCTGACACGTCTTAGAAACTGTAAGTCTCAGTGGCTCATGTTGTGGTCTGACAAGTCTCAGAAACTGTAAGTCTCAGTGGCTCATGTTGTAGTCTGCAGGTCACAGAAACTGTAAGTCTCAGTGGCTCATGTTGTGATCTGACAAGTCTCAGAAACTGTAAGTCTCAATGGCACATGTTGTAATCTGACAAGTCTCAGAAACTGTAAGTCTCAATGGCTCATGTTCTGGTCTGACACGTCTCAGAAACTGTAAGTTTCAATGGCTCATGTTGTGGTCTGACACGTCTTAGAAACTGTAAGTCTCAATGGCTCATGTTGTGGGCTGACAAGTCTCAGAAACTGTAAGTCTCAATGGTTCATGTTGTGATCTGACAAGTCTTAGAAACTGTAAGTCTCAATGTCTCAATGTTGTGATCTGACCTGTCTTAGAAACTGTAAGTCTCAGTGGCTCATGTTGTGGTCTGACAAGTCTCAGAAACTGTAAGTCTCAGTGGCTCATGTTGTGATCTGACAAGTCTCAGAAACTGTAAGTCTCAATGGCTCATGTTGTAATCTGACAAGTCTCAGAAACTGTAAGTCTCAGTGGCTCATGTTGTGGTCTGACAAGTCTCAGAAACTGTAAGTCTCAATGGCTCAATTTGTGATCTGACAAATCTAAGAAACTGTAAGTGTCAGTGGCTCATGTTGTGGTCTGACAAGTCTCAGAAACTGTAAGTCTCAGTGGCTCATGTTGTGATCTGACAAGTCTCAGAAACTGTAAGTCTCAATGGTTCATGTTGTGATCTGACAAATCTAAGAAACTGTAAGTGTCAGTGGCTCATGTTGTGGTCTGACAAGTCTCAGAAACTGTAAGTCTCAATGGTTCATGTTCTGATCTGACAAGTCTCAGAAACTGTAAGTCTGAATCGCTCATGTTGTGGTCTGACATGTCTCAGAAACTGTAAGTTTCAATGGCTCATGTTGTGGTCTGACACGTCTTAGAAACACTAAGTGTGATTGGCTCATGTTGTGATCTGACAAGTCTCATAAACTGTAAGTCTCAATGGCGCATGTTGTGATCTGACAAGTCTCAGAAACTGTAAGTCTTAGTGGCTTATGTTGTGGTCTGAAACGTCTCAGAAACTGTACGTCTCAGGATCTCATTTTGTGGTCTGACAAGTCTCAAAAACTGTAAGTCTCATTGGCTCACGTTGTGATCTGACAAGTCTAAGAATCTGTAAGTCTCAATAGCTCATGTTGTGGTCCGACAAGTCTCAGAAACTGTAAGTCTCCATGGCACATGTTGTGATCTGACAAGTCTAAGAAACTGTAAGTCTCAATGGCTCAATGTTGTGGTCTGACACGTCTTAGAAACTGTAAATCTCAATGTCTCAATGTTGTGGTCTGACAAATCTCAGAAACTGTAAATCTTAATGGTTCATGTTGTGTTCTGACAAGTCTTAGAAACTGTAAGTCTCAATGGCTCAATGTTGTGGTCTGACAAGTCTCAGAAACTGTAAGTCTCAATGGCTCATGTTGTGGTCTGACAAGTCTCAGAAACTGTAAGTCTCAATGGCTCATGTTGTGATCTGACAAATGTAAGAAACTGTAAGTGTCAGTGGCTCATGTTGTGGTCTGACAAGTCTCAGAAACTGTAAGTCTCAGTGGCTCATGTTGTGATCTGACAAGTCTCAGAAACTGTAAGTCTCAACGGCTCATGTTGTGGTCTGACACGTCTTAGAAACTGTAAGTCTCAATGGTTCATGTTGTGATCTGACACGTCTTAGAAACTGTAAGTCTCAATGGCTCATGTTGTGGTCTGACAAGTATCAGAAACTGTAAGTCTCAATGGCTCATGTTCTGGTCTGACACGTCTCAGAAACTGTAAGTTTCAATGGCTCATGTTGTGGTCTGACACGTCTTAGAAACTGTAAGTCTCAATGGCTCATGTTGTGGTCTGACAAGTCTCAGAAACTGTAAGTCTCAATGGTTCATGTTGTGATCTGACAAGTCTTAGAAACTGTAAGTCTCAATGTCTCAATGTTGTGATCTGACCTGTCTTAGAAACTGTAAGTCTCAGTGGCTCATGTTGTGGTCTGACAAGTCTCAGAAACTGTAAGTCTCAGTGGCTCATGTTGTGATCTGACAAGTCTCAGAAACTGTAAGTCTCAATGGCTCATGTTGTAATCTGACAAGTCTCAGAAACTGTAAGTCTCAGTGGCTCATGTTGTGGTCTGACAAGTCTCAGAAACTGTAAGTCTCAATGTCTCAATGTTGTGGTCTGACACGTCTTAGAAACTGTAAGTCTCAGTGGCTCATGTTGTGGTCTGACAAGTCTCAGAAACTGTAAGTCTCAGTGGCTCATGTTGTAGTCTGACAAGTCTCAGAAACTGTAAGTCTCAGTGGCTAATGTTGTGATCTGACAAGTCTCAGAAACTGTAAGTCTCAGTGGCTCATGTTGTGGTCTGACAAGTCTCAGAAACTGTAAGTCTCAATGGTTCATGTTGTGATCTGACAAGTCTCAGAAAATGTAAGTCTCAGTGGCTCATGTTGTGGTCTGACAAGTCTCAGTAACTGTAAGTCTCAATGGTTCATGTTCTGATCTGACAAGTCTTAGAAACTGTAAGTCTCAATGGTTCATGTTGTGGTCTGACACGTCTTAGAAACTGTAAGTCTCAGTGGCTCATGTTGTGATCTGACAAGTCTCAGAAACTGTAAGTCTCAATGGTTCATGTTCTGATCTGACAAGTCTCAGAAACTGTAAGTCTCAATGGTTCATGTTGTGGTCTGACACGTCTTAGAAACTGTAAGCCTCAGTATGTCATGTTGTGATCTGTCACGTCTCAGAAACTGTAAGTCTCAATGTCTCAATGTTGTGGTCTGACACGTCTTAGAAACTGTAAGTCTCAACGGTTCATCTTGTGATCTGACATGTCTCAGAAACTGTAAGTCTCAGGATCTCATTTTGTGATCTGACAAGTCTCAGAAACACTAAGTCTCATTGGCTCACGTTGTGATCTGACAAGTCTAAGAATCTGTAAGTCTCAATGGCTCATGTTGTGGTCCGACAAGTCTCAGAAACTGTAAGTCTCAATGGCACATGTTGTGATCTGACAAGTCTCAGAAAATGTAAGTCTCAGTGGCTCATGTTGTAGTCTGACAAGTCTCAGAAACTGTAAGTCTCAATGGCTCATGTTGTAATCTGACAAGTCTCAGAAACTGTAAGTCTCAGTGGCTCATGTTGTGGTCTGACAAGTCTCAGAAACTGTAAGTCTCAATGGTTCATGTTGTGATCTGACAAGTCTCAGAAAATGTAAGTCTCAGTGGCTCATGTTGTGGTCTGACAAGTCTCAGAAACTGTAAGTCTCAATGGTTCATGTTCTGATCTGACAAGTCTTAGAAACTGTAAGTCTCAATGGTTCATGTTGTGGTCTGACACGTCTTAGAAACTGTAAGTCTCAGTGGCTCATGTTGTGATCTGACAAGTCTCAGAAACTGTAAGTCTCAATGGTTCATGTTCTGATCTGACAAGTCTTAGAAACTGTAAGTCTCAATGGTTCATGTTGTGATCTGACACGTCTTAGAAACTGTAAGTCTCAATGGCTGATGTTGTCGTCTGACAAGTGTCATAAACTGTAAATCTTTATGGTTCATGTTGTGATCTGACAAGTCTTAGAAACTGTAAGTCTCAATGTCTCAATGTTGTGGTCTGACACGTCTTAGAAACTGTAAGTCTCAGTGGCTCATGTTGTGGTCTGACAAGTCTCAGAAACTGTAAGTCTCAGTGGCTCATGTTGTAGTCTGACAAGTCTCAGAAACTGTAAGTCGCAATGGCTCATGTTGTGATCTGACAAGTCTCAGAAACTGTAAGTCTCAGTGGCTCATGTTGTGGTCTGACAAGTCTCAGAAACTGTAAGTCTCAATGGTTCATGTTGTGATCTGACAAGTCTCAGAAACTGTAAGTCTCAGTGGCTCATGTTGTGGTCTGACAAGTCTCAGAAACTGTAAGTCTCAATGGTTCATGTTCTGATCTGACAAGTCTTAGAAACTGTAAGTCTCAATGGTTCATGTTGTGGTCTGACACGTATTAGAAACTGTAAGCCTCAGTATGTCATGTTGTGATCTGTCACGTCTCAGAAACTGTAAGTCTCAATGTCTCAATGTTGTGGTCTGACACGTCTTAGAAACTGTAAGTCTCAATGGCTCATGTTGTGGTCTGACAAGTGTCATAAACTGTAAATCTTTATGGTTCATGTTGTGATCTGACAAGTCTTAGAAACTGTAAGTCTCAATGTCTCAATGTTGTGGTCTGACACGTCTTAGAAACTGTAAGTCTCAGTGGCTCATGTTGTGGTCTGACAAGTCTCAGAAACTGTAAGTCTAAGTGGCTCTTGTTGTAGTCTGACAAGTCTCAGAAACTGTAAGTCTCAGTGGCTCATGTTGTGATCTGACAAGTCTCAGAAACTGTAAGTCTCAATGGCTCATGTTGTAATCTGACAAGTCTCAGAAACTGTAAGTCTCAGTGGCTCATGTTGTGGTCTGACAAGTCTCAGAAACTGTAAGTCTCAATGGTTCATGTTGTGATCTGACAAGTCTCAGAAACTGTAAGTCTCAGTGGCTCATGTTGTGGTCTGACAAGTCTCAGAAACTGTAAGTCTCAATGGTTCATGTTGTGGTCTGACACGTCTTAGAAACTGTAAGCCTCAGTATGTCATGTTGTGATCTGTCACGTCTCAGAAACTGTAAGTCTCAATGTCTCAATGTTGTGGTCTGACACGTCTTAGAAACTGTAAGTCTCAACGGTTCATCTTGTGATCTGACATGTCTCAGAAACTGTAAGTCTCAGGATCTCATTTTGTGATCTGACAAGTCTCAGAAACTCTAAGTCTCATTGGCTCACGTTGTGATCTGACAAGTCTAAGAATCTGTAAGTCTCAATGGCTCATGTTGTGGTCCGACAAGTCTCAGAAACTGTAAGTCTCAATGGCACATGTTGTGATCTGACAAGTCTAAGAAACTGTAAGTCTCAATGGCTCAATGTTGTGGTCTGACACGTCTTAGAAACTGTAAATCTCAATGGCTCAATGTTGTGGTCTGACAAATCTCAGAAACTGTAAATCTTAATGGTTCATGGTGTGTTCTGACAAGTCTTAGAAACTGTAAGTCTCAATGGCTCATTGTGTGGTCTGACACGTCTTAGAAACTGTAAGTCTCAGTATGTCATGTTGTGATCTGACAAGTCTCAGAAACTGTAAGTCTCAATGGCTCATGTTCTGGTCTGACAAGTCTTAGAAACTGTAAGTTTCAATGGCTCATGTTGTGGTCTGACACGTCTTAGAAACTCTAAGTCTCAATGGCTTATGTTGTGGTCTGACAAGTCTCATAAACTGTAAGTCTCAATGGTTCATGTTGTGATCTGACAAGTCTTAGAAACTGTAAGTCTCAATGTCTCAATGTTGTGGTCTGACACGTCTTAGAAACTGTAAGTCTCAGTGGCTCATGTTGTGGTCTGACAAGTCTCAGAAACTGTAAGTCTCAGTGGCTCATGTTGTAGTCTGACAAGTCTCAGAAACTGTAAGTCTCAGTGGCTCATGATGTGATCTGACAAGTCTCAGAAACTGTAAGTCTCAATGGCTCATGTTGTAATCTGACAAGTCTCAGAAACTGTAAGTATCAGTGGCTCATGTTGTGGTCTGACAAGTCTCAGAAACTGTAAGTCTCAATGGCGCATGTTCTGATCTGACAAGTCTCAGAAACTGTAAGTCTCAGTGGCTCATGTTGTGGTCTGACAAGTCTCAGAAACTGTAAGTCTCAATGGTTCATGTTCTGATCTGACAAGTCTTAGAAACTCTAAGTCTCAATGGTTCATGTTGTGGTCTGACACGTCTTAGAAACTGTAAGCCTCAGTATGTCATGTTGTGATCTGTCACGTCTCAGAAACTGTAAGTCTCAATGTCTCAATGTTGTGGTCTGACACGTCTTAGAAACTGTAAGTCTCAATGGTTCATGTTGTGATCTGACAAGTCTTAGAAACTGTAAGTATCAATGTCTCAATGTTGTGGTCTGACACGTCTTAGAAACTGTAAGTCTCAGTGGTTCATCTTGTGGTCTGACAAGTCTCAGAAACTGTAAGTCTCAATGGCTCATGTTGTGGTCTGACACGTCTTAGAAACTGTAAGTCTCAATGGCTCATGTTGTGATCTGACAAGTCTCACAAACTGTAAGTCTCAATGGCTCAATGTTGTGATCTGACAAGTCTCAGAAACTGTAAGTCTCAATGGTTCATGTTGTGATCTGACAAGTCTTAGAAACTGTAAGTCTCAATGGCTCAATGTCGTGGCCTGACACGTCTTAGAAACTGTAAATCTCAATGGCTCAACGTTGTGGTCTGACAAATCTCAGAAACTGTAAATGTTAATGGTTCATGTTGTGGTCTGACACGTCTTAGAAACTGTAAGTCTCAGTATGTCATGTTGTGATCTGACAAGTCTCAGAAACTGTAAGTCTCAATGGCTCATGTTGTGATCTGACAAGTTTCATAAACTGTAAGTCTCAATGGTTCATGTTGTGATCTGACAAGTCTTAGAAACTGTAAGTCTCAATGTCTCAATGTTGTGGTCTGACACGTCTTAGAAACTGTAAGTCTCAGTGGCTCATGTTGTGTTCTGACAAGTCTCAGAAACTGTAAGTCTCAGTGGCTCATGTTGTAGTCTGACAAGTCTCAGAAACTGTAAGTCTCAATGGCTCATGTTGTAATCTGACAAGTCTCAGAAACTGTAAGTCTCAGTGGCTCATGTTGTGGTCTGACAAGTCTCAAAAACTGTAAGTCTCAATGGTTCATGTTCTGATCTGACAAGTCTCAGAAACTGTAAGTCTCAGTGGCTCATGTTGTGGTCTGACAAGTCTCAGAAACTGTAAGTCTCAATGGTTCATGTTCTGATCTGACAAGTCTTAGAAACTGTAAGTCTCAATGGTTCATGTTCTGATCTGACAAGTCTTAGAAACTGTAAGTCTCAGTGGCTCATGTTGTGGTCTGACAAGTCTCAGAAACTGTAAGTCTCAATGGTTCATGTTCCGATCTGACAAGTCTTAGAAACTGTAAGTCTCAATGGTTCATGTTGTGGTCTGACACGTCTTAGAAACTGTAAGCCTCAGTATGTCATGTTGTGATCTGTCACGTCTCAGAAACTGTAAGTCTCAATGTCTCAATGTTGTGGTCTGACACGTCTTAGAAACTGTAAGTCTCAGTGGCTCATGTTGTGGTCTGACAAGTGTCATAAACTGTAAATCTTTATGGTTCATGTTGTGATCTGACAAGTCTTAGAAACTGTAAGTCTCAATGTCTCAATGTTGTGGTCTGACACGTCTTAGAAACTGTAAGTCTCAGTGGCTCATGTTGTGGTCTGACAAGTCTCAGAAACTGTAAGTCTCAGTGGCTCATGTTGTAGTCTGACAAGTCTCAGAAACTGTAAGTCTCAGTGGCTCATGTTGTGATCTGACAAGTCTCAGAAACTGTAAGTCTCAATGGCTCATGTTGTAATCTGACAAGTCTCAGAAACTGTAAGTCTCAGTGGCCCATGTTGTGGTCTGACAAGTCTCAGAAACTGTAAGTCTCAATGGTTCATGTTGTGATCTGACAAGTCTCAGAAACTGTAAGTCTCAGTGGCTCATGTTGTGGTCTGACAAGTCTCAGAAACTGTAAGTCTCAATGGTTCATGTTGTGGTCTGACACGTCTTAGAAACTGTAAGCCTCAGTATGTCATGTTGTGATCTGTCACGTCTCAGAAACTGTAAGTCTCAATGTCTCAATGTTGTGGTCTGACACGTCTTAGAAACTGTAAGTCTCAATGGCGCATGTTCTGATCTGACAAGTCTCAGAAACTGTAAGTCTCAGTGGCTCATGTTGTGGTCTGACAAGTCTCAGAAACTGTAAGTCTCAATGGTTCATGTTCTGATCTGACAAGTCTTAGAAACTCTAAGTCTCAATGGTTCATGTTGTGGTCTGACACGTCTTAGAAACTGTAAGCCTCAGTATGTCATGTTGTGATCTGTCACGTCTCAGAAACTGTAAGTCTCAATGTCTCAATGTTGTGGTCTGACACGTCTTAGAAACTGTAAGTCTCAATGGTTCATGTTGTGATCTGACAAGTCTTAGAAACTGTAAGTATCAATGTCTCAATGTTGTGGTCTGACACGTCTTAGAAACTGTAAGTCTCAGTGGTTCATCTTGTGGTCTGACAAGTCTCAGAAACTGTAAGTCTCAATGGCTCATGTTGTGGTCTGACACGTCTTAGAAACTGTAAGTCTCAATGGCTCATGTTGTGATCTGACAAGTCTCACAAACTGTAAGTCTCAATGGCTCAATGTTGTGATCTGACAAGTCTCAGAAACTGTAAGTCTCAATGGTTCATGTTGTGATCTGACAAGTCTTAGAAACTGTAAGTCTCAATGGCTCAATGTCGTGGCCTGACACGTCTTAGAAACTGTAAATCTCAATGGCTCAACGTTGTGGTCTGACAAATCTCAGAAACTGTAAATGTTAATGGTTCATGTTGTGGTCTGACACGTCTTAGAAACTGTAAGTCTCAGTATGTCATGTTGTGATCTGACAAGTCTCAGAAACTGTAAGTCTCAATGGCTCATGTTGTGATCTGACAAGTTTCATAAACTGTAAGTCTCAATGGTTCATGTTGTGATCTGACAAGTCTTAGAAACTGTAAGTCTCAATGTCTCAATGTTGTGGTCTGACACGTCTTAGAAACTGTAAGTCTCAGTGGCTCATGTTGTGTTCTGACAAGTCTCAGAAACTGTAAGTCTCAGTGGCTCATGTTGTAGTCTGACAAGTCTCAGAAACTGTAAGTCTCAATGGCTCATGTTGTAATCTGACAAGTCTCAGAAACTGTAAGTCTCAGTGGCTCATGTTGTGGTCTGACAAGTCTCAAAAACTGTAAGTCTCAATGGTTCATGTTCTGATCTGACAAGTCTCAGAAACTGTAAGTCTCAGTGGCTCATGTTGTGGTCTGACAAGTCTCAGAAACTGTAAGTCTCAATGGTTCATGTTCTGATCTGACAAGTCTTAGAAACTGTAAGTCTCAATGGTTCATGTTCTGATCTGACAAGTCTTAGAAACTGTAAGTCTCAGTGGCTCATGTTGTGGTCTGACAAGTCTCAGAAACTGTAAGTCTCAATGGTTCATGTTCCGATCTGACAAGTCTTAGAAACTGTAAGTCTCAATGGTTCATGTTGTGGTCTGACACGTCTTAGAAACTGTAAGCCTCAGTATGTCATGTTGTGATCTGTCACGTCTCAGAAACTGTAAGTCTCAATGTCTCAATGTTGTGGTCTGACACGTCTTAGAAACTGTAAGTCTCAGTGGCTCATGTTGTGGTCTGACAAGTGTCATAAACTGTAAATCTTTATGGTTCATGTTGTGATCTGACAAGTCTTAGAAACTGTAAGTCTCAATGTCTCAATGTTGTGGTCTGACACGTCTTAGAAACTGTAAGTCTCAGTGGCTCATGTTGTGGTCTGACAAGTCTCAGAAACTGTAAGTCTCAGTGGCTCATGTTGTAGTCTGACAAGTCTCAGAAACTGTAAGTCTCAGTGGCTCATGTTGTGATCTGACAAGTCTCAGAAACTGTAAGTCTCAATGGCTCATGTTGTAATCTGACAAGTCTCAGAAACTGTAAGTCTCAGTGGCCCATGTTGTGGTCTGACAAGTCTCAGAAACTGTAAGTCTCAATGGTTCATGTTGTGATCTGACAAGTCTCAGAAACTGTAAGTCTCAGTGGCTCATGTTGTGGTCTGACAAGTCTCAGAAACTGTAAGTCTCAATGGTTCATGTTGTGGTCTGACACGTCTTAGAAACTGTAAGCCTCAGTATGTCATGTTGTGATCTGTCACGTCTCAGAAACTGTAAGTCTCAATGTCTCAATGTTGTGGTCTGACACGTCTTAGAAACTGTAAGTCTCAATGGTTCATCTTGTGATCTGACACGTCTCAGAAACTGTAAGTCTCAGGATCTCATTTTGTGATCTGACAAGTCTCAGAAACTGTAAGTCTCATTGGCTCACGTTGTGATCTGACAAGTCTAAGAATCTGTAAGTCTCAATGGCTCATGTTGTGGTCCGACAAGTCTCAGAAACTGTAAGTCTCAATGGCACATGTTGTGATCTGACAAGTCTAAGAAACTGTAAGTCTCAATGGCTCAATGTTGTGGTCTGACACGTCTTAGAAACTGTAAATCTCAATGGCTCAATGTTGTGGTCTGACAAATCTCAGAAACTGTAAATCTTAATGGTTCATGGTGTGTTCTGACAAGTCTTAGAAACTGTAAGTCTCAATGGCTCAATGTTGTGGTCTGACACGTCTTAGAAACTGTAAGTCTCAGTATGTCATGTTGTGATCTGACAAGTCTCAGAAACTGTAAGTCTCAATGGCTCATGTTCTGGTCTGACAAGTCTTAGAATCTGTAAGTTTCAATGGCTCATGTTGTGGTCTGACACGTCTTAGAAACTGTAAGTCTCAAAGGCTTATGTTGTGGTCTGACAAGTCTCATAAACTGTAAGTCTCAATGGTTCATGTTGTGATCTGACAAGTCTTAGAAACTGTAAGTCTCAATGTCTCAATGTTGTGGTCTGACACGTCTTAGAAACTGTAAGTCTCAGTGGCTCATGTTGTGGTCTGACAAGTCTCAGAAACTGTAAGTCTCAGTGGCTCATGTTGTAGTCTGACAAGTCTCAGAAACTGTAAGTCTCAGTGGCTCATGATGTGATCTGACAAGTCTCAGAAACTGTAAGTCTCAATGGCTCATGTTGTAATCTGACAAGTCTCAGAAACTGTAAGTATCAGTGGCTCATGTTGTGGTCTGACAAGTCTCAGAAACTGTAAGTCTCAATGGTTCAAGTTGTGGTCTGAGAAGTCTCAGAAACTAAAACACTCACTGGCCCATGTTGTGGTCTGACAAGTTTCAGAAACTATAAGTCTCAGTGGCTTATGGTGTGGTCTGATGAGTCTTTGAAACTTTAAGCCTCAGTGGCTCATGTTGTGGTATGACAAGGTTCAGAAACTGTAAGTCTCAATGGCGCATGTTGTGGTCTGACAAGTCTCAGAAACTATAAGTCTCAATGGCTCATGTTATGGTCTGACAAGTCTCAGAAACTGTAAGTCTCAATGGCTCATGTTGTGGACTGACAAGTCTCAGTAACTGTAAGTCTCAATGGCTCATGTTGTGGTCTGATGAGTCTTTGAAACCTTAAGCCTCAGTGGCTCATGTTGTGGTATGACAAGGTTTAGAAACTATAAGCCTCAGTGGCCCATGTTGTGGTCTGACAAGTCTCAGAAACTGTAACGTTCAGTGGCTCATGTTGTGGTCTGACAAGTCTCAGAAACTGTAAGCCTCAGTGGTTTATATTGTTGTATGTCAAGTTTCAGAAACTGTAAGTCTCAATGGCGCATGTTGTGGTCTGACAAGTCTCAGAAACTGTAAGTCTCAATGGCTCATGTTGTGGACTGACAAGTCTCAGTAACTGTAAGTCTCAATGGCTCATGTTGTGGTCTGATAAGTCTCAGAAACTATAAGTCTGATTGGCTCATGTTGTGGTCTGAGAAGTCTCAGAAATTGTAAGTCTCAATGGTTTCATGTTGTGGTCTGACAAGTCTTAGAAACTGATTTTCTCAGTGGTTTTTGTTGTGTTCTTCCTAGTCTCAGAAACTGTAAGCCTCAGTGGTTTATATTTTGGTATGACAAGTCTCAGAATCTATAAGCCTTAGTGGCTCATGTTGTGGTCTGACAAGTCTCAGAAATTGTAAGTCTCAATTGCTCATGTTGTGGTCTGACAAGTCTCACAAACTGTAAGTCTCAGTGGCTCATGTTGTGGTCTGACAAGTCTCAGAAACTGTAAGCCTCAGTTGCTCATGTTGTGGTCTGACATGTCTCAGAAACTGTAAGTCTTATTGCCTGATGGTGTGGTCTGATGAGTTTTTGAAACTTTAAGCCTCAGTGGCTCCTGTTGTGTTCTGACAAGTCTCAGAAACTCTAAGTCTCAATGGCTCAATGTTGTGGTCTGACAAGCCTCTGTAAAAATGTATTTACGTGTCAGTCTTTTGTTTCATAGATTAAAGTTAAACTCTCCCCTCAGACGTGTGATGTTTAGAATAAGAAAGCAGTAATGGGACATATATCTGGTACTAATTTTTGTAAATAATCAAATTACAAATTATGTTTTGTGTGTGCATACTTTAAGAATGTTTTCCCAAGTTTGAATATCCTACATTTAGAGAATCTCTAGGTACCAGAATATCATTGAACTTGATCTCTGACTATGTATTCACAAACCTGTTTGACAGTGTTTCCTTGTACCACGGAAAACCTGTTCATCTCCCTGAAACGTTGCACGTCTCCGGTGTGTCTGCTCGGTACGTTTCACTGGTACACGTACAACTTTACCTGTGAGGTATCTGCTTACCAGTAAATTGAACCTTCGTTGACTGTTGCACCCTGCATAAGTAGCTGCCCAAACAAGGTATATTGGATCCGTCAGTAGCTGCCAATACACTCCCCCGTGTTTCGTGGATCCGTGAGTAGCTGTCAATACAAGCCTCTAAGTTTGCTGGATCCATCAGCAGCTGTGAACAACTCATCTATGTTTGCTGGATCCATCAGCAGCTGTGAACAACTCTTCTATGTTTGCTGGATCCATCAGCAGCTGTGGACAACTCTCCTTATGGTTGCTGGATCCATCGGCAGCTGTGAACAACTCTTCTATGTTTGCTGAATACATCAGCAGCTGTGAACAACTCTTCTATGTTTGCTGGATCCATCAGCAGCTGTGAACAACTCATCTATGTTTGCTGGATCCATCAGCAGCTGTTAACAACTCTTCTATGTTTGCTGGATCCATCAGCAGCTGTGAACAACTCTTCTATGTTTGCTGGATCCATCGGCAGCTGTGAACAACTCTTCTATGTTTACTGGATCTACCATTTCACTGGGATAACACCGAAACGTTGTTGTCCACATTTATTAATCTGTAAGGTTCCCCAAAACACACAAATACTTCGCCTCGACCCAACCCCCACACCCACACCCACACCCACACCCACACCCACACCCACACCCACGCCGACACCCACACCCACACCCACACCCACACCTACACCCACACCCACACCCACACCCACACCCACACCCACACCCATACCCACACCGACACCCACACCCACACCCCACCCCTATCGCCATGCAGCCCCCGGGCACATTGCCAGACAACCAGTCCACCCGATGCCACTAGTTGGCTCACACGACAAGAAATGCGCATTGGTGATGCCCATAATTTTCCATGGGTAATGTCCGTAAAATAAAAGCGACAAACCTTTCATATTTACTCTGCCAAAAGGAGAGTCGATTGTACGATTCCGGCTATATCATGAGCATGTGTTTAAGAATCTCTTTCAAAAGGTCATGATAGGTGAGCCTATCCTGTCCCAACGGTGGTACCCTTCACAAACACATGCAAAGACAAGTCAATTGTTCACCTGACAAACACGGAAACCTATGGCACAAGTCAAAACAGGGAATTCAATCGGACATCGTTTTTGTCACTTGTGAGTCAAATAAGGAAATGTCGTCCACATGTCTACCATAAAACGTTTTGAAAGCTTTCCTGAGACCTTGAATGTTGAAGCGTTGATAAAAAACTTCTGAACAAGAGTCGGTATGACGCTCTTTGAAATCCTGGTAGAAAGAGCCAGCTCGGTTGTACCCCAGAAGTTGTGAAATGTAACCACCAAATGCAGGAGCTGCAGGAATATTAAAGGCATAAAGGGAAAGTTGAGTCATTCCTCTTGTACAACGGTCTTGTGGAGAGTGTCTTGTCACTCTGAATCTTTATACATAGATCTGAATATTAAACAAATGAAGCGGTCTCACAGGTCTCTTTTGTTTCTAGTTCAGGTGGGTCAATCGCTGGAAGGAAATTGGCTTTTTGATGGTTATTGAACGATATCTATATATACATGACGCTAAAGTTACACTCTATAAAACCTCACATCATCATTAAACCTTACATCGAAACATCTCACATCAACACATCTCAGATCATCATACCTCACATCATCACACCTCACATCACAACACCTGATATCACACCTCACATCATCTTACCTCACACCATCACACCTCACATCATCACATCTCACATCATCACACCTCACATCATCACACATCACATCATCACACCTCATATAATCACACATCACATCATCATACCTCACATAATCACACATCACATCACCACACCTCATATAATCACACCTCACACCATCACACCTCAAACTTTCGTCGTCATAGCCGTACCATCACACCTGCCATCATAACATCTGATATCATCACCCCTCACATCATAACACCTCGCACTATCATACCTCACATCATCACCCTCACATCATCACACCTTAATCAAACCTCACATCATCACGTCTAACATCATCACATCTTTCTTCATAACATCTCAAATCATCACACCTCACATCATCACCCCTCACATAATCAGACCTCACATCATCACGTCTCACATCATCACACCTTAATTCATAACATGTCACATCACCATACCTCACATCACCCCTCACATAATCAAACATCACATCATCACGTCTCACATCATCACACCTTTCTTCATAACATCTCACATCATCACACCTCGCATCATCATCTCTCACAGCATCACACCTCACATTATCCCACCTCATATCATCACACCTAACATCATCACATCTCACATCATCCAACCTCACATCATCACATATCACATCATAATATCTCACATCATCACACCTCACATCATCATCCCTCACATCATCACACCTCACATTATCATACCTCACATCATCACATCTCAAATCATCAAACCTCACATCATCATATCTCAAATAATCAAACCTCACATCATCACATATCACATCATAACATCTCACATCATCACACCTCACATCATCATCCCTCACATCAT
Organism: Haliotis rufescens; assembly: GCF_023055435.1. NCBI lineage: Eukaryota > Metazoa > Mollusca > Gastropoda > Lepetellida > Haliotidae > Haliotis > Haliotis rufescens. The sequence goes on from NW_025964383.1 coordinate 2,687,957, forward strand.
CACACCTCACACAATCATACCTCACATCATCACATCTCAAATCATCAAACCTCACATCATCATATCTCAAATCATCAAACCTCACATCATCACACCTCACATCATCATCCCTCACATCATCACACCTCACACAATCATACCTCACATCATCACATCTCAAATCATCAAACCTCACATCATCATATCTCAAATCATCAAACCTCACATCATCACAACTCACATCGTCACATCTCACATCATCACACCTCACATCATCACATATCACATCATAACATCTCACATCATCACACCTCACATCATCATCCCTCACATGATCACACCTCACATAATCATACCTCACATCATTACATCTCAAATCATCAAACCTCACATCATCATATCTCAAATAATCAAACCTCACATCATCACATATCACATCATAACATCTCACATCATCATACCTCACATCATCATCCCTCACATCATCACACCTATCATAATCATACCTCACATCATAACATCTCAAATGATCAAACCTCACATCATCACATCTCACATCAGCAAACCTCACATCAGCAAACCTCACATCAGCAAACCTCACATCGTCACATCTCACATCATAACATCTCACATCATAACATCTCACATCATAACATCTCACATCATCATAGCTCAAATCATCATCCCTCACATCATCATGACACCTCACATCATCACACCTCACATCATCACACCTTACATCATAACATCTCACATCATCACACCTCACATCATCACACCTCACATATCACATCTCTCATCATCACCCCTCACATCATCACACCTTACATCATAACATCTCACATCATAATACTTCACATCATCACAACTCACATCATCATCCCTCACAACGTCACCCCTCACATCATCATACCTCACATCATCACACCTCACATCATCACACCTCACATCATCACACCTCACATCATCACACCTCACTTCATAACACCTCACATCATCACACCTCACTTCATAACACCTCACATCATCACACCTCAAATCATCACACCTAACTTCATAACACCTCACATCATCACCACTGACATCATCATCCCTCACATCATCATCCCTCACATCATCACACCTCACATCATCACACCTTACATCATCACAGGTCACATTATCACACCTCACATCATCACACCTTACATCACCATTTCACATATCATCGGATTGTGGTGACTCTGTACTAGGTGCACTTTGTGTAGGCAGTGATGACTCTGTACCAGGTGCACTTTGTGTAGGTCGTGGTGACTGTACCAGGTGCACTCTGTGTAGGTCGTGATGACTATGTACCAGGTACACTCTGTGTAGGCCGTGGTGACTGTACCAGGTGCACTCTGTGTAGGTCGTGATGACTCTGTACCAGGTACGCTCTGTGTAGGTCGTGATGACTCTGTACCAGGTAAACTCTGTGTAGGCAGTGATGCCTCTGTACCAGGTGCACTCTGTGTAGGCAGTGATGCCTCTGTACCAGGTGCACTTTGTGTAGGCAGTGATGACTCTGTACCAGGTGCACTCTGTGTAGGCAGTGATGCCTCTGTACCAGGTGCACTCTGTGTAGGCAGTGATGACTCTGTACCAGGTGCACTCTGTGTAGGCAGTGATGTCTCTGTACCAGGTGCACTCTGTGTAGGCAGTGATGCCTCTGTACCAGGTGCACTCAATGTAGGCAGTGATGCCTCTGTACCAGGTGCACTCTGTGTAGGCAGTGATGCCTCTGTACCAGGTGCACTCTGTGTAGGCAGTAATGACTCTGTACCAGCTACACTCTGTGTAGGCAGTGATGCCTCTGTACCAGGTGCACTCTGTGTTGGTCGTGATGACTCTGTACCAGGTGCACTCTGTGTAGGCCGTGATGCCTCTGTACCAGGTGCACTTTGTGTAGGCAGTGATGACTCTGTACCAGGTGCACTCTGTGTAGGCAGTGATGACTCTGTACCAGGTGCACTCTGTGTAGGCAGTGATGCCTCTGTACCAGGTGCACTCTATGTAGGCAGTGATGACTCTGTACCAGGTGCACTTTGTGTAGGCCTTGGAGACTGCACCAGGTGCTCGCTGTGTAGGCAGTGATGCCTCTGTACCAGGTGCACTTTGTGTAGGCCTTGGTGACTGTACCAGGTGCACTCTGTGTAGGTCGTGATGACTCTGTACCAGGTACACTCTGTGTAGGCCGTGGTGACTGTACCAGGTGCACTCTGTGTAGGCCTTGGAGACTGCACCAGGTGCACTCTGTGTAGGTCGTGGTGACTCTGTACCAGGTGCACTCTGTGTAGGCAGTGATGCCTCTGTACCAGGTGCTCGCTGTGTAGGTCGTGGTGACACTAGGCCATGCTGACTCTGTACCTTGTACTTGTGAGGTGTTATGATGTGAGTTGTGATGGTAAGAGGTGTTATGATGTGAGGTGTTATGTGATGTGACATATTGCGAGAAAAGAAACTATAATTCCATCACCGATCTCTAAACTCGTATCTATTTTTTTTAATCAATAAGTCTCATTGTTTTTTTCTGATTTTACAAGTTTATTTGGTTGAGTATGATACTGTGGTTATTACTAGGCACAGAGCCACATTCTGTCCTGATATTGGCTTCCGAGAGACATATTACAGAGGGAGAGTTGCTGCAGTCATTTCCTCATACAGTCTCAAGTAATGAAATGTGATTCAATACCGAACAATTACCACGCTCTAGACGTTTTATTTACACAGATTCATTTGTTGTATAATAAATCACCGGGGTTTCGTGATGGGAAAAGCGTGTCTGATGCTGCAGCTATGTCGGGGTTGGAAAACTTGTTGTTACTCCGGCATTCCGGTTGTTACTAGTTACACCCCTCCCTCAAGTCCCAACTACTTGGTCATTGCAGATTTGTTTCTAACAACGAAAATGAGAAATCTAAAGAATGGCTTACTCAAAACTCGAATTTACGGATGAATGAACCTGTTCAATGGTTTAAGGGTTATATGATGCATTCGCGCTTCGGACAGGTAAACCGCCTCCCGTTGGAAATCTCAGAACGCAGGTGTTACCCGTTACTTTTATGGCATATCTTCCTTCGGGTATATAACCAGTGAGTGAGTGAGTGAGTAAGTATGGTTTTACGCCGCTTTTAGCAATATTCCAGCATTATCACTGCTGGGGACACCAGAAATGGGCTTCACACATTGTACCTATGTCGGGAATCGAACCCGGGTCTTCGGCGTGACGAGCGAACGCTTTAACCACTGGGCTACCCGACCGCCCCTGTATATAACCAGACAGTTGTTATATATAATCAGTGATGACCTCTTTTCAGCTCACACTCGAACCCCCATGTGGTCAGGACATGTAATATAAGCTTAAGATATATAACGCAGGGTGCACCTGGTACAGAGTCATCACGGCCTACACAGAGTGCACCTGGTACAGAGTCACCACTGCCTACACAGAGTGCACCTGGTACAGAGTCATCACGACCTACACAGAGTGCACCTGGTAAAGAATCATCACGGCCTACACAAAGTGCACCTGGTACAGAGTCATCACGGCCTACACAGAGTGCACCTGGTACAGAGTCACCACGGACTTCACAGAGTGCACCTGGTACAGAGTCACCACGGCCTACACAGAGTGCACCTGGTAAATGATCATCACGGCCTACACAAAGTGCACCTGGTACAGAGTCATCACTGCCTATACAGAGTGTACCTGGTACAGTTATCACTTCCTACACAGAGTGCACCTGGTACAGAGTCATCACGGCCTACACAGAGTGCACCTGGTACAGTCGTCACCGCCTACACATAGTGCATCTGGTACAGAGTCACCACGGCCTACACAGAGTGCACCTGGTACAGAGTCATCACTGCCTACACAGAGTGCACCTGGTACAGAGTCTCCACGACCTGCACAAAGTGCACCTGGTACAGAGTCATCACTGCCTACACAGAGTGCATCTGGTACAGAGTCATCACTGCCTACACAAAGTGCACCTGGTACAGAGTCATCACTGCCTATACAGAGTGTACCTGGTACAGTTATCACTTCCTACACAGAGTCCACCTGGTACAGAGTCATCACGGCCTACACAGAGTGCACCTGGTACAGTCGTCACCGCCTACACATAGTGCATCTGGTACAGAGTCACCACGGCCTACACAAAGTGCACCTGGTACAGAGTCATCACTGCCTACACAGAGTGCACCTGGTACAGAGTCTCCACGACCTGCACAAAGTGCACCTGGTACAGAGTCATCACTGCCTACACAGAGTGCACCTGGTACAGAGTCTCCACGGCCTACACAGAGTGCACCTGGTACAGAGTCATCACGGCCTACACAGTGTGCACCTGGTACAGTCATCACGGCCTACACAAAGTGCACTTGGTACAGAGTCTCCACGGCCTACACAGAGTGCACCTGGTACAGAGTCTTCAAGGCCTACACAGAGTGCACCTGGTACAGAATCATCGCTGACTACACAGACTGCACCTGGTGCACAGTCATCACTGCCTTTACAGAGTGCACCTGGTACAGAGTCATCACTGCCTACACAAAGTGCACCTGGTACAATCATCACTGCCTACACAGAGTGCACCTGGTACAGTCATCACGGCCTACACAAAGTGCACTTGGTACAGAGTCATCACTGCCTACACAGAGTGCACCTGGTACAGAGTCATCACTGCCTACACAGAGTGCACCTGGTACAGAGTCATCACGGCCTACACAAAGTTCACTTGGTACATAGTCATCACTGTCTACACAGAGTGTACCTGGTACAGAGTCATCACTGCCTTTACAGAGTGCACCTGGTACAGTCAACACGGCCTACACAAAGTGCACTTGGTACAGAGTCATCACTGCCTACACAGAGTGCACCTGGTACAGAGTCATCACTGCCTACACAGAGTGCACCTGGTACAGAGTCATCACTGCCTATACAAAGTGCACCTGGTACAGAGTCATCACGGCCTACACAGAGTGCACCTGGTACAGAGTCCTCACGGCCTACACAAAGTGCACCTGGTTCAGAGTCATCACGGCCTACACAGAGTGCACCTGGTAGAGACTCATCACGGACTTCACAGAGTGCACCTGGTACAGAGTCATCACGACCTACACAGAGTGCATCTGGTACAGAGTCATCACGACCTACACAGAGTGTACCTTGTACAGCGTCATCACTGCCTACACATAGTGCACCTGGTACAGTCATCACGGCCTACACAGAGTGCACCTGGTACAGTAATCACTGCCTACACAGAGTGCACTTGGTACAGAGGCTCCACGGCCTACACACAGTGCACCCGGTACAGAGTCACCACTGCCTACACAGAGTCCACCTGGTACAGTCATCACCACCTACACAAAGTGCACTTGGTACAGAGGCTCCACGGCCTACACACAGTGCACCTGGTACAGAGTTTTCAAGGCCTACACAGAGTGCACCTGGTGTACAGTCATTACTGCCTACACAGAGTGCACCCGGTACAGAGCCATCACTGCCTACACAAAGTGAACCTGGTACAGAGTCATCACGACCTACACAGAGTGCACCTGTTACAGTCATCACTGCCTTCACAGAGTGTACCTGGTACAGAGTCATCACTGCCTACACAAAGTGCACCTGGTACAGAGTCATCACGGCATACACACAGTGAACCTGGTACAGAGTCATCACGACCTACACAGAGTGCACCTGGTACAGAGTCATCACTGCCTACACAAAGTGCACCTGGTACAGAGTCATCACGACCTACACAGAGTGAACCTGGTACAGTCATCACTGCCTACACAGAGTGCACCTGGTACAGTCATCACTGCCTATACAGAGTGCACCTGGTACAGTCATCACGGCCTACACAAAGTGCACTTGGTACAGAGTCTCCACGGCCTACACAGAGTGCACCTGGTACAGAGTCATCACGGCCTACACACAGCGCACCTGATACAGAGTCTCCAAGGCCTACACAGAGTGCACCTAGTACAGAGTAATCACTGCCTACACAGAGTGCACCTGGTACAGAGTCACCACGGCCTACACAGAGTGTACCTGGTACAGAGTCATCACTGCCCACACAGAGTGCACCTTGTACAGAGTCATCACGACCTACACAGAGTGCACCTGGTATATAGTTTCACTGGACACACTTAAAGCACATTCATCAAGGCCAACACAGTGTAGACAGGGAAGTGATAAACTATATATTGGCGTGTGTTGACTCACGTCACTATAGACATTGCTTTATAGCTAAATGTTAAAAGTACGGTCAATTGTACATGGATATAAACAGATATATGTCATTCCTATCACATGTCCTTGGTGGTCAGTGGGTCGTTTTAGTTGGTATTGCTACAGAAAACACTGCATGGAGTAAGGGCCGATTTTCCGTTACACAACATCTCCATCCTAAAGCAATACATTTATGAGAAATCCGAGGACGTATAGTATCCCCCGTTCACTTACATCTCTCGTTGTATTTTGACGTCAATGCATCCGATGCAAGCGAACTTTTTTTAACATCTTTAGCGGATACCAAATTGTGGTTAACTTCCAAACAGGTTCAAATGTATAAGTACTATCACAACCTTAACCAGCCACCCGTTTTCAACATTTACACGTGTTAATAAGCAGCTTGTTTAAGTATTGTAGTTACTTGTACATGTAACTGGTGTAGATGTCATCAACCTAGCCTAGAGCACTCGCAAGGACGGCAATCATGGCGTTCTGTTGCGACGATGAAGGTGACGATTTACTGACCCGTGACCAGACTGAGACACAGGCGACATGCAAAGGAAGTAGTGAAAAGGAAGATGTTGATGCTGATTGGGTCGATGCAGCAGACATGGCGGGAAGAGCGCCTTGTGCCTATTGATCGACCCACCAGTTCCGAGGCCTGCTCATTACGGTTTCGTTCTTCCGAATTCCGCACTAATTGAGCTGGGGGGCCACGGAGACGGACGATGATGCTCGGCCGGAGTGGTACGAGTCTGCCGTGGTGGAAGGCGTTGTGTGATGAGGGCGTCCAAATATCGGGCTATTAATCACTGAGGAAGTGGCAGACATGGTACCAGGCCAATCTCTTCATCGCAGAATCGACTCTACCCTTCTGTAAGAATTGGTTAGTGCGGTTGTAGACGCTGGGATAAAGCTGTGACTGTCACAACTTAAGGACCGTGCACCTTAATTAACAAAACTTGGTGTCTTTGACAAAGAATGGGAGAAGTTTTGTCAAAAGTATCTTGGAATGTAATTTTGGGTGGATTGTGACTCGGTAACTCACGTGAACCTTCTAATTCCCGGTGAGGAGGAGGCACTTTTGAATGAGATTGAGAGTTTGATGGCGTGCACAGCCTGCTGAAACGGATACAGATTCAAATACAGGTAGGCTATTTTATGTCGTCTTTACCGTGAGTGTCATCAGCCGGATTTGTGATTCTGTCAGTGAGGGATCAGCGCTTAGTTATTCCTGGTCCCAATCAAAAACCCACATATGTTGTGTAGTCACAGGTGCACACATACACTCCCACTCCCGCGAACAATAGCTCAATCTAATTTCGTTTGCTGCTAATCATGGCGACATCTATAAGTATTTAAACATGTGCTGAAAATCCTATGCACGAATAGTCATATTTTCTTCTACAAAATGAAAAAGTAGCATTCATTCAATGGACATCGTAAAAACTGGAAGGTAATTTGACGCTGAAAGGGACTATTTTTACGCGTTTTCCTTTTTAGTATGCGGGAATGTCCACATAGTTATCATGTCATGATAACGGTGACATAGTTGCCATCACTATAATACATTGCGTTGTATTTCTAAGAACATGAAACTTTCAGCGACAACGGCCCTCTGTAATTTACACTTATTCAATGTGACAAGGCCCCCGTTTCCGTGGCTTGCAATAAGCGATGGTAATGACGTCTCAAGTATTAATGGCTTTACGCCTAACAATAAAACCATGACGACCAAGCATTGATTAAAGTCCATCACTAAACAATTGGAGTGATTACGCTGTTATTAATGGTTTGTTGGCTTCTTTATATGAATCTCTACTTTACAGATGAACATGGCCATGAAATAATATATAACCTACCTAGGAGATCGATGTAGGTATTGGTTGTATTCTACCTGAGGCCTAGATCGATGAAGGACGGGGCATGTTCGATCTGAGTCTTGTGTAAGCGTCATCAGCAGGCCTATTATCTTCCACAAAAGACATCCCTTGCTGTTTCACCACCATATAAGAAACTATTGAACGATAAGGAAATTGAATTTAGTCCGACAAGTTGTTCACTTGGCGTAGACATTGTAGAAATCCAAGGAATGGCCGAGTTTATGTATGCTGTCTTGAAAGCACTAATGATTTATATGTTAGATACTGAAGTTGACAGGAATAGGAAACTGTGTCATTTCGAAATTTGATCAGAATAATTAAAAAGATATAAATGATATTTACAAAATGCATCAGATAAAGCATATTGTTGAAATCTGGGTATATTGGCCCGCAGGCCAAGATACGTGACAACAGAGAGCGTTATACTCACTGGCAACATCAAAATAGAGCTTATATGTCAGCCTGTTTCACAGAACAACCACAATATATAGATAGATGAAAAGCTGAAGAACATGAATATTTGTCAGCCTGTTTCGCAGAACAACCACAATATATAGATAGATGACAACTTGAAGAACATGAATACTGGTCAGCCTGTTTCACAGAACAACCACAATAAATAGATAGATGACAACTTGAAGAACATGAATATTTGTCAGTCTGTTTCACAGAACAACCACAATAAATAGATAGATGACAACTTGAAGAACATGAATATTTGTCAGTCTGTTTCACAGAACAACCACAACAAATAGATAGATGAAAACATGAAGAACATGAATATTTGTCAGTCTGTTTCACAGAACAACCACAATAAATAGATAGATGACAACTTGAAGAACATGAATATTTGTCAGTCTGTTTCACAGAACAACCACACTAAATAGATAGATGACAACTTGAAGAACATGAATATTTGTCAGTCTGTTTCACAGAACAACCACAATAAATAGATAGATGACAACTTGAAGAACATGAATATTTGTCAGTCTGTTTCACAGAACAACCACAATAAATAGATAGATGAAAACATGAAGAACATGAATATTTGTCAGTCTGTTTCACAGAACAACCACAATAAATAGATAGATGACAACTTGAAGAACATGAATATTTGTCAGTCTGTTTAACAGAACAACCACAATAAATAGATAGATGACAACTTGAAGAACATGAATATTTGTCAGTCTGTTTCACAGAACAACCACAATGAATAGACAGATGAAAACTTGAAGAACATGAATATTTGTCAGTCTGTTTCACAGAACAACCACAATGAATAGACAGATGAAAACTTGAAGAACATGAATATTTGTCAGTCTGTTTCACAGAACAACCACAATAAATAGATAGATGACAACTTGAAGAACATGAATATTTGTCAGTCTGTTTCACAGAACAACCACAATAAATAGATAGATGACAACTTGAAGAACATGAATATTTGTCAGTCTGTTTCACAGAACAACCACAATAAATAGATAGATGACAACTTGAAGAACATGAATATTTGTCAGCCTGTTTCACAGAACAACCACAACAAATAGATAGATGACAACCTCCCCTTTAGGTTATTTGTCATAGGACTGCCCAGGGCTGAATGTCGGTCCTGATAGAAGAGATTGCGAGAGTGTCTCTTTGTCTTTGTTAAAATTCTGATGGTTGATCTTCAGTCTTCTTGTGTTCAGTTCACTTCAATCCAGTATTTATGAAAGTGTATATAGACTATAAGGGGTTTATATTTTTGTTAATTTCAGGAATCCTGTGAAAGTCAGTGTAATTGAAGAACCAAAAGTTATGTTGACATAATTGCTTTATACAATTGGTTTATACAATTGCTAGTTTTGCCGGCTTTTAATGACGCACAGTTCTGGACCTAGTACCTGCATGCATGTGTTGGTGGTCCACCATTTCTGATTTAACTGTTACCCAGTCATATTACAAATGTTTGTTTTCAAGCTAACATGATTACTGTTCCTGGCGCAATACATGCGTCATATGCATGGAGCAGAGCATAACGATAAGGGGTGTCAGTAGCTATAAAAAAACACCTTTCCTCACAGCTTCTAACGCTATGAAGAAATTAGGGCTTATCATGCAACCCTGGCGGGTCCCATATTACTAGCGACATAGCCATAGAGCTTATGCAGAAAGTTTAGAAAAAGCCAAAATAGTCAGTAGAACCTGCCTTTTGGGAGGGAGTTGGGTTAAACGCCGCTTTTAACATTATTCCAGTTATATCGCGGCGTGCCAGCTTAATGTGGGAGGAAAGCCCGAAGTAATGCAGGTCTCAGACGTTTACCGCTTCGGTGAACCCAACGAGCACGGGTATGGTGCTGACAAACCTAGAAACATAATCGGGACGAACCGGGATTCGATATAATGTATATAATGAGTGAGTGAGTATGGTGTAAGATTTAGCTGTATTTCAGCAATATCACGGCGGATGACACCAGAAATGGGCTTCACATACTGTACTCATGTCGGGAATCGAACTCGGGTCTTCGGCCCGACGAGCAGGCGCTTTAACCATTATTGTCCAGGTCGACTCCTGAATACCTTTAGTACTGTCACACCATATGGTGAAGTCAATGATAATGATTTGCGTTGATGGTAGCGGTAAGCACTTTACATAGTGTTTTAAGGATTTCACTTTTTAGATCCATTACAGAGCTTTGGTTCTTGGGCGATACATAGGTCCGTGCCAGTTTTTCTTAACTAATTTTTGGCTGGTTTCTTCTTATCCATACGGACAAAACTTTTGCCCGTTAACAAAAACAAAACAACAACAAAACACAAAACAGAACATGACTATTTTCATAGCATAGTATAAAGTACACGTATACATGCTATTCTGAAATTAATGAAATGTGCTATGGCACAATAAAATAATAAAGCGGTTAGTTTTTGCATAAGTGTCGTCATCCTCAACTGAAACGCGTCCCTGAAGGAGAGAAAAGTATGACTAAGGACTAAAAGGAGTATAATGAAACGTGGCCGAAAAAGCTAAATGATATAACCGACTCTAATACGATCAGTTTCACTGGGTATGTATTCTTCTTGATTCCATTTTAATGTCGGACTGCCTTCGTGGTATAGTGGTAGAGCGTTTGACGGAGACCGGAATGTCGGTGGTCGGCGCCATATTAAAATACGTTAATGTAATGTACTTGTTGTTGTTGCGCTCGGCATTAAAGGGATAGCACAAGGCCTAGTCTGCTCGGAATCGGTATACTGTGTCTGAGTGGGGTACCCATGTTAAATTGCGGCATGGTATCTCAGTGGGATAGCACTATAAAACTTGCATAAATCCGGACTAGTACAAGTAGACACACACACACACACACACACACACACACACACACACACACACACACACACACACACACACACACACACACACACACACACACACACACACACACACACACACACACACACACACACACACATCCGCACGCACACAGGCACGGACGCACGCACGCACATGTGCATGTATGTTGGTATGTAAGTGCAATAGTCTTGAACGCGACGTTAAACCCCATTTCGCCTCACCTCGCGTTTATAATGTCAGATAAAACAAGCACTTGATGTATTGTAACAGAATGACATATTCTCACCTCCGGGTCCTAGGAACACCAGGCGAAATCTTACCTCAACGTGTGCTGAAAGCATAACGTTATCTCCACAGGTAATTACAGAAAATAGAGCCGTGTCTTTTAGGACCTCGCTAATAGCCACTTGTGTGATACGTTGCAGGCCAGATTGATATCCTGGGTGACACCCAGCTGAGTTGCCTGGTGTTTCAGAATAGGGCTGGAATTGAGGTCTACTCGTTGCAACTGGTGCCGCTCATTCACAAACTGATCATGCCACATTCTGTGTGGAAGAACATGGTTTGTCCATCTCCTAAGTGATCATACGCGCTTCAGACATGGGTGAACAATACAACATACATTTTGTGTTGGTTAATGAGAGTCGTGGAAAACTGAAATTAGTAATAGTTTTAGGATCTTTGCGAACGAGGATATTCTAAACCTTGACTTTCTAGATATACGACGACTTGATAAAACGTGTTTTGATAACATGGCCAATCGTTGCAACTTTAATTGTCATTGAAGTGATTAAAAAAGTAATAACTTGTCTTAAATATTTAATATTCCCCTGGTCCTACAAGTTCTATTTATAGAAAAATAATAGATTCAAGAGGTGGTATTATTTTTGTATACCACTGAAACAGGACAGGGTATTCCTTTAATCATCTCGTGAGGTTATGGACAAGACAATCCTTTAACCAATTACTGACACAGGCTAGTAAACCGAATTCTCGACGACCCAAACACATTGTAGCATAAAAACACAGGCTTACCTCCAAATGAGTGGAATGCTGATATGTTACGCGAGTGTGTACGTATTCGTGAAGATCCGTGTTAGAATAGGTCTTCCGCAACCCATGCTTGTCGTAAAAAGTGACTGTCACGGGATCGGGTGGTCAGGCTCGCTGACTTGGTTGATGCATGTCATCGTTTCCCAATTGCGTGGATCGACGCTCATGATGTCAATCACTGGATTGTCTGGTCCAGACTCGGTTATTTACAGACCGCATTCATATAGATGGAATATTGCCGAGTGCGGAGTTAAACAATCAACAAACAAATAAACCAAAACATAACAAAACAACAAAAACAAACAAACGTATTCGGTGTCAACAAGTTGACTTGTATTCTCTACAGTTGTCCTTATTGTAACAGTTACGCTTGTCTAATGACACGTGTTCTTGTTTAATGTTGGACGATGCTGGAAAAAGGTCGATACGTGTATTGATTTAGGTATTTATAAAAGATGTTTAATTATCTTTCGTCCATGGTTAGTGATGAAATTCTCCATGCATACAGCATTGATTTGCAATTTGAGAAATACATGTTCAGATCTGTTTGACAATTTAGAAATCTTTCCGTGTGTTAGCTGGTATATGCCAAGAAGTAATAGGTTCTATGCAGCAGATATACATGCAACATATCGAGACCATCTACAACATATGTACATACAACATATCGTTACTATCTACAACATATATACATACACCATATCGTTACTATCTACAGCATATCGTTATTATCTACAACATATGTACCTACAACATATCGTTACTATCTACGATATATGTACATACAACATATCGTTACTATATACAACATATGTACATGCAACATATCGTTACTATCTACAACATATCGTTACTATACACAACATATCATTACTATATACAACATATGTACATGCAACATATCGATACCATCTACAACATATGTACATACAACATATCGTTACTATCTACAACATATATACATGCAACATATCGTTACTATCTACAACATATGTACATGCAACATATCGTTACTATCTACAACATATCGTTACTATCTACAACATATCATTACTATATACAACATATCGTTACTATCTACAACATATCGTTACTATCTACAACATATCGTTACTATCTACAACATATGTACATGCAACATATCATAACTATCTACAGCATATCGTTACTATCTACAACAAATGTACACACAACATATCGTTACTATCTACAACATATCGTTACTATCTACAACATATGTACATGCAACATATCATAACTATCTACAACATATCGTTACTATCTACAACATATGTACATACAACACATCGTTACTATCTACAACATATGTACATACAACATATCGTTACTATCTACAACATATGTACATGCAACATATCATAACTATCTACAACATATCGTTACTATCTACAACAAATGTACATACAACACATCGTTACTATCTACAACATATATACATGCAACATATCGTTACTATCCACAACATATGTACAAACAACATATCGTTACTATCTACAACATATCGTTACTATCTACAACATATCATTACTATATACAACATATCGTTACTATTTACAACATATCGTTAATATCCACAACATATGTACAAACAACATATCGTTACTATCTACAACATATCGTTACTATCTACAACATATCGTTACTATCTACAACATATCATTACTATATACAACATATCGTTACTATCTACAACATATGTACATGCAACATATCATAACTATCTACAACATATCGTTACTATCTACAACATATGTACCTACAACATATCGTTACTATCTACAACATATATACATGCAACATAGCGTTACTATCTACAACATATGTACATACAACATATCGTTACTATCTACAACATATCGTTACTATCTACAACATATCATTACTATATACAACATATGTACATACAACATATCGTTACTATCTACAAAGTATCGTTACTATTTACAACATATGTACATGCAACATATCATTACTATCTACAACATATCGTTAGTATCTACAACATATCGTTACTATACACAACATATGTACATGCAACATATTGTTACTATCTACAACATATGTACATACACCATATCGTTACTATCTACAACATATCGTTACTATCTACAACATATGTACATGCAACATATCATAACTATCTACAACATATCGTTACTATCTACAACATATGTACATACAACATATCGTTACTATCTACAACATATATACATGCAACATATTGTTACTATCTACAACATATGTACATACACCATATTGTTACTATCTACAACATATCGTTACTATCTACAACATATGTACATGCAACATATCGTTACTATCTACAACATATCGTTACTATCTACAACATATGTACATACTTCATATCGTTACTATCTACAACATATCGTTACTATCTACAACATATCAGTAGTATATACAACATATGTACATGCAACATATCGTTACTATCTACAACATATCGTTACTATCTACAACATATCGTTACTATCTACAACATATATACATGCAACATATCGTTACTATCTACAACATATGTACATACAACATATCGTTACTATCTACAACATATCGTTACTATCTACAACATATGTACATGCAACATATCGTTACTACCTACAACATATCGTTACTATCTACAACATATGTACATACTTCATATCGTTACTATCTACAACATATCGTTACTATACACAACATATCAGTAGTATATACAACATATGTACATGCAACATATCGTTACTATCTACAACATATCGTTACTATCTACAACATATCGTTACTATCTACAACATATGTACATACAACATATCGTTACTATCTACAACATATCGTTACTATCTACAACATATGTACATGCAACATATCATTACTATCTACAACATATCGTTACTATCTACAACATATGTACATACAACATATCGTTACTATCTACAACATATCGTTACTATACACAACATATGTACATGCAACATATCGTTACTATATACAACATATGTATATACAACATATCGTTACTATCTACAACATATCGTTACTATCTACAACATATCGTTACTATCTACAACATATGTACATACAACATATCGTTACTATCTACAACATATCGTTACTATCTACAACATATGTACATACAACATATCGTTACTATCTACAACATATCATTACTATATACAACATATGTACATGCAACATATCGTTACTATCTACAACATATCGTTACTATGTACAACATATCGTTACTATCTACAACATATATACATGCGGCATATCGTTACTATATACAACATATATACATGCGGCATATCGTTACTATCTACGGCATATATACATACAACATATCGTTACTATCTACAACATATATACATACAACATATCGTTACTATCTACAGCATATATACATGCAACATATCGTTACTATCTACAGCATTCATACATACAACATATCGTTGCTATCTACAACATATATACATACAACATTTCGTTACCATCTACAACACATATACATACAACATTTTGTTACCATCTAAAACATATCGTTCCTGTCTATAAGAACTCCGTGAACAATAATATCCATGCAGCATGTGTACAGTTGCCCAACAACATAATTGACAATCAGATGAAAATGTGCGAGTCACGCAACTTAGTTATTCTCCTTTGGACCTTATTCTTTTAACAAGATCCCAGTATTTTGGGATGAATAAATTAGATAACGAAATTGTACATCATTTTAAAGATTTTTGTTCCCCTTTTATTGTCTTTATTTCTGGAATAAAGAAAGTCATATATCTAATACTGCTACTTGAAGACATAATAACTTGAATCAACTCAAGTCATACCTTTGATGGCATATTGTAACATTCACGACTGCCGGTGGTCGATAAACCATACACTTGAAGACCCTTTGGAGCCAAGCATATGCTGATATCTTAAAAAGCAGTGTCGGTGCCACGTGGGTGGACCCCTAAACCAACCCAGTAGAAACTTATAATGAACCGAGATACCGACAGTTTTATAATCTATATTAATTGTTTACAATTGTGTTGGTTACACTACACTTACCTAATAACAACAGGCTGGCAGTTGAGATAACAATGGTAGAAACTGTTATATTACTGGTATGTTGTTCAAAGCCCATGACGCGAGTCTACTGGGGTAATTGCTGTGTGCACACGCCATATGTGTGTGGTTGAGTATATAATTAAGATACAGACGTATGATTAATATGGATTCACACCCTCGTGAGTTTTTTAATAATCTTCTGTTCGCACAGCGGTTTTTGTACATGCCTGTGCAGTATGTCCATTGCGTGACCTTCATGAGTATCGTATACATACTAGTATACGGTCTTGTCCGTGACCATGAAGAGTGTTTACACACCGCCGTGTAGGCCTCCTGTACGTCACCTTGCTGAGTGTTTATACATGGCCGTGTAGACCGCCCTGTACGTGACACTGCTGAGTGTTTATATATGGCCATGTAGACCGTCTCGTTCGTGACACTGCTGAGTGTTTATACATGGCCGTGTAGACCGTCTTGTACGTAACCCTGCTGAGTGTTTATACATGGCCGTGTAGACCGCCCTGCGCGTGACCCTGCTGAGTATATATACATGGCCGTGTAGACCGTCTTATACGTGACCCTGCTGAGTGTTTATACATGGCCGTGTAGACCGTCTCGTACGTGACACTGCTGAGTGTCTATACATGGTCGTGTAGACCGTATTGTCCGTGACCCTGCTGAGTGTTTATGCATGGCCGTGTAGACTGTCCTGTACGTGACCCTGCTAAGTGTTTATGCATGGCCGTGTACACTGCCCTGTACGTGACACTGCTGAGTGTTTATATATGGCCGTGTAGACCGCCCTGCACGTAACCCTGCTGAGTGTTTATACATGGCCGTGTAGACCGTCTCGTTCGTGATCCTGCTGAGTGTTTATACATGGCCGTGTAGACCATTTCGTTCGTGACCCTGCTGAGTGTTTATACATGGCCGTGTAGACCGCCCTGAAGGTGACCCTACTCAGTGTTTATACATGGCAGTGAAGACCGCCCTTTACGTGACACTGCTGAGTATTTATACATGGCCGTGTAGACCGTCTTCTCCTTGACCCTGCTGAGTGTTTATACATGGCCGTGTAGATCGTCTCGTACGTGACCCTGCTGAGCGTTTATACATGGCCGTGTAGACCGCCCTGAAGGTGACCCTGCTGAGTGTTTATACATGGCCGTGTAGACCGCCCTGTACGTGACACTGCTGAGTGTTTATACATGGCCGTGTAGACCGTCTCGTACGTGACCGTGATGAGTGTTTATACAAGGCCGTGTAGACCGCCCTGTACGTGACCCTGCTGAATGTTTATACATGGCCGTGTAGACCGTCCTCTCCGTGACCCTGCTGTGTGTTTATACATGGCCGTGTAGACCGTCCTCTCCGTGACCCTGCTGAGTGTTTATACATGGCCGTGTACACCGCCCTGTACGTGACACTGCTGAGTGTTCATACATGGCCGTGTAGACCGTCTCGTACGTGACACTGCTGAGTGTTTATACATGGCCGTGTAGACCGTCTCGTACGTGACCCTCCTGAATGTTTATACATGGCCGTGTAGACCGTCCTCTCCGTGACCCTGCTGAGTGTTTATACACGGCCGTGTAGACCGTCCTCTCCGTGACCCTGCTGAGATTTTATACAAGGCCGTGTACACCGCCCTGTACGTGACACTGCTGAGTGTTTATACATGGCCGTGTAGACCGCCCTGAAGGTGACCCTGATGAGTGTTTATACATGGCCGTGTAGACCGTCTCGTTCGTGACCCTGCTGAGTGTTTATACAAGGCCATGTAGACCGCCCTGTACGTGACCCTGCTGAATGTTTATACATGGCAGTGTAGACTGTCCTGTACGTGACCCTGCTAAGTGTTTATGCATGGCCGTGTACACCGCCCTGCACGTGACACTGGAGAGTGTTTATACATGGACGTGTAGACCGCTCTGTACGTGACCCTGCTGAGCGTTTATAGATGGCCGTGTAGACCGCCTTGTACGTAACCCTGCTGAGTGTTTATGCATGGCCGTGTAGACTGTCCTGTACGTGACCCTGCTGAGTGTTTATACATGGCCGTGTATACCGTCTTGTACGTGACCCTGCTGTGTGTTTATGCATGGCCGTGTATACCGTCTTGTACGTGACCCTGCTGAGTGTTTATGCATGGCCGTGTATACCGTCTTGTACGTGACCCTGCTGAGTGTTTATGCATGGCCGTGTAGACTGTCCTGTACGTGACCCTGCTAAGTGTTTATGCATGGCCGTGTACACCGCCCTGTACGTGACACTGCTGAGTGTTTATATATGCCCGCGTAGACCGCCCTGCACGTAACCTTGCTGAGTCTTTATACATGGCCGTGTAGACCGTCTTGTACGTGACCCTGCCGAGTGTTTATACACGGCCGTGTAGACCGTCTCGTACGTGACACTGCTGAGTGTTTATACATGGCCGTGTAGACCGTCTCGTTCGTGACCCTGCTGAGTGTCTATACATGGCCCTGTAGACCGTCCTCTCCGTGACCCTGCTGAGTGTTTATACATGGCCGTGTAGACCGTCTCGTGCGTGACCCTGCTGAGTGTTTATACAAGGCCGTGTAGACCGTCTCGTTCGTGACCCTGCGGAGTGTTTATACAAGGCCGTGTAGACCGCCCTGTTCGTGACACGGCTGAGTGTTTATGCATGGCCGTGTAGACCGAACTGTGTGTGATTCTGCTGAGTGTTTATATATGGACGTGTAGATCGTCTCGTACGTGACCCTGCTGAGTGTTTATACATGGCCGTGTAGACCGCCCTGAAGGTGACCCTACTGAGTGTTTATACATGGCCGTGTAGACCGCCCTGTACGTGACACTGCTGAGTGTTTATACATGGCCCTGTAGACCGCCCTGTACGTGACCCTGCTGAATGTTTATACATGGCCGTGTAGACCGTCCTCTTCGTGACACTGCTGAGTGTTTATACATGGCCGTGTAGACCGCCCTGTACATGACCCTGCTGAGTGTTTATACAAGGCAGTGTAGACCGTCTCGTTCGTGACCCTGCTGAGTGTTTATGCATGGCCGTGTAGACCGCCCTGTACGTGACACTGCTGAGTGTTTATACATGGCCGTGTAGACCGTCCTCTCCGTGACCCTGCTGAGTGTTTATACACGGCCGTGTACACCGCCCTGTACGTGACACTGCTGAGTGTTTATACATTGCCGTGTAGACCGCCCTGAAGGTGACCCTGCTGAGTGTTTATACATGGTAGTGTAGACCGTCTCGTTCGTGACCCTGCTGAGTGTTTATACATGGCCGTGTAGACCGCCCTGTACGTGACCCTGCTGAATGTTTATACATGGCCGTGTAGACCGTCCTCTCCGTTACCCTGCTGAGTGTTTATACATGGCCGTGTAGACCGTCTTGTTCGTGACCCTGCTGAGTGTTTATACAAGGCCGTGTAGACCGCCCTGTACGTGACCCTACTGAGTGTTTATACATGGCCGTGTGGAACTCCCTGTTTGTGACCCTGCTGAGTGTTTATACAAGGCCGTGTAGACCGTCTCGTTCGTGACCCTGCTGAGTGTTTATACAAGGCCGTGTAGACCGCCCTGTACGTGACACTGCTGAGCGTTTATAGATGGCCGTGTAGACCGCCTTGAATGTGACACTGCTGAGTGTCTATACATGGCCGTGTAGACCGCCCTGCACGTAACCCTGCTGAGTGTTTATATATGGCCGTGTAGACCGTCTTGTACGTGACCCTGCTGAGTGTTTATGCATGGCCGTGTTGACTGTCCTGTACGTGACCCTGCTAAGTGTTTATACATGGACGTGTAGACCGCCCTACACGTAACCTTGCTGAGTCTTTATACATGGCCGTGTAGACCGTCTCGTACGTGACACTGCTGAGTGTTTATACATGGCCGTGTAGACCGTCTCGTACGTGACCCTACTGAGTGTTTATACATGGCCGTGTGGAACTCCCTGTTTGTGACCCTGCTGAGTGTTTATACAAGGCCGTGTAGACCGTCTCGTACGTGACACTGCTGAGTGTTTATACATGGCCGTGTAGACCGTCTTGTACGTGACCCTGCTGAGTGTTTATACATGGCCGTGTAGACCGTCTCGTACGTGACACTGCTGAGTGTTTATACATGGCCGTGTAGACCGTCCTCTCCGTGACCCTACTGAGTGTTTATACATGGCCGTGTGGAACTCCCTGTTTGTGACCCTGCTGAGTGTTTATACAAGGCCGTGTAGACCGTCTCGTACGTGACACTGCTGAGTGTTTATACATGGCCGTGTAGACCGTATTGTTCGTGACCCTGCTGAGTGTTTATACATGGCCGTGTAGAACTCCATGTAAAGTGACCCTGCTGAGTGTTTATACAAGGCCGTGTAGGCCGTATTGACCGTGACCCTGCTGAGTGTTTATACAAGGCCGTGTAGACCGTATTGTCCGTGACCCTGCTGAGTGTTTGTACATGGCCGTTTAGGCCCCCTGTACGTGACCCCGCTGAGTGCGTAGATGCAAGAACACAAAACCTCTGAAACGCTCGCATCACAGGGAATTTATTGTCAGTGTCATATCTTCAACGTTTCACACTGAAAGTTTCGTTTGCATCGCGAACTGTTAACGTTGTACTGATGCTTCCAGTGACGAAGTGACGAGGTGACGAGGTTTAGGAAAAAATGTGCTCCAACATACTTTCATACAGATAACATGGAGGATCTGTACATCTAATTCATGGAGATTGTGTGCTGACACCTGATCACATGACAAGAGGAAGTGAAACTGGGGCTTCAATATACATTTCAGATTATACAAAAAACTCATTCCTGAAACCTGGGTTTGAAGTCACAACCAGCAACTTTTCTGGTATTCAAGTCTACATTTATATCAATTGGACCACAGAGAAGCATGAGAGCTCCTGAACAAATTAACATCATAAACCTAATCAGTAGAAAAAACTTTCATCTTGGCATATTCACACTCAGCCCTTTAACACACTTTAGGCGTTTAACAGATAAAAGAAATGTGAGATGTAAGTATAATATTCAACTGCAGTATATAACTGTTCAGCATTAGCTGGGACAAGCAGGACAAGTTTGTGAATTGGCCTTCGAAGTTCCGAGTCTTTTGTCTTGAGAACCACACTTCTCACTTTGCCAGCAGCGTCAGGTTCAGTCCTACTGACACGAGCCAGGCACTTCTGGGGAAATTGTCATCTTTGATAAGTACAACATCATTATACTGAAAGTTGCGATGTGGAGTGTACCATTTCTGTCTGTGTTGCAGTGAACAGAGATATTCCAGTGAACAGAGATATTCCTTCTTCCAGCGGGACCAGAAGACTTCAGCTAGGTGTTGTAACCGTCTCCATCGACGACGTGCATGTACAGCAGAGGGCTAAAACACTCCAGGAGGTGGGATATAAGCACTTGCATTTACCAGAGATTAGGTCCCTGGCATCACTGGATACAGTTGTAAGAGGCCTTGAACTGAGAATGGCCTCAACTTCACTGTGTAAAGTTCTATACAGCTCTTCTTCAAGGCGTTCACCAAATTCTTGTAGGGGTGGATTGAGAACGTTCCAAACCGACCTTATCAATCTTTCCCACACACCTCCAATGTGACTAGCTGAGGGCGGATTAAACTTCCAGATGATGTTTTGTTTGAGGAAGTAAGACTGAGTTTTAGACTGATCTATATCTTCAATTGCCTGACGAAGTTCTCTGGATGCACTTACGAAGTCTGTACAATTGTCACAAAAAAATTCTTTGACAGGTCCTCTACGAACAATGAAATAGCGAAGTGAATTTATGAATGAGTCGGTGTCTTGGGAATTGGCAGTCTCGATATGCACAGCTCTGCTAGCAAGACAAGTGAATAGAACGCCTTCCTTGACAGTATGAGGTCCAAAAAAATCAAGTCCAGTAGACGTGAAAAGTGGTGATGCCTGAACACGGCTAGCAGGTAAATCAGACATCATCTGCACACTGCTTGGCTTCTTAAATCTTCTACAAACCATACTTCTCACAGCAGAGTTGGCATTTGGAATCCAATACTTTTCCCTCAGAGCAGATATGACATGACTTCTGCCAACATGCCCTAAACTACCATGGATTTGGCGAACAATGAGTATAGCTACATGACTTTTACGAGGCAGTGGAACTGGATACTTCATCCCATCAGATATATCAGCCTTGCTTAACCGCCCACCCACACATAGCAAACCATTGATGATAACTGGATCCAAACATCGAATTGAACTATTTCTTGGCAACTTGAATGAAATGCCTTGTTCTCTGTGTCCTGAAAGCATGGCAAATTCAGGTTCATATACTGCTTTCTGAACAAAAGTGAGTATACTGCTTTCTGAATCTTTAAGCTCTTGAACAGACACTGGTGCATTTACTGAGCATCTGTCTTTCTTTTCAGTACTGTTTTGCTAAGATTTTATTTGATGAAAATTGAAGAATCTGCGGTAGATTGCCAATGATCTTTTCAACTAATACCAGGAAGAATAATGATGGATAAGTCTATCCGCAGGATCTACATTGCAGGAAGATTTTCCTTCGTGTGAGGTTGTGATACCTAAAGTTTCTGTTGATTCATGAAATTCAGATACAGGAAATTTAGAATCTGGCAGTCTAAAGAATGATGTTCCTTCAAACCAGTCTTTGCATGTCAAGAATTTTGAACAGCTAGATCCTCGGGAAGCAACGTCAGCTTGATTGGATTTAGAAGCTATGTACTTCCACTGTTCGTGATTAGTATAATCTCTAATCAACTTCACTCTGTTGGTCACAAAGACTGGAAATCTGCTTTTCTCATTGCTAATGTAATGGAGAACAGTAGTGGAGTCTGTATAGTAAGTGATACTATCGATATCCAGATCCAGTTCCTTCAGCAAAAACTGACCAATCTTCACAGAAACAGTAGCTGCTGTCAACTCTAATCGTGGAATTGTCTGATGTTTCAAGGGAGCTAGTCTAGCTTTTCCAAGAAGTAGAGAAGTGTGAATGCTTCCACTGACATCGAATAATCTGATGTAGGCAGAAAAACCATAGCCTGTAGTACTAGCATCTGAAAATATTTGAAGCTGCCGAGAAGCAACTTTGCCAAGGAATGGAGGTTTCAGTCATCTTCTTACTGTCAAACAATTGAGCAATTCCATATCCTGAAGCCATTTCAACCAACGGCACGTGTATCCAGGTCCGACATCCTCATCCCAGTCAAGAGATTTGTCCTTGCACAGATCTTTAAGTATCTTCTTTGCTGACAGCAACACAGGGGATACAAGCCCAGGGGGTCATATAGTGATGATACCATTGAGAGAATTCCTCTTCTAGTGAATGGTTTTTCAGGCAAGTCAACCCATATACTTAAAACTATCCAAGGCAATGTCCCATTGCATGCCCAGTGCTCTTTCCATTGGAACAACATTATAGCTAAGATCAACAGATTGTATTTCCTTTGAACGGTGTTCTTGAGGAATTGTAAATAACACTGCTTTGTTGTTGCTTGTAAACTTTGTTAGATTGAAACCACCATCTGCACATGCCTGTCTCAGGTTTCTAATCAATTCAGTTGCTATTTCATCGTTTTCTGCAGACTTCAAACAATCGTCAACATAGAAGTTCATTTCAATGGTTTGTGCCACTTTGTCATAATATTTGCCTCTTGCTTTGCTTGCAGTAATTCTCAAAGCATAATTTGCAATCGTTGGAGAAGAAACAGTTTCAAAGGTGTGCACTGTCATGCGGTACTCTTTCAATTCATTGTGGACGTCACCATCAGACCACCATAGAAAACGTAAATAGTCCTGATGCTTCTGAGGAACTTTCGCCTGATGGAACATCGATTCCACATCTCCCATAAATGCAACTTGATCTAATCGAAACCGAGTCAAAACACTGATGAGAGAGTTGGTTAAGTCAGGGCCTTGGAGGAGAACACCATTAATAGAAAACCCATCAGATTTGGCACTGCAGTCAAAGACGACTCTTATTTTGGGGTTGATAAACTCCATGATGGGGTAGGCTTACCAGGTAGCTCGTCTTCAGGAATTTCAGTTGCATATCCTTTAGCCAATATTGTGCTCATGAATTTCACATAATCTTTTTGGTAAGTATCATTCTTTAACATTTTCTCCTTTTGCCACAGAATTCTTTTCACGGCTTGTTTTTTATTACAGGGCATCAAACTATCATTTCTGAATGGAAGAGGAATTTCAAAATGACCATCCACAAACCTCAGATCTTCCTCATTCTCCTTCATGAAACGTTGATCTTCAGCAGAGTAACCACGCTCGCCAGGTCTAACTCATTGAATTCCAGTTCAAACAATACAGTACAGCATCAGGTGAAACACGTTCCATAATCTTCTAGTTTTCTTTCAGGACAATTTTGTTGGAAACAACAGTTTTATCTTGAGCGTTACACTTGATTTGAAGAGGTCCATTAACTGTCCACTCATGATTGTACCTCACTGCAAAAGGTCCTTTGGCTTGTGTGGGAATAACTTCCAGTGGTCGGCTGCACAGAGCGGCTGCACAGTTAATTCCGATGAGAATTCCGATATCAAGATCCGGTATTTATCGTGGTATCATATCTGAAACATCCTTAAGATGTGGCATTTTCATCAACAGTTCATGTTTAGGAATGTGATTGTGGTCAACAGGCTTGACTTCCTTACAAAATGTGCGTGGCAAAGTTAGAGAATGGTCGTCTGCAAGGACAGAGATAACTAGATCACATACCACTTGTGTACTCAGTTCCATTCATCGTTTGCAGTTTCAATGTTGTCGGGGTTTGTCCTTAAGGTCTTCAGTAATGAAGCATCCTGTGATGCCATTATCCAGCATGGCATACGTTGTCTCATTTTAACCGGAAGAATTGGCTGCAGGATGGTGTAAGACACATTGGATCGTTGAGAACCACAGAATGTAGCAACTGTAGTTACCTGTTTTAAAGTGTCATCACTGGTCTTCACTTCTGTTGAGTCAGAGAGTTGCTGCCTCCTGATTGGCTGAAAGTTAGTGTCACGAAGAGCGGTTGGGTGACGCTTACTGCAATATTTACTAGTCCTCTTCTTCATACAACCCTTGGATGCGTGATTCAAGCCATAGCAACTGAAGCACCTGCTATTTTCTTTTATATATGCCTGCCATTCATCTAAAGATTTCTGTAGAAATGTCTTACAGTCATCAAGGTCATGTGATTGCTTACAAAAATAACATCGGAGAAAAATGTGTTTAGATGTGTCAGTAGTAACTTGAGTTGCAAAAGTAGTTGATTGAGACTTGCTAGAAGACTGTTTGTTCTTATCAGGATGCTTATCCTTACGTTTAGTGTCTTCAAGTTTGTAAGAAAGAGCCTGCTTACCAAAGGTTGGTTCATTGGCAGATCTTGCAGCAAAGTCTTTTCATGACAACAGCATTCTCATCTTCCTCAAGTTCACTGCAAGAAAGATCTACACATGATCTGTAAGAGAAAAACAAATCATTAAATCTATCAAAACCAGTGTTGACCGAATGTAAATTGTCATAATTGTCCATCAAACGATCAAGTCCATTTTCTTCTTTGTACAAGCTGAAGGAGCAGCAACAGTTTTAGCTTTCATAAAACGTAAATGTTCACTGATTCCCTTTTCTGTTAAACTTCTCTGTTGACGTAAACGTCCACAATCATCATTCTCACAATCCAAGGATTCTCACGGTGAAAGTTTTTCTCAACATTCTGTCCATCAGGGACGTTACAAACATGAACACTTGTGATGCCATTATCTCACATTAGCACAACACAAGATCAAGATCACAATACTGGATCACATCATCAGTACAGTCGTTGAACACTGCTGACCTTCCAATCTTCCAAGGATTGTTCTTATACAGTCAACACTGCTGGCCATCAACACTTGTAACGATTTACCTTTACAGTAGTTAAACACTGCTGGCCCTCCGCACACTCCATGAACATCACGGCGGAGTTAACGTTGATATGTTGCCTGCCTATCACGGTCTGTAAAGTTTTCTAAACAAGTGTAAATGCAAGAACACAAAACCTCTGAAACGCTCGCATCACAGGGAATTTATTGTCAGTGTCATATCTTTCAACGTCTCACACTGAAAGTTCCGTTTGCATCGCGAGCTGTTAACGTTGAACTGATACTTCCAGTGACGAAGTGACGAGGTTTAGAAAAGATTGTGCTCCAACATACTTTCATACAGACTGTGACAATCGGCAGGCAACATGGAGGATCACACAGCACATGTAGACCGCCCTGTAAGTGACCCTGTTGAGTGTTTATGCATGGCCGTGTAGACCGAACTGTGCGTGACTCTGCTGAGTGTTTTATATGGCCGTGTGGACCGCCCTGTACGTGACACTGCTGAGTGTTTATGCATGGCCCTGTAGACCGAACTGTGCGTGACCCTGCTGAGTGTTTATGCATGGCCGTGTAGACCTCCCTGTACGTGACCCTGCTGAGTGTTTATATATGGCCGTGTAGACCGCCCTGTACGTGAACCTGCTGAGTGTTTACATATGGCCATGTAGACCGCCCTGAATGTGACACTGCTGAGTGTCTATACATGGCCGTGTAGACCGCCCTGCACGTAACCCTGCTGAGTGTTTATACATGGCCGTGTAGACCGTCTTGTACGTGACCCTGCTGAGTGTTTATGCATGGCCTCCCTGTACGTGACCCTCCTAAGTGTTTATACATGGCCGTGTAGGCCACCCTGTATCTGACCCTGCTGAGTGTTTCTATAATGCCGTATAGAACATCTTGTACGTGACCCTTTTAAATGTTTTAACATGGCTGCATAGTACGCCTTGTACGTCACCCCGCTGAGTGTTTATACATGGCCGTGTAGACCGCCCTGTATGTGACACTGCTGAGTGTTTACACATGGCCGTGTAGACCGCCCCGTACGTGACATTGCTGAGTGTTTATACATGGCCGTGTAGACTGTCCTGTACGTGACACTGCTGAGTGTTTAATCATGGCCGTGTAGACCTCCCTGTACGTGACCCTGCTGAGTGTTTATACATATCCGTGTAGACCGCCATGTACGTGATCCCGCTGAGTGTTTATACATGGCCTCCCTCTACGTGACCCTGATGTGTGTTTATACATATCCGTGTAGACCGCCATGTACGTGATCCCGCTGAGTGTTTATACATGGCCTCCCTCTACGTGACCCTGATGTGTGTTTATACATGGACGTGTATGTCCCCTGTACGCGACCCTCCTAAGTTTTTTTATACATGGTCGTGTAGACCGCCCTGTACGTGACTCTGCTGAGTGTTTATAGATGGTCGTGTAGACCGCCCTGTAAGTGACCCTGCTAAGTGTTTATACATATCCGTGTAGACCGCCATGTACGTGATCCTGCTGAGTGTTTATGCATGGCCGTGTAGACTGTCCTGTACGTGACTCTGCTGAATGTTTATATATGGCCGTGTAGACCGCCCTGTACGTGACTCTGCTGAGTGTTTATATAAGGCCGTGTAGACCGCCCCGTACGTGACACTGTTGAGTGTTTATGCATGGCCCTGTAGACCACCCTGTATCTGACCCTGCTGAGTGTTTGTATAATGCCGTATAGAACGTCTTGTACGTGACCCTGCTGAGTGTTTTTGCATGGCCGTGTAGACCGTCTTGTACGTCGCCCCGCTGAGTGTTTATTATACATGGCCGTGTAGACCTCCCTGTTCGTGACACTGCTGGGTGCTTATACATGGCCGTGTAGACCGCCCCGTACGTGACCCTGCTGAGTGTTTATACATGGCCGTTCTGACCGCCCTGTACGTGACACTGCTGAGTGTTTATACATATCTGTGTAGACCGCCATGTACGTGACCCCGCTGAGTGTTTATACATGGCCTCCCTGTACGTGACCCTGATGTGTGTTTATACATGGCCATGTAGGTCCCCTGTACGTGACCCTCCTAAGTGTTTATATACATGGTCGTGTAGACCGCCCTGTACGTGACACTGCTGAATGTTTATACATGTCGAGGTAGACCTCCCTGCACGTGGACCTGCTGAGTTTTTATAAATGGCCGTGTAGACTTCCCTGTACGTGACCCTGCTGAGTGTTTATTCATGGCCGTGTAGACCGTCTTGTACGTGACCCTGCTGAGTGTTTTTGCATGGCCGTGTAGACCGTCTTGTACGTCGCCCCGCTGAGTGTCTATTATACATGGCCGTGTAGACCTCCCTGTACGTGACACTGCTGGGTGCTTATTCATGGCCGTGTAGACCGCCCTGTACGTGAACCTGCTGAGTGTTTATGCATGGCCGTGTAGATCGCCCTGTGCATGACCCTGCTGAGTTTTTATACATGGCCGTGTAGACTTCCCTGTACGTGACCCTGCTGAGTGTTTATACATGGCCTCCCTGTACGTGACACTGCTGGGTGCTTATACATGGCCGTGTAGACCGCCCTGTACGCGACCCTGCTGAGTGTTTATACATGGCCGTGTGGACCGCCCTGTACGTGACACTGCTGAGTGTTTATACATATCTGTGTAGACCGCCATGTACGTGACCCCGCTAAGTGTTTATACATGGCCTCCCTGTACGTGACCCTGATGTGTGTTTATACATGGCCATGTAGGTCCCCTGTACGTGACCCTCCTAAGTGTTTATATACATGGTCGTGTAGACCGCCCTGTACGTGACACTGCTGAGCGTTTATACATGTCGAGGTAGACCGCCCTGTACGTGACCCTGCTGAGTGTTTATACATGTCGAGGTAGACCTCCCTGCACGTGAACCTGCTGAGTTTTTATACATGGCCGTGTAGACTTCCCTGTACGTGACCCTGCTGAGTGTTTATACATGGCCTCCCTGTTCGTGACCCTCATGTGTGTTTATACATGGCCGTTTAGGTCCCCTGTACGTGACCCTCCTATGTGTTTATAAACATGGTCGTGTAGACCGCCCTGTACGTGACCCTCCTGAGTGTTTATAGATGGTCGTGTAGGCCACCCTGTATCTGACCCTGCTGAGTGTTTGTATAATGCCGTATAGAACGTCTTGTACGTGACCCTGCTGAGTGTTTATTCATGGCCGTGTAGACCGTCTTGTACGTGACCCTGCTGAGTGTTTTTGCATGGCCGTGTAGACCGTCTTGTACGTCGCCCCGCTGAGTGTTTATTATACATGGCCGTGTAGACCTCCCTGTACGTGACACTGCTGGGTGTTTATACATGGCCGTGTAGACCGCCCTGTACGTGACCCTGCTGAGTGTTTATACATGGCTGTATAAAACGTCTTGTACGTGACACTGCTGAGTGTTTATACATGGCCGTGTAGACCGTCCTGTACCCGACACTGCTGAGTGTTTATACATGGCCGTGTAGACCGCCCTGAAGGTGACTCTGCTGAGTGTCTATACATGGCCGGGTTGAACGTCCTGTACGTTACGCTGGTGAATGTCCTTTATATGCCCGTGTTGAACGTTTCACATGTTACCTTGATGTGTGTACTGTATATTTCCATTCAACGTACTGCAGGTGACTTCCTGAACGAGCTCGCAGAATGTTTTGAATGAATTCTAGAACAAGTGCCCATCAAGCATGCAGTATGCCATGTGCTTATTTTAAACATTCATATCGTTGTCTTAGTGGCATTGCCACGAGAATTGATTCCTTATCTTCGATGAATGAATAAAGCTAAACCTAAACCTAATCAGTTTATGAAATACTACTTAAGGCCTTCTTTAACGCTCAAAACACATGTCCAAGGTCTTACAAAATACGAAAATGAAACCATCGTTGTTTTTTAATTACAATCCATATCCTTGTCACTGACACATTATACTGATGTTTTTATAACTACAAAACAGATATTTTGATCTGATCGTCTGATAGAAGAAAAGGTTTATCAAAACACAAGTTCGATAAAGCAAAACAATGGCTAGGTACCTAATCAATGTTCTTGGTCCAATCACGATCTTTATCGCCAAGCCGCCTTTCTTCACACGATTCTATCTATATCATAAGGCGGCTCGAGACATTTGTGTCCTCTCAGATATCCAATCTAACAAAAATTCCTTTTTCTAAAAAAACTTTAAAAATGACAACTTACAATTAGTTCTTAATTTCAGACACATAATTGTTTCTAAAGGAGAAAGTTTACACTGTTTTCTATAATACTGTACTCATAGACACTTATATCCCATGCAACTCTACCTACTACACAGACACTGTTATGTACTGCCTACAAAACTCTACCTACTACCGACATACACTGCTATGTACTACCTACACAACGCTACCTACTACCCACATACACTGTTATGTTCTACCTACACAACTCTAGCTACTACCCACACAAACTGTTATGTACTACCTACATCACTCTACCTACTAACCACACACAGTGTTATGTACTACCTACTCAACTCTAGCTACTACCCCCATACACTGTTATGTACTACCTACACAACTCTACCTACTAACCACACACAGTGTTATGTACTACCTACTCAACTCTAGCTACTACCCCCATACACTGTTATGTACTACCTACACAACTCTACCTACTAACCACACACACTGTTATGTACTACCTACTCAACTCTAGCTACTACCCCCATACACTGTTATGTACTACCTACACAACTCTACCTACTAACCACACACAGTGTTATGTACTACCTACTCAACTCTAGCTACTACCCCCATACACTGTTATGTACTACCTACACAACTCTACCTACTAACCACACACACTGTTATGTACTACCTACACAACTCTACCTACTAACCACACACACTGTTATGTACTACCTACACAACTCTACCTACTACCCCAAACACACTGTTATGTACTACCTACACAACTCTAGCTACTACACACACTGCTATGTACTACCTACTCAACTCTATTACCCTCACACACTGTTATGTACTACCTACGCAACTCTACCTACTACTCACACACACTGTTATGTTCTACCTACACAACTCTAGCTACTACCCACATACACTGTTATGTACTACCTACACAACTCTAGCTACTACCCACACAAACTCTTATGTACTACCTACACAACTCTAGCTACTTCCCACAAACACTGTTATGTACTACCTACACAACTCTAGCTACTACCCACACAAACTCTTATGTACTACCTACACAACTCTAGCTACTTCCCACAAACACTGTTATGTACTACCTACACAACTCTACCTACTACCACAAACACACTGTTATGTACTACCTACACAACTCTACCTACTACCCCAAACACACTGTTATGTACTACCTACACAACTCTAGCTACTACATACACTGTTATGTACTACCTACACAACTCTACCTACTACCTCAAACACACTGTTATGTACTACCTACACAACTCTAGCTACTACACAAACACTGCTATGTACTACCTACACAACGCTACCTACTACCCACACACACTGTTATGTACTACCTACACAACTCTACCAACTCGCCAAGCCGCCTTTCTTCACACGATTCTATCTATATCATAAGGCGGCTCGAGACATTTGTGTCCTCTCAGATATCCAATCTAACAAAAATTCCTTTTTCTAAAAAAACTCTAAAAATGACAACTTACAATTAGTTCTTAATTTCAGACACATAATTGTTTCTAAAGGAGAAAGTTTACACTGTTTTCTATAATACTGTACTCATAGACACTTATATCCCATGCAACTCTACCTACTACACAGACACTGTTATGTACTGCCTACAAAACTCTACCTACTACCGACATACACTGCTATGTACTACCTACACAACGCTACCTACTACCTACATACACTGTTATGTTCTACCTACAAAACTATCCAATGTCATATATCACCTGGCTGAGTATGTTTGACCTCTATATATCCAATTGTATACATCACCAGACTGAGTATGCTTGACCCTCTGTATACTAGTATCCAATTGCATATATCACATGGCTGAGTATTTTTGAGCTCTATATACTGGTATCCAATTGTATATATCACATGGCTGAGTATTTGTGAGCTCTATATACTGGTATCCAATTGCATATATCACCTGACTGAGTATGCTTGACC
The DNA here is from genome assembly GCF_023055435.1 of Haliotis rufescens. Classification (NCBI taxonomy): domain Eukaryota; kingdom Metazoa; phylum Mollusca; class Gastropoda; order Lepetellida; family Haliotidae; genus Haliotis; species Haliotis rufescens. The sequence continues at coordinate 2,720,593 of NW_025964383.1, forward strand.
TCTATATATACTAGTATCCAAATACGTATATCAGCTGGCTGAGTATGCTTGACCCTCTGTATACTAGTGTCCAATTACGTATACCACCTGGTAGAGTATGTTTGACCTCTATATACTAGTATTCGATTGCATATATCACCTGGCTGAGTATTTTTTAGCTCTATATACTGGTATCCGATTGCATATATCACATGGCCGAGTATTTTGTAGCTCTATATACTGGTATCCAATTGAATATATAACATGGCTGAGTATTTGTGAGCTCTATATACTGGTATCCAATTGCATATATCACCTGAGTATGCTTGACTTCTATATATACTAGTATCCAATTACGTATATCAGCTGGCTGAGTATGCTTGACCCTCTGCATACTAGTATCCAATTGCAAATGCCACCTGACTGAGTATTTTTGACCTCTATATACTGGTATCCAATTGCATATATCACCTGGCTGAGTATTTTTGACCTCTATATACTAGTATCCAATTGCATATATCATCTGGCTGAGTATGTTTGACCTCTATATACCAGCATCCAATTGCATATATCATCTGGCTGAGTGTGTTTGACCTCTATATAAAATTACATATACCACCTGACTGAGTATGTTTGAGCTCTTTATACTAGTATCCAATGTCATATATCACCTGGCTGAGTATGATTGACCTCTATATATCCAGTTGTATATATCACCTGGCTGAGTATGCTTGACCTCTATATATACTAGTATCCAATTACGTATATTACCTGGCTGAATATGTTTGACCTCTATATACTGGTATCCAATTGCATATATCACATGGCTGAATATTTTTTAGCTCTATATACTGGTATCCAATTGCATATATCACCTGGCTGAGTATGCTTGACCCTCTGTATACTAGTATCCAATTACGTATACCACCTGGCTAAGTATGTTTGGCCTCTATATACTAGTATCCAATTGCATATATCACCTGGCTTAATATATTTGACCTCTATATACCAGCATTCAATTGCATATATCACCTGGCTGAGTATGTTTGACCCTCTGTATGCTGGTATCCAATTGCATATATCACCTGGTTGAGTGTGTTTGACCTCTATATCCAATTACATATATCACCTGACTGAGTATGTTTGAGCTCTATCCAATTGCATATATCACCCGGTTGAGTATGCTACACCTCTATATAGCCAATTGCATATATCACCTGGCTGAGTATGAGTGACCTCTAGATACTAGTATCCATTTACATATTTTACCTGGCTGAGTATGCTTGACCTCTATATATACTTGTATCCAATACGTAAATCACCTGGCTGAGTATGCTTGACCTATATACATCCAATTGCATATATCACCTGGCTGCGTATGCTGAATCTCCAGATACTAGTATCCAATTGCATATATCACCTGGCTGAGTATGCTTGACCTCTATATATCCAGTTGCATATATCACCTGGCTGAGTCTGCTTGATCTCTTGATACTAGTATCCAATTGCATATATCACATATAAAGTATATTATATTTTTACATATCCAATTGCATATATTGCTTGGCGACTGCTATAACATCACGATATATGCGACTGAAGGCTGCTAGTACCAAAGGTCATGTTCGTGAAGCAAATCAAACATTTTGTGTGATGTCAATTTGATTATTTATGTCACTCTGAGTTTATAATAGTTCACATGGGTGCTGTTTTTTCTCATCGAGTGTCGATATGGACTACGAAGATGGGTAGTTTAAACCAACATTAATGTACTTATTTTGTAGCTGATTCACACTGCTGCCCAGATCACGAACATATTGGACAATTAGTGGCACAATCAATGATCACGTGATTCATGTATAAAATGATGAGACTGCCTCGTGGATCACCACGATCTGTTTATAAATGTAGTCAACTACCACTGTGCAAGGAGAAAATCGTGTGCATATTGGCTTCATTAACGTAATTCACCTTATCCCGGGAAATCCATATTTAATGGGAAAATGAATATTTACATGAAATATCACATTCATCATACCTAAATTATATGACAGTATGGATAATTGACGTTTATCAGCAGTAATTGGATTAGTCAGTTTAGAAACTTTCACAGAATGACATTGTGAAGATATTTTATGCGGAAGCACTGTGGTTTAATATTTCAGTAGATAACTGACTCCCTTTGTCTAGTGTATGTTTTAATACAAATGATGAATAGTAATACTTATTTAAGAGAGTCTCCTGGTACTATTTAACTATCATATCGGACTGATCTCGTTAGAAAATGCAAACGTGATATTAAGCATTAAAGATATAATTCATGCACCTTTTTAAAGCATCATTAATAATCAAAGAAAATGTTGTAAAAGAAAGTAATTGGAATTGACACATCAATATTCCACTATTATTTAAGGACTAATGATGATACCCTGACACCGTGTACATTCGTCAGTACCCAACGTTAAGGTTTGTATTGACCACCAACCGGGCGTACAGACAACCAACAAACACAAAAATAAACCAAGTTTGGTTTAAGATGTTTGCAAGTCCTACCTGAAGCCTGTACACAGCTGTAGGAAGAAGACCTCATGGGGAAGGGAGGTTTGATTGAAACCCTGTCAGGACTCCTGGGTCGATGTGACAGGCTGGAGAGCTTCCTTCGGGGAAACACTCGCCTTGTTCGCTTCCAGACTCTCCTTGCCAGTTTGGTCTCACCACGCCAGCACGAATCCGCCGAGAAGGATACGGCGCTTCGAATTTATAAATTAATTCTTTATTAGTCCGTTTAGGGGCATGTTAGAAGCCGCATTGAGAAGACGGAACGGACATGTATTAATGAAATCTTGCCTGCGGTAGAGAATAAAAGCAGCAATTACTAACTATTGCAGATTTCTTTCATGAAATATACCCAAACTTTCATTGCGTTATCATTTCCTGTGCTGTTTAAAAATATATCTGTGTGCTCTGACAATACTTGCAACAAGCATAGTTAAATAGGTGATTTAATGATCGTGATTAGGACATTACTGTGTATATATGTTGAGAGAATTCAAAACATCAGTCCCATGGATACCTCGAATGTTTCAGTAAGCAAATAATATCAATTCAAAACGACATTTATAGAACCCGAAACATTACATCTAGCAGCTAAACACGGAGACAGCGATATCAAGCACATATGTTACATATCGTGACAGCCTTCAGCTAAACACGGCGATAGTTATATTATGCATCATTTTGACACATTATGACAACTTTCTCTCTGCTAAACACGGCGGTAGCCATACTGTGCACCTTTTGTACATATCGTGAAAAAATTATCTTTGCTACACATGGCGGTACCCATGTCATACATATATGTTACACGTCAATACTGTCAGCGAAACACGACAGTCTCGAGCGCCTAGTCATGCATAGATTTCAATCAGCGAAATACGTTTTCGTGTGTCATTTTGGGAGACATTAGGCAAAGAAAAACCTTTATTTGATCAACCTTCACAATGCAAATAAATATGTAAGATGGTAGTATTCAATCATATAATGTTATTCAATTTGGACGTTTAAAAGAAACACGTACAATATCAATCGACATCTAATGCACTCTTTCGAAGAGTCCATTTTGCTTCTGAGGTCCAGCGTGCACCTCTTTGTGCTGAATCCAGTCTCAGAGACGGTCACATATATGGTTTAATGTTGTATCTGTGATTAATGCCTAATAAACCTGCGGGAACCAGTATTACAGGCTATAGATCTTGATCATATCTGGTATCATAGTAATCTTAAATCCAACCACATAGTCACGCATTGTAACTTGGTATTTTGCCTGGCAACAAACCAGTCATGAAAGCTTCACACAGAGTCGGGTCGCTAATGAGGAATGATAACACAGGAGGATAGGGTTAGAGAAGATTGATTTGTAGGTTTGACAGAAACATCTTAACAACATGTTGTGACATAGGGTTATACAGGTACCTGTAAGGTTATCGAAGTAAAAGCATTAATGCTATAATACTCGGTATGTATGTGTGTGTGTGTGTGTGTGTGTGTGTGCGTGCGTGCGTGCGTGCGTGCGTGCGTGCGTGCGTGCGTGCGTGTGTGTGTGTGTGTGTGTGTATGTATGTATGTATGTATGTATGCATGTATCTCTCTCTCTCTCTCTCTCTCTCTCTCTCTCTCTCTCTCTCTCTCTCTCTCTCTGGCGGTCGGGCAGCTTAGTGGTTAAAGCGTTCGCTCGTCACGCCGAAGACCCGGGTTCGATTCCCGACATGGGTACGAAGCGTGAAGCCCATTTCTGGTATCCCCCGCCGTGATATTGCTGGAATATTGCTAAAAGCGGCGTAAAATCAAACTCACTGACTGACTCAAGAACAGACACACCCTTCCCTCACCATGCGGACAAATCCACAGCGTGTTTGCTTTACAGAACTGAGCAATACCGGACTACTGATCTTGACGTTCTTTGCACGTAGAATGCCTCATATACATTTTAATTAGCGTGTTTAGATCCCAAACACTAACATAAACAACTGTCTCCGTGGTCTAATGTATAGAACATTTGTGTGGAGAGTGGGAGGTCGGTAGTTCCATCCCCTGTCTACGTATTACCTAAAGACGTGAAAATATGGTGAATGTTGTTACTCTACCGGGCGTTCGGCATTAAGGGCAAGTGGGTTACATCCATAAAACCGACATACATCCTTACTGATACAAGCAACTCCACACAGGCGTACATGTAGGTCGCTATATAACTGCAATAATTGTTTCGTGTTGATTCCAAAGTTTAAACGCAAAGCTGAACCCAGAAATCGGCACGTACAGAACTAAATTGTGAAATCAGTAAACAATCACAAAAGATCAATGAATAATATATAATTACATTGAATCACAATTGATTCAGTCTCTAATCATAGAAGGCAATGTAATGGGTCAAATATGTCGCAGCAGCAATATATTTACATGCCCTGTTACAAAAGTCAGTGCACTCACGAACGTCACGAACGTCACGAACTCACTGTATCGTCACAGTCGAATGTTTTGAATGACGAAACAGTGTTGGGAACAGACAGCAAAGGCGGCAATGTTAGTTACGTATTACGTCCGCACTGGGAGAGTAGATAGTCGCAAGCGAGATTGTGGAAGGAGGCCTCGAATTGCCTTTGTCTCGCTCTCGGCCTCGTACATCCAGCCTTCTAGAAATCTGCTTCTCGAAGCGTCTCAAATCATGCAGTTTAACTACAACTGTAAACAAGCTCCCCACAGCGGAGCTCTCTATACCGGGGGTGGGGGAGGTTGGTAAAGACGGTGTTAAGCACTGGGACGTGGTTGGGCTGAAATAAACCACAAGTAATGTAGGTAACTGCTAGCTGTCAAGGTAACAACCAAAGCTCGATATAGTAGGAACAAATAATTCAAAGTGCTGCCACTTACAATCATGAGAAATAAAGTTACAAATATACTAGTATACTGACACACATAATCTTAAATCCCATTTCGCGTCACCTCGCCACAAACCTGACCACATGCTTGTACCCTACTTTAAATGCGTTAGAGATCTAAACTGATTTTAGAATTGTTCAGATTTGTTTTCAAAATTTAAACGTTTGGGATCTTTACATGTTCATAATCTAATCTGTTAAAGTCTAAAACATTTCTAATATGCATATTTGTTTTATAGTTTTACCAAGAAGATTATAACTTTGTATAGTTTCTCTGCGAAGGTGTCGAAGGCCAATAGATGTATTACAACAGAACGGCATCAACACCAATGGCTACCAAGTAAACACCTGTCAGTTTTAAAAAGTGACTATTGAATGCTACTTTATTTAACCAAGTAAAATTAAAACTAACACTGTTCAGGAAATCAATGTAATGTGTTAATATGTTACGACTGAAAAGTATTACCAAATTATGATTATGTGATTGGCCCTTGAAGACCGTGTTTCTTTTGGATTTGGAAATAATATCAAACAATGATCTGTCCTGATTTATCCGTAACATTGTTGTCCTATCACGAATGTTTCGTGCAATACTGTTCACACAATCACTCACCCATGTCTCTTCTATGATATACCGAATAATACGATGCATTGCACCAATAAGGCGTGTTCGTCACAATGGGGTAATAGCAATGAGGATACGCCTGAACATGTGTTCTGCTCGAAGTTGCTGATACAGCTTTCTCAGCTACAGTGCTGGGCCCAAATATCGTGTATGGCTCCGTGTAACGAGTAATTTTGTTTGTTTCTTCGTCCAGTAAACTATGACATTGTTTAAACAGGCCCTTACTTCGTGTGAGCAAATCGAGATACTTTTTCATTCTAAATGGTTTTAAAAAGAAAAAAATCTTCAAGTTACCTAATGCTGTTTATTGAACGGGCCTTCGTGATACAGTTACTGGAGATATTTATGCATGGCATGAGGGAGAGGTTATTCACAAATATAAGATAGCTACGCCATAAATCGCAAAGAACAATGAAGAACGAAACGTGATTTATTTCACGATAAATCATTGCTCTATCGTGACGTTATTTCTGGAGATTCGAAAATGCGGTCGCAACTTGATGACGTGGAAAATTGGACGAAGTCATTTTTTAGAGGGACAGACAGACAGATAATTTATATTTTTATCTCACTGAGTGCACAGAATTATTTACAACAAGAATCGAGGTACATATATAATAGTACACACACCATTCCTTACGGAATTATGGGAGACTAAAACAATATACATGTGTAAGAGACATTTATACAAGGCAGAGACGATAGAATATAAAGTGTAATAGTTAAGACTTATACACATGGTTTCGACGACGGGTAAGTATTGAATAAGCGGTTTTGGCGACATGTTTAACAATATTAACGTTGGGGAATAAAAAGCATAATTTATCTACATCATTCAGATAATCAAAACCTTCTTTAAACATCTAGAACAATATTTTCGAGAGAATTGTGGAGATTATCATACACGGGGCATTTAAAAAACACATGTATTTCATTATTTACATCATTACAACACGGAGGACAAATTCGCTATTCCAACGACAGGTTTTCATAACGCCCAGTCTCCAGTCTTGTAGGGGCAACTCCGCACCTGAAGTTAGCTTGTGCACTACGATGTGACTTTGGCAAGGCTGTGGTTGCATAAGATTCTACACTATATACATTTTTAAACATTCGATACGTGCCTAATTTTCCTTCATCATGCTCCCATTCACCCACAACTCTAGTACAATATGCATTTAAAGTGTCAGACAGAATAGATTGTGGTACAAAACATTGGTACTATAGTACATAGAAAAATCAAGCTTATTTAAGAAATTTCGCACAAAATAGCTCCAGTTTCTACAACTGCTTGACTGTTGGCTATCACTACATATAATAAGCACGCCTGTTTAGCCTTCCTTCATCCATATTAACAAGTCGTCTCCAGTGGCCGAGTACAGCTCTCCTTTGACTAACTGTACAAGGTGTCCATCCGATCTCTCCGCGTTATTCGGGGTATATTTTCCTTCGCCGAGGAAAACTCTAAAGGCCCAGTTCTGCACCTTGGTCACTACACTGTTGTCTTTGAAAGTGATCAACTTAAGGTGATGTGAGGTGAAATGGGGTTTAACGTCGCGTCCAAGATTATTGCACTTATATAGCGACGTGCATGTACGTGTGTGTGTTTGTGTGGCTGCTAGTACTAGTCCGGAATGATGCCGATTTATAGTGCTAGCTCACTGAGATACCATGCCGCAGTTTAACATAAATACCCCACTCAGACACAGTATACTGACTCCGAGCCGACCAGTCCTTGTTTTAGCCCCTTAATGCCGAGCGCCAGACAGGGTAACAAGAAGTACCATCTTTTAACGTCTTTTGGTGATAAACTTAAGATATCTCAGGGTTATTGGTCATGTGGTTTATTCCACACCACTAATGTAGACAGTTCAATATAATTTGTGAATCAGCTTCATTTTCAGCTAAAATAACTAGGTCATCTGCATATAACAATACACATATTGTTTCGTTGTCCAGTTTAACACCTCTTCCCATCCCTTACAACACTAAAGCAAGGTCGTTTTTATACAGGGGCGATAGTAAACACCCCTGCTTTACACCACAGTTAACAGTGAACCAGTCCGTCTTAAAACCATCAACTCTCAAACAACTGGATACATTAGAGTAGATACATTAGACAACCACAGCTCATAACATTGTGTAAATAAAAACTCTATCTGTTTGCAAAACAATAACTCAGCCTCAATAAAAAGTATCGACTGCAATATGGCCATTCTTATCAATACAGAGTATTTCAAGAGTATTTCTTTGACAGAGAAACATCACCGTGAGTTTAAATCTTCCATTTCAACAGTTTTCAAGAGTTATATCATCCAAAGAACTTTTTTGTATCCTTGGACAAGGTTATTGACTCCACTGGTCCCATTGACTGTGATATGACTGAAACAGTTGTTGACTGTGATATGACTGAAACAGTTGTTGACTGTGATATGACTGAAACAGTTGTTGACTGTGATATGACTGAAACAGTTGTTGACTGTGATGGGAAATGATCATTAAGCATCATTTACCCTCACTTTGAAAAATATACAACATAAACATATATATAAATAAAAGAAGCTTATTGCAATAACCTAAACTGACGAGCAAAAGAAACGTTACCAACCAGCATTGTTTGTTCCTAAAAACAGAACAGGATTAATCTCAAGGAAGATACTTGTATTCTCAAAAGACAGGAATTAACAACATCATTACAAGTTATGCCATGAGAATCCAGTTGGCCTAAAAAGCTCCACGACGTTCAGGGGTATTGTTGTAGTGCAAACCATTCAATAGGTTTCTTTAAAACTTCATTTATCCAACATAACTAATTGTTTCAATATGTTTCCAAAGTACACAGATATTCTATCTCCTTTTTCAGTTTATTGTAACCCCTCTAATCATAAGCCCCCTCCGGACAGGACCCTTGATCCCCAGTGCTATCTATAAATGTCCCTTAACACCTCCTTATGTCGCCGGATCATACGTACGGTCGTTTATTAAATTAACATGCTTTATTATACTGCTTTTTTCTTTGTTTTCTTTTAAAATCACCTTCATATGTACAGTTATTGTTTTGGTGAACAGTGGGGAAATTTTAACATTCTTTCCATAGGTTTGATTTAATTTGAAATCTCAGCCCCTAAAAATGAAGACAAAAAACATGCCTCTACAAAAAAAAAACGAGCCCCCCTCTAGTTATCAAATGGTCCGCCCCTAAGTACGTTTCCAACTTTTTCGTGAACATGTTTAAGTTGAAAAAACGTTTAGATTATGAACATGTTATTATTTAATATATGTATAGATCTTAGACATGATATGATCGGATATTAGCCGGTCTCTGAGAACAATGTAGCTACATGCACTGATGAAGGAGGAGAGTTACAGTGACTGGTCACAAAGTCTATGTTTTTGCTGGGATATTTTCAGTGTCTCTTTTCAAGATCTTTGTGGACATATCTACCTTCAAATATACCAAATGACATCCCTCATTCAGTAAAGCGTTACAGTGTTCTTTCTTTTGTTTAGCCATTGCTCGTGAACAGCAAGCTTGAAAACTGAGTTTTTACATCATCCTAAGGTCTACTCTGGTGTAACAAAGTGTACTCTAAAAATAGCAGTCATTGTGAACATCACGCTCAAAAATAAAATGATGTCAACACTGGCAACTAACTTGCTCCATTTATTATTTAGGAAATGTAACCATATACATAGATAATAGAGAATATATGCTTTTTTTAAATGATGACACAGGAACTTGATGACCTGTGCTCCAACTGTTGGGGTGGAATCCCTTTGCTACAGGGATGATGATTCAATACCTTGATCTCTTTGTAGACAAATTTGGACTTAGTCCCGTTTCGAGGTAGTCGTCCCCAAAACACCAAGATCTTAACATTTAACTAAATCGGGACAACTGAATTGACAACACTAGATATTACCACTAAGTAAATATATCTTTTATTGGACTCCAAACACATTTCCTAAAATTAATAAACCAGGTGTATCTGACAGACATAACTTGGCTCCAAGGTACTTACAAAGTTATTAGTGTTGTCAATTCCCAGATTTGTTTGTTGCATAACGCTGCACTCAGCAATAATCCAGCTAAACGACGGCGGTCTGTAAATAATCGAGTCTGGACCAGACAATCCAGTTACTGATATCATGAGCATCGATTCGCGCAATTGGGATGCGTTGGCATGCACCTGCAAAGTCAGCGAGCCTGACAACCCGATCCCGTTAGTCCCTTCCTACATAGTCGCCTCTTACGACAAGCATGAGTTGGTTAGACCTATTCTTACCCGGATCTTCATGGGAATAAATAAGAACGTCCTCATGTATAAATATTCTCAACCTGGTCGTCGCTTAAGGCACTCATCATCAATGCATCAGACCGATGCTACGTGATGTCACTAATAGCTGGTTAGTATTATGAGAAAAGTCACTGCACCGAAATTGCGATGACAGCCATCTGACAGCAATATGTGTGGAATATCGAACATGTATTACATGCAGAGTTCACAGCAGGGTGAGGGAAGTTTGTATAAAAATTAGTTCCGCGAATGTCGGTCGAAATGCTGAGAGCCCCATTAACGAAGCAATATGTGAGGGTGTGGTCAGATCCGAGATGAGTATTCTACATAATGATTAGCTATTACGAGTATGCGATTGAATATTTCTTCATAGAATAGATTCCTTTGGAATACTTTACAGTTTTGTGATAATTTTCCTGCTGGCTGTTATTGACGGCGTCACATCATCTACGACTTCAGTGATGGTATCTGTGTACCGGTTACACGTATATTTTGAAATTTAGATGAGAGCATATTGCTGTTTTTGTATTTGACCTTTACACATGTGGAGATAAAAGATAGCTACAGCCTCATTCTTCCTCTACATATGTGGAGAAACAAGATAGCTACAGTCTCATTCTTTCTCTACACATGTGGAGATACAAGATAGCTACAGCCTCATTCTTCCTCTACATATGTGGAGAAACAAGATAGTTACAGTCTCATTCTTCCTCTACACATGTGGAGATACAAGATAGCTACAGCCTTATTCCTCCTCTACACATATGGAGATACAAGAGAGCTACAGCCTCATTCTTCCTCTACACATGTGCAGATACAAGATAGCTACAGTCTCATTCCTCCTCTACATACGCGGAGATACAAGATAGCTACAGTCTCGTTCTTCCTTTACATACGTGGAGAAACAAGATAGCTAGAGTCTCATTCCTCCTCTACACATGTGGAGATACAAGAAAGCAACATACTCATTCTTCCTCTACACATGTGGAGATACAAGATAGCTACAGCCTCATTCTTCCTCTTCACATGTGGAGATACAAGATAGCTACAGCCTCATTCTTCCTCTCCACATGTAGAGATACAAGATAGCTACAGTCTCATTCTTCCTCTACACATGTGCAGATACAAGATAGCTACAGCCTCATTCTTCCTCTACACATGTGCAGATACAAGATAGCTACAGCCTCATTCTTCTTCTACATACGCGGAGATACAAGATAGCTACAGCCTCATTCTTCTTCTACATGCGCGGAGAAACAAGATAGCTACAGCCTCATTCTTCCTCTACATATGTGGAGAAACAAGATAGCTACAGTCTCATTCTTTCTCTACACACGTGCAGCTACAAGAGAGCTACAGCCTCATTCTTCCTCTACACATGTGGAGTTACAAGATAGCTACAGTCTCATTCCTCCTCTACACACGCGGAGATACAAGATAGCTACAGTCTCATTCTTCCTCTACATACGTGGAGATACAAGATAGCTACAGCCTCATTCTTCCTCTACATATGTGGAGAAACAAGATAGCTACAGTCTCATTCTTCCTCTACATACGTGGAGATACAAGATAGCTACAGTCTCATTCTTCCTCTACATACGTGGAGATACAAGATAGCTAGAGTCTCATTCCTCCTCTACATACGTGGAGATACAAGATAGCTACAGCCTCATTCTTCCTCTACATATGTGGAGAAACAAGATAGCTACAATCTCATTCCTCCTCTACATACGCGGAGATACAAGATATAAACAGTCTCATTCTTCCTCTACACATGTGGAGATACAAGATAGCTACAGCCTCATTCTTCCTCTACACATGTGGATATACAAGATAGCTACAGCCTCATTATTCCTCTACACATGTGGATATACAAGATAGCTACAGCCTCATTCTTCCTCTACACATGTGGAGATACAAGATAGCTACAGTCTCATTCTTCCTCTACACATGTGCAGATACAAGATAGCTACAATCTCATTCCTCCTCTACATACGCGGAGATACAAGATATATATAGTCTCATTCTTCCTCTACATACGTGGAGGAACAAGATAGCAAGAGTCTCATTCTTCCTCTACATACGTGGAGATGCAATAGCAATACATTTTTGTTGCTCCTTCTTTGATACCTGTTATACTAACACCAACCCTCATTAATTTACTTCCCATTGCATAAAAGGCAGATGTGAAAGGAAATGTTTAATCTTTCTTCTCCGTCTAAGTATGCGGATGGACTGACATGGTTAAAACGTCCTCCAGGAGCAGAAAAAGAGTCCTCTGATACAATCGGGTGTGACAGTACACTATGTGCTGCTTGGGCAGACACGTACGTTCTTTCAATTTTCGCTTTTTCAAACCCATTATCGAATTTCTCATGAAACAACTATCATAAAAGAATAAGTAAATTGTTTCAGCTGTTATCTATCTCGAGCTGGATACTTTGATGACAATGCTTCCAAGTCGCTCACCAGAACGTTGATTGGTACGACTGACTGATACCGTCATATTGAATATCTGCCATTTTCTATAATGTAGAACTAACTCGTAACTGCTTCAGCAAGGAATCAAAGCACACATCATATGTGATATAGTGTGAACAAGGTATTGAGTTTTGCAGATGTGATGTAGTATAATTTCCAATACACGTAGTTTAAGATTAACGCATGAGATTTTATTTCTGAATTATCGGTTAACCTTTGTAAATCACCTCGTAACAATCTAAACTCGTGTACACACCGCCAGTCTTATATATGTACAAGTAGTGGATGTCGAAACATCTAGTGGGGTTTTCACATGTACAAGATGTCATGTTTGAGCGCATATGGATTCAAGCACGTGTGTACACGGAGAGGAAGATCCGATACAAATCCACGAAGAGGGAGAACTAACAGATTAGACGCACAAGAAGATCTAACACATTACACGTAGGGGAAGATCTAACTTATTTCAAGGATCACATATAAGGATATTTACGAGTATTGATTGATCAGTTCTGACCCTTACGTAGAAAAAATACGTGACCTAAAGACATTACAATGACATATTTTTTAATATAATCCCCTTCCACATTGATACACTTTTGCCAACGATGTTGGAGGGTTTTTATTCCAGTTTCGTAAACCTCTTTTCTTGGCTTTCCAAAAAGTGCCCCAAGGCTGCTATAACATCCTTGTTCGAGTCGAAATGAGTTCCAGCTGGCGCTTTATAATTGTTTGGGAAAACATGGTTGACGAGAATAAGGTGGGTGGTTCAGGAGCTCAAGGTCACACTCGTGGATTGTAGCCGTGGCAATGACCGATTTGGGCATTGTTCTGATGAAAGAGTGCACCTCTTGACACATTTGTCTATTCTCCAAAGGTCACAGACCCTTGCTTATTTTACTCTGTTACAAATAAACAAGTTGCTAAAATGAGACAAGTTTTGTGTGTGGATATACCTCTTTAACATCGTAGGGGTGTGTGTAACACATTACGTGAAAAAGGGGGATGTAACACATTAAATGTACAGGAGGATGTAACAAATTAAATGTACAGGAGGATGTAAAACATTAAATGTACAGGAGGATGTAACACATTAAATGTACAGGAGGATGTAACACATTAAATGTACAGGGGGATGTAACACATTGCATGTACAGGGGGATGTAACACATTAAATGTACAGGAGGATGTAACACATTAAATGTACAGGGGGATGTAACACATTAAATGTACAGGAGGATGTAACACATTAAATGTACAGGAGGATGTAACACATTGCATGTACAGGGGGATGTAACACATTAAATGTACAGGAGGATGTAACACATTAAATGTACAGGGGGATGTAACACATTGCATGTACAGGGGGATGTAACACATTAAATGTACAGGAGGATGTAACACATTAAATGTACAGGGGGATGTAACACATTGCATGTACAGGGGGATGTAGCACATTGCATGTACAGGGGGATGTAACACATTGCATGTACAGGGGGATGTAACACATTAAATGTACAGGAGGATGTAACACATTAAATGTACAGGGGGATGTAACACATTAAATGTACAGGGGGATGTAACACATTAAATGTACAGGAGGATGTAACACATTAAATGTACAGGAGGATGTAACACATTAAATGTACAGGGGGATGTAACACATTGCATGTACAGGGGGATGTAACACATTAAATGTACAGGAGGATGTAACACATTAAATGTACAGGAGGATGTAACACATTAAATGTACAGGAGGATGTAACACATTAAATGTACAGGAGGATGTAACACATTAAATGTACAGGAGGATGTAACACATTAAATGTACAGGGGGATGTAACACATTGCATGTACAGGGGGATGTAACACATTAAATGTACAGGAGGATGTAACACATTAAATGTACAGGAGGATGTAACACATTAAATGTACAGGAGGATGTAACACATTAAATGTACAGGAGGATGTAACACATTAAATGTACAGGAGGATGTAACACATTAAATGTACAGGAGGATGTAACACATTAAATGTACAGGAGGATGTAACACATTAAATGTACAGGAGGATGTAACACATTAAATGTACAGGAGGATGTAACACATTGCATGTACAGGGGGATGTAACACATTAAATGTACAGGAGGATGTAACACATTAAATGTACAGGGGGATGTAACACATTAAATGTACAGGGGGATGTAGCACATTGCATGTACAGGGGGATGTAACACATTGCATGTACAGGGGGATGTAACACATTAAATGTACAGGAGGATGTAACACATTAAATGTACAGGGGGATGTAACACATTAAATGTACAGGGGGATGTAACACATTAAATGTACAGGGGGATGTAGCACATTGCATGTACAGGGGGATGTAACACATTGCATGTACAGGGGGATGTAACACATTAAATGTACAGGGGGATGTAACACATTTGCATGTACAGGGGGATGTTACACATTGCATGTACAGGAGGATGTAACACATTGCATGTACAGGGGGATGTAACACATTAAATGTACAGGGGGATGTAACACATTAAATGTACAGGAGGATGTAACACATTGCATGTACAGGGGGATGTAACACATTGCATGTACGGGGGATGTAACACATTGCATGTACAGGGGGATGTAACACATTAAATGTAAAGGGGGATGTAACACATTAAATGTACAGGAGGATGTAACACATTGCATGTATAGGGGGATGTAACACATTGAAGGTACGGGGGATGTAACACATTAAATGTACAGGGGGATGTAACACATTTGCATGTACAGGGGGATGTTACACATTACATGTACAGGGGGATGTAACACATTGCATGTACAGGGGGATGTAACACATTAAATGTACAGGGGGATGAAACACATTAAATGTACAGGGGGATGTAACACATTGCATGTACAGGGGGATGTAATAAAATTAAATGTACAGGAGGATGTAACACATTAAATGTACAGGGGGATGTAACACATTGCATTTACAGGGGGATGTAACACATTGCATGTACAGGGGTATGTAACACATTACATGTACAGGGGGATGTAACACATTACATGTACAGGAGGATGTAACACATTGCATGTACAGGGGGATGTAACACATTGCATGTACAGGAGGATGTAACACATTACATGTACAGGAGGATGTAACACATTACATGTACAGGGGGATGTAACACATTGCATGTACAGGGGGATGTAACACATTAAATGTACAGGGGGATGTAACACATTGCATGTACAGGAGGATGTAACACATTACATGTACAGGAGGATGTAACACATTGCATGTACAGGGGGATGTAACACATTGCATGTACAGGGGGATGTAACACATTACATGTACAGGGGGATGTAACACATTGCATGTACAGGGGGATGTAACACATTAAATGTACAGGGGGATGTAACACATTGCATGTACAGGGGGATGTAGCACATTGCATGTACAGGGGGATGTAACACATTGCATGTACAGGGGGATGTAACACATTGCATGTACAGGGGTATGTAACACATTAAATGTACAGGGGGATGTAACACATTGCATGTACAGGGGGATGTAACACATTGCATGTACAGGGGGATGTAACACATTAAATGTACAGGGGGATGTAACACATTGCATTGTCAGGGGGATGTAACACATAAAATGTACAGGGGTATGGAACATATTAAATGTACAGGGGGATGTAACACATTAAATGTACAGGGGAATGTAACACATGAAATGTACAGGAGGATGTAACACATTAAAAGTAAAGGGGGATGTAACACATTAAATGTACAGGGGGATGTAACACATTAAATGTACAGGGGGATGTAACACATTAAATGTACAGGGTTTTTTAACACATTAAATGTACAGGGGGATGTAACACATTAAATGTACAGAAGGATGGAACACATTAAAAGTACAGGGGGATGAAACACATTAAATGTACAGGGGGATGTAACACATTAAATGTACAGGGGGTTGTAACACATTAAATGTACAGGGGGATGTAACACATTAAATGTACAGGGGGGTGTAACACATTAAATGTACAGGGGGATGTAACACATTAAATGTACAGGGGGATGTAACACATTAAATGTACAGGGGGAGGTAACACATTAAGTGTACAGGGGGGTGTAACACATTGCATGTACAGGGGGATGTAACACATTAAATGTACAGGGGGATGTAACACATTAAATGTACAGGGCTATGTAACACATTAAATGTACAGGGGGACGTAACACATTAAATGTACAGGAGGATGTTACACATTAAAAGTACAGGGGGATGTAACACATTGCATGTACAGGGGGATGTAACACATTGCATGTACAGGAGGATGTAACACATTGCATGTACAGGGGGATGTAACACATTAAATGTACAGGAGGATGTTACACATTAAAAGTACAAGGGGGATGTAACACATTGCATGTACAGGAGGATGTAACACATTGCATGTACAGGAGGATGTAACACATTGCATGTACAGGGGGATGTAACACATTAAATGTACAGTGGAATGTAACACATTGCATGTACAGGGGGATGTAACACATTAAATGTACAGGGGGATGTAACACATTAAATATACAGGGGGATGTAACACATTAAATGTACAGGGGGATGTAACACATTGCATGTACAGGGGGATGTAACACATTAAATGTACAGGGGGATGTAACACATTAAATGTACAGGGGGATGTAACACATTAAATGTACAGGGGGATGTAACACATTAAATGTACAGGGGGATGTAACACATTAAATGTACAGGGGGATGTAACACATTAAATGTACAGGGGGATGTAACACATTAAATGTACAGGGGGATGTAACACATTAAATGTACAGGGGGATGTAACACATTAAATGTACAGGGGGATGTAACACATTAAGTGTACAGGGGGATGTAACACATTAAATGTACAGGGGGATGTAACACATTAAATGTACAGGGGGATGTAACACATTAAATGTACAGGGGGATGTAACACATTAAATGTACAGGGGGAGGTAACACATTAAATGTACAGGGGGATGTAACACATTTTATGTACAGGGGGATGTAACACATTGCATGTACAGGGGGATGTAACACATTAAATGTACAGGGGGATGTAACACATTAAATGTACAGGGGGATGTAACACATTAAATGTACAGGGGGATGTAACACATTAAATGTACAGGAGGATGTAACACACTGCATGTAAAGGGGGATGTAACACATTACATGTACAGGGGGATGTAACACATTAAATGTAAAGGGGGATGTAACACATTGCATGTACAGGGGGATGTAACACATTAAATGTACAGGAGGATGTAACACATTACATGTACAGGGGGATGTAATACATTTGCATGTACAGGGGTATGTAACACATTACATGTACAGGGGGATGTAGCACATTTTATGTACAAGGGGATGTAACACATTGCATGTACAGGGGGATGTAACACATTGCATGTACAGGGGGATGTAACACATTGCATGTACAGGGGGATGTAACACATTGCATGTACAGGGGGATGTAACACATTGCATGTACAGGGGGATGTAACACATTGCATGTACAGGGGGATGTAACACATTGCATGTACAGGGGGATGTAACACATTGCATGTACAGGGGGATTTAACACATTGCCTGTACAGGGGGATGTAACACATTGCATGTACAGGAGGATGTAACACATTAAATGTACAGGGGGATGGAACACATTTTAAGTACAGGGGGATGGAACACATTGCATGTACAGGAGGATGTAACACATCGCATGTACAGGGGGATGTAACATATTTCATGTAGAGGGGAATCTAACATATTACATGCTCCCAGAAGAGGATCTAAAACGTAACATGCTCGAAGAGGAGGATATAATATAACTTATTATACACGTAAAAGCCGATCAAGCACGTTACATGTAGAGGAGGATCTAGCACATTATGCGTTCCAATACAAGAGTCAAAAATTGTCATCCATACATGGAGGATCTCATACATATATACTGAGGAAAGCATGTACTTTGATGTTTGGAAATATCTTTTTTGTATTTTTACCTTTTCGCAATCGTTCAAATTAATGCCCGAGAAGGTTTAAATGTTACGAAACTGCATGTTTCGTGTAGTAAATGAACAACTGATCTCTGCATTGCAAGTGGATGCAATCGACCCTGTTCTTCAAGAATAACTACATCCTACGACACCTTTATCCCGTGTTATTAATGTAAACAGTTTCATGAAGACGTATGAAACTTTGATGAGTACATTAGTGTCTGCACACAATTCCCCCGTACATGGAAACGACCGTTACCGACTTATGCGTGCCGGCAATGCCGCCAAGGTGCTTCTTATTACAGGCACACATCTCCAGTCTGGTATAATCATTGATTTCATTTTAGGAAACAATAGCCAGAATATCACTTAGGTTGTTTGGAAGGATCCTATAAGAATATGTTTGATTTGTTTGCGAGTGGTACGTTATTTGATTGAATGTCTGGTTAAATAGTTTACGACCTGATCTTCGTACTTAAAACGACATTGAAATGACGGCAATATTACATATGTTATGTTTTGTTATGTTATGTTATGTTATGTTATGTTATGTTATGTTATGTTATGTTATGTTATGTTATGTTATGTTATGGTATGGTATGGTATGGCATGGCATGGCATGGCATTGTATGGTATGGTATGGTATGGTATGGTATGGTATGGTATGGTATGGTACAATTGATACAGTTGCTACCTAACTGGTTGACGAACACATGTGTTACGTGACTGCTAGACCAATACAGTTATTAGGCAATTGCTCAACCAATACACTTAGTACGTAACTGCTTAACCAATACAGTTGTTACTGCTTGATAAATACATGTGTTACGTGACTGATTGACCAATACAGTTCTTACGTAACTGATTGACCAATTCAGTTGTTACATGACTGCTTGATCAATACATGTGTTATTTGACTGCTAGACCAATACAGTTGTTACTGCTTGATAAATACATGTGTTTCGTGACTGATTGACCAATACAGTTCTTACGTAACTGATTGACCAGTTCAGTTGTTACGTAATTGCTCAACCAATTCACTTAGTACGTAACTGCTTGACCAATACATGACTGCTTAACCAATGCGGTTGTTACGTAACAACATGACCAATGCAGTTGTTACGTAACAACATGACCAATGCAGTTGCTCTGTAACTGTTTGACTCTTGGGGAAACGCATGTATCTAGGAACAGATTCCCTCATGTTTATAGTAACATATTCCTGTATAGAGTTTTCCCTGTAAAATGTATAAGGTCTCCAAGCCTGAACTGGTGAAGATTATCATTAAATGGTTTTCTGTCACATTTTGTGGCATAAATAACTCAAAACTGTTTATTGGATTCATGTGTGTGAAGATTCATGAATGAATGAATAAATTTCTCTTTTTTTCTCCAGAGTTGAATCCGAAGATTTTACAAAGGCAAATACATTATTTACAATACATCAATTAGATTACTTGACTATATACAATGAAATCATGTTATACAATGCTATGAATAAACAATTTTCAATGTACATTTTGTGAGCAGTAAGGTATTGTAGTAGATATACATAAGGTATTTCTTCAATTCCATATAAAGTGGCAGAAAGACAGTGTGATGCTTTGCCAAGTATCGTAATCAGTTTCGTCAGTCAAGTCATGAACATCTGCATCGAGAAAGAATGGAAGCATACCATCGTCGTCAAGCATATCTGTTTTCACATATACATCAACATCAAGTTTATCAATCAGACATGAGACGAAATGATTTCTGTCAGGCATAAAAAAAATCACAGTGCAAAATAATATGGCAATCATAGACATAGCAATGTCTATTTCTATGGATTCATGTGTGTGAAGATTCATGTGTAGGCTAATGTGTGCTCAACAAAGTGAACAAAGACTGCATTGCAATTGGTGGCATAAGAAAAAGCTAAAACTATTTTTCTTTGGTTTATTGTGGCAACGATAACTGAAAACAATCAAGGGTACTTTCAGTTTATTTATGGAGTGTCATATTTATGTCTAGATATTCATAGATATGAGTGCATAAGTCTAAAGTTCACTTGTGCCAGAGGATGGGAAGATATTTAAAATCAGATAATCGAAACGTTAATCACCATTTATTCAAAAACTTTAAAACATGAGGCGACGTTTGTTTCTTTTTTGTTTTTTTATACATTTGTCGTGTGGTTTGGCAGCGATATTTGAATGAAGGTTTGGAACGTGCATGGTAGCCTTGTTAGTGCTACATAACCCTCTGCCAAAATCCCTTTTGAAGCCATTATTTACAACGCAGTTATGACGCCTCATATCATGTGTATACACCTCTAAACGTCTCCATTTACCACGCATTTAAACTGCATCATATTATGTCGATATGCCTCTTAACGTCTCCATTTACCACGCATTTAAACTGCATCATATTATGTTGATATGCCTCTTAACGTCTCCATTTACCACGCATTTAAACTGCATTATATTATGTGGATATGCCTCTTAACGTCTCCATTTACCACGTATGTAAACTACATTATATCATGTTGATATGCCTCTTAACGTCTGCATTTACCACGCATTTAAACTGCATCATATTATGTTGATATGCCTCTTAACGACTCCATTTACCACGCATTTAAACTGCATCATATTATGTTGATATGCCTCTTAACGTTTCCATTTACCACGCATTTAAACTGCATTATATTATGTGGATATGCCTCTTATCGTCTCCATTTACTACAAATTAAGGTTGCCTCATATCATGCTAATATGCCCCTTGAAGCTGCTATTTACCACGCATTTAAACTGCCTCATATCATGTGAATACACCATTGAAGTCTCCACTTACTATGCATTTAAACTGCCTCATATCATGTGAATATACCATTGAAGTCTCTACTTACTATGCATTTATACTGCCTCATATCATGCGGATATGCCTCTTGAAGCCGCTATTTACCACGCATTTAAACTGTCTCATATCATGCGGATATGCCTCGTGAAGCCCTAATTTATCATGCATTTAAACTGCATTATATTATGTTGATATGCCTTCTTAACGTCTCCATTTACTACAAATTTAGGTTGCCTCATATCATGCTAATATGCCCCTTGAAGCCGCTATTTACCACGCATTTAAACTGTCTCATATCATGTGAATATACCATTGAAGTCTCCACTTACTATGCATTTGAACTGCCTCATATCATGTGAATATGCCATCGAAGCCTCCACTTACTATGTATTTCAACTGCATCATAATATCTGGATATGCCTCTTAACGTCTCCATTTACCACGCATTTATACTGCATCATATCATGCGATATGCCTCTTGAAGCCCTCATTAACCATGCATTTAAACTGCATCATATCATGCGAATATGCCTCTTGAAGCTGCTATTTACCGAGCATTTAAACTGCATCATATCATGCGATATGCCTCTTAACGTCTCCATTTACCACGCATTTAAACTGCATTATATTATGTTGATATGCCTTCTTAACGTCTCCATTTACTACAAATTTAGGTTGCCTCATATCATGCTAATATGCCCCTTGAAGCCGCTATTTACCACGCATTTAAACTGTCTCATATCATGTGAATATACCATTGAAGTCTCCACTTACTATGCATTTAAACTGCCTCATATCATGTGAATATACCATTGAAGTCTCTACTTACTATGCATTTATACTGCCTCATATCATGCGGATATGCCTCTTGAAGCCGCTATTTACCACGCATTTAAACTGTCTCATATCATGCGGATATGCCTCGTGAAGCCCTAATTTATCATGCATTTAAACTGCATTATATTATGTTGATATGCCTTCTTAACGTCTCCATTTACTACAAATTTAGGTTGCCTCATATCATGCTAATATGCCCCTTGAAGCCGCTATTTACCACGCATTTAAACTGTCTCATATCATGTGAATATACCATTGAAATCTCCACTTACTATGCATTTAAACTGCCTCATATCATGTGAATATGCCATCGAAGCCTCCACTTACTATGTATTTCAACTGCATCATAATATCTGGATATGCCTCTTAACGTCTCCATTTACCACGCATTTATACTGCATCATATCATGCGATATGCCTCTTGAAGCCCTCGTTAACCATGCATTTGAACTGCATCATATCATGCGAATATGCCTCTTGAAGCTGCTATTTACCGAGCATTTAAACTGCATCATATCATGCGATATGCCTCTTAACGTCTCCATTTACCACGCATTTAAACTGCATTATATTATGTTGATATGCCTTCTTAACGTCTCCATTTACTACAAATTTAGGTTGCCTCATATCATGCTAATATGCCCCTTGAAGCCGCTATTTACCACGCATTTAAACTGTCTCATATCATGTGAATATACCATTGAAGTCTCCACTTACTATGCATTTAAACTGCCTCATATCATGTGAATATGCCATCGAAGCCTCCACTTACTATGTATTTCAACTGCATCATATTATCTGGATATGCCTCTCAACGTCTCCATTTACCACGCATTTATACTGCATCATATCATGCGATATGCCTCTTGAAGCCCTCATTAACCATGCATTTAAACTGCATCATATCATGCGAATATGCCTCTTGAAGCTGCTATTTACCGAGCATTTAATCTGCATCATATCATGTGAATATGCCCTTGAAGCCCCCTTTTTACCATGCATTTAAACTGCCTGATGGAATTCCAATGTCTTTTGAAGCTTCCATTTATTTACCATGCATTTAAACTGTGTCATATCGAAGTGAATAAACCTCTTCATGCCTCAAAGTACCATGCATTTAAACTGCCTCGTATCATGCGGATATGCCTCTTGAAGCCCCCATACACCGTGCATTTAAACTGCTTCCCATCGTTTGTGCGATCGGTCGGCCACTGCGTTTATCTGCTTAATTACATCTATGGGAACAACTTACTGGACACATCCCTCTCATAAATAACGTCGTTCAATACATGACGTCATCAAATTGCAAGCTCATCTCGAGAAATGACGTCATGATAGAACAATGTTTTATCTTGAAATAAACCACGCTTCGTTCTTCGTTGCTCTTTGCGATTTATCGCGTAGCTATCTTATAATTATGTGTACATAATGGCCTCTTGATGCCAGCGATTCTACCTTGTACATATTCTTTATAATTCTTTCCATTACAGTACGTTATAATGCGAAGAGTTCCTGTCGCTCCTCACACCAGTATCTAATTGCTGACACGAAGAGTTGAATCAAAGTGGAAAATGTCAGCTAATCCATCGAGTAGTTCTGGAGGAAATGTGGAACATATTGTTCTTGCATTATCGTTTACAACGGCCTAAATCATTGCTGTTCACGACGTTTTTAACAAACCTGAAACCATAAGTAGTATATGGCCATTATCATTCGTACTCTCGGGGAGACATCTAAAACAGATGGTGATTAGGTCCTGTTTATCACTGAGGTAATGTAAGTGAAAGTTAACGACAGTTTCCCGTGCACGGGAAAGGCGTTTGCGAGATAATGATGTTGTTGGCTCCGTACAGCGACCTGGTTGTGTAACAAATATTTCTTCATACAGAGCACGTTATAGTTGTTTATCGCGTGAGGGTTGAGTTCTTAACTTTAAACCTCGACATCGGTCTGAAACTAATAAATTAGAAAGAACATTTTATATTGGCGAAGAATGGCAAAAAATCTAGAAAGGATCCTGTAAATTACCATAAAATTGCGATGAAAACCGATTCAATATTGTTCTGATATTTTATAGACTAAGGCTTCAGACATATTTCTCACTGGGGGACTGTCCCCATGAAATGACATATTGATTCTGACAAAAATCACCTCTTTAATTTTCTCGGCTCCGGAAACTTGTTCGGAATAACGGTCGGTTTTTTAATCAAAATTACACGTCCTCGTATGACCGGTCCTGGACGTAAAGAAATGCTGACAGGCAATTGGTCCCCTAGCTCGAGGTGCATTTTGGCTAAATCTTGTGTTGTCGTCTGCCAAAAGCGCAGCAGACGATAAGGAAAACGACAAGCGGAAAATTGTAAATTAGCGCCTCTCGAACATGGGAAAACTTCCTGATAAATTGATATTTAAAGTAATTGGACCAAGGGGAGTATGCTGAACGTTTGGAGGATTTAGCAGACGTCGGATCTAACCCAAGAGACGCTTGGATTTAAAGCCTCTTTAAAGAATTGCCATTGATCCTTTAATTAGGGCATGCTACGAAATGCTTTGGGAGCGAGTCGTGAGATCTCATTCGCTGAAGTGACTGATGTCATTATCCAAATCAGCATATCTTCAATTAAATTCATAGCCCCCGTACCTCCTTGCATTATAGGTAACACTTTTAAGGTATCTGTTTGATTTTGCCCCGTGTAGACTGTCCCTACTTAGTTTTATCTGATTTGCCACCATGTGTTTTGTCATATTTTCACACCAAGCGATTTTACTGAGTGATGTGTGTGAAATGGGGTTAACGTCGCGTTCAAGATTATTGCACTTATATAGCGATATATCACTTACAAAATTTATACATGGAGTTATAAATCATTACCGTTGCCATTAATTCGTTATACTGAATTCGCTACTCGCGTCAAGGTTATTATTCCATATAGTGGACTTATGAATTAGCTCTGTACATAACGACTCTGTTCGTTATGACCTTGTTCTGCTGATCATAGTGTCTAAATCACTGCTGTGTATAATTCATTCAAAATAGTTTTCGCACTCGAAAAAAACCCACTCAAATGTCATCCACCTTATCACATGTAAACTAGCAACTGTGGGCCACGATGGGCCACGATGCCTGGAATCGGGATATAGACTTCTGCTCTGTTCAATTATTCTCAAAGCAAAGAGACCTATCAATACATTACTAACGTTGTTTGTATGGAACTAACTATTCTGTATCCATATAGTTTTTGTCACACTTCAGTCATATATTCACCCAACCAGTACACATGAGGAGGGACCTGTCACCGTTGTGTTGACCCAGCCAGTACACATGAGGAGGGACTTGTCACCGTTGTGTTGACCCAGTCAGTACACATGAGGAGGGACTTGTCACCGTTGTGTTGACCCAGCCAGTACACATGAGGAGGGACCTGTCACCGTTGTGTTGACCCAGCCAGTACACATGAGGAGGGACCTGTCACCGTTGTGTTGACCCAGTCAGTACACATGAGGATTAACCTGTCACCCTTGTGTTCACCCAACCAGTACACACGAGGAGGGACCTGTCACCCTTGTGTTCACCCAACCAGTACACACGAGGAGGGACCTGTCACCCTTGTGTTCACCCAACCAGTACACATGAGGAGGGACCTGTCACCCTTGCGTTCACCAAACCAGTACACATGATGAGGGACCTGTCACACGTTTTGGTCATCCAACCTGTACACACGAGGAGGGACCTGTCACCCATGTGTTCACCCAACCAGTACACATGAGGATTAACCTGTCACCCTTGTGTTCACCCAAACAGTACACACGAGGAGGGACCTGTCACCCTTGTGTTCACCCAACCAGTACACATGAGGAGGGACCTGTCACCCTTGCGTTCACCCAACCAGTACACACGAGGAGGGACCTGTCACCCATGTGTTCACCCAACCAGTACACACGAGGAGGGACCTGTCACCCTTGTGTTCACCCAACCAGTACACATGAGGATTAACCTGTCACCCTTGTGTTCACCCAAACAGTACACACGAGGAGGGACCTGTCACCCTTGTGTTCACCCAACCAGTACACATGAGGAGGGACCTGTCACCCTTGCGTTCACCCAACCAGTACACACGAGGAGGGACCTGTCACCCTTGCGTTCACCCAACCAGTACACATGAGGAGGGACCTGTCACCCTTGTGTTCACGCAACCAGTACACACGAGGAGGGACCTGTCACCCTTGTGTTCACCCAACCAGTACACATGAGGAGGGACCAGTCACCCTTGTGTTCACCCAACCAGTACACATGAGGATGGACCTGTCACCCTTGCGTTCACCCAACCAGTACACATGAGGATTAACCTGTCACCCTTGTGTTCACCCAACCAGTACACACGAGGAGGGACCTGTCACCCATGTGTTCACGCAACCAGTACACACGAGGAGGGACCTGTCACCCTTGTGTTCACCCAACCAGTACACACGAGGAGGGACCTGTCACCCTTGTGTTCACCCAACCAGTACACATGAGGTGGGATATGTCACCCTTGCGTTCACCCAACCAGTACACATGAGGAGGGACCTGTCACCCTTGTGTTCACCCAACCATTATACATGAGGATGGACCTGTCACCGATGGGTTCACCCCACCGGTACACATGAGGAGGGACCTGTCACCCTTGTCTTCACCCAAACAGTACACACGGGGAGGGACCTGCCACCCTTGTGTTCACCCAACCAGTACACATGAGGAGGGACCAGTCACCCTTGCGTTCACCCAACCAGTACACACGAGGAGGGACCTGTCACCGTTGTGTTCACCCAACCTGTACACATAAGGAGGGACCTGTCACCCTTGCGTTCACCCAACCAGTACACATGAGGAGGGACCTGTCACCCTTGCGTTCACCCAACCAGTACACATGAGGAGGGACCTGTCACCCTTGTGTTCACCCAACCAGTACACACGAGGAGGGACCTGTCACCCTTGTGTTCACCCAACCAGTACACATGAGGAAGGACCTGTCACCCTTGTGTTCACCCAACCATTACACATGAGGAGGGACCTGTCACCCATGTGTTCACCCAACCAGTACTCACGAGGGACCTGTCACCCTTGTGCTCACCCAACCATTACACATGAGGATGGACCTGTCACCCTTGTGTTCACCCAACCATTACACATGAGGAGGGACCTGTCACCCTTGTGTTCACCCAACCAGTACACATTAGGATGGACCTGTCACCCTTGTGTTCACCCAACCAGTACACATGAGGAGGGACCTGTCACCCTTGTGTTCACCCAACCAGTACACACGAGTAGGGACCTGTCACCCCTGTGTTCACCCAACCAGTACACACGAGGAGGACCTGTCACCCTTGTGTTCACCCAAACAGTACACACGAGGATGGACCTGTCACCCTTGTGTTCACCCAACCAGTACACATGAGGATGGACCTGTCACCAATGTGTTCACCCAACCAGTACTCACGAGGGACCTGTCACCCTTGTGTTCACCCAACCAGTACACATGAGGAGGGACCTGTCACCCTTGTGTTCACCCAACCAGTACTCACGAGGGACCTGTCACCCTTGTGTTCACCCAACCAGTACACATTAGGATGGACCTGTCACCCTTGTGTTCACCCAACCAGTACACATGAGGATGGACCTGTCACCCATGTGTTCACCCAACCAGTACACATGAGGAGGGACCTGTCACCCTTGTGTTCACCCAACCAGTACACATGAGGAGGGACCAGTCATCCTGGTGTTCTACGAACCTGTACACACGAGGAGGGACCTGTCACCCTTGTGTTCACCCAACCAGTACACATTAGGATGGACCTGTCACCCTTGTGTTCACCCAACCAGTACACATGAGGAGGGACCTGTCACCCTTGTGTTCACCCAACCAGTACACATGAGGAGGGACCTGTCACCCTTGTGTTCACCCAACCAGTACACACGAGGAGGGACCAGTCACCCTGGTGTTCTACGAACCTGTACACACGAGGAGGGACCTGTCACCCTTGTGTTCACCCAACCTGTACACACGAGGAGGGACTATACTCTAGTCTCAGTCTATATAGGTATTTGTGTATGTCAATTACATAGCATTTTCAAGCTCAAGTCATAAATTTGCTAAATGCTACTTGGAGAATGAAGAACATGAAAGAAGCATAACCACAGGACTACTAACGTGCACATGCGCCCTGACCTAATGATATCACGCATGTGCACGAACAGCGTCTTTTAGACGCGAAAACGCAAGATCGCATTCTCGCGTTCTCGCGATTTCGTGTTTTCAAGTCGAGATAGCGAGATTTTACATCTTGTCCAAATGTCGCATTCTCGCGTTGTCGACTTTTGACCAAACGTGCAAAGTACCAAAAACACGAGAATGCGAGATCGCGAGATCGCGAGAACGCAAGATTTTGGCATATTTAGCTCCTTTAGAAAGGTCGAAGTCGCGAGAATGCGAGATCGCCAGAATGTCCCTTACAGTATTGCGTAGTAAACTATGACAACATAGCTTTGTCTACTATTAACAGCGGATATGCAACGAAAATATCTTTCGTAATTATATTTTTTTATTTTTACTAATATATTCTATACCACAAGTGTATGCTGCATACTATCTTCATTACGCTGGTACCGTAATTCATTATGCTGGCATCATATCCATATGTATTAAATGCATAACAAGGCTACAAGTATACACCAAGATGACATCATGTTTTCTTGTGTCACTAAAAGATGGGATGTATCTGATGAGGCATGTATGTGATGTATACTTCAGACACGCCATAGGCCAGCTGGACAATGTTTTATTATCTTGTAAACAGCAAATCATGGTGTCTCTAGCGAATATCCAAGTGTCTTTGTAAATAAAAGATGTCTTAGAATAAATATTTTTCAGTGACAGTATGTTGGGGCAGCCTATTAGCAGACTATGGATGGTTATCGGCAGGTTCCCGCGGCTATAACCTCTGACACCAAATACTACGCTGGTTATGTGTTATCGATTCAGACGTGCCAAACATTAGACCAACTCCAGAAAAAGGTGTCATTTCTCAGTAAGTAAAGGATCCAGAGCGATAGCTCCAAGGTCTGATTTAGGGGTCAATTTAGTTATGGTCATGGTCGGTATCGCAGAATTAGATTAGTGCAATTCTCCCTAGTCTTTAATGAAATATTAATGGACTTATGCATCATGAATAGTTTTCCAAACGAAGAAATGAAGTTATTGACAAGGTGTTAACCAGTGTCATGAATGGCTAACTGAAAGAACGGATCGAAGAGGCCTAATATTCCCTCATATCGGGGCTACGGCCTCACAAGCTCATATCCCGAGTGCTGGCCTTTACTGTACTGCGATCTGTAAAAGAAGCAGTCCTATTTCAGTTTGGCTGCCTGTTTTCTGGTCAGAACTTCTATGATGAATTAGGTCCGCTGGGCAACTTCGCTTAATGATTTGAGAATTCCTGGTTATGGTATTTGTTGGATTCAGATGAATATTGCCTGTGATTGATGTTTGCATATATTGATAATGGAGAGCCAATTGACAGTTGACTGCCTCAGCGCCCCTAATTCATCAGGTATCAGTGATAGGACTCTGCGCCCTCGTGACCTGTAGTCCCACCAGACTCAGGTATCGTCGTGTTTGTTTGTTTTTTAAGCACATTTAATCAATCACGTACAGAATCAGTGCCTGTGATAAGGTTGTGTGTTGGAGCATATGTGTCCCGGGTAGTTTTTTTTGTAAAGCATGAATAATGAGAGTTTTGAATTCCGCACGCTATGTACACAAAGTGTTATTAGTAAGTCGGTGTCATTAACCCTATCACTCGGTTACTTAATTCCAGTTTTATTTACTGTGTTTTAATGGAGTCTGTTGGCATTTTAGGAAAGTTTCTGTTGACCTCTTTTTATTTCAGAAAGGTAAATTGAAATACATACATGATTTTATGGCATTATTTCTATCACATATGTTTTCGTCACCACCAGCAGCCCAGACACAGGGAACAGACACAATGTCTACGTCACACTATCGCATTAGTTTAATATCTTCTGCAAAACAACTCTTATCACTATTATGGGAACACATCACCTGTTCACATCACATCACTTCTTGGTGTCGTCTTTTTGGCTGCGTTCATCCCAGAAAAATGAAATTATGGCATTTCTAACGAGGTTATAACTCTCCCATTGTTTGGCTATTTGTTGATCTATAAGGTATATGGCGAACACCACACCCAGTTGTGACTACATTTACGATTTCTATTGTTATTTTAATGCCATTTATATAATCCTTATACAATTATTTATTGGTCTATATAAAAATTATACTGTCAACAACTCTTGCAATATGTTTCTTGTAACGAGAATACTATGTTAAAGGGTTAGATGGACTATAGAAATAACCGTGGTACACAAGACACGACATGTAACCTACAGGTCCGAGGGAGTGCTCAAGAAGACAACAGAATTCAAAGCTTCTCGTTTCGATAGTTCACAAGTCTGTTCCTAATTGTTCGGCTTCAAAATTTGTGCAGCTTTTGGAGGCGCACGAGAGCTATTTTGCCTCAGTTAGATCGGTACATGTCATACATGTATCACGAATGTGTCCAACAGGAAATCAATTTCGAGAAATCTGAAATACCATCTTCAGCCTTATTTGACTGCATTTTTAAAAACCGTACGACTTCGTGAAGTTAATTTTGCATCACGTCATATCGCTTGGAATACAGGAAATGAATGTGATTAAACAACTATCTCAAATACTGCAAAACAAATAGCATTATTTTCTCTGATACAAGATACCACAAAAGGTTTTGGCTAATAATAATGTTAATCTGAACAGTATAAGTCATTATCTCCTATTTATTGACTGTAATAATGTATTCACTTGCACTACATAACTTAAATAGCGTGAAGTAGATTTTAACTACAGCAAACGAGGTTCTGTGTTTTTTATCCACGCAAAACTGCGTGTCATGGACATACGTGTCCTCCATGGTCAGTAAGGTTTTCCTCTAGTTTTCTGAAAGCCTGAGATGGTATCTTGATGTTGTCATCTGTAGAGCACACCCCATGATCTTTAGGTTCAGCTGAAAATAATACACTAATATTATCAATTAAACATAGCTCTCTTTGGTAAAACGCTACATATTAATGTTAAGTTTGTGACGAATCTGTTGAGACTGATTCCACTGAAAAGGATCCTGAATAACACAGAATATGAACTATTAGTAACATTAGTTTCCGGTGGCAATTGTCCTGCTCCCCTCAATTCGATGAAACTATCACTACCCATGAACTGTATATATGAACCACAATCAGGCATGTTTGTTGTTGATGTACAGCACGTATGGTCAACATGCAATCGCTTCATATGTCTTAAATACATAGCAGGCATGTTTGCAATTAATGTACAGCATGCATAGGCAATATGCGATCGATTCATGTGTCTTGGAAGACACTCAAATACAATTCCCCACCAATGCAACGGTTATTCGAAATGCATATTTTAGGTCAAATACGTTTAAAAACTATAATGTCTCGGAGAGGATGTTATACGACATTTAAACACGTCACATTATTTCAACAAAGGAACATTTTATGAATATAATGTTAAGGACTCCTTTGCCTCTCTGCCCGGCTGTAAATTGATCACGTGTACATGTGATGGTCCACATCAACACATTAGATGCTTATGGTACAACATAAGATGAGGGACATTTACTTTATCAAACAACGTACCCTGAGGTTGTCTCAAGGCCTTCACCATATTGGACTACGAAACACAGCTGTGTCCAACACCTTCCAACACAGCAACAGTCAATGGGCGCGTGCAACACCTTCAGTGTATGTGCGACAAACAAACACAGCACCAGTCAATGGGCGTGTGCAACACCTTCAGTGTATGTACGACAAACAAACACAGCACCAGTGTAATGGGCGTGTGCGTTACCTTCAATGTATGTACGACAAACAAACAATACACCAGTGCAATGAGCGTGTGCATTACCTTCAATGTATGTACGACAAACAAACACAGCACCAGTGCAATGGGCGTGTGCAACAGCTTCATTGTTTGTAAGACAAACAATCACAGCACCAGTGCATTGGGCGTGTGCAACACCTTCAATGTATGTACGACAAACAAACACCGCACCAGTGCAATGAGCATGTGCAATACCTTTAATGCATGTACGACAAACAAACACAGTACCAGTGCAATGGGAGAGTGCAACACCTTCAGTGAATGGACAACAAACAAACACAGCACCAGTGCAATGGACGTGTGCAACACCTTCAATGTATGTACGACAAACAAACACAGCACCAGTTCATTAGGCGTGTGCAACAGCTTCAATGTATGTACGACAAACAAACACAGCAGCAGTGCATTTGGTGAACACCTTCAATGTATGTACGACAAACAAACACAGCACCAGTGCAATGAGCGTGTGCAACAACTTCAGTGTATGTACGACAAACAAACAAAGCACAAGTGTGATGAACGTGTGCAACACTTTCTATGTATGTGCGACAAACAAACACAGCAGCAGTGCATTAGCCGTGGGCAACACCTTCAGTGTATGTACGACAAACACAGCACCAATGGAACTAGCGTGTGTAACACATTCAGTGTATGTACGACAAACACAGCACCAATGGAACTAGCGTGTGTAACACCATCAATGTATGTGCGACAAACACAGCACCAGTGCATTGGGCGTGTGCAACACATTCAGTGTATGTACGACAAACACAGCACCAGTGGAACTAGCGTGTGCAATACCTTCAATGTATGTACGACAAACAAACAAAGCACTAGCGTAATGGGCGTGTGCAACACCTTCAATGTATGTACGATAAACAAACACAGCACCAGCGTAATGGGCGTGTGCAACACCTTTAATGTATGTACGACAAACAAACACAGCACAAGTGCAATGAGCGTGTGCAACACCTTCAATGTATGTACGTTAAACAAACAAAGCACCAGTGCGAAGAGCGTGTCCAACACCTTCAATGTATGTACGTTAAAGAAACAAAGCACCAGCACATGAGCGTTTGCAAAACCTTCAATGTATGTACGACAAACAGACAAAGCACCAGTGTAATGGGCGTGTGCAACACCTTTAATGTATGTACGATAAACTAACAAAGCTCCAGTGCAATGAGCGTGTGCAACACCTTCAATATATGTACGTTAAATAAACAAAGCACCAGTGCAATGAGCGTGTGCAACACCTTTAATGTATGCACGTGAAACAAACACAGCACCAGCACATGAGCGTTTGCAACACCTTCAATGTATGTACGACAAACAAACAAAGCACCAGTGTAATGAGCGTGTGCAACACCTTCAATGTATGTGCGACAAAAAAAACACAGGACCAGTGCATTAGCCTTGTGCAACACCTCAGTGTATGTACGACAAACAAACACAGCACCAGTTCATTAGGCGTGTGCAACACATTCAGTGTTTGTACGACAAACACAGCACCAGTGCAATGGGCGTGTGCAAAACCTTCAATGTGTGTACGACAAACAAATAAAGCACCAGTGCAATGAGCGTGTGCAACACCTTCAATGTATGTGAGACAAAAAAACAAAACACCAATGCAATGAGCGTGTGCAACACCTTCAATGTATGTACGAGAAACAAACAAAGCACCAATGCAATGAGCGTGTGCAACACCTTCAATGAATGTACGATAAACAAACAAAGCACCAGGACATGAGCGTTTGCAACACCTTCAATGTATGTACGACAAACAAACACAGCACCAGTGCAGTGAGCGTGTGCGACACCTTCAGTGTATGTACGACAAACAAACACAAAACCAGTGCAATGGGCGTGTGCAACATCTGCAATGTATGTACGACAAACACACACAGCACCAGTGTAATGAGCGTGTGAAACACCTTTAATGTATGTACGATAAACAAACAAAGCACCAGGACATCAGCGTTTGCAACACCTTCAATGTATGTACGACAAACAAACAAAGCACCAGTGTAATGTGCGTGTGTAACACCTTCAATGTATGTACGATAAACAAACAATGCACCAGTGTAATCAGCGTGTGCAACAACTTCAATGTATGTACGAGAAACAAACAAAGCACTAATCCAATGAGCGTGTGCAACACCCTCAATGTATGTACGATAAAAAAACAAAACACCAATGCAATGAGCGTGTGCAACACCTTCAATGTATGTACGAGAAACAAACAAAGCACCAATGCAATGAGCGTGTGCAACACCTTCAATGAATGTACGATAAACAAACAAAGCACCAGGACATGAGCGTTTGCAACACCTTCAATGTATGTACGACAAACAAACACAGCACCAGTCAATGGGCGTGTGCAACACCTTCAGTGTATGTACGACAAACAAACACAGCACCAGTGTAATGGGCGTGTGCATTACCTTCAATGTATGTACGACAAACAAACAATACACCAGTGCAATGAGCGTGTGCATTACCTTCAATGTATGTACGACAAACAAACACAGCACCAGTGCAATGGGCGTGTGCAACAGCTTCATTGTTTGTAAGACAAACAATCACAGCACCAGTGCATTGGGCGTGTGCAACACCTTCAATGTATGTACGACAAACAAACACCGCACCAGTGCAATGAGCATGTGCAATACCTTTAATGCATGTACGACAAACAAACACAGTACCAGTGCAATGGGAGAGTGCAACACCTTCAGTGAATGGACAACAAACAAACACAGCACCAGTGCAATGGACGTGTGCAACACCTTCAATGTATGTACGACAAACAAACACAGCACCAGTTCATTAGGCGTGTGCAACAGCTTCAATGTATGTACGACAAACAAACACAGCAGCAGTGCATTTGGTGAACACCTTCAATGTATGTACGACAAACAAACACAGCACCAGTGCAATGAGCGTGTGCAACAACTTCAGTGTATGTACGACAAACAAACAAAGCACAAGTGTGATGAACGTGTGCAACACTTTCTATGTATGTGCGACAAACAAACACAGCAGCAGTGCATTAGGCGTGGGCAACACCTTCAGTGTATGTACGACAAACACAGCACCAATGGAACTAGCGTGTGTAACACATTCAGTGTATGTACGACAAACACAGCACCAATGGAACTAGCGTGTGTAACACCATCAATGTATGTGCGACAAACACAGCACCAGTGCATTGGGCGTGTGCAACACATTCAGTGTATGTACGACAAACACAGCACCTGTGGAACTAGCGTGTGCAATACCTTCAATGTATGTACGACAAACAAACAAAGCACTAGCGTAATGGGCGTGTGCAACACCTTCAATGTATGTACGATAAACAAACACAGCACCAGCGTAATGGGCGTGTGCAACACCTTTAATGTATGTACGACAAACAAACACAGCACAAGTGCAATGAGCGTGTGCAACACCTTCAATGTATGTACGTTAAACAAACAAAGCACCAGTGCGAAGAGCGTGTCCAACACCTTCAATGTATGTACGTTAAAGAAACAAAGCACCAGCACATGAGCGTTTGCAAAACCTTCAATGTATGTACGACAAACAGACAAAGCACCAGTGTAATGGGCGTGTGCAACACCTTTAATGTATGTACGATAAACTAACAAAGCTCCAGTGCAATGAGCGTGTGCAACACCTTCAATATATGTACGTTAAATAAACAAAGCACCAGTGCAATGAGCGTGTGCAACACCTTTAATGTATGTACGTGAAACAAACACAGCACCAGCACATGAGCGTTTGCAACACCTTCAATGTATGTACGACAAACAAACAAAGCACCAGTGTAATGAGCGTGTGCAACACCTTCAATGTATGTGCGACAAAAAAAACACAGGACCAGTGCATTAGCCTTGTGCAACACCTCAGTGTATGTACGACAAACAAACACAGCACCAGTTCATTAGGCGTGTGCAACACATTCAGTGTATGTACGACAAACACAGCACCAGTGCAATGGGCGTGTGCAAAACCTTCAATGTGTGTACGACAAACAAATAAAGCACCAGTGCAATGAGCGTGTGCAACACCTTCAATGTATGTGAGACAAAAAAACAAAACACCAATGCAATGAGCGTGTGCAACACCTTCAATGTATGTACGAGAAACAAACAAAGCACCAATGCAATGAGCGTGTGCAACACCTTCAATGAATGTACGATAAACAAACAAAGCACCAGGACATGAGCGTTTGCAACACCTTCAATGTATGTACGACAAACAAACACAGCACCAGTGCAGTGAGCGTGTGCGACACCTTCAGTGTATGTACGACAAACAAACACAAAACCAGTGCAATGGGCGTGTGCAACATCTGCAATGTATGTACGACAAACACACACAGCACCAGTGTAATGAGCGTGTGAAACACCTTTAATGTATGTACGATAAACAAACAAAGCACCAGGACATGAGCGTTTGCAACACCTTCAATGTATGTACGACAAACAAACAAAGCACCAGTGTAATGTGCGTGTGTAACACCTTCAATGTATGTACGATAAACAAACAATGCACCAGTGTAATCAGCGTGTGCAACAACTTCAATGTATGTACGAGAAACAAACAAAGCACTAATCCAATGAGCGTGTGCAACACCCTCAATGTATGTACGATAAACAAACAAACCACCAGGACATGAGCGTGTGCAACACCTTCAATGTATGTACGACAAACAAACACAGCACAAGTGTAATTAGCGTGTGGAACACCTTCAGTGTATGTACGACAAACAAACACAACACCAGTGCAATGGGCGTGTACAACATCTTTAGTGTATGTACAACAAACATAGCACCAGTGCAACTAGCGTTTGCAACCCCTTCAATGTATGTGCGACAAACAAACACAGCACCAGTGTAATGAGCGTGTGCAACACCTTCAATGTATGTACGAGAAACAAACAACAGCATCAATGCAATGAGCGTGTGCAACACCTTCAATGTATGTACGACAAACAAACAAAGCACAAGTGTAATGAGTGTGTGCAACACCTTCAATGTATGTACAACAAACATAGCACCAGTGCAACTAGCGTGTGCAACACCTTCAATGTATGTGCGTCAAACAAACACAGCAGCAGTGCATTAGGCGTGTGTGTGCGACAAACAAACAAAGCACCAGTGTGATGAGCGTGTGGAACACCATCAATGTATGTACGACAAACAAAAACAGCACCAGTGTAATAACCGTGTGCAACACCTTCAGTGTATGTACAAGAAACAAACGCAGCACCAGTGTAATGATCGTGTGGAACACCTTCAATGTATGTACGACAAACAAACACAGCACCAGTGCAAGGAGCGTGAGCAACCCCTTCAATGTATGTACGACAAACAAACACAGCACCACTGAAATGAGCGTGTGCAACACCTTCAGTGTATGTACGACAAAGGAACACAGCACCCGTGCATTAGGCGTGTGCAACACCTTTACTGTGTGTACGACAAACACACACAGCACCAATGCAATGATCGTGTGCAACACCTTCAATGTATGTACGATAAAGAAACAAAGCACCAGTGCAATGAGCGTGTGCAACACCTTTAATGCATGTACGTTAAACAAACAAAGCACCAGCACATGAGCGTGTGCAACACCTTCAATGTATGTACGACAAACAAACAAAGCACCAGTGTAATGAGTGTGTGCAACACCTTCAATGTATGTACAACAAACATAGCACCAGTGCAACTAGCGTGTGGAACACCTTCAATGTATGTGCGACAAACAAACACAGCACCAGTGCATTAGGCGTGTGTGTACGACAAACAAACAAAGCACCAGTGTAATGAGCGTGTGCAACACCATCAATGTATGTACGACAAACAAAAACAGCACCAGTGTAATAAGCGTGTGCAACACCTTCAGTGTATGTACAAGAAACAAACACAGCACGAGTGCAATGGGCGTATCCAACACCTTCAATGCATGTACGACAAACAAGCAAAGCAGCAGTGTAATAAGCGTGTGCAACACCTTCAGTGTATGTGCGACAAAGAAACACAGCACCAGTGGATTAGGCGTAAATGTACGACAAACAAACACATCACCAGTGTAATGAGCGTGTGCAACACCTTCAATACATGTACGACAAACAAACACAGCCCCATTGCATTAGGCGTGTGCAACACCTTCAATGTATGTACGACAAACACACACAGCACCAATGCATTAGGTGCGTATGTACGACAAACAAACACAGCACCACTCCATTAGGCGCGTCTGTACGACAAACAAACACAGCACCAGTGTAATGAGCATGTGCAACACCTTCAATGTATGTATTACAAATAAGCACAGCACCAGTGTAATGAGCGTGTGCAACAGCTTCAGTGTATGTACGACAAACACAGCACCAGTTCAACGGGACTGTGCAACACATTCAATGGATGTATGTAAGACAAACAAGCACAGCACCAGTGCAATGGGCGTGTCCAACACCTTTAATGTATGTACGACAAACAAACACAGCACAAGTGCTATAGGCGTGTGCAACACTTTCAGTGTATGTACGAGAAACAAACACAGCACCGGTGCAATGTGCGTGTGCAACACCTTCAGTGTATGTACGACAAACAAACACAGTAGCGCTGCAATTACCGTGTGCAACTCCTTCAGTGTATCTACGACAAATAAACACAGCACCACTGCAATGAGCATGTGGAACACCTTCAATGTATGTACGACAAGCAAACACAGCACCAGTGTAATGAGCGTGTGCAACACCTTCAATGTATGTACGATAAACAAACACAGCACCAATGCATTAGCTGTGTGCTACGCCTCAGTGTAATTACGACAAACAAACACAGCAAGAGTGCATTAGGCGTGTGAAACACCTTCAATGTATGTACGACAAACAAGCACAGCACCAGTGTTATGAGCGTGTGCAACAGCTTCAGTGTATGTACGACAAACACAGCACCAGTTCAACGGGACTGTGCAACACATTCAATGGATGTATGTAAGACAAACAAGCACAGCACCAGTGCAATGGGCGTGTCCAACACCTTTAATGTATGTACGACAAACAAACACAGCACAAGTGCTATAGGCGTGTGCAACACTTTCAGTGTATGTACGAGAAACAAACACAGCACCGGTGCAATGTGCGTGTACAACACCTTCAATGTATGAACAACAAACACACACAGCGCCAGTGCATTTGGCGTGTATGTACGACAAACAAGCACAGCACCAGTGTAATGAGCGTGTGCAACAGCTTCAGTGTATGTACGACAAACACAGCACCAGTGCATTAGGCGTGTGAAACACCTTCAATGTATGTACGACAAACAAGCACAGCACCAGTGTTATGAGCGTGTGCAACAGCTTCAGTGTATGTACGACAAACACAGCACCAGTGCAACGGGCGTGTGCAACACCTTTAACGTATGTACGACAAACAAACACAGCACCAGTGCTATGGGCGTGTGCAACACTTTCAGTGTATGTACGAGAAACAAACACAGCACCAGTGCAATGAGCGTGTGCAACACCTTCAATGTATGAACGACACACAAGCACAGCACTTGAGATATCGGCGTATCCAACACCAATTTTTTTACGGCAAACAAGCAAAGCACCAGAGTAATAAGCGTGTGCAACACCTTCAGTGTATGTGCGACAAAGAAACACAGCAGCAGTGCAATAGGCGTGTGCAACACCATCAATGTATGTACGAGAAACAAGCAAAGCACCAGTGTAGTAAGCGTGTGCAACACCTTCAGTGTATGTACGACAAACACAAACAGCACCAGTGCATTAGGCGTGCATGTACGACAAACAAACACAGCACCAGTGCAATGAGCTTGTGCAACACCTTCAATGTATGTACGAGAAACAAACACAGCACCAGTGCATTAGGCGTGTGCAACACCTTCAATGCAAGTACGACAAACAAACACAGCACCAGTGCATTAGGCGTGTATGTACGACAAACAAACACAGCACCAGTGTAATGAGCGTGTGCAACACCTTCAATGTATGTACGACAAACAAACACAGCACCAGTGCAATGTGCGTGTACAACACCTTCAATGTATGAACAACAAACACACACAGCACCAGTGCATTTGGCGTGTATGTACGACAAACAAACACAGCACCAGTGTAATGAGCGTGTGCAACACCTTCAATGTATGTACGACTAACAAGCACAGCACCAGTGTAATGAGCGTGTGCAACAGCTTCAGTGTATGTACGACAAACACAGCACCAGTGCAACGGGCGTGTGCAACACCTTCAATGTATGTAAGACAAACAAACACAGCAGCACTGCAATGAGCGTGTGCAACACCTTCAATGTATGTACGACAAACAAACACAGCACAAGTGCAATGGGCAAGTGGAACACCTTCAATGTATATACAAGAAACAAACACAGCACCAGTGCAATGGGCGTGTGCAACAGCTTCAATGTATGTACGACAAACAAACACAGCACCAGTGCAATGGGCGTGTGCAAGACCCCCAATCTATGTACGAAAAACAAAAAAATCACCAGTGTAATGAGCGTGTGCAACCGCTTCAATGTATGTACGACAAACAAACGAGGCACCAGTGTAATGAGCGTGTGCAACAGCTTTAATGGTTGTACGACAAACAAACAAAGCACAAGTGTAATGAGCGTGTGCAACACCTTCTGTGTATGTACCAGAAAGAAACAAAGCACAAGTGTAATGAGTGTGTGCAACACCTTCAATGTGTCTGCGACAAACAAACACAGCACCAGTGTAATGAGCGTGTGCAACACCATCAATGGATGTACGACAAACAAACAAAGCACTAGTGTCATGAGCGTGTGCAACACCTTCAGTGTATGTACGACAATCAAACACAGCCCAAGTGCATTAGGCGTGTGCAACACCTTCTGTGTATGTACGACAAACACAGCAGCAATGCAACTATCGTGTGCAACACCTTCAATGTATGTGCGACAAACAAACACAGCACCAGTGCATGAGCCGTGTGCAACACCTTCAATGTATGTACAACAAACAAACAAAGCACCAGTGTAATGAGCGTGTGCAACACCTTCAATGTATTTACGACAAACAAACACAGCACCAGTGCAATTGGCGTGTGCAACACCTTCAATGTATGTACGACAAACAAACACAGCACAAGTGCAATGGGCAAGTGCAACACCTTCAATGTATGAAAGACAAACAAATACAGCACCAGTGCAATGGGCGTGTGCAACACCTTCAATGTATGTACAACAAACAAACACAGCGCCATTGTATTGAGGGTGTGCAACACCTTCAATGTATGTACAAGAAACAAACACAGCACCAGTGCAATGAGCGTGTGCAATAGCTTGGATGTATGTACGACAAACAAACACAGCACCAGTGTAATGAGCGTGTGCAACACCTTCAATGTATGTACAACAAACAAACACAGCACCACTGCAATGAGCGTGTGGAACACCTTCAATGTATGTACAACAAACAAACACAGCACCACTGCAATGAGCGTGTGGAACACCTTCAATGTATGTACAACAAACAAACACAGCACCAGTGTAATGAGCGTGTGCAACACCTTCAAAGTATGTACGAGAAACAAACACAGCACCAGTGCAATTGGCGTGTGCAACAACTTCAATGTATGTACGACAAACAAACACAGCACAAGTGCAATGGGCAAGTGCAACACCTTCAATGTATGTACGACAAACAAACACAGCACAAGTGCAATGGGCGTTTGCAACACCTTCAATGTATGTACAACAAACAAACACAGCATCAATGCAATGGGCGTGTGCATCACCTTCAATGTATGTACAACAAACAAACACAGCACCAGTGTATTGAGCGTGTGCAACACCTTCAATGTATGTACGACAAACAAACACAAAACCAGTGTAATGAGCGTGTGCAACAGCTTGGATGTATGTACGACAAACAAACACAGCACCAGTGTAATGAGCCTGTGCAACACGTTCAATGTATGTACGACAAACAAACACAGCCCCAGTGCAATTGGCGTGTGCAACACCTTCAATGTATGTACGACAAACAAACACAGCACAAGTGCAATGGGCAAGTGCAACACCTTCAATTTATGTACGACAAACAAACACAGCACAAGTGCAATGGGCAAGTGGAACACCTTCAATGTATGTACAAGAAACAAACACAGC
This sequence comes from Haliotis rufescens, assembly GCF_023055435.1. NCBI lineage: Eukaryota > Metazoa > Mollusca > Gastropoda > Lepetellida > Haliotidae > Haliotis > Haliotis rufescens. Next base: position 2,763,356 of record NW_025964383.1, read on the forward strand.
ACCAGTGCAATGGGCGTGTGCAACACCTTCAATGTATGTACGACAAACAAACACCGTACCAGTGCAATGGGCGTGTGCAACACCTTCAATGTATGTACAACAAACAAGCACAGCACCAGTGCAATGGGCGTGTGCAACACCTTCAATGTATGTACGACAAACAAACACAGCACCACTGCAATGAGCGTGTGGAACACCTTCGATGTATGTACGACAAACAAACACAGCACCAGTGTAATGAGCGTGTGCAACACCTTCAATGTATGTACGACAAATAAACACAGCACCAGTGTAATGAGCGTGTGCAACACCTTCAATGTATGTACGACAAACAAACACAGCACAAGTGCAATTGGCGTGTACAACACCTTCAATGTATGTACAACAAACAAACACAGCACAAGTGCAATTGGCAAGTGCAACACCTTCAATGTATGTACGACAAACAAACACAGCACCAGTTCAATGAGCGTGTGCAACAGCTTGGATGTATGTACGACAAACAAACACAGCACCAGTGTAATGAGCGTGTGCCACACCTTCAATGTATGTACAAGAAACAAACACAGCACGACTGCAATGAGCGTGTGGAACACCTTCGATGTATGTACGACAAACAAACACAGCACCAGTTCAATGAGCGTGTGCAACACCTTCAATGCATGTACGACAAACAAACACAGCACCAGTGTAATGAGCGTGTGCAACACCTTCAATGTATGTACGACAAACAAACACCGTACCAGTGCAATGGGCGTGTGCAACACCTTCAATGTATGTACAACAAACAAGCACAGCACCAGTGCAATGGGCGTGTGCAACACCTTCAATGTATGTACGACAAACAAACACAGCACCACTGCAATGAGCGTGTGGAACACCTTCGATGTATGTACGACAAACAAACACAGCACCAGTGTAATGAGCGTGTGCAACACCTTCAATGTATGTACGACAAATAAACACAGCACCAGTGTAATGAGCGTGTGCAACACCTTCAATGTATGTACGACAAACAAACACAGCACAAGTGCAATTGGCGTGTACAACACCTTCAATGTATGTACAACAAACAAACACAGCACAAGTGCAATTGGCAAGTGCAACACCTTCAATGTATGTACGACAAACAAACACAGCACCAGTTCAATGAGCGTGTGCAACAGCTTGGATGTATGTACGACAAACAAACACAGCACCAGTGTAATGAGCGTGTGCCACACCTTCAATGTATGTACAAGAAACAAACACAGCACGACTGCAATGAGCGTGTGGAACACCTTCGATGTATGTACGACAAACAAACACAGCACCAGTTCAATGAGCGTGTGCAACACCTTCAATGCATGTACGACAAACAAACACAGCACCAGTGTAATGAGCGTGTGCAACACCTTCAATGTATGTACGACAAACAAACACAGCACCAGTGCAATTGGCGTGTACAACACCTTCAATTTATGTACAACAAACAAACACAGCACAAGTGCAATGGGCAAGTGCAACACCTTCAATGTATGTACGACAAACAAACAAGCACCAGAGCAATGGGCGTGTGCAACACCTTCAATGTATGTACAACAAACAAGCACAGCACCAGTGTATTGAGCGTGTGCAACACCTTCAATGTATGTACAACAAACAAACACAGCACCACTGCAATGAGCGTGTGCAACAGCTTGGATGTATGTACGACAAACAAACACAGCACCAGTGTAATGAGCGTGTGCAACACCTTCAATGTATGTACAACAAACAAACACAGCACCACTGCAATGAGCGTGTGGAACACCTTCGATGTATGTACAACAAACAAACACAGCACCAGTGTAATGAGCGTGTGAAACACCTTCAATGTATGTACGACAAACAAACACAGCACCAGTGTAATGAGCGTGTGCAACACCCTCAATGTATGTACGAGAAACAAACACAGCACAAGTGCAATGGGCAAGTGCAACACCTTCAATGTATGTACGACAAACAAACACAGCACCAGTGCAATGAGCGTGTGCAACACCTTCAATGTATGTACAACAAACAAACACAGCACAAGTGTAATGAGCGTGTGCAACACCTTCAATGTATGTACGATAAACAAACACAGCACCAGTGTAATGAGCGTGTGCAACAGCTTAGATGTATGTACGACAAACAAACACAGCACCAGTGTAATGAGCGTGTGCAACACCTTTAATATATGTACGACAAACAAACACAGCACCAGTGCATTGGGCAATTGGGATGCGGTTGAAGTGGCTGTGGTCGTCCTTTCACGTAGGTGACGCAGTTGGATGTAGCGATCTTGGGCGGGGTTGGTTACTCTTGGTCGTCCCGACCTTGGCCGATCAAGTGTTGACCCATGCTGTTGAAACCTTGTGATGGTGCTGGGCGCTACATTGAAAACCCTGGCTACAGCTGATCGGGATTCCCCTGCCTGAAAGCGGCCTATGACGTTGTTTCTTTGTCCTTCTGTTTATCTTGGCATGTTGTTGAACTGTCACTGCTCGATTGACGCAGATGCCAGGCAATTAAACTCCCTGCACTTTAATGCCGTTCATAGTGCTGCTGCAGTACGCGCCCTTTTGTTAATGTTTTTGTTAATTCGTTTTTCCGAATCGTAAGTGTTTCCCGACTAATGGTTTGCATGTCCTCGTTGTGATCATTTTGATCCGGGAAATTTGTCACTGACACCATAACACATTAAACCTCTTCATTTTGCACCTATTGGTCTGCTAATGTTGCTTTTATGGTCCAAAATATCCGTATTGCGTTACACGAGTATATTATTGCGAGTATATACTATTATTTTTTCATCCCTTTCATGTCTTTATTGCTTCTTGTCATAATCCCAAGTATTTCAGCCACGAGGATGACAATACGGGCCTGTGAACATTACGTTATCAAAAAATAATGTATTACACAAATATGAATTTCAAACCAAGAGAATAACCCGTCTACATTATCCGCCGAAACAGGTTCCGTTTTGCGGGGAAAACAAAAAACCCTCGAAAATTATATGAAAATCAGTGATGACACCAGGTGCTACCGATAGCACCCGCCATTCACACAATTTATATGAAAACGTAAATATTTATTGTCTGACGCCGCACAGCCGTACTCCTGCCATGCGGCGGAGGTCTGTGAACAAACCAGGCAATCAAGTGATGATGTACCAGAAAACCCGGTGGCAAGATATTGCATTTATAGATTTTGTTAAAAACTAATAAAAACGTTGAATTAATTTTGAATTACGTCTGGTTTGGAGAGCTTCTGCTGCTTATAAGTAAAGACGTGTAGCAGTATTAGTTAAAATATCCATCTGAGCATATGAGGACAAAACCATACCTAACAAGTACTTTCATTATAAATACTTTGGACACTTGTCAAACTCGATATTTATCTTAACTGGTTTTTTCATACAGAAGTGTTATGTTGTCATTGATGCATCTACCGGGAATAGAGCCCGCCTGGTTTCCACTGTTTTAGTATTTAGAGGTAGCTGCGTTCTCTTGGATATACTAACAAGGACTCCAACAGTAATTTATCAAATGAATTTAGTTGAGATATCGGCCGCTAATTCTTCAAAGTGTGTGTTAGTTCCAATCTTGCATCTCTCGTATCTTGTATTCTTGCTTGGTAATTGTTTACCTTAGTGTATTCACTCTTTGTGTCTGCTAGTATTTTAGTTTCTAGTTTTATATAGTCTTCGTTTCGGAGCAGTGGAGCTTACAGTTTCCAATACCTTTGTCCTTATTTTGGCTGTTGTCATTAAAATATGTTAATGTGACCACAGAGTGGTATGACTTATAACCTGGTAGAATTAATAATCCTTAAGTTTAGTATGTCCAAGAAAAAATCAAGTCTAGCCAGTAGTTTTGGTTTTATATTCCACCAGATGAACAGATTTGACACATTCATTTAGTTCTTGCCATATATCAAGTCAAGTTTCTTTCTATTTTTTCGATAGGAGGGAAAATATATTTTTGAAATGGGAGGCCGCGCGACTAAAGATAACCCCTAGTCCAAACAGGCTCTACGAAGGGTAAGTATGGACAGCTGACATAGTGCGGCAGAAATTTCTGCAATTGTAATTTACATAAAGGAATTTAATACTTTTGTCTGACAGAACATCCCCAAGAATTACAGGTCTGGTCTCTGTACAAGGTATCACGGGGAGACCATGAATAGGTCACATCTGTATGCGCGACAAGACTCACAAGGTCGTGGTTCTTCAGAACCTCATCTGCAGTCGAGACACAGCTACTCCCACTACTGCCCTAAAACTTTCTTCTTCAAAATGAAGAACATCAAACCGCATGTCCAACTTTAAGGATTTGTTCTTGCGAGCAATACCCTATCTCCCGTCTGTGCCACAGACACTTACGTTTGAAACTACCATCAGTTGTAGATAGCCAGTACACAGGACAGATTACACTCAACTCCCAAGGGGGAGGGGACTCGGAAGTAATGTCTTTTGATTAGACCACCACGTGGTTTTCCCCACATAAAATCTGTTTGAACGGGGCAAGTTTAGCATTTAGGCTGTTTGTCTCAAGCCAGATATTACCAGAATTTGCTTTGGAGATGCCATCTGATTGTTTTCACTCTAATGCTGATGATGTATGTGGGAGTAAGTGAGACTTCTAGAATAGTACTGAGATTTGCAACTCTGATTTCGTTGTGTAGAAAGCCTCTCTGTTCCAATGCTAACCTTTATGGGGAAACAGTCAGAGTTACGCAAAGACTGACAAATGCAATTAACATCCTCACAATTATGGTAAATGTCGTTACAAGTCTTGTCATAACTGTAACCGATTTTGACACATGATTGGTTTCAATGAAGGCGTACTCGTTCACGTTCTCATGCTGTTGAAGTGACCTTGAAGGATGACGTCATTATCATCGATTGTCGTAAGCAGTTGTCATTTCTGTACAAGAAAATGAATAGAAAAAATACTGGTAATGCTTCCCTGAATTTATCAAGATCTCTGACTTTGAATAAAACATATACTACTTTGTATGATTACTGTGCGTGCAAAGTTACGGTCAGGTAGAACTCTAACTAGGACACGGCAGACAACTAATGGGATACATTGCTGCAAACAACTCTAAACACCTGAATATACTCGCTATATGTCTGCAGGTAGACACCTGACACAACAATCTACATGAATATACTCGCTATATGTCTGCAGGTAGACATCTGACACAACAATCTACATGAATATACTCCCTATTTGTCTGCGTATGGACATCAGGCAGTACACACTACATGAATATACTCCCTATCTGTCAGGGTGTGGACATCTGAATGTACAAACAAATGAATATATTCCCTATCTGTGTGCGTGTGGACATCTGAGTGCACAAACTACATGAATATACTCCCTATCTGTCTGCGTATCGACATCAGACAGTACACACTACATTAATATACTCCCTATCTGTCTGTGTGTGGACATCAGACTGTACGAAGTACATGAATATACTCCCTATCTGTCTGGGTGTGGACATCTGACGGTACAGAGTACATGAATATACTCCATGTCTGTTTGGGTGTGGACATGTGACTGTACAAACTATATGAATATAATCCCTATATCTCTGCGTATGGACATCTGACTGTACAAACTATATGAATATACTCCTTGTATGTTTGCGAGTGGACATCTGACAGTACAAAGTACATGAATCTACTCCCTATCTGTCTGCGTCTGGACATCTGACTTTACAAACTATATGAATATACTCCCTATCAGTGTGCGTTTGGACATCTGACTGCACAAACTAAATGAACATACTCCCTATATGTCTGCGTATGGACATCAGGCAGTACACACTACATGAATATACTCCCTATCTGTCAGGGTGTGGACATCTGAATGTACAAACTACATGAATATACTCCCTATATGTCTGCGAATAGACATCTGACGGAACAAAGTACATGCATATACTCCCTATCTGTCTGGATGTGAACATCTGAATGTACAAACTCCATGAATATACTCCCTATCTGTGTGCGTGTGGACATCTGACTGCACAAACTACATGAATATACTCCCTATCTGTCTGCGTATGGACATGAGAGAGTACACACTAAATGAATATACTCCCTATCTGTCATTGTCTGGACATCAGACTGTACCAAGAACATGAATATACTCCCTATCTGTTTCGGTGTGGACATCTGACAGTACAAAGTACATGAATGTAGTCCATGTCTGTCTGGGTGTGGACATCTGACTGTACAAACTACATGAACAGACTCCCTATATGTCTGCGTATGGACATGTGACTGTACAAACTACATGAATATACTCCCTATCTGTCTGCGTTTGGACATCTGACTGCACAAACTACATGAATACACTCCCTACCTGTCTGCGTATGGACATCTGAATGTACAAACTACATGAATATACTCCCTATATGTCTGCGAATAGACATCTGACTGAACAAAGTACATGCATATACTCTCTATATGTCTGCGAATAGACATCTGACTGAACAAAGTACATGCATATACTCCCTATATGTCTGCGTATGGACATCTGACTGTACAAACTATATTAATATACTCCTTGTATGTCTGCGAGTGGACATCTGAGAGTACAAAGAACATAAATCTACTCCCTATCTGTCAGCGTATGGCCATCAGACAGTACACACAACATGAATATACTCCCAATCTGTCTGCGTATGGACATCTGACTCTACAAACTACATGAATTTACTCCCTATCTGTCGGCGTATGGACATCAGGCAGTAGACACTACATGAATATCCTCCCTATCTGTCTGGGTGTGAACATCTAAATGTACAAATTACATGAATATACTCCCTATCTGTGTGCGTGTGGACATCTGACTGCACAAACTACATGAATATACTCCCTATCTGTCTGCGTATGGACATCAGACAGTACACACTACATGAATATACTCCCTATCAGTCTGTGTGTGGACATCTGACTGTACAAAGTACATAAATACACTCCAAGTCTGTTTGTGTGTGGACATCCGACTGTACCAACTACATGAATATATACTCTTTATATGTTTGCGTATGGACATGTGACTGTACAAACTATATGAATATACTCCCTATATGTTTGCGTATGAACATCTGACTGTACAAACTATATGAATATACTCCCTATATGTTTGCGTATGGACATGTGACTGTACAAACTATATGAATATACTCCCTATCTGTCTGCGTATGGCCATCAGTCAGTACACACAACATGAATATACTCCCAATGTGTCTCCGTATCGACATCTGACTATACGAACTACGTGAATTTACTCCCTATCTGTCTGCGTAGGACATCAGACAGTACACACAAAATGAATATACTCCCAATCTGTCTGCGTATGGACATCTAACGGTACAAACTACATGAATATACTCCCTATATGTCTGGGTGTGGACACATGACGGTACAAAGTACATGAAAATACTTATATCTGTCTGGGTGTGGACATCTGACGGTACAAAGTACATCAATATACTCCCTATCTGTCTGAGTGTGAACATCTGACGGTACAAAGTACATGAATATAGTCCCTATCTGTCTGGGTGTGGACATCTGACGGTACGAAGTACATCAATATACTCCCTATATGTCTTGGTGTGGACAACTGACGGTACAAAGTATATCAATATACTTCCTATTTATGTTGGTGTGGACATCTGACGGTATAATGTACATCAATATACTCCCTATCTGTATGGGTGTGAACATCTGACGGTACAAAGTACATGAATATACTCCCTATCTGTCTTGGTGTGGACATCTGACGGTACAAAGTACATGAATATACTCCCTATTTATCTTGGTGTGGACATCTGTCGGTACAAAGTACATGAATATACTCCCTATCTGTCTGGGTGTGAACATCTGACGGTACAAAGTACATCAATTTACTCCCTATCTGTCTGGGTGTGGACATCTGACGGTACAAAGTACATCATTATATTTCCTATCTGTCTGAGTGTCGACATCTGAATCTACAAAGTACATGAATATACTCCCTACCTCCTCGGTAGTTGACATCTGCCGGTACAAACTACACGAATATACTCCCTATCTGTCTGGGTGTGGACATTTGAGGGTACAAACTATATTATTATACTCCCTATGTGTCTGGGTGTGGGAATCTGACTGTACAAAGTACATGAATATACTTCCTTTATGTCTGCGTTTGGACATCTGACTGTACAAAACTACATGAATATACTCCCTATATGTCTGCGTATGGACATCTGACTGTACAAACTACATGAATATACTCCCTATTTCTCTGCGAATAGACATCTGACTGAACAAAGTACATGCATATACTCTCTATCTGTCGGCGATTCGACATCTGACTGAACAAAGTACATGCATATACTCCCTTTTGGACATACTACATGAATATGCTCCCTATCTGTCTCTGTATGGACATCAGGCAGTGCACACTACATGCATATACTCCCTATATGTCTGGGTGTGGACATCTGACGGTACAAAGTACATGAATATACTCCCTATCTGTCTGGGTGTGGACATCTGCCGGTATAAAGTACATGTTCATGAAAATACTTTTTATCTGTCTGCGTTTTGGACATCTGACTGTACAAACTACATGAATATATACTCCCTATATGTCTGGGTGTGGACATCTGACGGTACAAACTACATGAATATACTCCCAATCTGTCTGCGTTTTGGACATTTGACGGTACAAACTACATGAATATACTCCATATATGTCTGCGTTTTCGACATCTGACAGTACAAACTACATGAATATACTCCCTATATGTCTGGGTCTGGACATCTGACGGTACAAACTACATGAATATACTCCCTATCTGTCTGCGTTTTGGACACCTGACTCTGCAAACTGCATGAATATACTCCCTATATCTCTGGGTGTCGACATCTGACAGTACAAACTACATGAATATACTCCCTATCTGTCTGCGTTTTGGACACCTGACTCTACAAACTACATGAATATACTCCCTATATGTCTGGGTGTCGACATCTGACGGTACAAACTACATGAATATACTCCCTATCTGTCTGCGTTTGGGACAGCTGACTCTAAAAACTACATGAATATACTCCCTAACTGTTTGGGTGTGGACATCTGTCGTACAAACTATATGAATATACCCCTTCTCTGTCTGCATATGGACATCTGACTGTACAAACTATATGAATATACTCATTGTCTGTCTGCGTATGGACATCTGACAGTACACACTAAATGAATATACGCCCTATATGTCTCCGTATGGACATCTGACAGTACGAACTATATGAATATACTCCTTGTCTGTCTGCATATGGACATCTGACTGTACGAACTATATGAATATACTCCTTGTCTGTCTAGGTATGGACATCTGACAGTACAAACTTCATGAATATGCTGTCTATCTGTCTGCGTGTGGACATCAGACTGTACACGTTACATGAATATACTCCCTATCTGTCTGCAGGTAGACATATGACACAACAATCTACATGAATATACTCCCTATCTGTGTGCGTGTGGACATTTGACGGTACAAACTACATGAATATACTCCCTATATGTCTGGGTGTGGACATCTGACTGTACAAACTACATGAATATACTCCCTATCCGTCTGCGATTTGGACACCTGACTGTACAAACTACATGAATATACTCCCTATATGTCTGAGTGTGGACATCTGACTCTACAAACTACATGAATATACTCCCTATCTGTCTGCGTTTTGGACATCTGACTGAACAAACTACTTGAATATACTCCCTATATGTCTGGGTGTGGACATCTGACGGTACAAACTATATGAATATACCCCTTATGGGTCTACATATGGACATCTGACTGTACAAACTATATGAATATACTCCTTGTCTGTCTGCGTATGGACATCTGACAGTACACACTAAATGAATATACGCCCTACATGTCTCCGTATGGACATCTGACAGTACGAACTATATGAATATACTCCTTGTCTGTCTACGTATAGACATCTGACTGTACAAACTTCATGAATATCCTATCTATCTGTCTGCGTGTGGACATATGACACAACAATCTACATGAATATACTACCTATCTGTGTGCGTGTGGACATCTGATAGTACAAACTACATGAATATATTCCCTATCTGTCTGGGTGTGGACATCTGCCGGTACAAATCACATGGATATACTCCCTATATATGTGCGAGTGGACATCTGAGTGTACAAACTATATGAATATACTCCCTACCTCCTCTGTAGTGGACATCTGAAGGTACAAACTACACGAATATACTCCCTATCTGTCTGGATGTGGACATTTGACGGTACAAAGTACATCAATATACTCCCTATTTATCTTAGTGTGGACATCTGACGGTACAAAGTACATCAATATACTCCATATCTGTCTGGGTGTGAAAATCTGACGGTACAAAGTACATGAATATACTCCCTATCTGTCTGGGTGTGGACATCTGACTGCACAAGCTACATGAATATACTCCCTATATCTCTGCGTATGGACATCTGAAGGTACAAACTATATGAATATACTCCCTATCTGTCTCCGTGTGGACATCAGGAAGTGCACACTATAAAATATACTCCCTATCTGCCCGGGTGTGGACATCTGACGGTACAAACTACATGAATATACTCCCTATCTGTCTGCGTTTTGGACACCTGGCTCTACAAACTACATGAATATACTCCCTCTATGTCTGGGTGTGGACATCTGACGGTACAAAGTACATGAATATACTCCCTATCTGTCTGCGTTTTGGACACCTGGTTCTACAAACTACATGAATATACTCCCTATATGTCTGGGTGTGGACATCTGATGGTACAAACTACATAAATATACTCCCTTTCCGTCTGCGTTTTGGACACCTGACTCTACAAACTACATGAATATACTCCCTATATGTCTGGGTGTGGACATCTGACGGTACAAACTACATGAATATACTCCCTATCTGTCTGCGTTTGGGACACCTGACTCTACAAACTACATGAATATACTCCCTAACTGTCTGCGTTTTTGGTCATCTGACTCTACAAACTACTTGAATATACCCCCTATATGTCTGGGTGTGGACATCTGACGGTACAAACTATATGAATATACCCCTTCTGTGTCTGCATATGGACATCTGACTGTACAAACTATATGAATATACTCCTTGTTTGTCTGCGTATGGACACCTGACAGTACACACTAAATGAATATACGCCCTATATGTCTCCGTATGGACATCTGACAGTACGAACTATATGAATATCCTCCTTGTCTGTCTACGTATGGACATCTGACAGTACAAACTTCATGAATATGCTGTCTATCTGTCTGGATGTGGACATCAGACTGTACACATTACATGAATATGCTCCCTATCTGTCTGCAGGTAGACATATGACACAACAATCTACATGAATATACTACCTATCTGTGTGCGTGTGGACATCTGATAGTACAAACTACATGAATATATTCCCTATCTGTCTGGGTGTGGACATCTGCCGGTACAAATCACATGAATATACTCCTTGTCTGTCTGCGTATGGACATCTGACAGTACACACTAAATGAATATACGCCCTATATGTCTCCGTATGGACATCTGACAGTACGAACTATATGAATATACTCCTTGTCTGTCTACGTATGGACATCTGACAGTACAAACTTCATGAATATGCTGTCTATCTGTCTGCGTGTGGACATCACACTGTACACATTACATGCATATACTCCCTATCTGTCTGCAGGTAGACATATGACACAACAATCTACATGAATATACTACCTATCTGTGTGCGTGTGGACATCTGATAGTACAAACTACATGAATATATTCCCTATCTGTCTGGGTGTGGACATCTGCCGGTACAAATCACATGGATATACTCCTTATATATGTGCGAGTGGACATCTGAGTGTACAAACTACATGAATATACTCCCTACCTCCTCTGTAGTGGACATCTGAAAGTACAAACTACACGAATATACTCCTTATCTGTCTGGATGTGATTTGACGGTACAAAGTACATCAATATACTCCCTATTTATCTTAGTGTGGACATCTGACGGTACAAAGTACATGAATATACTCCCTATCCGTCTGGGTGTGGACATCTGACTGTACAAACTACATGAATATACTCCCTATCTGTCTGGGTGTGGACATCTAAATGTACAAACTACATGAATATACTCCCTATATGTCTGGGTGTGGACATCTGAGTGTACAAACTATATATCAATATACTCCCTATCTCACTGGGTGAGGACATCTGACGGTACAATGTACATGAATATACTCCCTATCTGTCTAGGTGTGGACATCTAACGGTACGAAGTACATCAATATACTCCCTATATGTCTTGGTGTGGACATCTGACTGTACAAAGTACATCAATATACTCCCTATTTATCTTGGTGTGGACATCTGACAGTACAAAGTATATCAATATACTCCCTATCTGTCTGAGTGTGAACATCTGACGTTACAAACTACATGAATATACTCCCTATCTGTCTTGGTGTGGACATCTGACTGTACAAAGTACATCAATATACTCCCTGTATGTCTTGATGTGGACATCTGACGGTGCAAAGTACATCAATATACTCCCTATGTGTCTGGGTGTGGACATCTGACTGTACAAAGTACATCAATATACTCCCTGTATGTCTTGATGTGGGCATCTGACTGTACAAAGTACATCAATATACTCCCTATTCATCTTGGTGTGGACATCTGACGGTACAAAGTACATCAATTTACTCCCTATGTGTCTGGGTGTGGACATCTGACGATACAAAGTACATCATTATATTTCCTATCTGTCTGAGTGTGGACATCCGAATGTACAAAGTACAGGAATATACTCCCTATCTGCCTGGGTGTGGACATCTGCCCGTACAAATCACACGGATATACTCCTTATATATGTGCGAGTGGACATCTGACTGAACAAACTACATGAATATACTCCCTACCTCCTCTGTAGTGGACATCTGACTGTACAAACTACATGAATATACTCCCTATCTGTCTGGGTGTGGACATTTGAGGGTACAGACTATATTATAATACTCCCTATCTGTCTGTGTGTGGGCATCTGACTGTACAAAGTACATGAATATACTCCCTATCTGTCTTGGTGTGGACATCTGACGGTACAAACTACATGAATATACTCCCTATATGTCTGCGTTTGGACATCTCAAGGTACAAACTTCATCAATATGCTCCCTATCGGTCTCCGTATGGACATCTGACGGTACAAACTACATGAATATGCTCCCTATCTGTCTCTGTATGGACATCAGGCAGTGCACACTACATTTATGTACTCCCTATATGTCTGTGTGTGGACATCTGACGGTACAAAGTACATGAATATACTCCCTATCTATCTGGGTGTGGACATCTGCCGGTACAAAGTACATGTACATGAAAATACTTTTTATCTGTCTCCGTTTTGGACATCTGACTGTAAAAACTACATGAATATACTCCCTATATGTCTGGATGTGGACATCTGACGGTACAAACTACATGAATATAATCCCAATCTGTCTGCGTTTTGGACATCTGACTGTACCAACTACATGAATATACTCCCTATATGTCTGGGTGTGGACATCTGACGGTACAAACTATATATCAATATACTCCCTATCTCACTGGGTGTGGACATCTGACGGTACAAAGTACATGAATATACTCCCTATCTGTCTTGGTGTGGACATCTGACGGTACGAAGTACATCAATATACTCCCTATATGTCTTGGTGTGGGCAACTGACTGTACAAACTACATGAATATACTCTCTATATGTCTGCGTTTTGGACATCTGACCGTAAAAACTACATGAATATACTCCCTATATGTCTGGATGTGGACATCTGACTGTACAAACTACATGAATATACTCCTTGTCTGTCTGCGTTTTGGACACCTGACTCTACCAACTTCATGAATATACTTTCTATCTGTCTGGGTGTGGACATTTGACAGTACAAAGTACATGAATGTACTCCTTGTCTGTCTGCGTATGGACATCTGACAGTACAAACTACATGAATATACTCCCTATATGTCTGGGTGTGGACATCTGACGGTACAAACTACATAAATACACTCCAAGTCTGTTTGTGTGTGGACATCCGACTGTACCAACTACATGAATATATACTCTTTATATGTTTGCGTATGGACATGTGACTGTACAAACTATATGAATATACTCCCTATATGTTTGCGTATGAACATCTGACTGTACAAACTATATGAATATACTCCCTATATGTTTGCGTATGGACATGTGACTGTACAAACTATATGAATATACTCCCTATCTGTCTGCGTATGGCCATCAGTCAGTACACACAACATGAATATACTCCCAATGTGTCTCCGTATCGACATCTGACTATACGAACTACGTGAATTTACTCCCTATCTGTCTGCGTAGGACATCAGACAGTACACACAAAATGAATATACTCCCAATCTGTCTGCGTATGGACATCTAACGGTACAAACTACATGAATATACTCCCTATATGTCTGGGTGTGGACACATGACGGTACAAAGTACATGAAAATACTTATATCTGTCTGGGTGTGGACATCTGACGGTACAAAGTACATCAATATACTCCCTATCTGTCTGAGTGTGAACATCTGACGGTACAAAGTACATGAATATAGTCCCTATCTGTCTGGGTGTGGACATCTGACGGTACGAAGTACATCAATATACTCCCTATATGTCTTGGTGTGGACAACTGACGGTACAAAGTATATCAATATACTTCCTATTTATGTTGGTGTGGACATCTGACGGTATAATGTACATCAATATACTCCCTATCTGTATGGGTGTGAACATCTGACGGTACAAAGTACATGAATATACTCCCTATCTGTCTTGGTGTGGACATCTGACGGTACAAAGTACATGAATATACTCCCTATTTATCTTGGTGTGGACATCTGTCGGTACAAAGTACATGAATATACTCCCTATCTGTCTGGGTGTGAACATCTGACGGTACAAAGTACATCAATTTACTCCCTATCTGTCTGGGTGTGGACATCTGACGGTACAAAGTACATCATTATATTTCCTATCTGTCTGAGTGTCGACATCTGAATCTACAAAGTACATGAATATACTCCCTACCTCCTCGGTAGTTGACATCTGCCGGTACAAACTACACGAATATACTCCCTATCTGTCTGGGTGTGGACATTTGAGGGTACAAACTATATTATTATACTCCCTATGTGTCTGGGTGTGGGAATCTGACTGTACAAAGTACATGAATATACTTCCTTTATGTCTGCGTTTGGACATCTGACTGTACAAAACTACATGAATATACTCCCTATATGTCTGCGTATGGACATCTGACTGTACAAACTACATGAATATACTCCCTATTTCTCTGCGAATAGACATCTGACTGAACAAAGTACATGCATATACTCTCTATCTGTCGGCGATTCGACATCTGACTGAACAAAGTACATGCATATACTCCCTTTTGGACATACTACATGAATATGCTCCCTATCTGTCTCTGTATGGACATCAGGCAGTGCACACTACATGCATATACTCCCTATATGTCTGGGTGTGGACATCTGACGGTACAAAGTACATGAATATACTCCCTATCTGTCTGGGTGTGGACATCTGCCGGTATAAAGTACATGTTCATGAAAATACTTTTTATCTGTCTGCGTTTTGGACATCTGACTGTACAAACTACATGAATATATACTCCCTATATGTCTGGGTGTGGACATCTGACGGTACAAACTACATGAATATACTCCCAATCTGTCTGCGTTTTGGACATTTGACGGTACAAACTACATGAATATACTCCATATATGTCTGCGTTTTCGACATCTGACAGTACAAACTACATGAATATACTCCCTATATGTCTGGGTCTGGACATCTGACGGTACAAACTACATGAATATACTCCCTATCTGTCTGCGTTTTGGACACCTGACTCTGCAAACTGCATGAATATACTCCCTATATCTCTGGGTGTCGACATCTGACAGTACAAACTACATGAATATACTCCCTATCTGTCTGCGTTTTGGACACCTGACTCTACAAACTACATGAATATACTCCCTATATGTCTGGGTGTCGACATCTGACGGTACAAACTACATGAATATACTCCCTATCTGTCTGCGTTTGGGACAGCTGACTCTAAAAACTACATGAATATACTCCCTAACTGTTTGGGTGTGGACATCTGTCGTACAAACTATATGAATATACCCCTTCTCTGTCTGCATATGGACATCTGACTGTACAAACTATATGAATATACTCATTGTCTGTCTGCGTATGGACATCTGACAGTACACACTAAATGAATATACGCCCTATATGTCTCCGTATGGACATCTGACAGTACGAACTATATGAATATACTCCTTGTCTGTCTGCATATGGACATCTGACTGTACGAACTATATGAATATACTCCTTGTCTGTCTAGGTATGGACATCTGACAGTACAAACTTCATGAATATGCTGTCTATCTGTCTGCGTGTGGACATCAGACTGTACACGTTACATGAATATACTCCCTATCTGTCTGCAGGTAGACATATGACACAACAATCTACATGAATATACTCCCTATCTGTGTGCGTGTGGACATTTGACGGTACAAACTACATGAATATACTCCCTATATGTCTGGGTGTGGACATCTGACTGTACAAACTACATGAATATACTCCCTATCCGTCTGCGATTTGGACACCTGACTGTACAAACTACATGAATATACTCCCTATATGTCTGAGTGTGGACATCTGACTCTACAAACTACATGAATATACTCCCTATCTGTCTGCGTTTTGGACATCTGACTGAACAAACTACTTGAATATACTCCCTATATGTCTGGGTGTGGACATCTGACGGTACAAACTATATGAATATACCCCTTATGGGTCTACATATGGACATCTGACTGTACAAACTATATGAATATACTCCTTGTCTGTCTGCGTATGGACATCTGACAGTACACACTAAATGAATATACGCCCTACATGTCTCCGTATGGACATCTGACAGTACGAACTATATGAATATACTCCTTGTCTGTCTACGTATAGACATCTGACTGTACAAACTTCATGAATATCCTATCTATCTGTCTGCGTGTGGACATATGACACAACAATCTACATGAATATACTACCTATCTGTGTGCGTGTGGACATCTGATAGTACAAACTACATGAATATATTCCCTATCTGTCTGGGTGTGGACATCTGCCGGTACAAATCACATGGATATACTCCCTATATATGTGCGAGTGGACATCTGAGTGTACAAACTATATGAATATACTCCCTACCTCCTCTGTAGTGGACATCTGAAGGTACAAACTACACGAATATACTCCCTATCTGTCTGGATGTGGACATTTGACGGTACAAAGTACATCAATATACTCCCTATTTATCTTAGTGTGGACATCTGACGGTACAAAGTACATCAATATACTCCATATCTGTCTGGGTGTGAAAATCTGACGGTACAAAGTACATGAATATACTCCCTATCTGTCTGGGTGTGGACATCTGACTGCACAAGCTACATGAATATACTCCCTATATCTCTGCGTATGGACATCTGAAGGTACAAACTATATGAATATACTCCCTATCTGTCTCCGTGTGGACATCAGGAAGTGCACACTATAAAATATACTCCCTATCTGCCCGGGTGTGGACATCTGACGGTACAAACTACATGAATATACTCCCTATCTGTCTGCGTTTTGGACACCTGGCTCTACAAACTACATGAATATACTCCCTCTATGTCTGGGTGTGGACATCTGACGGTACAAAGTACATGAATATACTCCCTATCTGTCTGCGTTTTGGACACCTGGTTCTACAAACTACATGAATATACTCCCTATATGTCTGGGTGTGGACATCTGATGGTACAAACTACATAAATATACTCCCTTTCCGTCTGCGTTTTGGACACCTGACTCTACAAACTACATGAATATACTCCCTATATGTCTGGGTGTGGACATCTGACGGTACAAACTACATGAATATACTCCCTATCTGTCTGCGTTTGGGACACCTGACTCTACAAACTACATGAATATACTCCCTAACTGTCTGCGTTTTTGGTCATCTGACTCTACAAACTACTTGAATATACCCCCTATATGTCTGGGTGTGGACATCTGACGGTACAAACTATATGAATATACCCCTTCTGTGTCTGCATATGGACATCTGACTGTACAAACTATATGAATATACTCCTTGTTTGTCTGCGTATGGACACCTGACAGTACACACTAAATGAATATACGCCCTATATGTCTCCGTATGGACATCTGACAGTACGAACTATATGAATATCCTCCTTGTCTGTCTACGTATGGACATCTGACAGTACAAACTTCATGAATATGCTGTCTATCTGTCTGGATGTGGACATCAGACTGTACACATTACATGAATATGCTCCCTATCTGTCTGCAGGTAGACATATGACACAACAATCTACATGAATATACTACCTATCTGTGTGCGTGTGGACATCTGATAGTACAAACTACATGAATATATTCCCTATCTGTCTGGGTGTGGACATCTGCCGGTACAAATCACATGAATATACTCCTTGTCTGTCTGCGTATGGACATCTGACAGTACACACTAAATGAATATACGCCCTATATGTCTCCGTATGGACATCTGACAGTACGAACTATATGAATATACTCCTTGTCTGTCTACGTATGGACATCTGACAGTACAAACTTCATGAATATGCTGTCTATCTGTCTGCGTGTGGACATCACACTGTACACATTACATGCATATACTCCCTATCTGTCTGCAGGTAGACATATGACACAACAATCTACATGAATATACTACCTATCTGTGTGCGTGTGGACATCTGATAGTACAAACTACATGAATATATTCCCTATCTGTCTGGGTGTGGACATCTGCCGGTACAAATCACATGGATATACTCCTTATATATGTGCGAGTGGACATCTGAGTGTACAAACTACATGAATATACTCCCTACCTCCTCTGTAGTGGACATCTGAAAGTACAAACTACACGAATATACTCCTTATCTGTCTGGATGTGATTTGACGGTACAAAGTACATCAATATACTCCCTATTTATCTTAGTGTGGACATCTGACGGTACAAAGTACATGAATATACTCCCTATCCGTCTGGGTGTGGACATCTGACTGTACAAACTACATGAATATACTCCCTATCTGTCTGGGTGTGGACATCTAAATGTACAAACTACATGAATATACTCCCTATATGTCTGGGTGTGGACATCTGAGTGTACAAACTATATATCAATATACTCCCTATCTCACTGGGTGAGGACATCTGACGGTACAATGTACATGAATATACTCCCTATCTGTCTAGGTGTGGACATCTAACGGTACGAAGTACATCAATATACTCCCTATATGTCTTGGTGTGGACATCTGACTGTACAAAGTACATCAATATACTCCCTATTTATCTTGGTGTGGACATCTGACAGTACAAAGTATATCAATATACTCCCTATCTGTCTGAGTGTGAACATCTGACGTTACAAACTACATGAATATACTCCCTATCTGTCTTGGTGTGGACATCTGACTGTACAAAGTACATCAATATACTCCCTGTATGTCTTGATGTGGACATCTGACGGTGCAAAGTACATCAATATACTCCCTATGTGTCTGGGTGTGGACATCTGACTGTACAAAGTACATCAATATACTCCCTGTATGTCTTGATGTGGGCATCTGACTGTACAAAGTACATCAATATACTCCCTATTCATCTTGGTGTGGACATCTGACGGTACAAAGTACATCAATTTACTCCCTATGTGTCTGGGTGTGGACATCTGACGATACAAAGTACATCATTATATTTCCTATCTGTCTGAGTGTGGACATCCGAATGTACAAAGTACAGGAATATACTCCCTATCTGCCTGGGTGTGGACATCTGCCCGTACAAATCACACGGATATACTCCTTATATATGTGCGAGTGGACATCTGACTGAACAAACTACATGAATATACTCCCTACCTCCTCTGTAGTGGACATCTGACTGTACAAACTACATGAATATACTCCCTATCTGTCTGGGTGTGGACATTTGAGGGTACAGACTATATTATAATACTCCCTATCTGTCTGTGTGTGGGCATCTGACTGTACAAAGTACATGAATATACTCCCTATCTGTCTTGGTGTGGACATCTGACGGTACAAACTACATGAATATACTCCCTATATGTCTGCGTTTGGACATCTCAAGGTACAAACTTCATCAATATGCTCCCTATCGGTCTCCGTATGGACATCTGACGGTACAAACTACATGAATATGCTCCCTATCTGTCTCTGTATGGACATCAGGCAGTGCACACTACATTTATGTACTCCCTATATGTCTGTGTGTGGACATCTGACGGTACAAAGTACATGAATATACTCCCTATCTATCTGGGTGTGGACATCTGCCGGTACAAAGTACATGTACATGAAAATACTTTTTATCTGTCTCCGTTTTGGACATCTGACTGTAAAAACTACATGAATATACTCCCTATATGTCTGGATGTGGACATCTGACGGTACAAACTACATGAATATAATCCCAATCTGTCTGCGTTTTGGACATCTGACTGTACCAACTACATGAATATACTCCCTATATGTCTGGGTGTGGACATCTGACGGTACAAACTATATATCAATATACTCCCTATCTCACTGGGTGTGGACATCTGACGGTACAAAGTACATGAATATACTCCCTATCTGTCTTGGTGTGGACATCTGACGGTACGAAGTACATCAATATACTCCCTATATGTCTTGGTGTGGGCAACTGACTGTACAAACTACATGAATATACTCTCTATATGTCTGCGTTTTGGACATCTGACCGTAAAAACTACATGAATATACTCCCTATATGTCTGGATGTGGACATCTGACTGTACAAACTACATGAATATACTCCTTGTCTGTCTGCGTTTTGGACACCTGACTCTACCAACTTCATGAATATACTTTCTATCTGTCTGGGTGTGGACATTTGACAGTACAAAGTACATGAATGTACTCCTTGTCTGTCTGCGTATGGACATCTGACAGTACAAACTACATGAATATACTCCCTATATGTCTGGGTGTGGACATCTGACGGTACAAACTACATGAATATACTCCCTATATGTCTGGGTGCGGACATCTGATAGTACAAACTACATGAATATACTCCCTATCTGTCTGCGTTTTGGACATCTGACTCTACAAAGTACATGAATATACTCCCTATATGTCTGGGTGTGAACATCTGACGGTACAAGGTACATCAATTTACTCCCTATCTGTCTCCGTATCGACATCAGGCAGTGCACACTACATGAATATACTCCCTATATGTCTGGGTGTGGACATCTGACGGTACAAACTATCATGAATATCCTCCATATCTGTCTCTGTATGGACATCAGGCAGTGCACACTACATGAATATACTCCCTATATGTGGGGGTGTGGACATCTGACGGTAAAAAGTACATGAATATACTCCCTATCTGTCTGGGTGTGGACATCGGCCGGTACACAGTACATGTACGTGAAAATACTTTTTATCTGTCTGCGTTTTGGACATCTGACTGTACAAGCTGCATGAATATATTCCCTCTATGTCTGTGTGTGGACATCTGACAGTACAAACTACATGAATATACTCCCTATCTGTCTGCGTTTTGGACATCTGACTGTACAAACTACATGAATATACTCCCTATCTGCCTCCGTGTGGACATCAGGAAGTGCACACCATATGAATATACTCCCTATCTGCCTGGGTGTGGACATCTGCCGGTACAAAGTACATGCACATGAAAATACTCTCTATCTCTCTGGGTTTGGACATCTGGCGGTACAAAGTACATCAATATACTCCCTACATGACTGGGTGTGGACATCGGACGGTACAAAGTACATGAATATACTCCCTATCTGTCTGGGTGTGGACATCTGACAGTACAAACTACATGAATATACTCCCTATATGCCTGGGTGTGGACATCTGACGGTACAAACTACATGAATATACTCCCTATCTGTCTGCGTTTTGCACACCTGACTCTACAAACTACATAAATATACTCCCTATATGTCTGGGTGCGGACATCTGATAGTACAAACTACATGAATATACTCCCTATCTGTCTGCGTTTTGGACACCTGACTCTACAAAGTACATGAATATACTCCCTACATGTCTGGGTGTGGACATCTGACGGTACAAAGTACATGAATATCCTCCCTATCTGTCTGGGTGTGAACATCTGACGGTACAAGGTACATCAATTTACTCCCTATCTGTCTCCGTATCGACATCAGGCAGTGCACACTACATGAATATACTCCCTATATGTCTGGGTGTGGACATCTGACGGTACAAACTATCATGAATATCCTCCCTATCTGTCTCTGTATGGACATCAGGCAGTGCACACTACATGAATATACTCCCTATATGTCTGGGTGTGGACATCTGACGGTACAAAGTACATGAATGTACTCCCTATCTGTCTGGGTGTGGACATCTGCCGGTACACAGTACATGTACGTGAAAATACTTTTTATCTGTCTGCGTTTTGGACATCTGACTGTACAAGCTACATGAATATACTCCATATATGTCTGTGTGTGGACATCTGACAGTACAAACTACATGAATATACTCCCTATCTGTCTGCGTTTTGGACATATGACTGTACAAACTACATGAATATACTCCCTATCTGCCTCCGTGTGGACATCAGGAAGTGCACACCATATGAATATACTCCCTATCTGCCTGGGTGTGGACATCTGCCGGTACAAAGTACATGCACATGAAAATACTCTCTATCTCTCTGGGTTTGGACATCTGACGGTACAAAGTACATCAATATACTCCCTACATGACTGGGTGTGGACATCGGACGGTACAAAGTACATGAATATACTCCCTATCTGTCTGGGTGTGGACATCTGACGGTACAACGTACATCAATATACTCCCTACCTGTCTGGGTGTGAACATCTGACTGTACAAACTACATGAATATACTCCCTATATGTCTGGGTGAGGACATCTGACGGTACAAACTACATGAATATACTCCCTATCTGTCTGCGTTTTGGACACCTGACTCTACAAACTACATAAATATACTCCGTATATGTCTGGGTGTGGACATCTGATAGTACAAACTACATGAATATACTCCCTACCTGTCTTGGTGTGAACATCTGACTGTACAAACTACATGAATATACTCCCTATCTCACTGGGTGTGGACATCTGACGGTACAAAGTACATGAATATACTCCCTACCTGTCTTGGTGTGAACATCTGACTGTACAAACTACATGAATATACTCCCTATCTCACTGGGTGTGGACATCTGACGGTACAAAGTACATGAATATACTCCCTATCTGTCTTGGTGTGGACATCTGACGGTACAAAGTAGATCAATTTTACTCCCTACCTGTCTGGGTGTGGACATCTGACGGTACAAAGTACATCATTATATTTCCTATCTGTCTGAGTGTGGACATCCGAATGTACAAAGTACATGAATATACTCACTATCTGCCTGGGTGTGGACATCTGCCCGTACAAATCACACGGATATACTCCTTATATATGTGCGAGTGGACATCTGACTGTACAAACTACATGAATATACTCCCTACCTCCTCGGTAGTGGACATCTGACTGTACAAACTACATGAATATACTCTCTATCTGTCTGGGTGTGGACATTTGAGGGTACAGACTATATTATTATACTCCCTATCTGTCTGTGTGTGGGCATCTGACGGTACAAACTACATGAATATACTCCCTCTATGTCTGCGTTTGGACATCTCACGGTACAAACTTCATCAATATGCTCCCTATCGGTCTCCGTATGGAAATCTGATGGTACAAACTACATCAATATGCTCCCTATCTATCTCTGTACGGACATCAGGCAGTGCACACTACATGAATATACTCCTTATATGTCTGGGTGTGGACATCTGACGGTACAAAGTACATGAATATACTCCCTATCTATCTGGGTGTGGACATCTGCCGGTACAAAGTACATGAATATACTCTCTATATGTCTGCGTTTTGGACATCTGACTCTACCAACTTTATGAATATACTTCCTATCTGTCTGGGTGTGGACATCTGACTGTACAAACTACATGAATGTACTCCTTGTCTGTCTGCGTATGGACATCTGACAGTACAAACTACATGAATATACTCCCTATATGTCTGGGTGTGGACATCTGACGGTACAAACTACATGAATATACTCCCTATCTGTCTGCGTTTTGGACACCTGACTCTAGAAACTACATAAATATACTCCGTATATGTCTGGGTGTGGACATCTGATAGTACAAAATACATGAATATACTCCCTATCTGTCTGCGTTTTGGACACCTGACTCTACAAAGTACATGAATATACTCCCTATCTGTCTGCATTTTGGACATCTGATAGTACAAACTACATGAATATACTCCCTATATGTCTGGGTGTGGACATCTGATAGTACAAACTCAATGAATATACTCCCTATCTGTCTGCGTTTTGGACACCTGACTCTACAAACTACATGAATATACTCCCTATCTGTCTGCGTTTTGGACATCTGACTGTACAAACTACATGAATATACTCCCTATATCTCTGGGTGTGGACATCTGACGGTACAAAGTACATAAATATACTCCCTATCTGTCTTGGTGTGGACATCTGACGGTACAAAGTACATCAATATTCTCCCTATTTATGTTGGTGTGGACATCTGACGGTACAAAGTACATCAATATACTCCCTATCTGTCTGGGTGTGAACATCTGACGGTACAAAGTACATCAATTTACTCCCTTTCTGTCTCTGTATGGACATCAGGCAGTGCATACTACATGAATATACTCCCTATATGTCTGGGTGTGGACATCTGACGGTACAAACTACATGAATATCCTCCCTATCTGTCTCTGTATGGACATCAGGCAGTGCACACTACATGAATATACTCCCAATATGTCTGGGTGTGGACATCTGACGGTACAAAGTACATGTACATGTAAATACTTTTTATCTGTCTGCGTTTTGGACATCTGACTGTACAAGCTACATGAATATACTCCCTATATGTCTGTGTGTGGACATCTGACTGTACAAACTACATGAATATACTCCCTATCTGTCTGCGTTTTGGACATCTGACTGAACAAACTACATGAATATACTCCCTATCTGTCTGCGTTTTGGACATCTGACTGAACAAACTACATGAATATACTCCCTATATGTCTGGGTGTGGACATCTGACGGTACAAACTATATGAATATACCCCTTGTCTGTCTGCATATGGACATCTGACTGTACAAACTATATGAATATACTCCTTGTCTGTCTGCGTATGGACATCTGACAGTACACACGTTAGATCTGACGTTACAAAGTACATGAATATACTCCCTATCTGTCTGGGTGTGAACATCTGACGGTACAAAGTACATGAATATACTCCCTATCCGTCTGGGTATGGACATCTGACTGTACAAACTACATGAATATACTCCCTATCTGTCTGCGTATGGACATCTGACGGTACAAACTACATGAATATACTCCCTATCTGTCTCCGTGTGGACATCAGGAAGTGCACACTATATGAATATACTCCCTATCTGCCTGGATGTGGACATCTGCCGGTACAAAGTACATGCACATGAAAATACTTTCTATCTCTCTGGGTCTGGACATCTGACGGTACAAAGTACATGAATATACTCCCTATATGTCTGGGTGTGGACATCGGACGGTACAAAGTACATGAATATACTCCCTATTTATCTTGGTTTGGACATCTGACGGTACAAAGAACATCAATTTACTCCCTATCTGTCTTGGTGTGGACATCTGACTGTACAAAGTACATCAATATACTCCCTATTTATCTTGGTGTGGACATCTGACGGTACAAAGTACATCAATATACTCCCTATCTGTCCGGGTGTGAACATCTGACGGTACAAATTACATGAATATACTCCCTATCTGTCTTGGTGTGGACATCTGACGGTACAAAGGACATCAATATACTCCCTATTTATCTTGGTTTGGACATCTGACGGTACAAAGTACATCAATTTAGTCCCTATCTGTCTGGGTGTGGACATCTGACGGTACAAAGTACATCATTATATTTCCTATCTGTCTGAGTGTGGACATCTGAACGTACAAAGTACATGAATATACTCCCTATCTGTCTGCGTTTTGGACATCTTACTGTACAAACTACATGAATATACTTCCTATATGTCTGCGTTTTGGACATCTGACTGTACAAACTACATGAATATACTCCTTGTCTGTCTGCGTTTTGGACACCTGACTCTACAAACTACATGAATATACTCCCTATCTGTCTGCGTTTTGGACATCTGACGGTACAAACTACATGAATATACTCCCTATCTGTCTCCGTGTGGACATCAGGAAGTGCACACTATATGAATATACTCCCTATCTGCCTGGGTGTGGACATCTGCCGGTACAAAGTACATGCACATGAAAATACTCTCTATCTCTCTGGGTTTGGACATTTGACCGTACAAAGTACATGAAGATACTCTCTATATGTCTGCGTTTTGGACATCTGACTGTACAAACTACATGAATATACTCCCTATATGTCTGGGTGTGGGCATCTGACTGTACAAACTATATGAATATACCCCTTCTCTGTCTGCATATGGACATCTGACGGTACAAACTATATGAATATACGCCCTATATGTCTCCGTATGGACATCTGACTGTACAAACTATATGAATATACCCCTTCTCTGTCTGCGTATGGACATCTCACAGTACACACTAAATGAATATACGCCCTATATGTCTCCGTATGGACATCTGACAGTACGAACTATGTGAATATACTCCTTGTCTGTCTAGGTATGGACATCTGACAGTACAAACTTCATGAATATGCTGTCTATCTGTCTGCGAGTGGACATCAGACTGTACACATTACAAGAATATACTCCCTATCTGTCTGCAGGTAGACATATGACACATCAATCTACATGGATATACTACCTATCTGTGTGCGTGTGGACATCTGATAGTACAAACTACATGAATATATTCCCTATCTGTCTGGGTGTGGACATCTGCCGGTACAAATCACATGGATATACTCCTTATATATGTGCGAGTGGACATCTGAGTGTACAAACTACATGAATATACTCCCTACCTCCTCGGTCGTGGACATCTGAAGGTACAAACTACACGAATATACTCCCTATCTGTCTGGGTGTGGACATTTGACGGTACAAACTATATTATTATACTCCCTATCTGTCTTTGTGTTGACATTTGACGGTACAAAGTACATCAATATACTCCCTATTTATCTTAGTGTGGACATCTGACGGTACAAACTACATGAAAATATTCCCTATCTGTCTGGGTGTGGACATCTGACTGTACAAACTACATGAATATGCTCCCTATCTGTCTCCGTATGGACATCTGACTGTACAAACTACATGAATATGCTCCCTATCTGTCTCTCTATGGACATCAAGCAGTGCACACTCCATGAAAATACTCCCTATATGTCTGGGTGTGGACATCTGACGGTACAAAGTACATGAATATACTCCCTATCTATCTGGGTGTGGACATCTGCCGGTACAAAGTACATGTACATGAAAATACTTTTTCTCTCTCTCCGTTTTTGACATCTGACGCTACAAACTACATCAATATACTCCCTATATGTCTGCGTTTTGGACATCTGACTGTACAATCTACATGAATATACTCCCTATATGTCTGCGTTTTGGACATCTGACTGTACAATCTACATGAATATACTCCCTATATGTCTTGGTGTGGACATCTGACTGTACAAACTACATGAATATACTCCTTGTCTGTCTGCGTATGGACATCTGACAGTACACACTAAATGAATATACGCCCTATATGTCTGGATGTGGACATCTGACGGTACAAACTACATGAATATACTCCCTATCTGTCTGCGTCTTGGACACTTGACTCTACAAACTACATGAATATAC
Organism: Haliotis rufescens; assembly: GCF_023055435.1. Lineage (NCBI taxonomy): Eukaryota > Metazoa > Mollusca > Gastropoda > Lepetellida > Haliotidae > Haliotis > Haliotis rufescens. The sequence goes on from NW_025964383.1 coordinate 2,791,688, forward strand.
TCCCTATATGTCTGGGTGTGGACATCTAACGGTACAAACTACATGAATATACTCCCTATCCGTCTGCGTTTTGGACACCTGACTCTACAAACTACATGAATATACTCCCTATATGTCTGGGTGTGGACATCTGACTGTACAAACTACATGAATATACTCCCTATCTGTCTGCGTTTTGGACACCTGACTGTACAAACAACATGAATATACTCCCTATATGTATGGGTGTGGACATCTGACGGTACAAACTATATGAATATACCCCTTCTCTGTCTGCATATGGACATCTGACTGTACAAACTATATGAATATACTCCTTGTCTGTCTGCGTATGGACATCTGACAGTACACACTAAATGAATAAACGCCCTATCTGTCTTGGTATGGACATCTGACAGTACGAACTATATGAATATACTCCTTGTCTGTCTAGGTATGGACATCTGACAGTACAAACTACATGAATATGCTATCTATCTGTCTGCGTGTGGACATCAGACTGTACACATTACATGAATATACTCCCTATCTGTCTGCAGGTAGACATATGACACAACAATCTACATGAATATACTACCTATCTGTGTGCGTGTGGACATCTGATAGTACAAACTACATGAATATATTCCCTATCTGTCTGGGTGTGGACATCTGCCGGTACAAATCACATGGATATACTCCTTATATATGTGCGAGTGGACATCTGAGTGTACAAACTACATGAATATACTCCCTACCTCCTCTGTAGTGGACATCTGAAGGTACAAACTTCATGAATATGCTGTCTATCTGTCTGGATGTGGACATCAGACTGTACACATTACATGAATATACTCCCTATCTGTCTGCAGGTAGACATATGACACAACAATCTACATGAATATACTACCTATCTGTGTGCGTGTGGACATCTGATAGTACAAACTACATGAATATATTCCCTATCTGTCTGGGTGTGGACATCTGCCGGTACAAATCACATGGATATACTCCTTATATATGTGCGAGTGGACATCTGAGTGTACAAACTACATGAATATACTCCCTATCTGTCTGCGTATGAACACCTGGGTGTACAAACTACATGAATATACTACCTATATGTCTGCGAGCGAACATCTAACTGTGCAAACTACATGAATATAGTCCCTATATGTGTGCGTGTGGAAATCTGACTGTACAAACTACATGAGTATACTCCCTATCTGTCTTGGTGTGGACATTGGACTCTGCGAACTTCACGAATATACTCCCTATCTGTTAGCGTGTGGACACCTGACTGTACCAACTACATGAATATACCCCTTGTCTGTCTGCGTATGGACATCTGACAGTACACACTACATGAATATACTCCCTTTATGTCTGCGAGGGGACGTCTGACAGTACAAAGTATAAGAATATACTCCTTGTCTGTCTGCGAATGGACATCAGACTGTACAAACTACATGAATATACTCCCTATCGGTGTGCGTGTGGACATATGACTTTCAAATTACATGAATATACTCCCTATCTGTCTGCAGGTAGACATATGACACAACAATCTACATGAATTTACTACATACTACATGAATATACTCCCTATATGTCTGCGAGCGAACATCTAACTGTGCAAACTACATGAATATACTCGCTATATGTGTGCGTGTGGAAATCTGACTGTACAAACTACATGGATATACTCCCTATCTGTCTGGGTGTGGACATTTGACTGTACAAGCTTCATGAATATACTGACTGTGCAAACTATATGAATATACTCCCTTTGTGTCTGCGAGCGGACACCTAACTGTACAAATAACATGAACATACTCCCTATATATGTGCGAGTGGACATCTGACAGTACAAACTACATGAATATACTCCCAATATGTGTGCGTGTCTACATCTGACTTTACAAACTACATGAGTATACTCCCTATCTGTCTGCGAGCGGACATCTAACTGTACAAATTACATGAACATACTCCCTATATGTGTGCGAGTGGACATCTGACGGTACAAACTACATGTATATATTCCCTATATGTGTGCGTGTTGACACCTGACTGTACAAACTGCATGCATATACTCCCTATCTGTCTGCGTTTTGACATCTGACTTTACAAACTGCATGATTTAACCCCCATCTGACATACTCTTTCATTGCAATTTAAACGACCCATCTCACAAGAGCGACTGAAACTAAATGTGTCACCACATCTACACATGAAACCCCGTCATGCATATATAATAGTAACACACACATGTTTGTGGCCATGAAACACCGGTGTGTGAATGCACCAAGAGAAACACATGCCTGTATCACACATTCATGAAAGCCCGTCTTGTGTATACACACCAACAGTCAGACATACACGAAAGCCCGTCTTGTGTACACACCAACAGTCACACATACATGAAAGCCCATCTTGTGTATACAAACCAACAGTCACACATACATGAAACCCCATCTTGTGTATACACACCAACAGTCACACATACATGAAACCCCATCTTGTGTATACACACCAACAATCACACATACATGAAACCCCGTCTTGTGTATACACACCAACAATCACACATACATGAAACCCCATCTTGTGTATACACACCAACAATCACACATACATGAAACCCCATCTTGTGTATACACGCCAACAGTCACACATACATGAAACCCCATCTTGTGTATACACACCAACAATCACACATATATGAAACCCCGTCTTGTGTATACACACCAACAATCACACATGCAATAAACCCCGTCTTGTGTACACGCCAACAGTCACAAATATATGAAACCCCGTCTTGTATACACACCAACAGTCACACATACATGAAAGCCCGTCTTGTGTACACACCAACAGTCACACATATATGAAACCCCGTCTTGTATACACACCAACAATCACACATGCAAGTCTACATGAAACCCCGTCTTGTGTACACACCAACAGTCACACATGCAATAAACCCCGTCTTGTGTATACACACCAACAGTCACACATGGATGGAAGTCCATCTTGTGTATACACACCAACAGTCACACATACATGAAACCCCATCTTGTGTATACACACCAACAGTCACACATACATGAAACCCCGTCTGGTGTATACACACCAACAATCACACGTATATGAAAACCCGTCTTGTGTACACACCAACAGTCACACATACATGAAAACAATCTTGTGTATACACACCAACAATCACACATATATGAAACCCCGTCTTGTGTATACACACCAACAATCACACATGCAATAAACCCCGTCTTGTGTACACGCCAACAGTCACACATATATGAAACCCCGTCTTGTATACACACCAACAGTCACACAAACATGAAAGCCCGTCTTGTGTACACACCAACAGTCACACATATATGAAACCCCGTCTTGTATACACACCAACAATCACACATGCAAGTCTACATGAAACCCCGTCTTGTGTACACACCAACAGTCACACATGCAATAAACCCCGTCTTGTGTATACACACCAACAGTCACACATGGATGAAAGTCCATCTTGTGTATACACACCAACAGTCACACATACATGAAACCCCATCTTGTGTATACACACCAACAGTCACACATATATGAAACCCCGTCTGGTGTATACAAACCAACAGTCACACGTATATGAAAACCCGTCTTGTGTACACACTAACAGTCACACATACATGAAAGCCCATCTTGTGTATACACACCAACAGTCTTACATACATGAAAGCCCATCTTGTGTATACACGCCAACAGTCACACATATATGAAACCCCGTCTTGTGTATACACACCAACAGACACACATATATGAAACACCGTCTGGTGTATACACACCAACAGTCACACATATATGAAACCCCGTCTTGTGTATACACACCAACAGTCACACATATATGAAACCCCGTCTTGTGTATACACACCAACAATCACACATACATGAAACCCCATCTTGTGTATACACACCAACAGTCACACATACATGAAACCCCATCTTGTGTATACACACCAACAGTCACACATATATGAAACCCCGTCTGGTGTATACAAACCAACAGTCACACGTATATGAAAACCCGTCTTGTGTACACACTAACAGTCACACATACATGAAAGCCCATCTTGTGTATACACACCAACAGTCAGACATACATGAAAGCCCATCTTGTGTATACACACCAACAGTCACACATACATGAAAGCCCATCTTGTGTATACACATCAACAGTCACACATACATGAAAGCCCATCTTGTGTATACACACTAACAGTCACACATACATGAAAGCCCATCTTGTGTATACACACCAACAGTCACACATGCAATAAACCCCGTCTTGTGTACACGCCAACAGTCACACATATATGAAACCCCGTCTTGTGTATACACACCAACAGACACACATATATGAAACACCGTCTGGTGTATACACACCAACAGTCACACATATATGAAACCCCGTCTTGTGTATACACACCAACAGTCACACATATATGAAACCCCGTCTTGTGTATACACACCAACAATCACACATACATGAAAACCCGTCTTGTATACACACCAACAGTCACACATATATGAAACCCCGTCTTGTGTATACACACCAACAGTCACACATCCTTGAAAGCCCGTCTTGTGTATACACACCAACAGTCACACATACATGAAAGCCCATCTTGTATATACACACCAACAATCATACATATATGAAACCCCGTCTGGTGTATACACACCAACAGTCACACGTATATGAAAACCCGTCTTGTGTACACACTAACAGTCACACATGCATGAAATCCAGGTAGGTTGCCAACGATTAAGCGGTCAAAGGGAGATAACTTCTCCTCGTCTAAACCGAACACTACAAAGTCTGAGCCAGGTTTAAGTGGGTGATCCACAGAATTACACACCACGACATAAATGCTTCCTAAACATAAGAATGCACACACTTGCTGAGTACATAATCTAATCTTGTGAATGCAAGCAGTTTTGATCTCACTATATTGTCTATACTAATATAAATAAAACCTTCACTGCATTCATCAGCCATTCGTTGGTGCATACCAGAGGGCAATCAGCCTGGAAATACCCAAGTAGCAGGCAAGTTCCCAAACGTATGTTTGTCAACATTTCACTGGGAGAGGATACAGAAGTCAGTCTGGTTTACAAATCTATTCTAGTCGTAAGCACGTGAGAGGCAGGCGCAGACGTGAACGCGAAGCTATAAATAGCTTCAGAAGATACAGTTTCAGCCAGGCGAGTGGATTCCACTTTCAGTGGTAGATCTAATCCCACAGCCCTGCTGTTGTTGTACCTCACAGACCTCCTCACACCAACACCACGGAGACCTTGAGACACAGGAGCATAGTACGATTATAAGTCTAATTGTATGATTTGCGCGGATTAAGTCGTAAATCCGAGTGGGTGCAACATGGGATTACACAGAGTGCCCCCCAACAAACCCCAATAATCCAGAAGAGGTACAGTGGTAAAGTCACCTACAACTTCTAGGTACGTACGTAGCAAATAGATAAGCATGCTTCCGTCTGACTACACATAGATGCAGGGTATACTTGGGAGACGGAGTTTTGAAGTAAGTTAACTTTCTCTTTATATCGCATTGGGGTCATTGTGGTCACGCTTCACACGTTAACATGTATTCGTAACTGTGTTGCTGAGCCTTACATGATTTGAAACAAGGTATAAAATGTCCAGCAACGGCGTACACCTGGATACCATGATAGCAAGTGCCAGTAGCTTCCATTTCGTTATGATGGTGTTGAGGCGAGATATTCCCCCACTCACGGTTATCTATGTTCGTACAATACTACTTGTTATAGATGTTTATAGGAAACGTACATACATGTTTAGTTTTATACCACTGTACATCAGCATCATAAAGTTATTGGTTTACGATTCAATATCCAATGAAACGATGCTGGATAGCGAGTTAAATAAGTACCAACATAAATCACATAACGATAATCCCATCCAGCAAATCCAAATCATAAACGAATTTTGGAGATAAAAATAAGTGATATATACCTGAGATAAGAATATTGGTATGTACGTGAGCGTAATTGCAACGTGTCTATATTTTGCATTTAGGTAAGTGCAATATACACTATATCAACGCTACATAGTGACTGTTGTGTAATATACACTATATCAACGCTACATAGTGACTGTTGTGTAATATACACTATATCAACGCTACATAGTGACTGTTGTGTAATATACACTATATCAACGCTACATAGTGACTGTTGTGTAATAAACAACTACACCAATACTACATAGTCACTGACTGTTGTGTAACATGCACTATATCAATGCAACACAGTGACTGGTGTGTAATATACACTACATCAACAGGTCATAGTAATTGTTGTGTGATATACACTATATCAACACTATAGTAATTGTTGTGTAATATACACTATATCAACACTATAGTAATTGTTGTGAAATATACACTATATAAACACAGCATAGTAATTGTTGTGAAATATACACTATATCAACACGGCATAGTAATTGTTGTGTTATATACACTACATCAACACGTAATAGTAATTGTTGTGTTATAAACATTACATCAACACGGCATAGTAATTGTTGTGTTATATACACTACATCAACACGTAATAGTAATTGTTGTGTTATAAACATTACATCAACACGGCATAGTAATTGTTGTGTTATATACACTACATCAACACGTAATAGTAATTGTTGTGTAATATACACTACATCAATACGTCATAGTAATTGTTGTGTTATATACACTACATCAACACGTCATAGTAATTGTTGTGTAATATATACTATATCAACACGGCATAGTAATTGTTGTGTAATATACACTATATCAACTCATAGTAATTGTTGTGTAATATACACTATATCAACAGGTCATTGTAATTGTTGTGTAATATACACTATATCAACACGGCATAGTGACTTGTGTAGTATACACGATATGAAAGTGACATAGTGACTCCTATGTTACAAACACTAATACTCAATAACACTCGGAAATCTGAAGACACATAAGGTTTTTTGACATTGTTTATCGGACACTCTCCGTAGCACTCTCTCTCTCTCAACGCGTACCGAAATAACACTCGTACAGGCGTCCTGAAAAGTTTTGATGTCATGATACATCTGAAACCACTTGGTTAGCAGAATGCAGAGATATATCTTGCAGAGACTTAATTGATTATTTATGCTGATAAATGATAATCAAATGCAGTGTATTATGCAGATGCCAGAGTCCTGTCGCCATGCCGAATGACACGCTTTTTAGATTTAGAACATGTTGTTTGTCAATACAAGTATTTATTTTGGCCACTTACATAAGTTTGGAAACATGAATGAGCCTAATATCTAAAGAGGATATATAACACTACTAAACACACTATTATTACGGACAACCGCATCAAACCATGGATACGTGAACAAAATAAAGTTTTAAATTAATGTCGCCCAAAATTCAGAGAAAATGATTTACTTGAAGATCAAACATTTGTACTCCTACAGACATGAATTCATATGACGGATATATGTATGTTCATACAAGGGTTCGACAAGTTTTGTTTCTACTGTATATAGAAGAATTTGTACATGGACTTCTGGCGAGTGATAGCAGAGTAATATTTATTGATGAAAGTCCATCTGTTCTTTTCCTTATATATTTTGCTTAATTTGCAGATTCCGCTAGCCTTTCACTAAATAACGATATATATTTTATGTGAACATCGTCAAAGTGGGATTTGTAAATCGATGTAAATAAAACAAAGGTTGTATTTTAAAACGATGGAAAGGTGTCAAAAGCTGAAAAGTGGTTCCTGAATGTTTTTCGATTAAAAGTGAATTTCTAATTGCAAGTACATTTCAAAATGTAGCACATTGTCAAAAGCAGAAAATGCACTACACTTTGTCAAACAATTCTTAGCTAATTGCAAGACCTACCTGTTGATGTGCATGTGAGTTGCTAGACTGCAAATACAACCGATATTGCTGCAAGACACAACTAGGTGTCATTGAACAGGATAAAAGACGTTAATAGTTGGTACTTGTTACCTTGCCTGGCGCTCGGCATACTGGGTTACACAAGGACCGGTAAGGCTCGGAGTATAATATGTCTGAGTTGGGTCTCCATATTAAACTGCGGTGTGGTGTCTCACTGGGCTAGCACTACAAAAGCGGCATATAGGTAGATTACTAGTTAAGCTGTGTAATAATAACACTGAATGTATTTGTTACTTATCTTTTGAATGTTTATTGTAGCACATTGTTATAACTGCTTATCATTTGAAAACAACACACGTGGCCATGATATGAAAAGACAATCAAATACTAATGCAGATGTAGGCGTTACTAACATGACATTTTTGTTAACATTAAATAGTCATAGTGTAATCCCGTAGATGGATCTTATCGCTAACCACCAGGGGGGCATTTTGTTTTTATTTATTAATCACTTATTTAGTGCCACATTTATGCACATTCTAATACTTCGTAAGCTGATTACTATTTAGACAATTTTCGGAGCATTTTCTCGAAATTCCCCAGTAATCCGCTAGAAAAAAGGACAAAAGGAAAAGGCATTTGAATTGCAGATTATGTAGATCATGTAGTATAAACGTCAATGACAGTCTCGGTTGTGTGCCGAAACAGATTCCAATGGAAAGCAAAACAGCGGTGAAAATTATGAATTGATCATTAAAAATCAATGATGACACCAATAGAAATACTTTCTAGAAGAGTGAGAGCCGCAATTTCAGCACCAGCATTTTTCCTAAATCCAAACTGTAGGGGGTGAAGAAAGGCTACATCGTCGTTTGTCGATTTTTCGATTCTGTTGAGAAGCATTCTTTGGAAAAGCTTACTTAGGACTGAAGTTAGTGTTATGCCCCTGTAGCTGGATCACTTTTACTTTTTCCTCGTCCCTTACGTACTGGTGTGATTTCGCCAATATGATACATTTTGGGTATATATTCATGTTTAATAATATCATTGAATAATACCATAATACGCTTTTATAAAGATCTTTCCGCATACTTAATATGTTCATTTGTGAACATCGGGTCCTGGAGATATATTGTTTTTTAGTCCTTTAACTGTACTTAATGCCTCTGTAATGGTGAATGGTCTCTTCAATAGATGGTTAGCAGTGACATCGTTATCAGCATCAGATGTTTCGTTATTTTCAGTATTACTCTACAAAGTGTCTCCTATCTATTGTGGTCTTTGTAGTGTTCCCTATCTATTGTGGTATGTGTGGTATTCTCTACAAAGTGGCTCCTATCTATTGTGGTCTGTGTAGTGTTATCTACAAAGTGTCTCCTATCTATTGTGGTCTTTGTAGTGTTCCCTATCTGTTGTGGTCTGTGTGGTATTCTCTACAAAGTGTCTCCTATCTATTGTGTCCTGTGTAGTGTTCCCTATCTATTGTGGTCTGTGTGGTATTCTCTACAAAGTGGCTCCTAACTATTGTGGTCTGTGTGGTGTTCCCTGTCTATTGTGGTCTGTGTAGTATTCTCTACAAAGTGTTCCCTATCTATGGTCTTCTGTGTAGTATTCTCTACAAAGTGTCTCCTATATATTGTGGTCTGTGTAGTGTTCCCTATCTATTGTGGTCTGTGTAGTGTTCCCTATCTATTGTGGTCTGTGTAGTGTTCCCTATCTATTGTGGTCTGTGTAGTGTTCCCTATCTATTGTGGTCTGTGTAGTGTTCCCTATCTATTGTGGTCTGTGTAGTGTTCCCTATCTAATGTGGTCTGTGTAGTGTTCCCTATCTATTGTGGTCTGTGTAGTGTTCCCTATCTAATGTGGTCTGTGTAGTGTTCCCTATCTATTGTGGTCTGTGTAGTGTTCCCTATCTAATGTGGTCTGTGTAGTGTTCCCTATCTATTGTGGTCTGTGTAGTATTCTCTATCTATTGTGGTCTGTGTAGTGTTCCCTATCTATTGTGGTCTGTGTAGTATTCTCTACAGAGTGTTCCCTATCTGTTGTCTTCTGTGTAGCATTTTCTACCAAGTTGCTCCTATCTATTGTCTTCTGTGTAGTATTATCTACAAATGTCTCCTATATATTGTGGTCTGTGTAGTATTCTCTACAAAGTGGCTCCTAACTATTGTGGTCTGTGTAGTGTTCCCTGTCTATTGTGGTCTACGTAGTGTTCCCTGTCTATTGTGGTCGGTGTTGTATTTTCTACCAAGTGTTTCCTCTCTGTTGTGGTCTGTGAAGTGTTTCCTCTCTGTTGTGGTCTGTGAAGTGTTTCCTCTCTGTTGTGGTCTGTGAAGTGTTTCCTCTCTGTTGTGGTCTGTGTAGTGTTTCCTCTCTGTTGTCGTCTGTGAAGTGTTTCCTCTCTGTTGTGGTCTGTGAAGTGTTTCCTCTCTGTTGTGGTCTGTGAAGTGTTTCCTCTCTGTTGTGGTCTGTGTAGTGTTTCCTCTCTGTTGTCGTCTGTGAAGTGTTTCCTCTCTGTTGTGGTCTGTGAAGTGTTTCCTCTCTGTTGTGGTCTGTGAAGTGTTTCCTCTCTGTTGTGGTCTGTGAAGTGTTTCCTCTCTGTTGTGGTCTGTGTAGTGTTCCCCCTCATTGTGCTCTGTGTAGTATTCTCTATTAAGTGTCCCCAGTGTGGTATGTTCTGTAAACCTTTATCGAAAACAGATTTGTCCCAGGAAATGCTTGAAAAACACTATGCTTCTGATTCTTAAAAAACAGAAATTGTCTGCCACAAGAAACACACCAAAAACTAGGCTCACAGTTTTAATTTTAAAAATAGTTGGCGTTGCAGCTGTAGCTGACAAAATATCCAGTCTCCAAACAAAACCATGCCAACAAGAGCAGTTGAAATTAACATCATTCACCAGCAGAAGCATGTGAGAGCAATAACAATACAACTAGGGGTAGCTTTGCCTAATTGCTCTTGTCTCACATTCGACGTCACAATCAAACGTTATAAGTTAATTTCGACCATACGGGAGCCCTTCCAACAAAGACATCAAGTGCTACGTCCTTCCTACAACACAACTCCATTCCAGAATCACGTTTCAAACATCACATGTTCAATTAACTAGGTCATTTCGTTTCACAAATTTCTCGCTAAGAACCCTGGATACAGACAGATGGTTTACTCTTCGTGTGCAAGTTGCCCGTGTTTGTCAAATCAAAACTATCAAGAAACCTGGATTTGTGCCAGGTGATTTTGATGCAGCATAAAGATAACATCAGCACGAAACACACACCTAATCTGCACCTCCAAAGCCAACAGCCCTCCTTGTTGAAATCAATAGTTCAGCCGCCATCTAAATTATTGCAAATATACTCTCGAAACAAAGTAAGAGATATTCGAAAATTAGAGATGAGAACAGAAATACAAAATGCTATCGAGTGATGGCATAATAATCAACAGAACATATTGGCGGTGAATTGTAAGGTGCAAACACCGAAGAAAAACGACAGGTGTGTGTTGTCATAAATGATTCTTTGAGATGACTTGATAATCAATGTCACCATGATTGGTCAAACGTTCGTTTAGGCAGTCTCTTAAGATGTACACGGCGGTCACTAGCGCTGTCGTCTTCTGAAAGATAAAGCGTGGATATATAGCTTGGCGTTCAAACGGCATAACCATTGGCGCCAGTATGTTGTCTCGGTATTACTGTCGTGTGCCCATCCATGGACAATATGTACTGGCGTTCTTGCAGTCATATTGATACCGCCTGTTACGACGTAAATTGTTGTAAAAAGGTAAATTGTAATACTTGCAGCAAATTGTAATAATTTTGACGTAAATTGTAATAACAACGTAAATTGTAATAAAACTTGACGTAAATTGTAATACGCAAATTGTAATAAAAAATGACGTAAATTGTAATAATCTCAACTTGCGGTAAAATGTAATAACGTTTTACGTAAATTGTAATAACCTTATACGTTTATTGTCAAAGGCGTTAAATGACTAGAACCTATCCTTGTCAGGATTGGTACAGAGTTTATCGTACAATCGTCATTAAAGTATGGGTGTGGGGGAGGATTGAGGCCGTTATCGTACTTTGTTGTATAATTATATGTATATATAAACGCATTGGAATTTCGTTTCTATGGTTGTCCAGAAGAGGATTAATTACTAGAATGAACTTAGTTTTCTTATTTATTTTTGTACTTAATTTTAATATATCCTATTGACGATTTTCATCATAATTGTTCATATTTAACCTAATGGAATCATATTTCAATTGGTAAAGTAGGTAGTAATATACACAATGGAATAATTATAACGTAACAAACTTGCACAAACATATTGATGTGTAAATGTGGAAAGTCTGAATTTTACTGACTGAAGCAAATTTATTTATTTTGCAACTGTATATTTGTACATATTTTATGCGGAGAGGGGTTTACTAAGTTGCAAGAAGTTGTTCCCAATATAATTCTCATTTTGTTCTGTGAATAAAATATGTTGAAACTAAACTAAACTAGCAAATGGATGACATGTCATTCTGCAGTAGTCTGTGTGCAAGCTGATTTATACATGTTCATATACATAATATCAATTTATTATTATTCAAGTTTCATTTTTTTTAACGTTGCTCGGAGGATGTAAAGCAAATAATGACAATGTCCTGGGCGATGTACATGTAGGTATGTGAACCCGCAAGGACTACCTTTATCAATTAGTTTACGTGCAGCTTGTGTCATGTCTGTATTGTTAGAATGATACTCTAGCAACTGTACACATCGAAATTTATGACTGAAAGATGCATCCTCGGGTTAAAAATGATGGATTACATTAGGTACGTCTATTCGACAAATAGGTTAATTGATTTATCATCCAAAAGTAGCTTAGCTAGGAGTCCATTGCAATAACAATGAGTTACGCGTTACCGAAGAGAGCTCTGTGCAACCGGACCCTGAAATTATGTCGATTTCCATTGGAGGTTTACTTAATTTGATAAACGAGACAATTCGATCGTATTTATACATTATATTTTGACGAAGAACTCAAATACAATAAATGAGGGACAGATCTCCTGTGCAATGTCAAAGGAAAAAAACCAGTCGTCAGAAAATGCAGCATAGATTTCCCATGCATGGGGAAGGAGAATACTTAATACATAACATTATATACAATGTTTTTATTAATATCAAAAGAGGGGCGTGGATATTATTTACCTACATTGCATATACTTTTAGATATTGTGTATTCTCGATCTTTGTGAACTTCTCACAGATAAAGAAATGATAATAGATAAATGCAAACCATGTTAACTTATGCAATATTTGTACCAATGTATGATTAACATATGGATCATTAATATAACATGAAATATTTCCTTTCATAGGAGGAAGTATATTAAATGAAATAAATGTAACTGTCTGGATGCCTTTCATATGTCATGAAGAACTAACAACACATTACTGACAACTTTTGCTGGGATAATAACTCCTTGCCCCAACAACAAAAACAGAATCCATCATGATAACGGCACGAAATCATAATTCAAAGCATACACAAATAATACCCGGTATCTTCGGGCATGTCTTGTTGAGTTTCAAAGAGCATCAGAATGTATAATAAATTTGTTGCAATCAATTATTGCTGAAATATATCTGTTTTGATCAAAATTGAAAGGATGGAAAATCTATAATGAAAAGGGTTTTGTCACTAACGTAAATATTCTCTTTGACCTTATACGAAGAGTATTCTAAGATCATTAAACTCGGCAATCGTTGGTGGATTGCGCCAAGCTACCTTGATACCAAATTTGGTACCTCTCGTATAATGCGGTACATAATTTTCGAAACAGATAATTACGTTTTTCATAAGTTATCACTAATTTGTGACATATATACGGACATAAATTACCTCAGAGGATAATCTTCTCTGGGGTCTAAGAGGATTAAAATAATTCCAGCTAACATCAAGCACTGTAATGAAATTACAACATACTTTGTTAAAATTCTGATGAAAAGACTAGTTACTATCTAAGAAACCAAATCATGCTGTTGCTGCGATACTTGGGCCTCATCAGCATAGACACACAAACACAAACATACACACACACACGCACACGCACATACACACACATACATTCACACACACACACACACACACACACAGATACAGACACAAACACGTGTTGTATATATGTGTGTGTGTGTGTGTGTGTGCGCGCGCGCATGTAGGTGTGTATGTAATGACAGTAAATGTGAGCTCTATGTCATTGATATCACATATATGACTGCACTTCTACATACTCTAGATGACAGTATCATGTACGTAGATGGAAGTATGTAAGTGGACGATAGTATCTTGTGTTTTCATCCACCAACGATTGTCGAGTTTAATGATCTTCAAGTACGTTTCTTGGTCAAAGAGAAAATTTACTTAGTGACAAACATATTTTCATTATAAATTTTCAATTCCTTTCTATTTGGATACAAGCAGATATATTTCAGCAATTGATTGCAAGAAATTTATGATAATTCGTATACTCTTTAAAACTGTACAAGAGTTATCCGAAGATACCGGATGTTATTTGTGTATTCACGGGATCTGTCAACTCATTTGTTGTATTTGAATTCTTCGTCAAAATAAAATGAATTGTATAAATATGATTAAATGCCCTCGTTTGTTTCAAGAAAAGGATCATGTACTCCTTATCAACTCGTATAGCGTTTCCACTGCAAATCGACACACTGGTTGACCAGCCTGTGTTTGTACCCTTCGTCATCACTCGTTCAGTCGTGTCGAACTGGTCAACGTACTGTTGAAGCAAGTCATGCAAAAATCATCTTGAATAGCCTTATAAGAGTAATGAACAATATGTCACAATTAAGTTATTTGTCGAATATACGGTTGTGTAACCCATTATTTTGAACCCAAGGATGGATCTTTCAGTCATTTAAGTTTATCGATGTTGATACCACCCTTTAATGGCGATTGTACGATAAAGCCTATAGCTCAACTGACAAAGATCCTTTCTAGTCAATTGGCGTCTTGGACACTACGGTAGTAAGGTTATTATAATTTACGTAAGAATTTATTACATTTTACTGCAAGTAGAGATTATTACAATTTACGTCAATTTTTATTACAATTTGTGTATTACATTTTACGTCAAATTGTATTACAATTTACGTTGTTATTACAATTTACGTCAAAATTATTACAATTTGCTGCAAGTATTACAATTTACCTTTTTATTACAATTTACGTCGTAACACCGCCTCCTATCTTTACATACCCATCCCAAACCTGCCATGTCTTCTTACGTTGACGTTCACATGACATTCGTTAGGACGCCTCCAGACACATCCACGCCTATCCATAAAGTCCACAGTGAATCTGGACTCGTCTGAAAACATTACATGATTCTCCAAGCTTCTACACTCTAAACACCATCGGAGTCTGGTAGGAATGTGTGATACAACACGAGGTCGCAGAATAACTACATGATACTGGTCAGTAACTCCGATGTTCGGGCGCAATTAAACAGCGATTTGATTGGCTCTTTGGGTTTCATTTCTTAAAACCTGATTTCTGATTATTCTATCCTAAAATTGTGTTGTTGACCTAAGGCGATCATTAACATTACTAATAAATATGTTCAAAAGTCTGCAAATCACAGACTGATTGTACATATTGGCTATCACTCCCTTTTCTACGACCTTTCACTCAAGTGTCAAAATTAAGAACGACCCTTCTACCCCCGTGCACGGAGGCATTGCATCGTCCGCGTGCAATGAATGTGTCGGTGTGTTGGGGTGTTACGATTTGGTACCCTTCTATCTCTTGTTCTCATTTGTCCAAGCTTATCTTTCTTCATGACATCTATATTGTAGGATTCCCTACTTTCCCTTCAAGAGTATATATGTTAATGCCCAAATGTGTACGATTTTGTTTGTGTGCTGATCTTTAACAGGCGAAACTTTATTAACCAGTCACACAAAGGGATGAGTGAATGAGTAGGTTTGAAGATTATTTGATTATTTCTGTTGTATTGAACAGTATTTTAGCGTGTCGAATAGAACAATTGGTACCTTTTATAACTGTATTTTGGACAAGTTTTCACATAACGTACAACTAACACCAGTGACGTGACGCACAACAATGTACTAAGCGCCCATAAACTTGTTGTCCCGAGGGCGTCCCAAAACGGATACTCAGCTTCTTACAGAACAAATCATGATGACATAACCAACATTCAACTCAACAGTCACATCCCTACTTACTACATATACTCGCTGAGATACTTGCTACACGTTACCATCCCTTGGGACGCCAAGCATGACGTGCATGTGGATTTCGCTACGTCATGACCGAAAGAAATCCTTATCGAATACCATATTGATTACATTTTTAGTCTTGGCTGCCCTTATTGGAATGTAATGAGTATATTTCAGGGTGATTGTCAAATAGACTGATTTTCTCATCATGCAACCTATGTATTAGAATTCACGAGATTTTATTGTATTTCACAAGTGCAAATATCAATCCCGAACACTTATAAAGATAAACAACGTATTTGTAATCCACCAATAACTATTTTTTTTGTTACGACATGTTCTGAAGGTTTTCGTTATATACTCGAATAGAAACCAGAGAACAAACTGTGGTAGTGTGTAAATAGTTAACTGGGAGTACTGCGCGTTGCCTTTGTGGTGGTGTGTAAACAGTTAACACGGAGTACTGCGTGTAAACAGTTAACACGGAGTACTGCGTGTTGCTTTCGTGGTGGTGTGTAAACAGTTAACACGGAGTACTGCGCGTTGCCTTTGTGGTGGTGTGTAAACAGTTAACACGGAGTACTGCGTGGAAACAGTTAACACGGAGTACTGCGTTTTGCCTTCGTGGTGGTGTGTAAACAGTTAACACGGAGTACTGCGTGTTGCCTTCGTGGTGGTGTGTAAACAGTTAAGAGGGAGTACTGCATGTTGCCTTCGTGGTGGTGTGTAAACACTTAAAAGGGAGTACTGTGTGTTGCCTTCGTGGTGGTGTGTAAACAGTTAAGAGGGAGTACTGCATGTTGCCTTCGTGGTGGTGTGTAAACAGTTAAGAGGGAGTACTGCGTGTTGCCTTCGTGGTGGTGTGTAAACACTGAACAAGGAGTACTGCGTGTTGCCTTCGTGGTGGTGTGTAAACAGTTAACACGGATTACTGCGTGTTGCCTTCGTGGTGGTGTGTAAACAGTTAACACGGAATACTGCGTGTTGCCTTCGTGGTGGTGTGTAAACACTGAACAAGGAGTACTGCGTGTTGCCTTCGTGGTGGTGTGTAAACAGTTAAGAGGGAGTACTGCGTGTTGCCTTCGTGGTGGTGTGTAAACACTTAACAAGGAGTACTGCGTGTTCCCTTCGTGGTGGTGTGTAAACAGTTAACACGGAGTACTGCGTGTTGCCTTCGTGGCGGTGTGTAAACAGTTAACACGGAGTACTGCGTGTTGCCTTCGTGGTGGTGTGTAAACAGTTAAGAGGGAGTACTGCGTGTTGCCTTCGTGGTGGTGTGTAAACACTTAACAGGGAGTACTGTGTGTTGCCTTCGTGGTGGTGTGTAAACAGTTAAGAGGGAGTACTGCGTGTTTTCCTTCGTGGTGGTGTGTAAACAGTTAAGAGGGAGTACTGCGTGTTGCCTTCGTGGTGGTGTGTAAACAGTTAAGAGGGAGTACTGCGTGTTGCCTTCGTGGTGGTGTGTAAACAGTTAACAGGGAGTACTTCGTGTTGCCTTCGTGGTGGTGTGTAAACAGTTAAGAGGGAGTACTGCGTGTTGCCTTCGTGGTTGTGTGTAAACAGTTAACAGGGAGTACTGCGTGTTGCCTTCGTGGTGGTGTGTAAACAGTTTACACGGAGTACTGCGTGTTGGCTTCGTGGTGGTGTGTAAACAGTTAAGAGGGAGTACTGCGTGTTGCCTTCGTGGTGGTGTGTAAACAGTTAACACGGAGTACTGCGTGTTGCTTTCGTGGTGGTGTGTAAACAGTTAACACGGAGTACTGCGTGTTGCCTTCGTGGTGGTGTGTAAACAGTTAACACGGAGTACTGCGTGTTGCCTTCGTGGTGGTGTGTAAACAGTTAAGAGGGAGTACTGCGTGTTGCCTTCGTGGTGGTGTGTAAACAGTTAAGAGGGAGTACTGCGTGTTGCCTTCGTGGCGGTGTGTAAACACTGAACAAGGAGTACTGCGTGTTGCCTTCGTGGTGGTGTGTAAACACTTAACACGGAGTACTGCGTGATGCCTTCGTGGTGGTGTGTAAACAGTTAAGAGGGAGTACTGCGTGTTGCCTTCGTGGTGGTGTGTAAACAGTTAACACGGAGTACTGCGTGTTGCCTTCGTGGTGGTGTGTAAACAGTTAACACGGAGTACTGCGTGTTGCCTTCGTGGCGGTGTGTAAACAGTTAACACGGAGTACTGCGTGTTGCCTTCGTGGTGGTGTGTAAACAGTTAAGAGGGAGTACTGCGTGTTGCCTTCGTGGTGGTGTGTGAACAGTTAACAGGGAGTACTGCGTGTTGCCTTCACAGGGTACTGAATGTGATCTCTATAGCAGTGTGTGCACCGTAAACACAGGGTACTGAATGTGATCTCTATAGCAGTGTGTGCACCGTAAACACAGGGTACTGAATGTGATCTCTATAGGAATGTGTACACTGTAAACACAAGGTACTGAATGTGCCCACACAGCATTGTATGCACCGTAAATATAAGGTACTGAATGTGACCTCAATAGCAGTGTATACATCGTAAACACAAGGTACTGAATATGACCCCCATAGCAGTGTGTATACCGTAAACGACGATGTAGCCTTTCCTCACCCCCTACAGTTAGGATTTAGGAAAAATGCTGGTGCTGAAATTGCGGCTCTCACTGTTCTAGAAAGTATTTCATACTTTAACGGAAGAAACTCACCAGTTTATTGTGCCTTTCTCGATAACGAGAAAGCCTTCGCTCGTGTTTGGCTTGACGGCCTCTTCTACAAATTACATAAATTTGGTATCAATGGTAAATTATGGGGAATTCTACGTCTATCTTACAATTCTATGTACCCATGTGTTAGCTTTGCTGGCTTCAAATCTGGTGTTTTCCCTGTTAAACAGGGTGTAGGTCAGGGTCGTGTCATATCAGCATGGTTCTTTACTCTTTATATAAACGATTTACTTCATGAACTAAGCAATTCCGGTTGTGGACTATGTCTCCCATGTGGACGATGCCCAGGAATACTGTTAACAAACGACACGACCTTGATCAGCTGTAACACAACAGGTCTTCAAATGCTCCTAAACGTTGCAGAAAATTATGGTAACAAGTGGCAGTTAAAATACAATGAGTTCAAAAGTAGTGTCCTAACTTTTGGATGTAGTAAAAAAACAGTGTCGCCTGAACATCTTTACATTGGTAAGATAAAATTACCTGTTCAAAAGGTAATTGTCTATGCGGGAGTGTACATAAGTACTGTTAAAACTTCTGTTGAAAGAACGAAGTTAGAATATGAAAAACTGAGCAAATTGATAAATGTAAATCATGATTCTGGCCTGTACTTTGGTGGACTTCGCCATAGCCGCCGTGCGCAACTGGCAACGAGTGATATTCCCCTGTGGGTTATATGGATTTCATGTGTGGGGAAAACTATCCTTAAAGGAATATGAAATGCTCGCAATCACTAAACGCTAACTCTGTAAGATAATCCAGGGTTTTAATAAGCGTATGCCCAAAGAAATAGAGAGAGACACAATTGGTGTTATGTCAGTACAAGGATACATTGATCACCAAAAGCTTGGTAAGCTATGTAATTCAAACCTAATGTATATTTTCAAACAAATGTTTCTAGTCCGACTTGGACAGTTTAGATATAAAACAACACTAGTTAATAAGAACAAATGTGACACGAAATCATCCATCTTTAGCATGCTACGTCTTGTCTCCAAATATAATTTGTCTGACGAGGTTAATGATTATATAATGTGTTCACATTTCATCAAGAAACGATTATGGTCAAAACTGGTGAAAAATAAGATTCACCTACACGAAAAAAATTACTAAACAATGCGCTTCTGAGCAGATTATCTCTGTCTAGATATCTAACAATACGATCTGGACGAGAACATAGGTTATGGAAACTTGCTCTCGATACACCAGAGAGAATGCTACACAGACCACAACAGATAGGGAACACTTGGTAGAGAATGCTACACAGAAGACAACAGATAGAGAACACTTTGTAGAGAATACTTCACAGACCACATTAGATAGAGAACACTACACAGACCACAATAGATAGAGAACACTACACAGACCACAATAGATAGGGAACACTACACAGACCACATTAGATAGGGAACACTACACAGACCACAATAGATAGGGAACACTATACAGACCACAATAGATAGGGAACACTACACAGACCACAATAGATAGGGAACACTACACAGACCACAATAGATAGGGAACACTACACAGACCACAATATATAGGAGACACTTTGTAGAGAATACTATACAGACCACAATAGATAGGGAACACTACACAGACCACAATAGATAGGGAACACTACACAGACCACAATAGATAGGGAACACTACACAGACCACAATAGATAGGGAACACTACACATACCACATAGGTAGGAACACTACACAGACCACAATAGATAGGGCACACTACACAGACCACAATAGATAGGGAACACTACACAGACCACAATAGATAGGGAACACTACACAGACCACAATAGATAGGGAACACTTTGTAGAGAATACTATACAGACCACAATAGATAGGGAACACTACACAGACCACAATAGATAGGGAACACTACACAGACCACAATAGATAGGGAACACTACACAGACCACATTAGATAGGGAACACTACACAGACCACATTAGATAGGGAACACTACACAGACCACATTAGATAGGGAACACTACACAGACCACATTAGATAGGGAACACTACACAGACCACAATAGATAGGGCACACTACACATACCACAATAGGTAGGGAACACTACACAGACCACAATAGATAGAGAATACTACACAGACCACAATAGATAGGGAACACTACACAGACCACAATAGATAGGGCACACTACACAGACCACAATAGATAGGGAACACTACACAGACCACAATAGATAGGGCACACTACACAGACCACAATAGATAGGGAACACTGCACAGACCACAATAGATAGGGCACACTACACAGACCACAATAGATAGGGAACACTACACAGACCACAATAGATAGGGCACACTACACAGACCACAATAGATAGGTAACACCTTGTAGAGAATACTACACAGACCACAATAGAAAGGGAACTCTTTGCAGAGAATACTACACAGAAGACAATAGATAGGTAACACAACACAGACCACTGCAGAAAACTCTATTTAGGGAACACTTTAAGGAGAATATTACACAGAAACATATATGGAAGCACTTTACAGACAGCACAATAAAGGGAACACTTTAAGAAAACACTTTATATTAAACACTTTACAGAAAACACGATGTAGGAAGCAGTTTACAGAGAGCACACTATAGAGAACGCTTTCATAGGAAAAACACGAATCTCGTGAAGGTGAGTGAATGGAAGCTCATTGCTTTTACGTTTAGTCAAGTATTGAGTGGTTATAGACTGGGGTTACATTGATACTCCGTTCTGCCAGGTGTTGAGTGGTGATAGACTGGGGTTACATTGATACTCCGTTCTGCCAGGTGTTGAGTGGTGATAGACTGGGGTTACATTGTTACTCCGTTCTGCCAGGTATTGAGTTTTGATTGATTGGGGTTACATTGATACTCCGTTCTGTGTTCCCAATGGTGTTTAATTTGGCTCAGGTCAGGGTCTATCATTATATTTCGGAATTGGATTTTGAATAAGTCGGTGCTTAAATTATGCTTATGTGTATGTTCATATTACCTCTACGGAGAAATAAAAAATAAAACGATGAACGTAAGTGCTCGAAAGTATACACACACACGCACGTACGCACGTGTTTGGGTGTTTGGGTGTTTAACGCCGCACGTTAGTTATTCCAGCTGTATGATGATGATGACATAACTGTAATAGTGTAATCAGCGTAAAGTACAACTCAGTACACATTTGAACACGATAACTGGCAACTATAAAGACGACTTGATCGTATTATGCATTAAGTCTATGGCAACAATAAGCCCTCTATTGTTACTGGATGAAGCAAATCAATGTACAGTGTATGTCAGTGTCATGTTAATCTATGCACTGCGCAAATTTCCGTAATGTTCATTTATCATTATTAATGACAAACGTTGTACTGTCTAACCCCAACTATTCTACTGTCCGATTTTTGTTGACAGGTATTTAATAATGGTTACCTTTTTCTCATCGCGATATAACTGCACATTGTCTCTGCGATGTCAAATTGTTACACATGGCCTGCCCGTGATGCCGGTGAGTCAGTCATGGCGCTAAAAGTAACGTTGTGTCAACTATATAAACAGGCCCTCTCTTCATTATTGCAAGAGGACTACGTCGACTTACACGCTGTTGGTAAACCCGTTCCTGTTTCAAACATCTAGTGTAACCCCCATTTCTTATAATTATCAATATTTGTATTTGTCACCGACAGTGAACGATTAAAAACTTAATGGTGTTAATGTAATGACCTTATGATAGGACGGTATTCTTATCTTAAAAAACCAGTGTCTTTACCAAGAATAATCACATAAACCACATATCAATCGTAGTGAAATTGTAATATCTGTTCAAGTGGTGACCTTTAATTCCCTAACTGTTTCTACTTTTTTTATAGCATCTTTCCTTAGCATTAATTATACTTGTAATTGCTGGGGCTACTGTTCTATTGGTGATTATGAACTGGAAAAAAACCGATTGAATTTACTCGAAGGTCACTGTCGGAGTCTACGATCTTTGATATTTATTGATGGGTGAACTCTGTGGGCCTGTTAGTGTAGTGTTTAGAGTTTGACTTCCGGAAATTGGTAATGTCCGTTTACAGGTCTATCGGTACACGACTGGAGGCAATGCACCAACTTCATTAGCATTCTTCTCAATTCAAAGCAAACTGATACGAACATTATGTAGGAAACCTTATCAGACCCGACTAAACTTGTGACGTGTTTTACAGCGGCTAATGCTGCTCATATAAAATATGAAATTTTGGAGCTCGATAGTCACATGTTGTCGTTGTACAGTGGCATTGAAAGCTGTTCATTGTCAAGTCACATACATAAGGCCACAAGGTTGCTGCGCTGAACTCAGTGTCTCAGTGTAATTCTTGGTCGGTCGGTTCTCAGACGGTCTGCGGTGGAATTGAACTGTGTGTACCGGTCCCAAATGCGGCAAATGATGCTGTGGTGGACGTTGAAGAGGCGTGCAATAGAAGACTGCGATTCCCCTCTTTAGATGCGTCCTATGGAGATCGGCAGCGCTGAGTCTCGGCATTTTCGAACTTGAAAAATGCTGACGATTGAATGAAAAATTAGTGGCTTATGCTTGCCTTTTAATAGCCGCTACCACGAGTTACGAATGCCATAACTTGCACGTGCATTTTGCTTTTCTGTTTTCCTCCATGAAATTTTTGAACAAGTGTGAAAACAATGCCATTTAAGACATTGCAATTCAACAATGTCTGCGTTTTTGACGCACGGTTTGTCGAATATCAGGCCACCAACATTTTCCAATAACATGTATCTAATTTATATACCGGATTTTTTGTGTAGTGAACTACATACTACCTGTGCGTTTCATTTTTTGGAGAGTGAATATGCTCACAATGCTGTTGAACATGAATTGATTCCTAAACAAGCAGAAGAAAATCATTCATTTAACTTCAATAGATAAATCACAATCCTCGATTATAAGATATATCTGCTTTATATTATCATTCATATCCCAGGCACAAAGAAATGTGACCCAGGCTGATACCTACGTCATTTAAAGAAATGTGACTCAGGCTGATAGCTACGTGTAAAGAAATGTGACTCAGGCTGATAGCGACGTCATGTAAATAAATATGACTCAGGCTGATAGCTACATGTAAAGAAATGTGACTCAGGCTGATAACTACATGTAAATAAATGTGACTCAGGCTGATAACTACATGTAAAGAAACGTCACTGAAGCTGATAGCTACGTCATGTAAAGTAATGTGTCTCAGGCTGATAACTACATGTAAAGAAATGTGGCTCAGGCTGATAGCTACGCCATGTAAAGAAATGTGACACAGGCTGATAGCTACGTCATGTAAACAAATGTGTCTCAGGCTGAGAGCTACATGTAAAGAAATGTGACTCAGGCTGATAGCGACGTCATGTAGAGAAATGTGTCTAAGGCTGATAGCTACATCATGGAAAGAAATGTGACTCAGGCTGATAACTACATGTAAAGAAATGTGACTAGGCTGATAGCTACGTCATGTAAAGAAAATTGACTCAGGCTGATAGCTACGTCACGTAAGGGAATGTGACTCAGGCTGATAGCTACATGTAAAGAAATGTGACTCAGGCTGATAACTACATGTAAAGAAATGTGACTCAGGCTGATAGCGACGTCATGTAGAGAAATGTGTCTCAGGCTGATAGCTACGTCATGTAAAGAAATGTGACTCAGGCTGATAGCTACGTCATGTAAGGAAACGTGACTCAGACTGATAGCTACTTCATGTAAATAAATGTGATTGAGGCTGATAACTACATGTAAAGAAATGTGACTCAAGCTGATAGCTACATGTAAAGAAAAGTGTCTCAGGCTGATAGCTACGTCATGTAAAGAAATTGAATCAGACTGATAGCGACGTCATGTAAAGAAATGTGTCTCAGGCTCATAGCTACGTCATGTAAAGAAATTGAATCAGGCTGAAAGCGACGTCATGTAAAGAAATGTGACTCAGGCTGATAGCTACGTCATGTAAAAAAATGTGACTCAGGCTAATAGCTACATGTAAAGAAATGTGTCTCATGCTGGTAGCGACGTCATGTAAGAAATGTGACTCAGGCTTATAGCTACATGTAAAGAAATGCAACTCAGGCTGATAGCTACGTCATGTAAGGAAATGTGTCTCAGGCTGAGAGCTACATGTAAAGAAATGTGACTCAGGCTGATAGCGACGTCATGAAGAGAAATGTGTCTAAGGCTGATAGCTACGTCATGTAAAGAAATGTGACTCAGGCTGATAGCTACATGTAAAGAAAAGTGACTCAGGCTGAAAGCTACGCCATGTAGTTAAATGTGACTGAGGCTGATAGCTGCATGTAAAGAAATGTGTCTCAGGCTGATAGCTACGTCATGTAAAGAAATGCGACTCAGACTCATAGCTACGTCATGTAAGGAAATGTGTCTCAGGCTGATAACTACATGTAAAGACATGTGACTAGGCTGATAGCTACGCCATGTAAAGAAATGTGACTCAGGCTGATAGCTACGTCATGTAAGGAAATGCTACTCAGGCTGGTAGCGACATGTAAAGAAATGTGACTGAGGCTGATAACTACATGTAAAGAAATGTGACTCAGGCTAATAGCTACGTCATGTAAAGAAACGTGACTCAGGCTGATAGCTACATGTAAAGAAATGTGACTCAGGCTGATAACTACATGTAAAGAAATGTGACTCAGGCTGATAGGAACGTCATGTAAATAATTGTGTCTAAGACTGATAGGTACGTCACGTAAAGAAATGTGACTCAGGCTGAAAGCTATGCCATGTAAAGAAATGTGACTCAGGCTGATAGCTACGTCATGTAAAGAAAAGTGACTCAAGCTGATAGCTACGTCATGTAAAGAAAAGTGACTCAGTCTGATACCGAAGTCATGTAAAGAAATGTGACCCAGACTGATAGCTACGTCATGTAAAGAAATGTGACTAAAGTTGACAGCTACATGTAAACAACTGTGACTCAGGCTGATAGCTACGTCATGTAAAGAAATGTGTCTCAGGCTGATAACTACAACTACATGGAAAGAAATGTGACTAGGCTGATAGCTACGTCATGTAAAGAAATGTGACTCAGGCTGATAGCTACATGTAAAGAAATGTGACTCAGGCTGATAGCTACGCCATGTAAAGAAGTGTGTCTCAGGCTGATAGCTACGTAATGTAAAGAAATGTGACTGAGGCTTATAGCTTCATGTAAAGAAAAGTGACCCAAGCTGATAGCTACGCCATGTAAATAAATGTGACTGAGGCTGATATCGAAGTCATGTAAAGAAATGTGTCTCAGGCTGATAGCTACGTCATGTAAAGAAATTGAATCAGGCTGATAGCGACGTCATGTAAAGAAATGTGTCTCAGGCTGATGGCTACGTCATGTAAAGAAATTGAATCAGGCTGATAGCGACGTCATGTAAAGAAATATGACTCAGCCTGATAGCTACGTCATGTAAAGAAATGTGTCTCAGGCTGATAACTACAACTACATGGAAAGAAATGTGACTCAGACTCATAGCTACGTCATGTAAGGAAATGTGTCTCAGGCTGATAACTACATGTAAAGACATGTGACTAGGCTGATAGCTGCGCCATGTAAAGAAATGTGACTCAGGCTGATAGCTACGTCATGTAAGGAAATGCTACTCAGGCTGGTAGCGACATGTAAAGAAATGTGACTGAGGCTGATAACTACATGTAAAGAAATGTGACTCAGGCTAATAGCTACGTCATGTAAAGAAACGTGACTCAGGCTGATAGCTACATGTAAAGAAATGTGACTCAGGCTGATAACTACATGTAAAGAAATGTGACTCAGGCTGATAGGAACGTCATGTAAATAATTGTGTCTAAGACTGATAGGTACGTCATGTAAAGAAATGTGACTCAGGCTGAAAGCTATGCCATGTAAAGAAATGTGACTCAGGCTGATAGCTACGTCATGTAAAACAAAGTGACTCAAGCTGATAGCTACGTCATGTAAAGAAAAGTGACTCAGTCTGATACCGAAGTCATGTAAAGAAATGTGACCCAGACTGATAGCTACGTCATGTAAAGAAATGTGACTAAAGTTGACAGCTACATGTAAACAACTGTGACTCAGGCTGATAGCTACGTCATGTAAAGAAATGTGTCTCAGGCTGATAACTACAACTACATGGAAAGAAATGTGACTAGGCTGATAATTAAGTCATGTAAAGAAATGTGTCTCAGGCTGATAACTACAACTACATGTAAAGAAATGTGACTAGGCTGATAGCTACGTCATGTAAAGAAATGTGTCTCAGGCTGATAGCTACGTCATGTAGAGAAATTGAATCAGGCTGATAGCTACATGTAAAGAAATGTGTCTCAGGCTGAAAGCTACGCCATGTAAAGAAATGTGACTCAAGCTGATAGCTACATGTAAAGAAAAGTGTCTCAGGCTGATAGCTACGTCATGTAAAGAAATTGAATCAGGCTGATAGCGACGTCATGTAAAGAAATGTGTCTCAGGCTGATGGCTACGTCATGTAAAGAAATTGAATCAGGCTGATAGCGACGTCATGTAAAGAAATATGACTCAGCCTGATAGCTACGTCATGTAAAGAAATGTGTCTCAGGCTGATAACTACAACTACATGGAAAGAAATGTGACTAGGCTGATAGCTACGTCATGTAAAGAAATGTGACTGAGGCTGATAGCTACATGTAAAGAATTGTGACTCAGGCTGAAAGCTACGCCATGTAAAGAAGTGTGTCTCAGGCTGATAGCTACGTAATGTAAAGAAATGTGACTGAGGCTTATAGCTTCATGTAAAGAAAAGTGACCCAAGCTGATAGCTACGCCATGTAAATAAATGTGACTGAGGCTGATATCGAAGTCATGTAAAGAAATGTGTCTCAGGCTGATAGCTACGTCATGTAAAGAAATTGAATCAGGCTGATAGCTACATGTAAAGAAATGTGACTCAGGCTGAAAGCTACGCCATGTAAAGAAATGTGACTCAAGCTGATAGCTACATGTAAAGAAAAGTGTCTCAGGCTGATAGCTACGTCATGTAAAGAAATTGAATCAGGCTGATAGCGACGTCATGTAAAGAAATGTGTCTAAGGCTGATGGCTACGTCATGTAAAGAAATTGAATCAGGCTGATAGCGACGTCATGTAAAGAAATATGACTCAGGCTTATAGCTACGTCATGTAAAAATGTGACTCAGGCTGATAGCTACATGTAAAGAAATGTGCCTCATGCTGGTCGCGACGTCATGTAAAGAAATGTAACTCAGGCTGATACCTACATGTAAAGAAATGTGTCTTAGGCTGATAGGTACGTCATGTAAAGAAATGCAACTCAGGCTGATAGCTATGTCATGTAAAGAAATGTGTCTCAGGCTGATAGCTACATGTAAAGAAATGTGACTCAGGCTGATAGCGACGTCATGTAGAGAAATGTGTCTAAGGCTGATAGCTACGTTATGTAAAGTAATGTGACTCAGGCTGATAGCTACATGAAAAGAAAAGTGACTCAGGCTGAAAGCTACGTCATGTAAAGAAATGTGACTCAGGCTGATAGCTACGTCATGTAAAGAAAAGTGACTCAGGCTGATAGCTACATGTAAAGAAATGTGACTCAGGCTGATAACTACATGTAAAGAAAAGTGACTCAGGCTGTTAGCTACGTCATGTAAAGAAATGTGACCCAGACTGATAGCTACGTCATGTGAGGAATGTGACTAAAATTGACAGCTACATGTAAACAACTGTGTCTCAGGCTGATAACTACAACTACATGGAAAGAAATGTGTCTTAGGCTGATAGGTACGTCATGTAAAGAAATGCAACTCAGGCTGATAGCTATGTCATGTAAAGAAATGTGTCTCAGGCTGATAGCTACATGTAAAGAAATGTGACTCAGGCTGATAGCTACGTCATGTAAAGAAATGTGACTCAGGCTGATAGCTACGTCATGTAAAGAAAAGTGACTCAGGCTGAAAGCTACGGCATGTTAATAAATGTGACTGAGGGTGATACCTACATGTAAAGAAATGTGTCTCAGGCTGATAGCTACGTCATGTAAAGAAATGCGACTCAGACTCATAGCTACGTCATGTAAGGAAATATGTCTCAGGCTAATAACTACATGTAAGGACATGTGACTAGGCTGATAGCTACGTCATGTAAAGAAATGTGACTCAGGCTGATAGCTACGTCATGTAAAGAAATGTGACTCAGGCTGATAGCTACGTCATGTAAAGAAAAGTGACTCAGGCTGAAAGCTACGCCATGTTAATAAATGTGACTGAGGGTGATAGCTACATGTAAAGAAATGTGTCTCAGGCTGATAGCTACGTCATGTAAAGAAATGCGACTCAGACTCATAGCTACGTCATGTAAGGAAATATGTCTCAGGCTAATAACTACATGTAAGGAAATGTGACTAGGCTGATAGCTACGTCATGTAAAGAAATGTGACCCAGGCTGATAGCTACGTCATGTAAGGAAATGTGACTCAGGCTGATAGCGTCATGTAAAGAAATGTGACTGAGGCTGATAGCTACGGCATGTAAAGAAATGTGACTGAGGATGATAGCTACATGTAAAGAAATGTGACTCAGGCTGATAGCGACGTCATGTAAAGAAATGTGTCTCAGGCTGTTAGCTACGTCATGTAAAGAAATGTGACCCAGACTGATAGCTACGTCATGTGAGGAATGTGACTAAAATTGACAGCTACATGTAAACAACTGTGTCTCAGGCTGATAACTACAACTACATGGAAAGAAATGTGTCTTAGGCTGATAGGTACGTCATGTAAAGAAATGCAACTCAGGCTGATAGCTATGTCATGTAAAGAAATGTGTCTCAGGCTGATAGCTACATGTAAAGAAATGTGACTCAGGCTGATAGCTACGTCATGTAAAGAAATGTGACTCAGGCTGATAGCTACGTCATGTAAAGAAAAGTGACTCAGGCTGAAAGCTACGGCATGTTAATAAATGTGACTGAGGGTGATACCTACATGTAAAGAAATGTGTCTCAGGCTGATAGCTACGTCATGTAAAGAAATGCGACTCAGACTCATAGCTACGTCATGTAAGGAAATATGTCTCAGGCTAATAACTACATGTAAGGACATGTGACTAGGCTGATAGCTACGTCATGTAAAGAAATGTGACTCAGGCTGATAGCTACGTCATGTAAGGAAATGTGACTCAGGCAGATAGCGACATGTAAAGAAATGTGACTGAGGCTGATAGCTACGGCATGTAAAGAAATGTGACTGAGGCTGATAGCTACATGTAAAGAAATGTGACTCAGGCTGATAGCGACGTCATGTAAAGAAATGTGTCTCAGGCTGATAGCTACGTCATGTAAAGAAATTGAATCAGGCTGATAGCGACGTCATGTAAATAAATGTGACCCAGACTGATAGTTACGTCATGTAAAGAAATGTGACTAAAGTTGACAGCTACATGTAAACAAATGTGACTCAGGCTGATAGCTACGTCATGTAAAGAAATGTGTCTCAGGCTGATAACTACAACTACATGGAAAGAAATGTGACTAGGCTGATAGCTACGTCATGTAAAGAAATGTGACTCAGGCTGAAAGCTACGCCATGTAAAGAAGTGTGTCTCAGGCTGATAGCTACGTAATGTAAAGAAATGTGACTGAGGCTTATAGCTTCATGTAAAGAAAAGTGACCCAAGCTGATAGCTACGCCATGTAAATAAATGTGACTGAGGCTGATATCGAAGTCATGTAAAGAAATGTGTCTCAGGCTGATAGCGACGTCATGTAAAGAAATGTGACTCAGGCTGATAGCTACGTCATGTAAAGACATGTGACTCAGGCTAATAACTACATGTAAAGAAATGTGACTCAGGCTGATAACTACATGTAAAGAAAAGTGACTCAGGCTGTTAGCTACGTCATGTAAAGAAATGTGACCCAGACTGATAGCTACGTCATGTAAAGAAATGTGACTAAAGTTGACAGCTACATGTAAACAACTGTGACTCAGGCTAATAGCTACGTCATGTAAAGAAATGTGTCTCAGGCTGATAACTACAACTACATGGAAAGAAATGTGTCTTAGGCTGATAGGTACGTCATGTAAAGAAATGCAACTCAGGCTGATAGCTATGTCATGTAAAGAAATGTGTCTCAGGCTGATAGCTACATGTAAAGAAATGTGACTCAGGCTGATAGCGACGTCATGTAGAGAAATGTGTCTAAGGCTGATAGCTACGTTATGTAAAGTGATGTGACTCAGGCTAATAGCTACATGTAAAGAAATGTGACTCAGGCTGATAGCTACGTCATGTAAAGAAATGTGACTCAGGCTGATAGCTACGTCCTGTAAAGAAAAGTGACTCAGGCTGAAAGCTACGCCATGTAAATAAATGTGATTGAGGCTGATAACTACATGTAAAGAAATGTGACTCAAGCTGATAGCTACATGTAAAGAAAAGTGTCTCAGGCTGATAGCTACGTCATGTAAAGAAATTGAATCAGACTGATAGCGACGTCATGTAAAGAAATGTGTCTCAGGCTCATAGCTACGTCATGTAAAGAAATTGAATCAGGCTGAAAGCGACGTCATGTAAAGAAATGTGACTCAGGCTGATAGCTACGTCATGTAAAAAAATGTGACTCAGGCTAATAGCTACATGTAAAGAAATGTGTCTCATGCTGGTAGCGACGTCATGTAAGAAATGTGACTCAGGCTTATAGCTACATGTAAAGAAATGCAACTCAGGCTGATAGCTACGTCATGTAAGGAAATGTGTCTCAGGCTGAGAGCTACATGTAAAGAAATGTGACTCAGGCTGATAGCGACGTCATGAAGAGAAATGTGTCTAAGGCTGATAGCTACGTCATGTAAAGAAATGTGACTCAGGCTGATAGCTACATGTAAAGAAAAGTGACTCAGGCTGAAAGCTACGCCATGTAGTTAAATGTGACTGAGGCTGATAGCTGCATGTAAAGAAATGTGTCTCAGGCTGATAGCTACGTCATGTAAAGAAATGCGACTCAGACTCATAGCTACGTCATGTAAGGAAATGTGTCTCAGGCTGATAACTACATGTAAAGACATGTGACTAGGCTGATAGCTACGCCATGTAAAGAAATGTGACTCAGGCTGATAGCTACGTCATGTAAGGAAATGCTACTCAGGCTGGTAGCGACATGTAAAGAAATGTGACTGAGGCTGATAACTACATGTAAAGAAATGTGACTCAGGCTAATAGCTACGTCATGTAAAGAAACGTGACTCAGGCTGATAGCTACATGTAAAGAAATGTGACTCAGGCTGATAACTACATGTAAAGAAATGTGACTCAGGCTGATAGGAACGTCATGTAAATAATTGTGTCTAAGACTGATAGGTACGTCATGTAAAGAAATGTGACTCAGGCTGAAAGCTATGCCATGTAAAGAAATGTGACTCAGGCTGATAGCTACGTCATGTAAAGAAAAGTGACTCAAGCTGATAGCTACGTCATGTAAAGAAAAGTGACTCAGTCTGATACCGAAGTCATGTAAAGAAATGTGACCCAGACTGATAGCTACGTCATGTAAAGAAATGTGACTAAAGTTGACAGCTACATGTAAACAACTGTGACTCAGGCTGATAGCTACGTCATGTAAAGAAATGTGTCTCAGGCTGATAACTACAACTACATGGAAAGAAATGTGACTAGGCTGATAGCTACGTCATGTAAAGAAATGTGACTCAGGCTGATAGCTACATGTAAAGAAATGTGACTCAGGCTGATAGCTACGCCATGTAAAGAAGTGTGTCTCAGGCTGATAGCTACGTAATGTAAAGAAATGTGACTGAGGCTTATAGCTTCATGTAAAGAAAAGTGACCCAAGCTGATAGCTACGCCATGTAAATAAATGTGACTGAGGCTGATATCGAAGTCATGTAAAGAAATGTGTCTCAGGCTGATAGCTACGTCATGTAAAGAAATTGAATCAGGCTGATAGCGACGTCATGTAAAGAAATGTGTCTCAGGCTGATGGCTACGTCATGTAAAGAAATTGAATCAGGCTGATAGCGACGTCATGTAAAGAAATATGACTCAGCCTGATAGCTACGTCATGTAAAGAAATGTGTCTCAGGCTGATAACTACAACTACATGGAAAGAAATGTGACTCAGACTCATAGCTACGTCATGTAAGGAAATGTGTCTCAGGCTGATAACTACATGTAAAGACATGTGACTAGGCTGATAGCTGCGCCATGTAAAGAAATGTGACTCAGGCTGATAGCTACGTCATGTAAGGAAATGCTACTCAGGCTGGTAGCGACATGTAAAGAAATGTGACTGAGGCTGATAACTACATGTAAAGAAATGTGACTCAGGCTAATAGCTACGTCATGTAAAGAAACGTGACTCAGGCTGATAGCTACATGTAAAGAAATGTGACTCAGGCTGATAACTACATGTAAAGAAATGTGACTCAGGCTGATAGGAACGTCATGTAAATAATTGTGTCTAAGACTGATAGGTACGTCATGTAAAGAAATGTGACTCAGGCTGAAAGCTATGCCATGTAAAGAAATGTGACTCAGGCTGATAGCTACGTCATGTAAAACAAAGTGACTCAAGCTGATAGCTACGTCATGTAAAGAAAAGTGACTCAGTCTGATACCGAAGTCATGTAAAGAAATGTGACCCAGACTGATAGCTACGTCATGTAAAGAAATGTGACTAAAGTTGACAGCTACATGTAAACAACTGTGACTCAGGCTGATAGCTACGTCATGTAAAGAAATGTGTCTCAGGCTGATAACTACAACTACATGGAAAGAAATGTGACTAGGCTGATAATTAAGTCATGTAAAGAAATGTGTCTCAGGCTGATAACTACAACTACATGTAAAGAAATGTGACTAGGCTGATAGCTACGTCATGTAAAGAAATGTGTCTCAGGCTGATAGCTACGTCATGTAAAGAAATTGAATCAGGCTGATAGCTACATGTAAAGAAATGTGTCTCAGGCTGAAAGCTACGCCATGTAAAGAAATGTGACTCAAGCTGATAGCTACATGTAAAGAAAAGTGTCTCAGGCTGATAGCTACGTCATGTAAAGAAATTGAATCAGGCTGATAGCGACGTCATGTAAAGAAATGTGTCTCAGGCTGATGGCTACGTCATGTAAAGAAATTGAATCAGGCTGATAGCGACGTCATGTAAAGAAATATGACTCAGCCTGATAGCTACGTCATGTAAAGAAATGTGTCTCAGGCTGATAACTACAACTACATGGAAAGAAATGTGACTAGGCTGATAGCTACGTCATGTAAAGAAATGTGACTGAGGCTGATAGCTACATGTAAAGAATTGTGACTCAGGCTGAAAGCTACGCCATGTAAAGAAGTGTGTCTCAGGCTGATAGCTACGTAATGTAAAGAAATGTGACTGAGGCTTATAGCTTCACGTAAAGAAAAGTGACCCAAGCTGATAGCTACGCCATGTAAATAAATGTGACTGAGGCTGATATCGAAGTCATGTAAAGAAATGTGTCTCAGGCTGATAGCTACGTCATGTAAAGAAATTGAATCAGGCTGATAGCTACATGTAAAGAAATGTGACTCAGGCTGAAAGCTACGCCATGTAAAGAAATGTGACTCAAGCTGATAGCTACATGTAAAGAAAAGTGTCTCAGGCTGATAGCTACGTCATGTAAAGAAATTGAATCAGGCTGATAGCGACGTCATGTAAAGAAATGTGTCTAAGGCTGATGGCTACGTCATGTAAAGAAATTGAATCAGGCTGATAGCGACGTCATGTAAAGAAATATGACTCAGGCTTATAGCTACGTCATGTAAAAATGTGACTCAGGCTGATAGCTACATGTAAAGAAATGTGCCTCATGCTGGTCGCGACGTCATGTAAAGAAATGTAACTCAGGCTGATACCTACATGTAAAGAAATGTGTCTTAGGCTGATAGGTACGTCATGTAAAGAAATGCAACTCAGGCTGATAGCTATGTCATGTAAAGAAATGTGTCTCAGGCTGATAGCTACATGTAAAGAAATGTGACTCAGGCTGATAGCGACGTCATGTAGAGAAATGTGTCTAAGGCTGATAGCTACGTTATGTAAAGTAATGTGACTCAGGCTGATAGCTACATGAAAAGAAAAGTGACTCAGGCTGAAAGCTACGTCATGTAAAGAAATGTGACTCAGGCTGATAGCTACGTCATGTAAAGAAAAGTGACTCAGGCTGATAGCTACATGTAAAGAAATGTGACTCAGGCTGATAACTACATGTAAAGAAAAGTGACTCAGGCTGTTAGCTACGTCATGTAAAGAAATGTGACCCAGACTGATAGCTACGTCATGTGAGGAATGTGACTAAAATTGACAGCTACATGTAAACAACTGTGTCTCAGGCTGATAACTACAACTACATGGAAAGAAATGTGTCTTAGGCTGATAGGTACGTCATGTAAAGAAATGCAACTCAGGCTGATAGCTATGTCATGTAAAGAAATGTGTCTCAGGCTGATAGCTACATGTAAAGAAATGTGACTCAGGCTGATAGCTACGTCATGTAAAGAAATGTGACTCAGGCTGATAGCTACGTCATGTAAAGAAAAGTGACTCAGGCTGAAAGCTACGGCATGTTAATAAATGTGACTGAGGGTGATACCTACATGTAAAGAAATGTGTCTCAGGCTGATAGCTACGTCATGTAAAGAAATGCGACTCAGACTCATAGCTACGTCATGTAAGGAAATATGTCTCAGGCTAATAACTACATGTAAGGACATGTGACTAGGCTGATAGCTACGTCATGTAAAGAAATGTGACTCAGGCTGATAGCTACGTCATGTAAAGAAATGTGACTCAGGCTGATAGCTACGTCATGTAAAGAAAAGTGACTCAGGCTGAAAGCTACGCCATGTTAATAAATGTGACTGAGGGTGATAGCTACATGTAAAGAAATGTGTCTCAGGCTGATAGCTACGTCATGTAAAGAAATGCGACTCAGACTCATAGCTACGTCATGTAAGGAAATATGTCTCAGGCTAATAACTACATGTAAGGAAATGTGACTAGGCTGATAGCTACGTCATGTAAAGAAATGTGACCCAGGCTGATAGCTACGTCATGTAAGGAAATGTGACTCAGGCTGATAGCGACATGTAAAGAAATGTGACTGAGGCTGATAGCTACGGCATGTAAAGAAATGTGACTGAGGATGATAGCTACATGTAAAGAAATGTGACTCAGGCTGATAGCGACGTCATGTAAAGAAATGTGTCTCAGGCTGTTAGCTACGTCATGTAAAGAAATGTGACCCAGACTGATAGCTACGTCATGTGAGGAATGTGACTAAAATTGACAGCTACATGTAAACAACTGTGTCTCAGGCTGATAACTACAACTACATGGAAAGAAATGTGTCTTAGGCTGATAGGTACGTCATGTAAAGAAATGCAACTCAGGCTGATAGCTATGTCATGTAAAGAAATGTGTCTCAGGCTGATAGCTACATGTAAAGAAATGTGACTCAGGCTGATAGCTACGTCATGTAAAGAAATGTGACTCAGGCTGATAGCTACGTCATGTAAAGAAAAGTGACTCAGGCTGAAAGCTACGGCATGTTAATAAATGTGACTGAGGGTGATACCTACATGTAAAGAAATGTGTCTCAGGCTGATAGCTACGTCATGTAAAGAAATGCGACTCAGACTCATAGCTACGTCATGTAAGGAAATATGTCTCAGGCTAATAACTACATGTAAGGACATGTGACTAGGCTGATAGCTACGTCATGTAAAGAAATGTGACTCAGGCTGATAGCTACGTCATGTAAGGAAATGTGACTCAGGCAGATAGCGACATGTAAAGAAATGTGACTGAGGCTGATAGCTACGGCATGTAAAGAAATGTGACTGAGGCTGATAGCTACATGTAAAGAAATGTGACTCAGGCTGATAGCGACGTCATGTAAAGAAATGTGTCTCAGGCTGATAGCTACGTCATGTAAAGAAATTGAATCAGGCTGATAGCGACGTCATGTAAATAAATGTGACCCAGACTGATAGTTACGTCATGTAAAGAAATGTGACTAAAGTTGACAGCTACATGTAAACAAATGTGACTCAGGCTGATAGCTACGTCATGTAAAGAAATGTGTCTCAGGCTGATAACTACAACTACATGGAAAGAAATGTGACTAGGCTGATAGCTACGTCATGTAAAGAAATGTGACTCAGGCTGAAAGCTACGCCATGTAAAGAAGTGTGTCTCAGGCTGATAGCTACGTAATGTAAAGAAATGTGACTGAGGCTTATAGCTTCATGTAAAGAAAAGTGACCCAAGCTGATAGCTACGCCATGTAAATAAATGTGACTGAGGCTGATATCGAAGTCATGTAAAGAAATGTGTCTCAGGCTGATAGCGACGTCATGTAAAGAAATGTGACTCAGGCTGATAGCTACGTCATGTAAAGACATGTGACTCAGGCTAATAACTACATGTAAAGAAATGTGACTCAGGCTGATAACTACATGTAAAGAAAAGTGACTCAGGCTGTTAGCTACGTCATGTAAAGAAATGTGACCCAGACTGATAGCTACGTCATGTAAAGAAATGTGACTAAAGTTGACAGCTACATGTAAACAACTGTGACTCAGGCTAATAGCTACGTCATGTAAAGAAATGTGTCTCAGGCTGATAACTACAACTACATGGAAAGAAATGTGTCTTAGGCTGATAGGTACGTCATGTAAAGAAATGCAACTCAGGCTGATAGCTATGTCATGTAAAGAAATGTGTCTCAGGCTGATAGCTACATGTAAAGAAATGTGACTCAGGCTGATAGCGACGTCATGTAGAGAAATGTGTCTAAGGCTGATAGCTACGTTATGTAAAGTGATGTGACTCAGGCTAATAGCTACATGTAAAGAAATGTGACTCAGGCTGATAGCTACGTCATGTAAAGAAATGTGACTCAGGCTGATAGCTACGTCCTGTAAAGAAAAGTGACTCAGGCTGAAAGCTACGCCATGTTAATAAATGTGACTCAGGCTGATAGCTACATGTAAAGAAATGTGTCTCAGGCTGATAGCTACGTCATGTAAAGAAATGCGACTCAGACTCATAGCTACGTCATGTAAGGAAATATGTCTCAGGCTAATAACTACATGTAAGGAAATGTGACTAGGCTGATAGCTACGTCATGTAAAGAAATGTGACTCAGGCTGATAGCTACGTCATGTAAAGAAATGTGACTCAGGCTAATAGCTACGTCATGTAAAGAAATGTGACTCAGGCCGATAGCTACGTCATGTAAGGAAATGTGACTCAGGCTGATAGCGACATGTAAAGAAATGTGACTGAGGCTGATAGCTACGGCATGTAAAGAAATGTGACTGAGGCTGATAGCTACATGTAAAGAAATGTGACTCAGGCTGATAGCGACGTCATGTAAAGAAATGTGTCTCAGGCTGATAGCTACGTCATGTAAAGAAATTGAATCAGGCTGATAGCGACGTCATGTAAAGAAATGTGACTCAGGCTGATAGCTACGTCATGTAAAGACATGTGACTCAGGCTAATAACTACATGTAAAGAAAAGTGACTCAGGCTGATAGCTACGTAATGTAAAGAAAAGTGATTCAGGCTAATAGCGACGTCATGTAAAGAAATGTGACCCAGACTGATAGCTACGTCATGTAAAGAAACGTGTCTTAGGCTGATAGCTACATGTAAAGAAATGTGACTCAGGCTGATAACTACATGTAAAGAAAAGTGACTAGGCTGATAGCTATGTCATGTAAAGAAATGTGTCTCAGGCTGATAACTACAACTACATGGAAAGAAATGTGTCTTAGGCTGATAGCTATGTCATGTAAAGAAATGTGTCTCAGGCTGATAGCTACATGTAAAGAAATGTGACTCAGGCTGTTAGCGACGTCATGTAGAGAAATGTGTCTAAGGCTGATAGCTACGTTATGTAAAGTAATGTGACTCAGGCTGATAGCTACATGTAAAGAAAAGTGACTCAGGCTGAAAGCTACGCCATGTTAATAAATGTGACTGAGGGTGATAGCTACATGTAAAGAAATGTGACTCAGGCTGATAGCTACGTCATGTAAAGAAATGCGACTCAGACTCATAGCTACGTCATGTAAGGAAATATGTCTCAGGCTAATAACTACATGTAAGGAAATGTGACTAGGCTGATAGCTACGTCATGTAAAGAAATGTGACTCAGGCTGATAGCTACGTCATGTAAAGAAAAGTGACTCAGGCTGAAAGCTACGCCATGTTAATAAATGTGACTGAGGGTGATAGCTACATGTAAAGAAATGTGTCTCAGGCTGATAGCTACGTCATGTAAAGAAATGCGACTCAGACTCATAGCTACGTCATGTAAGGAAATATGTCTCAGGCTAATAACTACATGTAAGGAAATGTGACTAGGCTGATAGCTACGTCATGTAAAGAAATGTGACTCAGGCTGATAGCTACGTCATGTAAGGAAATGTGACTCAGGCTGATAGCTACGTCATGTAAGGAAATGTGACTGAGGCTGATAGCGACATGTAAAGAAATGTGACTCAGGCTGATAGCTACATGTAAAGAAATGTGACCGAGGCAGATAGCTACGTCATGTAAATAAATGTGACTCAGGCTGATAGCTACATGTAAAGAAATGTGACTCAGGCTGATAGCTACATGTAAAGAGATGTGTCTCAGGCTGATAGCTACGTAATGTAAAGAAATGTGACTCAAACTGATAGCTACGTCATGTAAGGAAATGTGACTGAGGCTGATAGCTACATGTAAAGAAATGTGACTCAGGCTGATAGGTACGTCATGTAAATAAATGTGTCTAAGACTGATAGGTACGTCATGTAAAGAAATGTGACTGAGGCTGATAACAACATGTAAAGAAATGTGACTCAGGCTGATAGCTACGTCATGTAAAGAAATGTGACTCAGGCTAATAGCTACGTCATGTAAAGAAATGTGACTCAGGCCGATAGCTACGTCATGTAAGGAAATGTGACTCAGGCTGATAGCGACATGTAAAGAAATGTGACTGAGGCTGATAGCTACGGCATGTAAAGAAATGTGACTGAGGCTGATAGCTACATGTAAAGAAATGTGACTCAGGCTGATAGCGACGTCATGTAAAGAAATGTGTCTCAGGCTGATAGCTACGTCATGTAAAGAAATTGAATCAGGCTGATAGCGACGTCATGTAAAGAAATGTGACTCAGGCTGATAGCTACGTCATGTAAAGACATGTGACTCAGGCTAATAACTACATGTAAAGAAAAGTGACTCAGGCTGATAGCTACGTAATGTAAAGAAAAGTGATTCAGGCTAATAGCGACGTCATGTAAAGAAATGTGACCCAGACTGATAGCTACGTCATGTAAAGAAACGTGTCTTAGGCTGATAGCTACATGTAAAGAAATGTGACTCAGGCTGATAACTACATGTAAAGAAAAGTGACTAGGCTGATAGCTATGTCATGTAAAGAAATGTGTCTCAGGCTGATAACTACAACTACATGGAAAGAAATGTGTCTTAGGCTGATAGCTATGTCATGTAAAGAAATGTGTCTCAGGCTGATAGCTACATGTAAAGAAATGTGACTCAGGCTGTTAGCGACGTCATGTAGAGAAATGTGTCTAAGGCTGATAGCTACGTTATGTAAAGTAATGTGACTCAGGCTGATAGCTACATGTAAAGAAAAGTGACTCAGGCTGAAAGCTACGCCATGTTAATAAATGTGACTGAGGGTGATAGCTACATGTAAAGAAATGTGACTCAGGCTGATAGCTACGTCATGTAAAGAAATGCGACTCAGACTCATAGCTACGTCATGTAAGGAAATATGTCTCAGGCTAATAACTACATGTAAGGAAATGTGACTAGGCTGATAGCTACGTCATGTAAAGAAATGTGACTCAGGCTGATAGCTACGTCATGTAAAGAAAAGTGACTCAGGCTGAAAGCTACGCCATGTTAATAAATGTGACTGAGGGTGATAGCTACATGTAAAGAAATGTGTCTCAGGCTGATAGCTACGTCATGTAAAGAAATGCGACTCAGACTCATAGCTACGTCATGTAAGGAAATATGTCTCAGGCTAATAACTACATGTAAGGAAATGTGACTAGGCTGATAGCTACGTCATGTAAAGAAATGTGACTCAGGCTGATAGCTACGTCATGTAAGGAAATGTGACTCAGGCTGATAGCTACGTCATGTAAGGAAATGTGACTGAGGCTGATAGCGACATGTAAAGAAATGTGACTCAGGCTGATAGCTACATGTAAAGAAATGTGACCGAGGCAGATAGCTACGTCATGTAAATAAATGTGACTCAGGCTGATAGCTACATGTAAAGAAATGTGACTCAGGCTGATAGCTACATGTAAAGAGATGTGTCTCAGGCTGATAGCTACGTAATGTAAAGAAATGTGACTCAAACTGATAGCTACGTCATGTAAGGAAATGTGACTGAGGCTGATAGCTACATGTAAAGAAATGTGACTCAGGCTGATAGGTACGTCATGTAAATAAATGTGTCTAAGACTGATAGGTACGTCATGTAAAGAAATGTGACTGAGGCTGATAACAACATGTAAAGAAATGTGACTCAGGCTGATAGCTACGTCATGTAAAGAAATGTGACTCAGGCTGATAGCTACATCATGTAAAGAAAAGTGACTCAGGCTGATAGCGACGTCATGTAAAGGAAAGTGACTCAGGCTGAAAGCTACGTCATTTAAAGAAAAGTGACTCAGGCTAATAGCTACGTCATGTAAAGAAATGTGACTCAGGCTGATAGCTACATGTAAAAAAGTGTGACTCAGGCTGATAGCTACGTCATGAACAGAAAAGTGACTGAGGCTAATAGCGAAGTCATGTAAAGAAGTGTTTCTCAGGCCGATAACTACGTCACATAAAGAAATGTGACTCAGGCTGATAGCTACGTCATCTAAGGAAATGTGACTCAGGTCTGATGGCTACATGTAAAGAAATGTGCACCAGTAGGGTGGTAAATGGCTACGCTCATGAAGTTCATGAATAATACGCGCACTTCTTTTTCAAGTGTTGTTATCTGAAATGTCTCTTGATGAATTGTTTAAGTTGCCTTTCATACGGACAAAGAGCGACAGTCACGTAGGCAGTCCTTCTGTCAGATGCCAACTTCCTACATGTCCAGTGTCAAAAAATGGTAAATGTCAAGTACCAAATGTTCAATGCCCAATACCAGTATGTCCTATTTCAAGTATCCGTCCAGTGCCAAGTAGCCGAATGTTACCTGATGTGTCAAATACCTATTTTTTAAGTGTCAAGTACCCGTTTCGTGACGTTTCGAGAAAACTATGTCTTGTGTCAAGTACTGGTATAATCCATATCAATCGTCAAAATTTACAATGTTTAGTAGAAATATGCACCAGTGTCTTCATTTTACAAATGGGTTAAATACTAAGATACGAATAAGGGTATGTTCTATGCGAATTATTAATGTGTTCTTTGCTACAAACTAATGTTTTGAAAACCAGTACCATGTAAACTCAGGAAACTGTTATCCACTATTCGAGAGGTTTTACACCTAATATTTCGTAGCCATATTTCTTACATATGCACATTGTCGTTGTACGATACTAAGCATTACTTATTAAAAGTCCAATCTCTCCAAAATGAAAGAAGTTGAAGTCGGTTTAGTGTTGCGAGCAGCCAATGCGGGTCATGTACAACCGACTCCAAGGGCCCCTGGAGGGAATTCATCAATTACCGATTCAGTTGTCAACAACCAATGTGCCGATTGCTGAAGTTCTTCTTTGATGCGTAATTCATCACCAGTGTTGAAAGAATTTGTTTCTGTCAGGGCCTTGAGAACTTCATCGGTCTCTGTATGCTAATATTTGAAGTGGACACCGTGACTGACACAAAAAAAACCAGTTTACCTATCAGTTATGTGGCAGTTGTGCATTTGATTTGAACGTATTGTCTAAGGTACTGGCCGCGTTTGCAGTGAAGGTCATAATGGATGCATGATATTGATGTTTCCGGTGAACAGGGAACCTGGCTTACGACCTCAACTCGTCGTAGACTATTATAGTTTGTTCAATGAAATAACGACCTTTGTCTGCCACGTTGTAATCGTTTCTGGGTGTCTGTTAATGATTAATTCTTGCATGGGTATACTGAACAAGATAGTGCACCTATAGGATTAACTGATGC
This sequence comes from Haliotis rufescens, assembly GCF_023055435.1. NCBI lineage: Eukaryota > Metazoa > Mollusca > Gastropoda > Lepetellida > Haliotidae > Haliotis > Haliotis rufescens. Next base: position 2,834,864 of record NW_025964383.1, read on the forward strand.
AGGTGGAGCTGCCAGGCCGACACCTTTAAGATTAACAGATGCAGGTGGTGCTGCCAGGCCGACACCTTTAAGATTAACAGATGCAGGTGGTGCTGCCAGGCCGACACCTTTAGGATTAACAGATGCAGGTGGTGCTGCCAGGCCGACACCTTTAGCATTAACAGATGCAGGTGGTGCCGCCAGGCCGACACCTATAGGATTAACAGATGCAGGTGGTGCTGCCAGGCCCACACCTATAGGATTAACAGATGCAGGTGGTGCTAGCAGGCCGACGCCTTTAGGATTAACAGATGCAGGTGGTGCTGCCAGGTCGACACCTATAGGGTTAACAGAAGCAGGTGGTGCTGCCAGGTCGACACCTATAGGATTAACAGATGTAGGTGGTGCTGCCAGGCCGACACCTATAGGATTAACAGATGCAGGTGGTGCTGTCAGGTCGACACCTATAGGATTAACAGATACAGGTGCTGCTGCCAGGCCAACACCTATAGGATTAACAGATGCAGGTAGTGACGCCAGGCTGACACCTATGGGATTAACAGATGCAGGTAGTGACGCCAGGTCCACACCTATAGGATTAACAGATGCAAATGGTAGTGCTAGGCCGACACCTTTAGGATTAACAGATGCAGGTGGTACTGCCAGGCCGACACCTATAGGATTAACAGATGCAAGTGGTAGTGCCAGGCTGACACTTATAGGATAAACAGATGCAGGTAGTGGCGCCAGGCTGACAGATGCAGGTGGTGCTGCTATGTATCCTAACACAATCCTGCTTTACGCATGATGTTTACTTCCTCCTACCCATGTGTACAATTGTCCTACACACTAAGTTCACAACACAATTGGTTGGCCTAAATGTATGTTTGAAGTCAAAAGCTGCTTGTCGCAGTGTGGGTTTTTTGTAACCAACCTAATGTGCATTTCGGAACTGTTTGAAATACTAAAATCACTTTTCCATTTTTGCTTCTTCGCGTTTTCACTGCAACTGTCAAGTGCCCAGCAGTGTTGCAACATATAACCAATGATCTGTAATTGACTAGCAAGGGGATATAATTGGCTCTAACTGTGCTATAATTGTTCATTGTGGAGCACAAATCAAACCTCGCGGTGATTTCTCACCAAGTGTTTGTGTGTATTTTTTAAACGGCTGAAATTAAATCAATGCCATGTACGAATAATTTAACAACTCACACGAGTCGGGTGTGCCTCATGTCTCATCGCTTAAACTATTTTGGTAAACAAAGTGTAGTCCTTGTAGTACTTCTGCAGAGGAAAGCATACACATCATTATTGTGTTATGATTTCAAAAGGAAGCTGTTAAAAACTGTCGAAATATCGCCGGCACGGTAATCATACTGAAAGCACAAATTGAATATTTATCATTATACTGACACCATTCTAAACGTCTGTATTAATCTATACAGTGAGATACAGGTTATGCTTTACTTCAATGGTAAGCCATGCAGTGAGATATAGGTTGTGCTATACTTCAAAGGTAATCCATGCAGTGAGGTATAGTTTATGTTTTACTTCAGTGGTAATTCATGCAGTGAGGTATAGTTTATGTTTTACTTCAGTGGTAATCCATGTAGTGAGGTATAGTTTATGTTTTACTTCAGTGGTAATCCATGTAGTGAGGTATAGTTTATGTTTTACTTCAGTGGTAATCTAAGCAATGAGATATGGTTTATGTTTTACTTCAGCGGTAATCCATGCTGTGAGGTATTGACATATGTGTTACTTCAGCGGTAATCCATGCAGTGAGGTATAGTTTATGTTTTACTTAGGGGTAATCCATGCAGTGAGGTTTTGACATTGGTGTTACTTCAGTGGTAATCCATGCTGTGAGGTATTGACATATGTTTTACTTCAGCGGTATTCCATGCAGTGAGGTATAGATATATGTTTTACTTCAGTGGTAATCCAAGCAATGAGATATGGTTTATGTTTTACTTCAGGGGTAATCCATGCAGTGAGGTTTTGATATATGTGTTACTTTAGCGGTAATCCATGCAGTGAGGTATTGATATATGTGTTACTTCAGCGGTAATACATGCAGTGAGGTATAGTTTATGTTTTACTTCAGTGGTAATCTAAGCAATGAGATACGGTTTATGTTTTACTTCAGTGGTAATCCATGCAGTGAGGTATAGTTTATGTTTTACTTCAGTTGTAATCCATGCAGTGAGGTATTGATATATGTGTCGCTCCAACGGTAATCCATGCAGTGAGGTATAGTTTAAGTTTTCTTCTTCATGGGTACTCCATGCTGTGAGGTATTGATATATGTTTTACTTCAGGGGTAATCCATGAAGTGAGGTATTGATATATGTGTTACTTCAGCGGTAATCCATCCAGTGAGGTATTGACATATGTGTCACTTCAGCGGTAATACATGCAGTGAGGTATAGTTTATGTTTTACATCAGCGGTAACCCATGCAGTGAGGTATAGTTTATGTATCACTTCAGTGGTAATCCAAGCAATAAGACATGGTTTATATTTTACTCCATTGGTAATCCATGCTGTGAGGTATTGACATATGTGTTACTTCAGCGGTAATCCATGCAGTGAGGCATAGATATATGTTTTACTTCAGTGGTAATCCAAGCAATGAGATATGGTTTATGTTTTACTTCTGTGGTAATCCATGCAGTGAGGTATAGATTTATGTTTTACTTCAGTGGTAATCAAAGCAATGAGATATGGTTTATGTTTTACTTCAGTGGTAATCCATGCTGTGAGGTATTGATATATATGTTACTTCAGCGGTAATCCATGCAGTGAGGTATTGACATATGTGTTACTTCAGCGGTAATCCATGCAGTGAGGTATTGACATATGTGTTACTTCAGCGGTAATACATGCAGTGAGGTAAAGTTTATGTTTTACTTCAGTGGTAATCAAAGCAATGAGATATGGTTTATGTTTTACTTCAGGGGTACTCCATGCAAGGAGGTATTGATATATATTTTACTTCAGTGGTAATCCATGAAGTGAGGTATTGATATATGTGTTACTTCAGCGGTAATCCATGCTGTGAGGTATTGACATATGTGTTACTTCAGCGGTAATACATGCAGTGAGGTATAGTTTATGTTTTACTTCAGTGGTAATCAAAGCAATGAGATATGGTTTATGTTTTACTTCAGTGGTAATCCATGCTGTGAGGTATTGATATATGTGTTACTTCAGCGGTAATCCATGCAGTGAGGTATTGACATATGTGTTACTTCAGCGGTAATACATGCAGTGAGGTATAGTTTATGGTTTACTTCAGTGGTAATCCATGCAAGGAGGTATTGATATATGTTTTACTTCAGTGGTAATCCATGAAGTGAGGTATTGATATATTTGTTACTTCAGCGGTAATCCATGCTGTGAGGTGTTGACATATGTGTTACTTCAGCGGTAATCCATGCAGTGAGGTATAGTTTATGTTTTACTTCAGTGGTAATCAAATCAATGAGATATGGTTTATGTTTTACTTCAGTGGTAATCCATGCTGTGAGGTATTGACATATTTGTTACTTCAGCGGTAATCCATGCAGTGAGGCATAGATATATGTTTTACTTCAGTGGTAATCCAAGCAATGAGATATGGTTTATGTTTTACTTCTGTGGTAATCCATGCAGTGAGGTATAGATTTATGTTTTACTTCAGTGGTAATCAAAGCAATGAGATATGGTTTATGTTTTACTTCAGTGGTAATCCAAGCAATAAGACATGGTTTATGTTTTACTTCAGTGGTAATCCATGCTGTGAGGTATTGACATATGTGTCACTTCAGCGGTAATCCATGCAGTGAGGTATAGTTTATGTTTTACTTCAGTGGTAATCCATGAAGTGAGGTATTGATATATGTGTTACTTCAGCGGTAATCCATGCTGTGAGGTATTGACATATGTGTTACTTCAGAGGCAATCCATGCAGTGAGGTATAGTTTATGTTTTACTTCAGTGGTAATCAAAGCAATGAGATATGGTTTATGTTTTACTTAGTGGTAATCCATGCAGTGAGGTAATGATATAGGTTTTACTTCCATGGTAACACATGCAGCGAGCTATAGAAATGCTATAAGCCAGAGGAAAGCTCGAACTGATGCAGGTCTTAGACGTTTACAACTTTGGTGAAGACCACGATCACAGGTATGATGCTTACTTTCCATATTGGGATAGTACACGCTAGTGTTTTTCCGTGCAGTAAGATACAGGAATGCTATGCGCAAGAAATAGTTCAATGCATTGAGATTCAGGGATGCTTTACGTCAGTGATATTGCATGCAGCCATGTTATGCATCAGGGGTATTCCATGCAGTGAGATACAGGAATGTTATGCATCAGGGGTATTCCATGCAGTGAGACACAGGAATATTATGCATCAGTGGTATTCCATGCAGTGAGATACAGGAATGTTATGCATCAGTGGAATTCCATGCAGTGAGATACATGAATGTTAGACATGATTGATATCCTAAGCAGGGGGATACTTGAATGTTTATACATAAGTGGCATTCCATGCAGTGAGATATAGGAATGTTGTTCATCAGTAATATTCCATGCACAGAGATACAGGAGTGTTGTCAATCTGTGATAGTCCATGCAGTGAGATACAGGAATGTTGTTCATCAGTGGTATTCCATGCAGTGAGATACAGGAATGTTGTCATCAGTGGTATTCAATGCAGTGAGATACAGGAATGTTGTTCATCAGTGATATTCCATGCACAGAGATACAGGAGTGTTGTCCATCTGTGATAGTCCATGCAGTGAGATACAGGAATGTTGTTCATCAGTGGTATTCCATGCAGTGAAATACAGGAATGTTGTTCATCAGTGATATTCCATGCACAGAGATACAGGAATGTTGTCATCAGTGGTATTCAATGCAGTGAGATACAGGAATGTTGTTCATCAGTGATATTCAATGCAGTGAGATACAGGAATGTTGTCATCAGTGGTATTCAATGCAGTGAGATACAGGAATGTGATTCATCAGTGGTATTCAATGCAGTGAGATAAAGGAATTTTGATCATCAGTGATATTCCATGCAGTGCGATACAGGAATGTTGATCATCAGTGATATTCCATGCAGTGAAATACAGGAATGTTGATCATCAGTGATATTCCATGCAGTGAAATACAGGAATGTTGATCATCAGTGGTATTCAAGGCAGTGAGATACATAATTGTTATACGTCGGTGGTATTTCCATGCACTGGAATACATTAATGTTCCACGTTAGTGATACTCCATGAAGTTATATACAGGGATATCATACGTTTGTGATATCCAATGCAGGTGGAAACTGGAATGTTATACATTAATAATAGTAAATGCAGTGGAAAACTGGAATGTTCTATGCAGGTGATATTCCTTGCAGTGAGATGCAGGAATTTTATACGCTAGTGATACCATGCAGTGAGATGCAGAAATGTTATACGCTAGTGATACCATGCAGTGAGATGCAGGAATGTTATACGCTAGTGATACCATGCAGTGAGATACAGAAATTGTATACATCAGTAATATTCCATGCAGTAGGATACAAGAATGGTATACGTCAGTAATATTTTATATAGTGATATATACGAATGTTTTACATTTGTAATATTCCATGCACTGAGATACATGATTGTTATACATTAGTAATATGCTATGAAGTGAGATACAGAAATGTTATACATAAGTGATATCCATTGCAGTTATATACAATTATTGATATTCTCAGTAGACATTATTGATATTCTAAGCAGGGAGAGACCCCATTGTTATACATGAGTGATATTCCATGCAGTGAGATACTTAAATGATATACATTAGTGATATTCCATGGAATTATATACAGGGATATCAGACGTTATTGATATTACATGCAGTTGGATACAGGCATGTTGTACGTTAGTGATATTCATTGCAGTGAGATACAGGCATGTTGTACGTTAGTGATATTCATTGCAGTTGGATACAGGCATGTTGTACGTTAGTGATATTCATTGCAGTGAGATACAGGCATGTTGTACGTTAGTGATATTCATTGCAGTGAGATACAGGCATGTTGTACGTTAGTGATATTCATTGCAGTGAGATACAGGCATGTTGTACGTTAGTGATATTCATTGCAGTGAGATACAGGAATGTTATATATTATGGATATCCATTGCAGTAATATACAGGAATGTTAGACATTATTGATATTCTAAGCAGTAAGATACTTGAATGTTATACATAATTGATATTCCATGTAGTGAGATACAGGAATGTTATACATTAGTGATATTAAATGCAATGGGATACTGGGAATGTTATAAATTTATGATATTCCATGCAGTGACATACTGGAATGTAATATGTTTGTGATGTTCCATGGAATTGTATTCAGGGATATCACACGCTATTGATTTTCCATGCAGTTGGATACAGGAATGTTATACGTTAGTGATATTCATTGCAGTGAGATACAGGAATGTTATACGTTGGTGATATTCATTGCAGTGAGATACAGGAATGTTATACGTTAGTGATATTCATTGCAGTGAGATACAGTAATGCTTTCCGTTAGTGATATCCCGGGCAGTGAGATACATAAGATACAGGAATGTTATACATGTACTTTAGTGATATTAAATGCAGTGGGATACTGGAATGTTGCACATTAGTGATACTACATGCAGTGAAATACTGGAATGTTATACGTTAGTATTATTCCATGCAGTAAGGTACAGGAATGTTATACATTAGTGATATTCCATGCAGTGAGATACAGGAATTGTATACATCAGTAATATACCATGCAGTAGGATACAGGAATGGTATACGTCAGTAATATTTCAGATAGAGATATATAAGAATGATAAGCGTTTGTAATATACCATGCAGTGAGATACAGAAATGGTATACGTCAGTAATATTCCTTGCAGTGAGATACAGGAATGTTATACGTCAGTAGTATTCCATACAGTCAGATACAGGAAGATATACATGGATGGAATTCCATGCTGAGAGATGCGCCCGATGCGCAGCAGTAGTTAGCTCCACCTATGTCCTGTTCAGAGATCAGCAGGCGTCTGTGCATTATGTTCACGTAAGTATATCAGAGACGTGGCCAGTAAACACAGTAATGGGCAATATATCTGTAATGGAACCAACATGAATGTCACAAAGTTTTCGTTAAAGGATCCAGCAGGTTGCACCAAACTATATGCTATTATGACATTTGGCAGGAAACATCGTTTGGCAAAATGACAAAATTGCCTCAAGTGTGTTGGCTTAAAGGCAAATTACAGACAAAATAAAATTAACGACACAAAGATTTAATCCTCACACATAAGCAGGTCGACTACCCATTCCCCTTTAATCTATAAAATGTCGTCTCAAATGACTATGAACCTTCGTTGCATGAAATCCATAGGTATGTTATAGCGAATACATAAATGCATATTCATATGTTAAAATGATTAGTATTATATAACAGGTTTAAAAAGCGGTAGTACAGGGAATTGTGCTATGTCGTTTTTTGTAAAAAGACTCACTAATTGACTTTAAGGAGATTCACTATAGGCAATCCCTGGGTGAATCACAGCATGCAAGGTTGCAGGGCAAGCGTAGAGTTGGTATAAATCCGGTTTCGGCGTGCCTTGTCATGGCGGCATTACACTTGGGAAGTACAGTGTTTATAACAGCTGGACGATGTATCTGGGTTTGTTTGGAAGGTTTATTGTAAAATCAGATCTCATGGTTGCCAAGTTTTTGCGTCAATGTATACGCATGGCGATTACAACCAGTATGATGCAGTCTTCTGCTGTGTTCTACATCAGTAGGTATTTAACACCAATGTATAGCATAGTGATGCAAGTGGCACACAGGTTCTTTGGCAGGATAATGGATTCGGTTGCTTTGAAGTATAAATAAAACTACGGTTGTCCATCTTTTCATTGTGTACTACTTAACAAAGGAGAATAAATCTCTTTTTCTATAGCTGGAAGCAGTGATGAGTATAAACGACACGAAATTGATGCTGTGGTTGTCTGTCACTGCGTCGCCTCGTTACTTTTGTCCCATTTATTTCACTGGCGTTCAACACTCCTCACTACTATGCTCTGACGTCACTCACCGAATGTAATATGATCGTACAAGATGGATATTCTGTGTCCGTCATCGGTTGTGTGCATTGGTACAAGGTGGACAGTTCGTGTCACTCACACGCCTTGTGTCTTGATACAAGGTGGACAGTGTGTGTCGCTCACCCGTCTTCTGGCTTGATACAAGGTGGACAGTTTGTGTCACTCACCAGTCTTGTGTCTTGATACAAGGTGGATAGTTTGTGTTACTCGCCAGCCTTGTTTCTTGATACAAGGTGGATAGTTTGTGTCATTCACCAGTCTTGTGCACGTGTCTTGATACAAGGTGGACAGTGTGTGTCGCTCACCCGTCTTGGGACTTGATACAAGGTGGACAGTTTGTGTCAATCACCCGTCTTGTGTCTTGATACAAGGCGGATAGTTTGTGTCACTCACCAGTCTTGTGTCTTGATACAAGGTGGACAGTTTGTGTCACTCACCAGTCTTGTGCACATGTCTTGATACAAGGTGGACAGTTTGTGTCACTCACCAGTCTTCTGTCTTGATACAAGGTGGACAGTTTGTGTCCCTCACCAGTCTTGTGCACGTGTCTTGATACTAGGTGGACAGTTTGTGTCACTCATCCGTCTTGTGTCTTGATACAAGGTGGATAGTTTCTGTCACTCATCCGTCTTGTGTCTTGATACAAGGTGGACAGTTTGTGTCACTCATCCGTCTTGTGTCTTGATACAAGGTGGACAGTTTGTGTCCCTCACCAGTCTTGTGTCTCGATACAAGGTGGACAGTTTGTGTCACTTGATACAAGGTGGACATTCAGTGTCACTCACCCGTCTTGCGTCTGGATACAAGTCGGATAGTTTGTGTCACTCCCCAGTCTTGTGCACGTGTCTTGATACAAGGTAGACAGTTTGTGTCACTCACCAGTCTTGTGCACGTGTCTTTATACCATGTGGACAGTTTGTTTCACATACCCGTCTTGTGCTCGTGTCTTGATGCAATGTGGACAGTTTGTTTCACTCACACGTCTTGTGTCTTGATGCAAGGTGGATAGTTTTTGTCACTCATCCCTCTTGTGTCCTGATACAAGGTTGACAGTTTGGGTCACTCACCCGTCTTGTGTCTTGATACAAGGTAGACAGTTTGGGTCACTCACCAGTCTTGTGTCTTGATACAAGGTTGACAGTTTGTGTCACTCACCCGTCTTGTGCACGTGTCTTGATACAAGGTGGACAGTTTGTGTCCCTCACCAGTCTTGTGCACGTGTCTTGATACTAGGTGGACAGTTTGTGTCACTCACATGTCTTGTGTCTTGATACAAGGTGGACAGTTTGTGTCGCTCACCCATCTTGTGTCTTGATACAAGGTGTACAGTTTGTGTCACTCCCCAGTCTTGTGTCTTGATACAAGGTGAATAGCTTGTGTCACTCACCATTCTTGTGTCTTGATACAAGGTGGACAGTTTGTGTCGCTCACCAGTCTTGTGCACGTGTCTTGATACAAGGTGGATAGTTTCTGTCGCTCACCAGTCTTGTCCATATGTCTTCATACAAGGTGGACAGTTTGTGTCCCTCACCTGTCTTGTGCACATGTCTTGATACTAGGTGGACAGTTTGTGTCCCTCACACAACTTGTGTCTTGATACAAGGTGGACAGTTTGTGTCGCTCACCCGTTTTGTGTCTTGATACAAGGTGGATAGTTTGGGTCACTCACCCGTTTTGTGTCTTGATACAAGGTGGACAGTTTGTGTCGCTCACCAGTCTTGTGCACGTGTCTTGATACAAGGTAGACCGTTTGTGTCACTCGCCAGTCTTGTGTCTTGATACAAGTTGGATAGTTTGTGTCACTCACCATTCTTGTGTCTTGATACAAGGTGGACAGTTTGTGTCGCTCACCCGTCTTGTGCACGTGTCTTGATGCAAGGTGGACAGTTTGTGTCTCTCACCAGTCTTGTGCACGTGTCTTGATACTAGGTGGACAGTTTGTGTCACTCACACGTCTTGTGTCTTGATACAAGGTGGACAGTTTGTGTCGCTCACCCGTCTTGTGTCTTGATACAAGGTGGATAGTTTGTGTCACCCGTTTTGTGTCTTGATACAAGGTGACTAGTTTGTGTCACGCCCCTGTCTTGTGTCTTGATACAAGGTGAATAGCTTTTAGTCGCACACCATTCTTGTGTCTTGATACAAGGTGGACAGTTTGTGTCGCTCACCAGTCTTGTGTCTTGATACTAGGTGGATAGTTTGTGTCCCTCACCAGTCTTGTGCACGTGTATTGATACAAGGTGGACAGTTTGTGTCGCTCACCAGTCTTGTGCACGTGTCTTGATACAAGGTGGACAGTTTGTGTCGATCACCAGTCTTGTGCACGTGTCTTGATACAAGGTTGACAGTTTGTGTCACTCACACGTCTTGTGTCTTGATACAAGGTGGACAGTTTGTGTCATTCACACGTCTTGTGTCTTGATACAAGTTGGATAGTTTGTGTCACTCAACATCCTTGTGTCTTGATACAAGGTGGACAGTTTGGGTCACTCACCCGTTTTGTGTCTTGATACAAGTTGGACAGTTTGTGTCGCTCACCAGTCTTGTGCACGTGTCTTGATACAAGGTAGACAGTTTGTGTCAATCGCCAGTCTTGTGTCTTGATACAAGTTGGATAGTTTGTGTCACTCACCATTCTTGTGTCTTGATACAAGGTGGACAGTTTGTGTCCCTCACCAGTCTTGTGTCTTGATACGAGGCGGTTAGTTGGTGTCACTAACCAGTCTTATGCACGTGTCTTGATACAAGGTGGACAGTTTGTGTCACTCACAAGCCTGTGCACTTGTATTGATACTATGTGGGTAATTTGTGTGACTCACCCGTCTTGTGTCTTGATACAAGGTGGACAGTTTGTGTCGCTCACTCGTCTTGTGTCTTGACACAAAGTGGACAGTTTGTGTCACTCACCCGTCTTGTGTCTTGATACAAGGTGCACAGTTTGTGTCACTCACCAGTCTTGTGCACGTGTCTTGATACAAGGTGGACAGTTTCTGTCACTCACCAGTCTTGTGTCTTGATACGAGGCGGTTAGTTGGTGTCACTAACCAGTCTTGTGCACGTGTCTTGATACAAGGTGGACAGTTGTTTCTGTCACTCACCAGTCTTGTGTCTTGATACAAGGTGGACAGTTTCTGTCACTCATCCGTCTTGTGTCTTGATACAAGGTGGACAGTTTGTGTCACTCATCCGTCTTGTGTCTTGATACAAGGTGGACAGTTTCTGTCACTCATCCGTCTTGTGTCTTGATACAAGGTGGACAGTTTGTGTCACTCATCCGTCTTGTGTCTTGATACAAGGTGGACAGTTTCTGTCACTCATCCGTCTTGTGTCTTGATACAAGGTGGACAGTTTGTGTCACTCATCCGTCTTGTGTCTTGATACAAGGTGGACAGTTTGTGTCCCTCACCAGTCTTGTGCACGTGTCTTGATACTAGGTGGACAGTTTGTGTCACTCATCCGTCTTGTGTCTTGATACAAGGTGGATAGTTTCTGTCACTCATCCGTCTTGTGTCTTGATACAAGGTGGACAGTTTGTGTCACTCATCCGTCTTGTGTCTTGATACAAGGTGGACAGTTTGTGTCCCTCACCAGTCTTGTGTCTCGATACAAGGTGGACAGTTTGTGTCACTTGATACAAGGTGGACATTCAGTGTCACTCACCCGTCTTGCGTCTGGATACAAGTCGGATAGTTTGTGTCACTCCCCAGTCTTGTGCACGTGTCTTGATACAAGGTAGACAGTTTGTGTCACTCACCAGTCTTGTGCACGTGTCTTTATACCATGTGGACAGTTTGTTTCACATACCCGTCTTGTGCTCGTGTCTTGATGCAATGTGGACAGTTTGTTTCACTCACACGTCTTGTGTCTTGATGCAAGGTGGATAGTTTTTGTCACTCATCCCTCTTGTGTCCTGATACAAGGTTGACAGTTTGGGTCACTCACCCGTCTTGTGTCTTGATACAAGGTAGACAGTTTGGGTCACTCACCAGTCTTGTGTCTTGATACAAGGTTGACAGTTTGTGTCACTCACCCGTCTTGTGCACGTGTCTTGATACAAGGTGGACAGTTTGTGTCCCTCACCAGTCTTGTGCACGTGTCTTGATACTAGGTGGACAGTTTGTGTCACTCACATGTCTTGTGTCTTGATACAAGGTGGACAGTTTGTGTCGCTCACCCATCTTGTGTCTTGATACAAGGTGTACAGTTTGTGTCACTCCCCAGTCTTGTGTCTTGATACAAGGTGAATAGCTTGTGTCACTCACCATTCTTGTGTCTTGATACAAGGTGGACAGTTTGTGTCGCTCACCAGTCTTGTGCACGTGTCTTGATACAAGGTGGATAGTTTCTGTCGCTCACCAGTCTTGTCCATATGTCTTCATACAAGGTGGACAGTTTGTGTCCCTCACCTGTCTTGTGCACATGTCTTGATACTAGGTGGACAGTTTGTGTCCCTCACACAACTTGTGTCTTGATACAAGGTGGACAGTTTGTGTCGCTCACCCGTTTTGTGTCTTGATACAAGGTGGATAGTTTGGGTCACTCACCCGTTTTGTGTCTTGATACAAGGTGGACAGTTTGTGTCGCTCACCAGTCTTGTGCACGTGTCTTGATACAAGGTAGACCGTTTGTGTCACTCGCCACTCTTGTGTCTTGATACAAGTTGGATAGTTTGTGTCACTCACCATTCTTGTGTCTTGATACAAGGTGGACAGTTTGTGTCGCTCACCCGTCTTGTGCACGTGTCTTGATGCAAGGTGGACAGTTTGTGTCTCTCACCAGTCTTGTGCACGTGTCTTGATACTAGGTGGACAGTTTGTGTCACTCACACGTCTTGTGTCTTGATACAAGGTGGACAGCTTGTGTCGCTCACCCGTCTTGTGTCTTGATACAAGGTGGATAGTTTGTGTCACCCGTTTTGTGTCTTGATACAAGGTGACTAGTTTGTGTCACGCCCCTGTCTTGTGTCTTGATACAAGGTGAATAGCTTTTAGTCGCACACCATTCTTGTGTCTTGATACAAGGTGGACAGTTTGTGTCGCTCACCAGTCTTGTGTCTTGATACTAGGTGGATAGTTTGTGTCCCTCACCAGTCTTGTGCACGTGTATTGATACAAGGTGGACAGTTTGTGTCGCTCACCAGTCTTGTGCACGTGTCTTGATACAAGGTGGACAGTTTGTGTCGCTCACCAGTCTTGTGCACGTGTCTTGATACAAGGTTGACAGTTTGTGTCACTCACACGTCTTGTGTCTTGATACAAGGTGGACAGTTTGTGTCATTCACACGTCTTGTGTCTTGATACAAGTTGGATAGTTTGTGTCACTCAACATCCTTGTGTCTTGATACAAGGTGGACAGTTTGGGTCACTCACCCGTTTTGTGTCTTGATACAAGTTGGACAGTTTGTGTCCCTCACCAGTCTTGTGCACGTGTCTTGATACAAGGTAGACAGTTTGTGTCACTCGCCAGTCTTGTGTCTTGATACAAGTTGGATAGTTTGTGTCACTCACCATTCTTGTGTCTTGATACAAGGTGGACAGTTTGTGTCGCTCACCAGTCTTGTGCACGTGTCTTGATACAAGGCGGACAGTTTGTGTCCCTCACCAGTCTTGTGCACGTGTCTTGATACTAGGTGGACAGTTTGTGTCACTCACACGTCTTGTGTCTTGATACAAGGTGTACAGTTTGTGTCGCTCACCCATCTTGTGTCTTGATACAAGGTGGATAGTTTGTGTCACCCGTTTTGTGTCTTGATACAAGGTGACTAGTTTGTGTCACTCCCCTGTCTTGTGTCTTGATACAAGGTGAATAGCTTTTAGTTGCTCACCATTCTTGTGTCTTGATACAAGGTGGACAGTTTGTGTCGCTCACCAGTCTTGTGTCTTGATACTAGGTGGATAGTTTGTGTCCCTCACCAGTCTTGTGCACGTGTATTGATACAAGGTGGACAGTTTGTGTCGCTCACCAGTCTTGTGCACGTGTCTTGATACAAGGTGGACAGTTTGTGTCAATCACACGTCTTGTGTCTTGATACAAGGTGGACAGTTTGTGTCACTCACACGTCTTGTGTCTTGATACAAGGTGAATAGCTTGTGTCACTCACGATTCTTCTGTCTTGATACAAGGTGGACAGTTTGTGTCGCTCACCAGTCTTGTGCACGTGTCTTGATACAAGGTGGACAGTTTGTGTCACTCGCCAGTCTTGTGTCTTGATACAAGTTGGATAGTTTGTGTCACTCACCATTCTTGTGTCTTGATACAAGGTGGTGAGTTTGTGTCGCTCATTAGTCTTGTGCACGTGTCTTGATACAAGGTGGACAGTTTGTGTCACTCACACGTCTTGTGTCTTGATACAAGGTGGACAGTTTGTGTCACTCACACGTCTTGTGTCTTGATACAAGTTGGATAGTTTGTGTCACTCACCATTCTTGTGTCTTGATACAAGGTGGACAGTTTGTGTCGCTCACCAGTCTTGGGCACGTGTCTTGATACAAGGTGGATAGTTTGTGTCGCTCACCAGTCTTGTCCACATGTCTTGATACTAGGTAGACAGTTTGTGTCACTCACACGTCTTGTGTCTTGATACAAGGTGGACAATTTGTGTCGCTCATCCGTCTTGTATTTTGATACAAGGTGAATAGCTTGTGTCACTCACCATTCTTGTGTCTTGATACAAGGATGACAGTTTGTGTCGCTCACCAGTCTTGTGCACGTTTCTTGATACAAGGTGGACAGTTTGTGTCACTCGCCAGTCTTGTGTCTTGATACAAGGTGGACAGTTTGTGTCGCTCACCCGTTTTGTGTCTTGATACAAGGCGGATAGTTTGTGTCACTCACCATTCTTGTGTCTTGATACAAGGTGGACAGTTTGTGTCACTCACCAGTCTTGTGCACATGTCTTGATACAAGGTGGACAGTTTGTGTCACTCACCAGTCTTGTGTCTTGATACAAGGTGGGTAGTTTGTGTCCCTCACCAGTCTTGTGCACGTGTCTTGATACTAGGTGGACAGTTCGTGTCACTCACACGTCTTGTGTCTTGATACAAGGTGGACAGTTTGTGTCGCTCACCCGTCTTGTGTCTTGATATAAGGTGGACAGTTTGTGTCGCTCAACAGTCTTGTGCACATGTCTTGATACAAGGTGGATAGTTTGTGTCACTCACCAGTCTTGTGCACATGTCTTGATACAAGGTGCACAGTTTGTGTCACTCCCCAGGCTTGTGTCTTGATACAAGGTGGATAGTTGGTGGCACTAACGAGTCTTGTGTCTTGATACAAGGTGGACAGTTTGTGTCCCTCACCAGTCTTGTGCACGTGTCTTGATACAAGGTGCACAGTTTGTGTCACTCCCCAGGCTTGTGTCTTGATACAAGATGGATAGTTTGTGTCCCTCACCAGTCTTGTGCACATGTCTTGATACAAGGTGCACAGTTTGTGTCACTCCCAAGGCTTGTGTCTTGATACAAGGTGGATAGTTTGTGTCACTAACGAGTATTGTGTCTTGATACAAGGTTGACAGTTTGTGTCACTCACCCGTCTTGTGTCTTGATACAAGTTAGACAGTTTGGGTCACTCACCACTCTTGTGTCTTGATACAAGGTTGACAGTTTGGGTCACTCACCAGTCTTGTGTCTTCATACAAGTTGGACAGTTTGGGTCACTCACCAGTCTTTTGTCTTGATGCAAGGTGGATAGTAAGGATCACTCACCCGTCTTGTGCATGTGTTTTGATACAAGGTGGACAGTTTGGGCTCTCACCCGTCTTGTGCACGTGTCTAGGTGGACAGTTTGTGTCACTCCCCAGGCTTGTGCACGTGTCTAGGTGGACAGTTTGTGTCACTCCCCAGGCTTGTGCACGTGTCTAGGTGGACAGTTTGTGTCACTCCCCAGGCTTGTGTCTTGATACAAGGTGGATAGTTTGTGTCAGTAAAGAGTATTGTGTCTTGATACAAGGTGGACAGTTTGTGTCCCTCTTCAGTCTTGTGCACGTGTCTTGATACAAGGTGCACAGATTGTGTCACTCCCCAGGCTTGTGTCTTGATACAAGATGGATAGTTTGTGTCCCTCACCAGTCTTGTGCACATGTCTTGATACAAGGTGCACAGTTTGTGTCACTCCCAAGGCTTGTGTCTTGATACAAGGTGGATAGTTTGTGTCACTAACGAGTCTTGTGTCTTGATACAAGATGGACAGTTTGAGTCGCTCACCCGTCTTGTGCACGTGTCTTGATACAAGGTGGATAGTTTGTGTCACTCACCCGACTTGTGTCTTGATACAAGGTGGACAGTTTGTGTCACTCACCAGTCTTGTGTCTGGATACGAGGTGGACAATATGTCTCACTCACCAGTCTTGTGTCTTGATACAAGGTGCACAGTTTGTGTCACTCCCCAGGCTTGTGTCTTGATACAAGGTGGATAGTTTGTGTCACTCACCAGTCTTGTGTCTTGATACAAGGTGGATAGTTTGTGTCACTCACCCGACTTGTGTCTTGATACAAGGTTGACAGTTTGTGTCACTCACCAGTCTTGTGTCTGGATACAAGGTGGACAGTTTGTGTCACTCACCAGTCTTGTGTCTTGATACAAGGTTGACCGTTTTTGTCACTCACCAGTCTTGTGTCTTGATACAAGGTTGACAGTTTTTGTCACTCACCAGTCTTGTGTCTTGATACAAGGTTGACAGTTTGTGTCACTCACCAGTCTTGTGCACGTGTCTTGATACAAGGTGGACAGTTTGTGTCACTCACCAGTCTTGTGCACGTGTCTTGATACAAGGTGGACAGTGTGTGTCACTCACCAGTCTTGTGCACGTGTCTTGATACAAGGTGGACAGTTTGTGTCACTCACCAGTCTTGTGCACGTGTCTTGATACAAGGTGGACAGTTTGTGTCACTCACAAGCCTGTGCACTTGTATTGATACTATGTGGGTAATTTGTGTGACTCACCCGTCTTGTGTCTTGATACAAGGTGGACAGTTTGTGTCGCTCACTCGTCTTGTGTCTTGACACAAAGTGGACAGTTTGTGTGACTCACCCGTCTTGTGTCTTGATACAAGGTGCACAGTTTGTGTCACTCACCAGTCTTGTGCACGTGTCTTGATACAAGGTGGACAGTTTGTGTCCCTCACCAGTCTTGTGTCTTGATACGAGGCGGTTAGTTGGTGTCACTAACCAGTCTTATGCACGTGTCTTGATACAAGGTGGACAGTTTGTGTCACTCACAAGCCTGTGCACTTGTATTGATACTATGTGGGTAATTTGTGTGACTCACCCGTCTTGTGTCTTGATACAAGGTGGACAGTTTGTGTCGCTCACTCGTCTTGTGTCTTGACACAAAGTGGACAGTTTGTGTCACTCACCCGTCTTGTGTCTTGATACAAGGTGCACAGTTTGTGTCACTCACCAGTCTTGTGCACGTGTCTTGATACAAGGTGGACAGTTTCTGTCACTCACCAGTCTTGTGTCTTGATACGAGGCGGTTAGTTGGTGTCACTAACCAGTCTTGTGCACGTGTCTTGATACAAGGTGGACAGTTGTTTCTGTCACTCACCAGTCTTGTGTCTTGATACAAGGTGGACAGTTTCTGTCACTCATCCGTCTTGTGTCTTGATACAAGGTGGACAGTTTGTGTCACTCATCCGTCTTGTGTCTTGATACAAGGTGGACAGTTTCTGTCACTCATCCGTCTTGTGTCTTGATACAAGGTGGACAGTTTGTGTCACTCATCCGTCTTGTGTCTTGATACAAGGTGGACAGTTTCTGTCACTCATCCGTCTTGTGTCTTGATACAAGGTGGACAGTTTGTGTCACTCATCCGTCTTGTGTCTTGATACAAGGTGGACAGTTTCTGTCACTCATCCGTCTTGTGTCTTGATACAAGGTGGACAGTTTGTGTCACTCACCCGTCTTGTGTCTTGATACAAGGTGCACAGTTTGTGTCACTCACCAGTCTTGTGCACGTGTCTTGATACAAGGTGGACAGTTTCTGTCACTCACCAGTCTTGTGTCTTGATACGAGGCGGTTAGTTGGTGTCACTAACCAGTCTTGTGCACGTGTCTTGATACAAGGTGGACAGTTGTTTCTGTCACTCACCAGTCTTGTGTCTTGATACAAGGTGGACAGTTTCTGTCACTCATCCGTCTTGTGTCTTGATACAAGGTGGACAGTTTGTGTCACTCATCCGTCTTGTGTCTTGATACAAGGTGGACAGTTTCTGTCACTCATCCGTCTTGTGTCTTGATACAAGGTGGACAGTTTGTGTCACTCATCCGTCTTGTGTCTTGATACAAGGTGGACAGTTTCTGTCACTCATCCGTCTTGTGTCTTGATACAAGGTGGACAGTTTGTGTCACTCATCCGTCTTGTGTCTTGATACAAGGTGGATAGTTTGTGTCCCTCACCAGTCTTGTGCACGTGTCTTGATACTAGGTGGACAGTTTGTGTCACTCATCCGTCTTGTGTCTTGATACAAGGTGGATAGTTTCTGTCACTCATCCGTCTTGTGTCTTGATACAAGGTGGACAGTTTGTGTCACTCATCCGTCTTGTGTCTTGATACAAGGTGGACAGTTTGTGTCCCTCACCAGTCTTGTGTCTCGATACAAGGTGGACAGTTTGTGTCACTTGATACAAGGTGGACATTCAGTGTCACTCACCCGTCTTGCGTCTGGATACAAGTCGGATAGTTTGTGTCACTCCCCAGTCTTGTGCACGTGTCTTGATACAAGGTAGACAGTTTGTGTCACTCACCAGTCTTGTGCACGTGTCTTTATACCATGTGGACAGTTTGTTTCACATACCCGTCTTGTGCTCGTGTCTTGATGCAATGTGGACAGTTTGTTTCACTCACACGTCTTGTGTCTTGATGCAAGGTGGATAGTTTTTGTCACTCATCCGTCTTGTGTCCTGATACAAGGTTGACAGTTTGGGTCACTCACCCGTCTTGTGTCTTGATACAAGGTAGACAGTTTGGGTCACTCACCAGTCTTGTGTCTTGATACAAGGTTGACAGTTTGTGTCACTCACCCGTCTTGTGCACGTGTCTTGATACAAGGTGGACAGTTTGTGTCCCTCACCAGTCTTGTGCACGTGTCTTGATACTAGGTGGACAGTTTGTGTCACTCACATGTCTTGTGTCTTGATACAAGGTGGACAGTTTGTGTCGCTCACCCATCTTGTGTCTTGATACAAGGTGTACAGTTTGTGTCACTCCCCAGTCTTGTGTCTTGATACAAGGTGAATAGCTTGTGTCACTCATCATTCTTGTGTCTTGATACAAGGTGGACAGTTTGTGTCGCTCACCAGTCTTGTGCACGTGTCTTGATACAAGGTGGATAGTTTCTGTCGCTCACCAGTCTTGTCCATATGTCTTCATACAAGGTGGACAGTTTGTGTCCCTCACCTGTCTTGTGCACATGTCTTGATACTAGGTGGACAGTTTGTGTCCCTCACACAACTTGTGTCTTGATACAAGGTGGACAGTTTGTGTCGCTCACCCGTCTTGTATCTTCATACAAGGTGGATAGTTTGGGTCACTCACCCGTTTTGTGTCTTGATACAAGGTGGATAGTTTGGGTCACTCACCCGTTTTGTGTCTTGATACAAGGTGGACAGTTTGTGTCGCTCACCAGTCTTGTGCACGTGTCTTGATACAAGGTAGACAGTTTGTGTCACTCGCCAGTCTTGTGTCTTGATACAAGTTGGATAGTTTGTGTCACTCACCATTCTTGTGTCTTGATACAAGGTGGACAGTTTGTGTCGCCCACCCGTCTTGTGCACGTGTCTTGATGCAAGGTGGACAGTTTGTGTCTCTCACCAGTCTTGTGCACGTGTCTTGATACTAGGTGGACAGTTTGTGTCGCTCACCCGTCTTGTGTCTTGATACAAGGTGGATAGTTTGTGTCACCCGTTTTGTGTCTTGATACAAGGTGACTAGTTTGTGTCACGCCCCTGTCTTGTGTCTTGATACAAGGTGAATAGCTTTTAGTCGCACACCATTCTTGTGTCTTGATACAAGGTGGACAGTTTGTGTCGCTCACCAGTCTTGTGTCTTGATACAAGGTGGATAGTTTGTGTCACCCGTTTTGTGTCTTGATACAAGGTGACTAGTTTGTGTCACGCCCCTGTCTTGTGTCTTGATACAAGTTGAATAGCTTTTAGTCGCACACCATTCTTGTGTCTTGATACAAGGTGGACAGTTTGTGTCGCTCACCAGTCTTGTGTCTTGATACTAGTCGGATAGTTTGTGTCCCTCACCAGTCTTGTGCACGTGTATTGATACAAGGTGGACAGTTTGTGTCGCTCACCAGTCTTGTGCACGTGTCTTGATACAAGGTGGACAGTTTGTGTCGCTCACCAGTCTTGTGCACGTGTCTTGATACAAGGTTGACAGTTTGTGTCACTCACACGTCTTGTGTCTTGATACAAGGTGGACAGTTTGTGTCACTCACACGTCTTGTGTCTTGATACAAGTTGGATAGTTTGTGTCACTCAACATCCTTGTGTCTTGATACAAGGTGGACAGTTTGGGTCACTCACCCGTTTTGTGTCTTGATACAAGTTGGACAGTTTGTGTCGCTCACCAGTCTTGTGCACGTGTCTTGATACAAGGTAGACAGTTTGTGTCACTCGCCAGTCTTGTGTCTTGATACAAGTTGGATAGTTTGTGTCACTCACCATTCTTGTGTCTTGATACAAGGTGGACAGTTTGTGTCGCTCACCAGTCTTGTGCACGTGTCTTGATACAAGGCGGACAGTTTGTGTCCCTCACCAGTCTTGTGCACGTGTCTTGATACTAGGTGGACAGTTTGTGTCACTCACACGTCTTGTGTCTTGATACAAGGTGGACAGTTTGTGTCGCTCACCCATCTTGTGTCTTGATACAAGCTGGATAGTTTGTGTCACCCGTTTTGTGTCTTGATACAAGGTGACTAGTTTGTGTCACTCCCCTGTCTTGTGTCTTGATACAAGGTGAATAGCTTTTAGTCGCTCACCATTCTTGTGTCTTGATACAAGGTGGACAGTTTGTGTCGCTCACCAGTCTTGTGTCTTGATACTAGGTGGATAGTTTGTGTCCCTCACCAGTCTTGTGCACGTGTATTGATACAAGGTGGACAGTTTGTGTCGCTCACCAGTCTTGTGCACGTGTCTTGATACAAGGTGGACAGTTTGTGTCAATCACACGTCTTGTGTCTTGATACAAGGTGGACAGTTTGTGTCACTCACACGTCTAGTGTCTTGATACAAGGTGAATAGCTTGTGTCACTCACCATTCTTCTGTCTTGATACAAGGTGGACAGTTTGTGTCGCTCACCAGTCTTGTGCACGTGTCTTGATACAAGGTGGACAGTTTGTGTCACTCGCCAGTCTTGTGTCTTGATACAAGTTGGATAGTTTGTGTCACTCACCATTCTTGTGTCTTGATACAAGGTGGTGAGTTTGTGTCGCTCATTAGTCTTGTGCACGTGTCTTGATACAAGGTGGACAGTTTGTGTCACTCACACGTCTTGTGTCTTGATACAAGGTGGACAGTTTGTGTCACTCACACGTCTTGTGTCTTGATACAAGTTGGATAGTTTGTGTCACTCACCATTCTTGTGTCTTGATACAAGGTGGACAGTTTGTGTCGCTCACCAGTCTTGGGCACGTGTCTTGATACAAGGTGGATAGTTTGTGTCGCTCACCAGTCTTGTCCACATGTCTTGATACTAGGTAGACAGTTTGTGTCACTCACACGTCTTGTGTCTTGATACGGGGTGGACAATTTGTGTCGCTCATCCGTCTTGTATTTTGATACAAGGTGAATAGCTTGTGTCACTCACCATTCTTGTGTCTTTATACAAGGATGACAGTTTGTGTCGCTCACCAGTCTTGTGCACGTTTCTTGATACAAGGTGGACAGTTTGTGTCACTCGCCAGTCTTGTGTCTTGATACAAGGTGGACAGTTTGTGTCGCTCACCCGTTTTGTGTCTTGATACAAGGCGGATAGTTTGTGTCACTCACCAGTCTTGTGCACATGTCTTGATACAAGGTGGACAGTTTGTGTCACTCACCAGTCTTCTGTCTTGATACAAGGTGGGTAGTTTGTGTCCCTCACCAGTCTTGTGCACGTGCCTTGATACTAGGTGGACAGTTCGTGTCACTCACACGTCTTGTGTCTTGATACAAGGTGGACAGTTTGTGTCGCTCACCCGTCTTGTGTCTTGATATAAGGTGGACAGTTTGTGTCGCTCAACAGTCTTGTGCACATGTCTTGATACAAGGTGCACAGTTTGTGTCACTCCCAAGGCTTGTGTCTTGATACAAGGTGGATAGTTTGTGGCACTAACGAGTCTTGTGTCTTGATACAAGGTGGACAGTTTGTGTCCCTCACCAGTCTTGTGCACGTGTCTTGATACAAGGTGCACAGTTTGTGTCACTCCCCAGGCTTGTGTCTTGATACAAGATGGATAGTTTGTGTCCCTCACCAGTCTTGTGCACATGTCTTGATACAAGGTGCACAGTTTGTGTCACTCCCAAGGCTTGTGTCTTGATACAAGGTGGATAGTTTGTGTCACTAACGAGTATTGTGTCTTGATACAAGGTTGACAGTTTGTGTCACTCACCCGTCTTGTGTCTTGATACAAGTTAGACAGTTTGGGTCACTCACCACTCTTGTGTCTTGATACAAGGTTGACAGTTTGGGTCACTCACCAGTCTTGTGTCTTCATACAAGTTGGACAGTTTGGGTCACTCACCAGTCTTTTGTCTTGATGCAAGGTGGATAGTAAGGATCACTCACCCGTCTTGTGCATGTGTTTTGATACAAGGTGGACAGTTTGGGCTCTCACCCGTCTTGTGCACGTGTCTAGGTGGACAGTTTGTGTCACTCCCCAGGCTTGTGCACGTGTCTAGGTGGACAGTTTGTGTCACTCCCCAGGCTTGTGCACGTGTCTAGGTGGACAGTTTGTGTCACTCCCCAGGCTTGTGTCTTGATACAAGGTGGATAGTTTGTGTCAGTAAAGAGTCTTGTGTCTTGATACAAGGTGGACAGTTTGTGTCCCTCTTCAGTCTTGTGCACGTGTCTTGATACAAGGTGCACAGATTGTGTCACTCCCCAGGCTTGTGTCTTGATACAAGATGGATAGTTTGTGTCCCTCACCAGTCTTGTGCACATGTCTTGATACAAGGTGCACAGTTTGTGTCACTCCCAAGGCTTGTGTCTTGATACAAGGTGGATAGTTTGTGTCACTAACGAGTCTTGTGTCTTGATACAAGATGGACAGTTTGAGTCGCTCACCCGTCTTGTGCACGTGTCTTGATACAAGGTGGATAGTTTGTGTCACTCACCCGACTTGTGTCTTGATACAAGGTGGACAGTTTGTGTCACTCACCAGTCTTGTGTCTGGATACGAGGTGGACAATATGTCTCACTCACCAGTCTTGTGTCTTGATACAAGGTGCACAGTTTGTGTCACTCCCCAGGCTTGTGTCTTGATACAAGGTGGATAGTTTGTGTCACTCACCAGTCTTGTGTCTTGATACAAGGTGGATAGTTTGTGTCACTCACCCGACTTGTGTCTTGATACAAGGTTGACAGTTTGTGTCACTCACCAGTCTTGTGTCTGGATACAAGGTGGACAGTTTGTGTCACTCACCAGTCTTGTGTCTTGATACAAGGTTGACCGTTTTTGTCACTCACCAGTCTTGTGTCTTGATACAAGGTTGACAGTTTTTGTCACTCACCAGTCTTGTGTCTTGATACAAGGTGGATAGTTTGTGTCACTCACCCGACTTGTGTCTTGATACAAGGTGGATATTTTGTGTCACTCACCAGTTTTGTGTCTTGATACAAGGTGGACAGTTTGTGTCCCTCACCAGTCTTGTGCACATGTCTTGATACAAGGTGCACAGTTTGTGTCACTCCCCAGGCTTGTGTCTTGATACAAGGTGGATAGTTTGTGTCACTAACGAGTCTTGTGTCTTGATACAAGGTGGACAGTTTGTGTCCCTCACCAGTCTTGTGCACGTGTCTTGATACAAGGTGCACAGTTTGTGTCACTCACCAGTCTTGTGTCTTGATACAAGGTGGACAGTTTGTGTCACTCACCAGTCTTGTGTCTTGATACAAGGTTGACAGTTTTTGTCACTCACCAGTCTTGTGTCTTGATACAAGGTGGATAGTGTGTGTCACTCACCAGTTTTGTGTCTTGATACAAGGTGGACAGTTTGTGTCGCTCACCAGTCTTGTGCACGTGTCTTGATACAAGGTGGACAGTTTGTGTCACTCCCCAGGCTGTGTCTTGATACAAGATGGATAGTTTGTGTCCCTCACCAGTCTTGTGCACATGTCTTGATACAAGGTGCACAGTTTGTGTCACTCCCAAGGCTTGTGTCTTGATACAAGGTGGATAGTTTGTGTCACTAACGAGTCTTGTGTCTTGATACAAGGTGGACAGTTTGAGTCGCTCACCCGTCTTGTGCACGTGTCTTGATACAAGGTGCACAGTTTGTGTCACTCCCAAAGCTTTTGTCTTGATACAAGGTGGATAGTTTGTGTCACTAACGAGTCTTGTGTCTTGATACAAGGTGGACAGTTTGAGTCGCTCACCCGTCTAGTGCACGTGTCTTGATACAAGGTGCACAGTTTGTGTCACTCCCCAGGCTGTGTCTTGATACAAGATGGATAGTTTGTGTCCCTCACCAGTCTTGTGCACATGTCTTGATACAAGGTGCACAGTTTGTGTCACTCCCAAAGCTTGTGTCTTGATACAAGTCGGATAGTTTGTGTCACTAACGAGTCTTGTGTCTTGATACAAGGTGGACAGTTTGTGTCGCTCACCCGTCTTGTGTCTTGATACAAGGTGGACAGTTTGTGTCACTCATCCGTCTTGTGTCTTGATACAAGGTGGACAGTTTGTGTCACTCACCAGTCTTGTGTCTTGATACAAGGTGGACAATTTGTGTCAGTCACCAGTCTTGTGTCTTGATACAAGGTGGACAGTGTGTGTCACTCACTAGTCTTGTGTCTTGATACAAGGTTGACAGTTTGTGTCACTCACCAGTCTTGTGTCTTGATACAAGGTAGACAGTTTGTGTCACTCACCCGTCTTGTGTCTTGATACAAGGTGGACAGTTTGTGTCGCTCACCCGTCTTGTGTCCTGATACAAGGTTGACAGTTTGGGTCACTCACCCGTCTTGTGTCTTGATACAAGGTAGACAGTTTGAGTCGCTCACCCGTCTTGTGCACGTGTCTTGATACTAGGTGGACAGTTTGTGTCGCTCACCCGTCTTGTATCTTGATACAAGGTGGACAGTTTGTGTCACTCACCAGTCTTGTGTCTGGATACAAGGTGGACAATATGTCTCACTCACCAGTCTTGTGTCTTGATACAATGTGGACAGTGTGTGTCACTCACCAGTCTTGTGTCTTGATACAAGGTTGACAGTTTGTGTCACTCACCAGTCTTGTGTCTTGATACAAGGTCGACAGTTTGTGTCACTCACCCGTCTTGTGTCTTGATACGAGGTGGACAATTTGTGTTACTCACCCGTCTTGTGTCTTGATACAAGGTGGACAGTTTGTGTCGCTCACCCGTCTTGTGTCCTGATACAAGGTTGACAGTTTGGGTCACTCACCCGTCTTGTGTCTTGATACAAGGTAGACAGTTTGGGTCACTCACCACTCTTGTGTCTTGATACAAGGTTGACAGTTTGGGTCACTCACCAGTCTTGTGTCTTCATACAAGTTGGACAGTTTGGGTCACTCACCAGTCTTTTGTCTTGATGCAAGGTGGATAATTAGGATCACTCACCCGTCTTGTGCATGTGTTTTGATACAAGGTGGACAGTTTGGGCTCTCACCCGTCTTGTGCACGTGTCTAGGTGGACAGTTTGTGTCACTCCCCAGGCTTGTGCACGTGTCTAGGTGGACAGTTTGTGTCACTCCCCAGGCTTGTGCACGTGTCTAGGTGGACAGTTTGTGTCACTCACCAATCTTGTGCACGTGTCTAGGTGGACAGTTTGTGTCACTCACCAGTCTTGTGTCGTGATACAAGGTGGACAGTTTGTTGGATATCTCTAGGGGAAAAAAAATTGAATGAACGTCAGTGCGAAGGTTTTTATATCAAATACTTTATTACTTACTTATTTCATTCATTCCTATTTCACGAACCTCCTACCAGCTATTGCCTTTATGAGAACTTCAGTATAGGCCGAGATATAAATTCAAGTGACTACATTGTCTGACACTGGAATACAATTTTAACTTGACGTCAACAACATACACGTCTGACTGTCAGCCTTGTTCTGAGATAACGATGTGTCAAAGACAATCAGTTTCAGCAACAGTGTTGTTGATTTAATTAACCCAGAAACTATTACTGCTAATTGACTAGGGATCAAACTACACTCATATCAGCCCGTATTTTGATTGGGGAATAGAGAGAACACGATGAGGCCACGTATATATGTACACAAACAGTTTTGTAGCGCAGTCGTTTAACTCTGCTCAAACATTTCTCAATTTTGTTCATTGTTAATTGCAGCGCCAACACGGTTCCTGTGGCTTCTTCTTGTGTAATTTACTTTTGGTATAAGCGCAAATAAACGTCACTATTCCCCCATTGACCGCAATAGTCTATTATTCAGTATGAGAAATGGACTCATCAGCAAACACATATAGATATCCGTCAATACAAGTGCAATATTGTATCTAACAAACTTTGATCGATATGGGATATAGGATTTTACACACACACACACACACACACACACACACACACACCACACCACACCACACCACACCACACCACACCACACCACACCACATGCATACATAGATACATACATACATACATACATACATACATACATACATACATACATACATACATACATACATACATACATACATACATACATACAAACGTGTCCGTTGCCTTCTGACTATAGGATTAGGGCGTGTCTTCTGTATATATTGGTGTCATATTTGTGTCAGTTGTCTTCTACAGATAGGGGTCATGTGGGTGTCAGTTGTCATGTCTTTTGTCATGTGAACATTTAGGCAAGAAGTAGGCACCCCCAAGGGTACCAATTGTGCTCCCCTTCTTGCTGATCTGTTTCTTGATACGTATGAATCAATTTTCTGATCGGATTGGCAAAGTCAAAACAAGGTACCTGAACTAGAAATAAAGAGACCAGTGAGTCCCTTCATCTGTTTCATATTTAGATCACATTCTATGCATTTAGATCACATTCAGAGTGACAAAACAATCTCCACAAGACTGTATGACAAGAGGGGTGACTTCAACTTTCAAGTAGTCAACTGTGCCTTATGTCGAGCAATTTCCCTCCAGCTCCAGCCCTTGCTGTCTACATTTCACAATTTCGGAGGTACAGTCGAGCATGCTCTTACTACCAGGATTTCAAAGAGCGTGATTCATCTCTTGCTCAGAAGTTGTTCGATCTAGGTTACAACATTCATGGCCTCGGTAAAGCTTACAAAAGGTTTTATGGTACACATGTGGACATGTGACCAAAATAGTGTCCGATGCAATTCCCTATTTTGACTTGTACCATATGGTTCCGTGATTTATTTTTCAGGTGAAAAAATAACTTGCCTTTGCATGTGTTTGTGGCAGGTGCCACCGGTGGGGCAGGATACGCTTACCTTTTCGCGAACACCTGGTATCATCACTATTTGATAATGATTCATAAACACGTGCATTTCATGTCGGAATCGTACACTCGACTGTGGTTTTGGCAGGAATGTCTTGTGATAATGGAAAGGAATTTGTCGCTTTTATTTTTCTACACATGGGGGTCATATGATCGCCAGTTGTGACCTGCTTATAGGGATCATTTGCCTGTCACTTGTTTTCTACATTTTGGGGGTCATATGTGTGTCAGTTGTCTATTACATAAAGGCGGTGACATGTTTGCAAGTTGTTGTTTACATATAGGGATCATATTATTTTTACTGCCTAGGGGCACTGGAAGGTTTTTACATCCACCACACATATCGGGTACCAATTCCCTGTTGGGTGAACAGAGGCACATTTTACCTATTGGCACTTGTGTTTCGGGGGTATCTACGTATTCGTGTTTCCACCATCTGGTCATCTACCATCGGACGAGTGGGTTCTTTAAAGTGCACAGGGTTTCTGTACTGTACACTAGGGGTAGTGACAACACTGTAAAGACATGTAAACATTGATGGTCCCAAGGTTGAATAACAACCCAGTCACTAGCGGGACACGATCCCAGCACGTGGCTATTATCGGATGCCATATTGTAACCCACTTATAGATGTCATATAGCGACAGTAACTGTTGTGTTGCACATATAGGGGGTCATATGTTTATTCTACTTATTTACCCACTTATCGGATGTCATAATGCGACTGTTGTGCTATACATATAGGGGGTCATATATTTAATCTACTTATTAACCCACTTATAGATGTCATATAGCGACAGTAACTGTTGTGTTGCACATATAGGGGGTCATAAGTTTATTCTACTTATTTACCCACTTATCGGATGTCATAATGCGACTGTTGTGCTATACATATAGGGGGTCATATATTTAATCTACTTAGTGCTATAGTGAGTGAGTATGGTTTTACGCCGCTTTTAGCAATATTCCAGCAATATCACGGCGGGGAACACCAGAAATGGGCTTCACACATTATACCCATGTCGGGAATCGAACCCTGGTCTTCAGCGTGACGAGCGAACGCTTTAACCACTAGGCTACCCGACCGCCCCCTGTTGTGCTATACATATAGGGGTCATAAGTTTAATCAACTTATTAACCCACTTATCGGATGTCATATTGCGACTGTTGTGGTCCACATATAGGGTGTCATATGTTTAATCTACTTATTTACCCACTTATCGGATGCCATATTGCGACTGTTGTGATCCACGTATAGGGGGTCATATATTTAATCAACTTATTAACCCACTTATAGATGTCATATAGCGACAGTAACTGTTGTGATGCACATATAGGGGGTCATATGTTTAATCTACTTATTTACCCACTTATCGGATGTCATAAAGCGACTGTTGTGCTCTACATATAGGGGGTCATAAGTTTAATCAACTTATTAACCAACTTATCGGATGCCACAGTGTGTCAGTTCTCAGGTGTACAGAGTATCCTGAGCGTGTCCGTTGTTTTCTTTGTGGTACATAAGTCTCATCGGTGTTTTCAGTTACAAATAATGACAAGCATGGTACAGACTTATAACGTTATGTTATTATGTCAGTAGTTCGTTATTCCTCATAAAATGGAATATGAAAAATATAATGTTTTCAACTTCAATGCCATTACACGATCTTTAAGATCACACAGACTGTTTCAAACGTTTTGTATTCACAAATAGCAATAACACTGATATGAGTATCTGTAAATAGGTATTGTTGTTAATATAAACCAGTATTTAAGCTGATTTGTATGATATTTTACATGTAACCGATGTCTATCATTTGGAGTAAACTTAAAATTTACCTAAGTACAGTTTCTATCTATTTCATTTCTTTAGTCACCATACTTCCCTACCATACACCAGTTTTAGAACAATTTTCATGACAAACACTTTAAATGCATCTTTTAGAGGCGTATTATCTTTTCTTACAAGTGATTTTATTGGGAAAAGTTATTGCTGGTACGAGCTAGCCACTTTAACTACGCTGTTATAAAAAATAAAAGTCCAGTTTTCAAAGTGTCCCTCATTTCTAAGTACAATTTCTTTTCGAGATTTATTTCCATGTCCCATTTAAAACAATAAACATGGAGAAAGTCAAATAGATTCAGCATTTTGACAGGTGAGTCTGCAACTAATATTAGATCATCTGCAAACGGGAGTGCTTGAATGTTATACAGTACATAGAATCAGGTTTGTTTTGTTTGTTTGTTATATAACGCCGCACGCAGCAATATTCTAGCTGTACGAAGGCGGTCTGTAAATAATCGAGTCAATTCAGTGATTTATATCGATCCACGCAACTGTGATACGATGCCATGCTTCAACCAAGTCAGCGAGCCTTACCAGTCGATCTTGCTTGTCGCCGCTTACCACAAGCATAGCATCAATATGACAATTCCATTATCTAATAGAATCAACCAATTCTTTGATAAATGTTGAGAAAATGATAGGGATATGTTTACACCCTTGTCTGATACCGGTAGAACAATATATATTGTCAGATAGGTTCCTTCCCTCCTAAATGTCAACAGCAGATTTAATATTAGCATACAAAAATTAATATTGAAGCACCATGAAAATGTTTCCATGTATACCGTTCTCCTTAAAAAGCAGAAACATCATATGTCTATTAACATGTCAAATGCTTTTCTTAAAATCTACGCAAGCGCAGTAGAGTAGTGAGGTTTTCAATCATAGACTGTAATATAAATATATCATCAATTGTGGAGTGGTGTTTCGTGAAACCGCCAACTTCACCAAAAGTATCAGAATGTTGGTTTATAAGATATAGTATTCAATTCTCCTGCATACGTAAATAGATGCAAATATTTTGACATTGCAAATCGACAGTGGCTGCGTTTTGACGCACCGTTTGTCGAATATCAGGCCACCAATATTTTCCAATAACATATATTCAATTTATATACCGGATTTTTTTAGTGGTCAGGTTCAATGAACTACATACTACCTGTGCGTTTCTTTTCTTGAAGAGTGTACATCGAGTCATTCCCGTATAAGTGAGCAAATATGTTACTATTCCACCAATTTAGCGACCAATGTGCTTTGCTTTTGAAACGCTCAAATGGAAACATTTGTAATTTGTAAGCATATAATTAAGTCTTTATCATTTCAGCCCACGTTTCCATGAAACTAATTATTTCAAAATATTTTTAGAATTTAAAGAAATCTGAACTGCTTGTACTTAATTTGTTGTGTAACACGTCATGTTTCAACATAAGACGCTGATAAATCGAAGGTAAAGGTGTCACTTGTCTGAGGCATTCCGCACATGCAACTCAAAATCTAGACCCTAAGCGCTGGAGATATTTTCTGCGTAGCACCAATTCCATGCTATCTGTAAGGTTTAAAGTTACAACTGACCTGCTGCTATTGGTCGGTTTCAGTCTGCCCCATAGTGGGTGAGCGCTTGGGGTCTCGGACCACCTCAGTGGTTGACACCGATACTAACGTGAGATCGTACTTTCAGTCTTTGCGGTAAGTGAAATCAAGTTGTTATGATACATAGAATTATATTTACATTTATATATATATATATATATATATATATATATATATATATATATATATATATCTGTGTGTGTGTGTGTGTGTGTGTGTGTGTGTGTGTGTGTGTGTGTGTGTGTGTGTGTGTGTGTAGACTTAATGTCCGTAGAAAAACAGAATGTGTGCTTATTTTTGAGTTTGTAAGCATTAATGAACACATGTGTCATTTTAAAACAATACGTATGATTCATTATATACTCGGACATGTCAAGTTTGTTTGTTTGTTTGTTTGTTGTTTAACGGCGCACTCAGCAATAGTCAAGCTATATGACGGCGGTCTGTAAATAATCGAGTCTGGACCAGACAATCCAGTGATTAATATCATGAGCATCAACCCACGCAATTGGGATCGATGACATGCATCAAACAAGTCAGCGATCCTGACCACCCGATCCCGTTAGTCGCCTTTTTCGACAAGCATAGTCACCTTTTTACGGCAAGCATGGGTTGCTGAAGACCTATTCTATCCCCGGAGTCTTCACGGGTCGGACCAGTCAAGTAGTACATTGCAGTGTCCACCGTGCAGACATGAATATTTCTTTGTGCATGCGTGCGTGCGTGCGTGCGCGCGCACGCGTGTGTGTGTAGACTTACTGTCCGTAGAATATGGCTTATTTTGGAGTTTGTAAGCATAAATGAACACATGAGTCATTTTAAAACAATACGTATGATTCATTATATACCTGGACCAGTCAAGTAGTACATTGCAGTGTCTATCACGCAGACATGAATATTTCTTTGTGTGTGAGTGTGTGTATGTGTGTGTGTTTGCGTGTGTGTTTGTGTAGACTTAATGTCCGTAGAAAAACAGAATGTGTGCTTATTTTTGAGTTTGTAAGCAGTAATGAACACATGTGTCATTTCAACACAATACGTATGATTCATTATATACTTGGACCAGTCAAGTAGTACATTGCAGTGTCTATCATGCAGACATGAATATTTCTTTGTGTTCGTAATTTGGTACTGTTCTCCCCCTTGTCCTTCATATACATATACATGTATATGAAACCAGAAATGTGTTCCTTAAGAAGGCAATTATATCATTAAGACGTACGCTCAGCGGATTCCGATTTGATTTAATGTGGTATCAAATTTAGTGGGTTATCATTAATATTATGATTCATGTTTGTAGAAATATATATGGTACCGTTTTGATTATTTTACCCTTTCGTCTAACCTTTATGGTATGAATCTAAATACTTTAAATGGTATCTATGTTTTTAATATACAGAATTTTAGGTAATCTACATGTAATCTAGATTTTTTTGTATGGATATGTCCAACTTCTCATCACATAAGGCAGGTGTTTCTCAAACAAAGTTCTATATACACCATTCTCTTTTCGTGCTGGATCTGACCATGGCTAATAAAACTGACCACTGCAAACATCCTTGAATGGTGCCTCACTGATACTGAAGAGGACGTGAAGACGTTGAAGCGTGTATGATGTGCGCCATCTCGTTCATCTAGTTGTTTTCAAAGTGTTGCTAATTTGCTTTCTGTGAAATTTGGGATGCACCTGTGCATCTAAATCCAGAATTTACATATGTGTCTATCTTACACTATATTTATGTACAAGTTAAAGTACCGAAATAAAGATGCATATACATTCGTAGAAGTCATGCCTACGCTATGAAAATTTATCATCAGCATATGTCGTAGAAAGGATATTTTTGGGTCTGATCCTAAAAGTTTTATCTTTGTGGGGGTTAATATGATAGCACTTACTAACTTAATATCCATAGCGTGTATCAGAAACATATTGACATCATTGTGTGTAAAACTGAGGAAGCTTACAGTTATCTATCTTTTCAGGAAACAGTGCGGTAGTCTTGACCTGACACAACGTAATGTAATGGAGGGAGATTGTGTCGTCTACTTTCTCGGGTTTCTCCTGCTGTGTGCGCAGAGGGCGGTGGATGCAGTCAACAATCCAACAGTCGTCACACAAAATGGAGCTGTCCGTGGAATTACACACGAGTTCGGTGGCAGACAAAACAGAAAGTCAGTAGATGTTTACTATGGTATACCTTATGCTCAACCGCCAGTAGGTGATCTTCGTTTTAAACTTCCAGTTCAAACAGATCGATGGGATGACGTTTTGGATGCTACCAAGAAACCAAATACTTGTATGCAAGGACACGATACGGTATGGGGTAATTTTAGTGGAGCTATGGTTTGGAACCCAAATACAGAAACATCCGAGGACTGTCTATACCTCAATATTTGGGTCCCCAAAAGTGGCCGTTCCAATTCAAATAACAAAGCTGTGTTTGTCTGGATATACGGTGGAGGTTTCTACAGTGGATCCTCAACTTTAGAAATATATGAAGCAAAATATTTAGCAGTAGAAAATGATGTTATTGTTGTATCTATGCAATATCGTGTTGGTGCCCTTGGGTACCTTGCAATGGGTCATCCACAGGCACCTGGTAATATGGGAATGTTTGATCAGAGAATGGCCTTGGAATGGGTTAAACGAAATATTGAGTCTTTTGGAGGCAATTCACGAAATGTGACAATATGTGGCGAAAGCGCTGGAGCGGTGAGCGTAGGTCTACATCTCCTTTCTCCAATAAGCCGCGGACTGTTCGACAGGGCTATACTACAGAGTGGGGCACCACAGACAAAATGGGCTACAATACCAATGCAAGAAGCAGAAAGAAGAGCTCGGAGGTTAGCAGAACTCTTGGGTTGTGATGCTGAAGCCACTAAGTTTGAAGTTATCCAATGTTTAAGAAATAAACCGGCGAAGGAGTTTCAACTGCACGAATTCACCGTGATAGGCGGTGGGGTAGTTCAGTTCCCCTTTATCCCGGTGATAGATGGCAGCTTTCTGGTTGAAAGTCCAGAAGAGTCGATCAGACTGAGAAGGTTCAAAAAGATTCCACTCTTGTTGGGCAGCAATTCGAATGAAGGATCATTCTTCTTGGTGTATTTTGACAAAGACCATTTTAACATATCCACAGAAGTAAATATCAGTAATTTACAGTATACGATGATAATGGATCAAATGTTTAAGACTTACCCCCGACACCCGCATCGACTCAACGACTTTGGGATGGACGCCATACTATTTCAGTACACTAACTGGCTAAACCCGAATAACCAGACTATGATCAGACACAACATAGAACAGGCTGTTGGCGATTTCCATTTCGTGTGTTCGGTTAACGAACTTGCACAGGCGTATACAAGTGCTGGTCAAAATGTTTACTACTACAGGTTCACCCATCGGATGAGCAACCATCCTTGGGGAGACTGGATGGGTGTGCTACATGCAGATGAAATTAATTTTGTGTTTGGGGAGCCACTGAATCGTACGAAAAGATATACAGCACACGAAAAAGAGCTCAGCAAAAAGATGATGCGTTACTGGACTAACTTTGCAAAAACAGGGTAAGTGGTTCTTTTATTTTACGTTTCCGTTATCTGACTTATCGTTAAATGGTCATTAAACTGCATATCTACAATTTCTAATCTAGAAATATGCACTTAGAAAGAGAAACATGCACTTACAAGAAATGGCAGCTTCATCAGTACATTGTTTTAGTAAAAACTAATAGGCGATTAACTTATATTATATGTTTTATCGTTTCCCGTCGGCCGTACGTCGTGTGTATATCTGTGGTCAACGTACGAGATCTCTGAAAGCTCA
Organism: Haliotis rufescens; assembly: GCF_023055435.1. Classification (NCBI taxonomy): domain Eukaryota; kingdom Metazoa; phylum Mollusca; class Gastropoda; order Lepetellida; family Haliotidae; genus Haliotis; species Haliotis rufescens. The sequence goes on from NW_025964383.1 coordinate 2,869,906, forward strand.
TGGCCTTAGAAGCTGAAGGCTTGTGTTATTATGACCCAAACAATGTAATATCTGATAACTGGTCACGAACTTCTCATCAATGATACACTTGACCACCGTCATAGGTTTAAATATTCATTTGGTGTACTGTTCAGCCATGCCTGCATCTATAATTGTGAAATATGATTTGCATGAATAATGTGGAACCCTTAGTATCATCTTTTTGTGTTTTGATTTTGGTTTAACTATTGCCTTTGTCTGCATTTACTAAGATAGCATTCCATGTTTTACGTATTATTTATAAAAAAAAGAAGTTTATAAATCCGAAATTACGTGTATGTGATGACAATAATGGAAGATCTCACTTAAAATAAGAGACACCGACAGTCATTCGATGCATTTAATGTGTATTATGCACAATACTATATATACTATATATACTGTGCTTCATACACCTATTGAAAGTAACAACATAATGATTGGTCATTCCTCTGATCAATGTTTTATCAAGGCAAATTAATTGACAAAACCCATACCTGGTAACAGGAGACAGAGCGACACGATTCGATTTCGAACGATGTCGTCCCGGTAACGTTCGCCATTAAAATTGGCATTAACAATTTACGTTCTCCTATGACCATTACACTTCCATCCCCCAAACTGACGACGTTGAGAAACGCAGCAAGCGTCGCTAATTTTTTTTCTCGTGGACGCCTTTTGACCCTTGCATTAGAGCTGTCCAGATGGCACCTGAACTCATCTGTGAACAGTATACTGTCCCAGACATTGATATTGTGTTAAGATGAACATTGAAATGTCTGACAACTTCGTTTTGCGCCATTCCTATTTGCAGCATACGCACGGTGCGTACACATTGATTTTCAGCAAGCCATGGCTTTGCGTAATCATCGCTTACGGTTAAACAAAATAAGCGGTTTCAACTCTATTCGCCTACAGTGCCGATCGCCAAAAAGAAAGCTGTTTTTTAGTGCACTTTGTCTACATTATATAAAATGCACCCCTTACATTAATTGTGGACTAATCCAAAGTATTTTGTATGTTATTATTACTTTACTCTGTTGAAAAACCTGTGAGTTGCTTTGAAATATGTTGTTTATATATTTCCTCTCAACACCCAGAAGATGAAAGGGGAACTCTGTGCGTTTTCATAAGTTATTAATCATTTGAAAAAAATAGTTTTGTTCATAGTCAAGCTATACTGAACCGCAAAAGAAACATCACCCCAAGTAACATTGCATAAAAAGTCATTTAAATATCTGGGTAATTTTTGTCAAAGTTTCTAATATTTAACATTACCTTGTCCGGAAAAATGAAATTTGATGATAAAAAGTCAAAGCAGATGACAATAAAACCAATCGCCCAAACGCATCACGACCACGGCCATGGTAACCCGATGCACGTGAGTTCCGTGCAAATTGAAATGGACATGCGTTACCCCATTTCTCGCCCTATAAAAATCCATCCAGATCGGACAACATTAGTAGTATAGGTAATGGGGGTTCTGGACCACTTCCACTGGAGCAGGATTCATATACCTATACTGCTACTACAGGGGGGATTTTTTATGTCAAAATGATTATGTGATTTAACGATAGTCATGAGTTAAAGTTAAATTGGCTCTAGCTCACCAATACCTGGGGCCAATCATTGCTTTAGATGAGCCTAAATGGTAATAAAAATATTCTTGATTATTTTTATCGATAAAGCGATGTTCAACATTTTTATTAAGTTCTTCGTTAATTTTACTAGGAGACCAGACTATATAACTACACTCTTTTTGTAAATTGATAAGAAACAATTGATAACCGTATTTGGTTGGTTTGACATCACTGATATAATAAAAACCTTGTGGTAATTCTTTCCATTTAATAGCTTTCTCCATTATTATATATATTTATGTAAGCAATTGTCTAAATGTGATCAAACGATAGTTAGCAATCTATTTTTAATCTCCAACCAGTTCTTTGGTTTTGGCACGGAATAATTGACGCGCTTGTTGCCTCCCCTCTTCTATGAACTTTTTTTTCTCGTCTTCGCTAATACCACTGGTCTTACGAGATTTTGATCGAATCTCCTGCTTCATTTTATTGTATTTGTTGAGTTCCGACAGCACTAAACGAAACTCATCCTCGGATATCTTACAATCGGCCATTGCTGTCGAAATATGATCCTCGATGCTGTTCAACTTTGCTTCGGCGAGTATCCGAATATTATCGTGTTTTAATGCTTTCTTTTGTAACCCACGAGAAATGAATTTTATCGCTATTCCTGCCAGTCCCGAGACTCCAGCGGCTATTTCCATGGCGAGCACGATAGGCGCGGCGATTATAGTTGATAGTAAACCGATACCCGCTACACCGAGTCCCATACCAGATACTACAAGAGCGGTGTCAACTCCGTCCAGAGCATTCACGGCTCTGCGATACTTTTTATACAATCCAAGTCTCAACTCCCTATCCTTCCCTATTCGATGTTTTATGTCGCTTATTTGATGTAATCGAAATCCATCAACAGTTTCCATCTTTTCAAATGCTTCACCGAGCGCCGGATATAAACTCATAGTGTATATAACGATCATATAATAGTCTTTAATTGGTCTTGCTTAAATGTTTTGAGACTATACATCAACCTTATCAAATGTATATTATACGGCAATAATATCTTAGAAAGAGAAATACTACCACTTTTAATAATTTGGACCCCCTCGAGGGTTGCAACGGGCGATGCTCCGATATGAATAATACTGCAACGTTGACGCTCGTGATTCTTGAACCATTTAATCGATAGACCTGGTAATATTTCGAAGGCATCTACCGGTGCATCTCCGAACAAGACTTCAATAATAAGCGTAGAAAGATTAGGTATTGCACTTAGGTTAACTTTAATTTCTTCGAATTCAGTAACCAAATTTAAACTAATGTTTTTTAAGGACGGACGACTATATAACATATGACCTGGGTTTCCTGGCAGGGGAGTGACCAACACACTTTTTCGTTTTGACGGGATATAAGCCGCGAGTACGATGCCACTATTTATTATCTTAGTTAAATTATGTCCCTTACCCATCATCACATAAGGTGGGGTAATGACGATATTCAATAGCCACTCGATGTTTGCTTCGACCATAGTCCATTTTTTATCGTCGTTGCGAGTAATATTGTATGAAGTGTTTTTAAGGAGTCTACTAACGTCGACATCGCTTAAATCTCCTAGATTACCCGTGAATGTGACTTCTTTCCGCTTGTATACATTATCGTGTAAGTGTAAAGCGTATAACTTACCATTGTCACCGGGTTTATCAAATCCTTCCGTGTCTCCGAGATCGGAAAGCGCAATTGTATTACATTTTCTTACTGTTCCAGGGCCTGATGCATCAACCATTATTTTTAATATGGAGTGTTACGCTTAAGTATCCTATATGTACAGGTTGATGTTTTACATCTAATATAGAAATTTTGAGGTCTGAAATAATACCACGCTTCAATTTTTTATATTGTAATGATGAGAAAGATTCCGTTCTACCGCTATTATATTTTTCATTTTTCACTGGAACACTTCTTAGCAGAGTTGAAGGACTTTCTTGTTGAATATTATCTGTCGTACTGATTTGATCAAGATGGATGCACAACTCTTTATAGGGAACTAAATCGGGCAATGTATTTCCATGTTGTGTTTCGTTAGAACTTATAATTTTAAGCTCAAATCCAAGTGTAATTCCTAAGTATGGGATAAGAATTACACCATTTTCTCCAGTGTCGATTTTCAGCATCCCATTCGATTCATTTTGTGAGAGACTAATTCCATTAGGCTTAAAAATTTCATCATTGAGTGAGCATACGCTGTAATACCCATCAGGTATAGTAATATATTTGTCAGGAGCATCTTCATCTAATATATGTATCCTATTATTAATTTTCGCAGCACTTATATTGGTCCACAGTGGGTAATACATTACATCGCATAGAGCGACTTCAAGTTGTCCATCCGAGTTATCGATAGTACGAAGCAGTTGAATAGACTGACCATTTGTTATTCCCAGGAGTGTAACATACATATCAAATATACAATGATACTATATCATAACTTAAATATGGAATTAACCATTATTTTTAATATGGAGTGTTACACTTAAGTATCCTATATGTACAGGTTGATGTTTTACATCTAATACAGAAATTTTAAGGTCTGAAATAATACCCCGCTTCATTTTTTTATATTGTAATAACGAGAAAGATTCCGTTCTACCGCTATTATATTTTTCATTTTTAACTGGAACACTTCTGAGAAGAGTTGAAGGACTTTCTTGTTGAATATTATCCGTCGTGCTTATTTGATCAAGATGAATGAACAACTCTTTATAGGGAACTAAATCGGATAATGTACTAGGTAAAAACATTCTTACGTCGGGAGATAATGTTGTTTCTTTTCCCAATCCAAGTGTGTATGCTAAGTTCTCACCAATAAGTATTTTTTCGTTTCCATTGATGATTTTCATGGTCCAATTCGACTCATTTTGTGTGATACTAAATTTAATAGTATTTAAAAATGAAAATTCCATATCAGCCTTAAAATAATCATTGAGTGAGCTTATGCTGTAATACCCATCAGGTATAGTAAAAATTCTATTAATTCTATTTTGGTCATCTAATATCCATATCTTATTATTACCTCTCGCAGCACTTATATTGGTCCACCGTTGGTAATACGTTACATCGCATATAGCTACTTCGAGTTGTCCATCCGAGTTATCGATAGTATGAAGCAGTTCAATAGACTGACCATTTGTTATTCCAGGTAGTGTAACATACATATTAAATATACAATGATACTATATCATAACTTAAATATGAAATCGAGATACATTACTAATCAATCGATTATAGTAACTGCCTCTGGTGCTGAATTTTTCGTTAAATTCCCAGATATCTTTGAAAATTACAGGGTCACGGCAACTAGCGATAAAATGGTGCACGATTGGTTTCACAATCCGATGCAATTTTGGCAGAATCAGTTAAACTTTGCCATATTGTGTGCCACAACGGGATGTGGCGTATCTGTTAATGCCCCAGGATTTATGCTAAATAAGTCTGTTTTATTATTTCATGTGTATTATCAGATTAGACGTATACTTAAAGAAATTAGTGCTCCATTACCGCAGGATCGAGCGTGGAATTCCACAAATAATAATTATGATAGGTCCGCGTATGAGCGTATTTGTAATGAATTTAATGTTTCTACGAGTAAAGATTGGCGCATTAAAGGAGCAAACCATGGTCTAGGTGTTCCGTACAGCGGACAAAGAACTGTTAAAGAAGTCAGCGATGATTTAGTTAAAAAAACTCATCAACCATTCGATCCATTTAAATTCTTACAGAAAGACAATCTTTTTGTAAGATTGCATAATCTTAATCATGGCTGGGAACTTTCGAGTAACGATTGGAGAGGTTCTCTTATGAGTTTTAAGGGTGGTTTGGCTTATATTGTTACAAAATTTATACAAATGAACGATACCGCAAACGCTTGGAATGAATTTCTTAATGATAAAACGGAAAATAATTTTACTAACCCAGGATTTGTAAGATTTAATGAATCGATAAGAACTTATGTATGGGCAATTCTCGGTGCACAATCGCAAACACGAACGTCCATTATCGGTACTGGGACGGCGCTCGATGCGCAAAAACAGTTTGTCGCAAACGTGGAGGACGCCATTAATTCACCAGTTGACATACCATCGTCTATAAAGCGTTACACCAACTATCGCTCAACCATCTACTCACGCACAAGTACCACCGCATATTGAGGCTAAAAATCAACAACATATCGATGAAAAAACAGCGCTCGTAGTGGGTGGAGTCTCGGTTGGTTTACTCATGATTTGGTTAGCGAACTGATTTGGTGGTTAAATAGTTCTTAGCGAATACGTACAACAGCCCTGCAATTGCTACGATCAACCCCCACAAGTTTTGACTAAGCCAAGTGGTGGTCTTAGCTAATAAATTCAATAGCCAGGAAACAACACTCCCTATTATACCGGGAAGTTCGGCTGCGGCTTTCTCAGCGAGCTTTCCCAGTGCTGAACCTAATGCTTTTAAATGCTTTTTTATCCACTCTTTAATACCATTTTTATCGCTAGGCGGTGTACCTCCACCTGTACTACCACCTGTTAACGAGAGAGTCAAAGTCGATATAATAAAACCCAACGCGGTTAAAATACTGGCAATTGTTATTCCCTGTTCTCTGAACAATGTTTTAATTTTATCGGCCAGTGTAGTGTCATCGTTGAGGACTTGATCGATAGTTTCTCGAATACGACTGATTTGCGAACGAAGTGCCTTTCTATTACTGGAAGCAGCTTCGAGGCGGGCCGATCTTTCGTCTTCTAAGTTACGTAATCTTTCCGCTACGCGGCGTCTACTGAACTCATCGCCCGCCTGTTCGAGTTTTGTTTTCTCTTTAGCTATATGCTTGTCGATTTCGGATATCTTGGCTGTATTATTGATGAGTTCTCCCCGCATTGTTCGCATTGACTTGTCAAGACCTCGTAATTCCCTAATACTAAACTCTGAATATGGTGATACACTGACCGTGGAATTATCGTAATAGGTATCTAAGATTTCTCCGAGTCCGTTCGTGGCCACATTAGAGGCTTCTTCCAAATCATCTGTATTACCGAGTTCAGTACGCACGGTTCGAAGAACTTTAGTAGTCTTCGCGGGAAGTCGTCCGTATTCTACAAAACCTAATTTATCACGAACAAACTCGCGACTATGTTTACCAGCTATAGTAGACAAGGCTAGGGGCTTACGAGTACTATAATGCATAAGATCAATATGCGGAGAGTCACGCACTCGCAATATTCCTTTACCATCTAGCTTAAACTTTGAATAGTCACGACCTATTGGGATAACATAATTTTTATCATCTTTTAAGGCATCGTAATAATCATTGACGGTTGATTGTAAAATTTCATCGTTAAGATTCTTGCCACCAAAGTTGGTTTCATCAGTACCCTCTTCGTTTGGGTTATCAAAGTCATCAAATGTACTTAGATCTAATTCATTATGTTCAAAATTAGCCATTTTTATATTAAACATAGGGTACATAATTTCAATATAAACAATGTCTTCGCAATACGGACGCAAGTTAAACCCACAACATAGACTTCGAGATCCATTAGGGGTCAAAGCAATTCGTCAGTCTGTAACTATAACTAATAACCCTAGTACCATAGATCAGAATCAACCGCTTCTGGTTCGCTTTCCTAATCTCGGCGCACACGATGTGTTAGTTCCGGGAACTGTCCGACTAGCATTTACGATTAGTTTGACTTCTACAGACGTTAACAGGGAGCCCGTTCAGAACATAGGTCGTGCTATCGTTAAGAAAATTGCCATTAAAATTAGCGGTAATGAGGTTTTGAGTATCGACGATAGCGATGTATACTATTGTTACATGGATCTCTGGAGAACGGATAAAGAGCGGGAAAACTTACAGTACCAAGGTATTTGTAATAAGAACACATTGAGACTGCGCGTGGGTGCTGAAAATGGTGTTGATACCAACGAAAAAGATAAGGCCGTTGCCGACGCATTAGGTAACAGATTCTATGTTCCCCTAGACTTTGAATTACTAGATTCCCACATGCCCTTTTATCAAGCATCCCTAGGCGATAGGTTAGAATACGAACTCACTTTTAATGACTACGGTAGAGTAATCAGATCTGCTAATGATGATGCTAGCTATTCCATTGACAATATCTCTCTGGAGTATGATATGATAACGGATCCCGAATTAACCAGACAAATTCGTAACCAGTATACCGGAAGTTTAGCCATTTTGTACGATCGCATGCTGCGACACCGAAAGATCACGAGGGACAAAAAAGATACGATGTGGAATATCAATCTAAACGTCCCCACGAGGTCGCTGAAGGGTATTTTAATGTTGTTCGAGGACCCCTCCGATGCGTTTAAAAGAAATACCGAGAAGTTCTACAATCCCAAGATTACAAAAGTAGAATTGACTATCGAGGGCGTTCCTAATCAACTATATAGCCAAGGAATGCTAGCGTATCACCAGTGGGATGAGATTAAAAAACTTCCTTCTATAAAACGTTCTCCGGAAGTTAACGCGGTCGTGAAAGATCTGTCTCTCGGGAGTGTATCGATGGGTGAATACCTCACAACGAAGTATGCGCTATGGCTCGACATGCGAACAACGGACGATGACCAATTACACGGCAGTGGGAGGAGAATAGAAAATGCTAGCGAGGGTGCAACAATACAGATAACAAAGCTCCAGGAAGCGGCTGGTAAATTAAACATATATTTGTACGTGATTATGGATGCGCAACTTAATATACAGAATGGGAGATTCGTGCAAGCAATCTATTGATAATCTTTTACCTAAAGATCCGCACTGCGCTATCATATGCGGGCAAACGGGCTGCGGTAAAACAGCCTTTATTCTAGATATTTTAGAAAGTCATTATCGGGACGTTTTCGATCATATCATTATTCTGTGACCGACTATAAGCGTTAATAAAACATACCTATCGAGAGATTGGGTAATGAATGACGACGGGGTACACAGAGTCGATCCGGGCGATCGATTACAAGACTGCCTCCGAGTATGTCACGAAAAATACAAAGGAGAATCGACCCTTTTCGTAATAGACGACTGCAGCGCGAGTAAAGAACTCACAAAAAAGAAAGATATGCTTTCGTATTTAGCATTCTCCGGACGGCATACTCAACATAGCGTTTGGGTACTTACTCAAAAATACAACTCTGTCCTGAAAGATCTCAGAGAGCAGACGAAATGGGTAGCGCTCTTTCATTGCAAAGATCGAGATTCATTCGAGGAATGTTTACGCGAAAATGATGTCATTTATACCAAGGGGGAACGAGACAAAGTCAGAAAAGTGTTAGCGGCAACGAAGCACTGTAAACTCGTATTAAAAACCGATCAACCAGCTGCTTATGCAATTGCTTAGCAAATTGTAGCAAAATTGTAGCAAAATGTAGCAAAAATGTAGCAAAATTATAGCAAATTGAACATTAGCGGTTAATATTACATAAAAATGTGGTTCGAAATCCTCATTCTTTCACAACAGTTCATTATTACGGGATGTATTGGATATGTCATATTATATTATGTTAGACTTAAATATCTCCTTAGGTATTACATTATGGAATACGACGAACTCATCGAACAAATGCTCAAAGAATCTGATGCAGATAAAGATGTTACAGATGTTACAGATAAACATAGAGAAAGACTTACCGCTTTGGTAGCCGGTGGAAAATGTTCCCAATATTTGGGGGAAAATTATACCATCGAAAAAATTGATAACATGACCGACGAAGAGATTAAAAAACTGTACGCTCGTTACGAGTCTAGACTGGGAGCTACCATGACTAAAACGATAGGGTCTTCTATATTACAACTATACACAGCCGTAGCTAGTACGTTTCTCCCCATCCCGGCAGAACATCGCCTGTATTTATGCGAATCTCTCGAGAAAGACCCATTCATCGAACGCGCTATAAGCTCAGTGAGCTGTGAGTTTTATCATAGATTCGGAATGTACTTAGCTCCGTTCACCACAGCTTTAATAACGGCTAGGTATTGTCAATTTAAACATACGTGCCCACTTAATAATAATGGAGACACAATCACAACAGGTGACACCACAACAGATTGTGAACGAGGAACCACAACAGATTGCGGAACAACAAGTGAACACACAACAAGTGAATGAGGAACCACCACCAGTGAATGTGAATGCACCACATGTGAATAAGAAACCCAGAGTGACAAAGAATCCTTTGAAAATAGCTGCAGGAAGAAAGGGAGGGCTGGCGAGGAAAGCAAAATTAATAAATAATTCAAATATTAATCCGATTAAAACATGGGCACTAGTAGGAGTTGCTGGTATAGCGGTTGTATGGTTCTTTTATAAGACCGGAGAAGAGAAATCGTCACCCCCGCCGCAACAACAAGTTCAATTAGAGGTTAGTCCCCATATAATGCTATAAGAAGCATGACTACTCCAGCTACAGACGGAAAAAATGTTGGTAAACGCGACGTATCATTCAGCGGTGGTCACCGGCTTGGCCATTGGCTATGCCCGTATGGCTAAAATGATTACTAAAGCCACACCTCCCAAGCTAGATTTTAATGGATATGACATACCAATGATGGTTCTGGATATTGGATTAGCTATGGCAACGAAGGATATGCTCATCAAACAAGGACTTATCCCGGAAGACATAATGAAGTAATTAAACATTGAATATTTATATTCATATAAACATTTTATATTATTATACATATGGCATCAATTGCGATGATGGTCGGTGGAGCTATTGTTAATGCTCTAGCTTTTTCAGGGAGTAATTTTTTATTTTCTAGTATGAGAGGTTCGGAGCAGAAAAGACATAATAAAGCTTTAGAACAATACCAAGCAGCCCAGTTACAATATACACAGCAGAGAATGAAGAGATTAGACTTTATTCATGAACAACTGATTAAGGAAGGACATTCAATTCAAACGTTTAAGGATGTCGAATCTGCCATGCACGAATACTTCCTCGTTTATGGGAAAAAACTAGACCCAATACTGAGACCAACAATGAGTCAGTTTTATACACCATCAGAGGCTCAAAAAAACCGCGAGGTTGCATTTATAATGTTTGGATTGACTGGTGTATTGATTTTCAGCTATACCATGCATAAGTCAGAGTGACAGCTGTGGCTATGAGCGATCTATAAATAGCGTTGGCTGACTGCCTAATCAATAGTGTAGATGTGTTTTACCTTTTAGACAAATGATATGATATGTGTATAACCACCATGAATCTATGCAAATATACACTCATGGGGAAATCGATTCAATGTCAGAAGCCATCGGTGGGTATTTACTGTGGCACTCACGCTTATAACATCAGAAAGGGTTTTAAAAATTACGTTTGTTCTGTATGTGGGATTGGAGTCAAATGTAGTTACAGTTTATGTAAGAGTCACGGTGCTGATAAGGTCAGGAAGCAGATTATTTATGCTAGGAAGAGAGATTACATCAATGAGAGGAATAGGTTGGGGAGAATACGTATTTATATATGAAAAACAACCATTTAGACAAATGAATCATTTTGTATATACCATTCAACCACAATGGTTTTTGTCAGAGAATTAAAAGCTATGGCAAAGCAAAGTGGACTGCGTGGATATTCTCGTATGAGAAAAGCTGAATTGATTGATTTACTCGGTTTGGAATACAACAAACCCGAGACTGTTAGAGAACTCAAAGCTCGAGCGAGAAACGGTGGGCTGAGAGGTTATTCTCGAATGAGAAGAGCTGAATTGATCGCTTTACTAGATAATAATCAACCTAATGATAATAATGATATTCAACATAATAATGTTGATGATATTCAACAACAACAAGAATTAATATTTGTACCCACATCCGCCGGCGTTGGTAAATATCTAAGAGGTTGGAAGATGGATATTAATTCCAACATAGATGTTAACGATATTAAGCCCATCATATCGAGTAAAATTAACGAGGAATTAGATGATTTACATAGTATAAAATACCAGCTGACGATTAAAATGACATTGAGTAAAATTAACACAGACGATAGCACCGAATATACCGAACCATATTTCCGTAGCAATCAAGAAGTTATAACCGAATCCGATACTATAAATTCATCATTAGATACATCAATTCAGAGGATACAGGAAACTTTAGAACGCTGGACTAATAGAGGTTCCGGTTGGGGTGTTGATAAAATCGATAGTTTATATTTAGATATAGCGAATTATATGCCCTTCAAAGGTGGATCTTATATAGATTTACCTCCGTATTATAAGAAGAAAAAAGCCATAATTAACGTAAAAAATAAATCCGATGACTGTTTAAGAATGATGATAAGATCTGCATTGTTCCCCGTAGACAAGCATCCGGAAAGACCTTCTAGCTATCCCCAAAACGATGGACTCAACTTCGATGGTATAGACGAACCTACACCAATATCACAAATTGATAAGGTAGAAAAGCAAAATAATTTAGCTATAAATGTTTTCGGACATTCTAAAGGAATTGTTGTACACAGGATAAGCTCCTCTCCGGAAAATATCCCCAGAATCAATTCATTTCTGATCGAAAAAGATGGTAAATATGATCAAACAAAACATAAAGAAAAGAAATATTTCTGCGAAAGATGCCTGCATGGGTACAGCAGACAAGATCTATTAGAAGCGCATAAAGAAGACTGTAGAGGTGTTGGACAGAATGCTATCAGGATCGATATGCCTAAAGAGGGAAAAAATATATTAAAATTTGAACATTATTGTAATCAAATGCCAGTACCGTACGTAATTTACGCCGATTTCGAAGCGCTTATCAAACCCATAGAAAATACCAACAGTAGCAATACTGATAGTAGTTTTACGTACAAAACTCAAGAACATATTCCTTGTGGGTTTGGATATGTAGTTGTAAGGTATGATGGGAAAACAAACACTCCCGTGATTTACAGAGGTCCCGATGCAGCGGGAAAGTTCCTAGAATATCTACAAAATGAAGAGAGAATAATCAGGGAAAAATTATCGTGTACGATACCCATGTGTATGACGAGGGATGATTGGAGGGTCCATAAGAAGTCAACGAGTTGTCACGTTTGTAATAAACCCCTGGATGGGGATTCCGTAAGAGATCATTGTCACGTCACGGGTAATTATCGGGGACCCGCTCATAACGAGTGTAACTTGAAACTAAAAATGAATGCTCAAACAATACCCATCCCCGTTGTGTTTCATAACCTTCGGGGATACGATTCACATCTCATTATGCAAGCTATCTCGAAGACCGACGGCGGTTTAACGTGCATTCCTAATAATATGGAAAAATACATATCGTTCTCGTTGACTAAACCTATACATTATAGGGACAAGGATGGGAAATCTAGAACAAAGCAAAGTAATGGGCTTAGATTCATAGACTCCGTACAGTTTCTGTTATCTTCCCTGGACAATTTAGCTAATGCGAACAATCCCGATGACTTCGCGATAACAAATAAATATACCGATAAGATAACTCGTCATTTGTTGCTGAGAAAAGGTGTATATCCTTACGAATATATGGATGATTGGTCTAGATTCAACGAAACTGAATTACCACCCCTCGAATCATTCTATAGTAACTTAACAGAATCTAGAATAACAGATGCCGATTATGAACACGCTCTGACGGTCTGGGATAAATTAGGTTGTAAGAATTTAGGGGATTATCACGATCTGTACTTAAAAACCGATGTACTGTTACTCGCCGATATATTCGAGATATTTAGAAAGACGTGTTTCAAACAATACGGCTTGGACCCGGCATGGTACTATTCCAGTCCCGGACTATCGTGGGATGCATTGTTGAAGAAGACCGGCGTAGAACTAAAACTACTCACAGATTACGATATGCACTTGTTTATTGAGAAAGGATTAAGAGGTGGTATATCGATGGCAGCTAAAGGTATTCTAAGGCTAATAATAAATTAGTGGAAGGATACGATCCCAGTAAACCCGACACCCACATATTATATCTCGACGCTAACAATTTGTACGGATGGGCTATGAGTCAACCTTTACCCACGGGTGGTTTTGAATGGGTCAATGATATTGAAGTTAATGATATCAATAATAATGATGTGAATAAAGGGTACATACTAGAAGTTGACTTGGAATATCCAAGTTCGTTACATAAAGATCATAACAGTTATCCGCTAGCTCCCGAGAGATTAATGGTTAATAAAGACTGGATGTCGGAATATCAACGCTCCTTGATGGGTAATAGTAGGTTAGCTAACGTAGAAAAACTCGTACCAAATTTGATGGATAAAACAAAATATATAGTTCACTACAGAAATCTCCAGTTGTATCTATCGTTAGGTATGAAACTTAAGAAAATACACAGAGTTCTAAAGTTCGATCAAAGCCCTTGGATGGAGCCCTATATAAGGTTGAACACAGATTTAAGAAAGATAGCTACCAGCGATTTCGAAAAGAATCTATATAAGCTCATGAATAACTCGGTATTTGGTAAAACCATGGAGAATCTAAGGAAGCGTGTTGATGTTAAATTAGTCAGATCTAATGAGGAAGAAAGACTCAGGAAACTTATAGCCAGTCCGGCTTTTAACAGAAGCAAGATATTCGATAACGACTTAGCCGCGTTACATATGCAGAAGAGTAATATAAAATTCAACAGACCGGTGTACGTCGGTATGAGTATTCTCGACTTGTCAAAACACTTAATGTATGACTTTTATTACAACGAACTTAAGAAGCAATACGGTGATAGATGCGAGGTTTTATATACCGACACAGATTCTTTGTTGATGGAAATACAAACCGAGGATGTGTATAAAGATATGGCAGAAAAAATAGATATGTACGACACGAGCGATTACCCTAAAGATAATCCACTGCACAGCGTAGTAAATAAAAAGGTGTTAGGTAAGATGAAGGATGAATGTGCTGGGACCCCTATAGCGGAGTATGTGGGATTAAGACCTAAGATGTATTCTATAAAGAAGTCCGATAATGGAGAGATAAGAAAAGCTAAGGGCGTTAAGAAGTATGTTGTAAAAAAGCATATCAAACACGAACAGTATAAAGAATCATTATTCAACGGTAGAACGTTCAAACACGAGATGAACTCTTTAAGAAGTTACGATCATAGGATATATGGATTAAGAATGAACAAGACATCATTATCCCCCTTAGATACAAAGAGATGGATTGATAATGATGGTGTAAATACCTATGCTTATGGTTATGGTGGTAATACCGTACCGTCGGGAACTATGAACAACTCTTCTCGTACAAATGCCCTACCCGGTCCATCTTGAAGATAATAAAGAATGGGCTCTCCTTCTTTCGTAACCAATCTACAAATGTTATACGTCTTAAGGGACCATATGGGATCGGTTGCGCGACGTAGGCCTCCTTCGAGTTCACCTGCCTGGTATAAATATCTTACCCTTACTCTATCCGGAAGTTTTCGTTCTTTGCCTCTCCTCGGTGCTGAAGATTCGGAAGTCACGGATTTCATCTTAATAGCATGGGATGGTTTCTTCCCTATTAATCTCGTTACTTCATTATTCAGCGCTGATACAACGGCTGATAATCGTGTCACCCATTCGGTTGATCTCAATCGCTCGGATTTCATTTCGATCCCATACTGATAGCCAAACAAACGTTCCGCTAATGTCCTGTTAAATCTTTCGACGATAGCTTGACTGCGGTGGGCCTCTCTTTCACCACGGACGATTTTGACATCGTTCTTTGTTAACAGTTTAGTTACCGATCCCATAAACTCGCGACCGGGATCTACTTGAAATAGCTTAGGCCATTTTAGCGGTCCACATTTATATATGCGACTCAGTGCATTAGCTACTTCTGTTGATTCTTTCGATGTTAATGGCTCAGCCTCTTTGTATCGACTAGCCACATCCACTACTGTTAAAGCGTATTTATACGTTTTGCGTTTTACCTTATCGTGGGGAAGAAACAAGAGGTCAGCCTGATGAACTTCATTCGTCGTAAAAATATCAAACTTCTTCCTCGGTATATAACGCGGTGCCGGTAAATATATCTGCCACATCGCTTGTTTCTTTAACCAATCCTTTGCCACATCTTTAGATACCTTAGCCGTGGTGGCTAATTTTTTTATTGCTCCTACACCTTTCCAATATCCTCGTGGGCTATGGTAAATTTTATCCATTATTAATTAATATTGATGTTTCGTTTAATACAACTCATGACTATCGTTAAATCACATAATCATTTTGACATAAAAAATCCCCCCTGTAGTAGCAGTATAGGTATATGAATCCTGCTCCAGTGGAAGTGGTCCAGAACCCCCATTACCTATACTACTACATTCATTCGTTATTGAATTGCTACCACATGCCAAGATTGACAAGAAATCAGCAACACCAAGCCCTTGGAAGATTGCAAACTGGACAAACCACCCGGCAAGTAGCCAATGCATTTCAAGGACCATATACAGGCTCCAGCAACGGTACTAGACCACCAACAATACAGATGACCGACCACATAGTGGAAGACCAAGGGCCACCACCCGACGTCAGGATCGTCAGATTGTGCGACAACATTTTCAAGATCGCTTTGTTACTGCTGCGGAAACTGCTCGACAGATCATGGGGACACACCAGCGACACATTTTAGTGCGGACACCGTGCGTCGACGATTGACGGGCAGACACCTCCACTGTCACAGGCCACACCGAGGACCCATCCTGACACCACGTCAGTGGGCAGCACAGCACCTGCATTTGCGCCAAAGGCAGTAGAGAAGAGTCCTCTTCTCAGACGAGAGCCGTAACTGTATCTCAACAGCAGATGGCAGCGAGAGAATCTGGCGACGCCGTGGGGAACGTTATTTGGATGCTTGTGTTGTTGAGAGAGACTCGTGGGGTGGTCCGAGAATCATGGTGTGGGGTGGAATTGGTCTTGCACAGAGGGTCGGCCCTGTGGTCTTCCAGAACATCGGTCCAGGGAGAGGCAATGGTGTCACAGCAGCTCGGTACATTGATCAAGTCTTGAGACCATACGCCATATCTCATTTGGCACGTCGCCGCAACCACGAGTTTCAGCATGATAACGCCCGTGCCCACACTGCCAGACCATAAAGAGACTTCCTTCAGGAGAATGGCATCAGAACCATGCAGTGGCCTGCCCTCAGTCCCGATTTAAATCCCATTGGGCACCAGTGGGACGACATTCAAAGACGGCTGAATGACGTCCGACCAAGGCCGACAACTGCAGCTGAACTGCGTCAGATGTTCCTCAGAGTGGGGGCTCAAGTGCCTATGGCCTTCATCAACCGCCTCATCCATTCCATGTATCGACGTTTCACGGCATTCATCAATGCACATGGCGCCCACACGATAAACTGACTTGTGGTGTTGTGTTTCACTCTACGGACACTTGACACTTTAATTTCAACCTTGATCACTTTTGCCAAGTTCCATCTTTTTAATATATCTCAAAGTATGTTTACAGTGTTTGGACAAATAAGGTTTCTCATATATCTATCCAAAATTAGTAGGAGCTTAAAATATTTAGTAAGTATTGTGTTTTGATAAGTTATATAATTAAGAGTTTTGACAAAGAAATAGGTGTGTTTATAGTCAAGCTATTGTTACCTATATCCCACGAGCAGCTAGTGAGCTGCCCAAAAGATCTTTCCTAACACTGATGTACGTGGATGCTTCTCCCACTATACCCAGGCCATATGGTGGAAAGTCCAGAGACTAGCCATGACAAATGCCTACCAGCAGGATCATGAAGTGAACCGTTGGGTGAGACTTTGCCCTTGCTGCCGCTGGGGTAAGAACAAGACACCTGGGCCGATGCCATGGGTGAAACGCCAAATCTTCCCCAACCCATCCCCTTCAATGATTATATAGTGACCAATTGGGTGGATGATGCAGCACGATTCCTCCCAGGCATAGGGAATCACCATGACAACGTCGGACCGCGCTCTAACAACCACCTGGAAGGATGGCATGCTCACTTTAACAGAACTTCCAAAGTGCACATCCCAACATCTTTTGCCTTGATCAAGACCCTGCAATAACTGATCTATAGATCGGTGTTGTGAGCCCGCTCATGTTCATTGATGCTGCTGTGTGACTGCTAAAACTGGACTAACTTGGAACTGACAGTGTCTAATAATTAACAGTGTCAAGTATTATAAGTATTACAAGTATTATAAGGTTTGGATTTCATATTTTCATTGAAAGGTTTTTACAAATGTGAATTGTAACTCTATATGTGTGTTATAAGATTATTGTGGGATCAAATCTTGGATTTTACTTTGTGAGAAGTGTCAAATGTTTGTTAACTTTTTTTAATTATGTTCATTTATATAAAATAAACTTCAAGTCTACTACAAGTCCAAATTTATTCCTTATTTGTTGACAATGCCATTGCATGGATACGTTCATTACGGTGTGGGGATGAAGGTTTTGCTGTTGTGTGCCCTGAACCATGAAGTTGTTTTCATAACACTGTAGGCAAAGTGCACTGGAGGTAATAAGAGGAGATACCAAATAAGCTTTTAAAAATAGTATTTTGTTTGTACTCTGCCGTTACTTTGACCATCACATAAATCCAGTTTCAGTGTAAGTTTGACATCCCGTCTGAATCCCACGAAGACCCCAGCAATACTGTCTAATATTCAGGTCTGACTTTATGTGTGGCCGCCACAGCATCCAATACCGAAAATATTGTTGACCATTACTCAGCCAATTGTGCATAAGCCGTTACGTTGTGAATGTTGTATAACAATGCAGTCAACAATATCGCGGTGCGCTGTGAGTAAACGAGTGTGGGTACTGGAACCAACACTACTGTCCAGCAGACCCCGATCACACGCAATCAACCAAGTCAAGGAGACTTTCCGCACGATCAAATTAAGTTGTGTACTACTTCGGCTGCCTTGGCAATCATGTTTTAGATATTGTTCTAGAACTCTACTCAGCCAATTTATTCATGTATCATGTACATAGTTTCAAATTCAGTTTGGATGTAATTCGTTTCCGGAGCAAAAGAAGCTTAAGATTGTATACTATATATGTTCGAGTTAGAATAGGTCCCCAGCAACCAATAGTGTTTGTAAGTAAATTGATCGGGTGGTCAAGACTCGGTAACTTCTCACAATATCGATTTGAATATCTGTTGAAATAGACAAAGACAATATTTCGCGAAGATATGTTTAATGAAAGTCAGCTGTCATGTGCCACCCAATTAAAAAAAACATGTGACAGAAGCTGTCTATATATTAACTCTTCAAGGGAGAAAGTATTATGGCTGTAGATTTACTCGAAACTTAGTTACTTGTACTTCCTGTTTGGATTATGTGACCTCCGGTATTGAAATATAGGTTGTCTGTGGCTCAAGCTTGATAAGGTACAAAATTCATAGTAACTCCCGTTATATGGACCTAATTGTCATTCTTTATTTAACAATAAAAAACATACGTTTACAATAATTGACTTTCCCAAAACAATTATTAACAAAGTTAACGTTTTATTTTACACAAGATCCTCCGCCGATGTAAAGGGGGTTACTGGGAGTGTTTCTCATGTTTTATTGACCCTTTTTCTTGTGTCGAAAAAGAGGCGTCAATAAATAAAAGCGACAAAACCCTTTCCAAATTCATAAGATATAAATAAGAGTCAATTGTACGATTCCGACTATATCATGAGCATGTGATTAAGAACCATCATTAGATGGTGATGATACCAGGTGTTCGCGAAAAGTTGAGCGTATCCTGCCTTCCGGTGGCACCCGTTACAAATGCTGGCAAAAGCAAGTCAAATGTTCACCTGTAAAAAACCAGGAACATATGGTACAAGTCAAAATAGGGAATTGCATCTGACATCATTTTTCACTGATGCGTCAAATCTTGAAATGTCGTCCACATATGTACCATAGAACGTTTTGAAAGCTTAACTGAGTTGTATGGCGCTCTTTGAAATCTTGGTAGCATGTTCGATTGTACTGTAACAGTTGTGAAATATAGACACCAGGAGCTGGAGCTGCAGGAATATTGCTCAATAAAATGCGTAAAAACACCGTTCACCGTCTTGAGCTTGATGGTGGAACTGGTGTATAGGCCAACAAAAAACGTTATTCCGATTTATTTGACGCTTCATTACCTCAGTACAACAGTCAAATTAATCAGCATCTAATGACAGTGTCACATTCCAAATCAAGAAGCTTATGAGATATATGTTATATGCCTTTTCTATGAATTAATACATTCAGACTGTCTTCAGTCCAATATGGCCGCCAAACGGCAGCGTCTATTGTGTGTCAGCGTCTATTGATGATGCGTCGTCCCAACGCTTTCTGTGAAGAACCTGGGCAGAAACGTCTCATTCGAAGCTACTAGAATCCAATATGGCTGTAACCAAAGCACAGTTTTGTGAATCACATGTTATTGCTACATACTGCTAAGTTGCAACCTTTTCTAAAGCAACCTTTATGACGAACTTTAGATAATTATGTACTAATAATGTGTATATTTATAATGCGCCAAATCAGCACCCTAAGCATGCCCAAAGCGCTACATTATTACCCCGGCCAATGGATCACTGTGCACGATTTTCACTCTCCACTCTCCTGGGGAGTATACAACCCAAGCTGCCTGTGAGGCGCTTGAAACTTACCAGACACATTACCATCTCATCCTACCGCGTGCCCATTCACTACTGGGTGAACAGAGGCACATCCAAGATGGCGGCAACAAATCGCGATTTCTAATAGCGGTTAGAGACTTTCGAAGTTGAAAGTAAGGAGACGATCTCGGAAAATTTGGATATTCCTGAAGCAGCTAGATTTAAAGGAAACAATTGCGGAAGATGTCAAATGAGATCTGAACATGTTGAATCCAATATGGCCGCAAATCACGTGACTTTGACATATGACCAATAACAGATGATCTTCAGCAGCCAAAAGCCCAGAAGTAGGACTAAACATGTTTTCTGATGACCTTGCACTACACAAAATATGTAGAGGTTGGAAGCGTTTAAACGGAGCAGATTTTGGCAGACCAGTACTGATAAAAATGGTAAAATGCATGGCCAAAACCTTCAATCCAATATGGCTGCCAAAAAATGCCATTTATCGACTTGGGACGTGGTGGCGAAATTGATGGGCACCTGACGACCATTGGTTTCTGAGACAGTTGATGGTAAAAGTTGCTTTCAGTGAATTAATTTTGGACTATCTGCCTAGACCATTGTGGCTTTTGTGTTATCTGCTTTGGATTGGTCCAGATGCTAATGAAGTCTTTTTATAGCGATTTTGGTCACTGGTTGTTCAGTTGTCTTTGGTACAAAACACTGCGGAATGATCAATGAACAAAATGTCTATAATACTAACTAGAACAAATACAATAGGGCCCTTATCTTAGACGGGGAGCCCTAATTATGCATTTGTTAGACTTTAAATCCTGATCTGAGACATTGTTTTGTTGCCTTGGGACTTCTTCAAAACAAGCATTTATCACAATATTGAAAGGCCCTGTGCTAAACACCAGTGTTCGCTACTTGGGGCACAGGTGGCCCTGTTGTTCAAGGAACCACAACTCACTGTGCAGATATGCGCGGTGCGTGATCTGATGATCGTAGGTTTGTCTCCCACTGTATAGTCCCTGTTTTGTCAGCACCATACCGGTGCCAGTGGGTTTCATGAAAATGTTTAAACGACCTGCGTCATTTTAGGCTTAAGTCACATGTAAAGCTGGCACGCCGTGTTCCCTACTAGAACATTTAATGTGCTGTCATTATTTGTGAAGGTTTCTGAAAGAAAACATAACAAAGCGTGCCACCAAGTTATCTAGAGCCTTAACACTTCACAACATACATGACATCCATGATTTGGTTTCTATTTGAGAAATTGATTCTTTCACAGTAAAGGTCACTTTTGTAAATATGACGCAAACATGAGGAGTTTTGGTTTTAGTTCATGAGAAAAGGGTCGCATTTACAATGAAAACAAACAAACATAATTCGTTGAACATTTTTTTGCCAATATATCAATAGTCAATTAAGTCGTATTCCACCATGAATTTGGGAATTTATGCAATTCTGAATGGTCAGTCTTAGGAATCAAATAACAATAACCACCTCTGATTTAAAACAACGGATGACACTGTGGAAGATAATAATAATAATAATAATAATAACAACAATAATAGAAAAGTCCTTCTTTCGCAGCAGTAATAGGCACATTCAAATAATTATATGTACATTTATGGGTCATAAGATGTAGGTTTGCGGTAAGCACAGAATTTAAAATATATACTGTTAAAAAAACCGAAAAGCAAATCCAGATTTGTGTGAGGTAGGAAAATACATTTATACGAGGAACCGTACAAGGTAGTGAACAAAACGTTGTGGAGAGAACACTTGGTGATTGTTGTCATCTCAGTTATCGGTACATAGGAAAAGTCCAAGGTGATGGTCAGCTACCATTAATAACGCGTATCTCTCCCGTTGGAATCGATAGCGGCCTGACATCTCCGGCCCATGGAAGAGACGAGTATGCGATTCACATCCTGGGAAATGGTAGCCCTGCAACGTAAAAGCCAACTGCTACAACGTCTGGGGTTGTGGTTGACGGCGGCGTAGCCGTCAATCCAATTCATCCCACAGGTGCTCTATCGGGTTAAAATAAGCGGATTTGGAGGGCCAGGGGAAACATCAACGTTGTTGTTGTGTAGACAGGCTCTTGTGATCCGTGCTGTATGCGTGTTAGAGCGTTGTCCTGCTGGAATACACCGTTGCCGTGGGCTGAAATTGGGAGGACGTGTGGTAGGAGAATTTCGTTGATGTATCGTTGAGCCGTAAGGTTGCCCTGGATATGGACCAAACCTGTCCTGTCATGATGAGAGATAGCGGCCCACATCATAACGCTTCCCCCACCAAACCTGTCCACCTGTACACCTGCAGTTTCCGGCGTAACGTTCTCTTCGACGTCTGTAGACCCGTGCTCTTCCATTCCCTCGACGGAGGAGAAATCTTGATCCGTCGCTGAACCAGACATCTCTCCATCGCAGTTGAGGCTATACCCTGTGTTGACGACACCAATGCAGTCGTTGTTGACGATGTTGTCGACTCAATATGACGCGTCGAACAGGACGTCTTGCTCGTAAACCTGCTGCTCTTAAACGGTTTCGTACGGTCTGGTCGGAGATTCTACGCAGTCCGGGTATTTGGGATGCGGTTGAGATGGCTGTGGTCGTCCTTTCACGTAGGTGGCACAGTCAGATGTAGCGATCTTGGGCGGGGTGGCTACTTTTGGTCGTCCCGACCTTGGCCGATCACGTGTCGACCCATGCTTTTGAAACCGATCCCATAGCCTTATGATGGTGCTGGGCGCTACATTGAAAACCCTGGCTACAGCTGATCGGGATTCCCCTGCCTGCAAGCGGCCTATGACGTTGTTTGTTTGCACTTCTGTTAATGTTGGCATGTTGTTGAACTGTCACTGTTCGATTGACGCAGATGCCAAGCAATCAAAAACCCTGCACTTTAATACCGTTCATAGTGCTGCTGCACGTGCAGTACGTACAGCACCAAGGGCCTTTTGTTAATGCACTGGGTGCGTTTTTCTCAATCGTAAGTGTTTCCCGGCTAATGGTTTGCATGTCCTTGTTGTGATCATTTTGATCCGGGAAATTTGTCACTGACGCTATAACACATTAAACCTCTTCGTTTTGCATTTGGTCCGCCTAATTTTGCTTTTAAGGCCAAAAATATCCGTATCGCGTTTCCTTTTTTTGAAGAGTATATGATGGATAACATTTTGTGTAGAAAACACGATAGAAATCGAGAGTGTGTATTTCAAGTTTTGAGGATATCATAGAGCTTGGTATTTGGCGCTTATCTATTGCCGCCTGCGACGTCAAATTTTCTGCGCAACAATGAGCGGTGTGACGTCGTAATAGTGACGAGCGGTGTAAAACTGAACCTTGCAATGCTTGATATTGTGTTACACTTTTTCTATGCCTGCCATGTATGCGAATATATTAGATAGCTACTCGATAAATGGCAAAGTAACAATGAAGAACGAAGCGTGGTTTATTTAGGAGTCGACTTTCACTTTGTGTGAGGTCATTGGAGTCGCAAGCTCCGACGTTCATACAGTTTGGCCCTTACTCTAAGAAGGTTCATACTCCAATGAACTCACACAAAGTGAAAGTCAATTCTTATAATTTTTTATCAAAATTTCTTACCTCAAAGGATGTAGACCAAGATCTAAACACAATTTTATTTAGTACGTGTGACTTCATGTTTACACTGACAGCCATACAACAACCAGCTATATCGCGGAGTAAAATAGTTCCTCAAAAAGAGAGATGACATGGGCGTATGGATGCACAACTTGCTCTTCAGAAACATCTTACGCAACACATGTGTTCAAATCATATCCTCATTACATGAGAAAGGTCTGTAAAGAACTACCTCAGTAAGTCAGTCACAATGACAGCGCGTCGGAATACATTTATTTACATCAAGTACAAGACGTCAAAATGGCCGACACGATAAACGTGACGGGAGAGATTTCCGAAGTTGTTAATGAACCTGTGGCGGTTACATGTGTTAGTTATCATTGATCAACTGGCCAATCATTGAAAGGTGAATAAAGATGCGTCAAACAGACACTAAAGTAAATTCATAGATTGCTGGAGACGGTCATAGTCAGCCTAGGCACGGATCGAGTCGATGCTACGATAGTTTAGATGTGCATTTCTTCGTTTATTCATTAGGATGGGCCGTAGCGAGGATATTCGTGAACAATAATGCAGTCACGCTCTCTGACATTTCTCAATGTATACTGAAACGATGACAGCACGTGGAGCCGTACAACCAATGTAAACAAAGGATAACTACGCAAAAACAAGTAGATGTTCACGTATGAGGATACTTTCTTAATGAACCGTAACCATTCTTTGACATTTGTTTATGACAATGTGTAGACTTGTCAAACATGAAACGGATGAAAAGCATATGCAATATCTTGAATGGACTGTGAAAGATGTGACGAATCGTCACATGGCGCTGGCCTGTGGCAGAGGTACTATGCTGGCTGGCTGCCGGCCGCAAGGAACTCTGGGTAGGAGAGTGCCCCGGATCTTCACGGGTCGAATGTGGAAGTAGTCCGTCAGTGTTTACGTCATTTCAAGAACACGGCCTCGTGAAAAACGTATGAACGTCAAATTGTGTCGTTCATACACTTATGAACGTCAATTTCGCGGTCATGTGACCGACCTCTCGTCCAATGGAAAAGTCGTATATCGTGTAAACTTCAAATTTAAAAAATATTTCATGATAAAACATTGTTCTATCATGACGTCACATCTGGAGATTCGAACGTGCGCTCGCAACTTGATGACGTCCTATATTTGACGTTATTTTTGAGAGAGGGGTGTCTAGTGAGTTGGTCCCCATAGACGTAGCTGGGCAACGCAGATAAACGCGATGGCCGAACGATCGCATCCAAAAGCGGGAGATATGACAATCGGTATTGGGAGAAAAAGGACAGGTAATCGACGTGAGGATTGTGAGAAGATGCCCCTGTGTATAAAATAGACTTGTCCGACATTGACGAGGTCGGATTCTTTTGAGGGAGTCATCATTATTTAAATACGGGTAAATATTGTTAAAGCGTGTACAGTTTATCATCATGCTTAAAGAGGCAGTACATAATGTCGATATCTCATATAAGAAATAAACGACTATAAGTCGTTGTTTATCGTACAATAAAACAATGCAGTGAGAATAAACCATGAAGGGCGCAGCTCCCACTCGTCCTTATTTCATAAATAACACGCAGATGTAAAGACAATAGTGTTCAAGCACATGAAGCGCAATTATTTGTTTAAAGGCTGTTATCGGTGTTCACCGAAGTGAAACTGCCAATCCTTTCAAAACACTGGATTTACCCATGCCGCTTCACTCAGTATCTTCGCTGGGACTAAAGAGTCATGGTGGAAGGGAGATAAAAGCTTTTTAAGTACTGTGCGGTCGCTTCCAAACTCAACCAGGCGCGGTTAAATGTACAGGTAACCTCGCTCTAAATTGAAAACACAGTACGTTTATCGTTTAATTATTGTTTGAAACATGCCACCAAATGATTAGGTATAATGCTGTTGCCTTTATACACGCCAACATGATTTCCATCATTATTGATAAGAATGCCTTTATTGAAACCTTTCCAACATGTACGTCAACGGTCTGTCACTCATAACGAGTATGTTTAACAAATAACATTATTTGGGAATGGCATTGACAGGAACAAAGAGTTTGCAAGAAAATGGAATTAAGTAATTAAGTTACATATTTACAAATGAAAAATGCATTTTGTTTTTGGAACATTGGTCACGCCCATAATCCCCTCTCATAATGCTTCCTCTTCTATAACATTTAATGCCTTTAATATGATATAATTTAGGCAAGGCATCATGATAGACATTTTTAGATGAAGTTTGTCTTCCTTTCCTTTTCATCTGCCCCACCAAACATTCTGAAAAGAGGATTAATGATTTAGTCTTATGATAAATTTGACTTCATCCCTCTTAGACACATGTACCAAATGTTATTTGAATATTAGTTTTGGTTGGATACTGTTTCCATTAGAGGATATCATATCATGGATTTCTTCCACGTGAGTACTGCCCCTTTGTCAAATGGTATAACGTCAAAGCTGAAGAGATAATACATATATTGCAAGTGATTCCATTTGATTGGATAAATAGGCATTTTTCTTGCGTTTATGTTACCTTACACCTAAAAACATAGACCCAGAAGGCTATGTTGCTGACTTATGAAGAAATACTTTCAAAACACTTCAATCTTATTTTGGTACAAATATAGTCAGTGAATATTGTTGCAAAAGATTCTAAGAAAATGAAAGAAAATGTATTTTTAAAACATCGTTTACGATAACTATGATGAGATGCCTGAAAAGTATTTGGATCTTCTATTTGTCATTACATTCAAAGGTTTAAGCTTCGTGACCTGTGTTTCTTAAGTATACGATTTTTAAGTTATCTGTAAAATTTTAGGTTTTTTAATATCAAAGAAAATCGTATATAAAGCGTCTTCAAGGAAACTACAAGTCAAATTTCCACTTCATCAGCCAAGCAGTATCAGAGAACAGAGGTGAAGGTAGTTAAGTTCTTTCACCTGCAAAAGTCAGTGTTTAACAGAATAATACTTCAAACACGTCAAAAGTTAAAAAGTATGAATTTAATACCATACAACGGTCCACCTTTATAATTCAGGCGCCCGTTCCACAAAATTATCATAGCGCTAAGGTTATAGCAACTCCCATACTTTAACTTAGACTAACGACTGTCGTTGCGCCTTGTGGGATGGGGCCTTGCACCTCAAAGTTTACAATCACGTCACAATAACACCCGATGACGTAATTTGTGGAATTTTGTTGCAAGATCCATCGGCGAAACAATGCCATGTGACGTCAGCATAACAAAAAGGTTGCTGAGGTCATCGAGTGTGCATAAGCTCCTCTCAGTGATCTATCATCTCAACACCCAATGTCGTTGAATAAGCCAAGGGATGTTGAGAGTTTTCAATCTTTGTTCGTGAAACGTGTTCCGAGAGTACATAAGCACGCGTTTTGGTATTACACAATGTGTAATACACACAATGTGTAATACAACTGTATGTTTATTAAACGGGTGATCTGTTCACGGGCAAGTAATAAATTGTAGTATTTTGTTGCCAATCACACCGGAGAAACAATGCCCTGTGACGTCAGGGGTCATCGAGTGTGCATAAGCTCCACTCAATGACCTGTCATCTTTTCACGCAATGTCGTTGTTTTGGCCCACAAATGTTGAGAGTTTTGAATATTTTGTTAGACAATATAGCCTGCGGCGGGGCATTTTATAGCAAGAGCTAGTTTAGGAAATCTCTTTTATTTTCAATATATTTTTATTTCGATTTTTTTTTATTAAATGGCTAAAATGATCATAAAATGGAACAAATATACATATATAATTTTTTTTGATCAATTAATGTCCATTATTATGCATAGGAATGCAGTTTTTTAGGTATATTATTTTGAAGCTGAACACATCCAAACGACGCCGTTGTTGGTGTAGGTTACCCCGAACTCTTTCCTTAGCCATTGGATCCCCTTAACGATCAATCAGCCCTTTAGGGTAAGGGACCGGTTTCGTGGCTATTAAATTACCCAAACTCTGTTCTTATAGAGTAGTGGCCAGACCTTCAAACTGCCGACATACCCCTCCCCATAGTAGAACAAAGCAAACTTAGATTTTCCTTATGTTTTTGTATCCAACAGACTAGAAAATGATACATGTAGTTGTGATCAAATGTTTTGGTGGCAGATACTGTTTTGGGGTCAAATGCAATTTTCTTTTGTAAAAATAGAGAAAATCAAATAAAGTCACCTAAAAAGGTAGTCTATGCATTGAGTTCTTATCTTTATCATTTATGTGATAGTTTACACGCAGTAGACTTGAATTATTAGTATTTTTATAATTATAGCCTCTCACAAATTGAGTTATTAGTTAAAAGAAGCCAAATATAGTAAACTTGGCCTTATTTTCATTTTCCAATTATTTGAAAATGAACCGTAATTAACTATTTTGTATTATCAACCAAGCCATTTGATATCTCAAAATAAGCTGACAAGTCTTATGATGAGACGGCGGTATTCATGTTCCATATAACTTTTAAGACTTAAAATAATGGTATTATGTTACCCCTTCCCCCATTTTGTCAAAATGTGCAATTTTGTATTCCCATTGTTAATATTAATAATAGATTTATACAACACATACAAATCACCATTTGCAAATACCTTTTCTATGTAGGATATTATTTAAGGTTTGCCTAAAATCAATGATTGTTTAAACCACCGAGGAGGTACATTTGAAGGTCAATGTCACTTGGAAGGTCAAGTTCTTAATGAAAATATGAATAGTATAAAAATGCTGCAAATGCACATACGACTTTCATTACTGGTTCGTTCTGGGTATGCTTGGTAAAGCCCTATATTTTGTGAAGGTATAAATATAAAAACCGGTTTTTAGTTCACATAACTCAAATGTTATGTTGAAAATGTTTATTTTTGTTTGCTATTCAGCCATTTCCGCATGTATCATCATGCAATTTGATATGCGGCAATTATGTGGTTTTTGGAATAACAATTGGTAAATTTTAACATGGCCGCTATTGTCCTTTCACAAGGTGAGATACTAACCTTGTGGCTTTATTCTTAAGGTTATACCTCCATAAACGCAAAATATATTGTCAATTTCTAAACAAATGCTTATATAAAGGTTTATGGTGTCAAACCAATTATATCCTCTAAGGTTGGGTTCTGTGTCGAACATGAGTTCAAGGGTAAGTCATATCACGGTGTTAAACAAAAATAACGGTGTTTACCCTGATGTGGACTGTCATATGTGACATTGTTTTCCTCTAGGGGGACTGTCATCAAAGACGGTGTTGATCTAGATACAGACTGGCATCTCAGACGGTGTTGATATAGATACAGACTGGCATCTCAGACGGTGTTGATCTAGATGCAGTCTGGCATCTACGAGGGGCGATTGATAAGTTCTATGCCTAACAAAGAAAACAAAGACAGTTTGATACCTAAGCTTTTTATTTTTCGACATAGTCCCCTTTAATGTCAACACACTTCTGCCAGCGATGTTGCAATGCCATTATGCCACTTTTGTAGAAGTCAACTTCTTGGTCACTCAAAAAGTTGTTAACCTCTGTAATGACGTCATCATCTGACTGGAAATGAGTTCCAGCTAAATGCCTTTTAAACTGTAGGAACAGATGAAAGTCCGACGGAGCCAAATCAGGTGAATAAGGTGGATGTTGGAGAAGTTCAAAGCCACACTCATGGATTTTGGCCATTGCTATCAGTGATGTGTGTGCTGGAGCATTGTCGTGATGATAAAGCACACCTTTCGTCAACTTTCCAAGTCGCGTAACTTTGATTTTCTCTCTTAACTGTCTCAGAAGTTCCACATAGTAAGCCCCTGTAACAGTACGGCCTTTAGGAAGCCAGTCCACCATGATCACACCTTCAGAATCCCAAAACACGGATGCCATGACTTTCCAAGCTGAAGGCACAGACTTTGCTTTCTTTGGAGTAGGAGATGTTTCCACTGTTTCGACTGTTATTTTGATTTAGGTTCAAAGCGGTGGACCCATGTTTCGTCCATTGTAACAAATCGTTTGAGAAAGTTATCTGGATCACCTTAAAAAAGCTTAAGGTTTCTCCCTTGAGATATTCTCTCTTTGACGTTTCTGATCAGCTGTCAACAGTTTGGGGGACCCATCGAGCAGAAACCTTGTGCATTCCTAGAATATCTGTCAGAATGAAATGCACTCGCTCCTGAGAGATGTCCACTAAGTTGGCTATCCGTCGCTGTGTCACTCGTCGTTCGTCCATGACTATGTCCAGGATTCGCTGTACCATTTCAGGTGTTGAAGACACAACAGGTGGACCAGGACGCCCACGTTTTTACTCTGCCACCCATCTTTTCACTTTTGCATATGACGGGGCATCTTCCCCTAGTGTGGATAACATATACTCATATATGGCATTGGGTGTTAAGCCTTTCTTGTAAAGGTATTTGATAAGAGCTCGCTTTTCCTGTGTCTCCATTTTAAGTCATCTAATAACCCCCCTTGCAGTTAAAAGCTTATACTAAACTAAATAATGTATCAACAATCCTCCTGTGTATGTCACTGTATTTGATCAGTCTATCACCACCACAAAGGAATTCATCCGTACCACACTCCTTCGGAGGTAGGCTCACAACTTATCAATCGCCCCTCGTAAGACGGTGTTGATCTAGATGCAGACTGGCATCGAAGACGGTGTTAATCTAGATGCAGACTGGCATCTAAGACGGTGTTGATCTTGATACAGACTGGCATCTAAGACGGTGTTAATCTACATAAAGACTGTCATCTAAGAAGGTGTTGATCTAGATACAGACTGGCATCTAAGAAGGTGATAATCTAGACACTGGCATCTGAGACGGTGTTGATCTAGTTGCAGACTGGCATCAAAGACGGTTTTGGTCTAGATGCAGACTGGCATCGAAGACGGTGTTGATCTAGATACAGACTGGCATCTTAGACGGTGTTGATTTTGATGCAGACTGGCATCTTAGACGGTGTTGATCTAGATACAGACTGGCATTGAAGACGGTGTTGATCTAGATAAAGACTGGCATCTAATAAAGGTGTTGATTTAGATGCAGACTGGCATCTTAGACGGTGTTGATCTAGATACAGACTGGCATCTAAGAAGGTGTTGATCTAGATAAAGACTGGCATCTAAGACGGTGTTAATCTAGATAAAGACTGGCATCTAAGACGGTGTTTTTCTAGATGCAGACTGGCATCTAAGACGGTTTTGGTCTAGATGCAGACTGGCATCGAAGACGGTTTTGATCTTGATACAGACTGGCATCTTAGACGGTGTTGATCTAGATACAGACTGGCATTGAAGACGGTTTTGATCTAGATAAAGACTGGCATCTATGAAGGTGGTGATCTAGATGCAGACTGGCATCTAAGACGGTGTTGATCTAGTTAAAGACTGGCATCGAAGACGGTGTTGATCTTGATGCAGACTGGCATCTAAGACGGTTCTCTTCCAAAACCTCGTCAAGCCAGATATAAACAACAAACACAAAATGTGGCTTCCCCTGTGGCACACGCCGAGGCATTTACTCTGCATGAAATTTCCTTTTACAAACACCAGTGGCGTCACTAGCCTTGATCTATATGAGTGATCTCAGGACCACGCCAGTCACCGACTCTGTAACATCTTACTGTAAGATACATGCATGTACCAGGTACCATCCATGCTTTGCGGTTCAGAACCATACTCGTCACTGTGACGACATTTGTCTTGCATCAAGACTGCCAACACCTGACAACAGAAAATGTTCATAACCATAACGCACAGGACAAACATAAAATAAACAGACCGCACTGTAACGGCGACACCACAGGAGAGATTGAACTACCCGGGCTTTACAATTCCTATATATACCCCTCACGGTTGCGCCCTCTACCGGGAATAACCTCCCTTTATATCTGGCTTTACCTTCAAGAGAAATCAATTTCAGTCTAATTCACTCTGTTCAACCGAATGAAATTTCATTGTTGATCTAGATACAGACTGGCATCAAAGACGGTGTCAATCTAGATAAAGACTGGCATCTAAGACGGTGTTTTTCTAGATGCAGACTGGCATCTAAGACGGTTTTGGTCTAGATAAAGACTGGCATCTTGGACGGTGTTGATCTTGATGCAGACTGGCATCTTAGACGGTGTTGATCTAGATAAAGACTGGCATCTAAGAAAGGTGTTGATTTAGATGCAGACTGGCATCTTAGACGGTGTTGATCTTGATGCAGACTGGCATTGAAGACGGTGTTGATCTAGATAAAGACTGGCATCTAAGAAAGGTGTTGATTTAGATGCAGACTGGCATCTTAGACGGTGTTGATCTAGATCAGGACTGGCATCTAAGAAGGTGTTGATCTAGATACAGACTGGCATCTAAGAAGGTGTTAATCTTGATAAAGACTGGCATCTAAGACGGTGTTTTTTCTAGATGCAGACTGGCATCTAAGACAGTTTTGGTCTAGATGCAGACTGGCATCGAAGACGGTGTTGATCTTGATGCAGACTGGCATCTTAGACGGTTTTGATCTAGATAAAGACTGGCATCTAAGAAGGTGTTGATCTAGATAAAGACTGGCATCTAAGACGGTGTTGATCTAGATAAAGACTGGCATCGAAGACGGTGTTGATCTTGATGCAGACTAGCATCTTAGACGATGTTGATCTAGATACAGACTGGCATTGAAGACGGTGTTAATCTAGATACAGACTGGCATTGAAGACGGTGTTAATCTAGATACAGACTGGCATCTGAGACGGTTTTGATATAGATACAGACTGGCAACTAAGACGATGTTGATCTAGATGCAGACTGGCATCTAAGACGGTGTGGATCTAGATACAGACTGGCATCTGAGACGGTGTTGATCTAGATACAGACTGGTATCTAAGACGGTGTTGATCTAGATAAAGACTGGCATCTAAGACGGTGTTGATCTAGATACAGACTGGCACCTAAGACGGTGGTGATCTAGATACAGACTGGCATCGAAGACGGTGTTGATCTTGATGCAGACTGCCATCTTAGACGGTGTTGATCTAGATACAGACTGGCATTGAAGACGGTGTTAATCTAGATGCAGACTGGCATCTGAGACGGTGTTGATCTAGATACAGACTGGCATCTACGACGGTGTTGATCTAGATACAGACTGGCATCTGAGACGGTTTTGATATAGATACAGACTGGCATCTAAGACGATGTTGATCTAGATGCCGACTGGCATCTAAGACGGTGTTGATCTAGATACAGACTGGCATCTGAGACGGTGTTGATCTAGATACAGACTGGTATCTAAGACGGTGTTGATCTAGATAAAGACTGGCATCTGAGACGGTGTTGATCTAGATACAGACTGGCACCTAAGACGGTGTTGATCTAGATACAGACTGCCATCTATGACGGTGTTGATCTAGATACAGACTGGCATCTGAGACGGTTTTGATATAGATACAGACTGGCATTGAAGACGGTTTTGATCTAGATAAAGACTGGCATCTAAGAAGGTGTTGATCTAGATGCAGACTGGCATCTAAGACGGTGTTGATCTAGATAAAAACTGGCATCGAAGACGGTGTTGATCTTGATGCAGACTGGCATCTTAGACGGTGTTGATCTAGATACAGACTGGCATTGAAGACGGTGTTAATCTAGATGCAGACTGGCATCTGAGACGGTGTTGATCTAGATACAGACTGGCATCTACGACGGTGTTGATCTAGATACAGACTGGCATCTAAGACGGTGTTGATATAGATACAGACTGGCATCTAAGACGATGTTGATCTAGATGCAGACTGGCATCTAAGACGGTGTTGATCTAGATACAGACTGGCATCTGAGACGGTGTTGATCTAGATAAAGACTGGTATCTAAGACGGTGTTGATCTAGATAAAGACTGGCATCTTAGACGGTGTTGATCTAGATACAGACTGGCACCTAAGACGGTGTTGATCTAGATACAGACTGCCATCTATGCTGGTGTTGATCTAGATACAGACTGGCATCTGAGACGGTTTTGATATAGATACAGACTGGCATCTAAGACGGTGTTGATCTAGATACAGACTGGCATCGAAGACGGTGTTCATCTAGATAAAGACTGGCATCTAAGAAGGTGTTGACCTTGATGCAGACTGGCATCAGAGACAGTGTTGATCTAAATACAGACTGGCATCTAAGACGGTGTTAATCTAGATGCAGACTGGCATCTAAGACGGTGTTAATCTTGATACAGACTGGCATCTAAGACGGTGTTGATCTAGATACAGACTGGCATTTAAGACGGTGTTGATCTGGATAAAGACTGGCATCTAAGAAGGTGTTGATCTAGATAAAGACTGGCATCTGAAAAGGTGTTAATGTAGATAAAGACTGGCATCTAAGACGGGTTTTTTTCCAGATACAGACTGGCATCTAAGACGGTGTTGATCTAGATACAGACTGGCATCTAAGACGGTTTTGGTCTAGATAAAGACTAGTTTCGAAGACGGTGTTGATCTAGATACAGACTGGCATCTGAGACGGTGTTGATCTAGATGCAGACTGGCATCTAAGACGGTGTTGATCTAGATACAGACCGGCATCTAAGACGGTGTTGATCTAGATACAGACTGGCATCTAAGACGGTGTTGATCTGGATACAGACTGGCACCTAAGACGGTGTTAATCTAGATTCAGAGTGGCATTGAAAACGGTGTTAATCTAGATACAGACTGGCATCTGAGACGGTGTTAATCTAGATTCAGACTGGCACCTAAGTCGGTGTTAACCTAGATGCAGACTGGCACCTAAGAGGGTGTTGATCTAGATACAGACTGGCATCTGAGACGGTGTTAATCTAGATGCAGACTGGCATCTAAGAAGGTGTTGATCTAGATACAGACTGGCATCAAGACGGTGTTGATCTTGATGCAGACTGGCATCTTAGACGGTGTTGATCTAGATAAAGACTGGCATCTAAGAAGGTGTTGATCTAGATGCAGACTGGCATTGAAGACGGTGTTAATCTAGATACAGACTGGCATCTGAGACGGTTTTCATATAGATACAGACTGGCAACTAAGACGATGTTGATCTAGATACAGACTGGCATCTGAGACGGTGTTGATCTAGATACAGACTGGTATCTAAGACGGTGTTGATCTAGATAAAGACTGGCATCTAAGACGGTGTTGATCTAGATACAGACTGGCATCGAAGACGGTGTTCATCTTGATGCAGACTGCCATCTTAGACGGTGTTGATCTAGATACAGACTGGCATCGAAGACGGTGTTCATCTTGATGCAGACTGCCATCTTAGACGGTGTTGATCTAGATACAGACTGGCATTGAAGACGGTGTTAATCTAGATGCAGACTGGCATCTGAGACGGTGTTGATCTAGATACAGACTGCCATCTACGACGGTGTTGATCTAGATACAGACTGGCATCTGAGACGGTTTTGATATAGAGACAGACTGGCATTGAAGACGGTTTTGATCTAGATAAAGACTGGCATCTAAGAAGGTGTTGATCTAGATGCAGACTGGCATCTAAGACGGTGTTGATCTAGATAAAGACTGGCATCGAAGACGGTGTTGATCTTGATGCAGACTGGCATCTTAGACGGTGTTGATCAAGATACAGACTGGCATTGAAGACGGTGTTAATCTAGATGCAGACTGGCATCTGAGACGGTGTTCATCTAGATACAGACTGGCATCTACGACGGTGTTGATCTAGATACAGACTGGCACCTAAGACGGTGTTGATCTAGATACAAACTGGCATCTAAGACGGTGTTGATATAAAAAAAGACTGGCATCTAAGACGGTGGTGATCTGGATACAGACTGGCACCTAAGACGGTGTTGATCTAGATACAGACTGGCATCTAAGACAGTGTTGATCTAGATACAGACTGGCATCCGAGACGGTGTTGATCTAGATGCAGACTGGCATCTAAGACGGTGTTGATCTAGATACAGACTGGCATCTGAGACGGTGTTGATCTAGATACAGACTGGCATCTAAGACGGTGTTGATCTAGATACAGACTGGCACCTAAGACGGTGTTGATCTAGATACAGACTGGCATCTAAGACGGTGATAATCTAGATAAAGACTGGCATCTGAGACGTAGTTAATCTAGATGCAGACTGGCATCTAAGACGGTGTTGATCTAGATACAAACTGGCATCTAAGACGGTGTTGATATAGATAAAGGCTGGCATCTAAGACGGTGTTGATCTGGATACAGACTGGCATCTAAGGCGGTGTTGATCTAGATGCAGACTGGCATCTGAGACGGTTTTGATATAGATACAGACTGGCATCTAAGACGGTGCTGATCTAGATAAAGACTGGCATCTAAGACTGTGTTGGTCTAGATAAAGACTGGCATCTGAGACGGTATTAATCTAGATGTAGACTGGCATCTAAGACGGTGTTGATCTAGATACAGACTGGCATCTGAGACGGTTTTGATATAGATACAGACTGGCATCTAAGACGGTGCTGATCTAGATAAAGACTGGCATCTAAGACGGTGTTGATCTAGATACAGACTGGCATCTAAGACGGTGTTGATCTGGATACAGACTGGCATTGAAGACGGTGTTGATCTAGATTCAGAGTGGCATTGAAGACGGTGTTGATATAGATAAAGACTTGCATCTAAGACGGTGTTGATCTAGATACAGACTGGCATCTAAGACGGTGTTGATCTAAATACAGACTGGCATCTAAGACGGTGTTAATCTAGATGCAGACTGGCATCTAAGACGGTGTTAATCTTGATACAGACTGGCATCTAAGACGGTGTTGATCTAGATACAGACTGGCATAAAGACGGTGTTGATCTAGATGCAGACTGGCATCAAAGACGGTGTTGATCTAGATAAAGACTGGCATCTAAGAAGGTGTTGATCTAGATAAAGACTGGCATCTAAGAAGGTGTTTTTTTCTAGATACAGACTGGCATCTAAGACGGTGTTGATCTAGATACAGACTGGCATCTAAGACAGTGTTGATCTAGATACAGACTGGCATCTAAGACGGTTTTGGTCTAGATAAAGACTGGTTTCTAAGACGGTGTTGATCTAGATACAGACTGGCATCTGAGACGGTGTTGATCTAGATGCAGACTGGCATCTAAGACGGTGTTGATCTAGATACAGACTGGCATCTAAGACGGTGTTGATCTAGATACAGACTGGCATCTAAGGCGGTGTTGATCTAGATTCAAAGTGGCATTGAAGACGGTGTTAATCTAGATAAAAACTGGCATCTGAGACGTAGTTAATCTAGATGCAGACTGGCATCTAAGACGGTGTTGATCTAGATACAAACTGGCACCTAAGACGGTGTTGATCTAGATGCAGACTGGCATCTGAGACGGTGTTGATCTGGATACAGACTGGCACCTAAGACGGTGTTAATCAAGATACAGACTGGCATCTGAGACGGTGTTAATCTAGATGCAGACTGGCACCTAAGTCGGTGTGAATCTAGATACAGACTGGCATCTGAGACGGTGTTGATCTGGATACAGACTGGCATTGAAGACGGTGTTGATCTAGATTCAGAGTGGCATTGAAGACGGTGTTGATATAGATAAAGACTTGCATCTGAGACGGTGTTGATCTAGATGCAGACTGGCATCTGAGACGGTGTTGATCTAGATGCAGACTGGCACCTAAGACGGTGTTGATCTAGATACAGACTGGCATCTGAGACGGTGTTGATCTGGATACAGACTGGCATTGAAGACGGTGTTGATCTAGATTCAGAGTGGCATTGAAGACGGTGTTGATATAGATAAAGACTTGCATCTAAGACGGTGTTGATCTAGATACAAACTGGCATCTAAGACGGTGTTGATCTAAATACAGACTGGCATCTAAGACGGTGATAATCTAGATGCAGACTGGCATCTAAGACGGTGTTAATCTTGATACCGACTGGCATCAAAGACGGTGTTGATCTAGATAAAGACTGGCATCTAAGAAGGTGT
The DNA here is from genome assembly GCF_023055435.1 of Haliotis rufescens. Taxonomy (NCBI): domain Eukaryota; kingdom Metazoa; phylum Mollusca; class Gastropoda; order Lepetellida; family Haliotidae; genus Haliotis; species Haliotis rufescens. The sequence goes on from NW_025964383.1 coordinate 2,907,736, forward strand.
TGATCTAGATAAAGACTGGCATCTAAGAAGGTGTTTTCTTCTACATACAGACTGGCATCTAAGACGGTGTTGATCTAGATACAGACTGGCATCTAAGACGGTTTTGGTCTAGATAAAGACTGGTTTCTAAGACGGTGTTGATCTAGATACAGACTGGCATCTGAGACGGTGTTGATCTAGATGCAGACTGGCATCTAAGACGGTGTTGATCTAGATACAGACTGGCATCTAAGACGGTGTTGATCTAAATACAGACTGGCATCTAAGACGGTGTTAATCTAGATGCAGACTGGCATCTAAGACGGTGTTGATCTAGATACAAACTGGCACCTAAGACGGTGTTGATCTAGATGCAGACTGGCATCTGAGACGGTGTTGATCTGGATACAGACTGGCACCTAAGACGGTGTTAATCAAGATACAGACTGGCATCTGAGACGGTGTTAATCTAGATGCAGACTGGCACCTAAGTCGGTGTGAATCTAGATACAGACTGGCATCTGAGACGGTGTTGATCTGGATACAGACTGGCATTGAAGACGGTGTTGATCTAGATTCAGAGTGGCATTGAAGACGGTGTTGATATAGATAAAGACTTGCATCTGAGACGGTGTTGATCTAGATGCAGACTGGCATCTGAGACGGTGTTGATCTAGATGCAGACTGGCACCTAAGACGGTGTTGATCTAGATACAGACTGGCATCTGAGACGGTGTTGATCTGGATACAGACTGGCATTGAAGACGGTGTTGATCTAGATTCAGAGTGGCATTGAAGACGGTGTTGATATAGATAAAGACTTGCATCTAAGACGGTGTTGATCTAGATACAAACTGGCATCTAAGACGGTGTTGATCTAAATACAGACTGGCATCTAAGACGGTGATAATCTAGATGCAGACTGGCATCTAAGACGGTGTTAATCTTGATACCGACTGGCATCAAAGACGGTGTTGATCTAGATAAAGACTGGCATCTAAGAAGGTGTTGATCTAGATAAAGACTGGCATCTAAGAAGGTGTTTTCTTCTACATACAGACTGGCATCTAAGACGGTGTTGATCTAGATACAGACTGGCATCTAAGACGGTTTTGGTCTAGATAAAGACTGGTTTCTAAGACGGTGTTGATCTAGATACAGACTGGCATCTGAGACGGTGTTGATCTAGATGCAGACTGGCATCTAAGACGGTGTTGATCTAGATACAGACTGGCATCTAAGACGGTGTTGATCTAAATACAGACTGGCATCTAAGACGGTGTTAATCTAGATGCAGACTGGCATCTAAGACGGTGTTAATCTTGATACCGACTGGCATCTAAGACGGTGTTGATCTAGATACAGACTGGCATAAAGACGGTGTTGATCTAGATGCAGACTGGCATCAAAGACGGTGTTGATCTAGATAAAGACTGGCATCTAAGAAGGTGTTGATCTAGATAAAGACTGGCATCTAAGAAGGTGTTTTTTTCTAGATACAGACTGGCATCTGAGACGGTGTTGATCTAGATGCAGACTGGCATCTAAGACGGTGTTGATCTAGATACAGACTGGCATCTAAGGCGGTGTTGATCTGGATACAGACTGGCACCTAAGACGGTGTTGATCTAGATTCAAAGTGGCTTTGAAGACGGTGTTAATCTAGATAAAAACTGGCATCTGAGACGTAGTTAATCTAGATGCAGACTGGCATCTAAGACGGTGTTAATCTAGATGCAGACTGGCACCTAAGTCGGTGTGAATCTAGATACAGACTGGCATCTGAGACGGTTGTCATCTAGATGCAGACTGGCACCTAAGACGGTGTTGATCTAGATACAGACTGGCATCTGAGACGTTGTCAATCTATATGCAGACTGGCATCTAAGAATGTGTTGATCTAGATACAGACTGGCATCGAAGACGGTGTTGATCTAAATAAAGACTGGCATCTTACACGGTGTTGATCTAAATAAAGACTGGCATCTAAGAAGGTGTTGATCTAGATAAAGACTGGCATCGAAGACGGTGTTGATCTTGATGCAGACTGGCATCTTAGACGGTGTTGATCTAGATACAGGCTGGCATTGAAGACGGTGTTGATCTAGATACAGACTGGCATCTGAGACGGTGTTAATCTAGATGCAGACTGGCATCTTAGACGGTGTTGATCTAGATACAGAGTGGCATTGAAGACGGTGTTAATCTAGATAAAGACTGGCATCTAAGACGATGTTGACCTAGATGCAGACTGGCATCTAAGTCGGTGTTGATCTAGATACAGACTGGCATCTTAGACGGTGTTGATCTAGAAACAGACTGGCATCTAAGACGGTGTTGATCTAGATAAAGACTGGCATCTAAGACGGTGTTGATCTAGATACAGACTGGCACCTAAAACGTTGTTAATCTAGATGCAGACTGGCATCTGAGACGGTGTTCATCTAGATACAGACTGGCATCTACGACGGTGTTGATCTAGATACAGACTGGCACCTAAGACGGTGTTGATCTAGATTCAGAGTGGCATTGAAGGCGGTGTTAATCTAGATAAAGACTGGCATCTGAGACGTAGTTAATCTAGATGCAGACTGGCATCTAAGACGGTGTTGATCTAGATACAAACTGGCATCTAAGACGGTGTTGATCTAGATAAAGACTGGCATCTAAGACGGTGGTGATCTGGATACAGACTGGCATCTAAGAAGGTGTTTTTTTCTAGATACAGACTGGCATCTAAGACGGTGGTGATCTAGATAAAGACTGGCATCTAAGAAGGTGTTTTTTTCTAGATACAGACTGGCATCTAAGACGGTGTTGATCTAGATACAGACTGGCATCTGAGACGGTGTTGATCTAGATGCAGACTGGCATCTAAGACGGTGTTGATCTAGATACAGACTGGCATCTGAGACGGTGTTGATCTAGATACAGACTGGCATCTAAGATGGTGTTGATCTATATACAGACTGGCACCTAAGACGGTGTTGATCTAGATACAGACTGGCATCTAAGACTGTGTTGCTCTAGATAAAGACTGGCATCTGAGACGGTGTTAATCTAGATGCAGACTGGCATTTGAGACAGTGTTGATCTAGATACAGACTGGCATCTAAGACGGTGTTGGTCAAGATAAAGACTGGCATCTGAGACGGTGTTGATCTAGATGTAGACTGGCATTTAAAACGGTAATGATCAAAATACAGACAGGCATCTAAGACGGTGTTGATCTGGATGCAGCCTGGCATGTAGTACTTATGTGTAGCTAAAACCGCTACTGACAACATGTGTACAATCTAGAACTCTACGAATGTTGACTACATGCCTACATGCTTTTACTGTACTTCTGTTGACTACAGGTCCACATGCTTTAACTGTACGTTTGTTCAGGTCAATTTGTTTGCATTTAGAATGAATCTGTTAATAACTTTGTTTTCCGTAAATATATATATAATTGCATTCTCAGAGACCCGAACCGAGGTCCAGACGAAGTGTCATTGGGGATCTGGCCAGAATATTCCGAAAAACAACAGTATCTTGAACTCAACCTCAACCTGCTGAAGTTAGATGCAGCACTGAACGTCGGGACTGGACCAAGGACCAAACAGTGTGCATTCTGGAAACACTACCTACCTCGACTTGTTGCCGGAACAGGTAACAGTAGTGTTACTTCACCCTCCCCCAGCATGCTTTCTTTAACACAGTTCTGTTAAATAAACACTGACAAGTCTGACATTATATGACTTCCCCATATATTCTAAAAAGGCTTTACACACGTTCACTTGTACTCCGATCACATATACCACAACATTGGGCTTTTTGCTCTTTTTGGGTAACTTTCATGACCATGTATATGTAAGACAACGCATTGCTATCAACCTCTGCTTCATCATGTGACATAACTCTGCCATTAACTCCTAACTCATCATGTGAAATGGCATTGCCATCAATCCCTGCCTCATCATGTATGACATAGCATTGCCATCAACCCCTGCCTCATCATGTGACATAACACTGCCATCAACCCCTGCCTCATCATGTATGACATAACATTGCCATCAACCCCTGCCTCATCATGTCTGACATAACATTGCTATCAACCCCTGCCTAATCATGTGACATAGCAATGCTATCAAACCCTGCCTAATCATGTGACATAGCATTGCCATCAACCCCTGCCTCATCATGTGTGACATAGCATTGCTATCAACTCCTGCCTCATCATGTGACATAGCATTGCCATCAACCCCTGCCTAATCATGTGACATAGCATTGCTATCAACCCCTGCCTCATCATGTATGACATAGCATTGCTATCAACTCCTGCCCCATCATGTATGACATAGCATTGCCATCAACCCCTGCCTCATCATGTATGACATAGCATTGCTATCAACCCCTGCCTCATCATGTATGACATAGCATTGCCATCAACCCCTGCCTCATAATGTGTGACATAGCATTGCTATCAACCCCTGCCTCATCATGTATGACATAGCATTGCCATCAACCCCTGCCTAACCATGTGACATAGCATTGCTATCAACCCCTGCCTTATCATGTATGACATAGCATTGCCATCAACCCCTGCCTTATCATGTGACATATCATTGCCATCAATCCCTGCCTAATCATGTGACATAGCATTGCCATCATCCCCTGCCTCATAATGTGTGACATAGCATTGCTATCAACCCCTGCCTCATCATGTATGACATAGCATTGCCATCAACCCCTGCCTCATCATGTATGACATAGCATTGCTATCAACCCCTGCCTCATCATGTATCACATAGCATTGCTATCAGCCCCTGCCTCATCATGTATGACATAGCATTGCCATGAACCCCTGCCTCATAATGTGTGACATAGCATTGCTATCAACCCCTGCCTCATCATGTATGACATAGCATTGCCATCAACCCCTGCCTCATCATGTATGACATAGCATTGCTATCAACCCCTGCCTCATCATGTATCACATAGCATTGCTATCAACCCCTGCCTCATCATGTATCACATAGCATTGCTATCAACCCCTGCCTCATCATGTATGACATAGCATTGCTATCAGCCCCTGCCTCATCATGTATGACATAGCATTGCTATCAACCCCTGCCTCATCATGTATGAAATAGCATTGCTATCAACCCCTGCCTCATCATGTATGACATAGCATTGCTATCAACCCCTGCCTCATCATGTATGACATAGCATTGCTATCAACCCCTGCCTCATCATGTGTGACATAGCATTGCTATCAACCCCTGCCTCATCATGTATGACATAGCATTGCTATCAACCCCTGCCTCATCATGTATGACATAGCATTGCCATCAACCCCTGCCTCATAATGTGTGACATAGCATTGCTATCAACCTCTGCCTCATCATGTATGACATAGCATTGCTATCAACCCCTGCCTCATCATGTATGACATAGCATTGCCATCAACCCCTGCCTAACCATGTGACATAGCAATGCTATCAACCCCTGCCTTATCATGTATGACATAGCATTGCCATCAACCCCTGCCTTATCATGTGACATATCATTACCATCAATCCCTGCCTAATCATGTGACATAGCATTGCCATCAACCCCTGCCTCATGATGTGTGACATAGCATTGCTATCAACCCCTGCCTCATCATGTATGACATAGCATTGCCATCAACCCCTGCCTCATCATGTATGACATAGCATTGCTATCAACCCCTGCCTCATCATGTATGGCATAGCATTGCTATCAACCCCTGCCTCATCATGTATCACATAGAGTGCTATGCTATCAACCCCTGCCTCATCATATATGACATAGCATTGCTATCAACCCCTGCCTCATCATGTATGACATAGCATTGCCATCAACCCCTGCCTTATCATGTGACATATCATTACCATCAATCCCTGCCTAATCATGTGACATAGCATTGCCATCAACCCCTGCCTCATAATGTGTGACATAGCATTGCTATCAACCCCTGCCTCATCATGTATGACATAGCATTGCCATCAACCCCTGCCTCATCATGTATGACATAGCATTGCTATCAACCCCTGCCTCATCATGTATGACATAGCATTGCTATCAACCCCTGCCTCATCAGGTATGACATAGCGTGCTATGCTATCAACCCCTGCCTCATCATGTATGACACAGCATTGCTATCAACCCCTGCCTCATCATATATGACATAGCATTGCTATCAACCCCTGCCTCATCAGGTATGACATAGCATTGCTATCAACCCCTGCCTCATAATGTGTGACATAGCATTGCCATCAACCCCTGCCTCATCATATATGACATAGCATTGCTATCAACCCCTGCCTCATCATGTATGACATAGCATTGCTATCAACCCCTGCCTCATCATGTATGACATAGCATTGCTGTCAACCCCAGCCTCATCATGTATGACATAGCATTGCTATCAACCCCTGCCTCATCATGTATGACATAGCATTGCTATCAACCCCTGCCTCATCATGTATGACATAGCATTGCTATCAACCCCTGCCTCATCATGTATGACATAGCATTGCCATCAACCCCTGCCTCATTATGTATGACATAGCGTTGCTATCAACCCCTGCCTCATCATGTATGACATAGCATTGCCATCAACCCCTGCCTCATCATGTATGACATAGCATTGCCATCAACCCCTGCCTTATCATGTATGACTTGGTATTGCTATCAACCCCTGCCTCATCATGTGTTACATAGCATTTCTATCAACCCCTGCCTCATCATGTGTGACATAGCATTGCTATCAACCCCTGCCTCATCATGTATGACATAGCATTGCTATCAACTCCTGCCTCATCATGTGTGACATAGCATTGCTATCAACCCCTGCCTCATCATGTATGACATAGCATTGCTATCAACTCCTGACTCATCATGTATGACATAGCATTGCCATCAACCCCTGCCTCATCATGTATGACTTGGCATTGCTATCAACCCCTGCCTCATCATGTATGACATAGCATTGCTATCAACTCCTGACTCATCATGTATGACATAGCATTGCTATCAACCCCTGCCTCATCATGTATCACATAGCATTGCTTTCAACTCCTGACTCATCATGTATGACATAGCATTGCTATCAACCCCTGCCTCATCATGTATGACATAGCATTGCCATCAACCCCTGCCTCACTATGTATGACATAAAACTGCAATCAACCCCTGCCTCATAATGACACAGACACGTGAAGATCTGGGGTAGAATAGGTCATCAGCAACCCAAGCTTGGTGTGAAAAGTGACTATGCTTGTCGTAAGAGGCAACTCACGGGAACGGGTGGTCAGGCTCGCTGACTTGGTTGATTCACGCCATTGTATCCCAACTGCACGGATCGATGTTCATGATGTCAGTCACTGGATTGACTTGTTCAGACTCAATTATTTACAGGCCTCCGTCATATAGCTGGAATATTGCTGAGTGAGCCATTAAACAACAAACAAACAAACATCATGTGACAAAGCATTGGTATCAACCTTTGCCTCATCATGTATGACAGAGCATTGCCATCAACCTCTTACTTACTTACTTACTTACTTTGGAGATTTAACGTGCGCTTTCCGACTGATGCGTAGAAACCTCTTAACGTAGGCTTTATTTATAAAATGTAATTTTGGTCTTTGCTTCCAACTGATCTGCCATAAGTGAAATAGTGCTCAAAGCAGGACCAAGCCCATATCCTTCTCTAACTCCATGTCACACAAATCACAGGTTCGTGTCAAATCTGCGGCAGACCGGTCCCAGATGTGTTTCCTGTTCGCGTCATATAAACAACAGATGCATGTCCTCTCTGCATTTACTTTTCAACTCCGTGTCATATCAACCACAGTTGCGTGTCAACTCCGTGCCATATCAACCACGGTTGCGGGTCAACTCCGTGCCATATCAACCACACTTGCGGGTCTACTCCGTGTCATATCAACCACACATGCGTGTCAACTCCGTGTCATATCGACCACACATGAGGGTCTACTCCGTGTCATATTGACCACACATGCGTGTCAACTCCGTGTCACATCGACCACACATGCGTGTCAACTCCGTGTCATATCGACCACACATGCGTGTCAACTCCGTGTCATATCGACCACACATGCGTGTCAACTCCGTGTCATATCAACCACACTTGCGGGTCAACTCCGTGTCATATCAACCACACATGCGGGTCTACTCCGTGTCATATCGACCACACATGCGGGTCTACTCCGTGTCATATCAACCACACTTGCGGGTCAACACCGTGTCATATCGACCACACATGAGGGTCTACTCCGTGTCATATCGACCACACATGCGTGTCAACTCCGTGTCATATCGACCACACATGCGTGTCAACTCCGTGTCATATCGACCACACATGCGTGTCAACTCCGTGTCATATCGACCACACATGCGTGTCAACTCCGTGTCATATCAACCACACATGCGTGTCAACTCCGTGTCATATCAACCACACATGCGTGTCAACTCCGTGTCATATCGACCACACATGCGTGTCAACTCCGTGTCATATCGACCACACATGCGTGTCAACTCCGTGTCATATCGACCACACATGCGTGTCAACTCCGTGTCATATCAACCACACTTGCGGGTCAACACCGTGTCATATCGACCACACATGAGGGTCTACTCCGTGTCATATCGACCACACATGCGTGTCAACTCCGTGTCATATCGACCACACATGCGTGTCAACTCCGTGTCATATCGACCACACATGCGTGTCAACTCTGCGTCACATTGTGTCCGCCTCATGTCAGTTCAATCAAAGATGCAAGTGCTCTTCGTGCTGTAAACATACACGTTTACAGCAATAATTAATCCATATAAAAAATCACACATCAAAGTATATCGATCTATTTCAACATATATGAAATTACCGTTTGGCTGTTGAATGTTAAGCCTCACTCAACATGTCATTGTCTGGATGAGTTCAATCCGAGATGCCCCGCATGACCTCTAACCAGTCTTGCACGTGACAATACTAACAAGACTTGCTGCAGTTTGATATCCCATCGCTGGAGGAATGCTGCCTATTCATATGGTAATTAACATATAACGTCATTTGTCTTGTACCCGTGTTGTCCACGTATTGCATGTTTGTCTGCTCCCTCGGCCAAAGTGCCTGCGTGAGTGTGGAGCATTATAAGCAACCGTCCTTCACTTTAGTTTGTGATATATCAAAATAATTATATTCAGAATGTAGGTCTCTCAGCCCATAATTCTCCGTACAAGCAGTTTATGTGATAAATAATAATACATTATCGTAATTGTAATTACAAATGCGTACAAACAAAATACTTCATATAGCTAACCTCTCCCGGGCAACTACAATACATAATGCTTACAAATAGAAGTGGCTTAAAGTGATATGCTGTGTTTGAAACATCATTCATAAATATGAAACAAATTCATCCTCAGTAAATATATTCACAAAAAGGTTTTTCATCCAAAACTGGCTCCCACAGGAGATATCGCTTAGGTGAGGAATTGCATCACAATGCTTTGCAGACCATTGTGATGTCATTGGTCACCATGACGTCACAATCAAAAGACATCACTAATGGCTCTGTTACTGAAGCTGTTAGCAGTACTTCTTACACTTAAGACTCTGGGCCTGCTTATTACTGTCTACAAACTGAAAAATGTTGGAAGAATGATGTTGGATGATAAATAAAATCTCACCCTCGTGTCTTTTGATATCAAATATATATCAACACTCGTTAATAAAAGTTGAAAAACACAAGCCTTGGAGTTTTGCCACTTTTATCAACGACTGTTGATATATTTGATATCAAAAGACACTTGGGGGTGAGATTCTCTATTTGTCTATCCAATTCTACCTTTGGATAAAACTGAAATAATTAAAAAAATACTTTCCAAGCTATTTTTCACTGTTACACATGTTTAATACGGTATTCATACATCAGTAAATGTAAGATGACCTTGAGCAAACGTTAAGAAAATAAAAAAGTACGTATATCACCAGCCCAGGTCCTACGACCAGCATTGTCAAGGGATATAAGCATTTGTTAAAGGGGAAGTGTACACGCAAAAATCACTTTCTTTCTTTTTCTAAACAAAACGCAATTTTAGAATTAGTTAATATCTGTGTTTGAAAATGTAAACTCATTTTTTTCACAGTGAAAGTAGGAAGCTCACAATAGTGTGAAAATGATATGCCGTTATGAGGCCTTCGTTTTTCGAGCTAAACAGGCCTGAGTTATCCCCCGTAGATTATGACGTAATTGGTGCCAATTCAACTGGATCCCTGTCTATTCTCAACGCAAAAGATATCAAGTACCAGTTTTCGGTAAAACAACATGGCCTACGACACACTCCGGCGCAGTGGTGACTCAGCATAACTCTATGCTGGCTGGCATCTGAGACGCTAGAATCACACAGCTGTACCTACACCACGTGAAGCGGCTCTAACATAGCATGATGACGTCATAATGTTTATCAATTGGCACCAATGACGTCATATTGCAAGGGGCATAAGCCATGGTGTTTTTGTTATGAAAAAAGAACACTTGGTAAATGTGAAAAATATAAATCGTTTTAATGCAAAACATATGTTAATTAATTGTGATATTTTTATATTTTTGTCTATGACACTACTAGGTTAACACTTTTAATGTGGAAAAAGTACAAGAAAAATAGGTTCATTTCCGCGTGAGCTTGCCCTGTTAAGCTCATCACTATAAAAATTACGTATGTAATCTTTCTCAAATTCCTGTCTAACCAATTGTTCAAAATTATCATCTATAGCTTGACTGAGAATCTATCTTTCTAGCGATCTTTCTGATGAATTAGCGGATTTCTGTACGAAACAAAATGCTTTTCTTTCTTCCACAAATCCTTTATGCTATAGTTACATTCATATAATTCCTGAAGGGTTGTATTCTATAAACTGTCTTTTCCCTGTGAACACATTTATTAATTTATTTATTTCTTTAAGATACACCAGTGAATCAGAATTAGTATTGCTTTTCCTGAATTCACTCAAAAGCTTATATTTAGATTGTTTCAAATGTCCACTGTTCTTCGAATTCACGCAGAGAAATTAACGAGAAAACCAAGAATATTGATACAAATAAACTCAAAATCAAACATAAAACATTGAAAAGTGTTCACTAACGTTATACATACATTTAGAAAACTCAAATGTCCCTTATAAATCACCCCAGTGATACTATATTTATTATGATGTAGACAGGTTAGCTGTGGTCTGACCAGTCGAGCTTGTGGAGAACTTAACATTCTCCAGATCTAGCCAAAGGTTAAGGATCACAGCTGTTACTATTATGTTTGGCCTAGTAGATGACTACCGACATGCACTTGTTGGGTGGGTTCATCTCCTGAAAGAAATGATCTTAATGTAACAGACATTGCAGGAATTTTTAGAATGTCTTTCTTCTGGTGTTCTCCAGACAGGTTAAATATTCCTGTATCATATTAAACCTATAATGAGTGAATTTTGTCTGAAGTTTAAATATCTATTTGTTTCAAGTATGCAAAATAGGTGACCAGGTTCTATGTTTTGTTTGGGTGTTTGTTAACTCCACGCAGAGCTTCAGAGCAGGTGGGAGGTAGAATAGCAAATATATATATAAGCTTCTTATGGTTGAGAACTGATAACTTATGGATCCTTTTTGTGCTATATTTGAAGTACAATGGTTTTAAAAGCAAAGGGCTTGAAAAACAAGCAATAGGCTGAGTTACTTATTTTCTTTGAATATTGTCTTGCCCCAGTCGATTGTATGAACAATATGTACATATGTTACGAATGACTTATGGCATAAAAGCCATGTTCAGCAAGTTCACTGTTTTAGGTACACATTATAGTAAATTCAGAGTTTTTTAAGCAGACAGCTGCTAGAACTGCGACCTTGCGAGGACAGTGTTGAACTGTATTTTATCTGTTGCAGCTGATATCAGTTCTGTGGAGAAGGACTGGAAGGAATCGTACAACGAATGGAAGACTCGCTACATCGTAGACTGGAAGCATCAGTTTGATAGCTTCCTGAAGAACTATGAACGCCGATTTCAGACATGCGGAATGCCGTGACTTGTACATTAAACAAACAAAGGAGTTTTGTTTAATATTTACCAAAATATATGTTTTATAAATATAAAAAATAAAATTACTTGAGGCTCTACTGACTCTTAGTTATTAGCAAAGGAAAATACAAGTAATGTGGTTAAAGATTTATGACCACATAATTCATCATTGTTAAAAGATCCAATATTGAAATTCATTATTTTGAAGGTTAGAGCTAGTTTTATGATGATCCATATTTGCAGCATATGTATTGCAGTTTTTCTGTTGATAGTCTGTAAATCAGCTTTTTTTGGACAGTACTAGAGACATGGATCACAGATGGCGGGAAGTGAAGTAACTGCACGCTACAACTGCGAAAAGTTGCAAGAAGCAGGGGCAGGAGAAACTGAGTCATTATTTGTTTTGTGGAACCTCAACACAGTTGTTAAAAAACTGGAGTCTGGTTCCAGCATTTATAGTTCATATGTATATAATGCATCACAAATGTTTCCGGGTATTACTATGTACATAACTGAACATGATTCACGGTATAACCTTTACAAAATTTACCATTTTATACCCATTCTTTATTTCTGAACATTGTTGTGCACCCGTTGTCACAAGGTTTCTGCCCCCAGTTGTTTCTTCATTGCCGGTGTCCCGGTATAAACTCTCCCCCGTACAAATTCTCCCCCCGGAGAGTTTATACCGGTACAGATTCTCCCCCGGAGAATCTGTTCTGAAATAAAATCTCCCCCGGGCGGATATGTTTCGCGCCCCCCTCAGTATAAAGTCTCCCCCCTGATTATTCGGTTTGTTGCAATGTCTTTCAGTACTATATTCTTTAAATAGTTATCTTTAATGTAAGGAGGGTTACTTTAAAAAATAGATTATGAAATATGGTCATAATGAATTGATATTTCAGCATATTTTATTTGGTAACTGTACCTTCCATCCTAAAATAATTATAAGACATAATCATACCAAACAAATTTGAATGAAATGACTTAATGTAACAAATACATGTACGGTTACTGTTGTAACAGAATTCAGAAATCTTATTAATCCTCGCAAACATTCGGTTTTACCACTAACTACGTAAAAACTGTCAACATATCCACGCGCGCCTCCAGCTCAGGCTGTCCGTTATACTCTGATTTAAGATCTAAAATATATTCCTTAATACAGGCTACGATTTGAAAATGGTATCAGTGTAATATCAGTGGCTAGAATATCATGGTGCAAGCAGGTTTCTGTTAAACATACAACATCATAACTATCTAATTCAGCACTGATAAAATCTACTTTGTCTTTAAGACTGCGTACGTTTAGATATATAATCTTTAAATCTGGACTATGCAAAGGTCCTGGATTCGGATGGATATCACCGCAGCCGAAGAGAAAAAGTAAAACTAAGAATGATAATCGGAAATTAGATAAGCAAAGTAACCCAAAATATAGAGAAATGTGTATCATCTTCCCGAAATGATAAGCATGTAGAATAGATTTTTAAAAAAACCCACCCCAGCCTGTATTGAATAACATCAACCGGCATCGTCAAAGCAAAGTGTACATGTAATTGTTACAATCGGGCTGGCCGTGAATCTTAATGAAGAACAACTTGTTAAAAAGACACACCGAAACTGATTGACCACAACCATCAAAATAGTAAAAATGATACAGTATAACCTCACACTGAAGAGAAAACAAGAAAAACACAGAGAAGTAAAATAGCACGTCATATAGAAATGAGATAAAGTAATCTGAGAAGGGATTCATACGTTATATACAACTTAAAAAAATAATATTATGAAAAACGAAAGGAAAAGTGCCCCCCCCCAAAAAAAAAAAAAAAAAAAAAAGAAAAGAAAGAAAAATACCCCGCAAAATCAATCAAAATCAAAATCAACAAATAAAAGGAAACAACCACACACATACAAGTAACTAAATGTTTATTTAGATAAATATATAACCCAGAACAAATGAAGGAGAGAAAAAAATAAATAAAAAATACATTTTTTTATTAAACAAATAAACATTCAAACCTTGAGGAATATGAAAAGCCAATGTGTAATACTAAAGCAAGAAGACACGATAAACTGTACCAACATTACAATGTTCCCCGATGTGCATGCTTTACCTGGGCTACATACGGGTGATCTAAGTTAGAAATATATGACTGATATAAATTCTTTATACACGGTAATATCGAATATTCTTGGATTATCTTTTTTTTCAAATGTGCTCCATTCAAGAAAAGTTATATAGAATTATATATTTACTCTCCCCCATGTATTTTGCTCTTTTATGTAAAAGCTTTTTCACCTTACACATTTTAATTACAGATTCCTTTGTTTTGATTTTAATGCAAACAACCCAGGCTTTTGAAATGCTATACAAAAAGTATGCTCAAAAGTTCGGCGACTTTGTTTCCATAGTGCGCGGTTTGGCGCGGTTTCACCAACTGCAAACCGCTAGGGGCTAGCGTTTGGTAAAACCGCGACAAATCGAAACAGTTCATTTATGATGACGATGTAGTATTTCCATTGGCGCGGTTAGGACCGTTCGGCTAAGAAGAAGAGCCGCAGGACTAATCATATTTATCAGGGAAGATATAAATTACGAAGAAATAAAAATAGACACGCCAAACCTAGAAGCCAACTGCATTAAAATCACATTAAATAACCGAAAAATAAACATCATAAATATATACCACTGGGCGGAACAAAAAGTCCAACCTGAGGATCTAAACAAACTACTTCAAATAAGCGATAAATCTACTATATTCCTAGGAAACTTAACGCTCACCATCCTACACGGAGCATAGATGATAAAATAGAAAATCATGGCAAATTAATCTCCGAATGGATAGAAACAAACGACCTAGTACTCCTAAATAACAACCAACCCACGAGGTACGATAAGATAAACCAAAAAATGTCGGCTATCGACCTAACCATATGCACCGCAGATCTATCTCAAAGTACTCAATGGGAAGTGCACGACGTCCCGCTAGGTAGTGACCACTTCCCGATAAACATAACCATAGTAAATACAAACGTACCAATCCAAACAGAAAACCAAGAACCAAAATTCTATTACAATAAGCTAACTGGGACCAATCCCAAGATATCTGCAACGAAGCTAACTTAAACGAAATAGAAAATAATGACCCAGAAACCTATTGTAAAAACCTAACAGACTAATATATAATAAAGGCAGCCAAAACCTCCATCCCCTTCAAAACATCAGGCAAACCCACGGTACCATGGTGGAATGAGGAAATAGAACAGGCTAGACGAAAACGTAAATCAGCCTTCAATAAAGCAAAACGCGACTACACACATCTAAACTTAGCCCACGAACTAAACCACCAGGTTCAAAAACTAGTCCAAATAGCCAAAAGTAGAGACTGGAAAAAATTCTGCGAATGTATAAATAACCGTAGAGATGCCAGAACGGTCTGGCGCAAAATCCACGCCATTAGAGGCTTAAAACGACATAAAAAACTAACATTAACAACTCAACCAACCCCGCCCAAAAAGCAAATAATCTCGCCAACAACTTTTCGGCCGTTAGCAGTAGCACCAACTTCAGCCCAAAATTCCAAGATAAACTTAAAACAAAAAACAAACCCACAAAAGAACCAAACAATAACAATCTAGAAATAAACCAACCCTACAAAATGGAGGAGCTCCTCTACGTAATCCAAAACAGGAAAAAGGGCACAGCCCCAGGATTAGACCTAACTTCTGAACAAATAATTAAAAACAACAACCTAAAACTATATCCTACTCCCTGGAAACAGGCCCTAGTCATACCAATCCCTAAACCTAATAAACCAGCTAATCAAGCTAACTCATATCGACCAAAATCTCAACTTCAAACTTATGCAAAGTAATGGAATCAATGGCTAAAAATAGATTACAACATTACCTAACCCAAAATAACATCAACTATTGAACTGCATGGCAAGTATTTATAAAACGACCGGGGGAGGAAATATTCTGGGGGGAGACTTTATTTCGTAGGGTGGGGGAGAGTTTATTTCGAGAGGGGCGGAACTGTACCGGTATAAATTCGCCGGGGGGAGACTTTATTCTGGGGGCGAATATATTTCGTGACACCGGCACTTGCCATATCACATATTCCAGTAACAGTAAACTGCAACCAAAGGTCAAATGAACTTTCATTTTCATTTAATGGGCTAAAACTAACCTGGTACGGGATTAAGAATTTGCAGTTAGAGCAAGGAGGCACAACTAAAGTAGTCACGGACACAAACAGAAGTAGACATTGTCCTCTTATTGTCAAGTGTGAGCTCATTAATTACTATGTTCCCGGCAAATCAGTTAATAACAATAGCCCTAACTGGGGAAAATGATCATTGTGACCTGCAAAAAGGGGAAGAAAACACTGTATCGGAGCGGCCAGACACTAACCACTCCAATGAGTACTAAAATAAGAAACAATAATATAATATGCAGTGGGCACATTGACACAGCTCATTCGTGTATCATACAACCTGACGCCACATAGAGTTTGTGTATAAGATGTTTTACATTACCGGAAATCAGAACATACTCTCTACACAATAAAACTAAATGGTGACGTAGACATCACAGTCGGTGACAATATGCTTTTCAAAGTTGATGTTTGTATAATTGCAGGCAATGAATACAATTATTTTATCAAAGAAAAGGACCAAAAGGCACCCCCTATTTGTTATAACAAATTATACTTGAATGGCACATGGTTTGCCATATAAACAGGTGTATGACATTGTCAATAAAAGAAAAGGGAGGGACGTCACAAAACACAAAAAGGGGAGTAAAAAATTACTACGACATTGTCCCCTCGGATACGTTTTAGGAAAACGTTACGGTTTCTTGGCAACAGAACTTTACTGGGCTTACCCGTTAGATGCTCAACCACAAAAGTGTTCCAATTGTGTAAACAGGCAGGACGTACCAATATCAATGACTTCCTAAGCCAGTGTTGATACTTGCTTCCTTCAGATGGCCGTTACATGGTTAAAGCAAGACAAATTGTGAACATTCTTGTTTATTCTGTTTCTTGTAGTGATTTTGTCAACTTGTCTGGCACTTTCCTACACCAGAGAGTTCCATGCTGCAAACCCCATCACCAAGTTCATGGCCATGTCTCAAGAGAGACACTCACCACATATGACTGCCTTTTGTGGTCATTGTGTCGCTAACTTTATCCTGGACAGTGGCGCAACAGGAAACATGATCCGTCTTACTGCAGCGAAGATGCCTGGAGTTCACATTCAGCACAGGAACCAGTCAGCCCATCAGATGCAGGATTCGCATACCCAATATGACTGACCAACCACAGAAGCTACAAAAGCATGACAGGTATCAATTTCCGACGGGTCCAACACCTCCCAACCAATCAAACTCCCTGCCTCGTCTCCAGTATACATCACGCACTCTGCCTAACCACTCCGATTCTGTGCATCTTGATCCCGACAATTACTTCCCAGAAGACGCAAGGGAACTTAAAATCTTTGGTGATTTACTACGATGATGACCATTTCAGGCTGTTGTCGATATAGGCCAAGTTCAGCCTCCTCAGCGTAAGGAACGTGTACCCCAGAACTCTAGGGACAAGCTGGTTGAGCTCCAGAGCAAGTTTGACGAGCTTGTGTCCATGAGAGTGTTTGCTTGCCCAGATGTTGGTATATCTGTTGAATATCTTAATCATTCGTTCCTTGTGAAGAAAAACAATGGCGGATTTCGTTTAGTTACGGCTTTTACTGATGTGGACCGTTACCTTAAGCCACAACTTTCACTCGTGCCCGAGACTGATAGCATCATGGTAGAAAATCATCACCACAGACCTGACACTTGCATTCTACCAAATCCACCTAGCCCGCATAGGATATCTACGTTATCCACATGTCCAGCTCCTGAGGGAGTGAGTGGGTTGAGATCTTGTTTATAAGGTACTGGCCCATGTTTTGCCTAACCGTGCTTCCAACGTTGTCTCACTCAACAGTATTCAGGCTAAGATAAAGTGGATGGATCGTCTCTTACATCCACCCGCATGATCACCCTACCACTTCCCAGTGATCAACTATGGATTGTCACTGACGGCTCCTTCAAAAAACATGGAATAGGTGCCATACTCTATGTAACCTTTGATGACAAGTCAAAGCTAGCTGGCTTCTTCAGCGCAAAACTACGTGGCAGACAAGTTACCTGGTTACCTTGCGAAATGAATGCACTTTCAATCGCTGTGGATATTAAACACTTCTCACCCTACATCATTCAGTCCGAACATAAGTGTTGTACCCGCACTGACAGCAAGCCTTTGTGCCCAGGCCTTTGAGAAGTCGTGGCGAGTTCTCTGCTAGCCCAAGTTTCCACATTCTTGTCCTCCACTAGCCGTTACCAAGCTTCAGTACGGCACTTGTCTGTCACAGCTCACATCCCGTCTGACATAACGAACAGAAATGCTGCTGACAGCAAACTGAATCTTGTCAAGTGTGCTATTTCGTTCAAAGGACCGAAGAATCTACTGTCCTTCCCCTCTCTACTCAGGATACTATTCGTGGCGATGTGAGGTTAACATACATGAGCCGAGCTGCCTGTCTTGCCATCCTGTCCAAAAGCTCTGACCTACGATTTGCCCATGCCCATTTTATCCAGGGTATCCACCCATCTAAACAATAGACAATATCATTAACATCAAACGCTACCTCAACATGGCATCCATTGCCAAAGATTGCCTGCTTGTGCTTCAGAATGAACCAGTAGCTGCAAGGGAACGCATCATCATAACTCGGGAGATTCTCGACGACTTATTGACAGCACTCCACATACAACTAGATCACCCATCCTGTCATCAACAAAAGCTTGTTGTCCACCATTACTTCTATGCCCTTGACATGGACAAAGCCACTGTTCGTGCCACTATGAATTATCACCATTGCTCATCCCTGTCCAAGATGCCACATGTTCTGTAAAGGCAATCAACTGGTGATCCCCAAGAAACTGTTGGCCTCCTCTTTGCTGCAGAAGTTATGAAAAGAGAAGGCCAGTTAGTTCTTGTGGTAAGAGAATGTGTAAACATCCTCTACTGCAGCATGCATAACAGGTGAATGCCATG
Source organism: Haliotis rufescens (assembly GCF_023055435.1). Classification (NCBI taxonomy): domain Eukaryota; kingdom Metazoa; phylum Mollusca; class Gastropoda; order Lepetellida; family Haliotidae; genus Haliotis; species Haliotis rufescens. The sequence continues at coordinate 2,926,934 of NW_025964383.1, forward strand.
AGACCCTGCGTAATGCACTCATGCAGTACATCCAACTCAAGCCGCACTTCATGGTCACATTGTTGTACATACTCCTGTCCAACACTGTCAGTTAAAACTAATTAACCTGATCTGGGCAAACTGCAAGGGTTTTGTGGCCAGACACTACATGACTTGAACGTTGTCCTTTGTGAAAGGTCTAACATATGCATAAATTTCACGGATAACACCAGAAGTTTGGCAAACTGTAGAAGACCATGTGATGCGTATAGAGCAGGAATACCATCTGCAGCATGGGGTTGACGTTAGGCAGGTGAATCCTGTTATTGTTCATTTATCAAACACAATCCCTGTCCTCATGTTTCCAGCCACATGTGCATGCAGGTGGTGAGAGGGAGAACATGTTACAATCAGTTTCAAATTTGTAGTCATTTGTAGTAAGGTACCATGAGTCTGCAAGGGCCAATTGACACAAACTGATATTTAGTGGTCTTGCCCAGCAATTACACATATTAACTGAATAAAGCGCTCAAAGGTGTTTTTGGTTGTTATTTCCGTGACTACTTGAGTGAAATTGAATTCAGTGAGAACTCTGTTTTGATCAAAGCATCACGGGAACACAACCAAGGAAAACCAACACTGAGAAGATGATTGGTATGAAAGGCACTTATGTAATGGAACGGGATTGTGACTCAGGTGATTATTTGTGACCACTTGTGAGATTCAATTTTGCTCTTATATCATAATTCATCATCGCATATGATTCCTGAAAATAATGACGATGAGATTATAACATTTTAACAGGAAAGGTATCTTTATTAACTAAAACATTTTGAAAATAATAATTTGTCCTTGATTTCGAAATTGCACCAGCTTCATGTGCATAACCGTGACTAGCGTTAACGAAATACTGAAACAGGATCCGCATAAGCTGCATGAAAGAGGCACTTCATTCCTCAGATCAGTCGGCGCTTACCTTGTAAAATGAACAATCCATGTCACGATCAGCAGGAACAAATCATGTGCTACTCAACAGCTGAAATGTATATCCCTTTTATGCCACATTGATGTATTGAATCGGGTATTGTAAACAGGCATTTTCAAGCACCTATTCCGTTTGTGTACATATATTGTAAAATGTTTTGAGTGTGTATGTTTGTTAGTAGGGCACATCAGTCAGCATATAGAGTCACAAAGCTTGTTATTGTGTGTATATATAATTATATACATACTATCAGACCAATAAATATATACTTTCGAATATGTCACTTCGAATTATTTGTACGATTATTCCCTCTGACCCTATACCCAACCCAACAACCCAAGACTCAACAAGCTAATGTAGAACATGTTGATCACCTCAGTTTGTGTTTTACTAGTACATTCCATCTGGCTATTGTACCATTAGCTGAGGCAGACAATCACATTTTACAGTCTGCTTTCAAATGACACCGATGAAAACTAATGTTGTTGATCGTTATGAATACCACGGACCCAGTCAAATTTTGCTTCAGGTTTGTCCAGCGACACTCTGTGGAAAAGTTGTTTTAGAAAAATATGTTTTTAAATGTGGCATGGATGGAGTTGCCATTGCGGTTGTTGGGGGTAATTTCAAAACCCCACATCCCCTTCATATTCTCCACCGTCAGAATCTCTGGACACCACTAGTGATGGTGTCGAGACCCAGTTTTACCAAGAACATCACCTAAACAATTACCAACATAATTTCTGTTGAATTCAAGTCACAATGGTATGGTGGCAAATGTAACCTTGACATTTGATTTAGCTGTAAACCTTATATAATGGTTCTGGTTTATTGGTCTTTGTGATTTCATATGTATCTGTGACTTGGTGGCCTTTACAGGCACAGCAGTATTTCTGTTGCAACCAGGACAGCATGTCACCTTTACGTCTACATTTGACCTGGGAACCTTACTCTTTGGGTCGTGTTACTATATATGATAGGTTACATTGTACATCAATTAATATATGAGACAATTTTGTCCTTGGCACATTTCAGAATACGTTTCTGTAAAGATTTGTGTGTTTGTCCCCGTTATGTTTAATTTCAATAATGGAGACAATGGGAGAGACATTAACTCCTGCCTGGTCATATAATATAGATTGAAAAAAACACCCTTTTTTCACAGAGAACCATTCTATTTCCTTCAGTAATTCATTCAATACTTAAGTTTCCAAAGGACATGCCTTGATACTGCAAGATTCTCAACATATATTAACTTTCCGTTTTACACTTTCCAATTACTTCCCTGACTGATTATTTTTGGTCAAATTTAACTTTTACATGTTTTGAGATGTCCAAGAGCCTGTGTTACCGCCTTATGCTGACATAGATACACCTAAGGCATGGGATACAAGCGTCATGTATTTATTGACACCATAAATGCTTTTCATTTAATACGGGTGTCCTTTCGTACTGACCAATGTGGACTGCGTGGCCAAATTCCCACCAAGCGTGTGAACCATCTTGTCTGTCATGGCCAAATTCACACCCAGGATGTTTGACCATCTTTTGTCATATTATAATCACAATTTGTTATCCCCACTCTCATAACTGACATAGAGAAAGGTGTAATTGTGTTCATTTTCCTCTACAATGTAAGATTTTCACCAGATATTTGTATTTTCTTATGATGCAATACATTGGTGACATTTGTAGCCAAGCAGGCAGTACCCTGTACTTAGTCTCACCTCGATTTCTCACAAGTTGTCTGATGTGTTTAAGCAGAGGGCATTCATTGTGCATGACCTTATGGTCATCTTTCTAAATTTAGCAGGTAATGAACATCTCTACAACTTATACACTTGTGTTTGATGCTGTGATGGTCGGAAGTAACCCACACATCCACAATCTGTACACTTGTGTTTGATGATGTGATAGTCGGGTGTAACCCACACCACCACAACCTGTACACTTGTGTTTGATGCTGTGATAGTCGGGTGTAACCCACACCTCCACAATCTGTACACTTGTGTTTGATGCTGTGATGGTCGGGTGTAACCCACACCACCACAACCTGTACACTTGTGTTTGATGCTGTGATGGTCGGGAGTAACCCACACATCCACAACCTGTACACTTGTGTTTGATGCTGTGATAGTCGGGAGTAACCCACACCACCACAACCTGTACACATGTGTTTGATGCTGTGATGGTCGGGTGTAACCCGCACCACCACAACCTGTACACTTGTGTTTGATACTGTGATGGTTCGGTATAACCCACACCACCACAACCTGTACACTTGTGTTTGATGCTGTGATGGTCGGGTGTAACCCACATCACCACAACCTGTACACTTGTGTTGGATGCTGTGATGGTCGGGAGTAACCCACACCAACACAACCTGTACACTTGTGTTTGATGATATGATGGTCGGGAGTAACCCACACATCCACAACCTGTACACTTGTGTTTGATGATGTGATAGTCGGGAGTAACCCACGCCTCCACAACCTGTACACTTGTGTTGGATGCTGTGATGGTCGGGTGTCACCCACACCACCACAACCTGTACACTTGTGTTTGATGATATGATGGTCGGGAGTAACCCACACATCCACAACCTGTACACTTGTGTTTGATGATGTGATAGTCGGGAGTAACCCACGCCTCCACAACCTGTACACTTGTGTTTGATGCTGTGATGGTCGGGAGTAACCCACACCTCCACAACCTGTACACTTGTGTTTGATGCTGTGATGGTCGGAAGTAACCCACACCTCCACAACCTGTACACTTGTTTTTGATGCTGTGATGGTCGGGAGTAACCCACACATCCACAACCTGTACACTTGTGTTTGATGATATGATGGTCGGAGAAACCCACACATCCACAACCTGTACACTTGTGTTTGATGCTGTGATGGTCGGGAGTAACCCACACATCCACAACCTGTACACTTGTGTTTGATGATGTGATAGTCGGGAGTAACCCACACCTCCACAACCTCTACACTTGTGTTTGATGATGTGATCGTCGGGAGTAACCCACACCTCCACAACCTGTACACTTGTGTTTGATGCTGTGATGGTCGGAAGTAACCCACACCACCACAACCTGTACACTTGTGTTTGATGCTGTGATGGTCAGAAGTAACCCACACCTCCACAACCTGTACACTTGTTTTTGATGCTGTGATGGTCGGGAGTAATCCACCCATCCACAACCTGTACACTTGTGTTTGATGCTGTGATGGTCGGGAGTAACCCACACCTCCACAATCTGTATACTTGTGTTTGATGCTGTGATGGTCGGGTGTAACCCACACCACCACAACCTGTACACTTGTGTTTGATGCTATGATGGTCGGGAGTAACCCACAGATCCACAACCTGTACACTTGTGTTTGATGCTGTGATGGTCGGGTATAACCCACACCACCACAACCTGTACATTTGTGTTTGATGCTGTGATAGTCGGGAGTAACCCACACCACCACAACCTGTACACTTGTGTTTGATGCTGTGATGGCCGGGTGTAACCCACACCACCACAACCTGTACACTTGTGTTTGATCCTGTGACAGTCGGGAGTAACCCACACCTCCACAACCTGTACACTTGTGTTTGATGCTGTGATGGTCGGGTGTAACCCACACCACCACAACCTGTACACTTGTGTTTGATGCTGTGATAGTCGGGAGTAACCCACACCTCCACAACCTGTACACTTGTGTTTGATGCTGTGATGGTCGGGTGTAACCCACACCACTACAACCTGTACACTTGTGTTGGATGCTGTGATGGTCGGGTGTAACCCACGCCTCCACAACCTGTACACTTGTGTTTGATGCTGTGATGGTCGGGAGTAACCCACATCTCCACAACCTCTACACTTGTGTTTGATGCTGTGATGGTCGGGTATAACCCACACCACCACAACCTGTACACTTGTGTTTGATGCTGTGATGGTCGGGAGTAACCCACACATCAACAACCTGTACACTTCTGTTTGATGCTGTGATGGTCGGGTGTAACCCACGCCTCCACAACCTTTACACTTGTGTTGGATGTTGTGATGGTCGGGTGTAACTCAAGGCTCCACAACCTGTACACTTGTGTTGGATTTTGAGATGGTCGGGTGTAACTCAAGGCTCCAGAACCTGTATACTTGTGTTTGATGCTGTGATGGTCGGGTGTAACCCAAGCCTCCACAACCTGTACACTTGTGTTTGATGCTGTGATGGTCGGGTGTAACCCACGCCTCCACAACCTTTACACTTGTGTTGGATGTTGTGATGGTCGGGTGTAACTCAAGGCCCCACAACCTGTACACTTGTGTTGGATGTTGAGATGGTCGGGTGTAACTCAAGGCTCCAGAACCTGTACACTTGTGTTTGATGCTGTGATGGTCGGGTGTAACCCAAGCCTCCAGAACCTGTACACTTGTGTTTGATGCTGTGATGGTCGGGTGTAACCCACGCCTCCACAACCTGTACACTTGTGTTGGATGCTGTGATGGTCGGGTGTAACCCACGCCTCCACAACCTGTACACTTGTGTTTGATGCTGTGATGGTCGGGAGAAACCCACACCTCCACAACCTGTACACTTGTGTTTGATGCTGTGATGGTCGGGAGTAACCCACACCTCCACAACCTGTACACTTGTGTTTGATGCTGTGATGGTCGGGAGTAACCCACACCTCCACAACCTGTACACTTGTGTTTGATGCTATGATGGTCGGCTGTAACCCACACCACCACAACCTGTACACTTGTGTTTGATGCTGTGATGGTCGGGTGTAACCCACGCCTCCACAACCTTTACACTTGTGTTGGATGCTGTGATTGTCGGGTGTAACCCACGCCTCCACAACCTGTACACTTGTGTTGGATGCTGTGATGGTCGAGTGTAACCCACGCCTCCACAACCTGTACACTTGTGTTGGATGCTGTGATGGTCGGGAGTAACCCACATCTCCACAACCTGTACACTTGTGTTTGATGCTGTGATGGTCGGGTATAACCCACACATCCACAACCTGTACACTTGTGTTTGATGCTATGATGGTTGGGTGTAATCCATACTTGCATCGCTTGTACAATTATGTTCAACCTGATGACAATTAGGTATAACCCACACTTTCACCTGTGTTTGACGTAATGACGGTCAGGTATAACCCACACCTGAACCACCTATATCCTACGTTTAATGCTATGACAGACTTGCACAACCCACACCTCAACCACCTTAATGCTACATTTGACACTTTGAAAGTCTTGTATAAACCTCACCTGCACCACATATATGCTACGTTTGATGCTATGTCAGTCTTGTGTATCCCACACCGAACCAACTACAAGCTGCGTTTGACGCTATGACAGTCTTGTATAACCCACACCTGCACCATCTATATACATTTGATGCTTTGACAGTCTTATATAACCCACACCTGCACCATCTATATACTACGTTTGATGCTTTGACAGTCTTGTATAACCCACACCTGCACCATCTATACTAACCTAAATTAAAAACTTCACAATCCTAAAATTTTAACATTTTGACCAGTTTTCATTGGGCCCTTATTGTGTATTTAAACAGTAATGGCCACGTATTGTCTTCAGATAACACCCGTTTTTGTGCAGGTGAATCGATCAAAATCATGTGCACAGCACTATAGTGACAAAAGTGTTTTTTTCACGTGCAACTGGTCACGTGGCCATAATACCGCACGTGTTTTCAGCCATACTTTGTTAGCAGTCATTAACAAAAAAAGAAAAACACAAGAAAACAAAAGTCTTTACGGCCATTTGTCATGCCACGCCTTTCAAATGTGCAACGTGAACGTGCCATCGGCATGTTGCAGACGGGAACGTCCGTAGCTGAAGTCGCAAGGACGATGGGTTGTAGTCGACGGACTGTTTATGATTTACAGACGCGTCTACAGCAAACGGGTACCACCGCTGATCGCCCTCGGCCAGGTCGACCCCACGTGTGACGTAACATGCAGAGGATCGTCAGATTGTCTTACGTCACCTCCGTAACCGATTTTTGACGGCTACATGAACCAGAAATGAACTGTTTGTTAGGGCGAGGTTGTGAAGGCGCCGTCATGAACGTTACGCCAAGTGTTGTGTACAGGAAGTTGACAGATTTCGAGGCGGAAGTGTCATGGTGTGGGGTGCTTTCTGTGGCAATGCACGTTCCAGGCTTCTTGTCATCCGTGGCAACCTCAACGCTGCTGCTTACCGCGACCAGGTACTGGCACCAGAACTTCTGCCTTTTATGGCAGCACATGGACCCGGTTTGATCTTCAAACACGACAATGCCAGACCCCACACAGCAATTTTGACAAGGAATTTCCTTCAGAATGCGGGAGTCAACGTCATGGACTGGCCGTCAAGGTCTCCCGACCTCAATCCCATCGAACACGTCTGGGATGCTCTTGGCAGAAGTCTGCGCACTCTCCAGAACCAACCACAGAATTTGCAAGATCTTTTCACCATTTTGCAGCAACAATGGCGTCGTATTCCCAATCATGTGTTCACAGGCATCACAAGGTCCATGCGGAGGCGTTGTGTAGCAGTTGTCAACGCACATGGTGGCCATACACGCTTCTTAACTTGTGTGCCATCAGATTCTCGTGCTTTGGACTCATGATTTAAACTGTTGATGTTATTACCGAATACCGTAGGTGCTTGGAACAAATTATGGTTACCACCGTTAATTAAAATCCTTCTTTGGACATTAATGATTAAAAATTACCTTCTCTGATACATTTGTCCGTTGTATATCATATATGGGATTACTTTTAAAAATGTGAAGTTTTTAATTTGACTCAGTTACAGGTAACAAGTATAATCAGTGATTAAGTCTAATAACTGGAAATTTCAGTGATTATGTCTAATAACTGATTCACTCGGTGGTTATGTCTAATTACTGAAATCTTCAGTAATTAGACATAATCACTGAAATGAACCAAGGGATTTTATACTTGTTTACTGAAAGCATATTCCTGCCTTTTTATAATAACTTGTGAGAAGGCTTCATAATCCTGTCCTAAGCCAATCTCCTGTAAACAAACAGAATCATGTGTTGTAACAACATTTGAGAAGGCTTCGCTAGTTGTCCACAGAAATCAAAACACAACATGCTTCTCTTAACAAGCAGAAGCATGTACTATAATAACTTGTGAGAAGGCTTCATAATCCTGTCCTAAGCCCACAGGCAAACACATTTAAATGGTTCACCTTGACCAGATACCTCACACTTTGACTCATGGAGCCTCACGATACCTTCAGAGATGCACTGTACAAGATGTATGAGGAAAACAGGCGTGTCCTCATCCCGAAGGAGTTTTACTTGGAATCTATTAACAACTTGCTTGAAGCCTCCAGTACCACTAAGAAGACACCACACCACTACTACCTCCTGAAGAAGTATGAAGTACTGAAGTGTTGTGACGTTGACAAGTTGATAAACGACGCCAGTCATCAGAGGAAGATCCACTGTATTTCTTGACCATCGAAGATACGTACGACACTATCAAGCGCGCTCACCTGGCAACTGGTCATGGCGGAAGAGATAAGATGATTCATGAAATAAATAAGAAGTATGCCAACTTCACCATTGATTCAATCTCCCTCTTCAAATCCATGTGTACGGAGTGCCAGCGGAAGAGGAAGCGACGGTCCAACAAGGGGACCCTTGTCAAGCCCATTCTGAGTGTCTATCTGACTGCTATTTGTCATACCATTCATGTCATACCATTCGCGTCACAGGAGGTTGTATTTACTTTGATAGCTAATCTAATTTCAAAACTAGCACACATTATAAAAACAAGGCAGGAATATGCTTTCAGTAAACAAGTATAAAATCCCTTGGTTCATTTCAGTGATTAGGTCTAATTCAGTAATTAGACATAACCACCGAGTGAATCAGTTATTAGACATAATCACTGAAATTTTCAGTCATTAGACTTAATCACTGATTATACTTGTTTCCTGTAACATATATACTACGCTTGACGCTATGAGAGTCTTGTATAACCCACACCTGCACCATTTATATACTACGTTTGATGCTATGACAGTCTTGTACATCCCACACCTGAACCACCTACAAGCTGTGTTTGATGCTATGACAGTCTTGTATAACCCACACCTGCACCATCTATATACTACGTTTGATGCTTTGACAGTCTTGTATAACCCACACCTGCATCATCTATATACTACCGTAACGTTTGATGCTTTGACAGTCTTGTATAACCCACACCTGCACCATCTATATACATTTGATGCTTTGACAATCTTGTTGTATTACCCACACCTGCATCATCTATATACTACGTTTGATGCTTTGACAGTCTTGTTGTATTACCCACACCTGCACATCTATATACTACGTTTGTTGCTTTGACAGTCTTGTATAACCCAAACCTGCACCATCTATATACTACGTTTGATGCTATGACAGTCTTGCATAACCCACACCTGCACCATCTATATACATTTGATGCTTTGACAGTCTTGTATAACCCACACCTGCACCATCTATATACATTTGATGCTTTGACAGTCTTGTATAACCTACACCTGCACATCCATATACTATGTTTGACACTATGATAGTTCATCTTTAATGGAAACATACATTTCTAACACTAGAGGACCTAATGCAATAAATATTTGTACATATATATTACGTAACTTGAATTTCAGAGCTCAGTTAAAAAAATGATTTAATAAACAAACTCAAGATTAAAGAATTATGAAACTGTATGAAAGTCAACATGAACTCTAAGTAAACAAAATTAAAACGGCAACCTGTTTTGGCAAAATATCTTCTGTTGTATTTCATCATTTTCACCCATTATATAGATAAGTACTGTAACTGCTTTACACTATCAGAAAAGGATATTTGACATATTTGTCAAATGTTCTGAATGATATTACAAACTGATAAAGATGTTGAGGAATACATGATTGTATTTACCTGGCAAATACTGCTGTTGTAGAGTGGGGAAAATGTACAAGTGTGTGCTATATTTCTAACTGAAACCTGGTAAAATAAATTTTTTTTAGAGTTTCTGGAAGGTTCCAGTTATACTCTGAATGTCTTAATTCTGTATGGATACTGAAGCTCCCTACATTTCGTCCATCTGGTTCTGGAGATGTATTTTGCAAAGAATCTTCTTAAAATCTATCCATTTCTCATCAACGGAACTCAGCCATTTGAATGCATGTCTGGGTGAGTTCTTTGGGGACAGTCTCCATTGTCATTGTCATTTGTCTCTATTGTCATTATCCATTGTCTTTGACACTCAACTGCTACCCAATCGTAAGTGTTGATCTGGATCTGCTGATGTTGATTGTTGTTACCAGAATCTGCCTGCTTCAGCTCTTGTTCAGCTGGTTCCTTACTTTCCTTCAATGAGTAGATGTCATTTCCGTCTTGTACATGTGTCTCAGGAACACACCTATCCACATCCGTAACTTTATTATCCAGAACAGTTACTTCAGTTGGGTTTTTCAAAGTATTTTAATTCAGTAGACATGAGAGAACCCAGTTGCTGTGGTAGTTGCCAGCTAAGCACTGCTCACAGTAGCATGATGTGTGTGTACCACATTATGAATGAAAGAAAGAATGCAGAATGATAAAGATATGAAAATATATTTACACTTAGGCAACCAGTGTGGTTGGTCGGGATTTGTAGGGGAGCAAGTTTCCAGTCTTGTTTCATCTGTTGAGCAGCGCATTGTGCGCTTAGATGTATACTGTGTTACCATTTGTATCCTGAGGCCTATAAATACACTTGACTTGACTTGTTTAAAAAGTTTTCACAAGTCCTGGGCATACAGGAACCACAGAATGTACTGTCATTGTTCCTTTGACTGGAACAGTTCTTGTTTAATTCGGCAAATTCTTAAAATGCATTGTCATATTCATCAGTGTTTACAAACACATAGTTAGCACTGGTATGGAACCTCTTCCCACACTCATAAAACTCATGAGCATCTTGTATGCACACTTTTCCTTGTTTGACTGCGAGATCAGCCATTCTTTTTAGCTGTTCCTCCAACCCAATCACAAGGTCCTTTTCCATTTCCTGTTTCAAAATAGTTCCATGATGCTTGGACATTCAAGAGTTGCTAGTGATCAGACATAATATAGAATGCTCTTTTATTTCTATACTAGCCACATAAAGAAACTGTGCACGGAGAAAATATATTCTGGATTGAAATACAACACAGCAAGAACAAAATGATGCAGACGCTGTAGCAGCTGAATGACCAGACCATAAGAAAATGTCAACGGGACCTGAACAACATCTGTTACGATGACGTCAGAAGATCAAAATGGAGTAGGGGGTCAAACGACAAAGTCACAAAGTCAATAACCGGTATGACCACCCTGTGCGTGAATCACAGCAGTGCATCGGCGACGCATGGAGTCCACCAAATGGGCATGGAAGGCCTGGGGAATGGCCTGCCATATCCTCCTCAAATCCTGTGCCAAGTCACGGACGTTATCTGGAGGATGTGGAAGACGACGCAGACGGCGCTCCATTTCATCCCACACATGCTCTATTGGGGAGAGATCAGGAGAAATTGCAGGCCATGACAGTAACATGACATTGTTATGGTGAAGGAAATCCATTGTGACCCTAACCCTAGTGTGAGGACGAGCGTTGTCCTGTTGAAATGTCAATCCCGGGTCATGACGTGGCAGGAAAGGAATGACCACAGGCCTCAGAATCTGATCTCTGTAGCCAACACCGGTGAGATTGCCCTGAACAACCACCAAAGGGGTTCGGTCCCGTGCTGTTATCCCACCCCAGATCATCACAGAGCCACTCCAAAACGATTCCTCTCCACAATACAGTTGCGTGCATAACGTTCTCCCAAACGCCGGTAGACACGTTGGCGCCCATCACTGTGGGAAATGTTGAACCTCGATTCATCTGTAAAGACAACATTTCTCCACCATATTCGAGGTTGGTGAACATGATTTCGACACCATCTTAGATGGTTGACTCGATGACGGTGTGTCAGGATGGGACGTATGGCAGGGCGTCGTGGTCGAATCCCGTACTGACGTAAACGATTCCTGACAGTGTTGGGATGGATACGGCGCAGTCCAGGAATTGTCTGGGACGTCGTTACTGCCGTTTGGAACCTGTGTCGGAGATGTGTAACTCGAATCCATCTGTCCTGTCTTGGCGTCGTTACTCGGGGACGTCCTGAACGTGGGTGGTCGGCAACGTCATTTGTGTTCTGATAACACCTCACCAATGCCGACATCGTGTTACGATGGCATTGGAAATGTGTTGCCACCTGTTGTTGCCTCATTCCCGCTCGGATCATTCCAATGGCTTCATGACGCTGTGCAGCTGTCAATCTTGGCATGATTTGCTTGTGATATGCTTGTGTCTGCGCCTGAGAAGTTATGAATTTTTGAATGACCACAGATCATGCTTTCCAAAGTGACAGCAAATTTTGAGTTGCACATGCTGTGTACAGCTGCACAGGATGCACGTGCAGTAACACATTACACGTCCATAGGCCCCCATCAATGACGTCATATCGCATGGCACGTGCATGAGCGTTTGAATGTCTCCAATAATTGCTGTGTTCAAACCTATCTTTCATATATGGACGGTGTGCCCTTATATCTATATTTTCTCTGTGCACAGTTTCTTTATGTGGCTAGTAAATATTGAGAGAATGGAGTGTCTGTTCAATAGAGAACCCATGCCAAATCACCAAGACATCTATTTACTTCAGGAACCAGCTTCTTCAGGATAGTATAAACGGTACAAATATTATGACCAAAGCAAACAGAAACATACACAAAGCTATTGTGTTTGAGATCCTCTTTACTAATTGCCCTATAATACACTACTACTGGATGAAGGGTCACAGCTGTTATTCCAATGAGCACTCCGTACCTTGTCAGCTGAACAGCAGCTGAAGTTTTCGGCAAAATCCATCTGTACAGATAACATGACCATTAGAAAGGTTAATTCTCTTTAAGGTCTGTGATGGCTTTGTACTGATCCTTCACTCTGTTTATGTGCCGGAGAAACGCACATGATTCTTCAGCAATGATCTCACAAAACTCTTTTCTTGATACTTTTTTTCCAGACAATCTTTGTTCTTTTCTTCCCATTAGGCATATCTACCTTCAACTTTCCATAGGAAACACTCTTCTTTTGGGTCTGTTCAAAATTCTGTTGGCATCACATCTCCCAGTTTCCGAGCACATTCATCTTGGTTGATTAGTACCTCACTACCACAACCTTAAATACTTTTCAACAGCAACGCCATATTCTGATCCTTCTGACAGAGGTACTAGTTTCTTGACATGTACTTTGTAAGAGTGACATGTTTGGATCGCATCCTGCAAAACGTTGCAAGATAGATTAATTGCCACAGACCTCGCTGCATTCAATATTTTCTGAGGATAATCCTGGCACAACTCTTCAGGTGATTTGATTTCCCTTCAGACCTTCAGACCATGTCTTGCAAGTTTAATCTCATCACTTAACTCATTTCTGAAGACAAGTCTAGTACGAAACTTATGTGATACTTTTCTTGGACTAAGGACTTCATGGCGTAGTTCTTCAGCCACCAATTTCCTTGGTGTTAATGTGCATAACGCAGATGAGTCACTCGATGTGATGTATCCATTTTGATTACCGGCGTTATTTTGATTCAGTTTCGTAGTCAACCTCTCATACCGGTATCTTCTGCATACACGTTTATTCATTCTTTGAAGGATTTCAGCTTTTCTACTTCAAAGAGTTATATCTCGCCTTAAATTAGCTGTAACCCTGCTGATCCTTTTCCTTGACCTTAACTATGAATCACAGTAAGGTATTTTAACAATGTTGATGAAAACCCTTCATTTTCATGTCTGTCTGCTATCGAGGTGCTGTTCAATCATACTATCCAATGGTTGGGTCTCATCCTGGCTTGAGGAGTTTCCAAGGACATCATCATCTGCCTTCTTTTCAGACTTTTTTCTCTGTCTGTGTTATTTCACATTTCACTACATTGCTTATCTTATTGTGTGTATATTTTATAGTCAAAATGTGCAAATTTTTTACTTATAGACAATTTATAAAACGCCTAAATATTCAGTCATTTTACAAATTGACTGACAAATCTGTCCATTTATGTTATTATGATAAAGAATTCCAAACATTTTTATGTCTTAATTTCATCACCAAGTGACGATAATGATAGGATTAAAAGAAAATGAAATTCGTAGTTTGGGGGGAAAAGGGGAATATTGGGGTGTTATACCCTCATCCATGGTGGGAACAAACAAGTGGAGTTTCATCTTCATCAGTGCAGTGTTTTCAGAGATGATGTTTGAGACAGAAGAAGAAAGATTGGCAAAAACGCCACAGCATAAGTGCTAGGGCGCTTTGATAGGTACTCGAGCACAGATTGGGTTTAGATGGCCTCCAGTCCTATGCCAAGCACTTTAATAGCTGAACAGGACAGATAACTCACAGATTACTTTGTTACATCTTCACTTTTCAAATAAGCATACTACAGACTGGAAGAATAAATGTCAAATGTCTTGAATCACATTGACTAAGATGATGCAAAGAAATAGACACGCTGAAGGATGTGTTGCCTTGTCAACAGTGACTTCATACACTAGCCCTACCAACGCAAGACTACTCCTTTGGTTCATATATCATGTAGCTAAAAATGTCTAACATTGAAATCAGGTACTCAAGTTAATTTTTTTTCTACCAATCACACCCTTAAGCTCACTTCACATTCAGTTAGGTGAGCTAAAATTACAGAACACTGTGAAAACCTTCTGACATTTATTTTCAGATTAAACTTTCTTCTCTACATCCACCTTGTTAAGATAAAATATAAATCATGAGTGTTACAAGTCAAATTGATATATCCTGCAATTTAACCAACACAAATGCCATATTCGGTTATTAAGTGCCTCTGACCAACTTCTAGACCAATCAGCAAGAAATATTTAGAAGTGCCCTGTACAAAGCCCAAAAGTTTACATGTTTTTTCATAAATACATATGAACACGTTTTAAATGCCAAAAACTGTCATGAAATGAATCTTAGTTGTTACTTGGCCTATCATAATTCAATCCTTAAATTGACTTGTGGGTCTGTCAGTTTTCTGTCGTAAACTATGAAGGCCTTTGAAGCAGCAACTTTCCATTAATGATCCCAGCCATGGTGACTAAAAAAGTTGCTCACATAATTAAAATTAAACTTTTAACATGGCTACCATGCCAGCCATATTGAAAATGTTCTTTTTGCCCTATAATCAGCCACAGAGTCACATATCGTACGCAGCATATATATGATATGTTAAACTTGTTGCTGTGTTCTGTAATATTTGTCAACAGAACCCATGCTTATTGAAAGAAGTGACTAACGGGATCAGATGGTCAGACTTGCTGACTTGGTTGATGCATGTCATTGTATCCCAATTGCATAGATCTGTGCTCATTATGTCAATCACTGGATTATCTGGTCCAGACTCCACTATTTGCATACCACCGTCATGTAGCCAACAAAAACAACTTAAACGTTTGACTTTTATGTAAGGATGTGGCTGCTAATAGAGCCACAGAGTCATGATGAACATGTGAGCATGTAATTTTGGCCATCAGCAAAGCCAGTTATGGTTTCATTTGTGGTAGAATAATGGTTGTCAGAATTATTTCTTTGCACAACCTAATGTTGTGGAGAATTGCATACTGAAAAAACAGTTTAGTGGTCAGGGCGCTTAAGATGGCACATAAGGTATTTGCAAAATAGCTTGATTGCTGGTAAATGCTGTAAAATTGTTTGTCAAAAGGCTTGTCTTGAGCCTTACAGACAATAATTTAGTTTATAAGGCAATTATCTACATGATGGTTTATGGTCTCATTTGAAGTTCCAGTTGGAAAATCCCTGCCACAAACTGGACAATTCATTTCTCTCTTGTCATCCCTCAAACTGGTCTGTTTAGCAAATGATGAAAAGAGTGACACCTGCTTTGAGCGTTTAGCTGGCTGTGTACTGCTTCCACATGACAACCTTTTCTGAGTTCTGCCTTCCTTTTTGGTTCTTGCTCTGGAAATAAGGTCAGAAGGTTGTACTTTTTTTGGATAAGTGACAAGATTCTTTTCCTCAATTTCAAAACCAACAGCATCTTTTTCTTGTAATTTGTCCTCTGTCCTTCTGACCTTGGTTTCATTGACTTTGACAATGATGTCAGTAGAGACATCTTCTAACTCTCCAGTGTGCTGTGAAGACACTGAAGCAACACACTCCTCATTACTCAACTTAGAAACAGGTTTGAAGAAGTTTTTGAGGGTTATGGGTGGGTTAATTGCCCTGGCAAAACATTTGGGCACAACTGGAGTAACATCTTCCTTTATGACTTTGAACTGTTTTGCTGAATCTTCTTTGGCCACAACAGCATGGTGTGTAGTGGGCTGGGTCTGACAAGCAGAGAGGTTCTGCAAGTAGAAAGAGTGACAACAAGACTTTAGACTCACATGGAAAAACAGACCAAGATCAAGGCTGGGTATTGTGTTTGCCTTCATACGCCCCAAATAAGCCCAAAATCTATAATACAGTTTAAGATTAAAATATCATAATATCTAAATTAAATGTTAAGGTTAACAAGAAATCTTTGCAAAAAGAGAAGCAGCCTCTTCATTGCCTTTTTTCTCACATGAATCTTCCTACATTAGTGAGAAAATTATATGAACTGACATGGTGAAACGACATGACTTCCTGATTGGAATACCCAATACAACTTTTATACAGAAATCAAAACAATGCTTATCATTGATAATACTTCTGAGAATTCTACCTCTATTACTTCAATGCCACAAACCCTATATTTTGGCTGTAATCACACTATAACTAATTTTTTCAATTTTCAACAGAAGTCCTCTTCACTGTCAACTATACACAACTAGTTGTTCCCAGACAGCACCAAGCAGCGTACAGCTCTCCCGTGTGCAAAGGCCAGAAAATCTTCACTTCTTTCCAAACATCTACCAACTAGAGTCAGATGATTGGGGAGTTTGAAAGGAGTACTTCTGATGTAATCGTGGTAGTATTCTTAGAATTACAAACAATGATGTCAATTGTTCCAATAATTCTTATGAATCTGCTACCTCTATTTTATCTTTGTCAGAATATTCCAGAGGAAAAGGCGGATTCTGCCTCAAGTAAACTCACTGTATAACTGACAGTAGATAATAGTCTTCTTGTGATTCCATCTATTAATCCAAATCCAGAGGTAAAATCACCTCAAGAGGGCTTGAAAACTGAAGGAAAACAGTCACATATGTGGTATCCTCCAGAACTACACTTATATTTGTTGTTGTTCATGATAATGATGTCATCAGAAGTTTTAAAACCATCTCTTAAGACCATCATTTCTGGTTGTGACATCACTTTCGGTACATTTCACGTTTGGTTTTGATGTCACCTCCTATTATTCATCTGTAATGATGTCAAAAATGATGTCATTACCGGTTTGTTACACCACTTCCGGCCACCATTTACTTCTGATTATGTCACTTCCGGCATTTTTGGTTATGATGGCACTTCCTGTTTCCTTCCAATCTATGACGCCATTTCCAGTCATTTCCAGACCATGATGTCATTTCCGGTTAATTTCTCCTGACTAATCCAATTCTCAATAATCAAATAATAAGGCGGTGTGCCCACCTTCTGAAGCTGCAAAAGTCTGCTCCTTGCCAGCCCCCTTCTGAAGAAGGCAAAAACTACTGGCTAATGAGTGCTAGGAGCTACAATAATATGACCTAAGGAGTGAATCCATACAAGGTCTGGCCAATTATCATGTTGGTAATAGTTTGTGTAGTGGTCAGTGAGCCCCACTAGCAGGATACCAGTGGTTCATTTGAGACTGCTGATCAGGTCCACGGTTTGTAACCAAAGCTCTAATTTCGTGAGCTGAGCAAGATGCAAATAGAGGAGTGGAATACTGGGCTTAACAATACTTTCAGCAATGGTGGACTGGAGCCATCAGGCAACTGTGGCTTTGGTAATGTCCTTGTGAGAATGAGTCTTGCAGGAGATAAAAAGTCTCTTTCTGTGTCTTCTTAGTGGATCTATCGCCGCAAGATAATATACTGAACTGCAAAAGAAACATCACCATGGATAGATATTACCTTATTAGATAAACCTTATTTGTCCAAACACTGTAAACATACTTTGAGACATCTGATCATCAAACGGATCATCAAGATTGAAATTAAAGCGTCAAAACACTAGTCTCTGAGGATTTGGAATCACAAGTCAGTATTACGTGTGTCCGCCATGTGTATTGATGACTGCCGTGTAACGTCGATACATGGAATGGATGAGGCAGTTGATGAAGGCCATAGGCACTTGAGCCCACTTGCCTGGGGGCAGGCCACTGCATGGTTCTGATGCCATTCTGGTGGAGGAAGTCTCTTGTTGCTCTCTCAGTGTGGGCACGGGCGTTATCATACTGAAACTCGTAGTTGCGGCGACGTGCCAAATGAGGTATGGCATGTGACACCATTGCCTCTCCCTGGACCGATGTTCTGGAAGACCACAGTGCCGACCCTCTGTGCAAGACCAATTCCGCCCCACACCATGATGCTCGGACCACCCAACGAGTCTCTCTCAACAACACAAGCATCCGATTAACGTTCCCCATGGCATCGCCAGACTATCTCTCTGCCATCTGCTTTTGAGATACAGTAACAGCTCTTGTCTGAGAAGAGGACTCTTCTCCACTGCTGGTGCTGTGTTGCCCACTGAAGACGGTCCCGGCGATGACTTGGTTTCAGAATGGGTTTTCGGTGTGGCCTGTGACAGTGGAGGTGTCTACGCACGGTGTCCGCACTAATGTATGGCTGGTGTGTCCCCATGGTTTTTTGATGGCGTTTTTTGCTAGTAACGTACCTACCGTTTCGATCAATGTTGGTAGCTGCCTGGACGGATACGTTTTCCGATGGGGATGGAGTGTCATAGGTGGTGGTGCGATCATCGGTAATCGATACCCTTGTTGAAGCAGCTGCGTCACAAAGGGGTCTGCGAGCATGGTCCATTTGTCTGCAAAAATCTGGAGTCTTCCGCCTACGGGCGTTGCTATAACAGGAACGTCTGGGGGCGGAAGTTCCCAGTCGTGCCGATTTGCAAAGGAGTCAAGTTCCTGCTGACCCTCCCTCTTGGGAAGGTTCGCTGGCGCTCTTGGGTCCGGTCTAGGCGACCGAACGAGCAGAGGAGGTCTTTGAGCCCTGTTGACCTCTTTGACCTCTGCCGCGACCTGGCAAGGGATTAGGCCGAGACGAAATAAGCTCACGTAAATCGCGCTGGGCAGGAACAAATTTGAGATATTGGCGATCCTTTTTCTGTTGAACCTCCAATTGTCTTTTCTGGAGACGCAGAAGGTCCACCGTGACCTGATGGCTAGAATCTCTCTGCACGTCCTGTGCTACCTGTTGTAACCCGTCAGCAGGGGTTGCTGATACAGTTTGGCCTTAAATTGGTCATCCCAGGAAGAATGTTGTAGCACACCACGGCGACAAAGAGCCGTCATGGAGCGGCGTGGTGAGTGAGGAGGTCCAAAATCTGCGTAAGCTTGTCTTGTGTAAGGTTGATTAACCCCCGAGTAAAGGCCTCTTCTTGGGAATGAGTGGAGAGAGAGAGGGAGAGTGCGTCCATGGCTGACAAAATAGTAGACACGAGTGGGAGGGTACGGCGGACTGTGGTATCCAAGTGCGTTAGGTCCCTATCTTCAACCACGTAAGACGAGGTTGAGCGCTTCTGAGACAGAGTAGAAACGTCACTGTCAATCTTGGGGGAGACGACCGTAGTAGACATGCCATGAGTGTCTGTGTCTTCAAGGATGAAGCTGGGGATATGGAGACGATCCTGAAGTCGACGAAAGGACGTGAAAGCCGTATCTAGGTTAGAGTTAATGTCCATCTTGGAGGGAGCGTGATCTTGGACGAACTAGCCGATGGAACTGCGAATCCAGAGAACCTATCCGCAGCCGAAGTCGTCCGCTGTAACTGCAGTATATCAGCTATCCAATGCAAGACTGATTTAGGGTCCGCTGGTTCATAACTCCCAACAGATGAAGGCGTTGACACGGGGCGTCAAGAACGCCTGACGGGTGTGAACTATCAGTTGGTTGAGCCTGGATATTGGGATTGCCCGAAGTAGAGGCCGAACCACCTAAGCCGAGTGGGGTCGAACGGGAGGCAACCGGAACCGGAACAGGATCAGTAGGTTGATCCAAACGGTGAAGGAGGTCAGTGGATATTGCTTTAACCAGAGAATTATACGATGGTTCCGAAGTTGATCCCTGTGATCCCAACTCGTGGGTAGGATAGGTGGACAAGGGTCGGGAGGAGCCGATCTAGAAGGATTACGCTCCTGCGATCTGTGCGCCGAGGAGAATGGCTCCGAGAATGACTTCGACGATCTTGTTTTTTATACGAAGCCGAACGCCAATCCTGTGAACTGTGAGGTGGGTAGGCGTAGCCGGCAGGAGAGCGGTAGTCAGGAAACTGCTGGTAATAAGAGTCATGGTAGATCAGGTAGGTATCCCATCCTCTATGGGCCATGTGATATCCCCCGCTGACGAGGTCACGTGAGGGTAGCCGCTATGCTGGTAGTCAATGATGCATGACTGGTCTCTATACACTCATGGAAACTCAATCGAGAAAGCCGATCCTGTGAGCGAGATCTCTGATCGTGCGAGCGCGAACGTCGAACCCGTGAGCGAGAATGCCGATCCTTTGAGCGAGAGCGCTGATCCCGGGAGCTGGAACACCAATCCTTGGAGCGGGAGCGCCAATCCTGTGAGCGAGAGCACCGATTCCGGGAGCGGGAATGTTGATCCTTGAAACGAGAGCGCTGATCGTGGGAGCAGGAATGCCGACCAGTCGTCTTGGAGGGTGAACGTTGTACCGAAGTGTGACGATCTAAAACGACCCGAGATGAAGTTGTATCGATGACCGTATCTCTAGCCCCCAGGGGGTGTGCAGAGCTTGCCGAATCCAAGAGCGGGACTTTGAAAGGACTGGAGCAATCTGTCACTGGTATAACGAGAGCAGGACCAGGGTTGATCAGACAGACCGGGTGCACATCGAACTGCATATCTTGCTTTGGAGTTGTAGACAGGTCGCGAGAGGACAAGTCGTCTGTAATGAAGCTGTCTGAGAAGGTGTCGTCTGTGACAGAAATTACAGGTTCGACAGGATTGTCTTTAAGGCGTGATGAGCTGGAACTAGCTTTGGAATCACCCGCTTTGGAAAGGCGATTGGCAATACGACGACGACAACGTTGCAGGAAAAACTTTAAAAGCCAAGTTAGTTCAGGAATGACATTCCGCACATCGGGAACCCAGGGTGCACTGTCCCTGACAGTCGCAACATAATGAGTGGGGATCCGACGTGGAATAGGTACGTCTGCATTCTTTACAAGCAGGACGTTGATTGTCCTTCTTTCCCATATTTTTTTTATTTAAGATACTCGAACAAACTGGCGAAGGACAATAATTCTGTGATGTTTTCAAACACGTCGCCACACGTAATTGACCTAGCTTTTGGACGTAACCATGGAGATACAGGGGGGGCTTGGGTGGCTATTTTTAGTTTTAGAAGCTGGAAACATGATTCAAGTACATTCCCACATAGGATTGAAGAAGAAGGGAGAAATGCAAAGTGTGAGATAGGATAGGTTTAAAAATAATATTTCTTCTTGCCAACATCCATTGTTGCCAATTTTTCGTATTTCTAAAATATTCCAAAATTAATTTCACTGTACTTTTAACATTGATTATTGTGAAACTATGATCAAATGTGGTTCTTTCAGTCAGTGGAAAAAATTTCAGTCGATTTCTTAAATACCCCAGAAAGAGGGGACGTCAAAACATTTGTAAAAAGAAGTTTACAGTCAAGCAACTGTATTTTCCATCGTCTGAACAGCAGGTGCAATCTAAGCACACATTCCTCTTCATTCATATATTTAATCATTATTATGAATAAAATATGTTTTCTTTCAACGTGTCATCTTCCAACAGATGCTACCCAATATTTAAAAAAGATCTACACTTAGTTATCAATAACATTATTAACTATGTATTTGACAATATATGCATGTTACTATGAATGTTTGAAAGGAAGAGCTAAATTTGGTTGTAAAATTACATTTTGGGAAGGAAATAACTGAAGAGATTTTAAAAATTGGCTGAACTTATCTAGAACATTAAACATATATAGAGTCAATTTTGCATATCATTCAGATAAATATTTCTCCGTTTTGAAGAAAACTGGCAAAAGATCACAAGCACTCAAACAATGTGTTTGCACAACTGCGACAACTTGTCGCTAGCCAGTACGTTTGAGAAAACTTTCATAACATTTGACCATATTCTCCTTAAAAATGGCGACAATGTAAGAACACAGAAACGTCAGGTAGCATGAGAACTATGAGACTGATGCATGTGCACAGGAAACATCATGAATAGGCCTATAAAAGTTGCGGATTGCTCAGTAAGAAACTGTTTACCTGTAAATCAGGGTCCCTGGGTACCATGTCTTGACATTGGTATGGGTACTAACAGAATGTCACATGACCACCCCATGTCAGGCTGTCCAGGCTACAGTATTTGCAACAAAGGTCTACAACAGCAGGCCATCATGAAGCACAACTCAGATAATGGCCCAACCAGCGATTGAGAACTGTTTGGTTCAGCAATGATTCAAGATTTATGCGGGCTCAAACTGATGGCAGAGCCAGGGTGTACCACCGTTACCATAAATGTTTTTTCACCAAATTCATATGGTGGACAGTTTTGGGCTGTGGAAGTGCAATAATCTGGGCAGAAGGATGACCAGGAACTGCTTGATATTGAATTCTTACGACTATGACCTTTGTCATTTTATGTGTTATGTCTTCATAAAGGACACATGTCCACTGTTTGAGTGAGTGAGTGAATATTGCAATCCCCTTTTTGAAAAAAAACCCAGCTTCCAATTTGTTTGTGGTGGGTACAAGTCAATGCATAGTCACCCGTGTCCCTACCATATATTATGATAAAGAAGAAATTTTAATTACTCACAAGTAGGTACTGCATTAGTTAAACATTTCAACATCAGTTTCGATACATTAATTATGGAAAAATTGTTCAAGTGACACTGATACGACAGTGTGTTCTTATGCCGGGATACAGCTGTCTATCTTAATTAGAGGAAGGCTGGATTGTTCTGATTTGAAACCAATCGGTTATATTGAAGCAGAAACAAGTATTGTTAAAAGTTAAAATATAATGCAAAACAAAATGCTCCTTTTCTCCACCACTTTGCTATCATCAACCATTTCTGAAAATTAATGTTTTCTGACTGAGATGAAGACTTGGTAAATTTAAGAAAAGTCCATTTCATACCATGGCTGGTAGACTTTGCTGCATGAAGATGTGTTGTTCCTTCAGTGATCTCTGCACTTCCTGTATAAGGACTTCTGGGTACCTTATTCCCACCAGTCTCTCTCCGTTGTCCAATTCCACACGTACAACACGCAGCTGTGTGTCATATTTACTGAAAAACAGTTAATTAAATTTCCAGTATTAGATTAGACAGTGTGTTTTTTTCAGGACACAGCTGTTAGTTGTGTACCCAGGTCTTCATTCGAAACAAAAAATAAACTGTCAGGATCCTGCCACCTTGCACAGCAATTTGAACTCCAGGTACTCTCAACACATCCACTGGTAGTCTACCCTTGTATTCACTCACAACACATCCACTGGTAGTCTACCCATGTTTTCACTCTCAACACATCCACTGGTCGTCTACCCTTGTATTCACTCACAACACATCCACTGGTAGTCTACCCTTGTATTCACTCACAACACATCCACTGGTTGTCTACCCTTGTATTCACTCACAACACATCCACTGGTAGTCTACCCTTGTATTCACTCACAACACATATAATGGTAGTCTACCCTTGTATTCACTCACAACACATCCACTGGTTGTCTACCCTTGTATTCACTCACAACACATCCACTGGTTGTCTACCCTTGTATTCACTCACAACATATCCACTGGTTGTCTACCCTTGTATTCACTCACAACACAACCACTGGTTGTCTACCCTTGTATTCACTCACAACACATCCACTGGTTGTCTACCCTTGTATTCACTCACAACACATCCACTGGTTGTCTACCCTTGTATTCACTCACAATACATCCACTGGTAGTCTACCCTTGTATTCACTCACAACACATCCACTGGTAGTCTACCCTTGTATTCACTCACAACACATCCACTGGTAGTCTACCCTTGTATTCACTCACAACACATCCACTGGTTGTCTACCCTTGTATTCACTCACAACACATCCACTGGTAGTCTACCCTTGTATTCACTCACAACACATCCACTGGTAGTCTACCCTTGTATTCACTCACAACACATCCACTTGTAGTCTAATCTTGTGAGGGAAAACAAGGGTAATTTGATCAACAAGTGGAGAGGAGAGTTGTCATTGTCACCTGTTTATGTTGTCATTGTAACTTGTGGAATTCGTTTCAGATTAGGATTTGCATTAACAGGCTTTTTGTTCACTGGTGTTATAAAAAGAAGGATAGATACGGAAATGAATCAGGACGGTTTGCAACATGACTGAGCATTCAAGTGAAGTGAAAAAACACTAGATTGCTGTAATGTTGCTAACCGTACCGATCTGTCTATCCGTCATTTTATAACACCAGTAAAACAAACAGACTACCAAATCCTAATCCATGACACATTCCACAATTTGTAATCACAAGATAAACACGTGACACACATCACATTCTGTGCTTGGTGTGGATCAAATGGCCTGTTAATCCCTGATAGACACATCAGTTGAACGTTTCTTGGAAGTCAGGTGTGAGTGAGTGTAAGACAGTAGGCACTTTGACACATTTGACTCAAAGCAGTGGAGATTTCCGGCTTGTTTAAGTCTTGTTAATTGAACCATGATGAACGATGAGTCGTGCCGAGATCATCTTATCCGGGTAAATTTGTGTTGGAAGAACATATTTGGGACTGGAAATTTAATTTTGAAATATCTGTAACTTTGACACATCAAATTTGACACATCGGAGGTTAAATACAGATGAAAAAAGAAGGAATACATAGGGACCAAGCTTTTACCTCGAGACAACTGTAAGTTTGACATGTGAAAGTTTGACACAGTGGCGTTTGAATGTATATACAAAACAAATATTTTCAGTCTCCAGCTTACCTCAGCCCAAGTTTTAGAGCAAACTTGTTGATGGTGGTTTCCAACACTGACATTAATGTTACAATGTTCCCACATAGAAGGTGAAGTGGATATGTTCTACTTCCAACTGAAACATACATGATGTTTTAGATTAGAAAGTAAAACAACGCAGGCTCGTTAAGTTCAAATCCGGGACGGGACTCAACCCCCCAAAAGTATGAGAATCTGTACTTTACTAAGAAAGTGTTATCCCAAATATAACATTTGTAACACAGGCTCAGTCTATTTGAGGAATACATATAGATGTAGGTTTCCTCATAGCCAGAGGGTTCCTAGCCAGGCTCTGTGAACCCAAGGTACAACTCTGGATTCTAGGGTGGTACACATCAGGGATTTGGAAATATATCCCTCTGCAAGTACTAGAGTGACTGTATGGATTTTAGGACAGATTTGTCAGTTTTTTCATAAGGGTAAAAATATTATTTATACTTATCCTGACTCATACTAATTGCTTATCCCATCTCATTCCGAAAGGTAGTGGAAACTTCCTGTGCTGTGTTCCTGAAAAACAGAGAAAACATCTCCCCGAATGCACCCTTCATACGTGAAGGAGCACCCGAGCCAGGTGACCAAGGCCGGTAACCCGTCACTCTCTCCCTTTTTCCTACTTAACAGACTGAAACATATCAGTGAAGAGCGTTGATGGCTGGGAGGGTGCTCTCGCGTATGAGTCAGGATAAGTATAAATACCTTATCCTAACTCACACTAATTGCTTGAATATCATAGTAAGTGGTGAGTTCCATCTTTATGTGTCATAGTTGTGACCTGTTCTAAACCCCATGGGAATGTGGTTGAAATTCTTGAAGTACATCTTGAAGATTTTGTGGATTTGCTAAGGCTTACATAAGATTAATCTTGTTTGCCTTAAACAATTGTCGTCTTAAGAGAAGAGCATAAACTAAACACAATCGTCATCACTCATGTGCTGAATTACGAAGTAAAACAGGGGGCCTGGACTCTCATTGGTTATGGGCCAGTAACATGACATCAACACGTCTATGTGATTGTGGGTGAATGTAATCTCTTAGTCTATCTGCTGGTGACATGGAGAAATCTCCGAGATAATGGTTCACGAAGACAGTGTCCAATCTTCAGAAACAACCATCAATAATCGTCACGGATTTGTAGGGCTAGAATGGAGTAGCTCTGACTCTATGTGGGTTGGATGCTGACTGAGGGTCCAAACCTGCTGCCCTGCTGAGTAGGACTGCTCTCATCCAGAAGGAGATGGTTGTTCAGGAAAATTCTCATGAAGCATTTCTCGATAAAGAAATATAGTGTCTCTATAAATCCTTGTCTTCTCGATTCTGGTTTTTGTAGATAAATCCATAAATTCCTCTCCTGCGATGGAGGAGAATGCTGGGAGAATGTCTTTCAGGCTGTTCAGGCAGCTGATGAAGTCCCTCTTAACATGAGGTGGGCCAATGCATGATCATTGATGTCAATCTGGTATGACTAAAGTCAACTGCATATACCTCAAGACATTCTGGCCGCCGTGGCTAGTGTTAGAAGATAAAGGATTTTAAAAAATCCGCTTGTTGAAGAGGTTCGTACGCATCACATGTAAGATGTTGTAGCACTATGCTTAGGTCACAAACTGGGGCTCCGAACTTCCTCTATTGACGTTCAAGTCTAACATCTCAATAGGGTTATTAGTTCGGGAACTTTTTGTGTTTTATTCCATTAGACATAGTCAGAACGGAACTAATCACTGCCAGGTAAGTGCCCAGAGTAAATTGTTTGAAATTTTTTATGGTTCTTGAATGACACAAGAAATCTGCTACTTGTGGAGAAGTAGCTATAGCTCCTGTAAACCTTTGGATTTCGCAAACTGGTCAGAACTCTTCCATTTGTTATCATATAAATTCCTTTTTGATCTACGATGAGCTTGGGAAACTGCCTTAGCTGCTCTGATGGAAATCCTTGTTTTGTGAGGCTGTTTGGGATATGTTCCATGTGTGTAAGCTCGAAGAGCCCTGGTCTTGAATGAACCTGTTTTGAATGTAGAAGAAAATTTGACCTGTTCAGGCGTTTTATTGCTGGACTTCCTGCTAATGGGAGTAGGTCTGGAAACCATGTACTCGCTGGCCATTAAGGACCGACCAAAAGCAAAAGCAGTTGCAGGTTCTTTGTGGGTAGGATCTTCTATAATATCAGAGATAACAATGCTGATGGAGGGAACGCATATGCATGAAGTATCTCTCAAGATACTGCCAGCGCATAGTTGGCCTAAGCCTGAGGGTCTGGAAATAGTGAGACAAAGGTTGCTATCTGTCTGTTGCAAATATATCCACCTATAAAGTGCGCTCCCCAACTGAATGTCTGAATGTCGAGGTATCGATGTAACGGAATCAAAGTCAAAGCTGTACTGGTATCTGGTAGATCACGGCTGAATATATAATTCTGTGGTCTCAATGGTTATACAAAGTAGGGTGATCGAGACCATGCAGAAGTTACTAGGAAACTGTGCCTTAAGGAACGTAAAAGATCACTGGGACCGTATGTTGCATCTATGTGTCTATATTCAACAACTGCTGATCATCAATAAGTGAGGGATGACTTGTCCTCCAGGGTTGATCCTCGCTATGTTGACATATAGTTCGGGTGAAGGGGGGATGTCCTGTAAGTGTTTCTTGTATTAAGGCGACGATGAAAAGCTCATTTCCCAAGGCAAGGCCGTTAACTGACTATAAAATCCAGTTTCCACCCTTGCTGAAATAGGCTGGAATTCCAGAGTTACATTTTGGCTGGACCAACTAGTCTATGCATAGTCCAATCAAAATCGTGTAATGAACTAGACGTCTGGTTCGTAAACAACGTGGATTTCAACATCGGTCTACTACAGAATTTGCAAAGCATGTGTACCATTAACTGGGCATCAACAGATATTTTCCAAATGTTTTCATGTTCTTAAACAAAGTGCTCTAGTGATCTGATGCACTTCATGAGGTAAGACCCTTTCTAATACAATATAAATCTTGACTATCAAAAAGATTGTCTTGACTGGGTGCCGCCATTTTGTTTGAAGCAAATTTTGTAATCATGCAAACCAATCTGTAAGAGTGTACAGCATGGCTCGCATTAGGTCAGTCTGACCTATTTCCAGGATAGTTGGGTTTGTTAACAGTCAGAGAAATCTTGAGACATGACATATAAAAAACCCTGCGCAGGAACAAGGAATCTTGCATTGAGACGAGGTTCAATCTCCACACACTGGCAATCCAGTGTGAACTGTATGGTAGACAGGAAACTTCTGAAGCATAATGGTGAATATGTAGTTATTTTTTTGCTGAATGTGTGGTGTGGCCGGTGCAGTTGCAGGTAGATCTAAGCAAGCATCTAAATAACTGAAAATTGTCAACATTCGATGAAACTCTTCCCATCATAGTGGTGAACTTTCAATGAATGACCCAGTTGATGTCTTATCCTGTCTTGATTGTCAACGAATGACGACTCTGTTGAGTGTCTAATCAATTGTTAATTTGTTATCGGTGTAGGTTCCATGTTGGCTGAACGATAGTGCTCTTGTAATAATTTCATATGGATTATGGCATATGGCAGATTATGACAGAAAAAGTGTGTACTTTAAAGTCCAAAAATATGAAAAGATGTAGGCAAAAAGTTCCATCATAACCGTCCTGCTTTTCAATACACTTCTCATATTGATAGTGAAGCTTTTCAATTCCAGTCAGGAAGAAGTTTTCTGAAGCCACCTTTGATAGAATCTCTCAGGCAATGAAGAAATCAGCATAGTAGGTACTGATAATCGTCTTTTGACTTTCTAAGTAATAAACAAGGATCACACACTTTGTATCCCAGAATACAATAGCCATAACTTTCTTCACTGATCTTGAAGACTTCAACTTATTTGATGCCGGAGAAGTGGAATAGTGCCATTCCATGGAATGATGTATGGATTCGGGATCATAGTGGTAGACCCATGTTTCATAACCCGTTAGAAATCTTTTTTGAATTTGACGAAATCCTCCTCAATTAGCTCTAAATTTTCTCCCTGGCGATGTCAATTCTTTTTTCCTTTGGATCAGAATTTAGAAACGTTGGCACCCAAAGATCAGATATCTTATTCATCTGTAAATGTTCATGAATAAAAGTTTCATTGGATCCATGGCTTACCTTGTGTCTTCCTCAAGTTCAGCAATGGTAATATGTCTATCTGACAGTATAAGTTTTTCTATCTCCTTGATTGAATCTTCATTGATGGAAGTTGAGGGACGTCCAGACCTAGGTTCATCAAGGCATATTCTCCCAGCATTAAACATAGCTGCCAAACATCTAACAGTGGAATAGCTAGGGCACTTATCCCCATACACTTGTGACATGTGGTCATGAATTTCTTGGGGAGTACTTTTCTCTAAAGTCAAAAACTTCATGACTGCTCGGTACTCGTTCTTTTCCATTTCTGTGTCCATTTGGACCCCGATCACGTTCAACTGGTTTTCACTAATATACAAACGGCCTCAACAGCCCAAATACAGTTGCAATGAACTATGTGTTTGACAGAGATGTTTTCTATGTTCTCCTGCACAGGAGATTTCCACTAACTTCCTGAAATGAGATGAGATAAGCAATTACTATGAGTCAGGTTAATTTATGATTTATCATTTTGAAATATTAAAACAAAAGTAGCTACCAATGAAGAAAGAACACTGATTTAGACAAGATAAGATGTCTCACTAACCATCAATCTGCATGCCCAATTTCAGCTTCATCAATCAAGCAGATTGAGAGGAAAAGAGGAAAAAATATTTGAGAGTGCAAAGGTCAGTGTTGGGGTCACTGGGGGTCACATGGTCATGTAAGTAGTCCGCCTCAAGAAACAGACCCCTCTTTGAAGTGCTGTAGGTCCCTAGCCCTTGCTCCAATGGCCTGAGTAATAGCTGTTTTTGATTTGATCAGTCAAGAGGTAACTAACTTGATAAATTGGCAAAGGTGCTGGCCCAATGTCTGTGGCTATTTTCTCCCATTTTAAATGAGTATAGGATGGTGAAATTGTGCATGGACCTCCACTGAGAGACAGTTAAATTTGATTGCCATAGCAACCATATGAAAAAACCTACCATTTGCCATTGCACCCCCAATATATGAAGATAATTTGATAAAATTGTGCAGTGGGGTTTATTGGCAATGACAGCATATGCAGTGTGGTAACGCCAACTATTTTGCTGCAAAGGTTGAATCAAGGTAAAAAACAAAACAAAAAAAACTATCACCAAAAATTTAATTAAACCTGTGTCAAATTGAAATCCAGTTTGAAAACAGGCGGTGATTAATAGCCATTAAAGGGGTTCTAAATATGGCCAGTGTGATGGCCATGTTTAAACTCAGATCAGAAATCTGTGAGCAAGTTTTGGAGACAATAATGTAAAGTTTAGACAACATATAACTTTTCCGTCTGATGAGAGGTTGGTCACGTTTATGACGTTCATAAGCATATGTAAATAAATACATAAGCATTGTTTCTGATCATTTAGATCCTATACTCAGCATATACTGGGAAAAGTCAGAGTTTAACTCCATGCCTGTTGATGAATATCCTCGCTATGACGCATCACATCCAACAATGAACTCGATCTGTGTCTAGACTGACAGTGACCGACGACAGTGACAATCTCTGAATGTACCCTTAGTATCTATTTGACACATCTGTAAACATTTGTAATTGCCACAATAATGCTGACAGTGTGTGTGTGTGTGTGTGTGTGTGTGTGTGTGTAAAACTTGTATGACATTATAAAAGCATGCAAACAGAAGAAATGTCTTGTATATGGTATGGTGTATTATACCATATTATTATGCATTGTGGCATGGCATGGCATGGATGTATTTTATAAATTGGGGTGTACTTTGTTATATACACATGTGCTATCGTTATTCAACTTTACTTTAACTACGATGTATCTGTTTTAAAAGTGTTTCATTAGCCAAATTGGCTGGGTGCTCGTATTTTTTAAATTATGAGTATGAAATGACTTATGATGAACATGTATGTAGCACATGACACTGGAATAAACATTTCTTCTCCTTCTTCTCCTGTACTCCTCATGTAACTGGTGAAGGTTGTCCATACACAGAAGGTAGGGTGTCCTCCCATTTTTCTATACATATATATATTCTTTGTCATATCAGTGAAATAATCAAATTAAAATTTGAATGTTTGTATTTTCAGATCAATATAGCAACTGTACCCGTGCAGTGCGGGTGATGTCGGCAGGTACGGCCATGGATGCACAGGTCTCGACTCTGGTCGTAATGTTTCTTCCATCCTTCCTCTGGAATATAAGAGGATGACACTGTGGCAAACAACAGCAAGAATCACACACTTGTACAAAGGCCTTTCATTCAAGTCAGGAATAATATGTTCATGTCAGATTATTCCTACAATAGGTTATAAGAGTAATAAAACTACTGTAACACAATATGTAAAGAACTAGAAACACTTTTGTATCCTACAATAGGTTATAAGAGTAATAATACTACTGTAACACAATATGTAAAGAACTAGAAACACTTTTGTATCCTACAACAGGTTATAGTGTCATACTGTAACACAATATGTAAAGAACTAGAAATGCTTTTGTATCCTACAATAGGTTATAAGAGTAATAATACTACTGTAACACAATATGTAAAGAACTAGAAAACACTTTTGTGTCCTACAATAGGTTATAGTGTCATACTGTAACACAATATGTAAAGAACTAGAAACACTTTTGTATCCTACAACAGGTTATAGTGTCATACTGTAACACAATATGTAAAGAACTAGAAACACTTTTGTATCCTACAATAGGTTATAGTGTCATACTGTAACACAATATGTAAAGAACTAGAAACACTTTTGTATCCTACAACAGGTTATAGTGTCATACTGTAACACAATATGTAAAGAACTAGAAATGCTTTTGTATCCTACAATAGGTTATAGTGTCATACTGTAACACAATATGTAAAGAACTAGAAATGCTTTTGTATCCTACAATAGGTTATAAGAGTAATAATACTACTGTAACACAATATGTAAAGAACTAGAAATGCTTTTGTATTCTACAATAGGGTATAGTGTCATACTGTAACACAATATGTTAAGAACTAGAAAACACTTTTGTATCCTACAATAGGTTATAAGAGTAATAATACTACTGTAACACAATATGTAAAGAACTAGAAAACACTTTTGTATCCTATAATAGGTTATAGTGTCATACTGTAACACAATATGTAAAGAACTAGAAACACTTTTGTATCCTACAACAGGTTATAGTGTCATACTGTAACACAATATGTAAAGAACTAGAAATGCTTTTGTATCCTACAATAGGTTATAGTGTCATACTGTAACACAATATGTAAAGAACTAGAAACACTTTTGTATCCTTCAATAGGTTATAGTGTCATACTGTAACACTATTATGTAAAGAACTAGAAATGCTTTTGTATTCTACAATAGGGTATAGTGTCATACTGTAACACAATATGTTAAGAACTAGAAACACTTTTGTATCCTACAATAGGTTATAAGAGTAATAATACTACTGTAACACAATATGTAAAGAACTAGAAATGCTTTTGTATTTTTCAATAGGGTATAGAGTCATACTGTAACACAATATGTAAAGAACTAGAAACACTTTTGTATCCTACAATAGGTTATAGTGTCATACTGTAACACAATATGTAAAGAACTAGAAACACTTTTGTATCCTACAATAGGTTATAGTGTCATACTGTAACACAATATGTAAAGAACTAGAAACACTTTTGTATCCTACAATAGGTTATAGTGTCATACTGTAACACAATATGTAAAGAACTAGAAACACTTTTGTATTCTACAATAGGTTATAGTGTCATACTGTAACACAATATGTAAAGGATTAGAAACACTTTTGTATCCTAGCTACAATATATATCTTTCACATTCATCTTTTAAACTCTGCATTTATCTTATAACAAATACAAATTTCATACTTTTTCTGAATGTATTGTAGCAATAAAGTACAAAGGCATATCTCAGGGTGCCCTGACAGTTCTGTGCATAACACTGAGAAGCATGCCATGAACACTTGTGGGACAGTTCAGCACATTGTACTCTTGCGATTCAGGAACTGGGACTCGCTGTGGGAAAAGCATAGAGCAGCTATAGATTCATGAAAAAACCCTGAAATGTTCAGTTACTGAACAGATGACAACAGCTGTCAACACAGCAACCTTTCTATACATGATGGTAGAAAATGTTTCTGGAAGTCAGGAGTCAGAATGAAGAAAAGCAGTTCCTGAAACCTTTTTCTGATGTGGAATTTCCAAGCTAAAACAACAGTACATTCCCGTATGTCCCCACTTGGGAAGGAGATGAGATGGACATATTCACAAAGCCAAACTAAAGTGGTACAACTTACCAAAGGTATGAGACCTGACAAGGGTACATAACAATATACCCTCCTGTACAAGTGCTCTGCTGTTACTCAAAAGCATCAAACAATGACATGTTGAAGCACACAGATAACAGCCAGGCTAGACCTTGCAAAACGTGTTGGATATTTTCTGTGAGAACAACTCTGCCTCTGTTGACTGGCAAAAGAACAATGCCATTATTGAAAATATCTCAGGACTCCTTGCTCCACTTGTACTACAATGTATGACAGCACTTGTACTACAGTGTATGGATACACACACATACACAATTGCACAACAAGCTTGAAACCTTTACTCAATGTTGTCAAATGTTGTGATCAGAGTGGCCTGAGCAGATGCAGAACAGAGCCTTGTCTTAAATGTCAGTTTATGATATCCATGCATAGATCATGGATAGGGATTTGTTTTTGAATTTTTCTTGAGAATCAATGTGACTTCTGACCAGATTCAATTTGTAATGTAATTTAATTTTAATTGATCCCACTTTATACATACAAATGATTATTACAAAACTATATATCTACTAGACAAAGCATTGCTTGACTACAGGAAGTGTGCTTCTACATATTAGTCAATAGAAACCTAAGGATCATTGTCGCATTCTCATCCATCATATTTCATCATGGACATGTTTCTTGTACATTACTGTCTACAGGCGTGCTCCCGATAACGACAAGGACAGCCTTATCCATAATAAAGATCACTATACTATAGCAACTGTGCACATATTTTCTTGATAGAATCCATAGGTAGTCACTTCCTTATATGTACATTATCTTTGGAACTATTTATGTCATTGCTAACCTAACCTAAACAATTACCCCAAACAGAGCAGTCCCTACTCACCAATTACTTCTTTTATGCAACACCTTTGGCTTATTTACTTTCTTACCTATCTTTAAGCAAAGGGGGTAGGCCTGGACAACATGGCAATGCCAGCAAAGTTTATTCAAGTTGTTTATAATCCACTGTTAGTTTTCTAACTCAACTTTCATCTGGCAGACAATCATTACCCAAATTACCCTTAACACAATGTCCCAGTTTCACACATGGCACTACTATTACCATAAACACAATGTCCCAGTTTCACACATGGCACTATTATTACCATAAACACAATGTCCCAGTTTCACACATGGCACTATTATTACCATAAACACAATGTCCCAGTTTCACACATGACACTACTATTACCATAAACACAATGTCCCAGTTTCACACATGGCACTATTATTACCATAAACACAATGTCCCAGTTTCACACATGGCACTATTATTACCATAAACACAATGTCCCAGTTTCACACATGACACTACTATTACCATAAACACAATGTCCCAGTTTCACACATGGCACTATTATTACCATAAACACAATGTCCCAGTTTCACACATGGCACTATTATTACCATAAACACAATGTCCCAGTTTCACACATGACACTACTATTACCATAAACACAATATCCCAGTTTCACACATGACACTTTTATTAACACAAACACAATGTCCCAGTGTCACACATGGCACAATTATTGCCACAAACACAATGTCCCAGT
Source organism: Haliotis rufescens (assembly GCF_023055435.1). Lineage (NCBI taxonomy): Eukaryota > Metazoa > Mollusca > Gastropoda > Lepetellida > Haliotidae > Haliotis > Haliotis rufescens. The sequence goes on from NW_025964383.1 coordinate 2,962,224, forward strand.
GTCACACATGGCACAATTATTGCCACAATCACAATGTCCCAGTTTCACATGTGGCACTATTATTGCCACAAACACAATGTCCCAGTTCCCCACATGGCACTACAATTAACACAAACACAATGTCCCAGTGTCACACATGGCACAATTATTGCCACAAACACAATGTTCCAGTTTCACACATGGCACTAACTACAAGATCAAGACTTGATTTGAATTTGGCCCCAGAGCAAGGAGCATTGTCTCCCTTTCAGGCAACAAAAGAGAGAGTGAAACATTGCCTTGGAAAGTATGATAGATCTCTTCAATGTAAATATGAAAAAAGCATTGGAAACTAACACATATCACTGTTTGGGGTAAATCTGCTGAAGGGGAAGTTCCATGTACCTCCAACATGGTGAGATATCTGAAGCCTCAAATCTTTAGTCTCAAGACACAAGTGTAGAGCTTCACCTCTTCGGCTGTTTTCATATTTGGGGTATTTAGCTCCAATTCAGTTGGATCCCTAAACAAAGATACTCCCTCATCCACAGTAGAAAATATACTAGTATTTATTTGGATAGGTAGCACACTTATTCTGCTGGTTGTGAAACTATAAACCTCTGCTGTTGCAGCTATTTGTGTGTAACTTTCCTGAAGGAACATATATAATCTTCAAACAACTTACAAATGCTTAAATGTACATAGGATTGTTTCATTCTTAATGTGGCTGTGGAATGAATTGGAAAGATTGTTTCAAACTACATAATTCTTATTTCACTATATTGATTATTTCTTGTGAAATGTCATCAAGTTGTACATGACTGTAGGGTTGAGTGTTTAGTCCTGCAGGGCCTGGGGCTTGTAGCAGACATCTAGTGGTATATTAATCATACATGCATGTTCTTAGTATCTAGGATAAGGTTTAGGCTTGCTACTCCAGGTTTCCCTCATTGTTTGTTGAAACATAATATTGTACATACAAGTTCTTGTCGACGACATTTTTTAGAAGATATACAGTTGATACATTTGTAGATTCTTTCTATACATTTCTGACCAGTTTTACATTTAATGTATCTCATATCAGTTTGCACAAAATAATGGTCCATGTTTGTTACTTCTCAGTTAGAAAGTTGACATCTATACATATGCATAGATATTGTTCATCATTCATTACCAGTAAGGCTGAATGTGATTACTGACACACAGTACTTGTTATTTCTTTCCTTGTGGTTCACCCTATTCTTGTTTCTTGCTGGCCATGTGATATGATTCGTTTATCAGAAAGTGTCACTACAGCATAGCCAGAAATGCAAAACTTTTTATACTGTTGTCTCCTAAAATATATTCATAGTATTGCCTGTTAACCTTTCTTCAATTACACTTTGTATATGGAAATAGCATAAATGTCCATGACTAGTCTTAAAAAGGACACTATAGTCTGGAAGGTAATTTAAGGTACCGACGTTTACTACAATATCTGAAAAACTATCGGACCTACTTCAGTCAAAGTTGGTATGAGATTATTATATTTCATCAACAACCAGACCTGTTCGTCATGGGGCCATATGACACAGTTGAACCAATCAACTCAACTCAAAAGGGTGCACGGGAATCAAGCACGTTGAGACGCCCAACGCTAACACTGTATTCGTGCGTGAGTGATTCCCGTGCACCCTTTCGAGTTGAGTTGATTGATTCAACTGTGTCATATGGCCCTGTGACGCAGGGTAGCATTATGCAGATGGCTGTTTCAATGAATGCTTGTTCCACCCGTGACGAACAGGTCTGGTTGTTGATGAAATAAAGTGATAGCTAAATAGACAGATTTTTTATTCATGCACTGATTGTCTTTAAATGTAATATCCAGTTATGTATGACTGTTTAATAATCTCATACTAACTTTGACTGGAGTAGGTCCAATAGTTTTTCAGATATTGTAGTAAACGTTGGTACCTTAAATTAACTTCCAGACTATAGATGACATACCACGTTTTTAGAAGGGCACCAGTCAGGCCAGATGACATACCATGTTTATCCACTGTTTACTTTTGTGTATCTTAACTGGACAATTTGGATTAAAAACAACCATCTTGATCACCAAGGTTTCACTGTTTAATCTTTAGTCTGCAGCCAAAATGAATCATATAAACTTGTGTGATTCTCTATGATGTCTCTTTGACAATTGTTATATAAACCCATCTTATATGTCTTCTTGTTGAATGTCCCCCTCGGCTTGTTTCAACACATACCCTCCTTGTTATCAACTATCTATTATGAACCACTGTTTGTGGTAAATTGTTTTTTTTGTATGACTTGTTTTTGACAATAGTGGTTATTACAATAAGGCTTAAAGAATAAAAGAATTGGTTCTCAGGCAATGTTTGATTAAAATATAGTGGGTGGGGGTGTAACCATATAAACAGTTGTGTTAAGAATTAACTTTCACTTTGTGTAAGTTTACTGGAGTATGAACCTTCATAAGAGTGAGGGTCAAACTGTATGAAGGTCGGAGCTTGCCAATGAGAAAACAGCTTTCTCAAGCTTTATGGCACTCGTTTCAACCTTGCAACTTTCATTTCAGACTACGCTTGAAAAATATGTTGACAAAGTTCTCGATTAAAATTTTGAAAACTGAACAAACAAACATTCCAGAATGTCTAATATATGGTTGCAATTGTATGGCAGTGCTTCCCAAGTACTGTGCAACGCCTCCTCCGTTCAAATGTTTATCCCACAGAAGCAACATATAGAAGATAATTTTGACAGAATCAGTCTAATGGGCGATAACTGTCTTTTGGAATACCCCGTGTTAACATCTTCGAGGTTGCATGATTAGAAATCACATTCCGACTGTCACTTTCATGATCTGGTAAACCACGCTTGGTTGGTCGGATGAAAGGTCTTTCTGATGTGACCCGTAATGGGATGTCCTCAGATCTTTGTTTTGCGATAGTGAGAATTAAGATCTGATTTTAATGAGATTGGCTGACACGATAAATGTGACGGGAAAGATTTCCGAATTGTTTAATGAACCTGTGGCTATTACAAGTGTTAGTCATCACTGATCAATTGGCCAATCACTGAAAGGTGATTGTAAAGATGTGTCAAATAGATACTAAGGTAGATTCATAGATTGCTGCAGACTTTCACTGTAGTTTAGACACGAATCGAGTTACTACGATGGTAGTTTGAATGTGCTTTTCTTCGTTTTGTTCTCTAGGATGGGTTGTAGCAAAGATACCTTTGATCAGACATGCAGTCGAACTCTGACTTATCCCAATGTATGCTAAAATGTTAAGTTCAAGATATTAGGTCTAAATGATGAGAAACAATGCTTCTGTATTTATTCGTGCTATGGAATTCCCAGGGGTTCCCCAGGAATGTGGCAGTTGTCCGCCAGTGTTTACGTCATTTCAAGAACACGGTCTTGTGAAAAACATATGAACGTCAAATTGTGTCGTCAATTTCGGGTCATGTGACCGACCTCTCGTCCAATGGAAAAGCTGTATATTGTGTAAACTTCAAATTAAAAAATTATTAACCAAATAAACAGTTGTGTAACCAGATAAACAATTGTGTACAATCAACCTGGGAAAGGGCCTCCCTACATAAATGTATTCCTTGATAAGTAATACAGTATTTGACAACCTTTGGACTTTTTTATATTTTTTTTAAAAAGGGAAATAAAAATGAAACTGGCAGCGAACTTTATGATGATGTGGCTGGTGCCTGAGAACCAAGACTATATTTTTTTTTAGCCTAATGTACAAGCAGTAAAATAAGTTTAATTCACTGCTGCAGTCTGTACAGACCAGTTTACTTTTTTTTAGTGTTTGGAAGTTGTTAATATATCCTATAATGAGCAATTATATTTAGGAGATAAACTTGTGTTTCCAGATTTGTCAGATGCCAGTGCACTGAATAAGAACAGCAAATCTGAAAACACAATGTTTATTATGTTTTAACAGTGTAAATAAAAAAAGATTTTGGTAATTCCTGTAGCTCCAACTTTTGTAATACAGGCAAGTCTCTCTGGAATACAATGTCTGCTTTTCTGTCAAATATTTAGAAACAAAATGTATGATAAACATGATATTCATATTTCCATGCTGAATACATTTTCCAATTTTGTGACAAAGGAAATATGGGCATATTGACATATTCACAAAATACTAATCACGCACTGTAAAAAATGCTGAAGATCTCAGGGCTTTGAATCCCACTTAATGTTTTTCAACCAATTAGACTGGGGTAGAAACTCAATTGTGTTACAATGTATTACATGACAACTGTACGAAGGTATTAATGCTCCTTGTTGACAGCATGCTATTTCAGGATGTGCATGTTCTCCCAACCACAGGTAGCATACATCCATGAAACAACAAACCGACCTCCTATCATACATGTTGCAACGTGATATTTTGTTGTTTTGAGTCAATTAAGGAACCTAATTACTTAATGACAGTAAAACAATAAGATCAACAACGACAATAATAATATTCATCATTTTAGCAATTTGTTACCTACTTAAAAGTCATCAGACAAAACAAATGCTTACAATATTGTATCATGATCAATGGTAATTTTGTCACATGACAGGTAAATTCCATTGAACAAACCCCAGTTTTCTTGAAATCAGTATTTTCAGATTTCTCTTCTTATTTATCTAAACTGCCTTAACAACAAAAGTAGAACCGACCTGGTAAACATATCTGTTTTAGGACTATTATCATTTTCAATGCATTACCTTCTTAACCCTACCCAATCTTTTGCAATCCTGAGACAGGACTGAATTGTTAATTTGCCACACAGTACAGTAATGCAGTCATCAGATTTGGAAGGCCCCAGCTCTTCTTATTCGGCATCACAAGGCAGTTTGAGTACACTATACAGAACAAATACAGTAAGCCAAATAAGGCTCCAGCTGAATTATAGAAGAGAACAAGAAATATTAATATTTCATCAGCTAATGAGACTATGTGATCATCTGTAAGATGAAACATTCACATAGTTGTGAATATAATCTATGAAAAAAGAGAGTCCTATAAAGCCTTAAGAAGAGATAGGCACTTGGGCCGCTTTATCGTAACTCTGTAAAAAAAATAATTTATGGGACCAATTTTTTAACTCAGTCTTGACAAGTATCTCTTAGATAAGCATCCAAACTTTCAGTCATGTAACTTCAGTAGTTTCTGAGAACAGTTGTTCCCATTTCATGCAGTAGGCACGAAGTTGAAAAGCATGAAGCAAGGGCCATAACTCTGTAAAAAATAAAATTTAAAGCAAAGGATAACTGTGACCAGATAAATAATTGAATAAATAACGATTATAGCCTGAGTTGCCAACAACCATCCTGCCTGAGTTCATATTGTGACTGTGTTCCAGCATGCCCATGTCTTCTCATTTACCAATAGCCAGTACATGTACTCATCCCAGACATCTAGTGTTAGGATGTTTTGTTTGTTTGTTTGTTGTTTAATGCCACACCCAGCATAAATCCAGCTATATGATGGCTGTTAGGATGTGTAGACAGACCTAAATTTTCTGTGTTGTGGAAATCTACAATTTTTCAATGATAATCAGAACTGAGAATAGATAAATAAATTTTAATCATGACAACTGAAGTTTGTTATCATTCAGAAGACAACAAAGATGTAACTGAAGTAATAATACATGCATCCAGCTTTTCCTGGACTGGAGCCAACACTTACCATCAACTGAATGGGTCTTCCTACTATCTGCAGTATATCAGGTATTGAAAACTGGGCACAATAACTGCAGGAGCAACTTAAAACCTGTGAACAGCTTCTCAATGTGCATCCCTCCTATCAGTGCACCTACCTCCACCATTTGAACAATATCTACAATTATTATCAATAAAATAATAATTTCATGTGTTGGACTACCATGAAAATAAGAGATTCTCTGTCATGAAGTTACATGAATAGGTAAAACTATTTGAGCAAAAATTGTATTGAACAAAGACCTGATTATACAATTCCTATATCCCACAGATATCCTAGCTTACTGTTGTAAATGTGGAACAATTCCATTTCATTGTAGCTCACCTGGATGTGGTCAACAGTCAAACATGTCAACAAAGAAAGCTGTCCTCATAAATATTCAAATATTTTCTGTATGAATACGGAGGTCTGACCAGATAGCCAGCCTTACACAAACTATCATGGAAATAATTCTTGGGTGAGGAAAAAAATCTGATGGACGAATTGGATGCATTGGCCTCGATAGCATCATATTTACATTTTGATTTGGGGTGCAGGAAATAGTTACAAGGAAACAGTTCAAGACCCCATGAAAATTCAAAGCCCTACTTCAGTGAGAAGGAATGAACTCAACCATGACAACAATAAAGTTGAGATTGTCTGAGATGACTTATGTAGGATATATTATTTGTTCAGAGGGGCTCAAACCTGACAAAAACAAGATGGAAGCAAATCTAGGAATGTCTGATAGACAAGGTGTTTAGGGAATTATGGGAATGATACTATTTAGATCAGTTTGCACAGTTGTCCACAGTTGCATCACCCCTGCAAGACGTATTGTGGGATGAGTTATTCAAATATCTGGATCCTAAGGACAGCACAATGCTGCAGTGTGATGCAAGTGGCAATGGCTTAGGTGCATAAGACCATAACAACAAGAACCTTCATTCGGCACCTCAACAGTTTCAGCAGGCTATTGTGCCTGCATGTGTTTATGACAGTTACTCCAAGTTGGGCATGTGTTCAGGACATGACAAGTGAATGGATCAACTACCACCCCACTGCCCCGGAAACACCAAGGAAACAAGCAAAGAAAACCTGTGATTAGTCCTGAAGTACCAGCGCGGCCACGGCTGGGGTGGAATAGGTCTTCAACAACCCATGCTTGCCGTAAAAGGCGACAATGCATTGTAACATGCGACTAAAATATGGGAGCAGGAAGTCAGACTTTCTGACTTTGGTGATGCATGTCATCGTATATCAATTGCATGGATCGATCCAAATTATATCCATCACTGGATTGTCTGGTCCAGACTCGAATTATTATTTACAGACCTCTATTATATAGCTTGAATATTGCTGAGTGAGGCATAAAACAAGCCATCATCTGTGTTCTAACCCACTCACCCCGAGGCTTCCACAAAAATGAAAGTCCGACAACTGGTAGTCCAGTTCACATACTTTGTGTACCCCTCTGACAAGTGTAAATTGGCATGGCTCCCATTGCCGAAAAATCTGGCAAGTGTGGGTTCGAATCCCGAGCGTGAATCAACCAAACAAGAGTCATCAGAAAGATGACATATCCCCCCGGCAGCTGTCTGTTAAATAACCACAAGTAAATGTGCAATTCTGTTTATGAGTCAATGTTCTTTAAGAAGCATACATTGTTTACCAACAAAAGATCCACCATGGTCACATCCATATGAAATGGAAAGTAAAACGTGTGTTTCTGTAGGTTTTTTTAATGCAAACAAATGACAAATTACAAGAAACAAGCATATTTTCAAAGAAGTCATCTTGTCCCCCGCCCATTTTAACATGTTATGGTCCCAGACCAGGTAACTGACCCCACATTTCTCTTAGCCCATGTCAAAATAGCTGCAATGGAAATTCTAAAATAAACATTTCTAAAACTCCTTAATATCAAATGGCACCTGTTCAGTATGTATACTCGGACCCCATGGTACCACGGCATTCATCGTATCGCGTCATTTGTGATTTCCGGCAGTTCACGTAGGACACGCCTTTAGCAGCTGTCTATTAATGCTAATCAGTAACCAGGAAGTGCTCACTTCGTAAACAATTTCAATTTCCTCGGAATGTTCCGTCTGCTGTAAGTAAGGAGTTATTAATGCGTTGATACATATTTCTGGCATCTTTTGTAATATTGCCTTACCCCCATCTATCAATGGCCAACGATATAACCCGCAGTTCCCAAAGTAAACTTTCACTATCGACCTGAACTAGATCATCTGCATATTCATGGCGACTAATAAGGTAATGGAAGTTACGTAGTCCGCACATTTTTTCCCGCTCTGTGTCCAGAAACTATTGGGAGATCATAAGGGCCATAATGCCAAACTTAGAAATACGTTCTTCACTAGTGGCCAAAAGATAAATACATACTTTGGGCATACTAGTAGTGTTTTTTTAATATATTTATTGCTAACGTTTAACATTTTTCCATTATGTGACAAATTATTGTCATCCAATTTTTTTTTAGAATATCATTTCTGATATTTTGTTTTTGATTTTTAAAATACTTTTCTCTTACTTTTCTGTAAACATGCATTGAATACCTATTACAGATAACACATTTCGAATTTTACTTGTGCTGTCTTTGCACTTGTCTGGACAAATCACTGATATCTGGCATGATCATACTAAGTGGTTGGTAGAATTATGTCCTCTTTTTGTCCAATTCGGACCTCCATACACAAACTTTCTCTGTACCGCGATACGATGAAGTTCTCTCCCCTAACAAACTGAGCGCGAGGCCCGGGTTTTACTCGGAGCTACTAATGTAAATAATGAACTTTTATCAGTAAATTATGCATTGTTAGATAAAATAAATGACATCTGATATACAGAACACGAATAATCATAACGGTTAGTGAGTGCATTTTTTTCCGTTCAGTGTACATGACAAGTACCGCGATACCCCGAGGTTGCAGGCTACTTTATATATGGACATGCAATGTTTGGTAAGGAAATATTTAACAGTTTATTTGTTATACTCCATAACTTAACCCACCCTATATGAAAACTTAAATCCAACTTGTTGCCATGGAAACGTAAAAAAAAAATAATAAAAAATTCCTAAACAGCAAAAGGCACCAGTTCAGTATGTGCCTGGTAGACATGCAAAGTTTTGTAAGAAAGTATTTAACAGTTTTTGAGTTGCGCTCCGGAAACGAACACCACCCTTATAGAACCTAAGTCCAACTTGTTACCATGGAAACATAAAAAATAAAAATTTATAATATTCCTAAATAGCAAAAGGCACCAGTTCAGTATGTGCCTGGTAGACATGCAAAGTTTTGTAAGAAGGTTTTGAATGGGTTTTGAGTTATGCTCCGGAAACGAACTCTACCCTATAGAACCTAAGTCCAACTGGTTGCCATGGAAACGTAAAAACTGGAAACGTAAAAAATAAAAAATAAAATTAAAATAAAAATCCTAAATAGCAAAAGGCACCAGTTCAGTATGTGCCTGGTAGACATGCAAAGTTTTGTAAGAAAGTATTTAATGGTTTTTGAGTTATGCTCCGGAAACGAAAACCACCCTTATAGAACCTAAGTCCAACTTGTTACCATGGAAATGTAAAAAATAAAAATTTCTAAAATTACTAAATAGCAAAAGGCACCAGTTCAGTATGTGACTGATAGATATGCCAAGTTTCTATCAAATACACTGAATTATTTTTGAGTTCTGCCCCGGAAAAGGAAATTATTACGGACGGACGGACAGACTGACAGACAGACTGACGGACAGACAGACTTGCTGATCGCTATATACCCCTGCATTATATGCCGGGGGGATAAAAAAGTATGAGAACCTGTACTTTACTGAGAAAGTATTATCCCAAATATCACAGTTGTTACATTTTGACCACTTTCTAAATGGCATTGTGTAATCAAATACTACCTCTATTACATCATAGCCATAATTGCTTTAATTTGGATAACATCCAACTAAAAAAATCCTTAGATTTTCAAAAGTTGTTCACTTCAGCCACCCCCACCAGCTGTTAGGTATGCCATACCTTGTGCACAAGCCTTGCACACAGTGGAAATCATCACCTCTTTCAAATCATTACATCAGTTAGATTCAGACAGATTGAGGAGGTGGGAGGGACTACTTTCTGATGTAATAGAGGTAGTAATCTTAGAATTAAACACAATGATAACTATTGTTTGATAATTCCTTTGAATACCTTACTTCTATCACATCATAGCCAGAATACACCAGGGAGGGATTGGTGGGATCTAGCATACAGTAATCCAGGATAGCTGACAGTAATGATGTTATAATACATAGAAACTGTAGGAAGCCACATAATTACAGGTAATTACAGTCAAGTATCGTTAATCTGACACTTGTTTTTTTCACAATTAGCTTTATCCGACAAAAATTATGAGAACCGATTAAATCAGTGCTATTTAGACCCGTTAATCCGACATTCTCGCACTCTGACTCCAACACCTAATTTGCAACAAATAGCTGAAATTTCTCATTAATCAGTTTCCTTTTTCCGACACAGAGATCAGCGTACCTAGTGGTCACATATTCGGATTATAATGTAACATGACAATTTGAATATTTCCTTTTTTTTATTAGGTGTTTGTATCGTTATCTATCGTGTAGTTGTCCAATTTTTGATCACGGACGTTGATACTACTTAATTTTGTTTATCCAACATACTTGTTAATCTGACAAAACCATATGCAACCAATCATGTCGGATTAATGGGACTTGACTGAAAATAGCCACCCGATGTCCCTAGCCTTGCCCTGTTTTTAGGAAGTATTGGAAACATCCTATAAATTTGATGCAAGTATGTCTAGAAGTTGTATGCCTCTTGTAGTCAATTGTCTCTCTTATTAACCAAGTTTTGGCCATAAATAGTTCCCTTGGGTCGTTTAGGGTGTGAGCATTTTCTTACTTGGGTGCTCAAGCCGCGTGTTCATCATGTTGTATGTTCCACTGAACAATACGACAGGAATGCTCTGATTGGTTGCAAACAGTGTAGCTGGTGAATGGCTGAACAACAGGAGATTCACCTCTGATTGGGTCAAGAGTCAGCCTAATGGTATAAAAGGAGCTGGTCCTGTAACAGTCAGTCCTTGAGGCGCCTAGACAGAATACAATACAAAGCCCTAATGATGGCCACAGGCGCAGCAACAGGCACCTCACTAGAAGCACTACAAGTAGAAACAGGAGAACTCCCATTGAAACTAAGAAGAGAGCAGGCAATATTATCGTTCTTGGGACGAACATCAAACCCTTTGGTTAAAAAGATATGGCAAGACAAAAACACTCGAGATGAAGCCCTAGCTCGAAAAAATCCCTCACTAAAGCCATCTGGGATATTAGTACGTGAACTCATTCGAAGTCACAATTGTGATGACATTCAGCCTCAAGAAAGTCACTACAAAGGGTTACACCCTCCCTGGACTTTAAAAACTCCCAAAGTTGACACTGCTTTAACATCAGAAGTTACTAAAAAAGAAAACCCAACCCTACTACGATCAGTAGCTATCACTAATATTCAAACTACCTGGGACAGCTGGGCCCATATATATACACTGATGGATCCAAGAATCCTATCAACAACAGTGCTGGTTAGGGGATCCATATCCACAGCTCCAAACCCCAAGCTCATTCAGTTCGCTTGCCTGCAGATGGTCAGTCAGTATTCACGGCTGAATTGGAGGCAATTCATCATGCACTCAAACTCATACCGGAACTTCCGGATGCAAAGGCAGTCGTCCTATCAGACTCGCTAAGTGCACTTCAGGCCATCAGTGGCAGAAAGTCAAACTCCAGGCCAAACACAGTCAACAATATTCTATACGAATATACAAACCTATCGGACCAAGGGCAACAGGTGGAGCTGTGTTGGATCCCCTCTCACATAGATATTCATGGAAATGAAAGAGCAGACTCACTGGCGAAGCTAGCTCTAGACAAAGCTGATATACAGCCTATTCCCTTTAGTAAACTAGAGATAAAAAGCAAAATCAAAGCCTCCATAGCAGAAAGATGGCAAGCCCAATGGGACGCAAGTAAGATCGGCAGATGGCTTTACAAAATTCAACCCAAGGTCCAACAAAAGCCAAACTCATACTCAAATGAAAGGAAAATTGAGATTGCTATCTCACGCCTCAGACTCAGTCACAAAAAGCACTATGACAAGGTTTGTTGATCTTGCAATCAGGCTGAAACCATTGATCACATGTTACTAGAATGTCAAGACCATGCCCCAGCCCGGGCTAGGTTAAAACAAGAATTGCAGTTAGATCCGCTATCTGTCATAGATCTGCTAAAGCCAAGAGATGCAATAGCTAAGGCCAAACTAACTCTATTTCTGAGAGATGGACAGCTACTCGAACATATATAAACAGAGCAGCCAAGGATAAAAATGAAATCATATCAATATAAGAAAATAGAAATCATATCAATACAAAAACAGAAATTATGTGAACACCAAACTCACAATAGATATGTGTACCCTTCTCACACACAGGAGTCTCAAAGAGGGACAGGTCAGCCGAATTTGCTTAGGCAGAAGGCGACCTCTTAAACACTTAATGCAACAACAACAACAGTCAGTCCACAAGTCCACTCTTGAACAGATTAACATGATGCCTCCATTTCATTTACTCTTAGAATAGGTTGTTATGCAGGGTGCTGGAGAGAGTATGACATAAGAAGTACAGTAAGTATGTTGGAAGAACTATCATTACTAGTCAAGTGACAGTCAAAGTGTTTATTCAAGTCAAATTATACTTAGAATGAATGATCAATCAGAAAATTCACACATGACTTAAGTTACTCATTTCTGGTTACTCCTTGCCTTTGAATCTTAGTTAAAAACTGCAATACCGATTATAATAGTCTCAAGATTTAAGAGCTACTGTTCACAACTGGTAGTAGCCACATAAGCACTGATCAGTTACAGTTGTAGCTGTTCTGTGTCCATAGGGTGTGGTCCCTCTTCCCCTCTGTATGCACTGAGTCACATTTATCAACTTTGACAGTGTCTGGGATTTCAGCCTATCTGCTTGTAAAACATCTGATCTTTGCTACTACACGTTATACACCATTTGAAAGGTCTAATCCTACTGTTTATTTAAATAATGCATTTACAACTAAATAGGGTGTTGTAAATAAAAAAAATCTAAGCAAACACATGTCTAGATTGAGGACCAAGGAAGCGAAAATTTGTTGGTTTTAGGCAAACATAAGATTGAATAAAATCCACTTACCTATTTAAATTTTTATTGTTTACATAATCAGAAATTAATTTAAAAAGAATTATAAATAATATCTGCCATCATCATTTTCCCGATAACAGCTGCTGTCCACTTAGTAGCATGGAGAAATATCTTCATTTTCAAAGCTTCGCATGAATAGCACGCGCAATGTGACACACCATTATTTACAAAGCTTATTTTGTCATCAATACGACAGTAAACTTGCCTAGAGTCTTTATATTACTGTAACATGCGATTTTATTGGTTTCTAATGACGCTTTCATGCCTAAATCTGCTACAAGATTTGTGATTGGTCAAATTTGAGCATGTGACCTAAGGCAGTCAATCAAATTACAGCAATGGTACCCTCCTAGTGTATGATGAATTTCAGATTTTGACGAAATGTTTTTGTTAAATCGTGTTATTCTGAAGAAGGAAATTGCGATCTATATTAAAAATATGAAACTTCATGGATGTATCGTGCTAGGTTATGAGCTGTGACGAAGATATTTCATGCATATATTTTGGCATTAAACATTGTCCGTGCGGAGAAATCGAGGTGACAAAAGCCGAGGTGTCATTTGACTCATATTACACGCGATCGCACGAACAGATGGATGTAATAACTTAGATGTAAGTGTGACAACTTTTAGATATATTTTTGTTGATTTTATTTATTATTTATAATATATACGTATAATATGTTTAAAGATTTGATTGGCACATTTTTATTTTGCTCTTTGATTTGTTTGATATAGACCTACTGTCGAAGTGTGTCAATAACATTGCGGGAAGTAGATCTAGTGAATAATCTTTTAATGTATAAAACATAATAAATTGAAACAAGCATGAAATACTCAAATCCCCCGCCAATATTACATGTCTGGTTGTGTGCAATGCATTAGGCGACATTTTTTTTTCATTTCTTGGCTTACGGATGCGCCGCTCTTTCAAAGTCTAAATGTTAAAAAAATAAATAAATATGAATATTACCCTTTTTTTATTACCGCAGATCTTTTCGTCAAAAAGTTCAAACAAAAAAAGATTTCATTTCCTCAGTGAGCTTATAGCAAAGGGAAGTCGCTCTGATATTTCTCGCACGGAGTCTTCTCTAATACCATCAAAGCTTGTCAACCCAAAGTGCAGTGGTGACCAATTTAACTCTTTCAACACTGTTGGCTGGTACATCGGCCAAGAAGCCATGATTGAGTCACCAGACACCGCAGGATAGACTGGCCAAGCCACGTCAACATAATTTTATTAACCTACTTGCCACATCATTCATTTATTAAATCTATCACATTTCACAATGTCTGAAATACGTATTTAATTTGATTTTATCTTTGTATTCCATAGATTAAAAAATTATTCACTAGACCTTTTTACCGCAATGTTATTGAAAAATTATTCACAGACACACTTCGACAATAGGTCCTAATCGAACATGTCAAACAGCAAAATAAAGACGTTTCAAGCAAATCTTTAAATATATTATACAAAGTAATAAAATCAACAAAAATATATCTAAAAGTTGCTAAACTGACATTATTTCCATCTTTTCATGCGATTGCGTGGAATATAAGTGAAATGACATCTCGTCTTTCGTCGCCTCGATTTCTCGGCTCGGACACGATGTCTTTAATGCAAAAATATATGCACAAGAAATCTTTGTCACAGCTCGTAACCTGGCACTATGCATCCATAAAGTTCCATATTTTTAATATAGATCGCGATTTCATGCTTAAAGGGGCACTGATCTAAAGCAATTCCCCGGGACTGGTTGTTGCCTTTGTTATTGTTTTTTCCCCGTGAGTACCCGGATGATACGCAACGCAACTGAGCGTGACAAGAGACTGGGCTACCGTCTGCAAGTACCGCTAAATAAACTTGGAGGCAATATTTGTTTTACGCATTTTGGATAACTGATTGGTTAACCGTGATCTATAAAGATTTCGAAAAAGGGCGCATGTTAATTAATTTCTTCAGTCTAAACAAACATACAAAAAGAACGGCAGAGCTCATCGGATGTCGTCATTTGGAAATACTCCAGATGGTTATAGTTTAATCATGAAAAAAGCATCCATGCAGTGAAAGCATTTTCAGATTTCGGATTGCGTCGATAATACGATTACTACTCCCTTGTTGTCATCCACGTTTTCTGGTATAACCCTACACTTATGTATTTATCGTCATTCACTTGATGCTCAGTTAATGAATTTATTACAGGTATAATTAGTGGTAGTACCATTTAGATTACCTTACAAAGATTCCCATTTGGCATTTATTGTGTCTGGGGTAATTATTCAATCTAAATACAGGTTTGAAGTGAGGTGAAATGTGTGTTATGTAAAATGCACGTGGCAGCCCAGCGAGAGATGAATGATCAGTTGATTTACTTTTTTAAGAATCAACGGATCGTTCCTTGTCATCAATGGATTAACAGAAAATACGTTGATTGATTAATCACTGTTTTCTTGCACAGAGGATATGTCAAAAGTGAGTGTTTACATGTCTAGGTTCACTAAAACAAAGGGCATTCACTCATATCATGGCGTGAAGTGCCGATGTAAAAACAACATACTTTGTTCAAAGGGTTCCGATAATACGTTGATTGATTGCTCATTGTTATCTAACTCAATGGACTTTTTTAGGAACTGTGGACGTTATGAAAATAGTTGTCACGTGGGCTTTCTCAGCCAACCTTTGAGACTTGACACCTATGTGAAACACCTGAAACAATCTAAGTGATCAAAGAGTTGCAGTTTGTACTCCAAGCGAGCAACACCTCCCAAGCCAGCACAGAGTATTGCCTGTTAGCCAGCTAAGGAGAACTCCACCATCGGTAATTATCACGTTATCCTTTCATCCTTAATCACACACTCTTAAAATCATTCTCACCAAATTAATCAGAAAACACCTAAATCTTTAAAAAACAACACCACTAAAGCACACCCTTCGTCTCAAACTCCTAAAAACAACAAACACCTAATCCACCCCATCTCCTAAACACAACTCACACTCTTTCCTACTCACCACCCACGCCCACCACTCACCTCTATAAATACATACCTCCACTCCTTCACACCGCTCACCACCTACAACCCCAAACATCTCACCTCACCCAAGCAACAACACCCCAACAACATGACTGACACACGCATCATCACACACGCAGACATCCCTGATCCTAACTCACCCACACCTGCGGAAGCACACAACACTTCCGGGAGGACAATCGAACACATCGTCCCGGGCGAGTATGGCAAAAACACAGAACAAACCACCCTCACCAAACCAGCCAACTCGCCTCCACAAACCGTTAACCCAAAAAAACACAAACTTGACACTTCTACTCCACCACGATCACCCACATCCACCCCGTCTGCCTTCGTCTGAAGCCCCTAAACACATCTCCTTCGGAGCCCACACTAACTTAGAAGTAAAACCTTATATCAAACAGGTCAAACAATGTTCAAACTGCTCCAGATATAATCACATGGCCTCCATATGCACATTCAAAAAAACTAAATTGAAAAATGTGCGCCCAAACAGACTGCCCAGGCATATGCTCACCCTGGTGCATCCACTGCAAATGCATTGAACACACCTCACTCTCAAACCAATGCCCTCACAGACACACCCTCACCAAACAGGCCAACAAACACATAAACATAGAATCGGCCAAAATCCAAACACGGAAATTTGCACCACCGACATCCAAACCACTCTTCCCCACACCACACCCAAACACCATCCCTCAAACAAACACCACACCCAAACTCCCGGACTCTGTCTGGGGCAACTACATAGAAACCTCACCCACCTCATACACACACCCAGCCACACAGCCACACAACCACCCACCAACTCCCCCATACCTCACATAGCCATAACATCAACACCCACATGCAAAACAAACAATAAAATGACCGCCATACCACGACCCTCATCCAAACACTCTACAGCCCACAAGGCAACACTACTCCCCCACAAGCAAGCACAAAAAAACCCCACAAACACTAAAGAATCCACAGCAACAGCCACCCCTCAAGCACAAACACAACCCTCCACACCACAAACACCCCCACAAGCCACCCCCATGGAAACGCAAAACACTAAACCTAACCTAACCGACGAAGATGAGTGCACTACCACTGAAGAAATAAATGAAATTACTACCACTGAGGAAATAAATGAAATTACTTTCTCAGCCCCTAAAACAAACAAAAACTTCAAGCGCAAAAGTCCCCAACTAACTAGCATCAAAAACCTAAATAATCTCACCTTACTTCTAGCCTACATGCATAAACCAAATGCTAGCATTAAGTCATTTCACAAAGTAGCACACAAACTAAAATTAACAACTCTCCCTTTCGACCTCTTCAACCACCAATTAAAGGAAGTTACCAATTAAAATAAAACTAAATTAAAAACTACCAACTACCCATCCCCAAAAATGGAGAGACTAAACATCTTTCAATGGAATGCCAACGGACTTGCCTCCCACGGCCAAGAACTAAAAGCAAAATTTAGATTAGACAGAGGTCCACATATTGCCTGCATACAAGAAACTAAATTCTCTGCGAGAACTAAATTTACCCTACCAAATTATAACTCAGTTAGAACCGACCGAGCCAAAACAAATCCAGGTAGAGCCGGAGGCGGCCTGATCATTTACGTCAGGGAAGACATAAATTACGAAGAAATCAAAATAAACACACCAAACTTAGAAGCAAATGGCATCAAAATTACAATCAAAAACAAAAAAATAAATATGATAAATATATACCACTGGGCAGAAAAACAAGTTAAATCAGAGGATCTAGACACACTCATCCAAATAGGAAATAAATCAACAATCTTCCTAGGAGACTTCAATGCACACCATCCCACCTGGAGCAATGGAGACAAATTAGATAAACTTGGCAAACTAATCTCAGAATGGATAGAAGAAAACGATTTAATACTTCTAAATAACAACCAACCCACTAGATACGACAAAATCCACCACAAAATGTTGGCTATCGACCTAACTATATGCACCCCAGATCTAGCCCAAAGTATTCAATGGGAAGTACACGGAGTACCACTAGGCAGTGACCACTTCCCCATATATATAACTATAGGAGACTTAAACATCCCAACACCAACTCAAAACCAGGAACCAAAATTTCACTATAACAAAGCTAACTGGGACAAATTTCAGTAAATCTGCAACCAGGCTAACCTAGACGATATAGAAAGTAACGACCCCGAACCATATTGCAAAAACCTAACAGACTATATAATTAATGCAGCCAAAAGCTCCATCCCCTTTTCCACAACTAAAATAGGCAAACCTACGGTTCTGTGGTGGAACGAAGAAATAGAACAAACTAGACATAAACACAAAACCGCATTTAATAAAGCCAAACGTGACTTCAAACATCTAAAAATAGCACACGAGCTAAACCACCAAGTACAAAGCCTAGTCAAAACAGCTAAAACAAGAAATTGGAAAAAATTCTGCGAAGAAATTAATCACCACACAGACGCCAGAATGGTCTTGCGCAAAATCTGGGCCATTAGGGGCATTAAACGTCATAAAAAAACTCCCAACATAAACAATTCAACCAACCCCTCTCAAAAAGCAAATAACCTAGCAAACCACTTTTCAACCGTCAGTAGTAACAGCAACTTCAACCTAAAATTCCAGGAACAACTAAAATGAGAAACCAAATTTACCAAAGAACCAAAAGATAATAACCTAGAAATAAATCTCCCATACACAAAGGAAGAACTACTCCACGTCCTCAAAAATAGGAAAAAGAGCACAGCCCCAGGCTTAGACCTCACTTCCTACCAAAAATTAAACAACTAACCCCCAAACTACTACAAATTCTTCTAAAACTCTATAACCTCATATACCTAAACGGACAGGTCCCATCACCTTGGAAACAAGCTCTGGTCATACCGATCCCCAAACCAAACAAACCAGCTGACCAAGCTAACTCATACAGACCAATTTCCCTAACTTCTAACTTATGCAAAGTAATGGAATCAATGGCAAATAACAGGCTACAATACTGTTTAGAACAAAACAACATAATCAATCCAGACCAAAGCGGTTTCACTCGTGGCCGCTCAACCCTAGATAACCTCCCCGGATTAGAGCAGGACATTAAAACAGGCCAACTCAGCAAACAATATACTACAGGCATCTTTCTAGACTTCTCCAAAGCATTCGACATGGTTTGGCACAACGGGCTAATACATAAACTACAAAAAATAGGACTTAAAGGTCAAAACATAAACTACATTCAAAGTTTCCTTACAAACCGCAAAAACACCGTGGGCATAGACCAAAAACGCTATCGGACCAATGTCCCCTAGAAAATGACACTCCCCAGGGCAGCATCCTAAGCCCCACACTCTTAAATATTATGATCAACGACCTTTTCGAGGGATTACCCCCCCGAGTAAACACATCAAAATTCGCGGATGATGGAGCCCTCTGGATTCGCACTAAAAGCATTAAAATGGCCCAAAACTTACTTCAAAAATCTCTAAATAAAATACAGCAATGGGCAGACAAATGGGGCTTCTCCCTAAACTTCTCACTTAACTACAAACAGGCCACACCAAACTAAATAACCACCTTAAAATAGCTAAACTACACACAACAGGAACCTGCCAACACTGCAAACAACAATAAACCCCAGAACATGTACTCATCCACTGCACCCACTACCAAACACACCGAACTACACTACAAACCACCCTAAATCTTAATACTGCACTTACTCTAGAATCAATCTTAAATTCCACAAAATAAAATAGAAGAATTCAAAGCCTTAGGCATATACTTAATTAAAACAGGACTAATTAGTTGCATTTAAACCCCAAATAAACTAATAAGACCAAAATCACATAAACTAACAAACCACCCACCACACACAGCTCCCTTAGTTCGCCCCCTACCCACTCTTGGCATTCATTCCAAATCTCAAAATCCCAAAATTCCTATATAAGCAACCCTTAAACCCCCCTCCTGGGTTGCACCACCACTTCCTTTTCCCCCTTTCGGAAACACATTAAATGGTCTGGCGGGCCCGTGTGCGACATACGCTTGCAGTCGGAAAGCGCACGTAAAATCTCCAATATAAGTAGGTAAGTAATCTAAGTGATCAGTTGAGAAACAAACACGGGTTATAATATCCCGAAACAATATATATATTTTAAAATATTTGATTGTTACAGAGACACGCGGCATCGAATAAGTTTCTTTGTACAGCTGCAGACGTGTGGGATATTGTTCCTTTGTGTGGATATTCACGGATTCATTCCTCGAACAAGGAAGCTGCTTACAATTATAAACATAAATTTGGTAGGTTATAATTATGATATTTGCATTTTGTTTTCCTTCATTTGCTGTAGCATTGAACAGATTCATTCTTGTTCCTCTACGTCTTGGTTGGGAAATTCCTCAATGCGCGATAGACGTTGTTTTCATAAGTCTTTTTTTGTAAGCGTGTATATATCACAGTCAGTTTGTAAAATGTGATTCTCTCAGGCAATTTATAAAAATGTGTACCGGGGTAAATATTTCAGTCATTTTGACTGTCCATTTCTTTAACAGATTGATTAAAATTGATTAAGATGATCAAAAGGGCCTAAAAACATCACAATAGATTATTATGTAGGTTAGATTAGAAGCCAAACAATATAGAAATATACTTTTCATCGTAACATTTACAGTCTCTTGGTGATGATATTAAACATAAAAATGTTTGGAATTCGTTTTATATTAATACAGATGGACATATTTTTCAGTCAATTTGTAAAATAACTGAATATTTAGGCGTTTAATAAATTTCCTAAGTGAAAATTTTGCACTTTTTGACAGTAAAAACACGATAAAATAAGCAATAATCAGGAGAAATATTTACTTTGTGCTGCAAGTCAAAATAGTGTAAACGAAAATCGCACAATTACCAAGCAGGTGACTATTCAAAACTTCGTCACCATTTCCGATGCTACCCACAAAGATACCTATAATTTCCTTATTATTTCCAAAACTGTATTTCATTTTATTGATCAATGTGACCATACGCTGTTATACTATCAATTAAAAGTGACAAATGCGCTTACGAATTGCGCAGCACAGGTCGCAAACTAGTCTAGATTTCTACTGTATCATCCGGGTACTCACGGGAAAAAACAATAACCAGTCCCGGGGAATTGCTTTAGATCAGTGCCTCTTTAAAACGTTCAGAATAACATGATTTAACCCAAACCTTTGGTCAAAGTCTGATAATTATCATACAAGAGGACAGTACTGTTGCTGTAATTTGATTGGCTGCCTTAGGTCACGTGCTGAAAATTTGACCAATCGTGGTCGGTGAAACAATATAATTTTTTTTAATGTATACTGACATGGCAGCCTTCGACGTATGTGTTATTCATACGAAGCTTCGAAAACAGAGGTATTTCCTCATGTTAGTGAGCCGACAGTCACTATCATCGGGAAATTGGTGATGGCAGATATTATTTGTAATTCTTCTTAAAATAATGTTCCGACTACGTAAACAAATGGAAATAAAAAAGAAATAGGTAAGTGGATTTTATTAAATCTTATATTTGCCGAAAATCGTTAAATTTTCGCTTCATTGGTCCTTAATGTGGATGTTATGAATGTTTTAGCTTACATTATCTTTATTAAAATGAACATTATTAAGTTGTTAATGAATTATTTAAATAACGTAATACACATAACTTCCATATTTATAAACAATAGGATTAATTAGACCTTTCAAATAGTGTATAGCCAAACATGTCGTAGCAAAGATGTTTTACAAGCAGATAATTCCCTGGGAACTTGGTGTCACAGCAGTAATCTTCTGGTTGGCTGGTGTTGAAAGAGTTAAACGTCGCCCATGCTGCCAAAATAGCAGCATCTTTCATGCATTTCCACCCATGACATGAACATTGTTATATTGCCATTTGTGCAAGCTGAGCGCCAGGGATATGATAAAATGTTCTTGAAAGATTGGGTTGTTTTACTTTTGTTACTCCAGAATATTTTTAGGATAAAAATCAAGTAAAAAAATCTCTGATGGCTTTTTTTTTTTAAACTGGCCTACCTCACTTTTGAAATGAGTTTGAAATCCGTAAATCAAGAAATAAAATAAAAATGTCGCCTTAGCTCCTGTGAACTGTGTTCACTGGACCTTTTTGTAAATGGCGTAATTGCAGCACTAAAAAGTTATTACTGGTGTTGTTTTGCCATCTGCAGTTTAGGATAGAATATGTAACTGTACTAGTAATGAGCTGTGTTATTACCTAAACAATAATGAGAGAAATAAGGGAGTTCTTACTTTACTTAGAGATCATTGAGAGCAGGGGTTATCATGAGGTGTACTGAGAAGTACAGCACCAATCATCTGATGATCTGAGTAGTAGACTGGAGTCTGGAATGCTACAGCACTGGCATGATCAGTAAACAACAAGTCCAGTGTAGCTCCAAGACAGTGAGTTGGAGAGTGAATGAGTTGAGTCATTTACCGCACATTAAAGAAATCTTCAAGTTTCAGCTTTTCACTCAGATCACAGTTGAAATCCACAGTAAATAGGACATGTTCACATTCATGCCGCTTGGGGAGATCCTGAAGTCTCTGCATGAAATGAGTAAGTGAATGGTTGCAACCGTGTCCATGACACTTTTGGAGGAACATACACACAAGCAAAGCAGAACTTGCCAACAAGAAAGGAAATGTATTCAATACTGTGAGATGACATTACATCACATAGCTGGACACTGTTCTTGAAACTTGTTGAAACATACACAGCAACACCATGTGTAGTGTCTCCTGGATAGACTTGATATCCTGGCAGGTCTCTTTCACTGTAAATTGTGTTTACACAAAAATTCACCATATACCTTGACCAAGTTCCTATGTCAAGTGGTATACATCTCAATCAGGTAATTATGGTAACGGTTCTCAGACAACCCTGCGTAGAGTTTTTTGTAGAATATGTAAACAGTTTCCAAGTTATGCTCTTGCTAAGGAAACATTCGTAAAAACTCATAAACTATCAAAAGGCACCAGTTTACCACTAGACCTATTTATATGCCAAGTTTGGAAGAAATATTGTACGGTTTTCAAGATCTGTGACAAGTTTGATGATTTTCAGTGTAAGTCGTTGCCAAGGAAACTAAAAAATAATTATCTCAAAAATCCCAAGTATCAAAAGGCACCAGTTTTCTACTAGACCTGTTTATGTGCCAAGTTTGGTGAAGAAATATTGTACGGTTTTCAAAATCTGCTCCAGAGAGGAGGACTACCGCCATTTTCAATTTAAGTCAAAGTCATTGCCATGGAAACTCGAAAAATAATTTTTGTAAAAATCCCAAGTATCAAAAGGCACCAGTTCACCACTAGACCTATCTATGTGCCAAGTTTGGTAAATGTATCTCTCATGGTTTTTGTGTTCTGCTCCGGAAACAAATGTGACAGACGGATGGAAAGTCGGATGGACGGCACCCATTCCTATAATCCCCTTCTAATTCATGGCGGGGGATAATAAAATATGTATTTCAGACATTGTGAAATGTGACAGATGTAATAAATGAATGATATGACAGGTACGTTCATAAAGATAAATACTCTTTTGACCTGACTACAACTTGGCCGGTCTACCGCCCTGCGATGTCTTGGGACTCAATGTTGAAAGAGTTCAGACGTGTTGATCAGCGTTTTCCAGAAAGAAAATTCATTTTGTTTTAGCACATATTCATTAAAATTAGTTTTACATTCGAGTCATGATTATCAACACAAATACTTGTCAGTCACTTTCATCGATAAATTAAGTGTGCCAAAGGGGCACGCAGGTAAGGAATTCACCGTGCCATTACAGTTTCAGGTGTGCCCTCAGCACAATGGCACGAATAATTTCGAAACCTGACTAAGTAGGCTTATTATGGCAGGTGACAAGGACATACCCCAATTGACAGAGACCAACTAGAATGAGAATTAAAATTAATGGGGAATATTTCAGCCTTTACTCTTCAACAACTACAGATAGCTGACATATGGACTATATAGCTATTAAGTAAAGCGCATGCTTACAAATTGCCTGATCAGCTCACAAACAATGTCCAGCTCATGGAGATTGGTCACGTACTGCCTGTGTCCAGTGTAGAATGTGAAAGGGGATTTTTGAGACAGAACGTCATTAAGATGCGACTGAGATGTAGATTAATGGACAGACTTGTGTGTGTATCGCTTTGTGGACCAAAACTGACGAACTTTGACCCAACACCGACAATGCAACGATGGAAGGCTAAACCCAACCGACAGTTATACAGTGGAAACCATTTAATAGCCAAGTTAGTAAAACCTATATTTCCACAAGTTGAAATTGTATAAATTAGATCTGTGTCGCTGAAAATGCAAATGTCCGATTGGCAAAAACATATTTCTGGATCCCTGGGGGTAGGTATATTTGGTTTTGTTGGTTTGTTTCTTGTAGGTATATACATACATGTAGTTAATAATAGGCAGTTAAGAGAAGGTGCTTTCTCCGCATGATCGTTGAAGTTATATGCTTTTATATTTTTTGAATATTTTTACTTTGGTTATTTATTAAAATTCATTTTCCACAAGTCTTTTTGTCTTCATTCACCAGTTGCCTAATGCATGAACCACATTCTCACAGTTGGCTCATTCATGGCTAAACCATCTAATAGACGCAATGCAAAGGGCTGTGAGTCAGCAGAGGGGTTAGATCTAGACACTGCAGAGCCAGTGAACTCTACTGTCATTGGGCGCCTATTACAAAACGTTATGGAATAGCACAATACCTTGTATTGATACTTTTACTGTCAAAATAGAGATATTTAGCATCTTCACACTTCTGTCTAGAGCAGGCTTTGGGTATTACCTAGAACCTAACAGGCCTCCCGCCATGATTTTTGGCAATGTATTCTGGAAGAGCCAGCAGATTTATTTTACTCCAATCTGGTGCATGAGTGAGTGAGAAAAGGGCATCGTGTTCTGACACTCTAAACGCTGTTGGCAAAGAAAGGTTTGCAAAATAATTGCTTCATGCACAGGCTAATATAGTGCTTCCATAAGAGCAGACAGAGCAACAGAAAATACATGTATTCCACTTTGGGAAAGTGCGGAGGCACTTGGATATCTTCAAGTAAAAAAATAACTTAATAAGTTCATATAGGGGTTCAGTCATGCTGGGGGACTGATGCTAATCGGTAACCCTCAATCGTGCGATGTCTTCTCCTTCCATACATGTTGCAGAAAATCTGCTACTATGTGAATAGTTACTTGCATGTGCTTGATCTCCTGACACTTTGCCACTGTCCGAACTTGTGAACGGGGAGTCATCAATGTCGGAATAGGAAGGTCTCCAAGACCATGCCACAGCGTCGGAGGCATCCTTGGAGAAACAGGAAGCCTTCATTTTTGTGATGATCGTTTCTAGGTGTGAGATTTTGGAGGCTTCAGTGGAATACATCCCATTGTGGTTGACGGAGCAGATCGGGACGTAGTGGGAGCTGGCGTGGAGCTGTCATGAGGAAGGGAAACAGTCTGCGAAACCAAGATCCTCCAGTGTCCCCAGGACTCTGTCCGTAGAGGACAAGGTGGAAATTTTACAGCAAACTCATTAACAGGACATCCACATGGGTTTGGTACTAGACTGACATAGAAACATCTTGTGTTTGAGACATGTCACAAAAGAGTCGATATGGAGAGTGTCCCATGTCTTTGATATCCACTTGAAGATTTGGGGAAGTAGAGATCACTCCAACAACATGATCTTGTTCCTCTGGGATAAACAATCAGCCAAGATGTTCAGTTTCCCAGGAATGTGACGTGCTTCAAATTTGCCAAAAAAACTCTTAGTCTGTTGTAGGTAAGCTACTACTGTGGTGCTGTCTCAAGTAAATCAATACCCATGACTGACGTAACCTGACTGCCCAGGCTTGTGTTGCATGGTAAACTGCCAGCATCTCCGGACAGATGATATGAATGGTTTCGTCCATATCTGTTCTTATCCCCTGGACTGTAGCTCCGTCCATGTGAACCACCCAACCCTGTCTGGATGCATCTGTGTTGAGGTGGTGGTTTGGTGGAGGAAATATCAAGTGAATGCCCGTCATGACATTGATCCAGTCCATCAACCAATTCAACTCGACTGACCGGTCTGATGACGGTCATACCAGCGCAATGACATTGAGGGATCTCGTCAAGTTCAACAAGCTGAGAAGAAGTTGTTGATATAGCCATGTAATGTGACAGGCTTGAGATGAGCAAAGTTGACGATCAGAGTTGTTATCTGAGTGAATAACCATGGGGCTATCGATATGCATCATGGGAGCATGTGTATCTCTTCCTGTTGACAGTGAAACTAAAGTACCATCAACAATCAGGATTTATAGGGACATGGAGATATGTATCCTGTAAATCTAAGCTCTGGGTCAACTCTGGGTTGCAATAATATTTATTGAACTAAACTACACAAACCTTATCCTTGTTTAATAACAGTTGGATGCTGATACATACTAATTTAATAACAGTTGGATGCTGATGAAAGGCAAACAAAATCTTGGCAAACTTTGCAGCATAAAATGTCACAGAAAAGCATGAGAAACTCCCAAAACAAAATTCTGTAGTGGTAAGGAAAACAATTTTACATGTTATATATATATGATGTATATGATTATGGACGGCATAGAAAACGTTGCAAAAGATCATATTGTCCCTCAGCTGGCATTTTGAGATAAGCAATCACAGAGTCTGATCGCCAGTCACCAAGAACCTTGATAGACTCAAGTGGCACTCCACGCAGAAGCTACCATGTCGCACCCCCTCAGCAAAGGCTATGTGCACTATAATTGTGCACAGAGAGTCCTTGTGTGGTAAAGGCATGTCACAGACATGAACAAACAGTACTACAGTGAGTAGGTTGTCAATTGTCCCTCTGCTGATACAGTGAAAATCGTAGCTATTGGGGGCACTGATCCGGCAATCTAAAAGAAGCGCACAAGTGTCATGGTTGGACACCTGGGATGCCCTGGATACAGGGGTAGGGTCACATAATGGCATCGTTCATTGAACTGAATGGTTTTTGAATATTGCACGAACAGAACTGCTCCCTTTTTAGTGAACCTCAAATCCGATCGGCACACTGACTTAGCATATTTTGCAGATACAGATCCTGCACACAAGCCAAACCGCAAGAAAACACGTCATCTGGCTTGGTTGAGGAAACTGTATGTCGAACTTGCAGTAGCAAGTTCGGAGTGAAAGGCAATGGCATTGAAGTTAAGAGAAAATTGGCCGACAAGGTGTTAGAGAACCTAAACATCTGATGCAATATGCGAGTTATGTCCAAATACTGGGGAATCAAACTGTAAGCAGGGGTGAGCCTTAATATGCAGCATAGCGATATATTGCTAAGGTGTCGCTAGTACGGGCACACATTTAGAAATTTAGGTACATCCTCTCATGACAACGGTATGTTGATCTGGTGGTAGGAGCAAAACATTCCTGGAGCCACTGAAAAATTTCTTTGTCCAGGCTGCCTGTGAGTTCATCAACTCTCAAACATGCAATGATATTGAAAGCAAGGTTTTAGGAGACATGTGGTAGGATAACCAGTAACCAGGTGGCGGGTTCCGCGGTACACACCAGACACCATATCACGAAGGAAGCGTTCGAACTGTGAAGGCATATATAACCTTGATATAGCATCAGCTATCACATTCCCTGAGCCCGGCAGGTACTCAGCAAAAATAGTAAAATTGTACTTAATAGCTAGGTAGTTCAGTTCCCTGAGACAATGCATCGCCGGATAACAATCTGAGGTACCATCGTTAATCATCCCAAAAGTAGCCTGATTATAAGACATCACACACACACGTCTATTCGACCATTTAGTACACCATTTCTCAGCTGCTATGTTGAGAGTTCTTTCAGTCCACGTAGACCTAATCACACTCTTGGAATGCTCCACCCGCTCGTGTGCATGCGTCCGCGAACAGTTTCAACCGATCAGAGATCCCAAATAAGACGAGTGTTCGCTCCTTCAACAAGAAACAGATCCATGAGTAACTGGTCTATTCTGCACTTGTCATGTGGCAGAAAGGAAGTTGAATATAGGCCGGACGTGTAACCGCCCCAAGAGATAAAAAGTGATGCCCAACACTGCTTGCCAGCAAGGCTTTCCAATTGACGTCCCGAGGCTCTAGGTGTGGTCATGAACTCCTGTACAAATTTTACCAGAGGCCAACACCATTCATTGAGTCAATGTCAATGCCCAGGAGAGTGATGTTGGTGGCAGGGCCTCGACCTTGTTTCAGCTTATTTCAAAGCCCAGTTGGCCTTAAAGTCTAATCTAGTACAAGAGGGTTAGTTCACAATTCCCCAAAGAATTGTCTACGCACAAAGATTCAAACTTGCAAAATATCGGTTGATGGCTTGGGTAATGCGGTTAAATATGAAAGGACTCTGTCTGCCACCAAATGGTAAACGCTTATCAATCATATATGTGGGTACAGTATCTCCTGTAAATGTCCAATTAAGACCTGTACACGCATTGTTCGAAGGATGTATCGCCACAGTAAGAGAAGGACTCCTCAGTCACAAAATCATTCGCTGACCCTCCTTTGGGTAAGCTGAAATCATGAATCAAACGGATGTCCGTGCTACCCTTTGGTACAAAGAGCACTCACAATGAGGGGCAATGAAGATCTTCCTAAATCTATAGGATGCTTTCCAAGGCGGAGTAGGCACATAAAACTTGGATCAAGTGTCATAGTCAGTGGTGTATCTGGTGAGAGACCCGTGTAGGATTCTTGAAGAGGGGGTAGGACATGACACACCCTGTGGACAACCAGTTTGAAGCACCTATGTCCATTATTAAATGATTGACCAATTCCAAGTCCTTGAACTTATTCATAGGGACATTCATTCTAGTCAAAGGTGACCTGACAAAACGATAAAAGTCGTCGTTGATAGGGCGACACTTTTTTTATTTCTTGGTTTACGGATGCGCCGCTCTTTCAAAGTCCAAATGTTAAAAAAAAATAAAAATGAAAATTACCCTTTTTTTTTTTTTGTTACCGCCGATCTTTTCGACAAAAACTTCAAACAAAAAAAGATTTATTTTCCTCGTCGAGCGTAAAGCAAAGGGAAGTCACTCTGATTTTTTTTGCTGGGATCCTTCTCTAATACCATCAAAGCTTGTCAACGCAAAGCGCAGTTGTGACCAGTTTAACTAATTCAACACTGTTGGCCGTTCAAAACCACAAGTCACACCGCACGGTAGACCGTCTAAGCCAAGTCAAACAGTTTATAATTATATTAACCTACTTGTCATATCATTCATTTATTAAATCTATCACATTTCACAATGTCTGAAATACGTATTCCATTTGATTTTATCATTTTTTTATCAATAGGTTAAAAATATATTCACTTCAAGTCTTGACACTATTTCCCGCAATGTTATTGAAAATATAATTCTCGGACACACTTCGACCACGGGTCCTCATCGAACATGTCAAACAGCAAAATAAAGACGTTTCACGTTCTGAAACGTCTTTATTTACAAAATAATAAAATCATCAAAAATATATCTATAAAGTTGCCAAACTGACATCTTAGTTATTATTTCCAACTTTTCGTGCGATCGCATATCGTAATTCAAATGACATCTCGGCTCGGACACGATGTCTTAATGCCAAAATATATGCATAAGACATCTTTGTCACAGCTCGTAACCTAGCTCTATGCATCCATAAAGTTCCATATTTTTAATATAGATCGCGATTTCATGCTAAAACGTTCAGAAAACATGATTTAACCCAAACCTTTCACCAAAGTCTGAAAATTACCGTTGCTGTAATTTGATTGGCTGCCTTAGGTCACGTGCTTAAATTTGACCAATCACGAACCTTGTAGCAGATTTTATCGGTGAAACAATATAAGTTTTTTTAATGTATACTGACATGGCAGGACGTATGTGTTATTCATACGAAGCTTTGAAAACGGAGGTATTTCCTCATGTAAGTGAGCGGACAGCCACTATCATTGGGAAATGGGTTATGACAGATATTATTTGTAATTCTTTTTAAAATAATGTTCCAACAACGTAAACAAATGAAAATAATAAAAGAAATAGGTAAGTGGATTTTATGACTTCTTAAATTTGCCGAAAAAATCGTTAAATTTGCGCTAAATTTGGACGTTATTAATGTTTTAGCTTACATTATTTTTTATTTAAAACGAACTTTATATAGTTGTTCATGAATTATTTAAATAATGTAATACACATAACTTTCATATTTATAAACAATAGGATTAATTAGACCTTTCAAATAGTGTATGGCCAAACATGTAGTAGCAAAGATGTTAATTTCAGAACAGTCTCTGGGAACTTGGTGTCACAGCAGTAATCTTCTGGTTGGCTGGTGTTGAAAGAGTTCAACGTTGCCCATGCATTTGCTGCCAAAATAGCAGTGTCTTTCATGCATTTCCACCCATGACATGAATATTGTTATGTTGCCATCCTTGCACAAACTGAGTGCCAAATAAAATTATCTTGAAAAATTGAGTTATTTTACTTTTATTACGCCAGGATATTTTTTTTCATACCTACCTAACTTTTTAGGACAAAATTCAGGTAAAAAAAAATGTGGGAGGCTTTTTTTTTTTTTTTTAAATTGGCCTGCCTCACTTTTGAAATGAGTTTGAAATCCGTAAACCAAGAAATAAAAAAAGTGTCGCCTAGAGGGTAGTTAAGAAAACAGAGACCAATGTGTTCTATAAGTTGACCACTTAATAGAATGCAGCAGGAACTTATCATCCAATTTGCTGTGTGAGAAATTGTCATTTGCATCCCAAATTGATTTGGTTGTGCATGATGGCCATGGCAGAGTATTGAAGATGGTGTCATGGGAGAGGCCTTCGTTCAGTGTCCAGTTGTCCAGACAAAATTATCTGGAAGGCTCCCAACTGGCCTCCGATACTCGATGTATGCACTTCTTGCTAGTCGCCTGTTGCTGTTAGTAATCGTCCAAACAAGACTGACGGTCATGTGATGGGGACTCAATCCTGATTGAATGAAACAGTCCCAAATTTTCCTTGCTGTGCGGGAAAAAATGGTCTGTTTCTTCTCGATTTATGCCTTTCAAGATCGTGCAGTCCTGTCAGATATTTCTTGGCCTCAAATGTTTTTGCAGACCTGTCAACCCCTCATCATGACAATGTGGAAGATTTGACTTCAAAATGGGGGAGATTTGCCTCCAAAGGGGGAGATTTTTTAAATACATGTAGTGAAGATAAGATAATTTCCAACTTTTATTTTTATTAATGTTATTAAGAAAACCAAATATTTTAAAACAATAAATAATTAATAAGTTTCTTTTATCATATAATGAGTAGGTTTCTCGGCAGGATAAAGCCAACGGATAAAAATGATATCCGTTGGGGTCATATGCGGATAGAGATGCAAATTTCAAAGGTTAAGTAGGGACTACCATATTTTCTTGAGTATAGTGCGCACTTATTTTTCTAATAACACAGCTGTGGGTGCGCACTATACACGAATTAATGAGTTTTGATGTTTTTTCGCCCATAGAAAGACATTACCGCGAGCACGTAACACCGGAAATACCATGTCAACAAATCAATACTGAAGTACGCAAATTAGTCATGTAATTACACTGTCTGGCTATAAAAAGTGTTCTTTGTACATCTGGACTTATGTTTGTAACTCATTTTATTAATTTTATTCAAAATTCCTTTTAATATTGTTTTAATTAATTTCGGCGAAATCGTGTATGAAGCGATTGGAAGATCGCACAACTCACCGTTATTAACACCAACCACGGTCAGATTACCGCTATTGACGCCTTGAAACGAACTTTAGTTGACAGAGAATGGATACATATATTATAAATGCCATACTGTAACTCGTTAAAAGTCATATTTGTTTTTGTTGGACGATTCTACTTTCACTGTTTATAAAGAAACATGGCGTCGCCCTTGTCATTCGGCGATCGAGTCAGAATTAACCATCGGGAATCTGGATAAACTAAAGGGATAATTGCTATCTAATATACTGAAAATCAGTGTCCAAATGTGACGTAGCTAAGGCATTTTATAAGTTTTAGCAACTTTGGAGACATAAATTTCAAAACAATTTTGCGAGGGCAATAGGCCAAGCCAAGAGGATCATTAGCCATATCCGTGCTTGTCGACCTCTGGGGCTTGAAACCTTTTCCACAAATTAAAATAGTTATATAGGCCAAAATATGTTTGAATTGTTACCTTGTTTCGTTTTGTCGCTGTGTGTACATCTGACTGCACTTAACGTTATGAAAGGACAGGCCGACTGTCAACAACGTCTTAATGTGTCCGTGACGTCTCATAGACTAGGGTTAGAGTAGCTTCCCTTTGACAAAGGGCAGTTACTCTAGAAGACAGACCGATGGATTGCCACGAAAGGCATGTAAAAACAATTGTTGTTTTGCGTATATGTTGCTTCACCAGTGTATATAAGAAACAGATTTCAGTTGGAACTATATTGGTTACTGTCACTGTCCGACTGACACATCAATTACCCTGTGACATAATAAATATTATTGCACACATTCCAGGAAAACTCGCAATGTTTCGGTAATGTTTGTGAGAGAGGAAAAGCGATTTTCAAGCACAGAATTAAAGAATGACATTATATGATAAAGAGGTTATCACGCTTGTATGTTTGGGGATGGGGAATATCCTGTATTAGGAATAAACACTATAAATTTAGCGAGCCTTGGAGTTCTCTACGTTCTTAAATTATGGAAGAATAAACATGCTAAGAACATGAAGACAACAGTTCATTTCAGGAAGTTATGAATACTCGGCTGATTATGCATTTAAAGTTCAACCCTTCAGGCACCTGTTAGGACTATCCGAGTTTTCTTTACAGTTTACATTGTTCAATCATTCACCATATGAATTGAGTTACCAGTTGATTACTAGACAAAGGCCCATCTGGGTCCCCCTGCGGTTGGCTGTGATAAGGGTCGCTAATCCGGGAGCCTACCAGACAGATCGGGACGTAAACTTCCCGTTCTTTGTTTTTACTCATGAGACAATGGAGACAAATTTTTAAAATAATGAAGAATTCTGTTTTGCGGGAGAAATAGTCCATCATGCGGGAGACTGGGTGATTTCATCAAAGTACGGGAGGGTTGACCGGTCTGTTTTTGCTGCAAACAGCAGACCGTCTTGCAGTTAAACACTGGGCACGTGATCATCACGTGAGAGAGAGGTACCGCTACACACAGATAAACTTGGATCATGCTGCTCCTCAACAGACAATCATCATGCGTCTGACGTGTCTGGGATATATTTCCCTGAACCCTGGCTACTATAGTGATCGTCTTCCTAGATTTCTTTCAAAGACAACGATGAAGCAGCAACACCTTCCCATTATGATCGTAGTATGACAAAAGACGAGCCGGAGACATCAGTGCATTCTGTGCATCAAGATGTATAATGCAGAGCTCTGCTCAACAGATTGCACCTTGAACTTAGGTCACTGACTATAATAGCATTGTAGCAGGCTGGCAGGCAATGGGTTTGAGTCTATTCTCTCAAAAAGAGAGATACTATATACTACCAAATCCTACCTACGTGTACCCAGAAAGGAATTAATGTATAGATTCGTCTTTTGGAATTTTGAAATATACTTTATAAGTGATATAAACAAAAAAACATGTGGAAGTGTAGACAGAAATATTAGATGTGTTTTAACTTGCACACACAGTAAAGAGGTGGGTGAGGTGAAATGGGGTTTAACGTCGCGTCCAAGATTATTGCACTTATATAGCGACGTGCATGTACGTGTGTGTGTGTTTGTGTGGCTGCTTGTACAAGTCCGGACTGATGCTGATTTATAGTGCTAGCTCACTGAGATACCATTCCGCAGTTTAACATGAATACCCCACTCAGACACAGTATACTGACTCCAAGCCGACCAGTCCTTGTTTAAGCCCCTTAATGCCGAGCGCCAGACAGGGTAACAAGAAGTACCATCTTTTAACATCTTTTGGTATGACGCAGTCGGGGATCGAACCCCAGACCGGACGTTCTACCACTAAGTAAAATAGGGTTTAATGTCGCGTTCAAGATTGTTGCACTTGTGTGTGTGCTTGCATGCGTTTGTCTGCTTGTATTAGTCTGGACTAATGACGATTTTATAGTGCTAGCCCAATGACACACCATGCCGCAGTTTTAACATGATCATGAATATCTCACTCAGACACAGTATATTGACTCTGAACCCACCAGTCCTTGTTTTAGCCCCTTCATGCTGAGCACAAGACAGGGTAACAACAAATACCATCTTTTTAATGATTTTTGGCATGGCGTGGCCGTGGATTGAACCGCCGACTTTCCGCTTTCCAGGCGGACACTCTATTTGCAGGTGGTCTGAAAATCTAGGGATTTTTTTACTGTGATGTTAGTCAAATTGCAGGAATTAATGCTATGATGTAATAGAGGTAGGGTATCCCTACTCCACTAACCTGCTTTCTCTGCCTGTATGGGAACATACTTGTGCAGCAGGTCAGTTTTCTCCTCATCAAATGTAGACAGGCCAGTGTTCGGTCTGGGGTTAAGATAAATTGTCAGTTATTGCATCCTTGATTATTCTTACAGATCAAACATAATAACAGACTTAAAAGTACTTCTGGTAAAATATCCTTGACCTTCAATCTCAAGTATGAACAGAAATATACATAAGCAACAAAATTCTTTCCATAATCAAAGAAATTCTCTGCAGAGTCTCTTGTACAACTACATCATGAGCATGTGAATAACCAACAAATATTGATGATACCAGGTGTTTGCAAAAAGGTGAGCATACATTCTGTTTCACCAGCGACACAAACACATACAAAGGCAAGTCAAGTGTTCACCTGAACAAACATGGAAACATATGGTACACATCAAACTGAAGAATTGGATTGCACATCAGTTTAGACACTGATGTGTCAAATTTCGAAATTTTCTTTATATGTCTACCATAAAACCTTCTAAAAGCTTTACTGAAGCCTTTAAGCTATCACCCTGATCAAAACACTCTTGACACTTGACACCTGACACTCTTTGAAATCTGGTGGAGGGTCTTTCTTTGTCACTCTGAATGTTTATGCATGGACCTTGCATGAAACAGGTGAGGTGGCATAGCTGCTCTCATTATTGTTCAGTGGATAAATCAGTGGAAGTGAATTGGCTATTTGATCATTTATGAACGATATCAAATTATTGATACACCTGAAGCTTTTTTGCCAAATTCCCATGTTTTGATTTTGCCAATCCGAGGAGAAATTCCAATTCCTGTGCCTAAAGAAAGAGTTAAGCAAGGAGGTGAGCACAACTGCTTCCCACTGGGATGCTGACTTCTGAGAACATTACTTGCTGCAAACTAATGCAGGGCTCGAAAAATGTCTAAAACCCAACTTGTCCTGTAGGGCAAGTAGATGCAATATTTTTGTAGTACAATATTTTCACTTGCCCTATTGAATGTTTTATGTTCTCAGTTATTATTATTATTTGCTGTAATTAACCTTTGAGTTGAGCATATTTACTACAGACGGTCCAAAAGTTAACAATCACTGACATCCACATTCATCTCTGCCCATTCAAAGTCACACAACCATGAACATTTCGTTTTTGGTTTGTAGTAAAATTGGTTTTTATAATTAAATACATTTTTGGGCCTGATTGGTAAGCAAATCTTCATTTTTCTTGTCAACAATACCATTCCACATTTAACAAGAGCCATTACCCTCACAAAATCATTCACTTTCACTTTTGAGAATTAGTATCAAGTAGCCTACAACAAAAACAGATATAATGTTTTTCATATAATAGTTTTTTCAACAGACAGTTGCCAAGTATGCTGTCTATTTATGATATGTGACATAGTTTGTTATTGTTATTATGAATGTACAAGAAATGAAAACATATTTTAGGTTCGAAAGTAACCTGCATATTTTATTGAAAACGATTTGAGATGAATTGATGCGAATGAAATATATGTACTCGCCCAGTAGGACGTGTGTTTCTTCACTTCCATTTCGCCTGGACACGCTGCCACTCGTCAATACGAGCGAGCAGACGAATGAATTTTTCGAGCCCTGTATTATGATTACCATACCCACAATACTATGTGAATGAAACTATTCACAAGTCATGAGCAACCTTGACAAATGATAGATGTTCAGTTTGTTACTTTGACTCACTGACTACATTTACCTTATATTTCATGAATTAATCTGAGATTTCATTTTTTTATCCATGTTCCATAATTTGATCTCTAGTAACCTTGCATGGAAGTCAGAAGTTCATGCGATTAAAGATCATGTTCTAATCATTTATACTCAAGTTTTTGTGTACACCAAAATTCATACTGAGTGACCTTGACCTTCAATGTCATCGAATCATATGTTAGAAAATTTCCCAGAGATATATAGAAGGTATATTAGGTATGAAGTCTATGTCATCAGCATGAGGTTGAGAAAACTAGTTCATATAATTTGAGAAAACATATCAGGCAGCTTCCTTTACATGGGGCTGCTTAATCAGGCACCTATTTTAACATGGAGATGAGGTGAAATGGGGTTTAACGTCACTTCCAAGGGTATTGCACTTATGTAGAGACTTATATAGCAAGCATGTCTGTCTGCGTGCGTGCATGTGTGCGTGCTTTAACTAGCCCGGACTGATGCCGATTTATAGTGCTAGCCCACTGAGTTACCATACCTCAGTTTACATGAATACCCCACTCAGAGACAGTATACTAACTCCGAGCTGATCATTCCTTGTTTTAGCCCCTTAATGCCAAGTGCCAGACAGGGTAACAACAAATACCATCTTTTAACGTCTTTTGGTATGATACGGCCAGGGATCGAACCCCAGACCCTCGGCTCCCGGGGTGGAAGCACTACCACCAGGCCATGGAGGCGGTCTATTTTAACATGGAAGTGTTGAAATAAATATATATAACATGGATCAATACCTTCATCTGGTAACCATGGTCATTCAGTCTATTTACCTTGCTATCTTGAAGAGATGTGTGGAACTCTCCTTCTGAGTGGCCAGTATGTAGTGCTTGCTACCCCAGATATCTCGCTTGGAGACATAGAAGCCATCTTGCCGTCCTTTGTAGTTGTTAAGACGGATCAGGGCCGCCTCCCAGCTCATGCCTCGGTCGACAACCAGCTGGATAGATCTGTAAGTGTTCAACCGGCACTTTACATTCCTTCAATGTACTAATCCATAAATTACAAGAATTGAAGCATGACATTCAAGGGGTAAGGTCAAATGTTATTTTATTAAACCTCAGGACCCCCTACATTGCCAACACTGCAATATAAACTTATAATTACTTCCATGGTATTACCAAATTAGGATTTGAAAGGGCTGACTTATATGTACATATGTCACAGGGAATATGTATAATCTCTAAAATTTTCAGCTATTATACATATTCCCTGATGTAACAAGTCAACCCACTAGGAGTGAGTGCGTCGTGAGTTGGGACTTAAAGGTGTTTAGAACAATATTCTAAATATGCCACGGCTTGTCAGCTAAATGTGGGTGGAAGGCTCAACCTGATGTAGGTCTCAGAGTGAGCGAGTGAGTTTGGTTTAACGCCGCTTTTAACAGTATTCCAGTTATATCGCGGCGTGTCAGCTTAATGTGGGAGGAAAGCCCGAAGTGATGCAGGTCTCAGACATCTACCACTTCGCTGAAACCCATGGTGCTGACAAACCTAGAAACATAATCGGGGCAAACCGGGATTTGAACAAATAATCATAGGTTTCTGGTGTGCTTAAGGGTCGCAACTCTGCACAGTGAATTGTGGTGCCTTAGATGCCTGGGCCATCCATGCCACCCGTGCCTCCTCCCCTGCTGTGTAGCACATTAGAATTGTGCTTGTTCATGCAGTAGTGAATAATATGAAAGTTAATGTCAAAGGGAAACAACTCTCAGTTCTCTAACCGGCGCCGTTCTAATTAGCCCCCGTAATCAGCATATGCCAATTAGTGTCAGCTGACCCACAAACTGAGCTTGGACCAGCGATGGAGCACTTGGAGGACCATGTTAACAGAGAGGGGGAATCCTTGCATTTGATTGAATGATTCTTACTATAACCTTTCACCTTGCAAATAGGGCCCGTAAGTCTCACGAGGCACTACTACCGGTACCAGCATTTCCGGTGACATGCCAACACTCATGAACAAGTTCTGCTTTCGAAATGAGCGACCACCAATGCTAGCTTTGCTAGACGGGACCAAGTATACTACAATGCTTGGTTATCACCACTATTGACAGTTGTAAGTAGACTTATTTCAGAATAACATGTTTGGTTATTTGTCATTCCTGCAAAGTGTATCGGTTCCTGACTGACAATTGACAACAATGGGACCGTTTGTAAAGATATGTGTTCTTTTCCTTTACCTTAAAAATAATTTTGACAACCATTGTGGGTACTATTGTTCAGACATGTATTTATGTAGCAAGCAAACAGTGTTTTATGATATCACATAGGATGTATTACTTGTTTCTATGATGTGAGATTATTTATGGAGATACAACTACTAATAGGTAAGCCAAATTATCAAAATGACCATGGTATTCTGGCATCTGTTCGCAAGAACAGTGACATGGAAGCCGTGCCTTGGAAGGTTTGGCGATGCATTAAATTAGGAAAGATTTAGAGGATGAAATTTGGAAAATCTATGCTAGGAATTTGTAAACGTGAAATGTATGTTAGTAAATTGTATATATTTATTTCTTAGTAACGTAGTACTTAATACTGTAAATTGTAAAATTAATGCATCTCTAAATTAGTACGACTGCTGACCCCTAGCCAAAAATGTGAATCAAAATCTATGTGACTCCCCCAACCCATCACCAGTGGAATGATACATATCCTTACCATATCCAACCTTACCTTAATCCATTCTAATATCATGATATAACATTTATACTAAGTTTTCCTACAATAATTAGATCCACATCAAGTGCTTTTATGACTTATCATGGTGTAATATTTATACATCAATTCATATAATTATAGTTTAGCAAGTAATACTTATCAGGTAAAATGCATATATAAAATATCAGTAGTTTCAGTTATAGCTTTTTAGATTGATGTTAGCCTAAAGTAATGGGAGCGCAACTCCTAGACATACTATTCAATAAGACAAGAGTTATGTCTACATAGTTTAATAGATTTGAAGCTTTTAGATAAATGCTAGCCTAAGGTATCAAGATCCCATCTCCCAGACAAAAGATATGTCTACTAAGTAAATCTGTCATCACCTATATTAGAATAACATTCAGCAATTACTTCAATTTAGACTCATTAAGGATTAGCCCCAACACAAGCTCGTCAAAAGTGACACCATAATCTCTTTCAAAGCATCCAGTAAATATGTCAACAAGATTAGTGCCAGTCCAACAGGATTAACAGGATAAAGTATTCCCCTCTGTCTAGCCATTCATTTAGCATAGGGCACAACCAATCGTGTATCAACCAATCATATTCCTTTTTATTGTTCAAATTTTTGTTAAATACATACTGTAGCAACATGTTAGGGCAGAGAAGGGGTTTGTCACTCTAACCAAGCAGATCTCTCTCCCACAGCCCAGAGGGTTGTACCGACTCTCTGTGGCACCCTCAGCTATTTTTCTAAGATATTGTAACTTGCTCATTGTTCTTGTAAATAAAATTGTGATTAGTCTCCTGTGACTCCGGCTCTTTGCTGACTAATTCCCCAAGAAAACCAGCACGCCATTTGGACAGTTTTGTTCGACCATAACAGTCCATGATAATTTGGCGGAGAATCATCGATTTCGGAACCACGGAGTCCAGGAACTAACTACGACCAGCTACAAGAACCCATTGGAGGACATGTCCAACCGTGATCATCTGATGGAATAACAAGCAAGATGCATCCACCTCTGACCTCAACACTGGATTAAAGACAACCAACTCCTCCAAAGACACCAACAAAGGAAGAAAAAGTCTTCAAATATTGTAAGTACAGCATTACATTGTTGATTACTTGTCTTTCTTTAATTTAGTACGGTACATACTAATAGGTGTCATGGCAAATATGGAGTCTGGAATGGAAAGTAACTTTGAAAGTGAAATTCCAACAGTGTCTTTAGTTACGCCCCTTGCCAAAAGTGTAATTCAGGCACAATTTGGTACAAAAACAACAAATTGTTTAGTAGATACAGGGGCATCCAATTCTGTGTAATTCGTCTGCTTTTCTTAGCAAAGCTTTTGAAAACCTTACTCTTGGAAACTCACCCTTTCCACAGGTTAAAGGTGTTGGCGGCGAATTGCATAAAGTGTTACGTTCAGTTGTGTTTGATTTTGTCATTGAGGATCAGGAATTTTCTCAAAGGCTTCATATTCTGCCTACATTTCCAGAGGCAGTGATACTAGGTGAAAACTTCCTTGATGACAATGATGCAGTCTTAGATTATAGCTGTCATTCCTTGATACTTAACAGCATCTCAGATAGGCAATACATCAATTTCATAGCCAGTTCAGTGCAAGAGATTTGTGGATTAGCAAAAACAATAGATCAGATTTACATCCCCCCTCAGAGTGAAATTCATTTCAAGGTTAGACTATCAGAGACCAAAGAGGATTCCCTCATCCTCATTGAACCCATTGCTTCCCTCACTGCTCATTCTGAAGTAGCAGGTGGTAGAACTCTTTCCAAAGTGAAAAGCAAAACTGCTACATTTAGGCTTATGAATCCCTCCCAAGAAGAAAAGGTTCTTGACAAGGGTACAGTTGTAGGCAAATTTAGTTACATTGACAAAGACTCTGTTTTTGAAATCGACTCTGACCAACCATTAATAAATACCGTTAACACTGACAATGAGAAGAGAGACAATAACACCAGGGACTATGTTAAAATTGCACAAGAATTAGGATTAGTAGACACAGACTACTTAGATTTTTGGGACAAAATAGAGACATGTTTTCAACGAGTCTTGCAGATTTAGGAAAGACTGACGTGCACCAACATATCACTGACACTGGCAACCACCCACCAAGTGTAGACCATATCGCCAATCCCCTCATCTCCAAAAAGTCACCGAAGAACTTATAGATGATTTTCTGAAGTATGATTTGATTGAGGAGTCCACTTCTATGTATTCAGCTCCCATTATCCTAGTCAAGAAACGTGATGGCTCATATAGATTTGTTTGTGACTACAGAAAGTTGAATTCTGTCACTTTACCAATGTCTTGGCCTCTTCCTGATTTTGATGATGTTGTTGATCACATCGCCAATGCCCAAGCTAAGATCTTCTCAACTTTAGACCTTGCTAATGGCTTCTTCCAAGTGCCATTACATGAAGATTCAAAGCATAAAACTGCTTTCGTCACCCATCAAGGCCTTTATCAATTCAAACGTTTACCACAAGGTTTGACAAATTCTCCACTTTGTTTTCAACAGCTCAGGCGACACTTTTTTTATTTCTTGGTTTACGGATTCCAAACTCATTTCAAAAGTGAGGCAGGCCAATTTAAAAAAAAAAAAAAAAGCCTCCCACATTTTTTTTTACCTGAATTTTGTCCTAAAAAGTTAGGTAGGTATGAAAAAAAATATCCTGGCGTAATAAAAGTAAAATAACTCAATTTTTCAAGATAATTTTATTTGGCACTCAGCTTGTGCAAGGATGGCAACATAACAATATTCATGTCATGGGTGGAAATGCATGAAAGACACTGCTATTTTGGCAGCAAATGCATGGGCAACGTTGAACTCTTTCAACACCAGCCAACCAGAAGATTACTGCTGTGACACCAAGTTCCCAGAGACTGTTCTGAAATTAACATCTTTGCTACTACATGTTTGGCCATACACTATTTGAAAGGTCTAATTAATCCTATTGTTTATAAATATGAAAGTTATGTGTATTACATTATTTAAATAATTCATGAACAACTATATAAAGTTCGTTTTAAATAAATAATGTAAGCTAAAACATTCATAACGTCCAAATTTAGCGCAAATTTAACGATTTTTTCGGCAAATTTAAGAAGTCATAAAATCCACTTACCTATTTCTTTTATTATTTTCATTTGTTTACGTTGTTGGAACATTATTTTAAAAAGAATTACAAATAATATCTGTCATAACCCATTTCCCAATGATAGTGGCTGTCCGCTCACTAACATGAGGAAATACCTCCGTTTTCAAAGCTTCGTATGAATAACACATACGTCCTGCCATGTCAGTATACATTAAAAAAAACTTATATTGTTTCACCGACAAAATCTGCTACAAGGTTCGTGATTGGTCAAATTTAAGCACGTGACCTAAGGCAGCCAATCAAATTACAGCAACGGTAATCTTCAGACTTTGGTGAAAGGTTTGGGTTAAATCATGTTTTCTGAACGTTTTAGCATGAAATCGCAATCTATATTAAAAATATGGAACTTTATGGATGCATAGAGCTAGGTTACGAGCTGTGACAAAGATGTCTTATGCATATATTTTGGCATTAAGACATCGTGTCCGAGCCGAGATGTCATTTGAATTACGATATGCGATAGCACGAAAAGTTGGAAATACAGTGATCGCTCGCTATTGCGCTCTTCGATAAAGCGCTACTTCGGTTATTACGCGCGGTAACGCATGGCTCCCAAAATTTATGTACACTTTTAATACTGAGAGTTTTACACAGACATGATTGTATTGTTGTTCGTTGTTTATTTGCACATAACGCTTCTCATTGCATAATCAACGGTTTATCGCTGAATGGAGTTCTAATAATCTGTTTGAAAACATCCGCGGCAGGTCCCGGAAATA
This sequence comes from Haliotis rufescens, assembly GCF_023055435.1. NCBI lineage: Eukaryota > Metazoa > Mollusca > Gastropoda > Lepetellida > Haliotidae > Haliotis > Haliotis rufescens. The sequence continues at coordinate 3,005,101 of NW_025964383.1, forward strand.
AGATTGTTCTACTAGTTAACTTTTCACACTATACATCCTTTGATCTTAGAAGCGCATGCATGCAATAAAAGAGAACCACAAGTGAAGTTTATATTCTTAATTAGTGGGCAATCCAATTTAAGGCTAAACTGTCACACACATGTAGTTGCTGTCACAACACGGCGGTCATTCATTTCGTAATCGCGCTTTCGTAACATCGCCTGTTTTTTCCCCGTAGTTATAACAAGCAATTTCATTGGATTAAAATTTGTTTCTAATGACGCTTTCTTGCCGAAATCTGCTACAAGTTTCGTGATTGGTCAATTTTGAGCACGTGACCTCAGGCAGCCAATCAAGCTGTGATACAAAGCTCGTGTTTGATAAATTTCAGAAGTTAGCGAAAGATTTTTTGTTAAATCGTGTTATTCTGAACGTTTTAAGCAGGAAATCACGATTTATATTAAAAATATGGAACTTTGCGAATGTATCGTGCTAGGTTACGAGCTGTGACAAAGATTTTTCATGCATATATTTTTGCATTAAACGTTGTGTCCGAGCCGAGAATTCAAGGCGACGAAAGCCGAGATGTCATTTGACTTACATTACACGCGATCGCACGAAACGATGGAAATAATAACTTAGATGTAAGTTTGATTACTTTTAGATATATTTTTGTTGATTTTATTTATCACTTTGTATAATATATTTAAAGATTTGCTTAAAATAGTCTTTATTTTGCTCTTTGACATGTTCGATGCGGACCCGTTGTCGAAATTGTTGTCCGAGAATTTTATTTTCAATAACATCGCGGGAAATAGTGAATAATTTTTTAATTTATTGATAAAAAATGATAAATTAGAATGGAATACGTATTTCAGACATTGTGAAATATGACAGATTTAATAAATGAATGATATTACAGGTAGATCTAGGTCCATAAAAATATATACTATTTTGACGTGACTTGAGATAAACACATAGGCCTATTGATGATTTGAGATTTGCGGAGCGCGCTCCCCCGCCTCGGCCTCGGTTAAACGGCTCATCGTCTATAACGCCCACCAATTATTTGGACCCCATTGGTAGCGCAATAGCGAGCGATCACTGTAATAACTAAGATGTCAGTTTGGCAACTTTATAGATATATTTTTGATGATTTTATTATTTTGTAAATAAAGACGTTTCAGAACGTGAAACGTCTTTACTTTGCTGTTTGACATGTTCCATGAGGACCCGTGGTCGAAGTGTGTCCGAGAATTATATTTTCAATAACATTGCGGGAAATAGTGTCAAGACTTGAAGTGAATATATTTTTAATCTATTGATAAAAAAATGATAAAATCAAATGGAATACGTATTTCAGACATTGTGAAATGTGATAGATTTAATAAATGAATGATATGACAAGTAGGTTAATATAATTATAAACTGTTTGACTTGGCTTAGACGGTCTACCGTGCGGTGTGACTTGTGGTTTTGAACGGCCAACAGTGTTGAATTAGTTAAACTGGTCACAACTGCACTTTGCGTTGACAAGCTTTGATGGTATTAGAGAAGGATCCCAGCAAAAAAAATCAGAGTGACTTCCCTTTGCTTTACGCTCGACGAGGAAAATAAATCTTTTTTAGTTTGAACTTTTTGTCGAAAAGATCGGCGGTAACAAAAAAAAAAAGAGGGTAATTTTCATTTTTATTTTTTTTTAACATTTGGACTTTGAAAGAGCGGCGCATCCGTAAACCAAGAAATAAAAAAAGTGTCGCCTCAAGAGCAAAGTGCTAAGAAAATTGCTTTTAAGGTTGCGCTGATTTACATTGATGATTTGATAATATACAGCAAAAACTTTGAAGAGCATCTCCAACATTTGGAGCAAGTATTTTACTATCTCAAACAGGCAAAATTAACACTAAAGCCATCCAAATGCAACTTTGCAACAGACAAAGTTTCTTTTCTGGGTCATGTGGAGGTGTTCAAGTTGATGACAAAAAGATTGAAGCAGTTAGAACCTTTCCAGTGCCCAAATCACAAAAGGAGATTCGCTCCTTCTTAGGCCTCACAAACTTCTACAGGAAGTGTGTGAAAAATTATGCTCACATAGCGCTTCCACTGAATGCTTTGCTAAGAAGCATTCAGAGTCAGAAGTAGGAAAGAAACCAAAGTTTCAATGGTCACTTTGAGTGTGATCAGGCATTCAACACACTCAAACATGCTATGAGTAATACACCTGTTCTGGCTTATCCAAATTTTGACAAAGAATTTCTTCTTGCAACTGATGCCAGTGATATGAGCATAGGTTTTGTTTTGAGTCAAAAAGATGAGAAAAATAATGAACATCCAATAGCTTTTGGTGGTAGAGCTCTTCATGGCAGCGAAAAGAACTGGAGCATTACAGAAAAGGAAGGCTTAGCTCTGGTTGAAGCCATCAGATCATTTCGTCCATACCTTGCAAATTCCAAATTCACAGTCTACACTGATCATATAGCATTGTGGCGATGGTCTTTGGAACTTTCTACCTACACTTTTGACATTGTTCACCGCAGCGGCAAAGCCAATGGGAATGCCGATGCTCTCTCACGTAGGGAATATGAGGAAAATATTAACTGTAATGATCAGACAGAAGTCTTCTCAGTAACTTCAACTCAGCAAAGCAAATCAACTAGCAGTACCACAATCTTGCCAAACACCTAATCATCCACACGGGTCACACAGACAACTCAGACTGAGGATATTTGCACACCTATTGTCAATCACTTAGAATCCGACACACAGACAACACATTGGTCAGTCACCTTTGAATATGAAGAGGATTATCAGTCAGTACCAGTTAATGTTGTTGCAGCATTACATGCTACAAATGCTGATGTTACTCAAGACACATTGGTTGAAGTAAGTATAAAAGAACATCCAAATTTACGTCACCTACAAAGGATTTGTCCAGATTTCATCCAAATCTTTGACTACAAAGAGGATGATGTCCTTCCACAAAATGAAAAGGATCGTCAAAAGATTCTTATCAAAGCCAATACTTTTGAAATTGATGAAGGCATCCTATACAGATTCGTTCCACAAAGACAGAAAGGTCATGATGACAAGTTCATTAAACAGCTGGCAGTCCCAAGAACCCTCAGGATCAAGTCCTGCAATCCTATCATGAATCAGAGTTTGGCGGTTGCCACCATGGGAAAGAAAGGATGCACAACACCATGAGACCTAAGTACTACTGGCCCAAAATGTACAGCGATATTGCTACTTATGTCCAGACATGTGAGGTATGTCAACAGACAAAGAGGCACTACCATGGCATGAAGGCACCACTTCGTCCACTACCTGTAGAAGAGGTCTTCACCGGATGGCACGTTCACATTCTCGGTCCCCTGCCAACAACACCAGACAAGTACAAGTACATTTTGGTCATCACAGATGCATCATCCAGATGGTGTGAAGCCTTTCCACTTCGGACCCAAGAAGCCAAAGAAGTAGCAGATGTTCTCGTTAGAGAAATATTTTGTCGGTATGGCGCTCCAAGGACCTTAATTTCAGACAGAGGTCAGAACTTCATGTCCAAACTCATCAAAGCAATTTGTGAACTTTTGGCAATTAAATTTACCCATACCAGCCCATACCATCCTCAAACAAACAGCTGTGTAGAAAGGCTCAATTCCTATATCAATCAGTCACTAAGAGCCTATTGTAACAAGTCTCAAAATGATTGGCCCCGTTTTATTCCTGGCATTATGATGGCCTATCGGATGGCCCCAAATTCATCAACACAAAAATCCCCATATGTTATGCTTTTTGGCCGAGAAATGAGAGCTCCACAAGATGTAGCATTAATTCCAAAAGAAAATTTAGGCCACAATAACAAAAGTTATCTTTCAAATTTGCTTGAGGAGCTGGAAATCACTAGAACAATTGCAGCTGAAAACACTGCTCGGGCTAAGGAGGTGTATTCAGAACAATATAATCGAAAGGCTAAAGAACCAGAATTCGCCCCAGGTCAAAGAGTTTGGCTTTATTGTCAAAAAGTTGAAAAAGGCCTTTCCAACAAATTAACCAAAAAGTGGTATGGTAGCTATTATATCATCCATACAGGTCCAAATTATACCTACAAACTACGCTGAAGTTCTGACGACAAAATACACAAACCACTGGTCCATGCCAACTGTCTGAAGCCATATTTTGATCCTGCTGATCGTCCACAGTATCCTCCAGAACCATACCTCAACGACACCAGTAACATAGATTCAGAAGTCATGGATGACAATGAGGAACCAGTCAATGATTCACAGCAACAATTCCCAGTCGACAAGCTCAACTTATCAAGAAACTGATCAATCACTTCCACAACAGAAAGGCAACAAGGTAAATTCCAAAACAAAGGCAGGTACTTCCAGCAACAAGAATTCGAACCAAAAGACCCCAACAAAGAAGAAAAACCCTGCTCAAAATACAACAGCAAAATATGCAGGTTCCAGCACGACAACTATGAAGGAAAATCATGCCACACCAGGTCCTAGTGCTCCAACCAAGGAAAATGAAAAGGTAAACAAAGGGAAAAGGGGATTGAATAGTAAGCATCACCAGCCAAAATCCAGAAAACAACTTGACGACGGCCAGGTACAACCTCCAAGTCCAACATCAGGTAATCAAACCAAGGATATCCCTCAGGTTTTCAATCCGGAAGACATCCACTCAATTGTAAGTTCCAAGACAGCAAACGGCAAAATCTACTACAGAGTAAAATGGAAGGATCCAGAAAGGGGAAACACATGGGAGTATGGCAGCAGCATTCCAGACTCCATTCGGAGAGAATTTCACCTCAAAAGAAGTATGTCAGGAAAACGACGAAAACGTCCACTGAAGAATCATAAGTTTTTAGACCAAAAGGAATCAGCACAAGACAATAAATCAGTCAATGCAATGTCAGGAAATGTCGAGCAAGACAACACCAAACCATGCATAGAATTAGATGTCAAACCATATCCGTTTTTTCCAAAACACCTACGAAAAGTAGATCATAAAATAGAAAGAGTTATGGGCATTGAAATTATTCAAGGAGACTGCTATGTCAAGGTCTCATATAAAGATTATCCTGATTACCACACACGCTATTTTGAAAGTGTTCCTCCCCACCTCATACAGCGCTACCTTGATGATAGCTGGAAGGATCTCTGTATGTGGTCCTGTGGAGAAGATAATCCTCCATATGATCCAGATGAACTGCCAATTTATAAATCCAAAAGGATTATTTTTCCAGATAAAGACTTTGGAAACATCAACACATTTAGATACCGTGCTGCAACAACATACCATAGACCCAGTCTACCATTCCTGGATAATATCCCTATATATGTCGATAGCTGCCAACTGAACATATTCTTGACCAAAATACAAAATCTCCTGAATAAACGGTGCAAAACACAAAACAGCTATTAGCTGTATCTTGTTATGTTTACTGATAACTTTAGTTATTGTGTCCAGTCTTTTCACTATGGGTCACCAGTTTCGCCAGTTGAGAACAAATAACATCAGCCTGATCATCTGAGTTATTTGTATCACAACAAATTTTGAGCATTGACCTGATCAACCAATCTCAAAAACAAAGTGAAACGAGCCAACCAAAGTGAACCATAATGAATCGAAATGAGTCAAACCAAAATGAACCAAAACAAATCGAAAGGACCCAAAGCGAAGCAAACCATACTGCGAATCACACCGAAACCGTACCAAAACGAAGCAAACCATACAGTGAATCGAACCGAAACCGTACCGAAGCGAAGCAAACCATACTGCGAATCGAACCGAAACTGTACCGAAGCGAAGCAAACCGTACTGAAGCAAAATAAAATAAACTGAACTGAACCGAACGAAACCAAACCCTATCGTATTGAACCGAACGAAAATCAAAGCGAAACGAATCAATGCACTTGTTATATGCACATACACACATATGTATATATAATGTCTCTAATGATTGTGGGGCGCCGACAATGTATGAAGACCATTTCTAGTGTCCCCCGCCTTGATATTGCCGGAAAATTGCTAAAAGCGGCGTAAAACCAAACTCACTCACTCTAATGATTGTATCCAAAAATAGAAGGATATTTTTTAATCCATTATATACTTTGTGTAATTGCCGCCAATACATTCTTCCTGGTCATGACACCATTTAGTAATGCATGTGTACCTAATAATGTACTGATTTTTATTTTACATCATAATTATCATATTTGTTTTATTTTCTAGTTATTACAGACAAACTGAGGAAGTATTTATATATGACATATTATTTGAACATGCTAACTCTCTTTTCTTTGTTTTCCATGTAAAACCTCCATGGACACAGCCAACTATCCTAAACCTCAAACCAGGATGTGGAATTCAAGGCCTCCTACATCACCCATAAACCACCAGTACAGAGTGCCAAGACAAGCCAGCTCCACATCCAGATTCCCTGATGACAACAGAAAGAACTTTTACATTATGTTTCCTTATACCAAAGAGACTCTATGATAATTGTTATTTACTATACTACCAGTTTTTGTCCATCAAAGCCATAATTATTTTACTTTTCACACGTTTGGGGTCCAAACTTTTTCAGACAGAGGGGAAGTTGTTATGATATAACATTTATACTAAGTTTTCCTACAATAATTAGATCCACATCAAGTGCTTTTATGACTTATCATGGTGTAATATTTATACATCATTTCATATAATTATAGTTTAGCAAGTAATACTTATCATCAGGTAAAATGCATATATAAAATATCAGTAGTTTCAGTTAAAGCTTTTTAGATAGAAGCTAGCCTAAGGTAATGGGAGCGCAACTCCTAGACATACTATTCAATAAGACAAGAGTTATGTCTACATAGTTTAATAGATTTGAAGCTTTTAGATAAATGCTAGCCTAGGGTATCAAGTTCCCATCTCCCAGACAAAAGATATGTCTACATAGTCTTATAGATTACCTTGAACTATTTTATTTAAGTAAATCTGTCATCACCTATATTAGAATAACATTCAGCAATTACTTCAATATAGACTCATTAAGGATTAGCCCCCATACAAGCTCGTCTATAATGCATTAAGGATTAGCCCCCATACAAGCTCGTCTATAGGGCATTAAGGATTAGCCCCCATACAAGCTCGTCTATAGTGCATTAAGGATTAGCCCCAACACAAGCTCGTTTATAGTGACACCATAATCTCTTTCAAAGCATCCAGTAAATATGTCAACAAGATAAGTGCCAGTCCAAAAGGATTAACAGGATTAAGTATTCCCCTCTGTCTAGCCATTCATTTAGCATAGGACACAACCCATCGTGTATAAACCAATCACATTCCATTTTGTTGTTCAAATTTTTGTTAAATACATACAGAAACCTTGTTAGGGCAGAGAAGGGGTTTGTCACTCAAACCAAGCAGATCTCTCTCCCACAGCCCAGAGGGTTGTACCGACTCTCTGTGGCACCCTCAGCTATTTTTCTAAGATATTGTGACTTGCTCATTGTTAATTGTTCTTGTAAATAAAATTGTGATTAGTCTCCTGTGACTCCGGCTCTTTGCTGACTAATACCCCAAGAAAACCAGCACGCCATTTGGACGGTTTTGTTCACCCATAACAGTCCATGATACTAACAGCAAATAGCACCGCTTATTAGCACTGATTAGAACACTTCAAAACAAAACAGTGAAACAATATAAAGTGTTTTCCTGAAAACAACACACTATTTATATTTTTGTTCTGTTGCCTGGCATTAAGGAAGTTCAAAGGCAATAAAGTAATTGAATCAATAGTTCACTAATTGGTATGCAGGGAGGTGTCAACAAACTTGTAGGCAGAAGACAAGACAAAGGTTGTATATCTGAGGAGTGTGATGAAGCCTATCGGTGCCCGTTGGGTCGTGTCAGCCCCTTACAAAGTGTTGCATGCGTGGTGTCTGTCTGAACTGCTGGTGTGGTCAATGATGCCTAGTTTGACACGAGTGGGTAGAACTCTTGACCCCAGCAGTGATAACTCACCAGATGCCCATTGTGCAATTCCTATTCTTTGAATGACATTGTTATATACTTGTTACATCTGCTGCTCAATAAACCATGTTTGTGCTTTTATTCAAGTTGGTATTTTTCTGCTATATTCAAGGTGTGCAGTGAGGCCGTCTTATTGTTGATAGTTAATTTGGAGACATAAATTCTAAGTTTCATTAATGTGAGCATTTTTTGCATTTTATTCACGCTCGCATTAATTTCAAGATTTACAGTATACCAGTCATGTGTTTGAAACTCAAATTTAAATATGCATTATATTTGGTCATACTTACTGTCACGCAACTTTAATTTAAGTAATTAAAATAAATAAATTATGTATTTGTTAGTTAAAATTTATTTGTTAAGGGTTTTTTAAGGAGGCAATTGGGTTTTATGCAATGTAGAAATTAGCTTGTATATTAAATGTGAATAGATATATTAATGCAGATGTATTATTTTTTGCACTTTTGCAGGCTTGCACTAAAACAATTTTACTCTCGTCCACATGTATATAAGTGAAGCTTCTTTTATAAACACATGAAGTTTAGTGTCACAAATCAATCCATAGGTTAATCAAATAATCATGATAACAAGTGATTACATTATTTTGGTTACCATAATTTAGTATTTGATGTAAATATATCAAACCCTAACCTCTAAAACACACACACAAACCCCTAAATTTCAAATTTCATTGGAATATCCGTTATCATGGTGATAATGAAAGTATGTCAGTCCAAATGTTTTATTATACTTGTATATTTCAATTAAAGACCTCTTGGTCTAAGGTGGTTTGGGGTTTGTGCAAAACATCCCCCGCCATGAAAAAAAAAAAATTCATATAGTAGTGAACATAAACTGTAAAAAAAGAGCCCTATAAAGGCTTAAGAAGAGATAGGCACGAGGGTAGCTTCATGTCATCAGAAAACATGAGTAAATGTGAAAATAATACACACTGTGACAAAAGGCCCTTTCTCTGGTAAAACCTTAAGTCTTGATAAGTAAACTTGTCCCCAATTCACACGGTAAAACACTAAGTTGAAAAGGACGGAGCAAGGGCCATAACACTGTAAATAAATCATTGATGGGACCAATTTTCCAACTCAGTTTTGAAAAGTATCTCTTACATAAGCATGCAAACTTTATGTCACTTCAGTAGTTTCTGAGAACACCTGTCCCCATTTCACGCAGTATGCAATAAGTTGGATTTACGAGATTGAATTGAATTTACGACACCAATTTTCGAACTCATTTGAGATCATGACCAGTAACATTAGTTTGTAAAATTTCATTTCTCTGACTTGATTAATGTTTGAGAAAATCTGTCCCCTTTGAGAACCAGAAGGAAGGAAGAACGGAAGGACTATTTCTATTTTGTGTCATTATCCACACTTAAAAGACAATAAATAAGCTTTAAATTTATTCAGTAATTTTATTCAAAGGTCATAATTACTCACAAAGCATTAAACATTCTTGGCAAATATTCCCAAATGCCATGCCCGAACAAATAACTGTGCCAGTGCGAATTGGAATATTTCTAACAGCATGCCCTGTTACTGGTGTCACACAGTTGTTCAAAATGGACTTTCTGTGAGAGTCCCAAGATGTTCTGCAACACCACGTTGATGACAAGGAGGTCCTATTCCAGCAAGTGTCCAGTGTACATGGTGTATTCTGATGGTCACAGACATCATTTACAGAGCCAGTACTTCACATTGCCAGTGTATAGGACTTTAATACATTTACAACTGTTTACATAACACAAGTTGTTCTTTCATTGGCAATACACATGTGTATTGCTTGACCACAAAATATTCATGAAATCTGAAGATCTGTTACAGTCCGTGGTGCTCTTGAGATGCAGTTATACTTGACATAATCATAATTCTGGTGATACATATCCATCAACTGTTGATTAAGATCAGGAAGTCTTTCTCCCCTCAAATATGGAAATCTGGTCCAACTGCAAAAGATAAATAACACTTATGAGAACACATAAGACATACTTCTAAAATACCAACAATTCCTCACCCTGCTTACATCAAGATATATTTGATAAATAAGCATGCAGACTTTATCTTTAACTGAATATTCTGCACAAATGCTAAATGGGGTTGTAATGATCAAGTCTATTTACATCATACAGGATACAGATTATGTTTAAGTGAGGTCACTTTTTAGAGATTTTAAAAACAAACCTTGCTAGGATTTAATCATCATTATTTACAAATTAGATTTATAGGTTTTTTTTGCAAACATCTTATTTTCAGTGCACATAACATTATCATCTTGATATTGGCAGTGTAATATATGTTGAAGCACTCCTAAAATATCCATGTCAGCCCCATTATCCCAAAGAAGCATAATACATGAAAGGGGAGACCACTCCGAATAACGAAGTCTTACAAGTGCCAACCATGTGTCTTCATTACTAGACATCACAGGCACATATCATTTTTATTAACACAGGCACCCCTATAAGTGTCTTTGCACAACATAATTACTTAGAGATATAACAACTCTATTGACAAAAATTCCCAATTTACATTGCCAACATACACATACCAGGTAATTTGTGTCATCTTCCCCTGGACACAAATGAGTGAGTGAGTTAATGCTTTACGTCACATCGGCAATATTTCAGCCATATCGTCACAAGCCTGGACACAAAAATATGATTCTGTGATGTTCCTAAGAGCTGAACATTTAATATTGGAAATGGCTCAGGGCAGATGTGATGGAAATTTGCCACAACATTGTATGGTGCATGAAGGGGGAGCATAAGTTAATTAATTCTTTTTTTCATGACAATAAATAACAACCATTTAAATCAAATGAGTCACAGAACCACGGTTTCTGCTCATATTTCAACGCTATCATCACTGTACATGTGATGATTAACTGATTAACTGATCATCAGACCTGTCAACCCTCATGCAATTTGATGAAATCACCCAGTCTCCCGCATGATTGACTATTTCTCCCGCAAAACAGAATTCTTCATTATTTTAAAAATTCGCCTACATTGTCCTGTGAGCAAAAACAAAGAACGGGAAGTTTACGTCCTGATCTGTCCGGTAGGCTCCCGGATTAGCGACACTTATCACAGCCAACTGCAGGGGGACCCAGATGGGCCTTTGTCTAGTAATCAACTGGTAAATCAATTCATATGGTAAACGAGTGAACAATGTAAACTGTAAAGAAAACTTGGATAGTCCTAACAGGTGCCTGAAGGGTTGAACTTTAAAAGCATAATCAGCCAAGTATTCATCACTTACTGAAATGAACTGTTGTCTTAAGCCCCTATCTCACATACACGATTTAAGAAATTGCGAACACGATTTAAGAAAAGTTGAAAAATCGTGTTGATTCATGCTCGACCTTGTGGTTTATGCAAATTTCTTAACCAAACACGACCCTCATACGACCAAAAACGACCCTCATACGACTGAACACGACACTCATACGACCGTCATAAGATATTCATACAATACAACACGATTTAACCTCATTTAGCACGACCCCAATACGACTGTCATACGACCAAACACGACTGTTATACGACGCCCATATGACTTAACAAGGATCAACACGACCGCCATACCATTAAACCCAAATCATTACGATGTCCATACGACTACAAAAATAAACACGATCTCCATACGACTGAGCAAGACCTTCATACGCAAATTTTTGTTTATTTTGGTCACGTGGGTCATGTAGTATATAAGCTGCATTGCAACAGCATTTCTGTGTCAGTCTTCACTGGCGATTTTGGTAGTGGTTCAGAGGTTTCAGCTGGCTCATCTTGTCCCGGGGTACCAGGTGGATGTTGATCCATGGTTGGTGGTGAAGGATGTTTCCCTTTCGAAGATTTTGCTTGGAGGAGCTTCTGTTTCGGCCGCCTGAGGTTTTGCATGGCTGTAGAATGAGCTTTCACTTTCAGGGAGTTTCCCACGTTCTCACTCAGTCACGTGATTGGCTCTTCCGGTCGTATGACAAACGTATGGATTTCGTGTTCAGGCATATGGGAGTCGTATGAAAGGCGTATGAAAGTCGTGTTGAATTGTGTTAAAACATATGAAGGTCATATGAGTTTCTTCCCACGCTCCCCAACACGACTGAACACGATCTTCATACGATTGAACACGACTGTCATACGACCTTCATACGACTGAACACGACTTTTCAGCTCGGCTTAAATCGTGTTATAAATTTTTGCATTGCAGAAATTTATAACACAATTTAAGCCTAGCTGCGACGTCCATACGACCGTGCGCGACCGACCACGACGTTCCAACACGATTTAAGGAAAACGTTAAATCGTTTTCATTCGTGTTCAGATTCGTGAATGTGAGATAGGGGCTTTAGTGTGTTTATTCCTCCATAATTTAAGAATGTCCAGTCATACATGACTTAATTGTTTTTAAGATAATGTCAGAAACTTTGTCAAAACATCAATATACCTTAAAGTTACATCATTAAACTCTCATAAATGAAAACAAAATATAACCTGCAAGCGCCGTCTTCAGAAACAACACTATGCGTGATTGATTGATTCGGTAGTCAAAATAAATGGGTGAAACAATCAGGCTTTCACATAGCTGGGGTTTCAAAGTCAAAGTTTAAAGTGAAACTTATAAATTTCCTTTTGACCGACACCATGACTTGTGTGCAGAGAAATATCAAAACATGGAACTTTATCAAATTTCACTAGAATGTATCCTGTGATTATTTTACACGATTTGATTGGCTAATAGTTTGCGTGCGTCCCAGATCTGCAATTTAGTTCGCATACATCAGTACTAGTCAACCAATGAGATTAATACACGTCGAGGTCAGAAAGGTCAACAACGACAACGAGACTCATTCATTCATAAATTGAAGTAAAACGTAATAATACTTCCAAATATGGCATCCATTTCTTGACATGGAATAACGTGAACATTTCTAGCGAAGTAATTGGACTGGCAACAGACAGAAATAAACAATACATCTTATTGAAATTAGGGGCGATCATGTTGCGTCAGGATAAAGGCATTCGATATTAGATACATTTATTTTGTAACCAAACTTGCACTGAATACTCAGAAAACCTGCATCACAACGAAGCCTGACAACTGGTCGGATTGAACATGTCGTCAACTGGTCAAGCTACCAATTGTTAAATTTCACTATCTGTTTGCGTTTATCTGAGATGATCTTTGAATGAAAGTGATATGGGTAGATTGTGCTAGGTTTATTCTTGGAGGAGGAAAATGCAAACGGAAATTAAGCAAGCTGTACGTATAAGAAGTTATTAATTATTTATTGTTTAAAAATATCTAGTTTTCTTCGTAACAATAATAAAAATAAAAGTGGAAATTATCTTTTTTTCACTATTTTTAAAATCTCAACATTGTCATGATGAGGGGTTGACAGGTCTGCTGATCATTATTGACTTATCAACACTGAGAATCATACCACCCTATCAGAACTTGTTGAAAAGAGAAAACTTACCTCAATTTATGAATGGGTAGCGGCCAGTTTGACATCGATCATGGGACGTCTTGACAACACTGCAACTGCTTTGACAAGCATACACTTGCTATTCATGCTACCAAACTTAAGTGTTCTAATGTCCGTGACATGTCATGGTTTTCTTAGTTACACTACTAAATTACCGAATATGTTTAGCTGGGCTCTGTACGACGTTACACTGCTATCGCCATTACCGTGAAACGTTGTTCGTCACAGGAAGTTCCAATACGCATAGTCCCATGGTCCAATGGACCTAACTGTTTGGCCCTATTTGTCTGCGTGTGTAATGTATATGTACAATTATGTACAAAGAAAATTTATGTACATATTATTTTTGCAACATTCAGTTCATATACTCAAAACAGCAATGAACCTTATTTTTCAGGGAAATTGCATGTAATACAACAATTACTACACCCTTCTTGTAATCCATGTTTCATTGTATAACCCTACACCTGTGTATTTGTCGGCATTTACTTGATGATAAGTTAATGACTTATTACATAACTAGTGCTAGAACCACTCATATTACCTGACAAAGACCAGTGGATTTGTCAAAGGAAGTGTTTGTATATGTAAGTGTACTAAAGCGGATGGAATACACTCAAATCTGGGTGTGGAGCGCCTATGTAAAAACAACATACTTTGTTCAAAGATTTAACCGTTACTACGTTGGTTGAGGCTCATTGTTATCCAAATTTATGTTTTTTCTAAAAGAACCATGGACATCATCAACATAGTTGTTACGTGAGCTATCTCAGGTGACCAATGAGACATGACACCGATGATGAACACCTGAAACAAACTTTTCATAATAATAAAATAATAGATTCAGATACAACTCATTAGGTACGTGCATCAAAATTCTTTGAAGTTATATTATTGGGTATTTTTTAACCGAATCAACAGTAGATTAGTGGTGTTCATGCAGTTTGATTGCTATTACTGTCTTAGTTGATGAGAAATACACATGGTGATCTACATTTCTTCAAATAAAGCAAAGCAAAGCCAAGCAGAGAAGAAAATACAATTAAAATGGTAAATCATCATGTCTAGTGGTAATTTATCTCAAATTTCACATTCTTATTGACCAAGCATGTTATCACCTATTCCTTTACCTTTTGTTTGTTTTGTTTGTTACAAGGTAGACACAATTTTATGGATTACACCTTTTTTAATACTGTGTCTACCTTGTCACCCGTCAACTTCTAACACCTCACTCAGCAATATTCAAGCTATATGACGGCGGTCTGTAAATACGGACGGGACCAGACAATCCAGTGATTAACATCATGAGCATCGATCCACACAATTGGGATCGATGACATGCACCAACCAAGTCAACGAGCCTGACAACCTGATCCCGTTAGTCGCCTCTTACAACAAGCATAGTCACCTTTTAGGGCAAGCATGGGTTGCTGAAGACCTATTCTACCCTGGATCTTCACAATTCTATTTCTTTACCTGAATTCTCTGAAGGATACTATGTAGTTTTTATTGTGCATAATATGATGTTGACTGATAGCTTCACCCTTATGAGTCATGTACCGTATATGACCGCGTATAAGCTGACCCCGTAGATAAGCCGAGGTGTTAACTTGACCATTGAAATACGAAAGAAAAATGATATGACCCGCAGATAAGCCGAACCAGGAAGTGAAAGGCAAAAAACACTGCGAAGTCGGACTGCAAGACATGCGCCGTTACTCGCAGATATTCAAAAATATAAGATGAAAAACGTTGTAATTATTTTGAAAAAGTCATTATTATTTCTAATAAAGATTTAACAAACCAGTCATCCACTTTAATAATGTGGAAAGCTGTTTCTCTTGTTTTTTTTAAATCTCAAAATGATCGTTATATGTTGCCATCAACAATGAAGCGCCATTTTGTGAATCGGTGTATACAGAATTATGAACCCGTGAGAAAATATATCAGTTAGAGCGAAGACTCGCAGTTTGAATTCAGCATCGTAAGCATGGCGTTTTCGTTTCAAACTCATGATGAGAATGTCAGTCAGCAAAAATATACCAACTTTTATACCCCCCCTTAATAACACTTTTGTATGTTAATCCAATTGAACTAAATAAACTATGAACACATTGAATGACCATCACTTACTCACAGGCTTCTCCAGTTTATTAAACTAATCTCTCGAAAACAAAGGCATTAAGCCCCTACAGAAACACGATCGCCAAGCACCCACAACTTGAAAATGTTTGTGTAAACAACATGACAATACCAATCAGCCCGTTATGATCAGTGCTCATTTCCTTGTGTACCGTGTTGCTTTTTAACAACACGTAGCAATCACAGTGGTCACCGTTTGTGATGTAACAGGAAACAGCTGATCACATGTTTTTGCAAATGGCGAACGGAAAAACTCGCCGATACAGTTGTTTATATGCCTCTTTCAATAAAGGTAGACACTTGTTCACTATCAATTTATGAACTTTGCAAAACGTACGTAATAGCTATTGGCGATTTCACTGGGGATTATATAGTATAGCTGTGAATTACATATATTGTTACATGTAAAGATTGTGGAGTTTATGAAGAAGGAAAAACTTTGAACATTCAATTGAAAACTTATTATCGGAAGTAGTAACATGCATAACATTTTTTTAATAACGACAACATTGGTGTATATAATAATTACTTTATTGATAATTTATAAGAATAATGGCTCTAGTCATGGCAACTTCCAAACTTTCGGGAAGTTGTAATCTATCGGACCGTCATTCAGGCGATGTTTCTGACAGATCACGATCTGTTTGTTTGTTTGTTGTTTAACGCCGCACTCAGCAATATTCCAGTTATATGATGGCAGTCTGTAAAATAATCGAGTCTGGACCAGACAATCCAGTGATTGACATCATGTGCGTCGATCCACGCAATCGGAATCGATGACATGCATCAACCAAGTCAGAGAGCTGAACCACCCGATCCCGTTGGTCGCCTTTCACGACAAACATAGTCGCCTTTTACGGTAAGTATGGGTTCCTGAAGACCTA
This sequence comes from Haliotis rufescens, assembly GCF_023055435.1. Taxonomy (NCBI): domain Eukaryota; kingdom Metazoa; phylum Mollusca; class Gastropoda; order Lepetellida; family Haliotidae; genus Haliotis; species Haliotis rufescens. The sequence goes on from NW_025964383.1 coordinate 3,021,642, forward strand.
TTCTACCCCGGAATCTTCACGGGTCAATCATGATCTGAAAAATACGATCATGAAAGTGTATCCCGTGGATAAGCCGACCCCTTTCTACAGAATCTTTTTTCTGGTCCTCAAAATTCGGCTTATACGCGGTCATATACGGTATGCATTAATCAACAACAAAAACACGTCAGTTTGGCTGCAGTTCTTTATTGTATATCTTTTGTTAGATATATATCATTCTTCAACCCTCCGACAGGTGTCACTTCGCACAGTGCAGCGAGAATAGTGCCAAACACAAGTCAAACGAGTCGAAATTTTGATTCCGCGAAGAAACGATGATCAGTATTACAATACTTTCAAAGTTGGAGCAGTGTTTTCCTTTAACAAACCAATTGCAAACCATCAACTAAAGCGACCTGGAATGAATGATCAGCTTAACACTATCGCCTCACCTTGCCACTGAATGACCTACTATTACAACGAAGACAAATGGATATTCTGCCCATGCTTCAACATCAACATTACTGACAAAAGTGAAGGCAGCACTAGTTATGTCCAGTGGTGCAATAGTAACATGTCCCACTGATATGGAACATTCCACATGCACTGTCAGTTTAAGGTTTGACCATCCCGGTCAGCCCATCTAGCGGGATAGTGAAGGGAAGATAAATTGGCAAAGAACATCCATTCAGTGAGCACATTTTAGAGACACCATAGCTGGGACCAAATAAGATCATGTTTCAGCTTCATAGTTAATGTATTATAAGGAAATGTTGGAAATGTACACGTCAATGATGGAGGGAGGTCAGACAATGTGTCATGACAGAAGTTCACTTGAGTTTCAATCCAAGCAAAGATTCAGTTTCATAAACTTTGTGGTTTCATTGAAGATGGCAAAACATGTTTCCGAGTCGATAGATGGACAGACGGCACAGTGTGTACAAGGCCTGCTACAGTAAAAGTTCACCTACTTTGTTGATCCTCCTCCTTTGGCAAAATCTTTGAAGACTTCCTTTGGATCCTCAACCATATTGACAGAAGCAGCAGTGATATCAAGCATGCCCTCATTGTACCTGGAGTCAGCATAAAACAGTCTTGATTACATGCTCACTGGCCAGATATTCACCACTGTCTTGACAGCTAAAACTGTCTCTTTAACTTTAGTTTAATTATTAAGCACTTGTCATAGATTACTCAAATCATAGTTTTTAGGTAAAAGAAAAAAATCCCTTATTTTTTTCAACATGGTCTATGGCACTGAAGTTCAGACTCGCGAATCACTGCATAGTCTTGAATTTTCTAATATTCAGTAGCATTATTATCAATCACCTAGGGTTTACATTTCGGCACCACATACTTGCTGTATATTAAAAGTCATAATGATATGTGCTGCACAAATGAACTGAATAATGGACAAAAAATCAAACAATAGTTGTCATAGTGAATTCTTTTAAAGAATGGTACCTCTATGACATCATCTTGTATTTTGGCATCACAATTTAAAAACTTTACATTTGCAAGAAATCCTTTTCACTGGTCAATTATCCATAATCAGTTGTGCAAGTAATAGTTACTTCCTGGCCAAGGATCTTGCATCTGTGCAAGGCAGTAAATTGTACATCCTTCCAAGATCAGCTCTATAGATGCAGATAGTTAACAGACGTTTGTGGGTACCTAATAAATCCAAAGCCTTCAAACTGGCGAAAGACCAAAATTAGGTAAACATTGTAAAGGAATCACCTCAAAAGACCAGTTCAGAAAGATCTCAGGGACATTTGCAAACATCTGATAAACTTCCATTGAACTACTGTTAGTGTCACTTCCGGTTCTGAAGAAGTCAATTGCAGTAGCATTGACATGATTCCTTTGACCTCCAAATGTGATGTCAGTCATCAACCTGTGATCTGCCCTTCTCTTAGGAGAGAATAATGATTGAAAGGTTTAGAACTTTGATCTTATGTCGCGTAAATGATCCCAACACAGGAGTAGATAGTTCTGTGTGGTGGTAACTATCTGTAATCGTGGTCTTAAATTATCTTCAGACTATGGCCTGAGTTATATCTTTGTCAAAGGCAGGTTGCAGGATATGAAGAGCCGCTTCCTGTTAGCTCTGTTGCTGCCAGATTAAACCACTTGGATTTGACAGAGTCCACAGTTCTACTTTGAGCAGGAATGGGATAATGTCTATGCTCCAGGGGACCTAGAGCCAATGGCTGGTTATATGGCTATAAAAACTCTGCGTGCCTGAAACACTGAGATGGCTTGTAAGCTAACCTGTTTTCGTGGTCCTCTGCAGCAAAGAGTAGACAGAACATCCCCCCCACTCCCCCAAATATTCCTGCTTTTTTCAATCTGTTGAGAATGGGTTGATTTCCTATAGACAGATCTTCATGCTGAAGAACTAGAGAACAAGGCTAATGGTGACCTTTGACGTCTTTGACGTCACATTGCAACTTATTATCCTGGTAGAGACAGAGTAACAAACCCAGATTAAGTGAAAAGTTAAATCTTCATTACCAAATCCTTTTCTTCTTCTATACTGACACTACTTGTCCCATCTGTTGCGATAGATGGCATATGAAGAAAGTCACCAAGATCATGCCACTGCTGGAGACTGTCGTCCATTATATCCGATCTGGGATGACGGAAGAAGTCTCGTTGCTCCGGTAGTTTGAGTGGTTCTTCCAAATTGAAGCTATGAGCATGATTACACAATCTGTGTATTCTAGCTTTCACAGGACTGTGATAGGCCAAGGAGGGAAAACTTGGGCAAACATCCCTGTCCAGTCCATGGATAATGTGCCTCTTTTTAATGCTTGTGGATCCAACTTTGGGCTGACATACACTGGGAGCTTGTTGCTGAAGTAAATCAGTCCAGATGAGGAGTGTCCCAAATCCACTTGAAGACCTCTGGATGGAGACACTATTCTGTAGCCACCAACCTAATCATGCTTGGCTGGAAATGAACTCGGGTGTCCAACTTGGAGTATCTAACAGAGTTCGACCACAGTGTTGAAGTGGTCATTGCTGAAGTCTTCCTCTGTACATTAAGTCTTGCAGGGGCGTGAGGTTCCCTGGACAAGACATCCACCAATGAAGCACATTGTTGGGTCATTCCCATACTTTGATGACCATATTAAGAATCTTTTAAGTATCTATCCTCCAGAGGACATTGGATTCCCTTGTAAAGCTGGTGCCGATGTAGATATGTCCTGAACTGGCTTGACTTTTGGAATTGGTTGTATGAGTAAGTGACTAAGTAAGTGATTATGGTTTTAAGCTTCTTTTAACAATATTCCAACAATATAAAGGCGAGGGACGCCAGAAATTGGCTTCACACATTGTACCCATGTGGAACTGAACCCAGACTTTTGGCAAACACTTCACCACCAGGTTACTACTGTCCCTTGGTCATAAGAACTAGAAAGCCAAGATGCGATAGTAGTTGGATCAGGAATCTCAGATTTAGCTGGAGCCTATTCCTGTCTGATGCACCTATAGGAAATTGTCGAAGAACCTATGGAGGCTGATTAGATGGATGTGCTCAGAACTGATGATCGCGATCAGCATGCCAAATGAAAAACTTGAAATTAGTAGCGACATCTGTGACTACAAACTTAAGTATTTCCAGGATCCAGTATGAATTGGTAAGTGAAAATTAGCATCCTCAGTGTAATTCGCAGCTTCCGAACTAATTCCATCTGGAACTTGGATGGAGAACTAGAAATTCCTTATTGATAACCTTTACATCCATGATCATACATATGTCTGTTGTATCCTTTTTCAGGACAAAGAATAGTAGCCCTGACGAGGTCTGAATGTTGAAACCTCACAGTGGTAACCTAGCAAACTTCATTAAAGATCCTGTGAAGCTTGTCGTTAAAGCAGTTTTTGCCGGTGATGGGATGCAACAGGCCAAACTTCCTTGACTGTTCTGTCACTGCTCTAGTCCAGACTTGTCAGTGAAGGTTGTTGTCTCGGTAACAACAGGAGCTGGCTGGACTACCAAACTTGGGAAGAGAAGAACTCCTCTAGCACTCTAACAAATAGTAATGATGCTTTCCAGAAGGCTGTGAAAACTTAAACCGTCTGCATGGTGGCTGGAGAATCTCCAGGAATGGCCTCGTAATATTCTTGAAGAGGTGGTATGACATACAATGGTGTGTCTATTGACAGCGTTGAGATCCTTGATCCTAGACATATGCCATGACATCCTTGAATGAAGTAATCCTCATCAACGGACAGAGGATCTGGTGAGGGAAAGTTATGCATCCGGTAGATGTGACAATTCTTTTGAGGGAGAGGTAATTTATCCCCACTCTATAACTTCCTCAGGTTATAATTAGCTTGATTTATCACTTGAGATGCATAACTTGGCTGCCAGGAGGGTATGACGTTAATAAACCGAGGCTGTGACATCCAGCATATCTTGAATGAGATGGTATATCTGTCCAAGATGACTTGACAGCTTTTTTCATAGAGACCCACTTTCCTGTCCAACTCATGGCCTCTTGGACTGGGGATGTCTGGGTATGGATCTCCGATGAGAGTGCAGACAGAAAAGATAACGCCTAAATCTTTTTCTTCTGACTTTCTTGTCACCCTCGTGGCCTCTTGGCCTAGGAATGTCTTCTACCAGGAGTCTGCCATCTTTACAAGAAGATGAGCATCTCCAAGCTTTGCACTTTCAACAAAGCATGTTCAGTCCCATGCTGATCAGCCCAAACGCAATTACTTACATGTAAATAACGTAAACAAAAGATACACAATCTTCTTCAGCTGGGTCTCAGGATAATGACAACCCTAATTTTAGGTATAATTGAAGATCTAATTGCAGTGTGACAACTACCAAGGTAATGTGCTACATCAACTCAATTTGTTTTCGTTTTCGTTCAGCACACAGGGGAAAGAAGTGAGGTTTATTGCCTTGCACATGAGCATGAGGCTGGGCAGCAAGATGCTATTACTTGCACAACTGATTATGGACAGTTGACAGTAAAGACTACAGTTGAAAGTCTAACGATTTTTACAGTTTGATAACAGCAAAGTACAGAATTTATGGCAATGATGTAATGGGGGTTTTGTATTCACAAGAATTAGACAGTTATGACCATGTTGGCCATGTTGAAAAATCAAATCTGAATTCTGTGAGCACTCAGACGAAGTTTCAAAGATGACATGGCAAGCAGAATGCATGTGAACCAGACATGGCAACAAATCAATGACATCAGCTCACAGTAATGGTGTTATGGAGAACTCTGGTCTTATCATGCTGATATTGTACCATAAAGTTAGTCCTTGGATTTAGTTTTGGATTATTCTGTGTCAGAGCGGAAAGAACCAAAAGTTGAGAATTATGTTCACTTCATACAGTCTTCACCTTCCTTCTTTCTTGGCACTCTGGACAATGACCCCCAGTGTTTCTGTGAAGTAGTTGAACATCTACAACAAAAACACTTTTTACAATACACTTGTCTACAGATGTACAAACCCAACAATAGAGCCACAGGGCTCTGTAGCACACCTGACTAATGAAGAAGTAATGGCAGTTTCACACATTGTACCCATGTGTGGATAACACAAAAGAGAACTCATCAATAATAATTAACTAAACTGACTGACCAAGTTCTGTTTCTCCACACTAAGTCCAAGGATTCTGTTGAGGAACTTGCTGACATCTCCTGCATCCTTGTCCTTGACAGTTGCCCCAAGTCGCAGAACATCAACCTCTACCAGGCCCATCAACACAAGACTCTCCTGAAGGTGCAACAATAGCTAAATGAACAGAACCTTAATTGCAAATGTCTGTATCTTGAAACGGTAAGTTGTCTGACTGACACACTCATTCACACACTATTGCTAGGCAAGGCTAGGCAAGCATCCTACTCAGTACTTCTACAAATGATGTACATTAATGAACAATATTCAAGAGTATAGAATCTGGAGCGTGTAAGTTGCAATATGTCCATGACCTATGTTTAATCAAGGGCAGCTAATCTTAGGCTAAAAATAAATAAAAATAGTCTTGGTTCTGAGGTATCACCTTAAAGACACACATTTGGATTGTTATTTCTTTTAAAAAAAATAATATCCTTAAAAGGTATGTGTCTCGAACACACGACCCCAGCAGTGAAATGCTAGAATACTTAAAAAACAATGTGATTCAAACTATGTGCAGTTATTTCCCTTTACATGCACACTGCTTTCCTGTGTATCTTGTGTTATGGTCATGGCAGCAATAGCTGTTCGTGTGTTTGTTTTGCTGTTTGCAAATTATGTCAATGAAAACATGAAATTTACAATAAAACATCACTAGATAAGATTATTAACAAAATCAATGGTATTTGTGTGCTGTATGCTGGACAATGTTTCATACACATAGATTATTATTAGGGCTCCAAGCCGAAAGGCTGTAGAGCCCTATTGTAATCTTTCGATTTATTATTATTATTATTATTTATTATTACTATTATTCCGCCGATTTTTGTACAAGACCTAGCAAAATAACCACGGGCTTGATTTTGTTCAAATTTTGTGTGTACAGGTTCTACTACACCAAATCAGTACCAGTTTGGAGAGTGCGGTTTTCGTAGGGAGCCCTCAGTACAGATCGAGAGATATCTGCAGGCTGTGATTGGAGGATATTCTGTAAGATTTTTATGTCTTTCAAATGTACATCCATCCAGTTAGTAAAACTGACCATGTTTTTCTATATTTAGTACTGTCTTTTTCAACATGATGACTTATGCTGAATTTGACCACAGCTATTTTCAAGTAGGTGACATTTGGTGCGAAACTGGGTGTGTTGTGTTTAGCTTCCGGTACTCGGAAAAGGAGCTGACTAAGCTTGTCATTTTTTATTTTTTTATTGCTGCTCTAAGGCCAAACTGTGCACACACGTACAGGTAATAGCTGTTGAATGCTTAGTTATTTAAAAAAAAATATAACGTTACTATAGAAGTCTATGGGAAAACATTTGGTTGTGTGTAACCTGTAGGGTGAGTGCACATTTCAGTAATTCATACTTTACATGCTTTCCTGTTTATATTTCACCATGGATACACCATGGAGGCAAATTTAAAAATAATGACAGTGAAGTTGGAGACATTTTGGGTTGAATGGAGCATTTGGATGGCCTGGAAATGAATGTTGCTTCGTATTGTGGTCGAACTCAGCACGAACCCCCCAGGGTACCTCTGTCCAAGCCCTCCTCCTGCCTTCTGAATTTGTTGAAACTGATGAATTTGACAACAAATTAGGATAAAGTCACCACTGCCACAACAATTTCTGCCTTGTGTAAATCGCTTGCCAGTCAAGTTACGCGATGCCGTTATCTTGAGTATGAAGCATGTACACTGCTGACAGCAGAATATGTCACAAATCCCCTTATTTATAGTAAACAATGTAGCATACCAATATATCTTTCTATTAGGTGCTTTTGTGTGAATGAAAGATGCTATTTTTCGGTTAAGTTTCTTAAAACAGACTTATTTTTCACTCATATGACTTTCAAATCATTATTTTGTCCCCTCAAGAACTGACTCCTGGCTGTTATATCCAAACTGGTTTGCCATTTGATATTGTCTGAACACATTTTTCAGCTTTTAGCATGCCTGATGTTGACTGGGGAGGTATATGTGCACTCATGCAGAAGAAGTAGAAGTTTTCACATCCAATTTGGCATTTGGAGAAGCTGATCCGAAGTCTGGTGTTGGCAGTGTGTGATCGACAACCCTTGTTTTGCCTCGCTGCGCTCTATTACCGTGTAGAAGTTGTGGAACTTGGACATGTAGGTACAGTAAGTACATTTAAGAACCCCAGTCCACTTGAGGCCCCTCTGTTGCTCACTATCAAGTGCCATAATAAGATCACCCTCATGCACTAGACATTTCTGACAGTGCTCCCTTAATGCCTCACTGTGCAGTTTTTTAGTTTGCAAACATGAAGTAAGGGCTATACACCAGTCCCAGAACCTGCTTAGATGAAAATAATATCCACTGGCTCTTTTGGAATGTAACATTATGGTTCTGAAATCATCTGTAAAGAATGTGATAGTGTTCGACAAAACTAAATTATCTCCCCTGTTTAGTAAAATGCATTGTATCTTTCATTCCCCTATAAACCCATATATTATTGGAGAGAAACACTATTTTAAGCTGGTATTGCATGACACTGTTAATTGTGAATAAAAAGAATTACATTTATGTCAGGATAAGCTGTACATTTTCAAAATTATATGGAATTTTAACTTTGTTTCATTGAAACTGGCAAATAACTGAAATAAGCAAGTTTAGCCACCTTGAAACATTAAACAGTAAGAATGTTTGATGTCCTGTGAGTATTTTAAAGTCTTAACTAAATAAATCAATAGAGTTAAGTGTAATTTCCTTCCATGTTGTGGTTTCAAAAAGCTTTTTTCTACTTGAGGGTCCATTTCAATTTCTCGGCTTTAATAGGCGGTATGGTTCACTGGTCAGTGTTTGAGATTGCTGTTAACAATGCACCCCTTTACTTCCTATTTTCTGGGAAAGTTCATTATCAAGCCTTACATATATGATGACTTTAAAGCTGCTTAATGTGTCCCTTGCTTATTGTTGGCCTGAATTCCATGCTCTCTGTCCAATTTTGAGATTTTTTTCTGATTCCTTTCAATGTGTACTTATGTCACCAGCCTATATCATAGGTGATTATACTTTTGATTTTTTAGAGTATATGAAAGCACAAACATTTGTGATAGCCCCTCCATAGATGATTTACCAAATGCTGACAGCCATTTGAGTGTTTAATTATATAAACAATGGATGGTGTAAGTTCAAGCAATCTCAAACAATATCAATCGCATCATGTCATGAGTGTCAAAACCATATTCCATGAATGTAGCAGACTCTGCTATGTTCTGATGATGTCAGCAAAGGAAGGCAAACAACAGACCACTACTCAATTTTAAATATGTATTGTAACTGGTTTTGAGGTTTAAAGATTTGTTCAATTTTTTTAGTCGAAAAAAATATTTTAGGGTGATTATGATCTATGCAGCCTCAATCATTTATAGAATTGACCCCTGACCCCCATCTTTTATGAATTATAAATGAACTCCCATGGTCAGTGCATGAAGGTAAAAACTTCTTTATTAATACAGAAATACCTTTTGTAAAACATTGATGAAGTGTACATCATTAAACTCTCACAACTCTTTCTGTGCATCCAAACTATGTATTCTGGTGCCATATAGACATGCTGGATAGGAACAAGTAGTGAAGTTTAATCCAATTTCCATTTTTTTTCTGAGAAGCTACATATATATACAATACATAAATCACAGATTTGACAAGTGCAAATATATTCTGATTTGTCTACAGGTTCTACTACACCAAATCAGTACCAGTTTGGAGAGTGCGGTTTTCGTAGGGAGCCCTCAGTACAGATCGAGAGATATCTGCAGGCTGTGATTGGAGGATATTCTGTAAGATTTTTATGTCCTTAAAATGTACATCCATCCAGTTAGTACTAAATATAGAAAAACATGGTCAGTTTTACTGGGTTTTTTTCATGATGACTTATGCTGAATGTGACCACAGCTATTTTCAAGTAGGTGACATTTTGTGCGAAACTTGGGGTGTTGTGTTTAGCTTCCGGTACTCGGAAAAGGAGCTGACTAAGCTAGTCATTTTGTATTTTTTTATTGCTGCTCTAAGGCCAAACTGTGCACACACATACAGGTAATAGCTGGTGAATGCTTAGTTATTTTTAAAAAAAATATAACGTTACTATAGAAGTCTATGGGAAAACATTTGGTTGTGTGTAACCTGTATGTACACTGTTGGGTACTACTGCCTGCCAAAAACCCAAGGCCGTAAGCCCAAAGGCCAAGGGCAGATAACTAAAAAAACAGAATTTTTTGAAGATTTTTTCGCCCTATTGCTCCGCAACCGCTTGACATTTTTTGTTCTTTGACTTTGGTCATTGGTCACGTGGTTTGGCAGCCATATTGGATTCAAGGTTTTCACAGTGTCTTTTGGGTACATGTCTTCAAATCCCTACTCCTCTGAATCCACTGCATGAAATGCTTTCAAACTTTCTGATAATTGTCTCCATACATAACACGTTAATAGCCGATTTTGGATATCTTTTTTAGCTGCGGCCATATTGGATTTTGATTTTGATCATTTTTTTCACCGAAATTTTACTTTAAAGATCATATCTTGTAAGGTTCTCCACAGAAACTACTGAAAGTTTTCATGAAGTTTTGGTACTATATGTTCATTTTCTTCTGGGTTGCATACTGAAAGCACCACCGCTTGGTGGTATTATTTGATTTTAGTAAAAAATCAGACTTAAGTACAAATACTGAAGGAAGTGCCCCATAAATCTACTATAAACCCCCATTCACTGGCTTTGCAGACACCCAACGCCTGCTTTACAGTCTTGTTGCAAATGTTCAGCATTATGTATACTACTCTTGACGATCAGGGTTAGAATTTGCCTTTATCAACCGATGCTTGTCTCAAGAGGCAACTATGCTTGTCACAGGAAGCGACTAATCAGATTGGGTGGTCAGACTCGCTGACTTGGTTCTTCATTTCTCAATTGCCAATTGCTACGGTACCTTACTTTTGACGGGGTTGTTAAAAGCAAACCATTTGCGGATTAGATTATGGTCGAGGTCAGAAATGGGTTTAGTACACTCTGGGAAACTGTGGCACACGCCAATTTTGTGGCGGCGATGTCCTGCAAACAGTGACTATCTTTTGCCGGAGTTGGTACAAGCAAACCTTTTGAGGATTCAAACATGAGGATTCAAGGTCGGAAATGGGTTCAGAACAGCCTTGGACACCCCGGGACACGCAAATGTCGTAGCGGCAATGTCGCAACCGGTGCTTACATTTGACAGAGTTGGTACAAGCAAACCCTTTGAGGATTCGAACATTGTCCTGGTCAGAAATGGGTTTAGAACACTCTGGGACACATGTGTTGATGTCTCGCAAGCAGTTCCTTACATTTGATGGCGTTGGTACAAGCAAACCATTTAAGGATTCGAACATGGTCGAAGTTGGAAATTGGTAAAAACATCATGGGACACCCAGGCACATGTCAATTGAGTAGTGGTGATGTCTCACAAGAGGTTCCTTACATTTGACGGCGTTGGTACAGGTTAACCTTTGAGGATTCGAATATGAACGAGGTCAGAAACAAGTTTAGCACTTTATCTCTGCAATGCGACAGGAACCCGGGGCCCGGACGAACGCAGAACGCTTATCCATTTGACTGGAGCCCAACTGACAAAGAAGTTACAGCCTGTCACTAAGCCGAAAGGCTGAAGAGCCCCAGTGTATGTTTGATTTAATATTATTATTATTCCGCCGATTTTTGTACCAGAGCTAGCAAAATAACCACTGGCTCGATTTTGTTCAAATTTTGTATGTGTGTGAAGACTGGATAGTACTAGATTCCGCCAAAATCCCAAGGCCATAGGCCCAAAGGCCAAGGGCAAATAACAAAAAAACAAGAATTTTTTTAAGATGTATTTCGCCCTATTGCTCCGCCACCACTTATCCGATTACTTTGAAACCTTGCATGTATCTGCTGCTTGAGCTGCTTGACATTTTTACTTCTTTGACTTTGGTCATTGGTCACGTGGTTTGGCAGCCATATTGGATTCAAGGTTTTCACAGTGTCGTTTGGGTACCTGTCTTCAAATGCTAACAACTTTGAGTCGAATGCTTGAAATGCTTTCAAACTTTCTGATAATTGTCTCCATACATAACACATCAAACGTTATTAGCCGATTTTGGATATCTTTTTTATAGTTGCGGCAATAATGGATTTTGATTTTGATCATTTTTTTTCACCGAAATTTTACTTAAAAGATCATATCTTGTGAGGTTCTCTACAGAAACTATTGATAGTTTACATGAAGTTAGTGTGCCATATGTACCTCATTTTTTGTTCTTTGACTTTGGTCATTGGTCACATGGTTGGGAAGCCATATTGGATTCAAGGTTTTCACAGTGTGTTTTGGGTACCTGTCTTCAAATCGTATCTCCTCTGGAGCCACTGCATGAAATGCATCCACACTTTCTGAGAATTGTGTCCTTACATAACCCATCAAACTCTGTTAGCCATTTTTGGATATCTTTCTTAGTAACGGCACTATATGATATTGATTTTGAAAAAAAAAATCACCGAAATTTTACTTTATATAAAGATCATATCTTGTAAGGTTCTCGTCAGAAACTATTGAAAGTTGACATGAAGTTAGTCGGACATATGTACCTCATCATTTGTTCTTAGCTGCATGCTAAAAGTAACTCCGCTTGGTGGTAATATTTGATTAATATTGGGGATTCGAACATTGACGTTTGTGCGCAGTGTTACTTGGAGCCCGCCATTGCTGCTTGCAGCTTTAATTATGTGTATTTGTCTCTTTAAATAAGGTGGAAATAGCGATCAGCTGTTCACACATTTCCTTCCAATCTATGGTTGACTTATCGGTAGTTTTAAAAATACTTAATGTCATGGCCAATGTAAAAACTGAAAAGAAATTTCAATACAGTGACAGGAAGACCAAAGACTTTGTATCTCTAACGATTAATGTAAACAAAATTGAATGAATCTTGGATAAAAGTGATATAATGTTTTACAAACTAATTCCAGATACACAATGAACACCTGTTTAGTCAGATAGTGTAATAACAAGACTAACTTGCATACTTCAGTACAGATTTGTTGACATACTTCTTCCGCTGTTGTGTGCTTGACAAAACATGTGCTTGTGAAACAAAATCAAAGCTCATTATATGCATGTATATACTCACACGCTGCTTGTCCAATGGTAGACAAATACTGTATTCCAGTATTTAACTCATCAAGGGCAGACCTTACCCTTAATGGCCTAGTGCGGCAAAAATCTATTGCATGGATTTGTGACGTTTTGGCAGCAGTAGCTATGGCCAGTAAAAACAAAGTTAGGCGACACTTTTTTTATTTCTTGGTTTACGGATTTCAAACTCATTTCAAAAGTGAGGCAGGCCAATTTAAAAAAAAGAAAAGAAAAAAAGCCTCCCACATTTTTTTTTTACCTGAATTTTGTCCTAAAAAGTTAGGTAGGTATGAAAAAAAATATCCTGGCGTAATAAAAGTAAAAAAAATCAATTTTTCGAGATAATTTTATTTGGCACTCAGCTTGTGCAAGGATGGCAACATAACAATATTCATGTCATGGGTGGAAATGCATGAAAGACGCTGCTATTTTGGCAGCAAATGCATGGGCAACGTTGAACTCTTTCAACACCAGCCAAGCAGAAGATTACTGCTGTGACACCAAGTTCCCAGAGACTGTTGTGTGATAGATGAAACCAACATTTATCAAGGAATTATCTTCTGAAATTAACATCTTTGTTACTACATGTTTGGCCATACACTATTTGAAAGGTCTAATTAATCCTATTGTTTATAAATATGAAAGTTATGTGTATTACATTATTTAAATAATTCATGAACAACTATATAAAGTTCGTTTTAAATAAAAAATAATGTAAGCTAAAACATTCATAACGTCCAAATTTAGCGCAAATTTAACGATTTTTTCGGCAAATTTAAGAAGTCATAAAATCCACTTACCTATTTCTTTTATTATTTTCATTTGTTTACGTTGTTGGAACATTATTTTAAAAAGAATTACAAATAATATCTGTCATAACCCATTTCCCAATGATAGTGGCTGTCCGCTCACTAACATGAGGAAATACCTCCGTTTTCAAAGCTTCATATGAATAACACATACATCCTGCCATGTCAGTATACATTAAAAAAACTTATATTGTTTCACCGACAAAATCTGCTACAAGGTTCGTGATTGGTCAAATTTAAGCACGTGACCTAAGGCAGCCAATCAAATTACAGCAACGGTAATTTTCAGACTTTGGCGAAAGGTTTGGGTTAAATCATGTTTTCTGAACGTTTTAGCATGAAATCGCGATCTATATTAAAAATATGGAACTTTATGGATGCATAGAGCTAGGTTACGAGCTGTGACAAAGATGTCTTATGCATATATTTTGGCATTAAGACATCGTGTCTGAGCCGAGATGTCATTTGACTTACGATATGCGATAGCACGAAAAGTTGGAAATAATAACTAAGATGTCAGTTTGGCAACTTTATAGATATATTTTTGATGATTTTATTATTTTGTAAATAAAGACATTTCAGAACGTGAAACGTCTTTATTTTGCTGTTTGACATGTTTGATGAGGACCCGTGGTCGAAGTGTGTCCGAGAATTATATTTTCAATAACATTGCGGGAAATAGTGTCAAGACTTGAAGTGAATATATTTTTAATCTATTGATAAAAAAATTATAAAATCAAATGGAATACGTATTTCAGACATTGCTTTGACAAGCTTTGATGGTATTAGAGAAGGATCCCAGCAAAAAAAATCAAGAGTGACTTCCCTTGCTTTTCGCTCGACGAGGAAATTTTTGTTTGTTTGAACTTTTTGTCGAAAAAATCGACGGTAATAAAAAAAAGGGTAATTTTCATTTTTTATTTTTTTTTAACATTTGGACTTTGAAAGAGCGGTGCATCCGTAAACCAAGAAATAAAAAAAGTGTCGCCTTATCTGTGTCAGATGTTCAAATGTCTCTCCTAAGGGTTTCGTAAGTGTCACTGGTAAGATGCTTGAGGACTATATATGTTTAAGTCCCATGCTGGGGCTTCGAATTTCCTCTGTTGTTCTTCTAGTCTGTAACAACAGAGCAGAGCATTGAGTTCAGGAACTTTAGTAAGTTTTGATACTGTTAAGAATGGAGCTGACAGCTGCTAGATACAAGTCCAGCATTGAACCCTTGTGATTTATGGTAACTCTGATGTGACAGAGGAATACTGCTATTTGAGGCAAAGTGGCTGAGCTGCTGAGAATCCATTACTACTTGAAAATTGGTCAAAGCTCTTCCATTTGTAATTATACAAACTTAAAGTAGATCCACAAAGTGCAAGGGAGACAACTGTAGCAGCTCTGGCTGAGTATCGTTGTCTGGTCAGGTTGTTTGTGGTATGCTCCATAGGTGAAGCTCGAAGATGTTTGGGTTTGGATGAACTTGTCTTGAGTGAGGATGAAGAAGTAGATTTGACCAATTTGGAAGTTTTAGTACCGGATTCCCCACTAGGTCGATGAGGGCAACCAGGTTCTTGCAGGCCAGTAAGGTGTGAAAAAAAGCAGTAGAAGGCACTTTGTGTGTCTGACTGATGGTACTAGTGCTGGCAGGGGAAAACTATCAGTGTGACATCCTTCCCACAAAACTGCCTGTGTGTCATTGGCCCAAACAGAGGGTCTGGAACTGGGGAGACGAAAATCCTTATTTAATTGTTGAATCTGGTTGCGAATAGGACAACTGATAGCAATCTCCTCTTATCGCCCTTGCAATGCTCCTGGTTGAAGCTTCCATTCCGTCAGTGATGGTTTGGATGGCCTGGATAGGACGTTGGCTGGAAATTCCCGGTATGTGTCTTGCCTTTATCCTTAGATTCAGGCTGTCTGTGAGCTGAAATAGTCTAAAGGTTAACCTCAGAAGTATAGCTGTCCTTCGGAGATTCATGTAGAAGGCCACTGTTGAGATGTAAGGTCTGATTATGAGAAACTGGTATGTCAATAGAGGGGCCCAGGGGTTGATAGCCTAGATCACTGCCTCGAACTCCAGTTGACTTATATGGAGGAGATTCTCTTCTGCTGACACTAGCCCTGAAGCTACCTCCAAGTTGAGGTGTGCACCCAAACTATACTCAACAACAAAAGTTCCTTTGACACCAATATTTTTGTGTATTTTTCAAACAAGTAAAGTTTGGTTTTCAATATTGTAGTACATGTATGGAATCAAGTCACAAAAACGCAACTGCTACAGAAAAGCATGTACTT
Source organism: Haliotis rufescens (assembly GCF_023055435.1). NCBI lineage: Eukaryota > Metazoa > Mollusca > Gastropoda > Lepetellida > Haliotidae > Haliotis > Haliotis rufescens. The sequence goes on from NW_025964383.1 coordinate 3,037,536, forward strand.
TTATGCAAGCCCCATGCATTTCACTACCCAAGAATGGGTATAAAAACGTGTGTTTTTAACGGGATTCAATATGCATTGTTTAGCATCGTGCTGACAACAAATCAGAAAAACAACAAAGTTATGCAAATATTCAACATTATGAAATGTCACGCCTGTCTGAAAATGAACGTCTGCGAGCCATTGGTATGCTTGAAGCAGGATCGAGTCAACGTGATGTTGCAAGACAATTTAATGTCCACAGAAACACCATTTGGTGTTTATGGCAATGTTGGCAACAGACGAATGCAGTCAGAGACCATCCTCGGAGTGGCAGGCCACACGTAACCAAAAATCGACAAGACAACTGGATTCAAACAACACAACTACAAAATTGATTCGAGCCAGCAACAGTGACTGAAAGAAGCATCCCTGGCCTTCGACGAATATCTTCACAAACCGTATGTCGTCACCTCAGATGTGCAGGGATTGTCGCCAGAAGACCCACCAGACGTCCCATTTTGACAGGAAACCACCATCAAGCACGTCTACATTGGTGCAGACAGCATCTACGCTGGACGGCCATGCAGTGGGGACAAGTTCTATTCACTGATGAGTCTCGTTTTCACCTCAACCACAGCGATGGACGGATTCGAGTGTTCCGACGTCGAGGTGAATGTTGTCATTTTGTCATGGAAGAAGATCGGTTCGGGGGCGGCAACGTTATGGTATGGGGTGGGATTACAGCAAGACAAAGGACCCGTTTGATAGTGGTAGAGGGAAATCTCAATGGACAGCGCTACTGCGATGAGATCATCGGCCCTGTTGTTCCACCGTTTTTGCGTCGTCATGGTCCAGGCATTACCTTTCAACATGACAACGCCTGGCCTCATATTGCTTGACTTGTTCAGGATTCTCTTCAACAAAACAACGTGAATGTCATCCCCTGGCCGGCTTGCTCCCCTGATCTCTCACCAATCTAGCACATGTGGGATGAGATGGATCGGCGCCTTCGACATCAACTACGTGTTCCACAAACACTCCAGGAACTTCGAAACATGCTCCAGCAGATATGGACAGATATCCCACAGGATTTGGTGCGACACCTGGTCCATTCCATGAGACGAAGATGTGTTGCTTGCATCGCAACCAGAGGTGGACACACACGCTATTGATTTGTCAATTGACATTCGACTTGATTGTCCACCAATGAAAGTATTTCAAGAGACAAGGTGGTAGTTGAAGACTCAGATGTTACCCGCTTGGGCTGATGTGAGAAGGCCTATCAGAACTAGCCATTGATCGAACAAGATCTGTTTGTAAATAGCTGCTGGCAAACAGTTTTTGATTTGTTGAAGATCGGATTTCTGATAATTGATGAGCCATCCTTAAAGTTGTTGGGGTCTTTGATTGACATTTAAAAGTTGAGAGAACATGAATACATGACACACTTAGTATGACGTCTCAGAGCTACTTCTTGCTCCTTCATCAGGTGAACGGTTAGTAAGTGTGTGTGTGTGTGTGTGTGTGTGTGTGTGTGTGTGTGTGTGTGTGTGTGTGTGTATATATATATATATATATATATATATATATATATAATGATGTTTATGCTTATTAAGTGCATAGAGTACCATACCATAGATAGCCAATGAGATAATGATGAAGCTAATGAGATAACATTATAATGATGAAGCCAATTAGATTAACAGGTGAGGATGCCTAGTTGCGTTAATAATTTCAGTGTGCGGTTAAACTGCTGTCAGTAGATGGGTCTGTTGTTGTGCCTGAATGCCATCCTCCGGGGGAAAAGGCGCAACAAAGTCCTTGGTTGTGAAGAAAGTTCACTATTTGTTTGGTTATTTGTGTAAACAGCCACGGGGCATAGCAGAACCGCCCATCGTTAGTAATGGTTGTTGAAGAGAAAACAGAAGTACTTCCTGGACTCTGGATAGATTGGGATGTGTAGATATGCATCTAGCAGATCTATGTTGGCTAGTCACAAGGGCTGTAACAATACAGGATACGATACGCATCTCGATAATCTGGTCACAATACGATACATATCTCGATACGCAACGATAAAAAACAACAACAGATAACAGTACTCCAGCATTTATTAAGTTCCAAGACCTCAAGCATGTCAAGATTGGACCTTTCATGATTTTGGAACAGTCACAATTCTTTTATAATGATAAGACTATTGATTTTGTAAAGATTCGAAGTGGAACTTCCTCTAACTTTCCTTTAAAACACTTTAAATTTCAAAACACCAGAAAACACCAGAAAATAATCAATGTACTTCACAGTCTGCATAGTTCAACCTCAGATGTTTTTATTTTTTCAGAAAAAGTAAAGTGTCACAGGGCACTGACAATGTCTCCTGTTGTTGAGCCTTAGTGAAGGAGGAGTCCTGATGTTGATGGCCAACACAACAGTACATGCTCTGCCTACCTAACACGATCTACGATGTACATCTACATAGATAGAAGGTATTTCCTCATGACATGTATGTATCAGCAACTCCTGGTCGGTTTAGATAGAAGGTATTTACTCATGACATGTATGTATCAGCAACTCCTGGTCAGTTTAGATAGAAGGTATTTACTCATGACGTGAGTATGTATCAGCAACTACTGGTCGGCATAGATAGAAGGTATTTCCTCATGATGTGAGGATGTATCAGCATCTCCTGGTCGGCATAGATAGAAGATATTTCCTCATGACGTGAGGATATATCAGCAACTCCTGGTCGGCATAGATAGTAGGTATTTCCTCATGACGTGAGGATGTATCAGCAACTTCTGGTCGGTGTAGATAAAAGGTATTTCCTCATGATGTGAGGATGTATCAGCAACTCCTGGTCGGCATAGATAGAAGATATTTCCTCATGATATGAAAATGTATCAGCAACTCCTGGTCGGCAGAAATAGTAGGTATTTCCTCATGACGTGAGGATGTATCAGCAACTCCTGGTCGATGTAGATAGAAGGTATTTCCTCATGATGTGAGGATGTATCAGCATCTCCTGGTCGGCATAGATAGAAGATATTTCCTCATGACGTGAGGATATATCAGCAACTCCTGGTCGGCATAGATAGTAGGTATTTCCTCATGACGTGAGGATGTATCAGCAACTTCTGGTCGGTGTAGATAAAAGGTATTTCCTCATGATGTGAGGATGTATCAGCAACTCCTGGTCGGCATAGATAGAAGATATTTCCTCATGATATGAAAATGTATCAGCAACTCCTGGTTGGCAGAAATAGTAGGTATTTCCTCATGACGTGAGGATGTATCAGCAATTCCTGGTCGGCATAGATAGGATGTATCAGCAACTCCTGGTCGGCATAGTTAGGATGTATCAGCAACTCCTGGTCGGCATTGATAGAAGATACTTCCTCATGACGTGAGGATGTATCAGCAACTCCTGGTCGGCATAGATAAAAGATATTTCCTCATGATGTGAGGATGTATCAGCACTTCTGGTCGGTGTAGAAAGAAGGTATTTCCTCATGACGTGAGGATGTATCAGCAATTCCTGGTCGGCATAGATAGGATGTATCAGCAACTCCTGGTCGGTGTAGATAGAAGATATTTCCTCATGACGTGAGGATGTATCAGCAACTCTTGGTCGGCATAGATAAAAGATATTTCCTCATGATGTGAGGATGTATCAGCACTTCTGGTCGGTGTAGAAAGAAGGTATTTCCTCATGATGTGAGGATGTATCAGCAACTCCTGGTCGGCATTGATAGGATGTATCAGCAACTCCTGGTTGGCATAGATAGGATGTATCAGCAACTCCTGGTCGGCATAGTTAGAAGGTATTTCCACATGATGTGAGGATGTATCAGCAACTCATGGTCGGCATAGATACCGTATATCGCTGTGTATAAGGCGACCCCACGTATAAGACGACCCCCCTGTACACGCCTTAAAAATCAACCCAAAATCCTATACTCCGTGTACAAGGCGACCGGGAATGAAACACATCACAAGTCTGACTGATATAGAAGATTTAACGTGCGCTTTCCGACTGTAGCATATTTCACACACGGACATCACAAGATAGTTAGTTAGTTACTTTGGAGATTTAACGTGCGCTTTCCGACTGATGCGTATTTCGCACACATCACAAGTGCACACACAAACCTTATATATGCAATAAAAATATGTTTATCTTGCGTTGGTTTTTTTCTACAATGATAGGTCGCGTGTGTAACTCCAGCACAAATCGCCATTTTGTGTTTACACGGTACGACACCAAATTGGTGCCCGTAAAATAAAATTCATTTATGAAGTAATAACATATAAGAGACAATGGTGAGTAATTTAATCGCCAATTAACTATGTTATAAATAACTAGGCTTATGTTTGCTTCACATTCAGCGTGTTTATTCCACAATCACTTGTACACACCGTCTCCAGCACTTGTTAATACAACTGTAAAAACAGCGGGAATTGATTTCAACTTCACCGGTTATCACATGTTAGGTCACATGTGCAATATGCAAATGCTTACCGGTACTTCCGGCTCTCTACTCACGGATGTTGATTGTTTTACCGTGTCAGGTGGTTTGACAATCTGCATCGAGGCGAGGGTCATTTCAACTTTATTTGCAGAAATTATTAAACTTTATTCAAGGAAAAGAGATACAAATCATGTTTATGTATGGAAATAGTTAATTGAACAGTTATTTAGGACGAAATGCGAAGTTTTATTGTCAAATGCTGGGCTGGCTATCTGACGCCGGTTGACATCGCCAGTGGAAAGAAATGTGAGATCTTCGACTCCGTGTATAAGACGACCCCCCTTCTTAGCCCCCTCATTTTAGGTCCGAAAAACTCGCCTTATACACAGCGATATACGGTAGAAGATATTTCCTCATGATGTGAGGATGTATCAGCAACTCCTGGTCGGCATAGATAGAAGATATTTCGTCATGATGTGAGTATGTATCAGCAACTCCTGGTCGGCATAGATAGTAGGTATTTCCTCATGACGTGAGGATGTATCAGCAACTCCTGGTCGGCATAGATAGTAGGTATTTCCTCATGATGTGAGTATGTATCAGCAACTCCTGGTCGGCATAGATAGTAGGTATTTCCTCATGATGTGAGGATGTATCAGCATCTCCTGGTCGGCATAGATAAAAGGTATTTCCTCATGATGTGAGGATGTATCAGCAACTCCTGGTCTGTGTAGAAAGAAGATATTTCCTCATGATGTGAGGATGTATCAGCAACTCCTGGTCGGCATAGATAAAAGATATTTCCTCATGATGTGAGGATGTATCAGCACTTCTGGTCGGTGTAGAAAGAAGGTATTTCCTCATGATGTGAGGATGTATCAGCAACTCCTGGTCGGCATTGATAGGATGTATCAGCAACTCCTGGTTGGCATAGATAGGATGTATCAGCAACTCCTGGTCGGCATAGTTAGAAGGTATTTCCACATGATGAGAGGATGTATCAGCAACTCCTGGTCGGCATAGATACCGTATATCGCTGTGTATAAGGCGACCCCACGTATAAGACGACCCCCCTGTACACGCCTTAAAAATCAACCCAAAATCCTATACTCCGTGTACAAGGCGACCGGGAATGAAACACATCACAAGTCTGACTGATATAGAAGATTTAACGTGCGCTTTCCGACTGTAGCATATTTCACACACGGACATCACAAGATAGTTAGTTAGTTACTTTGGAGATTTAACGTGCGCTTTCCGACTGATGCGTATTTCGCACACATCACAAGTGCACACACAAACCTTATATATGCAATAAAAATATGTTTATCTTGCGTTGGTTTTTTTCTACAATGATAGGTCGCGTGTGTAACTCCAGCACAAATCGCCATTTTGTGTTTACACGGTACGACACCAAATTGGTGCCCGTAAAATAAAATTCATTTATGAAGTAATAACATATAAGAGACAATGGTGAGTAATTTAATCGCCAATTAACTATGTTATAAATAACTAGGCTTATGTTTGCTTCACATTCAGCGTGTTTATTCCACAATCACTTGTACACACCGTCTCCAGCACTTGTTAATACAACTGTAAAAACAGCGGGAATTGATTTCAACTTCACCGGTTATCACATGTTAGGTCACATGTGCAATATGCAAATGCTTACCGGTACTTCCGGCTCTCTACTCACGGATGTTGATTGTTTTACCGTGTCAGGTGGTTTGACAATCTGCATCGAGGCGAGGGTCATTTCAACTTTATTTGCAGAAATTATTAAACTTTATTCAAGGAAAAGAGATACAAATCATGTTTATGTATGGAAATAGTTAATTGAACAGTTATTTAGGACGAAATGCGAAGTTTTATTGTCAAATGCTGGGCTGGCTATCTGACGCCGGTTGACATCGCCAGTGGAAAGAAATGTGAGATCTTCGACTCCGTGTATAAGACGACCCCCCTTCTTAGCCCCCTCATTTTAGGTCCGAAAAACTCGCCTTATACACAGCGATATACGGTAGAAGATATTTCCTCATGATGTGAGGATGTATCAGCAACTCCTGGTCGGCATAGATAGAAGATATTTCGTCATGATGTGAGTATGTATCAGCAACTCCTGGTCGGCATAGATAGTAGGTATTTCCTCATGACGTGAGGATGTATCAGCAACTCCTGGTCGGCATAGATAGTAGGTATTTCCTCATGATGTGAGTATGTATCAGCAACTCCTGGTCGGCATAGATAGTAGGTATTTCCTCATGACGTGAGGATGTATCAGCATCTCCTGGTCGGCATAGATAGAAGATATTTCCTCATGATGTGAGGATGTATCAGCAACTCCTGGTCGGCATAGATAAAAGGTATTTCCTCATGATGTGAGGATGTATCAGCAACTCCTGGTCGGCATAGATAGTAGGTATTTCCTCATGATGTTAGGATGTATCAGCAACTCCTGGTCGGCATAGATAGTAGGTATTTCCTCATGATGTGAGTATGTATCAGCAACTCCTGGTCGGCATAGATAGTAGGTATTTCCTCATGACGTGAGGATGTATCAGCAACTCCTGGTCGGCATAGATAGTAGGTATTTCCTCATGACGTGAGGATGTATCAGCAACTCCTGGTCTGTGTAGAAAGAAGATATTTCCTCATGATGTGAGGATGTATCAGCAACTCCTGGTCGGCATAGAAAGAAGATATTTCCTCATGATGTGAGGATGTATCAGCAACTCCTGGTCGGCATAGATAGTAGGTATTTCCTCATGATGTGAGTATGTATCAGCAACTCCTGGTCGGCATAGATAGTAGGTATTTCCTCATGATGTGAGGATGTATCAGCATCTCCTGGTCGGCATAGATAAAAGGTATTTCCTCATGATGTGAGGATGTATCAGCAACTCCTGGTCGGCATAGATAGTAGGTATTTCCTCATGATGTTAGGATGTATCAGCAACTCCTGGTCGGCATAGATAGTAGGTATTTCCTCATGATGTGAGTATGTATCAGCAACTCCTGGTCGGCATAGATAGTAGGTATTTCCTCATGACGTGAGGATGTATCAGCAACTCCTGGTCGGCATAGATAGTAGGTATTTCCTCATGACGTGAGGATGTATCAGCAACTCCTGGTCTGTGTAGAAAGAAGATATTTCCTCATGATGTGAGGATGTATCAGTAACTCTTGGTCGGCATAGATAGAAGGTATTTCCTCATGACGTGAGGATGTATCAGCAACTTCTGGTTGGTGTAGATAGAAGGTATTTCCTCATGACGTGAGGATGGATCAGCAACTCCTGGTCGGCATAGATAGGATGTATCAGCAACTCCTGGTCGGCATAGATAGGATGTATCAGCAACTCCTAGTCGGCATAGGTAGAAGGTATTTCCTCATGATGTGAGGATGTATCAGCAACTCCTGGTCGGCATAGATAGGATGTATCAGCAACTCCTGGTCGGCATAGTTAGAAGGTATTTCCACATGATGTGAGGATGTATCAGCAACTCCTGGTCGGCATAGATAGAAGATATTTCCTCATGATGTGAGGATGTATCAGCAACTACTGGTCGGCATAGATAGTAGGTATTTCCTCATGATGTGAGGATGTATCAGCAAAAGATGGCTCAAACACATCTTCTTCCTGTACAAAGAAGGGGGCTTTAGGGTTTGGAGCCTGAGCCTGAGCAGAACAGTGAGAAGTTTGAGACACATCATTGGGGATGGAAGTAGATGCGATAGAACCCACTTTGGGAAATGATATAGGCTTCATGGAGGTGGGGACCTTTGAGCAGCCATCCTTCAACATTAAGCACGAGTTGCTCTTGTTCCTTGTCGATGACAGTTTCTTCATCTTCTCCTGCTTCTCGTCGCCTGATATAAGGGACACAGCGATGGATCTTTCTGACGTCGGCGATGAAGGGTTCTCAGCAGCCATCTCAACTACAACTACAAATGATCTGTCATCATCTGAAGAAAAAATTGTTACTTTTCTTCTTTTTAGGTGCATAATAGTAGCCGCTTCAGTTGAAGAAGATGACCAAGCAGAATCATGTCTTTTACAGTCCAGCTTCTTCCTCTGTCCTACATACAAGTAGGCTGCAAAGTCTTCTTCCCCCAGGGATGCATAGAAACTACTATGAGTCTCTCTAGTGCATAGTTGAGGGACGCATGTTGAACAGATAGGGTGTGGATCAGAATCTGAAACACAAGCCGCAGTTTATAATGTCAATAACAACACGAAAACAGATAAAAGAACAACATTTATTAAATTTTTGGCATATGGGGATTCTCGGTATACACATATATACATGACACATAAAAATAGTACATGAAAGACTTAACTTCAGCCAAGTCTCTAAATAGGAGTCGCGCACTCCATACTGTTTGAGCGTACTGAGACTTGGCTGAGCATACGAACATGGACGGTGAAGAAATATTCCTGATCCAGGGGCTGTACCTCTGCCAAGTAATACAAGTAGGAGTCGCGCACCCCTAGACTTGCTCCCGAGCGCCAGGAGTACCTGGCAGAGTAGACGAATGATGAAAAACAAAAAAGAGACGAAGGTTAAATCACTTGCAGGGGGAATAGTATCCGCCTGAATTACCCTCTGATAGAGTGGAGAGATTGCCATATTGTTATTATGATAATTGTGGAACTGAATTGATGAGAATCCCCCTATCTGTCCTGGATTACTTAATTGCTTCCAAGCTCCAGGATTGCTCTTGAGATCTGTCAGAATATAAATGAGAAGGTAGTGATGAGTCAATGCTATAACAATTGGTGTATGAATCTATGTAGTGATTGCAGCTTATATCTACAGAAATACACCAAGGTGGTGGTGAGGGAGGTGGTGGGTTCAGTCAAGATCCGACCATTACGAAGCGTGCTTGAATGAACCATGTGTTGTGAGCTGGACAAAGGAATTGCTGACAGCTGACTGCGCATGCTATGGCATGATTAAGTTTGGGCATGTGAGAGAAACGGAATACGATTGTGAATTACTCAAGTTTTCAAGCCGACTTAACTACAAATAAACGCCCATTGGAGTATATTACCTGATAACTAACAGTCACAAATGCATAGCACAGATTAGCCTGTTGAATTTAATATTCATAATGGACAAAGTTTTCATAGAAAATTATCGTATGGTATGGTGCATGTAATGAATAACATTCGATGACATGACCCTTGCTATTGACATTATAAACTCAACTCAATACCTAGGTAATAAATGTCACAAAATCTCATCATACAAAAAAAGGCAAAGTCTTAACCCAAATTAGTGAAAAGGTTTAAGCCAAAGTAGAAAAAAAAAAATTTGAAGAAGGTAATCCAAGCTAAATATTTCAATAAAAACTTTAAATTTTGACAGGATGGCTTAGGTTATAAGAGCACAGAAATTTAGCCCAACCACCCAGTTGACGTGAAAATAAGATCGTGACAAGTGCGTAAGACTTGGTCACATGCTTCTGGTGTAGCTGCAAAGCTGAGGGGTGTGGTTGGGCAAGTTGTTTTTCTCTGTTCTTGGGAACACAGCACAGGGGTTTCCACGACCTTTTGGGAATGCTGTCATAGCAACTGATTTACAACAACCATTATCTGTCGAACATTTGATTAAAAAGGCTAGTTACCCTGTTGCCATGACATGTGCATGTCTCCATAACTTAATTGTCATTATGTATTAGGCTCTAATCCCCGTTGTTAATCCTCCCCACCATTTCATTGTATATTGACTGTCAGCCAACCTGGGCTACTATATCACTTCCCGTTAATTACTGTTATTTATAGTATGACATATATTGCCTTAATTGTTCATCCCCTGAGTTGTGTCGGTTCACCACCCCCAGAAGTCCCATGGCCAGAGCAACGTCATTGTCTGTCCATTGTTGTTCATTACTCTATATGTGTCACCATTACATGGTGTTAGTCAAACTTTGGACGACCTCAAGCAGGATGTGCCGCTCGTAGGAAACGTCCTGAGGTTGAGCTGGAGCTCCGCTCACCTCATGTATGCCTGAGCTGGAAGGTCCGCTCATTGCTGTGTTTGTGTTGTCAGAGCAGGTATTCCGCTCATTGTGTATTTGTTGCTTATTGTTTACATGCTGTGCATAAAACGTTCCAGGACGGTGATGTCGATTTTGTCCTTGATTCCCCCAAGAGCTAATTTCCCATCAACATGCGTGTTGACATCGCGATGAGATAAAAGTAAGTAGTATGAGTCAGGATAAGGTAAAATCAGAATGTTTGTTTTTGAATATTTCTTTTCTGCATCATGAAAGTTTCTACACAAATTCAAGTTTTAGTAAAAGAATAATCTTTAAAAGTCACAATTAGTCTTAACTATGCAGCATTGCACTGAAGGCAGCAAAGAATTATTTATCATGTTAGCAGTGCATGCATAAGAAAGCCATCTCCAGGAAGGATGATCTCATGCAGACAGTAAGTTCAAGCGACCAATCAAATATTAGAAATGTTATTTCATCCTTGTTACTTCTGTATTTGGGTGAAACCCAGCTGCTTTTATAGGGAGGGGGGGACCAGCAAAAGGCACCAGTTCAGTATGTGCCTGGTAAACATGCAAAGTTTTGTAAGAAATTATTTAACGGTTTTTGAGTTATGCTCCGGAAACGAACAGCACCCTTATAGAACCTACATGTAAGTCCAACTTGTTGCAATGGAAACGTAAAAAATAAAAATTTATAAAATTCCTAAATAGCAAAAGGAACCAGTTCAGCATGAGTCTGATAGACATGCAAAGTTTCGTAGAGAAATATTTAACGGTTTCTGAGTTATGCTCCGCACGCACGCACGCATGCACGCAAGCACGCAAGCACGCACGCACGCATTTCTATATCCCCCGCCAACTTCGTTTGGGCGGGGGATAGACAAGTGAAAGGGTTGGTCACAAATAACATATTTAATAACTAGTGGACAAGTGAAAGGGTTGGTCACAAATAACATATTTAATAACTAGTGGACAATTAAAGGTGAACTCCAGGATAAAACCAACAATGAAAATCCCAAAGAGGATGCTTATGTTCTCTGTTACATAGATCTGGAAATACATTGCAGACGTCACCATCACACAAATTCTTGACAAGACAAAAATTGCATGAGTACAGCTACAAATTGAGCAAAAGGTCTTTTCCAAGGTAGGAGTGGGGTTGAATGTTGTGGTTGAAAAAAAAGATCCTACTGTTACAGTATAATTGCTGCTTGCAAGAATGTTTTCACTGAAATATGACACGCAAGATGGCAGCAGTGTGCGAGGTGGCATTTCACTAACATATACATAGTAACTGGTTATAGTTCAAACCAGATCATTAATGTAATCAGTATTTCGGATGACGGTGGAACTGTAGCAGGTCAGAACTTCCGGTTACTTTTGTGTTTGATTGAACATATAAAATACGCTGGAAACAAATTTAGCTGAAATCGTGTGTAAACTGATAGGCAGATAGCACAAACTCGCTGTCAACATTTTCAATGCATCAAAATAAGCAGCATTTACTCCCAGTTCAACAAAATTCAAAGTTAGTTGTTAGTTTATTCTTATGCAGCATCCAAAACTGAGCATCTTTTGAGCACTTACCTGCAGCAGCATGTTCAACTCATCAAAATCATACACTCCATTTGTCATCTTAGATAAAGAAACACCTGGAACAAGTTTTTTCTGGAACAGGAAGACAGTCGAACATGTCTTACATTCATAGCTGCACATAACATCTTCAAATTCATAGAAATCCTATTAGAAGAGACTGAGTTGTCATACACTTGTCCATACATAACACTCGAGGGATGCATCGCTTAAAACTGCTTTCTGGGAAGGAGTTATTTTATTGCCTTAACATATAAAGCTTGACCTGTTTTTACATACACTGTTTGGCCCAGACTTGATTATTTACAGACTGCTGTCATTTAGCTAGTATATTGCAGAGTGAGGTTTAACAACTAACAAACTGTTTCTACAACCCTAAGGGACCTGTCTTCCATCATTGTTGGTGGTACATCAGTGTTAGTTAACTGGGTTGTACCTGGACAATGTCCCTGGTGCAGGGCTCCACCTACCTGGCAGATGCAGTGGTACATACTTCTCAGCGCACTTCGTCCATAAGGTGTGTCAAAATTAAACTCTGTCAAGTCAGCTCCTGTTGCTGCCCGTCTGTCCCCTTTTGTTAGGGCACCTGATACATATACAAAAACACATACAGTATGTTGATGATAACTAGAGTACAACAGGTACAGAAGCTCACCTTCACCCACGATATACAAAAACGTGATAATGTGATGCTTTTCAAGTTCTTTAGAAGACTATCCTGGTATGACAATAATGACAACTTCACATTAAAAATAAATCAATTTATAGAATTTGAGATTCCTGTATATCTGATTTCATTGTCTTTTATTTCAATACGTTAGGTTTTCATGGTATAGAGTTCAAACAATTTCATTTGTAATTCAGTTTTAGACTATTGTAACCAATACATCTTGCTCTGTAAAGTACAGCACCATAATGAGGAATCTAAATACATGTCCCATTGGAAGACATTATTCATGGTGAGAATGTCAAAAACTCTGATAATATGCTTGTATAAATGGAAAGTATTTGTTATAAAAGTTGGGCATCAAGGATTAAGCATATTTTACAAGTCTATGGATTCACAATTATTAATTAGACAAGATCGTTTGAAAAGAAATGTTACTTTCAATTGAATGTTTAGGTAGACTAAAAGCTTCACATCAACAAGGTCATCTTCCTGAGGCAAGGGTGTTAATTGACAACAGAAGTCCAGTTTCCACCCTTGCTTAACAATTCGTGGCTCAATTTGTAGCACCACCAGTGGCTATCATGAGTTAATATGCCCCTCCTATGTCCCTCCCATTGTCCAATCAGATTCCACCTCTCATATCGCTTGCATTTGCTTTCAACAAATAGGATGGCGCCCAGTCAAGACAATCTGATCGACAATCAAGATCTATATTGTAATAAAACAGAAGTGCATCAAATCATTTGAGCACCTTGATTAAAACCATAAAAAGATTGAAAAAATATATGTCGATACCCAATTGACGGTACACATGCTTTTTAAATCCTGCACGTTGAAATCCATGTTCTTTACTACCCGGATGCTTAGTTTGTTGGGTAATTCTGATAGGACTACGCATGGACTCGTTGGTCCAGCCAAAATCTGATTCAGGAATTCCAGCCTTGTACTGCAAGGATGGAAACTGGATGTTTACAGTCAGTTAACTCCCTTGCCTCAGGTAGATGCTACAAGATTTGCATTCTGTAAATATCAAGTATTGCGACAGTTGTACATTGCCTTATACAATTTTATGAATGTCCAACAATCCACATATTTAATATGCTTATGTTGTCATCAAATGCAACCATCTTAAAAGATTTATCAGTCTATTTATATCAAGCTCTTGAAGGTCCAGGCTGATCAGCCAGTCTTAACTTCAGTATGGACTCCATCTTGAACTTTGGTGGCGGTACCCGATATCTTTTGTAGAGGGTCTTTAGGTCGATAAGCATCCTCATCCTGACAATAGTGTCTCGAAGGCTATGGATGAGTCCTACTTGATCGGTTCAAATAGATATGGGCATTTCTCTGGTTACTCCTTCATAGGATGGCTGTAATGGTGGAATGATGTGTCTGATTCCGGCGACAAACCAATCTATGTAACCGCCAGTATCCATAGTGTATCTGGAAACCGATGTCAGATCCTTAATCCTTGTAGCAGGTAACGTGATGGTAGGATTGGGGTTGCGTACCAACTTGTAAAAATATTCATCCAAACTAGGGAATTCCGGAAGTGGAGCTTCATGCGTTCTATATAACTTCTGCTTTAATGGAGGTAAAGGTTGTTGTTCATAATGCTTGAGGTTGAGACTGTCAGACATGTTGCCAGCATAACTGGACCAAGGTTATGTCTGATGAATGTGTTGAGACTATGTAGGAGCATGACATCCCCCATATTCCGGCATCTGGGGTGGCTCATTCTGTGTCACAGGAGGTGGGGGTACAGGCATAAGATGGTAGAGTTCTTCCATTAGCTCTACAATTGTGTAACCTTCGTTGTAGTCCCACTGGGGTGAGTCATCAGCCTGATCTTTGTACTCCGCCTCTGCCTCCGAATGACCTAAGGTAGCTCCGGTGGTGGGGTGGGTTATCATATTTCTTGTCATCTACCCAGTGGGGTCATCCTCCTGCAGTGTCCATGATTCCGGTATAATTGATCTCTGTGCAGCCTGTGATGGTCCGTGGGTAACGGTAGCTGTGCATTGGCTGTCCTCTCGGTTGTCTGACCGGTCGGTAGAACGGTTTACTGGACGATCCCGTGGCACCTGTGCGGCTGGCTTGGAAGCTGCAGGTTGATGAAGATCATACGGTAAACCCAGTGGCTGGTCGGTCGGCGTGGTGTAGCCGTACGGTGGCTGGACGATTGGCCGGTCGGCTACGTAGCCGTGCGCGTTGGGTCTATGGAGTCTGTGCGACGACTGTATGGTGCTTTGACAGCTGGTTGGTTAGAGAGCTTGTCGGTTGCCATGAAAGGCAGGCCCATGGAGTCCATGTAACCACAGTACGGTGTCTTAAACTGGCTGGATGTATGGCTCAGCTTGCTGGTCATCTGAGGGAGGTGTTTGAAGAGTCGGCAATTCTTCTTTGCCAGAGCTATCTCCTTGATTTTTACCATTTCTTCATCCCGCACTGAGAGCCTTATCTCGAACATGCACTTCACCATCTCCTCTTGCTGCTGAAATAGCTGGTGAATCAGACTCATAGAGAGTCCAGGAGATAGTTGGATATCTAGAGAGGGAGGCGTTAAGGTTGAGACTGATTTCTCAGCCATGATGTTTTCCACCTTCTTGGTTGCCTCTCATCTCTTGGCCTCAGTTGTAGCCTCGGCCATCTTGGAGAAGATCTTATTGTCTGTGTTGACACACTTCTCGCATCTCTTGTCTTTATTACTAGTAGTGCCTCTGTACTTCATGCAGCTTTCATGAGGATCTCCTGTGACCATGAAGCGGCCATACTTCTTACACCCTGGGGTAGAGGGAGACTGCATGTTGCCTTCTCAAAGAGCACCAAGCACCAGCTATACTTACGTGTGTGCTATAAGTTCCAGCAGCAAAAAAAATGTATACTTATATGTCTGTTATTTATAGAAAACTATTTGAATAATTTTAGATTAATGTGACTTACTACCAAGTGCTAGATCATTACTACTATTATAATTGGTGTTGACTCTAGCACACACAGGAAAAAAGTGATGCTGTTGTCATTATGGCATCATGGCTTGGGTAGTTACGAGACTAGTGGTTGGCGGCGACTAATTGTGCGATTGACAATGAAGTTGAAAATCTGAAAATTTTAGTAAGTGTGATTGAAGCCAAAATACAGGATTTATGGCAGAGATGAAATAGAGGTAGAAGTTTCATAAGAATTATCAACATTTTTTGTACAGTCTTTTTAAGGATGTCAATAAATTGTACAACCTATGGAAACATTTACTCGTATTTAAATAATGATGACTCTCCATTTTATGTACAGGGGTGGTAAGTTTGGTATTCTCACAATTTTCATGTTGATTATATGCACCTTTTCTTTGAATACCAATTGTCATATGTCTCCCACTTTTGGTTGCGATCGTTCGGCCATTGCGTTCATCTGTGCTGTCCAGCTTATCTATGAGGAACAACTCAATAGACACTTAATTGCCTCTCAAAAATAATGTTGTCCCATTTACGACGTCATCAAGTTGTGAGCGCATGTTCAAATCTCAAGAAATGATGAACATTGTTTTATCGTGAAATAAACCACGCTTCGTTCTTTGCGATTTATCGCGTAACTATGTTATATTTCTAAATAAACAACTAAAAACAACAAAATGGGCCCATGCTCCATATTCTACGGTCTTAAAATCATTATGAGCTTTCAATGATATTTGATCCCGTTCCTCCATTTCAAACAATCACATGTGATTTGTACTTTGGGGCTTCATGGGGTTACAAATAAGAAGTCTCCAGGCCGACATATGTATGTATGTGAGTGAGTGAGTGAGTGAGTGAGTGAGTGAGTGAGTGAGTGAGTGAGTGAGTGAGTGAGTGAGTGAGTGAGTGAGTGAGTGAGTGAGTGAGTGAGTGAGTGAGTGAGTGAGTGAGTGAGTGAGTGAGTGAGTGAGTGAGTGAGTGAGTGCTTTAGCTGCTTTTAGAAATATTCCAGCAATTTCATGGTGGAGGACAACAGAAATGGGCTTCACACAGTGGACCCATGTCGGGAATCAAATTTAACCACTAGGCTACCCCCTGACATATATAGGACACTTGCTCATGATATGGCTGAAATCTAACAATCGGCTCTTTTGAATATGGACGGGTTATTTAGTGTATCTTTTATCTTTTTGACAGTATCAGTACGTGTGTGGACAATATCTTATGTTTCTGAAACATATTTCATCACATCAGTATTTCATATCATATCACATTCTAAAGTCAAAGTCTGTGGTAACATCTACATCTACTACATCATAGCCATAAATCCTCTATTTTGGCTGTCATCACACAATAAAAATCTTTCAACTTTCATAAGAAGTCCACTGAAATGTCAAATATCCAGAAACAGTTACACAGGAAATAGTATTCTGCTGCCCAATGCTCTTGCGTATGGGCAAAATGTCAAACCTCACGAGAAAACGAGAAACTGGTGGGTTATGACATCTTGTAATCTTTGGATAGTTAATAGTTGTTCGTGGGTACCTAATGAATCTCACAATTAGTCACAAGATCAAGATTAAGTAAACATCGTTACTGAATCGCTTAAAAAAGACTAATTCAGAAAATTCAGGGACATAGTCAAACACGTGATAAACCTCCAATGAACTACTGTTATATCTGTGCCCCGATCCCACTTCTGGTTCTTGTGATGGTCACTTCCTATGGACCTGTTATCATTCTGAAGATCTCAAAAGGGGACTCCAGCTGTTAAACCTGTGATGTGCCCTACTCACAGTAGACAATAAGGATCAACTGGTGACTCTACCTTCCAAAGGTGATGCCACCCAAGGGAGTTTAGTCCTTTTAATCAGGTTGGTTATCATGCAAATGGAAATCATGAACGTTTTGTGAGATTTCAATTGGCAACAAGAGACCATATGTTCTATGGAAATAAAACTCCATGCTGTGAGGCTGGTTGATAAAGCTCCATGCTGTAAGGCTGAGTGACAAAGCTCCATGCTGTAAGGCTGGTTGATAAAGCTCCATGCTGTAAGGCTGGTTGATAAAGCTCCATGCTGTAAGGCTGGTTGACAAAGCTCCATGCTGTAAGGCTGAGTGACAAAGCTCCATGCTGTAAGGCTGGTTGATAAAGCTCCATGCTGTAAGGCTGAGTGACAAAGCTCCATGCTGTAAGGCTGGTTGATAAAGCTCCATGCTGTAAGGCTGAGTGACAAAGCTCCATGCTGTAAGGCTGGTTGATAAAGCTCCATGCTGTAAGGCTGGTTGATAAAGCTCCATGCTGTAAGGCTGGTTGACAAAGCTCCATGCTGTAAGGCTGGTTGATAAAGCTCCATGCTGTAAGGCTGGTTGATAAAGCTCCATGCTGTAAGGCTGGTTGACAAAGCTCCATGCTGTAAGGCTGGTTGATAAAGCTCCATGCTGTAAGGCTGGTTGATAAAGCTCCATGCTGTAAGGCTGGTTGATAAAGCTCCATGCTGTAAGGCTGGTTGATAAAGCTCCATGCTGTGAGGCTGGTTGACAAAGCTCCATGCTGTAAGGCTGGTTGATAAAGCTCCATGCTGTAAGGCTGGTTGATAAAGCTCCATGCTGTAAGGCTGGTTGATAAAGCTCCATGCTGTAAGGCTGGTTGATAAAGCTCCATGCTGTAAGGCTGGTTGATAAAGCTCCATGCTGTAAGGCTGGTTGACAAAGCTCCATGCTGTAAGGCTGGTTGATAAAGCTCCATGCTGTAAGGCTGAGTGACAAAGCTCCATGCTGTAAAGCTGGTTGATAAAGCTCCATGCTGTAAGGCTGGTTGACAAAGCTCCATGCTGTAAGGCTGAGTGACAAAGCTCCATGCTGTAAGGCTGGTTGATAAAGCTCCATGCTGTAAGGCTGAGTGACAAAGCTCCATGCTGTAAGGCTGGTTGATAAAGCTCCATGCTGTAAGGCTGAGTGACAAAGCTCCATGCTGTAAGGCTGGTTGATAAAGCTCCATGCTGTAAGGCTGGTTGACAAAGCTCCATGCTGTAAGGCTGGTTGATAAAGCTCCATGCTGTAAGGCTGGTTGATAAAGCTCCATGCTGTAAGGCTGGTTGACAAAGCTCCATGCTGTAAGGCTGGTTGATAAAGCTCCATGCTGTAAGGCTGGTTGATAAAGCTCCATGCTGTAAGGCTGGTTGATAAAGCTCCATGCTGTAAGGCTGGTAGATAAAGCTCCATGCTGTGAGGCTGGTTGACAAAGCTCCATGCTGTAAGGCTGGTTGATAAAGCTCCATGCTGTAAGGCTGGTTGATAAAGCTCCATGCTGTAAGGCTGGTTGATAAAGCTCCATGCTGTAAGGCTGGTTGATAAAGCTCCATGCTGTAAGGCTGGTTGACAAAGCTCCATGCTGTAAGGCTGGTTGATAAAGCTCCATGCTGTAAGGCTGGTTGATAAAGCTCCATGCTGTAAGGCTGGTTGATAAAGCTCCATGCTGTAAGGCTGGTTGATAAAGCTCCATGCTGTGAGGCTGGTTGACAAAGCTCCATGCTGTAAGGCTGGTTGATAAAGCTCCATGCTGTAAGGCTGGTTGATAAAGCTCCATGCTGTAAGGCTGGTTGATAAAGCTCCATGCTGTAAGGCTGGTTGATAAAGCTCCATGCTGTAAGGCTGGTTGATAAAGCTCCATGCTGTAAGGCTGGTTGATAAAGCTCCATGCTGTAAGGCTGGTTGATAAAGCTCCATGCTGTAAGGCTGAGTGACAAAGCTCCATGCTGTAAGGCTGGTTGATAAAGCTCCATGCTGTAAGGCTGGTTGATAAAGCTCCATGCTGTAAGGCTGGTTGATAAAGCTCCATGCTGTAAGGCTGGTTGATAAAGCTCCATGCTGTAAGGCTGAGTGACAAAGCTCCATGCTGTAAGGCTGGTTGATAAAGCTCCATGCTGTAAGGCTGGTTGATAAAGCTCCATGCTGTAAGGCTGGTTGATAAAGCTCCATGCTGTAAGCATCTACGTGTAGCGCTTATGAATCTGGAGCTTGACTGATGTAGCCTGGGAGTTTGTTGTAGAGGCAAGTAGAAAATAAATACAGCTAAGGAGTATCCCATGCCCACATTATGCACTTGAATACCTTTGAATAGAGAAACTATTCTGACACCATAATCCTGTTCCTCCGGGAAAGACTGTTTGCCAAGATGTTGTATTGCATGGGAATATGATGAGCCTTCATCCTGCAGCAGATCAAGTCTGCCAAGGCAAAGAAAAATGACGTCTCTTTCATCAAACTCACTGACTTTGTTTCCTCTTGTCTCTGGACATATGCTACCACTGTGGGGTTGTCTGTAGCCACCAAGATCAAATGGTCAAGAAATGACTCCATGTCTCGAGGGCTCAGCAGGTTGCCCTCATCTTGATGCAATTGATATGAAGATCCTTCTCATGCTACCCATCTTGAGCTGGAGGCGACTGTAAAAAGGGGATGGAAAAACTAAAGGAATTCCCATCATTACATTCCCTGAATTCCACCAATTCAGGTTTGGCGGGAAATAGACGAGGACATCCAATTTTGGTGATCTTACAGAATCTTGAGCCCCAACATTCACTGTATCCTCTGTTGGCTCTGACCTTGGAATTGGTAGGATGAACAAGGAAACCCAGATGCAAAATCAGTTGGATGAACTGTTTTCTACAGGAGCTGATTCCTATGCTGATATGAAGTTGTCTATATACCTGTGTAGCCGAACTAGATGCATATGTGCAAACCTGATGATCAGGTCTGTTTCCTTGTAAACGATTGATCAATATGCCAAATGGAACAACTTGAAATTCGTAAAAGTGTCTGTTTACTGCAAACTGGAAATATTTACGGGATCCAGGATGAATAGGTACATAGAGATAGCATCCAGAAGATCCAAATTGATTGACCAGTCTCCCATCGTGACAGCAGCTTGCAGTTTCCTTACAGATTCCATCGGATGAACAAGAAATTCCTGTTAGCGAGTCTGATAAGATGAGTGAGTGAGTGAGTTTGGTTTTACGCCGCTTTTAGCAATATTCCAGCAATATCACGGCGGGGGACACAAGAAATGGGCTTCACACATTGTACCCATGTCGGGATTCGAGCCCGGGTCTTCGGCGTGACGAGCGAACGCTTTAACCCCTAGGCTACCCGACCGCCCCTCTGATAAGATGACCGCCTTTGTCCGGTATGAGTTTGAGCACATGATGAATTGGCTCAAATTCAGCAGTGAATACTGACAGACCCTCTGACAGGCAGACCGAATGTGCTTGGGGTTTAGAGCTATCGATGTAGATCCCTTAACCAGCAGTGTTGCTGATAGGATTCTTAGATCCATCAGTGTATATATGGCACCAGCTGTCCCAGGGAGTTTGAATATTAGTGATAGCTACTGATAGTAAGGAGATTGGGTTTTCTTTTTCAGTGACTTATGATTTAACATTTTACATTCATCAGTGTCAACCTTGGACATTTTTAACGTTCAGGGAGAGTGTATTTTTCATCTCCAGACCAAGGCTTTTATATCCAAGGTCATCTAACTCGGAATAAGTCATTGACAAAAACAGTAATAATGAGAAGTGACATAGTTGCACAGTTCATTTAGGATGGCTGAATATTGGAGTTCGACAAGGTGAAAACTTGTCACCATTTTCTTTTACACTGTATGTGAACGACTCTTTCATGGAACATAATTTTGATGGCCTTAATTCTGTAGAAAATATTCCTTATGACCTAACTTGAATACATATGAAACTTCTTATCCTATTACCGGTATATGCGGATGATGCCATCATATTTGCTGAATCAGTGGACGATCTTCGAAATGCACTAACTATTTGCTCTGAATCTCATGTTACCTCAATATTTCTCTAAATACCCAACTCAAGAAACATTTATTTTCCTATGCAATGTATTTACAAGCAACTGATAATAAAAGTAGCTAAAAAGTGAGTGAGTAAGTATGGTTTTACACTGCTTTTGGCAATATCCCAGCAATATCACGGCGGGGGACACCAGAAATGTGCTTCACACATTGTGCCCATGTGGGGAATCAAACCTGAGTCTTCACGCTTAAACCACTAGGCTACCCCACCGCCCCAGCAGCTAAATATATCAGAGAAGGTCTATGTATGTATTAATATATTACGGTGATGTTTAATCATGTATTTTGTAAATGACATATCAATCATCAGCTTCATGTAAGAGCTGTATGTTCTTTGGGTCACTAGCTGTGATTCACGAGAATAAACTTCTTCATCTTGTTCTTCTCTTGGCAGCGAATAAAGTGATCCTGCATATAAGGAAATAAATTAATGCTAATTTATAAACCCTGTCTATAAGGCCCGTCACATCACCAACACATACAAAATCCCTACATTTGAAAAGAAATTCATAAAATACATTACAAAGATAAGTCCAGATAGACAATGAACACTTGTGAGGCGAAATTGTGTGCATGTGTGTGCGTGTGTGTGCATGTGTGTGCGTGCATGTGTGTGTGTGTGTGCGTGGTAGGGTAGGGCAGGGCAGGGTAGGGTAGGGTAGGGTTTTTGCGTGGGTGCATGACAAAAAATAATAATCGATGTTTACAGTCTACAACACACACAAAAGAATTGAGGTTTCCTGCCTTGGGCATGCACAAAAGCATTAGGCAGCAGGATACTATTTCCTGTACAACGTTATACAGACAGTTGACATTAACTCTTTCAACACCAGTCAACCAGAAATGTTTACTGCTGGGACACTGAGTTCCCAGAGACTCTTGTGTGATAGATGAAGCCAACATTTATCAAAGAAAATATCTGCTTTTAAAATATATTTGCTACTACATGTTATGCACCATTTGAAAGGTCTGATCCTATGGTTTATAAATATGAAAGTTATGTTTTTCACATTGTTTAAAATAATGCATTTACAACTTAATTAAGTTCGTTGTAAATAAAAAAATGTAAGCTTACACGTTTTTAACATCCAGATTAAGGACCAAGGAAGCGAAAACTTGACGATTTTCAGCAAATATAAGATTTCATAAAATACACTTACCTATTTCTGTTTTATTTTTATTGTTTACGTAATTGGAAAATCATTTTAAAAAGAATTATAAATAGTTTCTGTCATCACCCATTTTTCGATAACAGCGGCTGTCCGCTCAGTAACATGAAGAAATACCCGTTTTCAAGGTTTCGTATGAATAACATTCGTCGAAGAATGGCATATGACACATCGCTGGAAAGCTTATTCCTTCATCTACACGCTCGTAACATCACCTGGGTTTTTTCGTAGTTATAACAAGCGATTTCATTAGATTAAAATTGGTTTCTAATGACGCTTTCTTGCCGATTTTTCATGCATATATTTTTGCATTAAACATCGTGTCCGAGCCAAGAATTCAAGGCGACGAAAGCCGAGATGTCATTTGACTTACATTACACGCGATCGCACGAAAAGAGGGAAATAATAACTTAGATGTAAGTTTCATTACTTTTAGATATATTTTTGTTGATTTTATTTATTACTTTGTATAATATATTTAAAGATTTGTTTAAAACGTCTTTATTTTGCTCTTTGACATGTTCGATGTGGACCCGTTGTCGAAATGTGTGTCCGAGAATTTTATTTTCAATAACATCGCGGGAAATAGTGAATATTTTTTTAATTTATCGATAAAAAATGATAAACTGAAATGGAATACGTATTTCAGACATTGTGAAATGTGATAGATTTAATAAATGAATGATATTACAGGTAGGTCCATAAAAATATATACTATTTTGACGTGACTACGGCTTGGCCGGTTAACCGACCTACGGTGTCAGGGGACTCGATGCTTCTTGGCCGGAAAACCGGCCTATGGTGTTGAAAAAGTTAAAGGGCACTTCTGTTGAAAATCTGAAGATGATACCGCCAAAATACAAAATTTATGGCCGAGATGTTACAGAGCTAGGATATTTGCAAGAATTATTCTTCTTTTTGTTACTCTGTATACTTATGTGTATTACTGTGTGATTTCCTCAAACGGTCATATTTTAATGATATTACAATAATTCTGCTTTCAAATGAAAATATTAAGATATTGATGTCATTTGGAAATGTGACATTTTCCGAGGATGACCCATGTACCAAATTTCATTCAAGAGAGTTGTTGACTAATGGCCACAAAAAGGTTTCTCAAAATGGTTGATTTGGTCTGTGATACATGCTTGAACACAGGACAAACAAGACCCTGACACAAACTCACTTGATTGTCTCTCAGATGAGCTGATAAAAGAACAACATACATTAACCTACCCAGTGATTGTAATCTGCGAGCAACAGCAGCAGCGAATCTCCTCTCTCCTCCAAGATTGGTAGTTAGGAGTTTGTACAAAGGACCACTAATAATGTCAAAAAAAGAAAGAAGACAAACTGAAAAATACAGCTTGAAATGTAATATAACTATAGATGTTTGTAATGATTCATGCATGAATATATAGATAGCCAAGCCATGCCCCCAAAAACAGATAATGATGTGACCATGTTTTACAATAATCTTACGCTGACCGTGACCTGTTACTTTTTTTGCCCGATTCTAAAGACGGTAAGTTAATTATGAATGCATTGAAAGTTTTGGGCAAAGTGTAACCATTAACTTTTAAAAAAGATTTTTTATCTCGTGACCTTGATTTGGTCTTAGCAAATTGTTACGAGGTGATTTCCAAATTGAAACGCAAAGGTTAACCCAGGAATCAAAGTGTACAGAGCTAAATTGTGAAAATGAAAAGTAGCCACACAAGATCGATGAACAATCAGCAAATTATATTCAAGGAGGTTTATTAAGGTTTACAATAAAAAAGGAAATACAATGTGTCAAATAAGAAGCAGCAGCAAAAAATAGCAGGCTGTATAATATTTGTCAACGCACTAAAGAATGTCCAGAATATTGTCACTGTTCAGTGCCTTGTAACAAGCCTGTCTCATTTCTTGTTGGAATTTGGAGCTTTCTCCATGAAATTGCCCATTTTAAAGAATGTTTTCTCTGTGTTCAAACTTTCTTCTCTTGAATGGGAGAGTGTCATGTGATAGAAGAGATTGTTGTAAGTGTATTTGTAGTGATTGTATGTGGCAGCAGATAACTGAAACGCTGGTAAATGTTCAGCGCTGTCGGTGGCAGCGAATGAGAGGCATTTAGTTGCCTTCCCTGGTTGTTCACTAACATGGCAGATTTGGTCATTTGATAACTTTCGTGACAGTCACTAGTAGGCTGGAAGAACCTTTTTAAGAGTTACAGGAGGGCAACTCAAGACCTGACTTATTTACTTGCCAATCGGGAATTGGATCTGAAAATACCACATTCCTGCCAGCTTTCAACACTATTCTGGATTCAAGACCAGAGACAGGCTAAAGGTTTCAAAACATTTGACAGACAAAATTCTTGACAAAATTCAGTGCATGAACATGTTAAATTTACTAATTATTCATTGATCTTGTGTGGTCATTTACTGGTTTTACAATTTAGTTCTGTACTTAACGATTTCTGGGGTAACTTTTGCATTTCAACTTTGGAACAACATGGTGTGAAGATAGATACTGCGTGAAGTGGAATGCCTCAGTCCACTGTAATTTAGGATACACCAATTATTTCCTACCAACAAAGTAACATGCTGTATATCATTAAACATTGTCTGCAGCACATTGGGCACCCATAAAGAAACTTAAGCTAGCCTTGTAAGGATTAATTCTACACATGAAACCATTATGATGCAAAAGATATGTCGTCAATAAAGGATATAGAAAAATGATCAGAATATATTCTCTATTTAATACTTAGCTTGCATTACATTATGCATGCATATTGTTGCTTTCAGGTTGAAAGTATCCATGGAAAGAAGACTCAGAGGATTGTATTCTTGATATGAATAAACTTGTTGAACTAGAAGTATCCCAATGAACGCTTCCTGGAGTTACCTCCCATGCCCCACTGTGGTCATTGAGTTTCTTGAGCCCATCCGAAATAAGAGTAGGGAGGAAGACGTTCTCCAAGGGAGGGCAGTGAGACATGAAATGCAGGCTAAGTATTAAATAGAGAATATATTTTGATATTCTTATATTTTTTACTTATCCTGCATTTATTATGCATAAGTCTGTATCCAACGGTAGGAGGTCGTGTGTACCTTCAGGAAATACAAATAACAACACATCAATGGTGACGTCAGAAAGATGCTAACCACTGATTGGTTGCGGCTGCAGATGACGTATGTCACACACATTACGACTGGAATCAATCCATTCAGCAGACAAATGGGGTGTGGGTGTGGAGGTTGGGGTGGGGGGACAGGAGTCAGTGCTTTGCACATCCTTGCACTGGAGTGTAATGTTCGTTGTTTGCATTGTTTCAACATTTAATGATATCATGTGCATCATAGAATTCATACATGTATGGCACAACGTTCTCCTAATTACAATGAGGCTCCATGCATTAAACTCATGACATCTCTCTTCTTTAGATATAACATATGTCTCCTGCGGAGATGATTACAGTTATGGAGAGACCTTGTTAATATATCAAGTAGAATGTACAACACGTCTGCGATTGTCAGCTCCATTTAACAACTTTATTAACTGGATCGAAACAAAGTCCTTTTGGGACTCAGGAGTCATGTTGAACTTTTGTGCCTTAACAGAGTATGACAAACTATATAATACTGCACTCAGCACTCAGCACTGAGCAGATATGAACTTAACGTTTCTATAAATGTAAATGCAAGTAGAACTTAATGAGGGTTTGAGAGACGTCGTTTTCTGTGCGGACTAGATATGATCTTGGAGTATCTATATTTTGGATTACTCTGGCTGGCTGCCACCTGCCAGACAGTGTTTGCATGTGAACCATGGCATTCTGTTCGGGGTTTTTAGAGCTTGCAACGTTTTTCTCGTAGAATAACTTTTGCTTTTGCTGTTTGTTGAGTAATTTCTCCCCGTCATCTAAGCTATCGACGATTTGTGACTGTGGCTGTTTGAGGGTTGACGGGAGGATGGATCTGAGGTGACGACTCATGCTCATCTGAGCGTGGGATGCCATATTGTCAACTGGGGTGTTCCTGTATTCTAGCAGAGCCAGCTATGGGTCCTGATTGTCTTGTTTGGACATGGTGAACAGCCTCTTACAGTTTACATGTTTTCTCTGCCAAACCATTGCATGTTGGGAAGCCTGGGCTACAGGTGAAATGGCTGTAGTTCCACGCTTCAGCAAACTTCTTGAATGTGTCAGAGCTTGGGACTGAGCTGTACTGTGGGAATGCCGTGACGTACAAAAAAACAAACAAATCTTGGCGAGATTGTAAGACAGCTAGGAGTTAAGATCGCGATCTTAGCTAAGACTGAAATCTTCAACAGTGGAAAAACTTGTCTGCAAACGCGCATAGCTTGCTGCACATACAATAAGTGGAACCAGTCACGACACACAACACGTACCTCCCTCCATCACACTTTGCACAGTTTCAAGGTCCCAATTATTTAAAGGAAACGATTACTAGAATGATGGCATATATTTTTTGTTGGCATAAATACTGACATGATTTAGGAATTGTTTTCTATTGCAACTAGAAAAATACCTACTCATGCTTTTATTAAAAGTATTGAAATACGAATAAATACATTGTTTAGTAACACAATTATCATAAAAAGTAAAATATATATTAATAACAATATTTCCTAAAAACATAACACATAAATACATATCCTTCATGTTTTCGTTTCGTTGCTACAACAAAGGATGTTATGACTACCTTTTCAAAACACAGAAAGACAGAGGATTTCAAGAATGCATGGACGGGAAATAAGAATAATGAATAATGTTTCGAGAATGCAGTTGTTTAATATATATTCACTGGGTATTAATTATATTGATAATTATTTTAAAAAAAAGTGTGATATTAACGTTTGCTATTTATGGGATATTTCACATAAATTTCAAATGTCTCAACATGTGTATTTGCTTGTTTTATGAATACTTGTACTTTCATTCTTTTAAATTTAGATATAAAAAATGCTTGTCCCATCCCACTTGATTTTAGATTTAAACATGTATGATTTTGCTCTTCAAGTTGTGTTTATTTGTAGATTAATTTCATGATAAACGAAAGACAAAATAACTGAATTTGACCCAAAAGAAACATAGGGGGAGCTTAGTGATTCAACAACATTAAGACACGTACTGGGTATGGTAGATTGTACTCTACGGGCTTATACAAAGGGAAACCACTTCCATCTAGAGTATAAACTAAGATTAACTGCCCTTGATTTATCCAAAAGGTCAAGGATGTTATGAATTGCTTGCAGACGACTTAGGTATTTATCCTTCCCTTGTTTAGCAAAAAGGTATGTTGTTTCACACTTCTTTTAGCATTTAGTCGGATGGGAATATTCCTTTTAGCTATCGCCTCGATAGTTATGTGGTTAACTGTCCCAATTAATGATATTCCTGACGTTAAATCTGTGGTGCGTTCTTCATGTTGTTTAAGTGTCGATTCGAATCATAAAGTTAAACAAAATAAAGAGGCAATGTTTGAACTTAAAGCAGATTATTTATGTGAATAAGACCAAGTCTTGCACGCCATTTTGTCAAGTTTATTCAAGGACTACAACGATCTTAGCTACTTATGATTGGTCCGGACCAATTGTAAGTTTCGATTGTAGCTTACAATGATCTTAGCCTACAATCGCTTTGTGACCAACCCCCTCTTGGTTGAAGTACTGGAGTACTGGTCCCTGTTCATGTGACAACATGGTTTTGTGATGACTGAAGGCTTGATCCTGTGTAGCATTCAAGTGCCACGCTGCATCTTGCTTTGATAACATCTGTTGTGGCGCTGCGATGTTGGACAAATTGGGCACAAACTTGGCAAGGTAGTTCACCATTCCAAGGATCATAAGCAGTTCCTCCATGTTGATGATGGCGGTGACTTTCACTGGATCTGGCATAAGACCTTGGCTTGAAATACACTTATCCTTGTTCAGTTTAACTCCCCTCTCAGTTTCACTGTCCCAACGACTATTTCATACAAGGGATGAGGGATGTATTCAGCATGAAAGCACACAGTATGACATTTTACTCTGCCTTCATCCCTTGATCGGAGGTGGAGTTGATGAGTGGAGGGAACGGCAGGCTTCGGGGCATATCCATGGCGTCATCAGGGGTTGGTGATCTGTGTGTGACCCTCAACAGCCTCAAAACTGTGGGTGTGCAACACAAAGTTTGACACACGTAATTACTGAGACAAACAATTTATTTGTATTGAAAAACATTGAAATCGTATTTTACCTAAATAACCATTAAAAATTTGGGGAATAGTGAATGAACTTCTGTGTCCATGAAAGCAGTAGCAAAATGTAAAGGGCAATCGTGTGGGGTAAGGATGCAGGAGTTGTTGTTGGGAGGTCTCACAGAGCTTTGCACTGGCGTAGCGATTGTGAGTTGGAGAGAGCTAGGTGGATGTGTGCCACAAGATTCTGCCATCAGTCATAGGAGAGACATTGGAAACAAAGTGTGGTGTCGAAGATACCCCAATGAAAGTCAGACTGTATGAACCTGACTTCTGCTTGTTCTGAGGCTTGTCCCTGTGCTCAATGTGTGAATTCACACCTGAATAATTAAATATTCCGTACATTTTTACTGCAATTTACATCTTTTCTCATGCATAATGATCATATATCATCATTACTAGCAGTTTCTTCAAGCAAGGGTTCTGATAAAATATCTTTGGCTAGCAATATTCTACTGTCCCTGATTTTATCATCAGATACGTCAGACACTTTTGTGTGCAGAAGTCACACACCAACTAAACAAACATTATGACACAATGTGTCACATACCAACATCAACAACTTAAAGTAAAATAATGAATCACAAAATTATACTAGCAGGGTAAGATACTTTTCATCAGATATGTTAGCATGATTCATTGCCGCACATGCCTGATAAGAAATGTCCATCCGAAACCTTGACATGAGTATTCTTTCGAAATATCTATCCAATTCGCAAAGTTGTCATCAGATACAATTTTGTCAGATATGTTAGAAAACAACAGCACTATCGGAAGATGTTCATTGAACTTCAGTAATCTCATATTGAATCTTATTGATGCACATGCGCGACGTGCCAACACTCTACATACCACCTAACGTATCTGATGATTTATGTAAGGTATCTGATGAAATTATCATATTTCACAAAGAACAAAGTATGAAAATTAGTAAAAGGTGGCTATTTCTTTAGTGCAAACAGCTCTTTCACTTTGACGACTGTTTCAACATGTTTTTTTCAAGGTTTGATTTTAGAAAATGGCAAAAACGGATGCAGAAAACCAAAAGGCAAGAAATGACAGTCAATATCTAGCCAAAGAACGTGCTTGAGTTGTACAGAATACTATATTGATCAAATGCAAACAAAGAAAAAGAAGATAGTTTGAGAAAGGTATACCGAGATCCAAATAAAAAAAAGAATCAAAAACAAGGTGCCAGCATAGTTGAGGCCACAGATGTGGTCGTCAATGCAGAAATTGACCAGGTCAACATGGTATCAAGAAGTACTGATGCATCTCGGCAGTCAAGGTCACGCCCAGGTCCTTTCTTGGTCAAAATGGCTTTTCCAAATAAACAGAGAAAACCAAAACACTCGTGTGCACTGAAAAGAGCAAATACAATAGTAAAAGAGTTGACTGAACAACTTTCTAGCTACAAAAAGAAGCAACATAAATGGAAGAAACGATATCAGAGGATGAAGGCAAAGTATAGGACACCCAAACAGACAAACCGTGACGGGAACAATACTGAAAAAAGCTCGGATCAGGAACAGACAGTCTGCAACAACAGCATGAAGCAACACCTTCTACAACAACCAGAAATGATCCCAGTCAACTGCCAGCCACTGTTGGTGAAATGAAAGAAAGTGTCACATCCAACAAAAAGCAAAGCAAAGTGAATGTAAAGACATCTCTTGTAGAAGGGAAAGTACTTAAGAAGTACAGGTGGGTATCGTGTTTGAACAAGGCTACAGGCTTGTCACAAAAAAGTTTATCTCGGACCACCTCTAAGGTAATAGAGATTCGTGGAAGAGCCTGTCTCACTCTCGTAGCAGAGCAGATTAAGAGACAAATTCATGGAGAGAGATGATATGAGCGTATGTATTCCAAGAGCCTA
This sequence comes from Haliotis rufescens, assembly GCF_023055435.1. Lineage (NCBI taxonomy): Eukaryota > Metazoa > Mollusca > Gastropoda > Lepetellida > Haliotidae > Haliotis > Haliotis rufescens. The sequence goes on from NW_025964383.1 coordinate 3,068,380, forward strand.
AATGGTGTCAATCATCAAACAAGAATAATGAATGATTATCTGTCTGAAGTGTATGCCAAGTTCAAGATTGAAAACCAGAATATGAAACCGTCATTTGCATCTTTTTGTAGGCTACGGCCCAGATACATCTTGCTCACATCACACATTTAAAGAAAGACTTGCTTATGCAACAAACATCAGAATATGGCCATGAAACTCAAATGTCTGAAAAGTGTTGGATTACAAGTTCCGAAATCACGGGATATGGCGTTTGACAGTGTATCTGTGGACACGATGGATCAGATGCTGGAAACCATTCAGGATGACCTAGAATATGATGAGTGGAAGCGTGTGGATAAGGAGGGAAAAAAGAAAATGAAGGTGGTGAAGATAACAAAGAATGCCACTGACTTCAAGAATTATATGCTACTTGAATATGCTGATTTCCATGACCATGTTGGAAGAGTAAAGTCGCAATATGCAGCTATCCATGAGTTGAAGGATACACTCCCAGATGGCCATATCATCATACAGATGGACTTTGCTGAGAACTTTACATGTTCCAGTATGGATGAAATCCAAAGTGCATACTGGAACCCAACAAATGTCACGCTTCACCCTGTAGTGGTATACCACAAGTCGGACAAACTGGAACCCAACAAATGTAGTATACCACTACAGGGTGAAGCGTGACATTTGTTAGGTTCCAGTTTGTCCGACTTGTAGTATACCACTACAGGGTGAAGCGTGACAAGTCGGACAAACTGGAACCCAACAAATGTCACGCTTCACCCTGTAGTGGTATACCACAAGTCGGACATACTGGAACCCAACAAATGTCACGCTTCACCCTGTAGTGGTATACCACAAGTCGGACATACTGGAACCCAACAAATGTCACGCTTCACCCTGTAGTGGTATACCACAAGTCGGACATACTGGAACCCAACAAATGTCACGCTTCACCCTGTAGTGGTATACCACAAGTCGGACAAACTGGAACCCAACAAATGTTACGCTGCACTCTGTAGTAGTATACTACAAGTCGGACAAACTGGAACACAAAAACTTTATCTATGTGTCTGACGTCAGTCAGCACAACTCGACTGCGGTACTCACAATCCTCAACAGATGTTACCTGAACTGAAAACCACTTTCCCTGATGCAAGGAATGTTGGAACTATTTTGAGTGTGGCCACGGGAAAGGTCCCTGTGATGGACTAAAAGGGGCATGTAAACGCCAGGCAGTAAAACAAGGAAAAGTAACAATTCAAGATGCCCACGATTTTTATGATTGGGCGAGACACAATAAAAAATCAATCCAATATAGATTCTACTCTACTACTGAAGTAGAGAAGGCTGCGCAGGACATATCTACTTCTAACCCAAAGGTTGTACATGGTACAATGAAGTTGCACGCAGTCATGCAGCAGAAAGGGGTTCTTTTTGTCAAGAACTGTATAATGCTGTTGTACAGGTTGTCTAAGCGGCAATGACTTATGTGCTGGTTGGCGCCGTCACCCTGTTGACCAAACCGTATCCCAGGAAACGCATATACTGCAGCCCACACAGGCTTCTGTATCCCCTGTACCTGCTGCACCTGCTGTGCCTGCTGCACCACACGTACCTGCTGCACCACATGTACCTGCTGTCCCAGTTGTTGGCAGATTTCTGGCTGCCATATATGATAGTAACTGTTTCATCGGGAAGGTTCTCGAAGTATACATAGATGACGGTGATACCAAAATAACTTTCATGGAGGAAAAACATGACAAAGGCAAGACTTGTACGTACAAGTGGCCATCTCGTCACGATGAAATTTGGATAGAATTTGATGATGTGCTATGCTTTATTGATGAACCGGTCGCAATTGCCAAAACAAGGCGCCAGTACAACGTAGATGCACGTGAAGTCGCCGTTATTGAGAAGGCATTCAAATGAATATTCCCTTTGTATTTTTTTTTACATATTTTCCAGATTTCAAACACAATGCCTAAAAGAGCATCAGATATGTTATGTTATAGGTTGTCCTTAATGTCATATCGAGAAAATATAAACCTTTCATATAATTTTTTAAACTTAAGACATTTTTAAGCCAAAGATCGGGCACTTTTGATGTTGATTTAGGTTGACATCAGATACATCAGGTTTTGCAGTTGAAGATTATTGCTGTGTTCTCAGTAGGCCAATTTTTTAAGGCCAGGGAATTGGTGTGTAGTTTGTTCGATATTTGTACCAGTGTTTGTTATCAAGTTATTTTTGCAAAATGAACATTTCATAGCCAATACATGTCTGTTATTTTTTTGCTAATATCTGTGGAAAATGCAATTTAATAAATGCTGTGTGATATATTTTGATTGCAATGATCACATGCAGTCAAACGTATCTGACTATAGGACATTTTACTTAAGTTATTTCCATTATCATTAAAAAGAACTCTGATGTCATTTGGGTCACCCAATCATTGATTCTGAAAGCCTGAATACTGTTTTTACTGAAAATTAGTTACTTTTTTCCAATATCGAGAAATATATATATAACATTATATATGTGAAATATAACATTTATTGTGAATCATGTGTAGCTGGGTCGAACCTTTCTTGGGGACGAGGAATATCGGGGAGTAGAAGCTTGATGTTACATGTGTCCACTGTGTCAATGGCTTGCTTCTCCAAGAGCATGGCTCTGTGAGCAGGGAAGAGATGATCATACTCAAGATTATGTTCTTCTCAGCTGGGTGGAGTGGCGTATTCCCCTCAATCGCCGCAAGTGTATGCAAAGTTGTCTCAAGCTGCTCGACTGGCTGGAAATCAGTGAACTGCAGGTACTGTTTGAAGTCCAGGTCTCTTTGATGATGCGGCCAGAAAGAAGACCCTGGCGTCTCATGAGAGTGACTGATGCCGTAGTATGGGTAAAGTGAGTCTTGAGGGAATTAAGTGGATTCGCCTGCCAGGTAATCACAGACTGTAACTGCGACGACTGATTCCCTGGGTTCATTTGAGGTCCATCTCCATGGCTGACTGGGACAAGGCCAGAGCGGAGAAGTGAGCTAGGGCTCGATGAGGAGAGCTGAGCATCTGTGACTCTAAACAGGAGTGGCTTAGAGGAACCAGTAAGCTTCCGGTGATCTGTGTCAATAACAGGTGCCTTCGGGGTGAAGTCGGTGCCATGTTCAGGTTGAGCCTTTTCATGTTGCATTGGCTCATGAAGCGGTTAGGGCCCCAATTCCTCAAAGTCCTGGTCAAGATGAGAAGCCATGGTCTTGAGAGTCAGACGATTGTGGCTTGCTGTATGACGTGACAGATGATCATGTGTTGTACGGGTAGGGATTGGGGATGACAGCCGCTGATGAAGAGGATAAAGCATGGTTTGAGAAGCGGCAACATTGAGAATCACCAAATTGAGTGGTGTCGCCATGGGTAAGACAACATCAATCTGTGTCTTCTTTGTTCACTGCGACGTTTGGAGCAGACAAAGAGGTACTTGACGAGGAGGTCAAGAGTTAGATGGCGGCACTCTGAACAGCAACTGCAGCCATACAATCAAGTTTGCAATCAGGACAAATGGTGAGCAGCAGTCCTGACTTGGGTCTATGACCAAACACAAAACACAAAAATGGGTGATAACTGAGAAAATAAACTACCAAAGTACAAAAGAAGAGGCAAGGGATATAAACCCAGGGCCTCATGCCAACAGAGGGCAACCGAATTGGCAAGATAACAAAAATTACGGAAAATATCAGACCATGAGGAGAGCTGAACATGGGTCTCAAAAAGCCAAATAAACGGATAAACATGTAGTACAATCTGTGGGTATGGTGTGTATTGTGAACTACAGCTAGGGCATCAAATAACAAATCACACCTAAATAAGAAAGGATAAAGGTATAGTTGAACAATCTATCTGAGATCTGTGACCAAGGTGTTCTCATTTAACCAGGGACAGTCATTTTTCACCTTGTTTCAATTACTAATAGGCTATTAATGAATCATATCTGCAGTCAACAGCGTCATACAAGGCTGCTTCAGTGACCGACTCACCTGGACTGATTGGAGCGATGTGAGCGTCCCAGCTGCTGAACAGCCTTGTCGGCACTCCACGGCAGCTCCACGGTCAGGTGAACTCGACGTCGCTGATTGGCTGCTCTCATGTCAGCATGCAGTGATATACCTGGTGTACAAACAACTTTTCACCTACATACCAGGTACTTATTTCTGTTATGTCCCCTATCGCATACATATCCAAATAATTGACAAATGTTTGACATAAAAAAAAATTCACATCATGCATAATAGCTTTTTTACAACAGTGCATCTACTCCCTTTTGACAATAATTGGTTTGTAAATTGAGTGTAAACTAAGATTTAAACAAGAGTCATCAGAAAGATGACATATTCCCCTGGCAGCTGTCTGTAAAGTAACCACAAGTAAATGTGCAATTCTGTATGTAATGAGTCAAGAGTTGAATGTTCTTTAAGAAGCATACATTGTTTACCAACAAAAGATCCACCATGGTCACATCCATATGAAATGGAAAGTAAAACAAGTGTGTTTCTGTGGGGTATTTATATGCAAACAAATGACAAATTACAAGAAACAATAACTAAACAATAACTAAACAAGCGTATAGTCAACGAAGTCATCTTTATCTCCCACCCATTTTAACATGTTATGGTCCCAAACCAGGTAACTGACCCAACATTTCTCTTAGCCCATGTCAAAAAAGCTGCAATGGAAATTCTAAAATAAACATTTCTAAAACTTCTTAATATCAAATGGCACGAGTTCAGTATGTGCTTTATATATAGACATGCACTGTTTGGCAAGGAAATATTTAACAGTTTATTTGTTATACTCCATAAGTGAACCCACCCTATATTAAAACTTAAATACAACTTGTTGCCATGGAAATGTAAAAAAAAATTGTTTATAAAATTCCTAAATAGCAAAAGGCACCAGTTCAGTATGTGCCTGGTAGACATGCTCCGGAAACGAACTCTACCCTATAGAACCTAAGTCCAACTTGTTGCCATGGAAACTTAAAAAATAAAAAAAATAAAAATTCCTAAATAGCAAAAGGCACCAGTTCAGTATGTGCCAGGTAGACATGCAAAATTTTGTAAGAAAGTATTTAATGGTTTTTGAGTTACGTTCCAGAAACGAACACCACCCTTATAGAACCTAAGTCCAACTTGTTGCCATGGAAACATAAAAAATAAAAATTTATAAAATTCCTAAATAGCAAAAGGCACAACTTCAGTATGTGACTGATAGATCTGCCAAGTTTTGATCAAATACACTGAATGGTTTTCGAGTTCTGCCCCGGAAAAGGAAATGATTACAGACGGACGGACAGACAGACTGGCTGATCGCTATATATAGAGATAAAAACTTAACAAATACCGTCAGCAAAATATGTGGACAGCGTAATGTTCATACTTTTTATTATAAATATACTTCTACCTCAAATTTATCTCAAGTGAAAACTTCAGGAAATGATGTTTCCTGTTTCTGATAATCCATATTCCTGTCTGGTCACCACCAGGATTGGTCAGATTCTCTTTAATTTGAAAGAAAGTCAGAGTTGACTGTCGATACTGTTACCTAGAATCTGTATGGAAGAACCATGTTTTTGCATGTTGTAAACTGCCAAATATCATGTGCTCTTCAGCTTCATAGCAAACCAGCATTGTATTTCAGATTTGATTAAAATATGTCCTTTTTGATACTGTCCAAAAGTCACTGCATGAAGAGTTAAGAGCACATAAGTTTAATTTATAAGGAGGTTTTAAACCCTTCAAATTACATTCTGTACACTAAGACAAATCTATCAACAAATCTCTGGTACCAGTAGGTGAGAGAGTGAGTTGGGTCTAACACCACTTTGAACAGTATTTCAGTTATATCATGGTGTTGTTACAGTAAGGATCTACAGGAAGAACTAACATGTTCTCATTCATTTGTAGTGAAACACAGTAGTGAAGCTCACATGCATGTGCAGTGAACAGTTTACAATGTCAACATAGGAAGTCACTAAACAAAAGCTATCCAAAGATACCTGCATAGGTATAATGGGAACTAATTGACAAATATGATACAATTAAATACTTCTCAACAATACATATTATACAATTTCACAACAAATTTTATTTCTAGTAAGAATAACTCATTTATTTCATTGACTTAACCCTCTCATCCTTCTGATAGACAAACATTAATGAGAGTTTCTGTAAATTTGGGATAAAACATTCTCAGAATCTTCTTATGGCTATGATCATGCACAAAGAGGTTCAACTTTGTAAGTCTTGAGGTTCTTGATAATAAAATATTTGGAATTGGTGAATTCTTAACAAAATAATATCAACAAAATGTTCATGATATGAACAAAATTAATAAAATCTAAATATCTTTTACATTTGTATACTTATCCTGCATTACTCTTATGTACATTTACTGCTGTTTTTTTACAAAAAGACAAACTCTGAGAGGTCCAGCTGCTGAAGAAAAGATGTTCCAACCAGTTGACTAGCAGTACCCTCACACAGTTGGCACATGACCCGGAAGCGATGTTACATTACTGCTTCAAACATAACATCTGAAACTTCATGAGGAGGTAGCACAATGAAGAGAGGGCACTTTAGACACAGTAATGCAGGATACATATACAAATGTAAAAATATTTAGATTTTACAAAAAAAATTCAATTATCCTACATTACTCCTTAATGCATCTTTATCAGACAGTAAGGCAGGTGGGCATACCTTCAGATGTGATCTACAATAAACTCTCCATAGGCACCAGCCAATCAGGAACAGCGATGTCCGGCATTGAGCGACCATTCCATTTGTTGAAGTTAAAGAACTAGAACCGACGTGCCTAGCCGATGTGTGCACGCACCGGACAAGAGAGGGGCTGGAAGGTGAAGGATCTGCTGGCTGTCCTGGGAGTTGATTCTTGGCAAAGAAGTCCCAGCACAGCCTGAGATGAACGGCTCCACGGGTACTGCGTTCAAACCGGACACGGGAACGTCAAGGTCATGAAGCTTGCTGACCCGTGCTGCAGAGCCAAAGCCAGAAGGAACATCGTTTTCTTGGTAAGGTTGTAGATGGAAGACGAATGAAGTGGTATGAAGGGAGCTGCTGGAAGAGCCCTTAAAATCCAGTTCAGGTCCCAAGCCAGCGGTCTACATTTGGCTTTCTGGTCTTTGAGATGAAATGAGTGCAGCAAAGCCTGGATTTTTTTCATTTTCCGATCATCCAGAAAGGCAAGAACAGAATTAATGGCAACCAGATACGTGGAGATGGTAAAACCCTTCAACTGACGTTTGGTGTGCAGATAAAGGAGAAACTCAGCCAAGAGTGAGTGAGTGAGTATGGTTTTACACCTCTTTTAGCAATATTCCAGCAATATGACGGCAGGGGACACCAGAAATGTACCCATGTCGGGAATCGAGTTCGGGTCTTCGACGTGACGAGCGAACGCTTTAACCACTAGGCTACCTGACTGCCCCACTCAGCCAAGAACTGGGGTGATGCAGTCATTGGAGCCTGGTCTTTGTCTCAGCAAAAGGACTGGAAGGAGTACCACTTGTCGTTATATAGTCCCTGTGTAGAAATATGATGTGCTAATGCAATAGCCTTGGACACTCTAGCCGAGTACTCCTTGGCCCCTAAGCCTTGCTGCTGATGCACCAGGTGTGTAGACGAAACCTGGTGGGATTAGGGTGTGGTAACCTGGTGTGTGGGTGTAACAGGAGGTTGAGCCACACCGGAACTTCTAGGGGTTGTCACTGGCGAGGTCTCGGCGACTGACAAACCAACTTCTCGCTGAGACCAAAATCAGTGTCAGGTTCTAGGTGACCTGGATCTTTTGAAGTCCTTAGTCCTTCCCTTGGGACACTGAGGGCATCGACTGCCACTGCTTACGGATCCGGAACCGGTGAGATGCAAGATGTCAGTTGGCAGTTCTGAAGAGTATCAAACAGATCAATGTAGGGGGAGTCCATCGTTTGGCAGATCGTGCTGAACACGTCTGGGTGGAGCTGCCACTAGATGAGAGGCACCTTGTCCGGCCTGGACAGAGCGTCTGCCAGAACGTTCTTGCAACCTGGTATGTGCTGAACGATAAGTTGCAGGTCAAGCCTGTCCACGAGGTAGAAAAGGCAGAAGGTCTGCATTACCAGGGATGGAGATTCGAGAGTACCCTGATATCGGAGACACCACCATGATGTTGTCCGTGGAGATGATCAACTGGGCGTGACATAGAATGCTCTGTGAGACGACCAGAATAAGAGCCTTTAGCTCAAGGCCTTGTTGCTGTGCCAGTAGTGTTGCTCTCCAGACCACAGCCCTGAGACCATCTGAGTTGCCAGGTGAGCTCCCAAGCTGTTTGGATGCATCGACGAACAGGTGGAGCACGGGATGTAGCACAGTCAATGAGGCGCCATCAAAGACATTTGATTCCACCATGCACCATCCTAAGCGGGTGTCTACAAGACTGTAAAGTTAAAAGGTCATGAGCAGGGGGTCTCCGATCGTGTCATGCTGTGACTATAAGTGGAAAAATGTGTCTGCGAACTGATGCCAAACGCCATGTAGACGAAATATGATCGCTGATGCATCACATAACCGGTTAGTGGGAAGTCGAAGCTGTATCCAATAGATAAGGCTGAATATCTGTAAAACTGTGGTTCTGAAGGATCACACTGTACGAAGTGAGGTGACCAGTTCCATCCCCTGGATACTGTATAAGCACTCCCGTTCTTGTGTCGAGGTGACGACGAAGGGAGGTCCCTTGTTACTACATATGTAGTCATCAGAGATCGACGGGACGGTCATGGGAAGAATCATAAAATCGATGCTGTATCTAGTAGATAAAGCTGAATAGATATAAGTCCTTGTTCTGAAAGATTGTACTGTACAAAGTAAGTTGATCGTTTCCATCCATATTGAGGTGACTACGAAGGGAGGGAACATGTTATTCGGCATGTAGTCATCAGGGGTCGACGGAATGATCGTGGGAAGAAGTACAAAAACGACGGTGTACCTAGTAGCAAAGGCTGAAATATATAAATCCTTAGCCTGAAAGATCAAGTAAGGTGATCATTTCCATCTCCTGAACGTTGTTTAAGCGCTCCCATTCTCATATCGAGGGGACGATGAAGCGTGGTGCCGTGACTGCCGTGACTGCCGTGTTGGTAGCGGAGGTCCACTGATGTTAGTGACTCGGTCACATTGATGTAGTGCGACAGGCGTCTGGTCAAATGGTTGCAGCATTATGTACAAGTAAGCATGCAAACCAATCTTGTAGAAATATACTGCACGGCTCCCATTAGGTCAGTTGACCTAATTCCGGTTGCAGAAGTTTAACCCGCTCGAAGCCAAGTTTTTTTTCTGATGCACATTTTCCTAAGATCTGAAAAGTGATGATTGTGCATGAATTGCGCTCACGCGTCGCTGGATGTACCTCTCGCTTTCAAAGTATGCAGAAATGTAGCATATTAAATATCCTTTCTGATAGTGTAAATTTAACTATTAAACTGGTTTGAAAAAAGACACTGCTAAAAGTTTTCCGAGTATTTATTCTGTGTTGAAAAATTTCTCCACTTTTTATCATACACCGAAAAAAGTACTGTGTGACGAATTTTTTTATTTAGCAGTTTTACGGAAACTGAGCGAACAAAATACTGCCTTACATCTAAATGACATAAATATATATATCAAATGGATTTATATGTTTATGTATAACGTTATACACTCAATACAAAAAATAGCCTGCTGTAAATGACGAGAACTGATTTTCCTCAATGACGTCAAAAGATGACAGAGGTTACACACATACAAAGATTAGAGGGCACTCTGCTACGCTTAGCACTAGTTTATTGTAACTCATGTCACTTGGTGAGAATTTGCTGTTGATAAGGACAATATATTTTCTTGGTGTTTTGATCATGAGGAACCAAACTATTCCAAAACAAATATCGATATTGAAACTGTATACGTTTATGTCTACAACAAACCCATAAGAAATGATGAAATCGTACTTCATAAAAAAGGAAGTGATAGCGAAATGGATGGCCCAAACTAAAATATAAATTCCAACATTTTCATGATTTTGCAAGTATAATTGGACTAATGTAGCACCGTTATTAATGGAGCACCAGCCTTATATAATGTAATGAATTACGCCAATGTGGACAAATCCGCATCTCGTGACACAAGTTTAATGCACAACAAACTACATTGCCGGAACTGGAAGGAAGGTGATCTGTGACAAAACGAAAACAGAAAAGAAATCAGTGAAATGGTGCAATCATCTTCTCATATTTTGAGGAGATACAAATAATGACATGAGTTTTGTTAAAGATGCACATTAGATATTAAAGGCACCAATGGTATGGGCGAGTCTTGTGAACCCAGTCAGTCCAAAATCCAATCTCCAGATGTCTGCCAAGCAGGTGTTCTGCGAGGTCGGGATGACATCCTCAGAGGAACTTCAGTGACAGGTGTGGTATCATCACATTGCTCTGTAGCTTCATCTTCAACATGTTGTGGTCCATTATCATCATGTCCATCATTTTGAAATTGCTGGTTCTTGTCAACTGAGTTAGTATTGGGTTCTATCACAGATTCACCAGCTTGGCTAGGTAAAGGCTGAATATCTTCACAACTGGGATATTTTCTATCAATACCTCTAATTGGTCCTGAGGATGACATGCTAAGCATGGTAGGTTTTACAAGGTAACAATCTGAAGTTTGAACAGTGTACAACTTGGCACAAAACTGATTAAGCTGACACTGATCCTACGAAACTCCAGTAACCATATACTTGTCCCTTACATGTGTCTTTTTTTTCTCTCTTTTGAGAGATACAAGATCACCAACTTGAAACTTAGTTTCAGCCATGATAGTGTTACCATGAGCTTTAGATTTGCTGCTATGTGGATGGTTAAATGTTCTGATGATATTTTGTTCAAGAATGAGTTGCCTGTCTGTGATAGGTAATTGTTCTCCAGTCAATTGATCATGTTGGGTAAATACTTCACGGGCAGACAGACCATCTTTACGGAGTCTTGAATTCATATTGGCTGTGGCAGTTGCCAGGTTAACCCGAGACAACGGGCCACCCTCAGGGAATAGATGTAAGCATTCTGTTCCAAGTGCTTCAATGGCTCGTTCTGCCACTGGGTTTCTGTTAACATTCTTTGGTGAACCAATCTCAAGTTCAATACCAGACTTCTTCAGTAATGGATCCTTGTCAAGGGACATAAACCCTGGTGCAGGGTCAACCCTGATAGTGGTGCCACCATCACCAAGATGTCTCATGTTGACACAAAGCAATAGGATGGCATTGCATAGATCGTCACGTTTCTCACTCTCAATCAGACATGTCACTGTGAAGGAAGACACAGTTTCCCTAAGAACAAACACCATAGCGTTTCGTGATGTCCCCTGCGAAGTTGACACCAATAGACACCAATAGACGCAGGCGGAGGACTGCTTGACCAAGGATAGAATTAAGCAGGCAAAGACACACAGTGGTGACATGATGAATCCACAGCTTGAAGAGTCTTGTCTAAATCTAAGGCAAAAAAGTACCTGTTGGAACAGTTGTTTAGTCTGATAAATGGTAGGGTGATTGAACCTGATGTGTAAGGCAGTAAGGAGACCATTTAGAACAGTCCTTGGAACAACAATACGTTCACGTACACGATGAAATGGTTGACTAACACGTACAATGAGCAAACCATCCGACGCAATAGAGACTTCCTTCAGGTATTTCTTGACATCTGGGATATCTGTGTGTTTCTTGGATGGACGGGTTCCTTGAAAGAGGTGAGAATGAGTCCTGAACAATCATGTTGTGTAGCCTGCCAAGCTGCACGGCTGGTGAAAGGCATTTGAGCCGAGCAACACCATCCACAACATCTTTGACACACAAGTCTAGGACAGCAGATTCTGCATCGTCTTGAACAAATTTACACACCTGGCAACTGTGGTCAGAGCACTGGCTTGGGTGTTGACTACAATAATCAGTTGGAACATTTGCTACACCAGATATGTGGCTCAGAGTAATTAGGTAGTGACTGACGGTCGATAAGAAAGTAGTGACCCATGAACGTTTTCTGAGTTGATGCTGTAATAAATGGAGCAAAATGTTTTACCGCAGATCCGATTGCAAGCGCCTCCAACTCACCAGGAAGCCAGGTAATCTGGTGTGTCTTCAATTTGGCATTAAAAAAGCCAGCTAATAAGGATTTTCCTTTGAGTCATGTATACATTGTACCAGCCAAGCCATGAGCTTTTGAAAATGCATCAGTGACAATGCACAAACTGTCGCTACGTCTTGGAATAGTGATTGTCTTGTTATCTGATAAGGCAGACTTGACCTTATTGAATGCATTTGTCAGGTCATCAGTCCAGGAGATCTTTTCTTTAGATTGTCTTCCTGCAGTGGCCTTATCCAATGGTTGGAAGAGATTGGCATACCCATGAAGAACACGGCTTAGGGCTTTGTAGCACCTACAAACGACCGCAGACCCTGTACAGTCACAGGCGGTGACGCAGCAGACAGTGCTGCTATTCGATGTGGGCTAGCTGATAACGTGCCACTTGACCAAATCCAACCGGGAGAGCCTCAGATTGTATGCTTTCAGGGCACAGAAGACACAACGCCAACTAGATATGACCTCATAAGAAGAGTTTCCACCACAAAAAAGATCATCAGCCAACTTAGCAACACATCCTTCTTGTATGAGAGTGCCAAGAACTCTACACATGAGTTCCTCAAGGTAGGTCTCCGAACCAGGCACATCGAGTGTAAACTCTGATCCCTTTGTAAGGTGTCACAACCCCACAATACTTCATAGAATCCTGGGACAACGGAATTTGGTAGAAGGATTTTAATACATCTGTTTTGATAATGTACTTCCAGTTGCCAAAATCTCTCAGTACATTGTCTACATTTGGCATAAGAGACGGTTGAGTCTTGCTATACTGCCCTACTTCTCCAAATGATGTCACCAAACGATAACCTCCAGCCGCTTTGCAAACAAGGAATGAGAGGTTCAGATATTCAACAGTAACATTCATTTGTTCTGGGGTAGCAAATACACCCATTTCCTTGAGTTCATCAAACTTGGTTTTGAAGTTAAGTAAGCATCTCCTTATTGTACTGGGGTAAGCGGCCTTTTCTCTGAGGGGGTGATGTAGGACCCATGTTGACAACAGCTTTTAATGGGCCACTGAATCCATTCTATTTGGACACAATTGGGCTGAAAACCTCATCAAATTCCTCATTGAGTGCTTGGAGATTGTCATTGAAACCAGACGGCAATATGTTGTCAGGATCAATCACAACTGTAGCAGAGTTGAGAGGTTTAGCTGATCTGCTTGGGGTTCCCTTCGCCCGAATCAAATGTAGCTCTGCACTTGTAGCAGGTTGCTCCACCGATGATATGTTTCTGATCTGGCAGATATGCTCATTTCACTTCAGCAATATAGGTTCATCAGTGGTATTTGCAACCCTGATAATATTTCCTACTGATGACACTTCCTGAGCACTCGGCCAAGCCATTTCCGCTTTTGATCTCAGGTTGCTTGGACAGTCCAAGCAGGGCTCAAGCGCCCATGATGAGTCAAGTGTTAAAAATTCCACGAAGCTCCCTGGCAACACTGTTGGCAGGGGTTATTGGTAGCTTTATTGCCCAAGCAAAGGAAGACCTGACCATGTTTGTCGTCGCACCAGTGTCTAAAGTTAATCTCACTGGGTGTTGCTAGTAAAAAGTGTTCAGGAACGGTGACTGAATGACATCAACACGACTGATCACTGGCTGGTCAAGGAGAGGGTTAGGATCCTGATCATTGTCACAAGCTGACTCTTCTACATACGGATCATCTTTTCGTACAGTATCATCAACTCCACCAACAAGACGGGAATGAACGTACATCTGTCGCCTATCAGATTCAGGTAGTGAGTATTGCACGCAGGTCTTCCTGCCGATTTACACAGAACACACATTTTCATTTGTCTAGCCGGTTAAATGTAATTTTGTCATGGTTTGTCTGTTGAAAAGGATGCTGTTCTTAAAGCCTTTGTGTCTTCAATTGTGTGTAATTCATCCATCAGTCAGGAGATAGCTTGTGAGATCTCTGGTTTCAAAGATGCTAATGTCTGATTTCTCAACTCGGCTCCGTATTTTTGTTTAACAAGCTGAGGGAGATGAGGATGAATAAGTTGAAGCCATAATACCACGATAACGTTCTCAAGTGTTGGTGTGAGGTCTTCATCTTGATCAATATCAATACCATGATGGGTGATGCCAGCACGAGTCGTAAGCAAATTGTCCTCGATGAAAGCCATCAAACATTGGTAGAGGTCCTCATAACGCTCATCAGGCTGCATCTTGATATCAACGAGACGAAGGAAATTTGCACCTGTAGATCGGAATCCATAATGGAGCCGGATCTTTTGCCAAATATCTTGAACAGAAAAGGAATTACGGATAATTGAATTCCTGCTGATGACAGTACAGTAGTTGGCGATCTGGCCTAACATGAGTTCAAGGTGTATGTTTTTCTGCTCAGCTGTTTTCCGCTGATTTTCACGCACATCCTCACCATCATAAAAAAATGACACCATTCCATTTGACGTCATGTCTAGTTTTATGGCACTGACAAGGTTGGAGAAAGACGACACTGGTATTTTGATAAATATATACCTCCCCTAGTTTTCGTTCATGATAATGAATATCTCGATGTGTAAAACAGAATTTGACGCTTTTTCAACACAACATAAAATGACTGCTTTTACCATGTAAATCATGTCTTGAATAGATAAACAATTAGATAGTTAACCGTGTATCTTAATTGGACAAGACATGCACCTGTTTGGCATCATTTTTACATGATCAAATATGCCCCAAAATAGCAAAACAAACAAAATTAAACTCAATATTGAACAGATATTATTTCTCTTCATCTTGTTCTTCTATGCATATCAGGATAATCCTATGAGGTTCGACCAATGGGGACATGGCACAGTTCATATTTATTATATTTTTTACAATTTTTGGAGATATAAAGTAAAGAGCTTTATATCCTGTAATCACAATATTTAAACAGTGTGAATACATTGATTATATATTTCAACAAAAATATTATCCATTTTGTTACAGAAATACCTTCAGTTATAGTTATAAATGAAAATTAACCTGTTCATAATGAAATTACAATATTGACTCTTACATTCCAAAGAAATACATACATGTTACATTTTATCTTCTAACACTTGTCTAAAGGAAAAAAACATCATATACTACACTATAAACTTCAATTTCTTATGTAAACAATGTTCAAACAAAGGTTCATACATTTTGTGGCCAAAATCCATGCATGATATCATTGAACATTGATAACAGTCGACAGCAGGACACAATGATCATGTGTACTCTCATTCAAGGACCTTCACCTAAAAAAAATTACCAAGTATGTTCAACAATGTTGATGTATGACATCACTACGCGTGACAAAATGGCATGTTCACTGACAACAGTATGGGGGATTTTAAGAGGAGACTATCGTTGATTCAGGGATCATATATATACATAAATGTGACATGTAAGTAATCAGAAACATTCTGACAATCAGTGTACTGTTATTTGTTATATTTTTCATTCAAACTAAGAGAAATAGTCAAAAAAATTGATAAATACTGCTGTTATGCATGATTTTGCATCAGTCATGGTGTTACACAGGACAGAACCTTTGACAGTTTCTGTTGAATTTATCAAATCATTGCAATGTACTTATTTGTAATTCCCAAGTTCATCTTACGATTCTCTTCCCATGCACATTCTGAAAATGTTGAGCCAATGTATGCAATGAATAGACGAATGGATAGCTCAATAGGGGAAAATGCTACCCTGTGTAAAATCTGAATTTTGCTTTGCTTACATTTCAAACAAGTGCAGCTTTCCAAGCACAGCATTCGTTTTTATGCCTTATTTATTTTGCTTGATTTCATCTAGATACTTTGTATTGGTGACAAAGACCATTAGTCATTGATTCTAAAATGTATGAGGAATTCAAGGATACATGTTTCACAGCTGAGTTTGAAATATACGTGACATTACAGGCGTCTCATAACCGGCACATGTGAAACGTGACTTTGTAAACACAGTCAAAAATAGTTCACTTTGGCGTTCATGTTTGCGTATTTAACGAATCATCCTAAATGATTCTAGGGATATCGGCGGCGTTTTAGAATGGTCATTGGTGATTAGATAAAAGACAGATACCCGTGATCACTAATATGCTATTTTTTAAATTCATGTACCCGAATAAATTTAGATTTCAGTAAATGCTGTAAATAACGCTGTGAATGGTGATTTAGTAATGTGTAAAAAATGGCGATATTTACTATGTACCAAATTTTAAGAGATCATTTTTAATAATTTGGCTTTGCCTAAAATGACAATGGATGATAACAAAGAACAGGAAATTTCCCACAGAATTCAATACTTTCAGTCAGGTTAGCTAAAAATTGGAGAGATTAAGAAAATGATGAAGTTAAGACAACCAGATGGATGATGGACATATTCCGAAAAATAAGCTCACCTGACAACACACATGCTAGCTCACACGACAGTGCAACAGGTGACAGTGCCACTCTTATGCCAGGTCATATGCTATGTCACTCTTAGGTTGTATACATTATCTCCGGCTAATGCCACTGCTTACATATTCAGGATGCTGGCAGGTGAAGGACCATTAACTTAAAAGATGTTAACAGGCTTAATGTTACACATACAAATCCTAAAAAGCAGGAAATATTTTCCTTCAAGCTACCTTTATATACACATGTGCATTAATTGAGCACCACCTGGTTAAAAATCCAATTCCGAAAAATAAGGACAAACCCTGATCTGAAACCAATTCACTTTTGGGTTGAGCTTGGCTGCAAATTGAGCGCTAGACACCCTCCAATTCAAAACCTGAATGAACTGATGCAGGCACTGCAATATGTTTCTTTGTTTGTTTCATGTTGTTTAACACCGCACTCAGAAATATTCAAGCTTTATGACGGCGGACTATAAATAATAAAGTCTGGACCAGACCTGACCACCCAATCCCATTAGTTGCCTCTTACGACAAGCATAGTCGCCTTTTATGGCAAACATGGGTTGGTGAAGACCTATTCTACCCCGGATCTCCAAGGGTCCGCTGCAATAGGAATGGCAGGGGATCCATATGTTAAAAAACAGATGTCTCATCAGGAGGAGATGCCCCGCAAAGCCATATTCACTGCACTATGTGACAGTCCAATTTGTGATTTGTTCAGTGTGCAGATACGTTGCTGCGCTGCTGAAATGAACGTTTTTAGATGTCTTTGCATAATGCCAATATATCGGTACCGATTGCTAGCATCAACATCATTATATGCATGTTTGCATTGTAGAAAATTCCCCAAAATTTCATTGCAAAGTTACCAGACCAGATAAAATGTTGCCAGTCCAGAACTTTCTTGATTAATGAACAAAAGTAACAAAAGGGTAAAAAGAGAATAATAATAAACTGGTGGATTGTCAACTTCGTAACTATAACTCCTGTCCATAGGGTGTCCAACCTTTCGATATTCAAGAGCTATATTGTCATAAAACGGGTCTTGCATCGCGAAATCCATCAAATCACGTGAGCACCTTGATTAAAAACATGAAAAGATAAGGAAAATATCTGCTAACAACGAGTTGGCGGTGCACATACTTCGCAAATCCTGCAATTGCCTGAAATCTGCATGACACTATACAAACCAGATTTCGATTTAGGTGCGGGATTTTGATTGGACTATGCATAGACTCGTTAGTTCAGCCAAAATGTAACTCCATAATACCAGCCTAGTTCGGCAAGGGTGGAAACTGGACTTATATAGTCAGTTAACTCACTTGCCTCGGGAAGATGATTTAGTTGGATTTAGAAAACACAAAATATCAAGCTTCAAGCTACCTTACTGAGAATTTACTTGTAAACATTTTTTTAACTGATTAGTGTCATTTCTTTTAAAATAAATAGAAATGCTGTTACAAAGTCATGTAGATGTATGAATGAGTGACAGCACAGGGTTTCAGATTGGTACCTGTTATAGGACACCAACATGTGTCCATCTTCCCGAGGCAAGAGAGTTAACTGACTTTAAAAGTCCAGTTTCCACCCTCGCCGAACCTAGGCTGGAATTCCTGGGCTCGATCGAAGCGCCACCAGTGGCTGTTACGAGTTATATCCTTTCTATGCTTCTCCTATTGACCAATCAGATTCAACCTCTCGTATCACTTGCATTTGCTTCAAACAAAACGGTGGCGCCCAGTCAAGACGATCTGATCGATAATCAAGATCTATATTGTGATAAAACGAGTCTTACTTCGCGAAGTGCATCATATCACGTGATTAAAAACAGGAAAAGATTTAGAAAATATCTGTTGACAACGAGTTAGCTGTGCACATGCTTTGCAAATCCTGCAGTCGACCGAAATCTGCATGACACTATACAAACCAGATTTCGATTTCAGTGCGCGATTTTGATTGGACTATGCATAGACTTGTTAGTCCAGCCAAAATGTAACTCCATAATACCAGCCTAGTTTGAAAAGGATGGAAACTGAACTTATATAGTCAGTTAACTCACTTGCCTCGGGAAGATGACATGTGTCAGAATGTGTCAAAGATTCTTTTCAAAATCAGTAATCACATAGAGGAATACACACAACAAAAATGGATAAAAAATAATGAATTGTTTTAAGAATGTCCACATGCCATTTATCTCTAACAACATCTATGCAGTGCTTTATTATGTATGTACTCCTGAGAAGACAATTTGCAATAAAACTTATTTTGTGGATAATTCATTAACCAATTGTAACTCTCAAACATTACGATATACTTAAATGTATAAATTAAATTTACAATTAAAGTGTGATGATTACCCAAACACAGTGTCCCTTGAGCTTATCAGTAGCATCATTTATATGGTGGGATCAACCTTTCCTACATTTAATAATGTTTAACATCAGTACAAACCATACCTGTACTGGCTGCGTCAGATATTATAGCCACTAACTTTTTGCCTTCCATGAACATATTTCTCTGAAAGGAAAAGAAATCTATATGAAACATGCAAAATATGTGAAATTTGAAATCCTGTGTTCCCTGTGGCCTGTTCTTAAACTTCACAATGACTCTCATATCTGTCCCTAAAAACTAACTTGTGTACACACAGAACTAATTGCAATACTATCATTTAGAAACAATTTAAATAGTGCCAATGCACTGTAGCTCACAAGGTACAATCAATTTGAACTCAATGTTATCTTTGTGGCTGCAAACAGGCTGAGTAATGGGAAGTGTCTGATGAGAGGGCAGTATGATCTAAATGTAAGTAACTTTTACATGTTTCAAACACCATCACCTCATATGGTAGATCGTATGGTGGCAGCATCAACAAAAGCCAAAGTTTGTTGCAGATGGTGGTGAACAAAAGTAAGTCATAATCATTATCTGCCCCAAACTTGTTCACTGTGATATTCTTAATTTAAATAATTTGTAGTAGGTGCCTAATCTGTTTTCAATGCCACATCCTGAGCAAACTCCCAATAGCCACGGAGAGGATTTGTCCATCCCTCGTCCCTTTGTCCAAACTCCCAAACTATCAAAAGGCATCAGTTCACCATTAGGATCAGAAATATGATAAGATTTTCAAGATCTGCCCTTGAAATGACATCTGGCATGGATTAACAATGTCCATTTAAATACCCCAACAGACTGAGTTACATAATAAAAGAGTCAACCTATTTTCATTGTTTTGTTAATTTATCAATAATTATATACATTTTGATGCTATTTTTGGAACAAGTTTCTGTGTTTGAAATAAAATGTATAACGATGAACATTCAAGGGTATGTTTTATGATCATCCTAGTTCACTGGGTTTATTTGCTGTGCCAGCTTCACTTGGACTGGTTCGCGGATCCTTCCTTTCATGTCGCTGCTCTCCCTTCCAGAAAAGAACGGGAACAAGTCTAGCTAGACAAGACTAAGCTACTCTGTCCAAATAGCATGGCTAAGTCTAGCAGGCAAAATGCAAGAGCTCAGGGAACCATTATTTGCTTTTAAGTCTGGGCGGGATGATTATTTTCCTCTCTGCAGTCAGTCAAAGTGTGTCTTTGATTAGTTATGAAAAAACAACGAACAAGGCCAGTTTTCATGGGCGAATATATAAATTCTGTAGCAGTTTAACCAGTCCTGTGGACCCACCGACTCATTACCGGCCCTGGCTCTACTTTACTGCGCAAAACCAGTAAGTCCTGGTAACGGAAACAATGTTGCTTGTTTCTGAGCAGATTTTTATTCCAGACGCTAAGCATCAGACGATGCACAAACAAATAAGCCCTGACATAAGCTCACTTGATTTTCAGTCAGGTAAGCAACAAATGGATGAATAATGTCCATAAATTTTAATAAGCATTAAAAGTTTGGGAGCTATTTCAGAAACACCAATGCTGGTAATGTTTTAGATTCTGAGAGATTGTGGTCACAGATGTCCTTAAAATATAAAAGCATAACATGGACAGATGATAGGTGTTTCACCTTTGGTTAAGGTGAGCAATAATAACACAGAGAACAAGGTTGATTTTGTACACATTGCCAATATATTTTACAACTTAATTATTATGAAAAGTATTAAACTTCCATGTGACTCCATTGTCTTCTTTCAAAATGTTGTTTGTACTACCTCTTTCACATTGAGACTCTCGAGGAAAGAATCCGAGTCATGGCCTCTTTGTTCATACTGTGGCACGTCTCTCTTTGTCCGTTTTACAACACGACCCTTGCGTCCAGTCATCTCAGCCACATTATCAGGGCCTCCGAGACGGTCAATAATCTCATCCAAAGGGCTGAAACAAAAGAATCAATTCATATTTGTTAGAGTGAGTGAATTAGTGAGTGAGTTTGGTTTAACGCCGCTTTTAACAGTATTCCAGTTATATCACGGCGTGTCGGCTTAAAGGGGCACTGATCTAAAGCAATTCCCCGGGACTGGTTGTTGCCTTCATTATTGTTATTTCCCGTGAGTAACCGGATGATACAGTAGAAATCTAGACTAGTTCGCTACCTGTGCTGCGCAATTCGTAAGAGCATTTGTCACTTTTATTGATAGTATAAAGGCGTATGATCACATTGATCAACAAAATGAAATACAGTTTTGGAAATAATAAGGAAATTATAGGTATCTTTGTGGGTAGCATGAAGTTTTGATAAGTCACTTGCTTGGTAATTGTGCAATTTTCGTTTACACTATTTTGACTTGCAACACAAAGTAAATATTTCACCTGAGCATTGCCTATTTTAAGGTGTTTATATTTTTACAGTCAAAATGTGCAAAATTTTCACTTAGGAAATTTATTAAACGCCTAAATATTCAGTTATTTTACAAATTGACTGAAAAATATGTCCATCTGTATTATTATGACAACGAATTCCAAACAATTTTATGTTTAATATCATCACCAAGAGACTGAAAATGTTACGATGAAAAGTATATTTCTAATATTGTTTGGCTTCAATCCTACATAATAATCTATTGTGATGTTTTTAGGCCCTTTTGATCGTCTTATTCATTTTTAGTCAATCTGTTAAAGAAATGGACAGATTTTTTTATAAATTGGCTGAGAGAATCACATTTTACAAATTGACTGTAATATATACATGCTTACAAAGGAAAAGACTTGTGAAAACAACATCTGTCACGCATCGAAGAATTTCCCAACCAAGACGTAGAGGAACAAAAATGAATCTGTTCAATGCTACAGTAAATGAATAAAATCAAAATGCAATTATCATAATTACAACCTACCAAATTTATGTGTATAATTTTAGGCAGCTACCTTGTTCGAGGAATATCCACTCAAAGGAACAATATCCCACCTTAAACTTATTCCATGTCACGTGTCTTTGTAACAATCAAATATTTTATAATGTATATATCGTTTTGGGACATTTTAACCCGTGTTCATTTCTCAACTGATCACTTAAATTGTTTCAGGTATTTCACATTGATGTCAAGTCTCAAAGGTCCTCTGAGAAAGCCCACGTGACAACTATTTTCATAACATCCACGGTTCCTAAAACAAATCTATTGAGTTAGATAACAATGAGCAATCAATCAACGTATTATCGGTTAACCCTTTGAACAAAGTATGTTGTTTTTACATCGGCACTTCACACCATCACTGGACAAAATATCATCCATTCCAAACAATCCAAAACTTGGAAATACCACCATTCCAATTGGAAATATGACCATTCCAAAATTTGTCAAGGTCATATTTCCAAGCTTGGATTTGTTCGGATATGTTTGGATACAACATGTCATAATCATATCTGTTAAACGTTATACAACTTTTGATCTTATGTGAGATTAGTAATGACATGAAAGTAAATAATTAAGAGTATTTTGGCACTATTTACCACGAAAAGACCAAATCATGAGCAAATTTAACTAAAAGAATTTCTGTCATTTAAAGTGGCTACTCTTTATATTCAATTTCTTATCTTCCTTGTCTATAATCATATGACATTGACTATGAACTTTGAACAATTAAACAAATATTTTGTTTTCCCATACCGACTTACGGTTGTCATAGAACAAAGACCGTTTCGAGAATAGAGGGCCTCATTATTATAATTTGAACTAATATACATATGTACATAATAGTACAAGGTATAAATGAATTTTGATAAGTGTTTGTACAAGAATATGAACTTCGAATTATCTCGGAATTATGCGCAACAAATAGGGCTGGAAATTTTATAATTGGTCTGGAACTATCTGACGGTAATTCAAAACAGGGAACAAGACTTCGTCAAATGAATCATTGAGCCAGGAATGCAACGATTTTAATGCTGACAAAATGAATAAACATATCTGGAACAGAGATAGACTGTTCATGTGGACAATTATATGCTACGTCTATTGCCAATGAAGTTTATCACCCCATGTTATAGCATTTGTTTCATATAAAAGATAGAAGCAAAATAAATGGGACAATTAGTTGTTATGAATTAGCTTTACCTCTGTGACATATTACGCAACTAAAGGTGAATATGTTTTTCAAATAATCAATTACAGTAATTAACCTAGTGTCCTTATTTATACACAATTTAATTACGTATTGGGGTACAATATATAATACACATATACACGGAATGATTTCTTATTTTGTCAATTTAATCATAACCCAAATCATACAAATCGAACATGTGAAAATAAAAGTAGTGACTAACTTTATGATCAAGGGTATAAGTACTCAATTGTATCTATTAATCCTAATAGTATAACAATAAATCCTGTGTATTTACTGAGCATATTTAGATACAACCGGATCTACGACCGCAGTCATATAATCAATCAAGGAAAGTATATTACGAGCTCGTAGATTTAATTACAAATGTGCTATCACTAAAACAAAATTTCCCGTTATCCACGTAAGCCTAAACCTGAGAGAAATAAAGTTCTGTTCTGTTGTGAAGACACCGTCATGATTAGTTGGCGCCAGTCTAGACTGTCCAATCAACGTAAATATACAAACCGTGATGTTACTAGACCAGTTGATGACACCTGTCAAACTCAAAGTGCCCCTGGTCCTCCACCCACCATGTGTAATACTTTAGCGCACTTGATTGTTTTATTTGCAGTTATATCACTGTTAGGCTGAGTGATGAGAGAATACATTTTGCTGTTTTTGTTAACGATCGTTTCCATTTTCAACGTGGTAACCTTATAAGTGACTAACTTTTTTATCATGATGAAATGAAACATATTAAAATAATCAGAAGGACTGACGATCGCATTTTTCGCACAAATGTCATGCTCGCATTAATTTCATGATTTACTGAAGATAGATTTGAACATTTCTGAGCAACGATCATGTTTGGGTAAGGGAAGTAATCTTGTCTCCGCTTGCAGTTGGATTCAATCGGGCGAGCAGTTCCGAGATCGCAGCTTGACTGTTCGGTACGGCCGAAAGGCGGCATCAATGTTGTTCACGCTCCGCTGTTCACTGGGCCTCATTTGTATTCTGCTTATGAGCCGGGATGCGCATGAAACACGGGTGTCAAAACGAATATATTTACCAATTATATGTACGGTCAATTAGCAGGTTCAAGAGACAATACCCTGGTTCTACCACCTTTAGGTGTAATTACGTTCATGCCCCTGGTTCACGGTTCGTCTGATCTTCCGTCATAAAACCACGATGTTTATTTACCTGGAGCCTCAGACGCCGACTTCCTGTGTACTTGTACGTACATGGCAATAAATGGTTTGACAGTTGTTTGACGGAATCAGTCAATAATTAATGACCCAGTGATGTAATTAAAATTTGTAAATTCACAACTGCTATTTTGATTTTTCTATTGTTCAACTGTATTTTCGATCAGTTTCATATGTATAAAAAATGTTCTCTAGTATTTATAAACCAAACCTAAAAACATTATATAAGAACAATTGTGTTTTTACAACGTAAGTTTTCTATTAAAAAAACCATGCAAGTAAGATTTCAGCCGTAATATTACTTCAGTTACTCCACAGATTACACATCTTATATGCTGCAAACGCAGCGAATGTAATGCTACTACGTCACAGCTGCCTTGGTAATTAAGGGCTGGAATGTTTTTGTGAAGGCAGTTAGAGCAGACGAATTCCCCCCCTAGCTGTATAATGACGGTCGCTAACCATATGTATGTATTTTTCGTGTTTTTGGCTTGATTTGATTGTCCTTTGGTGAAAACAAATGTTCAATTGTGAAAGCAAACCCTTTTCCCCTGAACGTTAAAAGACAGGAGACTTTGTTTTTGTCTGAAATATCAACGTTGAAGTCGTTCATATATTCGGAAATCCATATTATGGTAAATATTTATTAAATGCATGTCCTGTTTCATCTTCCCGAGGCAAGAGAGTTAACTGACTTTAAAAGTCCAGTTTCCACCCTTGCCGAACTAGGCTGGAATTCCTGGGCTCGATCGTAGCGCCACCAGTGGCTATTATGAGTTATCAAACAATAGTTATCATTGTGAATAATTCTAAGAATACCACCTCTATCACATCAGTGCCATAAATTCCTGTTTATGCTGAGAACCACACTTTAAATTTTTAAAAATTTTCAACAGACGTCCACTACACTGCCAACATATCCATAGTTGTGAGGGAAACCCTATCCCTTGCCAGAGGCGCCACTGCGCATGCGCAAGGCGGGAATCTAGTCACTTCTTTCAACCCATACTCTCATCAACTAGATGCAGATATTTGGGGAGGTGGGAGGGATTAATTCCTGATGTGATAGAGGTGGTATTCTTAGAATTATTCACAATGATAACTATTGTTTGATAATTCTTGTGAATACCTCACCTCTATCATTTCAGTGCCAGTATACACCAGATGGACCGGCGGATTCTGGTATCTAGCATCCCATAGATATTTGGCTAGTGAAGTGGTAAAACCAAGGATTATATGCCAAAAGGGGTCTTAAACGGATGTGTCTAATAGTCTACTTACAAGACTTAGACGTATAAAATTTTCAAGGCGTCATGTGAAGGGTATATGTATATTCCCTTGTGATACTTAGACTTTTTAGTGACGTCGTTTCCTGTGATGACGTCATTTGTGACGTCACTTCCGGTGATGACGTCATCTGTGACGTCACTTCCGGTGTCACTATTCTCCCGTATCACTTATGACGTGGTTTACCGTTATGCCCTTTTGGATAGTGATATTTAACGTATCTTAACGTTTCTCCGGTGTGATGACTCCTATGACGTCACTTCCGGTGGTAGTACATTAACCTTCCTATCATGTAGATTACCCTATATCACTTAATCCTTCGATCTCTGATTTCAGTGTTGACATTTGCCCTGTTTTACTAACTCAATAGCGCAGTCCAGTAACAAAGTACAACTTACCCTGAGTTCCTGAGGTACTTCTGAAATCTTCACCCCCCACCCCTCTTTTTTTCCTTTCCTGGAAGGAGGGAACAGGTTACTTTACTTGGTAACTATCACCTGGGCGGCCACCAAAGGCCCCAGAGTGTATAGTCCATTTAGATCGGTCTGTATGTCTCGTAAGTAAAAGTTTGAAAAAGTGTTGTGGGACTTCCACTGGCAGCTGGCCACGATTTGTTCAATGGATGCAGTATTCCATGTGGCTAGGCTTGTTGCCAGTGCTCTGATTTCGTGGGGTCTGCAGGTACCCCAAATCGGAGTGGAGATTTGTGCCGTTTTATAGCTATCTGTGATAACTGTTTTTAGCCATCCCGCTACAGTGCCCTTTGTGATGTCCTTTTCTGACGAGGGCTTGCAAGAGATAAATAGGCGTTTTCTCTGCTTTCTGTGGGGTTGAGTCGCTGTGATAAAATATCTCAAGGCTCTTATGGGGCAAAGCAATCTATCCGGGAAGTCCACACTTTTACTTAAGGCTGGTATTGTGTATTGCCGATGTCCGAGTGGGCCGAAGGTTGACGACTGGTTTTTGGCAATAAATTCAGGGAGCGATCTGAACGACACTGATTTCCATTCTTTGGTATGGGTTACAGTGGAGATATCAATAGTGTGTAGTGCTGACACGTGAGCCCCTGTAGCCATGGCTAAGAGAAAAGCAGTTTTCTTGGAGACTGATAGTAATGTCGCACTACTCATGGGTTCATACGGTGCTTTCATCAATGTCGACAATACTATAGATAGATCCCATTTAGGAAAAGTACGTGGTACTTTTATATCTTCCAGGGCAAAAGACTTCATAAGTCGATTTAGTACTGGATGGGTACCTATAGATAGGTCATCGTGTTGTAATACTGATGACAGGGCTGATCTATATCCTTCGATAGTGCCGTGTCGTAATTTCTTGTCATTCCTGAGATGGAGCAAGAAATCGGCTACTATAGGTATCGTTATATCTCCATGTAACTGTTTTCCTCTTCTCCATTCGACGAACTTGTCCCATCTGTTATTGTATAATGCAGATGATGCTGGTCTCCATGAGCTAGCCACTCTTCGTGCAGCTGATTCAGAGTAACCGGCTGCTTGCATCTTATGCGAGATAACTTCCAAGCGTGAAGATGGAGGTTGTCGAGGCGGCCGTAAAATATGTCCGTCTTTGGTTGTCTGCATTGGTCGTGACGTACTGGGAGTTTCAGAGGTACTTCTATCAGGAGTTGTAGAAGTCTGGGAAACCAAGCCCTTTTTGGCCATGCCGGGGCTATGAGGATTATGACACAGTCCGTTTCCTCTATTTTCCTCAGTACTCTGTCTAGGAGAGCCCATGGGGGAAATGCGTAAGCAAACATTCCCTTCCATTCCATGGAGAGCGCATCGACTTGGAGTGCTAGTGGGTCTGGTACCGGGCTGACATAGACTGGTAGTTTGTTGTTGAGACATGTGGCGAATAGATCTATGTTTGGAATGTCCCATATCTGGGTTATCCACTTGAACACCTCGGGATGTAGTGACCATTCTGTGGGTACTATCTTGTTCTTCCGGGATAGGTAATCTGCTAGTATATTTAGCTTGCCCGGAATGTGTCTTACTTCGATCTTGCAACTCACTGAGTCTACCAAGGCATATAAACGTGTAACCTCCTTCAGTAAAGGCTGAGATCTTGTGCCTCCTTGGTGCTGTATGTAAGTGACCACGGTTGAGTTGTCTGTAGCTATCTTCACTGACGAGTGGTGTAGACGATCTAGCCAAGCTGTTAATATATATATCGCTAGATATATCGCTCTCATTTCTAGACAGTTGATGTGCAACTCTTTCTCTTGGGAGGACCATTTCCCTTGAATGGTGACATCGTCCATATGGGCACCCCAACCCTCTCCTGATGCATCTGTGTAGAGTTGATGTAGGGGGGTGGGGTAGTTTAGTGGAATACCTGGCATGACATTTTGACGATCTAGCCACCAAAGGAGTTCTGAGATTCGAACTTCTGGGGGTTGGATTAGTGCTTCCAGCTCTAGGTTCTTGGTGGTGTTCATCCAAATCTGCAAGGACCGCAATTGTAGCCTGCCTCTGTAGGTTAGGTCTTGGATAGATGTGAGCGTGCCTAGGCAAGACATCCACCACCTTCTCGACTTGACGGGCTGATCGAGTGCGCTCGTAATCATGTGCTGTACCCTTGCATATCTGTCCTCTGGGGGTGCGACTATGCCCTTGTCGAGAATAAATCTTGCGCCTATGTAGGTGATGGCCTGTGTGGGTACTAGCTCTGATTTTTGAGAGTGAACCAGGAAACCTAAATGTGTGAGAAGTTGGATGAGACACACTGTGTTTAGACTGAGTTGTGATTTGTCCTGATCGACCGATAGGAAATCGTCTATATATCCGTGCAGCCCTATGAGCTTCATATGGGCGAACCCAATGATGGGATTGGTGATCCTGGTGAATAACCATGGGGCGATGGAAATGCCGAATGGTAGTACCCTGAACTGGTATCTCTGACCGTTGACAGCGAATCGTAGGTATCGACGATGGCTTGGATGGATGGGGACGTGAAGATATGCGTCTTGGAGATCTATGCTTATCATCCAATCTGCTTGTCTTAGGGAATTCTTCAACTTCTTTATAGATTCCATCTGAAATGTGGGTGGTTTTGTTCAGAGTTTTTAGGTCTATTATTAATCTCATCTCTGAAGAATTCTTCTTCGGTACCAGAAAAACTGGGGAGTAGAATCCGAGGGTGGTGTCTGACTCCTCTAGGGTGCTGATAGCTCCTTTTGTGAGTAATTTTTGCATGGCCACTTCTGCTGCGATTAGCTTGGGTCCTGATAGCTGGAATCGGGGTCCGGTAGGATGAATGACTAGTTTTGGTCGTTTTAAGAAGTGAAGTTTGTAGCCTCTTCTTATTACTTCGAGTAACCATGAGTCGTCTGTGATGGTCTCCCAGTTGTCTGCGTACTGCATAAGACGGCCCCCGACAGGCCCTGGAATAGGATGTGATTTGAACTTGGGAAGTCTTGAGTCTATGTTTGTAAGATTGGCTAGTTCGACTGGATTTGGAATAGACGTGTCCTTGGTCTTCCGTAATGCTAAATCGTTGTCCGTAGGGCAGGCAAAGTCGGAAGGATCTGGATGGGTCTGTAGATTTATGGTGAAGTCATCTCCGGAGGGGGCCCCTACGGGAACTGCCTCTTCCTCTGCCAAGTCCTTTCTGTGAAGTGGGAAAATCAACTTTGGAGCTCTTGTACCTGGGTTGATACGATCTGTTTCTCTGTGTAGAGGCTTGAAAAGAATCCCGGTTGGGCTGTTCACGTCGGGGTCCAGGACTCCGTCGCTGGGGTCGAGTAGCCGCCGGTTGTCTCTGTAACTTGGATGCTAATGAGATGGTGGATTCCTGAAATCTCTGGTTAGTTGAAGAGATAATGGCTTCCTTCAACGACTTCAGACTACCGTTGAAAAGCTGCGATGACGTAATGGGCTGTGACATCATGGATCTCTTTAAGGGGTCTGGCATCACATGATGAACTTTCTGAAGTAAGTGTCTTCTTTGCATGAGCAAAAACTGCGATGACATCCATACTTGAGCTGATAGGAGGTCTTCCTGCATCTTCAGTATGTGGTCTAATGAGCTGTGGATAAATCCCGTCCACTGACTAGTCATCTCCGTGGAAGTATCTAAGGGAAGATCTTCGCTCTGGTTGCACTGTGGTATGACATGGCGAATACCAGCTGCTAACCAGTTGATGTAAGAACTGGTATTCATCATTTGTCTATTGACCCTATCTAAGTTCTTGATCTTGGACATATCAATGCGCATATTGGGGTTAGGTTTCTTAACCAGATCAAAGTAATCTTCGTCAATGCTAGGCTGTAGTGAGAACGGATCATCATGTGTTTTGTAAGCAGATTTAATAAATACAGGCCTCAGTTTAGCACTAGGTCCCGCTGAACAATTCAATTGATTTTCAGTTCTCTTGATGACGTCATCCAAATATGACTGAGGGGGAAGCGTATGGTATGGTTCGGTCCCTTTATCGGGTCCCTCATATCCTGCCCGTTCAATCAAGGGTTTAACGGGTGTACTGTCCTGATCTGGTTTTAATGTGGGCATTAGTTCATAAAGTTCTGCTAAGATGTCTCTAAGGGAGTAATTGTTTGATCTATAATCCTCCTCTATAGCAGTGTCCCCATAGCCTGAATACTCCGGTGTAGATCGGCACCCCCTACTCTGGCTGTGCTGGGTGTGGGTCGTATGGCTGAGGGTATCGTAATCCCGGTCGTCTGATTTACGACAAGCTGTGCGAGAATCACGTGATCTATAACTGTATAGTGATGTCAAATTTCTCTCGCTTTCTTCGCCCGTATAACAGGACTGTGTGGCAGTATGAGAGGGTGCACGCTTAGGATTACTATCCTGATATGCACGAGCTTTGTCAGTGCGTCTATCATAGTGGCTTGACGGTGACTGGTGCGTATTTCTATGCATACTTCGGTGTGAAGACCGTGATTCACGATGATCCCTATGGTATGCGTGGTAGGGAGAAGATCTATGAGATTCTCGGTCTCTTAGTATAATTCTCCTACTGTCCTCATAGTCTGATTCAGCGTAACCTTGCTTTACATGTCTGCTGTATGAGGGTGTACTGCCATATTCAGCCTTAGATCTCTGTTTACTCTCGTGATCGATCCCTGATTGGCCAAGCCGGGTTTGATTAACTGATTCTTTTAGATCTGAGATTTCTCGAGACATAGATTGCATGCGTGTGTCAATCATAACAGACATAGAATTTGTTATTCTTTCCGTGAACTCATTTACGTTAAAGGGGGAACGCGGCAGAGGGTGAAAGTCGTTAGTTTCTGTCCAAACTCGACGATCGACCGTACCAGACGTTGCCGGATGCAAGTTAGAGGTACTTTCTGATTGACCAGTAAAATGCATCTGCTCCTCAACATTATAGGGAGAGTGGGATGAGCGACGTGGTCTCTTCTCCTCATAAGTTGAGATGGCGCCCTCGCGCGACACTCGCTTGTCACCCACGTGATTAATTTTTGCTGCCTCGGGCTTAATCACTTGTTTTCTTGATGTAGATGCTCTAGTGACTTTTTTTATAATCGGGATTTTTGATCCATGCCTTGGAGAGCTTGTCAAATTTTTCTTTTGACAGATGCTCGCAATAACTGCACCTTGACTTCTGTGTACAGCTGCTTTTCTTGCATGCGAGACATCTAGGGTGAGGATCCCCCGGAGCTTGGTGTTGTCCACAGCCCGAACAGACAGGTGTCTGTTTATGAGATGAAGATCTCATCCCACAACACTTTTCTTAACTAATTACTTACTAGAGACTCCGATCTTCTATACCCCCGTTCTGCTTGTAGAACTGCTCTTTGCTTGTAATCTATGAAGCTTGAGACGATCTAATGCTTGTAGTGTGGAACGCAATCACGTGTTCGGATGTGCAACAAAAAATTGTTTCCTTGTTGTCATCAGGACACACAGGAAAGAAGTGACTAGATTCCCGCCTTGCGCATGCGCAGTGGCGCCTCTGGCAAGGGATAGGGTTTCCCTCACAACTATGGATATGTTGGCAGTGTAGTGGACGTCTGTTGAAAATTTATAAAAAATTTATAGTGTGGTTCTCAGCATAAACAGGAATTTATGGCACTGATGTGATAGAGGTGAGGTATTCACAAGAATTATGTCCTTTCTATGCCTCTCCTATTGACCAATCAGATTCAACCTCTCATATCACTTGCACAAAACGGTGGCGCCCAGTCAAGACGATCTGATCGATAATCAAGATCTATATTGTGATAAAACGAGTCTTACATCGCGAAGTGCATCAAATCACGTGAGCACCTTGATTAAAAACAGGAAAAGATTTAGAAAATATCTGTTGACAACGAGTTAGCGGTGCACATGCTTTGCAAATCCTGCAGTCGACCGAAATCTGCATGACACTTTACGATCCGGATTTCGATTTCGTTGCACGATTTTGATTGGACTATGCATAGACTCGTTAGTCCAGCCAAAATGTAACTCCATAATACCAGCCTAGTTCGGCAAGGGTGGAAACTGGACTTTTATAGTCAGTTAACCCACTTGGCTCGGGAAGATGGTCCTCTTTTGTATATATGCATATATTATTATGTTAATATGGACAATGGTAAAATTCATTATCACAGTTTAAGTGCTTGTTTCGCAGTGGAATGAAAAATGAAAAAATAAAGTTTTGTAATCACCTTTTATTATCCCACAATTAGTATTTACATTCAAAGCAATTAAAGGCAAAACAGTACACGAATATTGTAGTATTTCCTTTTTCTAAAGCAGTCCTAATGTGACTGAAGGTTAAACTGTATGTAACCAACGGTCCATATAACCATATATTCTAACATCTAGCCACCACGATGGTTGGTGCTAGACTCCTTTAAAGCATTATTCACATCCTTTTATATCAAACATTCATGAAAATCACGTGCATTTCAGTGTTCTCCGCGAAGCTGAATGATACTCCTTAACACTGAAATCACGTGCACCGTAACATCATTCCGCGAAGTAAATGACATGGTTGTATTTTTACTACACAAACAGTTCTTCAGTCCAGTGCTATTCAAAATGTATGTAAATCTGCTTTGTGATGAATGAAGCATGGCAATAAATGTATGCATCTGATTCTTCATTTGTTCTGTATTCTTTGATGAGAATGAGTTTCGTTAATGATGATCACTCTCACAGATTATTTGATAAGAGGATAGGACTTTAACTGGAGAATAGTTATGAAAAATATATATATAAGTATAGGCGGTCTGTGCACATGTGGTGAAACTGATACCTCATTGATTTGATAATCAGGACTTGGAAATCATAGTCTGTCATTAAATTGATTTTAAAATATATGGTTTTGACTGTAGTACGTCCTGACATGATAATATTATGTTGTAAACAACTTATCCTATCTTATGTTAAGTAAAACAATTATTGATAACTTCCTGAATTCCAAATGTTCAATGAACAGAATTATTCAAAGCTCTGGCGTGAGACAACAATAAATTAGATGTTACCAAAGATTGTCCATTTTATGATCTTAGGAACATGTCGGCGCACTTACATGTGAGCCGTCTTGACGACTGTCTGTTTTATAATTAAATGGCAGCTGCCATCCAGCCGAATACTTAATCTTGAGGCCTAGTATTGTCTTGTCGAGTCAAGTGAGGGTCTCTCTCTCACCTTAGGGAGAATGTGACTGTAAAAGCCCCTCGCTAGACAGACAAGTAGTGAATGTTTGAGGTAAGTTTATTATTTATTATATATAGTTTAAACTCAATAGATAATTCATAGTCTTTTTATTGTTCAAATTACTAATAAAACATATTTTAACTTGTTCCTTCTAAACAAACTTCCAAACCATTCCAAACATTTCCTGTGTTGGAAATATGTTTGGAAATGTTGCCAATCCAATTTTGGATTTTCCGTAAAGATCGATCCTTCCAAGCTTTGGAAAGGTTGGAATGAGCGATCTTTACAAAGCAACCCAACGTTCATTTCAAAGTGGAATGGACGCTCCTTGGTCTTGTGCATGATATAAGTGTATTCCCTTT
Source organism: Haliotis rufescens (assembly GCF_023055435.1). Lineage (NCBI taxonomy): Eukaryota > Metazoa > Mollusca > Gastropoda > Lepetellida > Haliotidae > Haliotis > Haliotis rufescens. The sequence continues at coordinate 3,101,986 of NW_025964383.1, forward strand.
GTTTTAGTAAACCTAGACATGTAAACATTCACTTTTGACATATCCATTAATCAATCAATGTATTTTCTGTTAATCCTTTGATGACTAGGAACGATCCGTTGATTTACAAAAAAGTAAATCAACTGATCATTCATCTCTTGCTGGGCTGCCACGTGCATACATAACACACATTTCACCTCACTTCAAACCTGTATTTAGATTGAATAATTACCCCAGACACAATAAATGCCAAATGGGAATCTTTGTCAGGTAATCTGAATGGTACTACCACTAATTAGGGCTCCGAGCCGAATGGATGGAAGCCCTATTGTAATCGTTCGATTTATTATTATTATTAGGGCACCAAGCCGAAAGGCTGTAGAGCCCTATTGTAATCATTCGATTTATTATTAGGGCTTCGTGCCTGAAAGGCAGAAGACCTATTGTAATTACAAAGATTATTATTATTTATTATTCCGCCGTTTTTTGTACCAGAGCTACAAAAGCCACCAGTAGCCAGAATCGCTCCAAAATCAACAGCAACATGGACACCAATGTGATGCAGTGCCCAGCAAAAACCAAGGCCATAGGCCCAATGGCTAAGGGCAGATAACTCATCAAAGTTTCAACTTCAGCAGCAATAATCTTCGAAACTAATTGTCCAATGACTTCCAGATTTGCCATGCGGCAGCGCAATCAGATGCCCATCATTTTGTACTGCAGGACCATGGTAGCTACAACGCACCGTTTGGCAGCCATATTGGATTGAAGCTTTTCCACATGCATTTTAGCACTTTTCTCACCACTTGGCCGCCAAAACTATCTCCTCTGAAACTACCAGAGCAAAGGCTTCAAAACTTTGCATGCTTGGTCTCTAAGCACCACACTACAAACTATCTTTTGATATCTCCTTTAATAGCCGCCATATTGAATGCTACTTCCGGCCGAAATTTGTCACAAACATAATGCATGACTTTGCAATTACGTGTTTACATAGAATCTTATCATGCAAAGTAGTTGCAGCTGAACATTTTCTGTTCTTGAACACATGGCAAAAGTCACGTGGTTTGGTGGCCATATTGGATTGAACACGTTTATAGCGGATTTGTCATTTTATGCTGGGTTCGCCTCTTCCGCAATCATTTTCTCTGCCTGTATCAGCCACAGTACTTTCAAAATTTGCACATATTTTCTCCATAGTTCAAACATCAACACATTAGAACCGTTTTCACATATCTCGATTTGTTACGGAAATATAAGAGTTTGCTTCTGATGAAAATACTGTCCTAAATATGTTTTTGAAAAGAATATATCGTCATTGGTTTCGCATAGACATAGTTGTAAATTGGCAGTATATAACAACTTTGTTTGTCGCACATATTTTGTTCTTAGATGCATGTCAAAATGTAATTAGTTTAGCGGCCATATTGGATTCTGGAAATTTATCTGCAAACAGCACATCTGCCCAGGTTCTTCGTGAATCAACGTTGAAAAGTGACATGACGCATCAGCATAGCAAGCTGAACAAGTTTTGTTCTTAGTGACTTGTGAAAAGTTGAGTCATTTGGCGGCCATGTTGGATTGAATGCATCAATTGATTAAAAACGGCATAAAACAGCATATATCTCAGACACTATGGACCCAATAGCTTTCAAATTTTACATGCGACACCGTCATAAGATACTGATCATTTTACCCCCAGACTAAAAATTGATAAATTCAACCGTTTGGCCGCCATCTTGGATTTAAGATTTCTTCTTTCAGGTTGCCATGGAAACACAACTTGAGGCCCAAATGGGTTGATTTTCACAGCATGAGTAGCTACAGACCATATGAACATTTCTACAAAGTAACAGCACTGTACATTGAACGGTTTATGAGTAATGCTAAAAAAACGTTTTTGGCGGACAGACCTGCGGACGGACGGCGGACATAATATTCTCCAAATCTGAATAATACGAATGATACATCAAGTCAGGGTTAAGCACAAACACCAATCGCTACCACCATACACGCAACTACAGTCACGTTTCAGGTCGCCCCGAAAAGGCATAAAAAAGTACACAAATGACCTTGACCCCGTCACCTTGGTGACCTTGGGTTTTTCGAAATGTTTTTTGTCTTGCTACCCGATTCCGGTGTCAAAACTGCCAAAATCGCTCAAATAACGATTTTTAATTAGGGCTTTGTGCCTGAAAGGCAGAAGACCTATTGTAATTACAAAGATTATTATTATTTATTATTCCGCCGTTTTTTGTACCAGAGCTACAAAAGCCACCAGTAGCCAGAATCGCTCCAAAATCAACAGCAACATGGACACCAATGTGATGCAGTGCACAGCAAAAACCAAGGCCATAGGCCCAATGGCTAAGGGCAGATAACTCATCAAAGTTTCAACTTCAGCAGCAATAATCTTCGAAACTAATTGTCCAATGACTTCCAGATTTGCCATGCGGCAGCGCAATCAGATGCCCATCATTTTGTACTGCAGGACCATGGTAGCTACAACGCACCGTTTGGCAGCCATATTGGATTGAAGCTTTTCGACATCCTTTATCATGTGCTATTGTGGTAGCCCATCTCCTGACGAATACAGAACACTAAACCGTTTGACTGTAGCTCAATTGAGAAGGATGTTACAACATGTTAAAGAGGGAAATCTTTGGGACCCGTCCATAAACTTGCCATATAGCAGAACTTTAAACACTTGTAACTCGGCTAAAACTGGTCCGATTTCAACCAAATTTCGTGTCTTTGTATACACTGGGCTTGTCCATGGCCATGTTTAATTCTAGCGACATAGAATTGAAAGCTACGGAAAGAAAAATGAAACAGAATTCATCTATAACAACCTTTAACTTTTACCTATTGTACCTCACCAGACCATCCAATAGCTGTCAGACGAGGCACTCTTTAGTATATATGCAGTTCGATATTGAAATGCATTCACAAAATCACAATACAGCAAACTGTGATCTGACTCTGCGAATGTCATTTTGTGGGGAAAACAGTGGTATTTTACGACACTTCAAACTTGTTCAGTAAAGACGCACAAAGAAGCGTCCTTGCTCTTGGCGCTGTACGCTATAGCATTGTCTGTAAACCTGTGGTGTAGGTTTGTGGATTTCATAAACAAGTACGTGGTCTTTGTGTATAATTTCCAGCGAACTGCGAATGTGTTTATCCGCTATCGACTACGGAGATAACTTGTCAGTCTCAGTGAAATAGAGTGTACATACTGAGCGTAAACAACGCAAGCAGAAACGGACTATAGACATATATGATTAGAAAGAAATGAAAGAAGCTGCAGTAAAATATCGGCATAAGCCCCGTTCACCGCATTTCAATCAACTCAGAACAGTAATGAACGTGCACGGAAGGGCCTTCTCCAATAGGCATACTTATTTCTTGAATTAATACCGACCCCGTGCGGTCTGTGATGTGATTGTTGTGCCCTGTTTCCTGGTGAACTGCAACTGTGTTCTATCGCTATGGTTTACAGATGTCAGCAGAGACTTACTGCCTAAGGCCAGAAGTTAACGTTTGCAGAAACGGACTATAGAAATCACGTGTCAACATGCTGATTCGGTTGTCCTTTAAAGTTGAATTCCCGGCACTAATGCAAGGTCGTGCGCTGACTACCTGACCCCATTTGGCAATACACACCTTGACGATATAGTCTATCTGCTTCCCTAATAGCAATAGGGATGGGTAAATTGGGGTACACTGGTGCACGAGTCACGGTAACGATATGGCGAGACAATGGTAGCGCTTTAGCGCGGAAACTGACACCAGGCGATACCCTTAGTAAACTGTATTGTTTCCCAGGTCGTGTATTGGCTGTGTGGCCCCATCCTCCTCTCGACCGATACAAACTGTGAATATATAGTGCAAAGCGCCCAACATGGAGAAACGGACTATAGAAATCACGTGCCCGCATTTTGTCGTATTCGGCTATCACTGAACGTGGTATTCTCGGCAAGGCGACAAGATTATTGTCTCGCGCGCGACAGAAGTGGCTTGATCATGTCATATCATATCTGCATTGTAGAAATTGGCGCGAATTCACAATACACACTCTCAATAGGGAAGCATCGTGAAATAAACCAAGAATTGCGCATGCATGTGATTGACTTCACAGCGTGTCAGTTTGCCTTAGACCCATGTGGATGGGTCAGTCGAGTGCATATTGGAGCTTGTACCACGGTAAGGGTATAGTGAGACAGCGGAAGCGCTGTAGCGGGTTAATGAAGTTGCGCGTGGGGGTCCGTCCTACAGGCAAAACATGACCTACATCTCGCCCGAGAACACCTCCTTCATAAATCATTTTCAGACTCTGGGATTTGAGGTGAGTTTGTGACTAAAAGTTTGATATCGCTGTACTCTCGGATAATTTTTCTATCTTTTCACGTACTTGTCATAATTTTATTACAACAACTTAAGGCAATAACAGACCGATTTTACGTTCACTTCATGTTTCGACGTAAGCAATTTCTATAGTCTGTTTCTGTATGGACTTTCCAGTTGTGTGAAAAACGCATAACAGAACCAGACAACTTGAACGACAGAATGCATGGATCTAATGCAGTATTTCCATGTATAAACAGTTTACCCATGGGCCATTTCAACCAAACTCGGATCAGCAATGTCTGATCTGTTTATGTTTTGTTTGTTAAGAGTTGGTGAGTTGCCATTGATGTTATTTAGGTAGAAGATGCGGTATAGAGTACTGTAATAGGCAGTGCAGATTTTGTAATTTACAGGAAATTGAAGATGAGTTTTATTTTATGATTGTCTGTCCATGTTACAGATATTTAAGAAATAAGTATTACCTATTTATTACTCTTCCAATCCTACTTTATTTAAATATAATACACTATTATCTTGTAACGGCACTAGTATTGTAACTAATTGTGTTAAGTATATATTGGAAACAATGTCCCTCCCATTTGATAATGATTGCAACATGTAATTCTGAAGGTAGTATTTAGTGATAAGCCGATCAGGTCCAAAAGTTGAATTACCTTTAAGTTTAGTAGTGGCCCGTTGAATGATTCAGTTTTCTAAGATAGTATATGCACCTTTCTGGTTGATATCTGTCAGCTTCGGCTTTACGAGTAGTGAACATAATAAGGTCAAGATAGTAATAGCTGTCAATATTTTCGAGACAGTGTGGAGCTTGACTTTAACGAGAAGACAAAGTCGTCAATAGCCCCGCCATTTTCAATATATGCATAAAATCACAACATAGTATATATGTAAACAACGAACAAACACAAATCCAATGACGTGAGTTGGAAATGATGGTACTTTTCAATACATTAATTTGCATTTGATAGCAATGTTACATATAATATTTGCTAAACCCTCAATTCTTATTCCATGACAAAATAGAATATATAAAGAATGCCTGAACTTATATATGTGGCTTTGTTTGCTTATCATGACTGTATTGTTACTTTGTCACCCAGTTTGGATTTAGTCAACCCTGCTAAAAAGCATAGGTTTCAAGGGGACTTATTTTAACCATGAATCCAAAAAGGGCTGTATGGTATGTGATATGCTTATACATTTCCATCTTGGAATATTGAATCACAAATACAACATGTGACCGTGGAAACGCAAACAAAGACAAACATAGAAACTCCCTCTATAGCATTAGGCACTAATTTAGAGTATTCCTGGTGTGTATACAACTGCGCCGGGTACATTACGTTGTTGCCCATGTAGTGCATAACAGCCCACACACTATTCTCGGCTACAGCTGTTGATACTGGCGGTCGTATTGGCGGTCAATGCGGTCTTCAATTGTCAAGTGGGCAAATGGAGTTACCACATTTAAAATGCCAAACATGGAACATCGCCAAAACTGACAATTTTTTTCTCACTCAAAACGGACCACTTAAATATGATTTTGCTAATAAAGACCATATAATAATCAGATACAGTAGTGCACATATCGTCCCTGATACCAGAAGTGACTTATAAGACAACTGGAAATGCTTCATTACTTACGGCCATTAAGAACTCGGTTTCATTGTTCTAGTTCTCTGTGTATCCCAAGTGGGTTATTGTGAATGGACTTCCTGGAATGTAAACCAGGATCCGCTACTATAAAGCAGTAACGCACGAAGCCCGAAATCGCTGCTTGCAGCTATATTTATTATTAGGGCTCCAAGCCTGAAAGGCTGTAGAGCCCTATTGTAATTGTTGTGTTTGTTATTATTATTATTATTCCGCCGTTTTTTGTACCAGACCTGCAAAGACAACCAGTGGCCAGAATGGCTTCAAAATCGACAGCAACATCGGCATCAACGTGACGCAGCAGCCATAAAAAATCCAAGGCCATAGGCCCAATGGCTAAGGGCAGATAACTCATCAAAGTTTTAACTTCAGCAGCAATTATCTTCGAAACTAAATGTCCAATGACTTCCAGATTTGCCATGCGGCAGCGCAATCAGATGCCCATCATTTTGTACTGCAGGACCATGGTAGCTACAACGCACCGTTTGGCAGCCATATTGGATTTAACTGTTTTTGGCACTTTCTTTCACCATTTTTCTCAGTACTTGTCTCTCAAAATCTGCTCAGCTCAAACTACCAGCTCAAAAGCTTCCAAACTTTCCATAATTTGTGTCCAAGTACCATACTAACAACTTCCGAGAAAACATACTTAGGTCAAAAGTCATACGTTTTCCTGATACCTCATGTCCTGGCGATTCCATAACACCAAACCGTTTGACTGTCGCTAGACGGACAATGAAACTACATCGTTTTAAACATGGCACTCTTTCGCCAAGGTCCATAAACTTGCCATATAGCACAACTCTAAACACTAATATTTCGACTATTACTGGGTCGATTTCGCCCAAATTTCGTGTGTATGTAAACTGGGCCTGTTCATAGTCATGCCTAATTGTAGCCACGTCGTTTTGAAGGATGGGAAGAGGAAAATGTGAACAGAATTCATCTATAACAACAAATTTTAACCTATTGTACCTCACCATATCATCCAATAAATGTCAGACTAGTCACGCTTTAGTATTTCAATATGCAGTTCGATAATGAAATGCTTTCACAAAATTCCACGTTTTACATACAGCAAACTGTGATCTGACTGTGAAAATGTCATTTTGTGGGGAAAACAATCAGATTTTACGACACTTCAAACTTGTTCAGAGACTGAAAGAAGCGTCCTTGCTCTTGACGCTATATTCGGTAAATCTGTGGTATATGTTTGTGGATTTCATAAACAAGTACGTGGGCTGCATTGTTCCCAAGGTCTTTTGTTTGCGTTTGACCCCATCGCCTTTCTCGGTTAATACAAACTGTGAACACATGATCCATTACCACCTAAATACTAATTGCTTCAATGGGCACTCAGGATAGATGATATGTATAAGAGTGTACAGTAGTGCTTATATCATTCCCGATACCGGAAGTGACTTATGAGTCAACTGGGATAATTGTCTTAAAAGTAATCACCTTGAGCCATTAAAAACTCATTTTCATTGGTTAAGTTCTCTGTATAACCAAAGTGAGATATTGTGAAATGCACTACCATGAATGTAAACAAGCATCAGCACTTATATTTGATATCGCTTGGAGCCCGCATCGTTGCTTGCAACTATATTTATAATTTATTATTATTAATTATTATTAATTATTCTGCCGAATTTTGTACCAGACCTAGCAAAATAACCACTGGCTCGATTTTGTTCAAATTTTGTGTGTTTGAAGACCGTTGGGTACTAGTGCCCCCCAAAAGGCCAAGGCCGTAGGCCCAATGGCCAAGGGCAGATAACTGAAATACAAGTATTTTTTTACTATATATTTGGCCCTGCTGCTCCACAACCGCTTGTCTGATTACTTTCATATCTTGCATGTATCTGCTGCTTCAGTTCCTTGATAAATTTTTTTTTTTGACTTTGGTCATTGATCACTTGGTTTGGCAGCAATATTGGGTTCAAGGTTTTCACAGGTGTTTTGGGGTACCTGTCTTCAAATCCCTACTCCTCTGAAACCCCTGCATGAAATGCATTCAAACTTTCTGAGAATTGTCTCCATACACAACACTACAAATTGTCTTAAGCGATTTCGGATATCTTTTTTGGTTGCGGCCATATTGGATTCAAGGTTTTTACAGTTTTGTTTGGGTACCTGTCTTCAAATCCCTACTCTTCTGAATCCCCTGCATGAAATGCATTCAAACTTTCTGAGAAGTGTCTCCATACACAACACAACAAATAGTCTTTGGGATATCTTTTTTAGTTGCGCCTATATTGGGTTTTGATTTTGATGAATTTTTCACCGAAATACTGAATAAATGGCTCAGAAAACATAGGATTAACTTCCTTTCACTGTCAAGTGTCTTCTGCATTATGTTTACTACCCTTGAAGATGAGGGTTAGAATTGGTCTTCAGCAATTCATGCTTGTCTTAATTTAAGAGGCGATTATCGGGATTCGAACATTTTCTGGGTGGTAAAGGGGTTTCGAACACTCTTGTTAACTCTGGCACATGCCAATTTCGTAGCAGTGATGTCCTGCAAATGATGACTATCTTTTGAGGGAGTTGGTACAAGCAAACCCTTTTAGGATTCGAACATGAGGATTCGAGGTCGGAAATGGGTTAAGAACTCACTGGGACTCATGTGGTGATGTCTCGCAAGCGGTTCCTTACGTTTGACAGCGTTGGTACAAGCAAACCATATGCGAATTCGAACATGGACGGCGTCTGAAATGGGTGTAGAACACCCCGGGACGTTATGGGACGTGTCAAAGCGATTTCTCGCAAGCGTTTCTTTATGTTTCACGGCGTCGGTACAACCAAACCATTTGGGGATTCGAACATGGACGAGGTCGGAAATAGGTTCGGCACTTTATCTAAGCAATGCGACAGAAACCCAGGGTCCTGACAAAGTCAGAATGCTTATCCGTTTGACTGAAGCTCAAATGACAAAGACGTGACAGCCTGTTAAATAGTAACCAAGCTGAAAGGCTGAAAAGCCCTAGTGATATCGTTCGATTTAATATTATTATTATTCCGCCGATTTTTGTACCAGAGCTAGCAGAATGACCACTGGCTCGATTATGTTCAGATTTTGTATGTGTATGGAGACTGTTAAATACTAGATTCTGCCAAAATCCCAAGGCCGTAGCCCCAATGGCCAAGGGCAGATAACTGAAAAACAAGTATTTTTTGTAAGATATATTTTGCCTTATTAATCTGCAACCGCTTGTTTGATTACTTTGAAAACTTGCATGTGTCTGCTGCTTTGGGTGAGTGACATTTTTTGTTCTTTGACTGTGGTTATTAGTCACGTGGTTTGGCAGACATATTGTATTCAAGATTTTCACAGGGTTTTTTGGGTATATGACTTCAAATCCAATCTCCTCTCAACCCACTACATGAAATGATTTCAAACTATCTGAGAATTGTCTCCATACATAACACATCAAACTCTGTTGGCCGTTTTTGGATACCTTTCTTAGTGACGGTCCTATTGGATTTTGATTTTGATGATATTTTGCACCGAAATTTTACTTTAAAGATCATATCTTGTAAAGTTCTCCACCGAAACTATTGAAAGTTGACATGACATTATCTTTTGTTCTTGGTTGTATCAACGCGTGTCGGTGTTGACGTTGATTAATTAATAATTTGCATACTCGTATATGTAAGGGGCCGACGTATGGTTCCTGTAGGAAGTGACAACTTGGAGACGATGGCTTGCAGTATATACAGTTTTACTTTATACATGTAGATAGATACATACAAATGACACTATGTGCCAAGTCAGCACATAGTGGTAGTGCTTGTTGTCTTGGTGCCCCGGAGCACCCAGCCTAACCCTAGCTAGGCTAAGGGTAAGACCTTTCTTTTCCCCCTTCCTCTTTTCTCCTTTCTCTCTCTCTCTCTCTTTCAATCATTCTGGACCAAGGCTTATATAGCCAAGGTCACCTGACATTTAGTAAGTAATAAATATAAATGTAAACAGTAAATCATCAGTGACATACTTGCACATCCTGTTCAGGATGACAGACGGTCGATGTACACAAAAATGGGGATTAACAATTAGGATTAGCATCTTATAAATAACAGCAATTAAATGTTTCAAGGCATATAGATGTCATGGCTCCAGGGTAATGAGCCTTTGCAATTAAATGTTCTTCAGACAATGGGTGTCGTAAATCAGTCGCTATGACAGTTGCATGCTAAAAGTAACACCGCTTGGTGGTAATGTTTGATTAATATTTGGGACACCCCTGGAACACGCCAATTTCGTAGCGGCGATATCCGGTGACTATTTTTTTACGGAGTTGGTACAAGCAATCCCTGTGAGGATTCGAATATATTTAAGGTCGGAAATGGGTTTGGAACAGACTTGGACACCCCAGCACACGACAATATCGTAGTTGTGATACCCTGCAAGTGGTGCCTACATTTGATGGATTTGGTACAAGGAAACCCTTTAAGGATTCGAACATGGACGTTTGTGCACAGTGTTACTTGGAGCCCGCCATTGCTGCTTGCAGCTTTAATTATACCTGTAATAAATTCATTAACTGAGCATCAATTGAATGACGACAAATACACAAGTGTAGAGTTATACCAGAAAATGTGGCTGACAAGGGAGCAGTAATTGTATTATGGACGCAATCCCAAATCTGAAAATGTTTTCACTGCATGGATATTTTTTTTATTATTAAAATATAACCATCATGGGTATTTCCAAATGACGACATTCGATGAGCTCCGCCGTTCTTTTTGTCCGTTTGTTAAGGCTGAAGAAATTAATTAACATGCGCCCTTTTTCGAAATCTTTGTAGATCACGGTTAACCAATCAGTGTTCAAAAATGAGTAAACAAATATTGCCTCCAAGTTTCTTTAGCTGTCCTTGCAGACGGTAGCCCAGTCTCTTGTCACGCTCAGTTGCATTGCGTATCATCCAGGTACTCACGGGAAAAAAAAATAACAAAGGCAACAACCAGTCCCGAGGAATTGCTTTAGATAAGTGCCCCTTTAATGTGGGAGGAAAGCCCGAAGTGATGTAGGTCTCAGACATTTACCACTTTGGTGAAACCCACGAGCACGGGTATGGTGCTGACAAACCTAGAAACATAATCGGGGCGGGCCGGGATTCGAACTCACAATCATAGGTTTATGGCGTGTCTAAGGGATGCAACTCTGCACAGCGAATCGCGGCGCCTTAGACGACTGGGCCAACCGTGCCCCCCCATATTTGTTAAAAGCAAAAGTCTTAGTTTGCAAGAAAATGTGAACAGTACCTGTCAAAACATTTACTGATATATTAATACCGGTACACTGGGGTGAAATAAAGGTGCTATTTGTTCTTGGCCAAACATACAACGAACTAGAAAGTGTTTTTACTCGTAAAAACATATTTCTCCCCCCACTCCCCTAACCCCCATTCATTCGTTTACTTCACGTTAAACCCCATCTCTTCATTCCCACCCTCCATTACTAAATAACAGTGACAAAAATAGAACTCCTAGAAATTTCAAACAACTAATGGGCACCACTTCAGGACTTGGTTAATATGTTACAACTTCATGAAATAATATTGAACAGTTTTTGAGTTATGGTCCGAAAACAAAGCTTACCCCCATTCAGAGTCTATGTTCAAGTTATCTCCATGGAAACGAGAAAAAATAAAAATGTCAAAAATCTCTAAATAGCAAAAGGCACCACTTCAGTGCTGGGTTAATGTGTATACAAAGTTTCGCGAAAAAATATTAAACGGTTTCCGAGTTATGGTCCGGAAACCAAGCTTACCCCCATTCAGAGTCTATGTTCAAGTTATCTCCATGGAAACGAGAAAAAATAAAAATGTCAAAAATCTCTAAATAGCAAAAGGCACCACTTCAGTGCTGGGTTAATGTGTATACAAAGTTTCGCGAAAAAATATTAAACGGTTTCCGAGTTATGGTCCGGAAACCAAGCTTATCCCCATTCAGAGTCTATGTTCAAGTTATCTCCATGGAAACGAGAAAAAATAAAAATGTCAAAAATCTCTAAATAGCAAAAGGCACCACTTCAGTGCTGGGTTAATGTGTATACAAAGTTTCGCGAAAAAATATTAAACGGTTTCCGAGTTATGGTCCGGAAACCAAGCTTACCCCCATTCAGAGTCTATGTTCAAGTTATCTCCATGGAAATGAGAAAAAATAAAAATGTCCAAAATCTCTAAATAGCAAAAGGCACCACTTCAGTGCTGGGTTAATGTGTATACAAAGTTTCGCAAAAAAATATTAAACGGTTTCCGAGTTATGGTCCGGAAACCAAGCTTACCCCCATTCAGAGTCTATGTTCAAGTTATCTCCATGGAAACGAGAAAAAATAAAAATGTCAAAAATCTCTAAAGAGCAAAAGGCACCACTTCAGTGCTGGGTTAATGTGTATACAAAGTTTCGCGAAAAAATATTAAACGGTTTCTGAGTTATGGTCAGGAAACCAAGCTTACCCCCATTCAGAGCCTATGTTCAAGTTATCTCCATGGAAACGAGAAAAAATAAAAATGTCAAAAATCTCTAAATAGCAAAAGGCACCACTTCAGTGCTGGGTTAATGTGTATACAAAGTTTCGCGAAAAAATATTAAACGGTTTCCGAGTTGTGGTCCTGAAACCAAGCTTACCCCCATTCAGAGTCTATGTTCAAGTTATCTCCATGGAAACGAGAAAAAATAAAAATGTCAAAAATCTCTAAATAGCAAAAGGCACCACTTCAGTGCTGGGTTAATGTGTATACAAAGTTTCGCGAAAAAATATTAAATGGTTTCCGAGTTATGGTCCGGAAACCAAGCTTACCCCCATTCAGAGTCTATGTTCAAGTTATCTCCATGGAAACGAGAAAAAATAAAAATGTCAAAAATCTCTAAATAGCAAAAGGCACCACTTCAGTGCTGGGTTAATGTGTATACAAAGTTTCGCGAAAAAATATTAAACGGTTTCTGAGTTATGGTCCGGAAACAGTGGGAACGCCGACGCCGACGCCGACGCCGACGGGAACCGTGCCAAAAACAATATGTCTCCCTCCATTCTGGGGGAGACATAATGATATGCCAGCCATCATGTTTTGCAATAGAATGTGCTAAGAAGAAATCACAAAAGTAGATGTAACTGGAAAGATTTGGTGTGATGTGAAACTTGCATAATTATGTTTCTGTAAAAATCTGAATATATGGAACTTTGTAAACAGAAGACAAGTAGCAATAATTACAAGAAAGCAATTGCATTAGATGCAAAAAAGGAAGCAACACCATTTTTACCTATTCCTAAATGCTGAAAAACCGTCCCATCTGAACCATTTTAACGTGACCACATCAGATGACAGCTGACCTCACACATGCACAATGTAGTACACATTTGACACATAAAGTTCTATGCCTTAGGATACTTTATTAACAGATTAAATATATCATATCAAGTTAGGGAAAACACATGCCAAGTTGGAGTACAACTTTGAAACAGTGAGCCCCAGTGAGCACTTCTGCTTTATAGGGACAGTACGTCCACGGTTCAGTGTTTGCAAATCATGCTGAAATATTATTGGAGTTTGATGTCACAATTCAATTCTCAAACCAAAACAGTAGAGCTCCACACAGCGAACCTGACAACGCAAGCACTGTGCAGAGCAAACTGGCTTCACTATTGTTTTTCTGTTAGAGGCAATTTAAAGTGAAAGCTTGTGTGTTCTTCTTATGGATGAGCTACAAAATACTCACTGCTAGCTTGATTAGATTAGAAGCCACTGTTTATGAAAGCCTAGCTAGATTACAATATAAATACCGTATTCAACCCAATAAGCGCCCCTCCCCCAATAAGATAAATAAATCACCAGACATGTTGATTTACCGTTTAAATTGAATTTTTTGTTCAGCTAGGCATTGTTTTATATCCAGGGATTAAGATTTACCTTGTGTATTTTCTCGTAAACTAAGCCGGACACAGCAATCAGCTGTACACACGTTTTCTTGGAATCTACCGGTGATTCGGTCAAGACACACCCAATGATATAACTTTACAGGATTTTAAATGCAAGGATCGGCAAAAGTTGTATTTGAAACTATTTTCTTAGCAGGAATAATATATTCCAATATCTTGTTAATTTAGATGCAGCTTTTACTAAACATATTTAAAATAATAATAATCCTAAGCGAGGCGGCTGACCGCTATTGCCGGGTATTATTTTTTACGTGGAACCAGTCTGACCAGTCACCGTCAAGGCTCCCATGCACGTGATCACGTGATCGCGTGATCGCGAGAATTACGTGTTGCCATAGAATCGTTCAACAAAAATAAATATGACTTTTAACGAATCAAAGTATGGCATTTATGATATATGTATCCATTCTCTGTCAACTAAAGTTCGTTTCAAGTCGTCAATAGCGGTAATCTGACCGTGGTTGCTGTTAATAACGGTGAGTTGTGCGATCTTCCGATCGCTTCACACACGATTTCGCCAAAATTAATTAAAACAATATTAAAAGGAATTTTGAATAAAATTAATGAAATAAGTTACAAACATAAGTCCAGATATAGAAAGAACACTTTTTATAGCCAGGCTGTGTAATTACATGAATAATTTGCGAACTTCAGTATGGATTTGTTGACATGGTATTTCCGGTGTTACGTGCTCACAGTAATGTCTTTCCATGGGGGAAAAAACATCAAAACTCATTAATTCGTGTATAATGCGCACCCCCTTCTACACAGCTGTGTTTTTTGGAAAAAAAGTGCGCACTATTCTCAAGAAAATACGGTAAGGCTTACTGATGAATTTACGCCAATTTGACTCTGAATTGGTCCCAATAAGCGTCCACCCCTTCTGTCTTTTTTTAAGCGCCCTGGGAGCTTATTGGGTCGAATACGGTATGCCCCAGTCATATGAAGACAATCACTCTCCTAACCAGGGTTCCTTGCGGCCAGCTTCGTCAGCTCTGTGACATATAACACAGTTCATTCATTTTGGACGAGCCTACACATTTAGAAAAACATAACTTTCATTGAGAAAATATCCTAAAACATGAAAAACTATTTCCATTTGCTTTTTGATCCTCCACATGCTGCTATTTGAGAACAAGCAAAACCATCAATCACTGTGATGTGTAAAGCCATATTGTCATGCACCTCACAGCAGAACATTCCATCGTGGAATAAGGCAAGCAAAGCCAAGTTAGCTCGGGGTGGGGGGTGTTGCCTAAAGCTTTATCAGGATATAAGGTTTTTTTTGTATCTTCACACAGTGTTCCAACGTCATATAAACACATGTTGGTCCATTAGTGGTGTTCTGATGATTGATACGAAAATTGAATGTTTACTTTTTAATGTCGCAACACTTGGTTATGATTTGTAACAGTTGATAGTTTTTCCTTCTAAATTCATTATCATCGCCTTTCATTGTTGATAATCTACTCCAAGCGTAGATCTTAAAATAGCAATATTTACTGCCATTAATCTTGTCCTTACCAAAAGTTTTGGTGGAGTCACATTGCGGTCTGTAAATGTGCAATGAAGTCTGTGTTTCTTCCAAAACAAAATGGCTGCTGCTAATATTATGAATGATGCGAAGATCTACAATTACAGTAAACTACGTTTATAACAAACACACTTTTAATGAACTGACAGATATATAACAACTTTTTTGATAGTGATTGTGAATAACAGTACACATCTCTTCTTTAAAGTTCACTAGTCCTTAAAATGATAACCTATCGAAAATAATATTTAACTTGGCATATTTCTATTTGTCCTAATGATACCTTAACTATTGGACAGTTTGAAAGGACAGGACTAGTGCCAATTTCTGACGCTGTTAACTAAAAGTGAGTAAAGGTATTGTGCGAACTCCACTAGCATACTGCAACGACCTGTTCAATGGAAACAGAAGTCCATGACGCAAAACTGGTAGCCAGAACCCCAATCTCATGCACTAAACATGAACCAGAGACAGGAGGCGTATGTTGTAGTTAAGTCATGGTTAGAATGGGTCTTGCATAAGATAAAAAGTTTTATCTTCCAGCGCCGATAGGGGTCCGTAGCTGCTTGGGATAATCTTAGGGCGGGCATAAGGCATAGTAGGCAGCCTGGATGACCTGTTGTAGGTCCTAGAGCAGAAACGGTATAATGTTGATGGACGAACTTGTCTCATCTGTTAGCATAACTAAGGGACAGATTCTATCCGGAATTTTGGAAGAGTGTTCATGAAGTACTTGTTTAGGATCTTGTGATCTATGATCATTCTCATTTCGATAGGAATCTTCTTTGAAACCCAAACAGCTGTCTGCCCCCAGGAGTTTCTGAATGTCCTTGTCTTACGAGGCCTTGATGGCAAAATCGGCTGCATCAAACTTGGCTCCTTCCAGATGGAATCTGTGACCGGATACAACCTTAAGTTGGGTCTGAAAATGCAGCTTGTACCTGTGAGAGATGACATCTAGTGTCCCTAGTTGTCAGCAAAGTGTAGTAAACGACTTCCCACCGAGCCTATTGTCTGAAGTGTTCCCTCGCTATTTCGCTTTTCAATATAGCGCTAACTCAATTATAGCGGGCGGTAACGCATGGCTCTCAAACTTTACATTTTTATTAAACTCAGGTTTCACATTGACACACACTTTCCCCCTCCATCACAAAAATCATTACCAGCTGCTCACCGTGAGCACGTAACACAGGTAATACCAGTCAACAAATCCGAAATGAAGTACGCAGATTAATCCCTTTTTTATTATACTATCTGGTTATAAAAACGTGTTCATTTCTGGAGAAATCGTGCACCGACTAACTTATTTACAGCAACGACGAACAGATTACTTCTATCACCGCCTTGAAACAACCTTCAGTAGAATGGATACATTTATCATAAATACCATACTTTGACTTGTTAAAAGTCATATTGGTTGCAGTTTCACTATTATATGTCAACATAACATTTTCGTAATTGGAACGTTGCACGGGAAAAAAAGGTGACTGGTCAAGTTTTTCCATATGTAAAGAATATCAAGCAATAGCAGTCAGCTCAACCAAAGTGCTACGCCTATGGTTACAATTGTTTGAAATATATATGCTGCAACTAAAATAACACAATATTATAATATATCATTACTGCTAAAATAATGGTTTCAGATACAATTCTTCAGATCATTTCAAAATTCTTTGACCTTATATTATTTGGTATTTTCTAACAGAATCACCATTCAATTGAGAGAAAATGTGTATACAGCTGCTTGCTATTTCCAGACAATACACAGTAATCTTAATCTCTGCATATATAAACAATGCCAGGCAGAACTGGAAATACAATAAAAAGATAAATCATTACGTCCAGTGATGTTTTATCTCAAATTACACATATTATTACACGTTCTTTCAACTAAATTCGATGAAGGTACACAATGTAGTTTTTTACTGTGGATAATACTAGATAATTTTTATTTTACACTACGAATCAAACAACTACTATATTCTAATCCTTTTTTCAAACTCTGATATGCAACGTGTGAGACAAAGGCGATAGTGACACAGAAGAGTGTCCCCAGTTGTCATTTACCACCTACCACTCCTAGGTTGTTAAACAGTAACACTTCTACGAGGGGTGTTCATTAAAGATTTCCCCTGACCCACTTCCGATGGACCTAGTGGAATGAAACTTGGCATAGGTATTAGTCTTTCTCCACATAGGAACCACCAAGAGTTACACACTTCTCCCATCGTTTTATGCAACTATGGAGACCTCGCTTGTAAAGACTTCAGAAATCAGTGTTTCATCATCTGTGAAACGTTTTCCCTTCAAAAATGACTTCATGGTTGGAAAGAGGTGGAAGTCAGATGGTGCAAGGTCAGGAGAGTAAGGAGGATGTGGAAGGATTTCATAGCCACAGGACCGCGCTTCTGTCTGGGCAACATGAGAGTTGTGTACTGGAGCATTGTCTTGCAGGAGACGGACACCCTTCGTCAGCATGCCACGCCTCTTAAGCTTCATAGCGTCCCGCAATTTCCGCAGCCGTGAAGCATAATAAGCTCCTGTAATTGTGGTACACTTTGCCAAGAAATCCATCATCACTACTCCGTGCTGGTCCCAAAACACCGTGAGCATGACCTTGCCTGCAGAGGGTTGGACACGTGCCTTCTTTTGGGGTGGTGACTCCACATTCTTCCATTGCATCGACTGAACTTTAGTCTCAGGATCATAGTGATGGACCAATGTTTCATCCTGTGTGATAAGTCTGTCAAAAAAGTTTGCCTGTTTTTTGGGGCACATGTCCAAAAGATCCTTTGAGCAATTGACTCGTTCCTGCTTTTGGAAAGGTGTGAGCAACCTGGGAATCCATCGTGCAGACACCTTATGCATGTTCAAATTGTCATGGATGATTTTTTCCACAGACACTACACGGATCTTGACATCTTGTGCTAACTGGCGAACAGTTATACGTCGGTCTGCCAAAATGGCGGTCTCCACTTGATGGATAGTGTCCTCATCAATGGCTGAATGGGGGCGACCAGGAATGGCAGCTGTTTCCACAGATGTCCGACCACACTTGAACTGGCGATGCCAGTGTTTAACAACGTCATATGATGGGGCATCTTCCCCATGAGTTGCTTTCATTTCATCGAAAGTTTCTTTTGGTGTGCAACCTTTCAAATATAAAAACCTTATCAATGCTCAGTATTCTACTGGCTCCATTGTCACTACCTACTCGATCATAACACCTGTAAAAGTGATAAGATTAATAGTTCGGTGCTGCAAATTCAGACATAACCCATAGATACATGTATCATTACACATGTGAAATTTCAACCAAATATGATAACAGTAAGTGGTTTAGGGGAAATCTTTAATGAACACCCCTCGTATAACACTCATCAGTTATTTGGACCCCAGAGGTAGCGTTGTTGTGATGGATCACTGAATCTCTTTGTAATCATGAATATGCAGTCATGTGCATTTACATACCCTAGCTGTACCTAAAAAAGAAAGACTTCTGCCCTTATTACCCCCTCAAAATATTACATATATTTACATATAGAGTGTATTTCTTCCAACTATATATATTTTTTATGGGGGATACAGGCGGAAGTCTTAGCCCTAAAAAGTTCCATAACTTCGGCATAAGTACTTATTATATGCATAAAGACAACACTCTTACATGTATATATAATTTGACAGTAACGTGGTCACTGGTCATTGTTGCATTTGAGCAAATACTAGTACCTGGACAAGTGTGGTAAAAAAATGTATAATGTAATAATAATAATTAACACTGTCATCATGGTCAAACTACCTGTATGTCAAATAATTGATTTTTTTTTTCACTGAATATGATATATAATACATCAACTGCTGACTTGTTATTGTATTTGTGAATAAATACTCATATTCGTTATCCTATATTTGTGATATGTATCATATTGGCCTCATTGTATATTTGCAGCTCTACTACAAATGAAAATAGACAGCGAAATTAACTTATGTTTCATGTTTTATCAAATATCATTTTCAAATTTAAATAAAATATCTTTGGCTAGCAAACAATTACACCATTTACAACAGTTGCTATTTCATGTCTTATCACTTTGAATATTTTCAATTATGATTTAAAAAGACATTGTCAAAGACCTAGACAGCAGATTGCTCTCTCCTGCATGTCAATAAAATGAACAGCTGATTGAAGTAAACACATCTGTAAAACGATATATAATGGTACTCGTGAATAATTTCTCCTAAAGTCGACAATGAAGAGAAATGCATAAATATTCATGTAATTAGTATTTTATTTCAGTTGACAAAGCTCATTATCCATTAATAAACAAATATTTTTAAATATTCGCTGTGGAATAATTAACAGTTCCATAACAGGATACATGAGGATATACTGTAAATCGTGAAATTAATGTGTCTCCAAAAGAATGTGATCGCTGACCCCTAGCCAAAAATGTGACTCAATATAAATGCGACACCCCTCTCCACTTACTTACTTAAATTAGGAATTTAATGTGCGGGGTATTCTCAGCCAGCTGTATCATTGTATTGTATTTTATCCACATCTGGCTCAAATTGTGGCCTTACTATCCTCCTCAAATTGCTGGGATAGTTCCCCATAAAGTTCAATAATCCACATCCAACTTGTATGCTACTTGTATCCTCATTAATCGCACCATTTTGTACCGTTCTGTGTAGTCACTCGCTGTGCTCTGAGGCTCAGAACTATAGCCAGCGTTTGATCCCAATGCTTGGGCATGACCGATGCTCGATCATGTACACACTTAGTGCCAACCATTTGGCCGTCCAGTTTTGCCGTGTCATGTTATTATTTGCAAGTGGCCAAATCATTTCCAATGCTTGGCATGATTGATGCTCAATCATGGGCACCCTTAGTCATACCTGAGAATTCCCCATACGCCAAACTTATAATTTTGTATTTTATCATAATAAATGTTTGAAACTACTTTGTGTTTGGTTGTCATTATAAACTGTAAATCGTGATATTAATGTGTCTCCAAAAGAATGCGACTGCTGACCCCTAGCCAAAAATGCGACTCAATATAAATGCGACACCCCTCTCCTCTTACTTACTTACTTACTTAAATTAGGAATTTAACGTGCGTTTTCTGACATATGCGTATTTCGCGCCAGGCCAGTGTTTGGTCGAAAAGCGTATGTCAGAAAAGGTGAGGCAACCTCGGTGGGGCTTTTTAGGGTTGCTTACTTAATTTGGAGAACAAATTTTGAATTTTGAAATATGCCATGCAAAAGGTGGAGGGGGGAGTGGAGGGACTAAAAGGAGTTTGTGTGTTTTTATAGGTTTAGAATTTTAGGGTTTATTGGCAGCTTGTTTGTTGTACTTTTATTTTTAAATGCGGCCAAGTAGGCCTGTTTTGAGTAGATATATGCCTAGTGCTTTAAAGGTTTGTAAGTCATTTAGGGGGTTTAGTACCGTTGCTAGTGTCATTTGATTGTTGCAATTTAGTGTGGATTTGAGTGTTCTGTGTTGCTGGTAATGTGTGCAGTATAGTATTACATGTTCAGGCATTTCTTTTAAGTTGCAGTGGGGGCATTTACTGGTTTGGTGTTTTTTAATTTGGCGTAGGTGGGAGTTTTTCTTAGTGTGGCCTGTTTGTAGTTTAGTTATTACTCTGTCAATTTTTTTGGTTTTATGATGTATTTTTGTTTTTTTGAGTGGCTTTTGTAGCAGGTTTTAGTTTGCAATCAGATTTCAGATAGTTATTTTGCCACTTTTGGAAGATTTTCTCCTTTGTGATACTTTTAATTTCGTTTTTTGATATTGGTAGGTTGATGCTTACTTCTAATTTTAGTGCTGATTTGTCTGCGTGTTCGTTGCCAAACACTCCAACGTGGGCAGGGTACCAAACTATTTCTATGTCTTTACCTAGTTTACGTAGATTGTTGGTGCTTTTAATTATCTGTTGTATTAGTTTTGGGCACTTTTTTGTGTTTTTGTTTTTTATGGCCTGGACCCCACTTAATGAGGATGAGGGTTTTTTGGTGTCTATTTATTTGATCGCTGTGCAGGGCTGTTACTATCCCCATTAATTCGGCTGTGAAAATTGATTGATTATTTGGGAGTCTATATGATTGTGTTTCTTTTGGGGGTTTGTTGACATGGATGCCAAATCCTGTGCATTTTGAGCTCGGGTCAAAGGACCCGTCTGTGTAAATGTGACACCAATTTCGGCCATTTTTCGTGAATGTATGCTGGTGTGATGGATTTAGCGGTATTTGGATCAGTTTCTTTACTTAGTCTGGTGGAGAGAGATATGTCGATTTTGGGGGTTTGGAGTTTTGGTGTGAAGGTGTTATTTGGGGCTGTGTTTAACTGTAAATTATTTAGGTTGTGTGTATTTAGGTAATTTATTATGCGTTGCGAGATTGGTGTTAATTGAGGGTTTTTGCGAGCTAGAGCTTGGAGTCTGGGGCTTACGTTAGTTTTAAGGATCTGTTGGGTTTGTTGGTTTTGTTGGGTTAAGGACCAGTAATTTATTGTTAAATGTTCTCGGCGTAGATCCAGGGGTATTTTGCCTGTTAGTGCCTGTAGCGATATGATCTAATTAGTGATTTGTAAAGTGACAGTAGGGTCTCCTGTCAGGCAGCGTAGTGTGTTCAGGTCTTTAGTGCATCTATTTGTTAGGGTTTTAATGTGAGCACCCCAGGTGAGGTGTTCATCAAAGATTACTCCAAAGAATTTGGTTTCTTTTTGGAATTGTATGGGTTTTTATTTAGTTGTAGTTTGGGGGTGTTTGCACGCATATTTCTGTGTTTGAATACTATCCCTGTGGTTTTTTCGGCATTTAGTGAGAAACCCATTTATTTGCCCATATTTGAATTTTATTTAATACATTCTGCAGTAATTTTTTAGCCATATTTATGCTTCTGGTGGGGACCCAGAGGGCTCAATCATCCGCATATTTGGAAGTTTGAATTTTATTAGGTATTCCCTCGAATAGGTCATTGATCATAATGTTGAAAAGTGTTGGGCTTAGAATGCTACCTTGGGGTGTGCCTTTTTCTAAGGGACACTGGTCCGATTGAGTTTGGTCGATAACCACGGTTATTTTGCGATTAGTTAGGAAGTCTTGGATATAGTTTAATATTTGGCCTTTATGTCCTGCTTTTATTAGTTTTTGTATTAGCCCGTTATGCCAAACCATATCGAGAGCTTTAGAGAAGTCTAGAAATATGCCTACTGTGTATTGTCGGTTTAGTTGGCCCGTTTTGATGTCTTGTTCTAATCGGGCGAGGTTGTCTTAGGTTGATAGGCCTGGGGTGAATCCACTTTGATGCTGGTTTATTATACTGTTTTGGTCTAGATAGTGTTGGAGTCTATTTTTGACCATTGCCTCCATGATTTTACATAAGTTTGAGGTTAGGGAATTGGTCTGTAGGAGTTTGCTTTGTTTGCTGGTTTGTTTGGCTGTGGTATTGGGATGACCTATGCCTCTTTCAATGAAGTAGGAACCTGACCGTTTTGGTAGATTTTGGGGTAGCTGTTTAATTATTTGGTATGAGGTAAGGTCTAGTCCTTGGGCTGATCCTTTTTTTCGATAATTTAGTACATGGAGTAGTTCCTCTAGTGTATATTGCTGGTTAATTTCTAGGTTATCATCTTTGAGTAATTTGAAGAATTTATTTTGATTTTTTAATTGTTTTTGAAATTCCTCAGGGAAGTTAATATTACTACTAATGGCTGAGAAGTGGTCTGCGAGGTTATTTGCTTTTTGTTTAGGGTTTGTCAAGTTATTTATGTTTGGTGTTTTTTTGGTTCGCTTAATGCCTCGGATGTTTTCCAGTTTTTGGCTTTTGCCGTTTTGACTAAGCTTTGTACTTCATGGTTTAATTGATGTGCTATCTTTAGATATGTGTAGTCTCATTTAGCTTTATTGAATTCCTAGTTTTTTTAATTTCCTCGGTCCACCAGGGTACTGTGGTTTTGCCTATTATTGGTGTTGTGAAGGGGATAGTTGTTTTTGCTATGTTGATTATGCATTCTGTTAAGTTAAGTTTATTTTCGAGATCCGCTGGGTTGATCTGTTTGCATAGCGCTTTGAATTTGTCCCAGTCTGCCTTGTTGTCATTGAATTTTGGTTCTTGAGGTTCATTTGGGATTTGGATACTTATGTTTCCTATGGTTATGTGGATTTGAAAGTGGTCGCTTCCAGTGGCTCCTCATGCACTTCCCACAAAGTGCTTTGGGCGAGATCAGGGGTACAGATTGTTAGGTCTATAGCTGACATATTTTGATTAATTTTATCATATCTAGTTGGTTGGTTGTTATTTAGTAGTATTAGTTTTATTTGTTCTATCCATTGGGCGATGAGTTTGCCGTTTTGGTCTGTTTTATCTTTAACACCCCAAGAGGGGTGGTGGGCGTTGAAGTCCCCTAAAAAGATGGTGGATTTATGGCTTAGCTGATTTAGGGTTTCTAAGCCTTCAGGTTTAATTTGTTTCACTGTCCAGTTGTATATGTTTACAATGTTTATTTTTTGGTTGTGATGAGTTATTTGTATACCATTAGCTTCTAGATTTGGGGTTTTAATTGTTTTTTTTTCTCCTCTCAAGCATCAGTGGATTTATATCTAAGGAAAATACAGGAGAATCCTCACCTTAATCCAATCACACACCAAATAGCACCACTTATTAGCGCTGAGTATAGTACTTCCGCTTAAACAATACATGTGTGCTGGCTCATGTCAGCCTTTGACGCAGTCGCAAAGAACAAATAACACCATGTTGCGTGGGTGGCGTCTGTCTGGACTTGCAGGTGTGATCAGTGATGACGTAAGTGAGTAGAACTCTTAGACCCCAGCAGTGACAAATCACAGGATGTAATTAGTGTTTGAAGGACATTGTTTATATACTTGTTACAAGTGCAGCTCAATAAACAGTGATGTGGAATACATAGTTGTTTGTTTTCAGCGTATGTCTAAGTTGGTCTTTCGGCTACCCAAAATGTCTTATTGTTGATATAAATACGATGTTTAATAATGCAAGCATTTTTTGCATTTAATTCATGCTCGTGTTAATTTCAAGATTTATGGTATATCGATTTTATCAAGTAACCTTAATTGCATCATAATTTGTGTCACAAATAACAAAAATCAAATACAGTTTCCTCTGTTTGAAGACAAAGTATCTCTGATAATTAGCATAATGTCATCACATTGCTTTTGGACCATGCAGGGAAATGTTTCCCTCATAGGCAAAAAATTCAAGGATAATCCTTGTCAGTACCGAAATTAACAAAGTTCGAAGTTGTTAAAATTCCACACAAAGCCTCTGATATATCTTTGATTGAAAATGGCGTGATTCATTCATGTGATAATTCATTTAGTAAGTTTATATGGCCTCTAATGTATTGTATCATTTGTAAAAAGATGATCTGTTGCAGAGATTTGTGTTAGCATTA
The DNA here is from genome assembly GCF_023055435.1 of Haliotis rufescens. NCBI lineage: Eukaryota > Metazoa > Mollusca > Gastropoda > Lepetellida > Haliotidae > Haliotis > Haliotis rufescens. The sequence goes on from NW_025964383.1 coordinate 3,126,907, forward strand.
CCATTTTTACTGAAAATATAAACATTGTATGCTTTAAAGTAAACAGGATTTTAGTCTCAAGTTCACATGCCATGCCATGCTCAATTTTGACTTGTAGTGGGACGATACAAGTATCGATCAGAATTGCACACTAAGTAAAAAGTATCGATTCTTAGGTGTCCTCCCATTAGTTAGACGTCCCAATAGTTAGACAGCTTATAACAACACTTTAAACGGTTGAGTGCACACTAATCCTTATGCTTGTTACCTCAGACTTTAAAATGGAATAGTCCAGATAAGATCTGACAAACAAAGCAAAGCAGCTTTAAATAGATAGTTTAATATTATACTTCACATTTAATGACACTTTACATTTGATAAATTTTATACAGTTTGTAACAACACTTTGACAGTTTTTGAAAATGTAAACTTTACATTTAATAACTTTTACAGTTTTAAAGAAGGAAGTGTCCACAAGCATCTAAATACTCAATAGCAGACTTGTCACCCTGCTGCAGCTGATCTTTGAGGCGTACCAGGCGGTTCTCTGTCTCTCTGTAGATTCTCTTGCGGCAGCGTGGTGCCGCACCAAAGTTCAATTGCATCACCTTAGTCCTTTCATTGAACTCGACTTTCTGGATGACTTCAATGAATCTGTAGATGTTAGGGTGAACATGTGGCAGTAGGTAGTTCAGTCGGCTGTGGAATCCCTCAAGGTTGTTGTTGGTTCTGGGTCCATCAGTTTCGAAATGGTTCCACATGCACATTGAGAATCTGGCGTCATCATCTACCCAGGTTCTCACAATATAGTCGCTAAAGTCCACAGCTCTAGGCACATCTGGTGTCGACTGCATAGCTTGAACCCACGCATCCTGAACAAAGGGAATGGGCAGCAGAGCTAGCCCAGCTGCTCGTCGAATCCACTGGGTCACACGGGGGTCCTCCTTATACATGACTGCAAGTCCAAGATTTTGAGTCTTTCTCCAAATAGCCTGGGTGAAATGAAAAAACCATCCCTTGATCACTGCTTGCGGAAACTCTGTCTCGATCGCGCTGACAACGGCCTGTTCAAAGTCGATCGATGCTAGGTGACATTAGTCTGTTGAGTCGCTCTGTCTTCAGTTGTCGAAAAAGCCGGCCATAGGTTGTTGCTTGACGATCTGGCAAAAGGGCGAACACTAGAGGGAAGGTGTTTTGACCAACTCTGGCATGAATGACGTATACTTGATCCCATAAACCTGGACATGCTGTGAAGGTACCATCCATGTAAAGGGTGTCAGCTTCCTGGAGGGCTTGTATCTGTTCTGCAGTGGAGAACGCCAAGATCTTGTCATCGTCGCCGTCGCTGAACAGTAGAAAGGGACGTCCATCTGTTGTCTCGGACCATTTGTCTTCAATGTCTACTGCTGACCGCGACCTGGGTAACGCTGGAATGGTCTTGCGACGATGCCTGAAAAAGAGCAAAGAAACAGTTACACATGTTACATGAAATATTGATAATGATTTCATTCACTTGAAATGGTTAACAGCGAAACAAGTTAGGTGGGACCTAAAAAAAAGGTTAATTCTAACCAAGTCAAAAATACGGGATGATATTTACCTGTAAAGTGCACTTTTCACGCTCTGAAATGATGGCATCGCTGGGATGCTGGCTTCATCTACTTGAGTGACTTGCTCCTCGTACAATGCCTGCATCTGTGTGGTTTCTTCTCGCGCTCTTTTACGAAGATTGCTGACAAAGGTCACTCTGGTTTCATCTTTAGGTGGATGGTTATGTTCCGACTGATTGCGAAGAAAGTCACCGACAGTCGTACATTTCCCATTGCATGTCTTGACGACACAGCTCCAATGTGTGCAGGTTTGCCTCTCACGGTTTCTGTTGTAAATATATCCATCTGATATCAACTGCTTACTTCCACGCCGAGAGGTGATGTACTCTACTTTCCTTAAACCAGCCATCATCGATACTGATAATGATACGTACCCAAAGATCATTTTTATTTGTTTGATGATTAGATAATCTCAACTCAACTCCTTCAACTGATCATACAGTAAGACAATTAAGCTACTCCATAGTTTACATAGTTAATCTCATGCCTATTGAACCTGTGCTGAGAGTAAGGTAGTTTAGATTAATTAAACGAAATTGTAACATATATACTCCCTAAACTGTGAGTCCCCTATCCCTACTCAGTACTTTAATCTAATAAGGACTGATCCATTACACCTGTAGGTATAATCCCTCTTAGCCTAGGTAAAATTGTCTAACAATTGGGACGTCTAACTAATGGGACGTCTAACTAATGGGATATAACCGATTCTTACCTTAAATGCATTCTTTAATATACATTACATTAAACACTAATTACTAGTGAAAATGAGAAGTGAAAATCCATTGTGCCATACTTGACACTGCCAAGTGTAAATCAGCTGTATTTGGCCATCCTGTATGTGAAAAAGATGGCTTACGCTCCACAGATAAAAGCACATGCAAGAATCATGATATGTATCAGGTCGTGAGCAAGGTATCAAGATACGTATCGGATCACACAGCCCAAAGTTTGACCCAGCCTATCTCTGATAGCCCTTGCTGTCAGTCCTGTCTGTCACAGGCAGATGAAATCTTCTAAGCAAAGAAGTAGCTAACCATGATAAGCTAAGCATGAGTTTTTTCATTAATGGATCTTCTTTTTTTTAAGTCGCGATTCACAGTTTGCTCAGCGCACAATTTCGATGTTTGCATGTTTGTTGGGAGCATGATACTCACAAATGTGTTTTTTGAAAGTGAACAGCACATAATGATTGTTTAGATATCAGGAGCTCATAAATACACTTTTGTTTAACTATGAATATCTCTTCACAATGCCACGGCTTGCTGGGTTATCGACAGTTTCTAATGGATTTTACTGTTTTACTGACCTGTCAGGGAGAGGTATTTTCCTGCAGAATTCCAACAACATTGACTTGGCTTTCATGCTCCATTCATCCTCCACAGAGTTACCCTTTATAAGGAATAAACAGAAATAATAGTTATCACTGTTAATAATTCAAAGAATATTACCTCCATTACAATAATGCCTATTGCAAATTTGATTTGTCATCACACAAAAATCTTCAGATTTTCAAAAGAAGTCCTCTTCAATGTCAACTATCCATAATTAGTTGTGCAAGAAATAGTATCTTGCTTCCCTTGCAAGTGCAAGGCGAGGACACCTCATTTCTCTCCAAAATCAAAATTCTAGATGCAGATAGTTGGGAAGACGGGTGGGGTTACTACTGTTGGAGGTTGAGTATTCACAAGAATTATCAAACAATAGTTATACTCAACCTCCATTACATCATTGCAAGAATATACCAGAGGGACTGATGGGTTCTGACATCGGGTAACCTTTAGGATACCTGACAGACTTTGAAATCTTTTGAGAAAATAAAAACTAATCATTAGGGCTGGTAAAAAAAATTGATAATCGGAATTACTAAGAAATATTAACAATTATCGATATGAAATTTTTGTCATTGACAATAACTTACATTAGACTATTGTGATAAACTTAAGTTTATTTTTACCGAAACTGGCCTGTTATTGTCAATCATGTCAATTGACGAGGACAGAAAGCTGTGTTTGTTTTATCTCAAATGTCCACAAAGTAATCCAAGCACCACTGTTCCACTGCTGACCAGTGGCATGATATATGTTTATTTCTTTCGGGGACTTTCTTTCTTGCTTTAAGATACTTATCAAATTCAATTTTTTTTCACAAAATAATTAAGCAACCATAAAGAAAAAATAAACCCTCCAGGTTGCCTTACCTTTCGGACATACCTTTCTCGACCACATCACTATATGGCCTGGCGGGCCCGTGTGCAAAATATGCATACCGTATTTGACGTAATAATCGCCCCACTCTAATAAGCGCCCACAGCGATATTTGCTAATATATTGGCAAGTGAACAATCCTAATTAGCACCCCTTCCGATTAATCAATGTACACAAGACTTATTTCGTTGAGTAGTATAGGTAATAGGGGTTCTGGACCACTTCCACTGGAGCTGGATTTATATACCTATACTGCTACTACAGATGGAATTTTTTATGCCAAAATGATTATGCGATTCAACGATAGTCATGAGATTCAGCTAAATTGACTCCAGCTCACCACCACCTGGAGTCTATGATATAATTTTTTATAGGTAATGATGGTTCTGGCTCACTTCCACTGGAGCCAGCTCACCAATACCTGGGGCCAATCATTGCTTTAGATGAGTCTAAATGGTAATAAAAATATTCTTTATTATTTTTATCGATAAAGCGATATTCAACATATTTATTAAGTTCTTCGTTCATTTTACTAGGAGACCAGACTATATAACTACACTCTTTTTGTAAATTGATAAGAAACAATTGATAACCGTATTTGGTTGGTTTGACATCACTGATATAATAAAAACCTTGTGGTAATTCTTTCCATTGAATAGCTTTCTCCATTATTATATATTTATGTTAGCATTTGTCTAAATGTAATCACACGATAGTAAGCAATCTATTTTTAATCTCCAACCAGTTCTTTGGTTTTGGCACGGAATAATTGACGCGCTTGTTGCCTCCCCTCTTCTATGAACTTTTTTTTCTCGTCTTCGCTAATACCACTGGTCTTACGAGATTTTGATCGAATCTCCTGCTTCATTTTATTGTATTTGTTGAGCTCCGACAGCACTAAACGAAACTCATCCTCGGATATCTTACAATCGGCCATTGCTGTCGAAATATGATCCTCAATGCTGTTCAACTTTGCTTCGGCGAGTATCCGAATACTATCGTGTTTTAATGCTTTCTTTTGTAACCTACGAGAAATGAATATCGCTATTCCTGCCAGTCCCGAGACTCCAGCGGTTATTTCCATGCTGAGCACGATAGGCGCGGCGATTATAGTTGATAGTAAACCGATACCCGCTACACCGAGTCCCATGCCAGATACTAAAAGCACGGTGTCAACTCCGTCCAGAGCATTCACGGCTCTGCGATACTTTTTATACAATCCAAGTCTCAACTCCCTCTCCTTCCCTATTCGATGTTTTATGTCGCTTATTTGATGTAATCGAAATCCATCAACAGTTTCCATCTTTTCAAATGCTTCACCGAGCGTCGGATATAAACTCATAGTGTATATTACGATCATATAATAGTCTTTAATTGGTCTTGCTTAAATGTTTTGAGACTATACATCAATCTTATCAAATGTATATTATACGGCAAGAATATCTTAGAAAGAGAAATACTGTCACTTTTAATAATTTGGACCCCCTCAAGGGTTGCAACGGGCGATGCTCCGATATGAATAATACTGCAACATTGACGTTGGTATTTCTTTTGCCATTTAACCGATAGACCTGGTAATATATCGAAGGCATCTTCCGGTGCATCTCCGAACAAGACTTCAATAATAAGCGTAGAAAGATTAGGTATTGCACTCAAGTTATCTTTAATATCTTCGAATTCAGTAACCAAATTTAAAGTAACATTTTTTAAGGCCGGACGACTATATAACATATGACCTGGGTTTTCTGGCAGGGGGGTGACTAACACACTTTTTCGTTTTGACGGGATATAAGCCGCGAGTACGATGCCACTATTTATTATCTTAGTTAAATTATGTCCCTTACCCATCATCACATAAGGTGGGGTAATGACGATATTCAGTAGCCACTCGATGTTTGCTTCAACCATAGTCCATTTATTATCGTCGTTGCGAGTAATATTGTACGAAGTGTTTTTAAGGAGTCAATTAACATCAACATCGCTTAAATCTCCTAGATTACCCGTGAATGTGACTTCTTTCCGATTGTATACATTATCGTGTAAGTGTAAAGCGTATAACTTACCATCGGTGCCGGGTTTACCGAATCCTTCCGTGTCTCCGAGATCGGAAAGCGCAATTGTATTACATTGTCTTACTGTTCCAGGGCCTGATGCATCAACCATTATTTTTAATATGGAGTGTTACACTTAAGTATCCTATATGTACTGGTTGGTGTTTTACATCTAATACAGAAATTTTGAGGTCTGAAATAATTCCCCGCTTTAATTTTTTATATTGTAATGACGAGAAAGATTCCGTTCTACCGCTATTATATTTTTCATTTTTCACTGGAACACTTCTGAGCAGAGTTGAAGGACTTTCTTGTTGAATATTATCCGTCGTGCTGATTTGATCAAGATGGATGCACAACTCTTTATAGGGAACTAAATCGGGTAATTTAATTCCCTGTCGTGGTTTGTTAGAATTTATAATTCCTATTCTATGATGAAATCCAAGTGTAACTTCTAAGTATGGGATAAGAACTACAGCGTTTTCTCCAGAGTCGATTTTCACTGTCCCATTCGACTCATTTTGTGTTAGACTAGCTCCATTAGGCTTAAAAATTTCATCATTGAGTGAGCATACGCTGTAATACCCATCAGGTATAGTAATGAATTTATCAATACCATTGTTTTCACCTATTATATGAATCTCATTATTATCTCTCGCAGCACTTATATTGGTCCACAGTGGGTAATACGTTACATCGCATAGAGCTACTTCGAGTTGTCCATCCGAGTTATCGATAGTATGAAGCAGTTCAATAGACTGACCATTTGTTATTCCCGGGAGTGTAACATACATATTAAATATACAATGATACTATATCATAACTTAAATATGAAATCGACTCACATTACTAATCAATCGATTATAGTAACTGCCTCCGGTGCTGAGTTTACCGTTAAATTCCACGATATCTTTGAAAAATACAGTTTCACGGCAACTAACGATAAAATGATTGACGATTGGTTTAACCGTCCGATGCAATTTTGGCAGAATCAGTTAAACTTTGCCGTATGGTGTGCCACAACGGGATGTGGTGTATCTGTTAATGCCCCAGGATTTAAACTATATAAGTCTGTTATATTATTTCACGTGTACTATCAGATTAGACGTATACTTAAAGAAATTAGTGCTCCATTACCGATGGATCCAGCATGGAATCATGCAAATAATCATTATAATAAGAGGGCCTTCGAACGTATTTGTAATGAATTTAATGTTTCTACGAGTAAAGATTGGCGCATTAGTGGACCTAGCCATGGTCTAGGTATTCCGTAAAATGGACAAAGAACTATTAAAGATAAAAGCGATTATTTAATTAAAGCGGGTGTGATCCCTTCAGGCTTTGCTCTCTCGGATAAACAGTTTAGAGCAGATCGTATGAACTTTGAGAGTGGCATTCCTTATCTTATAACAAAGTTTGTGCATCCAAACGATACAACAGATGCTTGGAATGAATTTCTTAATGATAAAACGGAAAATAATTTTACTAACCCAGGATTTGAAAGAGTTAATGAATCGATAAGAACTTATGTAAGGGCAATTCTCGGAGCACAATCGCAAACACGAACGGGAATCATCGGTACTGGGACGGCGTTTGATGCGCAAAAACAGTTTGTCTCAAACGTGGAGGACGCCATTAATTCACCAGTTGACATACCATCGTCTATAAAGCGTTTTCAAGATGCATTACAGTACGCTCAATCAAAAGTGGACTTCGTTTATGCGCCGGGACTATACATGTCTCCGAGTAATATGGAACTTAAGATCGGTCAAGTGATAGGCTATAATAATAAAATTGTTATCGCTACCGATAAACAAAAACCAGGTATAAATTCAGATATTAATGTCGAATTAATAACGCAAACGATCAAGGGCGAAAAGGGAATAGTCAAGCCGCAAACACCACAACCATCTACTAATGCTCAAACACAAGTACCACCACATATTGCGGCTAAAAATCAACAACATATCGATGAAAAAACAGTGCTTGTAGTGGGTGGAGTCTCGGTTGGTTTACTCATGATTTGGTGGTTAAATAGTTCTTAGGGAATACGTACAACAGCCCTGCAATTGCTACGATCAGCCCCCACAAGTTTTGACTAAGCCAAGTGGTGGTCTTAGCTAATAAATTCAATAGCCAGGAAACAACACTCCCTATTATACCGGGAAGTGCGGCTGCGGCTTTCTCAGCGAGCCTTCCCAGTGCTGAACCTAATGCTTTTAAATGCTTTTTTATCCACTCTTTTATACCATTTTTATCGTTAGGCGGTGAACCGCCACCAGTACTGCCACCTGTTAACGAGAGAGTCAAAGTCGATATAATAAATCCCAACGCGGTTAAAATACTGGCAATGGTTATTCCCTGTTCTCTGAACAATGTTTTAATTTTATCGGCTAGTGTAGTATCATCGTTGAGGACTTGATCGATAGTTTCTCGAATACGACTGATTTGCGAACGAAGTGCCTTTCTATTACTGGAAGCAGCTTCGATGCGGGCCAATCTTTCGTCTTCTAAGTTAGGTAATCTTTCTGCTACGCGGCGTCTACTGAACTCATCGCCCGCCTGTTCGAGTTTTGTTTTCTCTTTAGCTATATGCTTGTCGATTTCGGATATCTTGGCTATATTATTGATGAGTTCTCCCCGCATTGTTCGCATTGCCTTGTCAAGACCTCGTAATTCCCTAATACTGAACTCTGAATATGGTGATACACTGACCGTGGAATTATCGTAATAGGTATCTAAGATTTCTCCGAGTCCGTTCGAGGCCACCTTCGAGGAAGCCTCCAAATCATCTGTATTAACGAGTTCATCACGCACGGTTTGAAGAACCTTAGTAGTCTTCGCAGGAAGTCGTCCGTATTCTACAAAACCTAATTTATCACGAACAAACTCGCGGCTATGTTTACCAGCTATAGTAGACAAGGCTAGGGGCTTACGAGTACTATAATGCATAAGATCAATATGCGGAGAGTCACGCAGTCGTAATATTCCTTTACTATCTAGCATAAACTTTGAATAGTCTCGGCCTATTGGGATAACATAATTTTTATCATCTTTTAATGCATCGTAATAATCATTGACGGACGATTGTAAAAGTTCATCGTTAAGACTACTAAACCTGGTTTCATCAGCACCCTCTTCGATTGGATTCGGATCATCAAAGGTACTTAGATCAAAGTCATTAATGTCAAAATCAGTCATTTTTATATTAAACATAGGGTACATAATTTCAATATAAACAATGTCTTCACAATACGGACGCAAGTTAAACCCACAACGTAGACTTCGAGATCCATTAGGGGTCAAAGCAATTCGTCAGTCTGTAACTATAACTAATAACCCTAGTACCATAGATCAGAATCAAACGCTTCTGGTTCGCTTTCCTAATCTCGGCGCACACGATGTGTTAGTTCCCGGAACTGTCCGACTAGCATTTACGATTAGTTTGACTTCTACAGACGTTAACAGGGAGCTCGTTCAGAACATAGGTCGTGCTATCGTTAAGAAAATCGCCATTAAAATTAGCGGTAATGAGGTTTTGAGTATTGATGATAGCGATGTATACTATTGCTACATGGATCTCTGGAGAACGCATAAAGAGCGGGAAAACTTACAGTACCAAGGTATTTGTAATAAGAACACATTGAGACTGCGCGTGGGTGCTGAAAATGGTGTTGATACCAACGAAAAAGATAAGGCCGTTGCCGACGCATTAGGTAACAGATTCTATATTCCCCTAGACTTTGAATTACTAGATTCCCACATGCCCTTTTATCAAGCATCCCTAGGCGACAGGTTAGAATACGAACTCACTTTTAATGACTACGGTAGAGTAATCAGATCTGCTAATGAAGATGCTAGCTATTCTATTGACAATATATCGCTGGAGTACGATATGATAACGGATCCCGAATTAGCCAGACAAATTCGTAACCAGTATACGGGAAGTTTAGCTATTTTGTACGATCGCGTGCTGCGACACCGAAAGATCACGAGGGACAAAAAAGATACGATGTGGAATATCAATCTAAACGTCCCCACGAGGTCGCTGAAGGGTATTTTAATGTTGTTCGAGGACCCCTCCGATGCGTTTAAAAGAAATACCGAGAAGTTCTACAATCCCAAGATTACAAAAGTAGAATTGACTATCGAGGGCGTTCCTAATCAACTATATAGCCAAGGAATGCTAGCGTATCACCAGTGGGATGAGATTAAAAAACTTCCTTCTATAAAACGTTCTCCGGAAGTTAACGCGATCGTGAAAGATCTGTCTCTCGGGAGTGTATCGATGGGTGAATACCTCACCACGAACTACGCGCTATGGCTTGACATGCGAACAACGGACGATGACCAACTACACGGCAGTGGGAGGAGAATAGAAAATGCTAGCGAGGGTGCCACCATACAGATAACGAAGCTTCAGGAAGCGGCTGGTAAATTAAACATATATTTGTACGTGATTATGGATGCGCAACTTAATATACAGAATGGGAGATTCGTGCAAGCAATCTATTGATAATCTTTTACCTCAAGATCCGCTCTGCGCTATCATATGCGGGCAAACGGGCTGCGGAAAAACAGCCTTTATTCTAGATATTTTAGAAAGTCATTATCGGGACGTTTTCGATCATATCATTATTCTGTGCCCGACTATAAGCGTTAATAAAACCTACTTATCGAGAGATTGGGTAATGAATGACGACGGGGTACACAGAGTCGATCCGGGCGATCGTTTACAAGACTGCCTCCGAGTATGTCACGAAAGATACAAAGAAGAATCAACCCTTTTCGTAATAGACGATTGCAGCGCGAGTAAAGAACTCACAAAAAAGAAAGATATGCTTTCGTATTTAGCATTCTCCGGTCGGCATACTCAACATAGCGTTTGGGTACTTACTCAAAAATACAACTCTGTCCTGAAAGATCTCAGAGAGCAGACCAAATGGGTAGCACTGTTTCATTGCAAAGATCGAGATTCTTTCGAGGAATGTCTACGTGAAAATGATGTTATTTATACCAAGGGCGAACGAGATAAAGTCAGTAAACAGTTAGCGGCAACGAAGCACTGTAAACTCGTATTAAAAACCGATCAACCAGCTGCTTATGCAATTGCTTAGCAAATTATAGCAAAATGTAGCAAAAATGTAACAAAATTATAGCAAAATTATAGCAAAATGTAGCAAATTGAACATTAGCGGTTAATATTACATAAAATGTGGTTCGAAATCCTCATTCTTTCACAACAGTTCATTATTACGGGTTGTATTGGATATGTCATATTATATTATGTTAGACTTAAATATCTCCTTAGGTATTACATTATGGAATGCGACGAACTCATCGAACAAATGCTCAAAGAATCTGATGCAGATCAACATGTTACAGATAAATCTTTAGATAAACATAGAGAAAGACTTGCCGCTTTGGTAGCCGGTGGAAAATGTTCCCAATATTTGGGAGAAAATTATACCATCGAAAAAATTGATAACATGACCGACGAAGAGATTAAAAAACTGTACGCGCGTTACGAGTCTAGACTGGGAGCTACCATGACTAAAACGATAGGGTCTTCTATATTACAACTATACACAGCCGTAGCTAGTACGTTTCTCCCCATCCCGGCAGAACATCGCCTGTATTTATGCGAATCTCTCGAGAAAGACCCATTCATCGAACACGCTATAAGCGCAGTGAGCTGTGAGTTTTATCATAGATACGGAATGTTCTTAGCTCCGTTCACCACAGCTTTAATAACGGCTAGGTATTGTCAATTTAAACATACGTGCCCACTTAATAATATAAATGGAGACACAGGTGACACCACAGATTGTGAACGAGGAACCACAGATTGTGGAAACGCAACAACAGATTGCGGAACAACAAGTGAATGAGGAACCACCACATGTGAATGAGAAAACAAAAAAACAACCCAGAGTTACTAAGAATCCTTTGAAAATAGCTGCAGGAAGAAAGGGAGGGCTGGCGCGCAAAGCGAAATTAATAAATAATTCAAATCCGATTAAAACATGGGCACTAGTAGGAGTTGCTGGTATAGCGGTTGTATGGTTCTTTTATAAGACCGGAGAAGAGAAAACGTCACCCCCGCCGCAACAAGAAGTTCAATTAGAGGTTAGTCGTCATATAATGCTATAAGAAGCATGACTACTCCAGCTACAGACGGTAAAATGTTGGTAAACGCGACGTATCATTCAGCGGTGGTCACTGGCTTGGCCATTGGCTATGCCCGTATGGCTAAAATGATTACTAAAGCCACACCTCCCAAGCTAGATTTTAATGGATATGACATATCAATGATGGTTCTGGATATTGGATTAGCTATGGCAACGAAGGATATGCTCATCAAACAAGGACTTATCCCGGAAGACATAATGAAGTAATTAAACATTTGAATATTTATATTCATATAAATATAGCAACAATTGCGATGATGGTCGGTGGAGCTGTTGTTAATGCTCTAGCTTTTTCGGGGAGTAATTATTTATTTTCCAGTATGAGGGGATCAAACGCTAAAGAAGTTGAAGAGGAGCGTAAACGACATAACGAAGCTTTAGAACAATACCAAGCAGCCCAGTTACAATATACACAGCAGAGAATGAAGAGATTAGACTTTATTCATGAACAACTGATTAAGGAAGGACATTCAATTCAAACGTTTAAGGATGTCGAATCTGCCATGCACGAATACTTCCTCGTTTATGGGAAAAAACTAGACCCAATACCGAGACCAACAATGAGTCAGTTTTATACACCGTCAGAGGAACAAAAGAACCGAGAGGTCACATTTATCATGTTGGGATTGACTTCTCTATTGATTTTCAGCTATACCATGCATAAGTCAGAGTGACAGCTGTGGCCATGCATAATCAATATCTCACAGTGTAGCTGTGATTTGCATTTAGACAAATGATATGATAGATGTATATACCATGAATAACTGCAAGTTTACACTCATGGGAAAGACTACCCTTTGTAACCGACGCTGTGTTGATTTTTTTTACTGCGGCATACACAATTATTACATCAGGCGCGGAAACATTAACTATACGTGTTCTGTATGCGGGATAGGGGTCAAAGGTCGTTATTGTTTATGTAAGGAACACGGTGCTGATAGGGTCAGGAAGCAGATTATTTATGCTAGGAAGAGAGATTACATCAATGAGAGGAATAGGTTGGGGAGAATATGTATTTAGATATATGAAAACAACCAATTAGACATTTGTCTCATTTTGCATATACCATTCAACCACAATGGTTTTTGTCAGAGAATTAAAAGCTATGGCAAAGCAAAGTGGACTGCGTGGATATTCTCGTATGAGAAAAGCTGAATTGATGGATTTACTCGGTTTGGAATACAACAGACCCCAGACTGTTAGAGAACTCAAAGTTCGAGCGAGAAACGGTGGGCAGAGAGGTTATTCTCGAATGAGAAGAGCTGAATTGATCGCTTTACTAGATAATAATCAACCTAATGATAATGATATTCAACATGATAATGATGATGATAATCAACAACAAGAATTAATATTTGTACCCACATCCGCCGGCGTTGGTAAATATCTAAGAGGTTGGAAGATGTATATTAATTCCAACATGGATGTTAACGATATTAAGCCCATCATATCGAGTAAAATTAACGAGGAATTAGATGATTTACATAGTATAAAATACCAGCTGACGATTAAAATGACATTGAGTAAAAGTAACACAGATGATAGCACCGAATATACCGAACCATATTTCCGTAGCAATCAAGAAGTTATAACCGAATCCGATACTATAAACTCATCATTAGATACATCAATTCAGAGGATACAGGAAACTTTAGAACGCTGGACTAATAGAGGTTCGGGTTGGGGTGTTGATAAAATCGATAGTTTATATTTAGATATAGCAAATTATATGCCTTTCAAAGGTGGATCTTATATAGATTTACCTCCGTATTATAAGAAGAAAAAAGCCATAATTAACGTAAAAAATAAATCCGATGACTGTTTAAGAATGATGATAAGATCTGCATTGTTCCCCGTAGACAAGCATCCGGATAGACCTTCTAGCTATCCCCAAAACGATGGACTCAACTTCGATGGTATAGACGAACCTACACCAATATCACAAATTGATAAGGTGGAAAAGCAAAATAATTTAGCTATAAATGTTTTCGGACATTCTAAAGGAATTGTTGTACACAGGATAAGCTTCGCTCCGGAAAATATCCCCAGAATCAATTCATTTCTGATCGAAAAAGATGGTAAATATCATTATACGTGGATAAAAAGTTTAAACAAGCTATTATACGATCAAACTAAATATAAGGGAAAGAAATATTTCTGTGAAAGATGCCTACATGGGTACAGCAGACAAGATCTATTAGAAGCGCATAAAGAAGACTGTAGAGGTGTTGGACAGAATGCTATCAGGATCGATATGCCTAAAGAAGGAAAAAATATATTAAAATTTGAACATTATTGTAATCAAATGCCAGTACCGTACGTAATTTACGCCGACTTCGAAGCGCTTATCAAACCCATAGAAAATAATCAAGATAATAATCAAGATAATAGTTTTACGTACAAAACTCAAGAACATATTCCTTGTGGGTTTGGATATATAGTTGTAAGGTATGATGGTAAAACAAACCCGCCCGTGATTTACAGAGGTCCCGATGTAGCGGGAAAGTTCCTAGAATATCTACAAAATGAAGAGAGAATAATCAGGGAAAAATTATCGTGTAAGAAACCCATGCGTATGACGAGGGATGATTGGAGTGCTCATAAGAAGTCAACGAGTTGTCACATTTGTAATAAACCCCTGGATGGGGATTCCGTAAGAGATCATTGTCACGTCACGGGTAATTATCGGGGAGCCGCTCATAACGAGTGTAACTTGAAACTAAAAATGAACTCTCAAACAATACCCATCCCCGTTGTGTTTCATAACCTTAGGGGATACGATTCACATCTCATTATGCAAGCTATCTCGAAGACCGACGGTGGTTTAACGTGCATTCCTAACAATATGGAAAAATACATATCGTTCTCGTTGACTAAACCTATACATTATAGGGACAAGGATGGGAAATCTAGAACAAAGCAAAGTAATGGGCTTAGATTCATAGACTCCGTACAGTTTCTGTTATCTTCCCTGGACAATTTAGCTAATGCGAACAATCCCGATGACTTCGCGATAACAAATAAATATACCGATAAGATAACACGTCATTTGTTGCTGAGAAAAGGTGTATATCCTTACGAATATATGGATGATTGGTCTAGATTCGAAGAAACTGAATTACCACCCCTCGAATCATTCTATAGTAACTTAACAGAATCTAGAATAACAGATGCCGATTATGAACACGCTCTGACGGTCTGGGATAAATTAGGTTGTAAGAATTTAGGCGATTATCACGATCTGTACTTAAAAACCGATGTACTGTTACTCGCCGATATATTCGAGATATTTAGAAAGACGTGTTTCAAACAATATGGCTTGGACCCGGCATGGTACTATTCCAGTCCCGGACTATCGTGGGATGCATTGTTGAAGAAGACCGGTGTAGAACTAAAATTACTAACAGATTACGATATGCACTTGTTTATTGAGAAAGGATTAAGAGGTGGTATATCGATGGCAGCTAAAAGGTATTCTAAGGCTAATAATAAATTAGTGGAAGGATACGATCCCAGTAAACCCGACACCCACATATTATATCTCGACGCTAACAATTTGTACGGATGGGCTATGAGTCAACCTTTACCCACGGGTGGTTTTGAATGGGTCGATGAGAATGATATCCATAATATCAATGTGAATAAAGGGTACATACTAGAAGTTGACTTGGAATATCCAAGTTCGTTACATAAAGATCATAACAGTTATCCGCTAGCTCCCGAAAGATTAATGGTTAATAAAGATTGGATGTCGGAATATCAACGCTCCTTGATGGGTAATAGTAGGTTAGCTAACGTAGAAAAACTTGTACCAAATTTGATGGATAAAACAAAATATATAGTTCACTACAGAAATCTCCAGTTGTATCTATCGTTAGGTATGAAACTTAAGAAAATACACAGAGTTCTAAAGTTCGATCAAAGCCCTTGGATGGAGCCCTATATAAGGTTGAACACAGATTTAAGAAAGATAGCTACCAGCGATTTCGAAAAGAATCTGTATAAGCTCATGAATAACTCGGTATTTGGTAAAACTATGGAGAATCTAAGGAAGCGTGTTGATGTTAAATTAGTCAGATCTAATGAGGAAGAAAGACTCAGGAAACTTATAGCCAGTCCGGCTTTTAACAGAAGCAAGATATTCGATAATGACTTAGCCGCGTTGCATATGCAGAAGAGTAATATAAAATTCAACAGACCGGTGTACGTCGGTATGAGTATTCTCGACTTGTCAAAACACTTAATGTATGACTTTTATTACAACGAACTTAAGAAGCAATACGGCGATAGATGCGAGGTGTTATATACCGACACAGATTCTTTGTTGATGGAAATACAAACCGAGGATGTGTATAAAGATATGGCAGAAAAAATAGATATGTACGACACGAGCGATTATCCTAAAGATAATCCACTGCACAGCGTTGTAAATAAAAAGGTGTTAGGTAAGATGAAGGATGAATGTGCTGGGACCCCTATAGCGGAGTATGTGGGATTAAGACCTAAGATGTATTCTATAAAGAAGTCCGATAATGGAGAGATAAGAAAAGCTAAGGGCGTTAAGAAGTATGTTGTAAAAAAGCATATCAAACACGAACAGTATAAAGAATCATTATTCAACGGTAGAACGTTCAAACACGAGATGAACTCTTTAAGAAGTTACGATCATAGGATATATGGATTAAGAATGAACAAGACATCATTATCCCCCTTAGATACAAAGAGATGGATTGATAATGATGGTGTAAATACCTATGCTTATGGTTATGGTGGTAATACTGTACCGTCGGGAACTATGAACAACTCTTCTCGTACAAATGCCCTACCCGGTCCATCTTGAAGATAATAAAGAATAGGCTCTCCTTCTTTCGTAACCAATCGACTAATGTTATACGTCTTAAGGGACCATATGGGATCGGTTGCGCGACGTAGGCCTCCTTCGAGTTCACCGGGCTGGTATAAATATCTTACCCTTACTCTATCCGGAAGTTTTCGTTCTTTGCCTCTCCTCGGTGCTGAAGATTCGGAAGTCACGGATTTCATTTTAATCGCATCGGATGGTTTCTTCCCTATTAATCTCGTCACTTCATTATTCAGCGCTGATACAACAGCTGATAATCGTGTCACCCATTCGGTTGATCTCAATCGCTCGGATTTCATTTCGATCCCATACTGATAGCCAAACAAACGTTCCGCTAATGTCCTGTTAAATCTTTCGACGATAGCTTGACTACGGTGGGCCTCTCTTTCACCACGGACGATTTTGACATCGTTCTTTGTTAACAGTTTAGTTACCGATCCCATAAACTCGCGACCAGGATCTACTTGAAATAGCTTAGGCCATTTTAGCGGTCCGCGTTTATATATGCGACTCAGTGCATTAGCTACCTCTGTTGATTCTTTCGATGTTAATGGCTCAGCCTCTTTGTATCGACTAGCCACATCCACAACGGTTAAAGCGTATTTATACGTTTTGCGTCTTACCTTATCGTGGGGAAGAAACAAGAGGTCAGCCTGATGAACTTCATTCGTTGTAAAAATATCAAACTTCTTCCTCGGTATATAACGCGGTGCCGGTAAATATATTTGCCACATCGCTTGTTTCTTTAACCAATCCTTGACCACATCTTTAGATACCTTAGCCGCGGTGGCTAATTTTTTTATTGCTCCTACACCTTTCCAATATCCTCGTGGGCTATAGTAAATTTTATCCATTATTAATTAATATTGATATTTCTTTTAAAACGACTTTCGTTGAATCACATCATCATTTTTCTACTAATAGAAGCATTGATTGGCCCCAGGTATTGGTGAGCTAGAGCCAATCTCATGACTATCATTAAATCACATAATCATTTTGACATAAAAAATTCCATCTGTAGTAGCAGTATAGGTATATAAATCCAGCTCCAGTGGAAGTGGTCCAGAACCCCTATTACCTATACTACTCGTTGTGTATAATATGCACTCGTGTGTTATATGTATATGCACCCTTAATTGTGGGCAATTACATTCTGGAAAATATATCTTTCATGTTTAATAAGCACAGACTTTTCTTTTGTATCATTTCAGGCTGTCAGCATAAATCACAAAATTTACAATCTTTCAACTCTGTTCTTTTTTCTCACCAAAATTATATTCTAATAAGAGCCTCCTATTTCTAATTTTGAGATCGCACTGGGTGCTTATTACGTCGAATACGGTATAACAGAAAGCGCACATTAAAACCCAAACTAAGTAAGTTAGTAAGATGAAAATCAGACAGAGGGAGAGAGAAATGTCTCACCCTTTGCCTAGCTAGGGTTAGGCTAGGTGCTCCGGGGCACCTGACAACAACCACTAACACTATGTGCTGACCTGGCACACAGAGCTTCTTGCATGTATATATATCTTCTACCGGTACAAAGTAAACTTATATACCGCAAGCGGTCAAATAGATGTTGTCTTGGTTGGTTGGTTTGTTGTTTAACGTCGCTCTCAGCAATATTCCGGCTATATGACGGCAGTCTGTAAATAATAGAGTCTGGACCAGACAATCCAGTGATTAATATCATGAGCATCGATCCATGCAATTGGGATCAATGACAGGCATCAACCAATTCAGCGAGCCTGACCACCCGTTCCCGTTAGGCGAGTCTTACAACAAGCATAGTCGCCTTTTATGGCAAGCATGGGTTGGTGAAGACCTATTCTACCCCGGATCTTCAGATGTTTTCACTTCCTACCTAGAACCGTACGCCGACCCTTTTGCATATATATGAGTATGCAAATTATTCATCATTCATTAGACCCTTAAAACACATCAATTCCTCTTGTTGTGGGCTAATTCAATTGTTCAAGGTCAGCTCTGAAATAGTTGTTATGACTGTGACCAATTCCCATTTTGTGACGTCATCCTCTGAACCTTGCTCGTCAAGAGGCTGTGTAACAAGCCATCCTGATCAGTTCTCCCCAAATCCCTTAAGACGTCACTTAAGGGTGATGTGATATGACATACTCCCACAAGGAACAAATTATCATACGCACCAATCTCCATAGCATACTGGTTCATATGGACACAAGTCTTTATGCCTGGTTAACTGTATGTGATTCCTTGTTCAAGGATCCTAGAGGTGAAAGGATACAAAGGTAACAATATGATATGATACGTATCACAACGTCCATATTTATGTCAGATCACGTGGAAATGTCTTGACTATAAATATTTCAGAGCAGTTTAAAAAGGAAAAGCTAGCTGTAGACACATGTTCGATTGACAGGTTCTGGAACAGGATGCTCAATGATGGAAGTGGCAACTGTCCATGGTTCTCAAGTTCAAAATGGATATGTGATAATAGATTAGATTGGTGATAATTTGATTGGTGACTTTATTGCTGTAACTTGGCCAGGGCAGAGTGAAATGCTTAGAAGGCTCAGAAGAACGTGGATGGCAACCTGCACACTCATACATCTCAGGTTGCTCTACTTCCTCTCTTGGGTTGAACACTTGGCCTAAGGTATGTCCTGTAGAATAATCTGTGAGATGTAAGATTGTGGTACAAGGTGCGTATCTGAGATTTATGATGTAAGGGAGGCAACTCTATTATGCTTGCTCCAAACCACGCTGGCTGGAATCGGTCAATCAGATTGCAGCACGCACTCTTGTCTGCGTGTCGATTGCTAATAAACATTTGTGACCTGACATTTTTTCTGTATATTTTCAGGTATGTAAACTGTTTCACTTGATCAATCAGCGTCAAGCTACTTTATATAATAGAAATCAAAACAAAGTCTTCATTTGACTCATGTATTCAGAACCATGCTACATCCGGTTACAACGCATTACGTCACAGGAAGGTAATTCCCGCGCTATATATAGATTGTATAAGGGAATTCCACGTTGCACCAACATCTCCCTTTCTTTAAAGAAAACCTTTAAGATTAATATAGAACAATCTAAAATGTTGACAATACCATGCAATACCGGTAATGTATAAAGTTGATATATGTTGAATGCATTAAAGTTTGTTTTGCAGAGTCTCTTGAGTTTGTTATTATATATATAAACAATAAAACAAACTATGAAAGCAGGTAAGACTGCATTAAGTGTAAATAGAAATTGAAGTCCTTTGTGGCAATATCAGCATTTTGGCACATGATAAAATCTCACTGATAATACTGTATAAAGTCAATGATCATCTTAATTGTTCATTGGCACAAGAATCTTTTCCATTTATCTTTCCTCCAAACACATGAATATTGTCACTATATAAGCATAAACACAATTATGCATAAAAGAAGTAATAAATTCTCATTTTGAATGAATGATATAATTCAAGTCAATATAAAGTCATTTCCTGAAAAATAAAAACACACTTTGAAGCACTTTCAAAATTTGGAATAATATCAAACACTTTTACAGTTCATATGAATTTCTTCTGCACTTGACTACATCACATAGTCCTTAAACTTTACAGGGGCTGTCGTCCGTCGTCCACTTTTGGTCTTGACTGGAGTGTTGATAGGTGGCTTACTTGAATCAGCACTTGGTGGTGGTTTGATTGAAATACTGCTGATTGTCCCTGGAGATTTCTTTGGTGTGGTTATCTTCACTGGAGATGATTGAACTGATTCAGTAGTATCACTGGACTCAGGTTGTATGTCCTGACCTACTGTTGGCACTAGTAGTATAGGTAATGGGGGTTCTGGACCACTTCAACTGGAGCCAGATTTATATACCTATACTGCTACTACAGGGGGAATTTTTTATGTGTAAAGGCTGATGCAATTTAATTATTGTCATGAGATTAAACTAAATTGTAATGAAAATATTCTCTATTATTTTTACTCATACATATACCATTATTTTTAACAAAGTGATATTCAACATTTTTACTAAGTTCTTCGTTCATTTTACTAGGAGACCAGACTAAAAACAATTGATGACCGTATTTGGTTGGTTTGACATCACTGATATAATATATACCTTGTGGTAATTCTCTCCATTTTATAATTTTGTCCCTGAGCATAAATGCTTCAATAGCTTTTTCGAGTTCTTCCTTTGTTGGTTTGTAATTCTCCATTATTATATATTTACGTAAGCATTCTTCTAAATGTGATCTAATGATAGTAAGCAATCTATTTTTGATCTCCAACCAGTTCTTTGGTTTTGGCACGGAATAATTGACGCGCTTGTTGTCTCCCCTGTTCTATGAACTTTTTTTTCTCGTCTTCGCTAATACCACTGGTCTTATGAGAATTGGATCGAATCTCCTGCTTCATTACGTTGTATTTGGTGAGTTCTGACAAAACTATACGAAACTCCTCCTCGGATATCTTACAATCAGCCATTGCCGTTGAAATATGATCCTCAATCCAAGTCTCAACTCCCTCTCCTTCTCTATTCGATGTTTTATGTCGCTTATTTGATGTAATCGAAATCCATCAACAGTATCCATCTTTTCAGATGCCTCATCGAGCGCCAGATATAAACCAATAGTGTTTATTACGGTCATATAATAGTCTTTAATTGGTCTTGTTTAAATGTTTTGAGAGTATACATCAATCTTATCAAATTTATATTATACGGCATGAATATCTTAGTAAGTGAAATTCTGTTACTTTTAATAATTTGGACCCCCTCAAGGGTTGCAATGGGTGATGCTCCAATATGAATAATACTACAACGTCGACGCTCAAGTTTCTTTAGCCATTTAATCGATAGACCTGGTAATATTTCGAAGGCATCTTCCGGTGCATCTCCGAACAAGACTTCAACAAGTATTTGTCACAGAGTGACGAAATATCCCCCGCCATATACACCATAGTACCAAATATGAAGACAATCCAGCGATTAGTTCTTGAGATATTGTGGCAACACCGTTTTCCAACTCCAAAAACAGATTTGCCTGCTGTGACCTTGAAAATGGGGTCAAGGTCACCAAATCTGACAGGTGTATGCGGTGTCTGTATATACACTATAGTTCCAAATATGAAGACAATCCAGCGATTAGTTCTTGAGATATCGCGGCAACACCGTTTTCTAACTCCAAAAGCAGATTTGCCTGCTGTGACCTTGAAAATGGGGTCAAGGTCACCAAAACCGACTGGTGTCTGCGGTGTCTGTATATACACCATAGTTCCAAATATGAAGACAATCGAGAGGTTTAGTTCTTGAGATATCGCGGCAACACCGTTTTCCAACTCTAAAAGCAGATTTGCCTGCTGTGACCTTGAAAATGGGATCAAGGTCACCAAAACCGACTGGTGTCTGCGGAGTCTGTATATACACTATAGTTCCAAATATGAAGACAATCCAGTGTTTAGTTCTTGAGATATCGCGGCAACACCGTTTTCCAACTCCAAAAGCAGATTTGCCTGCTGTGACCTTGAAAATGGGGTCAAGGTCACGAAAACCGACTGGTGTCTGCGGTGTCTGTATATACACCATAGTTCCAAATATGAAGACAATCCAGTGTTTAGTTCTTGAGATATCGCGGCAACACCGTTTTCCAACTCTAAAAGCAGATTTGTCTGCTGTGACCTTGAAAATGGGATCAAGGTCACCAAAACCGGCTGGTGTCTGCAAAGTCTGTATATACACCATAGTTCCAAATATGAAGACAATCCAGTGTTTAGTTCTTGAGATATCGCGGCAACACCGTTTTCCAACTCTAAAAGCAGATTTGTCTGCTGTGACCTTGAAAAT
The DNA here is from genome assembly GCF_023055435.1 of Haliotis rufescens. Classification (NCBI taxonomy): domain Eukaryota; kingdom Metazoa; phylum Mollusca; class Gastropoda; order Lepetellida; family Haliotidae; genus Haliotis; species Haliotis rufescens. The sequence goes on from NW_025964383.1 coordinate 3,149,632, forward strand.
GGGATCAAGGTCACCAAAACCGACTGGTGTCTGCGGAGTCTGTATATACACCATAGTTCCAAATATGAAGACAATCCAGTGTTTAGTTCTTGAGATATCGCGGCAACAAACAGGTGGGACGTACGGACGGACGTACGGACAGTCGTGAATACTATATCCCCCGCTTCGCGCTTTCGCGCGGCGGGGGATAATAATAAGCGTAGAAATATTAGGTATTGCACTCAAGTTATCTTTAATATCATTGAATTCAGTAACCAAATTTAAACTAACATTTTTTACGGCCGGACGACTAAATAACATATGGCCCTCGGTTTTCTGGCAGGGGAGAGACTAACACACTTTTTCGTTTTGATGGGATATAAGCCCCGAGTACGATCCCACCTATTTATTATCTTAGTTAAATGATGTCCCTTACCCATCATCACATACGGTGGGGTAATGACGATATTCAGTAGCCACTTGATGTTTGCTTTGACCATAGTCCATTTATTATCATCGTTGAGAGTAAGATTATACTAAGTGTTTTTATGAAGTTTACTAACGTCGACATCGCTTTAATCTCCTAGATTACCTGTGAATACAACTTCTTTCCGCTTGTATACATTATCTTGTAAGTGTAAAGCGTATAACTTACCATCGGTACCGGGTTTACCGAATCCTTCTGTGTCTTCGAGATCGGAAAGCGCAATTGTATTACATTGTCTGAGCGTTCCAGGGCCTGATGAATCAACCATTATTTATAATATGGAGTGTTACACTCAAGTATCCTGTATGTACAGGTTGATGTTTTACATCTAATACAGAAATTTTGAGGTCTGAAATAATACACGCTTCAATTTTTTATATTGTAATGATGAGAAAGATTCCGTTCTACCGCTATTGTATTTTTCATCTTTGACTGGAACAGCTCTGAGTAGAGTTGAAGGACTTTCTAGTTGAATATTATCCGTCGTGCTTATTTGATCAAGATGGATGCACAACTCTTTATAGGGAACTAAATCGGGTAATTTAACTCCCTGTGATGATGTCTTGATTACTGTTATATCCATCCAAGTATATCTGCTAAGTTCATGAAAAGCTTTACATCCTTTTCTCCAGCGTCTAATTTCAGCACCCCATTCGACTCATTTTGTGCGAGACTAATTCCATAAGGCTTAAAAATTTCATCATTGAGTGAGCATACGCTGTAATACCCATCAGGTATAATGGGTTCGACAATTACACTCTTTTCAAATATCCATATCTTATTATTACCTCTTGCAGCACTTATATTGGTCCACTGCGGGTAATACGTTACATCGCAGAGAGCGACTTCAAGTTGTCCATCCGAGTTATCGATAGTATGAAGCAGTTCAATAGACTGACCATTTGTTATTCCCGGGAGTGTGACATACATATGATATAGTATCATTGTATATTTAATAACTTAAATATGAAATCAACTTATATTACTAATCAGTCGATTTTAGTAAGTGCCTCTGGTGCTAATTTTTTTGTTGAATTCCCTGATATCTTTGAAAAATACAGGTTCCTGGCAACTAGCGATAAAATGGTGCACGATTGGTTTCACAATCCGATGCAATTTTGGCAGAACCAGTTAAACTTTGCCATATGGTGTGCCACAACAGGATGTGGTGTATCTCTTTATGCCCATGGGTTTGAACTAAATAAGTCTGTTATATTATTTCACGTGTACTATCAGATAAGACGTGTACTTCAATAAATTAGTGCCCCATTACCGCAGGATCGAGCATGGAATGCATCAAATAATCCGTACAATAGGTGGGTATTCGAACCTATTTGTCAGGAATTTAATGTTTCTACAAGTAAAGATTGGCGTCTGAGTGGAGTTAACCATGGTCTAGGTATTCCGTATGCTGGTGCACACTCTGTTATGGAAATCAGCGATGATTTACTGAAAAGGGGTCAGCTTCTTCCGAGCTTTGCTCTCTCGAGTAACGAGTGGAGAGATGATCGTATGAACTTTAAGGGTGCTGTTGCTTTCACCGTCCAAAAGGTTGAGCAACCACCTGGAAATGCTTGGAATGAATTTCTATATGATAAAACAGAAAATAATTTTACTAAACCAGGAGTTGTAAGAGTTAATGAATCAATAAGAACTTATGTATGGGCAATTCTTGGTCCACAATCGCAAACACGAACATCCATTTTTGGTTCTGGGACGGCGCTCGATGCACAAAAACAGTTTCTCGCAAACGTGGAGGATGCTATTAATTCACCAGTTGATATACCATCTTCTATAAAGCGTTATCAAGATGTATTACAGTTGGCTCAATCCAAAGTGGACTACGTTTATGCGTCGGGACTATATATGTCTCCGAGTAATATGGAACTTAAGATCGGTCGAGTGATCGGTTATAATAATAAAATTGTTATTGCTACCGATCAACAAAACACAGGTATAAATTCAGATATTAACACCGAATTAATAACGCAAACAAACACAGGCGAAACGGGAATAGTCAAGCCACAGATATCTACTAACACATCTACTAACACACAACCACAAGTGCCACCCCATATTACAGCTAAAAATCAACAACATATTGATGAAAAAACAGCGCTTGTAGTGGGTGGAGTCGCGGCTGGTTTACTCATGATTTGGTTAGATAGTTCTTAATGAACTGATTTAGATAAATAGTTCTTAATGAACTGATTTGGATAAATAGTCTTTAGCGGATATGTACAACAGCCCAGCAATTGCTACGATCAGTGCCCACAAGTTTTGACTATTCCAAGTGGTGGTCTTTGCTAATAAATTCAAGAGCCAGGAAACAATATTATACCGTGAAGTGCAGATGCAGCTTTCCAAGCAAGCTTTCCCAGTGCTTCTCCTGATGCTTTTAAATGCTTTTTTATCCACTCTTTTACACCATTTTTATAACTAGGTGGTGTGCCACCTCCTGTACCACCGGTTAATGCGAGAGTCAAAGTCGATATAATAAAACCCAATGCGGTTAAAATACTGGCAATGGTTATCACCTGTTCTCTGAACAATGTTTTAATTTTATCGGCCAGTGCAGTATTATCATTGAGGACTTGATCGATAGTTTCTAGAATTGGAAACTGGAACTGGAAAGCGCAATTGTATTACATTGTCTAAGGATATGCGCTCCAGGGCCTGATGAATCAACTATTATTTATAATATGGAGTGTTACACTCAAGTATCCTGTATGTACAGGTTGATGTTCTAAATCTAATACAGAAATTTTGAGGTCTGAAATAATACCCCGTTTTCATTTTTTATATTGTAATGATGAGAAAGATTCCGTTCTACCGCTATTGTATTTTTCTTCTTTGACTGGAATAGCTCTCAGCAGAGTTGAAGGACTTTCGAGTTGAATATTATCTGTTGTACTGATCTGATCAAGATGGATGCACAACTCTTTATAGGGATTTAAATCGGGCAATTTAATTCCATGAACTGTTTTGTTGGGTATTTATATTACTCCTCCTCTTACAAATCCAAGTGTAGCTGCTATGCCACGGGAAAGAAGTATTTCATCTTCTCCAGCGATTAAAATCAGCATCCCATTCGACTCATTTTGTGTGAGACTCCATTAGGCTTAAAAAATTTCATCAATGAGTGAGCATACGCTGTAATACCCATCAGGTATAATAATGTTTTTGCCTTTTATATTGTCATTATCAATTAGTATTACCTGATTATTATATCTCGCAGCACCTATATTGATTCACCGCGGGTAATATGTTACCTTGCAGATAGCGACTTCAAGTTGACCATCCGAGTTATCGATAGTATGAAGCAGTCGAATAGACTGGCTATTTGTTATTCCTAGGAGTGTAACATACATATTAAATATACAATGATACTATATCATAACTTAAATATGAAATCAACTTACATTACTAATCAGTTGATTTTAGTAAGTGCCTCTGGTGCTAATTTCTTTGTTAAATTCTCTGATATCTTAAAAAAATACAGGGTCACGGCAACTAGCGATAAAATGGTGCAAGATTGGTTCCACAATCCAATGCAATTTTGGCAGAACCAGTTAAACTGTGCCATATGGTGTGCCACAACAGGATGTGGTGTATCTCTTTATGCCCCAGGATTTGAACTTAATGAGTCTGTTTTATCATTTCACGTGTACTATCAGACTAGACGTATTCTTAAAGAAACTAGTGCTCCATTACCGCAGGATCGAGCATGGAATTCCACAAATAATCCGTATGATAAGAGGGCCTTCGAACATATTTGTAATGAACTTAATGTTTCTACAAGTAAAGATTGGCGCATTAAAGGACTTAACCATGGTCTAGGTGTTCCATACAGTGGACAAAGAACTGTTAGAGAAGAAAGTGATGATTTAGTTAAAAAAACTCATCAACCATTCAATCCATTTAAGTTGTTACAGAAAAACAATCTTTTTGTAAGAATGCATAATCTTTATCATGGCTGGGAACTTTCGAGTAACGATTGGAGAGGAGATCTTATGAGTTTTAAGGGTGGTTTAGCTTATATTGTTACAAAATTTGTGCAACTAAACGATACCGCAAACGATTGGAATGAATTTCTTAATGATAAAACAGAAAATAATTTTACTAACCCAGGAGTTGTAAGAGTTAATGAATCAATAAGAACTTATGTATGGGCAATTCTTGGTGCACAATCGCAAACACGAACGGGAATAATTGTTTCTGGGACGGCGCTCAATGCGCAAAAACAGTTTGTCGCAAACGTAGAGGATGCTATTAATTCATCCATTGACATACCATCTTCTATAAAGCGTTATCAAGATGAATTACAGTACACTCAATCCAAAGTGGACTACGTTTATGCGTCGGGACTATATATGTCTCCGAGTAATATGGAACTTAAGATCGGTCAAGTGATCGGTTATAATGATAAAATTGTTTTTGTTTCCGATCAACAAAAAACAGGTATAAATTCAGTTATTAACACCGAATTAATAACGCAAACAAACACAGGCGAAACGGGAATAGTCAAGCCACAGATATCTACTAACACATCTACTAACACACAACCACAAGTGCCACCCCATATTACAGCTAAAAATCAACAACATATCGATGAAAAAACAGCGCTTGTAGTGGGTGGAGTCGCGGCTGGTTTACTCATGATTTGGTTAAATAGTTCTTAATGAACTGATTTAGATAAATAGTTCTTAATGAACTGATTTGGTTAAATAGTTCTTAGCGAATACGTACAACAGCCCTGCAATTGCTACGATCAGTTTTTCTTGTCGTGAGTAGTCTACAAAACCTAATTCATTACAAATAAAGTTGATGCCATGTTTAGCGGCTATCGTAGACAAGGCTAGGGGCTTACGAGTACGATAATGCAGAAGGTCAATATCGGGTTCGCCGCGTATTCGCAATGTTCCTTTACTATCAATCGTAAACTTTGAATAGTCACGACCAATTGGGGTTTCTTTAAAGGTATCGTAATAATCATTAATGGTTGATGCTTAAAGTTCATCGCTAAGATTAGTGAAGCTGGTTTCATCAGTACCCTCTTCGATTGTACTAGGGTTATCAAAATCATCCAGATTAAAATCATCCATTTTTATATTAAACATAAGGTTACATAATTTCAATATAACAATGTCTTCTTATACAGACGCAAGTTAAACCCACAATGTAGACTTTGAGATCCATTAGGGGTCAAAGCAATTCGTCAGTCTGTAACTATAACTAATAACCCAAGTACCATCGATCAGAATCAAACGCTATCTAAATTAGTGGTAATGAGGTTTTGAGTATTGATGATAGCGATGTATACTATTGTTACATGGATCTCTGGAGAACGGATAAAGAGTGGGAAAACTTACAGTACCAAGGTATTTGTAATCGGAACACATTGAAACTGCGTGTGGGTGCTGAAAATGGTGATAATACCGTCGTAAAAGATCTCGCTGTTGCCAACACTTTAGGTAACCAATTCTATATTCCGCTCGACTTTGAATTACTAGATTCCCACATGCCCTTCTATCAAGCATCCCTAGGCGATAGTTTAGAATACGAACTCACTTTTAATGACTACGCCACAGTAATCAGAGCTGCTGAAGATGCTAGCTATTCCATTGACAATATCTCGCTGGAGTATGATATGATAACATATCCCAAATTAGCCAGACAAATTCGCAACCAGTATACAGGAAGTTTAGCTATTTTGTACGACCGTGTGCTTTGACATCGAAAGATCACAAGGAGCAAAAAAGATATGACGTGGAATATCAATCTAAACGTCCCCACGAGATTGTTGAAGGGTAAATTTAATGTTGTTCGAGGACCCATCCGATGCATTTAAAAGAAATACCGAGAAGTTCTACAATCCCAAGATTCCAAAAGTAGAATTGACTATCGAGGACGTTCCTAATCAACTATATAGTCAAGGAATGCTAGCGTATCAACAATGGGATGAGATTAAAAAACTCCCTTCTACAAAACGAAGCCCAGAAGTTAACATGGTCGTGAAAGATCTGTCTCTCGGGGGTGTATCCATGGGTGAATGCCTCACCACGAAGTATGCGCTATGGCTCGACATGCAAACAACAGACAATGACCAACTACACGGCAGAGGTAGGAGAATAGAAAATGCCAGCGAGGGTGTTACTATACAGATAACGAAGCTCCAGGAATCAGCTGGTAAATGAAACATATATTTGTACGTGATTATGGATGCGCAACTTAATATACAGAATGGACGATTCGTGCAAGCAATCTATTAATAATCTTTTACCTAAAGAACCGCACTGCGCTATCATCTGCGGGCAAACGGGTTGTGGAAAAACAGCTTTTATTCTAGATATTTTAGAAAGTCATTATAGGGACGTTTTCGATCATATTATTATTCTGTGCCCGACTATAAGCGTTAATAAAACATACCTATCGAGAGATTGGGTTATGAATGATGATGGGGTACACAGAGTTGATCCGGGCGATCGTTTACAAGATTGTTTACGAGTATGTCACGAAAAATACAAAGGAGAATCAACCCTTTTCATAATAGAAGACTGCAGTGCGAGTAAAGAACTCACCAAAAAGGAAGATATGCTTTCATATTTAGCATTCTCCGGACCACATACTCAGTATAGCATTTGGGTACTTACTCAAAATTACAACTCTGTCCTGAAAGATATCAGAGAGCAGACCAAATGGGTTGCCTTGTTTCATTGTAAAGACCGAGATTCATTCGAGGAATGTCTACGCGAAAATGATGTTATTTATACCAAGTCCGAACGAGATAAAGTCAGAAAACAGTTAGCAGCAACGAAGCATTGTAAACTCGTATTAAAAACCGATCAACCAGCTGCTTATGCAATTGCTTAGCAAAATTATAGCAAAAATAGCAAAAATATGGCAAAATTATAGCAAAAATAGCAAAATTATAGCAAAAATAGCAAAAGTATAGCAAATATAGCAAATTGAACATTAGCGGTTATTATGACTTAATGTGGCTTGAAATCCTCATTCTTTCGCATAATTTTATTATTACAGGCTGTATTGCATATGCCATATTTTATTATGTTAGACTTAAATATCTTCTTAGGTATTACATTATGGAATGCGACGAACTCGACGAACTCATCGAACAAATGCTCAAAGAACCTGATCAACATACAGAAGTAGTAACAGATAAAGCTTTAGATAAACATAGAGAAAGACTCGCTGCTTTGGTAGCCGGTGGAAAACGTTCCCAATATTTTGGGGAAAATTATACCATCAAAAATATTGATAACATGACCGATGAAGAAATTAAAAAACTGTATGCGCGTTACGAGTCTAGACTGGGAGCTACCATGACTAAAACAATAGGGTCGGCTATATTACAACTATACACAGTCGTACGCTAGTACGTTTCTTCCTATCCCTTCAGAACATCGCCCGTATTTATGCGAATCTCTCAAGAAAGACCCATTCATCGAACACGCTATAAGCTCAGTAAGCTTCCAGTTTTATCATAGATACGGAATGTTCTTAGCTCCACCCACCACCGCTTTTATAACGGCTAGGTATTGTCAATTTAAACATAAGTGCCCACTTACTAATAATGGAGACTCAAGTGACACCACCACAGATTGTGAACGAGGAAATAACTCTGATTGCACAATCACAACGGATTGTGAATGAGGAAATACCACAAGCCAGAGTGACGGAGGAGAACCCCCCCAAACAATCGCAGCTGGTAGGAAGGGTGGGCTGGCGAGGAAAGCGAAAATAATGCATAATTCAAATATTGAACATAGTCGTCTGATTAAAACTTGGGCACTTGTAGGAGTTGTTGCTATAGCAGCTGTATGGTTGTTTTATAAGACCGGAGAAGAGAAAACGTCACCCCCGATTACACAACAAGTTCAATTAGAGGTTAGCCCCCATATAATGCTATAAGAAGTATGACTACTCCAGTTACAGACGGTAAAATGTTGGTAAACGCAACGTATCATTCAGCGGTGGTCAGCGGCTTGGCCATTGGCTATGCCCGTATAGTTAAAATGATTACTAAAGCCACACCACCCAAGCTATTTTTAATGGTTATGATATCGGTATGATGATTCTTGATATTGGATTGGCTATGGCTACAAAAGATATGCTCATCAAACAAGGGCTTATCCCAGAAGACATAATGAAGTAATTAAACATTTGAATATTTTATAGTATTGAACATTTGAATATTTTATATTCATATAAAACATATAAATATGGCAACAATTGCGATGATGGTCGGTGGGGCTATTGTTAATGCTCTAGCTTTTTCGGGGAGTAATTATTTATTTTCTACTTTGAGGGAATCAAACGCTAAAGAAGTTGAAGAGGAGCTTAAACGACATAATAAAGCATTAGAACAACTCGAAGCAGCCCAGTCACAATGGACCAGACAGAGGATATTAAGATTAGATTTTATTAATGAAGAACTGCGTAAGCAAGGGCATTCAAATCAAACGTTTAAGGACGTTGAATCTGCCATGCACGAATACTTCCTCGTTTATGGAAAAAAAAACAATACAGATACCAACAATAAGTAAGTTTTATACACCGTCAGAGGAACAAAAAAAACGCGGATCGCATTCATCATGTTTGGGTTATCAGTCATCGCTATTTTTAGCTACACAATAACTACGCATAAACCATGACCTAGTTAGGGCGGGCGAGCGCGTCTTATCACCCATGTCACCAGTGGAGATGTGATTTGCATTTAGACAAATGATATGACAGGTGTATAACCATGAATCAGTGCAGATTTACACTCATGGGGAAGCCGACTCAATGTAACCGACGTTCTGTTGGTATTTACTGTGGCATCCACTCTTATTACATCAGGCGGGGAAATGTAAATTATACATGTTCTGTATGTGGGATAGGGGTCAAAGGTCGTTATTGTTTATGTAAGAAACACGGTGCTGATAGGGTCAGGAACCAGATTATTTACGCTAGGAAGAGAGATTACATCAATGAAAGGAATAGGTTGGGGAGAATACGTATTTAGATATATGAAAAACAACCAATTAGACATTTGACTCATTTTGCATATACCATTAAACCACAATGGTTTTTGTCAGAGAGTTGAAGGATTTAGCAAAACAATGGTCTACATGGATATTCTCGAATGAGAAAAGCTGAATTGATCGCTTTACTAGATAATAATCAATCCGATGATAATAAATCAGTTGATAAAAAACAACAAGAATTAAAATTTGTACCCACATCCGCCGGCATTGGTTAATATCTAAGAGGTTGGAAGATGGATATTAATTCCAACATGGATGTTAATGATGTTAAGCCCAGCATATCGAGTAAAATTAACGAGGAATTGGATGATTTACATAGTATAAAAAAACAGCTGACGATTAAAATGTCATCGAGTTAAAGTAGCACAGACGATAGCATTGATTATACCGAACCATATTTCCGTAGCAATCAAGAAGTTATAACCCGAATCCGATACTATAAATGCATCATTAGATACATCAATTCAGAGGATACAGGAAACTTTAGAACGCTGGACTAATAGAGGTTCGGGTTGGGGTGTGGATAAAATCGATAGTTTATATTTAGATATAGCAAATTATATGCCCTTCAAAGGTGGATCTTATATAGAATTACCTCCGTATTATAAGAAGAAAAAAGCCATAATTAATGTAAAAAATAAATCCGATGACTGTTTAAGAATGATGATAAGATCTGCATTGTTCCCCGTAGACAAACATCCGGATAGACCTTCTAGCTATCCTCAAAACGTACACAGGATAAGCTCCGCCCCAGAACATATTCCCAGAATCAATTCATTTCTGATCGAAAAAGATGGATAAAGAGTTTAAGCAGACTATTATACGATCAAACAACACATAAGGAAAAGAAATATTTCTGCGAAAGATGCCTACATGGGTACAGCAGACAAGATCTATTAGAAGCGCATAAAGAAGACTGTAGAGCTGTTGGACAGAATGCTATCAGGATCGATATGCCTAAAGAGGGAAAACATATATTAAAATTTGAACATTATTGTAATCATATGCCAGTACCGTACGTAATTTACGCCGACTTCGAAGCACTTATCAAACCCATAGAAAATACCAACCGAAGCAATCAAGTTAGTTTTACGTACAAAACTCAAGAACATATTCCTTGTGGGTTTGAATATATAGTTGTAAGGTATGAAGGGAAAACAAACCCGCCCGTGATTTACAGAGGTCCCGATGCAGCGGGAAAGTTCCTAGAATATCTACAAAACGAAGAGAGAATAATCAGGGAACATTTGTCGCATAAGAAACACATGTGTATGACGAGGGATGATTGGAGGGCCTATAAGAAGTCAAAGAGTTGTCATGTTTGTAATAAACCCCTGAATGGGGATTAAGTAAGAGATCATTGCCACGTCACGGGTAATTATCGGGGAGCCGCGCATAACAAGTGTAACTTGAAACTCAAAAAGAATTCTCAAACAATACCCATCCCCGTTGTGTTTCATAACCTTAGAGGATACGATTCTCATCTCATTATGCAAGCTATCTCAAAGACCGAAGGTGGCTTAACATGTATTCCTAATAATATGGAAAAATACATATCGTTCTCGTTGACTAAAACTATACATTATACGGACAAGGATCGGGAAAGCCAGAATAAAGCAAAGTAATGGACTTAGATTCATAGACTCCGTGCAGTTTCTGTTATCTTCCCTGGACAATTTAGCTAATGCGAACAATCCCGATGACTTTGCAATAACAAATCAATATACCGATTGGTTAACTCGTCATTTGTTGTTGAGAAAAGGTGTATATCCTTACGAATATATGGATGATTGGTCTAGATTCAACGAAACTAAATTACCACCTCTTGAATCATTCTATAGTAACTTAACAGAATCTCAAATAACCGATGCCGATTATGAACACGCTCTGATGGTGTGGGATAGATTAGGTTGTAATAATTTAGGCGATTATCACGATCTGTACTTAAAAACCGATGTACTGTTACTCGCCGATATATTTGAGATATTTAGAAAGACATGTTTAAAACAATACTGCTTGGACCCGGCATGGTACTATTCCAGTCCCGGACTATCGTGGGATGCATTGTTAAAGAAGACTGGTGTAGAACTAAAACTACTCACCGATTACGATATGCACTTGTTTATTGAGAAAGGATTAAGAGGTGGTATATCGATGGTAGCGAAAAGGTATTCTAAGGCTAATAATAAATTAGTGGAAGGATATGATCCGAGTAAACCCGACACACACATATTATATCTCGATGCCAACAATTTGTATGGATGGGCTATGAGTCAACCTTTACCCATGGTTGGTTTTGAGTGGGTCGATGATATCGAAGTGAATGATATCCATAATATCAATGTGAATAAAGGGTACATACTAGAAGTTGACTTGGAATATCCAAATTCGTTACATAAAGATCATAACAGTTATCCGCTAGCTCCCGAAAGATTAATGGTGACTAAAGATTGGATGTCGGAATATCAACACCCCTTGATGGGTAATACTAGGTTAGCTAACGTAGAAAAACTTGTACCAAATTTGATGGATAAGACAAAATATATAGTTCACTATAGAAATGTCCAGTTATATCTATCGTTAGGTATGAAACTAAACGAAATACACAGAGTTCTAAAGTTTGATCAAAGCCCTTGAATGGAGCCCTATATAAGGTTGAACACAGATTTAAGAAGGATAGCTACCAGTGATTTCGAAAAGAACCTATATAAGCTCATGAATAACTCAGTATTTGGTAAAACTATGGAGAAGCTAAGGAAGCATGTTGATGTTAAATTAGTCAGATCTAATGAGGAAGAAAGTCTCAGGAAACTTATAGCCAGTCCGGCTTTTAACAGAAGCAAGATATTCGATAACGACTTGCATATGCAGAAGAGTAATATAAAATTCAACAGACCGGTGTACGTCGGTATGAGTATTCTCGACTTGTCAAAACACTTAATGTATGACTTTTATTACAACGAACTTAAAATAGATATGTACGATACGAGCGATTACCCAAAAGATAATCCACTGCACAGCGTAGTAAATAAAAAGGTGTTAGGTAAGATGAAGGATGAATGTGCTGGGACTCCTATAGCGGAGTATGTAGGATTAAGACCTAAGATGTATTCTATAAAGAAGTCCAATAATGGAGAGATAAGAAAAGCTAAGGGTGTTAAGAAGTATGTGGTAAAAAAGCATATCAAACACGAACAGTATAAAGAAGTATTATTCAATGGTAGAACATTCTAACACGAGATGAACACTTCAAGAAGTAACAATCATAGGATATATGGATTAAGAATGAACAAGACATCATTATCCCCCTTAGATACAAAGAGATGGATTGATAAGGATGGTGTAACTACCTACGCTTATGGTTATGGTGGTAATACTGTATCGTTGGGAACTATGAGCAACTCTTCTCGTACAAATGCCCTGCCTGGTCCATCTTTAAGATAATAAAGAATAGGCTCCCCTTCTTTCATAACTAATCGACTAATGTTATATATCTTTAGGGACCAAATCGGATCGGTTGCGCGACGTAGGCCTCCTTCGAGTTCACCAGGCTGGTATAAATATCTTACGCTTACTCTATCCGGAAGTTTTTGTTCTTTGCCTCTCCTCGGTGCTGAAGATTCGGAAGTCACAGATTTCGTTTAAATGGCATCGGATGGTTTCTTCCCGATAAATCTCGTTACTTCATTATTAAGCACTAATACAACAGCTGATAATCGTGTCACCCATTCAGTTGATCTTAATCGTTACGATTTCATTTCGATCCCATACTGATAGCCAAACAAGCTCTCCGCTAATGTCCGGTTAAATCTTTCAACGATATCTTGACTACGGTGGGCCTCTTTTTCACCACGCCTGATTTTGACATCTTGCTTTGTTAACAGTTTAGTTACCGATCCCATAAATTCGCGACCAGGATCTACTTGAAATAGCTTAGGCCATTTTAGTGGTCCGCGTTTATATATATGGCTCAGTGCATTAGCTACTTCTGTTAAAACTTTCGAAGTTAATGGCTCAGCCTCTTTGTATCGACTAGCCACATCCACTATGGTTAAAGCCTATTTATACGTTTTGCGTCTTACCTTATCGTGGGGAAGAAACAAGAGGTCAGCCTGATGAACTTCATTCGTTGTAAAAATATCAAACTTCTTCCTCAGTATATAACGCGGTGCTGGTAAGTATATTTGCCACATCGCTTGTTTCTTTAACCAATCCTTGGCCACATCTTTAGATACCTTAGCCTCGGTGGCTAATTTTTTTATTGCTCCTATACCTTTCCAATATCCTCGTGGGCTATAGTAAATTTTATCCATTATTGATTAATATTGATATTTCTTTTAATACAAATCATGACTATCGTTGAATCACGTCGTCATTTACACATAAAAAATTCCCCCTGTAGTAGTAGTATAGGTATATAAATCTGGCTCCAGTTGAAGTGGTCCAGAACCCCCATTACCTATACTACTGCACTGGTGGAATAGATTTGAGAAACTTCCTATTCCTACGGAACAGTTTACCGTCATCTGTTTCTACAAGATATGAGTGAGCTCCTTCTTTGGCTACACATGAACCTGAAATCCATGGTTGTTTTGGATTGGTTACAGGTTGCATTTTCACACTGTCACTTATCTCTAGCTGTGGAAGTGGTTTGGCATGTTTGTCGTAAGCTGCTTTAGCTTTCTGTCGCTTGTGTACGATGTTGTCGTAGACGTCAACAGATTGTTGTTTCAGCAATCCTTCAGCTGTTGGCATCGTTATTCTCGTGCGACGTGACATTATCTTTTGCACAGGGCTTACTCCATAGCTGTCTGGAGTGTTTCTCCATTCAAGTAATGCCATTTGAACATCCTTGTTGTCATGTCTAGCTTTCTTGACTAGATTCTTTGCTATTTTCACAGCTGACTCGGCCTTTCCATTGCTTTGGCTGTGATATGGTGAGCTTGTCAAATGTTGGAATTCCCACTGCATGTGAATGATGCAAATTCCTCACTCGTATATTGTGGTCCATTATCAGTTACCATGTCCGCAATTCCATGTCTTGCGAAGTGAGCTTTGGTTGCGTTGATTACTGATGTGGCGGTTGTGTCACTTAGCTGGTCAAGTTCGAAGAAGTCACTGTGATGGTCGACAGTTACTAGATAACTATCTCCATAGAGTGTGAACAAGTCTTGTCCAACCTTGGACCATGGCAGTTGTGGTATCGTGTGAGTTATGAGTGGTTCTTTCTGTTGTTTAGCTTGAAATGCTGAACATGTTGTGCATGACTGTACATTGTCCTTGATTTCAGCCGACATACCAGGCCAGAAGAGAACATCTCTAGCCCGTCTTACACAGGCTTCAGCTCCTAAATGGCTGGAATGCGCTCTTGCGATCATCTGTCGTCGCATTGTCACTGGTACGATGACATTCATGCCCTTGTAGAGGACACCATCTTGGACTGTCAGTTCGTCACGATACGCCCAATACTCGCGTATCCCTATTGGCACTTCTTCCCTTGTGTCAGGCCATCACTGTTGTCATGAGGGTCTGTAGAGCTGGATCTCTACCTGTTGCAACTTGAATTTGAGCATGTGTGCTGCTTGAAAGTCTCATGTAGTCTACTTGATTGATTTGAGCGATCTTGTTGAACAACTCTTTCTCTTGAGTGATCTGAAATATTTGATACTCTGCATTATCAAGATTTTCCTTCGACTTAGTTTTGATATAGGCACGACTTAGCATATCGGCGATGTACATCTTTGAGCCTTGTAGACAGCTTACCGAGAGGTTATACTTCTGTAAGCGTAAGAGCATCCTCTGGAGTCTCTTCAGAGCTTTGTGAAGCAGCTTGAGAAAGATCGGAACTAGGGGTTTGTGATCCGATAGAACGTTAATGACATCCTTGCCTTGAATGTACTGGTTGAATCTTACACAGGCAAACACAATCGCGAGACATTCCTTCTCGATTTGTGCGGAGCAACGTTCTGTCTGTGAAAGAACTTTAGAGGCAAAAGCAACTGGCTGACCTTGCTGGAGCAAAGAAGCACCCAAACCTGATTCAGATGCATCACACTAAATGGTTACTTCATCATTCACATCATAATACTTGAGCACTGGAGCTGTACTTATGAGAGACTTGATTGTGGAGAAAGCTTCTTTTGTTGACTCTCCCACATGAATTCACATGACTTCTCGGTCACTCGTCTGAGTGGTTCACACACATCCGAGAGTCTAGGCATGAACTTTGACAAGTAGTTGATGCATCCAAGCAATCGTTGAACTGCTTTCTTATCATTCTGACGAGGTAGATCGACTATTGCTGCAACTTTTGATGGATAAGGTTGTAGACCTTTGCTTGTGAGAAGTTGTCCATTATATGGTACTGTACTCAGACATGGTCGAAACTTCTTACGATTGAACTTGAGGGTGACTTGTCTGGCTCGCTTGAATAGATTGAGGAGATTTCTGCTGTGATCCTTCTGGGCTTCTTCAAGATTGTCACCGGAACCATAACACAAGACATCGTCATGGATTACGTCGACACCATTCAATCCCGACAACGCCTCTGTTTGTCTTCGTTGATATTCCTCAGGAGCACTGCTTATCCCTTGTGGCATCCTGAGATAGTGATATCTTCCAAACGGAGTCCAGAAAGTAGTCAAATGGGAACTAGGTTCGTCTAGCTTGACTTGAAAGAACCCATCCTTAGCATCCTCACTGTGAATACTTTTGTCTTTGAGAGCTTAGGCAAAATCTCATCTATCACAGGCATTTGATACTTGGGCCGTTTTATAGCTCGGTTTAAGTCCTTTGGATCAATACACACTCTGTGCTTGTGTGGCTTTTGAACTGCAACTAGACTGTTTATCCAGTCTGTGTGAGAAGTAACTTTGGCGATTATTCCATTTCGCTCCATATCGTCAATCTTCTCCTTGAGCTTGTCTCGAAGAGGAACAGGCACTCAACGTGGCGCATGTTTGACAGGCTGAACACTTTCATCAATTTCAATATGGTACTTGCCTGGGAGGCATCCTAGGCCTTTGAATACATCACTGTATTCTTTGATTAAAGTCTCTAAAGGAGGTATATCTTCCTCTGAGTTCACCTGGTTCACTATCTTAATCCAGTCCATGTTTACACATGTATTCCCATCGATGATCGGCCATGGAGCAGTTTCGATGATATCAAAGGTGAATCTTATTCTACATCAAGCGTGTAGGAGCCTAGAGGAGTGATAACTCTTCCATCATAAAACTTCATCTTGCCTCCATGTGGGTCAAGGTCGACATGATCTGTATGTAGAATGTCAATCAAATCTGCATACGACATAGCACTGCAACTCGCACCTGTGTCAAGGTCTGTTGTCTTGAAGGTATGTGAATGGGTAGTAGAGTACTTCATCTGTATCATAAATTGTGATTTGCGGTTTTTCTTGCTTGTGGAACCTACTCTATGCACTGCAAACACAGATTCATCTTCATCAGACTCATCTTCCCCTTCACTCTGATCCGTGTAATCTGCTTGATGAACAGTTCTATTTCTTTTCATGTAACACATCTTGGAGAGATGATTAAACTTGCCACACTGAACACTTCTCACCATATGCAGGGCATACATTTCTGTTGAAAGCGTGTCTGTTACCACAGTATTTGCATGATACATGTTGTCTGTTACCATGGTTACTTCTTGTGTTACTTGTGTTATTTTCACTGTCTTTTGTTGAGTCTTTAATTTAGTCTTTTGTTTGTCATGTGTTCTTCTCTTTTACTTTCTGATGTGCATGTACTGTTTCTTGCTTTATTTCTTGCTTTATTTCTGACTTAATTTCTTCTTTGTGTGCTTGTGAAAGTTCTGCAGCTCTCAATTCAATACATCTTTCTAGATTCGGAACTGGTCTTTCTTTTAAAAGTGTGTGTGTTCATCTGTAGTACCTATCACTAGTCTATCTCTGATCAATCCAGATTCTAATGCATCAAATTCACATGTCTCTGCTAACTGACACAATCTGAAAACAAATTGATCTACACTTTCTTTGCTAGTCTGATCTGCATGTCCAAATTTCACACGTTCAAACAATAAATGTTTTTTTGTGGCAGAAAATGTCCATTTAGTTTAGTCAAAATCCGAGCAGGATCTTTCTTTTCTTCGTTAGTAACGCCTAAACTGTTCAAAACTTTGACTGTTTCTATCCCCATAACTCTACACAACGCAGCAGCCTGAATTTCTTTGTTTTTATCATTTAATTCAGTAGCAGTAACGTAGAAGTCCCATTCTGCTTTAAAATTCTTCCAGTTAGTGGAAATATCACCCGTAAGTTTCATTTCTTGCGGTGCAGGAATGTGATACGACGCCATTGTGGAATCAAAATGTTCTCAACAACGAACGCTTGATAAGAGTTTGAAAGTTCTAAATATCTGCAATGTCAGGCGTTTACCGTGCTTTTAAAGTTCATCAACGGAATCAGCCACTTCTGACACCATGTTTCACTTGATCAATCAGCGTCAAGATACTTTATATAAGCTTGATTGATTAATAGAAATCAAAACAAAGTCTTCATTTGACTTATGTATTCAGAACCATGCTACATCCGGTTACAACGCATTACGTCACAGGAAGGTAATTCCCGTGCTATATATAGATTGTATAAGGGAATTCCACATGCACCAACATAAACAATATTATGGTTGAAATAAGGGGCCTACCTTTAGAATACAGTACCACAAACTTTTCAAACACGTGACAATACCCGATGACGTAATTTGTAGTATTTTGTTGCCAGTCACACCGGCGAAACAATGCCCTGTGACGTCAGGGGTCATCGAGTATGCATAAGCTCCTCCCAGTGATCTATCATCTCTACTCGAAATGTCATTGAATACGCCAAGCGCTGTGGAGAGTTTTGAATATTTGTTTACTGAATATTGCCTGCGGCGGCGCATTTTATAGCAAGCGCTTGTTTACGAAAGCACTTTTATTTTTTATATATTTTTTATTTCGTTTTATCTCGTATTCAAGGGGCCAAAAGGGTTATAAATGGGAACTAATATACATATATTATTTTTTCGGTGCATTAATTTTCATTATTGTACACAAGAATGTAGTTTATTAGGGATAATATATTGGCGCTGAACACATCCAAATATCGCTAGTGTTAGGGTAGGTTACCCCGAACTCTATCCTTAGCCCTTGGATCCCCTTTACGATCAATCACCCCTTTTCGATCATT
Organism: Haliotis rufescens; assembly: GCF_023055435.1. Taxonomy (NCBI): domain Eukaryota; kingdom Metazoa; phylum Mollusca; class Gastropoda; order Lepetellida; family Haliotidae; genus Haliotis; species Haliotis rufescens. The sequence goes on from NW_025964383.1 coordinate 3,168,356, forward strand.
AGGGTTAGGTACCCGTTTAGTGGCAATTAGATTATCCGAATTCTGTCAATAGCCCTTGGATCAATCATCCCTTCACGATCATTAGGGTTCGGTAAATCTACCCGTTTAGTTTCTATTATAGATTTTATAGAGGCTCCTAATATTCTTCACACAAAAACATCGAGTAAAAAGAATGAAATGGTTTTGTGTCGAATACTTTGGCTACTGGAAACTGTCCTGGAACATTCACACAAGCCACTTTCACCGGCTACACTTTTTCAGTACTGATTCAAAAGCGAACTCACCGTTGTGTCGTCACTAGCCATGCAAATGCCTTCCTTACTATTATCCACATCATCCTTACAGTGTTCCCTACCACACTTTTCTGTCAAAAATCCACCCGACGAATTATTAAATAACACGTCATTCATGCGTACTCGCGAGTTCGACGTCAGACGCCTGGAGCCTTTTTCAGTTCGCGCCATATTGGATCATTCCTCGCCACTCGGTATCTTGTAGATTACGGAATGGGACAAGTGTGCCAAATGGCATCGGGGTCATTCGTAAGTGTCGATAGACTAATGTCACAAGACACCATGCCTACCCGTAACCTTCGTAAGGGTCCGTCACCTATTCGACCCTTTTCGTTCAGTTCCGTAACGTCGTAGGCATGACTAGGTAAATTTGCACTTTGTTTCACAGTGTGGACGTAGCTTAGTCGGTTAACAATCTGAAGGTCGCGAGTTCGCGTCCGACAGATTCTCACAAAAACTGGTTGCTTGTCTTTGAGACGTGACCTACGGCAGAGACTGTCCTCACCAGAAGTTGTGGTACTGTATTCTAAAGGTGCTCCAAATAAGGCCAACATGTATTGTTTTGCTTAAAATAATGTATAGTTTATGTAGCATAATGACTTAATAGGCATATTTGTAGTTTTTGTGTTAGGATCAATTATTCAGGAATGCCGAGTTGAAACACCCGCATTCAGGAACTTTCCATGCTCTCGTTTTGTCAAAAAAGCCAAATATATGGATTTCCTTAGTGTTATACTTATATATTGATAGGATATGTTTTTTTAATTTCGTAGACCTTTCCAACATTGTTAAAATTATCGATGTCACCTATTTTCGTGGCACCATGTGGCTGTGGCAAAGGGACGTAACTCATCTTGGCAGTAGTTTTAGCATTTCTAATGCTGTGAAGTGAGTTCAAAACCATGTTCGAACCTCAACATTTTTAAGTTTTTATTTTACTATTTTGAATTGGTTTTTGGAAGTTTAAAATGACTTTTGAAAATGTTTGTACAAAGTAAATTACTGAAAATTATAGAACAGCAATATCATTTTCCTTTTTATTTTAATAATCTGTTATAGTATTTGGCAACAATAAATATATATATTTAGACATTAATTGTTATCAGTGAATATATATATATTCTTTATGATGATTTTATTATGTCAAAAGATATTTTCCAAATGTAAATGCATTAAGTGAAACATTGATGTTGGTAATAACCTTCAGGTTAAATGGATGTTTGCAAATAGGTAACGTACAGTTATTAAGTGTTCATGAATTAATCTGTTTATTAATAACAAACACTTTGTTCATTTCATCATTTTACTGTTCAAATGTAAACAAAAAGGTCCATGTTAGCTATAGCTGTTGCAATTATGCATAGTACTGTACACTATGAGCAGTATTGAGATTGTCAGATGTTATCCGTTGCGCATCTATGGTAAAGTTTATGTACTTTTATAACTATTGTGTATTATCATACACTCTTGTCTGTATGTCGACTGCTAATAAACATTTGTGACCTGACATTTCTCCTGTATATTTTCGGCCTGTACGGTTGAGGGGTCTAACATATAGCAGAATCATAGGAGTGCTGTGTGCCTTCACACAGGCCTTACCAAATCTTGATAAGTCTCTGCTCTGTCCTGATACGGCAACTGTTCTGTGAGACAGGCAGCATGTAAGGCATGTGCAGTTTGGTGGACACGATTCCTTGCCTGTTATCGTTCAGTCCAAATACGGCCTATTTGTTTGCCTGAAGACCCAAACTGATGGATTGTTGACATTAGTCCATCTGTGACAGTAGCACTGTCTGGGAGTCTCTATAGTGACCACCATGCGGCACCCGTCCTGCTGATAAAGACCTAGCAACCATATAACCTTCATCCCCTTGAGACAAAAACAACATCAGTCCAGACTGGTATTCAGTGATGTAATTCAGTTGGCTTGGATAATATCTTCTTGACCCACGGACAAAAATCTACCGCGACCACCGTGCGGGTCCCATCTTCAGCTCCAGGAGATGAAAACTTTTGACTGTGGACCGTGACACTTGATCCCAAATCAACCTTTGTTCCCTGTTCATGTCAGCCATCTCTGCCTTAATGTCAAACACGGCCTCATCGGGTCTAACTTCAAGAAGAGCATGGGTGTGTCTCCAGAAAATAGTGTGGGATGTACGTCTGGAGATCTTCCTGTCCCCTTCATGGCCTCTTGGCTTGGGAACATCTGGGTACAGATCTCTACCAAAACTGCAGAGAGGCTGCAAAAACACTTCCAGGGAGAGAGGTGAGCATGTGTATATAAATCACTATCAAATAGTAAAGGATAGCATATCCAGTCCAACTGGTAGCACCCAGCAAAAACAATGCAAATCCAAGTCAATTGTTAACCTGAAAAAATACGGGAACATATGGTAAAAGTCAAAATGGGGAATTGCATCTGACACACTTTTTGTCAAATTTGGAAATGTCCTCCACATGTCAACCATAAAACTTTATGAAAGCTTTACTGAGGCCTTGAATGTTGTAACCTTGATCAAACAACCTTTTAGCAAGTGTCATACATAACGGGTAAGTTGACTATTTATAAAAGTTTAAGTCATCCCTTGTCACACAGTCATGTTGAGAGTTTTTTGTCACTCTCAACCTTTATGCACAGAGATCTAAATATGAAACAAGTGTAGCCGGGCGTGGTATGTTGTATGTTGGCGGTAGCTTGTTGAGGCCCTGTCAAACTGCCCACTTGGACGTCTGATCCTTGGGTCCATGAGATTGGGGCATCCCTCCGAAGTGTGGGTTATGCTCTGGCATGATTGACAGGACCTGGCCCTCTGTCCTGTGGAACACATAGTATATATTCGTTTGTCCACCATGTCCCACCTAATAGGCGTACCTTTTTCTGCATAGGCTGCTACACGTGCGGCGAACAGTTTATGGTAGTCATAATGATTTGTCTTGCCGGGAAAGAGTTTAGCCAGTCCTACTACGGTCTGTTCGTGGTCGTCCAACTGTGCACGTAGTTCGTTGTTGTTTTCACAGTACACGTTCTTGTAAGCAGTGAATGCGATGATGAAGTCAGGTAGTGACAGAGACCTTCCTGACTTGGTATCTTCACGTCTCTCTGTTTCACGTTCGCTGATGTCGAGATCTTGCTGTAGTAATAATGCCAAGTTGACGTATTTACCTTGTTTGATTTTTGTCTTGAGGTGGGCTGGAATGGTGTTGATCGGTGGCAGGGAGTCAGAAGGGACGGCCTGTGGCATCTGGAGGGTTGTTGGCTGATGTGTTGTTGTAGAATCCCCTTTTAACGAGTAGATAAGTGCTTTCAGTTCACACACTTCATTGCGGAGAGACTTGTCATTCGCCATGTTGTTTACATCCGGGCATCTGGCAGGCATGTCGGAAAGCATGGGGGAGATGTCGTTACTGTCGTAGATTGAACCCGTGTCGACCGGAATGTGTGTTCTAGCTGCTTGGGCTAATTCGTTGACAGAAGGTTGTAAGCTGCTAGCAGCACTTGTTGATGGCTGGTGATGAAGGTTGTCGTGTTGAGCCTCGTGTGTCGTATCATGGGTGTCGCTGATCACTTCGACTAATCTGCCACTTGACACGTTCTCGTTGTAAAGCTGGAGGAGGAATTTTCGAGTCCACGAGGTAGGCACTTTCATTCCCAGCTGTGATAGTCGGTTTCTCAGGTCGGCCGCAGTCAAATACAGGGGGTTGCCCGGCTAGGTCGACTGGAGCGAGGTGTGAGGTCGCCATCTTGTTTGTTGTGATCTGGGGTCAAAGTTGAGCCGCTGACACTTTTGCCTTTACGAGGTTGTCTAGACGAAAGGGGTTGTTTCCCTCTCCTTGCAGACATGTTGGCCCAGAGTAGGACAATAGGCAACACGATACGGTAATGGATGTCAAAATGACAGCGAGATTAAGGCCGATGACGAGAAGCATAAACGAGATGGCTTTGATAGAAACGAGAATGAGCGGATGGTAGGTGAAGGGTTAAATAGACTTTGGTGAGTGACGTCAGAAGCATGGGTTTGCGCATGCGTTGCCGACAAAGAATTGAATTGTGGGATAGGTAAAGTGTAACCTGATCCATAGCAGAAAAATGGAGTACGATGTACAAGTGATGACAGTTCATAATAAAATATACGACGTTGTAGGATACATAAAGCGCAGGAAGCTGTGGCTAAGGTACTTGTTGTTTGTGCACAAACTAAAATAATAAATTTGACATTTTGTGCAGCAAACAACAACAAACAATGTAATATAATATCATAATTTATTTACATTGGCGACAAAGGGGGGCTACCTCGGTTGCTGGTGCTAGTGGGTCGTAAACCCGAGTGATAGGAATAGAGAAAGAGTACCCCGAGGACCGTGGATCCTGGGTTGATAGCTTGTTAGTGGGTCGTCAACCCGAGTATTGTTGTGGATTAATCTGGGATCTAGGATCCCAGTATTAGTGGAGATGTACCCTTGGAGGTCGTGAAGCCCCGGGTGTTAAGTTAGGGAGAGGTATATGGTATGAGTTGTTGTAAAGAGAGGTTGTGTAGCAACCGAGTGCCCCCAAGGAATAATATGTAATGACTTACAGCATATAATATGTAATGACTTATAACATCAGTCCTTGTACACGTGCCGTATAGTCTGTATCACAGCGAGCACTGGGGGCAGTAGCAAGGGTATGGAATTTATGGTACACTGTCTGTATATCCTCACTTAGCACATAGTGGATTCCCTATACTGTGCTCTACACGGTTGGGTACTACAGACACTACAGAAGAATCCTGAGATGATTTGGCACAAAGAACGATGGCACTAACAGTCATGAATAAACATGGGTTGAGAACTATGCTTCACAACCATCTAGAGTCTTGATGAGGTGGTCCTCTAGACGAGCTTGAGCTGCCGTTGTGGCCGCGCCGATCCTGAAAGAGTGTCCTGAATACCCACTGGAACTAAAACCGGCGCGACACAAAATAATGCTAAGCCATCTCAGAAAGGTATTCCTGGTAATGGCTGTAAAGGAGCTGTCCACAAAGAGGGGGTCGGTGTTACATGCCCCACTCTGTCGTCTGATCCATACGAGTTGTGTCAGGCTGCGAAAGGGGCACACCAGGTTTTTCATAGCGAACAATGAAATATGTACGCCTTGACGAAAGGGGTCGGTCTTGGACACTTTGAGTCGTAAGATGCACCTGGCATGATTTGAGTCGAATGTGATGTCTTCTACGCAGATGTTGGCATCGACGTCGAAACTGGATGAGCAGGTAAACTCGCCACAACGTAAAAATCCAAAGAAAGCAATGGTGCACATTGTCTCCATATTCAAGTCATCGTAAGGTCCTAGCACGCCCTGTCTTAGGAGAGTGACGATCCGACAGAGAATGTCATACGTAATGGGAAGCCTCTTACTCTTGACAGGAGATTGTAACTCCTTGTATCCTCTCATCAAAGTCTGGATACGGGCGAAGGCACCAGAGGCTGGGGAATCAAACACAGTATGTAATCCGGCTTGCAAGTAAGTATACCTAATACCCGCCAGGTATGTTTTCACTGTTGTATAGGCAAGCTTAAGGACCCCAAAACAGTGGGCCAGAAAGTACTGGAGGTACGTCTCTTGCACTGGGGGCAGAGTGTCGGCTTCCATTGGAAACAGGTACACGCGGATCATGAACTTGATGTAGCACTGCACCCCTGTGGCGTAAGTGTGTCTGGTGCGAGGGGTAATGGCGGCGGACCACAGGGTATTCAGATGGGTATTCAAATCCAGATGACTTGTGAACTGGGAGGGCATGGTGTGGCATCCTTCTCTGCTGATGGCGCTAGACTTCGGAATGTCTTGAGCTGCAAACGAGAGAGCTCATCAGCAATGTTGTTATGAATGCCAGGGATATGTTGTGCAATGACGACAAAGTTACCCTTAGCAGCAGTCCAGGTTAGTGTTCTCATTAAAGACATAATCTTAATACATTTGAATCTGCCTTTCCTAATGATATGAACTGTTGATATATTGTCACAGCGGAAGAGCACACGTTTTTGTGACCATCTATGTCCCCACAAGATGGCTGCCACGACAATGGGGTATAATTCCAGGAAGGCGAGGCTGTGTTCTACGCTCAATCCACTTAACAGTTTCGGAGGCCATTTGTCGGCGAACCAGGAACCGAGTGCCCCCAAGGAATAATATGTAATGACTTACAGCATATAATATGTAATGACTTATAACAAAGTTTAATAACATCAGTCCTTGTACACGTGCCGTATAGTCTGTATCACAGCGAGCACTGGGGGCAGTAGCAAGGGTATGGAATTTATGGTACACTGTCTGTATATCCTCACTTAGCACATAGTGGATTCCCTATACTGTGCTCTACACGGTTGGGTACTACAGACACTACAGAAGAATCCTGAGATGATTTGGCACAAAGAACGATGGCACTAACAGTCATGAATAAACATGGGTTGAGAACTATGCTTCACAACCATCTAGAGTCTTGATGAGGTGGTCCTCTAGACGAGCTTGAGCTGCCGTTGTGGCCACGCCAATCCTGAAAGAGTGTCCTGAATACCCACTGGAACTAAAACCGGCGCGACACAAAATAATGCTAAGCCATCTCAGAAAGGTATTCCTGGTAATGGCTGTAAAGGAGCTGTCCACAAAGAGGGGGTCGGTGTTACGTGCCCCACTCTGTCGTCTGATCCATACGAGTTGTGTCAGGCTGCGAAAGGGGCACACCAGGTTTTTCATAGCGAACAATGAAATATGTACGCCTTGACGAAAGGGGTCGGTCTTGGACACTTTGAGTCGTAAGATGCACCTGGCACGATTTGAGTCGAATGTGATGTCTTCTACGCAGATGTTGGCATCGACGTCGAAACTGGATGAGCAGGTAAACTCGCCACAACGTAAAAATCCAAAGAAAGCAATGGTGCACATTGTCTCCATATTCAAGTCATCGTAAGGTCCTAGCACGCCCTGTCTTAGGAGAGTGACGATCCGACAGAGAATGTCATACGTAATGGGAAGCCTCTTACTCTTGACGGGAGATTGTAACTTCTTGTATCCTCTCATCAAAGTCTGGATACGGGCGAAGGCACCAGAGGCTGGGGAATCAAACACGGTATGTAATCCGGCTTGCAAGTAAGTATACCGAATACCCGCCAGGTATGTTTTCACTGTTGTATAGGCAAGCTTAAGGACCCCAAAACAGTGGGCCAGAAAGTACTGGAGGTACGTCTCTTGCACTGGGGGCAGAGTGTCGGCTTCCATTGGAAACAGGTACACGCGGATCATGAACTTGATGTAGCACTGCACCCCTGTGGCGTAAGTGTGTCTGGTGCGAGGGGTAATGGCGGCGGACCACAGGGTATTCAGATGGGTATTCAAATCCAGATGACTTGTGAACTGGGAGGGCATGGTGTGGCATCCTTCTCTGCTGATGGCGCTAGACTTCGGAATGTCTTGAGCTGCAAACGAGAGAGCGCATCAGCAATGTTGTTATGAATGCCAGGGATATGTTGTGCAATGACGACAAAGTTACCCTTAGCAGCAGTCCAGGTTAGTGTTCTCATTAAAGACATAATCTTAATACATTTGGATCTGCCTTTCCTAATGATATGAACTGTTGATATATTGTCACAGCGGAAGAGCACACGTTTTTGTGACCATCTATGTCCCCACAAGATGGCTGCCACGACAATGGGGTATAATTCCAGGAAGGCGAGGCTGTGTTCTACGCTCAATCCACTTAACAGTTTCGGAGGCCATTTGTCGGCGAACCAGGATCCTTGGAAATAACCACCAAAGCCTACAGTAGCGGCCGCATACGTGTATAGTTCCATGTCACAGTTAGAGGTGGCAGTACAGTCATGGAAGAATGACACTCCATTCCATTCTTTCAAGAAAGTGGCCCACATGTGTAGGTCTTGGCGGCAGGCATGGGATAAGTACACATGATGGTGGAGTTTTCTCACTGTCTTAGAAAGGTCGATCAGGTAGGATAAGAAGGAACGGCCAGGGATAATGACTCTGCATGCATAATTTAGATGCCCCACTAGTGACAACAGTTCCCGTTTGGTACACTTTTTCCGTCGAGAAAACTCGTCGACCAGTGCTGAAATTCTGGACAGCTTGTCTCGTGGTAGCTTAGCAGTCATTGAAAGCGAGTCGAGGACAATTCCCAGATATTCGATGACTGGAACGGGACCTGCTGACTTATGTTCAGCTAATGGTATTTGGAGTAGCCTAAAGAGTTCGCATAAAGTGTTCATGGTTTTTGGGGCATCGGCAGTTGGTGCATCGATGGTGAGGAAGTCGTCAAGGAGGTGGAGAATATGTTTGACGTCATAATTGTTATGCAGAATCCAGCATACTGCTTCTGAGAGGGAGTCGAAAAGTTTTGGGCTTGATCTGCATCCGAATGCCAAACGTGTATAAAAATAGAACTCTTCTTCCCACTTGAATCCAAAGAACGGCCAGAACTTGGGTGCAATGGGTACCTGTTTAAAGGCGTCGGAAATGTCAACCTTGCACATCAAGGACCCCGGTCCTTCTTCCAGAATAAGCGATATGGCGTTGTCAATGGTCACATAGGACAGGGAACATAAGTCTTTGTCAATTAGTTCATTTACACTTGGGATGTCTGGCTTGTCGTGTGGGGCTGATAGGTCCAAAATTAGTCTTTTCTTGCGGCTGTACTTGCCTTCGGCTAAACCTAGGGGACTGACTCTATAGATGGGGTAAGGTGACTTGGTGAAAGGTCCGATCACGTATCCCCTTGCCACTTCTGACTGGACCAGTTTTGTGATGGTAGAAGGCTCTCGTCGGGCACTCAGGTTGTTGGGACACTCGACAGTTGTAGTAGGCAGAAGAGCGATTAGAGGTTCGAAGCCCAGTGTAAGTCCATTGATTAGTTTTAGAGGAAATCTGGTTTGGATGAGATGAAAGTTCATATTTTAGATGGGTCACATTGATTGGTGTTAGGTTACCGGGTCCACGTGATAGTAGGGGAGCCAGCCCGTCTGGAGTCGGTCATGTCTTATGCTTCCTCTCCCTGCAATTCTGTTTTCCGTGGCTTGAGTCCTTACACAGAACACACAATGTTCGAAATAGCAGGTTTGTCGCTGGCAGCCCTGGTCATTGAAATTGTTGCACACTTCCCTGCCATTGATGCGTACTTTGGGTCGACCTCTGGCGTCAACTTTGCCTTGGCGGTAGCTTGTTGAGGCCCTGTCAAACTGCCCACTTGGACGTCTGATCCTTGGGTCCATGAGATTGGGGCATCCCTCCGAAGTGTGGGTTATGCTCTGGCATGATTGACAGGACCTGGCCCTCTGTCCTGTGGAACACATAGTATATATTCGTTTGTCCACCATGTCCCACCTAATAGGCGTACCTTTTTCTGCATAGGCTGCTACACGTGCGGCGAACAGTTTATGGTAGTCATAATGATTTGTCTTGCCGGGAAAGAGTTTAGCCAGTCCTACTACGGTCTGTTCGTGGTCGTCCAACTGTGCACGTAGTTCGTTGTTGTTTTCACAGTACACGTTCTTGTAAGCAGTGAATGCGATGATGAAGTCAGGTAGTGACAGAGACCTTCCTGACTTGGTATCTTCACGTCTCTCTGTTTCACGTTCGCTGATGTCGAGATCTTGCTGTAGTAATAATGCCAAGTTGACGTATTTACCTTGTTTGATTTTTGTCTTGAGGTGGGCTGGAATGGTGTTGATCGGTGGCAGGGAGTCAGAAGGGACGGCCTGTGGCATCTGGAGGGTTGTTGGCTGATGTGTTGTTGTAGAATCCCCTTTTAACGAGTAGATAAGTGCTTTCAGTTCACACACTTCATTGCGGAGAGACTTGTCATTCGCCATGTTGTTTACATCCGGGCATCTGGCAGGCATGTCGGAAAGCATGGGGGAGATGTCGTTACTGTCGTAGATTGAACCCGTGTCGACCGGAATGTGTGTTCTAGCTGCTTGGGCTAATTCGTTGACAGAAGGTTGTAAGCTGCTAGCAGCACTTGTTGATGGCTGGTGATGAAGGTTGTCGTGTTGAGCCTCGTGTGTCGTATCATGGGTGTCGCTGATCACTTCGACTAATCTGCCACTTGACACGTTCTCGTTGTAAAGCTGGAGGAGGAATTTTCGAGTCCACGAGGTAGGCACTTTCATTCCCAGCTGTGATAGTCGGTTTCTCAGGTCGGCCGCAGTCAAATACAGGGGGTTGCCCGGCTAGGTCGACTGGAGCGAGGTGTGAGGTCGCCATCTTGTTTGTTGTGATCTGGGGTCAAAGTTGAGCCGCTGACACTTTTGCCTTTACGAGGTTGTCTAGACGAAAGGGGTTGTTTCCCTCTCCTTGCAGACATGTTGGCCCAGAGTAGGACAATAGGCAACACGATACGGTAATGGATGTCAAAATGACAGCGAGATTAAGGCCGATGACGAGAAGCATAAACGAGATGGCTTTGATAGAAACGAGAATGAGCGGATGGTAGGTGAAGGGTTAAATAGACTTTGGTGAGTGACGTCAGAAGCATGGGTTTGCGCATGCGTTGCCGACAAAGAATTGAATTGTGGGATAGGTAAAGTGTAACCTGATCCATAGCAGAAAAATGGAGTACGATGTACAAGTGATGACAGTTCATAATAAAATATACGACGTTGTAGGATACATAAAGCGCAGGAAGCTGTGGCTAAGGTACTAGTTGTTTGTGCACAAACTAAAATAATAAATTTGACATATATAACAAATTAAATAATAAGGCAATTAAATATATTTTACTTTAATGAAAAGCTGTGATACCCTTTCTATGAATATATTTGTTTCCAAAGCAGGATGGAAAGAGATAAGAATATTGAAATGTTTCTCACCTGTTAAGAAGAGTCCTCCCTCCATAAAGAGTTCATGCAGAGTGCATGAGGATGGCAGGTGAGAAAGGAAGTTTAAAGAAGTGGACCAAAGGGCCAATCAGAAGAAAGGTAGCATCTGACAGGTATTAAAGGAAGTCAAGATGCTTCACAGTCACATGAAGTGGTGGACATATCTAAAAATACATAGGTGGAAATCCAGGTGAAACTGGAGAAATCACAGAGGCTGCAAAAGGGTATCAAGGTTGATGTTAGTTGGCTGACATTCAACTGCAGACAAGGACAACATATAATGAACACAGAATGAAGTGAGGGTGATAATGGATGATGGTTTAAGAGAGGGTGGTACTTATGTGGCTAACACATTCAGAGTTAGCACTACCACCCGGCTACACAAGCAAGGCGGTCTCACTGTTTTCATTTAATTCTAGATCAGGTTGGTAAATCAGTGGAAGGGAGTTGACTATTTGAGTGAGTGAGTGAGTGAGTGAGTGAGTGAGTGAGTGAGTTTGGTTTAACGCCGTTTTTAACAGTATTCAGGAAAGCCCAAGTGATGCAGGTCTCAGACGTTTACAACTTCAGTGAAACCCACGAGCTGGTATGGTGCTGACAAACCTAGAAACATAATCATGGCGAACCGGGATTCGAACTCACAACCAGGTTTCTGGCGTGCCCAAGGGATGCAAATCTGCGGCGGTTAATCACAGCGCCTTAGACGACTGGACTGTCCCCTGATGGTTAATGAACGATACCTGATCATCGATATATACCTGGGCCCGTATTTATAAAAACTCTTAGAGTTGGAAATTTACTCCTAACTGCCAAAACTCCTAAGAGTTCACTCCTAACTCCTAAAAGTTACTCCTAACTCCTAAAAGTTACTCCTATCTTTAGGAGTGGTCATTGGCACTCTTATCTACTCAGGTAAACTCTTAGAGTTCCAATATGGCCACCGCCGTGCAGCTGCGACATCGTAGAAACCTTATATTTCGAGCTCGAAAAGATGTGTTAAATGACCTTACTGATTATGAACTTATTGAAAGATACAGACTCAATCGTGCCGGCATACATTTTGTGACAAATCTTGTAAGGAATCAGTTGCAAAGCCCTACGAAACGAAATATGTCGCTAGACGCTGAACTGGAAGTAATCATTACTTTGCGATACTTGGCGACAGGTAAGATGCAGCTTTGCAATGGCGACGATCTGGGGATAAGTCAACCAACTGTCAGTCGTGTCATAAATCAGACCTTAAATGCACTCATGATTCCGGCCATCTTACATCGCTTCATTTCTATGCCCTCCAATGCGGCCGACCTCAATCGAACACAGGTGCAATTTCAAGCAATTGGTGGATTTCCGGGTGTGATCGGAGTAATTGATGGGACACACGTTAGGATTATAGCTCCACATGTAAATGAGCCAGAATTTGTTTGTCGCAAGGGATTTCATAGCATTAACGTTCAAGTCGTAATGGACGCGAATTACAAAATACTAAACATCGTGGCAAGGTGGCCCGGGTCAGTACATGATTCCAGGATTTGGAATAATTCCAATTTGAGACATGCTTTTCTGAATAATCAGTTTCCGCACGGTTGTCACCTGCTCGGGGACAGCGGTTATCCCTGCCGGCCACATCTATTAACGCCCTACCTGCGGCCTCAACCCGGACAACAAACAAATTACAACAGGTAAAAAAAATCAAAACAAAAGGATATGGTCACCGAAGGAATGCCGGGAACACAAATGAGAGTAGTGTCCCCTTATCACTTTAAATATTTTACAGAAGCTTCACATCTTTGGTGGACTTGATAGTAATGTAATAAAGTATCTAGGCCCTAGTTTTCAAATTATTTTGGAATTAATTAAGCTGACTAATGATACGGAAAGTATGTGCTTAACATTTAAATATTACATAAGGAGATTGGAGTCATTATCAATATTCCATCTTTTCTAATTGCAACATCTAATTTATATATAAATATGTATTTAACCAAGGGAGTTAATGCACCTGTCATTAATTTGAGCATGAAGAAGTGAACAGCAACAACTTGTGCTGTTTATCACTAGGTTACTAATACACAGAACATATTCAGTAATTAATAGGCATATTGAGGGTTTCTTTACATCCAATTATTTTCTAAATATGCTATTATGCCTATGAATTAATTAATTGTTTTAAAGCAGTTACTTCATAAGAATTCCTACCATTTACATCATGTTCAAGATCACACAAGATCACAAGAAGTTTAGTGGAGCGTGGAATAGGACAAATGAAGAGACGGTTTCATGTACTGCACAGTGAGGTCCGCTTGGAACCGATAAAAGTCTGCAAAGTTATTGTGGTGAGAAATTATTATTTCCCCATTTCAATATCATTTTTCATTTTCTGTTCTTTTAATTATTTAAGTAGTCATGTACTTGTTCTGATAGATAAAACTTTAAGGTCATTCATTGTTTGTTCATGATTTTGACATTGGTATATGAAATGTTATTCAATGTAACATTTTCTTACGTGTCTTTTTTATACAGGCTTGTGCTATCTTGCACAATATTTGCAAGAATTTGAATGTCCCAATGAATGCTGGTGATGGAGGAGCTAATAACAATGGTGGCAATGGTGGCAATATTCACCAAGGTCCAGTTGCAGCTGATGGAATTAGATACCGCCAACAAATCACCCAACAGTACTTTTAGGTTAGTGTAAAGTATCCATGATCATAATAAAATTTTGATTTGAAGGTTTTAAAATATATTATCTTGATATTCATATAAAGACATGAATTTACAATTAATTCATATCAACATTTCAAATAATATTGATAATTTAAATAATGTTATATTTGCTTTCAAATTTCAGAAAGCCTGATCATTGATAACTATCTTTGTGTATTGTGACAATGATTATGGGACAGAAATGTAAGTTATTTTAAAAAATTAAAACCTTTCATTACATGTGATTATGGATGTAATAATAAAATATTTTCAAATATCCATGACAACATTTAGAAAAGAGAAATGTAAGTTGAAAACATGTAAATTTGCTGATTTAAATTAAATTTTCAAATTTTATTGAAAACAGAGACAAGACTATTTTCAAGTAAATACACCTTGTTTAGATATTTAGACCATTTGATTTACTTCAGATGGAAACAACATTGATATGGTGAGCTACTTGTACCATTAACGGGATGAGGAAAAGATGAACCAACACAAAGGCAAGTTGATAAAGATTTTAATTAAGTTACAATCACACATATTTTTGGTTATAATAAATAGAATATACAATGTCTTTCTCTAGTTCCTTTTACAAATAATTCAGTCAGAAAATACATTTCAGTTAATTAATTTTGAAAAAATTGAATTCAGTAACAAAAAGCAGTGAAAAAGGAGCATGATTTTACTAATATTCATATATATATACTATATACACTTTTTGTAGATATATAGAACAATCTCAGCCAAATTGTAGTTACATCGATCATTAATATTAATCCGGTACCAACTGTGACTTATTTCAATGGGTTATGAAATATCAATATTGCAACCTTAAGAAATCAATAAATTAACTATAAACAATTATCAAAGAACCATGCTTTGACCTATAATCTTGTGTAAAATACAATATCAGTTATTTGCTTTTTAATTTCTTTATCTTGAGACTGTAATACTCCTTCTGGAGTTCAAGCACTTCAATTTCTAATCTTTCTCTCTTTTCCCTTATAGAGAGTTCCTAAAGGGCTGAGCACCTGAACAGGTGTGTGAAATTCCAGAGGAATGTAGTCATCCAGCACACAGCTGCTGGTGTGGCTGGCACTGGTGATGGCCGAGAGTGTGATGTTGATTGGGTTCTGGTATGAGGACCCAGACTCCGGAGCACTGAAACAAATATGATAGTGTGTGTTGATGTATCATTTAAAGTGGGGAATCCTTTTGTGTGAATAGATTATTTTGTATGTAAAACTGTTGACACTTTTTGTTTATATTAACTAAGTACGTTCATTAATTTGAGATTGCTTGTCATAACAATGATAGTTCAATGACAGTTCTTATATTGACCAAATATATTGAACACATTTTTAATTGTGAATTGTGAATAGCAGTATAGTACATGTTTTTTATGTAGGGTACCTTGTTGTACTGGCATGTTCAGGGAATGAATCAAAGCCATCCAATCCACTTATGGTAGTGTTATCACGTCCCAGGATGTTTTGAACAACCTCGGCAACTGTCGACAATTCAGGTCCAGCTGGACCACCACCTGTAAATAATTAAATGAATTTTGTCATTCTTTCATATCTCATCAATTGAACTTTGTATCCTATTTCCTCTATTGATTTTGTATATGTACAGTGTGTAAATCTATATCTGTTGTTATAGTCATCAATATACCCAAGTTATTCAAATTTGATACTGTTTTAAATTTTATATCATGATATATATGCTAAAGTTATTCTTCATCCACTGGGATGTAGTATTTATGCAGCATGTTTATATTATTCTGGAATCAAATAGGAATGTCATTCTTCACATTATGTATATGAAATAAATGAAATTTTGATAACAAAATAAATTGTAAATAATTTTCCTTAGGCATCATCATCAATTTATGTACATGGATTATGGGTTATTTTCATCCAAAACCTTAAAAGCAGTAAGAGAAAAAAAGAAAACAATTTTGATTTTGATGGGAGAGTATAAATACATAGATTCAGATCCATTTTTCATTTTATGGCAACATCTTTTACTTAATAGAAATTCATAGCAAAATTTTAACTTCTAGTGAACAATTCATACATTTTTTCCAAAGTGATAGGGGATTCTGTAATCCAAGGAATTAAATTGCTGTAGCCTTATACAGTCAAGTCCAGTTAATCCGACATTGTTGGTGGCATATGATTGAAAATTGGACAACTACACGATAGATAACGATTCAAACATGTTGTAATAAAAAAGGAAATATTCCTATTGTTGTTGTTGGGAATCGAAACAGTTTTTTGTATTTCAAGACTGTTTTACCAAGTTTGAATTTACCGGGTTTGGGTTTGTGCCAGACTTTTCACCAAGTTTCAATTTCTCGGTTTTGGTTTGTGCTGTTTAGGATTTTGGCCACTATTTTGGAAACCACGTTTTGTTTGGAAGTTGATAGCTGCGGTTATCGACAAACTTTGACTTTTGTGGAGATTTGAGGCACCAAAATGTTGTGAGTATGAAAGGAGAATACTTTGTTTGTAGCCAATACATATTATTCTGCAGTTTACATGTTGTAAAAAGGTAAATTTTGTATATTTTATGGGCGGAAGATCTGTATCGTTGTAAGTGCTTAAAATCCGGAAAATCCCACAATAATATCTATTCTATGTAAACAATGCTGTCTGTATTATGGTGTAACAATATGGTATTTTCATGCTATTTTCACATTTATGTATTATTTCTTTTGTAGATTAATTTAATTTGGTTTGAATTTTATACTTATTAGGCTTTGTTTATTTTATTACAGCTTGTACGTACCAGTCAATGTACCAGTTTCAGTCATTCAGTCAAAGTCAACTTTGTAAACCAGTGAACATTATGACAATCGGTCTGTCAGTCAAGTTTGTACAGTCAAGACAGTCGGTCAACCACAATATGTTGTCAAGGTTGAATTGGTCAACCAAACTGTTTGAATGATGATTTGGAGGAATGTGAAAATTGTGACATTTGTCCTTCTGTCTGCGGTCAGTCGGAATTGTGACATGGTTTGAAAAATGTGTTTAACAGCTGCGGTTGTTGAATAAATGACTGCGTACAGAAATATTGCCTTAAATTTCATTCCCTACAACAGTTGTGTTACATTGTTTGCGGAATATGTTTTCTAATCATGCAACCTCTAAAAATTAACACAAAACACAAAGTTTATCTCTGCAACCGTTTAAATATGCAGCTACTCGCCGACTCGTCTCACATCAAAACACGGGGCTGTGTACTCGCGGGCAGATGACCATGGAGTACGCTGATCACCGTGTCGGATTAACGAGACTGATTAATGAGTGATTTCAGCAAATCGTTGCAAATTTTGTGTGTTTTGGAGCCGGAGTGCGAAACTGTCGGATTAACGGGTCTAAACAGCACTGATTAATCGGTTCCCATCATTTGTGTCGGATAAAGCCGATTGTCGGATTAACGAGAGTCGGATAAACGAGACTTGACTGTATTATTAATTTATTATTGCAATTACATTTTTACTATAAAAATGAATTATTTTTACCTGTACCAGTGAGCTGTTTTCTCTTGGTGGCTATCTCCTCTCTACTGTTTGACTGGAGAAGCCACCACTTCTTCATAATGTCATCAGTGGTTCTTCGGTTCTCCAAAGATCTGCTAGGATGTGCACTATTAATTTGGTTGGTTATATCCTCCCAACATTTCTTCTTATGATCAGAAGTAAGGTTGGGCCCAAATTTCCCCTTAATTGTAGCCTTGTTGGCTTCTATTTGTTGCACTAGCAAAAGACATTCTTCTTTTGACCAATTCGGTTTTCGGCCCATTTTCCCTTTTGTTCGTCTGCTGTGAGATTTTACGAACGCTTCTTCTGGCAAAGTGCCAAATAATATTTTATTAAATTTTATTAAAATTAATGAAATACCGATACAACAAGTAAATAGAATCATAAAAATAAACATATATTTATTTAACATTGGAAAAAATCACTGTTGTGACAAAAAGCACTATTGACAATTCAGTGTCACCGGGAATTACCCAGATCGTCCGGATTTTAGACAAAAATTACACTTCCGTTACTAAAAATAACTTGGGAATTCCCTAGTTACGAGATAGGAGTTGCTCTAAGAGTTTTCCTATACGTTAAGAGTTCGTTGACTCTTAGGAGAACTTTTAGAGAAACTCTTGGAGTTAGGAGTAACTCTTAGAGAAACTCTGAGAGTTTTTATGAATACCGGCCCTGAAGCTTAAGTTAAACTTCTTGGCCAGGTTCCCTTGTTTTGACTTTGCACATCTGAGCAGAAAATCTGATTCAAATGCGTAAAGAAATCCATCAGCAACATGCTTAAATGTCTTACCCCCAAATTTTCACATGTTGTTTTCTTAGTAAACTTTATATGTCATTTGCTTTCATATTGGAAAAATTGTTCTGAACGTCTGAAGAAAGATATGCAACTGCATCTATGGTCAAATGTAACTGTGTCTACAGTCAATGTACCTACCTAATGTGCTATTGAACTCAGAAAGCTTTTTGATACTATTAATATCACACAGAAAAAAAAAAGGCTTTCCTGCCTTGCACATGCACAGAGGGCAACAGAGGGCAACAGAAGCAAGATACTAATACTTGTACAACCAATTGAGAATAGCTAGCTGACAGTGGAGAGGACTTCTGTTGAAAGTCTGAAGATTTTTTTATGTGAACTAGGCATTGATGTAGTAGAAGTAGATAACTCACAAGAAGTACACATATATGTACATGCATATGATATTAGTGTTGATATTCATAGTTACATCACTAAAAAGCGACGAAAAAATAAATCATAAGAAGCTTTTGAACTTACAGCATTTTCTATTTTGGTTGGGAAGTATTGTTCAATGAAGCGTGAAATAATTTCCCGACAGAGAGAGATGAACCCTTTTAATCTTCCTTTGTTCTTGTTAAGTTCACTGTCTAGTGATGCCTGCAAAATGAACACAACCAATAGGTAAGACATTATATATACAAAAACAGATGTGTCCACATTCACAACCTCTTCTAAATACAAAAGGTCTTTTAGCTCACCTGAATTCTGGAATATTAAATACATCATTAACATAAATATGTGTAAAAACTATTGCCATATACCTGGATATGTAGACAACATTTTAAATGTCACGAAAGACAGCCACTATCTGTCATCATTGATATTTAAATATTTTCTACAAAAATACTAAGAACTGAAAACTTATGCTCAACTTCAAATGATTTAAACAAAATTTGAAGCAAAGACAAAACTTACAGATTTTACAGAGCCAAAAATGCATTTTGATGATCAAAAGGAGCATGATCAACATGGAAATGTCAAAGTAAGGTCGATATTAGGAAACAGAACATGTGTGTTGAGTTCCACAACTAAATGAACATACACCAAATTTCATAACATTTTAACTAAAATGGCAGAGTAACAACCATAAATAGTTTTTTCTCAATGGCCTTTACATATGTAAAAGCAGATTCATACCTCATTGGTAGGAACAAGTATGTGAATTCAGTTTCAGCTTCATTGGTCCCTACCTTTCTCAGGAGACGACAAACCAGCCATGATAAGCTCACTTGCGACTGAGGGGTTAACTGGTGAAGATTGAAATGGTTCCAAGCACAACATTGAAGCTCATCAGACGTGTGTGAGAGATGTGTCAGAAGTTAATGTAGATTATGGTGTGTCAAATCCGGAATGAAGAACATCTGGATTAGTCAGATATTACAATAAATCTACTAATTTGCCTCTGCAACTAACCTGTCTTTGCTGCAGGCGAACCCATTCGACAGGCGCATAGTTTAGAGAACACCCCCAAATGAAACTCACAATAACTGTTTACAGAGTAGGCTTTGCATATCATTTAAGTTTTGCGTGATATGCATAAATGCTCAGCTTGCCAAATATCAACTTACATTTGTTTATTTACCTCAAAAAGAACATTGCGAGTTAAGAAAGTATCGGCCAAATTTCTCAACTACCAGACAACTACAAGAAACAGACTTTGTGGACTTTTGGCACTCACGTTAAGTGGCATCTAGTCTGATATTTTCTTGATTTGTTTTATCATTTTTCACATTCTATCATAATATTTTGTTTCCTGATGAAAAGAAAACACTTAAGTTCCTTAATTTCTAAAAATTATCAGCTTTCGGAATATTTTGGTGAAGACTCTGTCCGAGCACCAAAAGAAGCCTTTCATAATGGTGCGGGTGGAGCAGTTGTGAAGAATGATGGCACGAAGCCATAGGGCGATCGTGTTGCGGGCAACTTCCACCTGTGATGTCGTAGATACCAGAATGAAAAGGTGGCAATGTTAATTTGTCCTCGATGATTCTTGGAGCATCGAATAAAGCATTGCAGCATCCACCCCAGACAGAGTAGAAGTTCCTGTTCATCTTCAACCCCAACTATCAAAGATAGGAGCAGGACGGTGAAGGATCTATCCAGCTGTCCTGGGAGTTGAATCTTAACTATAAAGTCCAAGCTAAGCCCAAATGAACGGCACCATGCGCTCTGCGCTCAAATCTAACATGGGTGATGTAGTACGATCGCACGTGCTGCTGTTGCCAGAGCCAAGGGGAAGACTGTCATCTTGGTGAGGTTGCAGTAAGATGCTGAGTGGATTGGTTTAAAGGGTGTGCCTCTCAGCAGGGTATGTACCACATTTAGATCCCATGCTGGATGTCTGAACTTTGCCTTCTGGTCTACTAGACGAATGGAGTTAGCAGTCTTGGTCATCTTTCAATCTTCTGGAATGGCCAAGACAGAGCTGACGGCCACAAGGTAGGTTGTGATAGTGTTGCCCATCAGGCAATGCTTGTGGTGCAAAACCAGTAGAAATTCAACAAAGGATTGGGTTGACACAGAGGTGGGGTCCTGGTGTTTCTCCTTGAAGAGATTCTTGAAGGAGCATCATAAAGGCCCCCGGCAGAACGACTCTGCGCCATGGGGATTGCATTCATCGCCGCCCTTGCTGAGTGACCATGGTGTTAAGGGCTCATTGTAGATGGACCAGGCATGAAGATGGGTAGGGACGTTTGCTGTGAGGGCGGGGCAACAAGTTGGGCAAATCTGGGAGTTCAAGGTGGTCGATGGTAGACATCTCCTTGAGATCCCCTCGCAGGCCATCAAGGCGCTTTTAAAGTCAGAGCGAGGCTCTGGGTCGATGTGATCTTAGGAAGGGCCCTGGGAAGGAGTACTGGAGGTGGAAAAGCATAAGCTTTTAGTCCTTCTCAGGAGACTGTGCATTCACTGCCGAGGCTTGTGGATCTGGCGAGATATGAAGAACGGAGATACGACACCTGAACAGTTTGGCTGGTGGCAAACAAGTCAATGTTGGGGTAGCCTTTTCAACAGACTATAACGAAGGCGTCCGGATGGAGTTTCGACTCTGAGGGAGCTACCTTGTCTGGTCTGCGTCGTTTGCCAGAATGTTACGATATCCGTGAAAGTATTGGACCAGAACACGTTGACCCAGCTGAATAATCGGATGTAAGAATCAGAATGTTTGTTGAAGGAGTGAGTGGTCCCCTGATGGTGGAGGCACCAGACCACCGTGAGGTTGTCCGTGGAGATGGCAGGTTGAGTGTACTGGAGGGGGTCCTGCCAGTGAGATGTTGCCTGAACACCTTCAGCTCAAGTTGTTGATGTGTCAAGTGAGCTGTGTACTGGACCACAGGCCTGATGTCGACTGGTCCTCTAGATATGCACCTCAACCTGTAGAGGCGTCGACGAACAGGTGGGACGTCGGGGATAACTCTGTTAAGGAGACGCTTCCTAAGACATTTGACTCTATCATCCACTAGCTGAAATGACTCTTGAGGTGGGGGGTACAGCAACAGATAGGCCATGTACGGCCCCAGGAGCTGTTGGATGGGATGCAAGTGTAGTCAACCTCAGCCTGCCCACTTCAGGAGAGTGTCTGCTCGTTCAGTGCCATGAAGATACGTGCTGCATCCAGTGGATAAGGCACTGATAAGATCGCACTGTACAAAGTAAGGTGACCATTTCTATCCCCTATGTAGTCATCGGAGGTCGACAGAGCGGTGGGAAGAATTATAAATTCAACAACATATCTTGTAAATCAGGCTGAATGTATGAAATTCCTTGGTCTGAAGCCGTACTGTACGAAGTAAGGTGATCAGTTCCATCCCCTAGGCATCATACAAGCGCTCCCGTTCTTATATCAAAGGACGATGAGGCGTGGTGTCTCGTTACTGCACATGTTGGCATAGGATGTCTACTTGGCCCCATTGATGTACAGCGACAGGCGAGTACATAAGCATGCAAACCAATCTGTACAAATACACTGCACAGCTCTCATTAGGTGAGTTGACCTAATTCCGGACGAAGATGTTATAAGTCAGGGAGCTCTTGACATGTGACATGTAAATCACCCTGCTCAGTAAACTGGAATCCCCCATAGAGTCAAAGCTCCACACAC
This sequence comes from Haliotis rufescens, assembly GCF_023055435.1. Classification (NCBI taxonomy): domain Eukaryota; kingdom Metazoa; phylum Mollusca; class Gastropoda; order Lepetellida; family Haliotidae; genus Haliotis; species Haliotis rufescens. The sequence continues at coordinate 3,190,669 of NW_025964383.1, forward strand.
AGACAATCCTCTGTCAACTTTATGGCTGACAGAGAAGTGGTGTTTCCAAGTTCTGTGTAAAATGTGAGACTTTGCCGGTGTAGGGGCAAGTTGATCACCATGATAAGCGTGATGTCTGGTCTGTGTTGTGAACGATGATCCCGAGGTTGGTACCCAGAAGCATATGATGATTCTGTCAAAGGTCAAATCATCGTGAAGTTGTGATCTTCAACCTTGGTGCAGCCACAGGAAGGAAATTCTTCGAGGGTACTATCGTTGATAGACAGGGAGAATCAGTGGGAACTTTCACAGAACCCTCACCATGAGACCAGGCGCTGCTAAGGACTTGAGGAAAAGAGGGTTGCTGGCTCTTGGGGATGCAATCCGGCAGTCTCATAAGCCCGTAGAATGAGAGCACATGACCAAAAGAAAATCATGTTACGGCTAAATGCAAGGTCATCCTGGGTGTATGCTATGTCTGCCATCTCCAAAGCATGGACATCCCCCTTCCAAGGAACCTTGAACACCGGCAAAAGCAATAATATCGCAAACTCTTCGTCCGATGCTTTGACCAGATTCTTCACCATCAGGTCTGGTGGAATAGGAGTAGACTTGGACCAATAGTGTTTCGTTGATTCACGCCTGGGCTGATGTCTGCTGGAACATGGACTGTATCATCTGCCTTGATGAGTTGTTTAGGCACGAGGTGGTTCGCTTGCTGGACGTTGACGAAAAGGGTGGTCATAAACTCCTGGTGGCTTAGAGTGACAGCGGTGTCATGTAGCTGCTCAGGAGTGAAAGGTCCGAATCCTGGAGGCACCGTCAATGCCGTGTAGCTGCTCAGGAGTGCTGGCGACAGGTGGTACGATAACGGGAAAACTGATTTCTGGGTCGATGGCACCAAGGGTGGCTCCAGAATGGGGTTGGACATAGAATGCTGGAGGCTGAGAGCGCTGGTTGCAGTGTGTAGCTGCTCAGGAGCATAGGTCCTAATCCTCGAGTGCCGGTAATGCTGAGATTTTTTTGGTACTTTTCTCCAACAGAACAGAACTGCAAGAATTGTCAACGTACATGTAAGTGCTCTATTCCTATTTCAAACACTAACTTTCTCTGATACTTATATGACTAACTCAACATCTTAAGTGCCACACTGATTCTTGTGATTAACAAACAAAAATCTCATGTACTGTTACAAGACATTAATGTATCATATTCATATTACAATTTTATTTAAGAATTGTTTTGATTGGATACAAACCACTTAAGTGACAAGATTGATGTCCTCATGAGTTTTGTATGTGTATGTTAAGGATCTTATATACTTATTCACTGTTCATGGAATACTAAAATGAAATAATGACAAATAGTTACTTATTCACATAACTGATGTTCAGGTGAAAGATATCTATAGACGTATTGCGTGGGACACAATTATTATAGTGAAAACAAAATCATCAGCGTGTACATCGCAGAAAATGAATCATATCCCATTATATTCACCGAAACATCATATAGTGATCCTTATCAACAAAAGTTCAAATAATAGATACCGAGAAACTTACTGATACTATGTAGTGATTTGTGTTTATTCTGTATGTCATAGGTGAAATATTTCAAAATTTACTGTAATTGTTTTGTAACAAAAGATTATCAGCAGACTACCCCTGTCTGTGACATCACACCCGGTGACCTTTGCACTTTCTGAAATATTGTCATCAGATTTCATGATCTTTATCTTTGTTTTTCTCTCATCATATCAAATGGAAAATGACAAATGGAACATTCTTCAATTGAGAAGATCAGCAACTTTTGCCAAGGCATATATATGAAGGCAATGTAAACTTTGTTTATATTGAAAAAGCAATAAGTTATGCTGAGGTCACGCAAACTGCACCATGTTTGATTTTCGTATGTCTGCTAGCATCGTGAAATGGGATTTGTATTTACTTATATTGTAAGCATTCAACCAAAACACTTGAAATTAGGACTGGTGAATATTTGTAAGTCATTAATTGCTTTATCCAAATTTTATAACATGACACGTTAGATTAACCCGAATGTTCGTATTTCTGCAACCGACATGATGACCTAGAAAATGAAAAAAAATTGTGTTTAACTGTAAGGTAATAAATTTACTGAAATGGTTCATAATTTGCCATTACGCTGTTACTTGCCGATTAAGAAAACCCAAAATTATACTCAGTCAAAAAATTAGGATATCGGAGATAAGATTATTGAAATCAATTTGCACAAATTTAACAATTCAAAAAGGTTCATAACGCGAAATTCAAAGCACCTCCAACAATGTAATCCATGAAAGTTCAAGAAAATTTACAATTTTTGTGTTCACTTTGGTCTTAACCTTTGTATGATTGAAAACATCTGTTAGAAATTGTCCACCCTCTTAACACCGCCTTATGCAAATGAATTCAGCAGGCTAAAGGTTAAGTAGTTCAGTATTTTCAGAGTTAAGTTTTCTTTAACTTCTCATGAGATATCTGTACATAACACCACAGTCATCCATGACAGTAAACATGACAGTGCTGGTAGCTTCCTTGGAAACCATCCACTTGTTGGACGGACATTCATCCATGCAACTGTTCTTACCTCTCCTGTGGTCTGCAAACCGATCACCACACAGCAACCAGACTCCAGTGCTTCTTTTGCCTCCTTCACAATACATGGAACCTTCATACCCATACTGCAATGAGGATAAAAATATTTACTGCAATGCTATATTATGAAGTAAGATTTCAGGAGAAACAAGAATTAGTGAGTCTGGTTTAACGCTGCTTTTAACAGTATTCCAGTCATATCGCGGCGTGTCAGCTTAATGTGGGAGGAAAGCCCGAAATGATGCAGGTCTCAGACGTTTACCGCTTTGGTGAAACCCACGAGCATGGGTATGGTGCTGACAAACCTAGAAACATAATCGGGGCGAACCGGGATTCGAACCCACAATCATAGGTTTCTGGCGTGCCTTAGGGACGCAACTCTGCACAGCGAATCGCGGCGCCTTAGACGACTGGGCCACCCCGTGCCCCCGAAACAAGAATTAAAACTGGACATCTTTTTTTATTTGTGCTCATTGTAGCCAAAGTCATTTTCTCTTGAACATTTTAAATACCAAACAATTTGAGCAAATACAGGACTGACAATAACCAGATTCTTCAACCTGTTCAAGATATGATTAAAATGAAAGTGACAACTCAGACTGTGTGGTAAACCTGCATTTTCTTAAATATCAGGTTAGATCTGAAAGGTTTTTCAAGTGTAAACATGTTTCATGATGTGACCTGAAGTGACCTAGCTGCAACCAAAAGCAGTGATTGAAACCCCACTCTAGAGATGAAATTTGATCCAATTCCTGTAAATACTCAAGTTGTACCTAAACTTTTTAATGTCTAATTCACAAAGTGACCTTTGACCTTGAATTGTATCGTCTATGTAAAAAAAAATTCCCAGTTGTTTATAGGACATACATAAGGTATCAAATCTGTCCTATGCATGTGGTTGAAGAAACGTGTTGACAGAACACAAATTTGAGCAAACGCTCTTCAGGGGGCCAATTAATTTTATGTAGTGACTTTATCCTTTGACATTTCAGATATATATGACAAGAAACTTGTAAATATATTTTATCTATCTACTAGCTATGATATCAAGTGGCTAAGTATGAATTGGGAGTTATGGAATAGTTCACTTTTAAAGTAAAGGGTGGTTGGGTTAACCCCCTGGATGCCACAGGGACATATATGTCCCTCCTCTACAACCCTCACTTTGAAGTCAAATAAAATTCAAATTACATCAACCACACAGATACACTTCACAGTTTTGAATAAGGTGGGAAATTCCCTGTTCTGTGATATCATCCACACATTACTAAATCACCACTCACGGCATTATTTACAGCATGTTTTAAAATCTAAATTTCGGATATTTACTCGGAGAAATGAATGTCAAAAATAGCAGATTAGTGATCACAGGTATCTGACTTTTATCAAATCACCAATGATCATTCCAAAACGTCTCCGATAACCCCAGAATCGTTTAAAACGTTTTGGAAAATATGCAAACACGAAAGCCGAATTGAACTTTCCGCCATATTGGATAGTGTTTACAAAATCACGTTTCAGGTACACCGGTTATGAGACACATGTAACATCACGTATATTTCAAACTTAGCTGCGATACATACATCTTTGAATTCCTCATACATTTTAGAATCAAATGACCAATGGTCTTTGTCACCAATACAAAGTGGCTAGATGAAATCAAGCAAAATAAGTTAGGCGTGAAAACGAATGCTGTGCTCAAAAAACTGCACTTGTTCGAAAAGTAAACAAAGCAAAATTCAGATTTTACACAGTGAAGCATTTTCTCCTATTTTGAAGTATCCATTCGTCTATTCGTTCAAGATATTGGCTCAACATTTTCAGAATATGCATGGGAAGAGAATCGTAGGAAGAATTAGGGAATTAAAAATAGATACATTGCAATGATTTGATATTTAAAATAGAAATTGTCAAAGTTACCGTCCTGTGTGACGCCATGACTGACGCAAAATCATGCACAACGACAACAGTATTTATCAGAATTTCTGACTATTTCCGTTGGTTTCAATGAAAAATATAACAACAAATAACAGTACATAGATTGTCAGAATGTTTCTGATTACTTACATCTCACATTTATGTATACATGTATATGATCCCTGAATCAACGAAAGTCCCCTTGTAAAATCCTGCGTACTGTTGACAGTGAACACGCCATTTTGTAAAAGTCGGTCACCGGTAGTGATGTCATATATCAACATTGTTGTACATATTTGGTAAAAAAATCTTTAGGTGAAGGTCCTTGAATGAGAGTGCACACGATCATTGTACCATGCTGTTTACAGTTTCAGTTATAATGTAGATTTTTCACATCTTTTATACATTTTTTCACACAATTAATTTCACTTTGGACATTTGTCAATGTTCAAAATGATATCTCATACGTAAATATAGGCCACAACATGTATGAACAAACCTTTGATAATCTCCTGTTTGTTTGAACAATGTTTACATAAAAATTGATAGGTTTATAGTGTCGAATACAATATTTCTTTCCTTACAAGTGTTACAAGATACTGCAGTGTACTGTATAGTGTACTGCAGCATGTACATATTTCTTGGAATGTGTAATAGTCAATATTATAAGTTCATATAACCAATGTACATGAATAGCCGTTTCATTTTATTTTACAACTGAGAATGAATATATTACTTTAACAAAATGGATAATATTTTTCATTAAAATATATGCACACATTTCTGAAAGAATTGTCTTGGTCTTGGAATTGTTTTTTAAGTCGTATGATACACAGAACTGTGATATCTAACGATTCGCCAGGTGCGCATTAGTCACGAACAATTTACGAATTATTCCTCTCGGTTTGCATTATATAATCAATGGGTTCATTCTTTTTTCAATATTGAGATCACAGGATAGTAAACTGTTTACTTTATTTCTCCAGGAATTGTATAAAAATAAAACCCATGCCAGGCACCCCGTTGGTTCAAACGTATACGATGATCCTGATAATTCTATACCAATAGAACTTTCTTCGTATCTTTTATTGTGTAAGAAATAATAACATAATAATGAACAAATATATGTCGATTATTGAATATAATTTTGGTTGTTTTGAAATATTCTTTTGGGTATTTCATTACGTAAATTGATGCCAAACAGGTGCGTGTCTTGTCCAATTAAGATACACGATAAACTATCTAATTGTTTACATATTCAAGACATTATTTACTTGGTGAAAGCAGTCATTTTATGCTGTGTCGAAAAAGCGTCAAATCTGTTTCACACATCGAGATCTTCCATACCATTAACTAAAACTAGGGGAGATATATATTAATCAAAATAGCAGTGTCGTCTTTCTCCGACGTTATCAAAGACATAAAACCAGCCATGACGTCAAAAGGAATGGTGTTATTTTTTTGGTATTTCATTTTATTTGATGATAAGGCTAGTGCTCCATTAATAACGATGCAACAATAGTCAAATTACACTTACCGTATTCGACGTAATAAGCGCCCAGGGCGCTCTCAAAATTAGAAATAGGGGGCTCTTATTGGAATATTATTTTGGTGGAAAAAACAGAGTTGAAAGATAAATTTTGTGGTTTATGCTGACAGCCTGAAATGTTTATATACGACAGATATATCTTTCCAGAATTTAACTGCCCATAATTAAGGGTGCATATAACACATGAGTGCGTATAATACGCGAATAAATAAGTCTTGTGTACATTGATCAATCAGAAGGGGTGCTAATTAGGATTGTTCACTAGCCAATATATTAGCAAATATCTCCGTGGGCGCTTATTACGTCGAATACGGTAAACATTCAGGAGAATGTTGGAAACTAAGAACTAAGTTATAGGTTAGATGGGGCCATCCATTTCTCTATTACCTCCTTTTTATGAAGTACGATTTCATCATTTCTTATTTTATAACTAAACGTATACAGTTTCAATATATCGATATTTGTGTTGGAATAATTGGTTCACACGAAAATATATTGTCCTTACCCACACTAATTCTCATCAAGTGATCTGAGTTACAATAAACTAGTGCTAAGCATAGCAGAGTTATGCTCCCTTTTCTTTGTATGTGTGTAACCTCTCTGTCGCCTTTTGACGTCATGCTATTTTTGGCATTGAATGTATGTTGTTATACATACGCATATAACTCCATTTGATATGTAGTTATGTCGTTCAGATATTAGGCAGTATTTTGTTTGCTCACAGTTTCCGTAAAGCTTCTAAATAAAAAGAATCGTCACACAGTACTTTTATCAGTGTACGATAAAAAGCAGAGAAATTTACTGTTTTTCAAAGCAGAATAAATTCTCGGACAACACTTAGAAGTGTCTTTCTTTAAAACCTGTTTAATATTTGCAGTTGAATTTACACCATCAAATAGGAAATTTAATATTCTCCACCTCTGCGTAATTTTATAGCCAGAGGTAGATCCAGTGCTGCGTGAGCGCAATTCGCGCACAACATTCACTTTTCCGATCTTTGGAAAATGTGCGTCAGAAAAAACAACTCGACATCCAGAGGGTTAATCTATGTTAATGTCATTGTTTGGTCTACTGTTGTAACCCAAGCCTTGATTTCATTGTCTTGTTCCAAGCTGTGCACACCAATCCATGTTGCACTGGACACAACACCACCTTTGAAGTCAACACACAATTTACAAGTGACAGACCTTTGGACAAACAATACAATTGTTAAGGTGAGTAAAGTATAAAACTGCTAGCTACTTTCCATGTATGTTTTTGTATAACAATATAGCAATGTATCCTAAGTTATGTTTAATGTTATTTCAGTATTTCTGAACTGTTTATTTCTGGTATGATGATCATGTAGCATAGCCATATTGCAAAGTTAAAGGGCAAGTTCACACGGAAATGAACCTATTTTTCTTGTACTTTTTCCACATTAAAAGTGTTAACATAGAAGTGTCATAGACAAAAATATTATAAAAATATCACAATTAATTAACATATTTTTCGCATTAAAACGATTTATATTTTTCACATTTACCAAGTGTTCTATTTCCACAACAAAAACACCATGGCTTATGCCCCTTGCAATATGACGTCATTGGTGCCAATTGATAAACATTATGACGTCATCATGCTTTGTTAGAGCCGCTTCACGTGGTGTAGGTCCAGGTGTGTGATTCTAGCGTCTCAGATGCCAGCCAGCATAGTGTTATGCTGAGTCACCACTGCGCCGAAGTGTGTCGTAGGCCATGTTGTTTTACCGCAAACTGGTACTTGATATCTTTTGCGTTGAGAATAGACAGGGACCCAGTTGAATTGGCACCAATTACGTCATAATCTAAGGGGGATAACTCAGGCCTGTTTAGCTCGAAAAACGAAGGCCTCATAACGGCATATCATTTTCACACTATTGTGAGCTTCCTACGTTCACTGTGAAAAAAAAAGAGTGTATATTTTCAAACACAGATACTAATTAATTCTAAAATTGCGTTTTGTTTAGAAAAAGAAAGAAAGTGATTTTTGCGTGTACACTTCCCCTTTAATGATTAGTTAATAATTAAATAATAATTAAATAATAATTAAATAATATTTGAATAATATTTGCACTTAGTGAACATTTTAAAACCTTCCCACCTTTCTTTTATATTTCTGTGTTTGAATGTGAGATTTTTCTAATATCGCAACTATAGGATTTGAATGCAATGCAAACTAGTATATGGTCTGTATGTTAGCATTCACTGATATTTGCTACAATGCTCTTTACAATGTTTTTAAGTGAAGTTTACACCACTTTTCAAATTGGACGAGCGGCCGGTCACATGACCACGAAACTTAGTGAGGGCCAAACATTGTCGGAGCTGACAACAATGTTCATACAGTTGGGCCCTCACGCAATGAAGGGTTACTGCTCCAATGAACAATGTAGGTCTACATCTATACACAATTGTATTTAGAATGTGTGACTTCATGTTTACACTGACAGCCATACAACAACCTGCTATTTCACAGAATAAAATAGTACCTCAATAAGAGAGGTGACATGAGCGTATGTATGCACAACTTGTTCTTCAAAAACATCTGACACAACACATGTATTCAAATAATTTCACCATTAGATGAGAAAGGTCTGTTAAGAACTATCTCAGTACGTCGGTCACAATTACATCAAGTACAAGACAACAAATTGCCGACACGATAAACATGACGGGTGAGATTTCGGAAGTTGCAAATGAAACCTGTGGCAGTAACATGTTTCAGTCATCATTGATCAATTGGCTGATCATTGAAAGGTGATTAAAGATGTGTCAAATAGACACTAAGGTAAATTCATAGATTGCTGTAGACTGTCACTGTCAGTCTAGACAAGGATTAAGTTGATACAACAAAAGTTTGGATGTGCATTTCTGTGTATAAAGTTGATTCTACCAAAAAATGTGATTTATGTAAAACTATGAGCAAATGCACTTATCATTGTACATCAAATTTGTGTTGTAATGAGGCAAGAGTAAATTATAACAGTGGAAATAACTAACAGTACCAGTTATCCCCATGATCACACACAGCTTCAGTTATACAAATTTCATTTTTCATTATGGTTTTGCACTCAATTACTTTATTCATTAAAATGAATAACGGTTTTATCGATTTGCATTTTATCGATACCAATAGTCCCTAAATTTGATGTGGACATGCTTGTCCATAACTATGTACTGTGGATTTCACAATGTATTCAAGTCATGCATTTTTGGGAAAAATAGCTAAATTATGTTTTAGAATTGTATTTTGGAGAAGAAATGTCAGACAAAAAGGAAACAACAGAACTAAATGCGCATCATCATGTTGTCAGACTTCTGTTTACACATGAATTAGTCACATGACACCATCTGTGTGTCTTTTTCAAAGTTGTATATGAGCAAGGTGATAATATGGTGTGTTTTTTAATATTTCCTGACAAGAGTCAGTTTTGTTCATCAGATATGTAAAATGAGATGAGATCACGTGCTCACTATAAAATGGGATGGGAATAATTGGTCCTCCGGTGATAACTGTTTGCTAGCCAGTATGTGTATGAAGTAGGTGCACTATTTTTATTTTGTAAGTGTCTTGTACATTACAGGATGTCATTAGCTTTTTATTGGCAATAAAATCTCACACCCGTAGCATGTGTAGGACATTGTGCTTTCCTATCACAAACTCATTACATTTAGTTAAATGTTAAATTCAAATTCAAATTCATATTCCTTCATACACCGTTGATTCGAAGTTGAAGGGATCTACATAATTATACCCACCACCAAAAGAAACACGGACCATAGAACATTATATAGATAAGTATGTAGGTTAACATGGTTAAGAAGAGATGTCTTCAATGTGTACCAATTGATGGCAAAAATAGCAATCAGTCGGGTGTCACCACAGAGTGACCTTATTCTTATCACGATATGCTGCATGTGATTTCCAAGCTTTACCTGCTAATACTGCATGAGATAAATGGTGCATCTCGAGTCATGGATATATGACGTCACATGTGATGCATTCATGAGCATTGGTTCACACAACAAACCAGTATGTTATTTGTGCATCGAAGCTATCTAATTTCTCCGGAATATGAGTAAGTCTTCATATATTAACTAACATGTATGGTATTCACTTTTCTTTTGGCAGTAAGTTTACTTCGTGTTATCCAAGGTTCGTCACAACTGAAAATGATAAGTAAGAAATACACAGGGACCATGCTTTTACTACGAGACAACTGTAAGTTCGACACATCAAAGTTTGACACCACAGTGTTTCACTGTATTATTAAGGAGAAAGAATTGTAGAAATATCCATCACATTTCACTTCATCCGACTCATACTAAATTCTTATATCTTCTGAAAGGTAGTGGAAACTTTCCCTATCTGTGTTCCCAGAGAACAGAAAAACCACCTCACCCCTTGAGCCGCACATGCGCATCAGAACCACTTGACAAAGACAGTAACTTGTTGCACTCTCATTTTCATGCCAGTTTCATGCCTGTAATCCGTGTAATCAAAATTAACCTTTTCTCATTAAATTTCTCACTCAGAGTACATTCTTCTAAACCATATTCATCTTAACATCATAACAAATATGTTTTTTTAATATTTTGGCTTAAGATTTTCATATTTTTGGATGACTTTGATGAAGAAGAAGAGGGTTGTGTGAGCACCTACGCCTTTTTTGACTTCAGAGATGAGTTCTTTAGACCTTCCTCCTTCGCAGATCAACCAAGTCATCCCTATCTCTACCCTACGTTGCAGAAGTGTCGACTCCCTTTTGAAGGGCTCTACAAAGCTGAAGAAGAAAGGCTCTACAAAGCTGAAGAAGAAGTCTCCTATGGCTTCTTCTGATGCCAAGCAGAACTTGCAGTTCCTGAAGAAGTGTTCATCCTCTTCCTCATCAAAGCTGTCTGTACAAAGGTGATCAGGCTTTCATACAGCACCCTACCTGCACGCAGCCTGCAGTGTTCATGCAAGTTTAAGGGGTCACAGCACCCTCCAACATTCACGCATTCTGACAACATTTCTCCTCGATATCAGATGATGAAAGAAAGAAAGAAAGAGGTCATTCCATTGGGAGGAATATCCCTCCACCTATGAGGAACATGACAAGGGGCTACCAACTTCTATTTTCAAGACTTCTTCCCTCAGTAGGAGAACTGACTTATTACTGAAGGGCACTTCAAGATCTAAGGAGAGCAAGTCACCAACTTCACCGTCAGACCCTGGCTAAAATCTTCCAAGCAGGAGCAAAAGATAAAGACTTTTGTATCCCCTCGAAGCCCTCTCCCTTCGTGACAATGCATACCTTTACGAAGACAAAGTTATCATCAACAAAAGAGTTCACGAAAGCATCAGCAGATTACCGAACCTCTGCAGATACAAACCTTCAGCACAACAGTCCACCATCACACAAACTTCAATGTGTGCGCAACCTGTCCATCTTTCCAAGAGTGCTGTACCTATGTCGTCATCCAACACTGACCTGGGATGATATTCATAAAAGAACTTAAGTCTTAAAACGACTTAAGATTTAAGTTAGAAATTGGAAAAACTTAAGTTTACCCCTACCCAGTCTTAGGCTTAACTACAAGGTGTTTGACTGAAGTCAGTTAACAAAATGGCTGCAGTACCGCAAGGGGGTTGTTCGTTTTGTCAAAGTCTTGATGAATACAATATGATGAGGAGTTAATACGGTGATACCATTTAGATGGAAATGGCATTAGGTTCGTAGCTAATTTAACAGCAACTAACGTGATACAAAAGAAGCTGATCACATTAAGGTACTTTGCAACGGGAAAGTTTCAGTTGTGTAATGCAGATGATTAAGGCGTCACCCAGCCCACTATTTCCAGAGTTGTAAATCAGTGCATCACCAGTTGGTCATCTGACACGATGGTGAAACAGTTTGTCAGCTTCCCCCTGCAATTCGGTGACATAAGGTGTCACCAAACCAACTTTTATCATATTGCGAACTTTCCTGGAGTTGTGGGGGTAACACGTACAAATCCAAGCTCCCGACAGAAAAGGAAAAGGAAACTTAAACCGACATCATTATCACAGTATAAATACCCAGATTGCTTTTGACAGCAACGATAGTCATTGATGTTGCTGCTCAGTGGCCGGGATCGACACACATGTTTTACACATGTTGGCAAACTGTGGGCTCAACCAGGTATTTGTGCGCAATGTTGTCCCCATTGGATATGACCTTCTCGGTGACTGTGGTTATACCTGCAAGCAGTGGCTACTTATCACCTTTCCTAAGACCATTGCCAGGATCACAAACAAACTACAACAGGTACATCAAGTTTCGTGTAAAGTTGCCGACCGTGATCAACAACTTAAGAGTGATGTCCCTTATATTTTACCTCTATTACATATTTGTCCATCTTTCTCTCATAGAGCACAAACGCAATATTCGGTCAGGAAAATCGAAGCAATTACAAAATCAGTCTTCATAAAATACAGAATAATATTTACATCATTACCATATATATGTTGTTACTTCAACATACTACCAAACTCCTGACAGTGGCAATAAAAGTAACATCATTGCTCTTGCAATTTCTACCCTTTAAAATACACATATTACTATTAATAAAAAAGTCAATCAAAAGTTTCCCATGCGAATTGACTGCGTAGACCCTAATGTCTCTGTCAAGGAGATCGTCTACACCTTCGATATAATTCGTCTCAGCGCCACATCTACTGTTGAAATCACCACCAATGAAACCAATATCTCTATAAGCATGTAAATTATTTAATACTGTATCATAAAACTCTTGTGCATTTTCATTTCTTGTGGAATTCTCTGGCGGTAAATAAGACACACTTATATAGGTGTCTGAATTGTCATACACATTTATCAGTTGCAACCACAATATAATCATGTGACTTATCCATCACAGACAACTTAAAGTTACTAAACAACGCCTCGGGGCGCTCTAATATGTAGGCTATGACGTTTGTGACCATACCATATATAAACATCAATGTGAACTTTTTGGTCACCAACTAAGTTGGTTTCTATCAGGCCAATAATATCAGTTACTATATTTCACACAGTGTTCACGTATTAAAGCATTCTGTGAATGAATATCAACTGCCCACGATTTCACGTTCCAAAACCCTGCTCTTTGGAAGTTGCAGCTTGGTTTGTTGTCTTCTTTGCTCTCGGTCATTGGATGACCTATCATTTGACCTCTGCCTATAATCCGACTCTCAGTGCCCATATCCTGAATTAAGTGCACATGTACAATATAAGGGCTGGCTTCCCCCACTCCTATGTGGGTTTGTAGGATGAGCGTTATCACGACTCACAGCTCTCTTCTCTTTGTTTGTGCCATCCAAATTGTCCCGATCTTTGCCACGATTATCTTGACTGTTGTATCCCTGTCTTGTGTCTTCCCTGACGTTAACTCTCCGATCCTTACCAACAGTTTCTACAATTGTTCTGAGATAGGCCTCGTACATGCGTTGCTGTTTAGATTTGTCATGACCTATGAAAACATCTTTTAAGTTCCTTTCATTACGTAGTTGGGCTTTCTTCATGACACGATCTTTATTCTCCATATTCCGACATGTCGCTTCTGCATTGACAGGCCTTCAAAAATACGTGACATCTCACTTTGACGAATGCTCAGTCTTGTAACATTGTTATCTATCACATGTGCACTAATTCAACAGATTTTGTCTGTCAGATGCAAAGAGATTGCTAATTTGTCTTCTTGAGCACATGCTTCTCTGCAGGTGGAGTAGTTGTTATTTTAAAAACGCATCAATATTAAAAATATGTCAGTGGTGTATCAGTCAGTGGTTTAACATTACACTGTTGACAAATGTTGTTACACCAATGACCATAACATGATGAATAGTTCAAAATACTATGTTACTGATAGAATTGTTCAATTATAGTTTAGTACACATTTGATTCAGTCCAAATAGGATCAAGTCCCGAAAGGAAACAAAACAATTGAACACTCAGCAATTTTGTTAATAACTTGGATTGATTTTGTTACACCATTGATACAGTTCATGTCCTCACTGACATTAGCAATATTTCTTAATATGGACCTTCTAAATTAACAAATCTATGTATTTAGTGGTGGCTATATTTATTTTCATGATTCAAGCACGTTCCCACATAGGATCGAAGAAGAAGAGAGAAATAAAAAGTGTGAGACAGGATAAGTTTAAAAAATTTATGATTACCTCACAACACTACTGTTATTCTAATGACTTCATTTGTTATGCCACTTATATTATGAAAGGTCAAACATTATTTTATGATATGTAAAAGGTAAATGTGATGTAAACATGTTTTTCATGTATCAAAGAAAATGGATTTTAATTATTTTTGAAAGAACAACATTAAACACCATAAAACATATTTTAAATTAGTGTCTCACCAATGACAATTTGACGTCAATTTGATTTATATTAAAATTAATTCCATTCTTATGATATTTAGCAATGGGTCTTAGGGCAATATATCATTCCAGGTTTATTAGAAAATGTATTACTTTATTTGTAGAACTACCTGCAGCTATGTCTGTGTCCAATGCGGAGAAATATGGGGTAACTACAAGTACCATTGGTGTAACATAATCACAAACAGAACCTTTTATAAATGTTTTGAGACTTTAATTTGCATTTATGTTAAGAAAACCAATTTTCATTGCATGTGTGATAGGTGCCCTCTAAGGCCTGTAAAAAGGGGCCCAGTGACAGTAGAGCTATTAATTGGGGACAAAGGTCTGATGTTTGACTCCGGTGCTTTGTGTTGTGTTCTCTTCTCCCTGGGCAGTATTCTTTTGTTTATGTGTTCTAATAACAGATAAAACAAAGAGTTAAATTTGATTTAAACTTTATTTTAAAAACATCAACAACAGGGGGCACACCTTCATCCACTTAATTTATGGAAAAATCCTTCCTACTTTTCCCCCTGTCCCTGCCTCTGTAATACTGTTCATCATTTTTCCTTAAACTCGCCCTTTTAACCACACCTTTAACTTAACTCTCTAAAGTGAAATGTTCCCAAACAAACCTATTTAATCCTTACACTATTTCTCCCCCACCCACAGCTAAAACTAACCTAAACTCATTATGCCAAAGAAAACACAAACAAGTGAAAAGGGTCTTGATTCAAGACGAGTAGGTCGACTACATACTTTACCAGATGCTGTCGAAAGTGTAGGCTTATATAGCCGACATGCGGACCATGTGACCAGGAAAACGGACACAACCAATGAACACTCCTTACATTACACAACAAAATCCCGAACTGAGAACACACAAAAATGACACTAAATATGATATGTGATTTTGTAATTAAGGAGATTGTGTGTAATAAGAAGTGAAAATGTCAGTGGCATATATTTCTTGTTATTTGAACAATTGGATAACACTGATATCCTTTGTGTAACTTATACTGATTTAAAAAATTTAATTTTCAGTATTGTCATTTTTAAACATAACTGTATTTAGCATGACCTATTAAAGAATAATAACAATCTGAAAAATACTTTTAAAAAATAAGGACAACATGAACTTTGCTATTTAAAATAGTGCATCAAACAGAAACATGCCTTTTCTCATAACAGTATGTAATTTCACAAATACATTGCCATAGTGGACAAGGCTCGCCTATGCATAACAGCTTCAATTAACTGTCAACATAGAAAAAACAGTTTCATCGTGGACAATTCTTATTAGATAACAGTATTAAAATTGTTACACCACTGAGGGCTTTTGCTATATTTAAATATAAAAACTGTAAATTTTTCAAGTGTTTCATTGATTTCCTGATTGATTAATCTGTGCACTGGATTCACAAGGTTTTTAAGCAATGTGTGAGGTGGGTTGACTTTTAGATTTGGCTATTTTATTTTAGTTAAATGACGTCATGAAAAACAGGATCAATTTCGATAATAACCCAGCTATAGTCTGGAAGGTAATTTAAGGTACCGATGTTTACTACAATATCTGAAAAACTATTGGAGCTACTCCAGTCAAAGTTGGTATGAGATTATTAAACAGTCATACATAACTGGATATTACATTTAAAGACAATCAGTGCATGAATAAAAAATCTGTCTATTTAGCTATCACTATATTTCATCAACAACCAGACCTTTTCGTCACGGGTGGAACGAGCATTCATTGTAACAGCCATCTGCATAATGCTACCCCTGCGTCAAAGGGCCATATGACACAGTTGAACCAATCAACTCAACTCGAAAGGTTGCACGGGAATCACGCACGTATACAGTGTTAGCGTTGGGCGACTCAAGCAGTTATTTAATAATATTTATCCAATTATTTTTGCATTCTTTTTCAGGTCAGTGTTATTGACTTGAATGTATCATTCCTTGCCACATTATTATATTTCATGCATCATGTTTTCAGGTGTAATATATCATACGTAATTATTCATTTAGACAAATTATTGCTTTATGGTTTCGAAGAAAATATTTTAATATTTTCGTAGATGATTCAAGACTTTCGGGGCTGTTTCGGGTGAAAGAGAATCAAATTCTGAGCCAAGAATTGCACAAAGTGGACAAGATCCGATTATGACATGTACTACAAAGCACGAACCTGAAATTCGTAGACGATTCCAAGAAATTCTTTGATAAACAAATTTTTTCTCATGAATCCCACGAACTACAAGAATGTTTGGGAATCAAATAAGATATATTTAAGATTCTTAAGAAATGATTACGAATATGTACGAATATGTAAGAATTCATATCCGTGGTAATTCGGGCTATTACATGTCGTAGTGAAACAGGGGTATATGTATTGCACTATTCTTGGTCCTATGAAATACCCTCATTGTCAGATTCAGAGTCTGTGCTGTCACCTAAATGAACAACAACAGGCTGGACAGTATCTGGTTCGATACAGTCTTGTTTCCAATACTCTTCCTCAACTTTGATAACATGTTGGACACAGTTTGCCGGACGTACATCTGTAATTTCTCCCATCCCTTTCAAGACAATCTGCTTGACGTTGGCAAGCTTGAAGGTCTTATTTTGCCGTGCGACCATATTTTTCAAATCACCCCAGATTAGTTCGATGGGGTTCAAGTCACAATGGTAAGGAGGAAGTCTAAGCACTTCTTGACCTTGTTCTCTCAACATGTTGTCAATCAAATAAGAGGGCGGGGGTTTGTTCTGAAGAACCAGTTGGTAGTAGTCAGTTTGTTTTGGCTTTCGTGGGCTGAGCAATGCGGTTGTTGTCCAACCACTGACATATCTCACCTTTGGTGGACTTTGAGGTTGGACAACGGTTAATAAGATCTCGACAACTGTGATAGGGAGCATTGTCCATAACCACCAAGGATTTATCAGGCAGTGCTAAGAGGAGCTGCTCCTCAACATACGCAGTGAAAACCTGACTATTCATCTCGGTATGGTAGTCTCTGCCATCTGTAGATCTGGATCTGAACACTAGATCACACCCAGCGAGGAAACCTCTGTGGGAGCCTGCATGGAGGACAATCAGGCGCTCCCCTTTACCAGGGGGGATCTTGCGCTGTGGCTCTCTGGTATCTGGGTGAAACCGTTGGTAAGCCGCTGTGTGGCAGGCGTTAACACAGGTTTTGTCCAAATAGACATGCTCATAGCCTTCTTCTCGTTTCTTTTTATTAGTGCGCAAATAATTGATACACAAACGAATGATATTTGGTCGTTCACACATTGCTAGTTTCGAGCCTTTCGTTTTTTTGTACTGATATCCAAATTTGGAAAGGAGTTTACAAATGGTCCATTTGGAAATATCCAAGTCATGCTCTGTAAGGAGAATTTGTTTTAGTTTTCGTGTTGAAAAAAATTCATTTTCTCATGTTAACCGCCGAATCACATCCCTGACAACTTTCTTATCAAAGGAATCTAACTTTAATTTCCTATCCTGTTTTAAGATGCCCCCTAAGGGATATGTGCAGGGGAGCATGTGTTTTTATGAGAGTTCAAAATCTTAACTACGGTTTGTTTGGGAAGCAGACGCATGAATTGTTCTTTTCATGTACTTTGAAATGTCAAAGGGCGAACGTCTTTCACTTTCAGCCTTAAAGTATTCAAATATTTTAACAACGAAACCTTTCGCATCAGCGGAAAGATGCTTGCGCTAAGACATCATGAAATCTAATGCTAACACCGTATTGGTGTGTGTGTGATTCCCGTGCAACCTTTCGAGTTGAGTTGATTGGTTCAACTGTGTCATATGGCCCTGTGACGCAGGGTAGCATTATGCAGATGGCTGTTACAATGAATGCTCGTTCCACCCGTGACAAACGGGTCTGGTTGTTGATGAAATATAGTGATAACTAAATAGACAGATTTTTTATTCATGCACTGATTGTCTTTAAATGTAATATCCAGTTATGTATGACTGTTTAATAATCTCATACCAACTTTGACTGGAGTAGGTCCAACAGTTTTTTCAGATATTGTAGTAAACGTCGGTACCTTAAATTAACTTCCAGACTATACATGTAACTTCTTCAGCTGCATCTCAGGATAAAACAACCCTAACCTTCATGATACGATCTAATAATAGCATTACAGAAACCCAACATAATGTGCTTTGTTCACTCAGAAAAAACCACACCACCAAGAATGAATGCGGTCTTCTCACACAAGAAAGGGTTGCAAGATACTTTGACTTGCACAACTGGTTGTGGACAGTTGACAGTGAAGACTACAGTTGAAATTCTGACGATTTTTCTGATGAGAAGACAGCCAAAATACAGGACCTACGGCTGTGATGTAGTGGTCTTCAGAAGATTTAGTGCCATAGCAGCAGCCATCCATCCTACCCTTGTTTTCACAGAATACTTCTTTGAATAGTATCAACAAAGAACACATTCAGAAATAACTATGTCCAAGGGATCTTAAAACTAGTTTATTACGCAGCACTAAAACTTTCAGCATAATTCTTTTTCAAGTACTCACCTTGAGTACCCACAAGGAATGAGTCTTTAGCCTAATCTGACCAACTTACCAAAGCTGTTTGAAGAAGCGCTGATGTGCAGACCAGAACTGTGACCACAGTCTCTTGTTGACATTGCCTGTGCGAAGTAATGCACTTTCAAGAGCCTTGCGTAGTTCATTCCTGAAAACAATTTTAACAATATTACTCAAAACAATAAAGCCTTAAAGGGGAACTAATCTCTGGCTACTGCTCGGCTGTCTAACACTACCTGCTAGGGCCAACTAGCTGCTGTGAGTCGATTTGCTCGCTAACTCAACTAAGGGTGACAAGAGACTGGGCTACCATTTGTAAGGACAGTGTTAATAAAGGCAATATCTATTTGCATTTCTGAACACTGATTGGTTACCCTTCATCTATAAACATTTTGATTTTACAAAGCAAACATGTTGATTAATTTCTTCAACCTAAACAACCAGACAAATTGAACGGTGGAAGCTCATCCTATGTCCTTATTTGGAAATACCCATGTTTTGATATATAGTTTAATATATTAGTTTAATGAAAAAAATATCCCCGCTGTGAAAGCATTTCTGGTTGCATGGATTCTACTGAGATTGATTTGGATCCTTTTTCTGTCTTGCATATAGCTTGATACCTATAATATTAAAAATAAATATATGGCTTTTAATGAATCCCTATTTTGCCATTGTATATGCACAATTACTCCTCTCTTGTCATCCATGTTTCATATATACTGTAAATATTGAAATTATTGTGACTCTGAATTAAATGCAAAAATGCGAGAGGTCTTTGTTTGTGTTAATGAAACTTCGCATCTTTGTCTCAAAAATGACCATCAACAATAAGACAGACTCACTGCACACTTTGGATAGCTGAAATACTTGATTATAAACACAAACATGTTTACTGAGCAGCAGTTGTAAAAAGTATATAACAATGTCATTTAAAGAATAGGAATTACACAATGGGCATCCGGTGAGTTATCACTGCTGGGGTCAAGAGTTCTACCCATTCGTGTCAAACTAGGCATCATTGACCACACCAGTAGTTAAGAGAGATGACACCGTCAAAGGTCGACACTAACAAATGAGCATCGAAAGGCTATATCAGATTCTTAAATTTGTCTTTTCATCTTCTCCGAATATCATTCAGTGAACTGTTGTTGGTTCAATTATTTTATTGCCTTTGAACTTCCTTAATAATGGCAGTCAACATAGTAAACATATAAATTGTGTGTTGTTTTTAGGAAAACACTGTTTATTGTTTTTTACGGAAGTGCTCTACTCAGCACTATTAAGCGGTGATATTTGTGTTTGAATGGATTAAGGATACGTTGGATTAAGGTAAGGATATGTATTATTCCACTGGGGATGGGGTGGGGGGAGTCCCTTTGATTTTGAGTTACATTTTTTTAATTATTAATTTGGAGATGTGTTAATTTCAAGATTTACAGAATATATGGAAAACCCTACACCTGTGTATTTGTCATCATTCACTTGATGCTCAGTTAATGAATTTATTACAGGTATAATAAGTGGTAGCACAACTCAGATTACCTGACAAAGCCCCGATTGGCCTTTCTTTTGGTCTAGGAAAGTTTTTCAATCTAAGACTGGGTCATAAATCCAGCTCTGAAGGGGGTGAAATGCAATATGCATGTGACAGTGCAGCAAAAAGAGGAATGATCACTTGAGTTACCAAAAATCACCCAGCGAAGGATTAACCTGAATATATTGACTGATTAATCACTGTTTTGTTGTACAGTGGAATTAAAGCAGATGGAATACACCCATATCTGGGCGTGAAGTGCCATTGTAAAAACAACATATTGTGTTCCAAAAATTAGCCCATAATACATTGTTTGGTTGCTCATTGTTATCTAACTCTATGGACATTTTTAAAGAACCGTGGATATCTTGAACATAGTTATCATGTGCGCCATCTAAGGTGACCAATGAGACTTGACACCCATGTGAAAACACCTGAAACAAACTTGCATGATCAGTTGAGTTCAGATGGGCCTTCAAGCTATTCCCAAAATGATGGACTAAACTTTGAAGGTATAGATGCTCCTACACCACTCTCGCAAATTATGATAAGGTGTAAAAGCAAAATAATTTAGCTATATATGTTTGGGGGCATTCTAAGTGAACTGTTGTAAACAAGGTAAGCTCTGCCCCAGAAAATATTCCTAGAATAACTTTATTTCTGGTTGAAAAAGATGGTAAATATCATTTCATGTGGATAAAGAGTTTAAACAGGTGATTATACAATCAATCAAACCATAAGGAAAAGAAATAATTCTGCGAAAGATGTCTGCATGGGTACAGCAGACAAGATCGTTTAAAAGCACATAAAGAAGACTGCAGAGGTGTTGGGCAGACTATCTGGATGGATATATGCCTAAAGAGGATAAAAATATATTAAAATTTGAACATTATTGTAATCAAATACCAGCACCTTTCATAATTTATGCTGACTTTGAAGCACTTATAAAACGGATAGAAAATACCGAACACAATACTGAATGTAGTTGTACAAACAAAACCCAAGAACATACTTCTTGTGGGTTTGGATATATAGTTGTGAGGTATGACGCAAAAACAAATGCACCTGTGATTTACAGGTTTTGATGCAGCGGAAAAGTTCCGAGAATTATTGGGGAAAATTTGTCACATAAGAAACCCATGTGTATGACAAAGGATGATTGGAGGGGCTATAAGAAGTTGCCATGTTTGTAATACTGGTACATAAACTATTAGATTCTTACAAAGGCACGTGACATTGAATAAGTTTCTTTGTACAGCTTCAGATGTATGGGATATTGTTCATTCATGCGGATTATATAAAATATTAGATTGTTACAGAGGCACGTGACATTGAACAAGTTTCTTTGTACAGCTTCAGATGTATGGGATATTGTTCCTTCATGCGGATTATATAAAATATAAGATTGTTACATAGGCACGTGACATCGAACAAGTTTCTTTGTACAGCTTCAGATGTATGGGATATTGTTCCTTCATGCGGATTATATAAAATATTAGATTGTTACAGAGGCACGTGACATTGAACAAGTTTCTTTGTACAGCTTCAGATGTATGGGATATTGTTCCTTCATGCGGATTTTATAAAATATAAGATTGTTACATAGGCACGTGACATCGAACAAGTTTCTTTGTACAGCTTCAGATGTATGGGATATTGTTCCTTCATGCGGATTATATAAAATATTAGATTGTTACAAAGACAAGTGACATTGAATAAGTTTCTTTGTACAGCTTCAGATGTATGGGATATTGTTCCTTCATGCGGATTTTATAAAATATAAGATTGTTACATAGGCACGTGACATCGAACAAGTTTCTTTGTACAGCTTCAGATGTATGGGATATTGTTCCTTCATGCGGATTATATAAAATATTAGATTGTTACAAAGACAAGTGACATTGAATAAGTTTCTTTGTACAGCTTCAGATGTATGGGATATTGTTCCTTCATGCGGATTATATAAAATAAGTAGTATAGGTAATGGGGATTCTGCCGCAACCCCACTGGAGCCAGATTTATATACCTATTCCACTACTACAGAGGGAATTTTTTATGCGTAAACGATGATGCGATTCAACGATCGTGATGAGATTAAGTTAAATTGGCTCTAGCTCACCACTACCTGGAGCCAATCAATGATTCCACAGAGGGACTTTTTAGCACAAAAACGATGATGAGACTAAACTAAATTGTAATGAAAATATTCTCTATTATTTTTACTCATACGCATACCATTATTTTGAACAAAGTAATATTCAACATTTTTACTAAGTTCTTCGTTCATTTTACTAGGAAACCTGACTATATACTCTTTTTCGAAATTGGAAAGAAACAATTGATGGCCGTATTTGGTTGGTTTGACATCACTGATATAATACATACCCTGTGGTAATTCTCGCCATTTGATAATTTTGTCCTGGAGCATAAATGTTGTTGACATTATTATATACTTATGTAAGCATTCGTCTAAATTATTGTAGTGTGATCCAACGTGATCAAGCAATCTATTTTTAATCTCCAACCAGTTCTTTGGTTTTGGCACGGAATAATTGAGGCGCTTGTTGTCTCCCCTGTTCTATGAACTTTTTTTCTCGGCTTTGCTAATACCACTGGTTTTACGAGAATTAGATCGAATCTCCTGCTTCATTGCCTTGTATTTGGTGGGTTCTGACAGCACTAAACGAAACTCCTCCTCGGATATCTTACAATCAGCCATTGCTGTTGAAATATGGTCCTTAATGCTGTTCAACTTTGCTTCGGCGAGAATCCTAATATTATCATGTTTTAATGCTTTCTTTTGCAACTTACGAGAAATAAATTTTATCGCTATTCCTGCCAATCCTGAGACTCCGGCGGCTATTTCCATGCCAAGTACGATAAACCAACACCGGCTACACCGAGTCCTAAGCCAGCTGTTACAAGTGCAGTGTCAACTCCGTCGAGAGCATTCACAGATCTACGATAATTTTTATACAATCCAAGTCTCATCTCCCTCTCCTTCTCTATTCGATGTTTTATGTCGCTTATTTGATGTAATCAAAATCCATCAACATTATCCATCTTTTCAGATGCTTCATCGAGCGCCGGATATAAACTCACAATGTTTATTATTATATCATATAATAGTCTTTAATTGGTCTTGCTTCAATGTTTTGAGAGTATACATCAACCTTATTAAATGTATATTATACGGCATAAATATCTTAGTAAGAGAAATGCTATCACCTTTCATAATTTGGACCCCCTCAAGGGTTGCAACGGGTGATGCTCCTACATAAATAATACTACAACGTCGACGTTGGTCTTGCTTGAGCCATTTAATTGATAGACCTGGAAATATCTCGAAGGCATCTTCTGATGCATCCCCAAACAAGACTTCAATAATAATTGTAGAAAGAGCAGGTATATCCTTTCAAGTTATCTTTAATATCATTGAATTCAGTAACCAAATTTAAACTAACATTTCTTTATGCTGAACGACTCGATAACATATGGCCTGGGTTTTCTGGCAGGGGAGAGACTAACACACTTTTTCGTTTTGATGGGATATAAGCCCCGAGTACGATCCCACCTATTTATTATCTTAGTTAAATGATGTCCCTTACCCATCATCACATACGGTGGGGTAATGACGATATTCAGTAGCCACTCAATTTTTGCTTCGATCATAGTCCATTTATTATCATTGTTGAGAGTAAGATTGTATGAAGTGAGCACTTAAATCTCCTAGATTAACTGGGAATGCAACTTCTTTCCACTTGTATACATTATCTTGTAAGTGTAAAGCGTATAACTTACCATCGGTACCCGGTTTACCGAATCCTTCTGTGTCTCAAAGATCGGAAAGCGCAATTGTATTACATTGTCTAAGGATATGCGTTCCAGGGCCTGATGAATCAACCATTATTTATAATATGGAGTGTTACACTCAAGTATCCTGTATGTACAGGTTGATGTTCTAAATCTAATACAGAAATTTTGAGGTCTGAAATAATACCCCGCTTTAATTTTTTATATTGTAATGATGAGAAAGATTCCGTTCTACCGCTATTGTATTTTTCATCTTTGACTGGAATAGCTCTAAGCATAGTTGAAGGACTTTCGAGTTGAATATTATCCGTTGTACTGATCTGATCAAGATGGATGCACAACTCTTTATAGGGAACTAAATCAGGTGATTTAACTCCATGCCGTGTTTCATTGGGTTGTATTAATGGGTTTCTCCTGTGTTCTTTTTAAGAAATATTTGCTTTTCTCCAGCGATTAAAATCAACATTCCATTCGACTCATTTTGTGTGAGACTCCATATAGCTCTCAGCAGAGGTGAAGGACTTTCGAGTTGAATATTATCCGTTGTACTGATCTGATCAAGATGGATGCACAACTCTTTATAGGGATTTAAATCGGGCAATTTAATTCCATGCACTGTTTTGTTGGGTATTTATATTACTCCTCCTCTTACAAATCCAAGTGTAGCTGCTATGCCACGGGAAAGAAGTATTTCATCTTCTCCAGCGATTAAAATCAGCATCCCATTCGACTCATTTTGTGTGAGACTCCATTAGGCTTAAAAATTTCATCATTGAGTGAGCATACGCTGTAATACCCATCAGGTATAATAATGTTTTTGCCTTTTATATTGTCATTATCAATAAGTATTACCTGATTATTATATCACGCAGCACCTATATTGATCCACCGCGGGTAATATGTTACCTTGCAGATAGCGACTTCAAGTTGACCATCCGAGTTATCGATAGTATGAAGCAGTCGAATAGACTGGCTATTTGTTATTCCTAGGAGTGTAACATACATATTAAATATACAATGATACTATATCATAACTTAAATATGAAATCAACTTACATTACTAATCAGTTGATTTTAGTAAGTGCCTCTGGTGCTAATTTCTTTGTTAAATTCTCTGATATCTTAAAAAAATACAGGGTCACGGCAACTAGCGATAAAATGGTACATGATTGGTTCCACAATCCAATGCAATTTTGGCAGAACCAGTTAAACTTTGCCATATGGTGTGCAACAACAGGATGTGGTGTATCTCTTTATGCCCCAGGATTTGAACTTAATGAGTCTGTTTTATCATTTCACGTGTACTATCAGATTAGACGTATACTTAAAGAAACTAGTGCTCCATTACCGCAGATCGAGCATGGAATTCCACAAATAATCCGTATGATAAGAGGGCCTTCGAACATATTTGTAATGAACTTAATGTTTCTACAAGTAAAGATTGGCGCATTAAAGGACTTAACCATGGTCTAGGTGTTCCATACAGTGGACAAAGAACTGTTAGAGAAGAAAGTGATGATTTAGTTAAAAAAACTCATCAACCATTCAATCCATTTAAGTTGTTACAGAAAAACAATCTTTTTGTAAGAATGCATAATCTTTATCATGGCTGGGAACTTTCGAGTAACGATTGGAGAGGAGATCTTATGAGTTTTAAGGGTGGTTTAGCTTATATTGTTACAAAATTTGTGCAACTAAACAATACCGCAAATGATTGGAATGAATTTCTTAATGATGAAACAGAAAATAATTTTACTAACCCAGGAGTTGTAAGAGTTAATGAATCAATAAGAACTTATGTATGGGCAATTCTTGGTGCACAATCGCAAACACGAACGGGAATAATTGTTTCTGGGACGGCGCTCAATGCGCAAAAACAGTTTGTCGCAAACGTAGAGGATGCTTTTAATTCATCCATTGACATACCATCTTCTATAAAGCGTTATCAAGATGTATTACAGTACGCTCAATCCAAAGTAGACTACGTTTATGCGCCGGGACTATATATGTCCACGAGTAATATGGAACTTAAGATCGGTCAAGTGATCGGTTATAATGATAAAATTGTTATTGCTTCCGATCAACAAAAACCAGGTATAAATTCAGATATTAATACCGAATTAATAACGCAAACAAACACAGGCGAAAAGTATAGTCAAGCCACAGATATCTACTGACGCTTCTACTAACACATCTACTGACGCACAACCACAAGTGTCACCACATATTGCTGCTAAAAATCAACAACATATCGATGCTTCTCCTAATGCTTTTAAATGCTTTTTTATCCACTCTTTTACACCATTTTTATAACTAGGTGGTGTGCCACCTCCTGTACCACCGGTTAATGCGAGAGTCAAAGTCGATATAATAAAACCCAATGCGGTTAAAATACTGGCAATGGTTATCACCTGTTCTCTGAACAATGTTTTAATTTTATCGGCCAGTGCAGTATTATCATTGAGGACTTGATCGATAGTTTCTCGAATTCAACTGATTTGTGAACGAAGTGCCTTTCTATTACTGGAAGACGCTCCGATCTTTCGTCTTCTAAGTTACAAAATCTTTCAGCAACGCGGCGTCTACTGAATTCATCGCCCGCCTGTTCAAGTTTTGTTTTCTCATAAGCTATATGCTTGTCGAGGTCGGATAGCTTGGCTATATTATTGATGAGTTCTCCACGCATTGTTTGCATTGACTTGTCAAGGCCTCGTAATTCCCTAATACTGAACTCCGAGGATGGTGATACCTGTAACGTGGAATTATCGTAGTAGGTATCCAAGATTTCTCCAAATCCGTCCGAGGCCAGCTTCGAGCTTTCTTCCAAATGATCTTTATCTATGTTACCGAGTTTAGTACGCACAGTCTGAAGAACCTTAGTAGTATTCGCAGAAATTTTTTCTAGTGTGTAGTCTACAAAACCTAACTCATTACGAACAGTGTTGATGCCGTATTTACTGGCTATTGTAGACAAGGCTAGGGGCTTACGAGTACGAGATTCATAAGATCAATATCCGGAGAGCCACGCAGTCCCAATATTCCTTTACTATCTATTGTAAACTTTGAATAGTCACGACCAATAGGACTATCTTTTAAGGCATCGTAATAATCATTAACGGTTGATTGGAAAGTACATCGTTGAGATTCATAAAGCTAGTTTCATCAGTACCCTCTTCGATTGTACTCGGATTATCAAAGTTATCTAGATTAAAATCATCCATTTTTATATTAAACATAAGGTTACATAATTTCAATATAACAATGTCTTTGCAATACGGATGCAAGTTAAACCCCCATGTAGACTTCGGGATCCATTAGGGGTCAAAGCAATTCGCCAGTCTGTAACTAGAACTAATAACCCGAGTACCATTGATCAGAATCAAACACTTCTGGTTCGCTTTCCTAATCTCGGAGCACACAATGTGTTAGTTCCAGGAACTACATGTACCCGACTATCATTTACAATTATTTTAAATTCTGCCATGTTAACAGGGAGCTCGTTCAGAACATAGGTCGTGCGTTTGTTAAGAAAATCACGATTAAAATTAGCGGCAATGAAGTTTTGAGTATTGACGACAGAGATGTATACTTCTGTTACATGGATCTCTGGAGAACGACTAAAGAACGGGAAAACTTACAGTACCAAGGTATTTGTAATCAGAACGCATTGAGACTGCGTGTAGATGCTTCTACTGGTGATAGTACCGTCGTAGAAGATAAGGCTGTTGCTGATGCATTAGTTAACCGATTCTATATTCCGCTTGACTTTGAATTACTAGATAGTCACATTCCCTTCTATCAAGCATTCCTAGGCGATAGGTTAGAATAAGAACTCACTTTTAATGACTACAGCAGAGTAATCTAAGTCACTGGGGATGAAACGGCTAGCTATTCTATTGACAATATCTCACTGGAGTACGATATGATAACAGATCCTGAATGAGCCAGACAAATTCGTAACCAGTATACCGGAAGTTTAGCCATTTTGTACGATCGCGTGCTTTGACACCGAAAGATCACCAGGAATGAACTCCGTTCCTGTATCCGCAGCCCCAATTCAAGGCGGAGGATAACACATCTGAATCCTTACAGGTTGCTAGAAATGATCTCAGTGAATCAGATTCCCACACCTTGTGTTGTCTAAACAAGAGGACGTTTAATTAATTGACTTGTGTTCGTTCACTTAGAATAAATTTTGGTTGGCATATATAGTGTTATTTGGTCAACTCAATTGCTGGGCTAGCTGTGCCACTCATACCCTATGGAAACCTTTAACATTCAGGTCTTCTGGAGTTTTGCTTTCTTAGCACTGAAAAGTCAAGCATTTCAAAGCGACAATTCACTGAAAATATACCCCAATCTCAGAAAAGCAATTTCGGCTGACTGTCATATTTGAGCTATCATTACTTACATTTAGTACTAACTACTAAATGACTTTATCGCGCGTATCCAAACCATGGGCTAATTACGTCTGTAACCCAATCACCCCTCGTAACTCAATCACCCCGGGTCACCACTCGGCACCGTGCCCGGGGAATAATCCCGCCCAAGCATCATCCCGCCCTTTGTTAGTCCGTCATTCGCGAACAGCTCTTCCCCAAGTACACACGTGTGTCACTGTATCTAATCGCTTTCGCTTTGTACGTTTCCTTTGTACCCAGTCGCGACCGTTTCACCGATTACGCTTTGAATACCATCTATTTCAGCACTCGCCGTATCGCATTTATTTCGTTCTACTCCCGAACGTCACCCTCGAGACAATTTTACGCTTGTGGAATACCAACTCACCACCTCGACCTTTCGTGATGCCTCCCAAGAGAAGAGCAGCCGTCAACCACAAGCTTGTGAGGGGAGCCAAGCAGGCCAGGACAACCAGAATACAAACCCCGGGAGTACACATTGTACAGGAGGCAACAGCTGATGGTGAGTCTGCCAATTACAGAAATATCGAAGGTGGCAACAGAATTAACGTACAATTGGCGCAGCTTGTAAATGCCGCGCAGGCTGCCAACTCGGCCACCCAGGTAAACGAGCAACTGGAAAAAATACTCCAGCTGCTGGAACATTCAGCGCTCGGCCCGGTTAGCGCAAACCAACAGGTAAGGCTTGGTTTTAGTTCTCCCGCCATTTCGCCCAACATAGGGAGAATCCCCGATGCTCACGAGGCCGACGGTGACGCGGCTTGGCCAGCCAATCACATCGCAGGATACGGGGATTCCCTTTCCTTCCGTGAGGACGGAATAGACGCGCACGTCAAACAACTGGTGAGGGAAAAAAGTAGTCGTATGTCGACCTCGGCACAATCCTACCAATTACCGAGGGAAGTCACGAGGACGGTACGATTACCATGGCGTACGACTCCTCAGGTAAGGTAATTTTTAAACCAATAAAGCAGCAACCAAAGCGCCTGTCCCTGGCAAGCTGGACTTCAGCTTTCCACATTTTCATGTGTATATATGTTAGTAGGCACTCCGAGGTCCGCACAACCCAGGGGTTGCTGTCCTACATGGAAACCATAAGAATGGCGGCACTTCGATTCGGGGGGGATGCCTGGTCAACCTACGACCAACAATTCCGACACAGAATGTCAAGGGACCCCTCACGACGCTGGGACAACATCGACGGGGAGTTGTGGCTGAAGTACATGGTAACACAGCCGGTACTACAACCAGAATCAGGCGGACAGGGCGCAATGACACGCGTACAGGGGGACATCGCCAGTCAGGTATGCTGGGATTTCAATAAATTTGGCTGTAGCAGCGTCAACTGTAAGTACACTCACAAATGCGGTAGGTGTGGCAAACATTCCCATAGCTCTAGGACCTGCTTTCGAGGGAATGGGGTCCAACCGACCCCATACAGGCCCAATGGTTTAACGGCGCATGGCCACCCCAGTGGGTGACGGATGGAACTACATGGGACTTGACGCTCCTGGAGCTGTTCCCCATCACACTGGCCATCCAAATCTGGGGCAAGCAACTCGCAAACAAAAAGGTCCTCTTTTACTACGACAACCAAGCCGTCGTAACAATAATCAACAAGCAGTCAACCAAGGCCCCCAGAGTGATGAGCCTACTCCGTCGCCTAATCCTGCAGTGCCTCCGATATAATATTATGTTTAAGGCAAAGTATGTATGTTCCACTGCTAACACTATTGCCGATGCTCTCTCAAGGTTTCAGCTCAAACGCTTCCGAGAGGCAGCACCAGCCGCGGACCAGAACCCCACACCTATCCCGTGCAACATATGGCTGATCTGAGGCAGGAAGCCGGCAGACTCCTACAACAATCTCTGTCTACTAATACATGGGCCACTTACCAAACGGGCATCAATGCCTTGCACCAGTTCCGGTCCACACACCAGCTACAAGAGGTGTGGCCAGTCCCGCTGGATCAGGTGGTAAAATTTATTGCTTATCTGTCAGTCACTCACCACTCCCCTAACACAGTCAAGACTTACATTGCAGCACTGTCTTCACACCACAAATTCCAAGGGCTCACCGACTGTACAAACCATTTCCTGGTAGGCAAGATTTTAACCGGCTTGCACAAATCAGCGGGCCGACCAGACACCAGAAAACCGATCACTGCAGATCTGCTGCAGGTAGTAACCAATAATCTGCCTCACGTATGCTCATCAGCATAGGAAGCCAGGCTGTTCAAGGCAGTCTACTGCACAGCCTTCTTCGGTTTCTTTAGGGTTAGCGAACTGGTCCAAACTGGACCCTCAAAAACAGGTTGCGCCATCCAGAATTTAAGCTTCTCGGGCAACCCACAGCAGCTTTCAATCCATTTACCACACTCAAAGTCTGATCAGTACAGGATGGGGACAACAGTTACAATGTCATCTATACCAGGTAATCCGCTATGTCCGGTAGTCGCCATCAAGCACTACCTGGAGGCGCGCCCCTCTGGCCCACAACATGCATTCGTTCACTTTGACCATTCCCCTGTTACAAGGTACCAATTCCAGGCACTCCTAAAAAAGGCCTTAGCACACAGCAACATAAACACGGCCTGCTATTCTTCGCACTCCTTCCGCATTGGGGCAGCCACATCAGCAGCCATGAACGGGGTGCCCGAACACCTCATACAACAATACAGCAGGTGGAAATCAGATTGCTACAATGCTTACATACGCTTACCAACAAATTCAATGTTGCACAATTAATTCAAATAGTCTTTCACGGTACTTACTACACTTCTTATTGTTAACAGTTTGGATGGTGGGATCCAGCTACATGGCCAGGGCACGGCAGTACTTGCTCCTGAAGGGCACCAGTCCGAACCAACCGAGGATGCTATGGCTGGCACGAGGGGGGATGAGGTGGAAGGAGCTGGACACCATTCTGGATGCACAGGTCAAGGCGTCACGGCGCAGCCCCAGAGCCCTCATCATTCACCTTGGCTCCAACGACCTGTGCTCGGTCAAGGGCAGCCAACTCTACCTTGACATGGTGGCATCAATCCTTCGGATACAACTCCAGCTTCCTGACACCAAGATCATCGTATCCTCAATGCTGCCCAGGCGCTACTGGCACGATGCCAGGGACCCACTAAAGATCGAGGGGATGCGGAAGAATATCAACCGCCAACTGGCCAACCGAGTCAAAGAGCTCGGCGGTACAATGGTGCCACATCCCCAGATCCTGGCATCAGACAAGACATGGTACGCCTGGGAGGGCGTCCACCTCAGTGACAAAGGACTGTGTGTGTTTACGGACAATTTATTGCATGCTCTGGCGCTTGTTTTGCGCCAGTAAGGATATTATCTCCACAGGTTAGTGTTTCCTTTCAGTACATAGGCAAGCCCGGCAACAATGCTATCTCCGCGTATCGCGTGGCCGTGGGTGTGGGGTAGCACTCTGGTGCTTTGTGGCGGGGTTCTTGTGGGCTACACTGCTAGTAACAAATTAACTTGCTTCCAAATTAATACTCGTGCTTAAGGCTACCTGCTTTTCAGCGGGAACCTTTCCGGGGTTACCTGCTTCTCAGTGGGAACCTTGTCTTTCCCGACTTTTCAGCCGGGGAATCGTAAAATAACATACGTTGGGGCAAACAATTGCCACGTACATGGGCCCGGCGGCGGAAGTCGTCTTGTCAAGCGGTAGCTGACAGTTGGGTCCGCGGCGGGAGCCGCACAATGGTTTTGCTAATGGGGCCGGGCAGTGGGATCTGCTTAGGCCAGCAGCGTGGAGCTGCTTTTGGCAGCGTGGGAGTTGCCAAGCAATGGTAGCGGTTAAATATGCTACAGTGGGGGCCGGACAGCGGTTGCAGTCTCAGGCCAGCAGCGCTAGCTGCAATTGCCATTGGCCACGCGCGTGGCCATGGCAACGGTAGCATTTTGGTATACACAATTAGCAGCTAAGTAGCCCACTAGTACCTGCACACCCTCGGCCATTTAACCCAATCTCATCTTCTGTTTTTATTATAGGCACGGGCATCCCCGGCTCGGTGGCCCGTGCCTCTCCTTGGCATATCGCGGGATAATGGTGCTGTTAGGGATCATCATAAAGTCCTCTGGAGCCAAATATTGTCTATGTCCACTTCAAACAATATGTACCTACCAAACATGTGCTGCTGCGTCATACATCTTCTTGTGCTCCTTGCTTAACTCTGACTGGACTGTCACAAACTGAAACATAAAAAAAATATGAGTATCACAAGACTGTCTGATGTGTAGCCTCCATGTTTTGTTTGTTTGTTGTTTAACACTGCTCTCAGCAATATGACGGCAGTCTGTAAATAATCAATGTGTCACAAGACGGTCTGATGTGTAGAATACATTTATGTCACAGGACTGTCTGTGTAGCCTGCATGTGTGTTACAAGACTGTCTGTGTAGCCTGCATGTGTGTTACAAGATTGTCTGTGTAGCCTGCATGTGTGTCACAAGACTGTCTGTGTAGCCTGCATGTGTGTCACAAGATTGTCTGTGCAGCCTGCATGTGTGTCACAAGATTATGTGTGTAGCCTACATGTGTGTCACAAGACTGTCTGTGCAGCCTGCATGTGTGTCACAAGACTGTCTGTGTAGCCTGCATGTGTGTCACAAGACTGTCTGTGTAGCCTGCATGTGTGTCACAAGATTATGTGTGTAGCCTGCATGTGTCACAAGATTATGTGTGTAGCCTGCATGTGTGTCACAAGATTATGTGTGTAGCCTGCATGTGTGTCACAAGATTATGTGTGTAGCCTACATGTGTGTCACAAGACTGTCTGTGTAGCCTACATGTGTGTCACAAGATTATGTGTGTAGCCTACATGTGTATCACAAGACTGTCAGTGTAGCCTGCATGTGTGTCACAAGATTATGTGTGTCACAAGATTATGTGTGTAGCCTACATGTGTCACAAGATTATGTGTGTAGCCTACATGTGTGTCACAAGACTATGTGTGTAGCCTGCATGTGTGTCACAAGACTGTCTGTGTAGCCTACATGTGTGTCACAAGACTGTCTGTGTAGCCTACATGTGTGTCACAAGACTGTCTGTGTAGCCTGCATGTGTGTCACAAGTTTATGTGTGTAGCCTACATGTGTGTCACAAGGCTGTCTGTGTAGCCTGCATGTGTGTCACAAGATTGTCTGTGTAGCCTGCATGTGTGTCACAAGATTATGTGTGTAGCCTACATGTGTGTCACAGGACTGTCTGTGTAGCCTGCATGTGTGTCACAAGACTGTCTGTGTGGCCTACATGTGTGTCACAAGACTGTGTGTAGCCTGACTGTATGTCACAAGACTGTCTGTGTAGCCTGCATGTGTGTCACAAGATTATGTGTGTAGCCTACATGTGTGTCACAAGACTGTCTGTGTAGCCTGCATGTGTGTCACAAGATTATGTGTGTAGCCTGCATGTGTGTCACAAGATTATGTGTGTAGCCTACATGTGTGTCACAAGACTGTCAGTGTAGCCTGCATGTGTGTCACAAGACTGTCTGTGTAGCCTGCATGTGTGTCACAAGATTGTCTGTGTAGCCTGCATGTGTGTCACAAGACAGTCTGTGTAGCCTGCATGTGTGTCACAAGATTATGTGTGTAGCCTACATGTGTGTCACAAGACTGTCTGTGTAGCCTGCATGTGTGTCACAAGATTATGTGTGTAGCCTGCATGTGTGTCACAAGATTATGTGTGTAGCCTACATGTGTGTCACAAGACTGTCTGTGTAGCCTGCATGTGTGTCACAAGATTATGTGTGTAGCCTACATGTGTGTCACAAGACTGTCTGTGTAGCCTGCATGTGTGTCACAAGATTATGTGTGTAGCCTGCATGTGTGTCACAAGACTGTCTGTGTGGCCTACATGTGTGTCACAAGACTATGTGTGTAGCCTGCATGTGTGTCACAAGACTGTCTGTGTAGCCTGCATGTGTGTCACAAGATTATGTGTGTAGCCTACATGTGTATCACAAGACTGTCAGTGTAGCCTGCATGTGTGTCACAAGACTGTCTGTGTAGCCTGCATGTGTGTCACAAGATTATGTGTGTAGCCTACATGTGTATCACAAGACTGTCAGTGTAGCCTGCATGTGTGTCACAAGACTGTCTGTGTAGCCTGCATGTGTGTCACAAGATTATGTGTGTAGCCTACATGTGTGTCACAAGACTGTCTGTGTAGCCTGCATGTGTGTCACAAGATTATGTGTGTAGCCTGCATGTGTGTCACAAGACTGTCTGTGTGGCCTACATGTGTGTCACAAGACTGTGTGTAGCCTGCATGTGTGTCACAAGACTGTCTGTGTAGCCTGCATGTGTGTCACAAGATTATGTGTGTAGCCTACATGTGTATCACAAGACTGTCAGTGTAGCCTGCATGTGTGTCACAAGACTGTCTGTGTAGCCTACATGTGTGTCACAAGACTGTCTGTGTAGCCTACATGTGTGTCACAAGACTATGTGTGTAGCCTACATGTGTGTCACAAGACTGTCTGTGTAGCCTGCATGTGTGTCACAAGATTATGTGTGTAGCCTACATGTGTGTCACAAGATTATGTGTGTAGCCTGCATGTGTGTCACAAGACTGTCTGTGTGGCCTACATGTGTGTCACAAGACTATGTGTGTAGCCTGAATGTGTGTCACAAGATTATGTGTGTAGCCTACATGTGTGTCACAAGATTATGTGTGTAGCCTACATGTGTATCACAAGACTGTCAGTGTAGCCTGCATGTGTGTCACAAGATTATGTGTGTAGCCTACATGTGTGTCACAAGACTATGTGTGTAGCCTACATGTGTGTCACAAGACTGTCTGTGTAGCCTACATGTGTGTCACAAGACTATGTGTGTAGCCTACATGTGTGTCACAAGACTGTCTGTGTAGCCTGCATGTGTCACAAGATTATGTGTGTAGCCTACATGTGTGTCACAAGACTGTCTGTGTAGCCTGCATGTGTGTCACAAGATTATGTGTGTAGCCTGCATGTGTGTCACAAGACTGTCTGTGTAGCCTGCATGTGTGTCACAAGACTATGTGTATAGCCTAAATGTGTGTCACAAGACTGTCTGTGTAGCCTACATGTGTCACAAGACTCTGTGTAGCCTACATGTGTGTCA
Source organism: Haliotis rufescens (assembly GCF_023055435.1). NCBI lineage: Eukaryota > Metazoa > Mollusca > Gastropoda > Lepetellida > Haliotidae > Haliotis > Haliotis rufescens. Next base: position 3,226,607 of record NW_025964383.1, read on the forward strand.
CAAGATTATGTGTGTAGCCTACATGTGTGTCACAAGATTATGTGTGTAGCCTAAATGTGTGTCACAAGACTGTCTGTGTAGCCTACATGTGTGTCACAAGACTGTCTGTGTAGCCTGCATGTGTGTCACAAGATTATGTGTGTAGCCTGCATGTGTGTTACAAGACTGTCTGGGTAGCCTGCATGTGTGTCACAAGACTGTCTGTGTAGCCTGCATGTGTGTCACAAGATTATGTGTGTAGCCTGCATGTGTGTCACAAGATTATGTGTGTAGCCTACATGTGTGTCACAAGATTATGTGTGTAGCCTACATGTGTGTCACAAGACTGTCTGTGTAGCCTGCATGTGTGTCACAAGATTATGTGTGTAGCCTGCATGTGTGTCACAAGACTGTCTGTGTAGCCTACATGTGTGTCACAAGACTGTCTGTGTAGCCTACATGTGTGTCACAAGATTATGTGTGTAGCCTGCATGTGTGTCACAAGACTGTCCAGTTGATGAGCCAAAATGGGTGTCTCACCTCTGCCTGTTTGAAGCTGAGGCCTCGTGACACGTACATTCCTGATGCCTTCATTTCCATAGCCAACATTTCAGCAACCCCTGGCCACACAAAATGCATGCTGATGATACCATTCAATCTTTTTGTCAAACATTATTTCATATTCTATTCTCAAAAACATTAGCCTTAAATGTTACACTGGTATTTTTATTTGGTCTTAAGGAAATACATCTGAACCTGGCCCATTACTAGCACCAACATACTACATACAACCAACATCTTACTTCTTTGAGTCTTAATTTAAAACATACTTTGAAATGCCACAAAAAAAATAGAATTTTTTAATTTCATGTGATGAATAAATCCAGTCTTGCAAAATTTTGTTATTTTACAGCACAAATTCAACAAAAAACATTCCCCATAATAAGGTTCTGGAACAGTTAAATGCAGTTTCTTTGAGACCAACAGAAATATTGAACACTCAATAGATGTCCGTCAATATGATCATAGTAGGAGGGATGGCCAAGGCCACATTCTGAGACACCTAATTTAACCAGCAGGTGTCCTTCATATTTTCATGGGGAATTACACCTGGCATACTACACTGACCAGACGAAGCACACATGCACTCCTACCTAAACCCTTCTTCTGAACTGATTCCATGAAATGTTCAAATGTTTTGAATGGTGCGCCATCTCCCCACAGTCCAAGTCTCTCCATAAATGCCTGAAATTAAGCCAAAGAAAACAGCATTATCACTATATATGCCCCCGCCATGCACGGGGCACATTGGAATTTTGTTTGTTCATATAGTAGTGAATAAAATTGAAGTTAATATTAGCTATAAAAACAAAGAGTCCTATCCTTGAAAAGAGAAAGGCACTGGGATGGCTTTTTGTCATGAGGAAATCTGGTTTTTGTACTTAGATAACCTTGCAAAGTTTAACTCATGTAACATCAATAGAAAATTTCCCATTGCAGACACTATGCACAAAATATAGAAAAATAACATGGATCAAGGGTCATAACTGTTAATGCACAAAATCTAAAAACATGTAGCAATGGATGTTACTCTGGAAAAACATAATTTATGGCACCTAGTTTTTAATCTTGATAAGTATTTCTTATATAAGCATGCAAAGTTTCATATGTAACTTCTGAAGTTTCTGAAAAAGTCGGTTCCCACTGCAGACACTGCAGGGGAGAAAAACATGTAGCAAGGGAAGTAACTCTGGAAAAACATAATTTATGGCACAAATGTTCAAACTGTCATCATAAGATAAGCTTGCAAACTTCCATTCATGTAACTATAGTACTTTCTGAGAACACTTGTCTCCATTGCACACACTATGCAGTAATAAAAATATATCAATCAAGGGCATTAACTGTGTACAAAAATAATTTACGGCCCCAATTTTCTAACTCGTTCTTGACAAGAATATTTTTTATATGCATGCAAACTTTCATTCATGCAACTTCAGTAGTTTCTGAAAAAATGTGTACCCATTTCATGCAGTATGCACTAAGTTGAAAAGCATGGAACAAGGGCCATAACTCTGTAAAAAATTAATTAACTTAACCAGTAACATCAGTTTTTGAGAAAATTTCTCCTTTGTGAAGCAGACGGACAACTCCGTTCCTTCATGGCAGGGGGTCAAAAACATTTAAAAGGATGAAAGTGACATTGGTGCTGGTGGTGTATTGTTACAGGAAGAATGACATTGATCATCCTGTTTGTTACTTTGTAAAGAAATTGGACAAGCACCAAAAGAATTGAGAAAGAGACCCAAGCCAAGATTTTGTCATTGCAACATTTTGAGGTTTATTTCGGAACAACAGTGTATTCCATTGGAGTGTTCACTAATCACAACTGCCGATGTTTCTTCACAAGATAAAGATCAAAACTTATGGAATAGTAAGGTGGAGTATGTCTTTGCAAGAGTTAAACTTTCTTCTCTTGAAGGAGAGTGTTTTGTGGCAGGATATATATATATTGTTTTAGGAAGTGTTGATTGTTAGCGAAAGCAAAATGAGTGAGGCTCTCATACAATATATATACCTACTACCTCCCTATATAAGAGCGAGATGAGGGCATTTCGAGGCCTTTTACAACCTGGGCCTATATTTTCGAAACGATGGTAGCCCTAAACTTGTAAATTTATCGTAAGGAAATTGTAGGCTATCATAGCCCAAAGATATCTTAAGATTGTCGTAAATCGAAGATAGCCCCATACCTGTCGTAAGTTTATTTATCTTCATCTAAGATGGCGGCATTCTTTTCCATAGATATTTTGCCAAACAATTAGTCTGCTTTACGTTCAAACGTTGACATTTCATTTTGTTAAACTATGTGATTCAAATTGACACTTCGAAAACACAAAGAACTCATCAAAGATTTCACGTAAAAAATGTTCTTAATCGAGACAGCGATCCACATAACTGTGGAGTTGATAGCTTACAATATATTTATATCCGAGTCCATGCTGAAGAAGTGTGAAACAACATACACTACTGCCTAGAAGTTCATTCCCCTTACACGCATGGGCAACGCGTTACGCAACCAGTGTGCATCAGGTTGGTCACTCGTGTGCACCCCGTTTGCCACTCATGTGCAACGCATGACACACTCATTAGAGGGGGAACAAACTTTTGACCAAATAAGACCCATGTTAAGCTGAACTTGGAGGTGGTAACAAGGAGAGAAAATTCTGTTATCCTGACGAAAAATGATCATACACATGTATTTGCTAATGTCTCCTTTCTTTATGTGATTTTGTGGGAATAACATGAATACTGTTGTGATTAAATAGATCTGTCTTGTTTTATACGACCATTCCTTCTAAATCCGATGGTGTTAAGAGAATACATGGTCCTGGAACATGTTATTGCCATTGAAATGCTTTTATTGTGATTTGACATTAACCGTCTGTAGTACGACTTTCAGTGATAATATGTATGAGGTTTGGCGGCGCATTGTTTTTATTGGACCCTAATTACTTTATGATGACTTGGACTCCTTATCTCAGCTCCATAGCCGTGAGGCTGGAAAAGAGCAGCATGTAATTAATGAGGGTGGGTTATATCATTGAGGATACACTTGAGGGAGAGAATACTAATTATCGTACTACAGGAAGAGACCTGTAGACGTAAGCGCGGGGTTGTGTTTTAGCTGGCCGTTCGATAATGGCCGCCAGGAGAAGTGAGCTTTGACTGCGTCATCTAAAATAAATAATAAGATACAGCAGTGTTATTTTCACGGGTCTGTTCAATAAACTCCCAGCGCTACTGTCAATGTATCTTCTACTTGATCCTTGATACATCATTTTGGTATTCACAATATATAGTATTTCAACGTACAAAGGAGCACTGATCTAAAGCAATTCCGCGGGAGTAGTTGTTGCCTGTGCATTACTGTATTTTCCCAGTGAGTACCCGGATGATATAGCAGAAATCTAGACTTGTTCGCGACCTGTGCTCGCCATTCGTAAGCGCATTTTTATTGATAGTAGGACGTATGGTCACATTGATCAACAAAAATGAATTACAGTTTTGGAAATGTAGGTATATTTGTGGGGAGCATCGGTAATGGTGATGAAGTTTTGATAAGTCACTTGCTTGGTAATTGTGCGATCTTCGTGTACATTATTTTGACTTGCAACACAAAGTAAATATTTCATCTGAACATTGCTTATTTTACCGTGTGTATATGTTTACACTCAAAATGTAAACAGATTTCACTAAGGAAATTTATTAAATGCCTAAATATTCAGTTATTTTACAAATTAACTGAAAAATATGTCCATCTTTATTAATATGATAACGAATTCCAAATATTTGTATATGTTTAATATCATCACCAAGTACAGTTCTGTATTGTTTGGCTTCTTTTCTTAGCATAATTAATATATTGTGATGTGTTTAAGCTCTTCTGATCGTCTTTATCATTTTTAGTCAGTCGGTTAAATAAATGGACAGATTATTCAGTCAATTTGTAAAATGATTGAAATATTTAGATATTTAATAAATTGCCTGAGTGAATCATATTTTACACATTGACTGTAACATATACACGCTTACAAAAGAAAATACTTGTGAAAACAACGTCTAACAACTTCCCAACCAAACGGAAAGGAACAAGAATGATTCTATTCAAAGGTGCAGCGAATGAATGAAAACAAAATGCAAATATCATTATTACAACCTACCAAAGTTATAATGCATCCGGGAATATCAACATAAAGGAACAATATCCATTGCGTATGCAGCTGTACAAAAATACTTATTCGATGTCAAATGTATGTGAGAATCAAATACTTTAATAATAATTATTTGGAAACAATAGTTGGAATATATATGAAATATATTAAAATATTTAAATATATCGTTTTTAAACGTTATTTAAATGTATCGGATATTATAACCAGTGTTCGTTTCTTAACTGATCACTTAGTTTGTTTCAGTTCTTTCACATAGGTGCCAAGTCAGCTGAGAAAGCCCACGTGACAACTATATTTATAATGTCCACAGTTCTTCAAAACATCCATTGAGTTCGATAACAATGAAACAACCAGTCAGTGTATTATTGGTTACCCTTTGAACAAAGTATGTTGTTTTTACATCTGTACTTCACGCCATGATATGAGTGTGTTCCCTAGGTTTATTAAACCTACCTTCACATGTAAACACTTACTTTTGACATATCCACTGTGCAAGATAACAGTAATTAATCAATCAACGTATTTCCTGTTGATCCTTTGATGTCTGGGAATGATCCGTTGATTTACAAAAAAAAGTAAAGCAACTGATCATACATCACTTGCTGGCAGCCACGTGCATATTACATAACTCACATTCCACCTCACTTCAAACCTGGATTTAGATTGAATAATTACCCCAGGTACAAGAAAGACCAAATTGGAACCTTCATCGGGTAATCTGAGTGGTGCTACAACTAAGTATACATGTTATAAATTCATTAACTGAGCAGCAAGTGAATTACGACAAATACACAAGTGTAGGGTTATACCAGAAAATGTGGATGACAACAAGGGAGTAGTAATTGTATCATCCACGCAATCCGAAATCCGCAAATGCTTTCACTCAGGGATACTTTTTTTATTATTAAACTGTAACCATCAGGAGTATTTCCAAATAACGACATCCGATGAGCTTTCGCCGTTATTTATCTGTTTGTTTAGGCTGAAGAAATTAATTACAATGCGCCCTTTGTCGAAATCTTCATAGATCACGGGTAACCAATCAGTTTTCAAAAATGCGTAAGTTTATTTAGCTGTCCTTGCAGACTGGTAGCCCAGTCTCTTGTCACGCTTGTCACATTCCCAGGGAAGACAGCCAGTGTCCACTCTGTGATTCTATCGCTGTGGGAGATGAATTGCATTATTTATGCCGATGTGAAGCTTTTCACCAACGGCGATATGAACTCTTAAATAAGCAATATCTTAAGTTTCCAAACATTTAAGAAAATTATGACCACTAACAGTGTAAGAGATCTAAGAGGCCTATCTAAATTCCTTAACAATGTGTACAATATAATTGGTATCCTATTTTTATTATTTTTGTTAAATTGTACATAATAAAAATTGTAGATAATTGTATGTCATGTTTTTCTAAGAATAAATGAGTTTGAGTTTGAGTCCGACACCCGAGAAGAAGCCAGAGATTTGTGCCCCTTTTTGAATAGTTTACAATCATGTGTTTTAGGGTTAGCTGTGATGGCTTAAACGTATTTTTATTTCAAAAGAAATCTGGATCGGTAAACAAGCAAAACTTGCTTATGTAAATACTTCTCCAGGTAACAACTTAACAACAGCTGGATATACATAAGAGAGTGCTGAACATAAACATACAAAATGCACAAATGAAATACACAAAGCCAATACACTGAAGCAAGTGGTGTCTGTGAAATAAGGGATTGCAGTTTTCCTTTACTACATGCATAAACTTAAGCTACTCAAACCTTTTGCTTTTGACAATGATGTTCTGTGAACTGATTTAAGAAGAGTCATGTTTGTAGAACTGCTTAACTACTGCAATGTAATATCATTTTTAGACCATACCCATGTGTGTAGAAATACACAGTGTTTCTGATATTATCGTATTTTTGGACAGGTATAGAAAAAGTGAATTGCATCTTCAAGGTGATATCCACAAGTGCAGTCTGGTATGTCTGATACATGTCGTCTAAACTTATCAACGTTTAAGTCACTGCAGCCGAGCCTAAGGCAACAGAGGACAATTTGGCATGATCTATGAAAATATTTGAAGTCAAAATTATTAATAATTGCGAACGATTAATTAAGGATTTGATTTCTTTTAATGAGCGAGCATTAGTTACTTTATCGGATAGAGGGTTCCGCAGGTTGATCATATCCAGAAGAAATGATTAAGCATAGGTCTGTGTTCTGCATTTGATTGTTTGTATGTTGAATCTATTTCTAAGGTTATATTTGTTGTTATCAGAGAATTGAATATACACTTTTCAAATTTTTTGGCTAAGAAACTTGTGAGTGCTACAGGTCTATAATTTGAGCATTCATGTTCATCGCTGACACTGACACCGCATCAGCCCGGCAGTGGACTTGACACAGTTATTTGCGCACCGATTATATAACTCCTACAGTCAGGGTGGGGTGGTTGTTCAAAGCGAAACGGACGACCCCGTCTGTTATCTAATAAATGCTGTGCAGCGTCTTTGATCTTGCCTCCAACCATACACCTAATAGTAGTAAACGACGATCAGGATGGCCTGGAAATAAACACAATTCTGTCTTGTTGACAAGGAACCAAATCACCTGTCAAGCATTTTTGTTATGTATGTGTGCCCAGTGTATCCACAATTAACTAGAATGCTTCATATCCACAAATATATATAGAAAATAGATATTTGCTCACAGCAAATATTCATTTGCTTAATTGCATCAGTGTGGTTTATCAAAACATGTACAATGCTTTCTTACGCTTGGTGAGCCAGACTGAAATTGAACATTAGGATAACATCAGCAGGGATAAAAGAGGTCATACCAAAGAACTTTATTTACTAGTCGAAAAGTCAGACATTCCAATCAACCACTACAAGGCCCACCCGGATCTCCAGGCTGACCAGGTCAACACCCCAAAGGAACAGCTCTACGCCAAACAAGGAGTCCCTTTCGGCATGGTGCACAAGAAGGGGGGACAGGACATAGAGTACGACATCACAAACTACACAGACTTGTACCACTTATTCCAGAGTAGTGGCGTACCGACCTCAAACCACTTCGTCGCCAATACCGCCGCCCTCCTTGCCAAGAGTCTCTACCAGAATCCCAACCCCCAGGAAGGGAAGCTGACCAAGAGACTACTACAAGGATACCGCCGCTAGACTTCTAGCCACACGCTCACCAGGCGATACCGTGCCTTCCCACGCTTGACCCCCCACCCTCACCCCCACACCCCCACACCCAAACTTTTCCATATTATTGAATATTCTTTTATCACCCACTCCCACCCAGCCAAACCCCACCCCCCTTAACTTTATTAGAATAGGCTGTAAACTTATATTTTGGGGGGGGTTGCACTTCTTTATTTAATCATTACGCTTTTTTACCCCAATAGTATAAGTGCTTCCCCGTGTGCGAGATACGCTTAAGTCGGAAAGCGCACAATAAATCTCCGAGGTACCTACCTACCAGAACTTTATTTGCTGTTCTGGTCATACATAAATATATGTAAGTTACGTACATGGGGAGGCTAGATTATTTACAGCTTACAGCAATATAGTGCAAATATTATGTTCAATAAAAGAAAACGTTGATAGATCTATAACACACTTTTTGTACTATTAAACAAACTGTGAACTTTTAAGACATTTTCGCTTATTGTAATAACATCTAGCTAACAAATCATGTCTATCTCTGAAATCCACAAGCATAGTTGCTGTCAAACCTAAAAAACATATTCAGGGAGGTCAGTTTTGACTTGCCAAGCACCATAAGGTGAGTTTATTTTTAAACTGTCAAAAGCGATTGTCCCTTCAATACTAGTATATGGCTGGAAGCTGTCTCTCGGACTGTAATGAGTTATGATGTATTTTATGATATTACTGGGGAATGTTCAAATTAGTTACTGTCATTTAATCCAACGTTCTAACTGTCAACTGTCTCAACAGGACCATAGGTTTGGTTATTTATCTCCTCCCTGTCTCTATGTCTTAAGTTGTTAATCGGTAACTGCGATCCAAATGTATCAACTTATTCATCTATTGTTGCAAACTTGACTGATTTAAAAATATCTAATTGATCATGAACTACTCAGTCAGTCAAGCACCTGTATCAGAAATGTAAAACCAGCCATGTATTCCCCAAATCTGGTAATTATTTCTTCGCCATATCACTGAAAAATGCTGATGTAACGTGACATATAAATTTACTCACAGACAATATATTTTTCGTGAGAGTGAAGCACAATTTTATAAAGTTTTATTAACAATTTCATAAACTATAATAATATTAATATTAAAATTTATCATCACTTGCCAAGTTTATGAAAATGTCACCAGTTGGGAGATGTCACAGATAAACAAGGATTCGAACTAAGTTTGACACTGAGGTTTATCCCCACTTTGCCAGCAAACTGCAGCAGATTAACAGTGAGTGAGCATCGTTACTATGTTTATACAAGAAAAGATGTCATGCCAAAAACGCTCACAGTAGTTAGTGAGTAAACTCACGACCTGTCATGACCTGGTTGAGTGACTTCCTCCAATCAACGTGAAAGGATTACCCACAGAGAAAGAAAGGATTAAAGTCACCCACAAATCTTATCCTAACCCCTCTCATCCAAAACTTAATAAACCAAAATATCAGCCCCCAAAACCAAGCTCTAGCTCGTAAACACCCCTTATTTACTCCAATATCCCAAAGAATAACAAACTACCTAAATGAACACCAAATTAAAAATCTTAAACAAAACTGCAAACAATCAAAATTCTTCACCCCTAAACTTAAAATACCCAAAATAGACACAACACTAGCTAGCCAAATAAATAAACAAACCGACCCAAACATAGCTAAAACCACCACACTAGCATACATACACGAAAATTGGCCAAATTGGTGTCAGATCTTCAGATCCGACCTCCAAACACACAGGTTTCGGAGTCCATACCACACAACCAACTAAAACCACACAATCCTTTCGACTCCCAAACAACCTATCAATATTCACGGCAGAACTAATGAGCATGGCCTCAGCCCTCCATAATCAACAATCCAAAAAACACGAAAAAATCCTAATACTTACCGACTCCCTAAGTGGGCTGCAAGCCCTCCAAAACAAAAATACCAAAAACGGACCTAAATTAATAAATCAAATACTTAAAAGCTCCAACGACCTAACTAAGGCAGGCAAACAAATAACCTTCTTGTGGATACCCGCCCACGTAGGAATATACGGTAATGAAAACGCCGATAAGGCAGCTAAACTATCCCTCAAAATCCCAGAAATAAGCTTAAACTTACCCATCTCAAAATCAGAAATTAAAAGCGTAAACAAGCAAAAAATCACCCAAAAAATGGCATAATCTATATCTAAACTCAAATAGCCTAATCAAAAAAGTACTCAGCAAACCACTAACCAGACCAAAAATTCTCCATCCATCAAAAAATTTGACAGAGTAATCACTAAACTCCAAACAGGACACACCAACCTAAATAACCACCTAAACAAATTTAAAAAACACACTACAGGTAACTGCCCACACTGCAAACAACTAGAAAACCCCAGAACACGCACTCATCCACTGCACTCACTACCTAACACATCGAACCGCATTACAAACCACCCTCAATCTAAACAAGGCTCTCACTCTAGAAGCAATACGAAACCCACAAAATATACTAGAAAACTTCAAGGCCTTAGGCGTATTCTTAATCAAAACGTAACTAATAAAACGCATCTAAAAACACTATAATCTACCAAATCAAAATCACATAAACAAACAAACATCCACCATACCCAGCTCCCTTAGTTCTCCTCCCCAACCCCATCGGCATCTATTCCAAATTTCAAAATTCCCAAATTCTATATAAGCAACCCCTAAAGCCCCCTCTTGGGTTGCACACACCACTTTCGCCCCTTTCGGAAACACATTAAATGGCCCGGCCGGGCCTGTGTGCGAAATACGCATCAGTCGGAAAGCGCACGTTAAATCTCCAAAGTAAGTAAGTAAGTAAGTTATCCTAACGTAGTACTCCAACTTCTAAATGCCTCTCAAAGAAGGATTAAAATCCTAAAGATATCCTATCTACGTGGTATAGGTACTCACAACCTCTAATCATAAACAGTTACATTTGGTATCCCCAGCAATACTCACTATGGTCATTGGGCAAATGTAAAAATCACAAACCCTAACAAGATTCTGTCTACATGGTCACACCCGGTGATTGTGAAGATCTCAAATTCTATCAACAGTCAGACAGCATGGCTGTTCATATTCATTTCCAACATCCTCTTATAATTAGTATAAAAGTGTCCCACACAAAACTTTCTTTTATTTATTCTTTCAAAATACAAAACAGAAAGTGGGGTGTGGGGAAATGGGACATATTCCTACGTGAAATAATGAGACATTAGTAGTGGTGACGGCTATATCATAATTGTACTGTCTAAAGCATAAATTTGGCGAACGAAAAACGTTATATTTGCAATCAAGTGGAATGACTCATGTGGGCAAAATGAATATGTTCGCAATCCACAAACAATCATTTTATTAATGGTGAACATTTACCAACCCGCGACAATCGTGTCAACACGGGGGTTCCCCTAGCTATAAACTCGCATCTTAATTCAACTACTGTTCTACTGTCGGCTAGCCACAATGGCTAGACTGGACCCTAGTGGAATGGTTCATGCCATAAAAGTCTAGCAACCGAACACTAATTAAGACGGGCCAACCTTGTATTTATGGTCTGGTGAACACAGCTCAATGGCCGCTCATTAACTTAAATTTCACATCTCACTGTTTTGTTTTATCTCACTATTCATTTGATAAATTTGTCAACTTCAACTGGAACCCGGTCCCGTGTTACACACGTGTGCAACGAGTGCTCAACCCGTGTCCAACGGGTGCTCAACCCGTGTGCAACCTGTTGAGCACCCGTGTCACATGCGTGTTATAAGCGTTCTCAAACCGTGTTAGGGGAATGGACTTCTATGCAGTAGTGTACCCAGTGTTCGAAATACCTGCCTGCCCGACCGTCCGAGACGGGTTGATTTCAACTCGGGCTGCCAGATTTTCAAATCCCCCTGCCCGACGGTCGGGTTTTATTTCATATGTAAAAATATTCTAAATATTTCCGGATGATAAGCATTATTTACATGATGTATTCTAGGATATTAAATACAAATCTAACCTAAAAAGTGTTTGCTATTTCTTTTCTTGCATTACGTCATGTTTAATTAAATCGATTTAAAGTTTTAATTAAATTATCCTGAGAAACATGATTATAGTGGGCAGGCAGGTTTTGGTCAGGGCTGGCAAGTATTTCAGCTAGCCAGTCCTGTAGTCTGGCTGAAATATTTTGGAGTTTCATACCCTGGTGTACCTTTTCGATAATTTGGGAAGGATAAAAACGGAAGGTGTCGGCAGGCTACAGTAATGATCGTGACCTTATTGATAACTCAGGGGCAGCTAATCTTAGTTCATACTCTAACTGAGAGTGGTTTCCCTTTGTATTCACCCGGCGAGGCTTTGCTCAATGTTATAGTTTTCATAAAGCGCAGAGTTCCGCTGTTATATTTTCTAGATCGCATTTGTGTCAATGCTTTTGTCTTTATTTTCGCAATTTATAAAATAATAACAATCTACATATGTAAAAAAAATTAATAAAGGTTTCGCATCAGTTTTTACATCTAAAATCGTGTGGGACGAGCCATTTAAACAATTGAATTCTAACTATACAGTTTAGTATTTATTGACTTAACAAGGATATATATGTGATCAAATATTCGTATGGTATATTTAATATTTTTCTCGTAAAAGTAATTCTACTTTGTTTCGTTTTAAATACAATACCTAGGTTATCTATACTATTGAAAGACAAATATTTGATAACAAGTGATTAAAAACTGAATGTTGAACAATTGCATTCTTGATGATGATTAACGGCATATAGATGTAAACATATAGATGTAAACATCCATTAAACATATAGAGGTTATCACGCGAGTGTGTTTGGGGATGGTAAATATCCTGCATTAGGAATAAACATTGTATTTAGCGAGCCTTGGCGAGCTAAATACATAGTGTTTATTCCTAATACAGGATATTTACCATCCCCAAACACACAAGCGTGATAACCTCTTTATCATATAATGTCATTCTTTAATTCTGTGCTTAAAAATCGCTTTCCCTCTCTCACAAACATAACCGAAACATTTCGAGTTTTCCTGCAATGCGCGCATTAATATTTATTACGTCAGAGGGTAAGTGATGTGTCAGTCGGACAGTGACAGTAGCCAATATAGTTCCAACTGAAATCTATTTCTTATACAGTGGCGAAGCAACATAAACGCAAAACAACAATTGTTTTTAATTGCCTTTTGCGGCAATCCATCGGTCTGTTCGCTAGAGTAACTGCCCTTTGTCAAAGGGAAGCTACTCTAACCCTAGTCTCTGAGACGTCACGGCCACGGTCAGACCTTGTTGACAGTCGGTCTGTCCTGTCATAACGTTAAGAAGTGTAGTCAGATGTACACACAGCGACAAAACGCAACAAGGTAACAATTCACATATATTTCGGCCAAATCCAACTTTTTTAATTTGTGGTGAAGGTTTCAAGCCGCAGAGGTCTACAAGCACAGATATGGCTACTGATCCCGCTTGGCTAGCCTAGGCCTCGTGCCCTCGCAAATTTGTTTCGAAATTTATATCTCCAAAGTTGCCCAAACTTATAAAATGCCTTATCTACGTCACAGCTGGACACTGATTTTCAGTATATTAGACTGTTCTTTTGATAATGATAGCAATTATCCCTGTAGTTTATCCAGATTGCCGATGGTTAATTCTGACTCGATCCCCGAATGACGAGGGCGACGCCATGTTTGTTTATAAACAGTGAAAGTAGTCCCTACTTGACCTTTGATATTTGTATCTCTATCCGCATATGACCCCAACGGATATCGTTTTTATCCGTTGGCTTTATCCTGCCGAGAAACCTACCCGTTATATGATAAAACAATTTATTGAAATTTTTACAGCAAAAGTTTTAAGCACAGATTTTCATATCGAAAAATCAAATAAAGAATTGGTTCCCATGCTCGTTTGGGTTTGAAATGTCGTCAAAAAGTAGAACAGTTTGAACATCGTCCAAAATTCACTTTCCAATATATGTTTGCAGAAAACGTTTATTGAATGAAGTTTACTGATCAATATATAATAGACTGTTTCAACACAATAATCTTTGAATTTTGCATTCAATAAACCGATTTTTAAATAATAATTGATTTTGGTCTTTTTAATATTTAAGTGTACATCTATCTGTTTTATGTTAAAAATATATAGATACTTGAGACCATTCAGACAATAAAATCGTTGTAAAGTATAGGCCAATGGACAAATACTAGTAAATGATCCTCAGCAACGCTGTCAGACAAGCCAAACTTCATCTAACGACGTTCTGGAATAGATTTGACACATTTACAATGTATTTCGCTCCTCAGCCAAATTTAAATGCAATCAGACAAATCAGTTTATTAGCTCTACTTAATTTAAATGGATAGAAAAGGACTACACTATATGTATGTTCAAGTTAACTTGTGGCGTGTTCCATGTGACAACATAACTTGACAATTCCTAAATTATCTCTCTTTGCGAACGACAATTAGTGTCACTTTTAAATTTTGAAAAGAATTATAGGTCTAGATAGACCCAGTATACATCATGTAACATCAGACTTGAACACGCATCTTAAATGCTGAACGCCTGCTGTTCGATCAAAGGTCTCATCTGGTCATTGTCATTTAGAATAACGTCCCTTACTTTAGTCCTTGACTTTGTACGCAACGTGTCCACATAAAGTTATGCGCGCTCGCGAGAGGACCATTTGAAGGGAAAGTAGTGAAGTATCTTTTTGAACCTTATTTCAATTCTTATATCTGTAAGTGTGGTAACACTACACTTATTGATTATAACATTTATTGGGTTTGAAAAATGCCTTTGCATGGCTCACAAATGCTATTTGTGTTCGGGTAGTCATCTCTTATCAAATGTCTACATGTAGGACATATATATTGTACGGAATGTCACTCAAACAGTTGCGTGTCAAACAGTGTGACCTGACAATGTGATCATGAATTCCATGTCACTTCTCCATATGTTGTCATTGCAAGCGATGGGGAAATCCCCGTGACGTCACTGGGAAACACCCCGCTTTTTCAATCTCCAACACAAATGAGTTCTCTGTCCGAGTTACGATAGGTATCGTAGCTCTGTGCAATCTGCGACAGGTGTACAATAGTTTCGAAAATCTATCTTATCTTAAACTTAAGATATCTTATCTTTGAACTTAAGTTGTTAAGATTTATCTTAGCTATGATTGTTTCGAAAATCTAGGCCCTGACTTTTACTTTAACTATTTGCCCAGTGAGGATGTGATACCTATCTGAAAACACTGACTACTTGCCAGACCTCAACGCCACTCCGGATTAAAGAACAGGGCATGTGCTACATTAAAGACATTGGACAGTGACTTCATTCTGGTCATTTTTTTCGGAGCCTGTAACATTTTGCTGCTACCACATATTTCATCCATTGAATTGCCCCTTGTTACTGTAAATCTAATCGTTTGAGTATCAATATAATTTGTTAATTTTTCGTCTAGCTTGTGTGCAGTGCCGTAGCCAACCAGGAGGGGGGGGGGATTTTTTATAGTAAACAGTTTTATTTGAATCATGAAAATACAAGTTGGGGACAAGTGATATTTGTACAAATATTTGTGTACATACAAATTTCTGGCTTAACCTTTGCGTTTCGACTTGGGAATCACCTCGTAAGAAATGTTAGTGTACAGGACATAATTCTGCATTCTGTATACCCATGTTTTGTGATATCTTAAATTACTTTATGGCCAAAGTTCACTGTTGCCTTGCATATGCTGAATGAATAAATACTTCCTGTACTGATGTTAGTATATGATACCAATTGTAACTGATTATTCATTACTACCAAGGTATTTTATTACGACAGAATAAAGTTCTGTCTCCGACTATGTTCATTTCACCATGTTCTTCACATCTGTCACACCAGTGGCACTGCAATACACGACTCTGGCCTTCGGCAACATCCTGGAATAGACACAGGACAATTTCATAACCAGTACTTCAATCGTGCACAAGGAGTATTTTGTAATGTCAATCAATATCTTTATCAGCCAGTGCCCAGGTACATATGTTTGCTATGTTTACATACATACCCAGAACCTTTCTCCAGACTTTTGGTAAGATGCTAGTGATGTATATACACATAGTTGTGGTCTGACATGTCCTTTAATCTCACCTTTGTATAGACGTAACTGCAACAGCTATCTTTGTACTAGCTTGCTCCTTATTCTGAAAACATTCGATAAAGATAACTGATCTAGCTGTCTCTTACATTTGACTAAAGTTCATTGTGGGCATTCATCTGTGGAGCTGGTATACACACAGGGTTGATAATACAGTTCTGTGAAGTGACCATCCATATCCCTGATGCTCTATGTTTTTCACGAACATGATAAAATGGACAGAGTGAAGTTATGCATTAAAGCATTATGTTTGTAAAGAGCAATCATCTGAGAACAAACAAAACAAAACAATTTTGAGCCAGAATGAAATTTTAATTGAGATATGGTTGCCCAAACACCGGTACTGTTTTTTCCAAAACACAACACCCTCTATAAGTATAGCACTGCTAATCTGGAACAAAGATAAATTATTTAACATAATGAATAAAAATGTGTATTAACGTCCATTAATGACATTCGTGTGTCAAAAAGTTTAATAATGGGTGGGGCCTATGCATGCCTGGATGACAACCTCGACCCTTCTCCTCGTCCCTCCAGTCAGACGTCGGATCATCTCAAGGGGAAATAGCGCCCATTCATGATCCAAAGTTGCTGCAAATTCATCCAGATTGTGTGGAGAGGGCCAATTGCCTACATTCTACGCACAAGAATGTCCCAAATGTGCTCTATGGTGTTAAAATCAGGACTCATTGCAGGCCAAGGTAGAGTTGCAATGGCGTTTGCCAAACATGCAGTCACAAATCTTGAACGGTGGGGTCTAGTGTTATCGTCCATGAACAGGGCTCTTGATGCCAGAGGATGGTTGGCAAAATGGGGAACACCAACTGGTTCCAGAACTTCCCGGATGTAACGTTTACCATTGAGATTGTCCTGTATAGTCACAAGGTCAAGCTTGCAATCATGGGATATGCACCCCCATATCATCACAGAGCCACCACCGAAACAGTTGGTTTAATGTTCTTTGGGGTGTATGCTGTACCTTGGTGCCTCCACACTCTTGTTCGGCCATCATTCACATGCAGCTGAAACCTGCTTTCATCTGACCAATGGATACGTCTCCATGTTCTGAGGTTCCACCCTTGGTGTGCCAAACACCGTTGTAATTGCAGTCTCTGATGACATTATACCAGTAACGGGTGTTTGACGACTCTTCGGGGCCTCATTCCAGCAGCCCTTAAACGATTCCCCAATGTTTGGCCAGACAGACGTCTATGGGGTAACCAATTACGCCTCAGGTATGTGCTTGTCGCAAATGGATTTCTTCGCACAAATCGCAGTAATATCCTGCTATCTCCTGATGTCACAGGAGGGCATCCTGTAGGTGGCAGGTCCTTTTCTGAATTGGTTTGGGCGTATTTTCGGACTAGTCGGCTGATTACTGAGTAATGGTAACCCAGTTGACGTCCAATCACCTTGAAAGACATCCCTGCGGCATGCATACCAATGATTCTCCATCTTAGTGCATCACATAATCTCCTTCTTGCCATTTTCAGACTTGACGATGACACAAATCTGTTTACAGTGTTCCAGTATTTGCTGCGTGAACATACTGTCTTTTGCTGAATGCTAGAGAGGCATGGTGCACGTGCAAAACACAGGAAATTGAGACGTCACCATCATGCATGAACGGTCACATTATTCGGACAAAACAACATTAATATCATAATTAGCCATCAACATTAAGCATTATGGTAGTGTATTATCATACATAATATTAGGGGGTGCTTAACTTTTTTTGATGTGTATTTATTTTTTAACAAAAACAGAGCAAATATAGATATGCTTTTTCAAGTACTTTTATTTCATATAGTCCCGTTACTAGTATGTTCTCAAACTAGAATTAGGAGATGAACTGTGTTATCCGGTAGAAGCTAGGTTACTTACCTGTAGATTTAACTCCTCTAAATTGAATTTGAAACTGAACGGGCAGTTAACAGTTTGACATAACAGTTGGTTTTTGAAAAAATACCAATTTTCAAGCTGTGTAGTTGATAGAAACTCATGTAAGTCCACATGTTCAATTTGGACAGTTTCTTTGAGTTCTTTCAAAACGCCATATATTTACTCCATGTTTTTCATACTAAAATTCTACATATATGAAGACTGGGAGACTCCCAAATGTGTGAAAAGGTTTTACAAATATAAACCATGAAAAAACAAATTTCGCCAGTTTTTACAATCATGTTTTAATGGACGAAGTGAGAAGTGAGCATATATATACTCAACAACAAAAGTTCCTGTCACACCAATTTTTTAGTGTTTTTTTTCAAACAAGTAAAGTTTGGTTTTCAATATTGTAGTACATGTATGGAATCAAGTCACAAAAACGCAACTGCTACAGAAAAGCATGCATTCCATGCAAAAGTTGACTTTTATGCAAGCCCCGCTACCGCAACGAGATCATCGGCCCTATTGTTCTACTGTTTTTGCGTCGTCATGGCCCAGGCATTACCTTTCAACATGACAACGCCCGGCCTCATATTGCTCGACTTGTTCAGGATTCTCTTCAACAAAACAACGTGAATCGAGCACATGTGGGATGAGATGGATCGGCGCCTTCGCCATCAACCATGTGTTCCACAGACACTCCAGGAACTTCGAAACATGCTCCAGCAGATAGGGACAGATATCCCACAGGACTTTGTGCAACGCCTGGTCCATTCCATGAGATGAAGATGTGTTGCTTGCATCGCAACCAGAGGTGGACACACACGCTATTGATTTGTAAATTGACATTTTGGCATTTTCATGTTTTTTTATGAAATCATGCATTTTCTGAAGTCAGTATGGCAAATTAAACCATTTGAACACTTACAGGAGTCTTTTATCTGTTGCAAACTGAAATTGTTTCAGATTTGGTAAAAAACATAACTTTGCATTAAATCTTATTCAATTTCACAGGAACTTTTGTTGTTCAGTATATTATACAGGATTGATTTTTCCGGAAAAAATAAAATTAGGATATTTTCATGATTTGTATCTATGACTTATAGAACATTCTTGTACAATATTCAATTGAAAAATTATCTTTTTGAAATTTGGTATGATCAGTCAATATCTTTGAAACTGAACCAATCTAAAATCCTTTTCAGTTAGTACAAACCATGTAATAACATTGACACATAAACCAGAGTCATAGTTTAATGTTTTTACCACATTGCGAAGCACTGTTTTCATTTATCATTTATAATAGTTTGTATAATCTACTGCACACTTGTGAGATGCTTTTCAATCTATGAATTTGGTGTTAGGCCATGCATTGGTGTTAAAGCAAAGGCAGTTACTAACATGGATTACCCTTCATTCCCCAACACTGCAGGAGAAAGTGCCATGTTATGGATCATCTTTCAAACATGGGAAGCAAAAGCATTGAACTTATATTTCACATTCCAAATCTTGTTACCTGGTAATAAGTATTGTGATGCCTTTCATGAGTGAACATCACAATGCTTTGGCTAAAAAAAATGGTACTCAGACACCACCCACATCATAATACATAAAGTTCACTGTATGTTTCATTTTCATTTCCTTTTTCAAAAAAAGGGAGAAAATCCTTAAATATTCCGCGTCTCAAACACACAACCCTGGCAGTGTAAGGCTACAATACTTAAAAACAAGGCAATTCAAGATAGCGTGCAATTACTTCCCTTTACATACGCACTGCTTTACTGAGTATCTTGTATAATGGTCATGATGGTGTGCTTGTTTTGCCTTTATCAAATTTGGTCAATGAAAACATGAAATTTACGATAAAACATCACTAAATATGGTGATATACAAATTCAATGGTATTTGTGTACTGTATGCCAGACAATGCTTCATATGCAGAGATTAAGATTACATGTGTATTTGTAGCAATCAGCTGTTCACACACTTTCTCCCCTATGTGATTTAGTTTTAAAAATACTTAATGTCATGGCCAATACCATAACTCAAAAGAAATTTCATACAGTGACAGGAAGACCAAAGACTTTATATCACTATCGACTAAAGTAGTATAGGTATTGGGGGTTCTGCCGCAACCCGACTGGCGCCAGATTTATATACCTATACTGCTACTAAAGGGGAATTTTTTATGCAAAAATGATGATGCGATTCAACGATCGTCATGATTCGTATTAAAAGAAACATCAATAATAATTTACAATGGATAAAATTTACTATAGCCCACAAGGATACTGGAAAGGTATAGGAGCAATACAAAAATTAGCCACTGCGGCTAAGGTATCTAAAGATGTAGCCAAGGATTGGTTAAAGAAACAAGCGATGTGGCAAATATACTTACCGGCACCGCGTTATATACCGAGGAAGAAGTTTGATATTTTTACAACGAATGAAGTTCATCAGGCTGACCTCTTGTTTCTTCCCCATGATAAGATGCAAAACGTATAAATACACTTTAACCGTAGGGGATGTGGCGCGCTACAAGGAGGCTGAACCATTAACCTCAAAAGATTCAACAGAAGTAGCTAATGCACTGAGCCGCATATATAAACGCGGGCCACTGAAATGGCCTAAGTTATTTCAAGTAGATCCTGGTTGCGAGTTTATGGGATCAGTATCTAAACTATTAACAAAGCACGATGTCGCAATCAGGCATGGTGAAAAAGAGACCCACAGTAGTCAAGCTATTGTCGAAAGATTTAACCGGACATTAGCGGAACGTTTGTTTGGATATCAGTATGGGATTGAAATGAAATCGGAAAGATTAAGATCAACTGAATGGGTGACACGATTATCAGCTGTTGTATCAGCGCTAAATAATGAAGTAATGAGATTAATCGGGAAGAAACCATCTGATGCGATTAAAATGAAATCTGTGACTTCTGAATCTTCAGCACCGAGGAGAGGCAAAGAACAAAATCTTCTGGATAGAGTAAGCGTAAGATATTTATACCAGCCCGGGGAACTCAAAGGAGGCCTATGTCACGCAACCGATCCGATTTGGTCCCTTAAAATATATAGCATTAGTCGATTGGTAATGAAAGAAGGAGAGCCTATTCTTTATTATCTTAAAGATTGACCGGGCAGGGCATTTGTACGAGAAGAGTTGCTCATAGTTCCCGATGATACAGTATTACCACCATAACCATAAGCATAGGTATTTACACCATCCTTATCAATCCATCTCTTTGTATCTAAGGGGGATAATGATGTCTTGTTCATTCTTAATCCATATATCCTATGATTGACACTTCTTAAAGAGTTCAGCTCGTGTTTGAATGTTCTACTGTTGAATAATGATTCTTTATACTGTTCGTGTTTGATATGCTTTTTTACCACATGCTTCTTAACACACTTAGCTTTTCTTATCTCCCCATTATCAGACTTCTTTATAGAATACATCTTAGGTCTTTATCCGACATACTCCGCTATAGGGGTCCCAGCACATTCATCCTTCATCTTACTTAACACCTTTTTATTTACTACGCTGTGCAGTGGATTATTTTTTGGGTAATCGCTCGTATCGTACATATCAATTTTTTCTGCCATATCTTAATACACATCCTCGGTTTGTATTTCCATCAACAAAGAATCTGTGTCGGTATATAACACCTCGCATCTATCGCCGTATTGCTTCTTAAGTTCGTTGTAATAAAAGTCATACATTAAGTGATTTGACAAGTCAAGAATACTCATACCAACGTACACCGGTCTGTTGAATTTTATATTACTCTTCTGTATATGCAACGCGGCTAAGTCGTTATCAAATATCTTGCTTCTGTTAAAAGCCGGACTGGCTATAAGTTTCTATAAGTCTTTCTTCCTCATTAGATCTAACTAATTTAACATCAACACGCTTCCTTAGATTCTTCTTAGTTTTACAAAACACTGAGTTATTCATGAGCTCATATAGGTTCTTTTCGAAATCGCTGGTATCTTGCTTAAATCTGTGTTCAGCTTTATATAGGGCTCAATCAAAGGCCTATGATCGAACTTTAGAACTCTGTATATTTAGTTTCATACCTAACAATAGATATAACTGGAGATTTCTATATTGAACTATATATTTTGTCTTATCCATCAAATTTGGTACGAGTTTTTCTACGTTAGCTAACCTAGTATTACCCATCAAGGAGTGTTGATATTCCGACATCAAATCTTTATTAACTATTAATCTTTTGTGAGCTAGTGGATAACTTTTATGGCCTTTGTGCTACGAATTTGGATATTCCAAGTCAACTTCTAGTATGTACCCTTTATTGGAATCTGTGGGGATATAATTTGCATGGATATCATTCACATCGACCCACTCAAAACCACCTGTGGGTAAAGGTTGACTCATAGCTCATCCGTACAAATTGTTGGCGTCGAGATATATAATATGTGTGGGTTGGGTTTACTCGGATCATATCCTTCTACAAATTTGTTATTAGCCTTAGAATACCTTTTCGCCGCCATCGATATACCACCTCTTAATCCTTTCTCAACAAACAAGTGCATATCGTAATCGGTGAGTAATTTTAGTTCTACACCGGTCTTCTTCAACAATGCATCCCACGATAGTCCGGGACTGGAATAGTACCATGCCGGGTCCAAGCCGTATTGTTTTAAACATGTCTTTCTAAATATCTCGAATCGGTGAGTAACATTACATCAGTTTTTAAGTACAGATCGTGATAATCACCTAAATTCTTACATCCCAGACCGTCAGAGCGTGTTCATAATTGACATCGGTTATTTTAGATTCTGTTAAGTTAGTATAGAATGATCCAAGGGGTGGTAATTTAGTTTCGTTGAATCTAGACCAATCATCCATATATTTGTAAGGATAATCACCTTTTCTCAACAACAAATGACGAGTTATCCGATCAGTATATTGATTTGTTATTGCAAAGTTATCGGGATTGTTCGCATTAGCTAAATTGTCCAGGGAAGATAACAGAAACTGTACAGAGTCTATGAATATCTAAGCCCATTACTTTGCTTTATTCTAGATTTCCCATCCTTGCCCGTATAATGTGTAGTTTTAGTCAACGAGAATGAGATATATTTTTCCATATTATTAGGAATGCACGTTAAACCACCGTCAGTCTTTGAGATAGCTTGCATGATGAGATGAGAATCATATCCTCTAAGGTTGTGAAACACAACAGGGATGGGTATTGTTTGAGAATTCATTTTTAGTTTCAAGTTACACTTGTTATGCGCGGCTCCCGATAATTACCCGTGACGTGGCAATGATCTCTTACGGAATCTCCATTCAGGGGTTTATTACAAACATGACAACTCGTTGACTTCTTATAGGCCCTCCAATCATCCCTCGTCATACACATGTGTTTCTTACGCGATACATTTTCCCTGATTATTCTCTCTTTCGTTTTGTAGATATTCTAGGAACTTTCCTGCTGCATCGGGACCTCTGTAAATCACGGGCGGGTTTGTTTTCCCATCATACCTTACAACTATATATCCAAACCCATAAGGAATATGTTCTTGAGTTTTGTACGTAAAACTACATTCAGTATTGCCTTTGGTATTTTCTATAGGTTTGATAAGCGCTTTGAAGTCGGAGTAAATTACGTACGGTACTGGCATTTGATTACAATAATGTTCAAATTTTAGTATATTTTTTCGCTCTTTAGGCATATCAATCCTGATAGCAATCTGTCCAACACCTCTGCAGTCTTCTTTATGTGCTTCTAATAGATCTTGTCTGCTGTACCCATGCAGGAATTCTTCACAGAAATATTTCTTTTCCTTATGGGTTGTTTGATCGTATAATAGTCTGCTTAAACTCTTTATCCATATATAATGATATTTACCATCTTTTTCGATTAGAAATGAATTGATTCTGGGAATATGTTCCGGGGCGGAGCTTATCCTGTGTACAACAATTCCTTTAGAAGAATGTCTGGAAATATTTCTAGCTAAATTATTTTGCTTTTCCGCCTTATCAATTTGTGAGATTGGTGTAGGTTCACCTATACCATCAAAGTTGAGTCCGTCGTTTGGGGATAGCTAGAAGGCCTATTTGCAATTTTAGAATCTACGGGGAAAAATGCAGATCTTATCATCATTCTGGAACAGTCATCGCCTTTATTTTTTACATTAATTATGGCTTTTTTCTTCTCATAATACAGGGGTTAATCTAAATAAGATCCACCTTTGAAAGGCATATAATTTGCTATATCTAAATATAAACTATCTATTTTATCCACACCCCAACCCGAACCTCTATTAGTCCAGTGTTCTAAAGTTTCCTGTATCCTCTGAATTGATGTATCTAATGATGTGTTTATAGTATCGGATTCGGTTATAACTTCTTGATTGCTCCGGAAATAAGGTTTGGTATATTCGGAGTCATTTTTACTCAATGACATTTTAACCGTTAGCTGGTATTTTATATTATGTAAATCATCTAACTCCTCGTTAATTTCGCTCGATACAATGGGCTTAACATCATTAACATCCATGCTGGAATAAATATCCATCTTCCAACCATTGGGTTGATTTTTATCAATATTCAGTAAAGCGATCAATTCAGCTTTTCTCATTCGAGAATAACCTCTCAGCCCACTTTTTTTTGCTTGAGCTTTGAGTTCTCTAACAGTCTGAGGTTTGTTGTATTTCAAACTGAGTAAATCAATCAATTCAGCTTTTCTCATTCGAGAATAACCATGTAGACCACGTTGTTTTGCCAAAGCCTTCAACTCTCACAAAAAGCATTGTGGTTTAATGGTATATGCAAAATGAGTCAAATCTCTAAATGGTTGTTTTTCATATATCTAAATACGTATTCTCCTCAACCTATTCCTCTCGTTGATGTAATCTCTCTTCCTAACATAAATAATCTGGTTCCTGACCCTATCAGCACCGTGTTTCTTACATAAACAATAACGACCTTTGACCCCTATCCCACATACAGAACAAACGTAATTTATATTTCCCTGCCTGATGTAATAAGAATGGATCCCGCAGTAAATACCAACAGAACGTCGGTTGCATTGAATCGGCTTCCCCATGAGTGTAAATCTGCACAGATTCATGGTTATACACCTGTCATATCATTTGTCTAAATGCAAATCACATCTCCACTGGTGAGTCATAGTTGTCATCACTATTTATAGATTAGCTGATACGTAATAGATCATAGCTTATGTGTAGCTTAAAATAGACAACAGTCAGCTCGACATAGCTGAACAGCCAGTCAGCGCTATTTATAGCTGAGTAGTCAGGGTTATTATTAATGGTTGATACACAATGGAACATTGCTAAAAATGGCCACGGTGGACAATCCCAACACTATAAATACTATCTTGCGGTCTTTCTGAGCCTCTGACGGTGTATAAAACTAACTTATTGTTGGCCTCGGTATTGGGTCAATTATCATGGAATGTTTGGATGAACAAAACCTTCCAAATGGCGTGCTGGTTTTCTTGAGGAATTAGTCAGCAAAGAGCCGGAGTCACAGGAGACTAATCATAATTTTATTTACAAGAACAATTAACAATTTACAATATCTTAGAAAATAGCTGAGGGTGCCACAGAGAGTCGGTACACACTCTGGGCTGTGGGAGAGAGGTCTGCTTGGTATGAGAGTCAAACCCCTTCTGCCTAACATTTGGTTTCTGTATGTATTTAAAAAAAATTGGAACAATAAAATGGAATATGATTGGTTGATACACGATGGGCTGTGCCTTATGGTTAATGAATGGCTAGACAGAGGGGAATACTTAATCCTGTTAATCCTGTTGGACTGGCACTAATCTTGTTGACATATTTATTGGGTGCTTTGAAAGAGATTATGGTTATAGGCGAGCTTGTATTGGGGCTAATCCTTATTGCACTATAGATGAGCTTGTATGGGGGCTAATCCTTAATGAGTCTAAATTGAAGTAATTGCTGAATGTTATTTTAATTTAGGTGATGACAGATTTACTTAAATAAAATAGTGCAAGGTAATCTATAAGACTATGTAGACATATCTTTTGTCTGGGAGATGGGATCTTGATACCTTAGGCTAGCATTTATCTAAAAGCTTCAAATCTATTAAACTATGTAGACATAACTCTTATCATATTTAATAGTATGTCTAGGAGATGCGCTCCCATTACCTTAGGCTAGCATCTATCTAAAAAGCTATAACTGAAACTACTGATAATTTATATATGCATTTTACCTGATGATAAGTATTACTTGCTTAACTATAATTATTTGAAATGATGTATAAATATTACACCATGATAACTCATAAAAGCACTTGATGTGGATCTAATTATTATAGGAAAACTTAGTATAAATGTTATATCATGATACAAGTTTCTTTCCATAAACAAGGAAGTATATGTGCATGGCAGATTCAACATCCTTAAACGTTTGAATTGAATGCCCCTCTTTACGCAGTTCATCATTAATGAACTCTAATCTCTCCATTCTGCGCCTGGCCCATTGTGACAGGGCTGTTTCGAGCTTGTGATGCAATCAGGCTTATTTCCTCGTTCACTTGTGGTGTCACTTAAGTCTCCATTATTAGTAAGTGGGCATGTATGTTTAAATTGACAATACCTAGCAGTTATTAAAGCGGTGGTCACCGGCGCTAAGAACATTCCGTATCTATGATAAAACTCACAGCTTACTGCGCTTATAGCGTGTTCGATGAATGGGTCTTTCTCAAGAGATTTGCATAAATAAGATCTATCTACATGTTGATCAGCATGTTGATCAGGTTCTTTGAGCATTTGCTCGATGTTTTCATTGCATTCCATAATGTAATACCTAAGGAGATATTTAAGTCTAACATAATATAATATGGTATATCCAATACAGCCCGAAATAATAAACTGTTGCGAAAGAATGAGGATTTCAAACCACATTGATATATAATAACCGCTAATGTTCAATATGGTATTTTTGCTATATTTTTGCTATTTTTTTGCTATATTTTTGCAAAGCAGTTGCTATATTTTTGCTTAGCAGTTGCTATTTCTGTAAAGCAATTGCATAAGCAGCAGGTTGATCTGTTTTTAATACGAGTTTACAATGCTTCGTTTCTTATAACAGTTTTCTGACTTTATCTCGTTCGGGCTTTGTATAAATCATTTTCAGGTAGGCATTCCTCTAATGAATCTTGGTCTTTGCAATGAAACAGGGCTACCCATTTGGTCTGCTCTCTGATATCTTTCAGGACAGAGTTGTATTTTTGAGTAAGTACCCAAACACTATGCTGAGTATGTCAACCGGAGAATGCTAAATATGAAAGCATATCTTTCTTTTTGGTAAGTTCTTTACTCACACTGCAGTCATCCATTATGAAAAGGGTTGTTTCTCCTTTGTATTTTTCGTGACATACTCCTAAATAGTCTTGTAAACAATCGCCCGGATCAGCTTTGTACACCCTCGGATCATTCATTACCTATCTATCGATAGGTATGTTTTATTGACGCTTATAGTCGGGCACAGAATAATAATATGATCAAAAACATCCCGATAATGACTTTGTAAAATATCTAGAATAAAAGCTGTTTTTCCGCAAGCCGTTTGCCTGCAGATGACAGCGCAGTGAGGTTCTTTAGGTAAAAGATTATTAATAGATCGCTTGCACAAATCTTCCATTCTGTATATTAAGTTGCGCGTCCATAATCACGTACAAATATATGTTTAATTTACCAGCCGCTTCGAAGAGCTTCGTTAGCTTCATAGTAACACCCTCGCTAACATTTTCTATTCTCCGTCTACTGCCGTGTAGTTGGTCATCGTCTGTGGTTCTCATGTCGAGCCCTAGCGCATACTTCGTGGTAAGGAATTCAGCCATCGATACATCCCTGAGAGACAGATCTTTCATGACCGTGTTAACTTCTGGGCTTTGTTTTATAGAAGGGAGTTTTTTAATCTCATCCCACTGTGTATATGCTCGCATGCCTAGACTATATAGTTGATTAGGCACACCCTCGATAGTCAATTCTACTTTTGTAATCTTGGGGTTGTAGAACTTCTCGGTATCTCTTGCAAATGCTTCAGAGGGGTCCTCGAACAACATTAGAATACCCTTTAACAATCAAGCGGTGACATTTAGATTGATATTCCACGCCGTATCTCTTTTGTTCCTGGTGATCTTTCGGTGTCGAAGCACGCTATCGTACAAATTGGCTAAACTTCCGGTATACTGGTTACGAATTTGTCTGGCTAATTCAGGATCTGTTATCATATCATACTCCAGTGAGATATTGTCAATAGAATAGCTGGTACCATCTTCAGCGGCTTTGATTACTCTGCCGTAGTCATTAAAAGTGAGTTCGTATTCTAACCTATCGCCTAGGGATGCTTGATAGAAGGGAATGTGACTATCTAGTAATTCAAAGTCGAGCGGAATATAGAATCAGTTACCTAAAGCATCAGCAACAGCCTTATCTCCTACGACGGTATTATCACCGTTATCAGCACCTACACGCAGTCTCAATGTGATCTGATTACAAATACCTTGGTACTGTAAGTTTTCCCGTTCTTTAGTCGTTCTCCAGAGATCCATGTAACAGAAGTATACATCGCTGTCGTCAATACTCAAAACCTCATTACCGCTAATTTTAATCGTGATTTTCTTAACAATCACACAACCTATGTTCTGAACTAGCTCTCTGCTAGCGTCGGTAGAAGTCAAATTAATTGTAAATGATAGTCGGGCAGTTCCCGAGATTAACACATCGTGTGCTCCGAGATTAGGAAAGCGAACCAGAAGTGTTTGATTCTGATCAATGGTACTCGGGTAATTAGTTCTAGTTACAGACTGGCGAATTGCTTTGACCCCTAATGGATCCCGAAGTCTACGTTGTGGGTTTAACTTGCGTCCGTATTGCGAAGACATTGTGATATTGAAATTATGTAACCTTATGTTTAATATAAAAATGGATGATTTTAATCTAGATAACTTTGATAATCCGAGTTCAATCGAAGAGGGTACTGATGAAACCAGCTTTATGAATCTTTACAACGAACTTTTGAAACCGTCCGTTAATGATTATTACGATGCCTTAAAAGAAACTCCTATTGGTCGTGACTATTCAAAGTTTACAACAGATAGTAAAGGAATATTGCAACTGCGTGTCTCTCCAGATAATGATCTATGAATTCTCGTACTTGTAAGCCCCTAGCTTTGTCTACGATAGCCAGTAAACAGTATTAACATTGTTCGTAAGGAATTAGGTCTTGTAGACTACTCACGAGAAAAACTTTCTGCGAAGACTACTAAGGTTCTTCAGACTGTGCGGACTGAACTCGGTAACATAGATAAAGATAATTTGGAAGAAAGCTCGAAGGTGGCCTCGGACGGACTCGGAGAAATCTTGGATACCTACTACGATAATTCCACGTAACAGGTATCACCATACTCAGAGCACAGTTTTAGGGAATCATGAGGACTTTACAAGGCAATGCAAACAATGCGGGGAGAACTCATCAATAATATAGCCAAGCTATCCGAACTCGACAAGCATATAGCTTTTGAGAAAACAAAACTTGAACAGGTGGGCGATGAATTCAGTAGACGCGGCGTTGCTGAAAGAATGCGTAACTTAGAAGACGAGAGATCGGCCTGACTCGAAGCGTCTTCCAGTAATAGAAAGGCACTTCATTCACAAATCAGTTGAATTCGAGAAACTATCGATCAAGTCCTCAATGATAATACTGCACTGGCCGATAAAATTAAAACATTGTTCAGAGAACAGGGGATAACCATTGTCAGTATTTTAACCGCATTGGGATTTATTATATCGACTTTGACTCTCCCGTTAACCGGTGGTGGTGGTACAGGAGGTGGCACACCACCTAGTGATAAAAATGGTGTAAAAGAGTGGATAAAAAAGGATTTAAAAGCATTAGGAGAAACACTGGGAAAGCTCGCTGGGAAAGCCGCATCTGCACTTCCCGGTAGAATAAGGAGTATTGTTTCCTGGCTCTTGAATTTATTAGCAAAGACCACCACTTGGCTTAGTCAAAACTTGTGGGCACTGATCGTAGCAATTGCCGGGCTGTTGTACTTATCCGTTAAAGACTATTTATCTAAATCAGTTCATTAAGAACTATTTATCCAAATCATGAGTAAACCAGCCGCGACTCCACCTAGTATAAGCGCTGTTTTTTCATCGATATGTTGTTGATTTTTAGCGGCAATATGTGGTTGTGCGTCAGTATATGGTTGTGGTGTCTGTGGCTTGACTATTCCCGTTTCCCCTGTGTTTGTTTGCGTTATTAATTCGGTATTCATATCTGAATATATACCTGGTTTTTGTTGATCGGAAGCAATAACAATTTTATCATTATAACCGATCACTTGACCGATCTTAAGTTCCATATTACTCAGAGACATGTATAGTCCCGGCGCATAAACGTAGTCTACTTTGGATTGAGTGTACTGTAATACATCTTGATAACGCTTTATAGAAGAATGTATGTCAACTGGTGAATTAATAGCATCCTCCACATTTGTTACAAACTGTTTTTGCGCATCGCGCGGTCCCAGAACCAACAAGAAAGAAGTGAGCAAAGCTCACATACCCCCGTTATCCCTGCTGGTCAACAACAAATAGTAAATAGTTTGTTAATTAATGAAATATTACATATTTCTAACTTATTTTAACTTCAATGTTTTAAAAACTAAGATTGAGTTCTAGTGACAATTGCACAGATACTTATGATGATCTACATGTGTGGAAACAATTTTTGAAAATATATTAGCTATACAAAACCAGTCATCAAAATTTCTAAATTCCATCATGTTTCCAAGAAAACAGCAAAAGACAAAACTTTCAGCATGTTATAAAAGATAAAAAAACAATCATAGCGGTTAATGTAGCAAGTTTGCTGAAGCTAGAATACATAATATTGTAAACATGGATCAAAAACTCTACCCAAAATTTATGTTTCACCATGTTCACCATGATTCCATGGAAACGGCAAAAATAAAAAAATTCAGAATCTTCAAACTAGCAAAAGGCTCAAGTACTCATTGTGGTAAATGTGAGTAGCAAGTTTGGTGAAGCTAGGGTGCATGGTTAAAAAGTTATGGGCCGTACAAAACACCCACCCTAAAAGTTTAAGTTCCTAATGTTTCCATGGAAACGGCAAAAATTAAAAAATTCAGAATCTTCAAACTAGCAAAAGGCACAAGTACTTATTGTGGTTAATGTGTGTAGAAAGTTTGGTGAAGCTAGGGTGCATAGTTAAAAAGATATAGGCTGTACAAAACACCCACCCTAAAAGTTTAAGTTTCAAATTTTTCCATGGAAACAGCAAAAATTAAAAATTCAGAATCTTCAAACTAGCAAAAGGCACAAGTACTCATTGTGGTAAATGTGTGTAGAAAGTTTGGTGAAGCTAGGGTGCATAGTTAAAAAGATATAGGCTGTACAAAACACCCACCCTAAAAGTTTAAGTTTCTAATGTTTCCATGGAAACGGCAAAAATTAAAACTTCAGAATCTTCAAACTAGCATAAGGCACAAGTACTCATTGTGGTTAATGTGTGTAGAAAGTTTGGTGAAGCTAGGGTGTATAGTTAAAAAGATATAGGCCGTACAAAACACCCACCCTAAAAGTTTAAGTTTCTTAATGTTTCCATGGAAACTGCAAAAATTAAAAAGTTTAGAATCTTCAAACTAGCAAAGGGCACAAGTACTCATTGTGGTAAATGTGTGTAGCAAGTTTGGTGAAGCTAGGGTGCATGGTTAAAAAGTTATGGGCTGTACAAAAGCTCGGACGGAAGGAAGGACGGATGGAATGCTATATACCCCCGATTTACTTTGTAAACGGGGGTATAATTATTCCTGTTCGTGTTTGCGATTGTGCACCAAGAATTGCCCATACATAAGTTCTTATTGATTCATTAACTCTTACAACTCCTGGGTTAGTAAAATTATTTTCTGTTTTATCATTAAGAAATTCATTCCAATCGTTTGCAGTATCGTTAAGTTGTACAAATTTTGTAATGATATAAATTAAACCACTCTTAAAACTCATAATATCAACTCTCCAATCATTATTCGAAAGTTCCCAGTCTTTATACCAATGATGGATTTTTAGTTGCTCCTATGCAACAACTTAAACGCATTAAACGGACCTTTGTTAACTTCTTTAAATAAATCATCGCTTTCTTCTTTGACGGTTATTTTCCTTGTGTAAGGAACGCCTAAACCATGGTTAATTCCTTTAATACGCCAATCTTTACTCATAGAAACATTAAATTCATTACAAATACATTCGAAGGCCCTCTTATCATATTGATTATTTGATGCCTTCCATGGTCGATCCTGTGGTAATGGGGCACTAATTTCTTTAAGTATATGTCTAATCTGATAGTACACGTGAAATGATATAACAGACTTATTTAGTTCAAATCTTGGGGCATAAAGAGATACACCACATCCTGTTGTGGCACACCATATGGCAAAGTTTAACTGATTCTGCCAAAACTGCATCAGGTTGTGTAAGCAATCGTGCACCATTTTATCGCTAGTTGCCGTGACCCTGTATTTTTCAAAGATATCAGGGAATTTAACAAAAATATTAGCACCAGAGGCACTTACTAAAATTGACTGATTAGTAATGGAAGTTGATTTCATATTTAAGTTATGATATAGTATCTTTGTATATTAAATATGTATGTTACACTCCCAGGAATAACAAATGGTCAGTCTATTCAACTGCTTCACACTATCGATAACTCGGCTGGTCAACTTGAAGTCGCTATCTGCGATGTGACGTATTACCCTCGGTGGACCAATATAAATGCTGTGAGAAATAATAAAAAGTTAATACTAGGTGATATCAGTGGTTCAAACAAAAACATCACTATATCTGATGGGTATTACAGCATATGCTCACTCAATGATGAAATTTTTAAGCCTAATGGAGTCTCACACAAAATGAGTCGAATGGAATGCTGATTTTAATCGCTGTAGAAAAGCAAATATTTCTTAAAAAGAACACAGGAGAAACCCATTAATACAACCCAATGAAACACGGCATGGAGTTAAATCACCTGATTTAGTTCCCTATAAAGAGTTGTGCATCCATCTTGATCAGATCAGTACAACAGATAATATTCAACTCGAAAGTCCTTCAACTATGCTTAGAGCTATTCCAGTCAAAGATGAAAAATACAATAGCGGTAGAACGGAATCTTTCCCATCATTACAATATAAAAAATTAAAGCGGGGTATTATTTCAGACCTCAAAATTTCTGTATAAGATGTAAAACACCAAACTGTACATATAGGATACTTGAGTGTAACGTTCCATATTATAAGTAATGGTTGATTCATTAGGGCCCTGGATCGCATAACATTAGACAATGTAATACAATTGCGCTTTTCGATCTTGGAGACACAGAAGGATTCGGTAAACCCGGTACAGATGGCAAGTTATACGCTTTACACTTACAAGCGGAAAGAAGTTACATTCACAGGTAATCTAGGAGATTTAAGTGATGTCGACGTTAGAAGACTCAATAAAAACACTTCATACAATCTTACTCGCAACGATGATAATAAATGGACTATGGTCAAAGAAAAAATCGAGTGGCTACTGAATATTGTCATTAACCCACCATATGTGATGATGGTTAAGGCACATAATTTAACTAAGATAATAAATAGTGGGATCGTACTCGGGGCTTATATCCCATCAAAACGAAAAAGTGTGTTAGTCGCTCCCCTGCCAGAAAACCCAGGTCATATGTTATTGAGTTGTCAGGCAGTAAAAAATGTTAGTTTTAATTTGGTTACTGAATTCAATGATACAAAAGAGAACTTGAGTGCAATACATAATCCTTCTACGCTTATTTTTGAAGTCTTGTTTGGGGATGCACCAGAAGATGCCTTCGAGATATTACCAGGTCTATCAATTAAATGGCTCAAGTAACACGAGCGTCGACGTTGTAGTGTTATTTATGTAGGAGCGTCACCCGTTGCAACCCTTAAGGGGTCCAAGTTAATAAAAGTGACAGCATTTCTCTTACTAAGATATTTATGCCGTATAATATACATTGAATAAGGTTGATGTATGCTCTCAAAACATTGAAGCAAGACCAATTTAAGACTATTATTTGATATAATAATATACACTATGGGTTTATATCGGGCGCTCGATGAAGCATCTGAAAAGATGGATACTGTTGATGGATTACAATTACATCAAATAAGCGACATAAAACATCGAATAGAGAAGGAGAGGGAGATGAGACTTGGATTGTATAAAAAGTATTGCAGAACTGTGAATGCTCTCGACGGAGTTGACACTGCGCTTGTAACAGCTGGCATAGGACTCGGTGTAGCCGGTGTTGGTTTATTATCAACTAAAATCGCCGTGCCTATCGTACTTGGTATGGAAGTAGCCGCCAGTCTCAGGACTGGCAGGAATAGCGATAAAATTTATTTCTCGTAAGTTGCAAAAGAAAGCATTAAGACATGATAATATTCGGATACTCGCCGAAGCAAAGTTGAACAGTATTGAGGATCATATTTCAACAGTAATGGCTGATTGTAAGATATACGAGGAGGAGTTTCGTTTAGTGTTGTCAGAACTCACCAAATACAAGGCAATGAAGCAGGAGATTCGATCAAATTCTCGTAAAACCAGTGGTATTAGCGAAGACGAGAAAAAAAAGTTCATAGAACAGGGAAAGACAACAAGCGCGTCAATTATTCCGTGCCAAAACCAAATAACTAGATTGCTTGATCACGTTGGATCACACCACAATAATTTAGACGAATTCTTACAT
This sequence comes from Haliotis rufescens, assembly GCF_023055435.1. Classification (NCBI taxonomy): domain Eukaryota; kingdom Metazoa; phylum Mollusca; class Gastropoda; order Lepetellida; family Haliotidae; genus Haliotis; species Haliotis rufescens. The sequence goes on from NW_025964383.1 coordinate 3,261,376, forward strand.
AAGTATATAATAATGGAGCCAATCAAATGGCGAGAATTACCACAGGGTATATATTATATCAGTGATGTCAAACCAACCAAATACGGCCATCAATTGTTTCTTTCCAATTTTGAAAAAGAGTATATAGTTTGGTCTCCTAGTAAAATAAACGAAGAACTTAGTAAAAATGTGGAATATCACTTTGTTCAAAATAATGGTATGCGTATGAGTAAAAATAATAGAGAATATTTTCATTACAATTTAGTTTAATCCCATGACTATCGTTGAATCGCATCGCTGTTTTTGCATAAACAATTCCCTCTGTAGTGGTGGTATAGGTATATAAATCTGGCTCCAGTGGGGTTGCGGCAGAACCCCCATTACCTATAAAAATTTATATCATAGAAGCATTGATTGGCTCGAGGTGGTTGTGAGCTAGAGTCAATTTAGCTTAATCTCATGACGATCGTTGAATCGCATCATCATTTTTGCATAAAAAATTCCATCTGTAGTAGCAGTATAGGTATATAAATCTGGCTCCAGTGGGGTTGCAGAAGAACCCCCATTACCTATACTACTACTTATGTTCAATTCGAGGCTATTCCATGGTGAGTTATGTGATTTTTACCGATCAGTTCGTACACAATTTCACTGAAATTAATACAAACAAACTTGAATGAATCTTGGATAAAAGTAACATAATGTATTACAAATGCAAGTCCAGATACACAATGAACACTCATTGCCAGATAGTGTAATAACGGGACTAACTTGTGTACTTCAGTACAGATTTGTTGACATGCTTCTTCTGTTGTTGTGTGCTCATGATAACCTTTTTGCATTGTGAAATAAAATCAAAGCTCATTGTATGCGTGTCTTATGCACACACTGGTAGTCCAACAGTAGTCAAATACTGTATTCCAGTATTTTACTCATCAAGGAATACATTTATGTAGGGAGGCCCTTTGCCAGGTTGATTTAACACAACTATTTATTTGCTTATAACACACAAAAATACACGGAAAAAAACACCACCTTCCCACAATTTATTTTCAAAAGCCATTGCCTGAAAACCAATTCTTTTATTTTTTTAAGCCTTAACTAGTAGTCAAATCTGACTTATTATTCAAACATAGTGTTAAACAATATACAATGCGAGGAAAACTGAATTAAATGTAAGTTATCTTGTACATGAAGGGAAATCACTTGGACACCTTGGTTAACTTACTGGTATGAAGTTCTTTGCTTTGTGACATTCATCAAAAATAAGACATCCCTGGAAGTCTGTGCCACCACACCAGTCTATCAGCTGCTGCAGCCGAGACTGACGAGAGGTACTGAATGCGCCTGAAAGAAACACAAGCTGTCAGATGAATGAATTATTGTTCATCCTCATCAAAATATGAATGCACAACAATTCAAATGAAGCAAAACCTATGAGGAATGTTTAAACCTCCTTCAAGTTCTTTATTTTTTCCATTGAAAAAGCTCTGTCATCAATATCACTAATCCTCCTTGGTTGTAGTTGTATGTAATTAGTATTAGTGGCATGAAGGACAAGTGCCACGACATGAGCTTCAGGAGGGCTGCTGTTACTCGAGCCACAAAGCTCAACGGAATTTTTCAGAAGTATTTTATGATTACATACAGCATTAAGGTCAGATGTAATCATCTTCCCTACTACACATAAGCTAAACTACCTTACTTTCTTGAGTGTAATGCGCACCTCCCTCTAGCGGATTCAGTATTTTGGAAAAAATAAATCTAATATTATGCTAATAAAATATTACACCATACCCCTTCAGCAAATTCTGGTCAACGAACAGGTGATGAGAAACTTGGTCAGTACAAATTTGAAATTTGAGATAAAAAATCACCAGACATGTTGATTTACCGTTTAAATTGTATTTTTTGTTCTGCTAGGCATTGTTTTACATCCAGGGCTTAAGATTACCTTGTGTATTTTCTTGTAAACTAAGCTGGAAACAGCAATCAGCTGTACACACGTTTTCTTGGAATCTACCGGTGATTCGGTCAAGACACACGCAATGATATAACTTTACAGGATTTTAATGCATGGATCAGCAAAAATTGTATCTGAAACTATTTTTTTTTCAGGAATAATATATTCCAATATCTTGTTATTTTACTTGCAGCTTTTACTAAATATATTTAAAATAATAATAACCCTAAGTGAAGCAGCTGACCGCTATTGCCGGTATTTATTTTTCACATGGAACCAGTTTGACCAGTCACCGTCGAGGCTCCCGCTAACGTTGTCGTGAGAACGATGTGTTGACATAGAATCTTCAAACTATAACAAATATGACTTTTAACAAGTCAAAGTATGGCATTTATAATATAGGTATCCATTCTCTGTTAACTAGAGTTAGTTTCAAGGCATCAATAACGGTAATCCGACCGTGGTTGCTGTTAATAACGGTGAGTTGTGCTACCTTCCGATCTCTTCACACACGATTTCACCGAAATTAATTTAAACAATACTAAAAGGAATTTTAGATAAACTTATGAAATAAGTTACAAACATAAGTCCAGATATACAAAGAACACTTTTTATAGCCAGACTGTGTAATTACATGATTAATTTGTGTACTTCAGTATGGATTTGTTGACATGGTATTTCCGGTGTTACGTGCTCACAGTAATGTCTTTCCATGGGGGAAAAAACATCAAAACTCATTAATTCGTGTATAATGCGCACTCCCTTCTACACAGCTGTGTTGTTGTTTTTTTAAAAAGTGTACACTATACTAAAAAAAATGGGGTAAAGGAAATTTAAGGTTGCCTTGGTAATAAGATTTTTTTTAAACATCTTTACTTCCATTTGCTACAAGCTTCCAGGCTAATATCATTACCTTCAGTTTGGAGAATGGCATACTACCTTAAGTTTACTGACCCTGTAGCCATACCAAAAAGGAACCTAACTGCTCTTCCAGGCTAATCACATTTCTTGCAGTCTGAGAAAACACATTACTTTAGATCTTAAACTCCCATGCCTCTCACTGCTTAAACAAGAATGTCATGTGTCTAAGGACATCACTTCTGGTTTGTGAACACTCATGACTTTATTAGTCACAAAATGTGTTCAGTTAGAAATGAATGTAGTCTTCTTGTCTAATGGCATCACTTCCACTTTTGGAAAACATGTCCAGTGTGGTACATCTTCCAGAGGCAAGTGAGTTAACTGACTTTAAAAGTCCAGTTTCCACCTTTGCCAAACTAGGCTGGTATTATGGAGTTATATTTTGGCTGGACTAACAAGTCTATGCATAGTCCAATCATAATCACGTAACGAAATCGAAATCTGGTTCATAAACTGTCGTGCAGATTTCAGTCGATTGCAGGATTTGCAAAGCATGTGCACCGCCAACTCCGCATCAACAGATATTTTCCAAATCTTTTCATGTTTAATTAAGGTGCTCATGTGATTTGATGCACTTTGCGATGTAAGACCCATTTTATCACAATATAGATTTTGATTATTGATCAGACCATCTTGACCGGGCGCTGCCATTTTGAAGCAAATGCAAGTGATACAAGAGGCGGAATCTGATTGAACAATAGGAGTGGCAGAGAAGGGACACCACTCGAAATAACAACTGGTGGTGCTACAATCAAGCCCAGAAATTGCAGCCTAGTTCAGCAAGGGTGGAAACTGGACTTTTATAGTTAGTTAACTCCCATGCCTCGGGAAGATGAGTGTGGTATGACTTTGTAACAGAAAATATCCCATGCCTCTAGGACACAACTCTCGGGAGCCATTTTCATGCCAAGGAATCCCATACACTCTTCAAATCACTGCAAAGAAATCAGTCAATGGCATCTCCTATAATTTGGACAAGCGATGAAATGCCTTGGGATGAAGTGACTCCATGGTTGTCTGATTTTCATTTGGTCAGGACAAAGGAACCAGGGAAACCCGGCCTTGGAACGACACTAATATGAAGACTTTCTCAGTCAAAATGGTTGATGGATGCCATCCATTGGCTCATACATGAATTGCCAGTGCTGGACTATTGACAACTGCCATCGCCACAGCTGCCTGTGTTGTTGAGGATGTGAGCTCAACACCCAGGAGGCAAAGAGGGGACACTTGATGATCCAGAGGGAATGGACAAAAGTGACACACCAGGAAGAACTTTGGAGTCAAAGTTAAACCAAAGGAGACACCAAGCAACAATTTGAAGAGAATTCATCCTGAGACTGACTGAGAGTGACTGATAGAAAGACTTCTCTCCAGAGCCAAAGACTGGGTGCTGGATGCTGGAGATCAAGTTTCATCAAATCTGTATGATAAATACTCAAGTTATCTTGTACTCCAACTTTGCCAAACTCACTCACTGCACTTGACCTTCATTGCAATCCAATCACTACTAAGAACATTACTTTTTGCAAACTTAGGTGGTGTTACAAATATGAAGTCTGACAAAACCATGACATATGACAGGTATTGAGTTGATCATTGTGTTTATCATAAATGATTGGAAAGGGATTGATTAATCTGATCATGAATTAATCAGAAATTGCATGACATGTGAACCATGTTTCAAAATTTGATCTCAAGTAACCTTGACCTAATACAGAGGTCACTCAAAACTTGATACAATCGAGACCCTGCCTTTGACAGCATGTACAAGTTGACTATGTTGTTATCTGAGCATTATTCATGTTAACCAAAGAGTAACCATGTATTGTAACCAAAGAGGATATTGAGGTTACAGCAAAGGTGGACCAAAGGTTGACCTATTGTAATAGTAGTAACGATCTAGCACTTGGTAGTAAGTCACATTACTCTGAGATTATTCTAATAGTTTTCTATAATAACAGACACATAAGTAGATATTATTAGCTGCTTCTGGAGTGACGATCGCACGCACATGAGTATTACTGGTGCTAGGTGTTTGTGAGGTCGTAATGGAGTCCAGGTGCAAGAAGTGTGGTCGATTCATGATCATGTGAGATATGAGCAGCGAGCCAACACATCTGAGAAGACCTTCATCAAAATAGCCGAGGTTATGACCAAGGTGAGGCGGCCAAGAAGAAGGTGGAGGTCCATTCGTGACCAACTCGTGTTATTCCGTGACAAGACGAATAGCGACTCGTGCCCCTCTCATATCCATTTTTGCGACCGGGTTCCGTCTTAGTGCAAACGGGCATACCTAAAACAATTGTGAACTCATTGCATAATGGTTCACATATATTTCCCCATATATTATGTATATTTCAGATGCAATTTAAAGCACATCTGGACATGCGGAATTATACAGCATGATTGAACACATTTAACTGTGTCTTGGGTATATTTTTAGATGCAAGACATATGTAAAATAAAAAATTATTTCTGGGGGATTCTTTGATGAACAACTTGAAATCAAACACGCATTCTGATTGGTTTGTCGTATTTTCGCACATAACCTTCATCGATAGGGGGACAAGTCTTTTTGCAGGTTACAGAAAGGGGCGAGTGGTGATGAATGGGTGGAGGCAGACATCTCGGCTGTGATGACCTCCATCCATTCGTCACCACTCGCCCCTTTCTGTAACCTGCAAGAAGACTTGTCCCCCTATCGATGAAGGTTATGTGCGAAAATACGACAAACCATACGAATGGGTGGAGGTCATCACAGCCGAGATGTCTGCCTCCACCCCAGCTCCTCCCACTCCAGTTGATCAACCATATCCTGCACTCCCCATAAGTCTAATCAAACAACATTTAAGTTAACAGCAGGAGATGATGAGGAATATGTTTGAGGCTAGATTCTCAACCCTAGACAAAGAACTGGAGAATATGAAGAGTGCTAACGAGATAGCTCTGGCAAAGTAGAGTCTCCCGGTCGCGAGACCACATGGGGGACTGCCATATGTCAATTCAACACACATGGCCGTAGAGCCTTCTCCAGCCGACCGTACTGACCAGCGAGCCAGCCAGCCAGCCATCCGACCAGCCGGGTATAAGCCTGCAGACTTTTCCCTACCGTGAGACAATACTGTACGGGCACCACACGGTATCCATGGCCAAGCAGACCACGGCAACCAAGCCATTCAGCCAGCCGTCCAGCCAGCTGACCATTAAGGCATACAGTCGCCGCACAGACTCCATGGGCCAGCCATCCACGTCAACCCAGCCAAGCAACAAGCCGCCCAGCCACCCGACTGTTAGGACACCATACAGCTACAGCACAGACTCCATGCCGACCGTCCAGCTGTTGGACTTATGATCTCCATCAACCGGCGGCTCCCAAGCCAGCCACACGGGATCGTCCAACCAACCATTCAGCCAACCGGTCCGCCGACCGGGATAATAATTACCGTATGGGACCCGTTACACACGGACCATTGCAAGCCGCACAGACTTTAATCATACCAGAGTCTTGGACACCGGAAGAGGACGGAGCCCACGGGGGACTACTACGTTGATCCACCCCCCTCGGAGTGAGTGAGTGAGTATGGTTTTACGCCGCTTTTAGCAATATTCCAGCAATATCACGGCGGGGGACACCAGAAATGGGCTTCACACATTGTACCCATGTCGGGAATCGAACCCGGGTCTTCGGCGTGACGAGCGAACGCTTTAACCACTAGGCTACCCGACCGCCCAGCTGACCTCGGACACCCAAGAGGCAGAAAAAGAGGGTTTTGAAGAACAGGCTGACCACTCACCCCAGCCTGATTATACAGAGAGTAATACTTTTGTGAACTCATAGAGGAATTATACCCCCTCATGCCTATACTCCCAACCTCCTGTGACAGAGAATATGCCAGAATATGGGGGATGTCATGCTCCTACATCGTCTAAACACATTCATCAGACATTGCCTTGGCTTAGCTATGCAGGCAAGGTAGTAGACCAGATGTGGGAGAGTCTACACAAGCTCAGACATGATGAACGACCTACATTGAAGCGGATTAAGGATCTGTCATCAGTTTCCAGATACTCAATGGACAATGGCCCTTATATCACCTGGGTTGTCGCCGGAATCAGACACATCATTCCACCATTACAGTCATCTTATGATGGCATAGCTGGAGACTCGCCCATGACTATTAGGACTGATCAAGTCGGACTCATCCACAGCCTCCTAGACACCATAGTCAGGATACAAGAATACTTACTCTCCTCCAAAGTCTGGATGTATTCACAACTATTATGGCTACAGCGTCAACAACTACCATCTCAGATCCGTTCTGAAGCTGTTTCTAACCAAACCAATAGTTTGATAATGTCACAACAGATATTGGCTCCCACGACATACAATAGTATAGTCATAGACAGTCGCGTAATAGACGAAGTAAGACAAGATACAACAGATCGATTCCAAACATCAACTATCAGCCTAGCTGCCAAGGCCCATGGATCGTCCCATCCCCAGAAGCGTTCCTGGGACCAGAAATCTTCATCATTTAAACAGCCTCCTAAGAAGAAGTTTGTCCCCTCCGGTAAGGATTCATTCCAACCGAGCCAGGCGTACGACAAGTGCAAATCTTCTCAGGAATCTTTTTGTCAGCCAAACTACAAGAAACAAGGTTTCAATCATGGTGAAAGATCTGGAGGCAGAGGAGAACACAGATTCTGACTTCCCTGCCGCCCTATCCGACGTTATAGACCCTTTAGACCTGCTTATGACAGCGATTTACACCTACGGTCTTTCAACATAATGCCGACTCCGGGACCAGCTGGAGGGCACCTTCTGTCATAAGCTGAAAATCAGAAGCAAATTACGCCTGACCGCTGGATTCTAGACGTTGTGGCTTACAGGTACAAACTGCACCTCAAGAAACATCCTATCTTGAAGACTCAAGCCGTGGGACGCAGATTTCATGTAGTCGGAGCCAAGCTAGCGGCAGCAGATCTGGCCGTCAGGAAGCTACTAGAGAAGCAAGCCATTCGGAGACTAGCAGAGACCAATAACACCAAGGGCTTTTATTCTCCAGTCTTCCTAGTCACAAAGAAAAATATGACCAACATAAGGATGATTATCGACCTAAAGACCCTCAACAAAAGATACCTGGTTCCTCAGCCAAAATTCCAGATGGAATCCATACGGAAGTTACGGTCGATGCTGAAGACAGGAGACTGGCTTATCAGCCTCGATTTTACAGGCTCTTCACGCCCTGATACACCCTTTGCCTGGGAAATATCTACGCTTTGTGATGAATGGTGGACGTTACGAGTTCCAGGTCTTACCATTCGGGATAGCAATAGACCTTTGGCTATTCACCAGGATTACAGCACCAGTCATCAAGTTTGCCCACCTCCAGCTTGTTTGAATCCATGGTTACCTGGACGATTTCTAGCTGCAGACCAAGAGAAAGCTCAGTTACATTAGAACATGATATTCTTGGTCCAACTTATGACCTATCTAGACTTCCTAGTCAATCCTTCCAAGTCCATGACTACTCCGGTTCAAGACATCATATACATCCAAGCAAGATTCCAGCTAGACAGGGATATCTATGCCCACCAGAGGATCAATTCAACAAGACTATCAAGGTGATTCAATCACTGTCAACCCAGCAAGTCAATGAGGTGGTGGATGCCTCTTCTAGGCAACCTAACATCTCTACAGGATATGACCTTCAGAGGAAGGCTGATGCTACATCCTCTACAAACATGGATCAACTCTATATGATCCCCCAGCCTAGAGTTCGAGACACAGTTACCTCCCAACTTAGTACGAGACCTGCATTGGTGGACAAAGAGCATGTGATGAGCGTCATTCCTCTGACTTCTCCACGCCTGAACACCATCTATTCACAGACGCGTCAGATTCGGGTTGGGGAGCCCATATGGATGACCTCACGGTACAAGGATCTTGAAACATCGGAGAGAAGAGCCTTCATATCAACAGCAAGGAAATGAGGGCCATCTATTACACCATCCTGGAATGGAAAATACATCTCTCCCCATCCTCAGCCACGGACAACGCCACAGTAGTGATCAGCATCCAGAAACAAGGAGGAACCAGATCCAGCTCCCTGATGATGGAGACTACACGATTGTTTGCCTTGGCAGTCTCCTTCAATTGCCAGATGGAAGCGAGACATATACCTGGGAAACTGAACATCCTTGCCGACAGACATTCTCGCCAGGGGAGAATAGTAGCAACAGAATGGACCTTATATCCCCAGATCTTTGCTTGGATAACCACATTATGGGACACACCAAATCTAGATATCATCTTCTGGTTTAAGTAAGTCCAGTTTCCAATCCAATGGCTCTCCAGATCGATGCCCTATCGATGGATTAGACGGGTCTATTCGCATACGCATTCCCACCATGGTCTCTCCTAGACAAGGTCATCCACAAGGTGGAGGAGACAGATTGCATGATAATCTTAATAGCACCAATCTGGCCCAGTAGAACGTGGTTCCCCAGATTATTAAGTCTATTGATGGAAGAGCCTCTCCAGTAACCTCTCCACCGAGATCTGTTACGACAACCCAAATCCAGCATTTTCCATGACAATCTACCCAGCCTACATCTAACCGCTTGGAAGTTATCACGCAAAAGATGCAGACATCAGGATACTTGGAAGCTGTGGCAAGAACATGGAGACCTTCATCCTCCCTTATATATGACAACACCTCATACTATTGAGATCTTTTCTACTAGGAGATGTTCACACACCTTGTATCTTCCCCAAGTGGAATCTATCAGTTGTACTATCGGCACTGTTAACGGAACCTTACAAGCCCATGGCTAAAACTACCTTACCGGTACTCCAAAAATCCAGGAAAACGTCCTTCCTTCTTGCCATGGCGACAGCGACAAGAGTTTCAGAACTACATGCCTTGGAATATTCTAGTATCACCCATGACCAACATTGGACCTCAATAACTCTAAGATCGCTCCCAGATTTTATAGCCAAGAATCAATCTACCCCAATGGGGCCAATTGGGCAATAGACACCATACTATTTCTGCATTAGGACAAACAGTGGATCACCCAGACTGACTTTTATGTCCCATCAGGGCTCTCAAGTTCTATCTCACAGCTAGAGACACACATAGATGCCATCGAAGGAGACTCTCCTTATCTTGCAAGACAAATCCAACAAGGACATCACCAAGGCTACTATAGTGGGTTGGCTAAAAACTACCATTGCAGAAAGTTATACACAAGCTCAGAATTTCACACAACGTTTTTTTTTTGTTTTTTGGGGGTTTTTTTATCCCACAACGTTTTTGACGGCGGTCTGTAAATAATCGATTCTGGACCAGAAAATCCAGTGATTGACATCATGAACATCGATCCACGCCAGCATCAACCAAGGCAGTCAGCCTGACCACCCGATCCTGTTAGTCACCTCTTACGACAAGCAAATATTGGTTGCTGAAGACCTATTCTACCCCATATCTTCAGGGATCCCATGCCTTGTCTCGGATCCTGCTCAGCTCATGAAATCAGAGCACTAGCCACGAGTCTCGCTTCATGGAGATCAGTCTCAGTAGAACAAGTAGTTTCTAGCTGTCAGTGGGCCTCACAAAATACCTTCACTAGTTTTTACTTGCTTGACATGCAACCGGACCTGGAGGGCATATATTCCCTTGGTCCTATTGTCGCAGTGCAAGCTATCATCCATCATTGTTTTCTGACTTCTATCAACAACAAAAAAGGGGTGGGTTGGGGTGGGGGGGAAGATAAGATCTGACACCAGCAGCATCAGAGGGTAAGTACACCCTTGATTATTCCATCTATTAGGTGTAGGATGCATTAGAAGTACTTTGAGTATCAACTGCCTCCAGTGGACCAGAAGTGACGTCATAACCAGAAGCGAGAACATGACTGGAAGTGACGTCAGCACCGGAAATAGCAGTACAAAGTCCATCTAATCAGGAAATCATGTCTTTGGTAGAAATAGACCTTGAAAGACGTCATTACCTAGTAAAAGGGAAGTGACAAACTGGAATTGACGACAACACTGGTATTAGTGTTACAAATCCAAATTTAACAAGAAATGACATCATTAATCAGAAATAGATTAGAAATGACATCATTATTACGAACAAGATCAGCAAATATAACGGTAATTCTAGTGAAGGTATCATATATTGGACTGATTCTTGATACATTTCTGATTTTCAAGTCCTCGGGGAATTTCAGAGGAAATTATTTCAAATAGGATTAGAATCAGTAAATAATGGTTTCCTGAAGACGATTGCTGTCAATTACACATGGAGTTCCTGGAGGCAGATCCCACTGGTTCCCTCTGGTATATTCTTGCAGAGATGTAATAGAGGTAGAGATTTCGTAAGAATTATCGAACAATAGTTATCATTCTAAATAATTCTAAGAATACTACCTCTATTACATCCAAAGTACTCCCACCAACCTCCCCAATTCATCTACCTCTAGTAGTTAGATGTGGGAAAAAGTGAGGTTCCTGCCATTGCTAGCGTCATAGCTTCGGTGGTTACGAAGTTACTTCGGAACAACTAATTGTGTGTGATTGACAGTGAAGAGGATGTCTGATGAAAATCTGAAACTTTTAGTTAGTGTGACTGAAGCCAAAATACAGGATTTATGGCAGAGATGTAATAGAGAAAGTATTCTTAGAATTATCAACAATGATAACTATTGTTAAATTTTTGTATGTGTCAGCGTAAATGCTGAGGAGGTGTCTCAGGTAAGTCAATAACACCAGTCATAAGCACATGGTTTGGCAGGGGGCCTCAAGTTTGTTAGTGTGCTGTTTAACGCCGCAGTCAGAAATATTCCAGGTATATATGATCTGAAAAATAAACAAGTCTGGCCCAGACAATCCAGTGATTAACATCATGAACATCGACCCACGCAATTGGGATACGATGAAATGCATCAACCAAGTCAGCGAGCATGAAAACCTGATATTGTTAGTCTCCTCTTACAACCATAGTTGCCTTTTATGGTAAGCATAGGTTGCTGAAGACCTATTCAACACAGGATCTTCACGGGTAGGCCTCAAATTCGAATAGAGGGACTGCATTAAAGTGGCACTAATCTCTGGCTTCTTCTTGACTGTCTAACACTGCTTTCTGATGCTTACTAGCTGCCGTGAGTCGATTTGCTTGTAAACGCAACCAAGCATTACAAGAAACTGGGCTGTCAGTAAGCACAGTGTAAATAATCTTTGAGGCAATATATATACACATTTCTGAACACTGATAGGTAACCTGTGATCTATGAAGATTTCAGTGCTCATGTTAATTAATTTCTTCAACCTAAACAAATAGGCAAACAGAACGATAGAAGCTCATCAGATATCAAACAATAATTATCATTGTGTATAATTCTAAGAATACTAACTCTATTACATCATAGCCACAAATTCCCATTTTGGCAATAATCACACTATAAAATCTTTGATTTTTTCGACAGACGTCCTCTTCACTGCCAATTATCCCACAGTCTTGAGGTAAACCCTATCCCTTGTCAAACTGCATCTGCGCATGCGCAAGGCGGAAAAACATCTCTTCTTTCCAATAACCTTCATCGACTAGATGTAAGATATATTGGGGAGGTGGGAGGGACTATTTCCTGATGTAATAGAGGTAGTATTCTTAGAATTATACACAATGATAACTATTGTTTGATAATTCCTGCGAATATCCTACCTCTATTACATCATAGCCAGTATTTACCAGAGGGACAGGTGGGATCTTGTCATCTAGTACTCCCGGATAATTGGCAGCATTAAAGTAAGGGAAACACATAGGCACAACGGGGTATGACTCAATGCCAGACTTCCTGATTTCACCCTTGGCAAACCTGCAGAAGTCTTGGCACTTGTGGCGTCCTTCCCGTTTTATGATCTCATGATTGTTACCTGTTTTTGGTGGATATTTGACCTTATTTATATGATTCTCTCTCCGGTTAATGACCTTTCTGACGTCACTTCCGGTTCTGAGAGCATTTATGATGACACTATTGGTTCATTCTCCTGTGACATCACTTGGGTCGTTATGACGCCACTTCCGGTTCTGAGGTCATCTATGACATCACTTCCGGTTCATTTGTCATTGTGACGTATCTATATACTTGTTGCTCTATAGCCAACAAGCATATATACTTATCTCACCTCAGGTATGATAATGACGTACTTTAATGCTGATGACGTGTTTCCCTTTATATATTGGTGATAAAACGTACTCTTTTATGTAATTCCGGTTCTGAAGTCTTCCCCGACAAAACCTCCGGTAGTTATACATGTTACGCCGAGTGACTAACAATGTAATAACCCTATCACCTTATGATCTATGATCCCAGATGTTGGCCAATGATCTGTCCAACCCAGTTGACATAATGTAAAGGCTAACTTACCTTATTTTGAGTTACTTCTGGGGATCTTCACCACCCCACCCCCCACCCCCTAACTTCCACAGAACAGGGGATGGATAGGCTACTGAGTGACTATAGCCTGGGCCGCCACCAAGGCCCCCAGGGAGTATAGCCCCTCTAGATCATGTTGTACGTCTCGTAGGTAGAAATGAGTAAACGTATTGTGGGATCTCCATTGACAGCTTGATACCACTTGTTCGATGGAAACTGAATTCCATGAGGCCAGACTTGTTGCTAGAGCACGGATTTCATGAGCCTTGCAACTTCCCCATATTGGTGTAGAGAGCTGGGCTTGACGATAACTATCAGATATAGTGTTCTTAAGCCATCCTGCCACAGTAGCCTTAGTAATGTCCTTTTCTGAGGAAGGCTTGCAAGAGATAAAGAGCCGTTTTCTTTTCTTCCTGTGGTTCTGAGTAGCTGAAATGTAGTATCTCAGAGCTCTGATGGGGCATAATAGTCGATCTGGATGATCAACTGTTTTACTCAATGATGGGATAGAGTATTGTCTATGTCCTAGAGGCCCAAACGCTGATGCCTGGGCCTAGATTTTCGAAACGATCGTAGCCCTAAAATTATCGTAAATTTGTCGTAAGGAAATCGTAGGCTATCGTAGCATATTTTCGAAGCTATCGTAGCCCTAAGATATCTTAAGTTTGTCGTAAATCTAAGATAGCCCTATACCTGTCGTAAGTTTATTTTATCTTCATCCAAGATGGCTGCATACTTTTCCATAGATATTTTGCCAAACAATTAGTCCGCTTTACGTTCAAACATTGACATTTCATTTTGTAAAACTGAGTGATTCAAATTGACACTTCGAAAACACGAAGAACGCATCAAGGATTTCACGTCAAAAATGTTCTTAATCGCGACAGCGATACATATAACTGTGGAGTCGATAGCTTACATTATTTTTCTATCCGAGTCCATGCTGAAGAAGTGTGAAACAACATACCTTTTCGATAATTTGGGAAGGATAAAAACGGAAGGTGTCGACAGGCTACAGTAATGACCGTGACCTTATTGATAGTTTAGGGGGAGCTAATCTTAGTTCAAACTCTAGTTGAGAGTGGTTTCCCTTTGTATTCGCCCGGGACACCATGCTCAATGGTACAGTTTTCATAAAGCGCAGAGTTCCGCTGTTATATTTTCTGAGTCGCATTTGTGTCAATGCTTTAGTCTTTATTTTCGCATTTTATAAAACTATATCAATCTATATGTGTAAAAACAACCATAAAGGTTTCGCATAAGTTTTTACATCTAAAATCGTGTGGGATTTGACTAAACAAGGAAATACATGTGATCAAATATTTGTATACAATAACTTATATTTTTCTTGCAAAAGTAATTGTAATTTGTTTCGTTTAAATTCAATACCTACGTTATCTATATCCTCTTGAAAGACAAATATTTGATAAAAAGTGATTAAAAACTGTCTATTGAACAATTGCATTCTTTAAGCCCAGGTTATTAACGGCATATAGATGTATTCCCTTATAAATATAACAATTTACTGAAATTTTGACAGCAAAAGTTAAGCACAGATTTTTGTATCGACAAATCAAATAAAAAATGAGTTCCCATGCTCGTTCTGGTTCTCGTCAAAATGTAGCATAGATTGCAAATTGTCCAAAATTCACTTTCAAATATATGTTCGTAGAAACAAAGTTTATTGAATGAAATTTACTGATCAACATAAAATACACATTTTCAACACAATAATCTTTGCATTCAATAAACGGGTTTTAAAATATTTTGATGTTTTTAATATTTAAGTCTACATCTTCCCGTTTTATGTTTAAAATATATATATATATACTTGAGACCATTCAAACAATAAAATCGTTGTCACGTTTAGGGTCAACGGACAAATACTAGTAAACGATCCTCAGCAATGCTGTCAGACAAGCCAAACACCATTGAACTACGTTCTGGAATAGATTTGACATATTACAAAGTATTTCGCTCCTTAGTCAGATTTAAATGAAATCAGACAAATCAGTTTATTAACTCTACTTAATTTAAAAGGATAGAAAAAAGGATAGAAAATGACTACATTATATGTATGTTTACATTAACTTGTGGCGTGTTCCATGAGACAACATAACTTGGCAATTCCGAAATTATCTCTCTTTGCGAACGAAAATTAGTGTCACTTTTAAATTTTGAAAGAATTATGGATCTAGATAGATAAAAAATAATGTCATCATCTGAATACTTATAGCTTGATATTGTATTTAAGTCCTTGGTTACTTCGTGAAATATATTGGTTACATAAATAACAAAACAAACTTAACAAGCTTAGATTGTCATAAAATCTTGCTTGTGGGTGCGCTGCTTCCTGAACAATTTTTGTTTTGAGTGTTTCCACGTATAATGTTGGTGTTTACACTAATATAAACTTGACTTTTGACTTAAACACAAACATATACAGTATACATCACTTAACATCAGACTTGAACACGCATGTTAAATGCTGAACGCATATGCTGTTCGATCAAAGGTCTTGTCGTTGTCATTTAGAATAACGTCCCTTACTTTCGTCCTTGACTTTATACGCGATGTGTTTATATCATAAAGTTCTGTGTGGTCACGAGAGGACCATTTGAAGGGAAAATAGTGAAGTATCTTTTGGGCACATTATTTTTTTCTAATAGCTAAAGTGTGGTAACACTAGACTTATTGATTATAACATTTTTTGGCTTTGAAAAATGCTATTGCATGGCACACGATTGCTTTTTGTGTTCGGTTAGTCATGGCATCTTTTATCATAAGAACAACACGTCTACATGTAGGACATATGTAGGATTGTACAGAATTTCACTCAAATATGTACGTGTTAAACAATTTGACATGACAATGTGATCATGAATTCCGTGTCAATTATCTATGTTGTTATTGTCAGCAGCTGGGAATCCCCGTGACGTCATTGGGAAACACCCGCTTTTTCGATCTCTAACACAAATGAGTTCTCTGTCAGAGTTACGATAGGTATCGTAGCTCTGAACGATCTGCGACAGGTTTACGATAGTTTCGAAAATCTATCTTATCTTAACCTTAAGATATCTTATCTTTGAACGTAAGTTGTTAAGATTTATCTTAGCTAAGATCGTTTCGAAAATCTAGGCCCTGGTTTTTGGTAAATTCTGGTAGTGATCTGAAAGATATTTTGCTCCAATCTTGTGAGTGCGTAATAGATGAGATATCAACAGCATGAAGCTCAGACACTCTAGCAGCTGTAGCTAACGCTAAGAGGAAGGCAGTCTTTTTGGAAACTGTTAAAAGTGTAGCCTCTGCCATTGGTTCATATGGGTTGGAGCTGGGCAGACAGAATGATGGATAAATTCCATTTAGGGAAAGTGCATGGGATTTTAATGTCTTCCAGTGAAAACGATTTCATGAGTCGATTTAATACTGGGTGAGATCCTATGGATAAACCATCATGTTGTAGAACTGAGGCTAATGCTGATCTATAGCCTTCAAGTGTACCATGTCTGAACCCTTTCTCATTTCTCAGGTGAAGAAGAAAATCAGCCACTATAGGTACTGTTATATTTTCGTCATGCAACCCTCTTTCTATTCGCCACTGGCAGAACTTTCTCCATCTGACGTTATAGATAGCTGAGAAAGCTGGTCTCCATGAGCTAGCCACTGCGTCTGAAGCTGATTAAGAAAAAACGGAAACTTGCATCTTTGTCGCGATAGTTTCCAGGCGTGAAGGTGGAGATTTGTAAGGTTGCCGTAAAATATGTCCGATTTTGGTTGGCGGAGGAGATCGTGACATTCTGGCAGTTTGAGAGGCTCTTCTATGAGAAGAGGAATCAGTCTTGGATACCACGCTCTGTTGGGCCATGCTGGGGCTATCAGAATTATGACGCAATCTGTGTCCTCGATCTTCCTTATTACTCTGTCCAGGGGAGACCAAGGAGGGAAAGCGTAGGCAAACATCCCTTTCCAACTCATGGATAGGGCGTCGACCTGAAGGGCTAATGGATCTGGGACTGGGCTGACGTAAACAGGAAGTCGATGATTTAGGCATGTGGGAAACAAATCCAGGTGAGGCATATCCCACGTCGAGGTTATCCACTTGAATACCTCGGGGTGGAGAGTCCATTCCGTGGGTACAATCTTGTTTTTCCGGGATAGGCAGTCTGCCAGTATGTTCACTTTTGCCCGGTATGTGCCATGCTTCTATCCTGCAACTCACTGAGTCTGCCAAGGCAAATAAAAGCGTAACCTCCTTCAACAAAAATGCTGACCTAGTGCCCCCTGGATGTTGTATGTACGCTACCAACGTGGTGTTGTCTGTAGCTATCAGTACCGACGAGTGGTGTAGTTTGCTTAGACAATGGCTCTCATTTCCAGGCAATTTATGTGTAATTTTTTTGTCTTGATCTGACCACAATCCTTGGATTGTGACGTCGTCCATATGTCCCCCAACCTTCGCCTGATGCGTCTGCATATAGATGGTGTAATGGTGGGGGGAACATGAGAGGGATGCCTGGCATGACGTTTTGGCGCCGAAACCACCATCGTAGTTCCGATAGTTGGCCGTGAGGAGGTTGTATAGTCTCTTCCAGATCCATATTTCTGGTGGTGTTCATCCATGCTTGTAGTGGACGTAACTGGAGTCTCCCTCTGTAAGTAAGATCTTGGATTGATGTCAGTGTGCCTAGGCAAGACATCCACCAACGACGTGACCTGCTGGGTTGGTCAAGAGCACTCTGAATCTTTTCTATAGCTCTCAGATATCTGTCCTCTGGAGGTTGTAAAATGCCTTGTGAAAGTTGGAACCTTGCCCCTATGTACACGATGTCTTGGGTTGGTATTAATTCTGACTTGACAGGATGTACCAGGACCCCAGGTGAGATAGAAGTTGGATAGGAAATATTGCGTTCTGCTTTATCTGCAATAGATCTTGATCGGCTGAGAGGAAATCGTCTATATATAGCCGTGGAGTCTTACAAGATTTAGATGAGCGAAGCCGATGATGGGGTTGATAATCCGAGTAAAAAGCCATGGTAATGCTAAGTTGACATAAGTAACTTCCAGAATTTTCTTTTTGAGAGCTGGAGAAACTTGATGGATGAAGGGGAGAGAATCAGATGGAACCTGTCGTTTCCAGGCTGTTGAGTGACAGATGTCCAAATAGCAGGTGGGACACTTTGCGGGGCTGTGTGGTTACTTGTGGCTTACACAGAAGTCTTGTCTCTTTCTCGGATGTACTGCCGCAATTCTTGCAATTCATTGTGCAGGTCGACCACTGTGTGTTGGTATGATAACATCCGTGGCGGGAGATCTCTGCTGTTCTCTTGAGGTGGCGGTCTGAGGCGGTCTTGAGGCGGTCTGTTAAATAATTGCAGTTCTTCGATCTCGGCCATGGAGCTGGTGACGGCATCTAAAGATGACCCCTGCCTAGGGAGGCGACCGATCTCTATCTCATCGCGATTGTCATTGTCGCTGTCATGTGATGTCACGGTTGCTGTTGGCTGGCTCCGGTCTTTGTAGTTTTCCTGGTACAATTGGATAATTGTACGTCAAGTCCAGGACGCTGGAACTGACACGCCCCATGTAAATAGTTTGGCTCGCAACTGTGCGGTGGTTAAATAAGGAGGGAGATCGACGTGTTTGTCTAATTGCCCCTTCCGCTGACAATTGCGGGTCATTTGGTGTGACTTCACGGTTGCTGGAATTTTTGCTTGTCTTCCGAGCTTTGATCCGATTAGACGTACGTGATGCCATCTTGTGTGCTACAGATCACATTTGTTGAATAAAAATGCATCGATGGTGTATTGGGACAAAGATAAATAACGATTTTATAGCATAAGACAAAGGCTTCAAAATGGCGACACAGCATGAACAGGAGTGAGTGAGTGAGTGAGTGAGTGAGTGAGTGAGTATGGTTTTACGCCGCTTTTAGCAATATTCCAGCAATATCACGGCGGGGGACACCAGAAATGGGCTTCACACATTGTACCCATGTCGGGAATCGAACCTGGGTCTTCGGCGTGACGAGCGAACGCTTTAACCACTAGGCTACCCGACCGCCCAGCATGAACAGGAAGGGTTACAGGAAAGATACCTGCGCATGCGCCGGTTGTGTAAACAGAAGAATGCTGGTAAATGATATTTATACTAATATAATTATTGCTAATAAAACAATGGAACATCCTCATCCTCGATACTGTTTATGAAAACACAACCTCAAGCACTACCTATCAAGCACTACTACAGTTATGTTATCTGTATCCACTGTTGAAGGTGTTTCCCTTCACAGCTATGTTATCTGTAATCCACTGTTGAAGGCGTTTCCCTTCACAGCTATGTTATCTGTAATCCACTGTTGAAGGTGTTTCCCTTCACAGCTATGTTATCTGTATCCACTGTTGAAGGTGTTTCCCTTCACAGCTATGTTATCTGTATCCACTGTTGAAGGCGTTTCCCTTCACAGCTATGTAATCTGTATCCACTTATGAAGGTGTTTCCCTTCACAGCTATATTATCTGTATCCACTGTTATCTTATCTGTAATCCTACGTTGAAGGCATTTCCCTTCGCAGCTATGTAATCTTTATCCACTGTTGAAGGTGTTTCCCTTCACAGCTATGTTATCTGTATCCACTGTTGAAGGTGTTTCCCTTCACAGCTATGTTATCTGTATCCCCTGTTGAAGGTGTTTGCCTTCACAGCTATGTTATCTGTATCCACCGTTGAAGGTGTTTCCCTTCACAGCTGTTATCTGTATCCACTGTTGAAGGTGTTTCCCTTCACAGCTATGTTATCTGTATCCACTGTTGAAGGTGTTTCCCTTCACAGCTAGGTTATCTGTATCCACTGTTGAAGGTGTTTCCCTTCACAGCTATGTTATCTGTAATCCACCGTTGAAGGTGTTTCCCTTCATAGCTGTTATCTGTATCCACTGTTGAAGGTGTTTCCCTTCACAGCTATGTTATCTGTATCCACTGTTGAAGGTGTTTGCCTTCATAGCTGTTATCTGTATCCACTGTTGAAGGTGTTTCCCTTCACAGCTATGTTATCTGTATCCACTGTTGAAGGTGTTTCCCTTCACAGCTATGTTATCTGTATCCACTGTTGAAGGTGTTTCCCTTCACAGCTATGTTATCTGTATCCATTGTTGAAGGTGTTTCCCTTCACAGCTATGTTATCTGTATCCACTGTTGAAGGTGTTTCCCTTCACAGCTATGTTATCTGTATCCACTGTTGAAGGCGTTTCCCTTCATAGCTATGTTATCTGTATCCACTGTTGAAGGTGTTTCCCTTCACAACTATGTTATCTGTATCCACTGTTGAAGGTGTTTCCCTTCACAGCTATGTTATCTGTAATCCACCGTTGAAGGTGTTTCCCTTCATAGCTGTTATCTGTATCCACTGTTGAAGGTGTTTCCCTTCACAGCTATGTTATCTGTAATCCACTGTTGAAGGTGTTTGCCTTCACAGCTATGTTATCTGTAATCCACCGTTGAAGGTGTTTCCCTTCATAGCTGTAATCTGTAATCACTGTTGAAGGTGTTTCCCTTCACAGCTATGTTATCTGTATCCACTGTTGAAGGTGTTTCCCTTCACAGCTATGTTATCTGTAATCCACCGTTGAAGGTGTTTCCCTTCACAGCTATGTTATCTGTATCCACTGTTGAAGGTGTTTCCCTTCACAGCTGTTATCTGTATCCACTGTTGAAGGTGTTTCCCTTCACAGCTATGTTATCTGTATCCATTGTTGAAGGTGTTTCCCTTCACAGCTATGTTATCTGTATCCACTGTTGAAGGTGTTTCCCTTCACAGCTATGTTATCTGTATCCACTGTTGAAGGTGTTTCCCTTCACAACTATGTTATCTGTATCCACTGTTGAAGGTGTTTCCCTTCACAGCTATGTTATCTGTAATCCACTGTTGAAGGCGTTTCCCTTCACAGCTATGTAATCTGTATCCACTGTTGAAGATGTTTCCCTTCACAGCTATGTTATCTGTAATCCACTGTTGAAGGCGTTTCCCTTCACAGCTATGTAATCTGTAATCCACTGTTGAAGGCGTTTGCCTGCACAGCTATGTAATCTGTATCCACTGTTGAAGGCGTTTCAATTCACAGCTATGTTATCTGTAATCCACTGTTGAAGGCATTTCAATTCACAGCTATGTTATCTGTAATCCACTGTTGAAGGCGTTTCCCTTCACAGCTATGTAATCTGTAATCCACTGTTGAAGGCGTTTCCCTTCGCAGCTATGTTTTCTGTATCCACTGTTGAAGGCGTTTCCCTTCACAGCTATGTTATCTGTAATCCACTGTAGTAGTATAGGTAATGGGGGTTCTGCCGCACCTCCACTGGAGCCAGATTTATGCCAAAATGATTATGCGATTCAACGATAGTCATAAGTCGTTTTCAAAGAAACATCATTATTAATTAATAATGAATAAAATTTACTATAGCCCACGAGGATATTGGAAAGGTGTAGGAGCAATAAAAAAATTAGCCAACGCGGCTAAGGTATCTAAAGATGTGGCCAAGGATTGGATATAGAAACAAGCGATGTGGCAAATATATTTACCGGCACAGCGTTATATACCGAGGAAGAAGTTTGATATTTTTACAATGAATGAAGTTCATCAGGCTGACCTCTTGTTTCTTCCCCACGATAAGGTAAGACGCAAAACGTATAAATACGCTTTAAACGTAGTGGATGTGGCTAGTCGATACAAAGAGGCTGAGCCATTAACCTCGAAAGATTCAACAGAAGTAGCTAATGCACTGAGCCGCATATATAAACGCGGACCACTAAAATGGCCAAAGCTATTTCAAGTAGATCCCGGTCGCGAGTTTATGGGATCGATAACTAAACTGTTAACAAAGCACGATGTCAAAATCAGGCGTGGTGAAAGAGAGGCCCACTGCAGTCAAGCTATCGTTGAGAGATTTAACCGGACATTAGCCGAACGTTTGTTTGGCTATCAGTATGGGATCGAAATGAAATCTGAGCGATTGAGATCAACCGAATGGGTGACACGTTTATCAGCCGTTGTATCAGCGCTGAATAATGAAGTAACGAGATTAATAGGGAAGAAACCATCGGATGCGATTAAAATGAAATCTGTTACTTCCGAATCTTCAGCACCGATGAGAGGCAAAGAACGAAAGCTTCCGGATAGAGTAAGGGTAAGATATTTATACCAGCCCGGTGAACTCGAAGGAGGCCTACGTCGCGCAACCGATCCCATATGGTCCCTTAAGACATATAACATTAGTCGATTGGTTACGAAAGAAGGAGAGCCTATTCTTTATTTTCTGCAAGATGGACCGGGTAGGGCATTTGTACGAGAAGAGTTGTTCATAGTTCGCGACGGTACGGTATTACCACCATAACCATAAGCATAGGTAGTTACACCATCATTATCAATCCATCTCTTTGTATCTAAGGGGGATAATGATGTCTTGTTCATTCTTAATCCATATATCCTATGATTGTAACTTCTTAAAGAGTTCATCTCGTGTTTGAACGTTCTACCGTTGAATAATTATTCTTTATACTGTTCGTGTTTGATATGCTTTTTTACAACATACTTCTTAACGCCCTTAACTTTTCTTATCTCCCCATTATCGGACTTCTTTATAGAGTACATCTTAGGTCTTAATCCGACATACTCCGCTATAGGGGTCCCAGCACATTCATCCTTCATCTTACCTAACACCTTTTTATTTACTACGCTGTGCAGTGGATTATCTATTATTTCTGCCATATCTTTATACACATCCTCGGTTTGTATTTCCATCAACAAAGAATCTGTGTCGGTATATAACACCTCGCATCTATCGCCGTATTGCTTTTTAAGTTCGTTGTAATAAAAGTCATACATTAAGTGTTTTGACAAGTCAAGAATACTCATACCAACGTACACCGGTCTGTTGAATTTTATATTACTCTTCTGTATATGCAACGCGGCTAAGTCGTTATCAAATATCTTGCTTCTGTTAAAAGCCGGACTGGCTATAAGTTTCTATAAGTCTTTCTTCCTCATTAGATCTAACTAATTTAACATCAACACGCTTCCTCAAGAAGGCGTCTTTTTCTTGTTTGGCACCCCGGATTTCGGCACCCCTACAATATTTTATTTTTTTCCACTAGAGCAATAGGATGTGTCCAAAGCATACAACTGTGCCCGACGAATTTCCAATTGAACATTTGTGCCCAACTACCGTATAGAACAAAAATGGAAGAAGCGAAATATACAATTATGGAGAGCATGGGAATACGTGCAGAAATGTCTATATTCCAACATATACTAGTGGAGAATGCATACGAAGACAACTTGCTATCAGATATATCCAAGGTAGACTATTTGGAAGGAAATCTGGGTAGAACACATCTAGAACCTTTGGATGGCCTGCCAACATTTGTAGACGATATGTATGTATTTGGCTGTCTAGAAGAAAACGATATAGTATCTCTACGGGTATCTGTGTCTTGTACAACTGGAGAAAGTGGATCTGCAAAACGTATACTACAAGAAATACAAAAAGCAACGCAGAAAGTATACGGATGTCGCGTGCATGCTACTATTGCAAATACAATTTCCTATATAGGAGGCTCTGGGAGCAAAATACGAGACACAATACAACGAATACAAAAACAAACAGAATACAAAGCGAAGAAAAAATGGATGGAAAGATTTTCCAACGAAGAACCCAAAGGTATATTTGTATGCAAAATAGATGTCTCCAAGTTGTCCCTAGAGGAAACACAAAAAGGGTTGGTTGCACTACACATGCAACTATATTCCTTCGGATACGAGATATATTCCATAGACTATACTAGAGATTACTTGGTGTACTAGATAGGAAAAACTAGTGGGATACCTACAAAGCGTGGGATACTTTCTACAAGGTATACAATACGATTGTGGAGAAAGAGAAGGAACAATTCTAGACAATACAGCGTCTGTAGGAGAACATGTATGTACTTGGGTATACAGTAGGAACAATAGAACATTTTCCGCGAAGAGATACAACAAAGTTGTTTCCAATTTGAAAGCGGGGGAGTTGGGAATCCAATAGCACATCTTTGCGAATATGTAGATTGTCCAAACAGACACCTACGAAAAACATTTTTACATCCAGACGTATGGAAAAGAGGTTGTTCTCGAATAGAAGTATCTGTGTATGCACCAGACGAAGACATAGGACCTTGGGTTGTAGACGAAATTCTAGAGTTGGTATCCCCCAAAGAAGAACCACTATTTTTCGAACAACCACCAGAAAGCCAATGGAGAAACTTG
This sequence comes from Haliotis rufescens, assembly GCF_023055435.1. NCBI lineage: Eukaryota > Metazoa > Mollusca > Gastropoda > Lepetellida > Haliotidae > Haliotis > Haliotis rufescens. Next base: position 3,285,980 of record NW_025964383.1, read on the forward strand.
GCAAAGAAATTGGATAGATGTTGTATAGTCGCCTCTCGACCTCTCGGGAAGATATTTGTAGCATGGTATGCACACACAAAAACTAGGAGAATAGCAGGGATACATATACATCCGAAAAAAGAGACAGTAGAAGATACGAAGAAATGGGAAAGAGCAGTAGAATTTGCAATTGGAGACTTTGGGTTTCGCGCTTGTCCAATATTTCGTATAGACATCCTATCTTCCACAAACGAAGGTGTAGAGTTTGGACCACTTCGATGCTATACAAAAGCAAAGGATTCCAAAACTATTCTTGCGCCATCCAAACAACCAACAAAAATATCCAAGGCAGATACAAACCCTTCCATGCTTCTCCCAAGCACAGAACACATAGATTGGATATTCCGGAAAAACAAATCCCAGAGAATAGGAAAAGAAGTTTCCAAATTCCAAGCAATAGAAATGGAAACCAAAATACAAATATCCACTCTTTCCAGAACCACTAGAGAACAAAGATTGCAAGACATAGAAGACTGGTTGGATAGCAATCTATGAAAAGAAAATATTGCAAAAATACACAAACAAAGAATATAAAAAGAAAAGTAGGAAAGGAAAAAGAGAGAACAAGAAATAGAAGAAATACAAAAAACATACAAGAATATAGAAGAATATAGAACTGCATCTACAGAAACCAAAAATATTGTAGAACAAAATTTGGGAAGCTGGTGTAGAAAGGTGTCCGAATTTTCGGGAAAAACTATTTCTATACTCGGATGGAAAGGAGAACGTGTTGTAGCTAGATGTATCGAAAATGTAGATGTATATTGTTTTCCCGCTATTTGGCAAACAAAAAGACTGCGAAAGATACTAGAATTGCTAGAAACAGCTGCACAACACACAAAACCGGATAGATATGGAAAGTCTATGTATTGGATCCCAATGGTAGAAGGAGACGAATTGTCTTTGCACGTGGAAGAAACAAAAATGTTCTACAACAACGAGAACAAAAAAATAGAATACAATCCACTAGTTGTAGAAAAAACACCAAACCAAGAACTACTAGCAGCAAATACAAAGATAGACAAATTCGAAGAAGAAGTGGAATATTCTTCCATACAATATATAGAAAAAGCGCCAGCATGGAAAGAATGTACAAAAGCATCGGATTTGGAAGGAGTATATACATGTAGAAAATTTGCCAAAGGTATATTCACAGCTATGTAATCTGTAATCCACTGTTGAAGGCATTTCCCTTCACAGCTATGTTATCTGTAATCCACTGTTGAAGGCATTTCCCTTCACAGCTATGTAATCTGTAATCCACTGTTGAAGGCATTTCCCTTCACAGCTATGTAATCTGTAATCCACTGTTGAAGGCGTTTCCCTTCACAGCTATGTAATCTGTAATACACTGTTGAAGGCGTTTCCCTTCACAGCTATGTTATCTGTAATCCACTGTTGAAGGCGTTTCCCTTCACAGCTATGTTATCTGTAATCCACTGTTGAAGGCGTTTCCCTTCACAGCTATGTAATCTGTATCCACTGTTGAAGGTGTTTCCCTTCACAGCTATGTTATCTGTAATCCACTGTTGAAGGTGTTTCCCTTCACAGCTATGTTATCTGTATCCACTGTTGAAGGCGTTTCCCTTCACAGCTATGTTATCTGTATCCACTGTTGAAGGTGTTTCCCTTCACAACTATGTTATCTGTATCCACTGTTGAAGGTGTTTCCCTTCACAGCTATGTTATCTGTAATCCACCGTTGAAGGTGTTTCCCTTCATAGCTGTTATCTGTATCCACTGTTGAAGGTGTTTCCCTTCACAGCTATGTTATCTGTAATCCACTGTTGAAGGTGTTTGCCTTCACAGCTATGTTATCTGTAATCCACCGTTGAAGGTGTTTCCCTTCATAGCTGTTATCTGTATCCACTGTTGAAGGTGTTTCCCTTCACAGCTATGTTATCTGTATCCACTGTTGAAGGTGTTTCCCTTCACAGCTATGTTATCTGTAATCCACCGTTGAAGGTGTTTCCCTTCACAGCTATGTTATCCGTATCCACTGTTGAAGGTGTTTCCCTTCACAGCTGTTATCTGTATCCACTGTTGAAGGCGTTTCCCTTCACAGATATGTTATCTGTATCCACTGTTGAAGGCGTTTCCCTTCACAGCTATGTTATCTGTAATTCACTGTTGAAGGCGTTTTCGTAGCAGCTATGTAATCTGTAATCCATTGTTGAAGGAGTTTCCCTTCACAGCTTTGTTATCTGTATCCACTGTTGAAGGCGTTTCCCTTCCACTATTAAGCAGAGTATTCGCCTGTAGTTGCGGATATTCATGGCCCCCAAAATGTTAGTATTTTCACCACTAGGCCTGGTCATCTCAGCACTTGAGACTGCAGGGCGTTTCCCCTCAGGATGGGGTCGAGTGGTGTGCTGTATTACATAAGTAATGGGAATCCCCCACCCCAAAAGAATAAATCATTATTATTTGTATGTTTGCTGTTCTGTTGTGTGTCAGTATAAACGAATTATCAGATCAAAGCTAATATTGCAAATTTATTTGAATCTAAATTCTATTTACAAAACTATCAAACACTTTAATCAGTTATATTAGATACGGATTCAAAGGAAATTTGACTGTCAAAGGTTAATTTGGTTTCATGTAATCTCTTTTCTCGCAAACACACTTCTCCCACTTGTGACCTATCACTTGCATGAATTGAACAGCAGGAAATGCCAAATATGGCATATGTAAATTAGAGAGGTCAGGTCAACCAGCGATGACTGTCAACTTCAAAGTATTGTTTCACGAGTTGGTATAGTCTTTTGACTGTAAATGTGCTCACTGAGCAAGTTGGAAGATGATATTAGTATCTCAACTAGTCATGGAAAGTTAACAGTGAAGAGGACTTCTGTAAAAAATCTGAAGATTTTGCAGTGTGATGACAGTAAAATACCATATTTATGGCACTGATGTTATAGAGGTTTTGCATTCTCAAGAATCCTAAAGCTGCATGCCTCTAGAGGTGTCTACAAATTAGAAACTGAGATCAAGTTTTACATGTCCTTGACCTTTGACCAAACCTTCACCTTTTGAAAGCAGGACCCTTTCCTCGATAGGGCATATACCAACTTCAAGGATAAATGCCTTTTGGAGAAAGGTGAACCACAAACTTTTACTCCAGTTTCTCTCTCATAACCTTTGACCTTTTGGAAGATGTTCCCGGTAGAAAAATTTCTTTTCTCAATAACCTGTGAGGTAGACATTAACGCAGTTCCATTTCAACAGGTGTATGATAATTTTGAATGAACTTTAGAACAGTAACTAGTTTTATTAAAAGTGAGAATGTTGCTTTACATCACAGTCAGCAGATTCCAAAGAGACAACATTTCTTGGATTCTCCATGCAGAGCTGCAGCTTCATAGGCCTTGAGGTTTCTTTAAAATTAGCAGTGAAAGGTCCTACATGGGTAAAGATTCAAGACATTCCCCAAAACATGTGTTGTTTTAATGTAAACCCACATATTTCATTACTTGGGGTGACTACTCCAGTCTATTACAACTATTGTGATAGAATTGTAGGCTTGCAAATGATATCCATAAATTGTGAAATAAATCAGCGTTTTTAAGTTCAAATTGATATCGTACAATCATAGGAAAATAATTGATAATTTGATGTATTTCTGTTCACTACTTTGATGACCTATGAAGAATGGCTGAGTGATGGTCCAGAATTGAGGGATTAAAATGTGTCTATACACTTGAGTACTGGGGTCAATGAATGCTTATAAGGGGCCCTAGGCACTAAATGGGTGTCTCAGGGCAACCACTGTCCCGACAACAAACAAAATACCACGTATTTGTGATAAATACTTTATGCTTATTAGACATGGGGATTTTCTTGTCTGAATCACAAGTTAATGACTGAGCGAGGCAAAATCGGACATGGACTGTTTAAACAATGACTGCCTTACTGATAAGAACAGAAATATCAGGTAACTGTTATATAAATATACATACTTGAATTAATGAAATTATTGGGACTTACAATGGATATTGAATGCCTCCATTCTTATTTATTATACAAAAATCAGACACTCTATTTTGCTTCTGGTAAGACCCTGAAAATAATAATTTCAATCTGGCAGCCATATTTGATATAGGTTCAATATTAAGTGAACATATTGAAGACACACTGTCACTGAGATCATAGATGAAAACTTTCAAAACTTACCTCCTCTTTGCACAGATGAAACCAGAGTAGCATAAGTGCTGAATATTACACCTTCCTTGAAGTCTGAAGGGAGACCCAACACTCTGTAAAATACAAACGTAGAATAAGGCGGCATCATCACAAAGTCTGCCGTATGTATCGTTTTTATTTCCATTTCCAAAGAAAAAAAAATCCTTAAATATTCCACGTCCCGAACACACGACCCCAACAGTGAAATGCTACAGTACTTACAAACAATGCGATCCAATGTAGCATGCAGTTACTTCCCTTTTCATGTATTTGAAGGCCCCCTTGAAAGCCCCCTTATTCTAGGTACGAAAAACTTGCCTTATACACAGCGATATACGGATTCTTACTCCTTCGTACACACACCCCCATCCCCCAAAAAGCGGCCTGCCCAATATTTTCAAAAGCCATTGCCAATTCTTATATTTTTTTAAGCCTAAAGCAAAGTAGGCGATTCCTTCTAACTTCAAATGCTTTCTATGCCTCCGAGTTAAAGAAGTCAAAGATTAAAGATTTCACTTGATTCTAATGTTACATTGCATAATATTTTTTAAACTCTCCTTTATATTTCCGTAACAAAATACAAAAGAAATGATAAACTATTCATGTATTAATGTATGCTACATTGAGTAATTTCCAACACACTCAGCAATATTCCAGCTGAATGATGGCAGTCTGTAAATAGTTTAGTTTGGATCAGACAACCATTGCTCAATATTATGTGCCAACTCCTATGGGTTCCATCTCTCTTTGTCTACAGTGCCAATCACCTCCAGTAAAGTTGGTTTTTAATGCACTTTGCCTGCACTATGATAATGCACCCCTTACATTAATTGTTGACAAGTCCAAAGTATTTTGTATGTTAGTATTACTTTACACTCTGTTGACAAACCTGTCAGTTGCTTTGAAACATGTTATTTATATAACTGGATAAAGTACTCAACACCTGTAACAGAATACATAAATATTGAAAATAAAAATGACATTGCATAGATAAGTTCATTATGATTGAGGGATGAAGCTTTTGCAAATCTGTTCCCTGAAACCTTGAAGTTGTTTTGATAACACTGTAGGCAAAGTGCATTGGACCAAATGAAAACTGTAAATCTAAAATCCTATGTTTGTTGACAATGCCATTGCATGGATACGTTCATTACGGTGTGGGGATGAAGGTTTTGCTGTTGTGTGCCCTGAACCATGAAGTTGTTTTCATAACACTGTAGGCAACAGGAGAAGTTAGCGTCACCAAGCATGACCCCCCCCCACCAATTGGGGCGTGTCATCTTCTACCCGATATTATACCCACAGGACATTTTAAAATGCTAACAAAGACAGCCACCTAACAACACCATGTGCCTCACCTAGTTTCTCTGTCCAGCTCCTGACAACCGTCAATCACCTTAATGTAACATCCAATGTCAGACAGATCTCTGGAACATACAATGCGGTTACTCACTCACAATTATTCAGCTGCACAGTTTCAATCACAATACAAGGAAAGTCTGGGGGCAGTTAGTTTTGTGAGTTTCAACATTAAAAACACTGATGAACTCCCTAATTGACTGAATTTTACTGAAATTAAATTTATTGAAAATACATCTTACTTTTCACTGATTTGATACACACAAACCAACTGTTCATGGTTACAGTTATGTAATAATGTTCAGTAAGAAGTTCTAAACACAACAAGATAATAGATTACCTCATTAACCAATTGATTTCAAAACTAGAAACCAAAACAACTACTATAGATAATAGTCCTGACAATTTTCTACTGTTTCACAAACACAAACAAACAAACAGTGATGCAAGGAGGCATCAGTACAATTAAAATGTTAAAAAGAAATGTTTGGAACAACAGTTCATATCATTCACTCTTCAGTCAGTTAATCTGGCTCTCTATATCTTTGGCAAAATGAAAGTGAAGTGAAGTGACCAGAATTACCCAAATAGTTATATATGCGCCTTGATATATGCCACAGAAGCTTGACAAAACAAAATAGACAGTCTTAAGAGCAATAGCCTCTAACTTTCTCCATGTGCAGATCTAATATTTGTTTCTGAAATGTGACCTTGACTTTAATTTTTTCAAACAGATAAAAAATACCTTCTAATGTGCACTTAATCAACCTTTCAGATCTTTCTGGCATATTACCCTTTTACCAGGACAAATTCGAGAACAGTTGCAAGATTTCAGTTTTTAGCAGCTACATACAACAGCCCGACAATTGCTACAATCAGTGCCCACAAGTTTTGACTAAGCCAAGTGTCGGTCTTGGCTAATAAATTCAAGAGCCAGGATACAATACTCCCTATAATACCATGAAGTGCAGATGCGGCTTTCCCAGCGAGCTTTGCTAGTGCTTCTCCTAATGCCTATAAATGCTTTTTATCCACTCTTTTACACCATCCTTATCACTATGCGGTGTGCCGCTGCCTGTACCACCACCTCCAGTTAACACGAGAGCCAAAGTTGATATAATGAATCCCAATGTGGTTAAAATACTGCTAATGTTTATCCCCCGTTCTCTGAACAATGTTTTAATTTTTTTGGCCAGTGTAGTATCATCATTGAGGACTTGATCAATAGTTTCTCGAATTCGACTGATTTGTGATTTCATCTTCTAAGGTATGCAATCTTTCAGCAACACGGCGTCTGAATTCATCATTTGCCTGTGTAAGCTTTGTTTTCTCATAAGCCATATGCTTGTCGAGTTCATCTAGCTTGGCTATATTATTGATGAGTGATTGGTAGGAATTATTAGAATTATTATTACAGAGATCACAAAGCCGAGATTTCTTCTAGCACAGAATTTACTTTTTCTGAAAATTACAGAATGATACAATGTAATTGAATGTATCCATTATTCACTGTCATGACAATACATGTAATTAAACATGCTGAAGTACTCTTTGATAATATAATTGCAACACAGCAATAGCATGATACCTTACACTGTAATACAATGACTGCTCCCTTGCTACGTGCAACTTTGAAAATGTCATGTTTACACAAAATATGAAAATAAAGCATTTACACTGACCATGTGGGCAGTATGTAGTTTTCTAACACAATTAATAATCTCAATAACACTGGTTTTTATGACATAAAACTTGCTATATATGAAGATTTTCCTGCAATAGTGGGCACACCTCTACAACGAAAATAGGATACACACTATTGCATGTGGCTAAATAATTCAACTTTCCAATAAATGTAAGAAATTGACTGACAACAGCTTATGAAATGCCCATAAATCTTAATATTATCTCATATTCATGTTTTCTGTACCTGAAGAGTGAATCTCGGCCATGTAACACATCTCAACAGTTGAATTTCCGCACTTTTCAAACTCTCTAACCATCGCGGGTCACCCGCTTGCAGTAAAAAAAAAATACTCAAGGGAGCATTTACACACCGCTGTCTATAGCTGGAATATTGCTGAGTGCGGTGTTTAACAACAAACAAACATTTGTTGCGCCCCGAGGATTGTTTGGAATAATATATGATGTTAACTAAGAGCTAGGTTGCACCCGACTTATTATGTGCTATATGATCAAGCTAATAGATCCATCTATAGAAAGAGCTGTATTTCATTCGTCGTGTTGCATAATGTTATGAGTGAGTGAGTGAGTATGATTTTACGCCGCTTTTAGCAATATTCAAGCAATATCACGGCGGGGAACACCAGAAATGGGCTTCACACATTGTACCCATGTCGGGAATCGAACCCGGGTCTTCAGCGTGACGAGCGAACGCTTCAACCACTAGGCTACCCGACCGCCCCGCATATATAATAACAAGTAATAACATTATGATCATACTGATGATGTGTTAGCATTCTCCATAATGTAATCATAATGTTTGCAAAATGGTTTTTCATTTAAAATATGTACAGAGGCATTTTGCACCATGTGTACTAATTGTCTGGAATATTATTTGACTCTAACTTGTTTAATTTCTGTGACTATAGGTGCATAGAGGCTTTTCACTGACTTTTTTGCACCATTCTGATACAATAGATTACATGTATTTTCATGACAGTAAATGATGGATAGTAGTATAGGCAATGGGGATTATGGCTAACTTCCACTGGAGCCAGATTTAAAAACCTATACCACTACTACAGAGGGAATTTTTTATGTGTAAAGGCTGATGCGATTCAACGATCGTTATGACATTAAACTAAATTGTAATGAAAATATTCTCTATTATTTTTACTCATATATGTATACCATTATTTTGAACAGAGATATTCAACACTTTTACTAAGTTCTTCGTTCATTTTACTAGGAGACCAGACTATATGCTGTTCTTGGTAATTGGAAAGAAACAATTGATTACCGTATTTGGTTGGTTTGACATCACTGATATAATATATACCTTGTGGTAATTCTCTCCATTTGATAATTTTGTAATTGGTTTGTAATTCTCCATTATTATATATTTATGTAAGCATTCGTTTAAATGTGATCCAACGATAGGAAGCAATCTATTTTTAATCTCCAACAAGTTCTTTGGTTTTGGCACGGAATAATTGACGCGCTTGTTGTCTCCCCTGTTCTATGATCTTTGTTTTCTCGTCTTCGCAAATACCACTGGTCTTACAAGAATTTGATCGAATCTCCTGCTTCATTACGTTGTATTTGGTGGGTTCTGACAGCACTAAACAAAACTCTTACAATTAGCCATTGCTGTTGAAATATGGTCCTCAATGCTGTTCAACTTCGGCGAGTATCCGAATATTATCATGTTTTAATGTTTCCTTTTGCAACTTACGAGAAATGAATTTTATCGCTATTCCTGCCAGTCCTGAGAGTCGAGAGCATTCACAGCTCTGCGATACTTTTAATACAATCCAAGTCTCAACTCCCTCTCCTTATCTATTCGATGTTTTATGTCGCTTATTTGATGTAGACCTGGTAATATTTCGAAGGCATCTTCTGGTGCATCTCCAAACAAGACTTCAATAATAAGTGTAGAAAGATCAGGTATCGCACTCAAGTTATCTTTAATATCATTGAATTCAGTAACCAAATTTAAACTAACATTTTTTACTGCCGGACGACTAATTAACATATGACCTCGGTTTTCTGGCAGGGGAGAGACTAACACACTTTTTCGTTTTGATGGGATATAAGCCCCGAGTACGATCCCACTATTTATTATCTTAGTTAAATTATGTGCCTTACCCATCATCACATAAGGTGGGTTAACCCTTTCGCCCCGACTGCCCGATTTATCGGGCAGGATAAACCGTGTCCCAGGACCCGGCTGCCCGAAATATCGGGCAGCATAAGCCGAGGCCCAGAACCCGGCTGCCCGATAAATCGGGCGGCGCGAGCGTGTTTACAAAATCGCTCTTTCTACTTCCTTTCTCGTGTGTAATCTCGTTCTAAATATGGAAACGAGATCTACACGTATTGACACGTCATTCGATGGAATTTCCCCGTCTTTTTGGCGCGAAAATCGCGGGTATGTCACCTGTTTTCGCGACAGGTATTTTTCTCGCTTGAATCGTAAATCAAGCGTAATGGCGGCCAACTACGATTCGGATAGCGATCAGATGATTAACAACGACTATATCGGGAATAATAATGTGTTTGAATTGAATAATTTACGCGAAGGGGAGAGGGAATTTCGCGAATATTTTCGTGAAGATTTTGACGGTTTCGACGAGGTGTCCCCCCCCCCGCCAACTTTCGAGAATGGGAGTGGCAGAGGGACACACGACAGTGGAGACATGAGGGATTTTGAAGAGGCGACCGGATTCAAGAATATATATTGACACGGTGAGTGAAGAGTCGTGCTATTGATTTTTTCCAACTGTTTTACAATGATTCTGTGTTTGAACAGATTATCAGTGCGACGAATGAGAATGCAGCCTACACGTGAACGAGCGATCACAACAACAACAAAGGTGAGTGGCATGACGTATCTGTTTCTTTTTTAAAAAATTTATTTTTCTGATCGCAATCCGAATTGTAGTTTGCCGGTTTGTCGTATGTCCTTATATTTCGCTCAATTTGAATAAAATTTATTTCCATATTCATGTTTGTTTTCTTGTTTTTTACATCTTAATTTAAATTTTAGTAACTGTAATGATTATTTATTTATTAATTGATTTAATAAAGTACTGATTTAATTTATTATGCAATTGTAAATAGCAGTGTATTGTAAATATGTTATCACAACTTGTATATTTGCAGAACTTGAATTTACGATCTTTCCGTCCTTTTACAATGTTTCCCTCTTCAGATCAATCTGTGTTATCTTCCCTGTGATGTCATTCTTATAGTAGCTGTGGTTCAATGTTCAGATAATGTGATAAATAACTTTTTAAAAACTTAAATACTTAATTTTTGTTTCAAATCCTGAAAAAGGACCAAATAAATCAAATATTTGTGTTTTTACCTGTGTTAACGAGTTTACCTGCGTTAACAAGTTTACCTGTGTTAACGAGTTTACCTAAGAGGCTGTAAGTGTATCATAAGTAATATGTGACATCAGTATAGAAAACAAAGTCAGTACCAAGAGTTGTAAACTTGTTTATTTGTTTACAGATGTGCATGAAGAGAATTTACCTGTAACACCTGGGATTACCTGTGCCGTCCAAGATGACAAGACCACTGTGTTATGTTTACCTTGTATCTGTGATTTATTTTTGTGATTTGTAATACAATTTGAGCCAAAATTCATTGTCTGTTTTCATTTTTTCAGTGTTTTCAAGTTTTATTTCACTTGTAAACACCTGTAATTAGAAAAATAACAAAGGTTAGAGACAATAACAACAAAGAATATTAAAGTATACTTAATCCTCTTTACAATGGTATATGATAAATGTATATTAAAAGCAAGTTTCTGGTAGAAAAAGTGCATCAAAAATGATAGTGTGATTTTCCAATAATACTGCCAGGGAGGCCAGTGTACAGGCCTTGTCAGTGTCAGGGACTGCAGGGTCTCAAGGGACATAACTCTGGGGCAGCCAGTGATGAAAGAGTTAATGACGATATTCAGTAGCCACTCGATTTTTGCTTCAATCATAGTCCATTTATTATCCTTGTTGCGAGTAAGATTGTATGAAGTGTTTTTATTAAGTCTACTAACGTTGACATCACTTAAATCTCCTAGATTACCTGTGAATGCAACTTCTTTCAGCTTGTATACATTATCTTGTAAGTGTAAAGCATTTAACTGTGTCTCCAAGATCGGAAAGCGCAATTGTATTACATTGTCTGAGTGTTCCAGGGCCTGATGAATCAACCATTATTTATAATATGGCGTGTTACACTCAAGTATCCTGTATGTACAGGTTGATGTTTTACATCTAATACAGAAATTTTGAGGTCTGAAATAATACCCCTCTTTAATTTTTTATATTGTAATGTTGAGAAAGATTCTGTTCTACCGCTATTTTTCATCTTTGACTGGAATAGCTCTCAGTAGAGTTAAAGGACTTTCTAGTTGAATATTATCGGTTGTACTTATCTGATCAAGATGGATGCACAACTCTTTATAGGGAACTAAATAGGGTAATTTAACTCCATGCCTTGGTCTGTTGGGTGGTATTATTCCCGTTTCACCTTCAAATCCAAGTGTTTCTGCTAAAGATCTTGGCAAGAAATACTTTCTCTTCTCCAGCGCTTAATTTCAGCATCCCATTTGACTCATTATGTGTGAGACTAATTCCATTAGGCTTAAAAATTTCATCATTGAGTGAGCATACGCTGGAATACCCATCAGGTATAACAATGCCAGTGTGAGCAATACCTATTTCACCTATCAAAAATCTATTATTTTCTATCACATCATTTATATTAGTCCATTATTTGAACTAAATAAGTCTGTTTTATCATTTCACATGTACTATCAGATTAGACGTATACTTAATTAGTGCCCCATTACCACAGGTTCGAGCATGGAATTCCACAAATAATCCGTACAATAAGTGGGCATTCGAACGTATTTGTCAGGAATTTAATGTTTCTAAGAGTAAAGATTGGCGTCTGAGTGGAGCTAACCACGGTCTAGGTATTCAGTACGCTGGTGCACACTCTGTTAAATGTTAAAAAAATCAGCGATGATTTACTGAAAAGAGGACGGCTGCTTCCGAGCTTTGCTCTCTCAAGTAACGAGTGGAGAGATGATCGTATGAACTTTAAGGGTGCTGTTGCTTTCACCGTCCAAAAGGTTGAGCAACCATCTGGAAATGCTTGGAATGAATTTCTTAATGATAAAACAGAAAATAATGTTTCTAACCCAGGAGTTGTAAGAGTTAATGAATCAATAAGAACTTATGTATGGGCAATTCTTGGTGCACAATCGCAAACACGAACGGCGCTCGATGCGCAAAAACAGTTTATTGCAAACGTAGAGGATGCTATTAATTCACCCGTTGACATACCATCTTCTATAAAACGTTATCAAGATGTATTACAGTACGCTGAATCCAAAGTAGACTACGTTTATGCTCCGGGACTATACATGTCTCCGAGTAATATGGAACTTAAGATCGGGCAAGTGATCGGTTATAATAATAAAATTGTTATTGCTTACGATCAGCAAAAACCAGGTATAAATTCAGATATTAACACCGAATTAATAACGCACACAAACACAGGTGAAACGGGAATAGTCAAGCCACAGATATCTACTGACGCTCCAACTAATGCACAACCACAAGTGCCACCACATATTGCAGCTAAAAATCGACAACATATCGTTGAAAAAACAGAGCTTATAGTAGGAGGAGTCGCGGCTGGTTTACTCATGATTTGGATAAATTGTTCTTAATGAACTGATTTGGATAAATAGTCTTTAGTGGATACGTACAACAGACCGGCAATTGCTACGATCAGTGCCCACAAGTTTTGACTAAGCCAAGTGGTGGTCTTAGCTAATAAATTCAAGAGCCAGGAAACGATACTCCTTATTATACCGGGAAGTGCAGACGCGGCTTTCCCAACAAGCTTTCCCAGTGTTTCTCCTAATACTTTTAAATGCTTTTTTATCCACTCTTTTACACCATTTTTATCACTAGGCGGTGTGCCACCTCCTGTACCACCACCACCGGTTAACGGGAGAGTCAAAGTCGATATAATAAATCCCAATGCGGTTAAAATACTGGCAATGGTTATCCCAAGTTCTCTGAACAATGTTTTAATTTTATCGGCCAGTGTAGTATCATCGTTGAGGACTTGATCGATAGTTTCTCGAATTCGACTGATTTGTGAACGAAGTGCCTTTCTATTACTGGAAGGCGCTTCGAGGCAGGCCGATCTCTTGTCTTCTAAATTACGCAATCTTTCAGCAACGCGGCGTCTACTGAATTCATCACCTGCCTGTTCAAGTTTTGTTTTCTCAAAAGCTATATGCTTTTCGAGTTCGGATAGCTCGGCTATATTATTGATGAGTTCTCCCCGTATTGTTTACATTGCCTTGTCAAGGCCTCGTAATTGCCTTATATTGTACTCCGAGTACCTGTAATGTGGAATTATCGTAGTAGGTATCCAAGATTTCTCCGAGGCCAGCTTCGAGCTTTCTTCCAAATTATCTTTATCTATGTACTGAGTTCAGTACGCACAGTACACAGTAGTATTCTTCGCGGAAAGTTTTTCTCATGAGTAGTCTACAAAACCTAATTCATTACGAACAAAGTTGATGCCATGTTTACTGGCTATCGTAGACAAGGCTAGGGGCTTACGAGTATGAGAATTCATAAGATCAATATCCGGACAGCCATGCAGTCGCAATATTCCTTTACTATCTATCCTAAACTTTGAATAGTAACGACCAATAGGACTATCTTTTAAGGCACCGTTATAATCATTAACGGTTGATTGTAAAAGTTCATCGTTAAGATTCATAAAGCTGGTTTCATCAGTACCCTCTTCGATTGTACTAGGGTTATGAAAGTTATCTAGATTAAAATCATCCATTTTTATATTAAACATAAGGTTACATAATTTCAATATAACAATGTCTTCACAATACGGACGCAAGTTAAACCCCCATGTAGACTTCAAGATCCATTAGGGGTCAAAGCAATTCGCCAGTCTGTTGTAACTAGAACTAATTACCCGAGTACCATTGATCAGAATCAAACACTTCTGGTTCGCTTTCCTAATCTCGACGCACATGATGTGTTAGTTCCGGGAATTGCACGACTATCATTTACAATTATTTTGAATTCTACCGACGCTAGCAGGGAGCTCGTTTAGAACATAGGTCGTGCAATTGTTAAGAAAATTAGCGGCAATGAAGATTTGAGTATTGACGACAGCGATGTATATTTCTGTTACATGGGTCTCGGGAGAACGGCTAAAGAACGGGAAAACTTACAGTACCAAGGTATTTGTAATCAGATCACATTGAGACTGCGTGTAGGTGCTGATAGTGGTAGAAGATAAGGCCGTTGCTGATGCATTAGTTAACCGATTCTATATTCCGCTCGACTTTGATTCCACTCGACTTTGAATTACTAGATAGTCACATGCCCTTCTACCAAGCATCCCAAGGTGATAGGTTAGAATACGAACTCACTTTTAATGACTACAGCAGAGTAATCAAAGCTACTGAAGATCCTAGTAGCTATTCTATTGAAAATATCTCACTGGAGTATGATATGATAACAGATCCTGAATAAGCCAGACAAATTCGTAACCAGTCTACCAGTAGTTTAGCCATTTTGTACGATCGCGTGCTTCGACACCGAAAGATCACCAGGAACAAAAGAGATACGGCGTGGAATATCAATCTAAACGTCCCAGTGAGATAGTTGAAGGGTATTTTAATGTTGTTCGATGACCCCTCTGAAGCATTTGCAAGAGATACCGAGAAGTTCTACAACCCCAAGATTACAAAAGTAGAATTGACTATCGAGGACGTGCCGAATCAACTATATAGTCAAGGCATGCGAGCATATACACAGTGGGATGAGATTAAAAATCTCCCTTCTATAAAACGAAGCCCAGAAGTTAACGCGGTCGTGAAAGATCTGTCTCTCGGGAATGTATCTATGGCTGAATTCCTTACCACGAAGTATGCGCTATGGCTCGACATGCGAACCACGGACGATGACCAACTACACGGCAGTCGGCGGAGAATAGAAAATGCTAGCGAGGGTGTTACTATCATGATATAACATTTATACTAAGTTTCCTATAATAATTAGATCCACATCAAGTGCTTTTATGACTGATCATGGTGTAATATTTATACATCATTTCATATAATTATAGTTTAGCAAGTAATACTTATCATCAGGTAAAATCCATATATAAAATATCAGTAGTTTCAGTTATAGCTTTTTAGATAGATGCTAGCCTAAGGTAATGGGAGCGCAACTCCTAGACATACTATTCAATAAGACAAGAGTTATGTCTACATAGTTTAATAGATTTGAAGCTTTTAGATAAATGCTAGCCTAAGGTGTCAAGATCCCATCTCCCAGACAAAAGATATGTCTACATAGTCTTATAGATTACCTTGCACTATTTTATTTAAGTAAATCTGTCATCACCTATATTAGAATAACATTCAGCAATTACTTCAATTTAGACTCATTAAGGATTAGCCCCAATACAAGCTCGTCTATAGGGCATTAAGGATTAGCCCCCATACAAGCTCATCTATAGTGCATTAAGGATTAGCCCCAACACAAGCTTGTCTATAGTGACACCATAATCTCTTTCAAAGCATCCAGTAAATATGTCAACAAGATTAGTGCCAGTCCAACAGGATTAACAGGATTAAGTATTCCCCTCTGTCTAGCCATTCATTTAGCATAGGGCACAACCGTGTACCAACCAATCATATTCCATTTTATTGTTCTAATTTCTATTAAATACATACAGAAACCACATGTTAGGGCAGAGAAGGGGTTTGACTCTCTTACCAAGCAGACCTCACTCCCACAGCCCAGAGGGTTGTACCGACTCTCTGTGGCACCCTCAGCTATTTTCTAAGATATTGTTAATTGCTCATTGTTAATTGTTCTTGTAAATATAATTGTGATTAGTCTCCTGTGACTCCGGCTCTTTGCTGACTAATTCCCCAAGAAAACCAGCACGCCATTTGGATGGTTTTGTTCGCCCATAACAGTCCATGATAGTACTATACAGATAACGAAGCACCAGGAAGCGGCTGGTAAATTAAACATATATTTGTACGTGATTATGGATGCACAACTTAATATACAGAATGGAAGATTCGTGCAAGCAATCTATTAATAATCTGTTACCTAAAGAACCGCACTGCGCTATCATCAGCGGGCAAACTGGGTGCGGAATAAACAGCTTTTATTCTAGATATTTTACAAAGTCATTATCGGGATGTTTTCATCCATATTATTATTCTGTGACCGACTAAAAGCGTTAATAAAACATACCTATCGGGAGATTGGGTAATGAATGATCCCGAGGTGTACAAAGTTGATCCGGGCGATCGTTTACAAGACTGTTTACGAGTATGTCACGAAAAATACAAAGGAGAATCAACCCTTTTCATAATAGAAGACTGCAGTGCGAGTAAAGAACTTACCAAGAAGAAAGATATGCACGTTTTTTTATTTAGCATTCTGACGGCATACTCAGCATAGCATTTGAGCAGACCAAATGGGTAGCCCTGTTTCATTGCAAAGACCGAGATTCATTTGAGGAATGTCTACGCACAAATGATGTTATTTATACCAAGCTCGAACAAGATAAAGTCAGAAAGCTGTTAGCGGAAACGAAGCATTGTAAACTCGTATTAAAAACCGATCAACCAGCTGCTTATGCAATTGCTTAGCAAAAATATAGCAAAAATAGCAACTGCTAAGCAAAATTATAGCAACTGCTAAGCAAAAATGTAGCAAATTTTAGCAAATATAATAAAAATATAGCAAATATAGCAAAAATATAGCAAAAATACGATAAATTGAACATTAGCGGTTATAATGTAATAATGTGGTTTGAAATCCTCATTCTTTCGCAACAGTTTATTATTTCAGGCTGTATTGGATATGCCATTTTCCATTATGTTAGACTTAAATATCTCCTTAGGTACTACATTATGGAATGCGACGAACTCATCGAACAAAGCTCAATGAACCAGATCAACATGCAGAAGAACATACAGATAAACATAGAGAAAGACTTGCTGCTTTGGTAGCCGGTGGAAAATGTTCCCAATATTTTTGGGAAAATTATACCACTGAAAATAATTGATAACATGACCGATGAAGAAATTAAAAAACTGTACACACGTTACGAGTCTAGACTGGGAGCTACCATGACTAAAACAATAGGTTTGGCTATGTTGCAACTACACACAGTCGTAGCTAGTACGTTTCTTCCTATCCCGGCAGAACATCGCCCATATTTATGCGAATCTCTCGAGAAAGACCCATTCATCGAACACGCTATAAGCGCAGTAAGCTGTGAGTTTTATCATAGATACGAAATGTTCTTAGCTCCAAGGTAACCAAGGCTTCAATAACTAGCTAAGTATTTAAACATAAGTGCCCACTTACTAATAATGGGGACTCAAGTGACACCACAAAAGATTGTGGAAACACAATCACAACAAGTGAACGAGGAAATAACCCCGATTGTTAAATCACAACAGATTGTGGAAACACAATCACAACAAGTGAATGAGGAAATACCAGCGATTGCGAAATCACAAGCCAGAGTGACTAAGAATCCTTTGAAAATCACAGCTGGGAGGAAGGGTGCGCTAGCGAGGAAGGCAAAACTAATACACAATACTGAACATAGTCGTCCGATTAAAACTTGGGCTCCCTATGTACTAGGAGTTGTTGCTATAGCGGTGGTATGGTTGTTTTATAAGACCGGAGAAGAGAAAACGTCACCCACGATTACACAACAAGAAGTTCAATTAGAGGTAAGCCCTCATATAATGTTATAATGACTACTCCACATACAGACGGTAAAAATGTTGGTAAACGCAACGTATCATTTAGCGGTGGTCAGCGGTTTGGCCATTGGCTATGCTCGAATGGCTAAAATGATTACTAAAGCCACACCACTCAAGCTAGATTTTAATGGTTATGATATTGGTATGATGGTTCTTGATATTGGATTGGCTATGGCAACAAAAGATATGCTCATCAAACAAGGACTTATCCCAGAAGACATAATGAAGTAATTAAACATTTGAATATTTTATATTATTGAACATTTGAATATTTTATATTTATATAAATATGGCAACAATTGCGATGATGGTCGGTGGAGCTATTGTTAATGCTCTAGCTTTTTCGGGGAGTAATTATTTATTTTCTACTCTGAGGGAATCAAACGCTAAAGAAGTTGAAGAGGAGCATAAACGACATAATAAAGCATTAGAACAACTCTAAGCAGCCCAGTCACAATGGGCCAGGCACAGAATATTAATATTAGATTTTATTAATGATGAACTGCGTAAACAAGGACATTCAATTCAAACGTTAAAGGATGTTGAATCTGCCATACACGAATACTTCCTTGTTTATGGAAAGAAACTTGACCCAATACCGAGACCAACAATAAGTCAGTTTTATACACCGTCAGAGGCTCAGAAAGACCGCGAGATAGCATTTATAATGTTTGGGTTATCAGTCATTGTAATTTTCAGTTATACAATGACTACACATAAACCATGATCTATCAGCCATGTCACCCTGACTGCTAATCTTTAAATAACGCTGACTGGCTGTTCAGCTGTAAGTAACCCTGACTGCTAATCTATAAATAGCGATGACTGCTAATCTATAAATAGCGATGACTACTCAGCTATAAATAGCGATAACTGGCTGACTGCTTATGGTAAGCTGGGCAGGACTCGGCTGATGACATGCATTTAGACAAATGATACTAGAAGTGTATATTTATCACAATGGCGAGAGGCACATCAAGATGTAAATTCATACGCATGGGCCAATCACAAATTTGTGGAAAGAGCTGTATGTTGGATTTTTTGTGGAATCCATTCCATTGCAATTAGAAAAGGGCATATTAATTATTCGTGTTCTGTTTGTGGGATTGGGGTCAAAGGTAGTTACTGTTTATGTATGAAACATGGTGCTGACAAGAAACGGTTTCAAATTATTTATGAGAGGAAAAAGGCTTACCGAAATAAGATAAATAGATTGGGTAGAATTAAAACCAATAAGAGATTAGTTCACATGTATTTATACAGTGATGCCTCGCTACAATGCTACCTTCGGGGTCCAAATAATTGGTGAGCGTTATAGATCATCAGCGGTTTAATGAAGGTCGAGTCGTAGGTGGTAGATGACCAACAAAATAGTATACATGATCTGCCTACCTAACACGATCTACCTTGCAAGTATTAATATGCGCTTTAAAAACAACAACAACAGCACATCATATCCCTTCAGGTGAATAAACAGGTAGATCTATAACAAACTTGGTCAATATAAGAATGTAATTTGATATAAAACATCACTAGACATGATGATTTACCATTTAAAATGTATTTCCTGCTCTATAAGGTATTCTTTTATATGCCGAGATTAAGATTACCGTGTGTATTTTCTCGTAAACTAAGCTGGAAATAGCAATCAGCTGTGCACGCGTCTCCTCCCAATCTACCGGTTATTCAGTTAAAACGTACCCAGTGATACCACTTTAACTCTTTCAACACTAGTCAACCAGAAGTGTTTACTGCTGGGACACCGAGTTCCCAGAGACTCTTGTGTGATAGATGAAGCCAGCATTTATCAAAGAAAATATCTGCTTGTAAAATATATTTGCTATTACATGTTATACACCATTTTAAAGGTCTGATCCTATGGTTTATAAATATGAAAGTTATATTTTTCACAATATTTAAAATAATGCACTTACAACTTAATTAAGTTTGTTGTAAATAGAAAATGTAAGCTAACATGTTGTTAACATCCAGATTAAGGACCAAGGAAGCGAAAACTTGACGATTTTCGGCAAATATAAGACTTAATAAAATCCACTTACCTATTTCTGTTTTATTTTCATTGTTTACGTAATTGGAAAATCATTTTAGAAAAGAATTATAAATAGGTTCTGTCATCACCCATTTCCTGAAAACCGCGGCTGTCCGCTCAGTTACATGAAGGAATACCCCCGTTTTCGAGGCTTTGTATGAATAACACGTTCGTCGAAGAATGGCATATGACACATCGCTGGAAAGCTTATTCCTTCATCTACAAGCTCGTAACATCGCCTGGTTTTTTATATTTTTGCATTAAACATCGTGTCCGAGCCGAGAATTCAAGGCGACGAAAGCCGAGATGTCATTTGACTTAAATTACACGCGATCGCACGAAAAGATGGAAATAATAACTTAGATGTAAGTTTGATTACTTTTAGATATATCTTTCTTGATTTTATTCATTACTTTGTATAATATATTTAAAGATTTCTTTAAAACGTCTTTATTTTGCTCTTTGACATGTTCAATGTGGATCCGTTGTCGAATGTGTGTCCAAGAATTTTATTTTCAATAACATCGCGGGAAATAGTGAATAATTTTTTAATTTATCGATAAAAAATGATAAATTGAAATGGAATACGTATTTCAGACATTGTGAAATGTGATAGGTTTAATAACTGAATGATATTACAGGTAGATCCATAAAAATATATACTATTTTGACGTGACTACGGCTTGGCCGGAAAACCGGCCTACGGTGTCTTGGGACTTGATGCTTCTTGGCCTGAAAACCGGCCTACGGTTGAACATGTCCACGTCTTTTTCCGTGTCATACTTCACAGTAGACACCACATCCGACTGTACCCTTCTGGCCTCTTGGCCACATGTTGATTTGTTTGTTTGTTGTTTAACGCCACACTCAGCAATGTTCCAGCTATATGTCGGCAGTCTGTAAAATAATCGAGTCTGGTCCAGACAATCCACTGATTGACATAATGAGCATCAATCTACGCAATTGGGATATGATGACATGCATCAACCAAGTCAGCAAGCCTGACCACCTGATCCCATTAGTCACCTCTTATGACAAGCATAGTCGCCATTTACGGCAAGCATGGGTTGCTGAAGACCTATTCTACCCGCCACCTGTTGAGACTTGATTAGCTGCTCACTGAGGGAAATTGATGGGGTGGACCTAGGCTTGCTTAATCTTGGGTCTTCGAAGGAGACTTTCCCTTGGAACAAGGTTGCTTCTGTGACAGGAGTGTAGGGGCTGCAGTCTCACTAATTTTCTTGATCTGCCGTCTCTTCTTAGCTTTCTTCTTTGATAAAATATCAGATATCTTGTTCAACAAGGGGACATCTTGTCTCTAGCGTACAGAGAGTGACACTTCCAACAGGAAAGTGCCTTTGAAAGGGCACTAGGCAATGGAAGACTATTATCCAAATGCCTGATTATAAATACTGACAGCAAAAATCTTCTGTTGAAAATCTAAAGATTTTCATAGTGTGATAACAGCAAAAGTATAGGATTATTGGCAATGACGCTATAGAGGTAAGGTATTCACAGGAATTATACATGATATGATACAGTATCATCTAGGGCTGGAACGATACACCAACTGTGTGATCCGATACATATCACGATACCTTGCTCACGAGTGTTTGGTGTAACAACCATTAAAGTAAACTTTTAAGGTATGAATCAATATTTTTCACTTAATGTGCAACTGTGATTGATATTTGTATCGGAAAGTAAAATATCATGAACCATCGATGCATCGGTTTATCGTCCCACCACTAGTATTATCAGATAGTGCTAACTCGGTTATAGCACACAGTAACACATAGTCCTCAAAATTTACATACATTTTTAACCAGCATTAATTACTCATATCCCCAACCAATATGACATGTCCAGTTGTATGCAAGCCATTAGCCATTGTGAACTAGGCAGCACTAAAAAAGTTATTGCTGGTGTTTCTTGCTATCTGCAGTTTATGATAGAATATGTAAACTGATTTGTGATGAGCTGTGTTATTACCTAAACAATAATGAGAGAATTAAGGGAGTTCTTACTTTACTTAGAGATCATTGAGAGCAGGGGTTATCAGTAGGTGTACTGAGAAGTACAGCACCAATCATCTGATGATCTGAGTAGTAGACTGGTGGCTCGAATGCTACAGCACTGGCATGATCAGTAAACAACAAGTCCACTGTAGCCCCAAGACAGTGAGTTGGAGTGTGAATGAGTTGAGTCATTTTCTGCACATTAAATAAATCTCCAAATTTCAGTTTTTCACTCAGATCACAGTTGAAATCCCCAGAAACTAGGACATGTTCACATTCATGCTGCTCGGAGAGATCCTTAAGTTTTGCATGAAACCAGTAAGTGCATGTGACAACCGTATCCACAACACTTTTGGAGGAACATACACACAGCAATGCAGAACTTGCCAAAAAGAAAGGAAATGTATTTAGTACTGCGAGATGAGGTTACATCACATAGCTGGACAATGTTCTTGAAACACATACACAGCAATACCATGTGTAGTGTCTCCTGTATAAACTTGATATCCTTGGAGGTTTCTTTCACTGTAATCAATGAGGTGAGTTTCTGTGAAACACAAAACATGAACTTCACCCACAAACTTATCATTCTTCACTTCTTCAAAATGAGCATTAAGTGATGGAACATTCAAGTGAGCCACCTTAAGTCCATCACCATGACTGTTCTCTACAGGGTGTGTCCAAGTGAACAGTCTTTCATTCCGCAATCTAGTCATCAATGCTTTTTTATTTACTACAATATGCTATAATTATGGTAACCCTCAACCTTCAAACCCTAAACTGTCAAAAGGCACCAGATTACCACCAGATCTATCTATGTGTCCGGTTGGGTTAACCCCCTGGATGCCACAGGGACATATATGTCCCTCCTCTACAACCCTCACTTTGAAGTCGAAAAAAAATTCAAAATACATCACCCACAAAGATACACTTCACAGTTTTAAATAAGGTTGGAAATTCCATGTTCTGTGATATCATCCACTGGCATTTTAAGCCAAGCAAAAGTACTGAAAATGACCTCTGAAAATTATGTACATCCTAAATGTCGCCATTTTTTACACATTACTAAATCCCCATTGACAGCATTATTTACAGCATGTTTTGAAATATTTGATATTTATTGAAATGAATTTTAACAAGCATGAAATACTCATATCCCCCGCCAAGATGACATGTCCGGTTGTGTGCAATGCATTAGCTCCTGTGAACTATGTTCACTGGGCCTTTTTGTAAATGGCCTAATTGCAGCAATAAAAAAAGTTATTACTGGTGTTGTTTTGCCATCTGCAGTTAATGATAGAATATGTAACTGAATTTGTAATGAGTAAGGATGAGACATATGGACAAACAACTTCTTTATTACAATTAGGAGCGATGTTTTCGGTGTAGGTTCTAACACCGTTATCAAGCAAGTGAAGTACAGAGTATGGTTGACAAGGATATATATGGATTATACAGTTGAGTAGGTTTAAGATCAGTTACACTGTTGTATTTGTAATGAGTTGTGTTTCTGCATGAAGTTAGTCAGTGAATGCAACAATTGTTTCCATGACACTTTTGGAGGAACATACACTCAAGCAATACAGAACTTACCAACAAGAAAGGAAATGTATTCAATACTGTGAGATGACTTTATGTACCAAGTTTGGTGAAGAAACATGGTACGGTTTTCTAGATCTGCTCCGGAAAGGTAGACTACCGCCATTTTCAGTCTAAGTTAAAGTCGTTGCCATGGAAACTCGAAAAATATTTTTTATAAAAATCCCAAACTATCAAAAGACACCAGTTCACCAATAGTTTGGTGAAGAAATATGGTACGGTTTTCAAGATCTGCTCCGGAAACAAGGACTACCGCCGTTTTCAGTCTTAATCAAAGTCGTTGCCATGGAAACTCGAAAAATAAAAAAAATTAAAATCCCAAACTAAAAAAAGGCACCAGTTCACAACTAGACCTATCTATGTGCCAAGTTTGATGAAGAAAAATAGTATGGTTTTGAAAATCTGCTCCGGATACGAGGACTACCGCCATTTTCAGTCTAAATCAAAGTCGTTGCCATGGAAACTTAAAAAAAAAAAAAAAAAAAATTAAATCCCAAACTATCAAAAGGCACCAGTTCACCACTAGACCTATCTATGTGCCAAGTTTGGTGAAGAAAAATAGTACGGTTTTCAAGATCTGCTCCGGAAACGATGACTACCGCCATATTGGATAGTGTTTACAAAATCGCGTTTCAGGTACACCGGTTATGAGACACCTGTAAAATCACGTATATTTCAAACTTAGCTGCGATACATACATCGTTGAATTCCTCATACATTTTAGAATCAAATGACCAATGGTCTTTGTCACCAATACAAAGTGGCTAGATGAAATCAAGCAAAATAAGTTAGGCGTGAAAACGAATGCTGTGCTCAAAAAACTGCACTTGTTCAAAATGTAAACAAAGCAAAATTCAGATTTAACACAGTGAAGCATTTTCTCCTATTTTGAAGTATCCATTCGTCTATTCGTTCAAGATATTGGCTCAACATTTTCAGAATATGCATGGGAAGAATATTGTAGGAAGAATTAGGGAATTTAAAATAAATACATTGCAATGATTTGATATTTCAACAGAAATTGTCAAAGTTACCGTCATGTGTGACGCCATGACTGACGCAAAATCACGCACAACGACAACAGTATTTATCGGAATTTCTTACTATTCCCGTTGGTTTCAATGAAAAATATAACAACAAATAACAGTACATAGATTGTCAGAATGTTTCTGATTACTTACATCTCACATTTATGTATATATGATCCCTGAATCAACGAAAGTCCCCTCGTAAAATCCTGCATACTGTTGACAGTGAACACGCCATTTTGTAAAAGTCGGTCACCGGTAGTGATGTCATACATCAACATTGTTGTACATGTTTGGTCATTCTTTTTTTTAGGTGAAGGTCCTTGAATGAGAGTGCACACGATCATTGTACCATGCTGTTTACAGTTTCAGTTATGATGTAGATTTTGCACATATTTTATACATTTTTTCACACAATTAATTTCACTTTGGATATTTGTCAATGTTCAAAATGATATCATACGTATTTGTAGGCCACAACATGTATGAACGAACCTTTGATAATCTCCTGTTTGTTTGAACATTGTTTACATAAGAATTGATAGGTTTATAGTGTCGAATACGAAATTTCTTTCCTTACAAGTGTTACAAGATACTGCAGTGTACTGTATAGTGTACTGCAGCATGTACATATTTCTTGGAATGTGTAATAGTCAATATTATAAGTTCATATAACCAATGTACATGAATAGCTGTTTCATTTTATTTTACAACTGAGAATGAATATATTACTTTAACAAAATGGATAATACTTTTCATTAAAATATATGCACACATTTCTGAAAGAATTGTCTTGGTCTTGGAATTGTTTTGTAAGTTGTATGATATTCGCCAGGTGCGCATTAGTCACGAACAATTTACGAATTATTCCTCTCGTTTTAATCAATGGGTTCATTCTTTTTTCAATATTGTGATCACAGGATATTAAACTGTTTACTTTATTTCTCCAAGAATTGTAAAAAGTATAAAAATAAAACCCATGCCATATATCCTGTTGGTTCAACCTTATATCATTTTTTAATTTGACGTTTACACGATATACAGCTTTTCCATTGGATGAGAGGTCGGTCACATGACCGCGAAATTGATGTTCATAAGTGTACGAACGACACAATTTGACGTTCATACGTTTTTTACGAGACAGTGTTCTTGAAATGACGTAAACACTGGCGGACTACTTCCACATTCCTGGGGAAACCCCTGGGAATTCCCTAGCACAAAAACATACATAAGCATTATTTCTGATCATTTAGAACCTTTAATCTTGGTCTCAGCATTTCAGTATACATTGAGAAACGTAAGAGCGTGACTGCATGATTGTCCACGAATTTCCTTGCTACGGCCCATCCTAATGAACAAACGAAAAAATGCACATCCAAACTATCGTCAGTATCAACTCAATCTGTGTCTAGGCTGACAGTGACCGTCTCCAGCAATCTACGAATTTACCTGGGTGTCTGTTCGACGCATCTTTATTCACCTTTCAAAACTAGGTCAGTTGATAAATGATGACTAACACATGTAACCGCCACAGGTTCATTAACAACTTCGGAAATCCTCCCGTCACGTTTATCGTGTCGGCCATTTTGACGTCCTGTACTTGATGTAAATGTATTACAACGCTCTGTCATTGTGACTGACTTACTGAGGTAGTTCTTTACAGACCTTTCTCATCTAATGGTGATATTATTTGAACACATGTGTTGCGTAAGATGTTTCTGAAGAGCAAGTTGTGCATCCATACGCTCATGTCACCTCTCTTTTTGGGGAACTATTTTATTCCGCAATATAGCTGGTTGCTGTTTGGCTGTCAGTGTAAACATGAAGTCACACGTACTCAATAAAATTGCATTTAGATCTTGGCCTACATCCTTTGAGGTAAGAAATTGTGATAAAAAATTGTAAGAATTGACTTTCACTTTGTGTGAGTTCATTGGAGTATGAACCTTCATAGAGTGAGGGCCAAACTGTATTAACATCGGAGCTTGCGATGACGTTCATACAGTTTGGCCCTCACTCTATGAAGGTTCATACTCCAATGAACTCACACAAAGTGAAGGTCAATTCTTAAACGATTATCCTGATAATTCTATACCAATAAAGCTTTCTTCTCATCTTGTATTGTGTAATTCTGAGACGTGATGAAGAGAAATAATAACATAATAATGAACAAATATATGTCCAATATTGAATATAATTTTGGTTGTTTTGAAATATTCATTAGGGTATTTAATTACGTTAATTGATGCCAAACAGGTGCGTGTCTTGTCCAATAAAGATACACGATAAACTATCTAATTGTTTACATACTCAAGACATTATTTACTTGGTGAAAGCAGTCATTTTATATTGTGTTGAAAAAGCATCAAATTCTGTTTTACACATCAAGATTTTCCATACCATGAACAAAAATTAGGGGAGATATATTAATCAAAATAGCAGTGTTGTCTTTCTCCGACGTTATCAAAGAGATAAAACCAGCCATGACGTCAAATAGAATGGTGTTATTTTTTTGGTATTTCATTACATTTGATGATATGGCTAGTGCTCCATTAATAATGGTGCAACATTATTCAAATTACACTTACACATTCAGGAGAATTTTGGATTCTAAGGACTAAGTTATAGGTTAGATTGGGCAATCCATTTCTCTTTTACCTCTTTTTTATGAAGTACAATTTCATCATTTCTTATGGGTTTTGTTTATAACTAAACGTATACAGTTTCAATATCGATATTTGTATTGCAATAGTTTGGTTCCTCATGAACAAAACACCACGAAAATATATTGTCCTTACCCATAGCTAATTCTCACCAAGAGACGTGAGTTACAATAAACTAGTCTTAAGCATAGCAGAGAGTAACCTCTCTGTCGCCTTTGACGTAATAGAGAAAAATCAGTATTCATCTCTTACGGCATGCTATTTTTGGCATTGAATGTATGTCGTTATACATACGCATATAACTCCATTTGATATATAGTTATGTCGTTCAGATATTAGGCAGTATTTTGTTCACTCACAATTTCTGTAAAGCTTCTAAATAAAAAAAATTGTCGCACAGTACTTTTATCGGTGTACGATTAAAAGCGGAGAAATTTACTGTTTTTCGGAACTGGAGTATAGAATTTGTTTTATTAGACTATCTGGTTATATAAACGTGTTTATTGTATATCTGGACTTATGCTGTAATATGTCTTATTTATTTTATACCAAATTTCATTCAATATTGTTTGAATTAAAGTCGGCAACATCGTGTGTGAAGTGATTGGTAGATCACACAACTCACATGTTATTTACCGCAACCACGGTCAGATTACTGGTATTTACGCCTTGAAACAAACTTTAGTTGACAAAAAATGGATACATATACAGTATCATCAGTGCCATACTCTGACTCTGAAGTAAAAATTGTCTTAATTTGTCAACATAACAATTTTCGCAATCGAAATACATGTTGCACAGGAAAAAACTACATTGACTGGTCAAAATGTGTAAAAAAACATGCGTAAAAATATGTCATGGGGATGCCTAATTACAGTTGTTTCGATGTTAGTGTCTCGTGCATTGTGCCTCACCTTCTGGAGTCTACAATCAAATCTGTAGATATTGTGAACCAAACGTGTTTCGTTCTGCCGCGCACAAAGTTGTCCATGATGATACCAGCAATCTGCAGAAACAATAACAGACAGTAAATATTAAGTATGTAGCATATTTCTCCCTCAAAATAACACAAGTTATGAGTTTTACAGGAATTTGGCTTTTCCATATAATAAATATTTTGACTGCTATGGCAGTTTGCAATTTCCTTCTTATCTTCAACATCCAAGAACACAGAGTAAAATTAGCAAGCGGATACTTGGAAGTCATCCATTATAACCTTACATCCCTTGAAGTACTCTTCCTTTCATTTTCCATTTCTATTTGTTTGAGTCTGTTTGAGAACAATACCAGTAAAATCCTAGATGGTTTTAATATTTGTATACTTATCTTGCATTACTCCTTAATGCATCTACTGCTTGTTCTTGACAGAGAGAAAGAGCTGTGAGAGGTCTTGCTGAAGAAAAAGTTGTTCCAACTAGCTGAGTGGCTAACCCTATCACACAGCTCCCATGTGACCACAGCAGTGATGATCAGCACATTACTGCTAAAAACACGAACAATGAAGGCATCGCGGGGAGGTAGCTCTGCGGTGGGTGGATCACTTTAGACGTAATAATGCAGGATAAGTATACAAATATAAAAAATATCTAGGATTTTACTAGATTTTTTAACATATCGTGCATTACTCCTTAATGCATCCTTATCCGACGGATCGGTGGAGGGCATACCTTCCGAGGTGATTTTCAAATAAATTCTCCAAAACCCTCAGCCAATTAGTGAAGGCTATGTCTGGCATCGAGTGACCATCCCTGTTTACAGGGAGGGAGAGAGTTAGGTGTGAGTGAAATCCAGGTTTTCAACGCAGTCATAGAAGATAAATGAGATAAATCCAGAGGCCTTGTAAGCCTGACGGATGATGGCTCGAAACCAGTGTGAATGTGTTACGGCCGACTTCAACCTCCGATGTCGTTGATGACAGGTATGAAGAGGCAGCGGCATTGTCCACGACGTTCCTTGGAGTGACGAATAAATTGCATAACTGGTGTGTGTTTTTCTGTTGTGAAATCAACAACCATAGAACTGTATGTGTTTGCCTTGTGACTTGTGAACAGTTAACAGCCCATGCAAAGAACACCAGGATACTGTTTTCTTTCCACTGCAACAAAATTTCTTTTGGCAATGAAAAATATGACTGTAACTGCCCAAATGGGAGTTTCCTCTTCTAGCTTGCCATTCTGAATAAGCATGGTCTGAATGAAATGTACTGGTTCTTGAGATATCGTGCCAACAAGGAATACAAAGTCCAAATCTTGAAATTCTTCCAATGACCCTGAAAATGATGTCAAGGTCACCAATATCGGCTTGCATCTGGGCATCCTCCCACATACACCTTGTGCCAAATATGAATGAAATGTACCAAGTGGTTCTTGAGATTTTATGCCAATACTTTTTTTCGGACGGATGGTTTTGAATACTATGTACCCCGCTTCGAGCTTTTGCACGGCGGGGGACAATAATTGTTTGTCCCAGAAATGTGGGTTTAAGAAAACTAAGTTCATGCAAACAACGCAAAACACCACCACAGTTATAAACAATATTATTGCAAGAATACGTCAATGATGAAGTACCAGGCAACACAAAGAAATCAGAACGCATGCTACGAAAAAGTGTGACCACGGAATATTCAAGATGGCTACTTGAAACAACAAAACGCCTGAGATTACCATGGTGAAAAACACCACCAGGCAATAATTAATCATGATATGATATGGCGTAAATCATATGAAAGATATGAAAACACAAACCGTATGCACAATATAGTTCACAAGAAAAATCACTAGAGTTATCAACACAGAAAGGATTCAATGAAAATCGTGAGAGTCTTCCTTTTATGGGTGACAGCAGTTATGTGCTGATCAGTGACGTCACCCCTTCCGTGGTCACATGGGCGCTGTGTGATAGGGTTGGCCACTCGGCTAGTTAGAACAACTTCTTCTTCAGCAAGACCCCACACAGCTCTTTCTCTTTGTCAAGAACAAGCACATCTTCCCGAGGCAGAGAGTTAACTGACTGTAAAAGTCCAATTTCCACCCTTGCCGAACTAGGCTGGTATTATGGAGTTACATTTTGGCTGGACTAACGAGTCTATGCATAGTCCAATCAAAATCGCGCACCGAAATCGAAATCCGGTTCATAAAATGTCGTGCAAATTTCCGTCGATTGCAGGATTTGCAAAGCATGTGCACTGCCAACTCGTTGTCAGCAGATATTTTCCAAATCTTTCCATGTTATTAATCAAGGTGCTCATGTGATTTGATGCATTGCGTGATGTAAGACCCCTTTTATCACAATATAGATCGTGATTATCGATCAGAGCATCCTGACTGGGCGCCACCATTTTGTGTGAAGCTAACCCAAGTGATACGAGAGGTGGAATCGATTGGTCCATAGGAGAGGCATAGAAGGGACATAACTGGTAATAGCCACTGGTGGCGCTATGATCGAACCAAGTAATTCCAGCCTTGTTCGGCAAGGGTGGAAACTGGACTTTTAAAGTCAGTTAACTCTCTTGCCTCGGGAAGATGGAACAAGCAGTAAGTGCATCAAGGAGTAATGCAGGATAAGTTAAAAATATGTGTATTTTATACGTTTGACTACAACATGGTACATGTGCCAAAGCTAGATTCCAAAAAAACAGATTAAAACAAATGTAGAGGAGTTCAATGCATAATGTTCTTTGTACCTCTAAAATACAGTGAAAGAAAATATACCTGTCCAAGTATTGGGACTTGATGCCCCATTACTGGGAAAGATATGCATTTTTTTGCCCTAATTTTGGAATTGTTATGTTCCTAGAGAAATTGTTAAATTCAATTACCAAACTTTTTCTAAACTGTGAATTGGAATTGCCCAGGCAAACTTTGAGTGATTGAAAGTGTTTAGTTTGTTGTTTAAAGATATTCAGCAATATTTATGTTATCTATACTATAACATGGCAACCAGTAAAGAATTAAGTCTGGACCAGAATCAAACTGCTTGATATTGAACATCCACCACCATCAGGGGGAGAGAACAAGCAATCAACCAAGACACCAAACCTGAACACCTGATCCATTTTGTCACCTCTTTTGACAAGCTCTATGGAGAACATAAACCACAAAGACGTGTTTCTCGAGACTAGGAACAGCTGAGAAAAGATTCCCTGACATTACCTTTCTGCGACAAAAAAAAGAGCAGAGAAAATGCCTTGTTACCTGGCGCCCTTTCCCAACACCTGCTCCATCTCCAATAAAGAATCCTGCTCGTTGTTTGTTGGCCAATATCACAGTATGCCTCTGACACTGAAAATACAGAGTGATTATTGAGGACTGTGACCATTCTCAGCTGCAGATATTGTCATAAACCCATTGCAATATTTTTGCACAGAAAACCTTTTGGTATCATATAAATTTGATCTCAATTTATGCAGAGACAACAAAAGAAACTATGAATTTAATGATTTATTTTGTTTGGCACAAAAAACTGGGGGACAGATGCCTAGCTAAGCTAACAAATATAAGTATGGCATCTGTCCCCCCTACAATTGTAAAAGCATGTAAAACATAGGCAAGAATGATTGTAGAGAAAACATGGACTGGGGCCCAGTAATACTGAGTGATGGATATGGTAAGTAAATGCTGGAATTACAGCGCCACATCCACTGCTGGGTGTCGTTCCCTGATGTGGCGCGACGATGGTGGCAATACAGAGACGTACAACTTACTGGGTGTCGTTCCCTGTACGCCCCGGACGGTTTGCAGATGGGTGTGAAGTAGAGAATGGGCCTCAGTCAAGATGAGGTATAAAAATGAATAGATAAGCTACTTGGGGTTTAAAATACAGAGTATCCCCAAAACTCAGTTGTAGAAAAACAAGTAAGCCCTAAGTGGATGAAAAAATAAGAAAAAAAGAAGAAGTTAAAAGATACACATGGTAAAAAGACATGGAAGGTGAAAAGGCTGTAAAGAAAAACAGTTGTCCTGATGATTGTAGATAGGTGTAAGATGATATGGTCAACAGTTACTCATAGCGACTTGCGCATTCTTGATGCTCTTGTGAGCCACATGAATGTCACGTAAGTAGGCCTGCGACGACCAACGTCCGAGAGTCTGTATCATATGGTCCTCAACTTGAGCTTTGCTTGCCATAGTGGCGGCCCCAATGCGAAACGAGTGAGTGTTGTAGTTGGCACTAGGGACTCCACATAGATTAATAACATGTTTTAATTTCCCTTGAAAGGAATCTCTGGTAAGAGGCCTAAGTTGCTCATCCAAGAAGAAAGCTTGAGAAGAAGCTTGGAAACACTTACTCCTCATGTTGAGGTATTTCACTAGAGCTCTCACTGGACACAAACATTTATTTGCATATAATTGCAACTCCACACCTTCCTTAAAAGGGTCTGTTTTGGAGGCTTTAATCTTGACGTCCGCTCTTGTACACTGAGCATTCACATGCACATCACTAAGGCACAAATTGATAGCTCGATCAAAAGATCCTCGCACTGTAAACTCACTACACCGAAGGAAAGCAAAAAAGGCCAAGGTGCATGCTGCTTCCATCATGCAGTCGACGAATGGTGTAAAGCAGCCTTTACGTAAAACACAGCACATTTGTTTCAGCAGGCCGGTGGTGATAGGTAAGCGAGTGAGTTCAGGCTTCCCTTGGGATTTCTTGATACCTCGTAGCAGCAGTTGTACTCTGTCTGGTTGAATTGCTTGAGACACTTCTTGATAACGCCCTGCACGCACATAAAAGAACTTGACTCCTGCCAAGTACAGTTTGATGGTACTGTATTGCAGCTGTAACTTGGAATGGCAGTGTGTGATAAATAGTAGAATCCTGTTTTCAGTAAGTGGGGGCAGGTTGGTCTTGGTCGCTTCAAAGTCGTTCAAGAGTAGGAAGAGCTTAAAACGTGATAGGCCAGTAGAGTAAGCTTGGAGTGTAGATGGGGCCACCCCTGCGTCCATCAACCTTTGGGCATCTTGACTCAGGTCACAATGAGCTGCTGATAGGAGGGGCATGGAAATGGGTGTTGCTCTGCCAAAGGGACCAGCTCTCGGAACTTCTGGAAACGAAAACGTGATAGGGCGTCAGCTGACTCATTGTGCTTGCCAGGTAGGTGACGTGCCGTTAAACTAAAGTGACAGTTCTCATCAACTTCATGATTTCTAAGTTAGGAGAGCAACCTTTCTTCAATATATGTACAGTACCCAAATTGTCACAGTGAAAACAAATTTGTTTCCTGCCCCAATACTGTCCCCACAAGAACACCTCTACCACTATAGGATACAGTTCTAAGAGGGATAAAGACGTCGTAGTCAAGGATGATAACTCTGTCGGCCAGTGTCCTGAGAACCATTTGTGGCCCCAAATACCCCCGAAGCCGAAAGTAGAAGCTGCGTCTGTGTACAGGTGGAAGTCGTAATCCAGAGTTAGAATAGTATCTCTGAACATGGATATGCCATTCCAAGTAGATAAAAATAGATCCCACATGACTAATTCCATGAGAGTGTGCTTGTCCAAGGTCACCAAGTGGAAGAGATTGTTCACTGTAGTAGACATGGATATGAGAAATGATACAAAAGCGCGGCCCGGAGGTATCACTCGAGCAGCAAAGTTGAGGTGGCCTAACAAAGATAAGAGTTGGCATTTTGTGATAGCCGCCTTGTTGCGGCAAGAATTGATCACTTCTTGAATGCGATGTATTGTTTCCACTGGCAGACGTGCTTGCATATTCAAAGTGTCCAGTTCAATGCCTAGGTATTCCAAACAAGTGCTGGGTCCCACTGTTTTGTGTTGTGATAACGGTATACCCAGGCGTTTAAATATCATGGACATGATAGCCATTGTCCGCTCTGCCGTGTAATGCGGTCTGTCAATGCACAGGAAATCATCTAAAAGGTGAAGCACACATGAGACTTTATAATTCTCGGTAGCAATCCAACACACAGCTTGAGACAAGTAGTCGAAGAGTTTGGGGCTAGAGCGTGAGCCAAATACCAGCCTGGTATAAAAGTAATATTCATCCTGCCACTTAACGCCATGAAGATGCCAGAGAGAAGGACTGATGGGGACTTGTTTGAAGGCATCCCGTATGTCAAATTTGCATAATTGTGTTGCAGTGCCCATCCTCTGAATATGGCCAATAGCGTCATCTACATGAACATAGACCATGAAATAATCTTCCTTCTTGATAAGGTCATTGAGGCTGGGTACTTCAGAATCGTGAGGTGCGGACATATCAACGATCAGTCTGTATTTTTTGGAGTATTTCCCCTGTGCTAACCCCAGTGGATTAATCCTGTACACAGGAAAGGGTGGTTTGCAATAAGGTCCAATGACGTAACCCTTGGCTACTTCGTCCTCAAGTAAATTTGTCACCACATCGACTTGCTGCCTGGCCGAGAGATTATTCCTACACTCCCAAGAGGAAGTAGGTGGACTAGAGATGCCTGTATCGAAGCCATGAGTAAATCCCTGAATGAGTGTTTTGACCAATAATGTATCTGGATGATTATGTAGTTCTTTTTGGAGCTGTTAAACATTGATAGGAGAACGAGTTACACTCTGAAACTGTGGCAGCCGGAGGTTAGAGGGTCATGCCTGTTTATCGGACTTCTCTTGACTGCCCTCACTCTGAGATACAGAAGCTCTTTTCCGACATCTGAAGGCTGGGTGTGTGGCATGGCAATGGAGGCACAAATGAAGAAAATAGCATGCCAAGCGATTGCATCCCTTTTCGTCATTGAAGTTATTACAGATTTCTTTCCCTTTGAACTGGACGCGCTGTCTACCGCGCCAGTCTGTGGATGGATGAGCATTCTTTGGAAACGTTGTCCTACCCTGTCTGGGACAAAAATCTGTGTTGTGAGACAGGCTGCCGCACACACTGCACTGTCTCGCTTTCCTGTTGGCTGCTACTGAGTCGAGAAGGCTTTTGTCCTTGATGCCCCAATAGACTGGTGTGTTGTAAGTTTCGAGGAGGGTAGCTGCTCTTTGAAAGAAGGCTTGATGGTAGTCATAGAACAAAGAACCCTCGTGTTGATTGGCAATGTCGACTATGTCAGCCATATATTTGTGTAGTTCTTCTCTGCAATCAGCCACTTCGCACACAATGTCAATGTATTTTGTGAACGATGAAACAAAGTCTCCAATGGTCAAGGGTTGAGTTAAACGTTGATCTAATGCCCCTTTAAATCGAATTTCTTTCCCTTCTCCATCCATTATGGTGCGAACGTTTGACAACTCATGTTCAGGCAATGTCAATAAGGCGATGTTGACATACTTCCCCTGCTGAATCTTTGTTCTAAGTGCAGATGAGATACATACTACATTGGGTAAATCATGAGAAGCAATTCTGAGTGAATGCCTACCGAAAAGCGTGTTGGGATGTCTGGTCGTCTCTTGCGCTAAGAAGGTGGATGTCTGGTCACTGGATCTGCTTGGGTTTTCCGCAATTTGTCGAGACAGAGATTCGACTGTTCGTTGTAAAGCCTGGATTTGATTTTGGAGAGAAGCAGCATTCTCCGGTGGAGTACAAGGCACTTGAGACTGGGGCGATTGAAGTGACGATCGTTCGGCGGAAGTGATCGTGGGCGCCGCCTTATTGGAAAAGGGTCCAATTTGTCTCTCTGGCGTAGGAAAAGTAATCCCATCTGAAGTTTGACATTCGTCACTCGTGACTGTCGAAGATGGTATCCTACGATTTCCATTGGCCTCCAACAAGCGTACTAGGTCTTTCCTGGTCATGTTTGGTGTCTGGATACCGAGATTTCGTAATTTTGACTTAAGTTGCGCCGTAGTTAAATTGGAGGGAATGTCAGTATACACTGTTTAGCGCCGTCTCGATGAAGATCGGACTGGAGAAGATTGTTCTGCAGCTGCAATAGACCGTGGAGGTTGGTGCAAGTCATCATTTGGTAGATCAGTTGGCACACTTGACCCCCGTCTTGTAGATCGTGACCTCGAGCGTGTTCCCCGTCGATTCATGTTTCCAGTCAAAGTTCAAAGTTCGTCCAATCCCCAAGTGTCAGTTCTTCATAGCTCCGCGAAACCACGGGCAGGTAGTTGAGATGATAACATCGTATTGGCCACGTTAAGGTTCCGATTAGAAAAATTTAATATATAACGTGCGCTGACAAAGTATGAAGCAAAAGTGCAAGCACGGCAGAGACAAATGATAACTGTCGCACATGCGCAGTGTGGGTCACCGGACGTGATGTATATATATGCTATAAATAGATGGGCATGTGCGTACTGTCTCTGCATAAATAACATTTTAACATAGATGATAAACTTACAATTAATATTTGTTTAAAAAGTCAGAGGCCAGTATGGTCATTGTGATGTGACAATTGGCCATATTAATTTTGACTGAAGTGGCTGATAAACGAACGTCTGTTGGTTAAAATTAAATTGATAACTGTTATATTTCTTAACTAGGCAGTTGTGTGTTTGCATGACATGCAAAAACAGAGACGGACCCATTCCTAATTTTTCCTGAATGCCCCAAACCATTCCCACCTGAACCTTTCATTCTGAACCATTTTCACTTCATCAAATCAGATGGTCATGGTGACAGTTAACCTCATCAATATCCATGAATATTCATCTTTGATCCCTATAACGCAAAACAACTGTTGAACAGAAAGTCCAATTCCATTAAATACCTAATATCTTGGTCATTTCCCTTTCAATGACGGTGAACATGTATATTGCAGACACAAATTGCGTTAAAAATATCATAAACTGAATGTATGAACTATTTACAAAGCATTTCATGAGTGACAGACCTTCAAATTGACATTTGACACAGCCATGACAAGTCAAAAGATTTATTTATTCATAGTTCACTTTCACTGATTGAAAAATACTTTGACTTGACATGAATAAAAGAAGGGTCACACGGGTTGCTGTAATGTTACAGATACAGAGGCTCAGTTGCCAATTTTAAACTTTTGAAACATTAAACAACTTCAGACATGTTAGCTGAATGAATTTGTGATTGACAGCATGATTTGATCAGTAACACCAGTGCTTGACAAAATATGGGTTTTTCAGATTAAAAACGATGTTTTATTGGTCTGTTTTCAGTCGTACAAATGGGTATCTCTCATACCCTCACGTCTAGTCGCACGTTTAGAGGAAGCCAGAAGCTGGAATGTAAACATTAAACTTGTTTCCGTCCGGTTGCGCACGCACCTCCCTATGACATGTCACAAATCTCGAAGAATAAGCCATCAAGCAGGACTGGACTGGATTACTTCCCTGTGGGGATGGCTGGGTGGGAACGTACGACTGAAAACAGACCAATAAAACATCGTTTTTAATCTGAAAAACCCATGTTTTAGTCTGTTTTCAGTCGTACAAATGGGTAGAATTCGACGGAACACTGGAAGGAGGGTCGGGAAAGTAATCAGGCAGTGACCACTTTCACGTCGAATGTACCAAGTTCCTCACCCCTGTAGTGACAATAGAACATTCGACCAGATGCACGGACGAGACAAGTTGTTTATCACGAACGCACAGCATGGTTAATGCTCTTCGACACACAACTAATTATCGATGCGACAGGCCAACTGCACGCGTCAGTTGAACTGCGATCGAAGTGTGGTCGACGAATAGTTTAGTTACAGAGCAACTCGCAGTATACAAGGTAACTAAAACAGCATGTTTAATGCTCTTCGACGCACAACTAATTATCGAAGCGACAGGACAACTGCACACGTCAGTTGAATTGCGATCGAAATGTGGTCGGCGTATAATTTAGTTACAGAACTCGCCGTAGACAAGGTAACTAAAATAGCATGGGTAATGCTCATCGACACACAACTAATTATCGATGCGACAGTACAACTGCACACGTCAGTTGAACCCGGATCGAAGTGTGGTCGGCGCATAATTTAGTTACAGAGCAACTCGCAGTATACAAAGTAACTAAAAAATACGAGCAGTATTACAATGTATGGGAAGACGATGCATACACCGAATAACCATAATAAAAAACAGAAGTACTACACGCAACAAAAAACCATAAGAATGCGTACATTCACCAACAGCTTTTATTGTAACCTGTTATATGTCACGAAGTGTCGAGCAAAAACTCCAAAGTGAATAAAACACAAATTCACTGTCTTTTCTGAGAGATCTGTTGTGCCACCACGAGTGGACCAAACTGTTTGAGTCCTTCAACATCTTCTGTGGAGATATCTCTAAGATAATGCGAAGCAAACACTGAAGTAGATCTCCAAAAGCAGCCCTCCATAATAGCTTGTAGCGAACAATTACTGTGGAGTGCTAATGTTGAAGCGATGGCTCGAACTTCGTGCGGATGAGAGGAGGTGGGAGGTGCGAGTCCTTGCGCCTCGTAAGCTCTGAGAATTACCGCTCTCAACCAAAATGAGAGAGTATTACGTGTAATCTCTTTCTTTGCATTGGTTGAGAGCGGTATGAACAGCCGTCGAAAATGTTGTCGTCGCTGTTCAGAACGCTGCAGGTAAATACGAAATGCACGAACTAGGCACAAGGTGAGATCAGCTTGATCACGAGGGCCCATAATGGCAGACAAGGAAGGAATGTTGAACATTCTAGGATCTGGGCCAGGAAGTTAATTTTTCGCTAAAAAATCCCATCGGAGACCAAGATGGACGTCACAATCCATCGTCGACGTCGAGTGTGGAGGCGTAGATGAAGGAGCTGCTGTACTAGTTGACGGGCCATGGACCCCTGACGTAGTCGTATCCTTCTTGGTCGACGCCGTCGAGGCGAGGACCGCCGCCGTGTCTGGGCTATCAAAGCCGGATCGATATGAAAGTGAGAAGAGGTCGTCGTTCTGTCACTATCTTCACTACGACGCTGAACCCCCAAACTCTCCCTGCGAGAACGTCGCACGTCCCCGTGGGGACGAGGGCTACGATCTCTAACCGTAGAAGTACTACGATCCCCATCGTAGAATAGTTGACGGGCCATGGACCCCTGACGTAGTCGTATCCTTCTTGGTTGACGCCGTCGAGGCGAGGACCGCCGCCGTGATCTGGGCTATCAAAGCCGGGTCGATATGAAAGTGAGACGAGGTCGTCGTTCTGTCACTATCTTCACTACGACGCTGAACCCCCTAATTCTCCCTGCGAGAACGTCGCACGTCCCCGTGGGGACGAGAGCTACGATCTCTAACTGTAGAAGTACTACGATCCCCATCGTAGTTATCGTTGCCATGGTTACGCTGATCGAACGTAATCCGACCGACGTCAATGGCATGTATTTCCGTAATTCTCGCAGCCGTAGCCAGCGAGAGAAGGAAAAAACGTTTTCTGAGACAATAAGTCGAACGCGACCTGATCGAGAGGCTCGTAAGCCTGACTAGACAGGATGCGCAGAACCACATCGAGGTCCTAGGCCGGCGGTCGGAATTTACGTGACTGATCTTCAACCATGAAGGCACGTAGAATCTTCTGCAACTCCGGTACGGTAGTGAGCTTGTCGCCCGTAGGAGACGGCACTACTGAAGCCAAAGCTGCCAGATATGTCGAGATCGTCGACCCTTTCAGACACCGAGATGACCGGAGAGAGACTAGGAACTCCGCCACCTGTGGTGGGGTCGCTATCGCCGGGTTGAAGCCATGAGACCTGGCGAAAATGGAGAAAGTGGTCCACTTGTCATCTTACAGCTTACGAGTCGTAACTCGATGTGCCGCTTTAGCCGAATAGCCTTTCTTCATTAACGAGGTCTTAAGCAAACCCAGGCGTGAAGCTGGAAGTTCTTTATCCCCGGATGCAAGTCGTCGGTGTGAGGATGAAGAAGGAGGTCGTCTCGATCTGGCAACGGGAACGGTGGTTGAACGATGATCTGAAGAAGTTCCGGGAACCATGTTCTGGCCGGCCAATAAGGCGCGACCAAAAGCAGACGTAGGTTGGCCGTTTGACGAACTTTCACCAGTTGCGATGGTAACAGCACCGTTGGTGGAAACGCGTAAGCGTCTAGACCCCCCACGATATCGCTAGAGCGTCGTGGTCCCATGCCCATGGGTCTGGAACCGGCGACACGAATCGAGGGAGGCGGTTGTTGTACGGGGCAGCAAAGAGATCTACTTGGGGCAACCAGAGTCGATCTGTCAGCAGATGAAAGACTGTCGGATGGATCATCCACTCCGTGGGAGACGGCCTCGATGGTCTCGACAGGGCGTCGGCAATCACATTCTTGGCCCCCGGGATGTGACGGGCGCGTACCCCCATGTCCAAGTCGTCGACGAGGGCGAAGAACCTGAATGTCCGGTCCAGAAGGGCCGCCGACTGAGTTGTTCCCTGTTTGTTGACGCAGAGGACGACTGTGGAGTTGTCCGACTGTATCATCAGCCGTTTCCGACGGAGTCGAAGTTTCCAAAACTCGACCGCCCGAATCACTGCTTCCATCTCGAGGTAGTTGATGTGGAGGACCTTTTCTACTGGCGACCACCGCCCGGCCGCTTGGTCGTCCCCGAAGTGCGCTCCCCAGCCTTCCAATGACGCGTCTATGAATAGGTGTAGTATGAACGGAGGCTCGCTCATAAAGACGCCCTCGCAAACGTTCGACGGCTGGAGCCACCACTCCAAATGACAACGTAGCTGCGCCGGAAGTGGAACCAGGAGATTGGGAAACTCCAGGTGGGGGTACAGCAATCTCTGCAGTGGACGAAGTTGAAGACGAACTCGACGGGTCAAGTCTTGGGCCGATGTCAACAGACCGAGGACTTCCTGTCACGTGTGCACCGACAACGAGGCATGTAGACGTCACGGAACGCTGCTGACAATCTTGTCCCAACGGTCTTGAGGTACCTGGACCAGATTGACTCCCGTCTGGAAGCGTATCCTTATGTACTGTAGAACCCGAGGTGGTACCAAGTCCGACTTTTGAAAGTTGACGATCCACCCGAGGTACCGTAGTAGACTCAGGGTGGTCGCCAACTCACCTTGAAGGGCTACTGTAAACTGGTGAGCTTGGAGCCCGACGTCTAGGTAGAAGGCGACCCTGATCGCCTGCCGATGGAGCCATTCTACGACCGTCTTCATGATCCGTGTGAAAAAGCACGGGGCCGTAGAAATTCCAATCGGGAGGGCCGCCCACTGGTAATGAATACCTTGGCATTCGAATCGGAGGTACTTCTGGAACTCGGAAGCTATTGGTACATGTAGATACGCGTCCTGAAGGTCTAACGAGACGAGGAAGTCGTTCGGTAATATCATCCGACGCAGAGAGCTGAGGGATGTCAAGTTGAATGTGTCAGGTGGTTGGAGGTATGTTGCGTTGAGGAAAACCCACTTGTGGGCATAGTGACGAAGTCGCCCCCCTACCGGTAGCTCGTCTAAAGGTAGTGTCACCGGGGGAGACTCCAACCACGGCGACGGCGGGGGAAGGGACCTCACTTCCTCCCCCGCTGGTACTTTCCCCCTATGGGAAACTTGGAAAAGGAGACCTGGCAACCTTTCCTGTCGGAACCTCCCTTGCGGGACGGCTGTCGAGGCACGTCCCTACGGAAAGCCCCTTGCACATGCTCGTTTCGGTAACATCGTCGTGGGGCGTTCGAAACCGGTGGCCGTCTGGACAGGTTGGGTGAAGCCGAAATGATGATGTCACGCTCGGCTTCCCTGGAGTACTTGTCCAGAACGTCGTTGGTACGACTGTCGAACAACTGTTGCGATGTCCACGGGGCCCGTAAGAGTGACCTGCCATGACGATCAGGTAGGTCAGTGCAGTCGATGTAACCATGGCGACGCGCCGTAGTAATCTGGCCCGATACATATCGGGACTGGGCGAGGACGTCCTAGATCCACCGTTGCATACAGGTGAGGACCGATGGCACCGTCCTGTCGTCCTCGTCCTGGGGTTCTTTCACCTCAAAGTACACTGAGAGGGCCTTGATCGCTGTCGACAGCA
The DNA here is from genome assembly GCF_023055435.1 of Haliotis rufescens. Lineage (NCBI taxonomy): Eukaryota > Metazoa > Mollusca > Gastropoda > Lepetellida > Haliotidae > Haliotis > Haliotis rufescens. The sequence goes on from NW_025964383.1 coordinate 3,328,364, forward strand.
TAGCAAGCGTTTGCAGCTGGTGACGAACAGCAGTGCCCATGGATTCCAAATGTGGAGGGTGCTGGTCTCTTGAAGAGCAGCCCCCAGTCCAAATCCCTAGTCATGGGTGACGAAAACGGCATGCCATAGATCGGGAAACGAGATCGACCAGGCGTCTTGCAGAAGCTCTGCCCAGGCAGAGCAGAGCCAAAGTTCTGGTCCATATCGTGAGCCATGGCTCTGAAGACATCGGGAGGAGAAAAACTGAAGAGACTGCGGTGTATCCGAATCGTACATTCGACGACCACGATGACGATGAACGCCCTCGTGTCGTGTACTGTCTCACGACGAGGCACTCATCCTGTCGTCCCGACTTGAACGGGAACGACTTCTGTGTCCACTGTCGTCCCGCACGACGTCCCTATCGTCGTTGGTAGAACGAGATGCGGACCGACTGGGGACCGTAGTCCCCTCATGGTCCTCGTCACCAGCCGGTCCCGTCGTAACGGGGGAGGCTGAGTGACGCTCTCGATCAACCGAATGACGAAGACCAGTCGTGCGGGTAGTATCATCAGCAGGCGAACGGTCACGTGTCGAAAGCTGAAGTTGACTGAGGCGGGTCTTTTTCAACTGATTTCTGAGGTGTGGTCGACTCGCCAACCCCAGGGCCTGATGCGGAGGGTGCAGAGTCCAAGGATCCAACCGATGACCATATCCGCTTGTAGCGCTGGTCAGCGGCCTGCTTCGCCAACGCACGAAGATACAAGTTAAAGTTTATTGAAGACAAGTTCTCACATTTTTTACAACGTTTATTCCACGAATACGTTGAAAACCCGTCCTTAATGATGCAGGAAGGACAATACTTGTGAGGGTCTACTTTAGACAGTTTTCGTTGACACGAGGCACAAATGCCCGACATATTGCCACGTGTAGAATCACTGTCAAACAGCGAAACACGCGTTGAACACAAACAATGGATTACCAAGGATAACATTCCAGGAGTCTACAGGTAAGACATATTATGACTTTATTAGAACAACTGTAGATAAGCGATAAGTACTAGTAGAATACAAACTAGCAGTCTACCGCGAAAGACTTTCTCGAGCGACCAGCGCAGAGGCGCGCTGAGAGATTTTTGTAACATGTCATAGGGAGGTGCGTGCGCAACCGGACGGAAACAAGTTTAATGTTTACATTCCAGCTTCTGGCTTCCTCTAAATGTGCGACTAGACGTGAGGGTATGAGAGATACCCATTTGTACGACTGAAAACAGACTAAAACATGACCAATTTGCTGCTGGTCTTCAGTGATTCGTGAATACGAATTACAAGACAGGATACTTTTTACAGTTTCATGTATCCCCACATCACGTTTTCGAGCCTCATCTCTTTTTGTAACCTAAACATACGTGACCACACACTTAAGTTATGTCATGAATTAAGTTACACAAGGTACACTACATTTCAAAAGTCACTTCTCCTGTATCGTGAAACTATTTCGCGATACATTCGTGATAGTGCCATGAAAGTATCGCGAAAGTGACTTGAAAGTGGCGCAATATTACCGCGAAAGTGGCTAGAAAATGCCATGAAAGTTGCGAGCTAATGGTGCAAAATTTCGCGTAAGTGGCACAAAAGTGCCGTGATAGTGCCGTGATAGTGCCGCGATAGTGCCGCAAAAGTGGCGCCATATTGGTACATTGCATGTACACTTCAGAAATGCTGTCGAGCGTTACTTCCCCATGTATATCGGATGTATGTCAATCTAACCTGGAGCTATATTAAGCCTGTTGCTCTTGTTATATTTAGACAGGTGTAGGTGCTAGGTCCATAACAGTACAAAGCTTTACATGGATATGTTCTTAAAGACTGTATTTTTTTCCGCAAGGATGCATCACCTATTCTATATTAATCAATAAGAAATTCATTGACAAATGTTTATGTTCGCTAATGTGTGTAACTCATTTGTATCAGTTATCAATAGTCTTCGGAATGGGGAGTAGTGTATGAGAACGCAATTCCCAGTGGTGCCTGTATACACTGATTGTGTTTTCTTAGATTCACCCCGATTTTGGTCCTCGGTTCATCTGATTCATACACACAAAGGACTTGCGTTCGTCCGTAAATGCCTGAATGCTGAGTATTAACAGTGGCCATCACAGTCTCTGTTTCATTTAGCATTCAGGATTAAATATATGAAAATACATTTTGGCTTGATGTGCTTAGGAAGCTTATGATTCTGTTATTGGGGTCTTAGACTGAAAACGGAATAACTTTCCTTAAAACGAAGTAGAAACCAGATACATGGATCATACATACATGTAAGGAAGAGAATTTGTGGATGGCAACTTTATTATGAGGAACACAATATTTCAGAGTAATATTTACTCCTTCATCAGCAGCGTTAACCAGTGGCATTTACGACGTCTTTACATTTAAGAACACATGTAATACTAATACTCATGGTCATTAGGACAGAAGCGCAACAGATATTCCCTATGTGGAATAGAGCTAGCTAGAGCTGGCTAGAGTTGCTTTTGTATGAGTTTCTAGATTATTATTTTTTTTTCATAGAATAAATATATTCCACAGTCATGGTGCAGGACTAGCGCCTGCACTTATGAAGTAAGTGAATGTTAAGAAGACGAGATCACATGTACTTGCATCATGCATCAGAGAAAACAATGTAGGTATGGTTTGACACTTTGGAGATAACATACTGTGTTTTCAATGTAGAGCTAGGTTGCATGTCGATTTAAACGCGCTAAATTGAATTTGGAATCGAATGCGCAGCGTGAGGTTTCAAATGTTAAATTTAGCGCGGTTAAATCGACAGGTAACCTAGCTCTACATTGAAAACCCAGTATGTTTATCTCCATTCTATCATGACTAAATAAAACGCGAACTCTTTGGTGTTAGCAAATATACTGAGTGAAGCGGCATGGGTTGAGTCCAGTGTTTTGAGTGGGTTATCGATCTGATTTACGGAATCTCCGAACAAAATATGGCGCTGTATATACTCAAGCAGTTTGTTTACACCGTAATACTTCACTCAAACATATGACTGGCATTGAAAGCGCGGCAACTTGGTTACCTAACATGAGATGGGCATCCCTAAAGAAAACAAAGAAAGCTTTGTAAGACTTTCACTCTACATCACAGGTCACCATTATGATATCATATCGCTCATTGTGAAGCAAAAGATATGACGTCACAGTCGTATATAGAAAAGCGCCAAAATTCCAAGCTCTCTGTTGTCTCTAAAATGTAACTACATTCCCTTTGTAGATTTCTATCGTGTTTTCTGCACGAAATGTATTGCCACACACCTTATTAGAACTGTAGATTAGGTACATAAAGAGGTTGGTTCCACACCTTATTAGAACTGTGGATTAGGTACATAAAGCAGTTGGTTCAACACCTTATTAGAACTGTAGATTAGGTACATAAAGCAGTTGGTTCCACACCTTATTAGAACTGTAGATTAGGTACATAAAGCAGTTGGTTCCACACCTTATTAGAACTGTGGATTAGGTACATAAAGCAGTTGGTTCCACACCTTATTAGAACTGTAGATTAGGTACATAAAGCAGTTGGTTCCACACCTTATTAGAACTGTAGATTAGGTACATAAAGCAGTTGGTTCCACACCTTATTAGAACTGTAGATTAGGTACATAAAGCAGTTGGTTCCACATCTTATTAGAACTGTGGATTAGGTACATAAAGAGGTTGGTTCCACATCTTATTAGAACTGTGGATTAGGAACATAAAAAGGTTGGTTCCACATCTTATTAGAACTGTGGATTAGGTACATAAAGCAGTTGGTTCTTCATCTTATTAGAACTGTAGATTAGGTACATAAAGCAGTTGGTTCCACACCTTATTAGAACTGTAGATTAGGTACATAAAGCAGTTGGTTCCACATCTTATTAGAACTGTGGATTAGGTACATAAAGAGGTTGGTTCCACATCTTATTAGAACTGTGGATTAGGAACATAAAAAGGTTGGTTCCACATCTTATTAGAACTGTAGATTAGGTACATAAAGAGGTTGGTTCCACATCTTATTAGAACTGTACATTAGGTACATAAAGCAGTTGGTTCCACATCTTTTTAGAACTGTGGATTAGGTACATAAAGCAGTTGGTTCTACATCTTATTAGAACTGTAGATTAGGTACATAAAGAGGTTGGTTCCACATCTTATTAGAACTGTGGATTAGGTACATAAAGCAGTTGGTTCCACATCTTATTAGAACTATATATTAGGTACATAAAGAGGTTGGTTCCACATCTTATTACAACTGTAGATTAGGTACATAAAGCAGTTGGTTCCACACCTTATTAGAACTGTAGATTAGGTACATAAAGAGGTTGGTTCCACATCTTATTAGAACTGTGGATTAGGTACATAAAGAGGTTGGTTCCACATCTTATTAGAACTGTGGATTAGGTACATAAAGAGGTTGGTTCCACATCTTATTAGAACTGTGGATTAGGTACATAGAGAGGTTGGTTCCACATCTTATTAGAACTGTAGATTAGGTACATAAAGCAGTTGGTTCCACATCTTATTAGAACTGAAGATTAGGTACACAAAGCAAATGGTTCCACATCTTATTAGAACTGTAGATAAGGTACATAAAGCAGTTGGTTCCACATCTTATTAGGACTGTGGATTAGGTACATAAAGCAGTTGGTTCCACATCTTATTAGAACTGAAGATTAGGTACACAAAGCAGTTGGTTCCACATCTTATTAGAACTGTAGATTAGGTACATAAAGCAGTTGGTTCCACATCTTATTAGAACTGTGGATTAGGTACATAAAGCAGTTGGTTCCACATCTTATTAGAACTGTAGATTAGGTACATAAAGCAGTTGCTTCCACATCTTATTAGAACTGTAGATTAGGTACATAAAGAGCTAGGTTGGTTCCACACCTTATTAGAACTGTAGATTAGGTACATAAAGCAGTTCGTTCCACATCTTATTAGAACTGTGGATTAGGTACATAAAGCAGTTGGTTCCACATCTTATTAGAACTGTAGATTAGGTACATAAAGCAGTTGGTTCCACATCTTATTAGAACTGTGGATAAGGTACATAAAGCAGTTGGTTCCACACCTTATTAGAACTGTGGATTAGGTACATAAAGCAGTTGGTTCCACATCTTATTAGAACTGTAGATTAGGTACATAAAAAGCTAGGTTGGTTCCACACCTTATTAGAACTGTAGATTAGGTACATAAAAAGGTTGGTTCTACATCTTATTAGAACTGTAGATTAGGTACATAAAGAGGTTGGTTCCACATCTTATTAGAACTGTGGATTAGGTACATAAAGCAGTTGGTTCCACACCTTATTAGAACTGTAGATTAGGTACATAAAGAGGTTGGTTCCACATCTTATTAGAACTGTGGATTAGGTACATAAAGCAGTTGGTTCCACATCTTATTAGAACTGTAGATTAGGTACATAAAGAGCTAGGTTGGTTCCACACCTTATTAGAACTGCGGATTAGGTACATAAAGCAGTTGGTTCTACATCTTATTAGAACTGTAGATTAGGTACATAAAGAGGTTGGTTCCACATCTTATTAGAACTGTGGATTAGGTACATAAAGCAGTTGGTTCCACACCTTATTAGAACTGTAGATTAGGTACATAAAGAGGTTGGTTCCACATCTTATTAGAACTGTGGATTAGGTACATAAAGCAGTTGGTTCCACACCTTATTAGAACTGTGGATTAGGTACATAAAGAGGTTGGTTCCACACCTTATTAGAACTGTGGATTAGGTACATAAAGAGGTTGGTTCCACACCTTATTAGAACTGTGGATTAGGTACATAAAGCAGTTGGTTCCACACCTTATTAGAACTGTGGATTAGGTACATAAAGAGGTTGGTTCCACATCTTATTAGAACTGTGGATTAGGTACATAAAGCAGTTGGTTCCACATCTTATTAGAACTGAAGATTAGGTACACAAAGCAGTTGGTTCCACATCTTATTAGAACTGTAGATTAGGTACATAAAGCAGTTGGTTCCACATCTTATTAGAACTGTGGATTAGGTACATAAAGCAGTTGGTTCCACATCTTATTAGAACTGTGGATTAGGTACATAAAGCAGTTGGTTCCACACCTTATTTGAACTGTGGATTAGGTACATAAAGAGGTTGGTTCCACATCTTATTAGAACTGTGGATTAGGTACATAAAGCAGTTGGTTCCACACCTTATTAGAACTGTAGATTAGGTACATAAAGAGGTTGGTTCCACACCTTATTAGAACTGTAGATTTGGTACATGGAGTGGTTGATTCAACATCTTACTAGAAATGTAGATAAGTTATGTTGAAGTTAAGTAATATTTGTTACATTTATAAAGTTCTACCTGTGCCCCCTTTTTGGAATGTTCGATAATAGTGGACCTTTGTCCCCTGTGTAGTTACCCGTTGTAAGAGAGCACCATTTTCAAAGTGCCCTTGACATCATGGTAGAACCTACTGGAGAGATGTAACATTTATATATTTGAAACCTCAGGGGTAATATTTTGTACTGCAGAATTAATGAGACTGCCGGAAAATTTAATGTTTTCACAAAGGATGTATAAACATGCAGAAATCAGCAATTATAAAGCATCATGACAGCGCCCATCGCCATGATGCTGATATGGCTAGATTAATTGATAGGACCAGCAAAATCTTTATTGGACCAGTACTTTCATGAGCTGTCAGTCCAGTGGACCAGTAAATTAATAACTGAACAGAACCTCTGCTCATTAAAGTACAGGATATTATTAATATCTAATACATTTTATATTTGAAACTTGTCCTGCATTATATATTGCATTCCCATCTATTCCTGCGAAAACATGACTATAAACATCATCGCTTAAGAATAACATGGTCCAGAACAAAGTTGAAACTGCTTGCCCGAAAAACAGCCTGTCATCACCAGCCAGCCAGTACACATGACACTCTTCTTCTTTTTTGGCTGAAGTGAGCAGTCGCCTGTGAAACGTGTTTATCCTTTGACTTTACTGTGGATATTAAACTATTGGTTTGTTTATTCATTTGTCATGTATTCTTTACATGTATACAGTGAGGTGTATTACGGGTTTGTTTTCCAGCCATTTTGACTAAGCATTGTTATGCAGGATAAGGTAAAAATATATAAGAACAATGGATGCCATGCAAATGACTCACAGCATGTATAATTCCTTCCAGTTGCAGGCTGCTGAGTCTACCTCCTTCAATAACCTCTTTGGGGTAAGAGTCTGTTATAGGGTAGTATTCTTTTGGTAAACGAATTGCCTGGAACAAGAATAAGAAAATTAGTCAATTTATATTTGCAAAGTCATCTTGAGGGAAATAGTGAGTCGTGTTGACAGCATGAAGGTTGCTAGCTTTGTACCTATACAGAGAAACACATAGGGCGGTTATAACATTTTGGTATCATAAATGTCCATACCTATATGTCTGTATCCAGCATAAAAGCATGAAACTTGGCATAGTTGTAGATTGGTGTCATGGTGGCCTCTTGTGGATGTGGATTTTCAATTCCTACTACAGAACCCGGATTTCCGTGTACTTGGGCCGAGTCACTGAAGCACCCACAAAAGGACTTTGAATATTCTGTGTAGCAGTGTCACTGCTTTGTTTGTGCTTGATTGATTCCGGGTTTCATTACCACGAAGACACTCATTTAGGCAGCCTATGCGTTTAGCGGCTGAGAGCTGATCCATGGGTAGAAGATTTGTGTGTACTTGAAGATGTGTCCCATGCTTGCTGTAAGAGGCGACTAACGGGATCGGGTGGTCAGGCTTGCTGACTTGGTTTGATGCATGTCATCGTATTGCGTGGATCGATGCTCATGATGTCAATCACTGGATTTTCTTGTCCAGACTCGATTATTAACAGACCGCCATCAATATAGCTGGAATATTGCTGAGTGCGGTGTTAAACAACAAACAAACAAACAAAGGTGAACTTCACGAGTTTAGTGGTTACCTATTCAGCCAGATTTGAGATTTGAAAATTAACATGACAGGGTTTCGTGAATTGACTAATTAGTTGTCCAACCCTACATTTTTATAAACCTTGAGTTATGTTAGTTTTCTTGATTTGTAACATATAAGTACCAATATCAAACAATAGTTTGTTAATAATTCTAAGATTATAACCTCTATTACATCTTTGCCACGAATCCTGTATTTTGGCTTCAGTCACACTAACTAAACTTTTCAGATTTTCAACAGACGTCCTCTTCACTGTCCATCACACATTTAGCAACCCAAGCTATGATGTGTGTAATGGTGGGAATCTCACTTCTTTTCCCACATCTAACCACTAGAGGTTGATGAATTGGGGAGGTGGGTAGGAGTACTTTGGATGTAATAGAGGTAGTATTCTTAGAATTATTAACAATGATAACTATTGTTCGATAATTCTTACGAAACTTCTCCCTCTATTACATATTTTCCAGAATATACTAGAGGGACCCGGAGGGATCTGCCTCTAGTAACTCCCTGTGTAATTGACAGTAATCTCTTCTGGAAACCATTTATTCACGGATTCTAATCCTGACTCAAGATAATTTCCTCTGAAATTCTCCTGAGGACTTGAAAACCAGAATGCATCAAGAATCAGTCAAATACGTGATACGTTCACTAGAAATACCGTCATATTTGCTGATCTTGGTAGAAATAACGATGTCATTTCTAGTCTATTTCTCCCCAATGACGTCATTTCTTCTTAAATTTGGATTTGTGACACTATTACCGGTGATGACGTCACTTCCGGTTATCATCTCACTTCCAGTTATCATCTCATTTCCAGTTATCATCTCATTACCGGTGATGACGTCACTTCCGGTTATCATCTCATTACCGGTGATGACGTCACTTCCGGTTATCATCTCATTACCGGTGATGACGTCACTTCCGGTTATCATCTCACTTCCAGTTATCATCTCATTACCGGTGATGACTTCACTTCCGGTTATCATCTCATTTCCAGTTATCATCTCATTACCGGTGATGATGTCACTTCCAGGTTATCATCCCACTTCCGGTTATCATCTCATTTCCAGTTATCATCTCATTACCGGTGATGATGTCACTTCCGGTTATCATCTCACTTCCGGTGATGACGTCACTTCCGGTTATCATCTCACTTCCAGTTATCATCTCATTACCGGTGATGACGTCACTTCCGGTTATCATCTCACTTCCAGTTATCATCTCATTACCGGTGATGACTTCACTTCCGGTTATCATCTCATTTCCAGTTATCATCTCATTACCGGTGATGACGTCACTTCCGGTTATCATCTCACTTCCAGTTATCATCTCATTACCGGTGATGACTTCACTTCCGGTTATCATCTCATTTCCAGTTATCATCTCATTACCGGTGATGATGTCACTTCCAGGTTATCATCCCACTTCCGGTTATCATCTCATTTCCAGTTATCATCTCATTACCGGTGATGATGTCACTTCCGGTTATCATCTCACTTCCGGTGATGACGTCACTTCCGGTTATCATCTCACTTCCAGTTATCATCTCATTACCGGTGATGACGTCACTTCCGGTTATCATCTCACTTCCAGTTATCATCTCATTACCGGTGATGACTTCACTTCCGGTTATCATCTCATTTCCAGTTATCATCTCATTACCGGTGATGATGTCACTTCCAGGTTATCATCTCACTTCCGGTTATCATCTCATTTCCAGTTATCATCTCATTACCGGTGATGATGTCACTTCCGGTTATCATCTCACTTCCGGTGATGACGTCACTTCCGGTTATCATCTCACTTCCAGTTATCATCTCATTACCGGTGATGACGTCACTTCCGGTTATCATCTCACTTCCAGTTATCATCTCATTACCGGTGATGACTTCACTTCCGGTTATCATCTCATTTCCAGTTATCATCTCATTACCGGTGATGATGTCACTTCCAGGTTATCATCTCACTTCCGGTTATCATCTCATTTCCAGTTATCATCTCATTACCGGTGATGATGTCACTTCCGGTTATCATCTCACTTCCGGTGATGACGTCACTTCCGGTTATCATCTCACTTCCGGTGATGACGTCACTTCCGGTTATCATCTCAATTCCGGTTATCATCTCACTTCCGGTGATGATGTCACTTTCGGTTCTATCTCTTCCGGTTCTGATGTCACTTCTGGTCACTGTAGGCAGTTGATACGCAAGGTATTCTTTATACATCCTACACTTAATAGGATAATCAAGGGTGTACTCATCCTCTGATGCTGCTGGTGCCGGATCCTCACCCCCCACCCCTTTTTTTCGATATAAGGGGGAAACTATTGGTGGGATGGTTTCCAATTGAGAATCCATCATGTTGAAGTACAGAGTGAAGAGCCGATCTGTAACCTTCTATCGTCCCATGACGGTTCTTATTTTCCTGACGTAGATGTACTAGAAAAGCCCGCTACCATAGGGATGGATATTGTATTAGTTACAATCCCTTGTCTTCTCCACGGGAAGAACTTATCCCATCTGTTGTCACATATAAGGTAGGATAAAGGTCTCCATGATCTTGCCACAGCTTCAGAGGCAAGTCCAGAGCACCCGGATATCTGCATTTTGCATGCTAACATCCAGGCATTTAGATATAGGCTTGGTAGGATGTCATGGAATATGTTGGACTTGGGCTGTCGTAACAGATCTCGACGGAGAGGTAACTGGTGAGGTTCTTCTATTAGTAGACAAATAGATCTAGGTGTGGTGTGTCCCATAAAGTGGTTATCAAAGCAAATATCTGGGGATGTAAGATCCATTCTGTCGTCTCTTTTGTCCCTTGGCGGGAAAAACTGTCGGCAAGGATGTTCAGTTTCCCAGGAATATGTCTCGCTTCCATCCGACAACTGATGGAGTCGGCTCATCCACTTCAGTCAATTCTCTGCCCATGTTGGGACATGACGAAACGTGAAAATACTGTGTTGTCAGCAAACCAATGCCAAATCCCTGGTATAATAGGCCCACTTATTCTGTATCAAGGAACAGTCTTGGAAAGAATTCAACAATGTATTGTATAGGACAGGTTGAAAATAGAAAAATTCCTTGGTTTCCATCCCTTGGGCTTCGCGTAAGCACTCCCCTTGTTATATCGGGGGATGATGGTGCATGGTGTCTCATTCACTGCACATGCAGGCATCGGTTGTCCACTGAAGTTGTGAATCGGCTACATGATGAACAGTGATAGGCGTCTGGTTGAGTGGTTGTAGTGTTATGCATATGCAATCATGTAAGTCAGTCTGTACAAAATTATTTTGCACAGATCCCACTAGGTCAGTTGACTTGATTACGGTTAACGATGTTTACAGTAAGTCTTGACACTTGACACGTGATTCTTCCTGTGCAGTAAACTGTAATCCCAAGTTGACTAGGTTCAAGCTCCACACATGGCCAATCCTCTGTGAACCCTATGGTTGACAGACCTGTGGTATGTCCGACTTCTGAGTAGGAACTGTGATGTTAGGGGAAGTTCATCCCCATAAAAAATGCGATGACTTGTCCGGTGTTGTGAACGATGACCCAGTGGAGGGTCTTTAGGTCGATTCTCATTCTCATGTTGGTCGTATTCTTCTTCGGTACTAGGAATACCAGAGAATAAAACCTTGGTCTTATTGGTCTCAGCTCGTCCCCGAATGGCTTGCTTCTTTAGTAGCTTCCTGATGGCATGAGCTGCTGCGGCTAGCTAGGCTCCGACTAGATGAAATCTGCGTCCGACAGCTTGAGATTTCAAGATGCAGTTTGATTCCTGAGAAGACTGACGCTTGTCATACCCCCAAATCGGTTGGAACGAATCCTACCGGGGGGGACAAACTTCTTCTTAGGAGGCTGATGAGTCTTTCTAATCCCAGGTACACTTCTGGGGACGGGAAGATCTATGTGCCTTGGCAGCTAGGCCCTGATAGCTGATGCTTGGAATAGTTCCTTGTATCTTGCCTGACTTGGTCTATGATACGTCCCAATTTGCCGTTGAATGCCTTGGGAGCAGATATTGGTTGTGAGATATCGTTGAAAAGCTCTTGGAACAAATCTGTGCTAGTATTTGTTGATGCTGAACCCATAATAGCTGTGAAGTCATTCAAGCTTGGGAATAATCGAGTCTGGACAAGACAATCCAGTGATTGATATCACAAGCATCAGACTTAGGTGGCAACCCATGCTTGCTGTAAAAGGTGACTATGCTTGTCGTAAGAGACTATCGGGATCGGGCGGTCAGGCTCACTGATTTGGTTGATACATGTCATCGATCCCAATTGCATGGACCGATGCTCATGTTGTCGAGCTGGAATATTGCTTGGTGCAGCGTTAAACAACAAACAAACAAAACAGACCTGGGAGGAGCGTAAATCTTCCTTCATTCTGACTATGGGGTCTAGCAGGCGGTGGATGAGTCCGACTTGATTAGTCCTAATAGTGATAGGAGTCTCTCCGGGTATGCCTTCATATGGTGTTTGTAATGGTGGAATGATGTGTCATCAAGCCAGTTGATATAAGCGCCAATGTCCATTGAATATCTGGATATCGAGGACAGATCGTTAATCCGTGAAGCAGGTAACGTGACATAAGTATTAGGGTTGCGTACTAGCTTCATTAAGTTCCGACAGTCACTTTCATGATCTGGTAAGCGACGCTCTGACTGGTTGGATGAAAGGTCGCTCTGACAAGACCCTTAATGGGATGTCCTCAGATCTTTGTTTAGCGATAGCAAGAACTAAGATCTGATTTTAATGAGATTGAGACCCAAGCGAAGATTTAGGTGACAGTGTAGGGAAAAGCTTGCGAGCTTATATCCGGCTGGTCGGACAACATGTATTGACCAAGGTCTGAAGTGGCGCCTTATGCTATTTAGGAATTTTCCAAAATTTGAATTTTCCCTGTCTCCATGGAAACAAGTTAGACTTAGCTGAAACAGAGGTAAGTCTCGTTTTCGGAGCAGAACTAACAGAAGTCATCAGTAGATGACAAATCCCCCTGGCCCCAACAAATTTGAAAGAACAAATCATCTGACTGTACAACTTGATGAGAGCATTTCTATCTACCATATATGACCGCAGATAAGCCGACCCTGTAGATAAGCAGAGGTATTAACTTGTCCATTGAAATACGAAATAAAATGATATGACCCGCAGATAAGCTGAACCAGGAAGTTAAAGGCAAAAAACACTGCAAGAGATGAGCCGGTACTCGCAGATATTCAATAAGGATGAAAAACGTTGTAATTATATTGAAAAAGTCATTAATAAAGATTTAACAAACCAGTCATCCACTTTCATAATGTGGGAAGCTGTTTCTCTTGTCTTTTTTAAATTTCATAATGATTGTTATATGTTGCCATCAACAACGAAGCGCCATTTTGTGAATCGGTGTATATAGAATTATGAACCCATGAGAAAATATATCAGCTAGAGCAAACTCGCAGTTTGAATGCAGCATCGTAAGCATGGCGTTTTCATTTCAAACTCATGATGAGAATGTCAGTCAGTAAAAATATACCAACTTTTATACCCCCTTTATACCACTATTGTATGTTAAATAAACTATGAACACTCCCAACACGATCGCTAAGCACCCACAATTTGAAAGTGTTTGTATAAACAACATAACAATACCAATCGGCCGTTATTATCAGTGCTCATTTCCTTGTGAACTGTGCTGCTTTTTAAACAACAGGAAGCAATCACAGTGGTCACCGTTTGTGACATCACAGGAAACAGCTGATCACATGTTTTTGCAAATGGCGAACGGAATAACTCGCCGTTACAAATGTTTATTTGCCTCTTTCAATAAATGTAGATACTTGTTCACTATCAATTTATGAACTTTGCAAAACGTACGTAATAGCTATTGGCAATTTCATCTGGGGATTATATACTCTTCAAAAAAAGAAACTTGACATAGATGTAAAACCACTTTTTGCCAAATATCTAAAATAATTACATTAAATGAGAACCAAATAAGTCAAACAGAAAGATGATGTGTCTATAATTCAAGAAAACACATGCAAAGCACATAAACGTAGCGTTTGGGGATCAATTTTACAGCTTCATCCAAACGCAACCGCCTGTAAAAAACCTGCAGCACAGGATCCTGCATTTAGGCATGCAGGCCCCCCTGCTGAATGGGTATAAAAATCCACATCAACGGCCGTTCATACAGTCCTTATAACAGCAGTAGAGGCGGTGACAGAAAGCCAAGACTGAATGCAGCTCAACGGAACAACGCCATTGGGAGATTACAAGCTGGAGCAACTCAGCAAGAAGTGGCCAGGCACTTTGGCGTATCCAGACAGACAATCTCCGCACTGTGGACCCGATACAACAACACCAACAGAGTTGATGACAGACAAAGGTCAGGAAGACCAAGGGTGACAACCCAAGCACAAGATCGATACATCCGGCTGCGACACTTCCGAGACTGCACTACCACAGCCACATCTACAACCACACAGATCCCTGGGGTACGCAGAATATCATATCAAACGGTACGCAACAGACTGAGGGAGGCTAGATTTTTTGCACGAAAACCTGTTCGACGTCATGTATTGACCACACGTCATCTGCTTTGGTGCCAACAGAGGGTTAGATGGGCACGTGCAAGGTGGAGAAATGTACTGTTTACTGACGAATCCCGTTTCCTACTCACACGTGCTGATGGGCGCGCACGTGTCTACAGACGTCGGGGTGAACGTTACGCCCCCAACTGTGTGCAGCAGGTTGTCCCATTTGGCGGCAGGAGTGTCATGGTATGGGCCGGAATTCATCACGGTGGTAGGACGCCTCTTGTGCATGTGGCAGGTGCATTGACAGGTGTGCGTTACAGAGACTTGATCCTACAGCCTTACGCTCTTCCTCATGTCAACGTTCATGGCGGACAGTTCCAGCAGGACAACGCTCGACCGCATATTGCACGTGTTTGTCAGGACTTCTTACAGCACAACAACATCCAGACATTACCTTGGCCAGCCCGGTCACCAGATTTGTCCCCGATTGAGCATCTGTGGGACGAGTTGGATCGACGCGTTTATTTGAACATTCAGTTGAAAACTTATTATCGGAAGTAGTAACATGCATAACATTTTTTTAATAATGACAACATTGGTGTATAATAATAACCTTATTGATAATTCATAACAATAATGGCTCTAGTCGTGGCAACTTCCAAACTTTCGGGAAGTTGTAATCTATGGGACTGTCATTCAGGCGATGTTTCTGACAGATCACGATCTGAAAAATACTATCATGAAAGTGTATCCCGTGGATAAGCCGACCCCTTTCTACAGAATCTGGTCCTCAAAATTCGGCTTATCTGCAGACATATACGGTAATTTGTCTGTCCGTATCCACGAGTAGTTATTGAGCTATCAAAACTATTCCATGGAACTGGAATTCTGTACTTTGTATTTCTGTCAGATACACACCACTATGATAGAGTCGAAGTCAAACTTGTTGCTATGGAAACGAACTATAATGATGTTTCTGACTTTTTTATTCTGATAAGTCATCGTTAATCTCAAATCATACTGCCGATATCAAGAAAAATTTGAGAAATTTTCCGCTTTCCAAATAGATGATATATCATTTTCATGATTGAAGACAACAGTCCATGTCATTAATGTTGTGTGTATGGTTCACCTAATGCTTTACTTTAACAATCTCTGTGCTGTCATATATTTTACAACAGTTTCTTCCTTTTCGTAGATAAAGGTAATTAAGCCACACCATTACCTCCCTTGAATGTACTTGAACAGCTTAAATTCAAAACTCATTTCTCCTGCTTTTGATCTTCTTTTGCCACCACATTACGCATGGTACTTGGCCAAAAAAAAGCATTATAGTGTTCCTTGATCATTTGCAATTCCAATGTTGTAACTTTGATAACATAATTCAACATATGAGGTTTTCAATTACCAGATGAAATTACAAAAGATCTATAATTATATTTGTTTTCATGTAGATGAACAGAACACATAATAAAATATTTCATCAAGTTCATAACATGATTATGACTGATCCTTGAAATTGATTGTTTGAGAGAAAATTGACGCCTTGTCACTGAAGAAGAGGCCAGTTAAGTTGGTTACACCTAAGTTAGAATGTATTGTTTTGAAAGGAAAGTGATATTATGTTAAGTTTAAGACACCAAAATTAATGAATATCTTTGGAATAATTCTAGGTAGATCTACAAAATCACATACCCATTTGGGTAACAAATTACTAGAACTTTTGGGTACAAAAGTCACCACTGTACATTTCAACTGGTTTTCGTGAATCAATGGGATAAAAAAAATACATCTGATTCCTTTTCTCATTTTAAGACAAGAAGTTTTATTTACATAACAAAACAGGCAGATCTACACGGATCACGTTTTGTCCTAAAAATATATAAAAATGTGAAAAATATGGACACCTCAGAAATGAGGGCTTATAAGGTTATAATTCTACCTAACTTGTCACATGGTTTGACTTAGATCTAGGTCTATCTAAGAAAAGTCCTTATGAAAATCTTTTTTTATTTTTTTTATGACACTGCCATTTCTGGCACTTAGACAAAGAGTATTCAAGGAAAGACAGATATGTTTTTAAATGAAAATATGATTTTCCTTTATAATTCTTTTTTCATGATGACAGTGGAACTTTTATACACACCAGCTGAGGAAGTTGTGATACTGTGATTGCATACAAAGGAAAAACAGGTTGGAAGCAGTACCTGTATGTATAAAATAGACCACATAAGGTGAACAAAAGTAATGGATTGGCTGACTGGAAAAAATACATACACAGGCATGTTTCTTTTCATTCCAACCAGAAGACTGAGATAGCATTTTCTAAGAAACATATGGCTAACTTACCAGCTTATGTGCCACCATGGTTCTTGTGATTAAACAAACAAAAATGTCATGTACTGTTACAAGTACTGTTACTGTAATTAATGTATCATATTCCTATTAAATTATATTTCAGAATTGTTTTATTTGGAAACAAACCACATAATGAAATATTATGAAAAAAGGAAAAATATATTTGCAAAAGGGACCATGTTTAGAATTACAGAACTACCGGACACAAGGTATTTTTGCCATACCTGTGGACTAGAGTAAGGTACCGTATATCGCTGTGTATTAGGCGAGTTTTTCGTAACTAGAATTAGGGGGCTTTCAAGGGAAGTTGATTTATACAAAGGGTTGAACAGTTTTTATATTTTTCCCCCCAACTCAAAGACATTACTGTAAGTATGTCACACCGGATATACAATGTCAACAAATCCGTACTGAAGTATTCAAACTAATCGTGTAATTACACTGTCTGGTCATAAAGAGAGTTCATAAGATATCTGGACTTATGTTTGTAATCTATTGTATTAACCTTTTCAAAATTTCATTCCATTGTTTCCATTCACTTTGGCGAAATCATATGTGAAGTGATCGGAAGATTGCACAACTCACCGTAATGTACAGAAACTGCGGTCATATTACCCATATTGACACCTTGAAACAAACGTTTGTGGATAGAGAATGGATATATATATCATTAATGCCATACATTGACTCGCTGAAAGTCATATTTGTTGTAGTTTGACTATTATATGTCAACATAAAGTTTTCACTATCGCGAGCGCGGGAGCTTCGACAGTGATTGGTCAAATTGTTCCATACAAAAAAATATCCTGCAATAGCGATCAGCTGTACCAAAGTGCTTGGCATATGATTATTAATTTATTTCAAATATATATAGTAAAGCTGCAACTAAAATAACATGATATCGACATAAATTATTCCTGTTAAAATAATAGTTTCAGATACAATTCTTCCGATCATTGTGTCAAGATTCTTTAAAGTTATACTATTGGGTAATTTTTAACCGAATCACCGGTAGATTCCGAGAAATGTGTGCAGCTGATTGCAACTTCTGGCTTAGTTTACAATAAATACACACGGTAATCTTAATCTCCGCATATAAAACAATGCCTAGCAGAACAAAAATTGTATTTACCAAGTTTAATTGTTATGATATGTTCGTTTCCTTGAATTCGCTGAAGGGATATGATGCAATTTTTTTTCTGAGAAAGACAAACATGTTTTTAGTGCAAATGTAGGGATTATGTATGCGCTGGTGACGTGTTTCGTCTTTATAGACAGGGTATATAAATTAGCATCAATTTTGAAGGCTTGTACGGAGGGGGGGGGGGGGGGGGGGGGGGGGGTCGCCTTATTTGTGGGGTTGCTTTATAGATGGCACGCTGGGTACTTAAGGGGGCCAAAACAGGACGACATTCCAGTATATCTCATATGAACATGACACACAACTTAACTATATTATGAATGCATTCCGACTAACATCGGTTCATTTCAGCTCAACAATACTTATACGAGATAAGCAAATTACCTAAAGTGTGTTGCGATTGATTTCTCAGTGGGCTACATATGCAGGCTACATGAGCGGGCTACATATGCAGGCTACATGAGCGGGCTACATATGCAGGCTACATGAGCGGGCTACATGAGCGGGCTACATATGCTGGCTACATATGCAGGCTACATGAGCGGGCTACATGAGCGGGCTACATATGCAGGCTACATGAGCGGGCTACATGAGCGGGCTACATGAGCGGGCTACATATGCAGGCTACATGAGCTGGCTACATATGCAGGCTACATGAGCGGGCTACATGAGCGGGCTACATATGCAGGCTACATGAGCGGGCTACATATGCAGGCTACATGAGCGGGCTACATATGCAGGCTACATGAGCAGGCTACATGAGCGGGCTACATATGCAGGCTACATGAGCGGGCTACATGGAACAAATTTGCCTGCTCCTAACTAAAAGCTGATTTTTAACTAATCCTGTGTGAGCTTCTTTATGTGAACGAGGATGCAGATCATTGACAACATCTGGCTAAAGGCTTCTCAGCGAGCGGTTCTTATTCTGGCCAAGTCAAAAGGCGGAGGAGGATTTTGAGATCCCAAGGAGGCATCCAGAAACAAGATGACTTGTCCGCCAACTTGTAGGACCAAATGAGGGACTGAAGCTCAGCAACTGTATATATCTTCGATCTAGTTGTAGTAGCAATGACTGAGTTGATCGCAGCAAGATAAGTAGCCAAAGAAGACCCTTTAAGTTTTCTTGTAGATCGTAAATGAAGGACGTAATCAGCGATTTGTTGCAGAGAAGAGGTGGTGGTCTTGGAGATATCACGAGCATGACAGTATGCTTCAAATGCTTTCCACTTGTGATCATAGAGGGTCTTAGTAGAGGAACAGTAAGCATCTGTGGTGGTTACTCGGCCTACCTTTAGAACACAGTACCACAAACTTTTATATATTATATTGGTGCTGAACACATCCAAATGTCGCTGGTTTTAGGGTAGGTTACCCCGAACTCTATCCTTACCCCTTGGATCCCCTTTACAATCAATCACCCCTTTACAATCATTAGGGTTGGGTACCCGTTTAGTGGCTATTATAGATTCTGTAGCGGCTCCTAATATTTTTCACACAAAAAAGTAAAAAAAGTAGGGTGAAATGGTTTTGTGACTAATATTTTGTCTACTGGAAATTGTCCTGAAACATTAACACAAGCCACTTTCACCTGCTACATTTGTTCAAAACTGACTCAAAAGTGAACTCATCACAAGCTATGCTTATGCCTCCCTCATTCCTTAGTATCATCCACATTATCCTTACAGTGTTCCCTACCACACGTTTTTGTCACAAAAATCACTCGACAAATTATGAAATACCATGTCATTCATGCGTACCAGCGAGTTCGACACCTGGCGTCTGATGCCTGGAGCCGTTTTCAGTTCGAACCATATCAGCTCATTCCTCACCACTCTGTATCTTGTAGATTACAGAATGGGACGAGTGTGCCAAATGCCATCGGGATCGCTCGTAAGTGTCAGCAGACTATAGTCACGAGACACCATGCCTACCTGTAACCTTAAGTGTCTGACACTTATTTGACCATTTTTGTTCAGTTCCGTAACGTCGTAGGCATGACAAGGTAAATTTGCATATATTTTTACAGTGTGGACGTAGCTCAGTCAGTTAGTTATCGGGCTAACAATCCAAAGTTCACAAGTTCTGTCTGACGGATTCTCACAAAAACTGGTTGCTGTCTTTGAGACATGTGACCTACAGCAGAGATCTCCCTCACGAGAAGTTGTGGTAGTGGACCAAACATGTACTCCGATTACTCTTGGAATAAGATATCTTTGATCAAGTTGTAGTTGCAACGACTGAGTTGATCGCAACAAGATAAGTAGTCAAAGTAGACCCTAACAGCAAAGGTGAGCTTCCTTGATGTTTACTCTTGGAAAACCCTTTGGTGACAAGTGACCTCTGTATATGTGCCAAACACAAAGACGACGGTTTTTGACGACGGGTGGAGCATGTGGGTGTGAGGCTGAAGGAGAAGGTCTTCCAGTGGTGGAAGACGGTGGAACCTTTTTCTGCGAGTTGGTGAACCAAACCCGAGTTGGAGGATAAGGGAGCGACCAAAAGCAGACTCAGGAGATAGGTGGACTCCACTTCCTGCAGGATACATGTGGTAGAACACCGGTCAGGAGAAAGGTGTAGACGTTGAGGCCTACTCACGAGATTAGTAAAGCATCGTCGTCCCAGATTTGAGTATGTGGAATGGGAGAGACAAACGGGGATAGATGACCACTGAACCAGGTTTAAAAAAAGTCTAGATATGGCTAAAGTTGGTAGATCCACCGGAAGATCGATCAGTTGAAACGGTCAGGATAGGGAGTCGACTATAATGTTGCACAACCCAAGAATGTGTCTTGTTCAAACCTGAATGTTGAGGGAGTCAATCAGACATAAGATGTCAATCTAGTGCGACAAAAGCAACATCGACTTGGTTCAGCCAATCTTGTTGATATACAAGACAACCAAATTGTTGTACGATTGGATCATGAGATGCGACAAACGAAGGAGCTCTGCCAAATGGGACACTGCCAGAATGACCACTTTGAACTTGAGGTTGTTGACATGGAGTCGCTTGTCTTTGATGGACCAACCCACAGTCGAAGAAAGGCCGCAAAGAGACCCCGTGCAAACATTTGATGTTACTAGCCATCACTGAAGATGTGGATGCAGATGGATTGGCAGGGAATCATAACTCTGGACTTGAGTGAGTGAGTGAGTGAGTGAGTTGAGTGAGTTGAGTGAGTGAGTGAGTGAGTGAGTGAGTGAGTGAGTGAGTGAGTGAGTGAGTGAGTGAGTGGTTTAACACGGCTTTGAACAGTATTCCAGTTCTATTCCGGCATGTCATCTTAATTCGGGAGGAAAGCCAGAGTAAAACCCTGGAGGTGGAAGTTCCCAGTCATCCCAAAACTGAAGCAAGTAACTTGGAAGATGAGTCAGTTGTCCTGGCAGACTTGTCTATGTCATTGCGACCCGGGGAATGAGATGGAATGTCCGAAAGAGGACTTGGATTCACAATTTCCTTGCACGAGCCGGTGAAAAGAACTGGACTTCCCGCTTATGACTTCATGAAGGTCACGATGGGCAGGCAAAAACTGGGGGCATCGTCATTCTTATGCTGCTTTTCTTCCAAGTGCTGCCTCGGCAGCTGAAGGAGATCTACCGACATCCTCGTCAATGTCTTGGATGCAGTTCACAAAGAGAGAATGAGTCAACCAGAGAAACTGGTACAATCTTGTTGATGGCTGCGATCCGTAGAAGTGGAAGATGGGGAGCGACCTAAAGTAGAGCAGTGATCAACATCAACTTGAACAGAGAGGGAAGGAGCGGGATGTGAGAGTTGACAAGTTGCAGACAGTCTAGGAGTGCTTTTGGGGTTGATCAATGTCTTAGTCGAGGCAGGTCAGGCTGAAGCGACTGTGGAAAGCACCTTCCCAAGTCAGCTGGCGGTTTCGATGTAGACGTAGAGCCGACATTACACGGATGGACTGTTCTTGATCTGAGACAATAGGGTCAGTAAGCTATCTGATACTCCGTCATCGGCTACCGAGAGCGTGTGCAAGGCAGAATCCGAAAGTGCTTTGTGAAGGTCAGTGTTAGAAAAATTATGGCAACATTTCTGACAAGCAAACATCCCTCAAATGATGTACATAAACTAGAAGATGTTGAAGGGAATCCCACAAAAAAAAACACACTAGATTCTCTCAAATTTCAGTGCACATCTCCACTTTGTGGCAATTAGGGCTGCAACGATACAGGAAGGTCACAATAGGATACGCATCTCGATATTCTGGTCACGATACGATACGTATCTCGATACGCAATGATAAATAAAACAAGATTTAAAGCATGTCAAGATTGAACCTTTCAAGATTTTGGAACAGTCAACATTATTTTATAATAACAAGACTACTGAAGTTTTTCACCTTCAAAGTGGAACTTTCTCTAATTTTCCTTAAAAACAATTCAAAGTTCAAACACCAGAAAAAAATTAATGTACTCCACCAGTGATACAACTTCAAAGAATTTAGATACAATGTTCGAAGAAATTGTATCCGAAATTATTGTTTTATCAGGAATAATATATTCCAATATCGTGTTACCTTAGTTGCATTATAAGAACCACAAGTGTAGCATTTTGGTACTGGTGATTGCTGTTGCAGGATATTTTTACGTATGGAACAATTTGACCAGTCACCCTAGGGACTTCCCGTGCTACATGTATTTCGATTGCGAAAACGTTATGTTGACACATATTCGCCAAATTGCCACAAATATGACTTTTAACGAGTCAAAGTATGTCATTTTTAATATATGTATCTATTCTCTAGCAACTAAAGTTCGTTTCAATGTGTCAAAAGCGGTAATCTGATATTGGTTGCTGTATCTCTTCACACACGATTTCACATAATATAACTTAATGAAAACAATATTAAATGAAATTTTGAATAAAATTAATAAAATATATTACAAACACAAGTCCAGATATATAATGAACACGTTTTAATTACAAGATAGTATAATAATGGTATTGAATTGCGTACTTCAGCTCGGATTTGCTGACAGGTATTTCCGGTGTTATGTGCTTGCGGGGATCAGCTGATAATGTTTTTTGAGATGGGGAAAAACATCTGTCGGTGTAAAACCTGAGCTTACTAAAAATGTAAGTACTTTTTAGGGAGCCATGCGTTACCACGCGCTATAACCAAGTTAGCGGTTTATTAAAAGGCACAATAGCGAGGAAACGCTGTACTTGAGATTTGCGTTCCGTATCGTGGCGTATCGATAAATGGGCCCACGTTTATCGTATATCGTATCGTGGGTCAAGTATCGCGATGCATCGGAATATCGGTGTATCTTTTCACCCTTAGTGGCAATGAGAGAGAATGATGTGGCAGAGACAATAATAGGATCATATCATGTAGGATTATAGTGCATGACCCATTAGTTTGGGTGATAACCATGGTAATGCTGGGATGTGTTCGGGTGAATTGTTTATTAGAAGCTGGAAACTTTGTTCAAGCTCGTTTCCACATAGTTTGTTTGGTGGTTGTTGTTTAACGCTGCACTTAGCAATATTCCAGCTATATGACGGCGGTCTGTAAAAAAATGAGCTTCGATCCACGCAATTGGTATACGATGACATGCATCAAACAAAGTCAGCAAGCCCGTCAGTCGCCTTTTACGACAGGCATAGTCACAATTTATGGCAAGCATGGGTTGCTGAAGACAATCTACCCCGGATCTTCACGGGTCTGTTTCCATATAGGATCAAAAGAAGAAGGAAGAAATGCATAGTGTGAGATATAGGATAAGTTTATAACTTTACTCATTAAACAAATATTAAAAGTATTAAAAAAAACTAATATATTTAAACGTAATGTATTTTATCAAGTAACTTTGAAAGATATACATATTTCAAGAAAATAAGACCTAAACCTTGTGTCCAATTTTTTAATTGGCACCATAACCAGAAATAATGGGAACACCCATACCTATCATCATGCCAAGTTTCATCTACACAAAGTGCACAATTGACCCTGTATTGGTCGCAAGCGGCTGGACTAATACTGGATAGTTGTACACAAATGACTAAAATGATCCAATTGAGATGTGGTATGTTGTGTAGCTTACAGCTAGGGGTCCAGCCTCTACTATATCACCAGGATGCGGCAAGCTGGCTGCAACTATCTTCCGATGACGGTAGTTGGAGAATACTTCTTCACTGAAAATAAACATCAAGTTGATATTAAACACATCTGTGCACACTTTGAAAGAAATGGGTAAACAAAACTACTTTGCATTGTTCAAACAAGAATAAAAATCTATACATTGAACCCATTAGTGACAAGAAACTTGTTTATAAACATACTGCCACTTTTGCCTATTGTATTGTTGGTATCTTACTACCACATATTAACCTTGTGAGAGGTACTACTTTCAAGTGAGTCTTGCATGCTCAAAGGCTTTACATTTTGAAATGTAAGGCCTAGGTTTCACATTTTTTAATTGTATGACCTGCTTTGAGGTTTTACATTTGAATTGTAAGCCCTAGGTTTGTACAATTGATATGGTCTTTTTATAAGAATCTAATGTTGATGTTTGATTGGTTAAAAGGCTTTTATCAACATGAATTGAATCTGCAACCTCACATTTTGTTAAGTTAAATGCTTTGTAACCCACCGTTTTCCATCTGAGCCACCGGGGCAGGTGATAAATGGTTGTACACTTTTACATGTTATGGCTTCAGTTCTGTGCATACTGCACATGGTCTTTCTCTTGTACCCTTTGAACAAATTAATTTTATACCCCAACACTGTATTGCTGTATTGTTTCACTATAAGGTATCCCAATGTTTGTTTATTTTGTCTGGTATTTCATATATTTAGACAGTTCATAAGTCCGACAAAACACTTCTCAGCTTTGGTTGAAAATGTACAACCTCGAGCTCGGGAAAAGCCATTGGGCCTGCCCTCAGACTTTTCCCTGGTCATTTTTCACAACCAAAAAAGTTGTGTTTTGTCCTTCACTTATCCGCTAGGCTATACACTGTAGTGAAGCAAGTAGGGTATCACATATATGCAAGCAAACACTCGGACTTAAATGTGTGAAAAACTACAAAATTGGCATAAATGAACAGCCTAAAAAATATCTGATTTATTCATGCTAGGAAAATATATTCCCACAAAAGTTAAATTAGTCTGACAGTGATCATTTCAAGAACATAGACTCATGAAAAATTTATGGATTTCCTATGTTTTGAGTTCAGCTGACGTCCAGTGAAGAAGCTGTGTCCATGTGAACAGAGACCATATACTGAGGCCTCGGGGTTAGACGGGGACCGATCACAGCTGCGCAAGACCAAGCAGTACATTCCCAAGAGATTGTGCGAGATTCAGAGATTTACATGTGAGTCCCGCGAGAAATTCACAATTTATCCATTTACCAGTACAAATTACTCCACCTAATAAGAGATAAAGTCCTTAGTTACTGTAGTCCATCAGAAGACTTATTATGTTTCTTTGTGGTGGCATAATGTTTTTCGTAAATTACTGGTTGTTTTGTGAAGGACGTCCATCAGAAAGTATCACTAAAGTTATTACCTCATTACTTTGTGTCAACCACACTTCATTACCCTACATCTTACGGTATATGTATGTTGGTTAAACATTGTTTTAATAAACTAAAAGTAGATTTTTAATGTTTGGACTACTTTCTCTACTAAACAACCGATAAATTTCATCAAATAACTTATTCATTTTGAAAGTAATGGAAAAAAATTAACCTGAACTAATTAGGATACCAGTGAAGAAAATTGTTTCGGTTTAAAGGGGCACTGATCTAACGCAATTCCCCGGGACTGGTTGTTGCCTTTGTTATTGTTTTTTCCCAGTGAGTACCCGGATGCAGAAATCTAGACTAGTTCGCGACCTCTGCTGCGCCATTCGTAAGCGCATTAGTCACTTTTATGGGTAGTAATATAAGGGCGTATGGTCACATTGATCAACAAAATGAAATCCAGTTTTCGAAATAATAAGGATATGTAGGTATCTTTGTGGGTAGCATTGGTAATGGTGACGAAGTTTTGATAAGTCACTTGCGTGGTAATTTTGCGATTTTCGTTTACACTATTTTGACTTGCAACAAAAAGTAAATATTTCACCTGAGCATTGCTTTTTTTTATAGTGTGTATATTTTTTTACTGTCAAAATGTGTAACAAATTTATTAAACGTCTAAATATTCAGTTATTTTACAAAGTGGCAGAAAAACATTTCAATCTGTATATATTATGATAACGAATTCCAAACATTTTGATGTTTAATGTCATCACCAAGTGACTGAAAATGTTACGTTGAAAAGTACATTTCTATGTTGTTTGGCTTCTAATCCTACATAATAATCTGTTGTGATGTTTGTAGGCCCTTTTGATCGTCTTAATTAATATGGACAGATTTTTTATTTAGTCAAAATGACTGAAATATTTACACATTTTATAAATTGCCTGAGAGAATCACATTTTACAAATTGACGGTAATATATACACGCTTACAAAGGAAAAGGCCTGTGAAAACAACGCCTATCGCGCATTGAAGAATTTCCCAACCAAGAATCGGTTCAAATGAAGGAAAACAAAATGCAAATACCATAATTACAACCTACCAAATTTATGTGTATAAATTTTAGGCAGCTTCCTTGTTCGAGGAATGTATCCGTGAATATCCACACAAAGGAACAATATCCCACACGTCTGCAGCTGTACAAAGAAACTTATTCGATTTCACGTGTCTCTGTAACAATCAAATATTTTAAAAGATATATATCGTTTCGGGATATTAAAACCCGTATTCGTTTCTCAACTGATCACTTGGATTGTTTCAGGTGTTTCACATAGGTGTCAAATCTCAAAGGTCGGCTGAGAAAGCCCACGTGACAACTATTTTCATAACGTCCACGGTTCCTAAAAAATCCATTGAGTGATAGATAACAATGATCAATCAATCAACGTATTATCAGTTAACCCTTTGAACAAAGTATGTTGTTTTTACATCGGCACTTCACGCCATGATATGAGTGTTTTCCCTTTGTTTTAGTAAACCTAGACATGTAAACACTCACTTTTGACATATCCACTGTGCAAGATAACAGTGATTAATCAATCAACGTATTTTCTGTTAATCTTTTGATGGCTAGGAACGATCCGTTGATTTACAAAAAAAAGTAAATCAACTGATCATTCATCTCTTGCTGGGCTGCCACGTGCATATTACATAAGACACATTTCACCTCTCTTCAAACCTGGATTTAGATTGAATAATTACCCCAGACACAATAAATGCCAAATGGGAACCTTTGTCAGGTAATCTAAGTGGTGCTACCACTAATTGTACCTGTAATAAATTCATTAACTGAGCATCAAGTGAATGACGAAAATACACAAGTGTAGGGTTATACGAGAAAACGTGGATGACAACACGGGAGTAGTAATCGTATTATCGACACAATCCGAAATCCGAAAATGCTTTCACTGCATGGATACTTTTTTAAAGTATTAAACTATAACCATCTGGGGTATTTCCAAATGACGACATCCGATGAGCTCCGCTGTTCTTTTTGTCTCTTTTTTTAGGCTGAAGAAATTATTTAACATGCGCCCTTAGTCAGAATCTTTATAGATCTCAGTTAACCAATCAGTGTTTATGCAAAATGCGTAAAACAAATATTGCCTCCAGCCTCCAAGTTTATTTAGCTGTCCTTGCAGACGGTAGCCCAGTCTCTGGTCACGCTCAGTTGCGTTGCCTATCATCCGGGTACTCACGGGGAAAAAAACAATAACAAAGGCAACAACCAGTCCGGGGAATTGCGTTAGATCAGTGCCCCTTTAAATACAAAAGAAATGTCTGATCAACTTTACCATAATATATTTGTTTTAAAATGATGATTTCTTCCTTGTTTCTATTAAATTTTGTTGTAGACAAGGCCATAACAAATTAATTACCAGATTCTCATCCAATTTTGAAAAATGTGAGGCAGGAGGCATTTGCCAAAGTATGCATGTTAATCCTGTTTTACACTATCGGGTTAAAAAGAGTGCTCATTGTATATCTGGACTTGTTGATGGCTTAGAGGCAAAACAAGATATCTCCAAATTTCATGTTTCCAAAAGAAGGGCGTTTAAAGTTCATGTGTATGTGATAAATCATATACATACATTATCTTTATTGTAAAGCTATTGTATACTTGTGGGTATAAAAATCCACATCAACGGCCGTTCATACAGTCCTTATAACAACAGTAGAGGCGGTGACAGAAAGCCAAGACTGAATGCAGCTCAACGGAACAACGCCATTGGGAGATTACAAGCTGGAGCAACTCAGCAAGAAGTGGCCAGGCACTTTGGCGTATCCAGACAGACAATCTCCGCACTGTGGACCCGATATAACAACACCAACAGAGTTGATGACAGACAAAGGTCAGGAAGACCATGGGTGACAACCCAAGCACAAGATCGATACATACGGCTGCGACACCTCCGAGACCGCACTACCACAGCCACATCTACAACCACACAGATCCCTGGGGTACGCAGAATATCAGATCAAACGGTACACAACAGACTGAGGGAGGCTGGACTTTTTGCAGGAAGACCTGTTCGACGTCATGTATTGACCACACGTCATCTGGCGGACTGTCTGCTTTGGTGCCAACAGAGGGTTAGATGGGCACGTGCAAGGTGGAGAAATGTACTGTTTACTGACGAGTCCCGTTTCCTACTCACACGTGCTGATGGGCGCGCACGTGTCTACAGACGTCGGAGTGAACGTTACGCCCCCAACTGTGTGCAGCAGGTTGTCCCATTTGGCGGCAGGAGTGTCATGGTATGGGCCGGAATTCATCACGGTGGTAGGAAGCCTCTTGTGCATGTGGCAGGTGCATTGACAGGTGTGCGTTACAGAGACTTGATCCTACAGCCTTACGCTCTTCCTCATGTCAACGTTCATGGCGGACAGTTCCAGCAGGACAACGCTCGACCGCATATTGCACGTGTTTGTCAGGACTTCTTACAGCACAACAACATCCAGACATTACCTTGGCCAGCCCAGTCACCAGATTTGCCCCGATTGAGCATCTGTGGGACGAGTTGGATCGACGCGTTCACAGAAGGAATCCACCGCCCCAAACACTTCCGGCGCTTCTTGATGCATTTCAGCATGAATGGCAGCACAGCCAACAGCGTGTTATTGACAACTTGATTGCATCTATGGGTCGTCGGTGTCAAGCGGTGATTGATGCACGTGATGGGCACAACCGATACTGACATTTTCTGTACCCCTGTGACATTATGTCATGTGTACGTGTGTCTGTCTAGGTGACACGATTAATGTTTTGAACATTGTGTACATTGATCTTCAAACAGTGTTTCAAATATGGTTTCTGTGTCCTATTTTGAAACAATAGCATTATATTACATTTTGAAAGTCAGTGTCAAGTTTCTTTTTTTGAAGAGTATATATTGTCAAAACCGAAGAAGCAGCCAAATACATAGTTAATTAGGTAATTAATTTACAAACAGAAGATATCTTTTTTTACCACCAAGCATGTTTAGAGGCAAAATGAAACAGCTCCAATTAGGTCATGTATCAGTACTTTAACTGTCCATGGAAACACAGCACATCTGAATTTGAACTACTTTTCCTCCATACTTAAGCAACTACCACGGACCGCTGAAGAGTAAAAAACATGACAAGTGAAGATGTTTCATTTCATTCTGTGCATTTTATTCTAGTCGATATGAACATTTAAAGTCCAAATGGTACATGTTGTCCATACTATTTTGCTGGAGTAAAACTTCAGCTGTCTCTAAGTAACATACAGAGGATACTAACATAAAGTTAAAAATATCTTGCTTGTAGAATCACATATCAGTCAATGACAGTCATGGTATCCACAGACACAAACAACAAGAACATTTTTTCTGTAGCAAACTAATCTTCCAATGTACTGTTAATGAAATTTACTAACAGTTTTTCACTAGTAGTATAGGACACATTAATTGCATGACGATTCTTTAGCAGATATAATAATAACAAGAGTTTGCCACTAATGTGGCTATATCCCCCGCCCCTGTTGCAGAATTTATGACATAATTAAATCTAAACAAACCCTAACCTTTTTTAACCGAGGTGGAACTTCTTGTCATGGAAATTGTAAAAAAAAAGAAGAGTTTGCCACTAATGTGGCCAAGGCTCCTGCCCAGCAAATGAAGAGTATATTATGTCAACAATAGTGAAATTTTATCACACAAACACATACATTTGAAAATACTCCAAATTTTGTAAGGAGTAAAAGGCAGGAGGGGAGCATCTACTTGATGTAAATGCAAAATATCCTGAAGAAACAAAATATAATGCTGTTCAAGAAAAAAATAAAACCTTCTCCACAAAAACGTGATGGAAGTACAAACTGACAAAACCAGTTACTACACTTACTACTGAATTCATTAATGTGGGAGAAAGAAAAAACATTACAAGTCACATTTTGACTCATTTTGGTCATTACCAGTTCAAACCCAAGATGTTGCTTTGGACATAGTAGATGTTGTGGAGAAAAATAAGTAAAACAAAACAAACATTGTTTCGGTTCATGTAACATGAACATTTAGCACAAACGCAACATGCTTCGCGGAAATCAGATCGTGGCATTCGTTTCACGTGCAGAAAATGAATGCTGACACGTGATGCATTGCAATCGTCAGTGCAGGCTTTTCGTTCGTTGGGGCAAGACACACTTTACGGTCGTTGACCAATATTCGTAGTCTTGGTATAAACTAGATTGGACAATATTCGTGGCCCTTAGAAACGTAAAGTGTGTACTTGCTCCTATAGTCAATAATTCATTCCTGCATTCGTGGTCGTGGACCTTGCATAGTTTATTTATTTTTCATTAAGAAGAGAATCACGTTTGGTTCCCCACATGTCATATAAAGAGAATCACGTTTGGTTCCCCACATGTCATATAAAGAGAATCACGTTTAGTTCCCCATTATGTCATAGAAAGAGAATCATGTTTAGTTCCCCATTAATCGTATAATTCCCAGTGGAGTAGAAAAGACGAAAGGTAGACACTTGAACGACATCGCCTTCCACTGCGCAACAAACATTGGTAGCAGAGACTGCGCAACAAACATTGGTAGGAGAGCGTGGTTACAGAGCGTGGTTACAAACCTAGGTGTATATATTTTGTCTTTTTCACTTCACTTTGATAGTTCAGATGGTTTCTTTGTAAATCATTTTTCATTACATTACCTGTGAATATTAGGTTTTATAGGCCTACAGTTAAACCAGGATAATGTCTCATAGTTCGGAATCAAAAGTTGATTCTAAAGGATCAGAATTCTCAGAGGACAGTGCTAAAATAGTAATAAAGTCCAAAAGTTCTAAATCAAAAGTGGATTCCAAAATGACTGAATCCACAGATGATGATTTAGATGTCACAATAGCAGCTTTACGGCAACAAAAGACAGTTGCTAAATTAGCGTTGACAAAAAATAAGAATAAATTGTTGGAGTTGCTTGAACAAGAACTTCCAACACATAAAACAATAAGGGAAACAATTGATAAGTCTGTTCCCTTCACAGTAAAGCTGTTTGTATAATTGTAAAGCTCTTGAAGGCTTACAAAAAAAACTGGTGAAGTTAATAAGGCGAAGAAAACAAGCATTGAAACAGATGAAATTGAAGAAGTCATAGATTCAGCTATTGACAAAGCACAAGTGTATCTTAGCAACAAGTTGGATTCTAGTTCGTCTAGAAAAAAGTCAAACTTCTCATGGAGCAAAAGGTAGTAAACAGGCGTCTGATAAGGGAGCTAGTGTTGATGGTGCTCAGAGCTGCAGTTCTGATGGTAAGTGCACACAGCAAAAATCTAAGAATGATGAACAGGTTCCACATCCCAAACCAGAATGTGACGGAACTCTTGATTTGAGACTTCCATGTCGCAGATATCATAGCACAGGTAAGTCTAATCAAAACAGTATTGGCCAGGATCTATGGAAGCAATTGAAACGAGTTTCAATACCAACGTTCTCCTGAAATATAAAAAACTATGAAGGGTGGAAAGCAGTGCTCCTGCAACAAATGAATATAAATTGTTGCAACTCAAGCAGTACCTATCAGGTGAACCTGCACAGCTTGTTGCCAAATTAGGTCATAGTTCGGTGGCATATGATATTGCTCTTGAGCGTTTGGAAAGAAAATATGGAGGCAAAAGACGACAAATAGCATTAAAGTTAGAGGAAATTTCTAACGTCAAACCATTACGCCCAGGAAATGCCAGAGATCTTGATAAGTTTGCTGACATGCTAGATGTGGCAGTTGTTAGTCTCAGAGAGGCTGACAAGATAAAGGAGCTAGGTGATGATTGTTTGTATTCGTTGCTTCTGAAAAAGTTAACGGAAAGCATGATAGTTCAGTATAGTAGATGGGTCTTTGAGCAACAAAGACAGGAATCTGTTGAGACTCTTTGTGAATGGATTATTCAAGAAGCAGAATTCAATACTGTAGCCTCTGAAGTTAAACATGGCTTATCAGAGAAGACATCAGAATCTAGCCAACATCAAAGATTAGCTACGTACTTTGGTGCACAAGGTGTAAGCAAGGCACAACATTGTCATGTCTGTAAAAATCCCGATCACAAGATTTGGCAATGCAGACTATTTAAAAAACTTGAGGTTCCACAAAGATGGGATAAGGCAAAGGAACTGAGTCTTTGCTTCCGATGTCTTGGAACAAAACATCATGGACAACTATGTACTATATCAGATAAATGTGGTATAGACAGTTGTCAAGCTACTCATAATCACCTGCTACATGACAATCACAAAGGAAGTAATCAAAATAGACACTGTAGTGGTGCTGGATTAACTGAAAAAAAAGGTATTGTCTTTGGAAGTGGCACAGATAACCTAACACAGACAACCACAATGTCTACTACGAAGATGCAATCTCATTTCTCTGCACTTAGAACCATTCCAGTTGTACTGAAGAACGGTAAAAATAGATTAGTGGTCAATGCCTTGTTAGACGATGCAAGCACACAAACATACATCAATGAAGATGTTGCATCAGAGCTTGGTCTTGGTCAAGCTAAATCTGTATCTGTTAACGTCCTTAACAGTAAAACAGAAACATTTAACAGTATGTCCGTTGAATTTGGATTGGAAAGTATTGATGGCTCAGTTGACATGCAGATAGTAGCTTTATCAACTACTAAAGTCACTGGTAGCATGAAAGTGTTTGACTGGCAAAAATATGCTCAGAAATTGTCTCATTTGAGGGACATACAGTTTCCAAAGTTAGGTTCACAACCAATCGTTGACATACTGATAGGTATGGATTACCTGGAACTGCATTCCTCCCGTGGTGATGTCTGTGGTAAAACTGGAGAACCAGTGGCTAGACTCACACCTTTGGGGTGGACGTGTGTAGGGAATGTAACAGGGCTCCATGTTAAACAGAAACAAGGAACAGGTACATTCTTCGTGAATAACATTGATACTGAACACAGTGGGGAAAAGGACATGGATCTTTTGGTCCAACTATTTTGGGGAAAAAGAAAATGTTTCCGGTTCAATTCCAATCATGAGTGTGAATGATCAAATGGCTGTTGATGCTGTACAATCTTCTCTTCAGTACTGCAATGGTAGGTACAAGGTTGGGGTTCCTTGGAAAAAGACAGCTGATGAACTTACTAGCAACTATGATATGGCTTTCAGTCGGTTGTTGAACATTGAAAAGAAGTTGTCCAAAGACAAAACCATTTCATAGGCATATGATGATGTCATTGCACAATATATCAACAAAGGTTACATCAGGAAAGTGCCTGAAGAAGAAATTAAAGACACAAAATGGTTCTTTTTCCAAAAAACAGAATAGTCTTTGACGCGTCAGCAAAATGTAACGGTTTGTCCTTGAATGATACAATTCATCATGGTCCTAAGTTACAAAATGATTGGTTGAGATTTTGCTTCGCTTCAGAAAGCACCCAGTCGCACTTATTTGTGATATCGCTGAGATGTATCTCCAGATTGTAATCAGTGAAGGAGATCGTTCTCATTTCAGATTCCTTTGGAGAAGTATGGACCAGAACCAAACACCTGATGTTTATGAAATTACCGGAGTTGTTTTTGGAATGAATTGTTCTTCTTTCTTGGCACAATATATTTCACAAGAACATGCCAAACATCACAAAAGAGAATTCCCTTTGGCTGCAGAAACAGTTCAGAAATCCACTTTCTGTCGTTTCTGTTACCATGTTCAAGACAACAGTTTTAGCATGACAAAAAGAAACTTTTTGAGAGAAACTGCAAAACTCTTCGATCCCCTTGGCATTTTGGCACCTTTCATCATAAGGGCCAAAGTTATCCTCCAAGAAATATGGACAACAGGTGCTGGGTGGGATGAAGTTATCAACCTCCAATTAGAACAGAAAGCATGGCAGTGGTATCATGAAATAGAACTTCTTAGATCGATTCGGGTACCAAGATGCATTCAAGTGGCTTCTGCTATAGAAAATACAAAGCTGCACGTTTTCGCAGATGCTTCACAAGAAGCATATGGGGCTGTTGTATATGCAGTCACTATGGACAAAGGTGAGGTGGTCTCATGTAATCATGTAAAGAGTCATGTGGCACCTCTTAAAGCAGTCAGTATTCCAAGAATGGAATTGCTTGCAGCTGTCAATGGAGTTAAACTTCTCAATGCTGTTGTGAAAGGCCTTGTCAATAACACCTCAGTCTGCAACACTTTGGTCTGACAGCTTAAATGTGTTGTGGTGGGTGAAAAGTCCGAGTAGAAGTTTCAAGGCATTTGTGGCAAATCAGGTTGGTTACATCCATGAAAATACAAATCCGCTGCAGATATTGTTGGCAGAGGTGCTCAAGTTCAAACATTGGAGAACAGGAAATGGTTGAACGGTCCTGAATTCCTGACTTCAACAGAAAATGATTGGACAAAAGAAGTTGTTGACTTCAGTAACTGTGATAAACTTGAACGACGAATTCCTCAAATGGCAGTTACAATGTTGTGTGAAACAGATGAAGAATCACCATGGCGTTTAGAACCTTCTAGGTTTTCAAACTGGAAACGACTTTGCAGAGTTCTTGCATGGATTTTCAGATTCTTCAACAACTCTCGTATACCAACCTGTATCCGTAAAAAAGGTGATCTGGATCTTGAAGAAATTGAAGATGCTGAAATGAAACTGTTGACCAAAACACAGAAAGAGGCATTTTCTGAAGAATACAATGCCTTGGCTAAGGGTAAACCATTGCCCAAAACAAGTAAGATTCTGTCCCTCAATCCAATGCTTGATGAAAATGGCCTCCTACGATTGGGTGGAAGATTGAAATATGGAAAGGTGTTATCTGCAGATGCTAGATTTCCCATTATAATTCCAAGACGAAATTGGGTAACAAAATTGATAGTCAAAAATTACCATGAAGAAGGTAAGCACATGGGTATGAACAGTGTTTTGGCAGCACTATCGTCAAGATTCTGGATTTTTTCATCCAGTGAAGAGATTCGTGAGTAGGAGAGAGAGTGTTCTTGGTGTCGACGCCTGAAGACAAAACCCACACATCAAATCATGGCAGATCTTCCGGCAATTAGAGGGAAATGTCCGTTACATGCATTTACTCAAATTTTGGTGTTGACTTTGCTGGCCCATTTATCACCATGGAAGGTAGAGGAAAAAGTTCACAAAAGCGATACCTTTGTCTCTTTACGTGTCTCTCTACATGAGCTGTACACTTAGAGATGGCATATGGACTTGACACAGAATCCTTCTTGAACGCCTTTTTCAGAATGGCACATGGACGTGGAATGCCAAAGGAAATAATTTCAGACAATGGCACAAATTTTGTTGGAGCTGCAAAGGAGTTGAAGGTTCTTGTGTCAGAACTGGACTCAAGATGCAGTAAAAACCTCACTTACAAACAAAGTAAGTTTGGACATTCAATCCTCCTCATGCTCCTCACTTTGGTGGTGTCTTTGAGTCCATGATTAAGTCGGCCAAACGCGCTATCTTTGCAATATTGAGCGCTGGAGATGTTACTGATGAGGAGTTAATGACTGCCTTCACAGGTGCAGAAGCTCTTGTTAACTCTCGACCATTGACTTACCAGAGTGCCCATCCACAAGATGAGACACCTTTGACACCAAACCCTTTCCTTCATGGACAGATGGGAGGGGAATTCGCTCCAGAAATTGATTCATCGTTCTCTCCAAGGAGGAGATGGAGACGAGTCCAAGAGCTTGTGAGACATGTATGGAGACGTATGATGAGAGAATGGTTGCCAACACTCAATGTCAGGAAAAAATGGTTCACTCCAACCAAAGACTTTAGGGTTGATGACGTTGTTTTTGTTGTGTCTCTGAATACACCTTGTGGTTGTTTGCCTCTTGGCAGGATAGTGAAGATATTTCCTGGACAGGATGGTCACGTTAGAGTTGTGGAGGTTCAAGTTGGACAATCAAAACTTACGAGACCTGTGACAAAGATTTGTCCTTTAGAATGGAACAGTGATACAGAGAATTAATAATCTAGTACAGTGAGGCTGCAAAAGTAGAAGATTTAGCATATCAGATCAGTATTTCTTGTACATAGTGAAAATAGTGGACTTTTGATCGGGATTGTTAGTTCATTGGTTTGTTAGTTCGTCTTCGTGTTAAAATTTATTGGTAGTAGTTGATAGACATGGGTCTATCATCAAGAGGGGGTATGTTGTGGAGAAAAATAAGTAAAACAAAACAAACATTGTTTCGGTTCATGTAACATGAACATTTAGCACAAACGCAACATGCTTCGCGGAAATCAGATCGTGGCATTCGTTTCACGTGCAGAAAATGAATGCTGACACGTGATGCATTGCAATCGTCAGTGCAGGCTTTTCGTTCGTTGGGGCAAGGAACTACTTGTCGTTGGACCAATATTCGTAGTCTTGGTATATACTAGATGAGACAATATTGGTGGCCCCTAGCAACGTAAAGTGTGTACTTGCTCCTATAGTCAATAATTCATTCCTGCATTCGTGGTCATGGACCTTGCATAGTTTATTTATTTTTCATTAAGAAGAGAATCACGTTTGGTTCCCCACATGTCATATAAAGAGAATCATGTTTAGTTCCCCATTATGTCATAGAAAGAGAATCATGTTTAGTTCCCTATTAATCGTATAATTCCAAGTGGAGTAGAAATGACGAAAGGTAGACACTTGAACGACGTCGCCTTCCACTGCGCAACAAACATTGGTAGCAGAGGCTGCGCAACAGTAGATTAAATGCAAAATATTAAGATTAAAAAAGTTCAGTTCATTACCACATTGATTAACATATAAAGAAATAATGATAGTCACTTCAATATACTACACCTATTCCGTCACACCCCAGACAAGATGATGGTCAGTGTATGGAACTGGAAAGACTCCTGTTGAGATGGGCTTATTACAGAAGATCAAGTCTAGTGTACCCCCAAGGGTGTGGGTTGGTTTGCTGATATACTGGGCGAATGTAAACTACTCCATGAGGTTAGATAGTGCATTGTTGTCACAGATAGACTGGTCCATATTGAAGTCCCCAGTGATAACAATCCTATACTGAATGAGTTTTTGGTATCTAAAAGAAGAATTCATAAATTTCTAAAAGTTCAACTTGTTGCCATGGAAACGTAACCAATAAAAATTTCTAAAATTTCTAAATAGCAAAATTAAGGCACCAGTTCAGCATGTACTTGACAGACCTGCAAAGTTTCATGAAAAAATATTGAAAGGGTTCTGAGTTATGCTCCGGAAACGAAACTCGACGGACGGAGCCCGTTTCTATATCCCCCATATCAGCTTATTCATCCAAGTCAGTATCATCTTCAAGATGATCAGGCTCAGGAAGATAGTTGGCACAAATTGAGTCATTGGTCAGGTTCTGGTGAACTTGTGATATAGATCTGATCACGTCGGGCAACACTTGATAACTTTCATACTTCTAAATTCCTCAT
Organism: Haliotis rufescens; assembly: GCF_023055435.1. NCBI lineage: Eukaryota > Metazoa > Mollusca > Gastropoda > Lepetellida > Haliotidae > Haliotis > Haliotis rufescens. Next base: position 3,366,382 of record NW_025964383.1, read on the forward strand.
CCACAAAGCTGTATTTGAAGTACATACTATCTGATTCATCTTTTATGAACTGCAGCCACTTAATTTTGAGCTATTTTAATTTTTTCTCACTTGTATCTATCTTGGTGTGTTTATTATTTGGCGTGTACATGCATTTGCTTATTTTCTTGAAGTCCCTAAAGTTTGTGTGTTTGAGAGGGGATTACCTTGTATGGTGTACTCCTATGTGGAGAATGACATTGACATCGCCCTTGCCTGCTAGCTCCTGGTTGAATCTCTAGCACAGGTACCCACCCCCCTATAACCTGACCCTACCTGGGTACCCACTGTAGGTCTCAGGAGATGTCTTAAAATGTCCGATTGGGAACATTTTTAGCATAGCCTGGGGCAAAACGTATTGTAACAAAAATTCCTGTTCTAGCAAGGTTAACAGGTACTTCAAAGATCACACTTACAGCCTTTTATGACAGTGGAACAACGCCCAGCCTTCACACTAATTTCAACCATGGTACCAGCATCATGTTGTATGCTAAAAGGTATACCTTTAAGCAGTGTTTTTCCGAGTTACAGAATCAAGTATAACAGGAAATTCCAACTCGAGTCACGTCAGTCATGTTTACAGTCGTCATCTTGGATTTTCTGACGTCACAGTTGCGTGTCATGTGACCTTACATCACCTATAAATAGACCTGTCAAGGTGAACTTTAGGGCGGCAATTTTGACTTTGACAAGCAAGGTAGGGTTCCAGGGTTACGTCACAGCTAAATTATATTTTTCGCATTCGAAGAGATTTTTATTGTATAACTTTTAATCTAAATGGCTAATATTAATACTTGGTCTGCTCTCTAAGTATTTGATCGTGGATTAGTGATTATTTACCTATGTGGACATCCGGATGACGTTTCGTTGACGTCCGGATGACGTCTGACAGTTCCAAGATTCTGACAGCCATTCCAGATTCAGTCTGACGGAATATTCCAAGATCGTAATTATTCGAGCATACAAGTTACAGTTACAGTTATTACAAGTCGCAAGTGATTTGTTGTCCGTATAAAATATTAGAGTTTACAGTCTATATTTAGATGTTTTGACAGTCATCGATTGTCATCGCGATTCGGGGGGTCCGAGGTCATTCTGACTGGATTGTTTACATTATCAAGTTGCGTGATGATGCCATCACAGTCAATGGTTTTTATCTACAGACGTTTACAGGGATCGTTCTAGAATCGATCCTATATATTTAATTCCAAGCTTTAATTAGGATTTGACTTCATGCTGACTTAAACCGCAGTTTGACAGCTCTCTGAGGTGTGGCCTCATTGTCATCCATTCTGGGTCACATGACTGCCGGAATGTATTGTTTACATTACATGGATCCAGTTCCAGTTGCAGCCAAGTTCGTACACTTTCAAGTTTCAAAGTTTATTGTACAGTTTAATTGTTTTAACAGTTCAGATATATCAATCGTGGGAGGGATACAGACCAGTACCGGATTCTTGAGCCACGATGTGACAGACAATGCCGAGCGACTGATGTTTCCAGTACAGTTCAAAGCCGGTATCGCGTCTCGCGATCTCGAAACCATGTACAAGATTTTTCAGTTCATTGAATAATTAATAAACTCGTTATTGAACTTTACCTACTCGTTGTGTGATCCTTCTGCATTTCGCTAATTTCGATATTTGTAACTTTGTAGATCCTTGTGATATATTTTCGCTAAACCTCGTCTCCAAGCTCTTGTTATTTATTTTGTCACATTTTGTGACTGGTGGCAGCATCCATTTATTTTAGTAATTTGTCCACAAGTAATTATCGACCAGTCTTTGGCCGTTCCGTTACAGTATTTAAATACATGTATTAAACAATCTGGTCATTCATACACTGAAGTTGAATTAAGTTATATCTTTATTCAACCATATGAAAAATCAGAAGGAATGGGCGCATAGTCAGAAAGAAATGCAATCATTAGTGACTTATAGTGTAACCATAGAGTTCCAGATAATTTTTGTCATTAAACAATATATCACGATGCTAACCACGGGTCCTACTCAGTACCCACCCAACCCAGGTACTCGAGTTACCCGTCCCAGCCGTACTTCTTATAGTGGGGCGGTTTAGGCTAAAATTGTGCACTTTGGCTTAAAAGCACCAAACTTGGTACACTTATACAGTGAACCATTCTAAACATTTTTGGATATGGATCCACCTCAGCAGAGCCCCCTGGTGGTAGAAAATCCAAGATGGCCGCCAACATGGCTGAACTCTCTAATGATATCAATATATACTCAATATATCATACTTATCTGATCCATTTATACATATATCCATACTAATGCATGCGGAATGAATTGCAGCAGAGCTGTATATAATTCAAATATAGTTTGCAGCGCCCCCTGGTGGTAGAAAATCCAAGATGGCTGCCAGCATGGCTGAAATCTCTTATGATATCAATCTGTACTCAACACATCATAGTTATCAGGCCAATTCTTACAAATTATCATTGTAATGTATTTAGGAGTAATCACAACAATCCTGTATATAATTCAAATCTTGTATGCAGCGCCCCCTGGTGATGACGAAAATCCAAGATGGCCTCCAATATGTTTTAGTTTTCAGAAATTGTCTATTTCTACAGCAGATATAGATATCATTTGATATCTTTGGACTAAGGATAAGTTGATAAGTTTTGATATGATGAAACATTTTAAATGACATTGTATTAATTAATATGTATTGTCTATGATCTATTCTTGGCATATTATTTTATAAATGGTCTACTGAGAAAGGGGGGCGGTCCGGTAGCCTAGTGGTTAAAGCGTTTTGCTCGTCATGCCGAAGACCCGGGTTCGATTACCGACATGGGTACAATGTGTGTAGCCCATTTCTCGGTGTCCCCAGCCGTGATATTGCTGGAATATTGCTAAAAGCGGCGTAAAACCATACTCACTCACTCACTCACTCACTCACTCACTGAGAAAGGTTCCACCCAGTTTATATTAGATCACCCCAAAATCATTCATCTGGGAATGGATTCATATCTTAAAAACAGGAATGTATGTAAAGGTATTATTGACATTATTGCCATGAACCTATGACATTAACTTACATCCTACTTAAGTAGGACCAGGAATATCGGTTCAATGTATGTGTTTACGGTTCTATAATTCACTTACAGTGAACTCTTTCCTTCAAAGTATCACATAGCACTGTACAGGCAGGCAGTGTAGAGTTTACAAAGGTTTGCAAGACTTCTTGCAGGTGTAGTGTTAGTTTATAACACTTCTTTGTGCCTGACCAAGTGTTGTCCACTTGGGTATCTATATATTACTGCATGTCCTCTCCCAATCCCTGGCTACAAGATTCTGTCGTGTGGGACGTTTGTCAAGCACCTATCCCCAAATATGCATTGGTGCTATCTCAGAGCTGCCTCTTTGGGTTGAAATGTCAATTGTCTGAGATCTTCATGAACAGAGATTTTGCCTTTCACTGACCTTCCAAATAAACCAGTGAGAACGACAAACCGCTCAAGAATCTGTATTGTGTTGTCAGAGATACCTGCTGATGATGGGAAAGCATTGGTGACTTCAGGAAATACTTGACACGTATCCCAAGCATATGAACCGGTGAAGGCATGAAATAGTACAATGTCTTTGTCTTTGCCTCTAGAAGAAAACTCTCGGCTGTTTCAGTCAACCCAACTGCACCTCCATCACCTTTCATACGGCTATTGAATTGTTCATGTGTCTGACCTTGTGCCACACAAGAGAATGTCCGTTTAGTCTTTAGTTTAGTGTGTCACGAATCCATCTGAACAATATTCGAGGTACAGCGGTGCTCGTGCTCTACTGTAAGAGGGACATATCTGTGAAACGCAAGCCATTAATATGACAAGTGATGGTGCAAACTTTGGGAAATCTGCTTTTTGAAATGCACCCACCAGGCACAATATACAAAGTTCTTGTTCAAGAACAAGGGGCCAGTAGTGAAATGGGCTGAGCAGCTTACTTCGGTGCATACCAGTTTCTGAATGGATCGTCGGTGTTCGCTTCTGTATGACTGATGTTGTAGTAAGATGGATACACATGATGAAGGAATCAGGAAATCTGAATGAGGCAATTACAGCAGCACAGATTGCAGTTTTCCATCTACTTCCTTCGGGACAGTTTCTGAGAATCCTGAAAGCAACTATTTCTATATGCAAATCTACCAAACATGATAAGGAAGTTTATCACATACTTCAGGACAGTTCCACTGGATTGTTTCAGCAATTGTGTATAGTGGTTCATCCAAGGCAAGCACATGCATCTGACCAGGATTCAAATGCTCAATACCCTTTTTACCACATTAATTGAATGCTGTATCATAGCAACAGAGTGTGCACATTCTAGAACATTGGCATATGGGCAATTGTTTTTGGAGGCTATGTTTGTCTTATTTTCCCAATACTTCCTTAATGTGATATGACCAGTTTTACTCATGGTCAGGCATTGTGTTCACACTATCTACATCCTGGGTGAAAGGTAATTTTAATTGAGGCACATAATTACCCATCTTGCTAAAACAGGATGGGGGTACATTAGTATATACTGTGGGCTGTTTGGAAATGGTTTTCCTTGTTTGTGTGCATTCTTCAGCCAAAAGAACAACATGTGATGTTCCTTCCTCTTCAGCTTTTGAACGCTGCTGCAATAGTGAAATGTTGGTACCATGAAGTGGATATGTTGCTGTTGTAGAGCAGGGATTATGATAGATGTTATCTTTTGAGAATGTTGGTGGGTATACCACACCTTCGTCTTCATAAACACCACAAACTGTGCTATATCTGTTCAAATACACCATATTTTGAAATGTGTCAACAAGATCACGTTTTCTTGTTTAATACCAAGTAAACTGGGACTTGTATTACTCGGTCTCAGTGGTGTCATTGTGTTGATGAGCTGGTGCACCGAGATTTCACGCTTTGAAGACAAGATGTTCTGAGATACAGTAAACTATGTTTATAATGAACACGCTTATAACGAACTGGCGGAACTGTTTTTTTGGTCAAAGCCATTTGCTGTATATATGGTGTATATATGTTTATAACTAACTACGGTTACAACGAACTCAAATTAGTGGTCCCTTTGAGTTCGTTATAACCGTAGTTTACCGTAGTTCTTTTCATACTTGGTCCTACAAATTTCATATTGACTAGAGCTTTCAAAGAGGCAGGTACATACTGTTTATGGCAGTCAGAAGGAAATGTTCCACTGAAAGTTTGTTTTAACCTTAAATCACGTCTGGGGATAAGTGTTGCTCGTTTAGTTAGCCTTAATGATTCAGAATCAAAAAGGCATGTTTCAGTGCTGGTCCAATATTTTTTATCACATTCCGAGGTCAGTTACAGAATTTTAACCAAGTTCATGCAGTCCAATATATTCCCCAGATCTGCCTTACACAGGGATGTGAGCCGGTTTTCCCGAAAAAAGAGGAAAATTCTAGGGGGGTCTGGGGGCATGCCCCCCCCAGAATCTTTTTAAACATTTGATTTCATTTTAAGCAATTTTGTGCAGTTTGGACAACATTCACACCAAGAAATGTAATAAGTCAATGGCAAAAATCAAAGTCAAATAAACAAGATGGCAGATGCAGTAAAATTTCGAAGTTAAATCAGTACTTTTAAAAAATCGGGCAAAGCTTTCGCGCCCCTGGCTACCCGCCAGGTCTGGGAGCAATACTGCCATAAACTTCAACCCCCATCCCCCAGACACAAGGACAACTGTCACAAGCTTGCAATGTCTGACCCTTTCCCCATGTTGAAGCATATTGAAAAAAAACTTACCTTGTACTTACCTTTTGATGAAAAAAGCAAAATTCCATTGCAAACATAAGACATTAATACAACATATATCCCCATGTTATGGGGTTTTGGACGCTGAAGAAACATTCATAGTTTTCTCGCTAATCACTTGAACAACTGTAAAACATTCACTTACAGGCTAAAAGACAACTTTATCTTAAAAACAAGCCATCAGCTGACTCTGAGTATTTACAATTTCTGTGTGACGCCACACCCCACGTTATAGTGCAAGTATTCGTGATAGAAAAGGTATGATGTCAGAAAACCTATGCTGGTGAAAGCTCTGATCGAAAACAGGACAATCTGCGATGTTTGTCCGGTTTTTGGTCATATTTTTCGGAGTGGTTTTTTTCAAATTTTTTATTTAATTTTTACGTGGAAGATGATTTTTTCCGAGGACTTCTGTTTTAAAAAACGTGATTTTCCGCGTTTCCGCGGAGATTTCACATCCCTGCTTACAGAATACATATCTTGCTTCAAATGAATGAATTTTAGTACCAAAAACTTATACATTCAGTAAAGCATTACTTGGAATTGTTTTAAAGCCATATTTGATTGAAATGATTGCAATGAGCAAATGATACTGATATTGTGGACAAACAATTGACATTTTTTGAAGATTAAGTCATTTTGGCGGCCATCTTGGATTTTCTTTGCCACCAGTGGGTGCTGCATATTAGATTTGAATTATATACAACATTGACTCAATTAATTTTATATAAATGACTAAAATTGACAAAATAATGATGATATATTGAATATAATTTGACGTCATAAGAGATTTTAACCATTTTGGCCGCCATCTTGGATTTTCTACCACCAGGTGGCGCTGCTGAGGTGGATCCATATCCAGAAATGTTCGGAATGTTTCAATGTATAAGTGTGCCAAGTTTGGTGCTTTTAACCCAAAGTGCACAATTATGACTAAAATCCAGCCTTAACCACCCCACTATTAGGTTTATTGAATGCAAAATTGCATTCTTGTGTTGGAATATTTTTGCTACATATTCCAAAAGTGAGATGTTTGGTACATTTCTTTACACAATTCTTGTTGTACAATGCATACGTCTTAACCCTTTGCCCTTATTCTAGGTACTTGTTATTGCAATCTTTACTTGTGTAGTGGTGATCCACTGATGAAATGATTCTATGTGGTCTTTGACCTCATGTCTGTGGTAAGGACTTGTTTTATTTCACAGTGAATGGCCACCACGCTTTTTTCCTCCAACAAAAGAACCATGTCCACTATTTTGCAGTGCATGCTCGATGTATGACACTGCAACAGAGAGGTTTTTGGGGGCTGTTTTGGCACACTTTGATTCTTGCACCATCTACACAGTAGCTACATGTTCTTTCTGTGCTGCATGTCTTAGAGACTTGTTACCGTCCCCTAAGATGGTTATTGTGGCTTTCTTATAGTATTTGCAAACACAAGGTCTTTCTTCCTTTCATATGAATCAAGTGCAATGTGCACTTTATCTGGATACCTCCTCAATCCCGCAAATGTCCCTGAACATGACTGAACATGCAATTTTTCAGATGGCTGCTTCACACAAACATCGTAATGCTGTGGTATCCCCTTTGCAGCTGTTAAGGATAATGTAATTGGTGGGTCAATTTCAGTTCAAGTTAGATATATTTCAAGAACTGGTTCTTATGTCTGACTTGAATATGTAGTGACCTTCTTTTAGAACATATTAGCTACAGCCAGTGGCAAAATATCTCCAAGTCATTGTTTTACACACCTGGTTGATAAAGTTCACCAACATTGAAGAAGTATTTCAAGTACAAGGAATTTTTATCACCCTCTGACTCAGCTTGAAGAAATTGGATATTCACATATTTTGTTTAAAATCTTGTCACTAGAGAGAAACATGATGCAAAATTATTTTAAAAAAGCAGTTTCCATCAGCAGCTAAACAAACTTGTAATCATCAAATTATCCAAACGAGCCACCTGAACTTTGATCCTGTCCTAAATGCTCTGAACTTCTGGCATGCTGGTCAGTTCAATTCTTCTTCTGACACTGCTGTTGGGCAGGCTTGGGCAGTCTACCTTTCATACATTTTGCAGAATGTTCTTTCATGAAAACTCTAATGTTGTCCCTGTCTTCATTGCATTCTGAGTCAGATGAGTTCATGTCTTTCTCAGAAGGCTCAAATGTTGGATCATTATCTGAAAAGTTGTTGTCAATATCATCATATGGCTTATATTTCAATAAAGGCTCCTCATCTGAAGTGTTGTATTCTGAAACAACATACTTTCTATTTTCCTCTTTACTTGTTTTCTTTTTCGTTTTAGTTTCACCAGTGGAATAGATTCATCTGATGATGAATGAACCTCTTCTACCAGCCCGGCAATGTGTCCTGGCATGTCACCAAGTGTTCCCACTTAAGTTTCTGTTAAGCTGACACTTCCCTCTTTGCTTTGCACTCTGTTTAATAAACATTTCCAGGCACCACCGCTCTGTATACTTCATCCACAAGTGTCTCACAGACAGCAGCATCAGAATATCCTGATTTGCCCAATACTGTCCTCTACTTCATCCACAATGTGACTAAGTGACCAACAGACAGCATCATCAGAACATCCCAATTGCCACATTCTGTCCTCTACTTCATCCACAATGTGACTAAGTGACCAACAGACAGCATCATCAGAACATCCCAATTGCCCCATTCTGTCCTCTACTTCATCCACAATGTGACTAAGTGACCAACAGACAGCATCATCAGAACATCCCAATTGCCCCATTCTGTTCTCTACTTCATCCACAATATGACTAAGTGACCAACAGACAGCATCATCAGAACATTCCAATTGCCCCATTCTGTTCTCTACTTCATCCACAATATGACTAAGTGACCAACAGACAGCATCATCAGAACATTCCAATTGCCCCAATACTGTCCTCTACTTCATCCACAATGTGACTAAGTGACCAACAGACAGCATCATCAGAACATTCCAATTGCCCTATTCTGTCCTCTACTTCATCCACAATGTGACTAAGTGACCAACAGACAGCATCATCAGAACATTCCAATTGCCCCATTCTATCCTCTACTTCATCCACAATGTGACTAAGTGACCAACAGACAGCATCATCAGAACATCCCAATTGCCCTATTCTATCCTCTACTTCATCCACAATGTGACTAAGTGACCAACAGACAGCATCATCAGAACATCCCAATTGCCCCATTCTGTTCTCTACTTCATCCACAATATGACTAAGTGACCAACAGACAGCATCATCAGAACATTCCAATTGCCCCATTCTGTTCTCTACTTCATCCACAATATGACTAAGTGACCAACAGACAGCATCATCAGAACATTCCAATTGCCCCATTCTGTTCTCTACTTCATCCACAATATGACTAAGTGACCAACAGACAGCATCATCAGAACATTCCAATTGCCCTATTCTGTTCTCTACTTCATCCACAATGTGACTAAGTGACCAACAGACAGCAGCATCAGAACATTCCAATTGCCCCATTCTGTTCTCTACTTCATCCACAATGTGACTAAGTGACCAACAGACAGCATCATCAGAACATTCCAATTGCCCCATTCTGTTCTCTACTTCATCCACAATGTGACTAAGTGACCAACAGACAGCATCATCAGAACATTCCAATTGCCCTATTCTGTCCTCTACTTCATCCACAATGTGACTAAGTGACCAACAGACAGCATCATCAGAACATCCCAATTGCCCTATTCTGTCCTCTACTTCATCCACAATGTGACTAAGTGACCAACAGACAGCATCATCAGAACATCCCAATTGCCCCATTCTGTTCTCTACTTCATCCACAATATGACTAAGTGACCAACAGACAGCATCATCAGAACATTCCAATTGCCCCATTCTGTTCTCTACTTCATCCACAATGTGACTAAGTGACCAACAGACAGCATCATCAGAACATTCCAATTGCCCCATTCTGTTCTCTACTTCATCCACAATATGACTAAGTGACCAACAGACAGCATCATCAGAACATTCCAATTGCCCCATTCTGTTCTCTACTTCATCCACAATATGACTAAGTGACCAACAGACAGCATCATCAGAACATTCCAATTGCCCCATTCTGTTCTCTACTTCATCCACAATGTGACTAGGTGACCAACAGACAGCATCATCAGAACATCCCAATTGCCCCATTCTGTTCTCTACTTCATCCACAATGTGACTAGGTGACCAACAGACAGCAGCATCAGAACATCCCAATTGCCCCATTCTGTTCTCTACGTCATCCACAATATGACTAAGTGACCAACAGACAGCATCATCAGAACATTCCAATTGCCCCATTCTGTTCTCTACTTCATCCACAATGTGACTAAGTGACCAACAGACAGCATCATCAGAACATTCCAATTGCCCCATTCTGTTCTCTACTTCATCCACAATATGACTAAGTGACCAACAGACAGCATCATCAGAACATTCCAATTGCCCCATTCTGTTCTCTACTTCATCCACAATATGACTAAGTGACCAACAGACAGCATCATCAGAACATTCCAATTGCCCCATTCTGTTCTCTACTTCATCCACAATATGACTAAGTGACCAACAGACAGCATCATCAGAACATTCCAATTGCCCCATTCTGTTCTCTACTTCATCCACAATATGACTAAGTGACCAACAGACAGCATCATCAGAACATTCCAATTGCCCCATTCTGTTCTCTACTTCATCCACAATATGACTAAGTGACCAACAGACAGCATCATCAGAACATTCCAATTGCCCCATTCTGTTCTCTACTTCATCCACAATGTGACTAAGTGACCAACAGACAGCATCATCAGAACATTCCAATTGCCCCATTCTGTTCTCTACTTCATCCACAATATGACTAAGTGACCAACAGACAGCATCATCAGAACATTCCAATTGCCCCATTCTGTTCTCTACTTCATCCACAATGTGACTAGGTGACCAACAGACAGCATCATCAGAACATCCCAATTGCCACATTCTGTTCTCTACTTCATCCACAATGTGACTAGGTGACCAACAGACAGCAGCATCAGAACATCCCAATTGCCCCATTCTGTCCTCTACTTCATCCACAATGTGACTAAGTGACCAACAGACAGCATCATCAGAACATCCCAATTGCCCCATTCTGTTCTCTACTTCATCCACAATATGACTAAGTGACCAACAGACAGCATCATCAGAACATTCCAATTGCCCCATTCTGTTCTCTACTTCATCCACAATATGACTAAGTGACCAACAGACAGCATCATCAGAACATTCCAATTGCCCCATTCTGTTCTCTACTTCATCCACAATGTGACTAAGTGACCAACAGACAGCATCATCAGAACATTCCAATTGCCCCATTCTGTTCTCTACTTCATCCACAATGTGACTAAGTGACCAACAGACAGCATCATCAGAACATTCCAATTGCCCCATTCTGTTCTCTACTTCATCCACAATGTGACTAAGTGTCTCACGGACAGCATCGTGAGAAGTAAAATGAACAATATGGCAAGAAAGTATTTTCAGCTTTGTTTTTATTAACAATGTTTAAGTTAATTCATTTAAAATATACGCTTTTGTCTATGCCTTTCAGATCAATGGTTTGAATTAGTGTAATAGATATAAAACTTAAGCAATGTTATCATTGCTGACAAACTATTTATGGACATCCAAATGAATTGCAACTTGCACAAGTGCTTGTGTTTATAGTTTCCATAACAGTATGATGGAAAGTAAAATTGTAAATTTTAGCATAAATTGTATTATTCTTACGATACTTCTACCTCTGTTACTTCTCTGCCATAAATCCTGTATTTTGGCTTTAATCACACTAACTAAAATTTTCAGATTTTCAACAGACATCCTCTTCACTGTCAATCACACAATAAGTTCATCCAATCAACCGTCCTCCCAAGCAGTCAACCGATCGAGAGGACAGCCACCACATGGATACTGTTACCTACTTACGGTCCATCACAAGCCACCTGGGACTAATCATACTGGAATCATGGACACCAGAGGACAATGAACCCCACGGGATAGATGAGGAGTATAACGATTACCTACCCCTCACAGGAGCTACCCAAGGTCACTCACGAGGCAGAAGCGGAGTGCGAGGATCAGGTTGATTGAAGAACTCTACCATCTTATGCCTGTACTCCAACCGCCTGTAACACAGAATTCGCCACCCAGAATGTCTCAACATAGAATGTCTCAGACTTTACCTTGGCCCAATTACGTTGGCAAGGTACCGTATATGACCGCGTATAAGCCGAATTTTGAGGACCAGAAAAAAGATTCTATAGAAAGGGATACACTTTCATGATAGTATTTTTCAGTTCGTTATCTGTCAGAAACATCGCCTGAATGACGGTCCGATAGATTAAAACTTCCCGAAAGTTTGGAAGTTGCCACGACTAGAGCCATTATAAGTTTTCAATTTAATGTTCAAAGTTTATCGTTCTTCATAAACTCCACAATCTTTACATGTAGATATCTAACAATATATGTAATTCACAGCTATAATATATAATCCCCAGATGAAAGCGCCAATAGCTATTACGTACGTTTTGCAAAGTTCATAAATTGATAGTGAACAAGATGATAATTTAATATTGTGGTTTGTGCAAATTCAACGTATTTTGTTTTCTACATGCATGTCCAGTGTATTATAAAATTTATTCTCATGTACGTGTTTATGTTGCGCTACAACTATCCCTCGTAAGGTTTCAAATTCCCCCTCTGCGCATGCGCACGGGAGCCCCTTTTTACCCATAAGCCCCGTGTCTCTCCATTCCTCTCCCAAAGCTAGAAGGACAACAACACTCGCTATGTATTCGCTGCAACTTTCTGCATGTTTGCTCCACTTGTTTCGGGAAGAATCACAACAAATTGGTTTGCAAAAAATACAACACTAATTCCAATAAGGGACATGGAATCAACCAGTGACAATTTGCTGAGGAATTGACACCATTAAATACCAACATCATACAAGAGGAACTAAGGCGTCACCCTGATCAGAACTTTGTAACATACTTGTGTGATGGACTGAGACACGGTTTTCACCCTCTAGTTGCAACAGTGCCCAATTTTACCTGGGAGTGCAAAAACAATCTGAGCGCCCGGAAAGAACCCGATGCCGTAACGCACCTTGACTTCAAAAATTAGATCGGGGCTACATTATTGGACCATTTTCAGTCCCCCCTTACCATGTGTTTCGGGTCAGCCCCCTGGGCATCGCTGAAGGAAAATACAGCCATAAAAAACGACTGATCCTGGACCTTTCAGCCCCACATGACAACGATTATTAGCATTAATGATACGATAGACAAGGACATGTGCTCTTTAACCTACGTGACAATCGATGATGCCATACGGGAACTGAACCGTGTAGGCAGAGGCGCGAGTATGTGTAAGGTGGATATAAAAGACGCCTTCAAGCAAATCCCCATTCACCCAGATTATTGGTCACTGTTCGGATTTAGATGGGACAATCAGTATTACTTCTTCAAGCGCCTAGCGTTTGGATGCCGATCTAGCCCTCGTATCTTTGATTGCATATCACAAGCCATTGTTTGGATCCTCACAAACAATTACAAGGTCCATTTCGTTTTACACTTGCTGGATGACTTCCTTACCATTGATGAACCCAACTACGAAGCTTCTATTACTATGAAAACATTAACAGCCACTTTCAACAAGTTGAAAATTCCGTTGTCCCCACATAAAACCGTTGGACCAGCCTGTGAGATGGAATATCTAGGTATCATTTTAGATTCAAATACCATGACTGCCCGACTACCCCTGGTCAAGTTGGCTAGAATATCGGAGTTAGTGCAAGAGTTCAGTCACAAGAGAAAGTGTACCAAACAACAACTACTGTCTCTGATAGGACATCTGTGCTATGCCTGCAAAGTGGTTGTGCCAGGAAGATCCTTTGTGTCTTACCTCATTGATCTATCTAAATCTGTTAAAAAACTGCACCACAGAGTGAACATTTCTGCTGAATGTCGTTCTGATCTGCACATGTGGCATGTGTTTCTACAGAAGTGGAATGGTGTTTCTTTCTTTCACGACTCTTCCAGGACACAGGCTTCTGACATGGAACTGTATACCGACGCATCTACTTTAGGTTTTGGAGGTTATTTTCAGGGTGCTTGGTTTTCGTCACCTTGGCCATCATCTATGCAAGCCCATTGCCAAAACAACAGTCGATCCATGGCGCTACTTGAACTGTATCCCATTGTAGTAGCAGCCGTTTTATGGGGCAAGCAGTGGTCAGGGAAAAGAATCTTGTTTTATTGTGACAATGAATCAACAGTAAACATAATCAACAAGGGCAGATCAAAATGCAAAAACATTATGCCTCTCATGCGTATGGTTACCTCACTAGCAGCCTCTGACAATTTTGTGATATGTGCCAAACATGTACCAGGCGTGTCAAACCAAATTGCTGATTCTCTGTCTCGGTTACAGATTGCCAGATTTCGGAAACTTGCTCCACATGCGGCACCACAAGCAACACCATGTCCACAACACTCACAGTTGATATGGGTCTGGCAAGACACCTAGACACTCTATGGGATGCTGCAGTGGCGGCCAGAACCAAGACCACCTATGCTTCTGGCTTTCAGTCATACGTTGCCTTTCTCCTGAGATATAGCCTGTACTCTACATGCTCAAGCCTCACACGGGCAGCACAAGGTCTGCCACCAGTTAATTCGGCACTTCTGCAACAATATTTGGCCTTTTGTTTCGGTGAGGCAAAACTACAGTTTGTCACTGTCAAATCCTATCTCGCGGGTATTCGGTTTACCTATCTGAAGGCAGGTGTACATACAGTGTTCGATTCAGTGTCTACTGGTGGTCTAAATCAGCTACGAACCCTACTTCATGGATACAAGAAGCTACAACAACAGGGTGTGCCCAAACGCTTACCCATAACCTACGATGTTTTGAAGAAGATTGTGTGTACACTACGCAAAGGGGTGCTCGGACCTCTCAATGATCTGGTAATGGAGGTCATGTGCACCACTGCCTTCTTTGGTTTTCTACGATGTGCCGAGTTCACATGTTCTCGTGACTTCGATGCTAGTACCAATTTAAGTCTATCTGATGTCACCATCGACCATAATACAGGAAAGTGTACTCTCGTGCTCAAAGCTTCAAAGACAGATATTTTTAGACAGGGCGTAGTCATTCCCTTGTTTGCCAACCAATCTCCCATTTGCCCTTTTGCCAATTTGAACCGCTTAAAGCAAGTAAGACTATCACATGGTGCTAGGGACAGTGATCCTCTGTTTGTTGACTGTGTTGGAAAAGCCATATCCCGTACCATGTTCCTGCAATGGCTCAACATGACCATGAAACATGCACACCTTGACGCAGCTAAATACTCTGGACACTCTTTTCGCATAGGGGCAGCGACCTCCGCTGCAACTGTTCGTATGGAAGATCACCTCATAAAAACACTGGGCAGGTGGCAGTCAGACTGTTTTACACGTTATATTCAGACCCCAGAGGACGTTATTAAGAATGCTCAGTTGTCTTTAATTTCTTGTCCATAATACCCAGTACAGGGACATCTCTGATCAGCTGCGTTGAATTGGTTGTGTTGGTCATTCCTTTTGTACGATGTTGATGGATCTTGTGATCCCTCTCTATATTGTTGCACACAATGTACCTTCCTTACCACACCTAGCACAACTTGGGGGCACTCACTCTTGTAAGGGGGTACCCTTCCAATCACTTGCTTTGGGCTATTTCCACTCATCTAGAGTGTCCTTTTCTCCCCCAAGTCCAAACCAGAGCTCAGGTCGCAGCCCTGGTCCGCAGACCACCGTCCGAGCCGCCGCAGCGGCCCCAGGACCCTCGCCTAGCTCTCGGTCGTCCCTCTCCTTGTAAATAAGCTAGCACCAAAGGTCTGCAGACCACCGTCCGAGCCGCCGCAGCGGCCCCAGGACCCTCGCTTAGCTCTCGGTCGTCCCTCTCCTTGTAAATAAGCTAGCACCAGAGCTCAGGTTGCAGCCCCGGTCTGCAGACCACCGTCCAAGCCTCATAGCGGCTCCAGGACAGCACCTAGCTCTCGCTCAGCCCTCCTCTGTGATAAAAATCAGTCAGCTCCAAAGTTTGTGCCAAAACCATTATATGTATGTGTTTGTTATAATGTACATTAAATATTTTTGCATTCTACCTCATTGCTTGTTGTGTTTGCACAAATGTCTACCTTTATTGAAAGAGGCAAATAAACAACTGTATCGGCGAGTTATTCCGTTCGCCATTTGCAAAAAACATGTGATCAGCTGTTTCCTGTGACGTCACAAACGGTGACCACTGTGATTGCTTCCTGTTGTTTAAAAAGCAACACGGCACACAAGGAAATGAGCACTGATAATAACGGGCCGGTTAGTATTGTCATGTTGTATTTACACAAACATTTTCAAATTGTGGGTGCTTTGCGATCGTGTTGGGAGTAGGGGCTTAATTCCTTTGTTCTCGAGAGATTAGTTTAATAAACTGGAGAAGCCTGTGAGTAAGTGATGGTCATTCAATGTGTTCATAGTTTATTTAATTCAGTTGGATTAACATACAATAGTGGTATCAAGGGGAGGTATAAAAGTTGGTATATTTTTACTAACTGACATTCTCATCATGAGTTTGAAACGAAAACGCCATGCTTACGATGCTGAATTTAAACTGCGAGACTTCGCTCTAGCTGATATATTTTCTCACGGGTTCATAATTCTATATACACCGATTCACAAAATGGCGCTTCGTTGTTGATGGCAACATATAACGATCATTATGAGATTTTTAAAAACCAAGAGAAACAGCTTCCCACATTATGAAAGTGGATGACTGGTTTGTTAAATCTTTATTAGAAATAATAATGACTTTTTCAAAGTAATTACAACGTTTTTCATCTTATATTTTTGAATATCTGCGAGTACCGGCACATGTCTTGCAGTCCGACTTCGCAGTGTTTTTTGCCTTTCACTTCCTGGTTCGGCTTATCTGCGGGTTATATCATTTTCTTTCATATTTCAATGGTCAAGTTAACACCTCGGCTTATCTACGGGGTCGGCTTATCCGCGGTCATATACGGTAGTAGACAACATGTTGGACAGTCTACTCAAGCTCAAACATGATGAACGTCTACCTTTACCTCCAATAAAGCGGAAGTTACATAGAATGCACTAGGCTCCACTTCCGGAATTCCAAAGTTTGGACAAGGATTTCTATAAGTTGGTATGCAACCCCATAACATTACCTGCTAGCATAACATTACCTGCTACGAGGTTTAAGGATCTGACATCGGTCTCCAGATTCTCTATGGACCTTATATTAATAGGTTTGTCGCCGGAATTAGACACATCTTTCCACCATTACAGCCATCCTATGAAGGAATAACTGGAGACCCCTCCGACCTTGATGGACCCTTTCGAAATGGTTATGTCTAAGGACTGCGATTTACGCTCACCGTCTTTCAACATAATGCCGACTCCGGGACCAGTTGGAGGCCACCTTCTGTCATACACCAAAAATTGAAAGCAGGTTACGCCTTACCACTGGATTCTAGATGTAGTGGCTCATGGATACAAGCAACACTTCAGAAAACACCCCATACTGAAGACTCACGCCATCGGATGTAGATTCCATCTAGTCGGAGCCAAATTAGCGGCAGCAGACTTAGCCATCAGGAAGCTACTAAAAAAAGCGAGCCATTTGGAGACTTACGGAGGCCAACAGCACCAAGGGTTTTTTTCCCCGGTATTCTTAGTCACGAAAAAGAATACAACTGAAATGAGGATGATTATCAACCTAAAGACCCACAACAAAAGATATCTGGTAACGGCACCAAAGTTCCAGATGGAATCCATACAGAAGTTAAGGGCGACGTGGAAGACAGGGGACTGGCTTATCAGCCTTGATTTACAACATGCCTATCTTCACGTCCTAATATATCCATCCTCACGGAAATATCTACACTTCGCAATCGATGCCCAACACTACGAATTCCATGTACTGGCATAGCCCCTTGGTTATTCACAAGGATTACAGTGCCAGTAAAAAGTTTGCTCACATGCAGCTAGTTTCGAATCCATGGTTACCTGGACGATTTTCTTGTGTCATACCAAGAGAAAGCTCAACTACATCAAAACATGATATTCTTGGTCCAACTTATGACCTACCTAGGCTTCCTTGTCAATCCTTCCAAGTCCGAGACTATTCCGGTTCAAGACAGGGGATATCTATGCCCACCAGAGGATCGATTCAACAAAACTATCAAGATGACTCGATCACTCTTAAGTCAACCCCACATGTTGCTGCGGTGGTGGATGCCTCTTCTTGACAACTTAACGTCTCTACAAGATATGACCTTCAGAGGAAGGCTGATGCTACATCCTCTACAGACATGGATCAACTCTATACAATCTCACGGCCTAGAGTTCAAGACTCAGTTACCTCCCAGATTACTACAAGACCTCCATTGGTGGAATCACAGAGAACGTGTGATGTGTGGCATCCCTCTGGCTTAGACAACCACCTATTCATAGACACATCAGGTTCGGGATGGGGAGGCCATATGGACGACATCACAGTAGAGAGATCGTGGAACACAGAAGAGAAGAACCTTCATATCAATTGCAGGGAAAAGACCATCTACTACGCCAATCTGGATAGGAGGATACATCTTTACCAATCATCCATTCTCATAGCCACAGACAACACCACAGTAGTGGCCTATATTCAGAAGCAGGGAGGAATCAGATCCAGTTCCCTGATGACAGAGACTACACGATTGTTTGCCTTGGCAGACTCCTTCAACTGCTGGATGGAAGCGAGACATATTCCCGGGAAACTGAACATACTGGCCGACAGCCTCTTTTTCCAGGATAAAATAGTGGTAACGGAATGGACCTTACATCCACAGGTTTTCGCCTGGATAACCCAGTTATGGGACACACCACACTTAAGATTTATTTGCCACCTGCCAGAACAACTTACTTCCGGTTTATGTCAGTCCAGTTCCCGACCCAAGAGCTCACCAGATCGACGCTCCATTGATGGATTGGACGAATCTATCTGCATACGCATTCCCACCATGGTCTCTCCTAGGCAGTCATCCACAAGGTGGAGCAGACGGATTCCATGATACAGTGTTCCCCTGCTATTGCGCTCTTCAATATAGCTCTAATTCAGTTTTTGCTCGCGGTAAAGCATGGCTCTCAAAATTTACTAACATTTTGAATAAACTCCAATGACACAATGTTTTCCCCCATCTCAGAAAACATTATCAACTGATCAACACGATCTCGTAACACCAGAAATACCCGTCAATAAATATGAACTGAAGTACGTAATTTAATCCTATTATTATAATAATATCTGGTTATAAAAAAATTGTTCATTGTTTATCTGGACTGATGTTTGCAATATATTTTATTAACTCTTTCAACACTAGTCAACCAGAAGTGTTTACTGCTGGCACAATGAGTTCCCAGAGACTCTTGTCTTATAGATGAAGCCAACATTTATCAAAGAAAATATCTGCTTGTAAAATATCTTTGCTACTACATGTTATACACGATTTGAAAGGTCTGATCCTATGGTTTATAAATATGAAAGTTATGTTTATCACATTATTTAAATAATGCATTTACAACTTAATTAAGTTTGTTGTAACTAAAAAATGTAAGCTAACACATTGATAACGTCCAGATTAAGGACCCAGGAAGCTTTGCGGCAAATATAAGATTTCATAAAATCCACTTACCTATTTCTGTTTTATTTTCATTGTTTACATTATTGGGAAATCATTTTAAAAAGAATTATAAATAGTATCTGTAATCACCCATTTTCCGATAATAACGGCTGTTGGCTCAGTAACATGAAGAAAAAAAGCTTTCCAAGCTTCGTATGAATAACACGCTCGTCGAAGACTGGCATATGACACATTGAAAGAAAGCTTTTTCCTTCACCCTCCAAAAGGGACTTGATCTGGGGAAAAAAAGGATTACGAAGTATAACAGTTTATGTTCTGCGTGAACTGGGGTGAGACAGTTGTTGAGCCAACACCAACAAACAAAACTTGTTGAGCCCTTGTACGATTGTGACTGAAATGTATATGATCGGACGCACCTATTGGTCACTTCATAAATTAAGACTAAAAAGTCTCTACAGACGAGTTAATCCACCCTCCAAAGGGACTCAATCTGGGAAAATTAGACCATCAAAAATCACTTAATACCACATAAATGTTCAATGATTTATTCTGTATATATAATGTAACCCTCAAAGATTACGAAGTATAACAGTTTATCATTAACTCGAGAGCAAGTGAGAGTAGGGACATCCTGTTGATGGACCACACCACCGCCGTGTTGTCGGACTGGATCATGAGGGAGGAGGACCGGAGGAGGTTCGACCAATGCGAAATCGCGAGAATGAAAACGAGATTGTTGATGTGAAGGCAACGTTCTACGTCGAACCACTGCCCTGCTACTTGCCGATCTCGAAAATGTGCTCCCCAACCGACAGTTCAAGCGTCGACGAACAGATGGAGGGACGGGACGAATGGCATCAAGGAGATCCCATCAACGTTCGACACAACCAGCCACCATTGAAGATGAGGGTGGAGATGGAGCGGTAGAGAAATTGGCATGTGACAATCATTGATCCTGAGATAGTGAGTGAGTGATTTCGATTTTACGCAGCTTTTAGCAATATCCCAGCAAAATCACGGCAGGGAAGACCAGAAATGGGCTCCACACATTGTACCCATGTCGGGAATCAAACTCGGGGCTTTGGCGTGACAAGCGAAAGCTTTAACCACTTGGCTACCCAACCGCCCCGATCCTGAGAAAGGGCGCGAGAAAACATTGAAGAGGTCTCAAATGGAATCGACCCCATACAGTGAGCGCACAGTAGCGCAATTGAAGGGGCTGTTTGAGTACTACCGGTACGAGACATTGAATCTTCACCCATCGGTCGTGGGAAAAGAACATCAGACCTTGCCGAGTGTGGAACACGGCTCCTATGAATTGTAGACATCGGATGGGAATGAGTTCAAACTTTTGTTTGTAGATTTGCCAGATGAGTTGTCTGAGAAGGTGCATTGTGAAGGCGAGTTGTGGACAGAGGAAATTGGCATCTGCATGAACTTGAATGCAGTTTTCTAGATAAGAAACGAACACTATCCCGCGAAGATGTAGGAACTTCGTGATGGGATGGTGTTCCGTCACACCCCTGGAGATGATCTTGTGGTTTAGATAACCCCGGGTCAGGAGCCTCAAGAAACGATAAACTTGAGTTACTGGCTTAACTTTGGTTGTATTTCGTGTTCTCGACTCTTGTACAGGGGAAATGGCTGAAACAAACAAAACAGCCAATTCCATATTACGTATGCACGTGAACCGGAATGTCGTGACATGAGAGTCTATACATAGATTACCGAACAACATGACGATAATACACAATGGTTAATGAGAAGTCAGATTTTCAAGAGCATATGCATAATGGTAGTACAGTAATGACATTACTCACACTATGATTGCCTACGGCTTGCGAGGTTTATCACCTAACGAAACCGGGTGAGCGGGTGAGAACCCAAACACATGGCCTGCTCGGAGACCATTTTGCACGTGAACACAAGGAAAGATAACTCCATGCAGAAGAGTGCACATACATACCGCTAAAAAGGAGTGAGTGAATACCACTAAAAATAACTTGTTACGGAGTAACAGCACAGTTGGGTCAGGCGGGTAAAAAGCCATGGGGCCGGAGAAATTCCAAACGGGATCACCTTCCATTGGTAATGGCAGTCTTAAAAAATGAACCAGAGGAAGTGACAGTGCTCCCAATGGATGGGAATGTGCAGAAAAGTGTCTTGGAAATCAAGACTGACCAAAAAAACGCCGGGATGAGTGAGCATACGATGGAGCGCGATCAACGTCATGCAAAAAATGTGGCGAGGTTTCGAAGTAGAGTTGAAAGTCATGATGAGACATTTGATAGTGTGTTTTGCGAGTAAAGTACCAACAGTGTCGATCAATGTTGGTAGCTGCCTGGGCGGATACATTCTCTGATGGGGATGGAGCGTCGCATGTGGCCCTGCAATCATCGGTAATCGATACCCTATTTGAAGTAGCTGCTTCAAGAAGGGATCTGCGAACATGGTCCAATTGCTTGCAAAGGTCCCGAATCTTCCACCTACACGCGTACACGGGAACGGCTAGAGGCGGAAGTTCCCAGTCTTGGGATTTGAAAAAGGGTCAAGTTCCTGCCGAACCCCCCCTCTCGGGTAAAGGAGATCGATTGACTCAAGGAGGGCTTTGAGCCCCGTTGACCTCTGCGCCTTCAAAAGGGATTAGGCCTGGAGGAAATAAGCTCGCGTAAATCGCGCTGAGCAGGAACAAATTGGGGATATTGGCAATCCTTTTTCTCTTGACCTTCAAATCTTTTCTGGAGACCTGAAGGCAAGAATCTCTCTGCACTTCTTGTGCGACCTGTTGCATCACGTCGGCAAATAAGGAGCGGGAAGACGAGGGTTGCTGATACAGTTTGGCCTTGAATTGGTCATCCCAGGAAGAATGTTGCAGCACACCACCGCAACAAAGAGCCGTCATGAAGCCATCACGAAGCCGGCGTGGTGAGTGAAGAGGTCCAAGATCTGCTTAAGCTTGTCTAGTGTAAGGTTTGATTAATCTCCGAGTAACGGCCCCTTCTTAGGAATGAGTGGAGAGAGAGATGGAGAGCGTGTCCATGGCTGACCAAATCATAGACATGAGTGGGAAGGTACAGCGGATTGTGGCATTCAAGAGTGTTAGGTCCTGATCTTCAACCATGTTAGATGAGGTTGAGCATTTCTGGAAAGAGTAGAAACGTCACTGTCCAAATCGGGGGAGATGACAGTAGTAGACATGCCATGAGTGCCTGTGTCTTCAAAGATGAAGCGGTTGATTTGGAGATGATTCCATAGTCGCAAGGTTAATGTAAATGTCCAGTAAGACTAGTCTGGGAGGGAGTGTGATCTTGGAAAAGCTTGCCGATGGAACTGCGAATCCGGTGAACTGATCCACAGCCGAAGTCATCTGCTGTTACTGCAATTCATTCGCAATTCAGGGTCCGCAGGTTCAAAATTCCCGACTGAGAAGGGCAGGATGAGGGATCGCCTGACAGGCGAGAGGTGTCAGTTGGTTGACCCTGGATACCAGGATCGCCAAATGTAGAGCCTGAACCACCCGATCCGGGAGTTGGGGCGGGTTTCGAGCAGGAGGCAACTGAAACGGGAACTGGATCAGTAGGTTGAAGAGTCGATGAAGGATCTGAATGATGAATGTTTATGAAGTCTGTTGTTGATCCCCGTGATACGAACTTGTGGGTAGGATAGATGGACAACCTAGGATTTGCGCCAAACGAGAACAGCTCAAAGAATGACTTCGACGATCGCATTCTTTATAGGATGATGAACGCTGATCCTATGAACTGTGAGGTGGGTAGGCGTAGCCGGCAGAAGAGCTGTAGTCAGGAAACCATGAGTAAGGGTATCTGGGATGTTGGTTATAAGAATCATGGTAGATCGGGTAGGCATCAACCACCAGATAGGTCCCGTGAGGATAACCACTATGGTGATACTCAACGATGGATGGCTAATCTCTGCCGTAGAGAGAACTGTCTGACGAATGGTCAGTTGAAGACGATCAGGAGCGAGAATGATGATGATCAGGGTGCGAGTGTTAGATATCAGCCAAGGAGCGAGCACGGTAACTCGATCAAGAATGCCGATCCTGGGAGCAAGATCTCTGTGCTGGCGGGAATGTTAATCCTGCCAGCGGGAATGCCGATCTGTGTAACGAGAGCGCTGATCGTGGGAGTGGAAGTGCCGATCTGTCGTCATCGCGGGTGAACGTCGCAATGAAGTGTGACAATCTAAAAAGTCCAAGAGGTAGTAATACCCACAGCCATATCTCTAGCAGCCGGGGGAGCAGAACGAGCCCAATCCAAGAGCAGGATTTTAAATGGACTGGAGCAATCGGTCGCTGGTATAACGAGAGCGGGACCTGGGTTGGTCGGACAGGCTGAGCGCACATCGACCTGTGTATCTTCTTGTGGAGTGGTAGACAGGTCACAAGACAATCGGCGTGGAATAGATATGTCTGCATTGTTTACAAGCAGGATGTTGATTGTCCTTTTTTCCCATATTATTTAGAGTACAGTCATGTCCCGTTGATCCAACATTGTTGGTTGCATATGATTATGTCGGATTAACGAGTATGTCGGATAAAGGAAATTAGGTAGTATCAACGATTCGTGATCGAAATTTGGACAACTACATGATAGCTAACGATTCAAACATGTTGTAATAAAAAAAAAGAGGAAAAAGGCAATATTCATATTGCTATGTTACATTGTTAGCGGAATATGTTTTCTAATCATGCAACCTCTAAAGTTAAACACAAAGTATGACTGATTCAAAATACTTTTTAAAGCATAGTCTGGAATGGAAGCCGACAATTTGAAACTAGTGCCGCAATGCTTAAGAAAGCTGCTTTCTTAGTGGCTTATGTTGATTTCCAGTTAGTAATTTCATTGGTCGGTCACAGTTGGCAAAAGGTTTTCTGACATGACTTGTAATGGGATGTCCTCAGCAGTAGCGAGAACTTGTATCCGATTTTATGAGATTGATGTAATCTAGGCATGTGATTTATCCTGTTTTGCTTATTTAAAGCAGTGCAAGACTGTCGGATTAACTGGTCTAAATAGCACTGATTTAATCGGTTCCCATCATTAGTGTCGGATCAAACCAATTGTCGGATTAATGAGTGTCAGATTAACGAGACTTGACTGTACTTGACAACTTGGGGACGGACAAACAATATTCTCTGATATTCAAACATGTCGCCACATGGTGGCGATGAGAAAGAGAAGGAATTGGTAGAGGCGCACACATGGTCAGTTGAAGCAGACACAGCGTGCAATGGAGGCACGTGACTGACCTAGCTTTTGGACATAACCATGGAGATTAGAGGTGTAACGATACGGGAGGGTCGCGATACGATACGTATCACGATACAGTATTTACTGGTGCAAGCTAAGCCAAGTTGATGTCTTTCTGCTCTCTAAAAGATGTGACAAGTACAGTTGAAGAAGATATAAGGTGTTTATTTACTGTTATAGCAAATTGTCAGCAATACAGTATGTTTTACTGAAACAACAAACTGGCTTTGAAATTGTTAAAAGTATTTCATGTTTAAAAGTACCGTATTTTCTTGAGTATAGTGCGCACCCATGTATAATGCGCACCCCCTCTAGCGGGTTCAATATTTTGGAGAAAAAAGAAATTTGAATATTATGAGCAGAAAAGAATTACACCGTACCCCTTCAGCGAAGTCCGGCAAACGAACGGGTGATGTGAAACTTTGTCAGTACAAATTCAAAATTTGAGATAAAAAATCACCAGACATGTTGATTTACCGTTTAAATTGTATATTTTGTTCAGCTAGGCATTGTTTTATATCCAGGGATTAAGATTATCTTTTGTATTTTCTTGTAAACTAAGCCGATCACAGCAATCAGCTGTACACACGTTTTCTTGGAATCTACCGGTGATTCGGTCAAGACACACCCAATGATATAACTTTACAGGATTTTAATGAAAGGATCGGCAAAAGTTGTATCTGAAACTATTTTTTATCAGGAATAATATATTCCAATATCTTGTTAATTTAGATGCAGCTTTTACTAAACATATTTAAAATAATAATAACCCTAAGCGAAGCAGCTGATCGCTATTGCCGGGTATTATTTTTTACATGGAACCAGTCTGACCAGTCACCGTCAAGGCACCCGTGCAAGTGATTGCGTGATCGCGAGAATTACGTGTTGACATAGAATCGTCCAACAAAAACAAACATGACTTTTAACCAATCAAAGTATGGCATTTATGATATATGTATCCATTCTCTGTCAACTAAAGTTCGTTTCAAGGCGTCAATAGCGGTAATCTGACCGTGGTTTCTGTTAATAACGGTTAGTTGTGCGATCTTCCGATCGCTTCACACACGATTTCGCTGAAATTAATTAAAGCAATATTAAAAGGAATTTTGAATAAAATTAATGAAATAAGTTACAAACATAAGTCCAGATATACAAAGAACACTTTTTATAGCCAGACAGTGTAATTACATGAATAATTTGAGAACCTCAGTATTGATTTGTTGACATGGTATTTCCGGTGTTACGTGCACGGTAATGTCTTTTCATGGGGGAAAAACATCAAAACTCATTAAGTAAAACTGTGTTATGAAAATATCGTATGTATCGCGATACTTGCTTTCCAAATCGATGCATCATATCCTGAGCTGTGCATCGGGATACAATACTGTAT
The DNA here is from genome assembly GCF_023055435.1 of Haliotis rufescens. Taxonomy (NCBI): domain Eukaryota; kingdom Metazoa; phylum Mollusca; class Gastropoda; order Lepetellida; family Haliotidae; genus Haliotis; species Haliotis rufescens. The sequence continues at coordinate 3,392,611 of NW_025964383.1, forward strand.
CGCCGTATCGTTACACCACTAATGGAGATACAGGGGGGCTTGGGTGGCCTTTTTATTATCAAGGGCTGGAAACATGATTCAAGCACGTTCCCACATAGAATCGAAGAAGAAGGGAGAAATGCAAAGTGTGAGATAGGTTAAGTTTAAAAATTACAAACATTCATTACCCTGCCCACAGATGTATAATAAGCTATTGACTGTTCTGTGCCCTGCCTGACATGAGTGGCTGGAAGTAAAGCGCATACAATTTGACAGCTTAGATAATACAGAACAAAGTATGTATAACCTTCCTATTCAAAATCTTTTTGATACAGGACAGGTACCAAAATATTCTAAGCAAAATTCATCGTTCACACAAATCACTTTTTGCCAGCTGTGACTTCATATCGATTAGTTGTCACACACAATGTCAAAATGAAAGGCGGAAGCTTGGGATTGTATCGGTCTTCGGCAACCCATACTTGCCACAAAAGGCGACTAACAGGATCGGGTGGTCAGACTCGCTGACTCGGATGATGCATGTCATCATATCCCAATTGCAACACTAGATTTTCTTGCCCAGACTTGATTATTTCCATATTGCTGGAATATTGCTGAGTGTGTCTTTAAAAAACAAACAAACAAACATAGGAACCCCATCGAATCATACATAACAGCTATGACAACTGTGAGACAGACCCTGCTGGTTTCAACAGAAAAGTCTCACATAGATACTGTAATACAGTGTCCCAAATGATCAAATGACTAGGCTTATCGTGCAGCAAGTTTTAACAAGAATGATTCAACGGTGTGGGAGTTCCGCTCCAGGAACTGAAAACGGACGGAGGGATCGACGGACTTGCTGACCAATTTATCCACACGTTATCAAAGGTTGGTGATAAAAAGTGGTGATTAAGCAGGTCTGCCATCACCATGATCACCAGATGTTGCAAGATTAAATAGCGAGTGTGACAAACACAGAACTATGTAATAATAAGTTACTGAGCTGTTCATCAGTTCTTGTAAATAAATTTGTATCATGAGCTCACTGCTTCAATACAAGTCCCAGCTGTATTCCACGATTCAACGGTTATGGAAAAGTTTTCAGAAATGTACATATCTTGCAGAAAATCACATTTTGTGAGAACAGATGCGGAATTTTGCATATATCTGTTAAAAGCTGGTTCTAAACGTGTAAGCGGACATTCATTTTGTTTTAAAGTTAAGATGACTTTTGTATCATTGCCTATCGAAAATGAATGTCTGTATGTTTACACCAGTGATCTCCAGATTCACTTCAATAAGCTATTCTAACTATGGATAAGTTTGTCATAAAAATGCCTGCTGCAAGTCAAACAGGTGTTAAACTACGTAATTCACAAAAACTAAGTTTAATGTTTGGCCATGGAATACAGCGTGGGAATGCAATCCAAGCTACTATCAGTATAATCATCTCACCTGACAGCCTCATGGAGTCCATCCTCTGTCATCTGCCCAACCTCATCGTCCGGAATTGGCACCACTGGAGTCACCCTGGTGACAGGCTGTGTGTACTGCTGAGACAGGGTTTGAAGTTGGGCCAGAATGGGGTCAGGTGGTGGCAGGGAGGCAAGAAATTGAGCATGGGCAGCATCTGATGTATTCATACTGATGAACAGACAAACAAGGAAAAACATTATTAAATTTTTTTCATTTCTGCTGAGACTAGGGTAGAGGAACATTGTTATTGGGATTCAACTTCATTTTCAACTCTATAGATGGCACATGCATTATAGACAAGAGTCATCAGGAGATTCATATCCACCCTGGCTGGTGCAATTTGGAAATGGAGTTTGGTTACCCAACTTTTGGTTTATTGGCATTGGATACAGTCCGTTCAGTGAAGAAAAAATAATGCTGTTCAGTATTTTCCAACATCCCAAATCATCAAAAGGCACCTGTTCACCACTCAACTGATCTGTTTAACAAGTTTCAACAAGAAACATTTAACGGTTTGGGAATTCTGTTTGAAGTAATAGCAACTGGTCGAGTTACAATTGAGCTTTTTGTTCAGCCTAGTTCGGCAAAGGTTGGAAACTGGACTTTCATAGTCAGTTAACTCCATGGCCTCGGGAAGATGAGATGGAAGGACAGACAGACATGCTTACCACTCAATCTTCACTGACCTATCACCAATAATCATCTTGAGGCAAGGGAGTTCACTGACAATAAAAGTCCAGTTTCAACCCTAGCCGAATCAGGCGAGAATTATAGCGTTATATTTTAGCTGGTTTAACAAGTCTATGCATAGTCCAATCAAAATCACGTAACAAATTTGACAACCAGTTCATATACAACATGGCAAATGCATGCAGATTTCTGTTATTGTAGGATTTGCAGAGCATATTATACCGTCAACCGGGTGTTGACAAGTATATCTTCCAAATCTTTTCAAGTTTTTTTAATCAAGGTGATCAAGTGCTTTGATGCACTTCACGAGGTAAAACCTGTTTCATTACAATACATATCTTGACTGGGTGCCGCCTTTTTGTTTGAAGCAAACACAAGTGATATGAGAGTGGTAACTAGTAATAGAAACGGGTTTCAGTTATATCTATTGTATGTCATGATATTGTATGTACTGGATAAAAAGGTTGTCCTTCCAATCCCATTGGTACCCCAGAATTTGTCATAATACTTTTATTAAAAGGTTGTTTTCACTTGAAAATGCCAGATTTGTTGGGTTAAATCAGGGTGTTGGAAGCCTGCAACTATTTGTAGTTTCATTTGCTCAACGATTGAAAGATGTATTACCTCAAAATTGGCACGGGAAAAGTAAAATTATGTATTTTTTAGGGTAAAAACATACTCACTGCCAAAAGAAATGTGTACCATAGAAACATATAGAGAAGTATGTATGTTAAGAAGAGATGTTTCCAATGTGTACCAATCAATGACACCAACTGTTACCACAAAGTGTCTTTATTCTTATCACGATATGCTGCATGTGATTTCCAAAATTTACACATTATTCCTGCATGAGATAAATGATGCATCTCGAGTCATGGATCTATGGCGTGCATCGGTTCACACAACAAACCAGTGTGCTCGCTTGTGCATCGAACCCATCTAATTATAATATGTCTTGAAAATGAGCAGTCTTCATACTTAAACCAACACTTTTGGCAATCGCTTTTGGTAATTTTGGCGGCGAGTATATTATTTATTCTTATCCTGACACATACTTATTGCTTATCTCTATTCATTTCCGAAAGGTAGTAGAAACTTCCAGAACTGTGTTCCCTGAGATCAGGGGAAACAGGGGAAGAGGGAACGGCTGGGACGGTTCTCTGGCATATGAATCAGAATAAGCATAAATGATATTTTTACCCTAAAAAAGACATATTTTAGACTCAAGACTCAAACTATTTGCTTGAATAGCAAGGTTGGTAGTGGGTTCCACCTGTCCCTGGTTCAGATTGAGATTTGTTCATTCACCCTTGATATTCTTCTTTATTTATTCTGTATATCAAAAAAACAATAGTTATCGTTGTGTATAATTCTAAGAATATTACCTCTATTACATCATAGCCACAAATTCCCATTTTGGCAATAATCACACTATAAAATCTTTAGATTTTTCGACAGACATCCTTTTCACTGCCAATTATCCCACAGTCTTGAGGTAAACCCTATCCCTTGTCAAACTGCATCTGCGCATGCGCAAGGCGGGAAAACATCACTTCTTTCCAATAACCTTCATCGACTAGATGTAAGATATATTGGGGAGGTGGGAGGGACCTTTTCCTGATGTAATAGAGGTAGTATTCTTTGAATTATACACAATGATAACTATTGTTTGATAATTCCTACGAATATACTTCCTCTATTTCAGAATTGACCTTCACTTTGTGAGTTTATTGGAGTATGAACCTTCATAAAGTGAGGTCCAAACTGTATGAACGTCGGAGCTTGCTTGAGTGAAAGTCAATTCTTATAATTTTTTTATCACAATTTCTTACCTCAAAGGATGTAGGCCAAGATCTAAACACAATTTTATTTAGTACGTGTGACTTCATGTTTACACTGACAGCCATACAACAACCAGCTATATCACGGAATAAAATAGTTCCTCAAAAAGAGAGTTGACATGAGCATATGGATGCATAACTTGCTCTTCAGAAACATCTTACACAACACATGTGTTCAAATCATATTACCATTAGATGAGAAAGGTCTGTAAAGAACTACCTCAGTAAGTCAGTCCCAATGACAGCGGGTCGTAATACATTTACATCCAGTACAAGACGTCAAAATGGCCGACACGATAAACGTGATGGGAGAGATTTCCGAAGTTGTTAATGAACCTGTGGCGGTTACATGTGTTCCTCATCATTGATCAACTGGCCGATCATTGAAAGGTGATTAAAGATGCATCAAACAGACACTAAGGTAAATTCATAGATTGCTGGGGATGGTCACTGTCAGCCCAGACACGGATCGAGTCGATACTACGATAGTTTGGATGTGCATTTCTTTCTTTGTTCATTAGGATGGGCCGTAGCGAGGATATTCGTGAACAATCATGCAGTCAAGTTCTCTGACTTTTCTCAATGCATACTGAAACGCTGAGACCAAGATTAAAGGTTCTAAATGATCAGAAAGAACGCTTATGTATGTTTTCGTGCTAGGGAATTCCCAGGGTCTTTCCCCAGGAATGTGGAAGTAGTCCGTCAGTGTTTACGTCATTTCAAGAACACGGTCTCGTGAAAAACGTATGAACGTCAAATTGTGTCGTTCATACACTTATGAACGTCAATATCGCGATCATGTGACCGACCTCTCGTCAAATGGAAAAGCTGTATATCGTGTAAACGTCAAATTAAACAATTATTATATCATAGCCAGTATTTACCAGAGGGACAGGTGGGATCTGTCATCTAGTACTCCCGGATAATTGGCAGCATTGAAGTAAGGGAAAAACATAGGCACAACGGGGTATGAACCAATGCCAGACTTCCTGATTTCACCCTTGGCAAACCTGCAGAAGACTTGGCACTTGTGGCATCCTTCCCGTTTTATGATCTCATAATTGTTACCTGTTTTTGATGGAATATGACCTCATTTTTTATGTTTTTCTCTCCGGTTTAATGACCTTTCTGACGTCACTTCCGGTTCTGAGAACATCTATGACGACACTTTTGGTTCAATCTCCTGTGCCATCATTTGGATCATTATGACGTCACTTCCAGTTCTGAGGTCATCTATGACGTCATTTGCAGTTCATCTGTCATTGTGACATACATATATACTTGTTGCTCTATAGCCAACAAGCAGATATACCTATCTCACCTCAGGTATGATAATGACGTACTTTTACGCTGATGACATGTTTCCCTTTATATATTGGTGATAAAAACGTACCCTTTACGTAATTCCGGTTCTGAAGTCTTCCCCGATGACACATCAGGTAGTTATACATGTTATGCCGAGCAATGTTATAACAATGTAATAACCCTATCACCTTATGATCTATGATCCAAGATTTTACTCAATGATCCATCCAACCTAGTGTTGACATAGCGTAAAGGCCAACTTACCATACCCCGGGGAGTATAGTCCCTCTAGATCGTGTTGTATGTCTCGTAGATAGAAATGAGTTAACGTATTGTGGGATCTCCATTGACAGCTTGATACTTGTTAGATGGAAACTGAATTCCATGAGGCCAGACTTGTTACTAGTGCACGGATTTCATGAGCCTTGCAACTTCCATATATTGGTGTAGAGAGCTGGGCTTGACGATAACTATCAGATATAGTGTTCTTAAGCCACCCGGCCACAGTAGCCTTAGTAATGTCCTTTCTGAGGAAGGCTTGCAAGAGATAAAGAGCCATTTCATTTCCTGTGGTTCTGAGTAGCTGAAATGTAGTATCTCAGAGCTCTGATTGGGCATAATAGTCTATCTGGATGATCAACTGTTTTACCAAACGCTGATGCCTGGTTTTTGGCGATAAATTCTGGTAGTGATCTGAAAGACATTTTGCTCCAGTCTTGTGAATGCGTAATAGATGCGATATCAATTGCGTGAAGCTCAGACACTCTAGCAGCAGTAGCTAACGCTAAGAGGAAGGCAGTCTTTTTGGAAACTGTTAAAAGTGTAGCCTCTGCCATTGGTTCATATGGAGCTTCCATCAGTGCAGACAGAACGATGGATAAATTCCATTTAGGGAAAATGCGTGGGATTTTTATGTCTTCCAGTGAAAACGATTTCATGAGTCGATACTGGGTGAGATCCTATGGATAAACCATCATGTTGTAGAACTGAGGCTAATACTGATCTAAAGCCTTCAATTGTACCATGTCTGAACCCTTTCTCATTTCTCAGGTGAAGAAGAAAATCAGCCACTATAGGTATTGTTATATTTTCGTCACGCAACCCTCTTTCTATTCGCCACTGGCAGAACTTTCTCCATCTGACATTATAGATAGCTGAGGAAGCTGGTCTCCATGAGCTAGCAACCGCGTCTGAAGCTGATTTAGAAAAACCGGAAACTTGCATCTTTGTCGCGATAGTTTCTAGGCGTGAAGGTGGAGATTTGTCAAGTTGCCGTAAAATATGTCCGATCTTGGTTGGCAGAGGAGATCGTGACATTCTGGCAGTTTGAGAGGCTCTTCTATGAGAAGTGGAATCAGTCTTGGAAACCAAGCTCTGTTGGGCCACACTGGGGCTATCAGAATTATGACGCAATCTGTGTCCTCGATCTTCCTTATTACTCTGTCCAGGGGAGACCAAGGAGGGAAAGCGTAGGCAAACATCCCTTGCCAACTCATGGATAGGGCGTCGACCTGAAGGGCTAATGGATCTGGGACTGGGCTGACGTAAACAGGAAGTCGATGATTAAGGCATGTGGGAAACAAATCCAGGTGAGGGGTATCCCACGTCGAGGTTATCCACTTGAATACCTCGGGGTGGAGAGTCCATTCTGTGGGTACGATCTTGTTTTTCCGGGATAGGCAGTCTGCAAGTATGTTAAGTTTTCCTGGTATGTGCCGTGCTTCTATCCTGCAACTCACCAAGTCTGCCAAGGCAAATAAAAGCGTAACCTCCCTCAACAAAAGTGCTGATCTCGTGCCCCCTTGATGTTGTATGTACGCTACCACCGTGGTGTTGTCTAAGCTATCAGTACCGACGAGTGGTGTAGTAGATGGGCCCATGCCTTCATTGCTTGGACAATATGTGGATCTCATTCCCAGGCAATTTATGTGTAATTTTTTGTCTTGATTTGACCACATTCCTTGGATTGTGAAGTCATCCATATGTGCACCCCAACCTTCGCCTGATGCGTCTGTATATAGATGGTGTAACAGTGGGGGGAACATTAAAGGCATGCCTGGCATGACGTTTTGGCGCCGAAACCACCATCGTAGTTCTGATAGTTGACTGTGAGGAGGTTGAATTGTCTCTTCCAGATCCATATTTCTGGTGGTGTTCATCCATGCTTGTAGTGGACGTAACTGGAGTCTCCCTCTGTAAGTAAGATCTTGGATTGATGTCAGTGTGCCTAGGCAAGACATCCACCAAGGACGTGACCTGCTGGGTTGGTCGAGAGCACTCTGAATCTTTTCTATAGCTCTCAGATATCCATCCTCTGGAGGTTGTAAAATGCCTTTTGAAAGTTGAAACCTCGTCCCTATGTACACGATGTCTTGAGTTGGTAATAATTCCGACTTGACGGGATGTACCAGGAAACCCAAGTGAGATAGAAGTTGGATAAGAAATATTGCTTTTTGCTTTATCTGCAATAGATCTTGATCGGCTGAGAGGAAATCGTCTATATAGCCGTTGAGTCTTACAAGATTTAGATGAGCGAAGCCGATGATGGGGGTGATAATCCGAGTAAAAAGCCAAGGTGCTATTGATATTCCGAATGGAAGCACGTTGAATTCAAACCTTTGACCGTTTACTGCAAAGCGTAGGTAGGGTCGACAACTTGGGTGAATAGGTACATGCAGGTAGGCATCCTGTAGGTCCAGACTGACTAGCCAATCTCCTAGAAGTATAGGTAATGATGGTTCTGCCGCAACCCCACTGGAGCTGGATTTATATACCTATACTGCTACTACAGGGGGGATTTTTTATGCGAAAATGATGATGCGATTCAACGATAGTCATGAGATTCAGCTAAATTGACTCTAGCTCACCATCACCCGAAGTCTATGATATAAATTTTTATAGGTAATGATGGTTCTGCCGCAACTCCACTGGAGCCAGATTTATATACCTATTACAGAGGGATTTTTTTATGCCAAAATGACTATGCGATTCAACGATAGTCGTATTAAAAGAAATATCAATATTAATTAATAATGAATAAAATTTACTATAGCCCACGAGGATATTGGAAAGGTGTAGGAGCAATAAAAAAATTAGCCACCGCAGCTAAGGTATCTAAAGATGTGGCCAAGGATTGGTTAAAGAAACAAGCGATGTGGCAAATATATTTACTGGCACCGCGTTATATACCGAGGAAGAAGTTTGATATTTTTACAACGAATGAAGTTCATCAGGCTGACCTCTTGTTTCTACCCACGATAAGGTAAAACGCAAAACGTATAAATATGCTTTAACGGTAGTGGATGTGGCTAGTCGATACAAAGAGGCTGAGCCATTAACCTCGAAAGATTCAACAGAAGTAGCTAATGCACTGAGCCGCATATATAAACGCGGGCCACTAAAATGGCCTAAGCTATTTCAAGTAGATCCCGGTCGCGAGTTTATGGGATCGGTAACTAAACTGTTAACAAAGCACGATGTCAAAATCAGGCGTGGTGAAAGAGAGGCCCACCGCAGTCAAGCTATCGTCGAAAGATTTAACAGGACATAAGCGGAACGTTTGTTTGGCTATCAGTATGGGATCGAAATGAAATCCGAGCGATTGAAATCAACCGAATGGGTGACACGATTATCAGCCAATGTATCAGCGCTGAATAATGAAGTAACGAGATTAATCGGGAAGAAACCATCCGATGCTATTAAAATGAAATCCGTGACTTCCGAATCTTCAGCACCGAGGAGAGGCAAAGAACGAAAACTTCCGGATAGAGTAAGGGTAAGATATTTATACCAGCCCGGTGAACTCGAAGGAGGCCTACGTCGCGCAACCGATCCCATATGGTCCCTTAAGACATATAACATTAGTCGATTGGTTATGAAAGAAGGAGAGCCTATTCTTTATTATCTTCAAGGTGGACCGGGTAGGGCATTTGTACGAGAAGAGTTGTTCATAGTTCCCGACGTTACGGTATTACCACCATAACCATAAGCATAGGTAGTTACACCATCATTATCAATCCATCTCTTTGTATCTAAGGGGGATAATGATGTCTTGTTCATTCTTAATCCATATATCCTATGATTGTAACTTCTTAAAGAGTTCATCTCGTGTTTGAACGTTCTACCGTTGAATAATGATTCTTTATACTGTTCGTGTTTGATATGCTTTTTTACAACATACTTCTTAACGCCCTTAGCTTTTCTTATCTCTCCATTATCGGACTTCTTTATAGAATACATCTTAGGTCTTAATCCTACATACTCCGCTATAGGGGTCCCAGCACATTCATCCTTCATCTTACCTAACACCTTTTTATTTACTACGCTGTGCAGTGGATTATCTTTTGGGTAATCGCTCGTGTCGTACATATCTATTTTTTCTGCCATATCTTTATACACATCCTCAGTTTGTATTTCCACCAACAAAGAATCTGTGTTGGTATAAAACACCTCGCATCTATCGCCGTATTGCTTCTTAAGTTCGTTGTAATAAAAGTCATACATTAAGTGTTTTGACAAGTCGAGAATACTCATACCGACGTACACCGGTCTGTTGAATTTTATATTACTCTTCTGCATATGCAACGCGGCTAAGTCATTATCGAATATCTTGCTTCTGTAAAAAGCCGGACTGGCTATAAGTTTCCTGAGTCTTTCTTCCTCATTAGATCTGACTAATTTAACATCAACACGCTTCCTTAGATTCTCCATAGTTTTACCAAATACTGAGTTATTCATGAGCTTATACAGATTCTTTTCGAAATCGCTGGTAGCTATCTTTCTTAAATTTGTGTTCAACCTTATATAGGGCTCCATCCAAGGGCTTTGATCAAACTTTAGAACTCTGTGTATTTTCTTAAGTTTCATACCTAACGATAGATACAACTGGAGATTTCTGTAGTGAACTATATATTTTGTCTTCTCCATCAAATTTGGTACGAGTTTTTCTACGTTAGCTACTATTACCCATCAAGGAGCGTTGATATTCCGACATCCAATCCTTATTAACCATTAATCTTTCGGGAGCTAGCGGATAACTGTTATGGTCTTTATGTAAGGAATTTGGATATTCCAAGTCAACTTCTAGTATGTACGCTTTATTCGCATCATTCACATTGATATCATCGACCCACTCAAAACCAGCCGTGGGTAAAGGTTGACTCATAGCCCATCCGTACAAATTGTTAGCGTCGAGGAATAATATGTGCGTGTCGGGTTTACTCGGATCGTATCCTTCCACTAATTTATTATTAGCCTTAGAATACCTTTTCGCTGCCATCGATATACCACCTCTTAATCCTTTCTCAATAAACAAGTGCATATCGTAATCTGTGAGTAGTTTTAGTTCTACGCCGGTCTTCTTCAACAATGCATCCCACGATAGTCCGGGACTGGAATAGTACCATGCCGGGTCCAAGCCGCATTGTTTTAAACATGTCTTTCTAAATATCTCGAATATATCGGCGAGTAACAGTACATCGGTTTTTAAGTACAGATCGTGATAATCGCCTAAATTCTTACAACCTAATTTATCCCAGACCGTCAGAGCGTGTTCATAATCGGCATCGGTTATTTTAGATTCTGTTAAGTTACTATAGAATGATTCAAGGGGTGGTAATTCAGTTTCTTCGAATCTAGACCAATCATCCATATATTCGTAAGGATATACACCTTTTCTCAGCAACAAATGACGTGTTATCTTATCGGTATATTGATTTGTTATCCCAAAGTCATCGGGATTGTTCGCATTAGCTAAATTGTCCTGGGAAGATAACAGAAACTGTACGGAGTCTATGAATATCTAAGCCCATTACTTTGCTTTATTCTAGATTTCCTATCCTTGTCCCTATAATGTATAGGTTTAGTCAACGAGAACGATATGTATTTTTCCATATTATTAGGAATGCACGTTAAACCGCCCTCTGTCTTTGAGATAGCTTGCATAATGAGATGTGAATCGTATCCCCTAAGGTTGTGAAACACAACGGGGATGGGTATTGTTTGAGAATTCATTTTTAGTTTCAAGTTACACTCGTTATGAGCGGATCCCCGATAATTACCCGTGACGTGGCAATGATCTCTTACGGAATCCCCATTCAAGGGTTTGTTACAAACGTGACAACTCGTTGACTTCTTATAGGCCCTCCAATTATCCCTCGTCATACACATGGGTTTCTGACACGATAAATTTTCCCTGATTATTCTCTTTTCATTTTGTAGATATTCTAGGAACTTTCCTGCTGCATCGGGACCTCTGTAAATCACGGGCTGGTTTGTTTTCCAATCATACCTTACAACTATATATCCAAACCCACAAGGAATATGTTCTTGAGTTTTGTACGTAAAACTACTATCAGTATTGTGTTCGGTATTTTCTATGGGTTTGATAAGCGCTTCGAAGTCGGCGTAAATTACGTACGGTACTGGCATTTGATTACAATAATGTTCAAATTTTAATATATTTTTCCCCTCTTTAGGCATATCGATCCTGATAGCGGTCTGTCCAACACCTCTACAGTCTTCTTTATGCGCTTCTAATAGATCTTGTCTGCTGTACCCATGTAGGCATCTTTCGCAGAAATATTTCTTTCTAGCATGTTTTGTTTGATCGTATAATAGCCTGTTTAAACTCTTTATCCATGTATAATGATATTTTCCATCTTTTTCGATCAGAAATGAATTGGTTCTGGGGATATGTTCCGGAGCGGAGCTTATCCTGTGTACAACAATTCCTTTAGAATGTCCGAAAACATTTATAGCTAATTTATTTTGCTTTTCCACCTTATCAATTTGTGATATTGGTGTAGGTTCGTCTATACCATCGAAGTTGAGTCCATTCTTTTGGGGATAGCTAGAAGGTCTATTTGCAATTTTAGAATCTACGGGGAACAATGCAGATCTTATCATCATTCTTAAACAGTCATCGGATTTATTTTTTACATTAATTATGGCTTTTTTCTTCTTATAATACGGGGGTAAATCTATATTAGATCCACCTTTGAAGGGCATATAATTTGCTATATCTAAATATAAACTATCGATTTTATCCACACCCCAACCCGAACCTCTATTAGTCCAACATTCTAAATTTTCCTGTATCCTCTGAATTGATGTATCTAATGATGTGTTTATAGTATCGGATTCGGTTATAACTTCTTGATTGCTACGGAAATATGGTTCGGTATATTCGGTGCTATCGTCTGTGTTACTTTTACTCAATAACATTTTAATCGTCAGCTGGTATTTTATACTATGTAAATCATCTAACTCCTCGTTAATTTTACTCGATATGATGGGCTTAATATCGTTAACATCCATGTTGGAATTAATATCCATCTTCCAACCTCTTAGATATTTACCAACGCCGGTGGATGTGGGTACAAATATTAATTCTTGTTGTTTATTCTCATCATCATTATCAACATCATTATGTTGATTATTATCTAGTAAAGTGATCAATTCAGCTCTTCTCATTCGAGAATAACCTCTCAGCCCACTGTTTCTCGCTTGAGCTTTGAGTTCTCTGACAGTCTGGGGTTTGTTGTATTCCAAACCGAGTAAATCGATCAATTCAGCTTTTCTCATTCGAGAATATCCAAGTAGACCACTTTGCTTTGCCATAGCCTTCAACTCTCTGACAAAAACCATTGTGGTTGAATGGTATATGCAAAATGAGTCAAATGTCTAATTGGTTGTTTTTCATATATCTAAATACGTATTCTCCCCAACCTATTCCTCTCGTTGATGTAATCTCTCTTCCTAGCATAAATAATCTGGTTCCTGACCCTATCAGCACCGTGTTTCTTACATAAACAATAACGACCTTTGACCCCTATCCCCCAGGGTTACATAGAGTCTGCTTACCCATGAGTGTAAATCTGCACTGATTCATGGTTTATACATCTATCATATCATTTGTCTAAATGCAAATCACATCTACGATATTGATTAGGCAGTCAGCCAATGCTATTTATAGATTAGCTGTCGCTCTAACTAGGTCATGGTATAGCTGAAAAGTGTAACAGCTGATAACCCCATTATCACAAATGCCACCTCGCAGTTTTTCTGAGCCTCTGACGGTGTATAAAACTGACTCATTGTTGGTCTCGGTATTGGGTCAAGCTTTTCCCATAAACGAGGAAGTATTCGTGCATGGCAGATTCGACATCCTTAAACGTTTGAATTGAATGTCCTTCCTTACGCAGTTCTTCATGAATAAAATCTAATCTCTTCATTCTCTGCCGCGCATATTGTGACTGGGCTGCTTCGAGTTGTTCTAAAGCTTTGTTATGTTGTTTACGCTCCTCTTCAACTTCTTTAGCGTTTGATTCCCTCATACTAGAAAATAAAAAATTACTCCCCGAAAAAGCTAGAGCATTAACAATAGCTCCACCGACCATCATCGCAATTGTTGCCATAGTATATGAATATAAAATATTCAAATGTTTAATTACTTCATTATGTCTTCCGGGATAAGCCCTTCTTTGATGAGTATATCCTTCGTTGCCATAGATAATCCAATATCCAGAATCATCATACCGATATCATATCCATTAAAATCTAGCTTGGGAGGTGTGGCTTTAGTAATCATTTTAGCTATATGGGCATAGCCAATGGCCAAGCCGGTGACCACCGCCGAATGATAGGTTGCGTTTACCAACATTTTACCGTCTGTAACTGGAGTAGTCATGCTTCTTATAGCATTATATGAGGGCTAACCTCTAATTGAACTTGTTGTGGCTTCAGGGGTGACGTTTTCTCTTCTCCGATCTTATAAAACAACCATACAGCTGCTATACCAGCAACTCCTACTAGTGCCCATGTTTTAATCGGATCAATATTTGAATTATTTATTAATTTCGCTTTCCTCGTGAGTCCTCCCTTTCTCCCAGCTGCGATTTTCAAAGGATTCTTAGTCACTCTGGCTTTTAGTATTTTCTCATTCACAATCGCTGGTGGTGGTTCCTCATTCACTCGTTGTTCCGCAATCTGTTGTGGCTGTGCAGTTATTTCCTCATTCACAATCTGTTGTGGTGTCACCTGTTGAGTCTCCATTATTATTAAGTGGGCACGTATGTTTAAATTGACAATACCTAGCCGTTATTAAAGCTGTGGTGAACGGAGCTAAGAACATTCTGTATCTATGATAAAACTCACAGCTCACTGCACTTATAGCGTGTTCGATGATTGGGACAGGCAGTATTCTAATGCCAGCAGGAACACTGCATGGCACATGCTTCTTGGAAATGGAATGACAGACAGTTGACTAAATTTCTAGGAATTTGTAATGCGAAGTAGATCTAGTGCTGATTTGTAAAGATCTTCGTAAGGTCTACATTTGATATAATATTTTTTGGGAACACGTAAAACTGCAGTCTTTAGCTTCCAAGTGATATTCACTATTTATTCAATATTTTATTCAATATTTATTACATTTCAGTGAAATAGTGTGTGAACTGATTGGCAGATCGCACCAACTCCCAGTTATTTACACCAACCATGTTCTGATTGCAGCTATTGACTTGTTCAAACGAACATTAGTTGACAGAGAATGGATACATGTACCGTATATCGCTGTGTATAAGGCGGGTTTTTTGTACCTAAAATGAGGGGGCTAAGAAGGGGGGTCGTCTTATACACGGAGTCGAAGATCTCACATTTTTTTCCACTGGCGATGTCAACCGGCGTCCGATAGCCAGCCCAGCATTTGACAATAAAACTTCGCATTTCGTCCTAAATAACTGTTCCAATAACTATTTCCATACATAAACATGATTTGTATCTCTTTTCCTCGAATAAAGTTTAATAATTTCTGCAAAAAAAGTTGAAATGACCCTCTCCTCGATGCAGATTGTCAAACCACCTGACACGGTAAAACAATCAACATCCGTGAGTAGAGAGCCGGAAGTACCGGTAATCATTTGCATATTGCACATGTGACCTAACATGTGATAACCGGTGAAGCTGAAATCAATTCCCGCTGTTTGTACAGTTGTATTAACAAGTGTTGGAGACGGTGTGTACAAGTGATTGTGGAATAAACACGCTGAATGTGAAGCAAACATAAGCCTAGTTAGTTACAACATAGTTAATTGGCGATTAAATTACTCACCATTGTCTCTTATATGTTATTACTTCATAAATGAATTTTATTTTACGGGCACCAATTTGGTGTCGTACCGTGTAAACACAAAATGGCGACGTGTGCCGGAGTTACACACGCGACCTATCATTGTAGAAAAAAAACAACGCAAGATAAACATATTTTTATTGCATATATAAGGTTTGTGTGCGCACTTGTGATGTGAGCAAAATACGCATCAGTCGGAAAGCGCACATTAAATCTCCAAAGTAACTAACTAACTAATTTGTGATGTCCGTGTGCGAAATACGCTACAGTCGGCAAGAGCACGTTAAATCTTCTACCGGTATATCAGTCAGACTTGTGCTGTGTTTCATTCCAGGTCGCCTTATACACGGAGTATAGGATTTTGGGTTGATTTTTAAGTCGTGTACAGGGGGGTCGTCTTATACGTGGGGTCGCCTTATACACAGCGATATACGGTATCATAAATGCCATACTTTGACTTGCAAAAAGTCATTTTCATTTTTTTGTCACTAGACAATTATACATCAGCATAACATTTTCACAATCAACATCTAGAAAGACTATAGAAAGCCTTAACGGTGACTGGTCAAACTATTCCATACATAAAACATTTTCAGCAATAACAGTCAGCGAAACCCAAGTGCTACACTTATGGTTATTATTATTTTAAACATATACAGTAAAAGATGCAATTATTAAATAACATGAATATCCCTGATACAATAATAGTTTCAGATACAATTTCTTCCCATCATTGCATTAAAATTCTTCGAAGTTCTATAATCAGGTATCTTGAATCACATGTAGATCTGGGAGAAAATGTTTACATTCGACTGAGCACTATTGTTCACTTTACTCAAGGACATACGGTAAGCTATTGAAGGATAGAGTAGCCTCACTTTGCTTCATTAGCATGTATAGGGGTATCTATACAATTTCTATCACCAACATTTATTGCACAGATCATGAAAGAAATGAACTCCTTGAACATATACGCGATATTACTGACGTCAATGACATTGTAAATATATGGTCAAATCATGATGATGTTGTTGGTCTTTATGTTTGGAGGATATATTGATCATCTACCATTCAATATCTCTACATTTGGAGACATATCTTCTCACCACACTATGTATTGTAAGTACCATGACTACTCTACATGTGCCTCTGTTTCTGAATTTAAAACTCATGATTTTTGGGTAAATGTATATATTAGAAATGTAAGTGGGTGGGTTAGTCTTAAGGGCATCTGTTAAAGGGGCACTGATCTAAAGCAATTCCCCAGGACTGGCTGTTGTCTTTGTTATTGTTTTTTCCCCGTGAGTACCCGGATGATAGTCTAGACTAGTTCACAACCCGTGCTGCGCCTTTCGTAAGCGTATTTGTCACTTTTATTGATAGTATAAGGACGTATGGTCATATTGATCAACAAAATGAAATACAGTTTTGGAAATAATAAGGAAATGTAGGGTAGAATCAGTAATGGTGACGAAGTTTTGATCAGTAACTTGCTTGGTAATTGTGCTATTTTCGTTTACACTATTTTCACTTGCAACACAAACTAAACATTTCACCTGAGCATTGCTTACTTTGTGTATATCTTTACAGACACTTAGCAAATTTATTAAATGCCTAAATATTCAGTTATTTTACAAATTGACTGAGAAATATGTCAATCTGTATTATTATGATAATGAATTCCAAACAATTTTATGTTTAATATCATCAACAAGTGACTGAAAATGTTAGGATTAAAAGTACATTTCTATATTGTTTGGCTTCTAATCCTAGCATAATTAATATATTGTGATGTTTTTAAGCCCTTTTGAACATCTTAATCATTTTTAGTCAATCTGAAATATTTATAAATTTCATAAATTGCCTGAGTGAATCACATTTTACACATTGACTGTAACATGTACACGCTTATAAAGGAAAAGACTTGTGAAAACAATGTCTGTCTCGCATCGAAGAACTTCCCAACGAAAACGTAGAGGAACAAGAATGATTCTGTTCAATGCTACAGCAAATGAATGAAAACAAAATGCAAATATCATAATTACAACCTACTAAAGTTATATGTCTAATTTTATCTACATTAAGGAACAATATCCCATACCCCTGCAGCTGCAAACTTATTCTATGTCATGTGTCTCTGTAACAATCAAATATTTCAAAATATATATAGCTTTTGGGATGTTCGTTTCTCAACTGATCACTTAGATTGTTTGATGGGTGTTTCACATAGGTGTCAAGTCTCAAAGGTCAGCTGAGAAAGCCCATGTGACAACTATTTCCATAATGTCCCCGATTCTTAAAAAAAATCCATTGAGTTAGATAACAATGAGCAATTATTCAACATATTATCGGTTAACCCTTGGAATAAAGTATGTTGTTTTTACATCGGCACTACACGCCATGTTATGGGTGTATTCCATCAGCTTTAGCGAACTTACACATGTAAACACTTACTTTTTTTTGTTGATCAACTGACCATTCATCTCTTGCTGGGCTGCCACATGCATATTACATAACACACATTTCACCTCACTTCAACCTGAACTAAGATTGAATAATTACCCCAGACACAGGAAATGCCAAATGGGAACCTTTATCGGATAATCTGAGTGGTGCTACAACAAATTATACCTGTAATAAATTAATTAACTGAGCATCAAGTGAATGACGACAAATACACAAGTGTAGGGTTACACCAGAAAACATGGATGACAACAAGGGAGTAGTAATCGTATTATCCACGCAATCCGGAATCCGAAAAATGCTTTCACTGCAGGTTTAATAGAAGTTCACTCTTCTTGTTGATTCACTTAAAGTTGACAGAGCAAGTTACATGGTGTCAGAAGTGGGATTGCTGAGGCATTTAACAAAGCTACACCATTATCCTTCAAAGGAGACATAGCAGACAACTGGCGGCAATTTGAACTCGATTTTTCCATATTCGTGCAATCGTCGCACACTGACAAGAATGATACAGCTCGTTCATATGTGTTTCTGAACATTGCCGGCAGACAAGCAATTGAGAAAGAAAAGACATTTGTTTATGGTGAAGGTGAATCTAGAGAATCATATAAAAGCCTGAAAAGAATATTTGGAGAATTTTGTTGCCACAGACAAACACGACAATCGAAGATTCAAGTTCAACACACGCTCACAAGTGAAAGGTGAAAGTTTTCAGACATTTTACACAGACTTACGCACCAAAGCAAATACTTGTAATTATGGAGTTCTAAAAGATAAAATGTTGAGAGACAAAATCGTATGTGGAATAGCATCAGATCATTTGAGAAAGTTGTTATTGAAGGAGACAGACCTGACATTAACTAAAGCTGTGACCTTATGTAATGTCGATGAACTATCAGAAAAAGGGGTACAAGAAATCACACAAAACTAACAGAAGATGACTTTGTGAGTCAAAAGAAACCAAGTTTTAAATCACATCCGGTTCAAGGAAATACTAATATGAGAGACTGCAGATGCTGTGGGTGGAAACACTCACAAGGCCAGTGCCAGGCCTTTTGGAAAAGGTGTCACAGATGCAACAACTTCAATCACTTCCATTCAGTTTGTCAGTCAAGTCCTTCTGGCCAGGAGACATACAGTCACAGTGCCAGTGGAAATTTGAAATGGAAATCAAGTCCAAGAGGCAGGGGTAGATTTCATGCAAGAACTAGGCCACCAAAGTATCAAGGATCGCAAACCATTCATGATCTACAGCCAGTAAGCAATTGTGAAACTCAAGACGACTGGTATGAACAAGATGAAAATAAGTGCGTGTTTATTGACACTATAGAGATAGATGGTATAGACAACATGCCATCAGAAGCACATACAACAATTACAATCAATGACAAAGCAGCATACTTTAAAGTTGACACCGGTGCTAAATGCAATGTGATGCCTCTCTCTTTGTTCAAACAAGTTAGAGACAAAGAACTGATTTCCAGATCAGGATCAGTCAAACTTGTAGCTTACAGTGGTGACCCCATTATGACTTTGGGCACTTGCAAAATGAATATTGGCTTCAAGAGCAAACTACACAAACTAGTATTCCACATTATTGACAGCCCAGTGAAACCCATCCTTGGCTGTATGCCAAGGATGGGTTTCACTGGGCTGTCAATAATGACAGCATTGCCTTGGGAATGGTGAAACTTGACATCCATGATGTGAAAGCTGAAACAAGAATGACCAAACAGGACATTATTGACAAATACCCCAAATTGTTTGATGGTCAACTTGGAAACTTGCCTGTGTCGTATGATGCGTAACTTGATCCTGATGTATCTCCGGAAGTCAGACCTCAACATTGAGTTCCTGCACTCATGAGAGAATAGATAAGAGCAGAACTAAACAAAATGATTGAAGAAGGAGTGATAGCTCCAATAAACAAACCAACTGATTGCATTGGTGACAGCAATGGTAGTGGCAAAGAAAAAGGGTTCGGACAGTGTGCGGATATGTATTGACCCCAAAGATCTCAACCGTGCATTGAAGAGACAACATTATCCAATGAAAACGATTGAAGAAATAATGTCCAGAATGCCATCAGTAAAGATATTCACCAAAATGGACGCTTCGAAAGGGTTCTGGCAGATACCTTTGACAAATGAGACCTCACTGCTCAACACCTTTAACACGCCATTCGGTAGATATCGTTACTTGGTATCATCTCAGCAAGTGAGGTATTCCAGAAGAACATGGACATGCTTTTCAGTGGTTTGCCATGTAAGAGTATCATGGACGATATCATAATATGGGGTGAAAACAAAGAAGAGCATGACAAGAATGCAGTGAAAGTGCTGGACAGAGCTGGTGAAATAGGGCTGAAACTCAACAAGGACAATTTTCACTTCAAAGTGAAAGAGGTCAGTTATGTTGGACATTTGTTAAATGATCAAGGAGTCAAACCAGACCCTGCGAAGGTCACTGCAATCTTTGAAATGCCAACTCCAGATGACGTTCAATCGCTCAGACAATTTCTCGGTGTGGTCACATACGAGGGGTGTTCATTAAAGATTTCCTCTAAACCACTTAGGGTTATCATATTTGGTTGAAATTTCACATGTGTAATGATACATGTATCTATGGGTTATGTCTGAATTTGCAGCACCGAACTATTAATCTTACCACTTTTACAGGTGTTATGATCGAGTAGGGTGTGACAATGGAGCCAGTAGAATACCGAGCAGTGATTAGGATTTTATATTTGAAAGTCGCACACCAAAAGAAACTTTCGATGAAATGAAAGCAACTTATGGGGAAGATGCCCCATCATATGACGTCGTTAAACACTGGCATCGCCAGTTCAAGTGTGGTCGGACATCTGTGGAAACAGCTGCCATTCCTGGTCGCCCCCATTCAGCCATTGATGAGGACACTATCCATCAAGTGGGGACCGCCATTTTGGCAGACCGACGTATAACTGTTCGCCAGTTAGCACAAGATGTCAAGATCAGTGTAGGATCTGTGGAAAAAAATCATCCATGACAATTTGAACATGCATAAGGTGTCTGCACGATGGATTCCCAGGTTGCTCACACCTTTCCAAAAGCAGGAACGAGTCAATTGCTCAAAGGATCTTTTGGACATGTGCCCCAAAAAACAGGCAAACTTTTTTGACAAACTTATCACACAGGATGAAACATGGGTCCATCACTATGATCCTGAGACTAAAGTTCAGTCGATGCAATGGAAGCATGTGGCGTCACCACCCCCAAAGAAGGCACGTGTCCAACCCTCTGCAGGCAAGGTCATGCTCACGGTGTTTTGGGACCAGCACGGAGTAGTGATGATGGATTTCTTGGCAAAGGGTACCACAATTACAGGAGCTTATTATGCTTCACGGCTGCGGAAATTGCGGGACGCTATGAAGCTTATGAAAAAAAAAGGGTGTCCGTCTCCTGCAAGACAATGCTCCAGTACACAACTCTCATGTTGCCCAGACAGAAGCGCGGTCCTGTGGCTATGAAATCCTTCCACATCCTCCTTACTCTCCTGACCTTACACCATCTGACTTCCACCTCATTCCAACCATGAAGTCATTTTTGAAGGGAAAACGTTTCACAGATGATGAAACACTGATTTCTGAAGTCAAGTCCTGGTTTGAGACGCAAAATGAGGGCTTTTACAAGCGAGGTCTCCGTAGTTGCATAAAACAATGGGAGAAGTGTGTGGTTCCTATGTGGAGAAAGACTCATACCTATGCAAAGTTTCATTCCACTAGGTCCATCGGAAGTGGGTCAGGGGAAATCTTTAATGAACACCCTCGTACCTTGCCAAGTTTATTCCTCATCTCAGTGAGAAAGCAACACCCTTGAGAGACCTGCTACAGAGTGACATTCAGTGGCACTGGAATCAAACTCACCAACAAGCTCTGGATGGTATCAAGAGAGACATTTGTGAGCCCAACACACTACAGTACTCTGATGTTAACAAACCCCTCACACTAACATGTGATGCCTCAAAGAATGGACTGTGTGCGGCTGTACTCCAAAGCAGTCGTCCAATTGCTTATGCCTCACAGGGGCTATGACGAAAACACAAGTAAACTACGCCCAGATCAAAAAAGAACTCCTGGCAATTGTGTTTGCTTGTGAGAAGTTCCATGATTATATTCTTGAACAAGAGTCATCCGAAGATGATATATCGCCCCGACGTGGCATATCGGTAAACTGTGTGTACCTTCAAATGTATTTAGATTGGCAAGGAAATCTTTTTCCTTGATGCCCAAACCAGAAATATAATGAAGGTTATTAAATATTGGTTCATGTAGCTCACTTTCTGATGATCTCATGAAATTGTAATAACAATAACTTGGCAGATTCGCATATGAATAGCTCTGTAGTAGCCTCATGACACAAAGGCATAAAGAGAATGTACTAGGGATTGACAAAAAAACAAACCTAAACATCTTGTTTCATTATATGTCTGGGGCTACAAATTAAAAAGATTAAAATCTATAAATAACAAACTGCACTACTAGTGAACATGATTGATATTTGCATAGAGTTTGGTGAATCTCTGTCGCATGGTTTAGAAGATATGCTCCAGACGAGGACATTACCCTAAGTTCATCAATTTTAAATTTAAATTGAAAAAGGAAAATAAAAGAAAAATCTGTTAATAGCAAAGGCACCACTACATAACCTGCTTGATAGGTGTAAAAACTTTTGAGAAGCTAAGTTGTATGGTTCGTGAGATATGGTCCAGCCAAGAGCACTACCCTCAAATTTCCTAAGTTCATCATATTTCCATGGAAACGACAAAAATATAAAATTCTAAAAATCTCTAAATAGCAAAAGGCACTGCTACTGAGCCTGATTGTTAAGTGTACCAAGTTTTGTGAAGCTAGGTTGTACGGTTTAGGAAATATGCTCCGGACAAACAATGATTACAGGCGGACAGACGGACAGACATACTGATGGCTATATCCCCCCATCATTATATGTCGGGGGATAAAAAGAAGTCACGGTAGAGACTGATCACCAGCCTTTGATCAGCATTTACAAGAAAGCTCTTTTTGCTGCACCGGCACTGTTGCAAAGAATGAAACAGTACAACCAGAAGTTAGGTCTTTGAAAGGCATTTAGAAGTGATTCACATAAGGAAGAGAATATATGGATGTCAACTTCTTTATTATGAGGTACACAGCATTTCAGAGTATATGTTTACGCCTTCATCAGGTGAATGAATGCCTACTTACTTACTTATATTGGAGATTTTACGTGCGCTTTCCGACTGCAGCGTATTTCGCACACGGCCCGGCCAAGCCATTTAATGTGTTTCCGAAAAAGGGGAAAATGTTGTTTGGCAATCCAGTAGGGGTGTTTTAGTGGTTGCTTATATCGAATTTTGGAAATTTTGAGATTTGGAAAAAATGCCAAGAGGGTTTGGGGGGCGAACTAAGGGACCTGAGTATGGAAGTTTGTTAGTTTGATTATGTGGTTTGGTTTTGGTAGTTTATTGGGGTTTTAAATGCGATTTATTAGTCCTGTTTTGATTAAGTATACGCCTAAGGCTTTGAATTTTTCTATTTTATTTTGTGGGTTTAGGATTGCTTCTAGAGTAAGAGCCTTATTTAGATTTAGGGTGGTTTGTAGTGTAGTTCGGTGTGTTAGGTAGTGGGTGCAGTGTATGAGTGCGTGTTCTGGGGTTTCTTGTTGTTTGCAATGTGGGCAGGTTCCTGTTGCGTGTTTTCTTATTATTTTGAGGTTGTTATTTAGGTTGGTATGTCCTGTTAGGAGTTTAGTAATTACTCTGTCGATTTTTCTGGACGGATGTAGAATTTTTGGTTTGGTTAGGGGTATTTTTAGAACCTTTTTGATTTGGCTATTTGAGTTTTGATATAGATTATGCCATTTTTTGGTCATTTTTTGTTTGTTGACACTTTTAATTTCTGATTTGGAGATGGGTAGGTTTAAGCTTATTTCTGGGATTTTAAGGGATAGTTTAGCTGCTTTATCAGCGTTTTCATTGTCATATATTCCTACGTGGGCGGGGATCCAAATGAATACTATTTGTTTGCCTGCTTTAGTTAAATCGTTTGAGCTTTTTAGTATTTGATTTATTAATTCAGGGCGGTTTTTGGTGTTTTTATTTTGGAGGGCTTGTAGTCCACTGAGCGAGTCGGTAAGTATTAGGATTTTTTGTTGTTTTTAGATTGTTGATTATGAAGGGCTGAGGCCATGCCCATTAGTTCGGCCGTGAATATTGATTGATTGTTTGGGAGTCGGTAGGATTGTGTGGCTTTAGTTGGTTGTGTGATGTGGACTCCGAAACCTGTGTGTTTGGAGATCGGATCTGAGGATCAGTCTGTGTAAATGTGACACCAATTTGGCCAATTTTCTTGATGTATGCTAGTGTGGGGTTTTTGCTATGTTTGGGTCGGTTTGTTTATTTATTGTGCTAGCTAGTGTTATGTCTATTTTGGGTATTTTAAGTTTAGGGGTGAAGATATTTGATTTTTTACAGTTTTGTTTAAGATTGTTTATTTGGTGTTCATTTAAGTAATTGGTTATTCTTTGGGATATTGGAGTAAGTAGAGGGTGTTTTCGAGCTAGGGCTTGGTTTTTGGGGCTGATATTTTTGTTTATTAGGTTTTGAATTAGGGGGTTGGATTGAGACGCGGCCCAGAAATTTAGAGTTAATTGTTCCCTACGTAGATTTAGTGGCATTTCTCCTGTTAAGGCCTGGAGTGAAGTGTAGGAGGTGCCATGTTGAGTGCGTGTTATTAGTTTTAGAGCCTGATATTGGATTGAGTCTAGTTTTTTGCTTAGGGATTGGTTTAGGGTGTCGTATATGGCACATCTGTAGTCTATTTTAGATCTAATTAGTGATATATAGAGTGAGAGGAGGGTATCTTTGGAGGCCCCCCAGTTTGAGCCAGTAAGGCACCTTAGCGTATTTAGATCTTTGCTACATTTAGTTATTAGATTATTTATGTGAGCGTCCAAGGAGAGATGTTCATCGAAAATTAGTCCTAAGAATTTGGTTTGTTTTAGGAATTGGATTGGTTTGTTGTTTAGCTGGAGTTTTGGGGAGGCGGGTTTCATGTTTTTGTGTTTAAATACTATTCCTGTAGTTTTTTCCGAGTTAAGGGAGAAGCCCCATTTGTTGGCCCATTGCTGTATTTTGTTTAGAGATTTTTGAAGTAGGTTTTGGGCCATTTTAATGCTTTTTGTGCGGATCAAGAGGGCTCCATCATCCACGAATTTAGATGTGTTTATTTTAGGGGATAGGCC
This sequence comes from Haliotis rufescens, assembly GCF_023055435.1. Taxonomy (NCBI): domain Eukaryota; kingdom Metazoa; phylum Mollusca; class Gastropoda; order Lepetellida; family Haliotidae; genus Haliotis; species Haliotis rufescens. Next base: position 3,417,777 of record NW_025964383.1, read on the forward strand.
CTCGAATAGGTCATTTATCATTATATTGAAGAGTGTGGGGCTGAGGATACTGCCCTGGGGAGTGCCATTTTCTAGGGGACATTGGTCTGATAGCGTTTGGTCTATACCCACGGTTATTTTACGATTGTTTAGGAAGTCCTGGATGTAGTTTATTATTTGACCTTTGAGTCGTATTTTTTGTAGTTTTTGTATAAGCCCGTCGTGCCATACCATGTCGAAAGCTTTGGAGAAGTCTAAGAAGATGCCTGTAGTATATTGTTTGCTGAGTTGTCCTGTTTTAATGTCCTGCTCTAAACGGGCGAGGTTATCTAAGGTTGAGCGGCCAGGAGTGAAACCACTTTGATCTGGGTTTATGATGTTATTTTGAGTTAGGTAATGTTGTAGTCTGTTTTTAGCCATAGATTCCATTACTTTACATAAGTTTGAAGTTCAGGAAATTGGTCTATAGGAGTTAGCCTGATTAGCTGGTTTATTAGGTTTAGGGATTGGTATGACTAAGGCCTGTTTCCAGGGAGTAGGTACTCGTCCGTTTTGATAGATGAGATTGTATAGTTTAAGTAGTGCCTGGAGTAGTTTAGGGGGGAGTTTTTTAATTATTAGGTAGGAAGTTAGGTCCAATCCTGGGGCTGTGCCCTTTTTCCTGTTTTGGATGACGTGTAAGGGTGGTTTATTTCTAGGTTGTCATTATTTGGTTCTTTGGTGTATTTGTTTTCTGTTTTAAGTTTATCTTGAAATTTTTGGCTAAAGTTGTTGTTGCTGCTTACGGCCGAAAAGTGGTTGGCGAGGTTATTTGCCTTTTCAGCGGGGTTTGTTGAATTATTAATGTTAGGTGTTTTTTTATGATGTTTTAAGCCTCTAATGGCGTGGATTTTGCGCCAGACCGTTCTTATTCCGGTTATTTATTTCTTCACAGAATTTTTTCCAGTTTCTGGTTTTAGATATTTTGACTAGACTTTGAACTTGGTGGTTAAGTTCGTGAGCTATTTTAAGATGTTAAGAGTCGCGTTTGGCTTTATTGAAGGCCGATTTGCATTTACGTCTTGTTTGTTCTATTTCCTCGTTCCACCATGGTACTGCAGGTTTGCCTGTTTTAGTTGTTTTAAAAGGGATGGAGGTTTTGGCTGCTTTTATTATGTAATCTGTTAGGTTTTTACAGTAGATTTCTGGATCATTATTTTCTAATTCGTTTAAATTAGCCTGATTGCAGATCACTTGAAATTGGTCCCAGTTAGCTTGGTTATAACGGAATTTTGGTTCTTGATTTTCTGTTTGTATTGGTACGTTTGTATCTCCTATGGTTATGTTTATTGGGAAGTGATCACTACCTAGTGGGACATCGTGTACTTACCATTGAGTACTTTGGGCTAGATCTGCGGTGCATATAGTTAGGTCGATAGCCGACATTTTTTTGTTAATCTTATCGTACCTCGTGGGTTGGTTGTTATTTAGGAGTACTAGGTCGTTTGTTTCTATCCATTCGGAGATTAATTTGCCATGATTATCTATTTTATCATTTATGCTCCATGTAGGATGGTGAGCGTTAAAGTCTCCTAGGAATATAGTGGATTTGTTGCTTATTTGGAGTAGCTTATGTAGATCCTCAGGTTGGAGTTTTTGTTCTACCCAGTGGTATATATTAATGATGTTTATCTTTTTGTTATTTAATGTGATTTGAATGCCGTTAGCTTCTAGGTTTGGCGTGTCTATATTTATTTCTTCGTAGTTTATATCTTCCCTGACGTATATAATCAGTCCTCCTGCGGCTCTACCTGTTTTTGGTTTAGCTCTATCTGTTCTAACTGAGTAATAGTTTGGTAGTGTGAATTTGGATTTTTTGGAGAATTTAGTTTCCTGAATACAAGCAATATGTGGGCCTTTATCTCGTTTAAATTTAGCTTTTAGTTCATGGCCGTGGGAGGTGAGTCCGTTGGCGTTCCACTGAAAAATATTTAGTCCTTCCTTGTTGGGGTCAGGTGTTTGGTAATTTTGGTTTTAGTTTTATTTTACTTGGTGAGTTCTTTTAGGTTGAGGTTAAAGAGGAAGAAGGGGAGATTGGTTAAGTTTAGATTGAATGCTACTTTGTGGAAGGATTTCATGCTTGCGTTTGGTGAGTTTTGACTATGCATGTAAGCTAGGAGTAAAGTGAGACTATTTAGGTTTTTGAAGGTAGTTTCATTTGTTTTAGTTGGAGTAGCTTTGATTGTTTCTTCTGTTGTTGAGTACTCTTCTTCATCAGTTAAGTTAGATTTAGCTGTTTGGGTTTCCATAGGGGTGGCTTGCGGTGTGGAGGGTTGTGTTTGGGCTTGCGGGGGTGGGCGTAGCTGTGGATTTAGTGTTTGTGTTTTGTTGTTGTGCTTGCTTGTGGCTGAATGTTGTTGCCTTGTGGGCTGTAGAGTGTTTGGGTGAGGGTTGTGTTGTGGTGGTCGTTTTGTGGTTTGTTTTGCATGCGGGTGTTGATGTTGTGGCTATGTGAGGTATGGGAGAGTTGGTGGGTGGTTGTATGGCTGCATGTGTGAGTGAGGTGGGTGCGGTTTCTATGTCGTCGTCCCAGACAGAGCTTGCGGTTATGGGTGTGGTGTTTGTTTGAGGGATGGTGTTTGGATGCCGTGTAGGGAGAAGTGGTTTTGATGCGGGTGATGCAAATTTTCGTGTTTGGATTTTGGCCGTTTCTATGTTAATGTGTTTGTTGGCCTGCTGGGTGAGGGTGTGTCTGTGTGGGCATTGGTTTGAAAGTGAGGTGTGTTTGATGGATTTGCAGTAGATGCTATGAATGCCTTACTTACTTACTTACTTTGGAGATTTAACGTGCGCTTTCCGATTGATGCGTATTTCGCACACGGGGCCGGGCCAGGCCATTTAATGTGTTTCCGAAAGGGGCGAAAGTGGTCTGTGCAACCCAAGAGGGGGGTTTTAGGGGTTGCTTATATAGAATTTGGGAATTTTGAGATTTGGAATAGATGCCGATGGGATTGGGGAGGGGAACTAAGGGAGCTGGGTATGGTGGATGTTTGTTTGTTTATGTGATTTTGATTTGGTAGGTTATTGTGTTTTTAGATGCGTTTTATTAGTTCCGTTTTTATTAAGAATACGCCTAAGGCCTTGAAGTTTTCTAGTTTATTTTGTGGGTTTAGTATTGCTTCTAGAGTTAGAGCCTTGTTTAGATTGAGGGTGGTTTGTAATGCGGTTCGATGTGTTAGGTAGTGCGTGCAGTGGATGAGTGCGTGTTCTGGGGTTTCTGGTTGTTTGCAGTGTGGGCAGTTACCTGTAGTGTGTTTTTTAAATTTGTTTAGGTGGTTATTTAGGTTGGTGTGTCCTGTTTGGAGTTTAGTGATTACTCTGTCGATTTTTTTGGATGGATTGAGAATTTTTGGTTTGGTTAGTGGTTTGCTGAGCACTTTTTTGATTTGGCTATTTGAGTTTAGATATAGGTTATGCCATTTTTTTGTCATTTTTTGCTTGTTTACACTTTTAATTTCTGATTTGGAGATGGGTAAGTTTAATCTTATTTCTGGGATTTTGAGGGATAGTTTAGCTGCCTTATCGGCGTTTTCATTACCGTATATTCCTACGTGGGCGGGTATCCACAAGAAGGTTATTTGTTTGCCTGCCTTAGTTAGGTCGTTGGAGCTTTTAAGTATTTGATTTATTAATTTAGGTCGGTTTTTGGTATTTTTGTTTTGGAGGGCTTGCAGTCCACTTAGGGAGTCGGTAAGTATTAGGATTTTTTTCGTGTTTTTTGGATTGTTGATTATGGAGGGCTGAGGCCATGCCCATTAGTTCTGCCGTGAATATTGATTGGTTGTTTGGGAGTCGGAAGGATTGTGTGGTTTTAGTTGGTTGTGTGGTATGGACTCCGAAACCTGTGTGTTTGGAGGTCGGATCTGAGGATCCGTCCATGTAAATGTGACACCAATTTGGCCAATTTTCGTGTATGTATGCTAGTGTGGTAGTTTTAGCTATGTTTGGGTCGGTTTGTTTATTTATTTGGCTAGCTAGTGTTGTGTCTATTTTGGGTATTTTAAGTTTAGGGGTGAAGATATTTGATTGTTTGCAGTTTTGTTTAAGATTTTTAATTTGGTGTTCATTTAGGTAGTTTGTTATTCTTTGGGATATTGGGGTAAGTAAGGGGTGTTTACGAGCTAGAGCTTGGTTTTTGGGGCTGATGTTTTGGTTTATTAAGTTTTGGATGAGAGGGTTTGATTGGGACGCGGCCCAGAAGTTTAAGCTTAGCTGTTCCCTGCGTAGACTTAGTGGCATTTCTCCTGTTAAGGCCTGAAGTGAGGTGTAGGAGGTGCCATGTTGGGTGCGTGTAATTAGTTTGAGAGCCTGATATTGTATTGAGTCAAGTTTTTTAGATAGAGAGTTGTTTAGGGTGTTGTATATGGCGCAGCCATGAGGCAGAGAGCATATATATGTACAGTTAAGGACAACAAAATGAATAAGATAACAAAAGGTGGAAAATAACAAAGGGTACAAGCTAACAAAGGAAGCCAACAGATGATTGGCGCTGATAGGTGATTAGCAATAGACAATGGAAGCCAACAATTAAGTTAAGTAATTGGCAATGGACACTTGGCAAATGGGGGCTGAGGTAATTATAGCACTGGTAGGTGATAAAATGGACATTGCAAGGGGCAAATTGAAGCCAGCTAGGCAATAGCCCCGATAAAGATCAAAGCAATAAGTCCCAAGCACTAGGCAGATAGGTTCCCTGGTCATGGCTGGCTGGTGCCTCCTGATGTCAATGGCTTCTTGTAGTTTCCTTTGTCACCAGTTGTTGTTGGTAGACAGGACTTTGGTGGCTTCCCACATGATGTTATGGTTTACGTTCTTCAGGATGTGTTCAGAAATAGTGGATTTCTGGTCGAGTTTGCTAACAGAGGTTCTTTGAGTCTTGTGTTGAGGGGTCTAAGGGTTTCTCCAATGTACTGGTGACCACAGTTGCACTAACCTGAAGTAAGTCTATTAGAAGGGTGAAGAACTTCATGTTGCGGGAGCCTTCTTGAAAGATGATTCAAATGTACCTGACTATGAGGAATTTGAGGTAATGACAGTTTTAACCATGCCAGATGCCAGAAGTGAGCAACTCAAGGCTGAAACTGGTCGTAATCCAGAACTTGTAATAATTTGCCAATATGTCAAACATGGCTGGCCACAGTGCAAATGAGACGTAAACTCAGAGGCATAGAAATATTTCTTGTTCAGAGATGAAATAGAATGAGCTAGAACCCACATTACCTATACTACTCTCTTTAAAGGAGACAAGTCATTGTTCCTACATCACTGCGGCATGACTATATGAAACATATTCCTCAAGGACAGCTGCAAATCTCAACAGCAGAAGGAGCCTCTCAAATGTCATGAGATTCCTACCAGGCCTTGGCAAATACTTGCCACAGATCTATTCACTTGGAACTCAACCGAATAACTTGTGCTCGTCGATTCATACTCCGGTTGACATGACATAGACATGAACACTCTGACCATAACTTCCTCTGCAGCTGTAATAAGAAAGCTGAAAGGGCACTTTGCTAGGTATGGTGTGCCGGACACTCTTCTAACTGACAATGGACCCTAGTTCTCATCACGGGAGTTTGCAATATTTGCTTAAAGGGGCACTGATCTAACGCAATTCCCCGGACTGGTTGTTGCCTTTGTTAATTTTTTTTCCCCCGTGAGTACCCGGATGATACGCAACGCAACTGAGCGTGACCAGAGACTGGGCTACCGTCTGCAAGGACGGCTAAATTAACTTGGAGGCTGGAGGCAATATTTGTTTTACGCATGTTTGCATAAACACTGATTGGTTAACTGTGATCTATAAAGATTTCGACAAAGGGCGCATGTTAATTAATTTATTCAGCCTAAACAAACAGACAAAAAGAACAGCGGAGCTCATCGGATGTCGTCATTTGGAAATACCCAAGATGGTTATAGTTTAATACTAAAAAAAGTATCCATGCAGTGAAAGCATTTTCGGATTTCGGCTTGCGTCGATAATACGATTACTACTCCCTTGTTGTCATCCACGTTTTCTCGTATAACCCTACACTTGTGTATTTGTCGTCATTCACTTGATGCTCAGTTAATGAATTTATTACAGGTACAATTAGTGGTAGCACCACTTAGATTACCTGACAAAGGTTCCCATTTGGCATTTATTGTGTCTGGGGTAATTATTCAATCTAAATCCAGGTTTGAAGTGAGGTGAAATGAGTATTATGTAATATGCACGTGGCAGCCCAGCAAGAGATGAATGATCAGTTGATTTTGTTGTTGTTGTAAATCAACGGATCGTTCCTAGTCATCAAAGTATTAACAGAAAATACGTTGATTGATTAATCACTGTTATCTTGCACAGTGGATATGTCAAGAGTGAGTGTTTATATGTCTAGGTTTACTAAAACAAAGGGAATACACTCATATCATGGCGTGAAGTGCCGATGTAAAAACAACATACTTTGTTCAAAGGGTTAACTGATAATACGTTGATTGATTGATCATTGTTATCTATCACTCAATGGATTTTTTAGGAACCGTGGACGTTATGAAAATAGTTGTCACGTGGGCTTTCTCAGCCGACCATTGAGACTTGGCACCTATGTAAAACACCTGAAACAATCCAAGTGATCAGTTGAGAAACGAACACAGGTTATAATATCCCGAAACGATATATATCTTTTAAAATATTTGATTGTTACTGAGACACGTGACATCGAATAAGTATCTTTGTACAGCTGCAGACGAGTGGGATATTGTTCCTTTGTGTGGATATTCACGGATACATTCCTCGAACAAGGAAGCTGCCTAAAATTTATACACATAAATTTGGTAGGTTGTAATTATGATATATGCATTTTGTTTTCCTTCATTTGAACCGATTCATTCTTGTTTCTCTACGTCTTGGTTGGGAAATTCTTCAATGCGCGATAGAGGTTGTTTTCACAGGTCTTTTCCTTTGTAAGCGTGTATATATTACTGTCAATTTGTAAAGTGTGATTCACTCAGGCAATTTATAAAATGTGTAAATATTTCAGTCATTTTGACTAAAAAATCTGTCCAGATTAATTAAGACGATCAAAAGGGCCTACAAACATCACAACAGATTATCATGTAGGATTAGAAGCCAAACAACATAGAAATGAATTTTCAACGTAACATTTTCAGTCTCTTGGTGATGACATTAAACATCAAAATGTTTGGATACGTTATCATAATAATACAGATGGAAATGTTTTTCAGTCACTTTGTAAAATAACTGAATATTTAGACGTTTAATAAATTTGTTACACATTTGACAGTAAAAAAATATATAAACTATATAAAAAAGCAATGCTCAGGTGAAATATTTACTTTGTGTTCAAGTCAAAATAGTGTAAACGAAAATCGAGAAAATTACCAAGCAAGTGACTTATCAAAACTTCGTCACCATTACCGATGCTACCCACAAAGATACCTACATTTCCTTATTATCTCGACAACTGTATTTCATTTTGTTGATCAATGTGACCGTATGCCCTTATTACTACCCATAAAAGTGACTAATGCGCTTACGAATGGCGCAGGAGAGGTCGCGAACCAGTCTAGATTTCTGCTATACATCCGGGTACTCACTGGGAAAAAACAATAACAAAGGCAACAACCAGTCCCGGGGAATTGCGTTAGATCAGTGCCCCTTTAAACCTGGGGATTCACACACAAAACGAGCAGTCCAGGTTATCCACAGAGCAATGGACTTGCTGAAAAGGCAGTACAGTCTGCCAAAAGAATTTTGGAAAAATTAAGTAGGGAAGGCAGTGACCCATACCTTGCCATACTCAACCAGAGAAATACACCCCGAGATCAAGTCCTGGGATCGCCTGCCCAATGACTCATGTCATGCAGAACCAAAACTGAAACTCCTATATCGTCCAAGCTACTTTCACCAGTTATTCGAAAACCATCAAGTGTTCTGAATTCTAACAAATAATGGATTTGATAGACTAGGACTAGTAAGACAAGTGGATCAGTCATCCAGATCCTACATCATATCTTCGGAAGGTAAAGACCTAAGAAGGAATAGAAGACAACTCTCATTCACACATGAGAAAACACCAGTGAAACTGATGTACCCACCAGAGGAACATCACTCAACACTAAAGACACTGAAACACAAATTACAAAGACTAACATGAGACAAGAAATGACAACAAAGAGAATTGAAGACACAAGACCTATGGTGGTGCCAGAAAACAACACACAACCTAACATGACAGTTACAAGGAGTGCAGAATCGTGAAGCCAAATCACAAATACCTTGATTGACACTGAGCTGTATTGAGTGATAAATGCCTTTATGCAAGATCTAAAGACATTTCATAATGACCAGTGGAAGTCAACAGTATTATTTAATTCAGTTAACAAAGTGTTATAATTTCAGAGACACTAACTTTATTATTTTCAGGAGGAAGTCATACCTCCATTAGACTTTTCATCTACACTTACCTCTTGTATTAATCTTTGGCAGTGTCACATAGACTGCTGTGATGTTTCAGTTCAAAAAACACATTGGTCAAGTATTTCCAAATAACGACATCCTATTTTGTATATTCACATGCACCCTTAGTCGAAATCTTCATAGATCACGGGTAACCATTCAGTGTTCAAAAATGCGTAAAACAAATATTGCCTCCAAGTTTATTCAGCTGTCCTTGCAGACGGTAGACCACTCTCTTGTCACGCTCAGTTGCGTGAGCGAGCAAATCGACTCACGGCTGTAGATTTATATCTTAACTAGCAGTAAGCCCCATACATCTATAGCTGGGGTTACCTCCCTTGCACAGAACATGGCCAACCACCGGAAGCCTGAGCTCTTATATGAAAACACATGGACCCAAGTACACAAGGTTTAATAGAAGTTCACTCTTCTTGTTGATTCACTTTAAGTTGACACAGCAACTTACATGGTGTCAGAAGTGGGATTGCTGAGGCATTTAACAAAGCTGCACCATTATCCTTCAAAGGAGACATCGCAGACAAATGGCAGCAATTTGAACTCGAGTTCAGGAAAAACTACTCAACTACTGATAATATATATATTTTAAAAGCACTCATAGATGTATACTTAAACCATAATAAGAGGCTGTATTGTGTTTTTCTTGATTTCAGTAAGGCCTTCGATATGGTTTGGTGTTGTGGCCTATGGTACAAAATGATTCAAAGTAATATCACTTGTAAATGCTTTAATGTTATCAATAACATGTACAAACACATAAAGTCATGTGTTTCTCATATTGGTAGTGTCACTGAATTCTTTCCTTGTAACATAGGAGTCAGGCAAGGCGAAAACTTATCGCCATTTCTCTTTGCCCTTTATCTAAATGACCTTGAGTCTTTTTTGTCAGATTACGACGTTATTGGTCTTGAAAAAGTAAATGATTATGTTCTTAAAGAAATTGGAAGTTTTATCAAGCTATTGGTAATTCTTTACGCGGATGATACAGTCCTAATGTCTGAGACACCTTCCGACCTGAAACTATGTTTAAAGGTATTTGAAAATTATTGTAATCACTGGAAACACAAGGTAAACACTAATAAAACAAAAATTGTAGCTTTTGCTAAACGATCTTTTAAAATTGCCTGTACATTTAGACTTCAAGATACGATTCTCCTTATTGAAAAACAATGTGTCTTTCTGGGCATTTTATTTTCAAGCAACGGTTGATTTTGTAAAGCCATTAAACGGTTATCTGACCAATCTTCCAGAGCAATGTTTGCTATTTTTAGAAAAATACGAGTATTAGAAGTACCAATTGACTGTCAACTTAAACTGTTTGACTATCTTGTTCAACCTATATTGTTGTATTGATTCAAAGTTTGGGGCTTCAAAAATACTGTTATACTGGAACGTGTTCACTTAAGATATTGTAAATATATTTTGAAAGTTACGCAAACTACCCCTGATTTCATGGTGTACGGGGAATTAGGGAGATACCCATTAAACATCCATGTTAAGTTAAGAATGGTATCATATTGGTGCAAATTAGTTCTATCAGAAACCAAATTGTCAGGTATAATGTACAAACTTATGTTCAAACTCCAAATTGACCACCCAGAGTTTAAGTTCCCACTTGTTAATGAAATCCAACGTATTTTACAAAGTACAGGTCTCAATCACATTTGGCCGTCTCAGGAATTTCCCAGTGTACAATGGATAAAGGCTAACGTCAAAACTGTCCTTATAGATCAATTTTTACAAAGCTGGAGGAGTAGTAAAGTAAATTCCTCAAAAGGACACTATTATAATCTGTATAAAGATATCCTCTCAGTAGAAGACTACTTATTGTATTTACCTCATAATTTACGCTTCTGGCTTACTAAAATCAGAACCACCAACCACCAACTCCCAACTGAAACTGGCCAATGGTATAACCTCAATAGGGGGGAAGATAGGTTTTGCTCTCTCTGTAAAAATAAAATTGGTGATGAATTCAAATTTTATACTAGAATGCCATGAATTGGATCATTTAAGAAATAAATATCTCCCATTATATCATTGTAAATATCCAAATACTGAAAAATTTGTTTCACTTATGACTTGTTCTTATCATGCTTATAAACCTCTCCTCTTACGGCTAGCCCAGTATGTAAAATATGGACTGTGTATGCTCCACTAACTATTGTCTCATTTCTTTGTATATATGTCTCTCTTGTCAACTTCTTTATGTCACCACGGTTATTCATGAGAAATAAACATCTTCTTCTTCTTCTCACAGCAACTTCCAACAGCAACTAGTGAGCCCCAGCAGGCAGTGTTAGACAGCCAAGAAGAAGCCAGAGATTAGAGCCCCTTTAAAGTTTAGACAGCTATGTGTCTTCAATCAAGACCTTCCATAATAGTTTGTTTTTCCTGAATAATTGTTCAATGAGATTGATAGCTATTGATGGGGGAGAAATAGAGTAAGAATTGAATTGGATTGTTTGTTTATTAGAGCAGGAGGCAGTACCCAGACAGGGGTAGTAGCTGGACACTCACCAAACATTTATTTATAGCTAATTAGGTAAACTGCTGATACCCACACTTAACAGACAAGCATTATCCGTTTTCCCCATAGGCCATTTAAATATTTGTCTGCCAGAGAAAACTCTTCAAACAAACCGTCCACGATAACCTTTCAAACATGACTGCCATGACTATGTTTTAATACATTATTGCTAAGCAACGCTGTTTTCAGTCTTAAATTAGTGTTTTCTAAACGACTCACCTTAAATTTACTTTGGTGTAAGGTAGGACTTTAAGTACATGTAACGACATTCCATGAAAGAAGATGACTCGAAAATTCAATAAATAGTACTGTTTAAGCGATGTCCAGGTACTACCTTGAAGAAAAAAAGGCGGTAAGGGAGTACTCGGTCATGTTTTTTTTAAAAATTTAATCAATTAAATATCTTCACATTTTAACATTTAATACATTATTTTTGGTGTATGTAATACATTTGTATTAATGACAAAATTCTAGCTCAATACGACCCAACTTCACTTTGGCCATGTGACGATAAGTACAAAAACTTGGTCCGGCAATCTCCAATCAACAATACATATAAAACTCGAATCTGTAAACGAAACAGGATCCATTACAGTGTACATAGCGATATATAAATTAATATAACTTAATGCATGATTTATAAAATAAGATGGAATCTTTATTTGCATTTATATCATAAAGTAATTATATTTAGATGTCTACATTCAACCTATTCATAAAATAAAGTAGATTTTCTTCAAAAACTTTCTTAATAGTCTGTGTGTCAATATCTATTATTGCATTTTAATTGTACGGATTCTTAAAATATCTATAGAATCTTTTCTATTTATTTTGATCTACTAATATATTTTACAATATTTAGGAAGTGAGCCAACATGAACGTAAACATTTGCTTAACCTTGAAATCTAAAAAAGGCAATTGAAGCAGTCACCGCTCGCAGAATGCCCGTAGGAAAAGCGCCTGTATCTTATGTTATTCCTCAAGCTAGATTCTGTGATAAAATAAAACAAAAAGTGCCAATGGAATATCAGAGAGATGAAGGGGATCAACCCACCCAATAGCTTATACCAATTTCAAAGATTGGGTATGGTCATGCCAAAATAGACTCATTATAGTGTTGGTCATACATGTATGTCAGGTGTATACACGCATCTATCATATATAGATAACTGTAGTACATGTATCATAAATTTGCATCTTACATTGATATAAATAACCTAACATGATTATATTGTAGAATATGTATGTTGTGTGCGGGATATAGCTGAAACACAACTCGTTATTGTAAATATAAATACTTGTATATTTTCTTTCTATCGATAGGTATTTTTTCACATTTTTCATGTGATACCACTTACATTCACTTGATGGTTGCTCTTGAACCCGACAACTGGTTTGACGGGAACGCAATGTAAAATAATGATGCCAGGGATAGTGTATACACAGAGATATGTAGATGCAGAGGTGCGACCACCATCACATAGACTAGTAGTCTGAAATATTGCTGTCACCATGTCGGTTGTATAACAAGAGAGTTACTGAGGTTTTTAGCTCATTTTTTAGGACAACAACATTTTCACTATAACCCTATTTTACACCGAGAGGGTGACTCATGATGCCCAAACTAGAGGCTGTGGTCATAAGCCGGATTATATTGTTTTCACGTTTTGTCCGGGGCAAATTGTTGAAGAACGTATTGAACGCCATCAGAATGCTGGTGCCAATTCTACGTTATCAGTGTAAATTATGATTAACAGCTTACTGTGGGTGACTATCATCACACATTTTTAAAATCGTTCATATTTATTGTATTACCGTATACGTTCGATCGATGAACTATGTTGGTCAATTTTGAAACCACCAGCAGTTGTCTTCCTTTGTATCAGCAATTTTCCGTTCAAATCTGACGATAAGTTTGTGTTGTATTGCGATGTTTGTTATGTGTCCGGGTACTGCCTCACCCGCTCCACGGGACTTAAGTTAGACTGAAAAGTTTAAGAATGAATGATGCCTAACTGATGATTTATATGTAGTCAGGGAAGGGGGATAAATATGTAGGATTTTAGTAAAGTACATGAGGGTTTTGCCCCTTATATCTGTTCCATAATAAACTTTGATAAACTTCACTTATTCTTGTGTTTTTGATTTACCACATGGAAGTTAAAACAAGGCCAGGAAGCTTACAGAACAGGTAGGTAAAGAATACTGCCCAGGGAGGGGAGAACACATCTTCACCTTCACCACAGATATAGTTGTTCTACTGTCACTGGGCGCCTGGCAACAATGCAGTTTACCGGGCGCAGCAAAGCTCTACCATCCGCTCAATTACCGCGCAATAGTGCCACCGCTGTTTCGTTATACCGTTACCGTGCCTCAAGCTCTGGTGACTCTCGCCTCACGATCCAACACCCGTTTTCGGTCTTAGGGAAACTTACACATCTTTACGATTAATCCCCCGTTCTAGGTCTTAGGGAAACTTACACATCTTTACGATCGAACACCCGTTCTCGATCTAAGGGAAACTTACACGTCTTTACGATCCAACACCCCTTTTCGGTCCTTAGGGTTAGCTTGCTTTGGGCAAGGGTTAGCCATACATTCTTACCTTTTCAAGTGTTAGTCCGGTTAATCCCATTGGTCGGTCATGTTGACATAAACAATTGCGGGTGTGGTTTCAAGATGAATGGGAGAGCGGACCGTGACGTCACACGCATGCGCAATTAATTGTTTACTGAATTACGCATGCATGTTAATGGGGATTCTAATGACCCGTTAAACGAGCACTGGTTACATATGATAGCGCCCGTTGGTCCAGTGGTAGAGCGTCGGCTAATTAACGCATAAATTAGCAGAGCCGGCCCTACAGCGCTTATTGGATCTGAAAAAGTGCGCCCGGTAAAGTGCACTACTCCCAGGCGCCTCATTACAATAATAATATCAATGTAGGCACCTGTCCACCAGACCGGACAGTACAACACTGTTTTTTTCAAGGTTGACGCTAGTATGGCATTAGTCACTGTATTCATTAGGCTAGAAGACACCACCCTAGCAGGCGGACTGGTAACTGTACCGTATCATATACCTTGACAAGTCTGTACGCTGACTCACAGCTGATTATCTTGCCATGTCAATTTCTTCCCGCCATCTTGTTTAACTGGTTCGTAGTGTGTTAAGCGATGTACAGGTAGACAGGAGCCCAGTCAATTCCGGAAGTCACAAGCTGCTTTACGACCAAGCAGGGTCGTCGCTATTTTACACACTTTTCGAGACAGTGTGTTTGCGTTATTTTTATCGACTATTGCGCATTTCAAGGGAGACAACTCAGCGCAACTGTCCAATTCGCGTCTTATATTGCAAGCTAATTAAAGTCAGCCAGTTCGTGTGTTTTAAGACTGCTTATGACACTATGATAAAAGGACATGCCATAAATTTTCCGATATTAATCAGCGCATATATCGTCAGTTGAGTGGTCATGTTGTTTATGTGTTTACGTTAGGCGTGGCTGACGTCATATATTGTATTGAGACAGTAGTCATGCGATAAGTTTGTCTGACATTTATAGACAGAACCCAGCTACCGTAATGTTTTCGATATTACCGCCCATGTTCTTTGAACACTTGTCTTCCAATATCTGCATATTTTGTTTTCCCACATTGCGAGGCATATGTAATTTTGTTTCATTAAAATAGGCTTCATTATTTTTTTAGAAATCAAATTGTTGCTCGTTTTGCAAAGAATAGTTGATTTTAACTTGATCTGCTTCACAGTTCCGATTTCTTCCCATTTGTGTAAAGTTTTCAAAGTGATTTAGAAAGTTTTAATCAGATATCACATAGCATCTTGTACCGACAGTTAATATAATATGAGCAATGTAATGTATCTTTATACCCAGTAAACATCTCATCATGGCCTAATGTAATGTTAAAACCTTAGAATGTTAGAAAATAAGTAGGTGTATAAGTACAAAATCTTTAGCTTCTAATTGATTGATATTTTGAATATTACTTCAGATTAATATTATAATGTTCCACATGATAATTATATTGAGACTTTTATCCTAGGTTATGTATTATTAAACACTGGTTATAGGCCTATCTATTTTGTTTTAATTGAAAGAGTTTCTTCAAGTGACTTATTATGGGACACTTCAAAGAAAGACTGCATTAAAACATCAAATGTGTGTAAACAGAAAACAGGTTATCAGTATTGAAATAGGTTACTATACTGAGTTGAGCTTATAAGACAGACAGCATGAACTTTGCTTTATTTCTTTATGTATAGTATCAAGCACCACCTTTGCAGGCCTTGGATGTTTTGTGTATAGTATAGCACTGCCATGACATTTATTTCTGGAATATGGTACAATACATACACACTTAGCTTTTAACATATTGAATCTAATTACAAATTGTGTGTTTTATGAATGGATTACAGCAGTGAAGCTTTGTTATTGGGTGTACCATTCCCATGGAAATTATCCAGGTAGCCAATTATTATTATTACCGGTATGGTCTTTTCCATGTGTGTAGGTTGGTAGTTCGATGGGTGGTTGGTATTTGGCATAACAGGGATAAAACGAGCACTTGTTGTCTTAGAGTCCATATGATGTGTCTGAATGGGGTATCCATCATGTTACACTGCAGCATGGTAACTCAGTGGGCACGCACTATACACATTACACTATGCAATGTCTGAACTGGTACAAGCAGCCACATACATGTTGCTATATAAGTACAATAATCTTGAATGCGACCTTAAACCCCTTTCACCTCACTTCCGCTGCCTCAGGTCACAAATATTATATGTCTTTATCTGTTGTAAATGAGGCAGGCTCTATAGTTGGTCAAATCTGATGGGAATTGAAAGATTTGTAATATCTTTCAGAGAAGTGCTAACTGTAAATTCACCAACTACAAGACTGCCACCTGACTCATAATTGTTAAATAAGAGTATTTCAAACTTCTTTGAAATTGAAGTATTGCCGAAGTGGTGTTTCACCACCATCACACTCCCATAAGTAATATGAATCCTAAATGCAGCAGTTAATCCATAATAAAACAACAGGCTTGTATATGACAGTTATAAATTAACAGTCAAATATGACCAATTCTATTAATATTTCTGAGCAGATGTTATTGCATTCTTCATTCTTCACAGAGTATATGTCATATATGACACTTTAGATGTACATAACATTTGTATGGCAGCACATTATGTCTTCAATGTAATTTCATTACGACATAAATACATCATTGTCATTCTGTTAACTGTTTGAATGCCTATCAACTATGCCCCTAAAGGCCATTACTACAACCATTGCATAACTCTGGCATCATACCCAAACTCCTTTCAATATTTTATTAAGGTTTCATCATTGTTATAAAAAAGTCTATGTACCCCCATGCTTTATGAACATCTACCATCTGCTTCACTTTGTGCCTCATCATGAAATAGGGTAATGCTCATGTTATAACCTGAAGTTACTGTTCAAATCTGGCAGAAAAAAGTCTTTATGTGAATCACTGTCAAATAGTCAAAAGAAGGGAACATGATAGACTGCCACACAGAGTTTTAGAATATAGCAAAAGAAGAAAAAAATCTATTTTTCACACTGTCATTAAAATATGCAAGCATCTGGATATCCATGACTTTATATCTATGCCAGGCTCAACTCAGTATGTGACATCTCTTAAAATAAAACACTCAAGATAATAATTGGACGTACTTGGTTTGAACACCTCTGGAATGATACATCAAATCCTCCACATGGAAATATTCTACTCAGCTACCATATGTTTAAAAAGACATCTTGTCCCTGAACTTTACTTGCAAACCATTATATATGTCCATGAATCTCAGAAAATATCTCCCCAGACTATGTGTGGAAGCCTCACTCTACACGTGGAGACAGGTCGGCACAATGCAACCCCCATCCCTGGGAGCTCAGAACTTGTTATTTGTGTAAAAAAAGAGGGAAAAGAAGTTCATTTCCTTTCGGAGTGTAATTTTTAGAAAGACCTAAGATACAGCATTAATTTATCTTGTTACAATTCTACAATGCCTAACCCACATTTTTTTATTAAACTGTTGTATGAAAATAACCCTAAGCGCATGAAATTATTTCAAATGTATTGCTTCTATAATAAGAAACATGTTTTTAAGACAACAATTATTCATGTGATACTTGCATTGTTTATTGTTCTACATAATTTTATGACGATAATATCATTGTGAATAGTATTTTACCGTGCAAAATGTCTTCAATAAGTAGTATCTCATCAGCCAAAATATGGCGCGATGTTAAACATGTTTTACTGTGCTATGAAATTTAACTTGTCACACTTTTATAAACTATATGTCTGTCTGTCCTATTAGTTGGCCATATGAATGATGGGATTTTAAAGTAAACTGCTTGGGATATGGTAAGATAATATTTCCAATTTCTTCAAATTATGTCTATTTTCAAAATATCATGAATATACATTATGTAAACTCTCAGATACAAATCCACAATTTGTAACAAAAAGAGCAAATGTCATCACAAACTAACTTCATTTTCAACAGTTGTCTTTTAGCATGTTTAGCACATTGTAGATCTTGAAATTAATACATCTCCAAATTAGTATGACTGCTGACCCCTAGCCTTACATACTTACTTACTAAAATTGGGAATTTAATGTGCACTTTCCGACATATGCGTATTTCAGGCACGGGCCCGCCAGGCCATTTAGTGATTGGTCGAAAAGGGTATGTCCGAAAAGGTGAGGTAACCTAGGGGAGCTTTTTTAGGGTTGCTTACTGCATTTGGAGAACAAATTTGGAATATTGAAATATGCCATGCAAAAAGGGTGGGGACTAAATGGAGTTTTGTGATTTTGTGTGTTTTTTATAGGTTTAGAATTTTAGGATTTATGGACAGCTTGTTTGTTGTACTTTTTTAGATGCGGCCGAGTAGGCCTGTTTTGATTAGATAGATGCTAAGTGCTTTAACAGTTTGTAAGTCTTTTAGGGGGTTTAGTAGCATTGCTAGTGTCATTTGATTGTTGCAGTTTTGTTTGGATTGGTGTGTTGTTCTGTGTTGCTGGTAATGTGTGCAATATAATATTACGTGGTCAGGAGTTTCTTTTTAGTTGCAGTGGGGGCGTTTACCAGTTTGGTGTTTTTTAATTTGATGTAGGTGGGAGTCTAAAACTTAGTGTGGCCTGTTTGTAGTTTAGTTATTACTCTGTCCATGTTTTTGGTTTTATGATGGAATTTTGTTTGTTTGAGTGGCTTTTGTAGCAGGTGTTTTAGTTTGCAGTCAGATTTCTTTTGGTTATTTTGCCACTTTTGAAAGATTTTCTCCTTTTTGATACTTTTAATTGTTGGATATTGTTAGGTTGAGGCTTACTTCTAATTTTAGTGCTGATTTGGCTGCTTTGTCTGTGTGTTCATTGCCAAAGAATCCAATGTTGGCAGGGATCCAAACTATTTCTGTGTCTTTACCTAGTTTACGTAGATTGTTGGCACTTTTAATCATCTGTTATATTAGTTATGGGAGTTTTTTTGTGTTTTTATTATTATGACCTTGAGCCCACTTAATGAGTCTGAAAGGATTAGGGTTTTTCAGTGTCTATTTATTTGATCGCTTTGGAGAGCTGTTATTATCCCTGTTAATTTGGCTGTGAAAACTGATTGATTATTTAGGAGCCTATAGGATTTTGTTTATTTTTTGGGTTTGTCGATATGGATGCCGAATCCTGTGCTTTTTGAGCCCCATTTATTATGCGATGAGAGATTGGTGTTAATTGAGGGGTTTTGCAAGCTAGAGGTTGGAGTATGGGGCTTATGTTGCTTTTAAGTATTTGTTGGATTTGATGGTTTTGTTGGTTTGAAGCCCAGTAATATATTGTTAGATGTTCTCGGCGTAGATCCAGGGGTATTTCGCCTGTAAGTGCCTTCCAGCGATATGCGCGGCGTGGCTTGCTGAGTGCGTGTAATTATTGTTAGTGCTCAATATTGAATTGAGTTTAGTTTAGCGCTTAATGAGGAGTTTAAGGTGTTGTATATTTGGCATCCATAGTCTATTTTTGATCTAATTAGTGATTTGTAAAGAGATAGTAGGGTCTCCTTGGAGGCCCCCCAGTTGGAGCTTGTCAGGCAGCGTAGTGTGTTCAGGTCTTTAGTGCATCTATTTGTTAGGTTTTTAATGTGAGCACCCTAGGTGAGGTGTTCATCAAAGATTAGTCCAAGAAATTTGGTTTCTTTTTGGAATTGTATGGTTTTTTTGTTTGATTGTAGTTTGGGGGTGTTTGCACGCATATTTCTGTGTTTGAATGCTATCCCTGCAGTTTTTTCAGCATTTAGTGAGGAGCCCCATTTATTTGCCCATATTTGAATTTTACTTAATGCATTCTGCAGTAAAATTTTAGCCATATTTATGCTTCTGGTGCAGATTCAGGGGGCTCCATCATCCACGTATTTGGAATTTGGAATTTTATTGGGTATTTCCTTAATAGGTCTTTAATCATAATGTTGAAGAGTGTTTGGCTTAGAATGCTACCTTGGGGTGTGACATTTTCTAAGGGACACTGTTCGGATGGTGTTTGGTTGACACCCACGGTTATTTTGCAAGTAATTAGGAAGTCTTGGATATCGTTTATTATTTGGCCTTTGATTCCTGGTTTTTTAAGTTTTTGTATAAGCCCCTTATTCCAAACCATATTGAAAGCTTTAGAGAAGTCTAGAAATATGCCTACTGTGTATTGTCGGTTTAGTTGACCCGTTTTGATGTCTCGTTCTAATCGGTCGAGGTTGTCTTAGGTTGAGCAGCCTGGCGTGAATCCACTTTGATGCTGGTTTTTTATATTGTTTTGGTCTAGATACTGTTGGAGTCTATTTTTGACAATTGCCTCCATGATTTTACATAAGTTTGAGGTTAGGGAGATTAGTCTGTAAGAGTTTGCCTCATTTGCCGGTTTGTTCGGCTTTGGTATTGGGATGACCAATGCCTCTTTCCATGAAGTCGGAACCTGACTGTTTTGGTAGATGAGATTGTATAGTTTTAGTAGTGATTCCAGAAGATTTTTGGGTAGCTGTTTAATTTTTTGGTATGAGGTTAGGTCTTGTCCGGGGGCTGTTCCTATTTTTCTATTATTTAGTTCGTGGAGTAGTTCCTCTAGTGTATATTGTTGGTTAATTTTTACGTTATCATCTTTGGGTTATATGGAGAGTTTATTTTGTTTTATTAATTGTTTTTGGAATTCCCCGGGGAAGTTACTATTACTACTAATGGCTGAGAAGTGGTCTGCAAGGTTATTTGCTTCTTGTTTAGGGTTTGTTGAGTTATTTATATTCTGTGTTTTTTTGGTTCCTTTAATGCCTCGGATTGCGTGTATTTTGTGCCATACTGTTCTTGCGTCTGTGTGATGGCTTATTTCTTCACAGATTTTTTTCCAGTTTTTGGCTTTTGCCATTTTGGCGAGGCTTTGTATTTGATGGTTTAATTGATGGGCTATCTTTACATGTGTGTAGTCTGGTTTAGCTTTATTAAATGTGCTTTTGGTGTTTTTTCTAGTTTTTCTAATTTCCTCAGTCCACCAGGGTACTGTTGTTTTGCCTGTTATTGGTGTTATGAAGGGGATAGTTTTTTTGTCAATGTTAATTATGCATTCTGTTAAAATTGGGCTGTATTGTTCGGGGTCTTTATTTTCGAGATCTGATGGGTTGATCTGTTTGCAGAGTGCTTTGAATTGAGCACTGAGTGTGCCTTGTTGTAACTGAATTTTGGTTCTTAGGGTTCATTTGGGGTTTGGATATATGTGTTTCCTATGGATTCTGTGGATTTGAAAGTGGTCTCTGCCGAGTGGCTCCTCATACACTTCCCACAAAGTGCTTTGGGAGAGATCAGGGGTACAGATTGTTAGGTCTGTAGCCGACATATTTGGGAACTTAACCAAATCTGTCTGTACTGCCAGTTGATACAGAGATAGGTTGTACTTATTAGTGTTGTATGTTGCATCCAGTAAAACAGCACTGCCATACTTTTCAAGCATTGTCCTTTGCCACTGTGTTGACAAGTAAGAAGGTGGTACCGAGGCGTCGCTAAAATGGCAAGATACCTTTATACACAAATATCTTTACAAATGTCAATTTAACAAAGGCTGCATGTCATTGTATCCCAATTGCCTGAATCGATGCTCATGATGTCAGTCACTGGATTGTCTGGTCTAGACTCGATTTTTTTAAGGGATGAAACAACAAATGTTTAGATAAACAAACTTCAATATACCAAACACAGTGAAGAAAGAAATATGCTTGCAGCACTGGTCTATAATAGTTACTCTACTAAAATTTACATTGTAGCCAGAGGTGAATCAGGTCGTTGTTCACTGCAAGTTAGTCAGTGTATGGAATTATTGGTTGCAGTAATAGTATCAGGAAACTAATATTATTCTCAAAAGATCGTTATCAATATGATTTAGCTGAAAGTGAACGTAGATGCTTGGCATTACAAGTAAAAACGGATGGATGAAACATAATGTTTACTGTTAAATCTTTTCCAAATGTATTAAAAAAAGGTGCATCTATGCTTGTTAGCATATGTGGGTCACATGTGACATCACTTTATATGTTTTGTATGTCTTCAATTTTAACATAACGAATATTGGTGGCACGAGTGGCCCAGTCGTCTAAGGCTACGCGATTCGCTGTGCTGAGTTGCCTCCCTTGGGCACTCCAGAAACCTATGATTGTGGGTTCGAGTCCGGTTTGCCCCGATTATGTTTTTAGTTTTGTCAGCACCATACGCGTGCTCTGGATTGCACCGAAGAGGTAAACATCTGAGACCTCCATCACTTCGGGCTTTCCTCCCACATTAAGCTGACACACCGTGATATAACTCGAATACTGTTATACCTAAAGCAGGGTTAAACCCAATTCACTCACTCACTCACTCACAACGATTATTCCTTTCATGGGGAATAATTCTTAGATTATAGAAATGAAGAGAACAAGTTGTCCCAATAAAAGATCGGTGTACTGTTAGCTTATCTTTACTGTCATTAAGATAAAATGACTATACATCCATGGATGTATCATTCAGTACAGACGTGGAGTAGGGCTAATCAGCACCTTGCCTCTGTTTGTTTATAGTAAGAGGCTTGTGCCATGGGGAGTGGACATCGGTATGTCTGATGACCATGAGCTCCTAACTGCTGATAAGATGCTGACAGTTTTATGACTAAACAAGGATGGGAGCACCCCTGGCGAAATGCGTAGGAGTAAGTGATCATTATTCTAGCATGAAGTGACACCCTACATTGGCATAAATCAGATGTGAGGAAGCCTCACAACCGAGGCGGGATTTTTGCGTGACAAGCCAACGCTTCAACCAGTCTGCTACCTCACCACAACTGCCCCATATGAATACACGAGTGAGTGGTGAATATTGTTTATCGCTGACATCACAAGTTCCATGTATTATAAACAGTTTTAATCCTTATTTGTTTAAAATGCAAAACAGCACATGAATTTGAATTGAAACATTTGTTGAGCGAACGTGCATGTTTATTGAATCGTCATTCATTTACAGTAGTAGAGTAGAGGTTATGTGATCATTCATATCGTAGTATTGAAAAAATATGGTTTAATTATAAAACACTACGGTGAGATGAACAAATGGTACTCCTACAGCTGTTGGTCATTTTCTACAACTGTCTTAAATGTACTGTTAAAATTTTATATTGGTGAACAATTTCTCTTTGAAATCAAACCACATTGGGTAAATCGTCAGTCAACTTCTCATATACCAATCTAGAAACCTGTGCAGTCATATTTACATTAATGTTTACGCAGCAGTTAACGATATAACCTGTTGTTTCGGTCAGCTGTGTGAATGTGGTCGTATAAATCCTTCTTGGTTGGACTGAACTGCCGATTCGTTGAATTTGGTTCTGACGGCATAAACTCCTCCATAAATTCCTCTACCCTTGCTCCAAGTTTTCTGGGTCGCGTTTCACCAGATTCCACGATTTCATGTACTTTGTTTATCACAATTTTGTCAACCCTGTTTGTGCCACCGCTCTCTTGCAAAGTATTATTGTCTATAATAAACGGTCCAAACATCCAAAAATGAAGAGTTGTAAGGGGAGGCCCAAACTACCTACTACTATAGGTTTCATGTGCATAAGTATGCTGTAACCTTACTTAGACGTGAATGGGACAAAACAATTATTCATACAGAGAAATATGGAAAGCTAATGATGAATGTGTGTACCTACATAAATACTGCGGACTGCTGAACGTTGATATAAAATAACCATGCAAAAAATGAAGGTTACTTTTAAGGACATTAACAAACTTAATGTACATCGGTCGCACATTGCAAAAGAAATATTTCATGTTTGATACGCATTTCTTAGAAGTTTACGGGTGAAAAAGTAGACAAAAATGTTTTATTCATGGATACAACCTCTTTATTATACTGTAAAATCGACGTTTCGGAATAGATTCTTATACCGTTGTCAAGCAACACTGACTAATGAACATGGTGCATATATGGTAGGTGAAGGATTACTAGTAACAACAATTATAATACATGAGAGCGACTAACATGAGTAAATTGACATTTACTTTTACGAGAGAAAGAGAGAAAATATTTTATTCAGGTGTCCAGCGTTTATACATTTTAAAACAATCATAAAAACGTATCACACTCTGATACGACGCCCGGTCAGCTAGGGCCAGTTAGACACCAGTTACCGTCAAACGGTCAATACAATGTAATAATAAAACCACTTACAGTGCTAAAATAATACAAATACCCTGTGGTAAAAGACACAAAAAGCAATAGTGAACATTATTTATTATAGAGTCTACGTTTAAACATATTGTTAATCAGTGCGGCTACAGGGGTTGACAAATCCTCGCACTGTATTAGACATTCCATTCGGTCTGTAGGTGCCTAAGATCTGAAATGTGTGCATCACATCCAAATTTTGCAAAAATGCTAGGTTATGTTCTGTCAGAGTAATATTACAAACATAGCTCAGTGTAGACTTAAACAGTTGGTTTGTCCGTAACTTATTACCATTAATTTGCCCCCACAGTTTTCTGAGCCATGTTTCCTTATCAATGCAGATTAAGTCTATGCGTATTCAAAACAAAAGGGTAAAACATGATCTATACAGTCATGAAAGCGGTAAATATAAAACATTAAACATGTTTATAACTGTGCAGTCCCAAGACTTTGGGAATTAAAATGGCCACCTTAGTAGATAATTATTAATAACTAGAGCACCACCTAGGTGGTGCTCTGACGTCATCAAGGTCACGTGACCGTCAGTGTCTCATTAATATGCAGAATAACTCATTAATATTCAAATGTATGCATGACGTCACAGGTCAATTAGGTTAATAAAGGGTCAACTGACCAGATGCAATCATGCAATGAATGACTTGACCATTCGTTAACCGTAGAACACGGGATAGTAATGAATGTCCCTATATGGACATGTTACTACGACCGGGGTTGGGTTGGGTCTTGACTCACCCGGAATGGAATGTCATTGTGAGTACATTTTGGCGCGAGAACATCTGGTGAACATTTGAACCTTTTGCATTGAAGACATTTCTCTGTGGGGATTCGGTGGCGGGCCATGTGTGGTAATATTTAAAAGCCCAGGAAAAGGTTCACGTAGAAAGATCTCCCGATATTCAATTACGTTAATAAAGGGTCAACTGACCATATGCAATCATGAAATTAATTACTTGACCATTCGTTAAACGTAGAACAATACATGTCTAAAAACAAGATGGCGGACATTGCCATGAACGCTCACGGGCGTCACGTGTCCTCGGTTTGAATCTCGCGCCTGACCTACAAGTCAGTTCTATTGGGCCCCATTCCACATCTTAGGCTAAGTTGATCCATAGGTGCAATAACTCATTCATTGACAAATATAATCATGACGTCAAGGGTCAGAAAGAGTAATGAGAGGTCTGTTGTTCCAATGCACGAAGGAAATGTGTTAATGAGTCCTTCATTAAGTGAGAACAAAGCGTAGTAATGAGTGTCCCTATATGGAAGTGGCTACTATGAGGTTCAAATGTGATTCACAGGGAAAGGAATGTCATTGTTAGACGTATTCCATTGAAGCGTGTATTTCGCGTAGTAATGACTGTCACATGTGGCAAAGAGGGGTGTGAGTTGAATTTCTTAACTCTTCTAGTGTTACCTATTATAAGTTCCTTGTAACATTCAGTTGCCATGACAACTAAATAAAAAAATAAGGGTTAACAGTCTTGACTCCTAGCTAGAGGTCAGCTCGGAGAAATATAGAGTCGCTATCGTGAAACCGTGTGTTGAAGACTGTAATGTATGCCAGTCTGGTATAAGATGTTTTAATACTGCAAAATTCTATTCTTTTTCTAAAAGATGTTTGAGTTCAAAATGTCGGTTCAGTTTCATATTTCAATGGAAAAAATACTCGTTTAACCCTTACCAAGAATCATTTTCATGAGAAAAAATAGAGTGAAATAACATAGTTTCAAGAAATTTTATACGATATCCTTTCACATGTAAACATTTTTCAATGAAAAAGAAATCAAGACTCACGTTTATTTCATGGAAAAAAAATATACAAGCGTGTTTCAGTTTTAATGCTTAAAACTCTTGTTCTTATACAATCTGTGTGAAAATAAACGGCTGTTTCAACAGGGGGCGTGTTAGGAGTATTGGGATGTAGCGGACACGCCTGTTGACTGAGCAATTAAATCACACGATGACTGATATTTCAAACATTAACCTTGTCAACAACAAAATCTAACAATGTAGTAATGTAAGTCCTTATATGGAAATTCGTTTACTACGCCTGTGTTTGGCCTCTACTCGCTAGAAAAGGGAATGGTTGAGAAACGTTTAACACTTTTTAGATTTCAAGTCGTTTGAGTGGTGTTTTTATGCATTCTAAATTCCTTTAATTACTTGAGACAAATTCAGTAACTAACTTATAAATTTAAACCCACTTGTCACAACTCAACATCTAATTGATTTTCTTTTAAGTGAAACAGGTTTTCTAATACAGACTATACCATAATTTCGAAGTGAGATTCCAACTTAGATAACCTGAAAAAACACTGCGCTTGGTCGCAAGACCCCCTTATAGTCTGTATCATTGTTCCAAGCACTGTTTCACAAATGTATTGCTTTAATTGACCACACACACACACACATGAATATCCTTATATGGAAACTAAGGTCACCAATCACTCATTAATATGCAAGATAACTCATTAATATGTAAATATATGAGTGATGTATTAGGTTAATTAGATGAATATAGAGTCAACTGACCACATGGAATCATGCAATTAATGACTTGACCATTCAATTAACAAAGAACAATGGATAGTAATGAATATCCTTATATGGACACTTGACATCGTGCGCGAAATGGAATGTTATTGCGACTGCATTTTGCCGCCTTTTCGCACCTTTTCTCCACGCGCATTCGGGGGCTGCGTCTGCCATGGAGAAACTTTTCTGTTGGAAACTGTCAATTTCGGACAGGAAGTAGATGAAAATATCCTTCCCTTGATGAGATATATTAAAGTCTAAAATCTGATTTCTCAGACCTTGAGGATCATTGCCAATTTGAAATCTGAAATTCGATGTAGTATCATCAAAAGATTAATGTGAACGCCATGATTCGCAAATTCGCTCTTTTGAAAGAAACTTCCCTAAATCTTATTTAAAATATACGCAAAACTTATTATTATGCATGAGTCGAGATGAAATGCACCTTGTCGCCACCCATCTCAAATATATGAGAAAGTGTACAGATGTAAAGTGTTGCTTGTCTCAAGTTCTAGGGATGTGGATGCAAAGTCAAGATCCTTTCGACAGTAGGGAGCAGCAATAAGCTTCGAATTCGCAACATTTCAGAAAACACATCAGACGTATATTTACACGAACAAATAGGTTTGAAACAGTATACCCAATAAAGCAACAAAAAAAACACAACAAAACGTATGACAACGCTGCGGGGCTGTGTCTCCCGATATTCTTTACGACTCTTGAAAGCTGCAGGCTTACCGTATTTCCTCTATTTGAAGCCGAACAGCGAATAGAGTCAGCCTATAACAACTATAACCTACAATAGAACTCGGTTCTCTAATACAGACAAGCTTCTGATATTGAGGAAATCCGGTAGTTAGCGAATGTCAAACATGTAGTGTATACACATCTACACACATTAGGCTTGGGGCAGTCAGCACACTCATTACAGAGAGAATATTAAATTTGTGATTTTAGGAACAGACTAAGGGCTTTGCTAAGCATTGCAGGAGTTGATTTTTCTCAAAGAGTATAATATAACGGTTTCACTTATTTATCCTGTGATATAATCATGACGTGTGTCTGTTGTTGTTTATCCTTTTTTCTGTGTAGTTTGTTTTTGAAATTTTATTTATTTTTGTTTTGAAATAATTTGTAATTTTATCTTAATACATTTTATTTGAAAAACATGGATGGAAGGGAGATCAATTCTAAGCACGATTTGCATGGTGTACCCCTAAAAAGAATTGATTAATTCAAAAATGATATGAGTTTCCATGTTCATAACGATTTCATTCGAGGAGTAATTGGAAGAGGATGTGAGAACTATTTAGAATGTGTATTTGTAGTGAATACGTCACTGATCGCGACTGACTTTCGAACTAAAGAAATTTGTAAATATCTTATAGACACTAACGAAGGAACAAATCGAATTATTAACCAAAATTCAAACAAACCTGTGGCAATTGTTCCTCCATTCAGTGATATATATATATATATTAATATTGTTTTACATAATTATATAGATATGCTACTGCAGCTGCGGCAGTGAGTTGCATGACTATATATATTATGCATCAAAGTGACCGTGTCGCTAGCTCTCCGTTGGGCTTCGATGACAGCACGTGGAGCCGTACAACCAATGTAAACAAAGGATAACTACGCAGAAACATGTAGATTTTCACGTATGAGGTTACTTTCCTAATGAACCGTAGCCATTCTTTGTCATTTGTTTATGAAAATGTGTAGACTTGTCAAACATGAAACGGATGAAAAGCATATGCAATATCTTGAATAGACTATGAAAGATGTGACGTTTCGTCACATGGCGCTGGCCTGTGGCAGAGGTACTATGTTGAGTGGCTACCGGCCGCTGTGTCTTATGAGAGCCGAGTCTTTTATAAGCGCCGGGTCTCTCTAATAAGCAATTTGAACAGTGTTTGTGACAGTTTTAATTAGATGCTGTTTCACAAAGCCGTCATAATTCTACGACAACATGATAAACTATGTCACTGGGCCAATGAATTCGGCTTACAAATACCAAACTTGTTATTAGCTGTGCACTTTTATAATAAGAACAAGTTCGACTTTAGCATTTGTAAACCAGACCCAATGACCCAATATATAATAATACGTCCTTATTACATTGGGGGGTGTCTCTAGTTGTCACCCTCACTAAAAAACGCCTAGCATTAATTTCAGGGGTGTTAGCTGGAAACCTCGCCTCTGTGTGTTATAACAAAATCAAGTGGGAAACACGATATTCGGTGGGAAAATACAGCGTTGTGCACGAGAAATTAAAGTCAGAGAGAGGATGTCTTCCAAAGTATGTATCTATTATGCCTGATTCAGAGTATTTGTAATTACAGGAGAAACCAACGAACGACTATTTCACGAGTTGAAATTCGAGCATTTTACTTCAAACACTGCCCGAATGCATCTGACCCTTGACCTACTTACAGTATGAGTCTATATTCGTGTTAATTTGCAGTTATAAGAATAATTTTCATTAATAATGTTTATGTCTTATATCTTCCAAAGAGTATGTAGAAGTCAGGAGATCATCTCAGCAACATGTACATGATTTTCATATGCATCTTTCCCTAGTTTAGTTATCGAATAGCACTTGTACATCCGTACATACTTTTTTTGGATTTAATAAATACATCCATTTCGATTTTTAAACGAAAAGACTAATGCGAGTTCGTCTGCGAGTCGGAAAATGTAAAAAATCCATGCTATTTTACCTAATCAAAATTTCTTAAGTTTATTGATACCAATTATTGTATATTTTTTTCTATTATTTCACCATGTCACATCACAGCGTTCATTACCTTTAACTCAAAACCTCTTGCAGCGAATATCACAAGGTTTATTGACTGTTTTGTATCAGGTTTGGGTATATGTTAAAAAACAAACAAAATGACAATACACTCACATCAAGAATATTTATTCCTTGCCTGTATACAAACGTGATTAAACAATAATATTTAACACTAAACAGTTTTACAAAGATTCCAATTTTCTAAAGTCTCCAGCACGCAAGATTCTCATTTGAATATAGTTCCAAAAGTTTAACCCCTTGAGTGCCAGGCTGGACATTTGTTCGTTTTAACAATCAAATTTCAGCCTAAATAGGCTATTGAAAACCTATCCTGTGACAATTTGTTGAAAAGAGCTCCACTTTTGTAAATGCTAACGTCAGAGCACCTCGAATGAAGTGGGATAGATCTATAATGTGAATCTGTACGGAGGGGCGGTCGGATAGCCGAGTGGTTAAAGCGTTCGCTCGTCACGCCGAAGACCCGGGTTCGATTCCCGACATGGGTACAATGTGTGAAGCCCATTTCTGGTGTCCCCCGCCATGATATTGATTGAATATTGCTAAAAGCGGCTTAAAACCATACTCACTCACTCACTGTAGGTTCACAGTTCTCGTTGAATTGAAGTGTTAACAGTGTGGTTTTACTATAGTTCGTGTTAGTAACTGTATGATACTAAAAAAACACACAATAAAACCACAAGCAAACTGTCGTGTGATCGACTTGTAGAGATAATTGCTTTCCAGAGGCATATTGACCATATGTATGACATCATAGAAATATGAATTAAAACAACAACAAAATATTAACTGTAATGAGGCTTTTATTAACAGCACAGGGTGTTATCTTTACAAGTGTAGAGTTCGAGTGATTTCAACGATTTACAAAATGATTAAAAACCTTGACGGTTCAATTGTTTTAGAAAAATTTTAAGTGTTTAATATCGACATGAAATACACCACTCAGATGCACCTGATGGAGACGACCATCTTTGTGACATTTATAGATGTGTGCGTCCCGGAGGTCCCAACTTGACCGGTCTCCTGATGTATACGACCAGGCGTTTCTTTGACGCCAGGGAGCTGTCATTTAGAGAAATCTGTTTTGACTTAATGACAAGTCCTGTTTTCAATACATGGATAAGTCCAAATCTTCTTCCTTTACCTCGACTCGGTGACCGATTCTTCCGTGTCATTGCTTTGGGTAACACAAAATCTCAACTGAAGGGATGTAACACGAGAACAAGGTTTTTATTCTTGCTCGTTCTGCTCGTCATCGCCATCATCTGCGGCTGAGATAGATTCAGTGTCACTATCTGCTTCAGGTATGTCTACACGAGTCAGAATGTCTTTCATCACAGTTTTCGTGAAACGAGCGATCTTGTTTTTTATAATAGATTGATCAGTGCCAGGATCCATATCGCTCAGGCTGTCTTGGATGGGTTGAAATAGAGGCGCCTGTCTAAAATACTGGGCGAACTCTATGACACTTTTGAGACTGTCGGTCAATTCGCTTTCCCACATCTGTTTCATTTTTCTGTCAATCCATTCTTCTGTTCGACCCTGTTGTCTGTACTTTTTCCTCTTGAGTTTCATATCGTCGTGCTTGATGTTGTACACACGATTCCAGATGCGTTGTAAACCAACATTTTGCCTTTCCTCCGCATCCACGTCGACGTTTGGCGGCTTCCAGCGACGACGTTTGACACCGAGACCTCCACCTTTCTTTTCAGGAAGTCGTTCCTCATTGTCATCACCGTTGTCGTCACTCTCGTATCTGAGACATTTTCTTTTGCATTTCAAGTCGTTGTTTGCTGGACACCATGATCTAATATGTCGCTGTAGATCATGCATATTGTCTATCAATACGCCGCAGTCAGTACACGCAGTGGCCATGGTAAAAGGTCCTATGTCGTCACTCGAAATTGATGCTTTTTCAACGTCGTCGTCGTCAGAGCTTAGAGACCTTTCTTTGGAAATTGAAGTGTGATCAGCACGAATGTCAGGAGCTGTCTGCACGTCTAATGCTAGAGAGACATCTTTTACCCGTTGTTGTTGTTGTTGTTGTTGTTGTTGTTGTTGTTGTTGTAAAGCACTGTGATCAGGTTGATTGTCGTTGGTTGTCAAGACATTGACATGTAATCTGTTCTTCTCATTTGTACCGGGTTTGAGATCCACTGTAAGGTGTCCATAAGGGGTTTCAACAGCCCTTTCATAAATAGTCATAAATTTACCAATGTCTTCAGGAAATATTCTTCTGGCGAATAACTTCACCTGCTGTCTGTCCACTGGCGAATTGAAAAGTGTGACATAATGAGAATTTAGAGCAATGTCCCTGGATTCCTTACCTCTCGGGAAGAGGTTTTGCAATAGCAAAAAGATAATGACATTTTTGTGGTGGGAGGTTTGGGTAAACAGACGGGAAATCCGATTGTCATTCTTTGCTTCAGACAAAAAGTCATCCAACACCATCATGTTCTGATTACGGGCATCAAAGAAGTTTTCATCTTCGAGATTGTAAGGTATTCCTTTCACAAACCGTACTTGAGGTAAAGTTTGAAGAATGCTAGCGTAAAGCGGTTGCCACACAGTATAACACCAGACAATACAGTCGGGCAGGGGTTGAACGAATCCACGACGTAATAGGTTGAAGACAAACACCGACTTTCCGCATCCACTGGGTCCAACAACGATGCTATTGGAGGGTATAAGGAACTTGAATCGTCCGTGTCGCTGATGTTCCCGAGATGAAAGCAAACGTGGAGATATTTCCTGATGAGGAGGAGGAGGGTGTTTATCGGGAGGAGGAGGAGTAGGAGGAGTAAGGTGTTTATCCAGAGGAGGAAGAAGAGAAGGCGAGTCTTGAGTTGATCTATGCACCTGCTTCTGATGTCTCTGTAGATTATCTTTTCGCGCAAAACTCTTGCCACAATCCTGGACAGTTGGTAACCTCCATAGTGAACAAATACAAGTGCGCGATAAGAGGGTCTGAACCATTCTTTAATACCCTTCACCCATGCAATGCTTAAAGACAGCTTGGGTTCATTTCACAGCAGCTTTTTATTTTCGACACAGGTTTCCTGAGGAGTAGGAGGAGGAGGAGGAGGAAGAGGAGGTGTTGGTTGTGGTGGAGGGTGTTTATCCAGAGGAGGAGGAGGGTGTTTATCCAGAGGAGGAGGAGGAGGAGGAGGGTGTTTATCCAGAGGAGGAGGAGGAGGGTGTTTATCCAGAGGAGGAGGAGGGTGTTTATGCAGAGGAGGAGGAGGAGGAGGAGGGTGTTTATGCAGAGGAGGAGGAGGAGGGTGTTTATCCAGAGGAGGAGGAGGAGGAGGAGGGTGTTTATCCAGAGGAGGAGGAGGAGGGTGTTTATCCAGAGGAGGAGGAGGGTGTTTATGCAGAGGAGGAGGAGGAGGGTGTTTATCCAGAGGAGGAGGAGGAGGAGAAGGGTGTTTATCCAGAGGAGGAGGAGGAAAGAAGGGTGTTAATCCAGAGGAGGAGGAGGAGGAGAAGGGTGTTTATCCAGAGGAGGAGGAGGAGGAGGGTGTTTATCCAGAGGAGGAGGAGGAGAAGGGTGTTTATCCAGAGGAGGAGGAGGAGGAGGGTGTTTATCCAGGGGAGGAGGGTGTTTATCCAGAGGAGGAGGAGGAGGAGGGTGTTTATCTAGAGGAGGAGGAGGAAGAGGAGGGTGTTTATACAGAGGAGGAGGAGGAGGAGGAGGGTGTTTATCCAGAGGAGGAGGAGGAGGAGGAGGGTGTTTATACAGAGGAGGAGGAGGAGGGTGTTTATCCAGAGGAGGAGGAGGAGGAGGAGGGTGTTTATCCAGAGGAGGAGGAGGAGGAGAAGGGTGTTTATCCAGAGGAGGAGGAGGAGGAAAGAAGGGTGTTTAACCAGAGGAGGAGGAGGAGAAGGGTGTTTATCCAGAGGCTGAGGAGGAGGAGGAGGAGGAGGGTGTTTATCCAGAGGAGGAGGAGGAGGAGATGGGTGTTTATCCAGAGGAGGAGGGGGAGGAGGAGGGTGCTTATCCAGAGGAGGAGGAGGAGGAGGAGGAGGGTGTTAATCCAGAGGAGGAGGAGGGTGTTTATCCAGAGGAGGAGGAGGAGGAGGAGGAGGGTGTTTATCCAGAGGAGGAGGAGGAGGGGGTATAGTCATTTTCGCTTTCTTGGTTGTCATCTTTTTCTTCTTAGATGCAACCAGTCTCTTCGGCGACCCCTTTGATGCCATTGATTTTCTCCGACATGTTTTTCTCGACTTGGTCTTGCTATGCTTTGTGAAAATGACTGTAGGTCCAAATATATCCTCTGAAACTCTCTTCATTTTGAAAACGGACGTCTTATCTGTCAGCAAGGTTAGAGTGAAAATGTCAGTCACTCAACACTACCGTTGAGTTTTATAACACATATTGACATAGATCACACTCTTATTCCTGGGCTGATAATTTCAGCAGACGCAGCCCCCCGAATGAGCATGGAGAAAAGGTGCAAAAAGGCGGCAAAATTCAGTCGCAATAACATTCCATTTCGCGTGCGATGTCAAGTTATTGAGGATATTCATTACTATCCATTGTTCTTTGTTAATGTAAGTATATTGTATCTGGTCAGTTGACCCTGTATTCATCTAATTAACCTGATACATCACTTATACATTTACACATTAATGAGTTATCTTGCATGTTAATGAGGGATTGGTGACCTAAGTTTCCATATAAGGATATTCATTACTATCCATTGTTCTTTGTTAATGAATGCTCAAGTAATCTTATCTCTTAGAAGTTATCTACTAAACTACGTTATTTCACTCTATTTTTTCTCATGAAAATGATTCTGGGTATGGGTTAAACGAGTATTTTTTCAATTGAAATAGGAAACTGAACCGACATTTTGAACTCAAACATCTTTTAGAATAAAAAGAATAGAATTTTACAGTATTAAAACGTCATATACCAGACTGGCATACATTACAGTCTTCAACACACGGGTTTCACAATACCGACCCTATATTTCTCCGAGCTGACCTCTAGCTAGGAGTCAAGACTGTTAACCCTTATTTTTTTATAAAGTTGTCATGGCAACTGTTTGTTAAAAGGAATTTATAAGAGGTAACACCAGAAGAGTTAAGAACTGGACATGTGGTTTCTATGTAAATTTAACTCACACCCCTCTTTGCCACATGTGACAGTCATTACTACGCGAAATACATGCGTCAATGGCATATGTCTAACAATGACATTCCTTTCCCTGTGAATCACATTTGAACCTCGTAGTAGCCACTTCCATATAGGGACACTCATTACTACGCTTTGTTCTTACTTAATGAAGGACTCATTAACACATTTCCTTCGTGCATTGGAACAACAGACCTCTCATTACTCTTTCTGACCTGTGACGTCATGATTATATTTGACTATGAATGAGTTATTGCACTTATGGATCAACTTAGCCTAAGATGTGGAATGGGGCCCAATAGAACTGACTTGTAGGTCAGGCGCGAGATTCAAACCGAGGACACGTGACCCCCGTGAGCGTTCATGGCAACGTCCGCCATCTTGTTTTTAGACACGTGTTGTTCTACGTTTAACGAATGGTCAAGTAATTAATTGCATGATTGCATACGGTCAGTTGACCCTTTATTAACGTAATTGAATATCGGGAGATCTTTCTACGTGAGCCTGTTCCTGGGCTTTTAAATATTACCACACATGGCCCGCCACCGAATCCCCACAGAGAAATGTCTTCAATGCAAAAGGTTCAAATGTTCACCAGATGTTCTCGCGCCAAAATGTACTCACAATGACATTCCATTCCGTGTGAGTCAAGACACAACCCAACCCCGGTCGTAGTAACATGTCCATGTAGGGACATTCATTACTATCCCGTGTTCTACGGTTAACGAATGGTCAAGTCATTCATTGCATGATTGCATCTGGTCAGTTGACCCTTTATTAACCTAATTGACCTGTGACGTCATGCATACATTTGAATATTAATGAGTTATTCTGCATATTAATGAGACACTGACAGTCACGTGACCTTGATGACGTCAGAGCACCACCTAGGTGGTTCTCTAGTTATTAATAATTATCTACTCACCTTTGTACTAATTTAGTGAGCCTACTTTCTTCATAAGAACAGAGGAGGGATTACGGTAATGAAAAATCTTTGTTTTTTACTTTTGATCGCCATTTCTTACACCAGCTGGCAACACAGTTTAACATCAACTGGAGTGACATTTCATCCGGTACTAATAGAGCAACATCATCGGCATACAGTAAAAGACTTATCATGGTGTTAAAAGTATCTACACCACATTACCTCTTGTACCAAGTCATTAATGAAAACCGAAAGTGGTGTCGGCGACAAAACGCAGCCCTGTTTCACAGCACTAAGTACAGCGAAACTGTCTGTCAATTTGCCATTTCACAAATACCTGCGAGCGATTATTTTCCTATAATGATTTAACACCCAAAAGACCTTCCCGTTTACTTCCAATTTGAATAGCTTGTTGCAAAGAGAATCGCGATTCACTCAATCGTAAGCTTTCATTGCATCGATATAACACACACGTTTGGTGATTCACGTATTTCCTTTTTTGATTATAGAAAAGAGGGTGTAAATATGATCTGTTGTACTTCCCTTACGCCGAAAGCCGTTTTGTTCCTCTGCTAATAAATGATTAGATTCTAGTAATTTAGAAAAAGCGTGTATTTTGAATATCAGCGTAAATTTTGCAAGGTATTGATAACTAAGAAATTCCACGATAAGCTGACGGGATCATGAGGATCAGTATCTGATTCTTTTATTGTATAGATTAAACTGTACCGTGTTACAACCCTTAATGTCAATTAAATATTTTACATGTTTGGAGACAGTTTTTTACCGCTTTTTAACAATGAATTTAGACGAGACAGCAGGGTACTTTCGGCGACAAAAGTGTAGATGGGCATCTTAATAGTTCTAAAAAATATAGAAAGTAACAATATACCACGTTGTACCACCTGTTTTCCAAAGCGCCCACGCCCTATATAAATATCACCAACCTACTTTTCGAGGCAAACCTACTTTTGGAGACAAACATGGCCGCACCCATGCAACACACGTTTGGAGACAAACATGGCCGCCCCAATGCAACAGACGTTTGGAGACAGTTTTTTACAGCTTTTTAACAATGAATTTAGACGAGACAGAAGGGTACTTTCGACGACAAAAGTGTAAATGGACATCTTAATGGTTCTAAAAAAGATAGAGAGTAACAATATACCACGGTGTACCACCTGTTTTCCAAAGCGCCCACGCCCTATATAAATATCACCAACCTACTTTTCGAGACAAACCTACTTTTGGAGACAATTTAAAAAAAAAATCGTTGAAAAATGGTTTCCAAAAGTCTGTTGATGATATTTATAGAAGGCAGTCATTATGGTCTCGAAAAGTAGGTTGGTGATATTTATATAGGGCGTGGAGGGTTTGGAAAACAGGAACGGAAAGGTGCTCAACCGTAGTATATTGTCACTTTCTATTTTTTATAGAGTTATTAAGATGTCCATCTACACTTTTGTCGCAGAAAGAATCTTTCTATCTTGTCTAACTTAATTTTTTAAAATCGTTGAAAAATGGTCTCCAAAAGTCTGTTGGTGATATTTATAGAAGGCGGCCATTATGGTCTCGAAAAGTAGGTTGGTGATATTTATATAGGGCGTGGAGGGTTTGAAAAACAGGAACGGAAAGGTGCTAAACAAGGATATATTGTCACTTTCTATTTTTATTTAAATTATTAAGATGTCCATCTACAATTTTGTCGCAGAAAGCATCTTTCAAGCGTGTCTAACTTAATTTTTTTAAATCATTGAAAAATGGTCTCCAAAAGTCTGTTGATGATATTTATTGAAGACGGCCATTAGGGTCTCGAAAAAAAGGTTGGTGATATTTATATAGGGCGTGGAGGGTTTGGTAAACAGTAACTGAAAGGTGCTAAACTGGAGTCTGGGGTATAATTTATAGAGTTATTAAGATGTCCATCTACACTTTTGTCGCAGAAAGTATCTTTCTATCTTGTCTAAATCAATTTTTAAAAATCGTTGAAAAATGGTCTCCAAAAGTCTGTTGATGATATTTATAGAAGGCGGCCATTATGGTCTCGAAAAGTAGGTTGGTGATATTTATATAGGGCGTGGAGGGTTTGAAAAACAGGAACGGAAAGGTGCTAAACAAGCATATATTGTCACTTTCTATTTTTATTTAAATTATTAAGATGTCCATCTACAATTTTGTCGCAGAAAGTATCTTTCTAGCGTGTCTAACTTAATTTTTAAAAATCATTGAAAAATGGTCTCCAAAAGTCTGTTGATGATATTTATTGAAGAGTTGGTGATATTTATATAGGGCGTGGAGGGTTTGGTAAACAGTAACGGAGAAGTGCTAAACCGTGGTATCTTGTCACTTTCTATTTTTTATAGAGTTATTTAGATGTCCATCTACACTTTTGTCGCAGAAAGTATCTTTCTAGCTTGTCTAAATTTATTTTAAGAAATCGTTGAAAAATGGTCTCCAAAAGTCTGTTGATGATATTTATAGAAGGCGGCCATTATGGTCTCGAAAAGTAAGTTGGTGATATTTATATAGGGCGTGGAGGGTTTGAAAAACAGGAACGGAAAGGTGCTAAACAAGGATATATTGTCACTTTCTATTTTTATTTAAATTATTAAGATGTCCATCTACAATTTTGTCGCAGAAAGCATCTTTCAAGCGTGTCTAACTTAATTTTTTTAAATCATTGAAAAATGGTCTCCAAAAGTCTGTTGATGATATTTATTGAAGACGGCCATTAGGGTCTCGAAAAAAAGGTTGGTGATATTTATATAGGGCGTGGAGGGTTTGGTAAACAGTAACTGAAAGGTGCTAAACTGGAGTCTGGGGTATAATTTATAGAGTTATTAAGATGTCCATCTACAATTTTGTCGCAGAAAGTATCTTTCTAGCGTGTCTAACTTAATTTTTAAAAATCGTTGAAAAATGGTCTCCAAAAGTCTGTTGATGATATTTATTGAAGAGTTGGTGATATTTATATAGGGCATGGAGGGTTTGGTAAACAGTAACGGAGAAGTGCTAAACCGTGGTATCTTGTCACTTTCTATTTTTTATAGAGTTATTTAGATGTCCATCTACACTTTTGTCGCAGAAAGTATCTTTCTAGCTTGTCTAAATTTATTTTAAGAAATCGTTGAAAAATGGTCTCCAAAAGTCTGTTGATGATATTTATAGAAGGCGGCCATTATGGTCTCGAAAAGTAAGTTGGTGATATTTATATAGGGCGTGGAGGGTTTGAAAAACAGGAACGGAAAGGTGCTAAACAAGGATATATTGTCACTTTCTATTTTTATTTAAATTATTAAGATGTCCATCTACAATTTTGTCGCAGAAAGCATCTTTCAAGCGTGTCTAACTTAATTTTTTTAAATCATTGAAAAATGGTCTCCAAAAGTCTGTTGATGATATTTATTGAAGACGGCCATTAGGGTCTCGAAAAAAAGGTTGGTGATATTTATATAGGGCGTGGAGGGTTTGGTAAACAGTAACTGAAAGGTGCTAAACTGGAGTCTGGGGTATAATTTATAGAGTTATTAAGATGTCCATCTACACTTTTGTCGCAGAAAGTATCTTTCTATCTAACGACATTTAAAGCACGGAGCCGTGAGCCTCGGAGCTGGATGATTGTTAGAGGGTGTGGTCAGTGTGTTATTGCCAATGACCACCACGATCACGAAACGCGTTGTCGGGTATTTGTTTCATCATATTTCCACAATTGTATTATTACTCTACGACATAATTTATTCTTTGATAGCCTTATTCAGCCTTATTAGATGGTTTTAGAAGTGGTATGAAAATGGCCTCTGAACGCCTGACTATTTAAATAGTGTCACATACAAACCCTGACAAAAGAATATACGAACATGTGGAAAATTAGCTCCTTTCTATTATGTATATATAAATAACAATTTAGTAAAATACATATTTTATATATTTTATTATAGCAGTATATAGTAGCCAATACATATATGCCGTGGGCGAATGGGGGCACGGGTGGCCCAGTCGTCTAAGGCGCCGGGATTCGCTGTGCAGAGTTGCGGCCCTTGGGCACGCCAGAAACCTATGATTGTGGGTTCGACTCCTCGATTATGTTTCTAGTTTTGTCAGCACCATAGCCGTGCTCGTGGGTTTCACCGAAGTGGTAAAGGTCTGAGACCTGCATCACTTCGCGATTTCCACCCACATTAAGCTGACATCAAAAGCGGCGTTAAACCCAACTCACTCACCGTGGGTGAATTGACACTGTAAGATGACATGGTGTTCATTGAATACATTGTCACCCTTGAATGAGAACTAGTCGGAGAGAGAATGGTGGTACACATGTATGGCATATTGGGAAATGAAAATGTAGAGACGTCCACTGTGGGTAAGATAAGAGGTGTAACCACGGTAACCTTATAAGATTACAATTTGTACCAGGAAATACTTAAAAAAACAATTGCCTCAACTTCCACACACAAAATAATGATTAAAGGACGTGTTGGATGTGGTGAAAATATTGCGTTGGGAAAGAAAATCGGACCCTCCTATTAGAACGGGTTTTTTTCTATGAAGCAGGGTGAAAATGTGTAGGATGAAAATAAAATTATTTTATTTTAGTGGTTGTTAATGCCATTGAGAAATATTGTACTATCTTAAATAAGAATGAAATAACAAACACGTCCTAAATATGCAACTTGACATAAAATTGCGAAACAATATACATACTTCTAGCCTCTATACACATTAAAATTCTCACATAGATATTCCTCACCACACTAATTGGGAACAAGGAGAATTCCTAGACACTACAAAATCGAAGACAAAATTAAGGGAACTCGTAGACAAAAGACTTATGGTGGGGAAATATACTCAACTATTGATTTATTACATATAGATATTGAATTATTATGTGGCAAATGTATTTCAAATAGTAAGTTTTAAATGACAATAAATATTATTGCTATCATCTTGTCCCTCTCTGCTTGGATATACATGTATGTACCTATTTACAAAGGATACTGCTAATGCTTTCAAAACAAAAGTACGGTAATTCCCTACTCGCCACTTACCGGATTATTAATTAATTTACAAAGCGGCCTCACCATATCTTTTATTTAACACTTTTAAAATTAAAAAACAAAACAACATGCAAACGAAACACTCAGAAACATAAAAGTAGTATAGGTAATGGGGGTTCTGGACCACTTCCACTGTAGCTGTATTTTTATATCTATACTGCTACTACAGAGGGAATTTTTTATGCCAAAATGAATTATGTGATTTAACGATAGTCATGAGATTAAGTTAAATTGGCTCCAGTTCACCACCACCTGGAGTCTATGATACAAATTTTTATACCTATACTACTACTACAGAGGGAATTTTTTATGTCAAAATGAATTATACGATTTAATGATAGTCATGAGATTAAGTTAAATTGGCTCCAGTTCACCACCACCTAGAGCCAATGATATAAAAATTTATAGGTAATGGGGTTCTGGACCACTTCCACTGGAGCTGGATTTATATTAAACGAAATATCAATATTAATCAATAATGGATAAAATTTACTATAGCCCACGAGGATATTGGAAAGGTGTAGGAGCAATGAAAAAATTAGCCAACGCGGCTAAGGTATCTAAAGATGTGGCCAAGGATTGGTTAAAGAAACAAGCGATGTGGCAAATATATTTACCGGCACCGCGTTATATACCGAGGAAGAAGTTTGATATTTTTACAACGAATGAAGTTCATCAGGCTGACCTCTTGTTTCTTCCCCACGATAAGGTAAAACGCAAAACGTATAAATACGCTTTAACCGTTGTGGATGTGGCTAGTCGATACAAAGAGGCTGAGCCATTAACATCGAAAGAATCAACAGAGGTAGCTAATGCTAAACGCGGACCGCTAAAATGGCCTAAGCTATTTCAAGTAGATCCCGGTCGCGAGTTTATGGGATCGGTAACTAAACTGTTAACAAAGAACGATGTCAAAATCGTCCGTGGTGAAAGAGAGGCCCACCGCAGTCAAGCTATCGTCGAAAGATTTAACAGGACATTAGCGGAACGTTTGTTTGGCTATCAGTATGGGATCGAAATGAAATCCGAGCGATTGAGATCAACCGAATGGGTGACACGATTATCAGCCAATGTATCAGCGCTGAATAATGAAGTAACGAGATTAATAGGGAAGAAACCATCCGATGCTATTAAAATGAAATCCGTGACTTCCAAATCTTCAGCACCGAGGAGAGGTAAAGAACGAAAACTTCCGGATAGAGTAAGGGTAAGATATTTATACCAGGCCGGTGAACTCGAAGGAGGCCTACGTCGCGCAACCGATCCCATATGGTCCCTTAAGATGTATAACATTAGTCGATTGGTTATGAAAGAAGGAGAGCCTATTCTTTAATATCTTCAAGATGGACCGGGTAGGGCATTTGTACGAGAAGAGTTGTTCATAGTTCCCAACGGTACAGTATTACCACCATAACCATAAGCATAGGTATTTACACCATCATTATCAATCCATCTCTTTGTATCTAAGGGGGATAATGATGTCTTGTTCATTCTTAATCCATATATCCTATGATTGTAACTTCTTAAAGAGTTCATCTCATGTTTGAACTTTCTACCGTTAAATAATGATTCTTTATACTGTTCATGTTTGATATGCTTTTTTACAACATACTTCTTAACACCCTTAGCTTTTCTTATCTCTCCATTATCAGACTTCTTTATAGAATACATCTTAGGTCTTAATCCTACATACTCCACTATAGGGGTCCCAGCACATTCATCCTTCATCTTACCTAACACCTTTTTATTTACAACGCTGTGCAGTGGATTATCTTTTGGGTAATCGCTCGTGTCGTACATATCTATTTTTTCTGCCATATCTTTATACACATCCTCGGTTTGTATTTCCAACAACAAAGAATCTGTGTCGGTATATAACACCTCACATCTATCGCTGTATTGCTTCTTAAGTTCGTTGTAATAAAAGTCATACATTAAGTGTTTTGACAAGTCGAGAATACTCATACCGACGTACACCGGTCTGTTGAATTTTATATTACTCTTCTGCATATGCAACGCGGCTAAGTCGTTATCGAATATCTTGCTTCTGTTAAAAGCCGGGCTGGCTATAAGTTTCCTGAGTCTTTCTTCCTCATTAGATCTGACTAATTTAACATCAACACGCTTCCTTAGATTCTCCATAGTTTTACCAAATACCGAGTTATTCATGAGCTTATACAGATTCTTTTCGAAATCGCTGGTAGCTATCTTTCTTAAATCTGTGTTCAGCTTTATATAGGGCTCCATCCAAGGGCTTTG
The DNA here is from genome assembly GCF_023055435.1 of Haliotis rufescens. Classification (NCBI taxonomy): domain Eukaryota; kingdom Metazoa; phylum Mollusca; class Gastropoda; order Lepetellida; family Haliotidae; genus Haliotis; species Haliotis rufescens. Next base: position 3,460,338 of record NW_025964383.1, read on the forward strand.
ATCAAACTTTAGAACTCTGTGTATTTTCTTAAGTTTCATACCTAACGATAGATACAACTGGAGATTTCTGTAGTGAACTATATATTTTGTTTTATCCATCAAATTTGGTATGAGTTTTTCTACGTTAGCTAACCTACTATTACCCATCAAGGAGCGTTGATATTCCGACATCCAATCTTTATTAACCATTAATCTTTCGGGAGCTAGCGGATAACTGTTATGATCTTTATGTAACGAACTTGGATATTCCAAGTCAACTTCTAGTATATACCCTTTATTCGCTTCGATATTATGGATATCATTCTCATCGATATCATCGACCCATTCAAAACCACCCATGGGTAAAGGTTGACTCATAGCCCATCCGTACAAATTGTTGGCGTCGAGATATAATATGTGCGTGTTGGGTTTACTGGGATCGTATCCTTCCACTAATTTATTATTAGCCTTAGAATACCTTTTAGCTGTCATCGATATACCACCTCTTAATCCTTTCTCAATAAACAAGTGCATATCGTAATCTGTGAGTAGTTTTAGTTCTACGCCGGTCTTCTTCAACAATGCATCCCACGATAGTCCTTGACTGGAATAGTACCATGCCGGGTCCAAGCCGTATTGTTTGAAACATGTCTTTCTAAATATCTCGAATATATCGGCTAGTAACAGTACATCAGTTTTTAAGTACAGATCGTGATAATCGCCTAAATTCTTACAACCTAATTTATCCCAGACCGTCAGAGCGTGTTCATAATCAGCATCTGTTATTCTAGATTCTGTTAAGTTACTATAGAATGATTTGAGGGGTGGTAATTCAGTTTCTTCGAATCTAGACCAACCATCCATATATTCGTAAGGATATACACCTTTTCTCAGCAACAAATGACGAGTTATCTTATCGGTATATTTATTTGTTATCGTGAAGTCATCGGGATTGTTCGCATTAGCTAAATTGTCCAAGGAAGATAACAGAAATTGTACGGAGTCTATGAATCTAAGCCCATTACACGAGAACGATATGTATTTTTCCATATTATTAGGAATGCATGTTAAACCGCCGTCGGTCTTCGAGATAGCTTGCATAATGAGATGTGAATCGTATCCCCTAAGGTTGTGAAACACAACGGGGATGGGTATTGTTTGAGAGTTCATTTTTAGTTTCAAGTTACACTCGTTATGAGCGGCTCCCCGATAATTACCCGTGACGTGGCAATGATCTCTTACGGAATCCCCATCCAGAGGTTTATTACAAACGTGACAACTCGTTGACTTCTTATGGACCCTCCAATCATCCCTCGTCATACTCATGGGTATCTTACACGATAATTTTTCCCTGATTATTCTCTCTTCATTTTGTAGATATTCTAGGAACTTTCCCGCTGCATCGGGACCTCTGTAAATCACAGGAGTGTTTGTTTTCCCATCATACCTTACAACTATATATCCAAACCCACAAGGAATATGTTCTTGAGTTTTGTACGTAAAACTACTATCTTGATTATTGTGTTCAGTATTTTCTATGGGTTTGATAAGCGCTTCGAAGTCGGCGTAAATTACGTACGGTACTGGCATTTGATTACAATAATGTTCAAATTTTAATATATTTTTTCCCTCTTTAGGCATATCGATCCTGATAGCATTCTGTCCAACACCTCTACAGTCTTCTTTATGCGCTTCTAATAGATCTTGTCTGCTGTACCCATGTAGGCATCTTTCACAGAAATATTTCTTTTCTTTATGTTTTGTTTGATCGTATAGTAGCCTGTTTAAACTCTTTATCCACGTATAATGATATTTACCATCTTTTTCGATCAGAAATGAATTGATTCTGGGAATATTTTCCGGAGCGGAGCTTATCCTGTGTACAACAATTCCTTCAGAAGAATGTCCGAAAACATTTATAGCTAAATTATTTTGCTTTTCCACCTTATCAATTTGTGATATTGGTGTAGGTTCGTCTATACCATCGAAGTTGAGTCCATCGTTTTTAGGATAGCTAGAAGGTCTATCTGGATGCTTGTCTACGGGAAACAATGCAGATCTTATCATCATTCTTAAACAGTCATCGGATTTATTTTTTACGTTGATTATGGCTTTTTTCTTCTTATAATACGGGGGTAAATCTATATAAGATCCACCTTTGAAGGGCATATAATTTGCTATATCTAAATATAAACTATCGATTTTATCCACACCCCAACCAGAACCTCTATTAGTCCAGCGTTCTAAAGTTTCCTGTATCCTCTGAATTGATGTATCTAATGATGTGTTTATAGCATCGGATTCGGTTAAAACTTCTTGATTGCTACGGAAATATGGTTCGGTATATTCGGTGCTATCGTCTGTGTTACTTTTACTCAATGTCATTTTAATCGTCAGCTGGTATTTTATACTATGTAAATCATCTAATTCCTCATTAATTTTACTCGATATGATGGGCTTAATATCGTTAACATCCATGTTGGAATTAATATCCATCTTCCAACCTCTTAGATATTTACCAACGCCGGTGGATGTGGGTACAAATATTAATTCTTTTTGTTCCAGTAAAGCGATCAATTCATCTCTTCTCTTTCGAGAATAACCTCTCAACCCACTGTTTCTCGCTCGAACTTTGAGTTCTCTAACAGTCTGGGAGTTGTATTCCAAACCGAGTAAGGTAAAGAATTCAGCTTTTCTCATTCGAGAATATCCACGTAGACCACGTTGCTTTGCCATAGCCTTCAACTTTCTGACAAAAACCATTGTGGTTGAATTGTATATACAAAATGATTCATTTGTCTAAATGGTTATACGTATTCTCCCCAACCTATTCCTCTCATTGATGTAATCTCTCTTCCTAGCATAAATAATCTGCTTCCTGACCTTATCAGCACCGTGACTATTACATAAACTGTAACTACATTTGACTCCAATCCCACATACAGAACAAACGTAATTTTTAAACCCCTTTCTGATGTTATAAGCGTGAGTGCCACAGTAAACACCCACCGATGGCTTCTGACATTGAATCGATTTCCCCATGAGTGTATATTTGCATAGATTCATGATTATACACATATCATATCATTTGTCTAAATGCATGGTATAGCTGACAATTGCAACAGCAGTCAACCCCATAATAACAAATGTGACCTCGCGGTCTTTCTGAGCCTCTGACGGTGTATAAAACTGACTCATTGTTGGTCTAGGTATTGGGTCTAGTTTTTTCCCATAAACGAGGAAGTATTCGTGCATGGCAGATTCAACATCCTTAAACGTTTGAATTGAATGTCCTTCCTTAATCAGTTGTTCATGAATAAAGTCTAATCTCTTCATTCTCTGCTGTGTATATTGTAACTGAGCTGCTTGGTATTGCTCTAAAGCTTCGTTATGTCGTTTACGCTCCTCTTCAACTTCTTTAGCGTTTGATTCCCTCATACTAGAAAATAAAAAATTACTCCCTGAAAAAGCTAGAGCATTAACAACAGCTCCACCGACCATCATCGCAATTGTTGCCATGTTTAATAATATAAAATATTCAAATGTTTAATTACTTCATTATGTCTTCTGGGATAAGTCCTTGTTTGATGAGCATATCCTTCGTTGCCATAGCTAATCCAATATCCAGAACCATCATTGGTATGTCATATCCATTAAAATCTAGCTTGGGAGGTGTGGCTTTAGTAATCATTTTAACCATACGGGCATAGCCAATGGCCAAGCCGGTGACCACCGCTGAATGATACGTCGCGTTTACCAACATTTTACCGTCTGTAGCTGGAGTAGTCATGCTTCTTATAGCATTATATGGGGACTAACCTCTAATTGTTGTGGTGGGGGTGATGTTTTCTCTTCTCCGGTCTTATAAAAGAACCATACAGCCACTATACCAACAACTCCTACTAGTGCCCATGTTTTAATCGGATTTGAATTATTTATTAATTTTGCTTTGCGTGCCAGCCCACCCTTTCTTCCTGCAGCTATTTTCAAAGGATTCTTAGTAACTCTGGGTTGTTTCTCATTCACAATCTGTTGTGTTTCCACAATCTGTGGTTCCTCGTTCACCTCCATTTATATTATTAAGTGGGCACGTATGTTTAAATTGACAATACCTAGCTGTTATTAAAGCTGTGGTGAATGGAGCTAAGAACATTCCATATCTATGATAAAACTCACAGCTCACTGCGCTTATAGCGTGTTCGATGAATGGGTCTTTCTCTAGAGATTCACATAAATACATGCGATGTTCTGCTGGGATGGGGAGAAACGTACTAGCTACGGTTGTGTATAGTTGTAATATAGAAGACCCTATCGTTTTAGTCATGGTAGCTCCCAATCTAGACTCGTAACGAGTGTACAGTTTTTTAATTTCTTCATCTGTCATATTATCAATTTTTTCGATGGTATAATTTTCTCCCAAATATTAGGAACATTTTCCACCGGCTACCAAAGCCGCGAGTCTTTCTCTATGTTTATCTGTAACTACTTCAGTATCAGATTCTTTGAGTATTTGTTCGATGAGTTCGTCGCATTCCATAATGTAATACCTAAGGAGATATTTAAGTTTAACATAATATAATATGACATATCCAATACATCCTGTAATAATGAACTGTTGTGAAAGAATGAGGATTTCGAACCACATTTTTATGTAATATTAACCGCTAATGTTCAATTTGCTACATTTTGCTATAATTTTGCTATAATTTTGCTAAGCAATTGCATAAGCAGCTGGTTGATCGGTTTTTAATAAGAGTTTACAGTGCTTCGTTGCCGTTAACACTTTTCTGACTTTATCTCGTTCTCCTTTGGTATAAATGACATCATTTTCGCGTAAACATTCCTCGAATGAATCTCGGTCTTTGCAATGAAAAAGCGCTACCCATTTGGTCTGCTCTCTGAGATCTTTCAGGACAGAGTTGTATTTTTGAGTAAGTACCCAAACGCTATGTTGAGTATGCCGACCGGAGAATGCTAAATACGAAAGCATATCTTTCTTTTTTTTGAGTTCTTTACTCGCGCTGCAGTCGTCTATTACGAAAAGGGTCGATTCTCCTTTGTATTTTTCGTGACATACTCGGAGGCAGTCTTGTAAACGATCGCCCGGATCGACTCTGTGTACCCCGTCGTCATTCATTACCCAATCTCTCGATAGGTATGTTTTATTAACGCTTATAGTCGGGCACAGAATAATAATATGATCGAAAACGTCCCGATAATGACTTTCTAAAATATCTAGAATAAAGGCTGTTTTTCCACAGCCTGTTTGCCCGCATATGATAGCGCAGTGCGGATCTTGAGGTAAAAGATTATCAATAGATTGCTTGCACAAATCTCCCATTCTGTATATTAAGTTGCGCATCCATAATCACGTACAAATATATGTTTAATTTACCAGCCGTTTGCTGAAGCTTTGTTATCTGTATGGTAACACCCTCACTAGCATTTTCTATTCTCCTCCCACTACCATGTAGTTGGTCATCGTCCGTTGTTCGCATGTCTAGCCATAGCGCATACTTCGTGTTGAGGTATTCACCTATTGATATACTTCCGAGAGACAGATCTTTCACGACCGCGTTAACTTCCGGAGAACGTTTTATAGAAGGAAGTTTTTTAATCTCATCCCACTGGTGATACGCTAGCATTCCTTGGCTATATAGTTGATTAGGAACACCCTCAATAGCCAATTCTACTTTTGTAATCTTGGGATTGTAGAACTTCTCGGTACTTCTTTTAAACGCATTGTTGGGGTTCTCGAACAACATTAAAATACCCTTCAACGACCTCGTGGGAACGTTTAGATTGATATTCCACATCGTATCTTTTTTATCCCTCGTGATCTTTCGGTGTCGCAGCACGCGATCGTACAAAATGGCTAAACTTCCCGAATACTGATTACGAATTTGTCTGGCTAATTCGGGATCCGTTATCATATCGTACTCCAGAGAGATATTGTCAATGGAATATCTAGCATCTTCATTAACAGATCTGATTACTCTACCATAATCATTAAAAGTGAGTTCGTATTCTAACCTATCACCTAAGGATGCTTGATAAAAGGGCATGTGGGAATCTAGTAATTCAAAGTCTAGGGGAACATAGAATCTGTTACCTAATGCGTCGGCAATGGCCTTATCTTTTTCGTTGGTATCATCACCATCTTCAGCACCCACACGCAGTCTCAATGTGTTCATATTACAAATACCTTGGTACTGTAAGTTTTCCCGCTCTTTATCCGTTCTCCAGAGATCCATGTAACAATAGTATACATCACTATCATCGATACTCAAAACCTCATTACCACTAATTTTAATCGCGATTTTCTTAACGATAGCACGACCTATGTTTTGAACGGGATACCTGTTAACATCTGTAGAAGTCAAACTAATCGTAAATGCTAGTCGGACAGTTCCCGGAACTAACACATCGTTTGCGCCGAGATTAGGAAAGCGAACCAGAAGGGTTTGATTCTGATCAATGGTACTAGGGTTATTAGTTATAGTTACAGACTGACGAATTGCTTTGACCCCTAATGGATCTCGAAGTCTACGTTGTGGGTTTAACTTGCGTCCGTATTGCGAAGACATTGTTTATATTGAAATTATGTACCTTATGTTTAATATAAAAATGACTGATTTTGATCTAAGTACCTTTGATGATCCGAATCCAATCGAAGAGGGTACTGATGAAACCAACTTTGGTGGCACGAATCTTAACGATGAACTTTTACAATCGTCCGTCAATGATTATTACGATGCCTTAAAAGAAGATACCCCAATAGGCCGTGACTATTCAAAGTTTGAGATAGATAGTAAAGGAATATTGCGACTGCGTGACTCTCCGGATATTGATCTTATGCATTCTCGTACTCGTAAGCCCCTAGCCTTGTCTACGATAGCCGCTAAACACGGCATCAGCACTGTTCGTGATAAATTAGGTTTTGTGGACTACCGACGACTTTCCACGAAGACTACTAAGGTTCTTCGAACCGTGCATACTGAACTCGTTAATACAGATGATTTGGAAGCTGCTTCGATGGTGGCCTCGGACGGACTCGGAGAAATCTTAGATACCTATTACGATAATTCCACATTACAGGTACCATCCTCGGAGTTCAGTATTAGGGAATTACGAGGTCTTGACAAGGCAATGCGAACAATGCAGGGAGAACTCATCAATAATATAGCCAAGATATCTGAAATCGACAAGCATATAGCTCAAGAGAAAACAAAACTCGAACAGGCGGGCGATGAGTTCAGTAGACGCCGAGTAGCGGAAAGATTGCGTAACTTAGAAGACGAAAGATTGGCCCGCAACGAAGCAGCTTCCAGTAATGAAAAGGCACTTCGTTCACAAATCAGTCGTATTCGAGAAACTATCGATCAAGTCCTCAACGATGACACTACACTGGCCGATAAAATTAAAACATTGTTCAGAGAACAGGGAATAACAATTGCCAGTATTTTAACCGCGTTGGGATTTATTATATCAACTTTGACTCTCTCGTTAACAGGTGGTAGTACAGGTGGAGGTGGATCACCTCCTAACGATAAAAATGGGATAAAAGAGTGGATAAAAAAGCATTTAAAAGCATTAGGTTCAGCACTGGGAAAGCTCGCTGAGAAAGCCGCGGCCGCACTTCCTGGTATAATAGGGAGTATAGTTTCCTGGCTATTGAATTTATTAGCTAAGACCACCACTTGGCTTAGTCAAAACTTGTGGGGGCTGATCGTGGCAATTGCAGGGCTGTTGTACGTATTCGCTAAGAACTATTTAACCAAATCATGAGTAAACCAACCGTGACTCCACCCACTACAAGCGCTGTTTTTTCATCGATATGTTGTTGATTTTTAGCCTCAATATGTGGTGGCACTTGTGCATTAGTAGATGGTTGTGCGATAGTTGGTGTTTGCGGTTTGACTATTCCCTTTTCACCCGTGATCGTTTGCGTTATTAATTCAACGTTAATATCTGAATTAATACCTGGTTTTTGTTGATCGGTAGCGATAACAATCTTATTATTATAGCCTATCACTTGACCGATCTTAAGTTCCATATTACTCGGAGACATGTATAGTCCCGGTGCATAAACAAAGTCCACTTTGGATTGAGCGTACTGTAATGCATCTTGAAAACGTTTTATAGACGATGGTATGTCAACTGGTGAATTAATGGCGTCCTCCACGTTTGCGACAAACTGTTTTTGCGCATCGAGCGCCGTCCCAGTACCGATAATGGACGTTCGTGTTTGCGATTGTGCACCTAGAATTGCCCATACATAAGTTCTTATCGATTCATTAAATCTTACAAATCCTGGGTTAGTAAAATTATTTTCCGTTTTATCATTAAGAAATTCATTCCAAGCGTTTGCGGTATCGTTCATTTGTATAAATTTTGTAACAATATAAATTAAACCACTCTTAAAACTCATAATATCCCCTCTCCAATCGTTACTCGAAAGTTCCCAGTCTTTATACCAATGATGAGTTTTTAGAAAATAATCATACATTCTTATGTAAAGTTTGCTGGTATGCAACAACTTAAACGCATTAAATGGACCTTTGTTAACTTCTTTAAATAAATCATCGCTTTCTTCTTTGATGGTTATTTTCCCTGTGTAAGGAACGCCTAAACCATGGTTTGCTCCTTTAATACGCCAATCTTTACTCGTAGAAATATTAAATTCCTGACAAATACGCTCATATGCGGACCTATTGTACGGATTATTTGATGCATTCCACGCTCGATCTTGTGGTAATGGAGCATTAATTTCTTTAAGTATACGTCTAATCTGATAATACACGTGAAATAATAAAACAGACTTATTTAGCATAAATCCTGGGGCATTAACAGATACGCCACATCCCGTTGTGGCACACCATATGGCAAAGTTTAACTGATTCTGCCAAAATTGCATCGGATTGTGAAACCAATCGTGCACCATTTTATCGCTAGTTGCCGTGACCCTGTACTTTTCAAAGATATCGGGGAATTTAACGAAAAATTCAGCACCGGAGGCAGTTACTATAATCGATTGATTAGTAATATATCTCGATTTCATATTTAAATTATGATATAGTATCATTGTATATTTAATATGTATATTACACTCCCAGGAATAACAAATGGTCAGTCTATTGAACTGCTTCATACTATCAATAACTCAGATGGACAGCTCGAAGTAGCTCTATGCGATGTAACGTATTACCCACTGTGGACCAATATAAGTGCTGTGAGAGGTAATAATAAGATATGGATATTAAATGAACAAAATATTGTTGAAAAAACCATTATAATACCTGATGGGTATTACAGCGTATGTTCACTCAATGATGAAATTTTTAAGCCTAATGGAATGAGTCTCACACAAAATGAGTCAAATGGGATGTTGAAATTAGACACTAGAGAAAAAGGTGTAGATATTGTAGGGAACTTATCAGCTACACTTGGATTTTCAGATGAAATTTTATCAATATTCAAGGAAACATTTGATGGAGAGACATTGTCCGATTTAGTTCCCTATAAAGAGTTGTGTATCCATCTTGATCAAATAAGCACGACGGATAATATTCAACTAGAAAGTCCTTCAACTCTACTCAGATGTGTTACAGTGAAAACTGAAAAATGCAATAGCGGTAGAACAGAATCTTTCTCATCACTACAATACAAAAAATTAAAGCGGGGAATTATTTCAGACCTCAAAATTTCTGTATTAGATGTAAAACATCAACCTGTACATATAGGATACTTAAGCGTAACACTCCATATTATAAATAATGGTTGATGCATCAGGCCCTGGAACAGTAAGACAATGTAATACAATTGCGCTTTCCGATCTCGGAGACACGGAAGGATTTGGTAAACCCGGTACCAATGGTAAGTTATACGCTTTACACTTACACGATAATGTATACAAACGGCAAGAAGTCACATTCACGGGTAATCTAGAAGATTTAAGCGATGTCGATGTAAGTAGACTCCTTAAAAACACTTCGTACAATATTACTCGCAACGACGATAATAAATGGACTATGATCGAAGCAAACATCGAGTGGCTACTGAATATCGTCATTACCCCACCTTATGTGATGATGGGTAAGGAACATAATTTAACTAAGATAATAAATAGTGGCATCGTACTCGCGGCTTATATCCCATTAAAACAAAAAAGTGTGTTAGTCACTTTTCTGCCAGGAAACCCAGGTCATATGTTATATAGTCGTCCGTCCGTAAAAAATGTTACTTTAAAATTGGTTACTGAATTCGAAGAATATAAAGAGATCTTGCGTGCAATACCTAATAGTTCTACGCTTATTATTGAAGTCTTGTTCGGAGATGCACCGGAAGATGCCTTCGACATATTACCAGGTCTATCGATTAAATGGCTCAAGAAACACGAGCGTCGACGTTGCAGTATTATTCATATCGGAGCATCGCCCGTTGCAACCCTCGAGGGGGTTCAAATTATTAAAAGTGACAGTATTTCTCTTACTAAGATATTCTTGCCGTATAATATACATTTGATAAGGTTGATGTATACTATCAAAACATTTAATCAAGACCAATTAAAGACTATTATATGATCATAATATACACTATGAGTTTATATCCAGCGCTCGGTGAAGCATTTGAAAAGATGGAAACTGTTGATGGATTTCGATTACATCAAATAAACGACATAAAACATCGAATAGAGAAGGATAAGGAGTTGAGACTTGGATTGTATAAAAAGTATCGCAGAGCCGTGAATGTTCTGGACGGAGTTGACACCACTCTTGTAGCGGCTAGCATGGGACTCGGTGTAGCGGGTATCGGTTTACTATCAACTATAATCGCCGCACCTATCGTGCTCGGCATGGAAATAACCGCTGGAGTCTCGGGACTGGTAGGAATAGCGATAAAATTCATTTCTCGTAGGTTACAAAAGAAAGCATTAAAACACGATAGTATTCGGATACTCGCCGAAGCAAAGTTGAACAGCATTGAGGATCATATTTCTACAGCAATGACTGATTGTAAGATATCTGAGGATGAGTTTCGTTTAGTGCTGTCGGAACTCACCAAATACAACGCAATGAAGCAGGAGATTCGATCAAAATCTCGTAAGACCAGTGGTATTAGCGAAGACGAGAAAAAGAAGTTAATAGAACAGGGGAGGCAACAAGCGCGTCAATTATTCCGTGCCAAAACCAAAGAACTGGTTGGAGATTAAAAATAGATTGCTTACTATCGTTTGATCCCATTTAGACTCATCTAAAGCATTGATTGGCCCCAGGTATTGGTGAGCTAGAGCCAATCTTATGACTATTATTGAATCGCATAATCATTTTGGTATAAAAAATTCCTCCTGTAGTAGCAGTATAGGTAATAAATCCAGCTCCAGTGGAAGTGGTCCAGAACCCCATTACCTATAAAATTTTTATATCATTGGCTCTAGGTGGTGGTGAACTGGAGCCAATTTAACTTAATCTCATGACTATCATTAAATCGTATAATTCATTTTGACATAAAAAATTCCCTCTGTAGTAGTAGTATAGGTATAAAAATTTGTATCATAGACTCCAGGTGGTGGTGAACTGGAGCCAATTTAACTTAATCTCATGACTATCGTTAAATCACATAATTCATTTTGGCATAAAAAATTCCCTCCGTAGTAGCAGTATAGATATAAAAATACAGCTACAGTGGAAGTGGTCCAGAACCCCCATTACCTATACTACTCATAAATGAAACCGGTATGCCGATAAGTGATAATAATAATATTGCTAAGATTACTTATCATCATTCAATTCCAATATCTAAATTCACTCCCGGTTTGTCTTCGAGGTGGCGGTGTCTACGAATTCACCGCATCAATGTATTATAACATTTGTTTGCCAGGCGACAGAGCGATAACAGCGCACATGTATCAGCCGAACGCACATAGAATAACAGTCAAACTGAGTTGTACGCGCGATACGAAGAGCTATACCACTCGATAAAAGCGGTACGCTTCCGCGGTCTCGAAAAGTATGTAAAATAGCACTTTGATAACAAAGGGCAAGTTCACACGGAAATGAACCTAATTTTCTTGTACTTTTTCCACAATAAAAGTGTTAACCTACAAGTGTCATAGACAAAAATATAAAAATATCACAATTAATCAACATATGTTTTGCATTAAAACGATTTATATTTTTCACATTTACCAAGTGTTCTATTTCCATAACAAAAACACCATGGCTTATGCCCCTTGCAATATGACGTCATTGGTGCCAATTGATAAACATTATGACGTCATCATGCTTTGTTAGAGCCGCTTCACGTGGTGTAGGTACAGGTGTGTGATTCTAGCGTCTCAGATGCCAGCCAGCATAGTGTTATGCTGAGTCACCACTGCGCCGGAGTGTGTCGTAGGCCATGTTGTTTTACCGAAAACTTGTACTTGATATCTTTTGCGTTCAAAATAGACAGGGACCCAGTTGAATTGGCACCAATTACGTCATAATCTAAGGGAGATAACTCAGGCCTGTTTAGCTCGAAAAACGAAGGCCTCATAACGGCATATCATTTTCACACTATTGTGAGCTTCCTACTTTCACTGTGAAAAAAATGAGTGTATATTTTCAAACACAGATACTAACTAATTCTAAAATTGCGTTTTGTTTAGAAAAAGAAAGAAAGTAATTTTTGCGTGTACACTTCCCCTTTAAGCTCCTCGGATGAGCTGGGCCCCGTCTCTAACATCACAATATACGAGCCGGTACAGGCCAATGAGATGATGGCTGTTAGCGCCTTCGAAATATTAAAGGGGCACTGATCTAAAGCAATTCCCCGGGACTGGTTGTTGCCTTTGTTATTGTTTTTTCCCCGTGAGTACCCGGATGATACGTAACGCAACTGAGCGTGACAAGAGACTGCATGGGCTACCGTCTGCAAGGACAGCTAAATAAACTTGGAGGCAATATTTGTTTTACTCATTTTTGAACACTGACTGGTTAACCGTGATCTATAAAGATTTCGACAAAGGGCGCATGTTAATTAATTTCTTCAGCCTAAACAACGGACAAAAAGAACAGCGGAGCTCATCGGATGATGGAAATACCCCTAATTGTTATAGTTTTATTGTCATCCACGTTTTCTTGTATAACCCTACACTTGTGTATTTGTCGTCATTCACTTGATGCTCAGTTAATGAATTTATTACAGGTATAGTTAGTGGTAGCACCATTCAGAATACCCGACAAAGGTTCCCATTTGGTATTTATTGTGTCTGGGGTAATTATTCAATCTAAATCCAGGTTTGAAGTGAGGTGAAATGTGTGTTATGTAATATGCACGTGGCAGCCCAGCAAGAGATGAATGATCAGTTGATTTACTTTTATGTAAATCAACGGATCGTTCCCAGTCATCAAAGGATTAACAGAAAACTCGATTGATTAATCACTGTTATCTTGCACAGTGGATATGTCAAAAGTGAGTGTTTACATGTCTAGGTTTACTAAAACAAAGGGAATACACTCATTTCATGGCGTGAAGTGCCGATGTAAAAACAACCTACTTTGTTGAAACGGTTAACCGATAATACGTTGATTGATTGCTCATTGTTATCTAACTCGGTCGAAATTATTTTAAGAACCGTGGACGTTATGAAAATAGTTGTCACGTGGGCTTTCTCAGCCGACCTTTGAGATTTGACACTTATGTGAAACACCTGTAACAATTTAAGTGATCAGTTGAGAAACGAACACGGGTTTTAATATCCCGAAACGATATATATATTTTTAAATATTTGATTGTTACAGAGACACGTGACATCGAATAAGTTTCTTTGTACAGCTGCAGACGTGTGGGATATTGTTCCTTTGTGTGGATATTCACGGATACATTCCTCGAACAAGGAAGCTGCCTACAATTATACACATAAATTTGGTAGGTTGTAATTATGATATTTGCATTTTGTTTTCCTTCATTTGATGTAGCATTGGACAGATTCCTGTTGGTTCCTCTACGTCTTGGTTTGGAAAATCTTCGATGCGCGATAGGCGATGTTTTCACAAGTCTTTCACTTGTAAGCGTGTATATTTTACAGTCAATTTGTAAAATGTGATTCTCTCAGGCAATTTATAAATTGTGTAAATATTTCAGTCATTTTGACTGAAACATCTGTCCATTTCTTTAACAGATTGACTAGAATTGATTAAGACGATCAAAAGGGCCTAAAAACATCACGATAGATTATTATGTAGGATTAGAAGCCAAACAATATGGAAATGTACTTTTCATAGTAATATTTCTGAGTGATGATGTTAAACATAAAAATGTTTGGAATTCGTTGTCATAATAATAATAATACAGATGGACATATTTTTCAGTCAATTTGTAAAATAACTGATTATTCAGGCGTTTAATAAATTTTCTAAGTGAAAATTTTGCACATTTTGACTGTAAAAATATAAACACGATAAAATAAGCAATGCTCAGGAGAAATAATTACTTTGTGTTGCAAGTCAAAATAGTGTAAACGAAAATCGTACAATTACCAAGCAAGTGACTTATCAAAACTTCGTCACCGATGCTACCCACAAAGATACCCACATTTCCTTATCATTTCCAAAACTGTATTTCATTTTGTTGATCAATGTGACCATACGCCTTTATACTATCAATAAAAGTGACAAATGCGCTTACGAATTGCGCAGCACAAGTCGCGAACTAGTCTAGGTTTCTGCTATATCATCCGGGTACTCACGGGGAAAAAACCATAACAAAGGCAACAATTTTACCAGTCCCGGGGAATTGCTTTAGATCAGTTCCCCTTTAAACATACACTATGTTATGTAATTTTTCATTGGTCGCTATTTTTAGACGAAGCGCTTTACTTTAAGTCATTTTGTTAGATGTGCCACCATCTGGTGCAGGAAAGACCTTCAAACTTTAAATTGTACTTAATTGTAGGAAGTTAAATTTCCAAAATTATTGTCTTCATACATTTTGCGTACATGATATCAATATGTAAGAGAAATGACAGTAAACATACTCTTGCGTATTCTTTGCATGGACATTTCGCAGGTTTTCGAATACACCCCCAAGTTGTGCTATGCGAGATCGTGTAGGTGTCAGCCTAATCACTCAACAGTATAATTCTAAAAACGTTGTAAATGGCAAGTAATAAATAAAATACTGAACTCGCTCCCGTGTAAAACCAATTTTATGAAACTCGTGAATAGTTGTGGTATCTGACTCGCTTTCGCTCGTCAGATACCACAACTATTCACTCGTTTAATAAAATTGGTATTACACGGGAGCTCGTTTAGTATTCTATATTTATTATATACTTGACAGAAAACTTTGAGCGAATAAAATACTCTCAGGTATTTGAACGAGATACGCATGTTGGAAGTTTATATAAATTATGTCGACATATGTAGAGCCACGCATACAATATAAATGTCGCATTGAACATATTCCTAACTTTGTCTTTCCATTCCATGACGTCAAAAATGTCTATGTTTAAAGTGGGTCGGTGTTCCATTTAAGGAATAAATCGTGATATATATGATGTGACTCTTCTGAAAAAATAGAAATGTGTTGTACGACTCGTATGTGGTTGCAATATATTTATTGGATGATTACGTTTAAAATGATGAAACCTCTGTTGAAAACATTGAAATTGGAATAGAATAGATTTAAACCATGGCCGATGTTGATATTTCTTAGCTATATTTCTTAAACAACATTCAAATGCAATACAATTATTAATACCAACGAAATAAGTCAATGTCCGTTACTAAAAAAAACTGGGCACAATCATAATTAGTACTAAATGGATGGTTTCTATTCATTCACCCAGTCATCACTTCTAACATTGTACAACGTTGTAGCTGAGTGACAGCAGTATGAAGGTTGGGACAAAATTTCTTCTATATTATCAACATTAATAATATTCTTTTTACAAAAGTTGGTCCAAGTTTTCAAATACATCTTTCCAGTATGGGTTTTTAACAAAAGATTGCTTGTCAACATTAGCACCCAAAGATAGTATATCTTTAATTGGGATATTACAAGGATTACTATATGTTGTCTTTTTTACAATATGTCTTTTTTATTTTTCCAGATAAAATTGTAAAATATTTTGTCAAGAGACAAGACAACGTCCTCAGGAGGGTTAGGTAATGCCGAAATTATATGAACTAGTTTTGGCAATGCTAAAGTTTTAATGACTGTAATTTTTCCTTTTCCTCGAATTCTAGCTTCTTTCTTCTAGCTTTGTTTCTGTATTGATTACCCAGAGTTCACTTAAAATTGGATTAAACATAATTCCTAATACGTCAAATTCCTTATTGTGCCATTGATATATTTAATTTAATATCATAGGCGCTGACGTACACGTCGATCGAGTTCATCCCAGAGGTCTTCGATCGGGTTAAGATCTGGAGATCTCGACGGCCAGGGCAATTCGTTGATGTTGGCATTATGAGGTAGTCTACCGAGACCCGAACTGTGTGCGGTGGAGCATTGTCCTGTTGAAACAGCTCCCTCTGGCGGTCCATGATGGGAAGGTAGCCATCTGCTAATTTGTCAAATTTCCCTGAACCACAACCAAGTCAGATCTCGTGGTGTAGGATATGCCCCCCCCCCCCCCCCCCCCCCCCCTTACACACACACACACACCGCCGTCGAATTCACGTACACAATGTGGGGCAAAACGCTCTTTTCGACAACGATAAACACGGTGAAGAAGAAATCGTGATTCATCGCTTAACTCATCTCTAGTTTCTCAAATTCCAAGGCTGTAACGCATGGCACCAACGCAAGCGTTGCTGTCGATGTAATGTTGGATGATAACTTCAAATGTACACCTGGTTTTGATACATTCAGGAAACGGCTCACTTGACTGCGACATCCGTTCATTTGTCTTTATGACCAGACCTGGCTTTCCAAAACGACATTCCGTGTAATATCCCTTTGTATAATATACTTAAGGTTGAAAAATGTATTAAAGTAATTTAATAATCACCGGTTTCAAAACAAATTATTGACGTAACTATTAAACTCCCATTATGTAGTGTTGTTTTGCGGATATTTTGGGGGCATTGTGGATATTTACAAAATTAGATTTTAACAGACCAACACAGCCAATGCTCCAGTAAAGACACAAAACACAAAAGTACCTTCATACCGATTATCTTGTACTGAAATATTAGAATGTATGAAGTGGACATGTGCTTATAGAGATGGCTGAATTTGCTCAAGTCATTCATACTTTTCCAGGGTATTCTTGGACCATGTCAAAAGAATGTAACAGAGGTATTACGTCGAGAGTGGAAGAACGACGAATACTTGTGGGGAGGAGAAATGATGGTGTACCCTAAAACATAATATAGTAAGGTTAAATTACTGGTATACGATGACAAGAATCTATAATTAACAAACATAGCATTACATTATTACATCTCGTATTACTGATTACCACGAGAATCACTTTATCTGAGCATATATTTACACAGAAGTCATACATGACATTTGTTTGGGCTGAACACAATTCAAGTCTATGTCAGTTTATCAGAGTTTAGACATGTGTACCAAATGTGGGTATAATTACCTACATGTTTCTATGAACATGACTTTGTCTGACATATAAACAGACAAATCCACTTTTCCATAATTAGTGCTGTAACAATAGTGTTTAACGTCGCTTGGTTAGCAATTTAACGAGTGGATTACGTTGATGGATCCTGAATATCAAAATTGATATATCTCAAACGGATTTAATTGCACACACACACACACACACACACACACAAACACACATACCTCTGTGTAGTGTCAGATCCGTGTCACATACTTTATTACATTAGCAAGCGGTAACTGGAAAAATAAAAGTTGCTAGAAAAAATCGTTCCTTAATAAATATTTACAACTTTGTAATCATAATCACCGTAAAGATATATAATATTCGAACGAATTATTTAGAAATTTGTAAAACAAAACTCTAGCTTGAAAGTAAGCTATTGTAAAAAGCTCAGAAATTGTGAATGAAAGCTAAATGTGATGAAAATTATGGGTATTGTATCAGCATAAATAAAATATAATCTGGTTTATTAAACCTGTAGGAGACTAGTATGTAACTCCAACACAATTTAATCAGTTTATACGAACTATTCTTAAGCAATTTATGTTATATCCAGCACATATTTCGTATTCAGTTAATAATTGGAATTGTAATTAGTTTTTTTTTAACACCTTAGACTTTGATAGGGGCGGTCGGGTAGCCCAGTGGTCACGCCCAAGACCCGGGTTCGATTACCGATATTTGTACAACGTGTGAAGCCCATTTCTGGTTGAACGAGTTTTGAAGCGCATTTGTTGTTATATGGCGGCTGCTCGTACATAATGGAGACATCACCAGGCAAACCAGTTACTGATATTGCAAGCAACGAGCTTACGAGGTGACTACGATGGTACTCAATCTACCAAGTTACCGAGTCTGACCACCCTATCCATTGAGACGACTTTTACGACAAGCATGGGTTACTACGGAATCCCCACGGGGTTCGAGTATTAACATGGTTTCACTATGTTGTTGGTGTGTTTAGAACTACTTTATATATCCCCAGACATGGTAGTTGGGATAATCCATCATAATGTTATTGTCTTTAATTCATATAAAATGTGTCTATTGTTTGTTTAGGCTGTCCATTGAAAGAAGATAATATTTTTCAGTCATAACAAATAGTCTTAATAGTGGCATTTCAAGCATTGGAAAGACCATGTCTAATTTGCTACACTTAACTGAATATGTCTGAGATATTCATTAGGAAATTACTTATATCCGAAAACCACCTTCGACTCGTCTTGTCAGTTATCTTCATCTGTTTTTAATGTCTTGTTTAAAAATGTATAATTTGCAAACAGTCAAGAACGTTTCAATGTTGTTAAAAACAGATGGGTGTTCAAAGCAGTGTGAAAGGTACCCTTTGTTGCACTTGTTCTATTGATGGAAATGGAACATTATGTGCTGCACAAAATGCTTTCGACTTTGTGCATTCTTGCATGCTAACAGTACAAGCGAAATGCCAAATAATTGCTTTGTCAGGGTTTTGTGTCTAGTACATTCAATCATGCACACGCACACGCACACACACGCACACACACACACTCGCACGCACGCACGCACACACACACACTCACGCACGCAAACACACACGCACGCACACACATGCACACGCGAGCTCACACACACACACACACACACACACACACACACACACACACACACACACACACTTTTTAACATGCCACTGTTTCATCCGACGTAACGAAATAACATCGAGGAGAGGCTTTTGAAGAAATTGATACAAAGCATCGTATGCCTCCAAAGTGTCAAAGGACTTTCCGAAATGAATACAAGCACGGCGCTCATTAATGTCCAGCATATACGGCTTCGGCGCATTTTGAAACAACAGATGTTAACCTCGTACCTCAAAGTTGTGAAATGTAGACACCAAGGCTTGGAGCTGAAGGAATATTGCTCGACATAAAGGGAAAGTTGACTACTGGAAAGTTGAAGTCATCCCTCGTGTGATACTGTTTTGTGGAGAGTGTTTTGTCACTCGGAATCATTATGCATATGAAACAGTTGAATTGGCCTCACGGGTCTCCTTGAATTCTGGTTCAGATGGGTACATCAGTGGAAGGGAACATGCTATTTGATGGTTACTGATCATCGATATATCTGAAGCTTAAGTTCAAGTTCTTGGCCAAATTACCTTGTTTTGATTTTGCCAATCTGAGCAGAAATTCTGATTAATAAGCATAAGAGAAATAGAATGAAGGGGAGTTTGAAGATATGTCGTGATATAACGAAAATAAGTAACACTTATGACTGACACGGTTTACTAAATATATTCTAACTACAATTACTGCTTATATTAAATTTCTATAATACTACTGTCCAACATGGCATTACTGTCCAACATGGCTGAGTCCCACGAGGTTGGGAAACTGACCACTTCTCGCTCGCCACGTTTTGGTACACACACCCGTGACACCTGCAACGCGTCATTGCTAAGTTAGAAGCCAGTTTGTACCAACCACATGTTGTCCAGATACTATGTTGGCCAAGTACCTGTATAATCTAGAAGTCCAGAATGTCCTTGCTCAGTCCATGCGACTTGAGTCTATATAATGTTATAATTGTATTCAAGCGTTTATTCTTATTTGTCCAAGAGACTTATTTTAGTGATCAGCCCTCGGTGCTCATTTCTCCCTCTCTAACCAAGGTGAGGGTATTGGAGTGACAATAGGCTATGCTTCGACAGCATCCATAATGATTTTAAAGTTGTGATCCGTATTGGTAGGAGGCTGCCTACGGTATTGTGAATAACTGATAAAGGTTGTTGTTGTCAAAATAGAGAAGTCATTTGTGATTATATGAACGCAGGTTGGTAGCAGTGTGATGAGTCTTGGCAGCCACAAGTAATATAATTTACATCACGAGCTGCCAAGTCCACGTTCTGCAACACTTTCCTATAATTGAACAACCTGGATGATATTGTGTTCATACAGGAAAATGAAATTGTTGGAGGTCCCTGAAATTTAAAATATTGTAGCACATTGTAAGAAACTGATTTTTGTTTAAATTAAGGTATCGAATCTCTCGTTTGCAAATTTCAAATTCAAGGACATGCGGTCATTATTTGATTTAGCGGAGCCTGTTTCTGGTGTGGCCAAAAGTTTCAAATCGATATCAAGAACTGTACTCTCTAGTCGATATTGTGGATTCTCACAGATTCTCACCACCATGAGCAAACGTTGGTGGAGTCGTTTGATTTCTTTCAATGACATAGCGTATACTCTTGTTTTTACTTTGTGTAGTCCTAATGGTTCCCGAAGGAGAGGCAACAAATATTCCAGATGAATGGCATCATTTGTCCTTCGTCCTTTCTATAACCATGGCAGTGTCGATGTCTTTGGGATAGCGGAAACAGACTCAATACATTGATGTTGGGAGTGCTTTGTTTAGAAAATCTGCCAACGTATTTTATTTTGTCATTACATGGCATTGCTGTACAGAACTTGGATCCAATGATTTTTTTCTGGATATTCTATAAGGCCGACTGCATCTTTAGAGTGGTGGTATTATTATCTCTTTCATACAAAGGCTAAAAGCTAAAATACATAAATATCTCCCCAAAAAGTCACAAATGTAACCCGAAATCGTTAAAAATCCATCTTTTAATCGTGATGCACAATTTTCTTACTCAACTAACTGCTCTCTCGTTTAATCACGTAAAGTGCACATAACAACTATAGTAATTGTGGGCATCGGTCTGGAACCGCTCCTGGCTTCTGATTGGTCGAGAGGGTCACGTGACCTCTGTGACGTCACTTCCGGTCACGTGACCTGCGATGGGCATGGTGGGTCCTGCGTGCGCATCCAAGATGGCTGCACATCCGTTTCCGGTGGCATGCGGAGGGAGGGGGAAAACGCAGAGAAGCGGTCGTAAAGGTGAACAAGATCGACATTGTTGTTCTTTTGTTGTTCTAAAAAAAGAAAAAAGGCGGTGGCAGTGAAGGGAGGGAGGGAGGGAGGGAGGGAGAGGAGACGGGTTCTTTATTTGGGTTTGAGGGTCGTCAAAGCAAAGGATGAAAGCGTTCTTTCGGGAGAGATAGGTGGCCCTGAAAAGGGCCGTTGGAAAACAAACTGGAAACTGGAAACGGCAGGAAACGATAGGAACACTGGAACACTGGAACACTGGAAAAACTGGAAACGATGGGAAACTGGACAAATCAGTGGAGCAGCATGCTCCATGCGTTAGTCAATTTGTTCAGATGATCTATCTTCTTCATCCTCTACCTCCATCTCATCCTCGGACTGAAGGTGTCGTCGGCGCTTTTGAAGAGTGTTTTCTTGAGGGGCTTCTGTCCCGTTTTCTTTTCTCTAGACGAGGTGTGATGCCCACACGGAGTTAGTTGTGTGATGCATTCGTTTAGGTCGAGGATATCGACATGCATGGCTTCTATGAGATAAAGAACTTGTGTCACTGGTGTCACGGGTGTCACGGGTGTCGACGTGGACGGGACTGCTGACGTTTTCTTTCGACTGGGTTCTGGGCAATCTGCAGCGAAATGACCCATGACTTGACAGTTGTAACAGAAGTACGGGGAAGTCTTCTGCTTATCTTGTCTGCTTATCTTCGGACAGACATAGTAACGGTGACCTTGAGCGTGGCACTCGGTACATGTCACTTCAGGGCAGAACAGGTAACTGTGACTGTCGGTCTGGCACTTCATAGAACTGTATTGAGGTGGCATGGTTGGTTTCATAGAATGCAGTGTGTGTGTGTGTGTGTGTGTGTGTGTGTGTGTGTATGTTTGCTCTTGTTTTTATAGGAGAGCCACTGACACCCTGCTTCCTGATTGGTTCCCCAGGCACCGCCCCCCGATTGGTTCGTTCCGGTGCCTGGCCTGCACCTCGGTTTTCCAAAACGGACCGACCCCTGTGTTTCTTTTCCATAGGAAATGGATTTTAGAGAGAAAGCACAACCCCGGTTCGACCATTCAGAGTCCAGCATGATCCGAGCGTGGTCTCTGGTTGGCCGAAAACCCAAGCCTCTGTATGGTCAGATTTCGATCCGGTTTTTATCTGGGAGTGCATTTCGATCCTGTTTTGTTTTTCCGTCATCCTACAGACAACATAACACTACTATTTGTTCAACTTTATTTAATCCCCCGCTCACATGAACCAACACAACAAAACAAAAGTCACAGGATGAGGGGAGCGTCCCTATGATTTTTGTGAACACGACGGTGACAACGAGGGTGACCACGAGGGTATGAACGTCTGTACACTTTGAAAAAAAAGAAACTTTGTCACTTGGGGTGAACAAGACACTCGACTCTGCTCTTCCGTGTTTCTTGGGACAACAAACGTCTGTATTTTTCGTTCACTTCTCCATCAGGACAAAACACACACAAGTATTCGCAGGGGACTTTGGCGTGCTTCAGATGTTCTTTCCAGGGTTTGTCTGTGGCTTCCCATTGGCAGAGTGTCACACCGCAGCAAATAACAGATAACACGGTCACCTCGTCCTGGATAGAAATAGCCAGCCATGGCCATGTCATAAGGGGTCTGGTTCATCTGTTTAGGTCACGTTTGAAAAGACCTCAGACGTTCTTGAAATGAATCATAGTTAGGATGAGAAGGATGACACAAGGTGTAAGAAGGAAAAGGTCCCTCCAGAATGTCACTGAGTCGCCATGTGTCGTCCATAAAGAGTGTGTGATTTCTCGCTTCTTCTTCTCTCGCCTTTTCAGTCACACGCCATCGTCCTATTATCTACGCTTTGAAAGAAGGCTCGCTTCGTTTGAGGCGTGGCCGACGCAAATGTATCAGACTGCTGAAGAGATGGCTCATGCGGGCTTTGTCTACACTCAGGGTGCCAATGGTGTGTGCTGTTTCCAATGTGGTGTGCGGCTGAGACAATGGGCGTCCCACGACGATCCTTGGGTGGCACATCACAAGTGGTCCCCACACTGCGACTACCTCAAGCTTACCGGTCTGGTGAAACACAAGAAGAAGCTACAACTACACTATCTCTGCGAGGAGAATGTGAATCAGAAGAACACGAATGGCGTAGCATGACCGGCTGCCTAGGAGGGCGGTTACTGTGTCTTGCGTTCCTGTTTAAGTTCCCGTTCAAGTTCCCGTTCAAGTTCCTGTTACCAACAAGCTTTTTTTCTTTGTTGGACCCATAAGTGGTGCCACGTAGGGCACCCAGATGACATACCCAGATGGCAGCAAGTACCGCTTCGACGATTCTTGTCTTGCAATAAGATTGGACATGATGTTTCTTCTTTGACAGCACCAGAAAAGTTTTTCTTCCCCAAAACGACCCTTTTCAGGGCCACCCATCTCACCCAAAAGACAACTTTCATCCTTTGCTTTGCCAACCCAAACAACAACAACAATCCAAAACAAAGAACCCACACCCTCCCCCTAGGCCTCTTGGAGACACACGCCTACGCGTGACACCACCACTGTACGTCTCAAACTAAAATAAATATATATATAAATATATAAATAAAGACACGTAGTACACCACGTTTGCATGGAGACACGAGTCAAACATCACGTGTGCATGAAAACACGTGTAACAGTACGTCTGTAGACACCTCGGTCAACACCTCGGTATAATTAAATACTAATAATTGGCAGAGTGTCACACCGCACATGACACTACGTTTGCATGAAGACACAGGTGAAACACTAAGTATGTCTATCGATCTTTCTCTATCCATCTAAATACTAAATAAATGTTTGTAGTCACACACACACACATGACACCACGTTTTGCATAAAGACACGCGTGAAACACCACGTGGGCCTTGCAACATGACGTACATCACGTAGGCATGACATAATAATTCTATGGATCAACGTCAACGTCTGTTTGAAGACACATACACATGACATTACGATTTGCATGGGGGGTGACACAACGTACATCACGTAGGCATTTCCACATCACGTTCATACCTACCTATGACGGTCCACCTTTAGCATTCAGACGACCGTCTACCTAAAAAATACCAAGGCTACCCAAGAAAAAAAACCCGGATCGAAATCTGACCAATCAGAAGCCTGGCTTGTCGACCAATCAGAGGCCACGCTCTGACCATGGTGGGTTCTGATTGGTCGAACCGGTGTTGTGCTTTCTCTCCCATGGTAAAATCCATTTCCTATGGAAAAGAAACACAGGGGTCGGTCCGTTTTGGAAAACCGAGGTGCAGGCCAGGCACCGGAATGAACCAACCGGAGCTGCTGCCTGGCGAACCAATCAGGAAGCAGGGTATCAGTACCTCTCCTATAAAACAAGAGAACAACCATTCGAGTGGATCAGTGTCACTTGTAAAAAAGAAAGAAAATAATCATCATCATCAGCAGCAGCATGGAAAATAAATCAGAAAACTGGGATTTGGAGATCATTTCAGTGACACACCCTTTGCCACTGTGCAAAGGGTACCACTCGGAGTTGAAGAAGAAAGAAGCAGTAGCATTGCAATCGCTACCTCCATGGCAATGCGGCAGGTGCCAAGGGTGCATGCCAGTATATGCCCTTGGCACAAGGGCACGGGATGGCACTTTCCAGTGCATCTATTGAAACACTGTCCTGAAGGACACCTACGTGAAGCGTTTAACGCACACCAGTAAGTGTCCTGTCAGGAGACAGGTGTCAAGCCACACGTGCCTTTGCACCACTGCGTGTACATGTATGTAAAGAAGTGATCTTCCTCAAAACGGCCCTTTTCAGGGCCACCCATCTCTCCCGAAAGAACGCTTTCATCCTTTGCTTTGACGACCCTCAAACCCAAACAAAGAACCCGCCTCCTCCTCCTCCCTCCCTCCCTCCCTCCCTTCACCACCACCCTCCCACCCTCTACCACGTCTATTTTTAGAACAACAAAAGAACAACAATGTCGATCTTGTTCACCTTTTACGACCGCTTCTCTGGGTTTTTCCTCCTCCCTCCTCCCCCGAAACGGATGCGACGCCCTCTTGGAGGTGCGCGCGCCACCGGAAACGGATGTGACGCCCTCTTGGATGCGCGCACCACCGGAAATGGATGTGCCGCCATCTTGGATGCGCACGCCACCGGAAACGGATGTGTCGCCATCTTGAATGCGCACGCAGGGCCCACCATGCCCTGCGCAGGTCACGTAACCGGTAGTGACGTCACAGAGGTCACGTGACCCTCTCGACCAATCAGAAGCCAGGAGCGGTTCCAGACCGATGCCCACAACTACTAACTATGACATTTAGAAAGGGATGTTATTTCAATATCATGGGGTGGGGTCATTCCTGCTCTACACAACTACTGTTGCAGGTGATGTTGGCCTTACCGAGTTTCTTTTCCATATAGTTTGTATGACAAACCATAGTATTTTTATGACAAATGCCAATGCTACTGTGATAACATATATTCCAGTTACCCCTTTTGTTGATTTCCTATTTGTAACCCTTGCATAACCTTATCCTATCTCACTCTTTGCGTTTAATATGAGCGACAAGTTAACTTGCAAAACAAATCATTATGAACACTGCAGGTCATTCTACTAGTGAGCTATGCAAACTATACTTGACTTATTGCAATTAACCCCTGTGATAAATCAGCAACACCGTTGCGGCAGCTTGTCAATAAGGCATCATTGTGTGTGTGTGTGTGGGGGGGGGGGGGGGGGAAGCACTATTGGCAGATAGTTACAGGCCGCCCGTATAAACGGAGAGTGATATTGATCAGTGATCAAACAAGGCCAATACGCACTTGTAGCCGTATAATTTACAGACAATGGCCTGTTTATGATTTCAGGTAGTTCTTTCACTGTTGACAGCCTTGTATCACGGCAACAAATGACCAGTTCAGCTCCCTTTCATAACGCCAATGTATTGTGTGACGTCTGTAGCATTAATACCTTGACGTAGCTTATATATATACTGAACAACAAAAGTTCCTGTGACATTGAATAAGATTTAATGCAAAGTTATGTTTTTTACCAAATCTGAATCAATTTCGGTTTGCAACAGATAAAAGACTACTGTAAGTGTTCAAACGGTTTAATTTGCCATACTGACTTCAGAAGCTGTGTGATTTCATAAAAAAACATGAACGTGCCAAAATGTGAATTTACAAATCAATAGCGTGTGTGTCCACCTCTTCGTCTCATGGAATGGACCAGGCGTCGCACAAAGTCCTGTGGGATATATGTCCATATCTGCTGGAGCATGTTTCGAAGTTCCTGGAGTGTCTGTGGAACACGTGGTTGACGTCGAAGGCGCCGATCAATCTCATCCAACATGTGCTCGATTGGTGAGAGATAAGGGGAGCGAGCCGGCCAGGGGATGACATTCACGTTGTTTTGTTGAAGAGAATCCTCAACAAGTCGAGCAATATGAGGCCGGGCGTTGTCATGTTGAGTGAGTGAGTGAGTGAGTATGGTTTTAGCAATATTCCAGCAATATCACGGCGGGGGACACCAGAAATGGGCTTCACACATTGTACCCATGTCGGGAATCGAACCCGGGTCTTCGGCGTGACGAGCGAACGCTTTAACCACTAGGCGACCCGACCGCCCCTTGTCATGTTGAAAGGTAATACCTGGGCCATGACGACGCAAAAACGGTAGAACAACAGGGCCAATGATCTCGTCGCGGTGGCGCTGTCCACTGAGATTTCCCTCTACCACTATTAAACGCGTCCTCTGTCTTGCTGTAATCCCACCCCATACCAAAACGCTGCCGCCCCCGAACCGATCTTCTTCCATGACACAATGCTGACGTAACGTTCACCTCGACGTCGGTACACTCGAATCCGTCCATCGCTTTGGCTGAGGTGAAAACGAGACTCAGTGAATAGAACTTGTCCCCACTGCATGGCCGTCCATGTAGACGTGCTTGACTGGTTTCCTGTCAAAATGGGACGTCTGGCGGGTCTCCTGGCGACAATCCCTGCACATCTGAGGCGACGACGTACGGTTCGTGAAGATAAAGCCAGGGATGCTTCTTGCAGTCACTGTTGCTGGCTGGAATCAATTTCGTAGGTGTGTTGTTCGAATTCAGTTGTCTTGTCGATTATTGGTTACGCGTGGCCTGCCACTCCAAGGATGGTCTCTGACTGCATTCGTCTATTGCCAACTTTGCCATAAACACCAAAAGGTGTTTCTGTGGACGTTAAATAGTCTTGCAACATCACGTTGACTCGATCCTGCTTCAAGCATACCAATGGCTCGCAGACGCTCATTTTCGGACACGCGTGGCATTTCGTAATGTTGAATATAGCGTAATTTTGTTGTTTTTCTGAGTGGTTGTTGTCAGCACGATGCTAAACAATGCATATGGAATCCCGTTAACGCATATATTTTTATACCCATTCTTGGGTTGTGAAATGCATGGGGCTTGCATAAAAGTCAACTTTTGCATGGAATGCATGCTTTTCTGTAGCAGTTGCGTTTTTGTGACTTGATTCCATACATGTTCTACAATATTGAAAACGAAACTTTACTTGTTTGAAAAATACACTAGAATATTGGTGTCACAGGAACTTTTGTTGTTGAGTATATATAAATATCACCTAAGGATGTCTTGGGATGTTTCGATGCATTTGCCTATATGTCTTATAAACTCAACATACTTTCTGGCTTTTCTAGGAACCAAATTTCAATTGATAGTACGTCTTTTCCAAAGATAAAGAATAAGAAAGCTGACTCTATGTGTGCAATATGAACCTTATTTGACATTAGCGGGATTTTACAAATTAAACTGACTTGTCAACTGTCTGACAAAAGGGGGTTCGGGTGGCCCAGTCGTCTAAGGCGCCGCGATTCCCTGTGTCCCTTGGACACGCCAGAAACCTATGATTGTGGGTTCGAATCCCGGTTCGCCCCGATTATGTTTCTAGGTTTGTCAGCACCATACCCGTGGTCATGGGTTTCACCGAAGTGGTA
Source organism: Haliotis rufescens (assembly GCF_023055435.1). NCBI lineage: Eukaryota > Metazoa > Mollusca > Gastropoda > Lepetellida > Haliotidae > Haliotis > Haliotis rufescens. The sequence goes on from NW_025964383.1 coordinate 3,488,802, forward strand.
AACGTCTGAGACTCGTATCACTTCGGGCTGTCCTCCCACATTAAGCTGACACGCCGCGATATAACTGGAATACTGTTAAAAGCGGCGTTAAACCCAACTCACTCACTCACTCTGACAAAAAGTCGACAGGATTAACGGAAGTTCAGCTGGTAAAACTCGAATTCACAGAGACTTTTTGCAAATACTTTTGTGTGCCGACTAGCAGAGTTTCTGTTACCACGAAGAGAGTCAGGACAAGCAGGTATCACAGGCACTTTGGCGGGACACTGGTTCCAACAGGGATGTTATACATGTCTTTTATATACCTTGAGTAAAGAAACTGAAATATATCTATCTAAATGTTCACAGTGTAGTCAATACAAATCAGATAACAGGAGCTTGATTATTATTACCATTGCCAACAGCATAGCGTCATGAATGGGTTAGCTGCCCATAATTAGAGTTAGGCAATGGTCGGTTGGCCACTGAAGCATGACATTGTGTACGAGATGCGGGATGCTGAAGGCTGACCATACGATTACAACCCTGGTCGTCATTTGTTTAGAGCTTTACTAAGCCTGGATTGTCTAACCATGCATGAGAGTTTCTCCATGGCTCAGTGTCATCCGTGTGGTCACTGACCAGTATAATCTGTTTGGGAGAGACTTTCAATGGGCATAGGGGTGTTCGGGTTGGGACAACTTGAGGTAGTGTTACAATATTGAGATTAGTAGCAGTGACTTTCTTTAAATACTTAGTAACGGGATAAGATTAATTGAAGGGTTTTTTAATTTGAAAATGAAAGTTAACTAAGTAGTTAGAAATACAGATATTAAAACCAGATAATAGATTCAAACACATTTTGACATTTGTTTTCAGTTAAGAACTGTAATTAAATTAAGTAAATAAATACGCGAAGTATAGTTGGAGTATGGACGGACATAGCCAAGATTTGGAGTGGAGTTTTGAGTTTTGCAAGTGTAGCGCACTTGTTTTGAATATATAAGCAGTTGATACAATTCCCAACAAAGGGAATGACAAGCGAATCCTGGTTTTCGTCACATGATCTAACCTTGAACACTTCTGTGATGCAGTCATTATATATGCCGATGGAACATTTTATCCGTCACCACGTTTCTTTGGTTTTCCTGTCGTATACTGTATCCACAGATAAATAAATAATGCATTCAAATATAAATGTCTTTCTCTGCACCTTTGTTAACACTAAAATGGTTTGATGAACATGCCTACCTTGTGTAACCAGCAAAGTTTCTCATCTCTGATTATACCTGGGTTGTCTAATTGCTACTGTTTACCTGCTTTTAAAGTTAGACGAAGCAGATTGATACCGACCTTACATGTGCCGCAAATGGGGTTAGGGCAGTCTGACCGTGATTCACTCTGTCAGATAGCTTTTAAAGATTAATATAAAGATTATCTCAAGAAAATTAACAGATCTTTATGAATATGGCCGAGAACCCCCTTCAACAAAGTGATCTCAGCGTCATATCCATACTTCAACGTTTGCATAGCTTTATATAGTTGTATTGCTGAGACCAGTTTGTGGAAAGAGGCCAAGGGTTACCATTTACAATATCGAACGTGTGCAAAAAGCTGCAGATATAGACGAAATATGAATCGAATTGCCACACAAAGCTCCTTGAAATGCTCATCGGGACGACCAAGTACTGGACAAACAGCGACCAGCACGTATCTGGAACCCTTTTCGGCGGTATTCCAGGGCGTGGTCGTCTTATAACAAACGAAGTTAGTAATATAGAGAATGTGAACTACATACGTCTGCTAAAAGGTCTTTAGTTGTGCATACTGGACACATAGCATCCACATTTCTCTCTTCTGAGCATATCTTAGATTTGTTCATATTAGTCACGGATACAGTAATGCTGGATCGGCAGTACCGTGTGATATTCTATTCCATATTTGATAGCTTTACGTAAAAATGAAAACCCGAATAGATAGAAAAACATACTCTTTTCTTGAGAAGGATTATGCTTCCTCATTATTGGCCCATCATCATAAGTTAGATACCTGGTGGTGATAATGTGTTCAAGCTGGTACAGTTTGATTTGAATACTTTGGACACGCATTTTGTAACCCGAGTCGCCAAAGTGCATGCGTGGAGGCACAGGGAGGTCATAAAATATATAACTGTCTATTTGTCTGACAATTGTTTTATTTACTTGAATTCTTCATATCCATACATCACTAAAATATATATTTCACAACTAACGTACTGAGACTGCTCGAGCTGTTTGTCTTTATGGTCTAAACAGCTCAATTGAAAATATGAACATCGACAAATGTAAATAAAAGGTAATGCCAGTATATATCATTCTGTTTTTACAAAGAGGTGAGTAGATGGAAACGTTTTCATCATCTATGTTGATTTACTTTAATCTCAATCAGCTTCACGCTCAATCAGTGAAAACTAAGTGACAAATTCGTTTCACACTTTTGATGTTCGTTTTACTGTGAAAGAACTGCTGCATTGCGTGTAAACACAATAGACTGATTGGAATCGGTAGAAATTGATTCCTATAAAGGTTAATATCAACTGACAACGTCGGTCATAACTAGGCAACGGCCCATGACATCGACCGTGATCAATACAATGTTAAAATCTCTGCCAATGACACTTGATTTATTTTGCCGATCCTAGTTAGGAGTGTTATGGCGAACTGTCAACAGTTACAATTGCGGCCGTTCTTGCTGCCTAGCTACAAAAAAAACCCAAAAATAAAACCACACGTTTTTTTATTTCTTCACGATATTGACACATGCTTCATGATGTTGCCATTTACATAATATTGACATATCCTGGCGGTAAAGCGTACGCTTAACGCTCGTCATGCCGAATGCCTGGATTCGATTCGACCCATGGGTACAAGGTGTGAAGACCACTTCTGGTGCACCTCTGCTGATATTGCTGGAATATTGCTGAAGTAGCGTAACCCAACTCGCTCAATTTTCGGCATATACAATGTACAAATCAAATATATATAGAAACCGTGACATAAACAACCACATGCATATCATAATCATAACCATATAGTGATATTGCTTTTATTAGAGGTGATAACGATGGTAGTTAATAAAACGAAGTACAACCAAGAGCAGCATGGCTGATCGGGTTTTGTCTTGGCTCCTCTATAACTTAAATCGTGACAAATAGCACCGTCATCATTTTTCAATGAGTATTTGTACGTGGGCCTTTTGCCTTTATACTGAAATAAAGAATTAATTCAGTCATATTTTGTGGCCAATATAATAAAATTAAACATACTTGCAGCATATAAGCTTAGTTTCGAAGTGCTTTCTTATTTTCTGATCTAATTTTAATTGACATCATTATTAGCATGAAATGGGGAAATAAGCCAGAATATAACAAAACGTGGTGTAAAACTACTACCACGCCAGTAATGATAGTATAAGCAGAGGAACTTGATGGTATTGGGAACATGCTGAACAGAATAAACCTGCATCATGATCAGAAACTCAGCATTTATTGGAGTCAATCGCCAAAACGCAGCGTTCGTAATGAGACCAATATAAACTTATCGAACTCACCACAAAGCATACGTAGAGTGAAGTGGGTGTAGACCGGTCGAGCACGTTCACAGGGGCGGACATGGAGAAACACAGTACTTACCCCCTGCTCGTTGTTTTGATTCTGACAAGGATGGGAGTGATAGTGGGTAAGTCATGTCAACTGGAAAACCTAAGACTCATTCTCTATCAATTTGCTGAAGTATAAAAACTTGTATAGAAGCTATATACTAGTATTTAGCACTTACTACTCTCAATACCAGTATATTTGCCACGGATTCATTCTGCTAACATTCCAATCACATTATTTTTTATTTCATTTAACCAGAAAGGCGAAGGGCAATACTGACCTTTCATGTGACGAAATGAAGATAAGTACTGAGCCTACCGTTTGGTAGTCATATGCCACGCTCGTCCTTTTCTCGGCTCTGGAAGTATGAACATAAAGTATTTATAAGGACAGTTTTAGGACTTCACTGAATCTTTTTTTATATCGGTACCATAGCTTTGACGTCATACTTGGTAACAATGTTCATCTAGTGTCGGATCTAAACTGTCAGTCCAACACTCAGTCGGTTTCTCCTTACCAGCCCTGACAGTGCCAGTGGAAATACTTCAAATGATTATTGACTAGCTGACATATGTACTTTCCCTCTATCGTACTTGTATCGAGGGATTGCTACTCTTTCTCAGGGTAGGTCGTGGGTGTATGTTTCTTGCAAAACTATAAATAAAACTATGAAGGCGTCACCAGAAACTGTACAGGTTTTCTGGGCGAGGTGCATGTTACCATACCCCTTTCACAAAACATTAATGGTCTTATTCTATTCTGTCAGTAAGCTTCTTTTTTTTATCACAAACACTTAGGCGGAACTGTTGAAAACTTAACGTATACACGACCAATCAATCGTTGGACAGAAACCTGAAGGGAATGCTCTAAAATTGTTACAAATCGGGTTTTTTCACCGATAAATTTTAAAACTTTGCTAGAAAGGTAAGGGTGTGATGATTGATAGGGATGCACATTCGATGACACTAGAATTATTGACTATTCCTCAATCACTGTCGAGCAAAATCGATCGGAAGTCATATCATCATAAGTGTACTGGGCACGTCTAATCACGAATAAAGTGAAGTGGAATGTTTATCTGTATCACTTTTAATAATTACAAATTGGAATATTGATCCTAACACTATCCTTGGGAGAATTATGATTTAAACTGGCAAATCAGTGAAAAATAGTAAAACCACAGCATCAAATTTTCAAAGATAACAATAATAATAATCCAGGCCAACAAACCCGATCTTGTCCTTTTTGATAAATCGAATGAAATCATTTATATCATTGAATTTTCTGTGCCTTTTGACACTAATGTGTTTGACAAGATTCAGGAAAAACATGGCAAAATATGCAATATGGCAATATTGTTCTTGGTGCCTTAGGTTCGGTACCTCCCAATTTGTTGACTGACATTGGGAGAGAACCCGGGTTTGATGCAAGGAATACAGCCCTTCTGACAATCTGGGTAATGCAGACGGCTGCAGTGTTTGGCAGTCTTCACATTCTCCGAAAAGTTCTGGGGGGTTCGAATAGGCATCGCTTCCTGGGAGAAGTCCCAGTCTGGGCTGCGTGTGGAGGGGGCAAGGGTCCTGAGCTGATGATGAGCCTAAGAAGCCTGACTGTGCCAGGATCACCCAAACCCTCTTTGCTGCATTTTTTATTTTAATCTATAAATAACAAAAGCAGCAGCAACAACAACAACAACAACAACAGCTACAGCTACTACTACTACTGCTGCTGCTGCTGCTGCTGTTCCCGCACATACACCCTATCCAGAAGGTTGTATGCTAGAATACTGTATTATCTATAATAATAATAAAAATAATAATAATGATAATAATAATTATGATAATGATACTACTACTGCTAGTACTACTACTACTACTTATCCAGAAGGTTGTATGCTAGAAAACTGTACGAAATATACACACGTGTTGTGTTAAAGGCTAAATAGAAGGCCATTGTATGATTCCGACTATACCACGAACATGTGTCTATTAATCAATCTCAAAATGTAATGATACCAGGTGTTCGCGAAATAGTTAGCGTACCCTGCCCCACCGGTGGCACCCGTCACAAACAAATGCAAAAACAAGTCAGTTCACCTCAGAAAACACAGGAACATATAACGTACAAGTCGAAATAAGGAATTGCATCGGACATCATTTTGGTCTCTGATACGTCAAACATATCAACCATAAACCTTTTTGAAAGATTTATAGAAGCCCTTGAATATTGTAATACCTGATTAAACAAATTTTGCGCAAGAGTCGAATTACGTTCTTTTAAATATTCGTAGAAAGTGCATGCTTAATTGCACTTGTGAAATGAACACACCAACAGCTGTAGTTGCTTAGTCATAAAGGGAAAGTTGGCTACTAGCAAGTTAATCTTTATGCATAGATCTAAATATGCTTTACAGATCTCTTTCATTCGTAGTTCAGATGTGTAAATCAGTCGAGGGAACTGGCTATTAGGCCATTATTGAACGATATCAGATCATCGATATATCTGAAGCTCCAGATAGACTTCTTGACCAAAGTTTGGTTTTGATTTTGCTAATCCGGGAAGAAATACCAACTTGTATGCTCAAAGAAACAGTTCAGCAAGGAATTTTTTTTAATGCCAGCTCCTAAAATGGTCATGTGAATATGCACACGAAATGGCACAACACACTGACAGCTTTCTGTCTGCACTCTGTCTTTTTTACTTGCAGCGGACGAACTGCAGAATACCGTCCTCAGACGAAAAAATCCCGGCTTCAATTACGAATTCGACATTCGAAATGATGTTATTAGAAAACGCCATCTGCTCCAGACAGAGATAGTCTCTTCGACGACAATTGCATCTCCCCAGGACAAAGACCTCTTGACGAAAATCAATGAATTTTATGCGGATAAGAACAATATGGCGATGTTCTGTGTTCTGCCTGTTATGATAATAATATACGGCGGTTGCAGCGCCATATATTGTGCTGCCAAGTGCAGACGATACATCCGTAAGAGACATGTACGCTTATCTGGCCACGACGATAAAGCACGCCTCACCAATAAGGATCAAAACGATGTGTCCAACAGCGAGTTTATCAGTATTCCTCCTCGTGGAACAGATTCTCCAAGGACATTCATTTCTCCTGGTGCTCCTATGGGACCTCGTCCTCTACCCTGGTATACTCCTACAGACCCAATGGTTCCATCACCTGTACCACCAAGGTTGTCAAGGGGTCAAATTTCCCGTCAAAGTAACCATAGCGACGAAAAACAAAGGGATTACAAAGATATTCTGCACATCAAACAGCCGATGTATGGGACTAATGGGCACGAACATGAGCCACAAGCACATATCTGTCATATGTATAGAATGACCTCCCCTGAACACGCCGCCGATATTAGCGGACGGGACAGTGTCATGTCATACAAGGATGAACTCCTAGCCAGGTTTGATGCTTTGTCTACATTTACCATGGCTAAGAAAGCTGCAAATATACTTAGAACAGGAAGCAACAGTACAAAGAAAGAGCCTGATCTCTTCAATGGTAGACCAAAACAGAAGATGATATTCATTGCTGAATAAAATCTCTTCTGCAATTATGGTTTATTACCATGGATCTGGTAACATAACTTCAACTATCATACAAACTTCAGTTTAGAAATGCGATTTATAACATTTTATCTATGCTGGATGCAAATAGGGACGAGTAAAGGAGGGTAGGTGCGACCGTTTGCGTTACGTGGGGTCTGGAGAAACGGTTGCTTGTGGCAGTGTAGCAATATTATGATTCTATACAAAGCCTCTTACAAAACGTGCCACGCGTGGGCGGGTATTATCCTTCTGCAACGAGATGTGACGTCCCTGCATTTGCACACAGAGCTGTCCGAATGATACCTGGACAAAATCTGTGAACTTCTGTCTTGTCTTCTAAAACTCATATGCTGTCTACTCCGAGCTAGGCGTGCCTGACGGTGACGTCTAAGCAGAATTGAGCGTATTGGTGGACATGGAGCTGGATGTTGTGGTTCCTCAAGCGGTTGTGTACGGTTCTACCACTCATTGGTCTCAACCAAGAATTGTCCGAGCTGTAAATGTGGTTGTTTGGTATCGATTCTGTAGATGCCCAATCCGAATATGGTTGTCTTGTTGACGTGACGACACACGTGGACGACCGGCCAGTCGCAAGTTATAAGTGTTGCCCTGCTGTTGTGCCATTCCTGTTTGCAGCATACACACGGCGCGTAGACATTGATTTTCAGCAAGCCGTGTCATTGCGTAAGCGTTATTTACGGTTAAACAAAAGTGTATTTACGAGCTCCTGATACCTAAGCAATCATTATCTGCTGTTCACTTTCAAAAAACACATTTGTTAGTATCATGCTGCCAATAAACACCTGACATCCAAATTGTGAGCCGTGCCTGAACATGCACGTACAAATTGTGAGCCGTGCCTGAACATGCACGTACAAATTGTGAGCCGTGCCTGAACATGCACGTACAAATTGTGAGCCGTGCCTGAACATTGCACGTACACATTGTCAGCCGTGCGTGAACATGCACGTACAAATTGTGAACAATGACCTTTTAGTCGAGATGTCTTAATAAATATGTACTGATTAAAATATGATAAATTTAATTTTATTGAACTTTATATGAAGCACGGTTACTTTTTCCCCGTTAGTATATACTTTTTTGTACTCCTACCCATCTCTACATTTGGTCGTTTGTGCTGTTAAGTATTTATTAACATGAGAGATGTGACATTATGAATATGTAATGTTGTACTACCACCTATTATACTTCTCAAAGTTCTGAATATGGCGGAGTCTATCACGGAACCAAACGAGTGACAGATAAAGTTAATGTTAATATTGTTGTGGATATGGTATTTGAGATAACAGAGTCTATCGCGTTAATTGTAATGGTGGAGATCACAGATAACTTGTATTTCATACGAGGGGTGTTCATTAAAGATTTCTTCTGACCTACTTCCGATGGACCTTGTGGAATGAAACTTGGCATAGGTATTAGTCTTTCTCCACATAGGAACCACCAAGAGTTACACACTTCTCCCATCGTTTTATGCAACTACGGAGACCTCGCTTGTAAAAGCCCTCATTTTGCGTCTCAAACCAGGACTTGACTTCAGAAATCAGTGTTTCATCATCTGTGAAACGTTTTCTCTTCAAAAATGACTTCATGGTTGGAATGAGGTGGAAGTCAGATGGTGTAAGGTCAGGAGAGTAAGGAGGATGTGGAAGGATTTCATAGCCACAGGACCGCGCTTCTGTCTTGGCAACATGAGAGTTGTGTACTGGAGCATTGTCTTGCAGGAGACGGACACCCTTCGTCAGCATGCCACGCCTTTTAAGCTTCATAGCGTCCCGCAATTTCCGCAGCCGTGAAGCATAATAAGCTCCTGTAATTGTGGTACCCTTTGCCAAGAAATCCATCATCACTTCTCCGTGCTGGTCCCAAAACACCGTGAGCATGACCTTGCCTGCAGAGGGTTGGACACGTGCCTTCTTTGGGGGTGGTGACTCCACATGCTTCCATTGCATCGACTGAACTTTAGTCTCAGGATCATAGTGATGGACCCATGTTTCATCCTGTGTGATAAGTCTGTCAAAAAAGTTTGCCTGGTTTTTGGGGCACATGTCCAAAAGATCCTTTGAGCAATTGACTCGTTCCTGCTTTTGGAAAGGTGTGAGCAACCTGGGAATCCATCGTGCAGACACCTTATGCATGTTCAAATTGTCATGGATGATTTTTTTCCACAGCCCCTTCACTGATCTTGACATCTTGTGCTAACTGGCGAACAGTTATACGTCGGTCTGCACTTGATGGATAGTGTCCTCATCAATGGCTGAATTGGGGCGACCAGGAATGGCAGCTGTTTCCACAGATGTCTGACCACACTTGAACTGGCGATGCCAGTGTTTAACAACGTCATATGATGGGGCATCTTCCCCATAAGTTGCTTTCATTTCATCGAAAGTTTCTTTTGGTGTGCGACCTTTCAAATATAAAATCCTAATCACTGCTCGGTATTCTACTGGCTCCATTGTCACACCCTACTCGATCATAACACCTGTAAAAGTGGTAAGATTGATAGTTCGGTGCTGCAGACAAAACCCATAGATACATGTATCATTACACATGTGAAATTTCAACCAAATATGATAACCCTAAGTGGTTTAGGGGCAATCTTTAATGAACACCCCTCGTAACATCATGTCCACATTGAGTTATAAATAAGTACCTTCTACACCATTTATATTACATTTCAAGAAATCCTTTAAACCATTCCCAACCAGCCATGCCACAATGCAACAATAATAAATTTAATACACATTAGTTTCTCTTGCTCATAGAATGTCGGATGTTTAACTTGGAAATCATTTTAAAGCCGCGTATGTAACATGAGGTTGGAGTATTTGAAATGCATTTGCGAATTATTGTACACAATGTGTATACAATGTGATCAAATAAACGCATATTCATCATTACGCGTTGTGTGGTTCAAAGGTATTTATCATACCTCCATGTCAGAATGATGAGGTCTGATTGGTCTACGTGATCTTGATAAAATACTCTGTATCCCGCCTTGGACGGAAATAATTTCTCAGCGGGTGAATAAATCCCTTATACTCTGCCACGAGCAAGTACAATGTACAAACGTCAAAATAAACATTTATCCATATATAAACAATGATGACTGCCCGATTAGAATCCGACCTCGGCAATGTCGAACAAGTCCATTTTATAAACAGGTTGGCTAAGTTTGGTATTTTCTGCATATTCTCACAATCCTCATCAAACAGCTGCAAGTCTGCTTTTTGAAGTTAAAAATTGTTTGCTTGGTTTTATCATCTTAAGGAAGGAAGAAGCTGTTTCCACTAGACAACGGAGGCTGTCTAACTATACTTCAGAGTATTATCAGCATAAAATCAAATTTATATCTGTAATTATACGTAACCAACTTGTCACATATGGATGGTTGTAACTGGTGTTGTGAACATGGCAGCAAGGCATGTCACACTATCTACGTGTAGCTGAACTGGTGCTGTGTACATGGTAGCAAGGCATGTCACACTCTCCACGTGTAGCTGAACTGGTGCTGTGTACATGGTAGCAAGGCATGTCACACTATCTACGTGTAGCTGAACTGGTGCTGTGTACATGGTAGCAAGGCATGTCACACTCTCCACGTGTAGCTGACCTATTGCTGTGTAGTATGTACAAAGGCATGTCACGTTATCCACGTGTAGCCAAACTGGTGCTGTGTACAATGTACAAGGCATATCACACTATGCACTTGTAGCTGCACTGGTGTTGTGTACAAGGGATGTCACACTATCTACGTGTAGCTGAACTGGTGCTGTGTACATGGTAGCAAGGCATGTCACACTCTCCACGTGTAGCTGACCTATTGCTGTGTAGTATGTACAAAGGCATGTCACGTTATCCACGTGTAGCCAAACTGGTGCTGTGTACAATGTACAAGGCATATCACACTATGCACTTGTAGCTGCACTGGTGTTGTGTACAAGGGATGTCACACTATCCACGTGCAGCTGAACTGGTGCTGTGTTCATGGTAGCAAGTCATCTCACACTATCCACGAGTAGCTGAACTGGTGCTGTGCACTGTGTACAAGATATGTCACGCTATCTACGTGCTGCTGAACTGGTGCTGTGTACTGTGTACAAGGCATGTAACACTATCTACGTGTAGCTGAACTGGTGCTGTGTACTGTGAACTAGTCATGTCACACTATCTACGTGTAGCTGAACTGGTGCTGTGTACTGTGAACAAGTCATGTCACACTATCTACGTGTAGCTGAACTGGTGCTGTGTACTGTGTACAAGACATTTCACACTATCTACAAGAAGCTAATCTGGTGCTGTTCACATGGTACCAAATCATGTCACACTATCTACGTGTAGTTGAACTTGTGCTGTGTACTGTCTACAATGTATGTCACACTTTCCACGTGTAGCTGAACTGGTGCTGTGTACATGGTAGCAAGACATGTCATACAATCCATGTGTAGCTGAACTGGCGATGTGTACTGTGTACAAGGCCAGTGACACTATCTACGTGTAGCTGAACTGGTGCTGTGTACTTGACAGCAAGGAATATCACACTATCCACGTGTAGCTGAACTGGTGCTGTGTAAATGTTAGCAAGGCATGTCACTCTCTACACGCTTGGATCAACTGGTGCTGTGTACTATGTACAAGGCATGTCACACTATACACCTGTAGCTGAACTGGTGCTGTGTACATGGCAGCAAGGCATGTCACACTCTACACGTTTGGATGAACTGGTGCTGTGTACTGTGTACAAGGCATATCACACTATACACGTATAGCTGAATTGTTGCTGTGTACTGTGAACAAGGCCTGTCACGCTATCTATGTGTAGCTGAACTGGTGCTGTGCACTGTGTACAAGACATATCACACTATCTACGTGTAGCTAATTGTGGTGTGTAGGTGGCCAGTCACACTATCTACATGTAGCTGAACTGGTGTCGTGTACTGTGTACAAGGCATGTCACACTATCCACGTGTAGCTGAACTGGTGCTGTGTACTGTGTACAATGTATGTCACACAATCTACGTGTAGCTGAACTGGTGCTGTGTACATGGTGGCAAGTCATGTCACGTTATCCACGTGTAGCTGCTCTGGTAGTGTGTACAAGACATGTCACACTATCTACGTGTAGCTGAACTGGTGCTGTGTACATGGTGGCAACTCATGTCACACTATCTACGTGTAGCTGAACTGGTGCTGTGTACATGGTGGCAAGTCATGTCACGTTATCCACGTGTAGCTGCTCTGGTAGTGTGTACAAGACATGTCACACTATCTACGTGTAGTTGAACTGGTGCTGTGTACATGGTGGCAAGTCATGGCACACTATCTACGTGCATCTGGACTGGTAGTGTGTACAAGACATGTCACACTATCTACGTGTAGCTGAACTGGTGCTGTGTACATGGTGGCAACTCATGTCACACTATCTACGTGTAGCTGAACTGGTGCTTTGTACTGTGTACGAGGCCTGTCACGGTATCTACGTATAGCTGAACTTGTGCTGTGTACTGTGTACGAGGCCTGTCACGCTATCTACATGTAGCTGAACTGGTGATGTGTACATGGTGGCAAGTCATGTCTCACTATCAAGGTGTAGCTTAACTGGTAGTGTGTACAAGACATGTGACACTATCTACGTGTAGCTGAACTGGTGCTGTGTGCATGGTGGCAAGTCATGTCACACTATCTACGTGCAGCTGAACTGGTAGTGTGTACAAGTCATGTCACGTTATCCACGTGTAGCTGCACTGGTATTGTGTATATGGTGGCACGTCATGTCACCCTATCCAGGTGTAACTTAACTGGTGGTGTGTACAAGACATGTCACAGTATCTACGTGTAGCAACACTGGTGCTGTGTACATGGTGGCAAGTCATGTCACACTATCCAGGTATAGCTTAACTGGTAGTGTGTACACGACTTGTCACACTATCCACGTGTAGCAGCACTGGTGCTGTGTATATAGTGGCAATTCATGTCACACTATCCAGGTGTAGCTTAACTGGTGGTGTGTACAAGACATGTCCCAGTATCTACGTGTAGCAGCACTGGTGCTGTGTACATGGTGGCAAGTCATGTCACACTATCCAGGTGTAGCTTAACTGGTGCTGTGTACATGGTGGCAAGTAATGTCACACTATCCAGGTGTAGCTTAACTGGCAGTGTGTACAAGACATGTCACACTATCTACGTGTAGCTGAACTGGTGCTGTGTACATGGTGGCAAGTCATGTCACACTATCTATGTGTAGCTAAACTGGTGGTGTGTACAAGACATATCACACTATCCATGTGTAGCTGCACTGGTAGTGTGTACAAGACATGTCACACTATCTACGTGTAGCTGAACTGGTGCTGTGTACATGGTGGCAACTCATGTCACACTATCTACGTGTAGCTGAACTGGTGCTGTGTACATGGTGGCAAGTCATGTCACGTTATCCACGTGTAGCTGCTCTGGTAGTGTGTACAAGACATGTCACACTATCTACGTGTAGTTGAACTGGTGCTGTGTACATGGTGGCAAGTCATGGCACACTATCTACGTGCATCTGGACTGGTAGTGTGTACAAGACATGTCACACTATCTACGTGTAGCTGAACTGGTGCTGTGTACATGGTGGCAATTCATGTCACACTATCTACGTGTAGCTGAACTGGTGCTTTGTACTGTGTACGAGGCCTGTCACGGTATCTACGTATAGCTGAACTTGTGCTGTGTACTGTGTACGAGGCCTGTCACGCTATCTACATGTAGCTGAACTGGTGATGTGTACATGGTGGCAAGTCATGTCTCACTATCAAGGTGTAGCTTAACTGGTAGTGTGTACAAGACATGTGACACTATCTACGTGTAGCTGAACTGGTGCTGTGTGCATGGTGGCAAGTCATGTCACACTATCTACGTGCAGCTGAACTGGTAGTGTGTACAAGTCATGTCACGTTATCCACGTGTAGCTGCACTGGTATTGTGTATATGGTGGCACGTCATGTCACACTATCCAGGTGTAACTTAACTAATGTTGTGTACAAGACATGTCACAGTATCTACGTGTAGCAACACTGGTGCTGTGTACATGGTGGCAAGTCATGTCACACTATCCAGGTATAGCTTAACTGGTAGTGTGTACACGACTTGTCACACTATCCACGTGTAGCAGCACTGGTGCTGTGTATATAGTGGCAATTCATGTCACACTATCCAGGTGTAGCTTAACTGGTGGTGTGTACAAGACATGTCCCAGTATCTACGTGTAGCAGCACTGGTGCTGTGTACATGGTGGCAAGTCATGTCACACTATCCAGGTGTAGCTTAACTGGTGCTGTGTACATGGTGGCAAGTCATGTCACACTATCCAGGTGTAGCTTAACTGGTAGTGTGTACAAGACATGTCACAGTATCTACGTGTAGCTGAACTGGTGCTGTGTACATGGTGGCAAGTCATGGCACACTATCTACGTGCATCTGGACTGGTAGTGTGTACAAGACATGTCACACTATCTACGTGTAGCTGAACTGGTGCTGTGTACATGGTGGCAACTCATGTCACACTATCTACGTGTAGCTGAACTGGTGCTTTGTACTGTGTACGAGGCCTGTCACGGTATCTACGTATAGCTGAACTTGTGCTGTGTACTGTGTACGAGGCCTGTCACGCTATCTACATGTAGCTGAACTGGTGATGTGTACATGGTGGCAAGTCATGTCTCACTATCAAGGTGTAGCTTAACTGGTAGTGTGTACAAGACATGTGACACTATCTACGTGTAGCTGAACTGGTGCTGTGTGCATGGTGGCAAGTCATGTCACACTATCTACGTGCAGCTGAACTGGTAGTGTGTACAAGTCATGTCACGTTATCCACGTGTAGCTGCACTGGTATTGTGTATATGGTGGCACGTCATGTCACCCTATCCAGGTGTAACTTAACTGGTGGTGTGTACAAGACATGTCACAGTATCTACGTGTAGCAACACTGGTGCTGTGTACATGGTGGCAAGTCATGTCACACTATCCAGGTATAGCTTAACTGGTAGTGTGTACACGACTTGTCACACTATCCACGTGTAGCAGCACTGGTGCTGTGTATATAGTGGCAATTCATGTCACACTATCCAGGTGTAGCTTAACTGGTGGTGTGTACAAGACATGTCCCAGTATCTACGTGTAGCAGCACTGGTGCTGTGTACATGGTGGCAAGTCATGTCACACTATCCAGGTGTAGCTTAACTGGTGCTGTGTACATGGTGGCAAGTAATGTCACACTATCCAGGTGTAGCTTAACTGGCAGTGTGTACAAGACATGTCACACTATCTACGTGTAGCTGAACTGGTGCTGTGTACATGGTGGCAAGTCATGTCACACTATCTACGTGTAGCTGAACTGGTGGTGTGTACAAGACATGTCACACTACCCATGTGTAGCTGCACTGGTAGTGTGTACATGGTGGCAAGTCATGTAACGTTATCCACGTGTACCTGAACTGGTGCTGTGGACATGGTAGCAAGTCATGTCACACTATCTACGTGTAGCTGAACTGGTGCTGTGTACATGGCATTATAGTATTTCCATTTTACACGTGTACCTGAACTGGTGCTGTGGACATGGTAGCAAGTCATGTCACACTATCTACGTGTAGCTGAACTGGTGCTGTGTACATGGCATTATGGTATTTCCAGTTTACACGTGTAGCTGAACTGGTGCTGTGTACTGTGAAGAAGGCATGTAACACTATCTACGTGTAGCTGAACTGGTGTTGTTCAGATTGTAGCATTTCATATCACACTATCTACTTGTAGCTGAACTGGTGCTGTGTACTGTGTAAGAGGCATGTCACGCTATCTACGTATAGCTGAACTGGTGCTGTGTACTGTGTACAAGTCATGTCACACTATCCACGTGTAGCTGAACTGGTGCTGTGTACTGTGTACGAGGTCTGTCACGCTATCTACGTATAGCTGAACTGGTGCTGTGTACTGTGTAAGAGGCATCTCACGCTATCTACGTATAGCTGAACTGGTGCTGTGTACTGTGTACAAGTCATGTCACACTATCTACGTGTAGCTGAACTGGTGCTGTGTACTGTGTACGAGGTCTGTCACGCTATCTACGTATAGCTGAACTGGTGCTGTGTACTGTGTAAGAGGCATCTCACGCTATCTACGTATAGCTGAACTGGTGCTGTGTACTGTGTACGAAGTCTGTCACGCTATCTACGTATAGCTGAACTGGTGCTGTGTACTGTGTACGAGGCATGTCACGCTATTCACGTATAGCTGAACTGGTGATGTGTACATGGTGGCAAGTCATGTCACACTATCTACGTGTACCTGAACTGGTGCTGTGTGCAAGGTGGCAAATCATGTCACACTATCCAGGTGTAGCTGCACTGGTAGTGTGTACAAGACATGTCACACTATCTACGTGTAGCTGAACTGGTAGTGTGTACAAGACATGTCACACTATCTACGTGTAGCTGAACTGGTGCTGTGTACATGGTGGCAAGTCATGTCACGTTATCTACGTGCAGCTGCACTGGTGGTTTGTACAAGACATATCACATTAACTACGTGTAGCTGAACTGGTGCTGTGCACATGGTGGCAAGTCATGTCACTCTATCCAGGTGTAGCTTAACTGGTGGTGTGTACAAGACCTGTCACACTATCAACGTGTAGCTGAACTGGTGCTGTGTACATGGTGGCAAGTCATGTCACACTTTCTCCGTGCAGTTGGACTGGAAGTGTCTACAAGACATGTCACAGTATCTACGTGTAGCTGAACTGGTGCTGTGCACATTGTGGCAAGTCAGGTCACACTTTCCAGGTGTAGTTTACGGGTAGTGTGTACAAGACATGTCACACTATCTACGTGTAGCTGAACTGGTGCCGTGTACATGATGGCAAGTCATGTCATGTTATCCACCTTTAGCTCCACTGGTAGTGTGTACAAGACATGTCACAGTATCTACTTGTAGTTGCACTGGTGCTGTGTACATGGTAGCAAGTCATGTCACACTATCCAGGTGTAGCTTAACTGGTAGTGTTTACGAGACATGTCACACTATCTACGTGTAGCTGAACTGGTGCTGTGTACATGGTGGTAAGTCATGTCACACTATCCAGGTGTAGCTTAACTGGTAGTGTGTACAAGACATGTCACACTATCTACGTGTAGCTGAACTGGTGCTGTGTACATGGTGGCAAGTCATGTCAAACTATCTACGTGTAGCTTAACTGGTGCTGTGTACATGTTGGCAAGTCATGTCACGTTATCTACGTGCAGCTGCACTGGTGCTTTGTATAAGACATATCACAGTATCAACGTGTAGCTGAACTGGTGCTGTGCACATGGTGGCAAGTCATGTCACACTGTCCAGGTGTAGCTTAACTGGTTGTGTGTACAAGACATGTCACACTATCTACGTGTAGCTGAACTGGTGCTGTGTACATTGTGGCAAGTCATGTCACACTATCTCCGTGCAGCTGGACTGGTAGTGTGTACAAGACATGTCACACTATCTACGTCTAGCTGAACTGGTGCTGTGTACATGTTGGCAAGTCATGTCACGTTATCTACTTGCACCTGCACTGGTGCTTTGTACAAGACATATCACAGTATCTACGTTTAGCTGAACTGGTGCTGTGTACATGGTGGCAAGTCATGTCACACTATCCAAGTGTAGTTTAACTGGTGGTGTGTACAAGACATGTCACACTATCTACGTGTAGCTGAACTAGTGCTTTGTACATAGTGGCAAGTCATGTCCCACTATCTACGTGCAGCTGCACTGGTAGTGTTTACAAGACATGTCACACTATCTACGTGTAGCTGAACTCGTGCTGTGTGCAAGGTGGCAAATCATGTCACACTTTCCAGGTGTAGCTGCACTGGTAGTGTGTACAAGACATGTCACACTATCTACGTGTAGCTGAAGTGGTGCTGTGTACATGTTGGCAAGTCATGTTACGTTATCTACTTGCACCTGCACTGGTGCTTTGTACAAGACATATCACAGTATCTACGTGTAGCTGAACTGGTGCTGTGTACATGGTGGCAAGTCATGTCACACTATACAGGTGTAGGTTAAAAGGTGCTGTGTGCATGGTGGTAAGTCATGTCACACTATCCAGGTGTAGCTTAACTGGTAGTGTGTACAAGACATGTCACACTATCTACGTGTAGCTGAACTGGTGCTGTGAACATGGTCGCAAGTCATGTCACACTATCCAGGTGTAGCTTAACTGGTGGTGTGTACAAGACATGTCTCACTATCTACGTGTAGCCGAACTGGTGCTGTGTACATGGTGGCAAGTCATGTCACAATATCTACGTGCACCTGCACAGGTATTGTGTACAAGACATGTCACACTATCTACGTGTAGCTGAACTGGTGCTGTGCACATGGTGGCAAGTCATGTCACACTATCCAGGTGTAGCTGCACTGGTAGTGTGTACGAGACATGTGACACTATCTACGTGTAGCTGCACTGGTGCTGTGTACATGGTGGTAAGTCATGTCACACTATCCAGGTGTAGCTTAACTGGTAGTGTGTACAAGACATGTCACACTATCTACGTGTAGCTGAACTGGTGCTGTGAACATGGTGGCAAGTCATGTCACACTATCTACCTGCAGTAGCACTGGTAGGGTGTACAAGACATGCCACGCTATCCACGTGTAGCTTAACTGGTGGTGTGTACATTGTGGTAAGTCATGTCACACTATCCAGGTGTAGCTTAACTTGTGCTGCGTTCATGTTGGCAAGTCATGTAACGTTATCCACGTGTAGCTGCACTGGTAGTGTGTACAAGACAGGTGTAGCTTAACTGGTGCTGTGTACATGGTGGTAAGTCATGTCACACTCTCCAGGTGTAGCTTAACTTGTGCTGCGTTCATGGTGGCAAGTCATGTAACGTTATCCACGTGTAGCTGCACTGGTAGTGTGTACAAGACAGGTGTAGCTGAACTGGTGCTGTGTACATGGTGGCAAGTCATGTCACACTATCCAGGTGTAGCTTAACTGGTGGTGTGTACAAGACATGTCACACTATCTACGTGTACCTGAACTAGTGCTGTGTACATAGTGGCAAGTCATGTCACACTTTCTACGTGCAGCTGCACTGGTAGTGTTTACAAGACATGTCACAATATCAACGTGTAGCTGAACTGGTGCTGTGTACATGGTGGGAAGTCATGTCACACTATCCAGGTGGAGCTTAACTGGTAGTGTGTACAAGACATGTCACACTATCTACGTGTACCTGAGCTGGTGCTGTGTACATGGTGGCAACTCATGTCACACTATCTACGTGCACCTGGACTGGTAGTGTGTACAAGACATGTCACAGTATCTACGTTTAGCTGAACTGGTGCTGTGCACATGGTGGCAAGTCATGTCACACTATCCAGGTGTAGCTTAACTGGTAGTGTGTACAAGACATGTCTCACTATCTACGTGTAGCTGAACTGGTGCTGTGTTCATGGTGGCAAGTCATGTCACACTATCTACGTGCAGCTGCACTGGTAGTGTTTACAAGACATGTCACACTATCTACGTGTAGCTGAACTGGTGCTGTGCACATGGTGGCAAGTCATGTCACACTATCCAGGTGTAGCTTACCTGGAAGTGTGTACAAGACATGTTACATTATCTACGTGTAGCTGAACTGGTGCTGTGTACATGGTGGTAAGTCAAGTCACGTTATGCACGTGTAGCTGCACTGGTAGTGTGTACAAGACATGTGACACTATCTACGTGTAGCTGTACTGGTGCTGTGTACATGGTGGTAAGTCATGTCACACTATCCAGGTGTAGCTTAACTGGTAGTGTGTACAAGACATGTCACACTATCTACGTGTAGCTGAACTGGTGCTGTGTACATGGTGGCAAGTCATGTCAAACTATCTACGTGTAGCTTAACTGGTGCTGTGTACATGTTGGCAAGTCATGTCACGTTATCTACGTGCAGCTGCACTGGTGCTTTGTATAAGACATATCACAGTATCAACGTGTAGCTGAACTGGTGCTGTGCACATGGTGGCAAGTCATGTCACACTGTCCAGGTGTAGCTTAACTGGTTGTGTGTTCAAGACATGTCACACTATCTACGTGTAGCTGAACTGGTGCTGTGTACATTGTGTCAAGTCATGTCACACTATCTCCGTGCAGCTGGACTGGTAGTGTGTACAAGACATGTCACACTATCTACGTGTAGCTGAACTGGTGCTGTGCACATGGTGGCAAGTCATGTCACACTATCCAGGTGTAGCTTACCTGGAAGTGTGTACAAGACATGTTACATTATCTACGTGTAGCTGAACTGGTGCTGTGTACATGGTGGTAAGTCAAGTCACGTTATGCACGTGTAGCTGCACTGGTAGTGTGTACAAGACATGTGACACTATCTACGTGTAGCTGTACTGGTGCTGTGTACATGGTGGTAAGTCATGTCACACTATCCAGGTGTAGCTTAACTGGTAGTGTGTACAAGACATGTCACACTATCTACGTGTAGCTGAACTGGTGCTGTGTACATGGTGGCAAGTCATGTCAAACTATCTACGTGTAGCTTAACTGGTGCTGTGTACATGTTGGCAAGTCATGTCACGTTATCTACGTGCAGCTGCACTGGTGCTTTGTATAAGACATATCACAGTATCAACGTGTAGCTGAACTGGTGCTGTGCACATGGTGGCAAGTCATGTCACACTGTCCAGGTGTAGCTTAACTGGTTGTGTGTACAAGACATGTCACACTATCTACGTGTAGCTGAACTGGTGCTGTGTACATTGTGTCAAGTCATGTCACACTATCTCCGTGCAGCTGGACTGGTAGTGTGTACAAGACATGTCACACTATCTACGTGTAGCTGAACTGGTGCTGTGTACATGTTGGCAAGTCATGTCACGTTATCTACTTGCACCTGCACTGGTGCTTTGTACAAGACATATCACACTATCTACGTGTAGCTGAACTGGTGCTGTGTACATGGTGGCAAGTCATGTCACACTATCCAAGTGTTGTTTAACTGGTGGTGTGTACAAGACATGTCACACTATCTACGTGTAGCTGAACTAGTGCTTTGTACATAGTGGCAAGTCATGTCCCACTATCTACGTGCAGCTGCACTGGTAGTGTTTACAAGACATGTCACACTATCTACGTGTAGCTGAACTCGTGCTGTGTGCAAGGTGGCAAATCATGTCACACTTTCCAGGTGTAGCTGCACTGGTAGTGTGTACAAGACATGTCACACTATCTACGTGTAGCTGAAGTGGTGCTGTGTACATGTTGGCAAGTCATGTTACGTTATCTACTTGCACCTGCACTGGTGCTTTGTACAAGACATATCACAGTATCTACGTGTAGCTAAACTGGTGCTGTGTACATGGTGGCAAGTCATGTCACACTATACAGGTGTAGGTTAAAAGGTGCTGTGTGCATGGTGGTAAGTCATGTCACACTATCTAGGTGTAGCTTAACTGGTAGTGTGTACAAGACATGTCACACTATCTACGTGTAGCTGAACTGGTGCTTTGAACATGGTCGCAAGTCATGTCACACTATCCAGGTGTAGCTTAACTGGTGGTGTGTACAAGACATGTCTCACTATCTACGTGTAGCTGAACTGGTGCTGTGTACATGGTGGCAAGTCATGTCACAATATCTACGTGCACCTGCACAGGTATTGTGTACAAGACATGTCACACTATCTACGTGTAGCTGAACTGGTGCTGTGCACATGGTGGCAAGTCATGTCACACTATCCAGGTGTAGCTGCACTGGTAGTGTGTACAAGACATGTGACACTATCTACGTGTAGCTGCACTGGTGCTGTGTACATGGTGGTAAGTCATGTCACACTATCCAGGTGTAGCTTAACTGGTAGTATGTACAAGACATGTCACACTATCTACGTGTAGCTGAACTGGTGCTGTGAACATGGTGGCAAGTCATGTCACACTATCTACCTGCAGTAGCACTGGTAGGGTGTACAAGACATGCCACGCTATCCACGTGTAGCTTAACTGGTGGTGTGTACATTGTGGTAAGTCATGTCACACTATCCAGGTGTAGCTTAACTTGTGCTGCGTTCATGTTGGCAAGTCATGTAACGTTATCCACGTGTAGCTGCACTGGTAGTGTGTACAAGACAGGTGTAGCTTAACTGGTGCTGTGTACATGGTGGTAAGTCATGTCACACTCTCCAGGTGTAGCTTAACTTGTGCTGCGTTCATGGTGGCAAGTCATGTAACGTTATCCACGTGTAGCTGCACTGGTAGTGTGTACAAGACAGGTGTAGCTGAACTGGTGCTGTGTACATGGTGGCAAGTCATGTCACACTATCCAGGTGTAGCTTAACTGGTGGTGTGTACAAGACATGTCACACTATCTACGTGTACCTGAACTAGTGCTGTGTACATAGTGGCAAGTCATGTCACACTTTCTACGTGCAGCTGCACTGGTAGTGTTTACAAGACATGTCACAATATCAACGTGTAGCTGAACTGGTGCTGTGTACATGGTGGGAAGTCATGTCACACTATCCAGGTGGAGCTTAACTGGTAGTGTGTACAAGACATGTCACACTATCTACGTGTACCTGAGCTGGTGCTGTGTACATGGTGGCAACTCATGTCACACTATCTACGTGCACCTGGACTGGTAGTGTGTACAAGACATGTCACAGTATCTACGTTTAGCTGAACTGGTGCTGTGCACATGGTGGCAAGTCATGTCACACTATCCAGGTGTAGCTTAACTGGTAGTGTGTACAAGACATGTCTCACTATCTACGTGTAGCTGAACTGGTGCTGTGTTCATGGTGGCAAGTCATGTCACACTATCTACGTGCAGCTGCACTGGTAGTGTTTACAAGACATGTCACACTATCTACGTGTAGCTGAACTGGTGCTGTGCACATGGTGGCAAGTCATGTCACACTATCCAGGTGTACCTTACCTGGAAGTGTGTACAAGACATGTTACATTATCTACGTGTAGCTGAACTGGTGCTGTGTACATGGTGGTAAGTCAAGTCACGTTATGCACGTGTAGCTGCACTGGTAGTGTGTACAAGACATGTGACACTATCTACGTGTAGCTGTACTGGTGCTGTGTACATGGTGGTAAGTCATGTCACACTATCCAGGTGTAGCTTAACTGGTAGTGTGTACAAGACATGTCACACTATCTACGTGTAGCTGAACTGGTGCTGTGAACATGGTGGCAAGTCATGTCACACTATCTACCTGCAGTAGCACTGGTAGGGCGTACAAGACATGCCACGCTATCAACGTGTAGCTTAACTGGTGGTGTGTACATTGTGGTAAGTCATGTCACACTCTCCAGGTGTAGCTTAACTTGTACTGCGTTCATGTTGACAAGTCATGTAACGTTATCCACGTGTAGCTGCACTCGTAGTGTGTACAAGACAGGTGTAGCTGAACTGGTGCTGTGTACATGGTGGCAAGTCATGTCACACTATCCAGGTGTAGCTTAACTGGTGGTGTGTACAAGACATGTCACACTATCTACGTGTACCTGAACTAGTGCTGTGTACATAGTGGCAATTCATGTCACACTTTCTACTTGCAGCTGCACTGGTAGTGTTCACAAGACATGTCACACTATCAACGTGTAGCTGAACTGGTGCTCTGTACATGGTGGGAAGTCATGTCACACTATCCAGGTGTAGCTTAACTGGTGGTGTGTACAAGACATGTCACACTATCTACGTGTACCTGAGCTGGTGCTGTGTACGTGTTGGCAACTCATGTCACACTATCTACGTGCACCTGGACTGGTAGTGTGTACAAGACATGTCACAGTATCTACGTGTAGCTGAACTGGTGCTGTGCACATGGTGGCAAGTCATGTCACACTATCCAGGTGTAGCTTAACTGGTAGTGTGTACAAGACATGTCACACTATCTACGTGTAGCTGAACTGGTGCTGTGTTCATGGTGGCAAGTCATGTCACACTATCTATGTGCAGCTGCACTGGTAGTGTTTACAAGACATGTCACACTATCTACGTGTAGCTGAACTGGTGCTGTGCACATGGTGGCAAGTCATGTCACACTATCCAGGTGTAGCTTACCTGGAAGTGTGTACAAGACATGTTACATTAACTAGGTGTAGCTGAGCTGGTGCTGTGTACGTGGTGGCAAGTCATGTCACACTATCTACGTGCAGCTGCACTGGTAGTGTTTACAAGACATGTCACACTATCTACGTGTAGCTGAACTGGTGCTGTGAACATGGTGGCAAGTCATGTCACACTATCCAGGTGTAGCTTACCTGGAAGTGTGTACAAGACATGTTACATTATCTACGTGTACCTGAGCTGGTGCTGTGTACGTGGTGGCAACTCATGTCACACTATCTACGTGCACCTGGACTGGTAGTGTTTACAAGACATGTCACAGTATCTACGTGTAGCTGAACTGGTGCTGTGCACATGGTGGCAAGTCATGTCACACTATCCAGGTGTAGCTTAACTGGTAGTGTGTACAAGACATGTCACACTATCTACGTGTAGCTGAACTGGTGCTGTGTTCATGGTGGCAAGTCATGTCACACTATCTACGTGCAGCTGCACTGGTAGTGTTTACAAGACATGTCACACTATCTACGTGTAGCTTAACTGGTGCTGTGCACATGGTGGCAAGTCATGTCACACTATCCAGGTGTAGCTTACCTGGAAGTGTGTACAAGACATGTTACATTATCTACGTGTAGCTGAACTGGTGCTGTGTACATGGTGGTAAGTCATGTCACGTTATGCACGTGTAGATGCACTGGTAGTGTGTACAAGACATGTGACACTATCTACGTGTAGCTGCACTGGTGCTGTGTACATGGTGGTAAGTCATGTCACACTATCCAGGTGTAGCTTAACTGGTAGTGTGTACAAGACATGTCACACTATCTACGTGTAGCTGAACTGGTGCTGTGAACATGGTGGCAAGTCATGTCACACTATCTACCTGCAGTAGCACTGGTAGGGCGTACAAGACATGCCACGCTATCCACGTGTAGCTTAACTGGTGGTGTGTACATTGTGGTAATACATGTCACACTATCCAGGTGTAGCTTAACTTGTGCTGCGTTCATGTTGGCAAGTCATGTAACGTTATCCACGTGTAGCTGCACTCGTAGTGTGTACAAGACAGGTGTAGCTTAACTGGTGCTGTGTACATGGTGGTAAGTCATGTCACACTCTCCAGGTGTAGCTTAACTTGTGCTGTGTTCATGGTGGCAAGTCATCTAACATTATCCACGTGTAGCTGCACTGTTAGTGTGTACAAGACAGGTGTAGCTGAACTGGTGCTGTGTACATGGTGGCAAGTCATGTCACACTATCCAGGTGTAGCTTAACTGGTGGTGTGTACAAGACATGTCACACTATCTACGTGTACCTGAACTAGTGCTGTGTACATAGTGGCAAGTCATGTCACACTTTCTACGTGCAGCTGCACTGGTAGTGTTTACAAGACATGTCACACTATCAACGTGTAGCTGAACTGGTGCTGTGTACATGGTGGGAAGTCATGTCACACTATCCAGGTGTAGCTGCACTGGTAGTGTGTACAAGACATGTCACAGTATCTACGTGTAGCTGAACTGGTGCTGTGCACATGGTGGCAAGTGATGTCACACTATCCAGGTGTAGCTTAACTGGTGGTGTGTACAAGACATGTCACACTATCTACGTGTAGTTGAACTGGTGCTGTGTTCATGGTGGCAAGTCATGTCACACTATCTACGTGCAGCTGCACTGGTAGTGTGTACAAGACATGTCACAGTATCTACGTGTAGCTGAACTGGTGCTGTGCACATGGTGGAAAGTCATGTCACACTATCCAGGTGTAGCTTAACTGGTGGTGTGTACAAGACAAGTCACACTATCTACGTGTAGGTGAACTAGTGCTGTGTACATTGAGGCAAGTCATGTCACACTATCTACGTACAGCTGCACTGGTAGTGTTAACAAGACATGTCACACTATCTACGTGCAGCTGAACTGGTGCTGTGTGCAAGGTGGCAAATCATGGCACACTATCAAGGTGTAGCTTAAATGGTATTGTGTACAAGACATGTCACACTATCTACGTGTAGCTGCACTGGTGCTGTGCACATGGTGGTAAGTCATGTCACACTATCCAGGTGTAGCTTAACTTGTGCTGTGTTCATTGTGGCAAGTCATGTAACGTTATCCACGTGTAGCTGCACTGGTAGTGTGTACAAGAGAAGTCACAGTATCTACGTGTAGCTGCACTGGCGCTGTGTCATAGACATGTCACACTATCCAGGTATAGCTTAACTGATGCTTTGTACATGATGGCAAGTCATGTCACGTTATGCACGTGTAGCTGCACTAGTAGTGTGTACAAGACATGTCACAGTATCTACGTGTAGCTGCACTGGTGCTGTGTACATGGTGGCAAGTCATGTCACACTATCCAGGTGTAGCTTAACTGGTGGTGTGTACAGGACATGTCACAATATCCATGTGTAGCTGAACTGATGCCTTGTACATGATGGCAAGTCATGTCACGTTATGCACGTGTAGCTGCACTGGTAGTGTGTACAAGACATGTCACAGTATCTACGTATAGCTGCACTGGTGCTGTGTACATGGTGGCAAGTCATGTCACACTATCCAGGTGTAGCTTAACTGGTGGTGTGTACAAGACATGTCACAATATCCATGTGTAGCTGAACTGATGCCTTGTACATGATGGCAAGTCATGTCACGTTATGCACGTGTAGCTGCACTGGTAGTGTGTACAAGGCATGTCACACTATCTACCTATAGCTGCACTGGTGCTGTGTACATGGTGGCAAGTCATGTCACACTATCTACGTGCAGCTGCACTGGTGCTGTGCACATGGTGGTAAGTCATGTCACACTATCCAGGTGTAGCTTACCTGGAAGTGTGTACAAGACATGTTACATTATCTACGTGTAGCTGAACTGGTGCTGTGTACATGGTGGTAAGTCATGTCACACTATCCAGGTGTAGCTTAACTGGTAGTGTGTACAAGACATGTCACACTATCTACGTGTAGCTGAACTGGTGCTGTGAACATGGTGGCAAGTCATGTCACACTATCTACCTGCAGTAGCACTGGTAGGGCGTACAAGACATGCCACGCTATCCACGTGTAGCTTAACTGGTGGTGTGTACATTGTGGTAATACATGTCACACTCTCCAGGTGTAGCTTAACTTGTGCTGCGTTCATGTTGGCAAGTCATGTAACGTTATCCACGTGTAGCTGCACTCGTAGTGTGTACAAGACAGGTGTAGCTTAACTGGTGCTGTGTACATGGTGGTAAGTCATGTCACACTCTCCAGGTGTAGCTTAACTTGTGCTGCGTTCATGGTGGCAGGTCATGTAACATTATCCACGTGTAGCTGCACTGGTAGTGTGTACAAGACAGGTGTAGCTGAACTGGTGCTGTGTACATGGTGGCAAGTCATGTCACACTATCCAGGTGTAGCTTAACTGGTGGTGTGTACAAGACATGTCACACTATCTACGTGTACCTGAACTAGTGCTGTGTACATAGTGGCAAGTCATGTCACACTTTCTACGTGCAGCTGCACTGGTAGTGTTTACAAGACATGTCACACTATCTACGTGTAGCTGAACTGGTGCTGTGTACATGGTGGGAAGTCATGTCACACTATCCAGGTGTAGCTGCACTGGTAGTGTGTACAAGACATGTCACAGTATCTACGTGTAGCTGAACTGGTGCTGTGCACATGGTGGCAAGTCATGTCACACTATCCAGGTGTAGCTTAACTGGTGGTGTGTACAAGACATGTCACACTATCTACGTGTAGTTGAACTGGTGCTGTGTTCATGGTGGCAAGTCATGTCACACTATCTACGTGCAGCTGCACTAGTAGTGTTTACAAGACATGTCACACTATCAACGTGTAGCTGAATTGGTTCTGTGTGCAAGGTGGCAAGTCATGTCACACTATCCAGGTGTAGCTGCACTGGTAGTGTGTACAAGACATGTCACAGTATCTACGTGTAGCTGAACTGGTGCTGTGCACATGGTGGGAAGTCATGTCACACTATCAAGGTGTAGCTTAACTGGTGGTGTGTACAAGACATGTCACACTATCTACGTGTACCTGAGCTGGTGCTGTGTACGTGGTGGCAACTCATGTCACACTTTATACGTGCACCTGGACTGGTAGTGTGTACAAGACATGTCACAGTATCTACGTGTAGCTGAACTGGTGCTGTGCACATGGTGGCAAGTCATGTCACACTATCCAGGTGTAGCTTAACTGGTAGTGTGTACAAGACATGTCACACTATCTACGTGTAGCTGAACTGGTGCTGTGTTCATGGTGGCAAGTCATGTCACACTATCTACGTGCAGCTGCACTGGTAGTGTTTACAAGACATGTCACACTATCTACGTGTAGCTGAACTGGTGCTGTGCACATGATGGCAAGTCATGTCACACTATCCAGGTGTAGCTTACCTGGAAGTGTGTACAAGACATGTTACATTATCTACGTGTAGCTGAACTGGTGCTGTGTACATGGTGGTAAGTCATGTCACGTTATGCACGTGTAGATGCACTGGTAGTGTGTACAAGACATGTGACACTATCTACGTGTAGCTGCACTGGTGCTGTGTACATGGTGGTAAGTCATGTCACACTATCCAGGTGTAGCTTAACTGGTAGTGTGTACAAGACATGTCACACTATCTACGTGTAGCTGAACTGGTGCTGTGAACATGGTGGCAAGTCATGTCACACTATCTACCTGCAGTAGCACTGGTAGGGCGTACAAGACATGCCACGCTATCCACGTGTAGCTTAACTGGTGGTGTGTACATTGTGGTAAGTCACGTCACACTATCCAGGTGTAGCTTAACTTGTGCTGCGTTCATGTTGGCAAGTCATGTAACGTTATCCACGTGTAGCTGCACTCGTAGTGTGTACAAGACAGGTGTAGCTTAACTGGTGCTGTGTACATGGTGGTAAGTCATGTCACACTATCCAGGTGTAGCTTAACTTGTGCTGCGTTCATGGTGGCAGGTCATGTAACATTATCCACGTGTAGCTGCACTGGTAGTGTGTACAAGACAGGTGTAGCTGAACTGGTGCTGTGTACATGGTGGGAAGTCATGTCACACTATCCAGGTGTAGCTTAACTGGTGGTGTGTACAAGACATGTCACACTATCAACGTGTAGCTGAACTGGTGCTGTGTACATGGTGGGAAGTCATGTCACACTATCCATGTGTAGCTTAACTGGTAGTGTGTACAAGACATGTGACACTATCTACGTGTAGCTGCACTGGTGCTGTGTACATGGTGGTAAGTCATGTCACACTATCCAGGTGTAGCTTAACTGGTAGTGTGTACAAGACATGTCACACTATCTACGTGTAGCTGAACTGGTGCTGTGAACATGGTGGCAAGTCATGTCACACTATCTACCTGCAGTAGCACTGGTAGGGTGTACAAGACATGCCACGCTATCCACGTGTAGCTTAACTGGTGGTGTGTACATTGTGGTAAGTCATGTCACACTATCCAGGTGTAGCTTAACTTGTGCTGCGTTCATGTTGGCAAGTCATGTAACGTTATCCACGTGTAGCTGCACTTGTAGTGTGTACAAGACAGGTGTAGCTGAACTGGTGCTGTGTACATGGTGGCAAGTCATGTCACACTTTCTACGTGCAGCTGCACTGGTAGTGTTTACAAGACATGTCACACTATCAACGTGTAGCTGAACTGGTGCTGTGTACATGGTGGGAAGTCATGTCACACTATCCAGGTGTAGCTTAACTGGTAGTGTGTACAAGACATGTCACACTATCTACGTGTACCTGAGCTGGTGCTGTGTACATGGTGGCAACTCATGTCACACTATCTACGTGCACCTGGACTGGTAGTGTGTACAAGACATGTCACCGTATCTTCGTTTAGCTGAACTGGTGCTTCGCACATGGTGGCAAGTCATGTCACACTATCCAGGTGTAGCTTAACTGGTAGTGTGTACAAGACATGTCACACTATCTACGTGTAGCTGAACTGGTGCTGTGATCATGGTGGCAACTCATGTCACACTATCTACGTGCAGCTGCACTGGTAGTGTTTACAAGACATGTCACACTATCTACGTGTAGCTGAACTGGTGCTGTGCACATGGTGGCAAGTCATGTCACACTATCCAGGTGTAGCTTACCTGGAAGTGTGTACAAGACATGTTACATTATCTACGTGTAGCTGAACTGGTGCTGTGTACATGGTGGTAAGTCATGTCACGTTATGCACGTGTAGCTGCACTGGTAGTGTGTACAAGACATGTGACACTATCTACGTGTAGCTGCACTGGTGCTGTGTACATGGTGGTAAGTCATGTCACACTATCCAGGTGTAGCTTAACTGGTAGTGTGTACAAGACATGTCACACTATCTACGTGTAGCTGAACTGGTGCTGTGAACATGGTGGCAAGTCATGTCACACTATCTACCTGCAGTAGCACTGGTAGGGCGTACAAGACATGCCACGCTATCCACGTGTAGCTTAACTGGTGGTGTGTACATTGTGGTAAGTCATGTCACACTCTCCAGGTGTAGGTTAACTTGTGCTGTGTTCATGGTGACAAGTCATGTAACGTTATCCACGTGTAGCTGCACTGGTAGTATGTACAAGACAGGTGTAGCTTACCTGGTGGTGTGTACATGGTGGTAAGTCATGTCACACTATCCAGGTGTAGCTTAACTTGTGCTGCGTTCATGTTGACAAGTCATGTAACGTTATCCACGTGTAGCTGCACTGGTAGTGTGTACAAGACAGGTGTAGCTGAACTGGTGCTGTGTACATGGTGGCAAGTCATGTCACACTATCCAGGTGTAGCTTAACTGGTGGTGTGTACAAGACATGTCACACTATCTACGTGTACCTGAACTAGTGCTGTGTACATAGTGGCAAGTCATGTCACACTTTCTACGTGCAGCTGCACTGGTAGTGTTCACAAGACATGTCACACTATCAACGTGTAGCTGAACTGGTGCTGTGTACATGGTGGGAAGTCATGTCACACTATCAAGGTGTAGCTTAACTGGTGGTGTGTACAAGACATGTCACACTATCTACGTGTACCTGAGCTGGTGCTGTGTACGTGGTGGCAACTCATGTCACACTATCTACCTGCAGTAGCACTGGTAGGGTGTACAAGACATGCCACGCTATCCATGTGTAGCTTAACTGGTGGTGTGTACATTGTGGTAAGTCATGTCACACTATCCAGGTGTAGCTTAACTTGTGCTGCGTTCATGTTGGCAAGTCATGTAACGTTATCCACGTGTAGCTGCACTTGTAGTGTGTACAAGACAGGTGTAGCTGAACTGGTGCTGTGTACATGGTGGCAAGTCATGTCACACTATCCAGGTGTAGCTTAACTGGTGGTGTGTACAAGACATGTCACACTATCTACGTGTACCTGAACTAGTGCTGTGTACATAGTGGCAAGTCATGTCACACTTTCTACGTGCAGCTGCACTGGTAGTGTTTACAAGACATGTCACACTATCAACGTGTAGCTCAACTGGTGCTGTGTACATGGTGGGAAGTCATGTCACACTATCCAGGTGTAGCTTAACTGGTAGTGTGTACAAGACATCTCACACTATCTACGTGTACCTGAGCTGGTGCTGTGTACATGGTGGCAACTCATGTCACACTATCTACGTGCACCTGGACTGGTAGTGTGTACAAGACATGTCACAGTATCTTCGTTTAGCTGAACTGGTGCTTCGCACATGGTGGCAAGTCATGTCACACTATCCAGGTGTAGCTTAACTGGTAGTGTGTACAAGACATGTCACACTATCTACGTGTAGCTGAACTGGTGCTGTGATCATGGTGGCAAGTCATGTCACACTATCTACGTGCAGCTGCACTGGTAGTGTTTACAAGACATGTCACACTATCTACGTGTAGCTGAACTGGTGCTGTGCACATGGTGGCAAGTCATGTCACACTATCCAGGTGTAGCTTACCTGGAAGTGTGTACAAGACATGTTACATTATCTACGTGTAGCTGAACTGGTGCTGTGTACATGGTGGTAAGTCATGTCACGTTATGCACGTGTAGCTGCACTGGTAGTGTGTACAAGACATGTGACACTATCTACGTGTAGCTGCACTGGTGCTGTGTACATGGTGGTAAGTCATGTCACACTATCCAGGTGTAGCTTAACTGGTAGTGTGTACAAGACATGTCACACTATCTACGTGTAGCTGAACTGGTGCTGTGAACATGGTGGCAAGTCATGTCACACTATCTACCTGCAGTAGCACTGGTAGGGCGTACAAGACATGCCACGCTATCCACGTGTAGCTTAACTGGTGGTGTGTACATTGTGGTAAGTCATGTCACACTCTCCAGGTGTAGCTTAACTTGTGCTGCGTTCATGGTGACAAGTCATGTAACGTTATCCACGTGTAGCTGCACTGGTAGTATGTACAAGACAGGTATAGCTTACCTGGTGGTGTGTACATGGTGGTAAGTCATATCACACTATCCAGGTATAGCTTAACTTGTGCTGCGTTCATGTTGACAAGCCATGTAACGTTATCCACGTGTAGCTGCACTGGTAGTGTGTACAAGACAGGTGTAGCTGAACTGGTGCTGTGTACATGGTGGCAAGTCATGTCACACTATCCAGGTGTAGCTTAACTGGTGGTGTGTACAAGACATGTCACACTATCTTCGTGTACCTGAACTAGTGCTCTGTACATAGTGGCAAGTCATGTCACACTTTCTACGTGCAGCTGCACTGGTAGTGTTCACAAGACATGTCACACTATCAACGTGTAGCTGAACTGGTGCTGTGTACATGGTGGGAAGTCATGTCACACTATCAAGGTGTAGCTTAACTGGTGGTGTGTACAAGACATGTCACACTATCTACGTGTACCTGAGCTGGTGCTGTGTACGTGGTGTTAACTCATATCACACTATCTACGTGCACCTGGACTGGTAGTGTGTACAAGACATGTCACAGTATCTACGTGTAGCTGAACTGGTGCTGTGCACATGGTGGCAAGTCATGTCACACTATCCAGGTGTAGCTTAACTGGTAGTGTGTACAAGACATGTCACACTATCTACGTGTAGCTGAACTGGTGCTGTGTTCATGGTGGCAAGTCATGTCACACTATCTACGTGCAGCTGCACTGGTAGTGTTTACAAGACATGTCACACTATCTACGTGTAGCTGAACTGGTGCTGTGCACATGATGGCAAGTCATGTCACACTATCCAGGTGTAGCTTACCTGGAAGTGTGTACAAGACATGTTACATTATCTACGTGTAGCTG
Organism: Haliotis rufescens; assembly: GCF_023055435.1. NCBI lineage: Eukaryota > Metazoa > Mollusca > Gastropoda > Lepetellida > Haliotidae > Haliotis > Haliotis rufescens. The sequence goes on from NW_025964383.1 coordinate 3,522,388, forward strand.
AACTGGTGCTGTGTACATGGTGGTAAGTCATGTCACGTTATGCACGTGTAGATGCACTGGTAGTGTGTACAAGACATGTGACACTATCTACGTGTAGCTGCACTGGTGCTGTGTACATGGTGGTAAGTCATGTCACACTATCCAGGTGTAGCTTAACTGGTAGTGTGTACAAGACATGTCACACTATCTACGTGTAGCTGAACTGGTGCTGTGAACATGGTGGCAAGTCATGTCACACTATCTACCTGCAGTAGCACTGGTAGGGTGTACAAGACATGCCACGCTATCCACGTGTAGCTTAACTGGTGGTGTGTACATTGTGGTAAGTCATGTCACACTATCCAGGTGTAGCTTAACTTGTGCTGCGTTCATGGTGGCAAGTCATGTAACGTTATCCACGTGTAGCTGCACTCGTAGTGTGTACAAGACAGGTGTAGCTTAACTGGTGCTGTGTACATGGTGGTAAGTCATGTCACACTCTCCAGGTGTAGCTTAACTTGTGCTGCGTTCATGGTGGCAAGTCATGTAACATTATCCATGTGTAGCTGCACTGGTAGTGTGTACAAGACAGGTGTAGCTGAACTGGTGCTCTGTACATGGTGGGAAGTCATGTCACACTATCCAGGTGTAGCTTAACTGGTAGTGTGTACAAGACATGTCACACTATCAACGTGTAGCTGAACTGCTGCTGTGTACATGGTGGGAAGTCATGTCACACTATCCAGGTGTAGCTTAACTGGTAGTGTGTACAAGACATGTCACACTATCTACGTGTACCTGACCTGGTGCTGTGTACGTGGTGGCAACTCATGTCACACTATCTACGTGCACCTAGACTGGTAGTGTGTACAAGACATGTCACAGTATCTACGTGTAGCTGAACTGGTGCTGTGCACATGGTGGTAAGTCATGTCACACTATCAAGGTGTAGCTTAACTGGTAGTGTGTACAAGACATGTCACACTATTTACGTGTAGCTGAATTGGTTCTGTGTGCAAGTTGGCAAATCATGTCACACTATCCAGGTGTAGCTGCACTGGTAGTGTATACAAGACATGTCACACTATGTACGTGTAGTTGAACTGGTGCTGTGTTCATGGTTGCAAGTCATGTCACACTATCTACGTGCAGCTGCACTAGTAGTGTTTACAAGACATGTCACACTATCTACGTGTAGCTGAATTGGTTCTGTGTGCAAGGTGGCAAGTCATGTCACACTATCCTGGTGTAGCTGCACTGGTAGTGTGTACAAGACATGTCACACTATCTACGTGTAGCTGAACTGCTGCTGTTCACATGGTGGAAAGTCATGTCACACTATCCAGGTGTAGCTTAACTGGTGGTGTGTACAAGACATGTCACACTATCTACGTGTAGGTGAACTAGTGCTGTGTACATTGTGGCAAGTCATGTCACACTATCTACGTACAGCTGTACTGGTAGTGTTAACAAGACATGTCACACTATCTACGTGTAGCTGAACTGGTGCTGTGTGCAAGGTGGCAAATCATGGCACACTATCAAGGTGTAGCTTAAATGGTATTGTGTACAAGACATGTCACACTATCTACGTGTAGCTGCACTGGTGCTGTGCACATGGTGGTAAGTCATGTCACACTATCCAGGTGTAGCTTAACTTGTGCTGCGTTCATTGTGGCAAGTCATGTAACGTTATCCACGTGTAGCTGCACTGGTAGTGTGTACAAGAGAAGTCACAGTATCTACGTGTAGCTGCACTGGCGCTGTGTCATAGACATGTCACACTATCCAGGTATAGCTTAACTGATGCTTTGTACATGATGGCAAGTCATGTCACGTTATGCACGTGTAGCTGCACTAGTAGTGTGTACAAGACATGTCACAGTATCTACGTGTAGCTGCACTGGTGCTGTGTACATGGTGGCAAGTCATGTCACACTATCCAGGTGTAGCTTAACTGGTGGTGTGTAGAGGACATGTCACAATATCCACGTGTAGCTGAACTGATGCCTTGTACATGATGGCAAGTCATGTCACGTTATGCAAGTGTAGCTGCACTGGTAGTGTGTACAAGACGTGTCACAGTATCTACGTATAGCTGCACTGGTGCTGTGTACATTGTGGCAAGTCATGTCACACTATGCAGGTGTAGCTTAAAAGGTGCTGTGTACATGGTGGTAAATCATGTCACACTATCCAGGTGTAGCTCAACTGGTAGTGTGTACAAGACATGTCACAGTATCTACGTATAGCTGAACTGGTGCTGTGAACATAGTGGCAAGTCATGTCACACTATCTACCTGCAGTAGCACTGGTAGTGTGTACAAGACATGCCACGCTATCCGCGTGTAGCTTAACTGGTGGTGTGTACATGGTGGTAAGTCATGTCACACTATCCAGGTGTAGCTTAACTTGTGCTGCGTTCATGGTGGCAAGTCATGTAATGTTATCCACGTGTGGCTGCACTTGTAGTGTGTACAAGACAGGTGTAGCTTAACTAGTGCTTTGTACATGGTGGTAAGTCATGTCACACTATCCAGGTGTAGCTTAACCTGTGCTGCGTTCATGGTGGCAAGTCATGTAACGTTATCCACGTGTAGCTGCACTGGTAGTGTGTACAAGACAGGTGTAGCTTAACTGGTGCTGTGTACATGGTGGTAAGTCATGTCACACTATCCAGGTGTAGCTTAACTGGTAGTGTGTACAAGACATGTCACGCTATCTACGTGTAGCTGAGCTGGTGCTGTGTACATGGTGGCAAGTCATGTCACACTATCTTCGTGCACCTGGACTGGTAGTGTGTACAAGACATGTCACAGTATGTACGTGTAGCTGAGCTGGTGCTGTGCACATGATGGCAAGTCATGTCAAACTATCCAGGTGTAGCTTAACTGGTAGTGTGTACAAGACATGTCACAGTATCTACGTGTAACTTATCTTGTCCTGTGCACATGGCGTCAAGTGATGTCACACTATCCAGGTGTAGCTTAACTGGTCCTGTGTACGTAGTGGTAAGTGATGTCACACTATCCACGTGTAGCTGCACTGGTAGTGTGTACATGGTGGCAAGTCATTTCACGTTATCCAGGTGTAGCTGAACTGATGCTGTGTACATGGTGGCAAGTCATGTCACACTATCTAGGGGTAGCTTAACTGGTGGTGTGTACAAGACATGTCACACTATCCACGTGTAGCTGCACTGGTGTTGTGTACATGGTGGTAAGTCTTGTCACACTATCCAGGTGTAGCTTAACTTGTCCTGCGTTCATGGTGGCAAGTCATGTAACTTTATCCACGTGTAGCTGCACTGGTAGTGTGTACAAGACAAGTCACAGTATCTACGTGTAGCTGCACTGGTGCTGTGTCCAAGACATGTCACACTATCCAGGTATAGCTTAACTGGTGGTGTGTACAAGACATGTCACAATATCCACGTGTAGCTGCACTCGTAGTGTGTACATGGTGACAAGTCATGTCACACTATCCAGGTGTAGCTTAACTGGTAGTGTGTGCAAGACATGTCACGTTATCCACGTGTAGCTGCAAGGGTAGTGTGTACAAGACATGTCACAGTATCCAACGTGTAGCTGCACTGGTGCTGTGTACATGGTGGCAAGTCATGTGACACTATCCAGGTGTAGCTTAACTGGTGCTGTGTACATAGCTGAAAGTCATGTCACACTATCCACGTGTAGCTGCACTGGTAGTGTGTACATGGTGGCAAGTCATGTCACGTTATCCACGTGTAGCTCAACTGATGCTGTGTACATGGTGTCAAGTCATGTCACACTATCCAGGTGTAGCTTAACTGGTGGTGTGTACAAGACATGTCACACTATCCACGTGTAGCTGCACTGGTAGTGTTTACATTGTGGCAAGTCATGTCACACTATCCAGGTGTAGCTTAACGGGTATTGTGTACAAGACAAGTCACAGTATCTACTTGTAGCTGCACTGGTCCTGTGTACATGGTGGCAAGTAATGTCACACTACCCAGGTGTAGCTTAACTGGTGGTGTGTACAAGACATGTCACACTATCTACATGTGGCTGAACTAGTGCTGTGTACATTGTGGCAAGTCATGTCACACTATCTACGTGCAGCTGCACTGGTAGTGTTAACAAGACATGTCACTCTATCTACGTGTAGCTGCACTGGTGCTGTGTACATGGTAGCAAGTCATGTCACATTATCTTCGTGCACCTGGACTGGTAGTGTGTACAAGACATGTCACAGTATGTACGTGTAGCTGAGCTGGTGCTGTGCACATGATGGCAAGTCATGTCACACTATCCAGGTGTAGCTTAACTGGTAGTGTGTACAAGACATGTCACAGTATCTACGTGTAGCTGAACTGGTGCTGTGCACATGGTTGCAAGTCATGTCACGTTATCCACGTGTAGCTCAACTGATGCTGTGTACATGGTGTCAAGTCATGTCACACTATCCAGGTGTGGCTTAACTGGTGGTGTGTACAAGACATGTCACAATATCCACGTGTAGCTGCACTGGTAGTGTTTACATTGTGGCAAGTCATGTCACACTATCCAGGTGTAGCTTAACTGGAAGTGTGTACAAGACAAGTCACAGTATCTACGTGTAGCTGCACTGGTCCTGTGTACATGGTGGCAAGTCATGTCACACTTTCTCCGTGCAGCTGGACTGGTAGTGTGTACAAGACATGTAACAGTATCTACGTTTAGCTGAACTGGTGCTGTGCACATGGTGGCAAGTAATGTCACACTATCCAGGTGTAGCTTAACTGGTGGTGTGTACAAGACATGTCACACTATCTACATGTGGCTGAACTAGTGCTGTGTACATTGTGGCAAGTCATTTCACACTATCTACGTGCAGCTGCACTGGTAGTGTTAACAAGACATGTCACACTATCTACGTGTAGCTGAACTGGTGCTGTGTGCAAGGTGGCAAATCATGGCACACTTTCAAGGTGTAGCTTAACTGGTAGTGTGTACAACACATGTCACACTATCTACGTGTAGCTGCACTGGTGTTGTGTACATGGTGGTAAGTCTTGTGGCACTATCCAGGTGTAGCTTAACTTGTCCTGCGTTAATGGTGTCAAGTCATGTAACGTTATCTACGTGTAGCTGCACTGGTGGTGTGTACAAGACATGTCATAATATCCACGTGTAGCTGAACTGATGCTTTGTACATGGTGGCAAGTCATGTCACGTTATGGACGTGTAGCTGCACTGGTAGTGTGTACATGGTGGCAAGTCATGTCACGTTATCCAGGTGTAGCTGAACTGGTGCTGTGTACATGGTGGTAAGTCATGTCACACTATCCAGGTGTTGCTTAACTGGCAGTGTGTACAAGACATGTCACACTATCTACGTGTAGCTGCACTGGTAGTGTGTACATGGTCATGTCACGTTATCCACGTGTAGCTGCACGGGTAGTGTGTACAAGACACGTCACAGTATCCAACGTGTAGCTGCACTGGTGCTGTGTACATGGTGGCAAGTCATGTCACACTATCCAGGTGTAGCTTAACTGGTGCTGTGTACATAGCTGAAAGTCATGTCACACTATCCACGTGTAGCTGCACTGGTAGTGTGTACATGGTGGCAAGTCATGTCACGTTATCCACGTGTAGCTCAACTGATGCTGTGTACATGGTGTCAAGTCATGTCACACTATCCAGGTGTAGCTTAACTGGTGGTGTGTACAAGACATGTCACACTTTCCACGTGTAGCTGCACTGGTGTTGTGTACATGGTGGTAAGTCTTGTGGCACTATCCAGGTGTAGCTTAACTTGTCCTGCGTTAATGGTATCAAGTCATGTAACGTTATCTACGTGTAGCTGCACTGGTGGTGTGTACAAGACATGTCACAATATCCACGTGTAGCTGCACTGGTAGTGTGTACATGGTGGCAAGTCATGTCACGTTATCCAGGTGTAGCTGAACTGGTGCTGTGTACATGGTGGCAAGTCATGTCACACTATCCAGGTGTTGCTTAACTGGTGGTGTGTACAAGACATGTCACACTATCTACGTGTAGCTGCACTGGTAGTGTGTACATGGTGACAAGTCATGTCACACTATCCAGGTGTACCTTAACTGGTAGTGTGTGCAAGACATGTCACGTTATCCACGTGTAGCTGCACGGGTAGTGTGTACAAGACATGTCACAGTATCCAACGTGTAGCTGCACTGGTGCTGTGTACATGATGGCAAGTCATGTGACACTATCCAGGTGTACCTTAACTGGTGCTGTGTACATAGCTGAAAGTCATGTCACACTATCCACGTGTAGCTGCACTGGTAGTGTGTACATGGTGGCAAGTCATGTCACGTTATCCACGTGTAGCTCAACTGATGCTGTGTACATGGTGTCAAGTCATGTCACACTATCCAGGTGTAGCTTAACTGGTGGTGTGTACAAGACATGTCTCACTTTCCACGTGTAGCTGCACTGGTGTTGTGTACATGGTGGTAAGTCTTGTGGCACTATCCAGGTGTAGCTTAACTTGTCCTGCGTTAATGGTGTCAAGTCATGTAACGTTATCTACGTGTAGCTGCACTGGTGGTGTGTACAAGACATGTCACAATATCCACGTGTAGCTGAACTGATGCTTTGTACATGATGGCAAGTCATGTCACGTTATGGACGTGTAGCTGCACTGGTAGTGTGTACATGGTGGCAAGTCATGTCACGTTATCCAGGTGTAGCTGAACTGGTGCTGTGTACATGGTGGCAAGTCATGTCACACTATCCAGGTGTTGCTTAACTGGTGGTGTGTACAAGACATGTCACACTATCTACGTGTAGCTGCACTGGTAGTGTGTACATGGTGACAAGTCATGTCACACTATCCAGGTGTAGCTTAACTGGTAGTGTGTGCAAGACATGTCACGTTATCCACGTGTAGCTGCACGGGTAGTGTGTACAAGACATGTCACAGTATCCAACGTGTAGCTGCACTGGTGCTGTGTACATGGTGGCAAGTCATGTGACACTATCCAGGTGTAGCTTAACTGGTGCTGTGTACATAGCTGAAAGTCATGTCACACTATCCACGTGTAGCTGCACTGGTAGTGTGTACATGGTGGCAAGTCATGTCACGTTATCCACGTGTAGCTCAACTGATGCTGTGTACATGGTGTCAAGTCATGTCACACTATCCAGGTGTAGCTTAACTGGTGGTGTGTACAAGATATGTCACACTTTCCACGTGTAGCTGCACTGGTAGTGTTTACATTGTGGCAAGTCATGTCACACTATCCAGGTGTAGCTTAACGGGTAGTGTGGACAAGACAAGTCACAGTTTCTACGTGTAGCTGCACTGGTGCTGTGTACATGGTGGCAAGTCATGTCACACTTTCTCCGTGCAGCTGGACTGGTAGTGTGTACAAGACATGTAACAGTATCTACGTGTAGCTGAACTGGTGCTGTGCGCATGGTGGCAAGTAATGTCACACTATCCAGGTGTAGCTTAACTGGTGGTGTGTACAAGACATGTCACACTATCTACATGTGGCTGAACTAGTGCTGTGTACATTGTGGCAAGTCATGTCACACTATCTACGTGCAGCTGCACTGGTAGTGTTAACAAGACATGTCACTCTATCTACGTGTAGCTGAACTGGTGCTGTGTACATGATGGCAAGTCATGTCACGTTATCCACGTCTAGCTGCACGGGTGCTGTGTACATGGTGGCAAGTCATGTCACACTATCTTCCTGCACCTGGACTGGTAGTGTGTACAAGACATGTCACAGTATCTACGTGTAGCTGCACTGGTGCTGTGTACATGGTAACAAGTCATGTCACACTATCTTCGTGCACCTGGACTGGTAGTGTGTACAAGACATGTCACAGTATGTACGTGTAGCTGAGCTGGTGCTGTGCACATGATGGCAAGTCATGTCACACTATCCAGGTGTAGCTTAACTGGTAGTGTGTACAAGACATGTCACAGTATCTACGTGTAACTTATCTGGTCCTGTGCACATGGCGTCAAGTGATGTCACACTATCCAGGTGAAGCTTAACTGGTGCTGTGTAGGTAGTGGCAAGTGATGTCACACTATCCACGCGTAGCTGCACTGGTAGTGTGTACATGGTGGCAAGTCATGTCACGTTATCCAGGTGTAGCTGAACTGATGCTGTGTACATGGTGGCAAGTCATGTCACACTATCTAGGGGTAGCTTAACTGGTGGTGTGTACAAGACATGTCACACTATCCACGTGTAGCTGCACTGGTAGTGTTTACATGGTGGCAAGTCATGTCACACTATCTAGGGGTAGCTTAACTGGTGGTGTGTACAAGTCATGTCACACTATCCAGGTGTACCTTAACTGGTAGTGTGTACAAGACATGTAACACTATCTACATGTAGCTGAACTAGTGCTATGTACATTGTGGCAAGTCATGTCACACTATCTACGTGCAGCTGCACTGGTAGTGTTAACAAGACATGTCACACTATCTACGTGTCGCTGAACTGGTGCTGTGTGCAAGGTGGCAAATCATGGCACACTTTCAAGGTGTAGCTGCACTGGTAGTGTGTACAAGACAAGTCACAGTTTCTACGTGTAGCTGCACTGGTGCTGTGTCCAAGACATGTCACACTATCCAGGTATAGCTTAACTGGTGGTGTGTACAAGACATGTCACAATATCCACGTGTAGCTGAACTGATCCTTTGTACATGATGGCAAGTCATGTCACGTTATGCACGTGTAGCTGCACTGGTAGTGTGTACATGGTGGCAAGTCATGTCACGTTATCCAGGTGTAGCTTAACTGGTGCTGTGTACATGGTGGCAAGTCATGTCACACTATCCAGGTGTAGCTTAACTGGTGGTTTGTACAAGACATGTCACACTATCTACGTGTAGCTGCACTGGTAGTGTGTACATGGTGGCAATTCATGTCACACTATCCAGGGGTAGCTTAACTGGTAGTGTGTGCAAGACATGTCACGTTATCCACGTGTAGCTGCACGGGTAGTGTGTACAAGACATGTCACAGTATCCAACGTGTAGCTGCACTGGTGATGTGTACATGGTGGCAAGTGAGGTCACACTATCCAGGTGTACCTTAACTGGTGCTGTGTACAAGACATGTAACACTATCTACATGTAGCTGAACTAGTGCTATGTACATTGTGGCAAGTCATGTCACACTATCTACGTGCAGCTGCACTGGTAGTGTTAACAAGACATGTCACACTATCTACGTGTCGCTGAACTGGTGCTGTGTGCAAGGTGGCAAATCATGGCACACTTTCAAGGTGTAGCTGCACTGGTAGTGTGTACAAGACAAGTCACAGTTTCTACGTGTAGCTGCACTGGTGCTGTGTCCAAGACATGTCACACTATCCAGGTATAGCTTAACTGGTGGTGTGTACAAGACATGTCACAATATCCACGTGTAGCTGAACTGATCCTTTGTACATGATGGCAAGTCATGTCACGTTATGCACGTGTAGCTGCACTGGTAGTGTGTACATGGTGGCAAGTCATGTCACGTTATCCAGGTGTAGCTTAACTGGTGCTGTGTACATGGTGGCAAGTCATGTCACACTATCCAGGTGTAGCTTAACTGGTGGTTTGTACAAGACATGTCACACTATCTACGTGTAGCTGCACGGGTAGTGTGTACAAGACATGTCACAGTATCCAACGTGTAGCTGCACTGGTGATGTGTACATGGTGGCAAGTGAGGTCACACTATCCAGGTGTAGCTTAACTGGTGCTGTGTACATAGCTGAAAGTCATGTCACACTATCCACGTGTAGCTGCACTGATAGTGTGTACATGGTGGCAAGGCATGTCACGTTATCCACGTGTAGCTCAACTGATGCTGTGTACATGGTGTCAAGTCATGTCACACTATCCAGGTGTAGCTTAACTGGTGATGTGTACAAGACAAGTCACAGTATCTACGTGTAGCTGCACTGGTGATGTGTACATGGTGGCAAGGCATGTCACATTTTCTCCGTGCAGCTGGACTAGTAGTGTTTACATTGTTGCAAGTCATGTCACACTATCCAGGTGTAGCTTAACTGGTAGTGTGTACAAGACAAGTCACAGTATCTACGTGTAGCTGCACTGGTGATGTGTACATGGTGGCAAGTCATGTCACATTTTCTCCGTGCAGCTGGACTTGTAGTGTGTACAAGACATGTAACAGTATCTACGTGTACATGAACTGGTGCTGTGCACATGGTGGCAAGTAATGTCACACTATCCAGGTGTAGCTCAACTGGTGGTGTGTACAAGACATGTCACACTATCTACATGTGGCTGAACTAGTGCTGTGTACATTGTGGCAAGTCATGTCACACTATCTACGTGCAGCTGCACTGGTAGTGTTAACAAGACATGTCACTTTATCTACGTGTAGCTGAACTGGTGCTGTGTACATGATGGCAAGTCATGTCACGTTATCCACGTGTAGATGCCCGGGTAGTGTGTACAAGACATGTCACAGTATCTACGTGTACCTTAACTGGTGCTGTGTAAATGGTGGGAAGTCATGTCACACTATCAAGGTGTAGCTTAACTGGTGGTGTGTACAAGACATGTCACACTATCTACGTGTACCTGAGCTGGTGCTGTGTACGTGGTGGCAACTCATGTCACACTATCTACCTGCAGTAGCACTGGTAGGGTGTACAAGACATGCCACGCTATCCACGTGTACCTTAACTGGTAGTGTGTACAAGACATGTAACACTATCTACATGTAGCTGAACTAGTGCTATGTACATTGTGGCAAGTCATGTCACACTATCTACGTGCAGCTGCACTGGTAGTGTGTACAAGACATGTCACACTATCTACGTGTCGCTGAACTGGTGCTGTGTGCAAGGTGGCAAATCATGGCACACTTTCAAGGTGTAGCTGCACTGGTAGTGTGTACAAGACAAGTCACAGTTTCTACGTGTAGCTGCACTGGTGCTGTGTCCAAGAATGTCACACTATCCAGGTATAGCTTAACTGGTGGTGTGTACAAGACATGTCACAATATCCACGTGTAGCTGAACTGATGCTTTGTACATGATGGCAAGTCATGTCACGTTATGCACGTGTAGCTGCACTGGTAGTGTGTACATGGTGGCAAGTCATGTCACGTTATCCAGGTGTAGCTGAACTGGTGCTGTGTACATGGTGGCAAGTCATGTCACACTATCCAGGTGTAGCTTAACTGGTGGTTTGTACAAGACATGTCACGTTATCCACGTGTAGCTGCACGGGTAGTGTGTACAAGACATGTCACAGTATCCAACGTGTAGCTGCACTGGTGATGTGTACATGGTGGCAAGTGAGGTCACACTATCCAGGTGTAGCTTAACTGGTGCTGTGTACATAGCTGAAAGTCATGTCACACTATCCACGTGTACCTTAACTGGTAGTGTGTACAAGACATGTAACACTATCTACATGTAGCTGAACTGGTGCTGTGTACATGGTGGCAAATCATGTCACATTATCCAGGTGTAGCTTAACTGGTGGTGTGTACTAGACATGTCACACTATCCACGTGAAGTGGAACTCGTACTGTGTGCTGTGTACGAAGCATGTCACGCTATCTACGTGTAGATAAACTGTTGCTGTGTACTGTGTACAAAACTTGTAACACTATCTACGTGCAGATAAACCGGTGCTGTGTACGTGACAGCAAGGCACGTGACACTATCCAGGTGTAGTTGAACTGGTGCCATGTACATGGTAGCATGGCGTGTCACACAAGTAGGTGAACTAGTGCTGTGTACTTTGTACAAGGCATGCCAAAATATCCACGTGTAGCTGAATTTGAACTGTGTAGAAGGCATGTCACACAATCCTTGTGTAGCTGCACTGGTAGTGTGTACAAGGCATGTCATAATATCCACGTGTAGCTGAACCTGTGCTATGTACATTGTAACAAGGCATGGTAAACTATCGTCGTGTAGCTGAACTTGAACTGTGTAGAAGGCATGTCACACTATCCAGTGTAGCTGAACTGGTGCTTTTGACATGGTAGGAAAGCTTGTCACACTATATCCACGTGTTGAGTATTGTGTTCAAGGCTTGTCACACTATCTATGGGTTGCTGAACTGGTACTTTGTAGAAGGCATGTCACACAACCCACGGGTATCTGAACTGGTCATCTGTACTTTGTAGAAGGAATGTAACACTATCTACGTGTAGCTGAACTGGTACTGTTCACAAGGCATGTGACACTTTCCAAGTGTAGCTGAACTGGGTGCTGTTCACAAGGCATGTGACACTATCTACGTGTAGCTGAACTGGTACTGTTCACAAGGCATGTGACACTTTCCAAGTGTAGCTGAACTGGTACTGTGCAGAATGCATGTGACACTATCTACGTGTAGCTGAACTGGCACTGTTCACAAGGCATGTGACACTATTCAAGTGTAGCTGAACTGGTACTGTGCACAAAGTACATTTCAGCAAGGCATGTCATACAAACCACGTGTAGCTGAACTGGTGTTTTGTTCTTTGTTCAAGGCTTGTCACACTATCCACGTGTAGCTGAACTGATACTGTGTAGAAGGCATGTCACACTACCCACGTGTAGCTGAACTGGTGCTTTTGACATGGTAGCAAGGCATGTCACTCTATCCACGTGAAGCTGAACTGGTGCTTTTGACATGGTAGCAAGGCATGTCACACTATCCACGTGTAGCTGAACTGGTGCTTTTGAGATGGTAGCAAGGCATGTCACACTATCCACGTGTAGCTGAACTGGTGCTTTTGAGATGGTAGCAAGGCATGTCACACTATCCACGTGTAGCTGAACTGGTGCTGGGATCATAGGAGCAAGACATGTCATACTATCCACGTGTTGCTGAACTGGTGATGTGTACATTGTGCAAGGAATGTAACACTATCTACGTGTTGCTGAACTGGTGATGTGTACTTTGTGCAAGGCATGTAACACTATCTACGTGTTGCTGATCTGGTTTTGTGCACAAGGCATGTGACACTATCCACGTGTAGCTGAACTGGTGTTGTGTACTGTGTACAAGGCTTGTCACACTATCAACGTGTAGCTGAACTGGTGTTGTGTACTGTGTACAAGGCTTGTCACACTATCCACGTGTAGCTGAACTTGTGTTGTGTACTGTGTACAAGGCTTCTCACTCTATCCACGTGTAGCTGAAATGGTTCTGTTTAGAAGGCTTCACACTATAAAAGTGTAGTTGAACATGGTGCTGTGTGCAAGTGTATGACGTATGACACACTATCCACGTAAACCCGAACTGTTGCTGTGTATTGTGTACAATGCATGTCACACTATCTACGTGTAGCTGATCTGGTGCTGTGTACTGTGTACATGGCATGTCACACTATCTATGTGTAGCTCAACTGGTGCTGTGTACTGTGTACATGGCATGTCACACTATCTATGTGTAGCTCAACTGGTGCTGTGTACTGTGTACATGGCATGTCACACTAACTACGTGTAGCTGAACTGGTGCTGTTTAGATGGTAGCAAGGCATGTCATACTATCCACGTGTGGCTGAACTGGTGCTTTTGACATGGTAGCAAGGCATGTCACACTATCCACGTGTAGCTGAACTGGTGCTTTTGAGATGGTAGCAAGGCATGTCACACTATCCACGTGTAGCTGAACTGGTGCTGGGATCATAGGAGCAAGACTGGCATACTATCCACGTGTTGCTGAACTGGTGATGTGTACATTGTGCAAGGAATGTAACACTATCTGCGTGTTGCTGAACTGGTGATGTGTACTTTGTGCAAGGAATGTAACACTATCTACATGTTGCTGAACTGGTGATGTGTACTTTGTGCAAGGCATGTAACACTATCTACGTGTTGCTGATCTGGTTTTGTGCACAAGGCATGTGACACTATCCACGTGTAACTGAACTGGTGTTGTGTACTGTGTACAAGGCTTGTCACACTATCCACGTGTAGCTGAACTGGTGTTGTGTACTGTGTACAAGGCTTGTCACACTATCCACGTGTAGCTGAACTGGTGTTGTGTACTGTGTACAAGGCTTCTCACTCTATCCACGTGTAGCTGAAATGGTTCTGTTTAGAAGGCTTCACACTATAAAAGTGTAGTTGAACATGGTGCTGTGTGCAAGTGTATGACGTATGACACACTATCCACGTAAACCCGAACTGTTGCTGTGTATTGTGTACAATGCATGTCACACTATCTACGTGTAGCTGATCTGGTGCTGTGTACTGTGTACATGGCATGTCACACTATCTATGTGTAGCTCAACTGGTGCTGTGTACTGTGTACATTGCATGTCACACTAACTACGTGTAGCTGAACTGGTGCTGTGTAGATGGTAGCAAGGCATGTCATACTATCCACGTGTAGCTGAACTGGTGCTGTGTACTGTGTACATGGCATGTCACACTATCCACGTGTAGCTGAACTGGTGTTGTGTACTTAGTACAAGGCTTGTCACACTATCCTCGTGTAGCTGAACTGGTGTTGTGTAATGTGTACAAGGCTTGTCACACTATCAACGTGTAGCTAAACTAGTACTGTGTAGAAGGCATGTCACACTATAAAAGTGTAGCTGGACTGGTTTTGTGAACTGTGTTCAAGGCATGTCACACTATCCACGTGTAGCTGAACTGTTGTGGTGTACTGTGTACAATGAATGTCACACTATCAACGTGTAGCTGAAGTGGTACTGTGTTCAAGGCATTTCACAGTATCCACGTGTATTTGACCTGGTGCTGTGTGCAAGTGTATGAGGTATGTCACACTATCCACCTGAACCTGATCTTGTGCTGTGTACTGTTTGCAATACATGTCACACTATCCACGTGTAGCTGAACTGTTGTGGTGTACTGTGTACAATGCATGTCACACTATCAACGTGTAGCTGAAGTACTGTGTTCAAGGCATTTCACACTATCCGCGTGTAGCTGAACTGGTGTTGTGTACTAAGTACAAGGCTTGTCACACTATCCACGTGTATCTGAACTGGTGTTGTGTACTGTGTACACGGCTTGTCACACTATCCACGTGTAGCTGAACTGGTGTTGTGTACTAAGTACAAGGCTTGTCACACTAACAACGTGTAGCTAAACTAGCACAGTGTAGAAGGCATGTCACACTATAAAAGTGTAGCTGGACTGGTTTTTGTGAAATGTGTTCAAGGCATGTCACACTATCCACGTGTAGCTGAACTGGTGTTGTGTACTGTGTACAAGGCTTGTCACACTATCCACGTGTAGCTGAACTGGTGTTGTGTACTAAGAACAAGGCTTGTCACACTAGCAACGTGTAGCTAAACTAGTACTGTGTAGAAGGCATGTCACACTATAAAAGTGTAGCTGGACTGGTTTTGTGAACTGTGTTCAAGGCATGTCACACTATCCACGTGTAGCTGAACTGTTGTGGTGTACTGTGTACAAGGCTTGTCACACTAACAACGTGTAGCTAAACTAGTACTGTGTAGAAGGCATGTCACACTATAAAAGTGTAGCTGGACTGGTTTTGTGAAATGTGTTCAAGGCATGTCACACTATCCACGTGTAGCTGAACTGGTGTTGTGTACTGTGTACAAGGCTTGTCACACTATCAACGTGTAGCTAAACTAGTACTGTGTAGAAGGCATGTCACACTATAAAAGTGTAGCTGGACTGGTTTTGTAAACTGTGTTCAAGGCATGTCACACTATCCACGTGTAGCTGAACTGTTGTGGTGTACTGTGTACAATGCATGTCACACTATCAACGTGTAGCTGAAGTGGTACTGTGTTCAAGGCATTTCACAGTATCCACGTGTAGTTGACCTGGTGCTGTGTACTGTGTACATGGCATGTCACACTATCCACGTGTAGCTGAACTGGTGTTGTGTACTGTGTACATGGCATGTCACGCTATCTACGTGTAGCTGAACTGGTGCTGTGTACTGTGTACATGGCATATCACACTGTCCACGTGAAGTTGAACTGCTGCTGTGTAGATGGTAACAAGGCATGTCACACTATCCGCGTGTAGCTCACAGGTTCTGTGTACTTGGTAGCAAGGCATGTCACACTATCCACGTGTAGCTGAACCGCTGCTGTGTACATGGTAGCAAGGCATGTCACACTGTCTACATGTAGCTGAGCTGGTGTTGTGTAAGTTGGTGTTTTCACTTCATGTTAATCGTTTCCATGCTGCGAAACTGGCTCTTGTTGGTTCATAAGCGTATTGTGTTACGATGTCTTGATGGGTCATGGGAACTTTTTCGGAATCAGAGAATGTATCGAATGTCCTCTCACCATAAACTGTTACTTAATATCTTTTGCAATGAGACTAGACAGGGACCCAAGTTAAATTGGCATCAATTATGTCCCAGCGCGCGACACCTTCATTACCCTCTCGGTAACATCGCTGCCACCAGTGGAGAGTTTTGACTGGTGGCAGCGATAGTATAGAGAGCTCCGGAATGGGCTATCGCTTTGAGGAGCCTGAGGAGACTTTCCATGTGAGAAGAATGAATATTTAATTTCAAACACTGATATTAACTTATTCTAAACTTGCGTTTCGTTTCACATAATAAAGAAAGTGTTTCTTTGCGCATACACTTCCCTTTAAGTTATTTTCATCTCCGGCTGCCTCACTACAAAACTACCAACTTCACATTATTTTGCTTCCAGGTTCCTCCAAGAAATATCGCTGATATGTGTTTCTACGTTACTTGGTGAAATTTCTAAACACCATACTGCATGTGAATTTAACTTTTGCTATCTCACGATAGCGCTTCCTTACACACACACACACACACACACACACACACACACACACACACACACACACACACACACACACACACACACACACACACAGAGAAAATAATCCCAACACACTGCTCTGCTATTGTTAAATTAGTCGAGTGCACTTTTACTTCACAAACAAACTTCACTAAACTTCGCTTTCACTCGGTCAGATACCATAGACAGTTCACGAGTTTCGTAAAAATTGTATCTAACGAGAATGAGTGTGGTATTTTATATATTACCCACGTTGAATATATATTTAAGTTTAAATGTATAACAACTTTCGTTCGTTGACAGACCAAAATGATACCGGTTGCAAAATATGGTTACGCATGAATATTGATATATGCCCAGATATGGGCATTGTTGACATTTCTATGCATACGCATTGACAACATGCGCCTGCACTTGTGTTTGCAATATAACAGCACCGACGCTCAAGAACCTTTTGGAAGAACTATGGTAATTCAAGCACCATGTTGTTAGTACTCAGGACACCTATAAGAAAATTTGAAAAGTCACATTAGCGCCGCGCTTTGAATAGCTGACCAAAAGCTAGTCGGTCACTCGCACTGCCGGGGTCCCGTCAGTGCATTCAGAATGGTTCGGTTTCCTTGATCTATCAGCTGAATTTACATCATGTCCGTACCAGTCAGGAAGAGGAAAATCAGAGTGGTCGTCAAAGACATTCAATGTTTACTGTACCACCTTATACTGAAGACGTCAAAATCAACAGTCTCATGTCACAGGAACTCGATGATAGCGTGTATAGCATAATATTTTCGTAAGGAAAAAATCACACCAATCTATATAAAAATAGACAATGAGTGACACCCGCCATCCATTCGTCACTACTCGCCCCTTTCCGTAACCTGCTAGAAGACTCGTCCCCCTATCGATGAAGGTTATGTGCGAAAATACGACAAACCAAATCGAATGTGCGTTTGATTACAAGTTGTTCATCAAAGAATCCCTCAGAAATAATTTTTGATTTAACATATGTCTTGCATCTAAAAATATACTCAAGACACAGTTAAATGTCTTCAATCATGCTGTATAATTCCGCATGTCCAGATGTGCTTTAAATTGCATCTAAAATATATATAATACATCAATATGGGGAAATATATGTGAACCATTACGCAACGAGTTGACGATTGTTTTAGGTATGCCCGTTTGCGCTAAGACGGAACCCGGTCGCAAAAATGGATATGAGAGGGACACGATTCGCTATTCGGCTTGTCCCGGAATAACACGAGTTGGTCACGAATGCTTGGCTCTTATTCAAGATTTCGCACTTGGTTCGAATCATAGCCCATTATCGCATGTAATATGAATGTCAATTATTTCAACCGACTGGAACTTGCTAAAAAAACCATAGGCTGCACAATCGTGTTCATTTGTCACCTTACCTCGTATTTATTTTAAAACCACCATCAAATGTCAGCTCTATGCTGCGCCACTGAGGTAAACAAGAAAAAGGTGGCCGGAAATTACGGCGCTACACGGGCTTGAACTCCTCAAACACTTCTACACCGAAACGTCGCACTAATTGTAATAAAGAAGTTGTTCATCCATAGAACTTGTTTTACTTCATCACACCAACTTCTAAATGCCACTGAAAGAACTTCTGATTGGTTAAAATGTGTATCAAATATTAGCACATAGTGAAGGGAGGGAAATTCCAGACCGTCAGTGATAATCCTTGTCAACCCCAACATTTTGCAAGCAGGCTTTCCATTGACGTTTTTGAATTTCCCTCCCTTCACTGTGTGCTAATATTTATATCCACTATTTTTTAATCAATAAGAAACGTTTGGCGAGTTCAAGCCTGTGTAGCGCCGTAATTTCTGGCCACCTTTTTCTTGTTTACCTCGGCGGCGAAGCTTAGGGTTGAGATTTGATGGTTGTTTTAAAATAAATAATAAGGTGACCACAGATGAACACGATTGTGTTGCCTATAGTTTGTTTAGCAAGTTCCAATAGGTTGAAATAAGTGACATTCATATTTCATGCGATAATGAGCTATGATTCGAACCGAGTGCGAAATCTTGAATAAGAACCAAGATGGCGTGTGTCACTCCTTGTCTATATGTATATAAGAGGGGTGTGATTATTTCTATACGACTATAGTATGTTCTACACGCTATCATCGAGTTCCGGTGTCTCAAGTCTGCTTGCATGTCAGTGACAGCTTCGAACGAAGGGCAAGGTCTACTCACAGCGTTTTACGCTAGAGATAGGGAATATTATTGTTCACATTTGGGATATTCTGGGCCACATAATTAGAAGTCAGGCACACTTCTATGGAGTTTTCGAATGATTTGTATCGGAAATGTTCACTTTGCTTGATCTGGTCCTACAGTCTAGCGACGTGTAGGTCTAGTAAGTAAGTCTAGATATCTGTCCAGATAGTTCAACTGACTTCATTTCACCACGCTTATACGTTTACGTTAAATCAAATTGAAAGTTGCGAAAGTGGTCGGGTGCGTCATGCTCATGGGGACCCTTGATCTATTGATCGGTAGCTGTAGAATTGTAAATAGATATAGCTCGTTTATATGTCTGTAGAAGCTCTTTGCATAACTTATAAAGATTGCAAACCGAATTTCATGCGTGTGACTATCTTGTTTGGTTTAATAAAGTGTTTGTAAATATCTCTCGCTTTTATGAGATTGCTTCAGTTCTGCCTTGTAGTTGCAAAATAAATGATGTCTCGCGATTTTTTAGAATGAAAAAAGTAGTCCCGCTGTGAAAGAGGTCACGGTTATTCAATCTAACGAATAAAACGAGGTCAACCTTGTACGACACACGTGTGATGTACGGATTTAGTATCTTACCACCTGTATCATCACCACGTAGGTAATAAATATAGAATACTGAACTCGCTCCCGTGTAAAACCAATTTCCTGAAGCCAGTGAATAGTTCAGGTTTCTGACGAGCAAAAGCGTCTCAGATACCAGATTTTTTTACGAGTTAATACCATACAACGGCCCACCTTTAGAATTCAGGGGTACGTCCCACAAAGTTATCGTAACTCCCGTACTTTTAGTAATACATCTAGATACTGTCAGAGCTATTACCATCAGGATAGTCCGCTGCATCAGGAATAGATATATCATCATCATCTTCAGAGTCCTCATCACTGCTTGTATCCACTAATCTAGCTATGTCTACCAGTTGCTGTGGTCCGTCTCTGTCATGCCACAGAGGCTCCATTACCATCAATGGGAGCTGGAATAACAAGATATGCAATGTGTGTCCTCTTCCAAACGCCAACCGGACATTGACCCTCCTAATGTGTTGCTCAACGCAATTTCGACAGGAAGGTAGGGTTCCCATATCTACATTGCGAGTGGGGCCAGGGAGATCATCTTTTGCACACAACTTATTGATTCTGAGGCAGCGTAGAGAAATTTACAAAAGCTGCAGTAAAATGTCTTTTTCTAACTGAAGAGACCCTGTCAAGGAACATTATATAGTGTCCACAATACTATACCTCTGACTTGTTCTATCACAGCATGAACGAGCAGATTTTAATTGACAAGTTTGTGCATGTCACAAGCACCCTGAACCTTTTCCCCAGGTCCCCAGACTGCACGCACGCACATCTGGATGACGACCATTGCAGGTTGTTTCAGGCCTGGATGTCTGTTGGCGATATCCCATGTTTTGTATGGGTGAATGTCCGGATGAATTACTTCTCTTCACATCTGTTACTATTGTCCTCATTCGTGACCAACTCGTGTTATTCCAGGACAAGCCGAATAGCGACTCGTGCCCCTCTCATATCCATTTTTGCTACCGGGTTCCGTCTTAGCGCAAACGGGCATACCTAAAACAATTGTCAACTCGTTGCGTTATGGTTCACATATATTTCCCCATATATTATATATATTTTAGATGCAATTTAAAGCACATCAGGACATGCGGAATTATACAGCATGATTGAAGACATTTAACTGTGTCTTGGGTATATTTTTAGATGCAAGACATATGTAAAATCAAAAATTATTTCTGAGGGATTCTTTAATGAACAACTTGAAATCAAACGCGCATTCTGATTGGTTTGTCGTATTTTCGCACATAACCTTCATCGATAGGGGGACGAGTCTTCTTGCGGGTTACGGAAAGGGGCGAGTGGTGACGAATGTATTGTCCTTTATAATGGGAAGAGGACCGCCTGCGTGGTCTGGTGGTAGAGCGTCCGCCCAAAGAGCGGAAGGTTCGGGTTTCGATCCCCGGCCACGTCATACCAAAAGACGTTAAAAGATCGTACTTGTTGTTACCCACCCTGGAGCTCGGTATTAAGGAGCTTAAACAAGGAGTGGTCGGCTCGGAGTCAGTATACTGCGTCTGAGTGGGGTATTCCTGTTAAACTGTGGCATGGTATCTCAGTGGGCTTGCATTATAAATCGGCATCAGTCCGAACTAGTACAAACACACACACACAAACACAAACACACACACACGCACGCACGCACGCGCACGCACGTCGCTATATAAGTGCAATATTCTTGGACGCGACGTTAAAACCCCATTTGACCTCACCTATTATGGGGAGAATATATATAACGATTCAGATAATGACACGCACGTAAGTATTGTTTATTATTGTATGATTTGATTTTAAAACGTATTTACCTCGGTAAAAATGAAAACTGGCATATTTAATGATAGTGCACAATAAGAAGTGTTACCTTCATTCTTTTAAAGGTTATTATCGTGGAATTAAAGCAAACCTACTCGGTCTGCATGAAAGCCGATTGAAGTTATTGTCAGTAGACTCCGCTAGTATATACAAAATAGCAACAATTAGTGACAGGAGTGACAGGTTTATTTGTTTTGCAATTTATTTGCAATGAGTCTCAGTTTTAAAGTAGAGCTCCGAATCAGATTTTAGATTTTGTAAGAACTTTATAATTAGAGTGGACGATTAATAAATAGCAGACACAAGAGAGTAAGTCTATTATTGAAACATATAAAACATGTATATATTCCTAAACCTCTTTGGTTTGTGGTGTTTTCAATTAGAAATTTGAATCAGGGACAGATTTAGGAATAAATACTTGGGATGACACTTCCCAAACGAATATAAGCTAGTCAGGGGAATCAGGGGAACGTCACCAAAAATAATGCACATATTTGAAGAGGATCGTGGAATAATTAACATGTTAGAATAAGATTTAAGATAATAAGGTCAGTGGGGTGTTGAAACGAGCAAGAAAAAATACTTTTAATATAGAAAAGACAGCAAAAGAAATCCCGACAAATTGGGCTTTGAACCAGCATTGATAGTTCTAAATTGGCACTTTTCGTGGCTGTTGTTTCCCTTTAATTAGTATATTCTCTATTTGTTTCTTTTAATATTTTGTGCTTTAGCTGGCTAAGGAAGGGTGGTAACTCCTTCTTGGGTTAACATGTTCACTGCAACTTGGGCTCTATGTGGCCTTACATTATCGTTTTGGTAAACAAAGCTCGGACCAACCTAATTAACCATAGGAGCAACGAGTCTCAATGTTGACCTGTCAAGTAAACACGGTTGTGTATAGTGTCTGTCCGCTCCCACGCTCCCTCCTCGAGTTCCAGGATGATTTTCCTGGCACACCTCTCACGTCTCCGTCCATCTTAAACAAGGTGTTTATCTTAAATAAAAACGGGTAAACATGTCTCGATCCAACTGACATACAGGCCATGTCTGCCATGTTCTGCAATGCCAATGATACTCTTGATGTAGCCTTCTCTCTCGACCGCCCCCTTTTGAAAACCAAATGTTGTATGGTGTCGACAGTTAAATTATCAGAGAGAGTATTTTGATATTTTGAACCCCTCCCTTTAAAAAACTGCTAAATCCGCCCTTTCCAGGCATCAGTTCTCACCCTATATGTATCCGATGGACGCATTCAGTATTCGTGCAAATGCTGTTTCGCGCTAACAGTTGGTTCATCTTTGCACGTGTGTAATGAACTAAGGGGTGCCAGCCCTTGGTTCTGTTTTACGAGAATATCGAATTGACCCACTTTTCTCTTTCGTTACAATCAAGCGGTGGGGTTCCTATATTTGCGCTTCGTATATAAAGCTCGTTTTGGAGCAGTGAAGTGTGAGGCTTCCAGTAACTTTTGCCCCTGCTTTGGCTGTTAGCATTAGAAAATGTTCATGTGGCGAGATAGTGGTCTGATGACCTGGGTGAAGGAAGTTCTTAAGTTCCTAAAACTACTATGAGAAACCAAGAACAAAAATATGCCAATGACTAATGTGTTTTAAAGTATACTAGCAAAGAAGAAACGCATAGCAGATGAAAAAAACCTTTCGAATATAACAGTATATATCATAGATGAATATAAATAGTATAAATACATGTATATCTATAACCACTTGTTTCATTTTGCTAATAACGAGTTTGGATCCTTTGTCAATGTGTTTGCATCTCCATTACGCAAGCATATCAATTGTTTGCCAGAAACATCATTAATGTAAGATGAGGCAGGATTTGTAAGTGCCCTAATTGTACGTGCACCATGCACTCCTTTTGCAATAATACCGCAGGGACTGGCTACTTTAACTATATTATACTCTTTAACAATCAAGGGGATACTCGGAAATAACTGAATTTTGCCAAAATTGTAAGAGATATTATGATATAGCTTCTAGTAATAATTGAATGACTACAATGAACAGAATGGGAACACATTACAACCGGTCGTTATACATTATGACAGTGATGTTGTGACCGCCAACGATCTTGAAGAACGATAGGGCAAGATGTGAATTTTACAAAAGTGACGTTTTTGGATCAGTAGTGCTTAATACCGCCCCACAATTTGTCAAACATTCATTCACTCGACGAGGCACACTGTGAATGAATCTCCCAATGGCTATTTGAAGAGTCTGCCTCATTCCTCTTAAAGCACCTGGCCAAGTTAAGCCGACGTGGTCGGCGGCCTATGACTTTGACGCACCCGTAATCAAGTCCCAGACGATTTGTTGGTCATGGATTTCAACGGGTGTTGTGCTGCTGATGTTTAGCATGGGTGTTGTCGGCGTTTGAAAAACTGGAAAAAAAAACAGTTTTGAGGTTGTGTACTCCACATACGTCTGTTGACGTCACGTATACCTGTGACGCCATGAACAGGGTGGATCGTCAACATTTTGAGTTTGCTGGTACTCGTTTCATAATTCATGCACGCTGACGTCTGCCAGTTTCCAGTATGTCAATAGTCCGTAGACGCTCCGCTGCATCGTTAGCTCATACACAAACAATGAATGAAATCAAGTAAATCACTATTGTATGATAAGAAGAAATAACTAAGATAATGTAACTGATGTGGATTTTGTTGCGTTCTGCAAAGCTGTTATTACAGAACATCCAGTAAATAGCATGAATTGTCATGTGTGTAACGATGAGGGTGTTGACAGTTTGTTAAATCAAGATATAACGGCTAAAGAGGTTTCAGAAGCCATAGATTACCTCAAATATGGTAAAGCAGCTGGTCCTGATGGTATTTTACCAGAGATGATAAAGTATGGCAGTGATGTTTTAATTCCACATCTTCTAGTTCTTTTTAACAACATTCTATGCAGAGGTAGTTTGCCAGATCAATGGTCTAAAAGTATTATCTTCCCTCTCCATAAGAAAGGTAATGTTCATGTTGTTAACAATTATAGAGGCATTTCCTTGATGGATATTTGTGGTAAGGTTTTTACCCAGGTTTTGAATAATAGATTAAAGCATTTTGTTAAGTTATATGATAAACTCCCGGAATGTCAGGCTGGCTTCCGAAAAGGATATTCCACAGTGGATAACATGTTTATTCTTCAATCATTAGTGCAGAAATATTTGTCTAAGTCAAAAGGAAGATTTTACTGTATGTTCATAGACTTTCAGAAAGCTTTCGACTCTATTAACAGGGATCTTCTTTGGTTTGTTCTGCATTCAAAAGGAATTCATGGGAAACTATTTACGATCATACAGGACATTTATTCTAAAACTCTCGCTTGTGTTAAAATTTCAAAGAGTAGCATCTCAGATTATTTTAACAGTCTCAGTGGTGTGCGACAAGGGTGCGTTTTAAGTCCTCTTTTGTTTTCGTTATTCATAAACCAGTTGGAAGAGGACATCCAGCAGTGTGGTGGTAGAGGGATATTTGTTCACGAGGATTTACTGGAATTGGTTCTTCTCTTATATGCGGATGACTTGTGTATTTTTGCAGATTCAGTTCTTGAACTACAGAAGAAGATTGATGTTTTACACAAATTTTGTAACAAATGGGGTCTAAAAGTTAACATGGATAAAACTGATATCTTAGTTTTTCGTAATGGTGGTAAGTTACGAGAAATGGAAACTGGGGCGTATGCCTGTCAAGGTTTCTACATATTACAGTTATTTGGGTATTATATTTTCAAACAGGCTGTGTTGGTCGAAAACAGTTCAGACATTAGTTTTGAAAGCAAGTAAAGCTTTAATTCCTATAAAACAGCTTAGTTATAAACTTCGAAATATCGCTCCCAAAGTGTTGTTTAAAATGTTCGACTCTCAGATTAAACCTATTATTTTATATGGTTCAGAGATTTGGGGGGTTCATAAATGGTTGTTTCTCGAACGTTTCCAAGCAAAGTTTTGTAAATTTGTTTTGGGTATCGGTTCCAAATCTACAAATGGTGCAGTGCTCGGAGAGTGTGGTCGATACGGTATTTATATTGATTCTTACAAAGATGTTTAAGATACTGGTTTAAGCTTCTTAATATGTCTCGAGAGATTTCCAAAACGGGTTTACGATATGTTAGTTAGGTTTGATGCCGTTGGTAGGAATACATGGGTTTCGGCTATTAAGAATATGTTATATTCTCATGGCTTCGGACATGTGTGGGAATTTCAAGGTGCTGGTGATCCTGAATATTTTATAAGTGAGTTTATACTGAGGGTTAAGGACTGTCATGCACAAACATGGTATTCTGAATTGTCTGGATGCTCGAAATTAGAACTGTATTCATTATTTAAGACATCATTATCACTTGAACCGTATCTATTAAATGTATTATCAAAAGAAAAGCGACGTATGCTTACCCTTTTACGTATTGGAGAACTGGGAATTATGCATAACACAGGAAGGAGGGATGGCATCGATAAGACACTCAGGTTTTGTCCATTGTGCAAGTTAAGGGCAGTTGAAAATGAAATTCATTTCATTCTTGTTTGCCCTATTTATGAAGATATTCGCTCAAAATATTTCCCATATTTAGACTTCATTACTGGTAATAATCGTAAAGACACACTGGTTAGAATGTTAAACTCTTCTGATGTAAACCGCCTTGAGAACTTAGCCAATTATGTTAAAAATGCTATCTGTCTTCGTTCTTCTTACCTGTAAATATTATTTCATGCAGCACTTGATGTGAAACTAATTTGTATATATCTGTACGTGGGCCTGAGGCCTCATTACCGAATAAACTGATTGATTGAAGAAATATAGGATATGTGTTTTGGTGTTAAGTTTTACAGACATAACTGTAAAGGATGTTTGTGGTCAAAACTTCTATTCTAATAGTTGCTATTAACATTTATATTTCATGATCTCCTATTTGTTTTAAGAATTTATTAAGAAGCACAAACGAGTATGCCTTGACTATTACGCAATAATGCGATTGGACATTTGGAGACTAGTGAGTCACCATCGGCTGAATTGAATCATGTCCCAGAGCACCATTGCGACCTTTTGACATCGTGTTCAACAACATAGAACAAAACGTGATCAGCCTCGTTCTGGTAGACCACATTTAACGACGTAACAGGTTTACAACCGTATCATGTAACACATCCGAAGTACCTGGGCTGCGTATACTCGGAAGGTCGCATGTTTACAGACGGCGTAATGAACGACATGCCCTTAAATGCTCGGAAGAATTTGACTGTTGTGGTGTTGGCGGCCATATCCCACCCTAGGAGAACGGATCTTGTTCACGTTCAAGGTAATCTCACAGCACAAGGTTACTGCGATTAAATCATCGGACCTCAAGTCATTCCATTCATGAACAGTCAAAACGTCAACTACCAACAAGACAATACCCGACCACATACGGCTAGACTGACATCTTGGCTCAGAACCAGATCCAGGTCCTCCACTGGCCACTCCGGTCACCATATCATCCTATCTAACATTTGTGGGACAAACTCGACAGATGCGTTTGGCAACATCAATCCCGAACCTCAGACCTTCCAGGTTTGTTCTTGACCCTGCAAGAGGAATATCAGAACATTTCAAGACCTGCCATCCAGAATCTGATTCAGTCTATGGGAAGGCCATGCCCAGCCAGAATTGACTGAATCGTTACTGAGTTCGTATGACCTTGACATTACTATTCAAGTTTAAGTTATTGTCTCCCTTTTACCCTTGACTGCTGTTCGCATTTCGAACATAAATACTTCATGTCACCTATGTGATTCTGTTTTTGAGTAGTATATTGAATGACATTGAATTTTATACGGACGTAAGCTGAATTCCATCACAATGGATAATTTAAACTGTCAATCATATAAGTACCAAATGAGTGAAATAATTAACAGGAAGGAAATTAATGTCCATTTGCGTTCCTCCGCAAATTTTGATCAGTTATGTAAACTCTGCTTACTTTTAATTCAAAGTATGTTTTCACATAAAAGTCATCAAAATTACTAAATTACTTTGGTTTGAATTTGGTTTGAATATAAAATATATATATCAAATACAGCCTGTCTGTGTGGCCAATGAGACAGGCCTTAGACCCATACAAAGGCGACACGAAGACACCCATAAAATAATATCATGTTACAAAAACGTTGTTTAAGGTCACTTGCGATTGGACGCGGGGTTCAATGAATATAACACAAACCTGAATGATATTACCATAAAATAAAGCATATTAACCTCCATCTAATTGATTTGTATGTAATCTAAAATTCTGTATTGGTGATAATATTGATTTCTGTTTCATCACGGCAAACATTGAAAATAAAGAATATTTCCTGCTTGGCTGGTTGATTGATAGTTTTACTGTTTAGATTAATATAATACGTTATATATGCCATTGCAGGAATATTGTTAGGGTGGGGTGGGATTTAGACATATTGGACCTTCTTCGTGTTGTGAAACAAAGAATTATGCATAAAAGATTATCGCAAATGTTTACTGGAATAGTGCACGAGGAAAGACAAGGTATTGATTTAATTAATTCGTTTGTTAGCAAAAAGCAAATATCCGGCCATTACAAATGCACTGACAGTTTGTTAATAACAAAACATGCAGTGAGCATTCAACAGCCAGCTTGATTCTAACAAAACTGCTGTCATTGGTGCTGTCATGGGGGTCATGTCTATCATAAATGTTCGATATTTATTTGATATGACCAAACGCCACAATGAGGAATGAGTAGTTTCATGGCCAAGGGCAAACAATAGCGTTGTGATCAGTATCGCTGAGATGTTGAAGATTCTAATCAATCATTATGGTGTAATATGACGTCAGTTGGCTGTTCTGGTTCAGTACCGGCTAAAGACACTCACATATTAATGCCATTGATGCAATTATCGACTGGCTTCTCCTGTTAGTGTGTGTTCATTGTTATCGACATATGAAGGTAGATGTTGACACGATGGAATACACGAGTCACCAGGGAGACTTTTGTCGCTGTATTGATCCTGCACAGGCAAACCGGGACTCATCGGTAAGACAGGAATAAATACAGCAAGTCTCCATGAAACATCACAAAACACTAATATCGTAAATGATTCGGGCCTAGGACACGTTTTAAACACTCGGACAGCCCTTGATTGTCACATATCCCCCAACAAGGAGGTTAAAGTCCCAGTTCATTGTATTTGACAGTTTAACATTAGTACTGTGTGTGTATAACTGTGCAGGTTTTGTGATTCACAGTCTTTTAGTCAAAATGTAAAACAAATTGTGAAATTCCATGCAAGGTTCTCGTTATAGACAGAATGCATGACAATAGAGAGGTTATCATCTAAAGAGTACTAAAACGAGAAAACATTTTTGTAAGTTATAATAGGTCCAGGATCAAAGATTAATTGGTTTAGCATATTCCGTTCAATTAATCTTCTACTCAGGAAAATATTTAAGAACTTGAAAGGCTGTAAAATATATTTATTTAACCATTACAGCGGAACGTCACTTTTATGTCCCCGTGTTTATATACCTTGCAATTATCCAACGAGATTGCTTGGTGTCTGGTATAAAAGAGATACCGGCCACGGAACCTGCTGAATTCCGACTTTATAAATGTTGAATTTCTATACCTTTTGCAAATAACCAAGAAATTAATGTTAATAATAATGCCAAATGCCAAACACGCAAGCGTATTCTAACATGCCATATGCCGTGATTTTCGAATTAAACATTCATTAATACTACTGTTTCAAACCCGAGGAAGGTCTGATCCTTTCAAGCCAGGGCCCATCCCACTCAGTTTATGCATTGGAAATTCTTAAACACTTTGTTTCAAACATTTGTATAAAAAAACTATAATTTTAATAATCTTGTATGTGAATTCCAATCTAATAGTGTAAAACAAAACTCTTTCAGGCACCGTAAGAAAGAGTGACATGTTTTCATTGAATGTTTGTAGCTACCTAGTGCCTAGTACTTACACTACTACTTACGTAATGCAGCATCGAATTAGGGTACGAAACATGCCCACGTGGACAAATCTCAATCACGATTTATGTACATCAAATGATACAAAAGACCAGTTTGTTTTGTGACAAAACATGAACATTTTGCTATGTATGAGGGCTGGTCAAATATGTCTAAGGTAGACTAACTTTCAACTATGGGCCATAACAAACTGAACTAGTCAATGTAGTACATTGTTTGAGTAGTTCATTGCAAGTGTATTTGGTCTGTTAAGGCCAGCTGTATTTTAGTGACAGTCAGATGAACTTGATAGGGGTCCAAATGGACACAGAAATGGAAAAGAATGAGGACCGAGCAGTCATCAAGTTTTCGACTTTAGAGAAAAGTACTCCCCAAGAAATTCATGACCGCATGTCACAAGTGTATGGGGATAAGTGCCCTAGCTATTCAACTGTCAAACGCTGGGCAGCTATGTTTAAGGCTGGGAGAACAAGCCTTGATGATGACCCTATGTCTGGACGTCCCTTAACTTCCATTAATAAAGATTCAATCAAGGAGATAGAACGACTTTTACTCTCAGATAGACGTATTACCTTGGTTGAACTTGAGGAAGACACAGGTCTAAGTCATGGATCCATTGAAACTATTATTCATGAAATTTTACAGATGAATACGATATCTGCACGTTTTGTGCCAAAGTTTCTAAATTCTGATCTTTAGGAAAAAAGAACTGACATTGACAGAGATAATTTAGAGCTAATGAGAAGGATTTCGTCAAATTCAAAAAGAGATTAGTAATGGGTGATGAAACATGGGTCTACCACTATGATCCCGGGTCAAAATGTCAATCCATGGAATGGCACCATCCACTACACAGGCACCAAAGAAATTCAAGTCTTCAGTGAAGAAATTATGGCCTCTGTATTCTGGGATGCAAAAGGTGTGGTCTTGTTGATTACTTAGAAAGTCAAAAGACAATTACCGGTGACTACTATGCTAATTTGCTTCATCGCCTTGGAGATTCTATCAAAGAAAAGCAGCGAGGAATGCTGACTGCTGGAGTTCTACTATTTCATGACAACGCCTCTTCTCACACCTCTCGACTTGCAAATGCTGCTGTGTGACAATGTTGGTTCGAAGAGCTTCTTCACCCTCCATACTCGCCAGACCTGGCACCAAGTGATTTCCACCTGTTTCCTGAACTGAAAGATCACCTTCGTGGAAAGCGCCATGACGACAACAAGGATAGGGTTAGGTTTTGAAAAATTCATTAAAAAAAATGGAAAATTAAAATTAAAAACAACTTTTTTCTTTTGACTGCACCCCTCCATATGACACAGATTATATGTACTAAGTTTGAGATGAATCCACTGAATAGTTTAAGAGAAATCGCGCGGACAAAGTTTTCGGACGGACGTTAGGGTTTGAAAAATTCATAAAAAAATGGAAAATTAATAAAAACAATTTTTTTTCTTTTGACTGCACCCCTTCATATGACACAGATTATATGTACTAAGTGTGAGATGAATCCCCTGAATAGTTTAATAGAAATCGCGTGGACAAAGTTTTGTCGGGGGTATAAAAACACTTTCACAATTGTTGGTTTTGTTTGTTAGGCTTAGAACTTTTTGACAAACCCTCGTACATGTGCTTCCGGTGTCATTCGATTTCGCACTCTACTGTGACCCACCACGACACTGTGACACCTGGATTAAATGAGGAAAAGGAGTCACATGCTGCGTTCAACCAAACAGCAAATCTTTCACACATGGGAGGCATTTCACAGAATCAATAAGAACAAGACTATTTAAGTCCTTGGCTGAACAGATTCATTTGAATATTGGGATAAACAAATTATACGCACATACGCCATACAGGCTCTGTGTAAACAAAGGGTCAGATGTTGTCCATGATTTGCATCCATGTTCAGATGAAGTAACTGCCACTAGACTCTTTTTGCACATGTCTAATGCTGCCAGGGTCATGACAGGGTTTTGATTCGAACAGTTGATACTGATGTCATTGTCCTAGCCATTGCATTGTTTGACAAAATAGAAGTGTCTCACCTAGTGAAAGCTTTTGAAACTGGCAAACAATTCAGATATTTGGCTGTTCATGTCCTTACCGGATTCTATGGACCGGAGAAAGCCTGTTCATTTCGAGCTGTACTTGCTGTGACAAGACATCTTTCTTGGCAAACAAACAAAAAAACAGCGTGGGAAACACCAAATGTCTATGATAAAGCAACAGAGGCTTTCAATCTCATAGGGCATGTACCAACCAAACAGGATGTGATGAACATGGTGCCAGTCATTCAGCGTTTTGTGGTATTATGAATGATTGGGCCAGTATCTGCACAAGGGATGGCGATGTACGCAAAGACGTATTTACTAAGAAAGGTAGAGCAATTTGATTCCATTCCTCCTGCATCAGCTGCTTTGTACCAACATGTCAAAAGAGATACATTTCATTCCTCCATGGCGGCCATATTTGATTTGTGTCAAATCATGTCAATACAAAAACAGAAATCTTATCAATACTAAAACTCCCATTAGATATGTGTATCTTACTCACACATGAAGGGACAGGTCAGCCGAAATTGCTAAGCAACAACAAGGAAGTGTAATTATCAGCATGGCTAGAGTAAGAAGAGTCGAGTATATCACGTCTCAGAGAGGGACACATCATGTACTTCTGGATGGTCTGCTGGACGGGAATGTAGTCAGAGAGACATGTACTCGCTGGCGATGCATGATCAACAACTGGATTGACTATGATGGCAAATATCTACTGTCGCTATGGAACCACCATAGGACCACATACAAACAATTACTTCGAAGGCTTTCACTGTGGGAAATGCTGTTGGACATTTCCTGAAGTTGGCTTAAGAAACGTGTGACCTTTGACCATTTTCTTATATGTAAACTTATGAAATGAAAATGTTTTAAACCTAAATATAACCTAAATAATGAATGTGTTTATGTATTGATGACATATTATGAGTACATTTTCTTAATATGTATTTACGACATATATGTACATATAGATTCTTAATATACTGGGAACATTATTAAGGGAACCCCCAAATTTATGCAGACATGATATGTAAAAAAAATACTTGTAATTCAATCTTCATTGTGAAGTCAATATCTGGTCAATGCCCACTGAGCATTGATGTAGGCATGATAGCTTCTGGGCATACTGGAAATCGCAGGATTGTCTCCCTTGGTATCCTTCGCCATACTTCCTGTAAGACTTGCCCTAGCTGTTGCAAATTCTGGGAATGCTGACGTCGGCTGTGAACTCTTCGTCCCGAACATTCCAAATGTGTTCAATCTGTGACATGTCTGGAGATCTGACTGGCCTGGGCAATGTTGTGACACCTTATTGTCCCAGATAGTCGACTGCAAAACGAGCTCTTGGATGACGTGCCTTGTCATCCTGGAACTCAAAGTTCTGACCTACGCACTTCTTGTGCAGAAATGAATGTGTTCCGCTAACGCAGTTGTGGGTAGATAACGATCCTGCCTGAGAGTTGTCTTTCTAGGCCGTTGTCTACCCACCCTCTTCTTAACCCCATCCGTTTCCCGATATCGTTCTATTAGTCGGGCTATCACGCTTTTAAATTTACCAAAATGTCTGACAAATGCATTCTGTGAATGGCAAGTTTCAATCATAACTACTGAGCGCAATGTTTCCTTTTCCGTTATGAACACTTTTGGAGGGATCTTCCTTCGATGTACCCGATCAATGAACCCCGTGGTGGTAACGTTTATTGGTACATGCAAGTAACCAGGATGTGTCACCGTGGACGGCATGTTTTACGTGTACAACGTGCTATTTTGCTGTCCACGGTCAGTAAGTATCTCATGCTACAAAGCTGGTCATTTCATTCTTACAGCTAAAATGACAGGGGTTAAATATTGTTTCATGTGTCATATAAAATCTGACAAATTACATAATTGAATATGGATTAATATGTGAAGGAATCAGTGCTCTTTCTGTTTTCTGACACCAACCGTTGGACCAAACCAGTTATATATAGGTAACAGCTTGGGGATTATCTGTGCATTAGGCGATATAGTTGAGTGTTTTAAGCTGTCTGACTGATGGGACATCTGATTAATGAGAGGACATCCAAATGTTTTTATGCATGTATTTCACTACATATCGCATCTAAATCGGGTATCAGTCTCGGTGATAGGTCGGCTGAAATACATACATACTCACACTTGCTTATTAAGGTAATGTAATACATACATACTCATATTTGATTATCAAGATAATGTAATACATACATACTCATATTTGCTTATCAAGGTAATGTAATACTAACATACTCACATTTGCTTATCAAGATAATGTAATACATACATACCTACTCATATTTGCCTATCAAGATAATGTAATACATACATACCTACTCACATTTGCTTATCAAGATAATGTAAAACATACATACTCACATTTGCTTATCAAGATAATGTAATACATACATACCTACTCACATTTGCTTATCAAGATAATGTAATACATACATACCTACTCACATTTGCTTATCAAGATAATGTAATACATACATACTCACATTTGCTTATCAAGATAATGTAATACATACATACTCACATTTGCTTATCAAGATAATGTAATACATACATACCTACTCACATTTGCTTATCAAGATAATGTAACACATACATACTCACATTTGCTTATCAAGATAATATAATACATACATACTCACATTTGCTTATCAAGATAATGTAATACATACATACTCACATTTGCTTATCAAGATAATGTAATACATACATACTCACATTTGCTTATTAAGATAATGTAATACATACATACCTACTCACATTTGCTTATCAAGATAATGTAATACATACATACTCACATTTGCTTATCAAGATAATGTAATACATACATACCTACTCACATTTGCTTATCAAGATAATGTAATACATACATACCTACTCACATTTGCTTATCAAGATAATGTAACACATACATACTCACATTTGATTATCAAGATAATGTAATACATACATACTCACATTTGCTTATCAAGATAATGTAATACATACATACTCACATTTGCTTATTAAGATAATGTAATACATACATACCTACTCACATTTGCTTATCAAGATAATGTTATACATACATACCTACTCACATTTGCTTATCAAGATAATGTAATACATACATACCTACTCACATTTGCTTATCAAGATAATGTAATACATACATACCTACTCACATTTGCTTATCAAGATAATGTAACACATACATACTCACATTTGATTATCAAGATAATGTAATACATACATACTCACATTTGCTTATCAAGATAATGTAATACATACATACTCACATTTGATTATTAAGATAATGTAATACATACATACCTACTCACATTTGCTTATCAAGATAATGTAATACATACATACCTACTCACATTTGCTTATCAAGATAATGTAATACATACATACCTACTCACATTTGCTTATCAAGATAATGTAATACATACATACCTACTCACATTTGCTTATCAAGATAATGTAACACATACATACTCACATTTGATTATCAAGATAATGTAATACATACATACTCACATTTGCTTATCAAGATAATGTAATACATACATACTCACATTTGCTTATCAAGATAATGTAATACATACATACTCACATTTGCTTATTAAGATAATGTAATACATACATACCTACTCACATTTGCTTATCAAGATAATGTAATACATACATATCTACTCACATTTGCTTATCAAGATAATGTAATACATACCTACTCACATTTGCTTATCAAGATAATGTAATACATACATACTCACATTTGTTTATCAAGATAATGTAATACATACATACCTACTCACATTTGCTTATCAAGATAATGTAATACATACATACCTACTCACATTTGCTTATCAAGATAATGTAATACATACATACTCACATTTGCTTATCAAGATAATGTAATACATACATACTCACATTTGCTTATCAAGATAATGTAATACATACATACCTACTCACATTTGCTTATCAAGATAATGTAACACATACATACTCACATTTGCTTATCAAGATAATATAATACATACATACTCACATTTGCTTATCAAGATAATGTAATACATACATACTCACATTTGCTTATCAAGATAATGTAATACATACATACTCACATTTGCTTATTAAGATAATGTAATACATACATACCTACTCACATTTGCTTATCAAGATAATGTAATACATACATACTCACATTTGCTTATCAAGATAATGTAATACATACATACCTACTCACATTTGCTTATCAAGATAATGTAATACATACATACCTACTCACATTTGCTTATCAAGATAATGTAACACATACATACTCACATTTGATTATCAAGATAATGTAATACATACATACTCACATTTGCTTATCAAGATAATGTAATACATACATACTCACATTTGCTTATTAAGATAATGTAATACATACATACCTACTCACATTTGCTTATCAAGATAATGTAATACATACATACCTACTCACATTTGCTTATCAAGATAATGTAATACATACATACCTACTCACATTTGCTTATCAAGATAATGTAATACATACATACCTACTCACATTTGCTTATCAAGATAATGTAACACATACATACTCACATTTGATTATCAAGATAATGTAATACATACATACTCACATTTGCTTATCAAGATAATGTAATACATACATACTCACATTTGCTTATTAAGATAATGTAATACATACATACCTACTCACATTTGCTTATCAAGATAATGTAATACATACATACCTACTCACATTTGCTTATCAAGATAATGTAATACATACATACCTACTCACATTTGCTTATCAAGATAATGTAATACATACATACCTACTCACATTTGCTTATCAAGATAATGTAACACATACATACTCACATTTGATTATCAAGATAATGTAATACATACATACTCACATTTGCTTATCAAGATAATGTAATACATACATACTCACATTTGCTTATCAAGATAATGTAATACATACATACTCACATTTGCTTATTAAGATAATGTAATACATACATACCTACTCACATTTGCTTATCAAGATAATGTAATACATACATACCTACTCACATTTGCTTATCAAGATAATGTAATACATACATACTCACATTTGTTTATCAAGATAATGTAATACATACACACATACATACATACTCACATTTGCTTATCAAGATAATGTAATACATACATACCTACTCATATTTGCTTATCAAGATAATGTAATACATACATACCTTCTCACATTTGCTTATCAAGATAATGTAATACATACATACTCACATTTGCTTATCAAGATAACGTAATACATACATACCTACTCACATTTGCTTATCAAGATAATGTAATACATACATACTCACATTTGATTATCAAGATAATGTAATACATACCTACTCACATTTGCTTATCAAGATAATGTAATACATACATTCTCACATTTGCTTATCAAGATAATGCAATACATACCTACTCACATTTGCTTATCAAGATAATGCAATACATACATACTCACATTTGCTTATCAAGATAATGTAATACATACATACTCACATTTGCTTATCAAGATAATGTTACCTATTAGAAACACACACCCTTCTCATTTCATCTTTGATTAATTATAGCAAAACAGTGCTGTTATAGGGATTTTGGTAGACGATGTCAGTGATGAGACTAATTTAAATGATTTAAATTCAGTCAACCTATCGGTGTACCCACCTTATGGTTACAATACTTTCAGGTTCGGCGGATTTTACTGGCTTTCTCTTTCAGTTCACTAGTCACAGGAATGACTTCAAAGGGATCAAGAGTTCCCTTGACAAGCCTTCGTAGTGAACCAAATTGAAGATGTGATCATAAAGCCACATTATCTCCATATCAAAAAGCGAAAGAACAAGCATGTGCATATATTAGATCTCAACACATATGAGCATATATATAAAAGTGATCTTTAGGTGTATTAGCATTAGCTTTACTCAGTTTCATATATATATATATATTATATGTCGAGTTTCATATATCATCTTCAGTATTCTTCCGAAACGTCATTTGTTATAACTGAAAGAGAAATCAATGGAATACGGTCGCTGTATATGCCACCAGCCTGTGTTCTACATCGATTAGGTCGTACAAAATACCACGGTAAGGCTAACCGACAAGCGGAGCGAGGCTCGCACCATCGATCCAACACCAATGTCTACTTATTTGGTTTAAACTCGTGAATTTTAACACTTGATGAGTCAAGTGATGGCAGCAACAACAACTGTTTAAGCTTTCAATAACGCGATGTACCTTCAAGGATATGTTGTTTGTTAGCTCTCCCGATCAGTACACCTATCTGAAAATGTTGGTACTGTTGAAACTTGTTTCGACAAAAACCATTTTCCGAGATAAAGCATCAACTAACTTAGCTCACAATGTATTCTTAGAGTTAATCACTTCACTAATACGCCTTTATCAAATACACTTTCATAGCAGTATAATCACTACAATAAGGGATAGAGCTGCCGGTGTCGGGTGCATGCTTATAGGAAACGAACCGTCAAGGCACCTGTCCATTTTCAAGTTAGGTATACATGTGTGTTGTTATTTGATCCTGATATGTATTCAATGATTACATAGAGAAATATGTCAACGTTCCATTCGATTTACATACTCTTCTTTCTTTACATAAGGCAACATATACTCGTCGCAAGACTGATTTGATCCAATAGCCTCGTCCACAGGGACTGTGTTGGGCAGAAAGGGTTAATGGTAGGCAAGAAAACATTGAACGCGCGACTGAGAGACAGGTCGGTCTTTGTCGACATAGGACGTGAAGCTATCTCCATACACCAGTCGGAAAACATAAAACCGTAAGTCGACCATATCGGAACTATTTAAAATATTTACATCTTCATTGTTACATGCCCACCATAATGTTTCCATTGTTTTATTGATATGAAGTGACTTTCGGGGATGTGCGTTATTATAGTCAGTAACTGCTAAAGCTTGCTGAAGTAAGGTCTAACCGATTGGTATTAGAAAAGATGGTTACTATGAAGATTCAACTTCGAATTGTGGGTAAGATTTTCAATGATACCTTGAGGACAAAATTAGGCGACTCTGGCAGTATTGCGAAAATATACCTACAGGGTGACTGAATTAACTAACTGAGTCTTGTGTACGTTTCTGTGTGCCTTGTGATATAAAATGCCCAGATTTCTGTTATCACACGATAAGCGATAACTTTTCAGACTGTCTAAAAATGTTTTCTGTTTTAAAATGGCTGACAAGCTTATTGACACGACATTGCATGTGTCAACGACAAATGTCAGATTCTTTCCCAGGTGTAAGTTAACTAAACTGTAGGTATCCCAGGGAAAATTGACGAAACTATAGGTATCCCAGGGAAAGCTGACTAAACTGTAGAAATCACCGTGCAAGCTTACTAAAGTGTAGATATTCCAGGAAAAATTTAACTAAACTTTAGGTATTTTTCAGGAAAACTTGACTAAACTGATGATATCACAGGAAAACCGCCTAAACTGTAGGTGTCCCACGGATGCTTGGCTAAAATGTAGGTATGCCAGGTGAATCTGACACAACTGTAGGTATGCCGGGGAAACTTGACTTAACTGTAGATATCCTAGGGACACTTGACTAAAATGTAGGTATCCCAGGGACACTTGACTAAACTGTAGGTATTCCAGGGACACTTGACTAAACTGTAGATATCCCAGGTGAACATGACTAAACTGTAGGTATCCGAGGGACACTTGAACAAACTGTAGGTATTCCAGGGACACTTTTCTTAACTGTAGATATCCCCGGGACTCTTGACTTAACTGTAGATATCCCAGGTGAACGTGACTAAACTGTAGATATCCCAGGGACACCTGACTTAACTGTAGATATCCCAGGTGAACGTGACTAAACTGTAGATATCCTAGTGAAATTTGACTAAACTGTAGGTATCCCAGGGAAAGCTGACTAAACTATAGGTATCCCACGTGAACGTGACTAAACTGTAGGTATCCCAGGGACACTTGACTAAACTGTAGGTATGCCAGGGACACTTGACTGAACTGTAGGTATCCCAGGGACACTTGACTGAACTGTAGGTATCCCAGGGACACTTGACTAAACTGTAGGTATCCCAGGGAAAGTTAACTAAACTGTAGGTATCCCAAGTGAACGTGACAAAACTGTAGGTATCCCAGGGACACTTGACTAAACTGTAGATATGCCTTGGACACTTGACTAAACTGTAGATATCCCAGGGACCCTTGACTAAACTGTAGATATCCCAGGGACTCTTGACTTAACTGTAGATATCCCAAGTGAACGTGACTAAACTGTAGATATCCCAGGGACACCTGACTTAACTGTAGATATCCCAGGTGAACGTGACTAAACTGTAGATATCCTAGTGAAATTTGACTAAACTGTAGGTATCCCAGGGAAAGCTGACTAAACTGTAGGTATCCCACGTGAACGTGACTAAACTGTAGATATCCCAGGGAAACGTGACTAAACTGTAGATATCCCAGGGACACTTGACTAAACTGTAGGTATCCCAGGTGAACGTGACTAAGCTGAAGATATCCCACGTGAACTTGACTAAACTGTAGGTATCCCAGGGAAAGTTGACTAAACTGTTGGTATCCCACGTGAACGTGACTAAACTGTAGGTATCCCAGGGACACTTGACTAAAGTGTAGATATGCCTGTGAAACATAACTTAACTGTAGGTATCCCAGGGAAACTTGACTAAACTGTAGCTATGCCAGGGAAACTTGACTAAATTGTAGATATGCAAGGGACAATTGACTAAACTGTAGATATGCCAGGGACACTTGACTAAACTGTAGATATCCCAGGAAAACATGACTTGACTTTAGGTCTCCTAGGGAGACTTGACTAAACGGTAGAAATCCCAGGAAAACATGACTTAACTGTAGGTATCCCACGTGAACTTGACTAAACTGTAGGTATCCCAGGGAAACATGACTAACCTGTAGGTATGCCTGGGACACTTGACTAAACTGTAGGTATCCCAGGGACACTTGACTAAACTGTAGGTATGCCAGGTGAACCTGTCTTAAGTGTGGCTCTCCCAGGAAGAGTTGTTTAAATT
The DNA here is from genome assembly GCF_023055435.1 of Haliotis rufescens. Classification (NCBI taxonomy): domain Eukaryota; kingdom Metazoa; phylum Mollusca; class Gastropoda; order Lepetellida; family Haliotidae; genus Haliotis; species Haliotis rufescens. The sequence continues at coordinate 3,562,967 of NW_025964383.1, forward strand.
GGAAAGCTGACTTAACTGAAGTCATGAAAGGAAAAATCAACGATGCTTTAGGGATCTCAGGGACACCTGACTAAACTGAAGGTATCAAATGGAAAGCTAAACTGTAATCATCCCTGTGGTAAGCTGATTGTACTGTAGATAACCCATGGTAGAGTGGACCATGCTGTGGATTGTTTGGCAATTACGTAGGTAATGTGGGTTAACCCTATGCTTTCCGGGGGAAAATGGCAAAACTGTTGGTATTCCGGGGTATCCCGAGAAAAGTGTGATGGTAGGTTGTTCCTGATGACAAAACAGAGTGTTCTTGGGGAACGTAATGTGGGTATCATGAGGGAAACTTATAAAGTTAAAGATATAGTGGGAATAAACTCGCAATACTGTAGTCAAGGGATACCTTTAAAGTGAAACAACTGACAGAAAAGATAAGTGGGCCTCCTGCAAACATTACTCCCATCGATCACATTTAGAACCTTCCGAAACGCCTTGAGTCGAGTGGTCGGATCCTGGAATCATATTCCGAGACTGCATTTGTATTGGAATAATGGAACAGAGCAATACTTGCCTACCTGAAAAAAACCCTCAGCAGTAAAAGATGAACGATACCACCTTTGATGCGAAAACACTACACCTTTGATATTTTCACATTTTCAGAATGTTTGTTTGGTGTCTCATACATCGTACGTTAAATCAGACCTACAAATTGTAGAAAGATAGCTCAGTATTTAACCCACTTGGTTTAATCACATTTTCCATAAAGCGTTTTGGAGGGTATGTGTCGTACGGTAACCGCTGGTCTTCGGTAAACGATGACATTGTCCGACCACCACACCCAAAATAACAACTATAAAGCGTATTTTATTAATCATTGTCCAAGTGAGTATGTCGATTGTCGCCTCATTATACTCCAATTGTAGGCTATTATTTTGAATGTATAACAACCGACATATTCGGGCAACAGTTGTGCGGAGAGTATGTCGATAAGGAGAAGTGGTCGTCTTAGTTCTGTGCCATTTTCCCGCTTCACTCATCTGACGATAGAACATATGTTTACACGACGTTGTAGGCGCAAACATGCAACAAGATGGATACCGTTGAAGGTGGAGTAATAGTATGACTAGCAATGTACATTTTCCCGCATCACCACAAGTCCATACCACGATTGCCAGAGAGGTACAGCAACATTATCTTTCATTTCTCCTGTCAACGGTACAATGACTCCCCATAACCTATCGAGGGGTTGAGCATCAGGTACCCTATATAGAAAGGGAGTTACCACATGCAAAATACGGTATGGATACAGCAGGACATAAGGCCAAGACACATGTCTTTAAGTTCTGTCTCTGTGGTTTCGATCGCTCGCGAGACCGTTCATGTTTCCATTTCAAGTTAGCAATGCGCACTAACGCAATATCTGCAACTTAGTTTAAACTTTTAAAAATAAAGTCTTGAGTTGGGAAATAAAACCAGAGCTATTTAGAGGGGCGGTTACTAGTTCGTGAAAGCCATCCTGTCTCCTTCGACTGCCGAGGTCAGATGGAATGCCACGTGTTATCGACGGGACTCCAATTTTACGGCCGTCTTTGTCGCACGTGCAAAACATGACACGTTATGTGAGATGGTGACGTGAAATGTGTTTGACCGGTTTGTTGGAGAACGGAATATTTTCCCGGCGTTATTCGCTTCCCGATCCGTACCTCGAACCATCTCGTAATACACTTGTAATTCCAGGAGAGAACTAACAGTTCATCAATTGCAGTATGAGTTGGAGGTCAATGCTGTTTTCCAAATGCACCAAAAGCTGACACTGCTTGCTCTACCAAATATATTGGTCAACAAACCAGACGTTCTGTCATCTTTCGGTGAAGGTGTAACGCCTGCACCGAATTCGTGAGGGAACACTTGATCGGAGACAAGAGTGATTTAAGTTGCCGCACCTCGCTGTGCAGAGCTGCGGAATCTATACTCATTGCCGAGCCTTATAATAAGCCTTATTTCAGTATGGTAGTGCTGACATAGTCATACGTTGAACCAAATCACAGAGAGAAATAATCGTCTGGCTTATGTTTTCCGGATCACTTTTTTGTTCACAAAATGTCATTTCGCATAGTATAAACATATGAAATATAGCTTAAAATGGGACATGAACTGTCACATATCGATTCCTGTGAAATAACGATTTTCTCTGCATCAATATCATCTATTATGTAAAACGCTGACACTGATAGAACGAACTGAATCGTTTTCGTCTTGGCATCAAGAGTTAAGTTTGTTTTGTTTAATGCTTAGCAACGCCCATCCTGAACAAAGTACAATTCCCCTGCGGGAAAACGTCATTGTGTATGCACGTTTGTAGTGAATATATCCATATAATATCATGTAGGCACCCTGCTGGAAAGCAGCTCTACATATTAAGAGTAGGGTGCAGATGTGCACTGTTTTAGAGACAAGGCATTTGTGAAATCATCAATGACACAATAGCATGGATTGACCCATGGTCATCACAATGAGCGGCCCAGGCTTTAGTTGGCAACCGTATCAGACGCCTCACACAATATATGACGCTTATTGTAGGCGCCTAGATTCCTTTGTCAATCACCTAGGACAAGAACTTTGTTGCATGTAGGATCAAGGAACTGCCGCTGCAGGTATCTTTAAGATAATAAAGAATAGGCTCTCCTTCTTTCATAACCAATCGACTAATGTTATATGTCTTAAGGGACCAAATCGGATCGGTTGCGCGACGTAGGCCTCCTTCGAGTTCACCGGGCTGGTATAAATATCTTACGCTTACTCTATCCGGAAGTTTTTGTTCTTTGCCTCTCCTCGGTGATGAAGATTCGGAAGTCACAGATTTCATTTTAATCGCATCGGATGGTTTCTTCCCGATTAATCTCGTTACTTTATTATTCAGCGCAGATACAACAGCTGATAATCGTGTCACCCATTCGATTGATCTTAATCGTTCCGATTTCATTTCGATCCCATACTGATAGCCAAACAAACGTTCCGCTAATGTCTGGTTAAATCTTTGGGAGTGTGCTGATGGCATTGAACTGTTTAACTCTAATGTCAGGAGTACGTTGAAACATTACATATTGTCTTTGATACGCAGTCTATAGTTCAAGTAGGTAATTTCCCGTTTCATAAAATGAAGAATATTCAAAGAAGAAAACAACTCAACATATATATTTTTCGTGTTTTTTTCAATGGTGGAAGCTCTCACTGACGACACAACAACACTTTTGCTACGATATGCACACAAAAATTATGAACTATTGAGGTAAAGATTACAATTATTAACCTATTTTTCACACAAAATTAATATACAATAGATAATTTATCTGTTACCAACCAAACTTATGAAAAACATCTGCTTTCTAAAGCACATTTATATATACTCAACAACAAAAGTTCCTGTGACACCAATATTCTAGTGTAATTTTCAAACAAGTAAAGTTTGGTTTTCAATATTGTTGTACATGTATGGAATCAAGTCACAAAAATCGCAACTGCTACAGAAAAGCATGCATTCCATGCAAAAGTTGACGTTTATGCAAGCCCCATGCATTTCACTACCCAAGAATGGGTATAAAAACATGTGAGTTAACGGGATTCCATATGCATTGTTTAGCATCGTGCTGACAACAACCACTCAGAAAAACAACAAAATTACGCAATTATTCAACATTACGAAATGCCACGCCTGTCCGAAAATGAGCGTCTGCGAGCCATTGGTAAGCTTGAAGCAGGATCGAGTCAACGTGATGTTGCAAGACAATTTAACATCCACAGAAACACCATTTGGTGTTTATAACAACGTTGGCAACAGACGAATGCAGTCAGAGACCATCCTCGGAGGGCAGTTCACGCGTAACCAATAATCGACAAGACAACTGGATTCGAACAACACACCTACGAAATCGATTCCAGCCAGCAACAGTGATTGCAAGAAGCATACCTGGCCTTCGACGAATATCTTCACAAACCGTACATCGTCGCCTCAGATGTGCAGGGATTGTCGCCAGAAGACCCGCCAGACATCCCATTTTGACAGGAAACCACCGCCAAGCACGTCTACAGTGGTGCAGACAGCGTCTACACTGAACGGCCATGCAGTGGGGACAAATTCTAGTCACTGACGAGTCCAGTTTTCACCTCAGCCACAGCGATGGACGGATTCGAGTGTACCGACGTCGAGGTGAATCATTGTGTCATGGAAGAAGATCGGTTCGGGGGCGGCAGCGTAATGGTATGGAATGGGATTACAGCAAGACAGAGGACCCGTTTGATAGTGGTAGAGGGAAATCTCAATGGACAGCGCTACCGCGACGAGATCATCGGCCCTGTTGTTCTACCGTTTTTGCATCGTCATGACCCAGGCATTACCTTTCAACATGACAACGCCCGGCCTCATATTGCTCGACTTGTTGAGGATTCTTGTCATCCCCTGGCCGGCTCGCTCCCCTGATCTCTCACCAATCGAGCACATGTGGGATGAGATGGATCGGCGCCTTCGACGTCAACCACGTGTTCCACAGACACTCAAGGAACTTCGAAACATGCTCCAGCAGATATGGACAGATATCCCACAGGACTTTGTGCGACGCCTGGTCCATTCCATGAGACGAAGATGTGTTGCTTGCATCGCAACCAGAGGTGGACATACACGCTATTGATTTGTAAATTGACATTTTGGCATATTCATGTTTCTCATGAAATCACGCATTTTCTGAAGTCAGTATGGCAAATTACACCATTTGAACACTTACAAACCGAAATTGTTTCAGATTTGGTAAAAAACATAACTTTGCATTAAATCTTATTCCATGTCTCAGGAACTTTTGTTGTGTTTGGAATTAGGCAGATATTTCGAATATCGAATTTCCTGCATTGATATGTGAATTGTTTTTGCGGAGATACAACGGATTCGAAAAGCAGGCTGCGCTGAAAGTTTCTAACAGTTTGTTTCTCGTTAAGAAACATGTGTTCAACTCTTTAGAGTTGTTGATGCTGTCTAATGATTGGTTTCAATAACAAAATATGAAAGATGCATGCAATCGTGTCCTTCTTGTATTTCAAACGAAGTCACAGTTCAATTCCAGAAATAGTTCAAAATATGGTTCGTACAGAGTTTAAAGTGTATTAGAGGCGGACATTATTCCAAATTGTGTGAAGACATTTAAGCTAGGGCTAACATGGTAAATGAAGGAATAACTATTGAAAGATGAATAACATTCTCTGTTACTTGTCCTTACTACGAGGTAAACATTTCCCACGGCATGAAATATGTTGTTTCAACACGTGTTCATGCCACTGCTCCCATATAATGTCCAATTGTTTCATGTAAATTTTCATTATTTGCATACCATGCTTTGTAACTGAGAAAAGTTTTGTAAGCAATAAATACCCACATTGTTGTCGAAATAGAATGTGTTTTAAAAAGATAGCTAACTTCTTGGTGTTACCAGTGTTCCTTGGTCAGTGACCATTAGTACATTAAGGTATATGGCTAATTTGACACAATTACCGGTATGAAAACCGTATTATATCAGGCTTCATCACAAACATTAAAAACGTAACCTTTCAACACGACAATAATAGATATTGAATTCAACATGACCTTGATCTTTGTTATTTTCCGTGTGTTCATATTGGACACGCATCCACTGTTGCCCTGTTTTCATAATGTTTTCATAAGGTCGGCACATAATAAGTGTGCAGTAAATGTACATGTACATGTACACGTTTCTTGTTTTGAGGAGCGTGTGTTTACATGGAATTGATATAAACATTAAAGAAAAAATAAACAGCCATACAAATAAATATAATGAACGTTAGACGCCTCTTCTAAGGAAATATGTACACACTGCAGGTTTAGTTATTCACATTGTATCTATCACGGACATAAATGTATCTTTGAAAACAATATAAGTTTACCATTTGAGTGGTGTCAATTTTTATGTAACATATGTTCAAGCCTGTCACTAAATTATCAAAATATATATTTAGAACCTTTTTTATCAAATGTTTTCAATATGTATCTGTTGTTGCTGATAGTGAGACGGCATTGGTACAACAGCCATCTCACTATAGCCATTTCGTGAATCGTAATTTTGTGAACACTATCCAACACTTTCACTTCAGCTTTCGTGTTCACACAAATGTTCAGTCATACTAAATAAGGTTAAGTAAAATGGGGTATCACGTCGCGTTCAGGATTTTTACACGGTGTCGTATTTGTTATGGGTTTGAGAAAATTAAACTAAGCGGCAAAAGAAAGTATAGGTTGGCAATTTGTAATTTTCCTAAAAACAGCGATAACTAGTGGAAAGTGGGTATTGGGAATATGACTGCCCAGGAACAGGTACCAAAAAACACCTCACCCGAACGGCGCCACCTTTGACGGCGCTCGTTCGGTGACAAAAAAATGGTGAAACAGGTTTCCCGCCTATGGCATAAACTGCACGTGCATGTTAGCTGTATCAATGCGTTCGTCTGCAGGGTATAACCACACTTGATGAAACACACAAACAAATGCCACGACTGTCACAGGAGTAGAGAGAGAGAGCCATCGGTATGGCCGAAATGGGGGCAACACAGGTCCAAATTGCCAGGAGGTTTGGTTGTACACCATTGACAGTAGCCAGGCTGATTCAACGGTACAGGCAGACAGGGGGGACACAGGACAGGCCTTGAACCGGACGACCCCGAGTGACAACACCACTGGAAGACGGTCAGATACGGCTCATTCACCTGCGAAACAGATTCGTAACGGCGCCGGCGACGGCAGCAACAGCGTTGGGACATCCCACTAGCCAACGTACAGTACTACGACGACTTCGTGCTGCTGGAATCCGAGCGTATCGTCCTTTCCGAGGAATGGTACTGACTGCTCAACATCGACGCCTGAGACTGCGATGGGCGAGGCAGTGCTGTTTACTGTTGAAAGTCGGTTTAACTTGTTTCGAAATGACGGCAGAGGACGAGTTTATCGACGCAGAGGGGAACGTTTGGCTCCGGCGTGTATTCGAGAGGTCCATCCATTCGGTGGGGGAGGTGTCATGGTGTGGGGCGGTATTTGTGGAGATCAGAAGACTGATTTGGTGATTATTCAGGGAAACCTGAACGCTGTGCAGTACAGAGACAAAGTGTTGCAGCCAGTTGTGCTTCCGTTCCTACAAAACCAACAGCAGGGGACATTGTTTCAACACGGCAATGCCAGGCCCCATACTACAAGACTGACTCGGAACTTTCTAAACCAGCAGAACGTTGACGTTTTGCCCTGGCCTGCCCACTCACCCGATATGAATGCTATTGAACATCTGTGGGACCATCTTGACAGACAGATTAGAGCACGCCATCAGCCTCCCGTCAACAGACAAGAATTGCAGCAGGCCCTGAGCGACGAGTGGCAACGGATTCCAGTCAACGTCATCAGGAGACTGACGTCATCGATGAAGCGGCGTATCACAGCATGGATTGAGGCAGCTGTAGGTCATACACGCTATTGAAGGCAACTGTGTCGACAATTAACTTGTAGTGTGTCTGACAATTTTTGGTGACATTTCAGACAACTTTTGAAAGTAAAATTTCTTACCCCACCATTGTTTACCTTGAGCTTACATTACCTGTGATTGCACAATTTCATTCAAACTGAGGTTGATCAATCATTTGTTACCCCTCCCTAGATTATATTATAATTCACAACAAAACCTCTTCTTGTTATTTTTTTATCGATCATGGAACTCGACCTATACTTTCCTTTGCCGCCCAGTTTATATGGGGCCATGGGCCATGGGGATGAGTAATCGAAGGAAAGATGTAACCAAACCTTTAAAAGAAACGTTATCTTTGTCTCACATGTGTATAATGTGTACATGTGATATGTGTACATACGCAAAAAAATACATAAATAATTATGAAAATATGTTTTAAAACATTCTTTACTGTAAATTACTACACTAAACATGTGTATGTTATTCGGCAACAATCATAACAGGGTGCCACGTCCTGTCCTGTCCTTGGCTTCGCCTAGGAGGCGAAGGACAAGGCACCAGCCTATCTCTATACAACCACACATAGTTTTGCTGCGTTGAAACGTTGACTGATTTCCGTTAAGCGGTTATGTCGGTCTTAAGGGACGGAGACAAGCCTACTGCTGGCACAAGTTATTGTAAATGGTTTGGGCGTTTGCGATGTGAAATGTGTTTTGAAAGAAGAACCGAACCGTTAGGCATTGGATATATTGACAAGTGGTCTTTTATATATGGTGTGGTTAATCTGCCAAATCAGTCATTTGGTAAAATGACTAACACTGTATTTGAAATGTTATTAATTCACAAATTTATTTCGGCATCATTAGACATGGAATCATGTAAACTTAGCAACAGTTGGCTACGGTGGCACCTACTGTAACACAATTGCATCATTTAGTCGAACATTTATTTGCACCACTGCAGTTGCAACGCAGATATCATTGACCACCCGTGAAAGACTTCAGGCAAAGACACATGTTTTGTCTGGTCAAGAGACAAAAACCGTTTCTGGACAACAGGTGGAACGGATTTCGTGATCACTTGATACCCCTTTGTATTACTGTAACCTCTCTGTACTTTTCGAATACCCCTTCCTTTTTAGAAGAATGTTGCCTCCCACACCCAAAGGTGAATATACAAGATGTATACATCCCATCCGTGCTGTGGGAAAATAGAGTAAGTCTATGCAATGTCGTCCACAGTATTGCAACAATGGGTGTGAGAGAATATGTTTAGGAACTACCTGTAGGGTAGTAGGGGAAGAGATTTAGACGATGCTTTCCATAGTATTGTATATGGCTAAAATAATGCCGATGCGACGTTACATTTTAACTCACTCACTTTCCAAAGTACTGCAACAATAGGTTAGGGAGAATATGTTTAGACAATGCATTTCGTACTATTGTAACAATGTGTATAGGAAAATAGGATGAGACCATGTGTTCCATAGTATTTCAACAATGGGCATGGAAAAAGGATGAGACAACGTACTCCATTGTTTTGCAACAATGGGTATGGAAAATGGGATGAGACAATGTGTTTCATAGTATTGGAACAATGTTTAGAGTGAGTGAGTGAGTCAGTGAGTGAGTGAGTGAGTGAGTGAGTGAGTGAGTGAGTTGGGTTTTAACAGTTTTCCATTTATATCACGGCGTGTCAGCTTAATGTGGGAGGAATGCCTGACGTGATGCAACAATGTGTATGGCAAAACAGGATGAGACAACGTGTTCCATAGTATTGCAAGCAACAATGTGTATAGAAAAATAGGATGAGACAACGTGTTCCATAGTATTGCAACAATGTGTATAGAAAAAAAGGATGAGACAACGTGTTCCATAGTATTGCAACAATGTGTAAAGGAAAATAGGATGAGACAATGTGTTCCACAGTATTGCAACAACGTGTGGAGGAAAATGGGATAAGATATTGTGTTCAATAGTATAGCAACAATTTGTATAGGAAAATAGGAAGAGACAATATGATCCATAGTATTGCAACAAAGTGTAGAGGAAAATAAGATGAGACAATGTGTTCCATAGAATTGCAACAATGTGTAGAGGAAAATGGGATGAGACAATGTGTTCCATAGTATTGCAACTATGTGTATAGGAAAATAGGAAGAGACAACGTGTTCCATATTATTGCAACAATGTGTATAGGAAAATATGATTAGACAATGTGTTCCGTAGTATTGCAACAGGTGTGGAGGAAAAAAAGATCAGGCAAAGCGTTCCAAATATTACAACAAGTGTAATTAGGGGATAAAAAAATGGGAGACCTTGATCAACTGGAAATACAGTGAGCACCACTGAAATCAAAGTGACACAATATATTTTGAAAAAGAGTAACTTGTATCCATATATTAGATATAATAGTCCTTTTCCCACACCATACCATTGCCAGTTCTACTGTCAACACTCTTGCTCTTGCACATCCTGCACGAAAAGCAATGAAAATATTGGTCGTGAACATTGCAGGTCCAAATTCCAAAACGGGCGTTACAAAGCATTATCATGACAGGTCGGAGATGTCTATAGCGTTGAGATGGCAGATTATGTGAATGGACAATGCAGGGATGTCTTGTAGGGAAATTGGATGTCAACGTTGACGTCACCTTACGGTAATTTCACGATAAGCGCAGGAATACTGAACAACTTATGAAGTTAAGGACATGCCAACCCAGGTCAGCCTCGCAAGACACCCAGGAGCGAAGATGCGGCATTATTAAGATTCGTTAAGCGATGTCCATTTGACAACAGTATAGTTTTAAAGGCACAGTGGCTACCAGACAGAGCTATTTCAAGCAGAACCTTAATAACCGCCTGAAATCAGGTTGATACAGAGCCAGAAGACGTTCAAACGTTTCCTTGTTAACCCAACACCACAAAGCGGCTCGTTTTTTCATCCATCATCCTTCAAAACATCATCGTGTGATTTTGCCAACCAAGGTGGTACCAATATCTTGTCTGGGTCATAGACTTATGGTCTAATCAACGCTTTAACTGGAACATTGCATCATGGCGGAGAGTCCATATTGCTGATGACAGTCGGTTAATGTTACACAGTCATGGTAGACGACCATACACGCGTCTTGAGGTGGGAAATGCAGCCGTGGCTGCACAAAACCTTCTAGAAAGCCATGCATTTGGTGGGGGATTGGTAATGGTATTGGGATATGTTTCATTCAATTTTGAAATTTGACTTGATCACTGTACATGATAATCTGAAAGGACCTCCCCCATATTCCTGGAGACGGCAGTTATCCCCCATTTTGACAATCATGGGTTGGCCACTAGACCTGTGTTCATGAATGATAATACTAGACCTCACAGATCACATGCCGTTCTGGAATGCTTACGTCAGAATGCAATCGAGACACTTCCTTGGCCAACAATAAGATCTTATTCCAATAGAACATCTATGGGGCATTTTACGCCGTCAAGTTCGACAGACAGAGCAACCTGTTCAAACTTTATGTGAAGTTGCTACTGCTTTGCTTGCGGAATGGTCTAGAATTCATCAACTTCAAGTACAACGTCGGATGCATGGAATGAGTCGTCTGTCGGCAGTCGTTCGTGTGCAGGGTGATAACACTAAGTACTGACGAGAACTGAGTTTTCTACTGACATTGGTTTAAGATTTAGTTGAAACAGACCGATTTGACGCAGTTCACTATATTGTGAGACAACAGTCATATCCACTTTGTTTTCGTTGAATATTACGTCTTTCTAAAAAATGCCAACATTTCAGAGTAATTATTAAAATTCAAACGCTTGTGTTCTTCATGATCGATGACTGGTATATTAACTCATTCGTGAAAATATGGGTGGTGCTTAATTAATTTCTTGGTGTATATTATGTTCACGGTGAAAGTAATATCACGGGCATTGCTTAAATTAAAAGAATCACTTATTTTGTGAATAGGTTATTGATAATAAAGCCGCTCTTGATGTCAAACCTGCAAACCGTCACAAACGTTATGTGTGCAAAGTTTCAATTTTTATAAATATGGATAACAAAGATTTGTAGCTATCAGTAATGGAGAGAATAATGTGATTTTTAAAGTGTTCATTCCAAAGGGTCCTATTTTTTACGGGATACGGGTGGCTCAGTGGTCTGTGAATCAGTTATTCGCTGTGAAGAGTGGGTTCCCTTGGCCGCAGCAGAAACGTGTGCTCGTGGGTTCGAATACAAGGGTCGACTTGGTTATGGTTCCTACCCGTGGTCATCGGTTTCACCAGAGTGACAAACATCTAAATGTTATACCTGCATCGCTTCTGGCTTTCACCCAACATCAAGCAGACACACTGTTACTAAATGGTGTCATGGCATCACACTTACTCACTCATATTTCTTATCCCGAAGGCTACGTATTGCTGCTGGTAGGAACTGCTCTTGCCCAAAACACAACTACAGAGAGTGCAACAATGGCCAACGTACCCACCACAACCTTAGGAGAGCTGACCACGACCGAAAAGACATATGGCAGCGAGTTGGAACGGTTCTTTGCTGATGATCACAACAAGGCTATGTACCTTGTCCTCCCCTGCATTGTGCTGGTGTATGGTAGGTTTCTAATAGTTACTAGTCGAGACCTGCATTGTGCTGGTGTATGGTAGGTATATCACAGTTACTAGTCGTGACATGTATTGTGTTGTTGTATGGTAGGTATCTAAAAGGTTACTAGTCGCGACCTGTATTGTGCTGGTGTATGGTAGGTGTCTAATAGTTACTAGTCGTGACCTGCATTGTGCTGGTGTATGGTAGGTAAATCACAGTTACTAGTCGTGACATGTATTGTGTTGTTTTATGGTAGGTATCTAAAAGGTTACTAGTCGTGACCTGTATTGTGCTGTTGTATGGTAGGTATCTTACAGTTACTAGTCGTGACGTGTATTGTGCTGTTGTATGGTAGGTATCTTACAGTTACAAGTCGTGACGTGTATTGTGCTGTTGTATGGTAGGTATTTAACAGTTACTAGTCGTGACCTGCATTGTGCTGGTGTAGGGTAGATATCAAATACTAGTCGTTACTAGTCGTGACCTGTATTGTGCTGGTGTATGGTACACAGCTTATAGCTACATGTATTGGTTAGTCTAGGTAACTTTAAGTTTCTGTAGTCTTGACCCTGATAACGCTACTGTATTGTAGGTAGCTAATCCTTTATAGTCTCCACTTGCGTTATGCTTATATATGGTAGGTTGCGAATAGTTTGCTTCAAGCATCACCTACGTCCAATCAAGGAGTAGTATATTGATTGGATTTAATGTCAGCGTCCAAAGAGTGTGACGTTTGGGTGCAATTCTATCGTAATAAGATATAAACTATCTCTAATCAAGTTGGCTCTGTGTTCCCAGGTGGTTGTGGTGTCATCTACTGCTGTAGCCGCATAAGACGCTATTTCCAGAGAGAGAAACGGCGTAAGCGACGGGAAATGTTGGCAGTTCAGAATGGAGGCTACGATGACCAAGATGTATCTCCCCCTCAGAATCAGCCCTTCACTAGTGCTGCTCCTCCAAACCCAGCTGCTCCAAAACCAACTGCTCCCTATTACAACCAAGGTTAGTTACGAATAAGTGAGTGAGTTGGGTTTAACTCCGCTTGTAACAGTATTCCAGTTATATCGCAGCGTGTCAGCTTAATGTGGGAGGAAAGCCCGAAGTGGTGCAGGTCTCAGACGTTTACCACTTCGTTGAAACCCACGAGCACGGGTATGGTGCTGACAAACCTAGAAACATAATCGGGGCGAACCGGGATTCGAACCTTCCTTCATAGGTTTCTGGCGTGCCTAAGGGACGCAACTCTGCACAGCGAATCGCTGCACATTAGACGCCTGGGCCACCCGTGACCCCTGGTTAGTTACGATATTATAACCAGATGGAGATTTCAGAGTTGGTCTAGCAGGTGAATTGCGTTTCATCGGACACCGGGGGCGTGGGATGTTGCTCATAATGCCAACCCCTATTTGACTGATGTGACTTTATTATTGCTCACTCTAGCGTGAAACAACATTTACTCACTCACTAGTAATAAGGATACATGCATTCAGTAGTGCTGCCTGGTTTAAGGAGAAACAATATTTCGTGTAAAATTTAATTAATAATGTAACATTTCTGCTGGTCATTTTTGTAACCATTTGTGGTGGAGAGGGCTAGTTGTCTATAGGCCTCTTAACTGGTTGTTTCTAAACTGCATGCGGAAACATATCTATAAATGTCATATGGACATCACCTCATTTTGCAGGACAGCAATGGAAGGCCGAAGACTGCTTGGCGCTGGAGGTATCGGAGATAGACAATCAGCTCAAGCAAGCATTCGCTATGATTGATGACGTCACCAAAGACATCAAGAACAAACGCACGTTTGAGAACCGATCGAAACCGGACATCGCTCGTCAAGCCGGCGAAAACGATGCAGAGATCAGAAAAAAAAGAAGGTACAAGTACAAGCATTTCACCAGTGCTAATTAGCAACGGCGAATAGCTGTTTCAATTTTCGGAATGAGTCTCTTTAAAAAGATGCTACAAAGTGGAACTGCTCATATGAATCTGTTATAAAGAAGCCTTTAAAATCTACATTTCTTATTCTATGTCACAGCTGTACTGGTATTAGTTTATATGTTATGTTGTTGTTGACGTTACAGCCATAGGAACAATTCAGTTGTGCATCCTCTAAAACAGTTGTGCAGAGGCTGCATTACGTGAGATTTATATTTCACATCCACTAGGTTAGCTTCAGCTTTACCTTGTTTGATCATTAAACTGCTGAAATACGAGGGTTGGTTGATAAGCTCTAAACCTCATATAAAAGGAATTGCGAAGTAGTTCCATCTTTTGTTGAAACTTGAGTTCACTGAGTCTAATATCGTAAGCAAGCATCTGGGACCATTAGAAAAAGGAAATCCGGAAGAACATGCCGGAGAGAGCCTTGAAGAAAAGCGCCGTCCTGGTGGGACCCCAGAAATTACAGGCGAATGACCGTGCATCATATTGATAGTTCAGTATATGTTTACCAGTAGAGACTACATCCCATTGTCACAGAAACTTTGGCAATGAAGAACGTATGAGCTCTGCGATTTGATTATAACGCACCATGCACAACATGTCTCATGACAATCTGAATGTTTGATTGTTCCTGGAACGATTTGTGACTGTGGATGAAACCTGGGTTCACCACTTCCAGCCTCATTGTCCAAACAGTGAAAGCTATTGATATCACCACTATCAAGAAGGCAAAAACTGTCCCATCAGCAGGCTAAGAAACTTGGGGGGGGGGGAGAAAAGGTATGCTCTTCCGTCAGGACAATGCTCCAGTTTTTAAATCAATCATCGTCGTGGCTGCAAATCCACGAATTTGGCTTTGAACTTCTTCTGCACCCTGATCTGACTTGAACTATGACGTCATAGCAGCTTCGGAGAACATAAACATAGTTGGCAAACGTGTATCAATGTGGAAGGGGATTATATTGGGCAGGTCAAGCCGTTCTATCAATCAACCCTCGTAGCAGATTTACTTCAAGTTTGAATTTTGTTATTGACATACACAATGGCTTTTGTTATATTTGAAACAAACCGTCCAATTCTAAAAAAAACTGTGTTGTTACAAGTACAAGTCACGTGTGTGTTACGTGTACATGTGTGTTCATGTCTAGTTTTATATCACAGTGAACACCAGTTATATATCTTTAGATTTGAGTCACTTTCACGTTTCACCATTCAATCATATTTGTAATTGTTGACAAGGAAGTTGGATCTGTCCTGTGCTGCAACAAAAACATCTAATCTGAACGTGTACTCTTCATCTTTAGACGTCTGATAAAGTCTCGTTCTGAGTTGTTCAAACACGGCATTCATTGACAATGTACTCATCAATGTGTCAATGTGAGAAATCACGACGGTAACTATTTTGATTATGAATTAATCCATTGTGGCTTACATTATATTAAATCGGTTCAACTCCTATACCAGTGACCCATTCTTAAAAATTCTGTTTTGTTCAGCCGTAATAGGCCAATCTAGATAGGTATTCGTAAGTGCCTTAAGCCTGATATGTCCTTAAAATGTGTAAATATTGACAAAATGCTCAACTCATGTATTTTATAGCAGAAATATTTTTTTGTCTCGCCTCTCGTTTTCACATACCCTTTCTATGCTCCAGCAGTTGACAATTGTTGAATATGTTTTGACAAGAAATGCCTTTCTTTTCTCCCAATGTAACATATATTTATACATGTTGTTGTTTTACATGGAGGCGGTATTTTTAAATAATTTACAAACAAATTCAAAGTGCATGTTGGTTGGTTGAATGTTCTATTTTATTTGTATTGGCTATTGTTTATTTGTTTGAGACAACAACACCTTAAGATATTGTTGACATGTCATTATATAACTTCCACACCTGTAGCTCCTTCATTGTAATTTTCATGTCGTGTAGTGTACATTCAGGCGAATCAAGCAACAGCCTCATCGTATCAAACTACCATGTTTGTTTGGGTACCTTTAGACAACACTTACTGTAGATAACAAATAACTTCATTCGGGCGGTAATACAACTTTCTTAAGTTGCTTTAGCATTTTCAGATATAAAATAGTAACATGATCCATTGTGTAGATTAATTCTTATATGTAGATATATTTGTTTACACCTCATGCCATTTAGAACAGTTTCTTAAAAGCAAATATTCATAGGTGAATTTTAATGTGAAGCAATTTACGAAAAGGTGAAATGATTACCACCGTATTTCAAATTATACTGCAAATTGTACAGTATCGACCGTTGATTAACCCCGACAGATTAATAAAATCCAGAATGTGTGTATTAAAGCAAAATGTGATATTTCCAATAAACTTGCTGCTGACGAATGTAATATTGCATAGATACGTCTGTATTATTCCAGGATATTGCACCGATTGTTGTTCTTTTTAAACGTTGCTGTTAAATACAACTGTATCCTGAAACCAATGGTCTGTTGTTGATGATGTACGTCTTGCTACACTTCACCAACCGAGTGGATGCAGGAGGACTCTCCATGGTATGAAGTATTACTGTTTTGTTCATATGTTCATACGACATAACTCTGTATGAAGATACACACATATTCTGTGTCTATTCAGCTGTTTGTGTCATAACTTTCGATTTTATTATGGATCACGCAGTATGTTAGATTGACAACAATTTAACCATCAGCTACATCGTGAAAGGATACAGTTCCTGTAACAAACTGTGATATTATGTACTTTGGATACAACTGACTTAAAGGGTCTCTGTTATTGTCGACAAGTGAGTGGAAGTGTGAATTTGCTTTCATTCAGTTTTGAACAGTCTATTTAAGTTATATGACGGCCGGAGAAAAGCCTGCAGGTGGAAGACGTTTACAAATCTGGTGAAACCAACACGATTGTATATGGTGCTGATAAACCTGCTTAATGAGCAATGTTTTATATTTTAAAAGGAAACACGCAAATATCTAAAGGAATGTGGAATAAAAAATACTAGTTTTCAGAAAAGTGACATGGCAGTGAATCTCATTTTTAAAAAGAAGTCACTTCAAACGAAAATTTGGTTTCATAAAAAGAAAACGCAATCTTTGTGACTTCGAATCGTGTCGTATTGCTTAGTTTGACTCCCTTTTGTGTATTTTAACACATCAAGACCAGTTTTGCAACACTTTTTAGATTTTCGTAATTTGTACTTTTTATTCGTCTATTAACCCAGACAGGCTGAGGCAGCACAATACATTGCTAGTAACTAAACAAACACAGTCTGATATGTAGTCTGGAAGTTAATTTAAGGTACCGACGTTTACTACAATATCTGAAACCATAAAGCAGTGATTTGTCTAAATGAATAATTACGTATGATATATTACTCCTAATAACATGATGCATGAAATATAATAATGTGGCAAGTAATGATACATTCAAGTCAATAACACTGACCTGAAAAAGAATGCAAAAATAATTGGATAAATATTATTAAATAACTGCTTGAGACGCCCAACGCTAACATCGTATTCGTGCATGCGTGATTCCCGTGAAACCTTTCGAGTTGAGTTGATTGGTTCAACTGTGTCATATGGCCCTGTGACGTAGGGGTAGCATTATGCAGATGGCTGTTACAATGAATGTTCGTTCCACCCGTGACGAACAGGTCTGGTTGTTGATGAAATATAGTGATAGCTAAAAAGACAGATTTTTTATTCATGCACCGATTGTCTTTAAATGTAATATCGAGTTATGTATGACTGTTTAATAATCTCATACCAACTTTGACTGGAGTAGCTCAAATAGTTTTTCAGATATTGTAGTAAACGTCGGTACCTTAAATTAACTTCCAGACTATAAAAAAGTGGACGTAACTCCCAAAATACAATTCACTAATGAGCGTAAACTTTACTGGTAATACTGAGAAAGAACAATACATTGCAAATAACTTAAAGAACACAATCATAAATTTTGGCTCAAATTTTAATGCGCTGAAGCCGGGCAAAGTGGGGGACACACTATTATCCATCTCCCACCCTAACTGCATCCGCTCTCCTTACAACACTGCTTTTATTATTTATAATTAACATTCCCAAAACTGCTATCACATAAGCTGCAAAGAGTCCCAAATCTTTCCAGTCTTTAGACATCCTATATTATAGTTGTCAGGGGTATTTCCGGGTTTTATTGGTAACACACGTTTGGCCGGGACCAAGGAAGAGCCTAGCTCCTGGAAGAACCTGCTTCACTCCCTAGTAATTTCTAAACCTTTCAAAACCATAACGCCGGTGTAACTTCATAACTGTGTTCAAATAGCTCACAAAAGATATGAAAACATCCTCACTTGTCCGAGGTACACTGTGTACACTTTCAAGGACTCTGGCCATGCTTTATCACAAAACTCTAGGGACAATTGCAGTTGTGTGGCATAGTCCTTCCTTGTCGGTTCTGATCATGCAGCTGACTTAAAACCTGAACACCACTTTCATAATCTTACTCAGTGAAGGCTTGCCACTTTTTCCCGAAGGAAAGCAAAAATATGTGAAACGAGGTTTTCAACTGCTAAACCTCCCTCACTCATGCACAGTTTAAGCATCAGCCAATATATACTTAACTGCAAAAGAAACGCAATTTCTATACAAATCATATAGCTCAGATACATACTGTTGGGCATCCGAGTATAAGCAAATGTTTTCCTGCATCATATGCTTGCCTGAAAACGCAGCTGGTGTTTCAGGTCCGACAGTTTTTCAGGTCCCCACGCAAATCAAGATTCACGTGCAGAATGAGGTAAGCTACCCTCGATTGTCAGTCATGAGATCGATAAAGAAGCAATAGCGAGATAAACTGCCAACGAGAGGAAGCCTGTTGGAAGATTGAACGTTGGTCTGAGTGCACAGGTGGCCGCAAATAATTTTAATGTGCAGGTAACAACAATATACCGTTTGCAGCAAACGAATCAACATTACCAACAACACTGATGGACCGTCCAAGTAGTGGTCGGCCCCGAGTACCAACGCCTCGATAAAATTGTAATGTGCATCATCGTCACATGCAGAACCGTTTCCTCTGCGCCTCTGAAACAGCTGACGATATGCACCAAACAGTGACCTATCAGTTCCGATACAAAATGACGTCATCTCGTCACCAGTAACAGCTTTTGCCGGCGACCGGGGGTAGAGCCGTGGGCTGCGTCCCTGTGTCGGCAGAGGAACGGAGTCTGTTGGTTGAGGGGATAAAAGCCGGACTGGCTATAAGTTTCCTGAGTCTTTCTTCCTCATTAGATCTGACTAATTTAACATCAACACGCTTCCTTAGATTCTCCATAGTTTTACCAAATACTGAGTTATTCATGAGCTTATATAGATTCTTTTCGAAATCGGTGGTAGCTATCTTTCTTAAATCTGTGTTCAGCCTTATATAGGGCTTTGATCAAACTTTAGAACTCTGTGTATTTTCTTTAGTTTCATACCTAACGATAGATATAACTGGAGATTTCTGTAGTGAACTATATATTTTGACTTATCCATCAAATTTGGTACGAGTTTTTCTACGCTAGCTAACCTTGTATTACCCATCAAGGAGTGTTGATATTCTGACATCCAATCTTTATTAAACATTAATCTTTCAGGAGCTAGCGGATAACTGTTATGGTCTTTATGTAACGAAATTGGATATTCCAAGTCAACTTCTAGTATGTACCCTTTATTCACATCATTCACATTGATATTATGGATATTATGGATATCATTCACATCGACCCACTCAAAACCACCCGTGGGTAAAGGTTGACTCATAGCCCATCCGTACAAATTGTTGGCGTCGAGATATAATATGTGCGTGTCGGGTTTACTTGGATCATATCCTTCCACTAATTTATTATTAGCCTTAGAATACCTTTTCGCCGCCATCGATATACCACCTCTTAATCCTTTCTCAACAAACAAGTGCATATCGTAATCTGTTTTTAAGTACAGATCGTAATCGCCTAAATTCTTACAACCTAATTTATCCCACACCGTCAGAACGTGTTCATAATTTGGCATCAGTTATTTTAGATTCTGTTAAGTTACTATAGAATGATTCAAGGGGCGGTAATTTAGTTTCGTTGAATCTAGACCAATCATCCATATATTCGTAAGGATATACACCTTTTCTCAGCAACAAATGACGGCACCGATCGGTATATTGATTTCTTATCGCAAAGTCATCGGGATTGTTCGCATTAGCTAAATTGTCCAGGGAAGATAACAGAAACTGTACAGAGTCTATGAATCTAAGTCCATTACTTTGCTTTATTTTGCCTTCCCATCCTTGTCCGTATAATGTATAGTTTTAGTCAACGAGAATGATATGTATTTTTCCATATTATTAGGAATACATGTTAAGCCACCGTCGGTCTTTGAGATAGCTTGCATGATGAGATGAAAATGGTAACCTCTAAGGTTGTGAAACACAACGGGGATGGGTATTGTTTGAGAATTCATTTTTAGTTTCAAGTTACACTCGTTATACGCGGCTCCCCGATAATTACCCGTGACATGGCAATGATCTCTTAAGGAATCCCCATTCAGGGGTTTATTACAAACATGACAACTCGTTGACTTCTTATAGGCCCTCCAATCATCCCTCGTCATACATATGGGTTTCTTATGCGATAAATTTTCCCTGATTATTCTCTCTTCATTTTGTAGATATTCTAGGAACTTTCCCGCTGCATCGGGACCTCTATAAATCACGGGCGGGTTTGTTTTCCCATCATACCTTACAACTATATATCCAAAACCACAAGGAATATGTTCTTGAGTTTTGTACGTAAAACTATCTTGATTATCTTGATTGCTTCGGTTGGTATTTTCTATAGGTTTGATAAGCGCTTCGAAGTCGGCGTAAATTACGTACGGTACTGGCATTTGATTACAATAATGTTCAAATTTTAATATATTTTTCCCCTCTTTAGGCATATCGATCCTGATAGCAGTCTGTCCAACACCTCTGCAGTCTTCTTTATGCGCTTCTAATAGATCTTGTCTGCTGTACCCATGCAGCCATCTTTCGCAGAAATATTTCTTTCCTGCATGTTTTGTTTGATCGCATAATAGTCTGCTTAAACTCTTTATCCATGTATAATGATATTTACCCTCTTTTTCGATCAGAAATGAATTGATTTTGGGAATATGTTCTGGAGCGGAGCTTATCCTGTGTCCTTTAGAAGAATGTCCGAAAACATTTATAGCTAAATTAATTTGCTTTTCCACCTTATCAATTTGTGAGATTGGTGTAGGTTCGTCTTTGCCATCGAGGTTTAGTCCATCGTTTTGAGGATAGCTAGAAGGTCTATCCGGATGCTTGTCTACGGGGAACAATGCAGATCTTATCATCATTCTTAAACAGTCATCGGATTTATTTTTTACATTAATTATGGCTTTTTTCTTTTTATAATACGGGGGTAAATCTATATAAGATCCACCTTTGAAAGGCATATAATTTGCTATATCTAAATATAAACTATCGATTTTATCCACACCCCAACCCGAACCTCTATTAGTCCAGCATTCTAAAGTTTCCTGTATCCTCTGAATTGATGTATCTAATGATGTGTTTATAGTATCGGATTCGGTTATAACTTCTTGATTGCTACGGAAATATGGTTCGGTATATTCAGTGCTATCGTCTGTGTTACTTTTACTCAATGACATTTTAATCGTCAGCTGGTATTTTATACTATGTAAATCATCTAATTCCTCGTTAATTTTACTCGATATGATAGGTTTAACATCATTAACATCCATGTTGGAATTAATATCCATCTTCCAACCTCTTAGATATTTACCAATGCCGGCGGATGTGGGTACAAATTTTAATTCTTGTTGTTTTTTATCAACATCGTCTTGTTGTTTTTAATCATCGGATTGATTATTATCTAGTAAAACGATCAATTCAGCTTTTCTCATTCGAGAATAACCTCTCAGCCAACTGTTTTTTGCTTGAGCTTTGAGTTCTCCAACAGTCTGGGATTTGTTGTATTCCAAACCGAGTAGATCAATCAATTCAGTTTTTCTCATTCGAGAATATCAATAGACCACGTTGCTTTGCCAAAGCTTTCAGCTCTCTGACAACATAAGTCATTGTGATATATAAATACATGTGAACTAATGTCTAATTGGTTTGAATTCTACCCAATCTATTTATCTCATTTCGGTAAGCCTTTTTCCTCTCATAAATAATTTGAAACCGTTTCTTGTCAGCACCGTGACTCTTACATAAACAGTAACTACCTTTGACCCCAATCCCACATACAGAACACGAATAATTAATGTGTCCTTTTCTAATGGAATGGATTCCACAAAAATCCGACATACAGCTCTTTCCACAAATTTGTGATTGGCCCAAGCGTATGAATTAACATCTTGATGTGCCTCTCGCCATTGTGATAAATATACACTTCTAGTATCATTTGTCTAAATGCATGTCATCAGCTTCCACTGGTGAGTCATAGCTGTCAGTGCTATTTATAGATTAGCAGTCAGGTCATGGTTTATGCGTAGTTATTGTGTAGCGATGACTGATAACATTGTGAATACTATCTCGTGTTTTTTTTGTTCCTCTGATGGTGTATAAAACTGACTTATTGTTGGTCTCTGTATTGGGTCAAGTTTTTTTCCATAAACGAGGAAGTATTCGTGCATGGCAGATTCAACATCCTTAAACGTTTCAATTGAATGTCCTTGCTTATGCAGTTCTTCATTAATAAAATCTAATCTTAATATCCTCTGTCTGGTCCATTGTGACTGGGCTGCTTCGAGTTGTTCTTATGCTTTATTATGTCGTTTATGCTCCTCTTCAACTCCTTTAGCGTTTGATTCTCTCATACTAGAAAATAAAAAATTACTCCACGAAAAAGCTAGAGCATTAACAACAGCTCCACCGACCATCATCGCAATTGATGCCATGTTTATATGAATATAAAATATTCAAATGTTTAATTACTTTATTATGCCTTCCAGGATAAGCCCTTTGTTTGATGAGCATATCTTTTGTTGCCATTGCTAATCCAATATTGAGAATCTTCATACCTATATCATAACCATTAAAATCTAGCTTGGGTGGTGTGGCTTTAGTAATCATTTTAGCTATACGGGCATAGCCAATGGCCAAGCCGCTGACCACCGCTGAATGATATGTTGCGTTTACCAACATTTTACCTTCTGTAACTGGAGTAGTCACGTTTATTATAGCATTATATTTTGGGGCTAACTTCTAATTGAACTTGTTGTTGTGTAATCGGGGGTGACGTTTTCTCTTCTCCGGTCTTATAAAACAACCATACCACCGCTATAGCAACAACTCCTACTAGTGCCCAAGTTTCAATCGGACGACTATATTCAATATTTGAATTATGCATTAGTTTCGCTTTCCTCGCCAGCCTGCCCTTTCTACCGGCGGCGATTTTTTGGGGGTTCTTCGTCACTCTGGCTTGTGATGTTGCTGGTATTTCCTCATTCACAATCCGTTGTGCATCCTCGTTCACTTGTTGTACAATCTGTGGTGTCACTTGTTGTGACTGTGTTTCCACAATCTGTTGTACAATCTGTGGTGGTGTCACTTGAGTCTCCATTATTATCAAGTGGGCACGTATGTTTAAATTGACAATACCTAGCCTTATTAAAGCGGTGGTCCCCAGAGCTAAGAACATTCCGTATCTATGATAAAACTCACAGCTCACTGAGCTAATAGCATGTTCGATGAATGGGTCTTTCTCGAGAGATTCGCATAAATACGGGCCATGTTCTGCTTGGATAGGAAGAAATGTACTAGCTACGACTGTGTATAGTTGTAACATAGCCGAACCTATTGTTTTAGTCATGGTAGCTCCCAGTCTAGACTCGTAATGCGCATACAGTTTTTTAATTTCTTCATCAGTCATGTTATCAATTTTTTCAATGGTATAATTTTCCCCCAAATAATAGTCTTTCTCTATGTTTATCTGAAGATTTATCTACATCTTGATCTGTTTTTTTTAGCATTTGTTCGATGAGTTTGTCGCATTCCATAATGTAATACCTAAGGAGATATTTAAGTCTAACATAATATAATATGGCATATCCAATACAGCCAGTAATAATAAACTGTTGCGAAAGAATGAGGATTTCAAGCCACATTATGTCATAATAACCGCTAATGTTCAATTTACTTGTGCAATCTTTTTGCTATATTTTCTATAATTTTGCCATATTTTTGCTAAGCAACTGCATAAGCAGCTGGGTGATTGGTTTTTAATACAAGTTTACAGTGCTTCGTTGCTGCTTTATCAGTATTCTGACTTTATCTTGTTCGGTCTTGATATAAATAACATCATTTTCACGTAAACATTCCTCGAATGAATCTCGGTCTTTGCAATGAAAGAAGGCTACCCATTTAGTCTGCTCTCTCAGATCTATCAGGACAGAGTTGTATTTTTGAGTAAGTACCCAAACGCTATGCTGAGTATGTCGACCGGAGAATGCTAAATATGAAAGCATATCTTTCTTTTTGGTTAGTTCTTTACTCGCACTACAATCGTCTATTATGAAAAGGGTCAACTCTGTGAACCCCATTGTCATTCATTACCCAATCTCTCGATAGGTATGTTTTATTAATGCTTATAGTCGGGCACAGAATAAAAATATGATCAAAAACGTCCCGATAATGACTTTCTAAAATATACAGAATAAAAGCTGTTTTTCCACAACCCGTTTGCCCACAGATGATAGCGCAGTGCGGTTCTTTAGGTAAAAGATTATTAATAGATTGCTTGCACGAATCTTCCATTCTGTATATTAAGTTGCGCATCCATAATCACGTACAAATATAAGTTTAATTTACCAGCCGACTCCTGGAGCTTCGTTATCTGAATAGTGACACCATCGCTGGCATTTTCTATTCTCCGCCCACTGCCGTGTAGTTGGTCATCGTCCATGGTTCGCATGTCGAGCCATAGCGCATACTTCGTGGTGAGGTATTCACCCATCAAAACACCTCCGAGAGACAGATCTTTCACGACCACGTTAACTTCTGGGCTTCGTTTTATAGAAGGGAGTTTTTAAATCTCATCCCATTGTTGATACGCTAGCATTCCTTGACTAAATAGTTGATTAGGAATGCCCTCGATAGTCGATTCTACTATTTAATCTTGGGATTGTAGAATTTCTCGGTATTTCTTTTAAATGCATCGGAGGGGTCCTCGAACAACATTAAAATACGCTTCAACGATCTCGTGGGGGCGTTTAGATTGATATTCCAAGTCGTATCTTTTTTGTTCCTTGTGATCTTTCGATGTCGAAACACGCGATCGTACAAAATGGCTAAACTTCCAGTATACTGGCTACGAATTTGTCTGGCTAATTCAGGATCTGTTATCATATCATACCCCAGCGAGATATTGTCAATGGAATAGCTAGCATCTTCAGCAGCTCTGATTACTCTGCCATAGTCATTAAAAGTTAGTTCGTATTCTAACCTATTGCTTAGGGATGCTTGATAGAAGGGCATGTGGGAATCTAGTAATTCAATGTCTAGCGGAATATAGAATCGGTTACGTAATACGGCGGCAACAGCGAGATCTTTAACGACGGTATTATCACCATTATCAGCACCCACACGCAGTTTCAATGTGTTCCGATTTCAAATACCTTGGTACTGTAAGTTTTCCCGCTCTTTATCCGTTCTCCAGAGATCCATGTAACAATAGTATACATCGCTATCGTCGATACTCAAAACCTCATTACCGCTAATTTTAATCGCGATTTTCTTAACGATAGCACGACCTATGTTATGAACAGGCTCCCTGTTAACGTCGGTAGAAGTCAAACTAATCGTAAATGCTAGTCGGGCAGTTCCCGGAACTAACACATCGTGTGCGCCGAGATTAAGAAAGCAAACCAGAAGCGTTTGATTCTGATCGATGCTACTCGATTATTAGTTATAGTTACAGACTGACGAATTGCTTTGATCCCTAATGGATCTCGAAGTCTACGTTGTGGGTTTAACTTGCGTCCGTATTGTGAAGACATTGTTATATTGAAATTATGTAACCTTATGTTTAATATAAAAATGGATGATATTAATCTAGATAACATAACTGATACTAGTACAATCCAAGAGGGTAACCAGCTTTACGAATATTAATGATGAACTTTTGAAACCAGCCGTTAATGATGTTAGCCAATTGGTCGTGACTTTTCAAAGTTTACGATAGAGAGTAAAAGAATATTGTGACTGAGTGGCGCTCCAGATATTGATCTTATGAATTCTCGTACTCATAAGCCCCTAGCCTTGTCTACGATAGCTGATAAACATGGCATCAGCACTGTTCGTAATGAATTAGGTTTAGTAGACTACTCACGAGAAAAACTTTCTGCGAAGACTACGAAGACTGTGCGTACTGAACTCGGTAACATAGATAAAGATAATTTGGAAGAAAGCTCGAAGGTGGCCTCGGATGGACTCGGAGAAATCTTGGGTACCTACTGCGATAATTCCACGGTCAGTGTACCATCCTCGGAGTTCAGTATTAGGGAATTACGAGGTCTTGACAAGGCAATGGAAACAATGCAGGGAGAACTCATCAATAATATAGCCAAGCTATCCGAACTCGACAAGCATATAGCTTATGAGAAAACAAAACTTGAACAGGCGGGTGATGAATTCAGTAGAGGTCGCGTTGCAGAAAGATTGCGTAACTTAGAAGACGAAAGATCGGCCCGCCTCAAAGTGGCTTCTAGTAATAGAAAGGCACTTCATTCACAAATCAGTTGAATTCCAGAAACTATCGATCAAGTCCTCAACGATGATACTACACTGGCCGATAAAATTAAAACATTGTTCAGAGAACTTGGGATAACCATTGCCAGTATTTTAACCGCATTGAGATTTATTATATCAACTTTAACTCTCGCATTAACCGGTGGTACAGGAGGTGGCACACCCCCTAGTGATAGGGGTGGTATAAAAGAGTGGATAAAAAAGCATTTAAAAGCATTAGGTTCAGTACTGGGAAGCTCGCTGGGAAAGCCGCGTCTGCACTTCCCGGTATAATAGGGAGTATTGTTTCCTGGCTCTTGAATTTATTAGCTAAGACCACCACTTGGCTTATTCAAAACTTGTGGGCACTGATCGTAGCAATTGTAGGGCTGTTGTACGTATCCACTTAAAACTAATTAACCAAATCATGAGTAAACCAGCCGCGACTCCACCCACTATAAGAGCTGTTTTTTCATCGATATGTTGTTAATTTTTAGCTGCAATATGTGGTGGCACTTGTGGTTTTGCGTTAGTAGATGGTTGTGGTGTCTGTGGCGTGACTATTGCCGTTTCGCCTGTGTTTGTTTGCGCTATTAATTCGGTATTAATATCTGAATTTATACCTGTTTTTTGTTGATCGGTAGCAATAACAATTTTATTATTATAGCTTATCATATTACATGGAGACATGTATAGTCCCGGCGCATGAACATAGTCTACTTTGGATAGAGCGTACTGTAATACATCTTGATAACGTTTTATAGAAGATGGTATGTCAACTGGTGAATTAATAGCATCCTCCACATTTGCAACAAACTGTTTTTGTGCATCGAGCGCCGTCCCAGAACCAATAATGGACGTTCGTGTTTGCGATTGTGCACCGAGAATTGCCCAGAATAAGTTCTTATTGATTCATTAACTCTCACAACTCCTGGGTTAGTAAAATTATTTTCTGTTATATCATATAGAAATTCATTCCAAGCGTTTGCGGTATCATTCAGTTGTACAAATTTTGTAACAATATAAGCCAAACCACCCTTAAAACTCATAAGATCTCCTCTCCAATCGTTACTCGAAATTTCCCAGCCATGATTAGGATTATGTAATCTTACAAAAAGAATGTTTTTCTGTAACAACTTAAATGGATTTAATGGTTGATTAGTTTTTTTAACTAAATCATTCTTCTTTAACTGTTTTTTGTCCGCTGTACGGAACACCTAGACCATGGTTAAGTCCTTTAATACGCCACTCTTTACTCGTAGAAATACCAAATTCCTGACAAATACGTTCATACGCGAACCTATTGTACGGATTATTGGAGGAATTCCATGCTCGATCATGCAGTAATGGGGCACTAATTTCTTTAAATATATGTCTAATCTGATAGTACACGTGAAATGATAAAACAGACTTATTTAGTTCAAATCCTGGGGCATAAAGAGATACACCACATCCTGTTGTGGCACACCATATGGCAAAGTTTAACTGATTCTGCCAAAATTGCATTGGATTATGAAACCAATCGTGCACCATTTTATCGCTAGTTGCCATGAACCTGTATTTTTAAAAAATATCAGGAAATTCAACATCAAAATTAGCACCAGAGGCACTTACTAAAATCGACTGATTAGTAATATAAGTTGATTTCATATTTAAGTTATGATGTAGTATCTTTGTATATTTAATATGTATGTTACACTCCCAGGAATAACAAATGGTCAGTCTATTGAACTGCTTCATACTATCGATAACTCGGATGGACAACTTGAAGTCCCTCTATGCTATTTAACGTATTACCCACGGTGGACCAATATAAATGCTGTGAAAAGAAATAATAAGATATTTATAATTGAAAACAATGTTATTGGCAAACCCATTATTATACCTGATGGGTATTACAGCGTTTGCTCACTCAATGATGAAATTTTTAAGCCTTTGGAAGCTAGTCTCACACAAAATGAGTCGAATGGGATACTGATTATAAGCGCTGGAGAAAAGGAAATACTCTTTCGAGTGGGCTTAGCAGTTACACTTGGATTTAGAGGAGACGAAATAATAGCAATAATTATAAAACCCAACGAAACAATGCATGGAGTTAAATTACCCGATTTAGTTCCCTATAAAGAGTTGTGCATCCATCTTGATCAGATAAGTACGACGGTTAATACTCAACTCTAAAGTCCTTCAACTCTACTCACATCTATTCCAGTCAAAGATGAAAAATATAATGGCAGTAGAACGGAATCTTTCTCATCATTACAATATAAAAAATTAAAGCGTGGTATTATTTCAGATCTCAAAATTTCTGTATTAGATGTAAAACATCAACCTGTACATATAGGATACTTGAGTGTAACACTCCATATTATAAATAATGGTTGATTCATCAGGCCCTGGAACACTCAGACAATGTAATACAATTGCGCTTTCTGATCTCGGAGACACAGAAGGATTCGGTAAACCCGGTACTGATGGTAAGTTATATGCTTTACACTTACAAGATATTGTATACAAGCGGAAAGAAGTTGCATTCACAGGTAATCTAGGAGATTTAACCGATGTCGACGTTAGTAGACTCCATAAAAACATTTCGTATAATCTTACACTCAACTATGATAATAAATGGACTATGATCGAAGCAAACATCGAGTGGCTATTGAATATCGTCATTACCCCACCGTATGTGATGACGGGTAAGGCACATAATTTAACTAAGATAATAAATAGTGGGATCTACTCGGGGCTTTTATCCCATCAAAACGAAAAAGTGTGTTAGTCAACCCCCTGCCAGAAAACCCAGGTTATATGTTATATAGTCGTCCGGCATAAAAAATGTTAGTTTAAATTTTGTTACTGAATTCAATGATATTAAACAGAACTTGAGTGCAATACCTAATCTTTCTACGCTTATTATTGAAGTCTTGTTCGGATATGCACCGGAAGATGCCTTCGAAATATTACCAGGTCTATCAATTAAATGGCTAAAGAAACACTAACGTCAACGTTGCAGTATTATTCATATTGGAGCATCACCCGTTGCAACCCTTGAGGGGGTCCAAATTATTAAAAGTGACAGCATTTCTCTTACTAAGATATTCATGCCGTATAATATACATTTGATAAGGTTGATGTATACTCTGAAAACATTTAAGCAAGACCAATTAAAGACTATTATATGATATAATAATATACACTATGGGTTTATATCCGGCGCTCGATGAGGCATCTGAAAAGATGGATACTGTTGATGGATTTCGATTACATCAAATAAGCGACATAGAACATCGAATAGATAAGGAGAGGGAGTTGTGACTTGGATTGTATAAAAAGTATTGCAGAGCTGTGAATGCTCTCGACGGAGTTGACACCGCACTTGTAACAGCTGGCATGGGACTCGGTGTAGCCAGTGTTGGTTTATTATCAACTATAATCGCCGCACCTATCGTACTTGGCATGGAAATAGGCGCCGGAGTCTCAGGACTTGCAGGAATAATGATAAAATTCATTTCTCGTAGGTTGCAAAAGAAAGCATTAAAACATGATAATATTCGGATACTCGCCGAAGCAAAGTTGAACAGCATTGAGGATCATATTTCAACAGCAATGGCTGATTGTAAGATATCCGAGGATGAGTTTCATTTAGTTTTGTCAGAACTCACCAAATACAATGCAATGAAGCAGGAGATTCGATCCAATTCTCGTAAGACCAGTGGTATTAGCGAAGACGAGAAAAAAAAGTTCATAGAACAGGGGAGGCAACAAGCGCGTCAGTTATTCCGTGCCAAAACCAAAGAACTGGTTGGAGATTAAAAATAGATTGCTTACTATCATTAGATCAGATTTAAACGAATGCTTATGTAAGTATATAATAATGGAGAATTACAAACCAAGGAAGAACTCGAAAAAGCCATCGAAACATTTATGCTCAGGGACAAAATAATCAAATGGAGAGAATTACCACAAGGTATATATTATATCAGTGATGTCAAACCAACCAAATACGGTCATCAATTGTTTCTTTCCATTTACCAAGAAGAGTATATAGTCTGGTCTCCTAGTAAAATGAACAAAGAACTTAGTAAAAATATTGAATATCCCTTCGTTAAAAATAATGGTATACGTATGAGTGAAAATAATAGAGAATATTTTAGTTTAATGTTATGACGATTGTTGAATCGCATCATCAGTTTTGCATAAAATATTCCCCCTGTAGTAGCGGTATAGGTATATAAATCTTGCTCCAGTTGAAGTGAGCCAGAACCCCCATTACCTATACTACTAAAGTGTTAAAGCCAACTCCTTGCTTACTATTTTTTAATACAGGCTAGCTTGAGCACAACCACCAGTAGCTAAAGTGATGACGTAATCCTGCTAGGGTATCGTGCAGGTAGCCGAGGTACTGTAAGTACCTATCATCCCCCTACGGGGTGGCCTAGCTTTGGTTTCTTGGGACCTATAGTCCGTGTTATAAACTGTATAAATGATATTATGCCCAAATATGTTTGACAAAATGTGTTTTTGAATATTACTTTGCATTCATGACTCACTTGTGAATATATCTACTTGGTCTAAATCTCGTCGCTATGTGGCTGAAATAATACCAATGCGACGTTGACTTTTAACTCACTCAGACCTTACGTCTTTCCCTTTTTCGCCCGTCACCAACGCCGAACTTTCCAGCAAGACAATGGCAAACTGTTCTTGACTTCGAGGAAGCAGTTATCTAACACTCAGGCTACTGTTAAACCGGACATCAACATAAACCAATGGATCAAATTCAGCTCAATCTGAAACAGACACCGAAAATGGAAGTATAAATACGAACACAGCTAGCAGAATTTATTCTTGACTCTCCTGTTGTCCAAGAGGAAGTTATATTAATATGTAATATATTAATTCTCTTTAAAAAGCAGTAAATCAGATGGTGAAGACAAACGTATAGCTGAAATGTTTACATATGCTCAGGATGTACTGTGACCAATTTTAAATACGGCATACTTTCCTTCTATGTGGTAACATGGAGTTATTGATCCCCTCCACAAAATGGTGATACTAAAATACCAGCCAACAACAGAGGTATAACAGTACTAAGTACTTTCAGTAAAGTCTATACTATTATATTAAATCAGAGATTACTGTTTTGGGGTGAATCGTGTGATAATTTTCTCGAATCCCAGGCTGACTTTCGAAAGCTCTCTCGCTCTCTCTCTCTACTATTGACAATATGTTTATGTTGCAATCAGTCATTCGGCGATATTTAGGTAAAAAGAAAGAAAAAGTGTATACACTTATTTTAGATTTTTTGGGCTTTTGACCTAAATTATGAAGCGTATAAAGCGTTCACGACATCTCGCCAAAGATGCATAAAATATCCAATATATATTTTTAAAGATGTTAACTCTTGTGTTAAATATGATCTTGACTCTTGAAATGGAATCAACATGCGAACCAGGCATCCAGTTTCATCCAGAGCTTCTCTCTCTAATGCTGTGGCCTACAGAAGCTCATTGATGCTCTTAAAGATTATTGCAATAGGTATTCATTAACTGTTAACTTCGACAAAGCTAAAGTTGTGTTCCAAAAGGAAATTTGTCCAAAAATGGCATTATGGAGACATTACATTTGAATGTGTTTCTTCTTATAAATAATTTGGTCTATCATTCTCAAAAACTTCAAATTGGTCTAACCATATGCGCAGTGCTGCACTGTTATGTATTTTAAAAACGGACTGTAAAACCTTTCGATTAGAAAGTATTTTTCCAGAACTCTTGATGCTAAATAAGCACCAATTTTGTTATTCGGAGATTAAATTTGGGATTTTAAAAAAAAGGTTATATGTAACTGTATAGACAATTTGCACAAAAGCAACGTGAACGTGAAAACGCGACATTTGCGACATTGGTCAAGTTTGGCAAGCTCGAGTTCTCGCGTTTTTCTCAATGGTTACATATGGCGGCGTGTGTGGAAACAGCGCTAGCCAATCGGAATTTGCGTAGAACTTGTATTTTAATCATTTTCCCGCAATTAATTATAAAAAAAATGTCCAACCTTGTAAAATGGGCCTAAATATATTACTTGAGTGAGTGAGTGAATTAGTGAGTTGGGTTTAACACCGCTTTTAACAGTATTCCAGTTATATCACGGCGTGTCAGCTTATTGTGTCAGAGCCCGAAGAGTAACAACCCGCAACCCTTAATGTAAAAAAATATTTTTTTACATTGAGGGTTAATATCGTACATATTGCCCCTTAATGTAAAATATTCTTATAAACAAAGTTTGATTGGAAATATAGGATACTTTTTTGCTATTTTCACGTTTTTTTAATTGTTTTTGCTAAGTTTCTTGCAATTTTTCGAAATATGCGACAGCGTGAGAAACCGACTTTGCTCAGACCTGAGAACAAGAGGGGCTATTATAAGAATGGCATGCTCGTTATTGAGGACATGCCAGCTACTACTCTGGGAGGTGATGAGCATCAGTTGTCGGCTCCAGTCGCAAATCGCGACTCATGTGGAACATCGTCAACTGTGGATCAGGAGCGGGTGCTGCCGTCAAGGTCGAATGTTATGCAAATGCATATCTGACATTGCAAAGAATATAGAAGATTTAACCATCAAACTGTCCGACATTGGCTGTGTTTCTTTTGTACCTGAACATGACCTTGTTGCTTTATATGAAACATAGTCAATAGAAAATTACCAGCCACAAAAAGGTTTAAGTTCGGGAGGTATTCGAGATGTATACTTTTGATAAAATATTCACTGGTATGACATGTTATTGATGTTCGATACAGAGAACGTGCTAATACTATTCTGGTGGATAAAAGTATGTTTGGTTTCAGTAGAGCTACATTATGTGTGTTTACATATATCAAGCCGGAGAAATCGACCTGGTGTGATAACAAAGATAGACACAATGGGGTAGAGATTTTGCTGTATTTTTTTAGTACACTGTAAGACTACCAGCTGTTTCTATCATTGTACTTGGATTTGTTCGTTTATTTGTTTGTTGTTTAACACCGCACTCAACAATATTCCAGCTATATGACGGCGGTCTGTAAATAATCGGGTCTGGACAGACAATCAAGTTGTCGACATCATGAGCATCGATCGACGCATTTGGGATATGTTGACATGCATTAACCAAGTCAGCGAGTCTGACCACCCAATCCCGTTAATTGCCTCTTACGACAAGCATAATCGCCTTTTATGGCGAGAATGGGTTGCTGAAGACCTATTCTACCCCGGATCTTCACGGGTCCATTGTACATGAACAGTAGAACCGGTGTGGACTATGTGGAGAACGATGTTATTCACCATGTTGAAAGTAATATTTATTTAGTAGAATTTTTTACACAATTTGAGATGGAAAGATATTTATGTGATAAATTACTAAACAGCTTAAGAGAAACTCTTTTGGAAATGCGTTCAAATTTGAACATACATATTGTAATGGAAGATTTGGAACTGACTATAAAATCGGTGACTGTACACTTAGTGGGCGTTTAGTGAGTGAGTGAGTGAGTTTGGTTTAACTCCGCTTTTAACAGTATTCCAGTTATATATACGGCGTGTCAGCTTAATGTGGGAGGAAAGCCCGAAGTAATGCAGGCCTCAGACGTTTACCGTTCGATGAAACCCACGAGCATGAGTATGGTGCTGACAAACCTAGCAACATAATCGGGGCGAACCGGCATTCGAACCTACAATCACAGGTTTCTGGCGTGCCCAAGGGACGCAACTGTGCACAGCGAATCGCTGCGCCATAGACGACTGGGACACCCGTGTCCCCTATTGGACATTTTGGCTGTAGTGTGATAGATTATTGTTTAGCATCGAGTGACATGTTCCCCGATGATGATTAATGTCTCTGTACAAAAACATGAACGGTGCCATTATGTAAATGCGTTCAGAAGAATCTAAAGATAACTCATACCTTATTAAGTATAACAGAGTTTGCAAGAAAACAGATAACTGTATGGAATCAAGAAGTACCAGTTTGCACAATGTAAAAGGAGTGACCTAGAAAATGCAGCAGCGGTAGACTCTAAACGTTTCTGGGACATGATAAAGCGTGCGTCTGGACGACCGCAACGACCAAACCCTAAAGATATACAAGACTGGGGGGACTATTTCTCGTCGCTGAATTCTGAACCAATTGGTATTCAGGATAATCTTGGTGAGGTGGAGGACATAGTGACATGTCCAGGTTATGTGCAAGAACTGACAATTGACATATTAGAATTTCCAATCACCAGATCCGAACTTTTTGAAAGCATCAGTGCAAAGAAACATAATAAATCAGCTGGCCTTGGCGACATCTATCGAAGCCATTTTAAAAACATGGTTTGAACGCTAAAATGGGTAAAATGTTACAATCCATGTACTGTAATGTAAAGACTTATATTTGTTGCTTCATGGGTGTATGGTTTGTCATTTTTGTTTCAGTTTTTTTAAATAAACGAATTGGTTACTGAAATGGAACAAAATTGTCGTTTCGGCGTTAAATTACATTCGGAATGTATTGAAATTTTTTTACTTCTATTTGTGGAATACCTTATTGTGTTTGGCAATGCTGTCAACAACAATTTTAGCAATGTCCAATGCTCAAATAATATTGCATTTCAGGCAAGAAAGGTGTTCATGGTCCTTTTAAGTAGTATAAATTCCTTGAATCCATACTCGCCTCACTTTTACTTCAAATGTTTAGATACAAAGATAATA
The DNA here is from genome assembly GCF_023055435.1 of Haliotis rufescens. Taxonomy (NCBI): domain Eukaryota; kingdom Metazoa; phylum Mollusca; class Gastropoda; order Lepetellida; family Haliotidae; genus Haliotis; species Haliotis rufescens. Next base: position 3,598,491 of record NW_025964383.1, read on the forward strand.
CCAATACTTTTATACGGGGCTGAAATTTGGGGTTCAGTGACATAAGAACCGAGGCTTGCAGATGTTCTATTCAGTCGCTCGCTGTTTTGAAATGTGTCAAATATTGTCTTTCTCGTTATAATATGCAGGAATCTCGTTTACCCCCAAAAATGTTATAATATGTAGCAGTTGTATATGGAATACTTCAAGGGGCATTGTCGCGTTGTCGCATTGTCGCCCTTGCAAAAACAAGCAAAAAGTGTCAAAATTAGCCAATGCGCGACAACGCGACATTTTGGCCATTTGTCGCATTGCAAGATGTCCGAAAGGCTTATGTGACGTATTGCCATCCGTCTTTGTGCGGCGTGCGGCATCCGTCATACGATATCTATTCACAATACGATTTATACCTAATATATGTCGAAAGATAGTATTTACAGTTCACCTGGTACGAAGTTCCATGGTGAGCTTATGTCGGCTCCCACGGAAGATCGAATGGTCGGTTCATAACTGACATGAAATACTCAACAGGCCGTATGCGTAATGTTCTTTTTCGCTATTTTCAATCAACAATGGTCTTACTACAGGATATGCTAAACTGCTATAGAAAAGGTAAAGACTTCATATCCGAAAAATATAAACTTTAAGTGGCTATATTTGACTCGGCACGGTACTTGGGAAACCTACAGTTGTTTTTTTAACCAAACATCATTGCATTGGAATTCCTTTCGTTTGTAATAGTATATGATTCTGGTGTATGTTTAACTGTCATATCCGTAATAAAGCAACAAAATGTCCATTATTTTATGCCTAAAACTCTGTTAATGGACCATTCAAACAACCCAACATCATCCACAACTTGGTCTGATCTGCTTGGGAATCTCCATCGTTACAGTATTAGGCTAGTAACGAGGTTACCTTGCAGAGTATCGAAAAATAACCTTTGTAAAACAGTTAGTTTGATAACAATCTGTTAAAGGGGTTAGGGGACATAAACCCTTTTATGTAGCCTGAATATAACAACCAGGTGGTCGTTGTAGAGAGGGAATCTAAAAATGATTAGTCATTTGCACATCTAGACAAAGTAACGATCAATTAAATCTGCGAAGTTTCATGAAAGTTCGATAAGTATTATTTCATAGTGATAACCCTTAATGTAAAAATATTATCTATCACTTCAACCCTTAATGCAATTTTTTACATTAAATGTATTTTTTACGTTAAGAGTTGTAACAAGGGTGAACCCGCAACCCTTAATGTAAATTGTTTTTACATTAAGATTAATTTTTACATTAAGGGTTGTAACAATGCAGATCTCAGACGTTTACCACTTCAGTGAAACCCACGAGCATGGTGCTGACAAACCTAGAAACATAATCGGGGCGAACCGGGAATCGAACCCTCAATCATAGGTTTCTGGCGTGCCCATGGGACGCTACTCTGCACAGCGAAGCGCGGCGCATTAGACGACTGGGCCACCCGTGCCCCTATCGTTACTTGAACATCGATAGGAATAACACCAAACATAAACTCAACAACAAAAGTTCCTCTGACACCAATATTTTAGTGTATTTTTCAAACAAGTAAAGTTTAGTTTTCAATATTGTAGTACATGTATGGAATCAAGTCACAAAAACGCAACTGCTACAGAAAAGCATGCATTCCATGCAAAAGTTGACTTTTCTGCAAGCCCCATGCATTTCACTACCCAAGAATGGGTATAAAAACATGTGCGTTAACGGGATTCCATATGCATTGTTTAGCATCGTGCTGACAACAACCACTCAGAAAAACAACAAAATTACGCAATAATTAAACATTACGAAATGCCACGCGTGTCCGAAAATGAGCGTCTGCGAGCCATTGGTATGCCTGAAGCAGGATCGAGTCAACGTGATGTTGCAAGACAATTTAACGTCCACAGAAACACCATTTGGTGTGTATGGCAACGTTGGCAACAAACGAATGCAGTCAGAGACCATCCTCGGAGTGGCAGGCCACGCGTAACCAATAATCGACAAGACAACTGGATTCGAACAATACACCTACGAAATCGATTCCAGCCAGCAACAGTGATTGCAAGAAGGCCTTCGACGAATATCTTCACAAACCGTATGTCGTCGCCTCAGAATGTGCAGGGATTGTCGCCAAAAGACCCGCCAGACGTCCCATTTTGACAGGAAACCACTGTCAAGCTCGTCTACAGTGGTGCAGACAGCGTCTACGCTGGACGGCCATGCAGTGGGGACAAGTTCTAGTCACTGACTAGTCTCATTTTCACCTCAGCCACAGCGATGGACGGATTCGAGTGTACCGACGTCGAGGTGAACGTTACGTCAATCAGTGTGTCATGGAAGAAGATCGGTTCGGGGGCGACAGCGTTATGGTATGGGTTGGGATTACAGCAAGACAGAGGACCCGTTTGATAGTGGTAGAGGGAAATCTCAATGGACAGCGCTACCGCGACGAGATCATCGGCCCTGTTGTTCTACCGTTTTTGCGTCGTCATGGCCCAGGTATTACCTTTCAACATGACAACGCCCGGCCTCATATTGCTCGACTTGTTGAGGATTCTCTTCAACAAAACAACGTGAATGTCATCCCCTGGCCGGCTCGCTCCCCTGATCTCTCACCAATCGAGCACATGTGGGATGAGATGGATCGGCGCCTTCGACGTCAACCACGTGTTCCACATACACTCCAGGAATCACGCATTTTCTGAAGTCAGTATGGCAAATTAAACCAACTGAACACTTACATGAGTCTTTTATCTGTTGAAAAACCGAAATTGTTTCAGATTTGGTAAAAATTTGGTAACTTTGCATTAAATTTTATTCAATATCAGAGGAACTTTTTTTGTTCAGTATATGTAGACAGTAGACCAGATATCGCAAAACTTCCAAGGTCACAGGCCCAATAACAAAGGACAGATCATTCAGTTCACTTTCACTTTTGAAGACATGACTGTGTAGACTTCAACCGTGAGATAAACACAAGGAAGCTGGAGCTAAAAAATGCAATAATAAAATATTTTAAAAAACCTGTCTAGTGTCGGAAATTTTTAGACATGTACTCACGACCGGGAAACACACACAAACAACCGGTGAGACGATCCGGATACGCTAAACGAAGGAAACAGCATGAGACAGGGGAATACATACCGAACGTGTTTTCAGGTATGTCATCGTTCCTAGAACGACTGCGTAGCTGTAACCGCACTGGCGATACAGCCGACGACTTAAAATCGATCCTGTACGGGCAGTGATTCTTCAGGACAGGGTACAGCACCATCTCAGATTGACAATAGGGTGCATGAACACAACCAGGGTCTTATAGAGAAAATGGCCGGAGACAATTTGGACAAAAGTTCTTTCCGCAAATTGGTAATTCTTATTTTGTTTGTTTTTCAATTAGAAGTAGAAAGCATTCTCATTTAAAGAGCCAAAAGACAATGACACAAACTGGAAAAGTGAGGATTAGTGCTGAACCCAGATTGGTAATTGTTATTTAGTTACACAACAACGCGTTAAGAGAACTTCTAGAGTGAGGATTAGTTAATTCCTTGTCTGAGCATATATACTTGCATCTAGCCGGACTACAGTCTGTGTAAAGTCATGATCAATTATCTATTTGATCATGTCAACTTTCCTACCTAAACTTCAAAATTCGCTGATAATGGAGCAATATTGGTAAAACACAGAGATATTTCACAAATCCGAAAAAACCCAAGCTCCAGTCAGCCCTGGAAGAAGAAGATCAATGATCAATGAACACTCAGCTGGACCTCAACAAATCACTTACTTATCAGATCAAAAATGGTTGTGAGGCCTTTCACAAAGCATCAAATACTGTCTTGAACAACCTTGACAGAATACAAAGGCCACATACAAATATTAAACCACAGGTGCAGCAACGTGCAGAGCAGGCAATATTATTATTCTGTGGACGAACATTAAACCCTTTGGTGAAAAAGATATGGCAAGACTAAAACACCTGAGAAGGATAAAGCCCTAGCTCGGAAAATTCCTCACTGATGCCATCTGGGACATTAGCATGTGAACTCATCTGAGGACACAATTGCGATTACATTCACCAACCAGAAAGTCACTACAAAGGTTTATTCCATCCCTGGACTTCAAAAACGCCCAAAATTGACTCTGCTTTAACATCAGTCATTTCATAAGAAAACCCATCCCGACAACATTTAGTAGCTATCACTAAAATTCCAACTACCTGGGACACTGATGGATCCAGGAATCCTGTCAACAACAGTGCTGGTTACGGGATCAATATCCATAGCTCCAAACCCCAAGCACATTCGGTTCAATAGTGTTCAGTCCGTGTTCACTGCTGAATTGGAGGCAATTCATGATGCATTTAAACTTATACCAAAACGACCGGAAGCAAAGACAGCCACCCTATCAGACTCGCTTAGTACACTTCAAGCCATCAGCGGCAGAAGCAGTCAATAATATTCTATACGAATATACCAGGCTATTGGACCCAAGGGTAACTGGTGGAGCTGTGTTTGATTCTGTCTCACATAGATGTACATGGAAATGAAAAAGCAGACAAGATAAAGCAGAGATACAGCCAATTCCCTTCAGTAAACAAGAGATAAAAATCAAAATCAAAGCCTCCATACTCATACTCAAATGAAAGGAAAGTTGAAGTGCATGTAGGCATCTCAGACACAGACATAAAAAGGACTGTCACAAGGTATGCCCGTCTTGACCCAGCATGACCCAGCCCGGGCTCAGACCGCCTCCGTGGTCTAGTGGTAGAGCGTCCGCCCGGAGAGCGGAAGGTCCGGGGTTCGATCTCCGGCCGCGTCATGCCAAAAGACGTTAAAAGATGGTACTTGTTGTTACCCTGTCTGGCGCTCGGCATTAAGGGGCTAAAACAACGACTGGTCGGCTCGGAGTCAGTATGCTGTGTCTGAGTGGGATATTCATGTTAAACTGCGGCATGGTATTTCAGTGAGCTAGCACTGTAAATCGGCATCAGTCCGGACTAGTACAAGCAGCCACACAAACACACACGCGTACATGCACGTCGCTATATAAATGCAATAATCTTGGACGCGACGTTAAACCCCATTTCACCTCACCTCACCAGGCCGGGCTCGTTGAAAACAAGAATTGCAGTATGATCCGCTATCTGTTGTAGTTCTCCTAAAGCCAAATTAAATCATATCAGTACATGAGAAAATCTTGTCAATTCATATACAGAAATGTTATGTACACTAAAGTAATAAAAGATATGTCTACCTACTCACACTCATAAGTCCCAAAGAGGGACAGGTCAGGCGAAATTGCTTAAGCAGAAGACGACCTCTTAAACATCTAAAGCAACAACAACATGACCACAGCTAAAATCAAAATGACTGTTCATTGCAACAAGTGTACAAAGAGGGTGTGCAGAAATCAGCAGGCTTATCCTTCGACTCTTTTCAGGGATTGATTCACAGAAAATGTGAACCTTGAGTTACTGTCACTCCCACAGCAAGAAGAGGGATTTCCATTCAGGAGCTGTGTCTGTGAAGAAGAAACTATGGCTACCAGTCCGTGTGGAGGCTGTCATGCAGGACATACTGTTTGCGGTGGAGTGGCAGTTAGAAGCTTCTACTACTATTGGTACTGAAGATGTCACTATGATTGAGAGGCGATGGGGTGGCCTAGTGGTTAAGGCATTTGCTCATCATGCAGAAGACCTGGGTTCGATTCCCCACATGGGTTTAATGTATGAAGCCCATTTCTACTACTATTGGCACTGAAGATGTCACCATGATTGAGAGGCGGTGGGGTGGCCTAGTGGTTAAGGCATTTGCTCATCACACCAAAGACCTGGGTTCGATTCCCCACATGGGTTTAATCTATGAAGCCCATTTCTGGTGTCACCCCTGTCATATTGCTGGACGATTGCTAAAAAAGCATAAAACCATACACTCTCACTGATAGAGGAGACCAGCCAGGTGGACAATTCAGACCTGCAAATTCATCCTCAGAAGATACTGAGATACCAGAAGTTACGATAGTCAATATTAATTGAAAGAGAGTTTATATAGAAAATGTAAAATGATGTGTACATTGAAATATCTATTAATACAAACTTGTTTTAATATACTAGTATTTTAGAATCTGTTGGGTTTTTTTCAGATCCACGAAAGACAACATGGGCATTGACGCTGAAGTGAACAAGTTCATCATCGTGGAGCAAGGCTCATAGAAGAACATGCCGAAACTCACTGCCACATATAGACATGTATATGTGGTGAAGGTAATATTTTATACGACAATAATAGGGCAATAATCCTATATTGTTTCATGTTTCATTTTTTTGTAATGTTAGAAGAAATCTGGTTGTTAGACATACTGGCGGTGCAAGGGCTAGAGTGAGAGGATGCCATGCTACAGTGACGGAAGATATCCATGTCACAGAGCCTAGCAAGCTGGTAGCAGTGCAAGAGTAGTGGTAACAATGGCAATTGCTATAGCAGCAATGATGACAATTAAAAGCCTTCTGTATGTAACAGGATTAATTAGCATGATTAATAACATTGTCTTTGCAAAATAATATGCTTGTTTTGATGAGGATTAATTGAAGTTAATTAATACAATGCCTGCCTACCTTTTTAGTTTTTTATATAAACATTCACATATTTTTTTTAAGGACAAGAAGAATGTTTTAACCCCTAGGCTACCCCAATGCTCCTAACCATTCCGGGGCAACTGTGTCACAAAGGGTTCTGCAGGGGTGATCCAGCTGTCAGCAAACAGCCCAAGTCTTCCGCCTACAGGGGTATTTGTAATGGGAAAAGGACTGATGGCAGAGGGAAGCGGAAAGAGCCTCTGTTGCAGACAAGATAGTTGATACAAGTGGCAAAGTATGATGCACCGTCGTGTCCAAATGCGTAAGTTCATGATCATTAACCAGGGACGAAGAACGAATTGTTTCTGACAGAATGTACGTAGAGATATCACCGTTAAAGTCAGGGGAAGCTACTGTCACCACTATACCAGTGCCGGTATCTTTAAGAACGAATCAGGGACCCTGAAGCTGGTCATGTCAGCGACGAAATTAGAAGGCCTTGTCTAAGTTTGATGATGTCCAACAATACCGAACGTGAAGGAAGGGTGATATAGGAGGAACTGGACGACAGAACCTCTAACCGACTGTTAGATGATCAACTGCCGAAGTGGTACAATGTAACTGCAGTTTATCACCAATCCAGTGGAGAATAGTCTCAGGATCGGTGGGTATGAAGCTATCCAACAAAGCGGAAGGAGACGACCGGGGATCCAAACCAGCTAGGAGTGGAGGGGATTGCTGAAAAGTCAGGCCAAGAAATGTCAGTCCGGGCCGGGCATGCGGGTAATGCTAAAAATGGATTCCAGAAAAATAAATCGAAACCTGCATATCGATGCAGATCTCAAATGTCCACAAACATATAGTGTTGATTAATTAATTGAGTTTGAATCAAAATGCATCTTCAACAATGTAATAAACTGATAATCATGACTACATACCGAGAGTCCTCATAGAAAATCTAGTGTCTTGACTGTGTGTTTTCTTTGATGAGAAGGTGTAGGGGTGTGATGTCCTGGACAGGAAATGACAGTGTTTTTACTACTATCCTTTCATTAATTAACGTGTTGGGCAGGGAACACCTCACTGTACCCTCACCTATTGTTATAGAGTACAGGTGTAGTCAGCCGTGGTTAAGTGGGTTACAATAGGGGGATTCCCTATAGTCTGTTGCATGTCTATGTAGAGAAAATTACTATCTGTCAGATTCATAAAATTTCATATACATTTCAACAGCACATTCACTTTACAGAAACATATATTTCATAAAATTTCATATATACTGAGTCACATTAAAAACTTCATATTTATAAAAGTAATCCCATAATATGATATACAACGGACAAATGTATCAGAGAAGGTAATTTTTAATCATTAATGTCAAAAGAAGGATTTTAATTAACGGTGGTAACCATAATTTGTTCCGAGCACCTACGGTATTCGGTAATAACATCAACAGTTGAAATCATAAGTCCAAAGCACGAGAAACTGATGGCAAACAAGTTCAGTGAGGTGTATGGCCACCATGTGCGTTGACAACTGCCAAACAACGCCTCCGCATGGACCTTGTGATGCTTGTGAACACATGACTGGGAAGACGACGCCATTGTTGCTGCAAAATGGTGCCAAGATCTTGCAAATTCTGTGGTTGATTCCGGAGAGTGCGCAGACTTCTGCCAAGAGCAATCCAGACGTGTTCGATGGGATTGAGGTCGGGATACCTTGACGGCCAGTCCATGACATTGACTCCCGCATTCTGAAGGAAATTCCTTGTCAAAATTGCTGTTTGGGGTCTGGCATTGTCGTGTTGGAAGATCAAACCGGGTCCATGTGCTGCCATAAAAGGCAGAAGTTCTGGTCCCAGTACCTGGTCGCGGTAAGCAGCAGCGTTGAGGTTGCCACGGATGACAAGACGCCTGGAACGTGCATTGCCACAGAAAGCACCCCACATCAGGACACTTCCGCCTCGAAATCTGTCATCATCCTGTACACAATACTGGGCGTAACGTTCATGACGGCGCCTCCACACCCTCGCCCTACCATCAGCAAATCGAAGATTAAATCGGGATTCATCACTGAAGACGACTTGATTCCAATTCCTCTGAGTCCATCGTAAGTGTCGCTGTGCCCACATTTGACGTTGACGTCTGTGTAATTGAGTCAAAATCGGCCCGCAGTATGGCCGTCGTGCTTGAAGGTGAGCAGTTCTCAGACGGTTTCGAACTGTTTGCGCACTCCTAAACAGTTCATTTCTGGTGGATGTAGCCGTCCAAAATCGGTTACAGAGGTGACGTAAGACAATCTGACGATCCTCTGCATGTGACATCACACGTGGTCGACCTGGCCGAGGGCGATCAGCGGTGGTACGCGTTTGCTGTAGACGCGTCTGTAAATCATAAACAGTCCGTCGACTACAACCCATCGTCCTTGCGACTTCAGCTGCGGAAGTTCCCGTCTGCAACATGCCGATGGCACGTTCACGTTGCACATTTGAAAGGCGTGGCATGACAAATGGCCGTAAAGACTTTTGTTTTCTTGTGTTTTTCCTTTTTTTGTTAATGACTGCTAACAAGTATGGCTGAAAACACGTGCGGTATTATGGGCACGTAACCAGTTGCACGGGAAAAACAACTTTTGCCACTATATTGCTGTGCACATGATTTTGATCGATTCACCTGCACAAAAACGGGTGTTATCTGAAGACAATACGTGGCCATTACTGTTTAAATACACAATAAGGGCCCACAATGATAACTGGTCAAAATGTTTTTTAATTTGGTTCAGTATATTTCATATTGATAGATTACGTATTGAATAAATAAATATTTGTAACGCCGGAAGTGGGGCTAAGGTGAATACCCGAACAGCACCCAGAATTTTCCCGCCACGTTACAAAAACAACAAATGTTATAATAACTTACCTGAAGCGTAAAGACGCTGTCCGGACGCAAGCAATAGGCAATAAACATACTTAGAAATAGCACAAGGGTTAAACTAAAATATCTATTCACCAGAACTTTACAACAACAAAAAATCAACCACACTAATTCGCGAGTGTGAAAATGCGACAGCATGCACGCGAACACGACTTCAAAACATTTAAACAATTTGATTTATCAGCCACATATTCAAAATTCAGACATTTCATCTACAACAATATTCTAGCGAAACCACATGAAAAACTAGGAGGGTTTCCCTACATACGTGAGCACTGAGCACTGTAGACTAATCACTATAAAATAGGAGACACTTCTACAACATCAAAACTAACCAAGAATTTAGACTATAAATTCTATTCAATACAGTCCAACACCCAACCACGTGTAACAGAGCACATGTTGTCCGCCCTGCACGTGCGTCCCACGTCAACTCCTGAGAGGTGTACACTCTTTCAAAACCAAACGCCGAACCCCGAAACTGTTGTTGCATTAAGTGTTTAAGAGGTCGCCTAGTAGTATAGGTAATGATGGTTCTGGACCACTTCCACTGGAGCCAGATTTATATACCTATACTGCTACTACAGGGGGGATTTTTTATGTCAGTATGATTATGCGATTCAACGATAGTCATGAGATTCAGCTAAATTAACTCCAGCTCACCACCACCTGGAGTCTATGATACAAATTTTTATAGGTAATGATGGTTCTGGACCACTTCCACTGGAGCCGGATTCATATACCTATACTGCTACTACAGGGGGGATTTTTTATGCGTAAATGATGATGCGATTCAATGATAGTCATGAGTTGTATTAAACGAAACATCAATATTAATTAATAATGGATAAAATTTACTATAGCCCACGAGGATATTGGAAAGGTATAGGAGCAATACAAAAATTAGCCACCGCGGCTAAGGTATCTAAAGATGTGGCCAAGGATTGGTTAAAGAAACAAGCGATCTGGCAAATATATTTACCGGCACCGCGTTATATACCGAGGAAGAAGTTTGATATTTTTACGACGAATGAAGTTCATCAGGCTGACCTCTTGTTTCTTCCCCATGATAAGGTAAAACGCAAAACGTATAAATACGCTTTAACAGTAGTGGATGTGGCTAGTCGATACAAAGAGGCTGAGCCATTAACATCGAAAGAATCAACAGAGGTAGCTAATGCACTGAGTCGCATATATAAACGAGGACCGCTAAAATGGCCTAAGCTATTTCAAGTAGATCCCGGTCGCGAGTTTATGGGATCGGTAACTAAACTGTTAACAAAGCACGATGTCGAAATCGTCCGTGGTGAAAGAGAGGCCCACCGCAGTCAAGCTATCGTCGAAAGATTGAACAGGACATTAGCGGAACGTTTGTTTGGCTATCAGTATGGGATCGAAATGAAATCCGAGCGATTGAGATCAACCGAATGGGTGACACGATTATCAGCTGTTGTATCAGCGTTGAATAATGAAGTAACGAGATTAATAGGGAAGAAACCATCCGATGCTATTAAAATGAAATCCGTGACTTCCGAATCTTCAGCACCGAGGAGAGGCAAAGAACGAAAACTTCCGGATAGAGTAAGGGTAAGATATTTATACCAGGCAGGTGAACTCGAAGGAGGCCTACGTCGTGCAACCGACCCCATATGGTCCCTTAAGACGTATAACATTAGTCGATTGGTTACGAAAGAAGGAGAGCCTATTCTTTATTATCTTCAAGATGGACCGGGTAGGGCATTTGTACGAGAGGAGTTGTTCATAGTTCCCGACGGTACGGTATTACCACCATAACCATAAGCATAGGTATTTACACCATCATTATCAATCTATCTCTTTGTATCTAAGGGGGATAATGATGTCTTGTTCATTCTTAATCCATATATCCTATGATTGTAACTTCTTAAAGAGTTCATCTCGTGTTTGAACGTTCTACCGTTAAATAATGATTCTTTATACTGTTCGTGTTTGATATGCTTTTTTACAACATACTTCTTAACGCCCTTAGCTTTTCTTATCTCTCCATTATCGGACTTCTTCATAGAATACATCTTAGGTCTTAATCCTACATACTCCGCTATAGGGGTCCCAGCACATTCATCCTTCATCTTACCTAATACCTTTTTATTTACAACGCTGTGCAGTGGATTATCTTTTGGGTAATCGCTCGTGTCGTACATATCTATTTTTTCTGCCATATCTTTATACACATCCTCGGTTTGTATTTCCATCAACAAAGAATCTGTGTCGGTATATAACACCTCACATCTATCGCCGTATTGCTTCTTAAGTTCGTTGTAATAAAAGTCATACATTAAGTGTTTTGACAAGTCGAGAATACTCATACCGTACACCGGTCTGTTGAATTTTATATAACTCTTCTGCATATGCAACGCGGCAAAGTCGTTATCGAATATCTTGCTTCTGTTAAAAGCCGGACTGGCTATAAGTTTCCTGAGTCTTTCTTCTTCATTAGATCTGACTAATTTAACATCAACACGCTTCCTTAGATTCTCCATAGTTTTACCAAATACCGAGTTATTCATGAGCTTATATAAATTCTTTTCGAAATCGCTGGTAGCTATCTTTCTTAAATCTGTGTTCAACCTTATATAGGGCTCAATCCAAGGGCTTTGATCAAACTTTAGAACTCTGTGTATTTTCTTAAGTTTCATACCTAACGATAGATACAACTGGAGATTTCTGTAGTGAACTATATATTTTGTTTTATCCATCAAATTTGGTACGAGTTTTTCTACGTTAGCTAACCTACTATTACCCATCAAGGAGCGTTGATATTCCGACATCCAATCTTTATTAACCATTAATCTTTCGGGAGCTAGCGGATAACTGTTATGATCTTTATGTAACGAACTTGGATATTCCAAGTCAACTTCTAGTATGTACCCTTTATTCACATCATTCACATTGATATTAATAACATTAATATTATCGATATCATCGACCCTTTCAAAACCACCCGTGGGTAAAGGTTGACTCATAGCGCATCCGTACAAATTGTTAGCGTCGAGATATAATATGTGGGTGTCGGGTTTACTGGGATCGTATCCTTCCACTAATTTATTATTAGCCTTAGAATACCTTTTCGCTGCCATCGATATACCACCTCTTAATCCTTTCTCAATAAACAAGTGCATATCGTAATCTGTGAGTAGTTTTAATTCTACGCCAGTCTTCTTCAACAATGCATCCCACGATAGTCCGGGACTGGAATAGTACCATGCCGGGTCCAAGCCGTATTGTTTGAAACATGTCTTTCTAAATATCTCGAATATATCGGCGAGTAACAGTACATCGGTTTTTAAGTACAGATCGTGATAATCGCCTAAATTCTTACAACCTAATTTATCCCAGACCGTCAGAGCGTGTTCATAATCGGCATCTGTTATTCTAGATTCTGTTAAGTTACTATAGAATGATTCGAGGGGTGGTAATTCAGTTTCTTCAATCTAGACCAATCATCCATATATTCGTAAGGATATACACCTTTTCTCAGCAACAAATGACGAGTTATCTTATCGGTATATTTATTTGTTATCGCGAAGTCATCGGGATTGTTCGCATTAGCTAAATTGTCCAGGGAAGATAACAGAAACTGTACGGAGTCTATGAATCTAAGCCCATTACTTTGCTTTGTTCTAGATTTCCCATCCTTGTCCCTATAATGTATAGGTTTAGTCAACGAGAACGATATGTCTTTTTCCATATTATTAGGAATGCACGTTAAACCGCCGTCGGTCTTCGAGATAGCTTGCATGATGAGATGTGAATCGTATCCCCTAAGGTTATGAAACACAACGGGGGATGGGTATTGTTTGAGAATTCATTTTTAGTTTCAAGTTACACTCGTTATGAGCGGCTCCCCGATAATTACCCGTGACGTGACAATGATCTCTTACGGAATCCCCATCCAGGGGTTTATTACAAACGTGACAACTCGTTGACTTCTTATGGGCCCTCCAATCATCCCTCGTCATACGCATGGGTTTCTTACACGATAATTTTTCCCTGATTATTCTGTCTTCATTTTGTAGATATTCTAGGAACTTTCCCGCTGCATCGGGACCTCTGTAAATCACGGGCGGGTTTGTTTTCCCATCATACCTTACAACTATATATCCAAACCCACAAGGAATATGTTCTTGAGTTTTGTACGTAAAACTATTATCAGTATTGCGTTCGGTATTTTCTATGGGTTTGATAAGCGCTTCGAAGTCGGCGTAAATTACGTACGGTACTGACATTTGATTACAATAATGTTCAAATTTTAATATATTTTTTCCTTCTTTAGGCATATCGATCCTGATAGCATTCTGTCCAACACCTCTACAGTCTTCTTTATGCGCTTCTAACAGATCTTGTCTGCTGTACCCATGTAGGCATCTTTCGCAGAAATATTTCTTTCTGGCATGTTTTGTTTGATCATATAATAGCCTGTTTAAACTCTTTATCCACGTATAATGATATTTACCATCTTTTTCAATCAGAAATGAATTGATTCTGGGGATATTTTCCGGAGCCGAGCTTATCCTGTGTACAACAATTCCTTTAGAATGTCCGAAAACATTTATAGCTAATTTATTTTGCTTTTCCACCTTATCAATTTGTGATATTGGTGTAGGTTCGTCTATACCATCGATGTTGAGTCCATCGTTTTGGGGATAGCTAGAAGGTCTATCCGGATGCTTGTTTACGGGGAACAATGCAGATCTTATCATCATTCTTAAACAGTCATCGCATTTATTTTTTACGTTAATTATGGCTTTTTTCTTCTTATAATACGGGGGTAAATCTATATAAGATCCACCTTTGAAAGGCATATAATTCGCTATATCTAAATATAAACTATCGATTTTATCCACACCCCAACCCGAACCTCTATTAGTCCAGCGTTCTAAAGTTTCCTGTATCCTCTGAATTGATGTATCTAATGATGAGTTTATAGTATCGGATTCGGTTATAACTTCTTGATTGCTACGGAAATATGGTTCGGTATATTCGGTGCTATCGTCTGTGTTACTTTTACTCAATGTCATTTTAATCGTCAGCTGGTATTTTATACTATGTTAATCATCTAATTCCTCGTTAATTTTACTCGATATGATGGGCTTAATATCGTTAACATCCATGTTGGAATTAATATCCATCTTCCAACCTCTTAGATATTTACCAACGCCGGCGGATGTGGGTACAAATATTAATTCTTGTTGTTGATTATCATCATCATTATCAATATCAACATTTTTATCTAGTAAAGCGATCAATTCAGCTCTTCTCATTCGAGAATAACCTCTCAGCCCACTGTTTCTCGCTCGAACTTTGAGTTCTCTAACAGTCTGGGGTCTGTTGTATTCCAAACCGAGTAAATCCATCAATTCAGCTTTTCTCATACGAGAATATCCACGCAGTCCACTTTGCTTTGCCATAGCTTTTAATTCTCTGACAAAAACCATCGTGGTTGAATGGTATATGCAAAATGAGACAAATGTCTAATTGGTTGTTTTCATATATCTAAATACGTATTCTCCCCAACCTATTCCTCTCATTGATGTAATCTTTCTTCCTAGCATAAATAATCTGGTTCCTGACCCTATCAGCACCGGGTTCCTTACATAAACAATAACGACCTTTGACCCCTATCCTGCATACAGAACACGTATAGTTTATGTTTCCGCGCCTGATGTAATAATTGTGTATACCGCAGTAAAAAAAATCAACACAGCGTCGATTACATAGAGTAGTCTTACCCATGAGTGTAAACTTGCAGTTATTCATGGTATATACATCTATCATATCATTTGTCTAAATGCAAATCACAGCTACACTGTGAGATATTGATTAGGCTATTTATAGATCGCTCCAAAATAGGTCATAGCCACAGCTGTCACTGCGTATTCATGGTTTGGCTGAAAATCAATACAGCAGTCAATCCCAACATGATAAATTTTACCTCTCGGTTCTTTTGTTCCTCTGACGGTGTATAAAACTGACTCATTGATGGTCTCGGTATTGGGTCTAGTTTTTTCCCATAAACGAGGAAGTATTCGTGCATGGCAGATTCAACATCCTTAAACGTTTCAATTGAATGTCCTTCCTTAAGCAGTTTCTCATGAATAAAGTCTAATCTTAATGTCCTATTTCTGGCCCATTGTGACTGGGCTGCTTGGAGTTGTTCTAAAGCTTTATTATGTCTTTTCTGCTCCGAACCTCTCATACTAGAAAATAAAAAATTACTCCCCGAAAAAGCTAGAGCATTAACAATAGCTCCACCGACCATCATCGCAATTGATGCCATATGTATAATAATATAAACTATTCAAATGTTTATATGAATATAAATATTCAAATGTTTAATTACTTCATTATGTCTTCCGGGATAAGTCCTTGTTTGATGAGCATATCCTTCGTTGCCATAGCCAATCCAATATCAAGAATGGCCATTCCGATGTCATATCCATTAAAATCTAGCTTGGGAGGTGTGGCTTTAGTAATCATTTTAGCCATACGGGCATAGCCAATGGCCAAGCCGGTGACCACCGCTGAATGATACGTCGCGTTTACCAACATTTTACCGTCTGTAGCTGGAGTAGTCATGCTTCTTATAGCATTATATGAGGACTAACCTCTAATTGAACTTGTTGTTGCGGCGGGGGTGACATTTTCTCTTCTCCGGTCTTATAAAAGAACCATACAGCAGCTATACCAGCAACTCCTACTAGTGCCCATGTTTTAATCGGATTTGAATTATTTATTAATTTCGCTTTGCGCGCCAGCCCTCCCTTTCTTCCTGCAGCTATTTTCAAAGGATTCTTAGTAACTCTGGGTTGTTTTTTTGTTTTCTCATTCACATGTGGTGGTTCCTCATTCACTCGTTGTTCCGCAATCTGTTGTTGCGTTTCCGCAATCTGTTGTGCAGTTTCGTTCACAATCTGTTGTGGTGTCACCTGTTGTGTCTCCATTTATATTATTAAGTGGGCACGTATGTTTAAATTGACAATACCTAGCCGTTATTAAAGCTGTGGTGAACGGAGCTAAGAACATTCAGAATCTATGATAAAACTCACAGCTCACCGAGCTTATAGCGTGTTCGATGAATGGGTCTTTCTCTAGAGATTGGCATAAATACAGACGATGTTCTGCCGGGATGGGGAGAAACGTACTTGCTACGGCTGTGTATAGTTGTAATATAGAAGACCCTATCGTTTTAGTCATGGTAGCTCCAGTCTAGACTCGTAACGCGCGTACAGTTTTTTAATTTCTTCGTCGGTCATGTTATCAATTTTTTCGATGGTATAATTTTCTCCCAAATATTGGGAACATTTTCCACCGGCTACCAAAGCGGCGAGTCTTTCTCTATGTTTATCTAAAGATTTATCTGTAACATTTTGATCTGCATCAGATTCTTTGAGCATTTGTTCGATGAGTTCGTCGCATTCCATAATGTAATACCTAAGGAGATATTTAAGTCTAACATAATATAATATGACATATCCAATACAACCCGTAATAATGAACTGTTGCGAAAGAATGATGATTTCGAACCACATTTTATGTCATATTAACTGCTAATGTTCAATTTGCTACATTTTGCTACATTTTTGCTACATTTTGCTATAATTTTGCTATATTTTTGCTATAATTTTGCTATAATTTTGCTATAATTTTGCTATAATTTGCTAAGCAATTGCTTAAGCAGCTGGTTGATAGGTTTTTAATACGAGTTTACAGTGCTTCGTTGCCGCTAACACTTTTCTGACTTTATCTCGTTCCCCCTTGGTATAAATGACATCATTTTCGCGTAAACATTCCTCGAATGAATCTCGATCTTTGCAATGAAACAGCGCTACCCATTTGGTCTGCTCTCTGAGATCTTTCAGGACAGAGTTGTATTTTTGAGTAAGTACCCAAACGCTATGCTGAGTATGCCGTCCGGAGAATGCTAAATACGAAAGCATATCTTTCTTTTTTGTGAGTTCTTTACTCGCGCTGCAGTCGTCTATTACGAAAAGGGTTGATTCTCCTTTGTATTTCTCGTGACATACTCGGAGGCAGTCTTGTAAATGATCGCCCGGATCGACTCTGTGTACCCCGTCGTCATTCATTACCCAATCTCTCGATAGGTATGTTTTATTAACGCTTATAGTCGGGCACAGAATAATAATATGATCGAAAACGTCCCGATATTGACTTTCTAAAATATCTAGAATAAAAGCTGTTTTTCCGCAGCCCGTTTGACCGCATATGATAGTGCAGCGCGTACTTCGTGGTGAGGTATTCACCCATCGATACACTCCCGAGAGACAGATCTTTCACGACCGCGTTAACTTCCGGAGAACGTTTTATAGAAGGAAGTTTTTTAATCTCATCCCACTGGTGATACGCTAACATTCCTTGGCTATATAGTTGATTAGGAACGCCCTCGATAGTCAATTCTACTTATGTAATCTTGGGATTGTAAAACTTCTCGGTATTTCTTTTAAACGCATCGGAGGGGTCCTCGAACAACATTAAAATACCCTTCAGCGACCTCGTGGGGACGTTTAGATTGATATTCCACATCGTATCTTTTTTGTCCCTCGTGATCTTTCGGTGTCGCAGCACTCGATCGTACAAAATGGCTAAACTTCCGGTATACTGGTTACGAATTTGTCTGGCTAATTCGGGATCCGTTATCATATCGTACTCCAGAGAGATATTGTCAATGGAATAGCTAGCATCTTCATTAGCAGATCTGATTACTCTACCGTAGTCATTAAAAGTGAGTTCGTATTCTAACCTATCGCCTAGGGATGCTTGATAAAAGGGCATGTGGGAATCTAGTAATTCAAAGTCTAGGGGAACATAGAATCTGTTACCTAATGCGTCGGCAACGGCCTTATCTTTTACGACGGTACTATCACCATTATCAGCGCCCACGCGCATTCTCAATGTGTTCTTATTACAAATACCTTGGTACTGTAAGTTTTCCCGCTCTTTATCCGTTCTCCAGAGATCCATGTAACAATAGTATACATCGCTATCGTCGATACTCAAAACCTCATTACCGCTAATTTTAATCGCGATTTTCTTAACGATAGCACGACCTATGTTATGAACGGGCTCCCTGTTAACGTCTGTAGAAGTCAAACTAATCATAAATGCTAGTCGGACAGTTCCGGGAACTAACACATCGTGTGCGCCGAGATTAGGAAAGCGAACCAGAAGCGTTTGATTCTGATCTATGGTACTAGGGTTATTAGTTATAGTTACAGACTGACGAATTGCTTTGACCCCTAATGGATCTCGAAGTCTACGTTGTGGGTTTAACTTGCGTCCGTATTGTGAAGACATTGTTTATATTGAAATTATGTACCCTATGTTTAATATAAAAATGGCTAATTTTGAACATAATGACTTTGATCTAAGTACCTTTGATGACTTTGATAACCAGATTCCAATCGAGGGTACTGATGAAACCAACTTTGGTGGCACGAATCTTAACGATGAACTTTTACAATCGTCCGTCAATGATTATTACGATGCATTAAAAGATGATACCCCAATAGGTCGTGACTATTCAAAGTTTACGATAGATAGTAAAGGAATATTGCGACTGCGTGACTCTCCGGATATTGATCTTATGCATTCTTGTACTCGTAAGCCCCTAGCCTTGTCTACGATAGCTGCTAAACACGGCATCAGCACTGTTCGTGATAAATTAGGTTTTGTGGACTACCGACGACTTTCCGCGAAGACTACTAAGGTTCTTAGGACTGTGCGTGATGAACTCGTTAATACAGATGATTTGGAAGCAGCCTCGATGGTGGCCTCGGACGGACTCGGAGAAATCTTAGATACCTATTACAATAATTCCACGTTACAGGTATCGGAGTTTAGTATTAGGGAATTACGAGGTCTTGACAAGGCAATGCGAACAATGCGGGGAGAACTCATCAATAATATAGCCAAGATATCCGAAATCGACAAGCATATAGCTAAAGAGAAAACAAAACTCGAACAGGCGGGCGATGAGTTCAGTAGACGCCGCGTAGCGGAAAGATTGCGTAACTTAGAAGACGAAAGATCGGCCCGCCTCGAAGCAGCTTCCAGTAATAGAAAGGCACTTCCTTCGCAAATCAGTCGTATTCGAGAAACTATCGATCAAGTCCTCAACGATGATACTACACTGGCCGATAAAATTAAAACATTGTTCAGAGAACAGGGAATAACCATTGCCAGTATTTTAACCGCGTTGGGATTTATTATATCGACTTTGACTCTCTCGTTAACAGGTGGTAGTACAGGTGGAGGTACACCGCCTAACGATAAAAATGGTATAAAAGAGTGGATAAAAAAGCATTTAAAAGCATTAGGTTCAGTACTGGGAAAGCTCGCTGAGAAAGCCGCGGTCGCACTTCCCGGTATAATAGGGAGTGTTGTTTCCTGGCTATTGAATTTATTAGCTTAGACCACCACTTGGCTTAGTCAAAACTTATGGGGGTTGATCGTAGCAATTGCAGGGCTGTTGTACGTGTTCGCTAAGAACTATTTATCCACCAAATCAGTTCGCTAAGAACTATTTATCAAACCAATTCAGTTCGCTAACCAAATCATGAGTAAACCAACCGAGACTCCACCCATTACAAGCGCTGTTTTTTCATCGATATGTTGTTGATTTTTAGCCGCAATATGCGGTGACACTTGTGCGTGTGCATTAAAAGATGGTTGAGCGATAGTTGGTGTTTGTGGCTTGACTATTCCCTTTTCGCCCGTGATCGTTTGCGTTATTAATTCGACGTTAATATCTGAATTTATACCTGGTTTTTGTTGATCGGTAGCGATAACAATTTTATTATTATAACCTATCACTTGACCGATCTTAAGTTCCATATTACTCGGAGACATGTATAGTCCCGGCGCATAAAAGAAGTCCACTTTGGATTGAGCGTACTGTAATGCATCTTGAAAATGCTTTATAGACGATGGTATGTCAACTGGTGAATTAATGGCGTCCTCCACGTTTGCGACAAACTGTTTTTGCGCATCGAGCGCCGTCCCAGAACCGATAATGGACGTTCGTGTTTGCGATTGTGCACCGAGAATTGCCCATACATAAGTTCTTATCGATTCATTAAATCTTACAAATCCTGGGTTAGTAAAATTATTTTCCGTTTTATCATTAAGAAATTCATTCCAAGCGTTTGCGGTATCGTTCATTTGTATAAATTTTGTAACAATATAAGCCAAACCACCCTTAAAACTCATAAGAGAACCTCTCCAATCGTTACTCGAAAGTTCCCAGCCATGATTAAGATTATGCAATCTTACAAAAAGATTGTCTATCTGTAAGAATTTAAATGGATCGAATGGTTGATGAGTTTTTTTAACTAAATCATCGCTGACTTCTTTAACAGTTCTTTGTCCACTGTACGGAACACCTAGACCATGGTTTGCTCCTTTAATCCGCCAATCTTTACTCGTAGAAACATTAAATTCATTACAAATACGCTCATACGCGGACCTATCATAATTATTATCTGTGGAATTCCACGCTCCATCCTGCGGTAATGGAGCACTAATTTCTTTAAGTATACGTCTAATCTGATAGTACACGTGAAATAATAAAACAGACTTATTTAGCATAAATCCTGGGGCATTAACAGATACGCCACATCCCGTTGTGGCAAAGTTTAACTGAATCTGCCAAAATTGCATCGGATTGTGAAACCAATCATGCACCATTTTATCGCTAGTTGCCGTGACCCTGTACTTTTCAAAGATATCGGGGAATTTAACGAAAAATTCAGCACCAGAGGCAGTTACTATAATCGATTGATTAGTAATGTATCTCGATTTCATATTTAAGTTATGATATAGTATCATTGTATATATATTATGTATGTTACACTCCCGGGAATAACAAATGGTCAGTCTATTGAACTGCTTCATACTATCGATAACTCGGATGGACAACTCGAAGTAGCTCTATGCGATGTAACGTATTACCCACTGTGGACCAATATAAGTGCTACGAGAGGTAATAATATGATAATTATACCAGGTGAAAGCAATAGTATTGAAAAACGCATTACTATACCTGATGGGTATTACAGCGTATGCTCACTCAATGATGAATTTTTTAAGCCTATGGGAGCTAGTCTCACACAAAATGAGTCGAATGGGGCGCTGATTTTAAACGCTGGAGTAACAAGTATACTTATTGGTGAGAACTTAGCAATTACACTTGGATTTGGACAGCCAGTAATATTAGCACCCAACGAATCAGTGATTGTATATGCATTACCCGATTTAGTTCCCTATAAAGAGTTGTGCATCCATCTTGATCAAATCAGTACGACAGATAATATTCAACAAGAAAGTCCTTCAACTCTGCTCAGAGGTGTTCCAGTGAAAAATGAAAAATATAATAGCGGTAGAACGGAATCTTTCTCGTCATTACAATATAAAAAATTAAAGCGGGGTATTATTTCAGACCTCAAAATTTCTGTATTAGATGTAAAACACCAACCAGTACATATAGGATACTTAAGTGTAACACTCCATATTAAAAATAATGGTTGATTCCATATTTAAGTTATGATATAGTATCATTGTATATTTGATATGTATGTTACACTCCTGGGAATAACAAATGGTCAGTCTATTGAACTGCTTCGTACAATCGATAACTCTGATGGACAACTCGAAGTCGCCCTATGCGATGTAACGTATTACCCGAGGTGGACCAATATAAATGCTGCAAAAAATAATAATGGGATAATTATAATAACTTCATATGGTACTAGCAAATCCATTACTATACCTAATGGGTATTACAGCGTAAGCTCACTCAATGATGAAATTTTAAAGCCAAATGGAGTTAGTCTCACACAAAATGAGGCGACTGGGACAGTGAAATACAACCATGGTCCAAATATAATTGTATTGGGCCAACCAGGTAGAGAGGAATTTAGTCGCTTAGATGGTGCACATCCTTATATTAAATTACCCGATTTAGTTCCCTATAAAGAGTTGTTCATCCATCTTGATCAAATAAGCACGACGGATAATATTCAACTAGAAAGTCCTTCAACTCTACTCAGATCTATTCCAGTGAAAAATGAAAAATATAATAGCGGTAGAACGGAATCTTTCTCGTCATTACAATATAAAAAATTAAAGCGGGGTATTATTTCAGACCTCAAAATTTCTATATTAGATGTAAAACACCAACCAGTACATATAGGATACTTAAGTGTAACACTCCATATTAAAAATAATGGTTGATGCATCAGGCCCTGGAACAGTAAGACAATGTAATACAATTGCGCTTTCCGATCTCGGAGACACAGAAGGATTTGATAAACCCGGTTACAATGGTAAGTTATACGCTTTACACTTACATGATAATGTATACAAGCGGAAAGAAGTCACATTCACGGGTAATCTAGGAGATTTAAGCGATGTCGATGTTAGTAGACTCCTTAAAAACACTTCGTACAATATTACTCGCAACGACGATAATAAATGGACTATGATCGAAGCAAACATCGAGTGGCTACTGAATATCGTCATTACCCCACCTTATGTGATGATGGGTAAGGCACATAATTTAACTAAGATAATAAATATTGGCATCGTACTCGCGGCTTATATCCCGTCAAAACGAAAAAGTGTGTTAGTTACCCCCCTGCCAGAAAACCCAGGTCATATGTTATATAGTCGTCCGGCCTTAAAAATGTTACTTTAAATTTGGTTACTGAATTCGAAGATATTAAAGTTAACTTGAGTGCAATACCTAATCTTTCTACGCTTATTATTGAAGTCTTGTTTGGAGATGCACCCGGAAGATGCCTTCGATATATTACCAGGTCTATCGATTAAATGGCTCAAGAAACACGAGCGTCAACGTTGCAGTATTATTCATATCGGAGCATCGCCCGTTGCAACCCTCGAGGGGGTCCAAATTATTAAAAGTGACAGTATTTCTCTTTCTAAGATATTCTTGCCGTATAATATACATTTGATAAGGTTGATGTATAGTCTCAAAACATTTAAGCAAGACCAATTAAAGACTATTATATGAACGTAATATACACTATGAGTTTATATCCGACTCTCGGTGAAGCATTTGAAAAGATGGAAACTGTTGATGGATTTCGATTACATCAAATAAGCGACATAAAACATCGAATAGGGAAGGATAGGGAGTTGAGACTTGGATTGTATAAAAAGTACCGCAGAGCCGTGAATGCTCTGGACGGAGTTGACACCGCGCTTGTAGTATCTGGCATGGGACTCGGTGTAGCGGGTATCGGTTTACTATCAACTATAATCGCCGCGCCTATCGTGCTTGGCATGGAAATAACCGCTGGAGTCTCGGGACTGGCAGGAATAGCGATAAAATTCATTTCTCGTAGGTTGCAAAAGAAAGCATTTAAACACGATAGTATTCGGATACTCGCCGAAGCAAAGTTGAACAGCATCGAGGATCATATTTCGACAGCAATGGCCGATTGTAAGATATCCGAGGATGAGTTTCGTTTAGTGCTGTCGGAGCTCACCAAATACAACGAAATGAAGCAGGAGATTCGATCAAAATCTCGTAAGACCAGTGGTATTAGCGAAGACGAGAAAAAAAAGTTCATAGAACAGGGGAGGCAACAAGCGCTTCAACTATTCCGTGCCAAAACCAAAGAACTGGTTGGAGATTAAAAATAGATTGTTTACTTTCGTGTGATTACATTTAGACAAATGCTAACATAAATATATAATAATGGAGAAAGCTATTCAATGGAAAGAATTACCACAAGGTTTTTATTATATCAGTGATGTCAAACCAACCAAATACGGTTATCAATTGTTTCTTATCAATTTACAAAAAGAGTGTAGTTATATAGTCTGGTCTCCTAGTAAAATGAACAAAGAACTTAATAAAAATGTTGAATATCGCTTTATCGATAAAAATAATGAAGAATATTTTTATTACCATTTAGGCTCATCTAAAGCAATGATTGGCCCCAGGTATTGGTGAGCTAGAGCCAATTTAACTTAATCTCATGACTATCATTAAATCACATAATCATTTTGGCATAAAAAATGCCACCTGTAGTAGCAGTATAGGTATATGAATCCGGCTCCAGTGGAAGTGGTCCAGAACCATCATTACCTATACTACTCGCCTTCTGCCTGATCAATTTCGGCTGACCTGTGTGTGAGTAGGGTACACATATCTATGGTGAGTTTGGTGTTCACATAATTTCTGTTTTTGTATTGATATGATTTCTATTTTCTTATATTGATATGATTTCATTTTTGTCCTTGGCTGCTCTGTTTATATACGTTCGAGTAGCTGTCCATCTCTCAGAAATAGAGTCAGTTTGGCCTTCGCTGTTGCATCTCTTGGCTTTAGGAGATCTATGACAGATAGCGGATCTAACTGCAATTCTTGTTTTAACCTAGCCCGGGCTGGGGCGTGGTCTTGACATTCTAGTAACACGTGAGCAATGGTTTCAGCCTGATTGCAAGATGAACAAACCTTGTCATAGTGCTTTTAGTGACCGAGTCTGAGGCGTGAGATAGCAATTTCAATTTTCCTTTCATTTGAGTATGAGTTTGGCTTCTGTTGGACCTTGGGTTGAATTTTGTATAGCCATCTGCCGATGTTACTTGCGTCCCATTGGGCTTGCCATCTTTCTGCTATGTAGGCTTTGATTTTGATTTTTATCTCTAGTTTACTAAAGGGAATAGGCTGTATATCCATTTTGACTTTCTGCCACTGATGGCTTGAAGTGCACTTAGCGAGTCCGATAGGACGACTGCCTTTGCTTCCGGAAGTTCCGGTATGAGTTTGAGTGCATGATGAATTGCCTCCAATTCAGCCGTGAATACTGACTGACCATCAGGCAAGCGAACTGAATGTGCTTGGGGTTTGGAGCTGTGGATAAGGATCCCGTAACCATGTTGATAGGATTCTCGGATCCATCAGTGTATATATGGGCCCAGTTGTCCCAGGTAGTTTGAATTTTAGTGATAGCGCTACTGATCGTAGTAGTTTTGGGTGTTCTTTTTAGTGACTTCTGATGTTAAAGCAGTGTCAACTTTTGGAGTCCAGGAAGGGGGTAACCCTTTGTAGTGACTTTCTGGAGGCTGAATGTCATCACAATTGTGACTTCGAATGAGTTCACATACTATTATCCTAGATGGATTTTTTCGAGCTAGGGCTTCATCTCGAGTGTTTTTGTCTTGCCATATCTTTTTAACCAAAGGGTTTGATGTTCGTCCCCAGAACGATAATATTGCCTGCTCTCTTCTTAGTTTCAATGGGAGTTCTCCCGTTCCTACTTGTAGTGCTTCTAGTGAAGTGCCTGTTGCTGCGCTTGTGGCCAGTATTAGGGCTTTGTATTGTATTCTGTCTAGGCGCCTCAAGACAGTATTTGATGCTGAATGAAAGGCCTCACAAGCATAGTCAATTTTTGATCTGATAAGAGATTTGTAGAGGTCCAGCTGAGGTTCCCTCGATGTGCCCTAAGATGTGCCTGAAATTGCCCGTAATACGTTCAGGTCTTTTTGACAACTGTTTTCCACATATTCTATATGTTTGTGCCAAGTGAGGTGTTGATCAAGGATCACCCCAAGAAATATTGCAGATTTTTCGAATTTGATTGGTTTGCCTTTAATGGAGACACAAGGTATCATAGCATCTTTCCCCCGGCGTTTGAATAGATCTCCAACAGTGTTTTCACTTGAAAGGGTGAATCCCAATTTATTGCACCATTGATCTACTCCATCAAGGGCTGACTGGAGTTTTTTTCTGATTTGTGAAATATCTCTGTGCTTTACCCATATTGCTCCATCATCAGCGAATTTAGAAGTTTAGGTAGGAGAGTTGACATGGTAAAAAAAATCATTGATCATGATATTAAACAGGGTTGGGCTTATAATGCTGCCTTGTGGCGTGCCATTGTCCAGTGCCATAGGCTCAGATCGTGTCAGTTACAACTTATAGCCTTGCACCATGTGATCTCTATAATTGGCTGCCAGTCACGTGAAGGCTTTCCACTCAACCGGAGATGGCCTAACTAAGACGGACACAGGCGATCGTCGTTACATTGTCCCCTCCTAAAACATTGCTGTCTCCTGACAGCATCGATGATGGATCTTTACCACAGCTGTTCTGTCACAGTTCAGAAAAATAATAACGTCTCAGGGGATGAATATAAACAGTCCTCTAAGGTGAGTTGTCACACTATGTTACTAGGAATCACCAATGTCACCAGCCTCTGTGCTACACATGCAATCAGCACCATGTGTCAATCTGAATAATTATCCGTGTCCACTCTTGGATCACATAGGGCCCATCAAATTTCACAGTTCATTTACCATTGGCAATTTTCGGGTGTGGTATAAACTACTTTTTCTATAATACAAAGCGGTTATGAATTGCTCACAACACTTTTGTCTCAGGCTCACTGAAACATACAAGGGAAATGGTTACCCATAACTCATAGACAACAAACTCATGAATCAACATTGTTTACAAATACAACATAATTCAATCTTAGGCATGTTACAACTTCATGCGCTTATACAATAAGTAGTGCAACCATTTTACAACTTCAATTACAGTTCCATGTACAATACAATTACTCTTATAATTACATGTACAGATATATAAAAAAAGGAAAAAAAAAAAAAATGTGGAACAGCATTTGGCAAAATTAAACATGAGGGTAAACCTCCAAACCCAAGAAGTTCCCTTTTTATTACTTCCCAAAAATAAAGAATTACTACTTAAACAGGGGAAAATGAAAAGAAAAAAATTTACTTACCTCGTAGTCCTGTTTAGATCTCTCACTGCTGGAACTAAGTCATCTCTCACATAAGTCACCTGATCTGCAAAACGAACCCTCTTGCCCGACCTACCACTGGGCAGGCTTGTGGTCCTATCACCTCCCTCTCCTCCAATAGCAATTGACTCTCCTGAGTCATCCAAATCTCCACGCACAAATTTAACAGCATCTTATGAGAATCATCAACAACATTACTGGCCAATCCAGTATCATAACTGGACAAAATGGACGCTTCCACATCACTACCTGTTGCCGAAAAACTAGATGCATTATCAAATAGATGACGTACATGTTCCATTCCGATTGAACCTGAAGAATCTAGATCAAACACATTCTGGTCCTGCCTTACTCTATCCACCTTTTTCAACCTGTTGATGTGTAAAAGTAGATTTTTCTTTCTAACCTTATTGGTACTGCATACTCTGACCATAACGTCATTTATCTTCTTAACCACCCAAAACGGTCCTGACCATGGTCTAACTAGTTTTTTCGATCTACCTCTCTTTACACGACTCATGTGTACCCAAACAAAATCACTGACTTGGATGCTATGTCCTGTACTCCTACGATCATAATAAAGCTTTTGTTTCCGATGACTTCCGTCTAATCAATCAGCCACAATCTTAAAGGCATCAACAAATCCTTGCTTGGTATTTCTCACGTACGGACATATGTCAGGCTCAGAGCGTGGGGGGAAACCAATAACCAACTCCACAGGCAATGAAACCTCTCTACCAAAAACAAGAAAGTTAGGAGAAAACCCAGTAGATTCCTGAGATCCACACCAGAATGCCATCATAACTTTGGGAAGATGAAAATTCAAGTCAGTATGCGCCTCATTCACATACTGACTCAACATGACACCTAAAGTCCTATTGTAACGCTCTACCAAACCATCACTCATCGGATGATAAGGAGACGTTCTCGATTTCTGGATCCCTAACTCCTGACAAATCTCCTGGAAAATCCTGGATTCGAAATTTCTACCTTGATCTGAGTGTATACTGAATGGTGCACCAAATCTACAAATAAATTCATCAAATAGCTTTCTTGCAACAGTACTAGCCTCCTGATCTGGGATACCATATGCCTCACTCCATTTCGTGAAATAATCCTGAACCACCAAGATATATTTATTTCCTCTAGCAGTAATAGGAAAAGGGCCTTTGATGTCAATTCCAATTCGTTAAAAAGTGTACCTAGAAATCACAGTCTGCAAAGAAGCTCTCTTATTTGGCACCAGGGTTTTATGCTTAACACAAGACGGACAAGACTTACACCAAACTTCTAAATCCTTTCTCCATCCTGGCCAAAAGTATTTTGCCCGAACCTTAGATTCTGTCTTTTTTATTCCTAGGTGACCTCCAAGTGCTGCAATGTCATGAACTCCTGATAACACGTCCTTAACCTTTAAGGGTGGTATTGCTGTTTGATCTATACCATCATCAAGTGACCTGATCAAAATATCTCCAACTAACCTCAATGGTT
This sequence comes from Haliotis rufescens, assembly GCF_023055435.1. NCBI lineage: Eukaryota > Metazoa > Mollusca > Gastropoda > Lepetellida > Haliotidae > Haliotis > Haliotis rufescens. Next base: position 3,627,334 of record NW_025964383.1, read on the forward strand.
GATGCTGATTCCACAAATCTTTCATGTATTTGGTCTTCAAAGGTATTTTATCAACTCCTTTGTTAGACTGAATTGCCTGATAAATGACACCTAACTCATTATCATCTCTTTAAACTGGGCTAAACGATGGATCTACCTGCACTGCAAGTACTCTCAGTTTCTTACAATGTTTGCAATCATCAACACAGGACCTTCTAGACAAAGCATCTGCAATACCATGTTGATTCCCTGGCCGATACTGAATCTCAAAGTCATATTCAGACAAAACTTCTATCCATCGTGCGATCTGTCCCTCTGGTTCCTTGCGTTTCATGAGCCACGACAAAGATCCATGATCAGTTCGAATTTTAAACTTCGACCCTAACAGATAGTGTCTAAAATGTTTGACTCCCTCTACAACCACTAACAGTTCACGTCTCATAACACAGTAATTCCTTTCCGGTCTAGACAAAGTACGACTTCCATACGCAACAACATGTTCCTTCCCGTCTTTTTCTTGACTTAACACATATCCAATACCAGTGTTACTTGCATCAGTATCAAGAATAAAAGGACGACTGAAATCTGGAAACATCAAAATTGGTGAACTTGTCAAAGCTGTTTTTAAATTCTCAAATGCACTTGAACACTCCTCACTCCACTCAAAAGGTACATCTTTTTCAAACAAACGAGTTAGAGGCCTGGCGATAGCCGAAAAGTTTTTGACAAATTTCCTATAGTAGGAAGCTAAACCTAGAAAACTTTGTACTTCCTTAACGTCCCTAGGTATACGCCAATCTCTAACTGCAGCCACTTTAGCTGGATTTGGAGATATACCTTCCTCTGATATCTTATTTCCCAGATAAACAACTTCCCTCACACACAAATGACACTTCGAGGGTTTAACCTTTAGCCCACTTTCACGCAACCATTCAAAGACTATTTCCAAATGTTCTAAGTGATCCTCAAACATACGAGAATAGATGATAATATCATCAATGTAAACCAAACAGATGATCCATTGTAACCCAGACTAAACGCAGTCCATCAATCGCTGAAACGTTCCTGGGGTGTTACATAACCCAAATGGCATAACATTGAATTCATACAAAGCCCCCATAGTTGTAAAAGCTGTTTTGGGCCTATCCTCAGGTTTAACTTCAACTTGCCAGTAACCAGAAGCTAAGTCAAGCGACGAATACCAACTTGCAAATGCTAATTGGTCTAATGTATCATCAATCCTTGACAAAGGGTACGCATCCTTAACTGTGACATCATTCAAGCGTCTCATGTCAATGCAAACTCTAAGAGTGGAATCGGCTTTGTAACTAAAACTGTTGGGGAGGCCCATGGAGAAACAGAAGGTTTAATTATCCCGTCCTTTTCCATAGTACTCAAAAATTTTCTAATTTCATCATGTTTATGAAAAGGTAAACGACGAGCTGCCTTTTTAATAGCAGGATGGTCACCTGTCTTAATCTCATGATAAACTCTATCAGTCCTTCCCAAGTCATTTGATCCACATGAAAAAATGTCTGAATAAGCTGCCAACAGCATATCTAACCACTGACGTTGATCTAAAAACACGTCACCTATCACACACTTTCCATAAGATTTCTCTTCAACAACATGTTTAGGGCTAACCTGATCACTAAGTTATGTAAAACAACCTATCTGTGAGCCTTTGTGAATTGGAATATCCACATCTGATGTATTCACAACACGAACAGGAACTGTTCCTTGGCCTGAATTCACAACTACTCTAGCCACAATAATACTAGAGGATTTCTCAAATGTTGACTGTCCCTCAATAAAACCTTCACCTTCAAAATCACCATCCAATCTAGAAGCAAAAATCATTTCATGTCTAGCAGGAACTACCACAGAATTTGTCACAACAACTCCAAATGTCAGTTTCTTTCCAACTTGATGCATGGGAACACTACCAGAAGCAAGTCTAAGTCTGTTACGCTTACAATCTACTCCTACCTGATGTTTTGCAGTAACTTCGGCCCCTTAAAAACATCACCCGGAAGATCCGGTACTACCACCATAGGGACACAAAGTCTATTTTTACCTAACGTGACATCAGCACGTATCATGCCTGAAAGCCCCAACTCTCCCCCAAGACCTGTCAAAGTCACATCTATAGGTAACAGAGTAGGTTTAGGTATAAGACTTTCCACCTTAGACTGCCTTATCATACTGATCCCACATCCCATGTCCACTATCATCCGCATAATACTACATTTACTTTTCCTGTAAGCTCATAAGTCGGACAGTATACCTTCCCAGAAGAACCTGGTACAGAAAAATGAGCTGAAGAGTGGGTCTCATCCACAGCTCCTAAACTTTTGGGGTAGAAGAAATATCCTTTGAAACTTCTACCGGACACTCCCACTTACAGTGACCTAATCCATCACACCGAAAACAACGCACTCCCTCTTTGTTACGCTGATAACACCTTTCAACTAAATGGCCTTTCTTATTACAATGCGTACATTTCTTTGACTCTGAAGGTTGTTTATCCTTTCTCAACTGTTACAACTGCTTTTTCAAATCCCTATTCAAAGCATGCATTTCCTCCACCTCTCTAGTCTTGTTAGAATCTAATTCTACAGCGGCTTGTACTACATGTCTGCGTCTACTATCCGCTAATTCTACAGCCTCCCACTGTACACAAAGAGGAACGACCTCATCTACTGTCTTACAATTTGAATGACACAATTCAAATCTCAAATCTTTTCTGTCTATGTTACTGATGAACTCATCTACAACCATTTTTTCCCTTTCTTGGTATCAAAAGAAGGATAAGCCAATCTCGCCAACCTCCTCATCTCTATACCTTAGTCCCAGTAACTCTCGTTAGCCTTTCTACGTCTTGATCTGAACTCAACTGTAGCTAACATCCTTGAACCTCTGACGTTCAGTTTTAGATCCAAAGCCTGAACTAGTGCAGTATAACTCTCTCTAACCTCCTGTGGCAAGTCAAAATATAATCTCCTTGCTCTACCTCGTAACTGAATGCCCAAATAAGTGGCTTTCTCCATTATCGACCACTGATTCACAACTGAATAAGACTTGAACACTCGAATCCATTCGTCCCACTCATCTCCCTTCTCACCACTAAAAAACTTAAGGCAAAATCATATGGGTAGTCGAACGATCACACACTATAACTCACCACAGATCGGCTAGCAAATCTATCACAACCACGAACAAACACATCTACCAAACGGAGTAGAAGTAACAGGCCCTGTAGATAACGAATGTCCCATTCCAGCACCAACAGTCCCTGATCTTTCTAACAAATCACGAAGTACACCCCTACCTACAGTAGTATACCTAGTTGTAGCCCCCAGCATACTATCCTCCATGTTTGTAACAATATCAAACAAAATAATCTAGCAGATAGGAAATTATAACACCCTATTTCCAAATACAACTCCCCCCCACCCCCCACCTCCATCTCTCAGAAATAGAGTCAGTTTGGCCTTCGCTATTGCATCTCTTGGCTTAAGGATAGTGGATCTAACTGCAATTCTTGTTTTAACCTAGCCCGGGCTGGGGCATGGTCTTGACATTCTAGTAACACGTGAGCAATGGCTTCAGCCTGATTGCAAGATGAACAAACCTTGTCATAGTGCTTTTTGTGACCGAGTCTGAGGCGTGAGATAGCAATTTCAATTTTCCTTTCATTTGAGTATGAGTTTGGCTTTTGTTGGACCTTGGGTTGAATTTTATATAGCCATCTGCCGATCTTACTTGCGTCCCATTGGGCTTGCCATCTTTCTGCTATGGAGGCTTTGATTTTGATTTTCATCTCTAGTTTACTAAAGAGAATAGGCTGTATATCCGCTTTGTCTAGAGCTAGCTTCGCCAGTGAGTCTGCTTTTTCATTTCCATGAATATCTGTGTGAGAGGGGATCCAGCACAGCTCCACCTGTTGCCCTTGGTCCGATAGTTTTGTATATTCGTATAGAATATCATTGAGTTCCCTCCCTGGAGTTTGAGTTTCTGCCGCATATTTCTTGAACTGCACTTAAGAGTCTGATAGGATGACTGCCTTTGCTTCCGGTAGCTCCAGTATGAGTTAGAGTGCATGATGAAATGCCTCAGATTCATCAGTGAATACTGACTGACCATCAGGCAGGTCAACCAAATGTGTTTGGGGTTTGGAACTATGGATATGGATCCCGTAACCAGCACTGTTGTTGATAGGATTCTTGGATCCATAAGTGTATATACATGGACACCCAGCTGTCCCAGGTAGTTTGAATTTTAGTGATAGCTACTGATCTTAGGAGAATTGGGTTTTCTTTTTACTGACTTCTGAATTTAAAGCAGTATCAACTTTGGGACTTTTTAAAGTCCATGGAGGATGTAACCCTTAGTAGTGACTTTCTGTTGGCTGAAAGTCATCACAATTGTGACTTCGGATGAATTCACGTACTAATATCCCAGATGGCTTTAGTGAGGGATTTTTTCGAGCTAGGGCTTCATCTCGAGTGTTTTTGTCTTGCCATATCTTTTTAACCAAAGGGTTTGATGTTCATCCCCAGTACGATAATATTGCCTGCTCTCTTCTTAGTTTCAATGGGAGTTCTCCCGTTCCTACTTGTAGTGCTTCTAGTGAGGTGCCTGTTGCTGCGTTGCTGTTGTTGCATTAAGTGTTTAAGAGGTCGCCCTCTGCCTAAGCAATTTCGGCTGACCTGTCCCTCATTGGGACTCATGTGTGTGAGTGTGTTACACATATCTATCGTGAGTTCGTTATTCACATAATTTCTGTTTTTGTATTGATATGATTTCTATTTTCGTATATTCATATAACCTCATTTTTATCTTTGGCTGCTCTGTTTAAATACGTTCTAGTCACTGTCCATCTCTCAGAAATAGAGTCAGTTTGGCCTTCGCTATTGCATCTCTTGGCTTTAGGAGATCTATGACTAATAGCAGATCTAACTGCAATTCTTGTTTGAAACCGAGCCCAGGCTGGGGCATGGTCTTGACATTCCAGTAACAAGTGAGCAATGGATCCAGGTTGATTGCAAGATGAACAAACCTTGTCATAATGCTTTTTGTGCCCGAGTCTGAGGCGTGAGATGTTAATTTCAACTTTCCTTTGGCTTTTGTTGGATCTTGGTTTGAACTTTGTTTTGCCATCAACCGTTCTTACTTGCGTCCCACTGGGCTTGCAATCTTTGGGCTATAGAGGCTTTTTATCACTAGTTTACTAAAGGGAGAAGGCTTACCCCCGCTTTGTCTTGAGCTAGTATTATAGGCATGAAAGTGTAATACATATTTAGATAATTAAAGGGAAGTTAAATCAATAAGTCATAGAAATAAGAGGGAATGTATACCAGATATTATAACAAGAATTGGCACCATCTCAGAGTGTGGGGACACACTCTTCGTCAGAATGGGGGTCGTATTATAGGCATAAAAGTACAGTAATTAACAACTAATTAAAGTAATTAACAATTCATTAAGACACCTACGTGATTGTATATAAAGGTCAAGAAGAGGAGTTGAAACCAGTAAGATATGAACATAACACATTGGTATATATATATAGGAGACGGGCAACTCTGATAGTTGAAGACTACGGGGAACATACTTGGCCACGAATAACCAGGGGTGAGGGTAGTAGGTCGAGGGTTATACATTAACGGAAAAACGATTAACCAGATGGGAAGTAGATAAAAAGTGGAACGGAGATGAGAGGGACGGAGATGTTAGGGACCTGAGACATATATGGTATTGGGGGGGAAATAGTTCGAATTCCAAAAGGGTGAGAAGCTACATCATAACAAGTCTGAATAAGGTGCTGGTTATTAGATAAGATTGGCTTAGAATGATCTAGTGTAGGGGGGAAAGGTGGTTGACCAATGACAAATGGAAAAATGAGTAGAGCTGTGACGTAGGTACCAGTTTAAAGAGGGGCAAAAGCCCCAAATCGAGGATGGCGAGAGGACGGCTAACAACGGCTAGAGAACGGCTAGAGAGCGGCTAGGTAGCGGCTAGGGAGCGGCTGGGGAGACTACTGGACTGGTGCTCCGCTCTCGGCTTGTTGTCACGATCTTTCGAACCAGAAACCAAACTTAGGCACCAGCATTTCGACTGAGACTGAAGCTTTGCGGCCGAAGTCTCATAATTAAGTGACAAATAGAGTGGGTTGACCGGCAACACAAAGTTGGAATAAAAGCTGTTAAACGAAGATCACTCTTTGTGCTTGTTGGAGGAACTACGGTAATAGGTCCAAGGCCCTCGGGTACTGACATTGTACCTCTCGCTCATCCCTTACAGTCAGCACCAAGAACGAGGGGATTACCGTAGTTCAGGTGAAGAGGTACACCAATTGACACCTTTAATTAACAACAATTACCGGCGATTAACGTCGTTAAAATTACCTTGGATACTAGCTTCGCCAGTGAGTCCATGAATATCTATGTGAGAGGAATCCGACACAGCTGTTCACCCTAAAAACGATAATATTGCCTGCTCTCTTCTTAGTTTCAATGGGAGTTCTCCCGTTTCTACTTGTAGTGCTTCTAGTGAAGTGCCTGTTGCTGTGCCTGTGGCCAGCATTAGGGCTTTGTATTGTATTCTGTCGAGGCGGCTCAAGACAGAATTTGATGCTGAGTGAAAGGCCTCACGACCAGTCTATTTTTTATCTGATATGAGGTCCAGCTGAGTGTCCCTCGATGTGCACCAAGATGTGCCTGAAATTGCCCTTAATACATTCAGGCCCTTTTGACATCTGTTTTCCACATATTCTATATTCAACCAATGCTGTCAATACAACCAACAACCCCCCACCCCCAATACAAAAACAATATTACATTACTACTACAACCAACATATACTCCCAAATAGCTACCTTCCTTAAAAACACTAACCTTCAAACAAGACTTGGGAAAAATCCCAAACAAATTACCAGCCTTGACTTGAGTTGGGGATTTTACGTGCATTTTCCGACTTATGAGTACGTCGAACACGAGCCCGCCAGGCCATTTCGTGTTTGCCGGGAGAGGTGTATGCCAAAGAGGGGTAAGTGCAACCCGGAAGGGGGATTTTAGGCGTTGGTTACATTTTAAATTTTGAAATTTTGAGATTTTGAAAAATCCCTTTGTGGGGAAGAGCTAAGGGATTTATTTATTTATTTATTTATTTACTTATTTATTTATTTATATGCGGTCTTTAGACCTGTCTTAATTAAGTATATGCTCAGGGCTTTAAAGTTTGATGTGTTGTTTAGTGGGTTTAGTAGTGTTGCTAGATTTAGGAGGTTTGGGGGTTTAATGTGGTTTGGAGGTTTGTTCTGTGTTGTTTGTAGTGTGTGCAGTGTATTAGTGCATGCTCTGGTGTTTCTTGTTTGTTTGCAGTGTGGGCATTTACCTGTTTCCTGTTTTTTTTAATTTTGTGAAGGAAGTTGTTTAATTTGGTGTGGCCTGTTTGTAGTTTTGTTATGACTCTGTCAATTTCTTTTGATTCATGGTTTAATTTAGATTTTTTGAGTGTTTTTATAAGTATGTTTTTTAGTTTACAGTTGGAGTTTTGGTAGTTATTTTGCCATTTTGGGGAGATTTTTTATTAGTGATGCTTTTGATTTCCGTTTTTGAAATGGGTAGGTTTAGGCTTACTTCTGGGAGTTTTAAGGATGATATGGCCGCTTATGCCGTAGATGCAGACGTGCGCTGGTATCCATGTGAATTATATTTGATTTCCTATTTTGGTGAGTTCGCTTGAGCTTTTGAGTATTTGGATTATCAGTTTGGGGAGGCTTTTAGTGTTTTTGTTTTTCATAGCCTGGAGTCCACTAAGCGAGTCGGTTAGCATCAGGATTTTGTTGTGTTTTTTAAATAGCAGGATGTAGAGGGCCGTGGCCAGGCCCTTGAGTTCGGCTGTGAAGATTGACTGGTTGTTTGGGGGTCGGTACGATTCAGTTTGTTCAGATGGTTGTGAGATGTGGACGCCGAACCCTGTGTGTTTGGAATTCGGATCAGAGGATCCGTCTGTGTATATGTGACACCAATTTGGCCATTTTTCGTGTATGTATGTTAGTGTGGTGGTTTTAGCGGTGTTGTGGTTTGTTTGTTTATTTATTGTGGAGGCGAGTGTTGTGTCTATTTTTGGGGTTAGAAGTTGGGTGTGAAGATTTTTGATGGTTTGGAGTTTTGTTTTAGGTCGTTTAGGTTGTGTTCATTTAGGTAGTTTAGTATTCGTTGTGAGATTGGGGTTAGGAGTGGGTTTTTGCGAGCGAGAGCTTGATTTTTTAAGTTTATGTTGTTTTTTAGGATTTGTTGGATGAGAATGTTTGACTGGGATGCGCCCCAGAGGTTTAATGTTAGTTGTTCCCGACGTAGATCCAGGGCGATTTCGCCTGTTACTGCCTGTAGTGAGGTGCGTGGGGTACCTTGTTGGGTGCGTGTGATTATTTAATTTATCGTTTAATGAGTCGTTTAAGGAGTTATATATTGTTCAGTCGTAGTCTAGATTAGATCTGATCAGTGAAGTGTTTACAGATCCCAAGTGAGATGTTCATCAAAGATTAATCCTAGGAATTTAGTTTTTGGAATTTGATGGGATTGTTGTTTAGTTGAAGTTTTGGGGAGGCAGGTTGCATTTTTTTTAATGTTTGAATACTATTCCTGTTATTTTTTCGGCATTTAATGAGAAGGCCCATGCATCCGCCCATTGTTGAATTTTATGTAGTGATTTTTATAGTAGATTTTAGGCCATTTTTTATGGTTCTGTTGTGGATCTATAGTGCTCCATCATCCGCGTATTTTGATGTGTTTCCTTTAGGGGATAGTCACTCAAATTGGTCATTTATCATAATATTGAAGAGACCGGGGCTTAGGATGCTGCCTTGGGGTGTGCCGTTTTCTTTGGGACACTGGTCCGATAGAGTTTGGTCGACACCCACGGTTATGTCGAATGCTTTAGAGATATCTAGGAAAATGCCTGTTATGTATTGTTGGTTGAGTTGGCCTGTTTTGATGTCTTGCTCAAAGGGGGCCAGGTTGAGCGGCCTGGGGTGAAGCCGCTTTGGTCTGGATTTATTATGTTATTATGTTATTATGTTATTATGTTTTCTTGTTATGTTGTTACAGTGTATTTACCTGTGTATCTCTCATGAAAAGAGAGAAGCCAGCATATAATTAACAACAAAGTATAATATAGCTGCAAAGCAGCAATGGCGGGCTCCAAGTTACACTGTGCACAAACGTCCACGTTCGAATCCTCAAAGGGTTTCCTTGTACCAAATCCGTCACATGTAGGCACAACTTGCAGGATATCGCCGCTACGAGACTGGCGTGTGCTAAGTCTGTTCTAAACCCATTTACAACATCGAGTGAGTGAGTGAGCGAGTTTGGTTTTACGCCGCCTTTAGCAATATTCCAGCAATATCACGGCGGGGGACACCAGAAATGGGCTTCACACATTGTACCCATGTAGGGAATCGAACCTTGGTCTTCGGCGTGACGAGCGAACGCTTTAAACACTAGGCTACGCGACCTCCCCTTACGACATCGAACATGTTCGAATCCTCAAAGGGTTTGTTTGTACCGACTCAGAGACCGACTGTCAAAAGATAGTCACCGTTTGCAGGACATCGCCGCTACGAAATTGGCGTGTTCCAGGGGTGGCCCAAATATCAATCAAATATTACCACCATGTGGTGTTACTTTTTCCATGAACCCAAGAACAGAATATAAGATGCATATAACACACTCGCTTCATGAAAAATTGCAATAGTTTCTGTCAACAAACTAACAAGTGAGATCGTTAAAGTAAAATCTCGGTAATTTTTTTTGTCAAAATCAAAATCCAATACAACCGCAACTAAAACAGATATCCAAAAACGGCTAATAGAGTTTGCGATGTTGTGTGTGGAGACAATTCTCAGAAAGTTTGGAAGCATTTCATGCGGTGAACTCAAAGTTGTTTGCATTTGAAGACAGGTACCCAAAAGACACTGTAAAAACCTTGAATCCAATATGGCTGCCAAACCACGTGACCAATGACCAAAGTCAAAGAACCAAAAATGTCAAGCAGCTCAAGCAGCAGATACATGCAAGGTTTCAAAGTAATCGGATAAGCGGTTGTGGAGCAATAGGGCGAAATACATCTTCAAATAACTCTTGTTTTTTAGTTATCTCCCCTTGGCCTTTGAGACTACGGCTTTGGGATTTTGGAAAAAATCTAGTACTCACCGGTCTTCACACACATACAAAATTTGAACGCAATGGAGTCATTGGTTACTTTGCTAGCTCTGGTACAAAAATCGGCGGAATAATAAATAATAATAAATAATTAATATAGTTGCAAGCAACGGTGCGGGCTCCAAGCTATATCAAATATAAGTGCTGATGCTTGTTTACATTCATGGTAGTGCATTTCACAATATCTCTCTTTGGTTATACAGAGAACTAAACCAATGAAAATGAGTTTTTAATGGCTCAAGGTGATTACTTTTAAGACAATTATCCCAGTTGACTCATAAGTCACTTCCGGTACCGGGAATGATATATGCACTACTGTACACTCTTATACATATCATCTATCCTGAATGCCCATTGAAGCAATTAGTATTTAGGTGGTTATGGACCATGTGTTCACAGTTTGTATTAACCGAGAAAAAAGCGATGGGGTCAAACGCAAACAAAAGACCTGGGGAACAATGCAGTTTACTGAGTGCATTGACTGGTACAAGTAGGTCAATCACCGCGATATAGCGTTACTGCAGTCTGGCTATAGTGTTACAGTGGCTGGCTGGTCCTTACCATGAAATACACCTTGTCAGTGCCGGCTGAAGCAGGGTTTGGGTGGTTATACACAATATGTTCGAAGTTTAGTTGTCCATGGGGCTATACCATCGATCACTGCCGAGGATACCACCTTCGGGCATAGCCAAATCAGCATGTTGACATGTTGTACGCACATGCTTTCTTTAGATAAGTAAGTATGTCTCTCTGCTGCTAGTGAAATCGGTAAACCATAGGAATAACACAGTTGCAGTTCACCAGGGAATAGGACACAGAATCACAGAACAGACGTCACGTTGTCCTGTATTATGCAAAGAAATAAATTGGTTTGTTTGTAATTTTTACTGCTGCTTCTTTCAGTGTCTTTAATGACCCAGTTGGAAACGTCATAAAATCGCTTTGTCCCCCCTCTCCCGAAAAAACATTTTCAAAACATGTCAGATCGCAGTTTGATAAATGTATGATTCGGATGTGTAAATACTAAAAAGTGCCTAGTCTGACAGTTATTGGATGATCTGCTGAGGTACAATAGGTTCAAGTATGTTGTTATAGATGAATCCTGTTTAATGTTTCTTTCCATAGCCTTCGATTCTATGCCGCTACAATTAAACATGGCTATGGGCAAGCCCAGTGTACATACACGCACGAAATTTGGTCGAAATCGGACCAGTAGTAGCTAAGCTGTAATCCAAAAACCATAGCTATAGAACACAATTGCAATTCACCAGGAAACAACATTACATCTCAAACATCACCGTGTCGGTACTAATTCAAGAAATAAGTATGCCTATTGGAGAAGTCCGTTGCGAGCACGTTATCAGTGTTCTAAGTAGATTGAAATGCTGTGAACGGGGCTTATTCCGAAATATTACTGCAGCTTCTTTCACTGCTTCAAAAATAGATTTCTATAGTCCGTTTCTTCTTGCGTTGTTCACAAGCAGAATGTACACTGTATCTCACTAACACTGACAACTGATCTCGGCACTCCACAGCGGATGAACACAATCGCAGTTCCCTGAAAATTATACACAAAGCCCACATACTTGTTTATGAAATCCACAAACCTATACCACAGGTTTACCGACAATACTATAGCGCACAGCGTCACGAGACAGGACGCTTCTTTCAGTGTCTTTAATGAAAAGTTTGAAGTGTCGTAAAATATCATTGTTTCCCCCACAAAATGACATTTGCAGAGTCAGATCACAGTTTGGTGTAATGTAGGACTTGGGATTTTGTGAGTGCATTTCAATATCGAACTGCATATCTAAATACTGAGGAGTGCCTAGTCTGACAGTTGATCTGGTGAGGTACAATAGGTTAAATATGGTGTTATAGATGAATACTGTTTCATTCTTCTCTTCTAAGCCTTCAATGGGATCTGGCTACTATTCGGCATGGCTATGGACAAGCCCAGTCTACATCCACACACGAAATGTGGCCGACATCGGGCCAGTATTACCCGAGATATCAGTGTTTAGAGGTCTGCCAGTTTAGAAGTTCAGCTAGTCCAAAAGAAAAAATGGAACGACATAACAAACAAAAAACATTTATATGAAATAATTTGCTGGTTAAATTCTCGGCGGTTAATACCAAGAATATATAAGATATCCAACCAGTCACAAACTCACCTCAAATCCCACAGTCTGAAAGAGATTTATGAATGAAGTATTCACGGTCATGACCATGTTTTGACTGTAGAACCCCACACGCGGCTATCGGACGAACCCGCTATCAGTAGCTTAATTAACACGCTATTGCGCTACCGCTGTTTCACTATGCCGTTACCGTGGCTCAAGCTCGATATTCACTCGACTGACCCATCCGCATGGGTCAAAGGCAAGTGACCCGCTGTGAGGTCAATCACATGCATGCGCAATTCTTGGCTTACTAACCGATGCTTACCTATTGACAATGTGTATCGTGAATTCGCGCCAATTCCTGCAACGCAGATATGATCAAGGGACAATTATCGCGCACGAGACAAGAAATCACCTTGTCGCCTTGCCGAGAATACCACGTTAATCCATGAATTAGCTTCCTTATGTGGATGAATTCAAAATGTCATTCAAAGACTTTGCACTAAATATTCACAGTTTGTATGTCGAGAGGAGGATGGGGCCACACAGTCAATACACGACCTGGGAAACAATACAGTTTACTAAGCGTATCGCCTGGTACCAGTTTCCGCGTTATAGCGCTACCGTTGTCTCGCCATACCGTTACCGTGACTCGCGCACCAGTAAGTCTCTCTGACATCTGTAAACCATAGCGATAGAATACAGTTGCAGTTCACCGGATAACAGGGCACAATAATCACATCACAGGCCGCACCGGGTCGGTATTAGTTCAAGAAATAAGTATGCCTATTGGAGTAGGCCTTTCCGAGCACGTTCATTCGTATTCTGAGTTGATTAAAAAGCTGTGAACGGGGCTTATGCCGAAATTTTACTGCAGCTTCTTTCACTGCTTCTTAGAATATATGTCTGTAGTCCGTTTCTGTTTGCCTTATTTACCCGCAGTGTGTACACTCTATTTCACTGAGACTAACAAATGATCTTGGTAGTCGATAGCGGATAAACACATTCGCAGTTCGCTGAAAATTACACACAAAGCCCACGTACTTGTTTATGAAATCTACAAACCGACACCACAGGTTTACCGACAATACTATAACGTATAGCGTCAAGTGCAAGGACGCTTCTTTCAGTGTCTTTACAGAACAATTTGAAGTGTCGTAAAATATCATTGTTTCTCCCACAAAATGACATTCGCAGAGTCAGATCACAGTTTGGTGTATGAACTGTGCGCTAATGTGCTACATTTCGCCAGCTGTGGTGATGGTGTACTTAACATTTGAATCTAACATTGTTGTTGACACGTGTTTCCTTGTTGTTGCAATACAATTGCAGTAATTCCTTTCAAAGCCATATTTTTTCTACTACTAGGGTGTTGCATGCGATGGAAAAGGAAGATGATAGACAAATACTTAGATAACTGCTCGATCTCTTCATCAGCTTATGACGACTTTTACGTTTTCTTCGCGTACATAGCTTTTGTTAAATATATCTGTGTAATGAAACTGGGGATACACATTCGCGACATTCTATAATAAATCAGATGCGTTAGAATATTGTAGACATTCCATAAAAGATCAGACGTGTTATAACATTTCAGACGTTCAATACCCATTCTCTTCATTCCGAGCATAACAGAGCAGACGTACCATACCATTCTAGATATTCTACAACATTCCAGACATGCCAATACTCATTCTCAACATTCCATAACAGAGCAGACGTACCATACGATCCCAGACATTCTACAACATTCCAAACATTCCATAATAGACCAGACGTGCCATACTATTCCCCACATTCCAGACATTCCTATTACCACAAATGGGAGGTTTGGGGCTTTGTTCTGATCATATACTAGCTTTCTTACTACTACTTTAAAGTAGAGATTTTTTTATAAAACTATTCTATTTTTTATTCATACAGATGTCAAATGAGGTAAACATTATTTTCAGAGTACATACTAACGTATTATATCTAAACGGATACTGTAACTTAAACATGGGTTACCATAAGGGGGGACGGTTATTTCTATAAGACCGGTGGTACATCACAGTGTAGGGTTGAGGTGGGTAAAAATTCTTAAAGCCGATACATGCTACACGGAAGATATGTTTCATGAATTTCAATAGGATTTGGAAAACACTATCGGTGAGATAACACTATTCTGAAACTGTTCATGTATCCTTAATAAGAACTGGGGATGTTTTTATTTCAACCTAGCTTTTACAACATACTTACATTCATTTATCATATGTTCGGTGAATAATATGTGATGTGAACCGGATATAATTTAAGAAGAACGTGTATGGTCGGATTTAGGATTTAGATGGGAAACTTAGTGCACCATATAAGCGAAGGAAATCTTTCAGAGTTGGAAATTAAGATTAAAAATAAGAATAAGACTGACTTTTTACAACGAAATATATCACGGCGTGAATAAAGTAGAGACATATTTTATAAAACTATACTCTTTTTATTCATTTATTTTAGTGAACATGATTGAGGGTATTGGTTGAATCAGCTTTTTCCATTTAAAAATGAAAGGTCCGTCTGTATTTTGTAAGACAAAACAAACAATAAATATTTCCTCGCAGTCGACTGTGATGATCAAATGGTGAATGAACTCGTACATTCTCCTCTTCATCTCGATGATGACATTCTACTAGCTACTAGTAGCTAGTAGCTATATCAAGAGATCGAGGACTGTTTCATTCTTTCACGATAGGGTGACATTCCGTTTGATGACGCTCATTCTAGTATACATCTGAAGATATCAACCCCGACTACATTCCACATAGCTGGCATTGCTAAAGAATTCCAAATAGCTGGCATTCCTAAAGAATTCCTCAACTATGACATTTTAATAAAGGCCGCATTCTTGACATTTTAACAAAGGCCGCATTCTTCACATTCTTAACATGCATGCATAATGACGCCGTTCTCATTGTGACGTCATGCATGTCTATTAGCATAACAATAGGCTCATGAATATTCATAGGGCACCTTCCACGGAAGGTGCTGGACATCCACATTATCTACGACTCATATGTGAGGTGTCAGTTGATTTTGAAAGCTCGGACAAGTCGGACCGAACATTTGTTAGATTGTTGAGGGTATGGAGAAAAGAACTCAACTTTAAGCAACGTGTCTGCTTTAAATATTACGAATGGTGACATTATAAAAAGGTATTTACTTAGATATAGCACTATCCTATAAATGTAAACGCTTTGCCGACAGATGGAAATTTGTATCATGATAGCCAGAAGTATTGATACGTTTCAAATCTTATTTCGACTTTCTGATTTTCAAGCGATTTTCTCGCAATCACTTAATTATGGTGCACGATTTTGGTTTGTGGTTGTTCATTAATGTCGTGTGTGTATGTAGCATCAATAATATGTATGTATGGCCGTCGATAATGGAGTAATTAGCCAATATAAAATTGGTCCGTCTTGGCCCGGCCCGGCTTATAGACAATCCCGGAGTGGAGCATTCTCAACCATTACAGGCGCTTAAACAGCAGACCTAGGAGGGGCAGATTGGGACGAGGTGGGAGCTGGATCCAAACTATGCGGCACAGGAGTTGACAATAGCCCGAGCACTGTTGTAGAGCATTCGATACCGCCTGAACAAATGATTCCAAAGGCGGCTCTGCATCCTGCTGTTGATCATGGTGAATCCAAGTTGTTGGAAGGATCTGCATAGGAGGAAGCAGGGACACACTAGGTTCCAGCGCAGCCAAACAGGGTGGAGCCCAAACCAGAGATTTCTGTACAGCATGAGAGCGAGCGGCTACGAGATTGGCGACTTTGACAATCTAAATCTAAAAACGTGGATCTTCAGAGGGAGGGGAACGAGGAGGACGAACCGGAGGTCGACTATAGTCAGCAGCCAAACGATAATCCTAGTAACCAGGGCCTAGATTTTCGAAACGATCGTAGCCCTAAAATTATCGTAAATTTGTCGTAAGGAAATCGTAGGCTATCGTAGCATATTTTCGAAGCTATCGTAGCCCTAAGATATCTTAAGTTTGTCGTAAATCTAAGATAGCCCTATACCTGTCGTAAGTTTATTTTATCTTCATCCAAGATGGCTGCATACTTTTCCATAGATATTTTGCCAAACAATTAGTCCGCTTTACGTTCAAACATTGACATTTCATTTTGTTAAACTGAGTGATTCAAATTGACACTTCGAAAACACGAAGAACGCATCAAGGATTTCACGTCAAAAATGTTCTTAATCGCGACAGCGATACACATAACTGTGGAGTCGATAGCTTACATTATTTTTCTATCCGAGTCCATGCTGAAGAAGTGTGAAACAACATACCTTTTCGATAATTTGGGAAGGATAAAAACGGAAGGTGTCGACAGGCTACAGTAATGACCGTGACCTTATTGATAGTTTAGGGGGAGCTAATCTTAGTTCAAACTCTAGTTGAGAGTGGTTTCCCTTTGTATTCGCCCGGGACACCATGCTCAATGGTACAGTTTTCATAAAGCGCAGAGTTCCGCAGTTATATTTTCTGAGTCGCATTTGTGTCAATGCTTTAGTCTTTATTTTCGCATTTTATAAAACTATATCAATCTATATGTGTAAAAACAACCATAAAGGTTTCGCATAAGTTTTTACATCTAAAATCGTGTGGGATTTGACTAAACAAGGAAATACATGTGATCAAATATTTGTATACAATAACTTATATTTTTCTTGCAAAAGTAATTGTAATTTGTTTCGTTTAAATTCAATACCTACGTTATCTATATCCTCTTGAAAGACAAATATTTGATAAAAAGTGATTAAAAACTGTCTGTTGAACAATTGCATTCTTTAAGCCCAGGTGATTAACGGCATATAGATGTATTCCCTTATAAATATAACAATTTACTGAAATTTTGACAGCAAAAGTTAAGCACAGATTTTTGTATCGACAAATCAAATAAAAAATGAGTTCCCATGCTCGTTCTGGTTCTCGTCAAAATGTAGCATAGATTGCAATTGTCCAAAATTCACTTTCAAATATATGTTCGTAGAAACAAAGTTTATTGAATGAAATTTACTGATCAACATAAAATACACATTTTCAACACAATAATCTTTGCATTCAATAAACGGGTTTTAAAATATTTTGATGTTTTTAATATTTAAGTCTACATCTTCCCGTTTTATGTTTAAAATATATATATATATACTTGAGACCATTCAAACAATAAAATCGTTGTCACGTTTAGGGTCAACGGACAAATACTAGTAAACGATCCTCAGCAATGCTGTCAGACAAGCCAAACACCATTGAACTACGTTCTGGAATAGATTTGACACATTACAAAGTATTTCGCTCCTTAGTCAGATTTAAATGAAATCAGACAAATCAGTTTATTAACTCTACTTAATTTAAAAGGATAGAAAATGACTACATTATATGTATGTTTACATTAACTTGTGGCGTGTTCCATGAGACAACATAACTTGGCAATTCCGAAATTATCTCTCTTTGCGAACGAAAATTAGTGTCACTTTTAAATTTTGAAAGAATTATGGATCTAGATAGATAAAAAATAATGTCATCATCTGAATACTTATAGCTTGATATTGTATTTAAGTCCTTGGTTACTTCGTGAAATATATTGGTTACATAAATAACAAAACAAACTTAACAAGCTTAGATTGTCATAAAATCTTGCTTGTGGGTGCGCTGCTTCCTGAACAATTTTTGTTTTGAGTGTTTCCACGTATAATGTTGGTGTTTACACTAATATAAACTTGACTTTTGACATAAACACAAACATATACAGTATACATCACTTAACATCAGACTTGAACACGCATGTTAAATGCTGAACGCATATGCTGTTCGATCAAAGGTCTTGTCGTTGTCATTTAGAATAACGTCCCTTACTTTCGTCCTTGACTTTGTACGCGATGTGTTTATATCATAAAGTTCTGCGTGGTCACGAGAGGACCATTTGAAGGGAAAATAGTGAAGTATCTTTTGGCACATTATTTCTATTCTAATAGCTAAAGTGTGGTAACACTAGACTTATTGATTATAACATTTTTTGGCTTTGAAAAATGCTATTGCATGGCACACGAATGCTTTTTGTGTTCGGTTAGTCATGGCATCTTTTATCATAAGAACAACACGTCTACATGTAGGACATATGTAGGATTGTACAGAATTTCACTCAAATATGTACGTGTTAAACAATTTGACATGACAATGTGATGAATGAATTCCGTGTCAATTATCTATGTTGTTATTGTCAGCAGCTGGGAATCCCCGTGACGTCATTGGGAAACACCCGCTTTTTCGATCTCTAACACAAATGAGTTCTCTGTCAGAGTTACGATAGGTATCGTAGCTCTGAACGATCTGCGACAGGTTTACGATAGTTTCGAAAATCTATCTTATCTTAACCTTAAGATATCTTATCTTTGAACGTAAGTTGTTAAGATTTATCTTAGCTAAGATCGTTTCGAAAATCTAGGCCCAGGTCGAGGATAGTATGAACTCCTATGGGGAAGGTTTCCCTCCCATCCATATGGACGATCTGAGTTTGTCCATCCATAGTCCCAATCGTGATCAAGAATGTTCCAATCCCAGGTGCGAGACATCGATTCTGATCGGATAACCAATAAAGGGGGCGCAGTTGTAGAACGGTCAGGCTAGCTACGATTGCTCAAACCAGAGACCATATAATAGATTATTTATATGGTCTCTGCTCAAACGAACATCCGAAGGAGCAGAAAGCGTGGAATCCAAGAAGAGATGAAGGAAGAAACTCCCACGATGAACTGTAGTGGGACGGTTAAGCCTGGATTTTAGTTAAAATTGTGCACTTTGTGTTAAATGCACCAAACTTGGCACCCTTTTTCATTGAACCATTCTTAACATTTCTGGATATGGATCCACCTCAGCAGCGCCACCTGGTGGTAGAAAATCCAAGATGGCCGCCAAAATGGTTAAAATCTCTTTTTGATGTCAATTTATATTCAATCTATCATAATTATTTTGTCAATTTTACTGAATGTATAAGGTTTTGGTACTAAAATTCATTCATTTGAAGCAAGGTCTGTATTCCGTAAGGCAGATCTGGGGAATATATTAGACTGCATGAACTTGGTTTAAATTCTGTAACTGAACTTGGAATTTGATAAAGATATTGGACCAGCACTGAAACATGCCTTTTTTATTCTTAATCATTAAGGCTAACTAAACGAGCAACACATTTATCCGCAGACGTGATTTAAGGTTGAAACAAACTTTCAGGGGAGTTTCTGACTGCCATAAACAGTATGTACCTATCTCTTTGAAAGCTCTAGTCAGTATGAAATTTGAAGGACCAGGTATAAAAAAAACAATCCTCAAGCATTCAAAACAATCGCAGAACATCTTGTCTTCAAAGTGGGAAATGTCGGTGCACCAGCTCATCAACACAAAGACACCACTGAGACCGAGAAATGCAAGTACCAGTTTACTTGGTATTAAACAAGAAAACGTGATCTTGTTGACACATTTTACAATATGGGTTTGTGCATTTAGCATAACTGTCTGGTGTATTTAACAGATATAACACAGTATGTGGTGTTTATGAAGATGAAGTTGTATGCCCACCAACATTCTCAAAAGATAACATCTATCATAATCCCTGCCCTACAACAACATATCCACTTCATGGTACCAGCATTTCACTATTGCAGCAGCGTCCAACAGCTGAAGAGGAATGAACATCACATGTTGTTCTTTTGGCTGAAGAAAGAACACAAACAAGGAAAACCTTTTCCAAACAGCCAACAGTATATACTAATGTACCCCCATCCTGTTTTAGCAAGATGGGTAATTATGTGCCTCATTTAAAACGACCTTTCACCCAGGATGTAGATAGTGTGAACACAATGCCTGACCATGAGTAAAACTGGTCATATCACATGAAGGAAGTATTGGGAAAATAAGACAAACATAGCCTCCAAAAACAATTGCCCATATGCCAATGTTCTAGAATGTGCACACTCTGTTGCTATGATACAGCATTCAATTAATGTGGTAAAAAGGGTATTGAGCATTTGAATCCTGGTCAGATGCATGTGCCTGCCTTGGATGAACCACTATACACAATTGCTAAAACAATCCAGTGGAACTGTCCTGAATTATATGATGAAGGAAAACTGCAATCTGTGCTGCTGGAATTGCCTCAGGCAGATTTGCTGATTTCTTCATCATGTGTACCCACCCTGCTACAACATCAGGCATATGTGCAATATAAGAAAACAGAAGCGAACACAGACGATCCTTTCAGAAACTGGTGTGCACCGAAGTAAGCTGCTCAGCCCGTTTCACTACTGGCCCCTTGTTCTTGAACAAGAACTTTGCATATTGTGCCTGGTGGGTGCAATTCAAAAAGCAGATTTCCCAAAGTTTGCACCATCACTTGTCATATTAATGGCTTGCATTTCACAGATATCAGCATGAGCACCGCTGTACCACAAATGTTGTTCCGGTGGATTAGAGACACACAAGACTAAACAGACATTCTCTGGTGTGGCACAAGGTCAGACACATGAACAATTCAATGGCCGTATGAAAGGAGATGGAGGTGCAGTTGGATTGACTGAAACAGCCGAGAGTTTTCTTCTAGAGGCCTGGGGGCAGGGTTGGCCCAGTCGTCTAAGGCGCCGCGATTCGCTGTCCAGAGTTGCATCCCTTGGGCACGACATTAACCTATGATTGTGGGTTTGAATCCCGGTTCGCCCCGATTATGTTTCTAGGATTGTCAGCACCATACCCGTGCTCGTGGGTTTCACCGAAGTGGTAAACGTCTGAGACCTGCATCACTTCCGGCTTTCCTCCCACATTAAGCTGACATGCCATGATATAACTGGAATACTGGTTAAAGCGGTGTTAAACCCAACTCACTCACTCACTCACTCACTCATTCTAGAGGCCCACGGAATTCAAAGACATTGTCACTATTTCATGCCTTCACCGGTCCATATGCTTGGGATACATGTCAAGTATTTCATGCTTTCCCATCATCAGCAGATATCTCTGACAACACAATGCAGATTCTTGAGTGGTTTGTCGTTCTCACTGGTTTATTTGCAAGATCAAGAAAGGCAAAATCTCTGTTCATGAAGACCTCAGACAATTGACATTCCAACCCAAAGAGGCAGCTCTAAGACAGCACCAATGCATGTATGGGGACAGGTGCTTGAGTCAGGGGTTGGGAGAGGACATGCAGTAATATATAGATATTCCAAGTGGACAACACTTGGTCAGGCACAAAGAAGTGTTATAAACTAACACTACACCTGTAAGAAATCTTGCAAACCTTTGTAAACTTTACACTGCCGTTCTTGAGTACAGTGCTATGTGATACTTTGAAGGAGAGTGTTCACTGTAACTGAATTATAGAACCATAAACACATACATCGAACCGATATTCCTGGTCCTAGTTGATGTCATAGGTTCATGGCAATAATGTCAGTAATACTTACACATACATTCCTGTTTTTAAGATATGATTCCTTCCCCAGATGAGTGGTTTTGGGGTGATCTAATATAAACTAGATAGAACATTTCTCAGAAGACCATTTATAAAATAATATGCCGAGAATAGATTATACGCAATACATATTAATTGATACAATGTCATTTAAAAATGTTTCATCATATCAAAACTTATCAACTTGTCCTTAGTCCAAAGATATCAAATGATATCCATATCTGCTGTAGAAATAGACAATTTCTGAAAACTAAAATGTATTGGAGGCCATCTTGGATGTTCGTCATCACCAGGTGGCGCTGCATACCAGATTTGAATTATATAAAGCATTGTTGCAATTGATCCTGAAAAAGACACTGTGATAAATTGTATGAATTGACCAGACAATTATGATATAATTAGTAAAGATTAGAGTCATTAGAGATTGCAACCATGTCGGCGGCCACCTTGGACTTTCATCACTACCAGGGGGTGCTGCATACTAGGTTTGAATTATAAACAGGGTTAATGTGAATACTGCTAAATACATTACAATGCTAATTTGTATAAATTGGCCAGATAACTATGATATATTGAGTATAGATTGATATCATAAGAGATTTCAGCCATGCTGGCAGCCATCTTGGATTTTCTACCACCAGGGGGTGCTGCAAACTATATTTGAATTATGTACAGCTCTGCTGCAATTCATTCCGCATGTATTAGTATGGATATATGTATAAATGGATCAGATAAGTATGATATATTGAGTATATATTGATATCATTTGAATGTTCAGCCATGTTGGCAGCCATCTTGGATTTTCTTCCACCAGGGGGCTCTGCTGAGGTGGATCCATATCCAAAAATGTTCGGAATGGTTCAATGTATAAGTGTGCCAAGTTTGGTGCTTTTAACCCAAAGTGGACAATTTTAGCCTTAAAAGCCCCACTACTAAGGTTCCAGATGTCTGAAAGGACTGGCAATCTCATTAAAGTCAGACCTTAGTTCTTGCAACCGCTAAACAAAGATCTGAAGACATCCCATCAGGGCTCACGTCTGAACGACCTTTCATCCGACAAATCAGAGCGTCCCTTACCAGATTATGAAAGTGACAGTAGGAATGTGATTTCTAATCATGCAACCTCGAAAACTTTAACACGGGGTATTCCGAACGATAGTTACGGGTTTAACGACTGAATCAATAAATCTGGACCATCTATTAGCCATCAGGTTTCAAATTTGTAAAAATATGTTTCGAAGTGTAGTCGCCATTTGAAATTAGTGCTGTAAAGCACAAGAAAGCTGCCTCCTGATTGGTCATTCCATTGGTCGGTCAAAGTTCGCGCAAGGTCGGTCTGACGTGACTCGTAATGGGATGTCCTCAGATCTTTGTTTAGCCGTAGCGAGAACTAAGATCTGATTTTAATGAGATTGAAAGGACTGGAGGCATAGGCGTGGGCAGGCTGAGTGAAGACATCGTCAGTCAAATAACTGTCAGATGCTGCATCATCGGCAACAGATAAAACAGGCACCTGGGAGTCGGAAGCGTCAAGAGGATGAGACGTGACAGTAGACTTCTTAGCAGACTTAGGTTTGGACCTACAGTCCACCATCCTTCCTTATGGAGGGGTAAAGCTGAAAAGCAGAGTCTGGCAAGTTAAGAAGCTCAGCTCACTGGGAAGTCAAGGTACACTGTCCATGACAGTCACAACACAATGTATGGGGGTCCAAAGTAGAGCATGTGCGTCGGCACCGTGTACACACCGGACATAACCTTTCCCCTTTTTACCAATGCAGTATGTTGCGATTCTCAGAATCAGCACCCCCAATCATCCCAAACGTATTGTCTAAAGTCAACGACACAACCAGACACCGTGGTGATTAGAAAGAAAACAAGTTGGCAGAGATACAGACATGATCATGCACGGGAGTATGAACGGGTGCATATAATTGATCCAGTTATTTGTTAGTAACGATAGGGATGCTGGGTTTGTTCAGGTGAAGTGTTTTTTGTTTTAGAAGCTGGAAACATGGTTCAAGCATATGATGGAAGAAGATAGAAGAAATGCACAGTGTGAAATAGAATAAGTTTTAAAATTAATACATGGGTTTCACTTGAGTGGTATATGTCTAAGAAATGCAACACTTTGGATGGTGCTAAATCCAATTCTCTCACTCACTAAAAAAAAAAGACCAATAATGGAAGGGTATGATCTATTTTTATTTATGCAGCCATCGGCTTCACTACACTGAATAAACAAAACCAATCAACAGAATTAACTTTATTGATATTTATGATCATAAATCATATCTTGAATTTGAACTATTGTAAATACAGTTTAACCAATTTGCATTAATGAACACATACTGTTTCCTATTCAGTACACATATATACATGTGTCTTTAATTTGGACACTGCTCTTCTCATGAAAACACCATATTACTCTACTTCTTCTTCTTGCCCTTCTTGCCCTTCTTGCCCTTCTTGCCCTTCTTCTTCTTCTTACTGTAAGGCCCGAATCCTTTTCGCACCATTATGCCCCGCCACCAGGCTTGCAACTGCAAACACAAAATTTGTTCAGTGTTATCATCTCATCCTCACAAACACATTAATTCTTCCATGCATGCCTGAAAGCATTTAAATTCTGTTCCCATGTTATCTGCCATGGTATAGCTGTGGTGATGCTAAATGCTAAACAAAATCACTTATCAAAAACACAACTTGTACCAAGGCACTCATTATATAGATACATTCCAAGTTGAAAGTTTCTGCCATGAAGTAAGTATAGCTGTTCATGGTTCATACAAGACAAGACAAGAAGTTTATTGTATGAAAGGCCTCCGGCCTATATACAAACACATACCGGTACAATGTATACATACTTTCAACATATGTGCATTCTAGGAGACATTTGTATTTACAAGTTCTTGACGAATATTGAGTGCTTGATGGAGAAATTGAGCTAGGCTGTAGATTACATCAGAAGATTGATTAGACATAAGTGACACAAGGGATGTGGTACATTGCTGTTAAGGTATTTAGCGGGTATAAAATGTTTTCGGATATCTTGGTAAAACTCACAGATAAAAAGTACATGAATTTCGTCCTCAACACCCATATCACATAATGGACACAAACTCATAGATTTTAACGTATTGTCTTCTTCCGGTATTTACTCTAATATCACTCAGTCCCATACGAAAACGCGTGAATGTTGAACGTAGATTTAAATTACAAAGAACACTTAAATATTTTTCAGGCTCCAGTAAGGATTGGAATGATCTATACACATCATATCTGCTACTTGCATTTAAATTAGACATCCATGTTTGATAAAAGGTATTTACAATTCTTTCTTTAAACATATTTACAAACATACTGGTGTTACCAACTCCTTGATAAATCCAAGCATAGCCAAAGCCATTTGAGAACAAAAGTCCCCGAATATTTGATGCCCAAGTGTTGTAACCCAGATTATCATAGTTGTATAACATATTGTAAGCTTTCCTTGGCAGTCACTGTTTGTGCATAGTAAGTATTTTTAGCCAATATCTGATACAACGAATATATGAATTATCGTACAAAGGATATCTACCAAACTCTCCGTAAACAATATTATTAGGGGAGTTGACACCAATCCTTAAAAAAATTTTACAAGCAAGAAGATGTACTTTTTCGATTGTATTAAAATGTTTAAAACCCCATAATTCAGAGCCATACAAAAGTATTGGTTGTATCTGTGTGTCAAACAATTTAAAGAATATACTTGGGGATAAAGGCTGGAGTTAAGACAGAGTTGACAATAACATGACCATGGCTTTTTTACCCCTTACAGAAAAATCCTGAACAAGATTACCCATACTTAAAGTGTTGGTAAACAGAACACCTAGGTATTTATACTTACTAACAACTTTAACTCTCGAACCCTTATATAACCATTTTTCGACAGAAGCTAAATGGGCCACCTCTTCTAAAAACAACTATGTTTGTCTTATTTTAAGTTTACAGTTAACTTCCAATCATCAGTGTAATCAGTCAAAATGTTTAATTGGTTCTGAAGACCTGAGACTGACGCATCCTTGTTTCAAGCCAAGCGAACAATCAAATAAGTCAGTGAAATCACCTTTACAGCGCACACACGCCCTGACATTAGAGTACATACTTTTAAGAATCAGGTACATTTTGCCCTGTAATCCAGCTCTTCTAAGGCACACCCACAGTTTATGACGATTCACAGAATCAAAAGCCTTCCGGAAATCAACAAAAGCTACATAGAGTTTTCTCCCTAGTTTCATCAAATATTTTCTATAATTGCATTTAATGTAAAGATATGATCTGTAGTCGAATAGTGTTTTCTAAACCCGACCTGATATACAGTGATCGCTCGCTATTGCGCTCTTCGATAAAGCGCTACTTCGGTTATTACGCGCGGTAACGCATGGCTCCCAAAATTTATGTACACTTTTAATACTGAGAGTTTTACACAGACATGATTGTATTGTTGTTCGTTGTTTATTTGCACATAACGCTTCTCATTGCATAATCAACGGTTTATCGCTGAATGGAGTTCTAATAATCTGTTTGAAAATATCCGCGGCAAGTCCCGGAAATACGATTGTTCAACTAGTTAACTTTTCACACTATACATCCTTTGATCTTAGAAGCGCATGCATGCAATAAAAGAGAACCACAAGTGAAGTTTATATTCTTAATTAGTGGGCAATCCAATTTAAGGCTAAACTGTCACACAAATGTAGTTGCTGTCACAACACGGCGGTCATTCATTTCGTAATCGCGCTTTCGTAACATCGCCTGTTTTTTCCCCGTAGTTATAACAAGCGATTTCATTGGATTAAAATTTGTTTCTAATGACGCTTTCTTGCCGAAATCTGCTACAAGTTTCGTGATTGGTCAATTTTGAGCACGTGACCTCAGGCAGCCAATCAAGCTTTGATACAAAGCTCGTGTTTGATAAATTTCAGAAGTTAGCGAAAGATTTTTTGTTAAATCGTGTTATTCTGAACGTTTTAAGCAGGAAATCACGATATATATTAAAAATATGGAACTTCGCGAATGTATCGTGCTAGGTTACGAGCTGTGACAAAGATTTTTCATGCATATATTTTTGCATTAAACGTTGTGTCCGAGCCGAGAATTCAAGGCGACGAAAGCCGAGATGTCATTTGACTTACATTACACGCGATCGCACAAAACGATGGAAATAATAACTTAGATGTAAGTTTGATTACTTTTAGATATATTTTTGTTGATTTTATTTATCACTTTGTATAATATATTTAAAGATTTGCTTAAAATAGTCTATATTTTGCTCTTTGACATGTTCGATGCGGACCCGTTGTCGAAATGTGTGTCCGAGAATTTTATTTTCAATAACATCGCGGGAAATAGTGAATAATTTTTTAATTTATTGATAAAAAATGATAAATTAGAATGGAATACGTATTTCAGACATTGTGAAATATGACAGATTTAATAAATGAATGATATTACAGGTAGATCTAGGTCCATAAAAATATATACTATTTTGACGTGACGTGAGATAAACACATAGGCCTATTGATGATTTGAGATTTGCCGAGCGCGCTCCCCCGCCTCGGTTTCGGTTAAACGGCTCATCGTCTATAACGCCCACCAATTATTTGGACCCCATTGGTAGCGCAATAGCGAGCGATCACTGTACTGGAATTCTATCCCTCATATTGGCCCATAACATTAGTCTTTTGTAATGTTATACCTCTATAATTATCTGCATTGCTAGCATCTCCTTTCTTATGAATAGGTATAACAATGCCCTTCAACCACGAACTTGGAAATACGCCTGAACGAAAAAACATATTGAACAATTCTGTAAGATAGGGCAAAATTATCTCCCTTGATGATTGCAGCATTTCAGCAAGAATATTATCCAATCCCGGGGATTTACGTTTTTTAAGTGACTGAATTGCTGTCAGTATCTCATGACATTGAATATCAGATTCAAGGATTTCTCAATCTATTTCAGAAAAGAAATCATCTTCATTTATAGGACCATATATGTCATCAAAAAGCATATGATCAAATATGTCGTTTGTTGAAAATACTTCTTTAAAATGAATTGCCCATTCTGCTTTCGAAATGCAGGGATGTTTCTCATGTTAATGGATCGAACCTCTTTCCAAAATTTCTTAGCATTACCCATTGCATTACATAGCTGTCCAATTCTATTGTGTCGTATCTTATTCTTATATAACCTGATTTCATACTTATATCGATTTCTTAAGGAACAGTAACTCTTTCTGTTATCAGCAGACTTGTTACTCCTAAATTTCCGTAGCGCTCGCCTCGTAGCGCGTTTTGCCTGCATATATTCAATGCTATAACGTCTGTTAATCATGTAGCCATTCTTAGAGCATAAGGCTTTCTTCATGCAGCTGGCGGAATTCAGTAAATAGTCTACGAAGCTAGACAAAGACCTATCTATATCAACATGTAGAAGTTCTATTAATTCAGTCAGATTAAGACAGTTCTTAAGATTATCCAAGTAACGAGATTCGTGAAAATAGGGACACTTTCCTCTGGAAAGGGATCACCTCTATTATTAATACTATCTGAATCATAGTCACTGAAGTTATTTTTGTTTCCACATTGGGAATTGAGGTCACCACACAGAAGGACATGACAATTAGCAATATCTGATGCATGATCTATAAGAACAGACTCTAACAGATCAAGAGCACAAACAGAGTCCTTTTGTCAGTAGTATGTTGACGCTTCAGGTGGTATGTAAGCACAAATGAAATCAATAAAATATCACATGTGCTGTCCAGTATACTTTGTGAGAGTCTAAAACATAACAAGTTGTCAACATTAACAGCTATTGGATCACATAGTCTTAGTAGTTCATGTTTTATACCGACACATACCCCGCCACAAGAACGTCCGGAACTGGATAAACTAATTGCACTTGAATAAAATAAGCTATACCCTGCAATCCAAAGTTCAGGTATTCTATCGACAACAAAAGTTTCAGT
Organism: Haliotis rufescens; assembly: GCF_023055435.1. Taxonomy (NCBI): domain Eukaryota; kingdom Metazoa; phylum Mollusca; class Gastropoda; order Lepetellida; family Haliotidae; genus Haliotis; species Haliotis rufescens. The sequence continues at coordinate 3,656,184 of NW_025964383.1, forward strand.
GAGACAGAATATATCAAAGGTCCGTAGATATGATAGGAAATCCTCATCAGAGTACTTGCTATAAAGACCGTTTACATTTCACAATAATATGCGGAACAAAGATAATACTGCATCGTCGTCACTGCATGGATTCACAGAAGCGTCCGTACAATCACAAGTGTAGTTGCTATTTGATCCTTCTGAAATTTGGCCTTGGCCCCCATTCTATCTGTCACCTCTCTCACTTAGGGTTCTCACTCCGCGTTGTTGGAGACGACGTACAGGTCTGTTTCTTGCTGGTGTTGTGGGGACATCCTGATGGGCAACGGAAGGACGCGTATCAGGAACCGTCACGAGTTTTCCCTGCTTGTAATAGCCACGGACACCAGTTCCCTCCAGTTCTTTGAGTCGTCTGCGTTGTCTCATCATCAGGTCGCTTGCGATATTGAATCCTGCTTGTTTAAATGATGGTCTTGCTTTCAATGTATAGACTTTATCAATGGATTCCTGGAATTTCGCGATGAGAGGTCTGGGTCTAGTAGAGTCTTGACGTTTAGTCCCAAGTCTGTGTGCGCGGTTGATATCACACTTTTGCCACGTCTTTGTTTTCACATGTTCATTCAAGAGAGAGATAATAATATCTTTCGATTTTCAAGACATTTCATTTTCAACCTCTGGAATGCCGTGAAAGATCACATTGTCACGTCTACTGTATGCTTCTAGTTTGTCAAGTTCATCCTCAACATATACATATATTCAAGGTCAACCTTCAAGTACCTTTGAAGATAAACAGGTTCAGCAAACTAGTCACTTGATACTTTCCCTTTTGTACAGCTAAACACTGTGCTTAATATCTGTCCTCCCATTGGTTAAAAAAACATTTCCCCATTATCATATTTGAAAGTCGGGGCAGGCATGCTGCCTACTTTCGTTTAATACTGGTCACCACAATGCTCTAGAGATACTTCAGTTATAAAAAATCATTCTTATGATGGCAACTTTAACACATGATAACTACACAGAAACCCAATTTCAGGGATGCAGAATCATGTTGTGACACATTTAAAGGACGGTAAATACAATGTCAAGCACTTTTGCAAACTGGTAAATTTCAGTACTTTTTACTGAAAAGTGTTAATTTCCCTGCTGTTATTAGGGTTTAAAATTTGATTTTATATGAAAAAGCTGTGTTATATGGTCTTTTATAAGCCATGCAAAATACAAATCACATTGACTGATCCCATAAATCCCCATTCAACGAAAAAGACCTTGAAAATTCCTATAATCACTGTCATCTTGACTCCCATTGTATATAAAGGTTGAGGTTGCATCACATATCACAATACACAGCAATATAATAACATTTTTAATCTTATCCTATCACACACTATGCATTTTTTACCTTATCCTTTCGATCCTTTCCTGAATGAACAATGGTTAATTACCCTGAAGCCATAAAATGTATACTAGTATATCTTGAATCTTTATTGCCATTACTTATAAGATGCTAATCCCCATTGTTAATTCCCATTGTACAGAGACTGTCTGCCATCCCGAACCAGCTGATTAATTACTGTTGTTTATATTTGTGACTTGGCACATGGTCCTTCATCATCTAAAAAAGCCAAGCCTGTGACAAAGCCAGCTGTTCACTCTACGATTGTCAAACATCCCCCTGTTGTCACCCTGACTTCATGATCCATTGAAGACGTATTGGAAAGCTGTTTACATTTGGATGTTCCCACCAAAACCAAGCCATCAACTGTCACGAGTGCAGTTGTAACCATGCCTATGCTTGCACAATCTACGACTACAGACATACACACAGTTCTGGCTATGGACAGCACCTCAACTACAGTTGCGACAACTACTGCTATCAACCCTCCCAGCATTCCCCGACCATTAGCTTCTTGTACTTGCCGAAGAGGCCGTCCAATCACAGACCAGAGTCTCTCTCCAAATGCCACCTTTAGTATCAAACCTGGCACCTACAGAAAAAATGACTCGAGATCGATTGCACCCCACTGAAAAGGAACGACAAATCGAGGGATCGACATTTGAGGGATTGGCATTTTAAGGACCAACATCAATCTAAGACACAGAAAGCTAATCACCAACAGAACTGCAGAACTGTGTTTAGGTGAAATGTTTTTAGAAGCTGGAAACTTTGTTTTAGGACATTTACCCACAAGGATTGAAAGGATAAGGAAAAAATGCATAGTGAGAGATTGGATGAGTATATTAATATACAATTTGATATATAATTTTCAAATTCATACAGCATATCCACTGTATTTTGATCTGTCATAATGATACATGTAGGACTAGTTACACAAAGGATAAACATTTTTCAGTGTGACAGCCATGTTTATTGATGGATAAATATTCTGTGAGATGTTAGAGATATATTATTTATTTTAGAAAATCAATATGAGGAACTGATGATTTTTATTATAGGACTGTTGTAAGTCTATGTTAAAGTATGGGAGTTACAATCAGCTTAGCGTTAAGACCGCTTTGTGGAAAAATTCTAAGAATACTACCTCTTTCATTGCCATAATCCTGTATTTTGGCTGTAATCATACTCTGAAGATTTTCAACAGAAGAACAGGGTACAAATTGCAGGCCCACTGGAAAAATACAAGACATAAATTGCCTTGATATTTTTTGTATTTCAAATAAGAAAGGGGTGCCCTAAATTCAGTTCACTGCTGTAATAAGTATTAAAGCCATAGCCACTGACCAAGTCGATCTCTACCAATAGCCAATCATATTCTGCATTTCTTGAGCCCGTTGTGGACCCACTTGTAATGGTCATAAGGGACTGGTAATTTATTATAGGGGGGTGGGGGGTCAGGGAACGAGATGAGAGCCTAGCAGAGGGTCATATAAAATAATACACGTGAGTCTTGTAAATACCTGGAACCAAACCTCTATTACACCATTGTCATAATCCTGGACATCTGCAGGTTTTCAACAGAAGTCCTTTTCACTGTCAACTATCCATGACCTGTATTTGCACATAGTTGCCCACAACTCTCACACATGTGCTAGGTGGGAAAATCTCCCTTCTTTCCAGTACCTGCTAACTAAATGAAGATGACTGGAGTGATGTGAGGGAGTACTTCTTATGTAATCTCAGAATTATCCACAATGATAACTCTTGTTTTGATAATTCTTGTGAATACCCAAACCTCTATTACATCATTTCCAGAATATACCAGAGTGATTAGTGGGTTCTGACATCTAGTAATCCCCTTGGACGGTTGATCATGGATACCTGTTAGATCCAGCTGTCCAACTCATGGGATCGGGTGGTCTTGGTTTGCTGACTTGATAAATGCATGTCATCGTATCCAAAGTGTGTAGATAACGATGCTTGTGATGTCAATCATTGGATTGTCTTATCCAGACTCGATTATTTACCAACTGTCGTCATAAAGCTGGAATATTGCTGGCTGCGGCGTTAAACAACAAACAAACAAGTAAACAAGAGAATCACCTCAAGAGGAACTATCAATATATTTGCTGATATTCTCACTTGTGACGTCATCAAATGTTCTAAAAACATCCATTCAACGGTCACTACTGGCATGGTTGTCATTGTCATTTCCGTTTTTGTTGATGTCTCTTCCGGTATTATTGTCATAACTTACAGTCTTGATGATGTCATTTCGGGTATTTATGTTGTCCTTCCCTGTTCTGTTTACATCACTTCCAGTACTGACATCTCCATATCTTAAAATGTAATTCCAGCTGTTAAACCCATAATGTGCCATACTCACAGTAGACAATAACAATGAAATGGCAGCTTACCTTCCAAAATTCCTTGCAAACTCCTCCTCCCCCATCCAAACTTCCCCCCTTCCCCAAACTTTCCAAATTCATGGCCCCCAGGAAGTACCGGTATACTCTGTCTACAACTGGTTGAATGTCACCCTTGAAATAACGAGTGAACTTGTTGTGGGTCTCCCAGTGGCAGTTCCAAACCACTTGTACCACTGAAACAAAACAATCCTTTTCTGTGTCTTCTAGGCAGTCTCGATGATGCCAGATAAAACCTAAGTAGTCAATCAGGATGATCCACATTCTTATTTAACAGTAATGGATTAATGTCTTTGTCTCGGGGGTCCCCGGAAACACCTACTGAATCTTGGCTACAAACTCTGGGAGAGATTTGATAGAGATAGAGCTCCAATCCTCTGCGTGTGTCACGAACAAGTCCAATGCATGTATTTGCGATACTGTAGCAGACTTTAGCCATGGCTTGCTGAAAGGCTTTAAATAACTGAGGAAGGAATGGCTGTGGAAACAGTCCACATGGTTTTAAAAATCAATGCAGATAAAGTCCACTTGAGGAAGGTATGAGGAGTTCTGACATCTTCCATGAAAAATTATGTCATCAGTCTGTTAAGAACAGGGTGACTTTTTCAAATTTAGCTGGCAACACCAGTGGCCTTCAATTTTCCTTATGACTCTGTTTATGAGAGGAAAAGGCGATGCAATATCTCCATCCATAACTTTGGATAATGTGTTTACTCAGAGAGCTTGGAGGATCAATACCGGCTAATATACACTGAAAACTGTTATTGAGTTCTTGGGAACATGTCCAGGTCAAGTGTTTCCCAAACACATGTTATCAAATGCTTTTAATGCAAAACCGGGTGAAGAGACCATTCTGTAGCCACTAATATCCAGTCCGGATAAGGTGTCTGCTAAACTGATAGCTTCCAAGACATATGACGAGCTAAAAACTTCCAACTGATTGAGTCTGTACAGGCAACAAACGTAAAGTTTGAAGGAGGAATGCATAGAGTGAGATAGGATAAGTATTATAAATATAGAATGCATTGTAAAATTTACAAATTTGTAAACCTATCCTATCTCACTCTATGCATTTAACCCACGGTTGGATAGAGGGTAGCAGATTACCTTAGTCTGTATTCGTACCCTAGAGATGTACAGGAAGCTGGTGCTAACATGCTTCAATCATGGGACTGTCACACATCCAGGTCTGGAGATTTATTCATGTTTTCTATGGGTGAATCACTGCTATAGAGTGATCTTGAAAACCCCTTTACGCCACTAGGACACAGCGATATGTCTTCGGATTGTGTGTTTTCCCACAGGACATTGTACTGTGACAACTGCATGGTTTTGAATTAGGAAAGCTATTCAACCACCACTTTTAACCAATTCAGAAGTGGTCTCCAGTCAATTAGTTATAAAAACAAAGTTGTCCATACGCACTAATGAAGCAGATATTATCTGTTTGGCATCCCATGTTATGCTTTGGCGAAGTTCTTTTATCGAGCCTACCACAGGATTAAATAGCTAAGACAAGATGAGGAAATGATCGTACCTATATCAAGAAGAGGATCTTTAAACCATTACTCCGTAACATGCTCAAAGCAGGGGTGGGCTGATAATGGAATTAGGACCCTGTCGAAACGGCCGCGTCTTGTGGCGACTTCTTGATGATAGACTTTTTTACGGTCTCTTATGACAGATGAGTTTTTTGTGCTTCACCGTTGAAGCCTCATTCGGGGAACCTGTATAATAATAATGAAAAAATTACTCATCATGCTGTACACGATACGATTGCACAACTGCAGTGAGTGTACTCGCAATTCATCTGCCTTGACGGGCTGTCGTTAATTGTTGAGCCAGGACTAGCGGACCAATATGGTGTAGCCCTTGGACATCTGTTAAGGAGATATCTCGTAAGTATTGGGATATGAAGACTGTGTCAGACTTTCAGAAACATCCTTCCATGATAGCACTGAGGGGACAGTTGCTATGTAGAGCCATGATAGATGCAGCAGCTCTTGCCTAGTGAGGATTCGATGTCTGGGGTGGTGGCAATCCCACCAACTTGTAGGCATCAAGTATTGTAGATCGTAACCAAAAGTAGACTGCTGTATTGGAGACATCTGAGGTAACCATCTGAGAGATGGGGATAAACAATCTCTTCTGGGATCATCGCAGGGTCAATTAGGCATGCAAGTATATGCATAGAGCCTGTACTGGACATAGCGATATGTCCTCACGATCCTCAGGATGTAGAAACAAAGCCAAAGCTGGGATGGTGAATAGCCTGTGGGATTGACCAAGAAGCTGGTTCTTAGCGATGAAATCCCATCATAGACCCATGTGAACCTTTCCGTGGTTGTGCCTCTCGAATCGAATCCTGTTTACATCCAAGGCGTGTATCTCGTTGACCCTTGCAGGAGTAGCCAGGGCTAGAAGAAAGACCATCTGGACGAAATCTGGACCACTGGTCGGCGAGTTTATAAGAGCGGAGAAGCACTTGGGGTTCGGGGACTACAGTGATCTTTACGCCCATTGTGTTAAGAGCTGCTAGATATGTGAATAATGTAGAGCCCTTTCACTTCCCGAGTGGAGTGAAGGTGCTGAATGTATTCTGCATCTTGCTGAGGGGAGGGGGTGGTCAGTTTATCGATTGATCGACCAAAGCAATATCCCTCAAAGGCTTTCCATTTATTATCGTACAAAGCTTTTGTGGAAGCACGATGAGCCTTTGTGATGGTCTTCACTACCCTCTTTGAATATCATTAGCGACTAAGGACTTTTGTAAATGAGCCAAGCGCAGAGATGTAGGGTGTTCAGCATTGGATATAGTAGGCTGGAGTGTGGTTGAAGGAAAAAACTTTTCGCAAGGGAAGTGGATAATAGTTTGCTCTTGTGAGGTCAACCAACACGGTGAACAAGCTGCGAGCTGGCCAGAAAGGAGCGATCAAAGTCAATTGTAACTGTTTTGTGGATACAATCTTCTGGATTACCCGTGGAAGAAGTGCTGTTGGTGGAAACGTGTAGGCGTTGAGATTCTCCCATGATATGTCCAGAGCATCAAACTCCCACGCCTAGATCCAGAAACGGTGAGATGAATCTAGGGAGTTGTGTATTGAACCTGGTGGCGAAAAAGTCGACCTCTTGGCATTGGTAGAGGTGGCAAATCCCCTCAAAGGTCTTTGGGCGCAGACTCCATTCTGTTGAGGATGGTTGATCCAGATAGGACAGGGAGTCTGCTATGACATTGCTTATTCCAGGCATGTGTTGAGCTCGGGCATTGATGCCCAATGCACCAATCAGTCGATAAACATCTATCGTCAGAGCCATCTTGTTGATATACCATACGACTGAGGCGTTGTCTGACTGTATCATCAAGTGTGATTATTGAAGTACTTCTGCCCAATGAGAGATTGCTAGAATGAGCATCTTGAATTTGAGATTGTTGATATGAAGTGTCAATTCAATTCTATTCAAAGTCCTGTAGCATCCAATTTCAGGGATGCAGAATCATGTTGTGACACATTTAAAGGACGGTAAATACAATGTCAAGCACTTTTGCAAACTGGTAAATTTCAGTACTTTTTACTGAAAAGTGTTAATTTCCCTGCTGTTATTAGGGTTTAAAATTTGATTTTATATGAAAAAGCTGTGTTATATGGTCTTTTATAAGCCATGCAAAATACAAATCACATTGACTGATCCCATAAATCCCCATTCAACGAAAAAGACCTTGAAAATTCCTATAATCACTGTCATCTTGACTCCCATTGTATATAAAGGTTGAGGTTGCATCACATATCACAATACACAGCAATATAATAACATTTTTAATCTTATCCTATCACACACTATGCATTTTTTACCTTATCCTTTCGATCCTTTCCTGAATGAACAATGGTTAATTACCCTGAAGCCATAAAATGTATACTAGTATATCTTGAATCTTTATTGCCATTACTTATAAGATGCTAATCCCCATTGTTAATTCCCATTGTACAGAGACTGTCTGCCATCCCGAACCAGCTGATTAATTACTGTTGTTTATATTTGTGACTTGGCACATGGTCCTTCATCATCTAAAAAAGCCAAGCCTGTGACAAAGCCAGCTGTTCACTCTACGATTGTCAAACATCCCCCTGTTGTCACCCTGACTTCATGATCCATTGAAGACGTATTGGAAAGCTGTTTACATTTGGATGTTCCCACCAAAACCAAGCCATCAACTGTCACGAGTGCAGTTGTAACCATGCCTATGCTTGCACAATCTACGACTACAGACATACACACAGTTCTGGCTATGGACAGCACCTCAACTACAGTTGCGACAACTACTGCTATCAACCCTCCCAGCATTCCCCGACCATTAGCTTCTTGTACTTGCCGAAGAGGCCGTCCAATCACAGACCAGAGTCTCTCTCCAAATGCCACCTTTAGTATCAAACCTGGCACCTACAGAAAAAATGACTCGAGATCGATTGCACCCCACTGAAAAGGAACGACAAATCGAGGGATCGACATTTGAGGGATTGGCATTTTAAGGACCAACATCAATCTAAGACACAGAAAGCTAATCACCAACAGAACTGCAGAACTGTGTTTAGGTGAAATGTTTTTAGAAGCTGGAAACTTTGTTTTAGGACATTTACCCACAAGGATTGAAAGGATAAGGAAAAAATGCATAGTGAGAGATTGGATGAGTATATTAATATACAATTTGATATATAATTTTCAAATTCATACAGCATATCCACTGTATTTTGATCTGTCATAATGATACATGTAGGACTAGTTACACAAAGGATAAACATTTTTCAGTGTGACAGCCATGTTTATTGATGGATAAATATTCTGTGAGATGTTAGAGATATATTATTTATTTTAGAAAATCAATATGAGGAACTGATGATTTTTATTATAGGACTGTTGTAAGTCTATGTTAAAGTATGGGAGTTACAATCAGCTTAGCGTTAAGACCGCTTTGTGGAAAAATTCTAAGAATACTACCTCTTTCATTGCCATAATCCTGTATTTTGGCTGTAATCATACTCTGAAGATTTTCAACAGAAGAACAGGGTACAAATTGCAGGCCCACTGGAAAAATACAAGACATAAATTGCCTTGATATTTTTTGTATTTCAAATAAGAAAGGGGTGCCCTAAATTCAGTTCACTGCTGTAATAAGTATTAAAGCCATAGCCACTGACCAAGTCGATCTCTACCAATAGCCAATCATATTCTGCATTTCTTGAGCCCGTTGTGGACCCACTTGTAATGGTCATAAGGGACTGGTAATTTATTATAGGGGGGTGGGGGGTCAGGGAACGAGATGAGAGCCTAGCAGAGGGTCATATAAAATAATACACGTGAGTCTTGTAAATACCTGGAACCAAACCTCTATTACACCATTGTCATAATCCTGGACATCTGCAGGTTTTCAACAGAAGTCCTTTTCACTGTCAACTATCCATGACCTGTATTTGCACATAGTTGCCCACAACTCTCACACATGTGCTAGGTGGGAAAATCTCCCTTCTTTCCAGTACCTGCTAACTAAATGAAGATGACTGGAGTGATGTGAGGGAGTACTTCTTATGTAATCTCAGAATTATCCACAATGATAACTCTTGTTTTGATAATTCTTGTGAATACCCAAACCTCTATTACATCATTTCCAGAATATACCAGAGTGATTAGTGGGTTCTGACATCTAGTAATCCCCTTGGACGGTTGATCATGGATACCTGTTAGATCCAGCTGTCCAACTCATGGGATCGGGTGGTCTTGGTTTGCTGACTTGATAAATGCATGTCATCGTATCCAAAGTGTGTAGATAACGATGCTTGTGATGTCAATCATTGGATTGTCTTATCCAGACTCGATTATTTACCAACTGTCGTCATAAAGCTGGAATATTGCTGGCTGCGGCGTTAAACAACAAACAAACAAGTAAACAAGAGAATCACCTCAAGAGGAACTATCAATATATTTGCTGATATTCTCACTTGTGACGTCATCAAATGTTCTAAAAACATCCATTCAACGGTCACTACTGGCATGGTTGTCATTGTCATTTCCGTTTTTGTTGATGTCTCTTCCGGTATTATTGTCATAACTTACAGTCTTGATGATGTCATTTCGGGTATTTATGTTGTCCTTCCCTGTTCTGTTTACATCACTTCCAGTACTGACATCTCCATATCTTAAAATGTAATTCCAGCTGTTAAACCCATAATGTGCCATACTCACAGTAGACAATAACAATGAAATGGCAGCTTACCTTCCAAAATTCCTTGCAAACTCCTCCTCCCCCATCCAAACTTCCCCCCTTCCCCAAACTTTCCAAATTCATGGCCCCCAGGAAGTACCGGTATACTCTGTCTACAACTGGTTGAATGTCACCCTTGAAATAACGAGTGAACTTGTTGTGGGTCTCCCAGTGGCAGTTCCGAACCACTTGTACCACTGAAACAAAACAATCCTTTTCTGTGTCTTCTAGGCAGTCTCGATGATGCCAGATAAAACCTAAGTAGTCAATCAGGATGATCCACATTCTTATTTAACAGTAATGGATTAATGTCTTTGTCTCGGGGGTCCCCGGAAACACCTACTGAATCTTGGCTACAAACTCTGGGAGAGATTTGATAGAGATAGAGCTCCAATCCTCTGCGTGTGTCACGAACAAGTCCAATGCATGTATTTGCGATACTGTAGCAGACTTTAGCCATGGCTTGCTGAAAGGCTTTAAATAACTGAGGAAGGAATGGCTGTGGAAACAGTCCACATGGTTTTAAAAATCAATGCAGATAAAGTCCACTTGAGGAAGGTATGAGGAGTTCTGACATCTTCCATGAAAAATTATGTCATCAGTCTGTTAAGAACAGGGTGACTTTTTCAAATTTAGCTGGCAACACCAGTGGCCTTCAATTTTCCTTATGACTCTGTTTATGAGAGGAAAAGGCGATGCAATATCTCCATCCATAACTTTGGATAATGTGTTTACTCAGAGAGCTTGGAGGATCAATACCGGCTAATATACACTGAAAACTGTTATTGAGTTCTTGGGAACATGTCCAGGTCAAGTGTTTCCCAAACACATGTTATCAAATGCTTTTAATGCAAAACCGGGTGAAGAGACCATTCTGTAGCCACTAATATCCAGTCCGGATAAGGTGTCTGCTAAACTGATAGCTTCCAAGACATATGACGAGCTAAAAACTTCCAACTGATTGAGTCTGTACAGGCAACAAACGTAAAGTTTGAAGGAGGAATGCATAGAGTGAGATAGGATAAGTATTATAAATATAGAATGCATTGTAAAATTTACAAATTTGTAAACCTATCCTATCTCACTCTATGCATTTAACCCACGGTTGGATAGAGGGTAGCAGATTACCTTAGTCTGTATTCGTACCCTAGAGATGTACAGGAAGCTGGTGCTAACATGCTTCAATCATGGGACTGTCACACATCCAGGTCTGGAGATTTATTCATGTTTTCTATGGGTGAATCACTGCTATAGAGTGATCTTGAAAACCCCTTTACGCCACTAGGACACAGCGATATGTCTTCGGATTGTGTGTTTTCCCACAGGACATTGTACTGTGACAACTGCATGGTTTTGAATTAGGAAAGCTATTCAACCACCACTTTTAACCAATTCAGAAGTGGTCTCCAGTCAATTAGTTATAAAAACAAAGTTGTCCATACGCACTAATGAAGCAGATATTATCTGTTTGGCATCCCATGTTATGCTTTGGCGAAGTTCTTTTATCGAGCCTACCACAGGATTAAATAGCTAAGACAAGATGAGGAAATGATCGTACCTATATCAAGAAGAGGATCTTTAAACCATTACTCCGTAACATGCTCAAAGCAGGGGTGGGCTGATAATGGAATTAGGACCCTGTCGAAACGGCCGCGTCTTGTGGCGACTTCTTGATGATAGACTTTTTTACGGTCTCTTATGACAGATGAGTTTTTTGTGCTTCACCGTTGAAGCCTCATTCGGGGAACCTGTATAATAATAATGAAAAAATTACTCATCATGCTGTACACGATACGATTGCACAACTGCAGTGAGTGTACTCGCAATTCATCTGCCTTGACGGGCTGTCGTTAATTGTTGAGCCAGGACTAGCGGACCAATATGGTGTAGCCCTTGGACATCTGTTAAGGAGATATCTCGTAAGTATTGGGATATGAAGACTGTGTCAGACTTTCAGAAACATCCTTCCATGATAGCACTGAGGGGACAGTTGCTATGTAGAGCCATGATAGATGCAGCAGCTCTTGCCTAGTGAGGATTCGATGTCTGGGGTGGTGGCAATCCCACCAACTTGTAGGCATCAAGTATTGTAGATCGTAACCAAAAGTAGACTGCTGTATTGGAGACATCTGAGGTAACCATCTGAGAGATGGGGATAAACAATCTCTTCTGGGATCATCGCAGGGTCAATTAGGCATGCAAGTATATGCATAGAGCCTGTACTGGACATAGCGATATGTCCTCACGATCCTCAGGATGTAGAAACAAAGCCAAAGCTGGGATGGTGAATAGCCTGTGGGATTGACCAAGAAGCTGGTTCTTAGCGATGAAATCCCATCATAGACCCATGTGAACCTTTCCGTGGTTGTGCCTCTCGAATCGAATCCTGTTTACATCCAAGGCGTGTATCTCGTTGACCCTTGCAGGAGTAGCCAGGGCTAGAAGAAAGACCATCTGGACGAAATCTGGACCACTGGTCGGCGAGTTTATAAGAGCGGAGAAGCACTTGGGGTTCGGGGACTACAGTGATCTTTACGCCCATTGTGTTAAGAGCTGCTAGATATGTGAATAATGTAGAGCCCTTTCACTTCCCGAGTGGAGTGAAGGTGCTGAATGTATTCTGCATCTTGCTGAGGGGAGGGGGTGGTCAGTTTATCGATTGATCGACCAAAGCAATATCCCTCAAAGGCTTTCCATTTATTATCGTACAAAGCTTTTGTGGAAGCACGATGAGCCTTTGTGATGGTCTTCACTACCCTCTTTGAATATCATTAGCGACTAAGGACTTTTGTAAATGAGCCAAGCGCAGAGATGTAGGGTGTTCAGCATTGGATATAGTAGGCTGGAGTGTGGTTGAAGGAAAAAACTTTTCGCAAGGGAAGTGGATAATAGTTTGCTCTTGTGAGGTCAACCAACACGGTGAACAAGCTGCGAGCTGGCCAGAAAGGAGCGATCAAAGTCAATTGTAACTGTTTTGTGGATACAATCTTCTGGATTACCCGTGGAAGAAGTGCTGTTGGTGGAAACGTGTAGGCGTTGAGATTCTCCCATGATATGTCCAGAGCATCAAACTCCCACGCCTAGATCCAGAAACGGTGAGATGAATCTAGGGAGTTGTGTATTGAACCTGGTGGCGAAAAAGTCGACCTCTTGGCATTGGTAGAGGTGGCAAATCCCCTCAAAGGTCTTTGGGCGCAGACTCCATTCTGTTGAGGATGGTTGATCCAGATAGGACAGGGAGTCTGCTATGACATTGCTTATTCCAGGCATGTGTTGAGCTCGGGCATTGATGCCCAATGCACCAATCAGTCGATAAACATCTATCGTCAGAGCCATCTTGTTGATATACCATACGACTGAGGCGTTGTCTGACTGTATCATCAAGTGTGATTATTGAAGTACTTCTGCCCAATGAGAGATTGCTAGAATGAGCATCTTGAATTTGAGATTGTTGATATGAAGTGTCAATTCAATTCTATTCAAAGTCCTGTAGTTTGTTGATGTGCTCCCTGCCCAACTGTCGAGGCATCCATGAACAAGTGGTGTGTTGGTAGAAAGGGTTCCAGGGTAACTCCTGAGCAGACGTTCGTTTTGGACGACCACCATTGTAGATGGCCGTACAGATGCAATGGGAGCTGAATCGGGTCCCGACAATCGTCGATCTGAGATAAGGTGTTAGGAAGCACTGATTTGGCTGTAGTTGGAGTCAACCTCTCTGGGTGAGGGCTTGTGCCGACGTCAATAGACCGAGCAACTGTTGCCATTGTCGTAGATGTAGCTACTGTCTGAGTGCTATTGGTACAAGTTGTTGTATCTTTGTCCATCTGTTCGGAGGGATGAACATCTTCCGGAGATTAGTGTCGAAAAGTGCTCTGATGAACTGCAGTTGTTGAGTGGGTGTGGGTTCCGATTTTTCTATGTTGACTAGCCAGCCGAGCTGATGGAGTAGCTTCTGCATGAAGGCGAGAGGTAATGCCGGTGCTCATGGTGGATGGGCATGTGGATGTCCAGGCTGATCATGTAGTCTTCTTGTTGAATGATGGTGGGAAGAAGTGTGATGGATGTCATACGAAATGAGCCGGTTTCCCAAGATACCGTGAGTTGAACAGCTTCATGTTGAAGATCATGCAAAATTTCTTGCTGTCTTTTTCACGAACAGAAATATCAGCGAGTAGAACCCCTGGGTTCTGGGAATGGGGCTGAAACTCTCTAGAGCATGCTTGGATATCAAAATGCCCGAGGGGGGGTCTCCGGAGTCCTTCATGGCAGCCTTGGCCTTTACCACATCCTCTGCCATGAAAAGACCCCATCTTACCACGCACACGTTGCGAAGGTCTTGATGAGATGGGTTAAATTGTGGCCTTCTCCTGTGCTGTCTCTCTTGGTCCTTGGTAGTCGTAAGAGATCAACTGACACCTGGAGATGCATTTTTTTGGAAAATACTTGGGCAACTCCCTGGATCCTGTTGTCAAAAAGTTGGGCAGATGACCAAGGCATCTGATAGAGTGTAACTTTGTGGCGTTCTTCCCACAGACAGTAGTAAAGTAGTCCCCGACGTCTCATGGTAGTAAGTGTTCCCATCTGGTGAGTAATTAGCTCCATCACATCCTGGAACTCGCCCTGGATCAAGTTGACAGTCCCTCTGATATAAGCTTTGTCTGAAGTCTTAGCATGATTAACTGACATGCCTATTGCTTCTATGCCTGACGGAATAGTGGATAGTAATGATAGGGTCCGCCTAATAGTAAGATCCAGATGAGCTAACCCCTTATCATCTACAACACATGTAACCAATGTGCGCTTCAGGGAAATAGATGCAATGTTCCCATCTTGCTCTGGATTCGTGGCTAGATTAGTCATCCCATGAGGTCCTGTATCAGCTATGTTGAATCTCGGCATAAAAAATGATAGACTGATCTTACTTTTTAGTTAAGTCCAACATGACAGCCGCTGGTGGTTAGGTAACGAGAGAAACCTGGTTAGATGTCATCACGAAACCTTAGTTGATGTCGTCCTCTGAAGTTCCACGAGGTAGATAGAGGGCGTCTAAGATCCAGGTGAGATCGTAGATGACAGAGTTGAAGTCTGACTTTCAGGAGTAGCAATCGACAGAATAGATGTATTATTATCTCTATCTTTTATCTCCGTTCCTGGTGTCTCTGTAGTAGCGAGTCCTGTATCTGTCCTCGAGTGTTCTGTGCCTTGTTGTAAGACCATCAAAGAGTGAGTGGGTGAGTATGGTTTTACGCCGCTTTTAGCAGTATTCCAGCAATATCACGGCGGGGGGTCACCAGAAATGGGCTTCACACATTGTACCCATGTCGGGAATCGAACCCGGGTCTTCGGCGTGACGAGCGAACGCTTTAACCACTAGGCTACCCGACCGCCCCAGACCATCAAAGAAGAGATCCGATCTATTCAGATAAATCACTCTGATACCTTGAAGTCGATAGGGGATTCAATACTAGAGGAGCCATACTGATAACTGGGTTCAACACTGGAGGTAAAGAGGGAAGTGTCACACCTGGAGGGTGCGCCTTGTCTGGTGATCGCTAGTCCGTGTGCATCTCTATCGGTGACTCAGAACATGAGTGTTTGGAGGGTTGATCTCGTTCCATTGATCTTGATGTCGATGGGGCGGAGCAGCGTATCAATGATAGTTTGGCGTTGAAGGATATTCAGTGTAGGGCAGATATCGATGGTCTCCATATAGATCAGTTGTCGGATGAGGATAGTATCTCGTAGGTTGGTATCAGTGAGATGGAGATCGATGTCGATCACAGTTGACATCTATATTGTAACCAAAATGTTGAGATGACTGTTGATATGGAACACGCTGTGAGCTGAATCTGATGAACGTGATTGGTCGAGGTGATGATGTCGACCTGTGAAATGAGAACGCCTCAGTTCACGTCCATACAATCAGTCTGTAGAGAGGTGACGCTCTGAATCAGCGTGACCTCCCTGTTTCGATGTAAAAGTGTGTTCCTGAGATAATTGACACTGATCTAAATGTTGACCCTTACCTGTAGAAAGTCAATGCTTATCTGATTGATCTTGAGATCTATGACTGGGGAGAGTGCGTTCCTTTGAAGGTTGACTCTGAGAATGTTGATCTGAAGAATGTCAACCCTTGGAATGTCGACCTCAGGAATGTCTATCCTTGGAGGGTCGATCATGGTTCGATGTCAACATCTCTGTAAAATGACAACACTTCAAAGTCGATTTGAATGTTGACCCTTATCTCAGCATGACTAGCAAATGCTTTAACTACTAGGCTGACTGCCCCACATATTTGTTGACTGGGTGAGGTTAGGTGAGGTGAAATTGGGTTTAACGTCGCGTCCAAGATTATTGCACTTATATAGCGACGTGCATGCACGTGTGTGTGTGTGGCTGCTTGTACTAGACTGGACTGATGCCGATTTATAGTGCTAGCCCACTGAGATACCATGCCGCAGTTTAACATGAATACCCCACTCAGACACAGCCGACCAGTCCTTGCTTTAACCCCTTAATGCCGAGCGCAAGACAGGGTAACTACAAGAACCATCTTTTAACGTCTTTTGGTATGACGCGGCCGGGGATCGAACCCCGGACCTTCCGCTCTCCGGGCGGACGCTCTACCACTAGACCACGGAGGCGGTCTTGTTGACTAGGAGTTGGTTGTAGTCGGTGTATTGCTATTAAGACTGTGAAGGACCAGCAGAAACTTCATCGTTCAGAAAAATGTCAGAAAGGGTATCTCTTTCACTGACAGGGAAGTAATCATGGCTGATGGTGGTTGCGTTAAAACAGATTTCACAGTTGGATGATCGCTAGTCTTGGTTTAGGTTTCTTGGATGCAGAGTGTCCATATTCGGTATCCTTGGATTTAGATCGGCAATCAGTCCCTCTCTTCCAGCATTGAGTGCATTCCCAACACTGAAAACCCGGTTGACAGACTCCACGACAATCGCATTATAATTTATGAGGATCTACTGGTGAAAATATGTGGCGGTACTTCATGCAGTCTGGAAGTTTGGCTTGGTCCTTACCCATATTTATTTACAATTTGTTCCCCCAAACTCATGTAATTTTTTAGTAAAAAATAAAAGCCTCCACAGTACGTCTCCACAGGGAGGTGACAAAAAATGAGAATGACGAGGCAGTCAATGGACCAGATCGAGGACAGCGTGCTGCATGATTTCCAGTCGCATGACCTAGATACTGGGGTGGTTTTCATGGTGATGCATGGGTTGCTGGGCAAATGAAACTTAAAAGCTGGAAACTTTGACCAAGGACCTTTCCGTAAATAGCAACATAAACGTTAACTAAAGACAAAGACTACAGGGTGAAAATTAACAAAAAATGTGCATGAGAAAAGCTCAGACGAAAAAATGACACATAGGAAAGAAGTGACATATTCTGACCTTGCACATGCGTGAGAGCTGTGGGCAACTAAGTGAGCTAATACGGGTACAAATTCTCATGAATAGTTGACAGTGAAGGGGACTTCTGTTGAAGACCTATAGTTATAGTGTGATGACAGGATAATGGCAGTGGTGTAATAGAGGTTTGGAATTCAAAAGAATTATGTGAATTGTATTTTACAATACTCCCTTTGAGACTGTCATATTTTCATGATCCTCTCCACATTCCCCCTGACCCCCTGTCCCACTATAATAAATTACCAGTCTCTTATGACCATTACAAGGGGGTCCACAATGGGCTCAAGAAATGTAGAATCTGATTGGCTATTGGTAGAGATTTGGTCTGTGGCTATAAAGCTTTCTTATCAATTACTGAATTTAGAGTACCCCTTTCTTACTTGAAATACAAAAAAACATCTAGGCGATTTCTGTCTTGTATTTTCAAGTGGGCCTACAATTTATTTTGTTTTTCAAATTTGTAAGAAACTTGACAAATGGGTTCTATAAAATTAGTAAAATCTAAATATTTTTTACATTTATATACTTATCCTGCATTACTCCTTAATGCATTAACTGCTGACAGAGAAACCAACTGTGTGAGATCCAGGGCCCACTTGCACAGAACAATCTTAGTTACAATCGATCTTAGGCGGCTACAATCAACTTTACAATCAACATACAATTGTCCTATTCCACTTGCACAAAGCAATCTTAGCACGATTGCAAGACGGCTCGGAGTTAAGATCGCAAGTTAGCTAAGATTGAAATCTTCAACGGAGGAGGTACGAATATCTTAAACTCGACTCCTGTCTACAGTTGTCTGAAAACGCGCATAGCTTGCTGCACATACAATAAGTGGAACCGGTAACGACATACAACACGTACCTCCCTCCATCGCACCTTGCACAGTTTCAAGAAAGGACCCAATTATTTAAAGGAAACGATTTCTAGAATGATGGCATATATTCTTGTCGTCATTAATACTGTCGTGATTTAGGAATTGTTTTCTATTGCAACTAGAGAAATACCTACTCGTGTTTTTTATTAAAAGTATTAAAATACGAATAAATACATTATTTAGTGACACAATTGTTATGAAATAAAAATAAATAATAATGATAATATTTCCTAATAACATAACACGTTAATGCATGATCGTCATCTATTTGGGGGAGCTTTTCGTAAAATCCTAAATATATCCTTCATGTTTTCGTTTCGTTGCTATAACAAAGGATCTTATGACTACCTTTTCAAAACACAGAAAGACGGAACACTGGGTAAGATAGATTGTACTCTACGGGCTAAAACAAAGGGAAACTACTCCCATCTAGAGTATAAACTAATATTAGCTGCCCTTGATTTATCCAAAGGGTCACGGACGTTACAAATCGATTGCAGACAACTTAGGTCTTCTCTTGTTTAGCGAAAAGTTATGTTGTTTCACACTTCTTTCAGCGGATGGGAATATTCCTTTTAGCTATCGACTCGATAGTTATATGGTTAACTATTGCAATTAACGCTATTTCTGACGTTGAATCTGTGGTGCTTTCTTCATGTTGTTAAAGTGTCGATTCGAATCATAAAGTTTAACAAAATAAGGAGGCAATGTTTGAACGTAAAGCAGATTATTTATGTGCAACAGACCAAGTCTTGGACGCCATTTTGTCAAGTTTATTCAGGGACTACAACGATCTTAGCTACTTAAGATTGGTCCGGACCAATTGTAAGTTTCGATTGTAGCTTACAATGATCTTAGCCTACAATCGTTTTGTGCAAGTGGATTACGATTGTAGCCGAAGCCTAAGGTCGTGATCTTAAGGATTTACAATAATTGTAGCGCTAAATCACTGTGTGCAAGTGGACCCAGCTGCTGAAGAAAAGTTGTTGCAACCAGTAGAGGCAGCACCCTCGCACAGTCGGCACGTGACCCGGATCTGAAAATTCGTGGGAAAGCGTAGGGAGGCAGCATAGCGAAGGGAGGTCACTTAGACTTGTAATGCAGGATAAGTATACACATGTAAAAAATATTTAGATTTTACTAATATTTTTAACTAATCCTGCATTACTTCTTAATGCATCTTTATCAGACGGCATGGCAGGTGGGCATACCTTCAGATAAACCCTTGTCAAGGACTGATGAATCTGCACGGCATACAAGTGATGACCAGAACATCTATGACCATTCCTATCTTCAGGGAACAAGAGTTGATGCAAAAAGGAAGAAAAAAACCTGAATAGGTGACATAAATAGAATGAGGCGGGTAGCCAAAACTAGGACATACCTAAGAGCGAATGTGGAACTCAGTAGGGCCTCTAATCTGTGGTGATAAACATCAGAGAGTTCAACGGCCCCGCTCAGGGTATGGAGAATCAGCGTCAACATTCCCAAGAGTGAATGCAGAATGCAGGAGAGCCCTCTAGCCTTGGGTGATAAACACCAGAGAGGTTGAGGGGCCCCACTTGGGGTATCGGAGAATCAGCGGCGGCGGCGTCAACATCTACTACCAATCCTGTCGTCAGGAAACGAGAGTCGATGCAAAAAGTAAAACCTGAATGGGTGACTGAAATAGAATGAGGCAGGAAGCCGAAAACTAGAACTGACCTAAGAGCGAATGCGGAACGCAGTAGAGCCCTCTAACCGTTGTGCTACATCCATAACTGAATGCCGGCCACATCTTCCAAGGCTACATCACGGAGGTCATCACGGCTGGCGAAGATGGTGTCAGATCACCAATAACAGCCCTCCATGATCAAGCAGTTACTGTGAAGAGCCATGGTAGATGCAAGTACCCTGATCTTGTGTGGGTTTTTAGCCTTTGGGGGGTCCAATCCGGCAACTTTGTAAGCTTGGAGGATGACCGCCTGGGGCCACAGGGAAATAGTATTCTGGTTGACCTTCAACTGCGACGAAGAAGAGACTGGCAGAAAAAGGCATTTCCTAGACTAGTGGTGGGCTTTATTTCGTCATAGGAAAACCTTCAGTGCCCTTTAATGGACAAGATGGGGGAGATGGTGAATGATCTATCAGGCTGTCTTGGGAGTTGATTCTTTGCGATGAAGTCCCAGCACAGCCTAAAATGAACTGCGCCCTAAGTACCGCATTTTAACCAGACATGGGAGACGTCGAGGGCGTGGAGCTCACTGACCCGGACAACAGTAGGCAAGGCCAGTAGAGACACCGTCTTCTTCATTAGGTCGTAGAAGGAAGGTGAGTGGAGTGGTTCGGAGGGAGATCCTACGCAGGCGGTATAAACTTGGCTTTCTGGTCTTCAAGAAGGAATGAGCGCAGCATTCTCCGATTGTCCGGGATTGCAAGAATGGAGTTGATAGCGACCAGGAATGTGGCGATGGTAGAGCCTTTCAACCGAAGTGTGCTGTGCAAGTACAGAAGGAACTCAGCCAGGAACTGCGCTGATGCTGTCATCAGATCCTGGTATTTGTCTGAGCAGAATGCCTTGAGCGAGCACCATTTATCATCAGTCCCCGTGTAGATGGAGGCTGGGCTAATGCCTTGGCCACTCTAGCTGAATAGCCCTTGGTGTGCCAGGCATGCAGATGAAACCATGCAGGGTTTGGTTATGGCAACCGACTGTGTGGGTGGAGCAGAAGGTTGGGCCATGCCGGAAGTTCCAGGGGTCTCTGGCGATGTTTCGGAGGTCGATAAACCAACTATTGGCCTGACCAAAATCAGTGTCAGGTGCGGAGTGGCCTGGATCTTTTGAAGAACCCAGAACAGATCTATGTTTGGGGTGTCGATCGTTTGTCAAAGTATGGCGAAGACCTCTGGGTGGATCTTCCATTTGGTGCCAGAACATGCTCTCAACCTGGCAAGTGCTAAATGAGAAATTACAGGTCCAGGCTGACCACCTAGTCAAAGCAGTGGAAGGTCTGGTTAAACAGGCAGCAAGTCTGGAATTTAACCAAAAACATAAGCATGTGGCAAAACCACAAAGTACGAGAAGCATAATGTAACTCAAAATCTTTGTATTTTATTTAAGTTTATGAGAGCAAACAATTACGCTAAAAGGTAGTGAAAAGGCAAAGCTTTAAGCATGCCAAGACAAAATAAATAAATCTAGTGTATTACCCAAGCCAAAAAAAGAATTTAAAACACAGAACACAAAAATATGTGGCCAAGTGGTTAATAGCTAAAATGGCAGGGAAAAAAACTAAATGGTAGGAAAAACCGTACACCCGTACATAAAGGTGACTAGAGCCACATACGAGCGATAAACGTTACAAATTACGAATGTGAAGACCCAAAGGTAACAGTCCATAAACAGGTAACAATGTTGCAGCATACGATGAATGTAGAAACACGCAAAGTATAGAAACAATAAGCTATAATTTCCACAAGGGATACAAAGTACGTCTGTCTGTTACGCGTTTTAATGTGACGTTCGACTGTGCGAGGGTGCTGCCTCTAATGGTTGGAACAACTTTTCTTCAGCAGCTGGATCTCACACAATTCATCTCTCTGTCAAAAGTGAGTGAGTGAGTGAGTATAGTTTTACGCCGCTTTTAGCAATATTCCAGCAATATCACGGCGGGGGACACCAGAAATGGGCTTCACACATTGTACCCATGTAGGGAATCGAACCCGGGTCTATGGCGTGACGAGCGAACGCTTTAACCACTAGGCTACCCGACCGCCGCTTCTCTGTCAAAAGACAGCAGTAAATGCATTAAGGAGGAATGCAGGATAAGTTAAAAAAGCAAAAAAATATTTTTGTATGTAAGATATACACATTTAGAATATATTTTTTATGATACTCCCTAGAAACAAAATCATTATCAAAGTGTTTTTTGTTTCTCAAAATACGAAAATTGTCTTTGGCAGTTTGGTTTAATGGGGATAATAAAATAAGGCAGGGAGGGTTAAAAATCTAATAATTTTTTAATTTGAAGTTTACACGATATACGGCTTTTCCATTGGACGAGATGTCGGTCACATGACCGCGAAATTGACGTTCATAAGTGTATGAACAACACAATTTGACGTTCATACGTTTTTCACAAGACCGTGTTCTTGAAATGACGTAAACACTGACGGACTACTTCCACATTCCTGGGGAAACCCCTGGGATTTCCCTAGCACGAAAACATACATAAGCATTATTTCTGATCATTTAGAACCTTTTAACTTGGTCTCAGCCTTTCAGTATACATTGAGAAACGTAAGAGAGCTTGACTGCATGATTGTTTACGAATTTCCTCGCTACGGCCCATCCTAATCCACATCCAAACTATCGTCAGTATCGACTCGATCAGTGTCTAGGTTGACAGTGACAGTCTCCAGCAATCTACGAATTTACCTTGGTGTCTGTTTGACGCATCTTTAATCACCTTTCAATAATTGGTCAGTTGATCAATGATGACTAACACATGTAACCGCCACAGGTTCATTAACAACTTCGGAAATCCTCCCGTCACGTTTATCATGGCGGCCATTTTGACGTCTTGTACTTGATGTAAATGTATTATGACGTGCTATCTTTGTGACTGACTTACTTAGGTAGTTCTTTACTGACCTTTCTCATCTAATGGTGTTATTATTTGAACACATGTGTTGCGTAAGATGTTTCTGAAGAGCAAGTTGTGCATCCATACGCCCATGTCACCTCTCTTTTTGAGGAACTATTTTACTCCGCGATATAGCTGGTTGTTGTATGGCTGTCAGTGTAAACATGAAGTCACACATACTAAATAAAATTGTGTTTAGATCTTGGCCTACATCCTTTGAGGTAAGAAATTGTGATAAAAAAATTATAAGAATTAACCTTCACTTTGTGTGAGTTCATTGGAGTATGAACCTTCATAGAGTGAGGGCCAAACATAGTATGAACGTCGTCGCAAGCTCCGACGTTAATACAGTTTGGCCCTCACTCTATGAAGGTTCATACTCCAAGGAACTCACACAAAGTGAAGGTCAATTCTTAAATGAATAATTTGTTATGGTCAGAGGAAAGACTTGTGTATCAAAAACAATAAATCGTAGTTCTTACTCTGATGGAAGCCTTCAGCTCAATATTGTCTTGTTCTGCTCTCCGCCTTTCCTTTTCCTTGGCAATACGATCCTCCACAACGACTTGCTCATATTCTTTGTACTGAAGAAGAGAATTACAAAAAATATGGTCGAGGTACCCACGCTCTTGTAAACACCAGCTGAATAGACATGCTAGTTCAGAAGTCTAGTAATAATTGTTGTTGGAGAAAGTTACACATTAATAATGGACTGGGGTCAATGAACTGAAATTTACCATGGGCCAAAACCTATGCAATGTTGCCAACATGAAATATCACCCTACATTATTTATATGCTCTTAAAAAAATGCATTACTAGATTTCTGGCATGGGAAGTAACACACAGTAATTCACATCAAAACACTTGATAAGTGATGACATACTTCAACAGGACAACATTGGACATGTGTTTACTATTACAGACATTACATGGAACAAAGGTAAATGTCATGAGAGCCTCAATATCCCCTATTATTGTCAAGCACTGCCTCGCATCTCCTACCCATGGACACTTAGAGGAGTGTTAACCCAACATGGCCTGTATCGTAAATCATGAAATTAATGTGTCACCAAATCAATGAGAATGCCTAGACCAGCATGAAATGGTTCATGAAATAAATATGAGTAACCAGGTAGTCCCACCTCTTAAATCATAATCAGCAAAAGCAGTTTCATTGCATATTGTTGGCTTTCTCCACATATACTCTTAAAAAAGAGAGACGCAAAACGGATATTTTTGGCAATAAAAGCAAATTTAGTGGACCAAGAGGTGCAAAATGAAGCAGTTTAATGTGTTATAGTGTCAGTGACAAATTTCCCGGATCAAAATGATCACAACAAGGACAGGCAAACCATTAGTTGGGAAACATGTACGCCTCGGAAAAATGCACCAAGTACATTAACAAAAGGGCCATGGAGCTGCACGCACTGCATGTGCAGCAGCACTATGAGCGGTATTAAAGTGCAGGGTTTTTAATTGCCTGATTTCTGTGTCAATCGAACAGGAACAGTTAAACAACATGCCAAGATTTACAGAATTGCAAAGAAACAATGTCATATGCCGCTTGTAGGCAGGGGAATCCCGATCAACTGTGGCCAGAGTTTTCAATGTAGCGCCCAGCACCATCACAAGGCTATGGGATCGGTTTCAACAGCATGGGTCAACACGTGATCGGTCAAGGTCGGGACAACCAAGACTAACCACCCTCGCCCAAGATTGCTACATCTGACTGCACCACCTACGATAAAGGACCACAGCAATCTCAACCACATCCCAAAGGGAGAAAGTTCCCCAGAAACTGCATACAGGAAGTGTACAGGTTTGATAGGTCTAGCGTAATGATGTGGGCATCTATAATTCATCATGTCAGGACAGGTTTGGTCCATATCAAGGGCAATCTTACGGCTCAACGATACATCAACGAAATTTTCCAACCACACTTCCTCCCAATTGCGCCAACGGCAACGGTGTATTCCAGCAGGACAACACTCGACCACATAGAGCATGGATCATAAGAGCCTGTCTACACATCAACAAGGTTGATGTTCTCCCCTGGCCCTCCAGATCCCTGGATTTGAACCCGCTAGAGCACCTGTGGAATGAATTGGATAGACAGCTACGCCGACGTCAACCACAACCCCAGACGTTGCAGTAGTTGGCTTTTGCGTTGCAGGCTGAGTGGGCTACCATTCCATGGTCAGGAGATGTCAGGCCACTATCAATTCCAATGGGGGACATACATATTATTGATGGTAGCTGACCTTCACCTTGGACTTTTCCTATGTACCGATAACTGAGATGACTACAATAACCAAGTGTTCTCTCCACAACATATTGGCACAACACATAAATAAGCAACAATAATAACTTCTCAGACAGCTTATTTAATCAATACCACACAAAAAATGTAGACAATGATCCAAAATAAATGCTATTCTTCAGCTCAATGATGGAATACATATCCCATCCTATTATATCCCTGCCTTTAGGCATGCCTATTTTTTCCTTAGATTTATGGAAACAGAAATGCAAAAATTAAATGCATTATTAGCTTATCAAATGCCATGAAATCACTTGCAGTGTTTTGCTTGTGATATAAGATTATTGGACCAGGTTGATAGAGCACAGATATGCCATCATACACATAAACTGCTTTGATCAACTTGTGTAAACAAACTGACCGTGCTTGACACTTGACTTTGCGAATTTATGGATATCAACTTCTTTATTATGAGGAAGACAACTTTTCAGAATATATACTTACTTCTTTATGAAGAAATTGACATCCATAAATTCTCTTCTTTATGTTTATCACTTTTAAATGCCTTTCAAAGACTTAAACGGTTTTTTTTACCAGAACCTATACATCAATAAGAGACTAAGAGCTTCCTTCTTCAAATCTCTGACAACTTTCCCAGCAATCTTTTGAAGCTGAAACTAGTGGAAGTGTTGTTCTTGTCATATGAAGGAAATCTGCACTGTTGGAAGGTAACATACTTACAGACTATTACATTACTGCTTCATAGATGTAAAAATATCTTTCAAAAAAGACTTCAAGGCAAAGTCATGCGTTGGAGTCTGTTTTAATTATTTAACCAGGAGTTATGAATAATAATATATCCCTCTATGACTGCAGTCAAATCAAAGCCTTGAAATTTCAAGTAAAACATCCTAATAGAGATGACCCAAAGGCCACTTAAGCCTTTTTCAAGACTTTCATAGTTCTTAGTTTTTTGTACTTTTGTGTGAAAAATCCTGGTCAATAGAATGGAGAAATAAAATAATGAATAATTATTTAATTTGTATTTAGTTAATTAAAATTGTAATCTGAATAAACAACAATTTATGCAGTATTAACAAAGTCGTCCTAATGTTGTGTGCATAATTTGTGTGTGGTGAACATGTAAGTGAGCAATGCCGTGAGCAATAATATTTTAAAGATTTTTGTTTAATTTCACTTTCCATTTTTGCTGTGTAAGATATAGACAGAGCTCCTCAACAAGTTTTGTGTCAAGTGTGGTGAGTTTATTGACACATGTTGTTTATGCAGTTGTGACAATAACCAACTGTGTAAAGGCACCTTTATTTTGGTCACCTCATCAAACAATCTTGAACACTGCTTACCCATGTCGTGAAAATGTCCAGAACAGCAACAGCCGTCATGGTCAATACATAACACACTCCAAGGATTGCGCTCATGTAACAATGCTTGGAACATGTGTTGTGACTGGGCCTTTCTTGGTTTTTGGAATTTACTGCATTTGATTTCATGGAAGTTAGATCACATGTCAAGATGAAGTTAAGTTTGAGAAAATTGCAAATAATATTCAATCTAACCCATACAATATCTCAGAATTCTAAATAAACAGTCTGTGTGTTATTGTTTGCTGATTAGTTTTTACAGTCCAAACTCTGGTCTACTCGCACTAATTGCATGGTGCATTTAAAGCCAGAGGTTGACACGTTAATTTGGTGATGCCAATAATTGAAAGTTTGCTTTTATTAGATAAAATTGTAGTTGTATCATTGCAATTTACTGTTGTATCATACTATAAAACACAGAATGAGGCACAATGGTTCTAGGAACTAAGTTCATGTTTTCTTACTGATCTATTATTTTGTCATAATTCGTATTCCAGTCTTATTTCCCGATATCTATGACACTGCAATCTTGGACAGCCAGAAAATATACCCATTATAAAAACTGGACTCCATAAGCACCAAAGAGTTGGCATTTTCATTTTGTCATGGTGGAATGGAGATAAACATACTGTGTGGTCAAAGAAGAGCCAAGTGTAGATATAACCATGCTAAATTGAATTTGGACCTGAACGAGCAGTATACAAAATCTACTGAATAATCATTAACTACCAGTTTAGTAAGGTCCTGCAGTCTCTCAAGATCCTTGGCCTTGGAAGCCTTGAGAATGTCCAGCTCCCTTTGTTTGTCCTCAACATCAGTCTCATACTTCTCCATCCACACCTCCACCTTCTTTGACAGATCCTGAAGGAAAATGAAAGTTAGTCCTTTTCTACATGGAAGCAGTGACATTCTCCAGTCACTCCTACAGGATTCTACTAGTAGTAATAAAAACATCCGGCCATTTCAATCTGATCTCAGCTCCTACAATTCAACTGGACTGATCTCATACTGTTTCAGTTTACGTCACTTGCTTATCATTTCACACATAAATCTTTCCATTTTGAGTTACATATTGATGGGTCTGCTTGCAAGAACCAGTAGTCTAATTTTTAGTTAAGATAATTACTCTTAACTCTTTAGTGATAAATTTGCAACAAAATTTGTTGAAGACACATGCTTATATAATCTATAAAAAAGAAGGGGATATTCAAAATAATAAACCTCCAGTGACGTCATCCTATCAGGTTAAATTTCATAAACAGGGATGTTTTAATATCCCTGGGACTTTATTAATACAACTTCATATGAATGTTTCTCAATAGACATTAATTTTGCTTTTTAACACAATGTAATGTAAAGGAAAATCAAATAACAAATGTTTTCTTTATTTCCCAAGGATCACACACACCCTACATATCTGTTGCTCGGTGAGTGTACCACTAGGCTACAGAGGCGCGGATAAATCACAATGCTTTTTAGAATGAATTTTTCAAGTACCATACCCCAGCAACGGATATACACAAAGAAACAAGAGTGCTCTGAAAGCACAACATCCCCTGCATGAATTTTTTTAACGGGTTTATATTTTCTTTGTATTTTATGAAATAACAACAGTAGATAGCACTGCATTTGAAACAAATTGTGCAGAACATTTTGTTGGGAGTAATCCAGTCTGAATGCTAATGCCATAAGGATGTAGCTCACCCACAAAAGCCTTAAACAAGGAAACTAACTATAGTTATAGTTATAGTTATAGTTAGATATTGTGATATACTCTGGAAACTGGAGGAGGAGTAGATTTCATGTAGCTCCGTAAAACAGGGGCAGTAACTCTGTCAAAATTTGTCGAAATGAAACGGGACTGCGATATGCTTATCATCAACATGTCGACATCTTGTGTGTAGAGTGTCAGGGATATTCTCTGGAAACTGTAGGAGGAGTTGATTTCACAAGCTTAGTACCCTCTCTCACAGTTAGGCAAATGAAGCTCCGAAAAACAGGGGCAGTAACTCTGTCAAAATTTGTCGAAATGAAACGGGGCTGCGATATGCGTATCATCAACTTGTCAACATCTTGTGTGTAGAGTGTCAAGGATATTCTCTAAAAGCTGGAGGAGGAGTTGATTTCACAAGCTTAGTACCCTTTCTCACAATTAGGCAAATGAAGCTCCAAAAAACAGGGGCAGTAACTCTGTCAAAATTAGTCAAAATGAAACGGGACTGCGATATGCGTATCATCAACTTGTCAACATCTTGTGTGTAGAGTGTCAAGGATATTCTCTAAAAGCTGGAGGAGGAGTTGATTTCACAAGCTTAGTACCCTTTCTCACAATTAGGCAAATGAAGCTCCGAAAAACAGGGGCAGTAACTCTGTCATAATTAGTCGAAATGAAACGGGACTGCGATATGCTTATCATCAACTTGTCAACATCTTGTGTGTAGAGTGTCAGGGATATTCTCTAAAAGCTGGAGGAGGAGTTGATTTCACAAGCTTAGTCCCCTTTCTCACAATTAGGCAAATGAAGCTCCGTAAAACAGGGGCAGTAACTCTGTCAAAATTAGTCGAAATGAAACGGGACTGCGATATGCATATCATCAACTTGTCAACATCTTGTGTGTAGAGTGTCAGGGATATTCTCTAAAAGCTGGAGGAGGAGTTGATTTCACAAGCTTAGTCCCCTTTCTCACAATTAGGCAAATGAAGCTCCGTAAAACAGGGGCAGTAACTCTGTCAAAATTAGTCAAAATGAAACGGGACTGCGATATGCATATCATCAACTTGTCAACATCTTGTGTGTAGAGTGTCAGGGATATTCTCTAAAAGCTGGAGGAGGAGTTGATTTCACAAGCTTAGTCCCCTCTCTCACAATTAGGCAAATGAAGCTCCGTAAAACAGGGGCAGTAACTCTGTCAAAATTAGTCGAAATGAAACGGGACTGCGATATGCATATCATCAACTTGTCAACATCTTGTGTGTAGAGTGTCAGGGATATTCTCTAAAAGCTGGAGGAGGAGTTGATTTCACAAGCTTAGTCCCCTCTCTCACAATTAGGCAAATGAAGCTCCGTAAAACAGGGGCAGTAACTCTGTCAAAATTAGTCGAAATGAAACGGGACTGCGATATGCATATCATCAACTTGTCAACATCTTGTGTGTAGAGTGTAAGGGATATTCTCTAAAAGCTGGAGGAGGAGTTGATTTCACAAGCTTAGTCCCCTTTCTCACAATTAGGCAAATGAAGCTCCGTAAAACAGGGGCAGTAACTCTGTCAAAATTAGTCGAAATGAAACGGGACTGCGATATGCATATCATCAACTTGTCAACATCTTGTGTGTAGAGTGTCAGGGATATTCTCTAAAAGCTGGAGGAGGAGTTGATTTCACAAGCTTAGTCCCCTCTCTCACAATTAGGCAAATGAAGCTCCGTAAAACAGGGGCAGTAACTCTGTCAAAATTAGTCGAAATGAAACGGGACTGCGATATGCATATCATCAATATGTCGACATCTTGTTTGTAGAGTGTCAGGGATATTCTCTGGAAACTGTAGGAGGAGTTGATTTCACAAGCTTAGTACCCTCTCTCACAATTCGGCAAATGAAGCTCCGTAAAACAGGGGCAGTAACTCTGTCAAAAAAATTGTGAAATATATTAAGGTGTGCTTAACTTTTTTCTTTGTGTATATTTTACGCCTGTTCCCAAGGGTTCATTTAAAGGTTTTTTTAAACATAAATATGTTGATAAATGTTGTTTTAAGTTCCTTTTTTCTGTTGATAAGTAAGATCAAACACTTCCCTTTGGGTTTTTATGATATTTAAAACTCGTATCCTTGGGATAAAACCTCGGGCTGACGCCCCTCGTTTTTATCCCACAGGTGCGGTTATAAATATTATAAAAAGCCTTGGACATGCTTTATCCTACACGTAACAGTTGGTTACGGAAATACAAAGAGATAACACGTGATTGTAATAGATGGCTAAGAAAAAGGAAGGACTAGGTGTAACATGACAATCAACAGAACATGTTGGTGGTTTATTGTAAGGTGCAAACATCTAAGAAAGATGACAGGGGTTGTTTATTAATCTCATTAAAATCAGATCTTTGCTTTTGGTTCTGCTCAACAAAAAGATGTATTATGGAGGTTGTTTTAGTTTTCTTAACTTAAAACATCTTTCTGATGGCTGGGATCAAACCAGCATTGGTGTACAAATTGTGTTATGAGGCACTGTTAAAGGTTAATACCACTGAAGTGTTTATTTGACTATTTTCAGCATTCAGGTATGGCCACTTGATACTTGAAAGCATAGTGGAAGGCAAGATTTTTATATTATGCTACCAGGACATGATGTGCAATGTTTCACAGAGATAGCTTGAGCGGGTTTTAAATAGGGCCCCAGACAAGCCCCTTTTATCAGAAAAGTTTGGCCTTGATAAAAAATTGTGGACCCTTAAAAGATTTGACTTATCTTATTTCTAAGATGCCTCGCTGAAAGATCAAAGGTGCAGACTGTGCTTTATCCTACGACAAAGTACACTTTTTGAGTTACATCATAATGTGCTGACGTCATGGCCCTGTTTAATTTATCTTCCCCATGACCTAAAGTATCCTAGGTATCATCGTTCTTTCATTACTGTTAATCAAGTTGTCAGAAGCGGACATGGCATCTCGTGCCCCAGGATTTATGTCTGTGTCTGGATACAGACATGATCAGCGACACCACATCATGCCTCAGGCTGTCGATTTACCTCAGGCTGTTACGGTGTCATGTTGTGCAACCAACTCGGCAAGCACACTATTGCATGGCTTGCAGTTGCTGTAATCTGCTAACACTAGTGGTGGAACCAAAGTTTCAACTTGTACTAACAGAAAACACCTCAACTCACAATAACCAGTGACACCGAATGGCAATGTTTACATATGTTAGCTCGGCCCCACAATACACTTGTAGAGTGTTTCGAGTCATGTGACTAAATATAAGCAAATTAATATGTAACCATAAATTTAAAAATCCTACTTATTGCTGCATGGGATCAAGGATAACCACACACTGAATGGATGATGAAATATATATGACCTTTGTAAATAATAAACTACCCATTTTAGCGGTGTTGTATCATGCTCAAAACTTAAATATGTCTCTTAACGTAGGGATCAGGCAATTAGGTTGAAGAGCCTGTCAGTTAGTCCTATTTGAGGTTATTCTTATATTCGTCATCTTAGAAAAGTAATAGAGTTTGCTCTACACCAATGTGTAGTGAAATAAAGTATAGTTTTGCCCTGAACTATTATAACATCAATATGCTTCTGCGCTTGCATGTATCAGTCATTGTTTCAAAATTGTCATTCGCGTGCACATATATTCACCTCATCCAGATCCATGCATACAACTACAAACTAGAAATGAGGTTGCATTACATGCAAAAACGGAAGCAGCCCAATCCCAACATTACCCTGAATGTTCCAAAGAGGTACATCTAGCTACCTTAATAACAAAG
This sequence comes from Haliotis rufescens, assembly GCF_023055435.1. Taxonomy (NCBI): domain Eukaryota; kingdom Metazoa; phylum Mollusca; class Gastropoda; order Lepetellida; family Haliotidae; genus Haliotis; species Haliotis rufescens. The sequence goes on from NW_025964383.1 coordinate 3,688,310, forward strand.
CGATAAGCACTTCCATTCCATCACTTCCAGTGAACACAAGCCCAATGATAACCAACTTTGAGAGCCCTGTGCCTACACCTATTTAAATCACAAAGTTCCCATATTCCCCAGGCAAAGGAGTTAACTGACTGTAAAAGTTACCGTTTCAGCCATTGCAGAACTAGGCAATTGCCGAATTACCAGGATCGATCGTAGTGCCACCAGTGGCTATTACGAGTTATGTCCCTTCTATGTCCCTTCTATTGACCAATCTGATTCCACCTCTCATATCACCTGCATTTGCTTCAAACAAAATGAATGCTTTCACCAGTGTTCGAAATACCTGCCTGCCCGACCGTCCGAGATGGGTTGATTTCAACTCGGGCTGCCAGATTTTCAAATCCCCCTGCCCGACGGTCGGGTTATATTTTATATGTGAAAATATTCTAAATATTTCCCGATGATAAGCATTAATTCACATGTAAAGATGAATGATAAAATGTAACCAAAAAGAACCCCGTTAGCTTATCCTGAGAAACATATGATTATAGTGGGCAGGCAGGTTTTGGTCAGGGCTGGCAAGTATTTCAGCTAGCCAGTCCTGTGGTCTGGCTGAAATTTTGGGGAGTTTCATACCCTGCTGTCACCCTGTCCTGGGGATTTGATCGATAATCAAAATCTTTATCTAAAAAAATGGGTCTTACTTCCTATAGAGCATCAAATCACTTGAGCACCTACACTAAAAACATGAAAAGATTTTAAAAATATCTCTCGATACCCAGGCAATAGTACACACAATCTGCAAATCCTGAATTTGACCGAAACCTGCATGCTAGTCGCCATGTTGTTTAGGAACACAATGTTATGTTTGTTCGAGATTCTTAGTGGACTATCCATAGACTTGTTAGTACAGCCAAAGTATAACTCAATGATTGCAACCTAGTTCAGCAAGTTCATCTTCGGATGAATAATATCATTTCTAGCTTGGGATAACATATTTAGAATGCTAAAAAACATGTTCCAAATGTCATCCCATTACAAAACACTTAAGATATTGTAACCATAATGTACTTTTGAGTGATTAACTTCACTTTGAGTTAGGCTAAAAAAATAATAGTCTTGGTTCACAGGCAGTGCCTGCATCATCATAAAGTCTGTTGCATGTTGAATTTTTATTTCCATTTTCAAATCTAAAAAAAAATCCACATCTCGAACACACAATCTCGCGACAATGAAATGCTACAATACTTAATGACAATATCAATCTGCAAATATGATTTCCCTGGTTTATAAAGAAGATATACTTGATATCCAAGGACTGAGTGATTTCACTAAGAAAGTGTTATCACAAATATAACATTTGTTACATTTGACCACTTTCTAAATGGCATTGTGTGTCCATAGGTCAACTTACGTTTGACATTGAAAGATTTTTTATTACTTGTCATAATACGTATTCAAACAATAAAACCACTGCATGGCCAATACTTGAAAAAGAAAGAAAAAGGCATCTTAGTGAAAATAGCAAACAAAACTTTATGATTGACCTTCACTATGACCATAACATAACAAAAGGATGTGTGTGCTGTCATTAATTTCTAATGCTTCAATGAACTCTCAGCAACCACATACAATAATGTGAAAACAAACAGCGTACAACATGTTTGAAGAGGATTTGTGATAAGAATTTACACATGACTGTATTTTCATGCATCTACCATAGAAATTACTCTTCCATCTGGTCCTATGATATGTTGAGACTACAACAAAAAGGAGAATATGACATGAATTCATCCAGTAGAAAACTGCAATTATCTTCTAAGATAAGTTGATATTTTCACAACATTGTAAAGTAATGCTCTTGCTGTTGATACCAGAAAGTCTTCTGATGTGTCAGATTTAGAGAAACTGTTATTATGACAATAAATTACTCACTGCATGGTGGGACCTCAAATAAGATTCTATCTCTGCATTTGCTCTAGTCTCTTCATCTATTTGTCGCTGTAATTTCTGTAATAAACATGGCATAAAAATAGCAGAGATATGAGTACAGTGTACAGTTTGCACTTGGTTTACATTTGTAACTTAACCACAGCACAGTAGTCATATGGATTTGTCATCAACAGTTTAAATGTCAACAAAACCACTCAACAAAAGTTGCTGTAAACAATACTAATACTATTCAAATGTATACTGCATAAATACTAAAGGGAAAAGAACGAATAAATATGATACAATTAAATGAATTTCCATAATGTTTCTAAACCTGTAAGAATAAATATACTATTGTACAACATTGTTACAAGATACAACAGTGTAGTGGCCTTGACCTTCAAAATGATCACCTAAACATATACTCTAAAAATAATAAAGAAATACATAGGTGGTAATATTTTCAAATGTTAAATATTGTGGAGTATTCCATGTTGAACTGCAGAGTGAAAAGAAAGTCTACACATTCTTTTTAATTGAAAAAGTGCCTTTTACAGAGTTGATATCAATAACCTTTGAAGTTTACATCATTAGTTTCTTGGGAAACTGAAGAGCATAGGAAACTGAAGAGCAGTTTTCACGTACAAGTCTTGGAATTTGTCACATCTTTCTTGAGCAAGCTTATGATACATGTTGTTTTCACAAATCTTTCAGTTCACTATCATCAGGCCAAGACTCAATAATAATCAGAGAAATAACGCTGTTGGCAGACTTAAAGCTGGTGAATCACATGCATCAGTGTTAAGGCATTTTAAAGCTTCCCAGAGAACAAATTCCCATTTTTGGTCACGATATCCGCAACATGGCACCACAAGAGATTGCACAAGATGAGGGAGACCCTACATCAACACAGCAGCCCAGGATTGCTTCATCTGGGTCCTTCATCATCTGTCCCATATATCTAAAAGACAGTCTGTAACAGTTCATAAGCAGCTGGAATTGGAGCAACAAGGAGCTACATTTGCATTCTTGTAACTGAAAGTAATCAGCTTCAGTGGCTGCAGTAGTGTTTCCCTAACATTGCTAAAGTGTTTGGTTTAGGCTTAAAAAAATAAAAGAATTGGTTCCTAGGCAATGTTTTTTGAAAATATAGTGCGGGCGGGTGGTGTCTTTTTTAAAATATTTTGGTTGTCCAAACTAGTACGTAACCAATAAACAGTTGTGTAATTAATAAACAATTGTGTACAATCAACCTGGGAAAGGGACTCCCCACATAAATGTATTCCTTGATGAGTAAAATACTGGAATACAGTATTTGACTCTTGTTGGACTTAAGGATTTAAGGATTTTTCATTTATTTTTTTTAAATGGAAATAAAAACGAAATATGCGGCGAACTTTATAATGATGTGGGCGGTGCCTGAGAACCAAGACTATTTTTTTTTAGCCTTAGTAACGAATCCCCTTTCCTTCTTTAGGAATTAGCACTATATGAGATGTGGTGTTCAAGAAGGCGACATTTTGGGTGGAGGAATTGTCATGATGTTGGGAGCCATCTCAGAACTTGAACGTACTGCTGTTTTACAAGACTTCAACCGATTTTAAATCAGTGTCACATGTGTACATCACTGTTAACCAGAGACACAGAATCTGCAGCAATTACACCAAGCTCTTCAAAACGACTGGCCTGCCATTCCACAAGGTGTCACAAGCAGGCTTCATGGTTCCATTGGCAGGTGTCGTGCAGTCATTCAGGCCAATGGTTGACACACACAGGACTCTGATTGCCAATCTTGAGATAGTGACATAAATTGGACATACAAAGATTTTTCTGTTGACATTTGATAAACTTTGCTTCGATTTGTAAAACTTCCAAACATACACATGTCTCATGTATTGCTTTAAAGCCTAGTATAAGTCATCTTCCTAAGGCAAGAGAGTTAACTGACTGTAAAAGTCCAGTTTGTATCCATGTTATTTGCATTTGCATTTACAAATTGGCGTCCGATTGATAATCAAGATCTACATTGTTACAAAATGGGTTTACATCACAAAATGCATAAAATTAAAAGGGTGGAAACTAAGATTATATAGTCAGTTAACTCCCTTGCCTTGGGAAAATGTGTATAAGTGAAAACCACATACATTGTATTTATCATTTCTTTTGGGGGAGTATATATAGGAGTTGTTTAAAGTAAGTTCTTTGTGATGTATAATCACAGTACAGTGAACATGTAGTTGACAAATTTGGATATTTCATTTCAAGGTCGCATGATGGCTGTAGCCAGGGAAATATAGAATATGTTACGTGACTGAAAGAAAGCTGTTTCATTTCTCCTGAAATAGATATCCTTATCATGTGATAAGTTAATATTGTACCATGCTGTATTGTTGTTTTCTTTTCAACCACAAATTATTCAACCCACCCTAACCCATGCATATAAACTTTATTCTGAAAGCAACATAATTTACCTCTATCTCTTCTTTCATTTCTTTCTCTGACAGAAAGCATCTTTTCTGTGTCTGTGTAACAGCAACTTCAGCACATTTCTTGATGTACTTTCCCTCCATGTTGGTCTTAGCCTTCATTTCCTGAAGCTGATCCTTAAGATGCGCAATCATCTCATTTCTCTGTTGCATCTCCAATTCTTTTTCCTTCTTAACATCACTCAGTTGCTTGTGAAGTTGACGGACACGTTTCCGACCATTTTCCTCTCTGGAGCAGAACATTAAAATAGAATAGTGAAAAAAGTAAAACAGATTTGGGATTTAGTATCAGATCAAAGAAGTTGAAGAGGAAGTGGGATGGTGATTTATCTATTTTAAGTTGAAAATAATTTGAAATAGTTGCAATCAGAATTATGTTGCCATGGTAGAATTGTAACCAGTGACAGTAGGTGTCCAAATCATGCCTTGACCTTATATTTGTAATGTAAACTACATATTGTTTGGGGTGAAATTGTGTATTGACAGGACAAAGTCACTATGAGTTCATCTGAACTGACATTGAGAAAACTTGGAAATTTTAGTATAAATTGTATATTTATATACTTATATCCTATCTCACACTTTGCATTTCTCCCTTCTTCTTCGATCCTATGTGGGAACGTGCTTGAATCATGTTTCCAGCTTCTGAAAATAAAAATAGCCACCCAAGCCCCCCCCCCCCCGGCATCTCCATGGTTACATCCAAAAGCTAGGTCAATTAGCTCTCGTGCACGCAGTGCCTGTTTGAACTGACCACGTGTACGCCTCTACCAATTCATTCTCTTTCGCAGAGCTTATTAGGCAAGAGTAAATGAGATGCGGGCATCTTCGGGTGGGCCTATCGCGTGTGAGATAGGATAAGTATAAAGTATATAAATATACAATTTATACTAATTTCCAAATTTTTAAACTAAACCTATCTCACACTTTGCATTTTATCCCACGGTTGGATGGTGGGCCGCATATACCCTAGCCTGTATAGACTACAACCGTGAGATATGCACGAGGAAGCTGGGTCTAGACAGTGTAATTTTGAATTTGTTTTCCAAATTTTGAAAACTGTCTAGCGTCTAACAGACATGAATTCTTGAGCGGGAAAAACACACATGATCAACCGGTGTAGGTTGCCAACGTGGATCCCCGAAGTTTCTGAGTCGAACGCAGGTGATGTGAATATTCGGCAATCTGTTGAGGCGAAACCAAGGTAGGAGAGGAAATATCAGGAGCGCGACAATAAGTCTCAAAGGCTGTCCACTTGTGGTCATAAAGGCGCCTGGTGGATGAAAAGACCACTCGGTTGGTGATGGTCTATCTGGTTGGGACAGGGAGTCTGCTATGACGTTGGATATCCCCCAAATGTGCCGGGCGCAGACATTATGTTGAGGGAGTCGATGAGATAAAAGAACTCGAGAGCAAGTGAGAGTAGGGACATCGACTTCGTGGATCCCATCCTGTTAATGGACCACACTACCGCCGCGTTGTCGGACTGGATCATGAGGGAGGAGGACCGGAGGAGGTTTGACCAATGCGAAATTGAACCCAAGATTGTTCACGTGAAGGCAACGTTCCACGTTAGAACACCGCCCTGCTACTTGAAAATGTGCTCCCCAACCGACGGTTCAAGCGTCGACGAACAGATAGAGGGACGGGACAAATGGTGTCAAGGAGACTCCGTCGCAAATGTTCGACGCAACCAGCCACCATTGAAGATGAGGGTGGAGATTAAGCGGAAGAGAGATTGGCGTGTGACAATCTTTGATCCTGATAAAGAGCGCGAGAAAACATTGAAGAGGTCGCAAATGAAGTCGACCCTGTAGAGTGAGCGCCTGAGCCCAGGAAGCCCAGGAGTTGTTGCCATTGGCGCAGTTGAAACGGCTGTTCGAGTGCTAACGGTATGAGACGTTGAATCTTCACTCACCAATAGCGGGGAACGAACATCAGACCTTGCCGAGTGTTGAACAGGGCTCCTATGACTTGGAGACGTTGGGTGGGAATGAGTTTCGACTTTCGTTCGTTGATTAGCAGTTGTCTGAGAAGACTCATTGTGAAGGCGAGCTGTAGACGGAGGAAGTCGGCATCTGCGTGAACGTGAATGTAGTCGTCTCGATAAGAATCGAACACAATCCCGCGAAGATGTAGGAACTTCTTGATGGGTCGGGTCAGGCGGGTAAAAAGCCACGGGGCCGAAGAAATTCCAAACAAGAGCACCTTAGTAATGGTGGTCTTGAAAAACGAACCGGAGGAATTGACAGGGCTCTGATGGATGGGAATGTGCAGAAAAGCGTCTTGGAGATCGAGACTGACCATATAATCGCCAGGATGAATGAGCGTACGAATGAGGCATTCGACATCATGCGAAACTGTGGTAGGGTTTCGAGATACATAGCGTTGAAAGTCTTCATGTTGAAAAAGAGCCTGTTTTAAACTGTCCTTTTGGGGGGACAAGAAAAATGGGGGAATAAAACCCGGGGGTCGCGGGAAGCGCGTCGAGACATCCGATAGCGTTTTTTGCTAGTAACGTTCCTACAGTGTCAATCAATGTTGGTAGCTGCCTGGCCGGATACATTCTCAGATGGGGATGGAGCGTTGTAGGTGGCGGTGTGATCAATGGTTATCGATACCCTTGTTGAAGCAGCTGCGTCACGAAGGGGTCTGCGAGCATGGTCCAATTGCTTGCAAAGATCCCGAGTCTTCCGCCTACGGGCGTGGCTGTAATGGGTACGACTTGGGGCAGAAGTTCCCAGTCGTGCCAATTTATACAGGGTCAAGTTCCTGCCGAACCTCCCTTTTGGGAAGGTTTGCATACGCCCTTGGGTCCGGTAAAGGAGACTCATCGACCCAAGGAGGGCTTCAAGCCCTGTTGACCTCTTCGGCCTCTGCCTCGCCCTCGAAAGGGATTAGGCCGGGAAGAAATAAGCTCACGTAAACAAGAAGGAACAAATTGGGGATATTGGCGATCCTTTTACTGTTGATCCTCCAATTGTCTTTTCTGGAGAAAAAGGTCCACCGTGACCTGAAGGCTAGAATCTCTCTGCACGTCCTGTGCAACCTGTTGTATCGCGTCAGCAAATAAGGAGCGGGAAGACCAGGGTTGCTGATACAGTTTGGCCTTAAATTGGTCATCCTAGGAAGAATGTTGCAGCACATCACGGCGACGAAGAGCCGTCATGGAGCGGCCTTGTGAGTGAGGAGGTCCAAATCTGCTTAAGCTTGTCTTGTGTAAGGTTGATTAATCCCTGAGTAAAGGCCTCTTCTTGGGAATGAAAGGAGAGAGGGACGGAGAGCGCCTCCATGGCTAACAAAATAGCAGACACGAGTGGGAGGGTACGGCGGACTGTGGCATCCAAGTGCGTTATGTTCCGATCTTCAAACACGTAAGACGAGGTTGAGGGCTTCTGAGGAAGAGTAGAAACATCACTGTCAATATCGGGGGAGGCGACCGTAGTAGACATGCCATGAGTGCCTGTGTCTGCAAGGATGAAGCGGGGGATATGGAGATGATCCCGTAGTCGACGAAAGGCCGCGAAAGCCATATCTAGGTTAGAGTTAAGGTCCAGTAAGACCGGTCTGGAAGGGAGCGTGATCTTGGACGAACTAGCCGATGAAACTGCGAATCCAGAGAACCTTTCTGCAGCCGAAGTCGTCCGCTGTGTATCAGCTATCCAATGTATGACCAATTCAGGGTTCGCTGTTTCAAAACTCCCAACCGAGGAAGGCGTTGAATAGGGATCATCAAGAACGCCTGACGGGTGTGAACTGTCAGTTGGGATCGCCCGAATTAGAGGCCGAACCACCCAATCCAGGAGGGGTCGAGCAGGAGGCAACCGAAACCGGAACAGGATCAGTATGTTGAGGAGTCGATGAAGGAGGACAGTGGATATTGCTTTCAGAGAGTTGAACGATGGTTCCAAAGTCTGTTGTTGATCTCTGTGATCCCAACTTATGGGTAGGATAGGTGGACAAGGGTCGGGAGGAGCCGACCTAGAAGGATTACAACCCGGCTCCGAGAATGACTTCGACAATCACGTTCTTTATGCGATGACGAACGCCAATCCTGTGAACTGTCATAGCGACTGATTTACGACAACCATTGTCTGAAGAAAATTTGATTTAAAAGGCTAATTACCCGGTAGCCATGACATGTGCATGTCTCCATAACTTGATTGTCATTATGTATTAGGCGCTAATCCCCGTTGTTAATCCTCACCAATATTTTATTGTATATTGACTGTCAGCCAACCTGGGCTACTATATCACTTCCCGTTAATTACTGTTATTTATAGTATGACATTTATTGCCTTAACTGTTCATCCGCTGAGCTGTGTTGGTTCATCACCCCCAGAAGTCCAATGTCCAAAGTAACATCATTGTCTGTCCATTGTTGTTCATTACTATATATGTGTTACCATTACACAGTGTTAGTCAAGCTTGGTATTTCGAGTGCTTGAGTAGGGACGACCTCGAGCAGGATGTTCCGCTCGTAGGAAACGCCCTGAGGTGAGCTGGAGCTCCGCTCACCTCATGTATGCCTGAGCTGGAAGGTCTGCTAATCGCTGTGTTTAGGTTGTCAGATCAGGTATTCTGCTCATTGTGCAATTGTTTTTTATTGTTTACATGTTGTGCATAAAGCGTTCCGGGACAGTGATGTCGATTTTGTTCTTTATTCCCTGAAGAGCTAATTCCCCGTCAACATGCGCGTTGACATCAACTGTAAGGCAGGTAGGCGTAGCCGGAAGAAGAGCGGTGGTCAGGAAACCGTGAGTAAGGGTATCCAGGAGGCTGGTAATAAGAGTCATCGTAGATCTGGTAGGCATCCCATACCTTGTGACGAGCCACGTAGGCATAAACCGCTGAAAAGGTCAAGTGAGCATAGCCGCTATGGTGATACTCAATCTCTACTTAAAATCAGATCTTAGTTCTCGCTATTGCTAAACAAAGATCTGAGGACATCCCATTACGGGTCATGTCAGAACGACCTTTCATCAGACCAATCAAAGCGTCACTTACCAGATCATGAAAGTGACAGTCGGAATGTGTTTTCTAATCATGCAACCTCGAAAAGGTTAAAACGGGGTATTCCAAACGACAGTTACGGCCCATAAGACTGATTTGTCAAAGTTATCTTCTGTCTCTCGCTTCCGTTGGATGAACAGTTAAACGGAGGAGGCATTGCAAGTACGTGGGAAGCACTGCCATACAATCGCAACCATTTATTAGACATTCCGGAATGTTCATTTGTTCAGCTATCAAAATTTTAATCGCGCACTGTATCAACATATTTTTCAAGCGGAGTCTGAAATGGAAGTCGCCAGGTTGAAACGAGTGCCATAAAGCTCGAGAAAGCTGCTTTCTAATTGGCTGATGTCGACTTCTTGTTGTTGTTTCAGTGGTTGGCCAAAGTTCGCGAAGGGTCCTTCTGACGTGACCTGTAATGGGATGTCCTCAGATCTTTGTTTAGCGGCAGTGAGAACTTAGATCTGATTTTAATGAGTTTGGGTGATACTCAACGATTGATGACCAATCTCTGCCGTAGAGAGAACTGTCCGACGGGTGGTCAATTGAAGACAATCGGGAGCGGAAATGATGATGATCATGGTGTGAGCGTTCGATATCAGCTGAGGAGCGAGCACGGTAACTCCATCGAAAATGCTGATCCTGTGTGCGAGAATGTCAATCCCGTGAGCGAAAGCCCTGATCCTTGGAATGAGAGCGCCAATCGTGGGAGCGGGAGTGCCAATCTGTCGTCTTGGAGGGTGAACATCATACTGAAGTGTGACGATCTAAAACGAGCCACAATGAAGTCATATCGACGGCCCTTTCTCTAGCCCCGGGGGGAGTAGTGAGAGCTGAATCCAAGAGCGGGATTTTAAATAGACTGGAGCAATCATTATAACGAGAGCGGGACCCAGGTTGATCAGACAGACTGAGCACACATTGACCTGCATATCTTCTTGTTTGGAGTGGTAGACAGGTCGTGCGTCAACAAATCGTCTGTAAGGAAGGTTGTCTAAGTGGGTCTCGTCTGTGACAGAAATTACAGGCTCGACAGGATTGTCTTTAGGGCGTGATGGGCTGGAACTAGCTTAGAAATCACCCGCTTTAGAATGGTGATCTGCAATGACATTCCGCACATCGGGATCCCAGGGTGCACTGTCCCCGACAGTCGCAACATAATGAGTGGGGATCTGACGTGGAATAGGTACGTCTGCATTCTTTACAAGCAGGACGTTGTTTGTCCTTTTTTCCCATATTATTTAGGATACTCGACAACTTGGCATAGGACAAACAATTCTGTGATGTTCAAACACGTTGCCACACAGAGGCGATGAGAAAGAGAATGAATTGGTAGAGGCGTACACATGGTCAGTTCAAGCAGGCACTGCGTCCTAGCTTTTGGATGTAACCATGGAGATGCAGGGGGGTTTGGGTTGCTATATTTATTTTCAGAAGCTGGAAACATGATTCAAGCACGTTCCCACATAGGATCGATGAAGAAGGGAGAAATGCAAAGTGTGAGACAGGATAAGTTTAAAAATATTGATTTTTCATGAACTAATCTATCATTTTTGGAAATGTTGACCATGTTTCATAATTTCACCTCTAGTGACCCTGATCAAGTTGGTATGATTGAGACACCCACCTTTGTGATCAGGTTTACTAAGTTCAATCAAATTTGTTTCATAAATATTCAAGACAGATAATATATGTCCCTTGTGAATGAATACTGAGAAAAGAAAAATGCCAAAGCTCGGGATTTAACACCATTCATTCACTTGGGACAAATAATCCGTAATGGTTATGCTCCTATTATTCCACCTTGAAATTGTATTTCCTGTTTTTGCATTTTGATGTCGTAAAATTCCATAATTTGGATGAGCCCTCAAATTGTGTTAAGCATATTAGTCCCAATCCATCAATATCATTCAAGGTTATTTAATCTCATTTGTAACTTTTATCACTCACTTCTGTATTGTGTTCTGTAGTGAAGCTTTTCTCTGTTTTTCTGAATGCACTGCATCCAGCAGGGCTTGGAAACTGCAGTTGTGGATAAGCTCGTCCATAGTGTTCACCATCACACATTGTACAAAATCCCTGAAAACGAGATAGACATTCTAATACACTGTGCATATGTTCATGCTGGTTTACGGCAATGTTGTACTTGTTAAATAAGTGACAGCTATGTCATGTTTTATCAACTTGGCTAATGAAAATTTTAAATTGTTTTTACAAATGTTGATTCTTTACTTTATCCATTGAATTTATGTTGAAACACATTAGTACAACAGTTTTGAAAAAATGTAGAAGTATTGCACAATTATATACTGCAGCTGCAGTTGATTACCATATGTTGTTTACTATATATCAATTAAAATTGGAAAGAGCAAAGATCCTCAAAAATCTCATACATGATCAAATTCAAGATAATTTAAAAAACAAATCCATCAAGTTAACACTGAAACTATTTTTTTCATGATAGCATTGCTTAAATGTTCAGTAGGTATCAAAGGTAATATTGGCAGGTAAAACCAAGATAAACATAAATGTAATTACAATATCAAGTGCAACTTTTCTGTAAACTATTTATAAAATTAATTGTCCAATTACTATAGTTAACAAAACCATTTGGAATATAAGCTTCATAGCAATTTCAAATGAGATGCTGGAAATGTAAGTTTATGTTTACTACGTAAGTATGGATGCCAATATACCATACTAAATCTCAGTAATACAACAGGAAAGCTACAAAACAATTCATGCAGCTGTAATCATAACTGCTTGGATCCTAATGCTAAATATTAACTGTTTTAATCCCTATCCCTTAAATTTATTTTCATACTCCATCAAAGCTCCAAATGTCATTTGAGATGAACCCTGAGGAAACTTTGATTGTCAGTCAAAATAAAGGATATATGGGTTCTTCAGCCAATCATATGTAAGCTTTCCAAAATAATTTGGCTTAATTTCTTGAGCATTTTGATTTGGAAAGGTTGACCTTAACTAAAAATAGCCACACAAAACACAATGTTTCCATGATAGTAAATCCTTCAGGAAGAAAATGGTATGTTGCTCAGAAACAACAGGATGATCTACAACAAAAATGCTTAGTTATTCTCCATTTACCTGTCATCTTGAATTTTAGCAATATTATCTCCAGTCACAGGGTTTTGCCGTAAAGTTCTTCCAAATGTATGCAGGCTGTTCTTGAGATCTCTGCCTGTGCTGAGAACATCTTCCTCAACCTCTGCCAACTTTCCAGCATTCTTTGTTGTGTGTTTCAGCTCTAATTTCCTGACAAGCGCAGACTGATACTTATTTTCTAGATCTTTCTGGCCTGCTACCAACTGGCTGACCTCTTCTTTCACCATCTTAAAGAAAAATGCCACACAGGTCAAATCTGGACATATACATAAGCATGAAAGACAACACAGAATTGTCTTTCATTTTATGTGAGTCACAAGCTCTGATGTTCCCAAAATTTGGGCCTCCCTCTATGAAGGTTCAAACTCCAATGAACTTACACAAAATCAAAGTCAATTCTTATAACTTTTCATATCACTATTTGATACCTTAAGCCTCAAGGGATGTTTTACACAGTTTCATTTAGTATTTGTTACTTCATGTTTACACTGACAGCCACACAACAACCAACTGTAACGCGGCATAAAATAGTTCATGAAAAGGACAGGGTGCACGATCATCTTTCATGTTCAACTTGCTCCACAGGAACATCTTTTGGAGTTTGGTTTCAACCAATAGATTCAAATCATATCATCACTGGATGAATAAGGTCTCATTTGACGGGAGAGATTTCTGAAGTTGTTTATGAACCTGTGGTAATTCCAAGCGTAAGTCATCAGTCATCAATTGGCTGATCATTGAAAGGTGATTATAAAAATGTGTCAAATAGATACTAAGGTAAATTTATACATTGCTGAAGACTGTTACTTCCACAGTCTGGATGTGCCTTTATTTGTGGGTCAAAGTGAGAATATTTTCGATTGGTCATCCAATAAAATTCTTTGACTTATCCCAATGTATGCAAAAACACATAGTTCAAGATTAAAAGGTCTAAATGAAATGAGCCTTTTGTAGTCATTTGTGATAGCAAATTCCCAGGGGTTCAAGGACAGCAGAGAAGGAACCTGGGTACGATAGTGGAAGATGCGCACTGGCCAGCTGCCACCACATCATCCATAGTATGGTTGTGCCACCGAGGAATGGAAGCTGATAGGTTTTGAGTGCAGACACATTCCAATAGATGTGGTCTGGTAGGACAGCTGAATGGATTTCCACAGTGCCATGACGAAAAGAGTAACTGTGTGTTACAGGTGTACAAATGATGTTTTGGTGAGGGGAACATCAGGGGGATTTCTCTCATCACTTTGAGATGATCCAGCCACTAATTCAGTTCATTCAACATGCTTTAGGGATGATGTACTAGTGCCTCTAGATTGAGTGATCTTGTGGAGTTCATCCATGTTTGTATAGGGCTTAAACAAAGTCTTCCCCTGTAGATCTTGTAGAGAGGTTAGTGCACCACAGGCATGACATACACCAATGATGACATCTGTTGGTGTGATCGTGTGCTTCCAAAATCATGTCCCTTGACTGAGATATTGCTCCTCCTCCTTAAGAATCCCAGATAGGACAGCAACTGTATCAGAAAGAACGTGTTCTGATAGAATTTAACTTTGTCGTGATCTGTGGAGAGGACGTCCTCTTTGTAATGGTAGTGTCTGACCAGGCGTAGATGTGCAAAGCCAATGATCAGGGTTGTTATCCAAGTGAACAGCCACGGTGCTATCGATGTGCCATCATATTCATGATATTTGTATTCTTATCCTGACAAAACACATTGCAAATTCCTTGTGGACTTTAATCTTATGTAACACAGAAACCAAAATGTGCATTTTCCTCCTCTGGGGCACCCCCAGTACTTAGCTACTAACAGGCGTTATATGTCCCTGATCCCTCCACTGTCTTCTCATCAACGCTCCACTTTAACGTCAGTTGGGAGACAGAAAGTTTTGTTGTGTCGGGATAAGTATACTAATCACATGAGAATCTAAGTTTGTGTAGATTATTTCTTATCCTGACATAACACGTTACGATGCTTTTCCCACAGATCTCAGCTATGTTTGTAACCACCCGGATTACGTCTGGATTAGGCTGTGTTCTACGGGACGCCCTCTTCACTTATCCTGTATCACCTGTCACATCAACATCTAACATGTAAGATTAATGCTCCATAATCGAGTGCTTTTGACACGTGACACACAGAGGATCTGAAGTACAGGATCTAGAGTAAAACAACTCAAGCCAAACAATCCTTCAGAATATTTACTGAGCCACACGTGACACAAGGGAAATATCTGGCAATACACTGAAGAGACTGAAATGGGAATTGGTATCAACTTTTTACTTTGTCTATCGTCAAGTACGCATTCACAAAGAGTAATACATGCTATAATGCGGCGAGGCATATTGAATGTCAGGGAAGTTAAAAAATCATGAGCCATGCTTTCTCAATATCTCACAACGTCTGTTTTCATACCACATAACTTTTAAACATTTTTAAAATTGATTCATGATTCCCCAAATATGTTCAATTAGATTTCAGGTTTGGACTGCAGCTGGTCCATTCCATCAGTGTAACATTTTGCTCGTTAAACCATTCCATTCCTGAGAATGCTTCGCTCTTTATTTTGGTTTACTGTCTTGCTGGAATAACCATCCGTCACCAGACAAAAACTTGTGCTGTTGGAAGAAGATGTCCCTGTACAATGTCAGTGTACACTGAACTAGTCATGTTACCTTCAAATACACATAATGGTGTGGCCCCAAAACACAGACACCCTACCCCACACATGAAATTTAGGACTACTTTGATAGTAAATTTGGTCCCTATTTTTATGCAGTTTGGACACCACATTGAACTTTCATTTGAGAACATAACATTATCCCAATTGATGCTCCAAACACCAATTCAAACGTCGGTCTTGTTGTTCAGAGGAGTGGTGATGGAATTCTCAATCAACTGCAGGCAAATGCTTTCTTAATGCTAATGCATCTGTTTATAGACGCCAATAAACCAAGTCAACTTCTGTCACCAACAGTCAATTTCTTTGGCCTACCTGCTCCCTTTTTGTGCTCAATTCCATCTCCACTTTCAGGATTTTTTAAAACACTGTTAATAGTTGATAGTGGAATGTCTGATCTCTCTAATATGACCCATGCTGATCTGATTCCTTGATTGTATAATTCAAAAATAATCTTTCTTCTTTTCCAAAGCTTCCATTTCCACAGTGGTTGTGTTTGCTAGCTTTAGCCAAGGGAGACAAATCGGTCGGTCGGTCTGACGTGACCCGTAATGGAATGTCCTCTGATCTTTGTTTAGCGGTAGCGAGAACTAAGATCTGATTTTAATGAGATTGAAATTTTATTTTCTATTTTCACCTTTGATCTGGTTAATATTGTTGGTATGAAAAATTCTCAATTTCTGGTAAAACTATACAGCTCACAATAATGCCTATCACCATGTTCTGCGTCAAGTGTGGTCAGTTTGTTCACACAATTTACTATTAGTAAAATCTAAATCCTTTTTACTTCTTAATGCATTTACTGCTGTTTTTTGACAAAAAGACAAACTCTGAGAGGTCCAGCTGCTGAAAAAAAGGTTGTTCCAACCAGTTGACTGGCAGTACCCTCACACAGTTGGCACATGACCCGGAAGCGATGTTACATTACTGCTTCAAACATAACATCTGAAACTTCGTGAGGAGGTAGCGCAGCGAAGAGAGGGCACTTTTGACGCAGTGATGCAGGTTAAGTATACAAATGTAAGAAATATTAAGATTTTACTAAATTTTTTAACTTATCCCGCTTTACTCCTTAATGCATCTTTATCAGATGGTAAGGCAGGTGGGCATACTTTCAGATGCGATCAACAATAATCTCTCCATAAGCACCAGCCAATCAGGAACAGCGGTGTCTGGCATTGAGTGACCATTCCAGTTGGCATGCAGCAAGAGTGTGAAGCAAGCAGGAAGTCCAGGTATCATTGCAGTAATAGAATTGAAGCAAAGTTAAAGAACTAGAACTGACGTACCAAGCCAATGTGCGCAGCATGTAAACCTTCTAGTCTTGGGTGACAAGCACCAGAGAGTTTAAAATGTCAGATCTTGGTGGGGATGGAGCAGTTGCTGTGAGACGACCCCCCGGATCTCGTGTGACGATTGTGTGGAGGCTGACTTCCACCTGCGATGTCCTAAATACCGATATGAAAAGGCGGCGGTGTCGGCTTCAAAGATCCTTGGAGTGTCGAATGAAGCATCGCCACGCACACACAAGACATAGAAGTACCTGTAGATCTTCAACCCCCTCTAAAGAAGAGATGGGCGGAAAGGTGAAGGATCTGTCCGGCTGTCCTGTGAGTTGATTCTTGGCTATGAAGTCCGAGCATGGTCCAAGATGAATGGCCCCATGGGCTCCGAGCTCAAAGTGCCTGGAGTTCAGGAATCTTGGTCACCTTTTAATTTTTCTGAACAGCCAAAACAGAGTTCAGGGCTACAAGGGAGGTTGTGATGTTGCTGCCCCTCAGACGTTGCTTGTGGTGCAGAGGAGGAATGCAGCCAAGAACTGGGGCAATGCAGAGGTGGAAGTTTGGTGTTTCTCCTTGCAGAAACTCTTGGAAGAGTGCCACTTGTCATCATAAAGGCCCCTGGTAGAAGGTCTGTGCGCCAAGGGACGTGCATGTGCTGCCCTTGCTGAGTCACCCTTGGCGCTTAGGGCTCTTTGTAGATGGACCAGGCTGTGAGGGTGGATCAGCAGGTTTGGCCAATCTGGTAGTTTGAGGTGGTCGATGGCGGACATCTCTTTGCTACCAAAGTCAGAGCGAGGCTCTGGTTCAACCAGATCTTTTGAAGGACCCTGGAGGTGGAAAGCTTACACTCTTAGCCCTTAACTGTGGGATGCTGAATGCATCCACAGCCCAAGCCTCCTTGAGAGACAAACAGTGTGAACAGGGAGTTCTGGCAAGTGGCAACAAGGGCCTTGTTGGGATGACCTAGGCGCTGACACATGAGACAAAAAACGAGATGTCATGCCTTGACGATGTATGGAAAAGTGAGTTCGTCTGAAAGTGAATGCCAAACCGCATGTAGACGAAATAAACCCTCTCTTCAACCAATCGCTGAGGCATCGACATAACCGGTTAGTGGGAAGTCGAAGCTGTAAACAAAAGATAAGACTGAATTTCTGTAAAACTGTGGTTCTGAAAGATCACACCGTATGAAGTAAGGTGACCAGTTCAATCCCCTGGGTGCCATATAAGCACTCCTGTTCTTATATTGAGGTGTCATGAAGGTAGAGACGAGGTGCAAGCTCCAAATACGGGCAATCTTTAGTGAGCTGTGTAGTAGGCAGATAAGTGGATTTCCGGAGTTCTGTGAAGGTGTGACATGGCGAGGCTTTCAAGAGCAAAGAAATTCCTATTCGATGAAAACAAAGCTGGTCTTCAACTAACATGTGAGCTCCATCAGCCTAAAGCGGGGCCCTTAAAACGATGGGGTTAAGGAGAGCATAAAAAAAGTCCTTGCCCAGTGCCACGGTGAGAACAGTCAACATAGAGTCTGGAAGTATAAGGGGGACGGGAGGGACCAGATTGGGTGCCTTACCCGGAGACAGTGCAACAGATCAGCCATCCAGTCAACAAGTTGATTCAGACCAAACTGTCTTTTGGTTTGGAAGGATCCCCCTAAGGATTCTGCATGAAAGTCACGATCCTGACAATTAAAATAAAATAACTTGGATCTGCGTCAGGATGTAGTAGGAAAGGACGAGGCATGAGACAATCTAGGCCGATGAGAGTCCGTACTAGACATAGGTGGCAGTGAGGCAAGCGCCAGTGCCGCCAACGATGACAACAGGCGCTGTATCTGAAGAAGTGCCATATGGGGAGGAGGCGAGGCCAGTGGCATCAACATCACAGGAGGCACCAAGCCTGCATCCACAATGCATCCATAAAGGAAAGCGGGAGGACATGTGGAGGCACCGGTTGGTAGGTTAACTGCTTTGGAAGACCTTAACTACATTAGAAGACCAGGTAAAAATCTGTGACCAGGAGGTGCTGCTGGCGCCATGGAAGAGTTGAGGAGCGCAGGCACTGTGGAAGAGTCTCTTCGAAGAACATTGGCGCTGGAGATGCCGTGGAAGAATGCTGTGAGTGCTGAGAAGCGCCATGGAAGACAGGGTTGTCATCGTCGGAAGTATTGAAAGCCCATGAAAGGACGTCACTGAAGGTGGGAATGACAATCTCGTAGTGTTAGACATCTTGGGGTGTCTGAGTACATTTGCCTCCATGGCAAAGTGTATGAGGCATAAGTCATATTGATGTGGAAAACACACAACCGAAAACGGGGGCCATATTGTAACTCAAAAACTGAAATTTTATAAGAGAAACAGTAACACAAAAGTAGTGTAAAACAATGCTTAAAACACACACAAAACATTAGCTAAAACAGAATAATGGATTAACCAAGCCAAATAAAAGAATTCAGAATGCAAGACATGTAATCGTGGCCATGTGGCAAATTCAAAATGACGGAACAACAATGGGCCCGTGAAATTACCATGACTAGAGCCGCAAATGAGTGGGAACCTGTACAATCTACTTTGAACATGTGTTATTTGGAATTTCCAACACAGAAATATTGGAAATATCAGAATACATGTTATTAAACATTTCACAATTATTTTCATCCTTTCCTTGGTGATGTCTTAAATTGGCTAATGGAAGAGTCTTCTTGCTGGTGCACCTCAATGCCTAATTAGTAAGCTACACTGCGCACAAAATACGTCGGCAACAATAGTCTCACTTAGTCATGAACATGATGATATCTCTCCTATACTCATATACTGTCTTCACATATAGACAACACTTACATCTTTACAATTGGCAGTATTCTTTAAATAATTTTCAATATAATAATGTTTAAGTACTGTAAGGAATTGAATAAGTACCTGTCATGGTTTCAAAACAATGAGGTCATGAAACAAATTATTATATTATTCAGATGACCAGTACCAGAGCCTCTTGCTTTTACATTTATCAAATTGTTTTGAGGGATGGTTTTCACTAACAACCAACTCAAGGGCAGCAGAGATTCATGTGTTGAAGGATAATATACTGAACAACAAAAGTTCCTGTGACATTGAATAAGATTTAATGCAAAGTTATGTTTTTTACCCAATCTGAACCAATTTCAGTTTGCAACAGATAAAAGACTCCTGTAAGTGTTCAAATGGTTTAATTTGCCCTACTGACTTCAGAAAATGCATGATTTCATAAAAAACATGAACATGCCAAAATGTCAATTTACAAATTAATAGCGTGTGTATCCACCTCTGGTTGCGATGCAAGCAACACATATTCGTCTCATGGAATGGACCAGGCGTCGCACAAAGTCCTGTGGTATATCTGTCCATATCTGCTGGAGCATGTTTTGAAGTTCCTGGTGTTCCTTGTTGACGTCGAAGGCGCAGATTCATCTCATCCCACATGTGCTTGATTGGTGAGAGATCGGGGGAGCGAGCCGGCCAAGGGATGACATTCAAATTGTTTTGTTGAAGAGAATCCTGAACAAGTTGAGCAATGTGAGGCCAGGCGTTGTCATGTTGAAAGGTAATGCCTGGGCCATGACGATGCAAAAACAGTAGAACAACAGGGCCAATGATCTTGTCACGGTAGCGCTGTCCATTGAGATTTCCCTCCACCACTATCAAACGGGTCCTCTGTCTTGCTGTAATCCCACCCCATACCATAACACTGCCGCCCTCAAACCAATCTTCTTCCATGGCACAATGATTGACGTAACATTCACCTCGATGTCGGTACACTCGAACCCGTCCATCGCTGTGGCTGAGGTGAAAACTGGACTCGTCAGTGAATAGAATTTGTCCCCACTGCATGGCTGTCCAGCATAGATGCTGTCTGCACCACTGTAGACGTGCTTGACGGTAGTTTCCTGTCAAAATGGGACGTCTTGTAGGTCTTCTGGCGACAATCCCTGCACATCTACGTCGATTACATACGGTTTGTGAAGATATTCATCGAAGGCCAGGGATGCTTCTTGCAGTCACTGTTGCTGGCTGGAATCGATTTTGTAGGTGTGTTGTTGAATCCAGTTGTCTTGTCGATTATTGGTTACGCGTGGCCTGCCACTCCGAGGATAGTCTCTGAATGCAATCGTCTGTTGCCAACGTTGCCATAAACATCAAATGGTGCATCTGTGGACGTTAAATTGTCTTGCAACATCATGTTGACTCGATCCTGCTTCAGGCATACCAATGGCTCGCAGAAGCTCATTTTCGGACAGTTGTGGCATTTCGTAATGTTGAATAATTGCGTAATTTTGTTGTTTTTCTGAGTGGTTGTTGTCAGCACAATGCTAAACAATGCATATGGAATCCTGTTAACGCACATGTTTTTATACCCATTCTTGGGTAGTGGAATGCATGGGACTTGCATTAAAGTCAACTTTTGCATGGAATGCATGCTTTTCTCTAGCAGTTGCGTTTTTGTGACTTGATTCAATACATGTACTACAAAATTGAAAACCAAAATGTACTTGTTTGAAAAATACACTAAAATATTGGTGTCACGGGAACTTTTGTTGTTGAGTATATACTTATCTTTTATCATCATTCCTTTATATTTATTTTTACTCACTTCATTAACATCAGGTCGGAATTCATAAGATGCTGGCATAATACGTCCAAGGACAGCAAGCTGATCCACAGAGTCCTCCAGTACAGTGGCAACATGAATAGCATTCACTCCACTCAACATGGGAGTACCTGTCCCACTCATCTAAACAAATGCAAAAATACATATAGGTATCATTTGGGCAATAATTCTTGACAATAGTCAATACCTGCAGTTCAGTTATGGAAAATTACATCATAGAGACCAAGCAATGACAACAAAATACTGTTTACAAAACTTCAAACCTGGAAATAGAACAATTGTGTTGTTGTAATATTTTACATTGCCATAGTCTAAGCCATTAGCATACCCATGTTCACATATCTTTATAACTCAGTCACTGACATAGGTGTATTTGTAGCTATTACCTGTTGTCTGCTAATTAGGTGCACAGAGTTAAGACTGAAGGTTAGCAACTATGACGTCACTAACATATGATGTCACTCCTTGGTCACATGACTACACTTCAAGATAATCGTACCAGTCTGTTTTTTCCTTCATGCTGACAAATCTTTTTTTCTCACAAAATGGAGGAAAATCATCGAAATATGAGAAATTAGTAAAATCGAAATACTTTATACATTTGTATACTTATCCGGCATTACTCCTTAATGCATTTACTGCTTACCTTAAAGACCATGTCTAGCGATGGTACTGGGTGAAAGAGAAAAAGCTTATTCCATCCCATATCCCACTTATTGTAGGACCATCGCTGCTGTCATGTGACTTTGATGTCATGTCATATCTAATCATACTACTGCTTGTCGCCTGAGCTTATCAAAGGAGTAGGAGGAGGATGGTCTGCGACGGAAAAATTAATTAGACTTTACTTATCCTGCATGACTCTTTTTGCATCTGTATCAGACGGGTGGAGCGTATACCTTCAGTTGTCAAAAACCTCAAAAAAAGAAACCCTTGCAAAAAGACACAATTGTCAAATAACCGTAAAGCAAAAAAAACATAAAAAACGCCATAACAGTAGGGCTGGTTCAATCTTATCTACAGACGGAACATAAGAATTGAGGATATATCCATGTACACAAACTTGTAAAAAGGAAGAAAGCGTAAGCTAAATTCTTTAATACTTTGTTACCGAGCCAAAGCTGATAAAAAACCTTGAAAAATTCCTCTCGATGTCGTAGACATTGCCGCTAGTGAAGGGCTCCGGACAGGACAAGTTCATTATTGGCATCAGGAGTTGGTTACCTGCTGGTCTACTTCCAGAAGGCCAAAACTATGAATGCCCTTGACATCTTCAAGGGCCACATTCTGAAGATAATGGCTTATGAAAACCGTGTAGGACCTAAAACTGAGCGTGACAATAGAGATATGGTGATGCGACTAACAAGCCTTTGAATGAAAACTAGTAGTATGTGTTTGGGTAATAGCAGTTCACCTTCATCTTCAGCTCCCACAATCGTTGAGATTGGCGAAATGCTGAAAGAATGATCCGGTTGGCCTGGAAGTTGATTTTTCAAGTATCTTTTGATATACAAGTGTAGGAGGTATTTGGCTAAGATTTGCCACGACGCTGTTGTTGATCTTGATTTTTAGTCTTACAGAAGGTTTCAAATGATCTCCACATGTCATCGTATAACCCTCTGTTAGAGAGAAGATGTGTCAAAGCAATAGCCTTAGCAGCCCGTGCCGAATAGCCCTTGGCATTTAACACCTTTTTAAGACAAACCAAGGGTTTGAAATCTGCCTGCTAGGGTGAGGTGGTTTGCCGTGGGGGTGGGTGAGTAGGTTGGACCACTCTGGGAGAGATTGTGGATCGTCTTCTGCAAGGTTTTTCAGATCGACAAACCACCTTCAAAGTCAGAGCAAGGCTCTTTGTATCTTTGGAGGCTGGAAAAGCATATGCTTTTAGCCTGTCCCAGGAGACACTGAATGTGTCTACCACCCAAGCCTGCAGACTCGGGAGTGGGGAGACATATTACGTCATAAGTTGGTGGCTTTGGTGATTTGTAAACAGTATGATGTTTGGTTGCCTGAAGCGCTGAAGCACCACTTGGAATGCCCCTGAGTGAAGTTTCAACTCCCTTGGAGCCACCCTGTCTTGCCGGAATAGGGCGTCGGCCAGGATGTTCCGACACCCGGGGATGTGCTGGACTATAAATTTTTGTCCCAGACGATCCACTAGATGAAAGAACCGGAATGCCTGTTGCAGAAGGGAGTGAGTGCATTGTCTCTTGATTCCACACGTACCACACCACCATGCTGTTGTCGGTGGAGTTGGGTGGACTGTAGCTGCTCCTGCGAACATGAGATGGCCAGCATGAGCACGTCTAAATTCTAGATTGTTTATATTGTAAGTCTTTGTATGCCGGCCCACATACAAGAGAGAGCTACGCATGTAGATACAATCATAAATGTTACACATTGGGAATATACATCGTTTGATTAATTCATTTCTTTTGGCTAATGCATGCTTAATACATAGAGAAAAATTAAATATATTAGATTCGTTCTTTGTCGTCAGAATAACTACAAAGGCTTTTATTTGTGACATTGCTACTAAATAATTTCTTTCGAAGATCATTGTTTACAAGTATGTGAAAGTAATATGGGAGGGCTTCTAGTCCTGTCATGTCTGGACAAGATGTGAAAAATAGTGTTTGTAACCGAAACACTACCAGTTCCCATGTAGATTAAATAAAAGAGCAATTGATATGCAAAGATACGCAGCCCCAGACTGACTGACTGACTGATATAGGAGATTTAACATGCGCTTTCCGACTGTAGCGTATTTCGCACACGGACACAGCCCCATGAATCCTCCCGTTCTTATATCAAGGTGACGAAGAAAGTGCTTCATACTCCGTGTGTGCCTCCATATTGTGCTGAAGATTGTGACTCGGTCACATTGATATACCGAAAGGTTGCAGCATTATGTACCAGTAAGCATGCAAATCAATCTGGTTCAATGACCCTGTACCGTTCCTATTAGGTTAGTTGACCTAATTCCGGTGTGTACAGTCAGAATTCTTGACTCCTGATATTCAAATCACCCTGCGCATTAACCTTGAATCCCACAATAAGCAATAAGTTCTGTGTAGGACGTGTGACTTGGCCAGTGCAGGCGCAAATTGATCTCCCTGAAATTTGTGATGCCTGGTGCTTACCTGTGTCTGAGGAGCCCAACAGGTGGGTACCTGGTAACAAATGACAATTCTGTCAAATGTCTAACCGATCTAGAAGGTGTGAAGCTCTTCAAGTTCGGTACAGCTCATGTCTACCAGACGCCACACGAAACAATTTCAAAGAGAGTACTAACACCTCTCCATGGAGAGATAGGCGAGGATGGTGTAGAGGTCCTGCATAATGGCCCTGGAGGTGGACGCCATGATGGATAGTGGCTTGAGAGAGCGTCTGAGTTCCATCTCAACTTAGGTGAGATTGTTGTCTGGAACAAGGATGGTCCTCATCAAGGTTATGGGCAGCGTCCGCAAGCTTCATGGAGTTGATAGGAAAATCTTCCATCTTTTATTTTGGCACCTTGAAGGATGGACTAAGTGACAACTTCGAGTAGTCTCCATCGAGCGCAGTGATAATGTCTTTGTTCAAAGGATCCGGAGGGATGGAGGTGGGGTTGGACCACATCGTGTCCCTCTTATACACGCCCTAGTCAGGAGAAGAACCACAGCCACCTAGCCGGTCGGCCAACAAATCAGCAACTTGGTTGAGGCTGAGATGGGCATCTACCTCTGACATCAATTCTTCATAGGAGCCTTCAGAGTCTGATTGGTCAGCAAACCAGGGAACAGAGACCGGAACGGCATCGGGAGTGAGACAACTTGCTGCTATGCCATGAGTAAGTCCTGGGTGAAGAGGAATCACGTGACACAGAGTGTCTGGAGGTGGACTTGCTACACGTGTCCAAGGTAGGCATGTATGAAGGCACCTGTAGAGACGCTTGGAGAGGCACTTGTAGGAATGCCAGTAGAGACGCCTGTGAAGAAGCCACGGGAGGCGGCTGGTAAGGCGCTTGCATAGACGATATAGGAGCTGAAGGCACTGGGAACAGAGGCATTAGAACTGGTGCAGTAGCTGGAGATAGTGTTGCCACGGGGAGTCCGTATAGGGCGTCTGCTGTTGAGGTGTCTGTTGGAAGATGGGTAGACCATAGCCCAGAGGCGCTTGTCGTGTGGACTGCATAGGCGCTGTGGTGTACTGGTAAGTTGGGTGCTGGATCGGCGTGGAGTGATCCTAAGATGCTGAGCCAGTCGTCATATATACCAAGTCTGTTTTGTGCCATTGATGAGTAGATCGATGTGGTTGTTGTCAACATCAGTTGACGGAGGTGGTGGACAACAGGGCTGTCCTGGATGACAGGAAATGTGGCCGGGGTGCATGGGTAACAGGTTCCGATACATAAGACATTTTCTGTAGTCGTTTAAGGGCCAGCTGGGTCTCTCAATTACAAGATACCTGGAGAT
This sequence comes from Haliotis rufescens, assembly GCF_023055435.1. NCBI lineage: Eukaryota > Metazoa > Mollusca > Gastropoda > Lepetellida > Haliotidae > Haliotis > Haliotis rufescens. Next base: position 3,713,911 of record NW_025964383.1, read on the forward strand.
ACTTGCCGAAAGCTGTGGGGGAAAGCGGAAGACAGTCATTACATTTTGTAATTGGGAGCATGGGGACATACAATTTAGGCACAGGGGATGGGGATACCATGCTGATTTGTTACACCGGCACTTTTTACAAGATGGCATGTTATCTGCAAATGAAGCAGAGAGCGCCTTCACCCAATTACATATGCTATAAAGTTTTTTCCCACCCATGTGGGTTTATGAAAAACAAGTTTACGAGAACACGTAAAACAACACCACTATAAAAAACAATATAATTGCAAGAATACTTCAATGATGAAGTACCAGGCAACACAAAACAGAACGCAAGCCACGAGATCGTGTGGCCACGTAAAATATTCAAGATGTCTACTTGAAAAAACATGACACTTGAAATTACTGTGGTGAAAAACGTACCACCAGGTGTCAAATAATTTACTATGGCATTAATCATATCATGAAATATATGAAGATACAAACCAGAGGTACAATAAAGTCTCAAAAATCACTGAAGAATCAAACACACAACGGTTGAACAAGTTTATGACTGAAAGATCAAAAATACAGGTCTTGCTTCAGTAAGTGACAGAAGTAACGTGCTGATCTGTGACGTTATCACTTCTGTGGGAGCCGTGTGATAAGGTTGTCCTCTTAGCTAGTTCAAACAACTTCTTTTTCAGCAAGACTCTCACAAAGCTCTTCTTTCAGTCAAGAACAAGCAGTAGATGCATTAATGAGTAATGCAGGATAAGTTAAAAATTTAACCATGAATTACAGAAGTGGGGTTCCAGGGGACCCCCAATAATTAATATTAAGGTTCTTGCAGACAATATGAGGGGCCTTTAAAAGTATTGAAATAGCGTAGTATACTGTACATTTTGATAATTACTTGGGGGCCAAGAATGAACCAGTGATCATGTGGACATTATTCATGATTAACGCTCTGATCAAATGATGTAACTGCTCTTGATGCACTGTAGGTACAATGAATATTTTTATTGGTCCCTCTTTCTGCGTGCATTTTCAACATTTGTGAGTACTGGGTGCACATATGTGCATCGTGAAAAACCCTGCACTTCACAGTTGTGAAAAGTGGGTTCAAAGCAAATATCTCTAATTTCAGAACTTGACAAAATCACCATTCTCAGTGTTAGTTAGTTTGAAATCTAAATATTGGATATTTACTTTGAGAACTCAATAAAAATAAAAATAGCACATTTTTTAATAGTGTTATATCTTATGTATCTGTGTAGTATCAAAACACCACTGGTCATTCTGAAACATTGCCCATAGCCCTGGAATTGTTTAGCATGTTTGATCAAATAAGCAAATATGAACGTTGAAGTGAACATTCTGCCATATTGGATAGTGTTTACAAAGTCATGTTTCATTACATGACATATTTCACACTCATCTGTGACACATAACATCTCTGAATTCCTCATACATTTTAACGTCAAAAGAAACAATTTCTTTGCCATTCGCTTGTCACTTGTTTTACATATTTGGTAATTTCTTTTAGGTGAAGTGAGTTACCAGAACTAGTAGAAGTACACATGATCATTCTTCCTTGCTGTTAACAGTTTGAAACATGATGTTGATTTTTCATATCTTTTATATTTCTTCATGCAATGAATTACCTTATGGACACTTATTCAACATCATATCATATGTAGATCTAGGCCACAAAACTTATGAAGCATAAACATACCAGTTTGTTTGAACATCAAAAATTGCTGTGTTGACTGCAATCACGCTATGTTTTTTAGATTCTTCAACAGATGTCCTCTTCAAAGCAAACATATATTAAAAGTTCTGAGGCAAACCCTATCCTCCATACTAATGCAATTGTGCATGCACAGGGCGTGAAATTGTCACTTCTTTCTTCCAATAATCCTCATCAACTAGATGTAGATATTTTGGAGAGATGGGAGGGACAAATCCCCGATATAATAGAGATCTTCGAATTATGCCCAATGGTATATTGGTAAAAGTTGCATAAAACCATACGATATAACATTTCCAAAACTGTAAGAGATTTTTGTTTCTAATAATAGTTGTATGATAATGATGAATGAATTGGGAACACATTACAACTGGTAGTCAGCGTTCCTATTTACCGGTAATTACCATTTTATTACCGGTAAAATTAGGCTTGAACTGGTAATTAATGTTACTGCCAGTCCCTGTGGACCAGGAAATAAAGTACCTTATAAATCCTTGTTGTTGAACAAAACATCGGTGATATTCATATAAGTACATTTTTTTAAAGAAAGTCAGCTTGTCTGTTACCATCAGGACTGGCAGTTTCAAAAGCCAGAAGGAACACTGGTAGTGAAGTATGACAATCTTGAAGGATGATAGGGGTAAGATGCAAAATTTCAAAGTTGATCAGTTGTGAGTAATACTGCCAGAATTTGTCAAACATTCATTTACTGAATGAGATAAACTGAGAATGAGTCTACCAATGGCGATTTGAGAGAGTCCTACTCCTCTTGCAGCACCTGGTCAAGTTCGGCAGCCTATTATGTTGAAGCACACATTTTCCTATCATGTCCCAGACATGTTCAATGAGGAAAGATCTGAGCTCATTGCTAGCCATGATTCTATGGATGTTGTGCTGCTGGAGGTGAGCATTGATGATTCAAGCACAATGAGCATGGGAGTTGTCGTCCTGAAAGACAAATCATCGACCCAAATGCCTTGCAAACAAGACAACAAAAGGTGCCCAGTGGCCACATTAATTAATCTATATATTTATGTCTTAAAATTGACTGTTGACAAGAGGGCCTCCCCTCTAGCAGAGGAAACTTGGTCAACACCATTGTGAAATTTGCAATAAAACATCACAAGACAGGATGATTTATCACTTACATTGTGTTTCCTGTTATGCTAGACATTGTTATATGTGTTTATGCAGAGCTTAAAATTACTGTGTGCATATGTCTCCGGAAATAGCAATCAGCTATACACTCTTTTTCTCCTTGATCAACTGGTGATTAAGGAATGCCCAAAAGTATGACGTAAAAGAATTTTGATGCAATGATCAGAAGTAGTTGTATCTGAAACTAATATTTACAAGGAATAATATACTCCAACATCGTGTTATTTTAGTTGCAGCTTTTACTATACAGTATATATTTTAAATAATAATAACCATAAGTTAAGCACTTAGGTTCAGCTGATTGGCAATTCTGGATATGTTTAAAGCATCGAACAGTTTGACCCTTCATCGTTCAAGCTTTGTGCGCAAATATACTGAACTGCAAAAGAAACATCACCATGGATAGATATATGAGAAACCTTATTTGTCCAAACACTGTAAACATACTTTGAGACATATCAAAAAGATGAAACTTGGCAAAACTGATCATCAAGGTTGAAATTAAAGTGTCAAATGTTCTTAAGGTGAAACTCAACACTAGTCTTTGAGAAGATGGCATCACAAGTCAGTATCTCGTGTCTCCGTTATGAGCATTGATGACTGCCGTGCAACGTCGATACATGGAATGGATGAGGCGGTTGATGAAGGCCATAGGCACTTGAGCCCACACTCTGAGGAACGTCTGACGCACGTCAGCTGCAGTTGTTTGACATCATTCAGCCGTCTTTGAATCTTGTCCCACAGGTGCTCAATGGGATTAAAATCGGGACTGAGGGCAGGCCACTGCATGGTTCTGATGCCATTCTGCTCTAGGAAGTCTCTTGTTGCTCTCGCAGAGTGGGCACGGGCGTTATCATGCTGAAACTCGTGGTTGCAGCAACGTGCCAAATGAGGTATAGCGTGTGGTCTCAAGACTTAATCAATGTACCGAGCTGCTGTGACACCATTGCCTCTCCCTGGACCGATGTTCTGGAAGACCACAGGGCCGACCCTCTGTGCAAGCCCAATTCTACCCCACACCATGATGCTCGGACCATCCCACAAGTCTCTCTCAACAACACAAGCATCCGAATAATATTCCCCACGGCGTCGCCAGACTGACTCTCTGCCATCTGCTGTTGAGATACAGTAACTCCTCTCGTCTGAGAAGAGGACTCTTCTCCACTGCTGGTGGTGCCAATGCTAATGCTGTGTTGTCCCGGTGATGACGTGGCGTCAGAATGGGTCCTCGGTGTGGCCTGTGACAGTGGAGGTGTCTGCTCGTCAAATCGTCGACACAAGGTGTCTGCACTAATGTGTCACTGGTGTGTCCCCATGGTCTGTCGAGCAGTTACCGCAGCAGTAACAAAGCGATCTTGAAGATGCTGTCGCACAATCTGACAATCCTGACGTCGGGTGGTGACCCTTGGTCTTTCACTACATGGTCGGTCATCTGCAGTGTTGGTTGTCTGGTACCGTTGCTTGAGCCTGTATATGGTCCTTTCGTGGACTTGAAATGCATTGGCTACTTGCTGGGTGGTTTGTCCAGCTTCCAATCGTCCAAGGGCTTGGTGTCGCTGATTTCTTGTCAATCTTTGCATGTGGTAGCAATTCAATAACGAATGAATGTTATACAATCAGGGTGGATTTTTATAGGTCACACATGTGCATTTCAATTTGCACAAAACTCACGTGCATCAACCATGGCCATTGCCGTGATGCGTTTGGGTGATTGGTTTTATTGTCATCTGCTTTGTTTTTTTATCATCAAATTTCATTTTTCCAGACAAGGTAATGTTAAATATTTGAAACTTTGACAAAAATTAACCAGATGTTTAAATGACAACTTTTCATGCAATGTTACTTGGGGTAACGTTTCTTTTGAGTTAATATTGGCTGTACTAATGAGTGTATGCATAGTCCAATCAAAATTGCGTAATGACATCAACATCCTGATCATAACAACATGGTGACTGCCGTGCAGATTTCGGTCAATTGCAGGATTTGCAAGCATGTGTTCCATCAAATGGACGTCAACAGATATTTTCCAAATCCTTTTTATGTTTTTAATCACTGTGCTCAAGAAATTTGATGCAATTTGTGTGCTCCGATCATGATATGAGAAGTTAAATCTGATCATGCTGATTGGTCAATAGGAAGAACATAGAAGGGACATACACTAGTAATAGCCACTGGTGACGCTACGATCAAGCCACGAAATTCCAGTCAGTTCGGCAAGGGTGGAAACTGGATGTTTACAGCCAGTTAAAGGAGCATTGATCTCTGACAATTCTCCAGGACTGGTTGCTGCCTTTGTTATTGTTTTTTTCCATGGCTACCCGAATGATATTCCAGAAATCTTGACTTGCGCCAACCACGAGCGCATTTGTAGCTTTTTGCTATAACGTTAGGGAGTATCGTCATGTTTGATTAGCAAAAATGATATACACATGTCCAGCTTTGTTTTGGAATTTATAAGGAAATGTAGGCATCTTTGGAGGTCGCATCTGTGATAGCAGTGTTGAACATTCATGAAAACCAAGGGCAAGTATGACTAACATTCTTATACTTGCCCTACTTAAAATGTACTTCCCCAAAATCAAACTAATAATCCATTCAGTAATACTTTACTGCTTCAGAACTGAGAAACAGTGATATACCTCCACTGATTTCTGTAATAAAAGAGTGAAACAAGACCCATTTGTCTTATTTATTTACTCTACATCTCATGTTCAATACAGACAAAATGAGTCTAATCAACGCATTTGCTGATGCATGATACAGGCTCAGGTTCAGCCTCTTTTACTAAAGACAAGATATGTCTTGATCCTGGAGTATTGTGAATCCATTCCATAATGGCAGGACTTGGACTAAAATCTCAAAGTACTCAATTCTGAAATTTGAATTTGAACATCCATCAATAAAAGTTCTCTTTCAATTGCAAGCTTGTATGTTTGGGTACTTAGAACAGATGGTGCACTTCATGATTTCAGCAGAGTCATCATACGTAACCCAAGGAAATTTGTCTTTCCACACTGCAATGAATGTTCTTGGACAAAATATACTCTTAAAAAAAAGAAACGCAAAGCCAGATTTGTGTGCGGTAGGAAAATACATTTATATGAACAACTGTACAAGGTATTGAGCCAAAATGTTGTGGAGAGAACACTTGGTTATTGTAGTCCTCACAGTTATTGGTTAAGAGGAAAAGTCCTTGGTGAAGGTCATCTGCCATTAATAATGTCTATGTCCCCTGTTGGAACCGACAGCAGCCTGACATCTCCTGTCCATGAAAGAGACGAGTATGCCAATCACATCCTCTGTAGGCCTTGAAACACATAATTGACGTTATTTATAAGATGCTAATCCCAATTGTTAATCCCCATTGTACTGTACATCAACTGTCTGCAATCATGAACAAAATGTGCAAGTATGTCACTGATGAATTATTATATTTATGACTTACTAAATGTCAGGTGACCTTGGCTATATAAGTCTTGGTCCAGAGATGAATATCAAGGAGGGGACACACAGAGAGAAAGAGAAAGGTCTCACCCTTAGCCTAGCTAGGGTTAGGCTGGGTGCTCCAGGGCATCAAGACAACAACCACTACCACTGTGTGCTGACCTGGCACATATTGTTTTTTGTATGTATATATCTACCTGTATAAAGTAAAATTGTATATATCGCAAGCCATAGTCTCCAAGTTGTCACTTCCTACTGAGAACCATACGCCAACCCCTTGCATATACGAGTATGCAAATTATAACATTAACCAACGTCACACCAGCGTGTTTTTATATCTTTGAACCATAAGATTGCCCTGGATATAGACCAAACCTGTCCTACCATGATGAGAGGTAGCCGTCCACATCATAATGCTACCCCCACCAAACCTGTTCACTTCCTGTGGTACTTTTAGTCGTCCCAACCTTGAACCGATAGCCTTGTGATGGTGCTGGGTGCTACATTGAAAACCCTGGCTACAGCTGAACAGGATTCCCCTGCCTGCAAGCGGCCTGACGTTGTTTCTTTGTACTTCTATTAATCATGGCATGTTGTTGAACTGTCACTATTCGATTGACGCAGATGCCAGGCAATCAAAAACCCTGCACTTCAATACAACTCATAGTGCTGCCGCACATGCAATGCGTGCAGCTCCATGGCCCTTTTGTTAATGAACTTGGTGCGTTTTACCGAATTGTTTCCCGACTAATGGTGTGCATGTCCTTGTTGTGATTAATTTGTCACTGACACGATAACATATTAAACCTCTTCATTTTGCACCTCTTGGTCCTCTAATTTGGCTTTTATGGCCAAAAGTATCCGTTTTTTGAAGAGTATAGATTCATCTGAATTATCAGAATCCCCCTCTGCCTTCCTTTAAGGCTTGTTCTACTGATGAAAAAAATTAAAATAGATGATCTGGCATGTGTGATAAATGTCAGCAATGTAAATTATTATTGTAGATACCCATCAAGGTGCTAATGTAGCAAGGGAGGCTACTCTACCCTTCACTAGCTTACTAATTTGACGCGTGCATAATATTACTTAGAAACTAAAGACTTCAGTTTTTCAAATAAAATATTTCATCAAAGGTAGGCCTGATGAAGCTTCAAAAGTCAGCACTAGATCTACCTCATGTTACAAATTCCTAGAAATGTAGTCAACTGTCCGTCATTCCATTTCCAAGAGGCATGTACCATATATGGAAGTGGAAGTATCAATGAAACAAGCCTGGTTCTTGTTGTTGTCCTGTCTGACATCGACGTGTATTAACCCATTGGTTGACTGGTGTAGCTGTATGCAAATTAGACTGCCCATTTGGGACACAAGCCAAATATTAGCCAATCAAATATCGTAACTTGATCACCTGATTACATTCTTGTGACTCAGTTCATTTTATATGCTATGCTTGTCGACGGGGATGCTAGAATACATATATTTTCTCTCCAGACTTCCAAATCTTACTTCGCTTGTCATGACGAAGACCTGGGTTCGATTCCCGACTTGGGTACAATTGTGAAGCCCATTTCTGGTGTCCCCCAGCCATGATATTGCTGGAATCAATTTTTTAACCCTTGAATGGTGATGAAGTATTGATAAGTCACATGTTTGGTATTCAGTGATTTTTGTTTACACTACTTCGACTTGTAATACAAACAAATGATGTCACCTGAGCGATACTTATTGTATTGTGTGTATATGTTACAGTCAGTGTATAAAATGACTGAAATCTTGTCTTAGGCAATTTATAAAATGCCTAAATATGTCAGTTATTTCACAAATTGTCTAAAATATATGACCATACAATCTATTATGATTAAATTTTTGTTGTGTTCATTGTAATTCTTGCACTCTGTGTAGCTGAATTGGTCACGTGTTATTGCATTCATTTCCCAGTGAATGTAAAAAATAATGCAACGCCTAACTGAAACGGACTGTTTTTATTACCACCGAATATCGGGGAATCCCAATATTACTGTCAAGGGAATTACCTTTCTGCTTACCTCTATTGTTATGCACATGACTTTCATACATATTCATACATATTCATGGTCCAAACCACCCTTTCAGGCCAAAGACCAAGAAGGAATGAAACAGCAAATGTGCAGGCTCGCTTGAAAATAACAGTTGTTATTCGCTCTCCTGGGTTCTACAAATTTCATGTCTTCGGGTTTCATTTCTAACCCACTTTTTTCCAACTGTGTCTTCCCGTGCTCTGGGAACAATTGTTTGAATCTGGCGTTGCTGACATGTCATTCTCCAGAATATATCTGTTCAGGTTTCTTACAGTCTGACTGTTGCAGTTCTTCTCACCTCACCTCTGTCAACTTTGTTTTGTTCCTACTCTCTGCTGATTGGCTACTGATTTAGGGGGCTTGTCAAGTTATGTGTGAAAATTAAACAATCACCTAATTCATGTCACGCCACAGTATGTATTCCTACAATCTCATTAAAATCAGACCTTAGTTCTCGCTACCGCTAAACAAAGATCTGAAGACATCCCATTTTGAGCCACGTCAGAACGACCTTTCATCCGACCAATCAGAGCGTCACTTACCAGATTATGAAAGTGACAGTCGGAATGTGATTTCTAATCATGCAACCACAAAAACTTTAACACAGGGTATTCCGAACGATAGTTACGGGTTTAACCCCCTGGATGCCAGAGGGACATATATGTCCTTCCTCTACAACCCTCACTTTGAAGTCGAATAAAATTCAAAATACATCACACACACAAATACACTTCACAGTTTTGAATAAGGTGGGAAATTACCTGTTCTGTGATATCATCCACTGGCATTTTAGGCCAAGCAAAATTACTGAAAATGACCTCTGAAAATTAGGTACATCGTAAATGTCGCCATTTTTTACACATTACTAAATCACCTCTCACGGCGTTATTGACAGCATGTTTTGAAATCTAAATTTAGGATATTTACTCGGAGAAATGAATTTCCAAAATAGCATATTAGTGATCACGGGTATCTGTCTTTTATGAAATCACCAATGATCATTCCAAAACGTCTCCGATAACCTGAGAATCGTTTCGAATGTTTTGGAAAATACGCAAACACGAACGCCGAAGTGAACTTTCCGCCATATTGGCTAATGTTTACAAAATCACGTTTCAGGTACACCGGTTATGAGGCGCCTGTAACATCGCGTATATTTCAAACTTAGCTGCGATACACACATCCTTGAATTCGTCATACATTTTAGAATTAAATGACCAATGGTCTTTGTCACCAATACAAAGTGGCTGGATGAAATCAAGCAAAATATGTTAGGTGTGAAAACGAACGCTGTGCTCGAAAAACTGCACTTGTTTGAAATGTAAACAAAGCAAAACACAGACTTTACACAGTCTAGCATTTTCTCCTATTTTGAGCTATCCATTCGTCTATTCTTTCAAGATATTGGCTCAACATTTTCAGAATATGCACGGGAAGAGAGTTGTAGGAAACATTAGGGAATTTAAAATAGATACACTGCAATGATTTGATATTTTCAACAGAAATTGTCAAAGTTACCGTCCTGTGTTTTTTCAGTGAAAATTATAACAACAAATAACAGTACATAGATTGTCAGAATGTTTCTGATTACTTACATGTCATATTTATGTATATGCGATCCCTGAATCAACGAAAGTCCCCTCGTAAAATCCCGCGTACTGTTGACAGTGAACACACCATTTTGTAAAAGTGGGTCACAGGTAGTGATGTCATACGTCAACATTGTTGTACATATTTGGTAATTCCTTTGAGGTGAAGGTCCTTGAATGAGAGTGCACACGATCATTGTATCATGCTGTTTACAGTTTCAGTTATGATGTAGATTTTGCATATGTTTTATACATTTTTTCACAGAATTAATTTCCCTTTGGATATTTGTCAATGTTCAAAATGATATCATACGCAAATATAAGCCACAACATGAATGAACGAACCTTTGATAATCTCCTGTTTGTTTGAACATTATTTACATAACAATTGATAGGTTTTTAGTGTCGAATGCGATATTTCTTTCCTTTGGACAAGTGTTACAAGATGAAGCGTAAAGGTAACTGCAGCATGTACATATTTCTTGGGATGTGTAATAGTCAATATTATAAGTTCATATAACCAATGTCTTTGAATAGCTGTTTCATTTTATTTTATAACTAAAACTGAATAGATCTATATTACTTTAACAAAATGGATAATATTTTTCGTAAAAAGATATGCACACATTTCTGAAAGAATTGTCTTGGTCTTGGAATTGTTTTTGTTTTTTGTTTTTTTGTCGTTTGATACACAGAGCCGTGATATCTAACGATTCGCCAGGTGCGTATACGTGTTAGCCACAAACAATTAACGAATTATTCCTCTCGTTTTGCATTATATAATCAATGGGTTCATTCTTTTTTTAATGTTGTGATCACAGGATATTAAACTGTTCACTTTATTTCTCCAGGAATTGTAAAATGTATAAAAATATAACCCATGCCAAGTTACCTAGCTAGCTGTTGGTTCAACCGTATACGATTATCCTGACAATTTTATACCAATAGAGCTTTCTTCGCATCTTTTAGTGTGTAATTCTGAGACGAGATGAAGAGAAATAATAACAATATCTGTCCAATATTGAATATAATTTGGTTGTTTTGAAATATTCTTTTTGGTATTTCATTGCGTAAATTGATGCCAAACAGGTGTGTGTCTTGTCCAATTAAGGCACACGATAAACTAGCTAATTGTTTACATATTCAAGACATTATTTAATTGGTGAAAGCAGTCATTTTATGTTGTGTCATAAAAGCGTCATATTCCGTTTTACACATCGAGATTTTCCATATCATGAACGAAAATTAGGGGAGATATATAATAATCAAAATACCAGTGTCGTCTTTCTCCGACGTTATGAAAGACATAAAACCAGCCATGACGTCAAATAGAACGGTGTTATTTTTTTGGATATTTCATTACATTTGATGATAAGGCTAGTGCTCCATTAATAATGGTGCAACATTAGTCAAATTACATTTACACATTCAAGAGAATGTTTGAATCTAAGGACTAAGTTATAGGTTAGATAGGGCCCTCCATTTCTCTATTACCTCTTTTTTATGAAGCACGATTTCATCATTTCTTATGGGGTTTTTTACTACTAAACGTATACAGTTTCTTTATCGATATTTGTGTTGGAATAGTTTGGTTCCTCGTGAACAAAACACCACGAAAATATATTGTCCTTACCCACAGCTAATTCTCACCAATTGACCTGAGTTACAATAAACTAGTGCTGAACAAAGCGGAGTTATGCCCCTTTTTCTTTGTACGTGTGTAACCTCTCTGTCGCCTTTTGACGTCATGGAGAAAAATCAGTTTTCGTCATTTACGGCAAGCTATTTTTGGCATTTCATGTTTGTCGTTATACATACGCATATAACTCCATTTGGTATATAGTTATGTCGTTCAGATATTAAGCAGTATTTTGTTCGCTCACAGATTCCGTAACGCATGTAAATAAAAAAAATCGTCGCACAGTACTTTTATCGGTGTACGATAAAAAGCGGAGAAATTTACTGTTTTTCAAGGCAGAAAAAAATCTCGGGCAACACCTAGAAGTGTATTTTTTTAAAACCGGTTCATTATTTGCAGTTAACTTTACACCATCAAATAGGATATTTAATATTCTCCACCTCTGCGTAATTTTATACCCAGAGGTAGATCCAGTGCCACGTGAGCACAATTCTCGCACAACCTTCACTTTTCCGATCTTTGGAAAATGTGCGTCAGAAAAAAAACTCGGCATCCAGAGGGTTAACGACCGAATCCATACAATCTAAACTATCTATTAGCCATTCCAGAATGTCCTTTTGGTCAGGTTTCAAATTTGCAATGGAGAATTTGTCAAAATATGTTTCGAAGCGTAGTCACCAATTTGAAATTAGTGCCGTCAAGCTGGAGAAAGCTGCCTTCTGATTGGTCATTCCATTGGTCGGTCAAAGTTCGCGCAAGGTCGGTCTGACGTTACCCGTAATGGGATGTCCTCAGATCTTTGTTTAGCGGTAGCGAGAACTAAGATCTGATTTTAATAAGATTGGTATTCCTACGACTGGAATGTTTATCAATCTCGTCATTTTTGTCTGTTTTGATTTCTATAACTGTTTTTGATTAAACTATTGTAGATAACACATTTTCATTGTCAAATTTAATTATGAGGATTGACAGTGTATTTTCTTCAATTCATAATTCAATGAACAGAAACAAATACACAGTCCATTCTTAAATGATAACGAATTCCAAACATTTCATCCCCCAGTGACTGTTGGTTTGGTCGGTTTGTTGTTTGACGCCTCACTTAGCAATATTCCAGCTATATGACGGCAGTCTGTCAATAATCAGGTCTCAACCAGACAATCCAGTGATTGACATCATGACACCAATCCACAATTGGGATACGATGACATAACCAAGTCAGTGAGTCTGACCCCCCGATCCCGTTAGTTTTAAACTTGTTGATAATATTTAGTCATGTTAAATAAATGGACAGTCAATTTGTAAAATGACTGAAATATTTAGAGATTTTATTAATTGCCTAATAGCCTTATCACATTATACACATTGCTTGTAACTTATACATATACAAACAAAAAGGCTGGCGAAAGCAATGACTTAGTGTTGTCTGTCTTCCCAACGATACCGTAAAGGATCTAGAATGGCTCTGTTCAGTGCTACAGCAAATGAATGAAAACAATGTGCAAATATTGCAATTACAACGGACAAAAGTTAAATGTACAATATTAGGCAGTTCCCTTGTTCAAGGAATGTGTTCGTCAATATCCACATAAGGATATCCACAATTCTATACAGTTTTGGAGTCGGTTAGATAATTTTATCGAAGTTGCATTGGATATGTCTAGTAAAATGGTGATTGTTGGTGATTTAGATGAAAATTTATTATCTCACAGAAAAAATCACAAAAACGAAATTTTACACAGGAAAAATTTAAGGAATGTACCGTATTCGACGTAATAAGCGCCCCGCTCTAATAAGCGCCCACGGCGATATTTGCTAATATATTGGCTAGTGAACAATCCCAATCAGCACCCCTTCCGATTGATCAATGTACGCAAGACTTATTTATTCGCGCATATTACGCACTCGTGTGTTATATCACCCTTAATTATGGGCAGTTAAATTCTTGAAAAATATATCTGTCGTATGTAAACATTTCAGGATGTTTGCATAAACCACGAAATTTACGATCTTTCAACTCAAAATAACATTTCTAATTTTGAGAGCGCCCTGGGCACTTATTACGTCGAATACGGTAATTGTTAAGCCCTCCAGGTTCAATTCCAAATCTTGCACACTTTTAGATCCAATCATTGTTAGTGATGATGTTGCTGTAAAGGTCAGTGGTGTGATCGACTTTGATAGTGCAATATCTGATCACAGAGGTACCTATATGGAAATGGACACACACATATGCACCAAGATAGCTTATAAATGCAAGGTTTTATGTTATAACAAAGGAGACTTTGTTAAATTGAATGATCTTACCAACATTACTAACTGCTCTGTATTATTTAATGAATGTACAAATGTTGATGATATGGGTGAAGTGTTGTATGAAAGACTGAATAATTTTGTAACACAATGTATTCCATCTAAAACTGTCAATATTCGACCTAATGACAAACCATGGTTTGATTCACATTTAAGAAGTGAGTGAGTGAGTTGGATTTAACGCCACTTTTAACAGTATTCCAGTTACATCATGGCATGTCAGCTTAATGTGGGAGGAGTGGGAGTGAGTTGGGTTTAACGCCGCTTTTAACAGTATTCCAGTTATATCATGGCGTGTCAGCTTAATGTGGGAGGAAAGCCCCAAGTGATGCAGGTCTCAGACATTTACCACTTCGGTGAAACCCACGAGCACGGGTATGGTGCTGACAAACCTAGAAACATAATCGGGGCAAACCAGGATTCGAACCCACAATCATAGGTTTCTGGCGTGCCCAAGGGACGCAACTCTGCACAGCGAATTGCGGCGCCTTAGACGACTGGGCCACCCGTGCCCCCTAATGTGGGAGGAAAGCCCAAAGTGATGCAGGCCTCAGACCTTTACCACTTCGGTGAAACCCATGAGCATGGGTATGGTGCTGACAAACCTAGAAACATAATCGGGGCAAACCTGGATTCGAACCCACAATCATAGGTTTCTGGCATGCCCAAGGGACGCAACTCTGCACAGCGAATTGCGGCGCCTTAGAGGACTAGGCCACCTGTGTCCCCTCACATTTAAGAAAAGAGTGTAGGATACGTAATAGGTTACGAAAGAAATCAAAAAGGAGTAATAAGGAGACAGATATTATATATTAGCATATAAAAAACAACACAATAATATCAACAACATGAAAAGTTATGCGAAAGAAAAGTTATACGAAAGAAAAGTTCTATTCTGACATCGATGAATTTCGAAATTGGAAATTATTAAGATATGTTGTCAAAAACTTTGGAACATCTTTGAGCATTCCCCTGTTAAAGAAACAAGATACGGATGATTTCCAATCCATATCCACCCTAACTGAAGAAGGGGAAGAATTTCCTTACTTCAATCAACACACTAAGAGTATTTTTGATAAATTAACTGTCTCAGAAAACAAAATATCTGAAGTTATATAATGTCTTCAAATTAATAAGGCATCTGGTCCAGACAGAATAAGACATAACCTATTAAAGAAAACAGTAAATAGCATGAGTATTGTTTTATGTTTGTTGTTCAATCATTCATTGGCTTTAAATGCACATCCATTAGAATGGAAAAGAGCGCATGTTATGCCTTTGTATAAGAAAGGAGATCATTCAGTTGTGACAAATTACAGACCAATATCCCTCACTAGTTGTATTGGTAAAGTGTTTGAGAGAGTTGTATTTAAGCATCTTTCTATATATTTTCATGACAATAAATTGTCATAGAAATACCAGTCAGGCTTTCAAAAAGGTAATTCCACTGTCCACCAATTGATTGAATTGTATAATCAAATTTGTATATCTTTAGATAATAGAGAAAAAATATTGCATGTTTTTTTGTGATGTGTCAAAAGCATTTGATCGTGTCTGGCATAGAGGGCTTATGTACAAATTAGAAATATATGGTATAAAAGGGAATTTACTTGAATGGCTGTCTAGTTACATAAGCAATCGTACTCAATCAGTGTTTGTAAGCAGGTCTCTATCCAAGTGAAGGTTTACGAAGGCTGGCGTTCCACAGGGGGTGAGGTTAGGTCCCTTTATATTCATTGTATTTGTTAACGATATTGTTGATGAATTAGATTGCATAACAAGATTCTTTGCTGACGATACAGCACTCAGCTTTTCTTCATCAGATAATCAACTTGTTAAATCAACTCTAGATTTAAATCTAAGCAAGCTGTGTAATTGGGCAAAATACTGGTTCGTCAAATAAAACCATGATAAAACAGAAGCAGTTATAGTTTCATTAAAAGATGAATCAGAACCTTATAACCTTGTACTTTGATGAATGCAAAGTTAAGAATGTTCAAAGTCATAAACATTTGGGTTTAACGTTTGCATCAAACAGAAAATGGTCCTGTCATGTAGATAACATAATTAAATCAACATAAAAAATGATAAATTTAATGAGAAAATTAAAATTCATATTGAACAGAAATACATTAAATAAAGTACATACAATTTTCATAAGACCCCATTTCGAATATGCGTGTGAAGCGTGGGATGGGTGTAATGTAGAATTATCAACTCAGATAGAAAATCTCCAACTAGAAGCTGCCAGAATAGTTTCTTGGCTCCCAAAGTATATTTTGCACAAACATCTGTATTATGAAACAGGATAGGAAACGTTATAGAACGAAGGAGGAAAAGCTGCTATGTTTGTTCTTCAAAATACAAAGTAATATTGCCCCAATTTATCTTAAAGACATTGTACCAACCACTGTCGTAGTATAGGTAATGGTGATTCTGCCGCAACCCCACTCGAGCCAGATTTATATACCTACCGTATATGACCGCGTATAAGCCGAATTTTGAGGACCAGAAAAAAGATTCTGTAGAAAGGGGTCGGCTTATCCACGGGATACACTTTCATGATAGTATTTTTCAGATCGTGATCTGTCAGAAACATCGGCTGAATGACGGTCCCATAGATTACAACTTCCCGAAAGTTTGGAAGTTGCCACGACTAGAGCCATTATTCTTATAAATTATCAATAAAGTTATTATTATACACCAATGTTGTCATTATTAAAAAAATGTTATGCATGTTACTCCTTCTGATAATAATTTTTCAATTGAATGTTCAAAGTTTATCGTTCTTCGTAAACTCTTTACATGTAACAATATATGTAATTCACAGCTATAATATATAATCCCCAGATAAAATCGCCAATAGCTATTACGTACATTTTGCAAAGTTCATAAATTGATAGTGAACAAGTGTCTACCTTTATTGAAAGAGGCAAATAAACATCTGTATCGGCGAGTTATTCCGTTCGCCATTTGCAAAAACATGTGATCAGCTGTTTCCTGTGACGTCACGAACGGTGACCACTGTGATTGCTTCCTGTTGTTTAAAGCAACACGGTACACAAGGAAATGAGCATTGATAATAACAGGCCGATTGGTATTGTCATGTTGTTTACACAAACATTTTCAAGTTGCGGGTGCTTAGCGATCGTGTTGGGAGTAGGGGCTTAATTCCTTTGTTTTCGAGAGATTAGTTTAATAAACTGGAGAAGCCTGTGAGTAAGTGATGGTCATTCAATGTGTTCATAGTATGATAGTTTATTTAATTCAATTGGATTAACATACAATAGTGGTGTAAAGGGGGTTATAAAAGTTTTTTATATTTTTACTGACTGACATGTTCATCATGAGTTTTAAACGAAAACGCCATGCTTACGATGCTGAATTCAAACTGCGAGTCTTCGCTCCAGCTGATATATTTTCTCACGGGTTCTATATACACCGATTCACAAAATGGCGCTTGGTTGTTGATGGCAACATATAACGATCATTATGAGGTTAAAAAAAACCATGAGAAACAGCTTCCCACATTATGAAAGTGGATGACTGGTTTGTTAAATCTTTATTAGAAATAATAATGACTTTTTCAATATAATTACAACGTTTTTCATCTTATATTTTTGAATATCTGCGAGTACCGGCACATGTCTTGCAGTCCGACTTCGCATTGTTTTTTGTCTTTCAATTCCTGATTCGGCTTATCTGCGGATCATATCATTTTCTTTCGTATTTCAATGGTCAAATTAACACCTCGGCTTATCTACGGGGTCGGCTTATCCGCAGTCATATACGGTATACTGCTACTACAGAGGGAATTTTTTATGTCAAAACGATCATGCGATTCAACGATCGTCATGACTCGTATTAAAAGAATCATCAATATTAATTGATAATGAATAAAATTTACTATAGCCCACGAGGATATTGGAAAGGTATAGGAGCAATACAAAAATTAGCCACTGCGGCTGAGGTATCTAAAGATGTGGCCAAGGATTGGTTAAAGAAACAAGCGATGTGGCAAATATACTTACCGGCACTGCGTTATATATACCGAGGAAGAAGTTTGATATTTTTACAATGAATGAAATTCATCAGGCTGACCTCTTGTTTCTTCCCCAAGATAAGGTAAGACGCAAAACGTATTAATACGCTTTAACCGTAGTTGATGTGGCTAGTCGATACAAAGAGGCTGAGCCATTAATCTCGAAAGATTCAACAGAAGTAGCTAATGCACGGACCACTAAAATGACCTAAGTTATTTCAAGTATGTCCTGGTCGCGAGTTT
Source organism: Haliotis rufescens (assembly GCF_023055435.1). Lineage (NCBI taxonomy): Eukaryota > Metazoa > Mollusca > Gastropoda > Lepetellida > Haliotidae > Haliotis > Haliotis rufescens. The sequence goes on from NW_025964383.1 coordinate 3,732,116, forward strand.
ATGGGATCAGTAACTAAACTGTTAACAAAGCATGATGTTGAAATCAGACGTGGTCCACCATAACAAGCTAATGTTGAAAGATTTAACCGGACATTAGCGGAACGTTTGTTTGGCTATCAGTATGGGATCGAAATGAAACTGGAATGATTAAGATCAATCAAATGGGTGACACGATTAGCAGCTGTTGTATCAGCGCTGAATAATGAAGTAAGAAGATTAATCGGGAAGAAACCATCCGTGAAATCTGTGACTTTCGAATCTTCAGCACCGAGGAGAGGCAAAGAATAAAAACTTCCGGATAGAGTAAGCGTAAGATATTTATACCAGCCCGGTGAACTTGATGGAGGCCTGCGTTGCGCAACCGATCCGATTTGGTCCCTTAAGATATATAACATTAGTCAGTTGGTTATGAAAAAAGGAGAGCCTATTCTTTATTATCTTAAAGATGGACCGGGCAGGGCATTTAAGCGAGAAGAGTTGCTCATAGTTCCCAACGATACAGTATTACCACCATAACCATAAACATAGGTAGTTATACCATCCTTATCAATCCATCTCTTTGTATCTAAGGGGGATAATAATGTCTTGTTCATTCTTAATCCATATATCCTGTGATTGACACTTCTTTAAGCGTTCATCTCGTGTTTGAATGTTCTACCATTGAATAATGCTTCTTTATACTGTTCGTGTTTGATATGCTTTTTTACCACATATTTCTTAACACCCTTAGCTTTTCTTATCTCCCCATTATCAGACTTCTTTATAGAATACATCTTAGGTCTTAATCCGACATACTCCGCAATAGGGGTCCCAGCACATTCATCCTTCATCTTACCTAATACCTTTTTATTTACTACGCTGTGCAGTGGATTATCTTTTGGGTAATCGCTCGTGTCGTACATATCTATTCTTTCTGCCATATCTTTATACACATCCTCGGTTTGTATTTCCATCAATAAAGAATCTGTGTCGGTATATAACACCTCGCACCTATCGTCGTATTGCTTCTTAAGTTCGTTAAAGTCATACATTAAGTGTTTTGACAAGTCAAGAATACTTATACCAACATACACTGGTCTGTTGAATTTATATTTCTTTTCTGCATATGTAGGATGGCTAAGTCGATAGCAACGCGGCTAAGTCGTTATCAAATATCTTACTTCTGTTAAAAGCCGGACTGGCTATAAGTTTCCTGAGTCTTTCTTTCTCATTAGATCTGACCAATTTAACATCAACACGCTTCTTTAGATTCTCCATAGTTTAACCAAATACTGAGTTATTCATGAGCTTATAAAAGTTCTTTTTGAAATCGCTGGTAGCCATCTTTCTTAAATCTGTGTTCAGCCTTATAAAGGGTTCCATCCAAGGGCTTTGATCAAACTTTAGAACTCTGTGTATTTTCTTTAGTTTCATGCCTAACGATAGATATAAATGGAGATTTCTGTAGTGAACTATATATTTTGTCTTATCCATCAAATTTGGTACCAGTTTTTCTACGTTAGCTATCCTAGTATTACCCATCAAGGAGTGTTGATATTCCGACATCCAATCTTTATTCACCATTATTCTTTCGGAAGCTAGCACATAACTGTTATGGTCTTTGTGTAACGAATTTGGATATTCCAAGTCAACTTCTAGTATGTATCCTTTATAGGAATCACATCGACCCACTCAAAACCGCCCTAGGGCAAAGGTTGACTCATAGCCCATCCGTACAAATTGTTGGCGTCGAGATATAATATATGCGTATCGGGTTTACTCGAATCATATCCTTCCACTAATTTATTATTAGCCTTAGAAAACCTTTTCGCCGCCATCGATATACCACCTCTTAATCCTTTTTCAATAAACACGTGCATATCGTAAGCAGTGAGTAATTTTAGTTCTACGCCGGTCTTCTTCAACAATGCATCCCACGACAGTCCGGGACTGGAATAGTACCATGCCGGGTCCAAGCCGTATTGTTTTAAACATGTCTTTCTAAATATCTCGAATATATCGGCGAGTAACAGTACATCGGTTTTTAAGTACAGATCGTGATAATCACCTAAATTCTTACAACCTAATTTATCCCACACCGTCAGAGCGCGTTCATAATCGGCATCGGTTATTTGAGATTCTGTTAAGTTACTATAGAATGATTCAAGGGGTGGTAATTTAGTTTCGTTGAATCTTGACCAATCATTCATATATTCGTAAGGATATACACCTTTTCTCAACAACAAATGACGAGTTAACCGATCGGTATATTGATTTGTTATTGCAAAGTCATCGGGATTGTTCGCATTAGCTAAATTGTCCAGGGAAGATAACAGAAACTGTACAGAGTCTATGAATCTAAGTCCATCACTTTGCTTTATTCTAGCTTTCCCATCCTTGTCCGTATAATGTATAGTTTTAGTCAACGAGAATGATATGTATTTTTCCATATTATTAGGAATGCACGTTAAGTTGCCGTCGGTCTTTGAGATAGCTTGCATGATGAGATGTGAATCATATCCTCTAAGGTTGTTAAACACAACGGGGATGGGTATTGTTTCAGAATTCATTTTTTTGTTTCAAGTTACACTCATTATGCACGGCTCCCCGATAATTACCCGTGACGTGACAATGATCTCTTACGGAATCCCCATTGAGTGGTTTATTACAAACATGACAAATCGTCGACTTCTTATAGGTCCTCCAATCATCTCTCGTCATACATATGGGTTTCTTACGCGATAAATTTTCCCTGATTATTCTCTCTTCATTTTGTAGATATTCTAGGAACTTTCCCGCTGCATCGGGACCTCTGTAAATCATGGGCAGGTTTGTTTTCCCATCATACCTTACAACTATATATCCAAACTCACAAGGAATATGTTCTTTAGTTTTGTACGTAAAACTATCTTGATTGCTTCGGTCGGTATTTTCTATAGGTTTGATAAGTGCTTCAAAGTCAGCGTAAATTACATACGGTACTGGCATTTGATTACAATAGTGTTCCAATTTTAGTATATTTTTTCCCTCTTTAGGCATATCAATCCTGATAGCAGTCTGTCCAACACCTCTGCAGTCTTCTTTATGCGCTTCTAATAGATCTTGTCTGCTGTACCCATGTAAGCATCTTTCAATTTTTTTATTCCTTGGTTTACGGATGCGCCGCTCTTTCAAAGTCCAAATGTTAAAAAATAATTAAAAAATGAAAATTACCCTTTTTTTTATTACCGCCGATCTTTTCGACAAAAAGTTCAAACAAAAAAAAGATTTCATTACCTCGTCGAGCGTAAAGCAAAGGGAAGTCACTCTGATATTTCTTGCTGGGATCCTTCTCTAATACCATCAAAGCTTGTCAACGCAAAGCGCAGTGGTGACCAGTTTAACTATTTCAACACTGTTGGCCGTTCAAAGCCACAAGTCACACCGCACGGTAGACCGTCCAAGCCACGTCAAAATAGTTTATAATTATATTAACCTACTTGTCATATCATTCATTTATTAAATCTATCACATTTCACAATGTCTGAAATACGTATTCCATTTGATTTTATCATTTTTTTATCTATAGATTAAAAATATATTCACTTGACACTATTTCCCGCAATGTTATTGAAAATAAAATTCTCGGACACACTTCGACAACAGGTCCTCATCGAACATGTCAAATAGCAAAATAAAGACGTTTCACGCGCTGAAACGTCTTTATTTACAAGTTAATAAAATCATCAAAAATATATCTATAAAAGTTGCCAAACTGACATCTTAGTTATTATTTCCAACTTTTCATGCGATCGCATATCGTAAGTCAAATGACATCTCGGCTTTCCTCGCCTCGATTTCTCGGCTCGGACACGATGTCTTAATGCCAAAATATATGCATAAGAAATCTTTGTCACAGCTCGAAACCTAGCTCTATGCATCCATAAAGTTCCATATTTTTAATATAGATCGCGATTTCATGCTAAAACGTTCAGAAGAACATGATTTAACCCAAACCTTTCGCCAAAGTCTGAAAATTATCGTTGCTGTAATTTGATTGGCTGCCTTAGGTCACGTGCTTAAATTTGACCAATCACGAACCTTGTAGCAGATTTTGTCGACGAAACAATATAAGTTTTTTTAATGTATACTGACATGGCAGGACGTATGTGTTATTCATACGAAGCTTTGAAAACCGAGGTATTTCCTCATGTTAGTGAGCGGACAGCCACTATCATCGGGAAATGGGTGATGACAGATATTATTTGTAATTCTTTTTAAAATAATGTTCCAACAACGTAAACAATGAAAATTAAAAAGAAATAGGTAAGTGGATTTTATGAATTCTTATATTTGCCGAAAAAATCGTTAGATTTGCGCTTAATTTGGACGTTATGACTGTTTTAGCTTACATTATTATTTATTTAAAACGAACTTTATTTAGTTGTTCATGAATTATTTAAATAATGAAATACACATAACTTTCATATTTATAAACAATAGGATTAATTAGACCTTTCAAATAGTGTATGGCCAAACATGTAGTAGCAAAGATGTTAATTTCAGCAGATAATTCCTTGATAAATGTTGGTTTCATCTATCACACAACAGTCTCTGGGAACTTGGTGTCACAGCAGTAATCTAATGGTTGGCTGGTGTTGAAAGAGTTAAATGTTGCCCATGCTGCCAAAATAGCAGCGTCTTTCATGCATTTCCACCAATGACATGAATATTGTTATGTTGCCATCCTTGCATAAGCTGAGTGCCAGGGATATAATAAAATGTTCTTGAAAAATTGAGTTATTTTTACTTTTATTACGCCAGGATATTTTTTTTCATACCTACCTAACTTTTTAGGACAAAATTCAGGTAAAAAAAATGTGAGAGGCTTTTTTTTTTCTTTTTTTTTTTAATTGGCCTGCCTCACTTTTGAAATGAGTTTGAAATCCGTAAACCAAGAAATAAAAAAAGTGTCGCCTTATAGCTAAGTGATTTTGCTTTTCCGCCTTATCAATTTGTGAGATTGGTGTAGGTTCGTCTATACCATCAAGGTTTAGTCTGTCGTTTTGGGGATAGCTAGAAGGTCTATTTGCAATTTTAGAATCTGCGGAGAACAATGCAGATCTTATCATCATTCTGAAACAGTCATCGCCTTTATTTTTTACATTAATTATGGCTTTTTTCTTTTTGTAATACGAGGGTAAATCTATATAAGATCCACCTTTGAAAGGCATATAATTTGCTATATCTAAATATAAACTATCAATTTTATCCACACCCCAACCCGAACCTCTATTAGTCCACTGACCAGTATTCTAAAGTTTCTTGAATCCTCTGAATTGATGTATCTAATGATGTGCTTATAGTATCGGATTCGGTTATAACTTCTTGATTGCTCTGGAAATAAGGTTCAGTATATTCAGTGCTATCATCTCTGTTACTTTTACTCAATTACATTTTAACCGTCAGCTGGTATTTTATACTATTTAAATCATCTAACTCCTCGTTAATTTTGCTCGATACGATGGGCTTAACATCATTAACTCTGTCAACACCGCAGGCCGGTATACCGGCCAAGAAGCATTGAGTCCCCAGACATCGTAGGCCGGTATACCGGCCAAGCCGTAGTCACGTCAAAATAGTATATATTTTTTGGGACCTACCTGTAATATCATTCATTTATTAAAGCTATCACATTTCACAATGTCTGAAATATGAATGCCATTTCACTTCATCATTTTTCATCGATAAATTAAAAAATTATTCACTATTTACCGCGATGTTATTGAAAATAAAATTAGCGGACACAATTTTCAACAATGAGTCCACATCGAACATGTCAAAGAGCAAAATAAGGATGTTTTAAACAAATCTTTAAATATTTTATACAAAGTAATAAATAAAATCAACAAAAATATATCTAAAAGTAATCAATCTTCCATCTATGTTATTATTTCCATATTTTTGTGCGATCGCGTGGAATGTAAGTAAAATTACATCTCGGCTTTTGTCGCCTTGAATTCTCGGCTCAGACACGATGTTTAATGCAAAAATATATGCATGAAAAATCTTTGTCACAGCTCGTAACCTAGCACGATACATTCACGAAGTTCCATATTTTTAATATATATCGTGATTTCCTGCTTAAAACGTTCAGAATAACACGATTTAACAAAAATCTTTCGTCAACTTCTGAAAATTATCAAACACAAACTTGGTATCACAGCTGTAATTTGATTGGCTGCCTTGGGTCACGTGCTCAAATTTGACCAATCACGAACCTTGTAGCAGATTTCAACAAGAAAGCGTCATTAGAAACCAATTTTAATCCAATGAAATCGCTTGTTATAACTACAGGGCAAAAAAACAGACGAACGTGTTATTCATTCGAAAACTGGGGTATTTCTTCATATTACTGAGCGGACAGCCGCTGTTATGGGGAAATGGGTGATGACAGATACTATTTATAATTCTTTTTAAAATGATTTTCCAATTACGTAAACAATGAAAATAAAACAGAAATAGGTAAGTGGATTTTATGAAATCTTAAATTTGCCGAAAATCGTCAAGTTTTCGCTTCCTTGGTCCTTAATCTGGATGTTAACAACGTGTTAGCTTACATTTTTTATTTACAACGAAATTAACTTACGTTGTAAAAGCATTATTTTAAACAATGTGAAAAACATAACTTTCATATTTATAAACCATAGGATCAGACCTTTCAAATGGTGTATAACATGTAGTAGCAAATCTATTTTACAAGCAGATATTTTCTTTGACAAATGTTGGCTTCATCTATCACACAAGAGTCTCTGGGAACTCAGTGTCCCAGCAGTAAACATTTCTGGTTGACTGGTGTTGAAAGAGTTACCATCCATGTTGGTATTAATATCCATCTTCCAACCTCTTAGATAGCTGTAGGTACAAGTTTTAACTCATTATTATCAACAACAGTGGGTTTATCAACATCGCCAACTGATTTATTATTATCTAGTAAAGCGATCAATTCAGCTTTTCTCATTCGAGAATAACCATGTAGACCATGTTGTTTTGCCAAAGCCTTCAAGTCTCTGACAAAAACCATTGTGATTTAATGGTATATACAAAATGAGCCAAATGTCTAAATGGTTATATTTCCATATCTAAATACGTATTCTCCCCAAACTATTCCCCTCGTTAATGTAATTTCTTTTCCTAGCGTAAATAATCTGCTTCCTAACCCTATCAGCGCCGACACATACAGAACATAAGTTTTATATCCTTGCCTGATGTAATAAGAATGGGTACCACAGTAAACACCCACACACCGTCGGTTACATTGAATTGGTTTCCCCATGAGTGTATATATGCACAGATTCATGGTTATACACCTGTCATATCATTTGTCTAAAAGGCAAATCACATCTCCACTGGTGAGTCATAGTTGTCATCGCTATTTATAGATTAGCTGAAAATAGGCAACAGTCAGCGCTATTTATAGCTGAGTAGTCAGTTGTCAGGGTTATTATTAATGGTTGATACGCAATAGAACATAGCTAAAAATAGCCACGGTGGACAATCCCAAAACTATAAACGCTATCTCGCGGTCTTTCTGAGCCTCTGACGGTGTATAAAACTGAGAGATTGTTGGTCTCGGTATTGTATCAAGTTTCTTTCCATAAACAAGGAAGTATTCGTGCATGGCAGATTCAACATCCTTAAACATTTGAATTGAATGCCCCTCTTTACGCAGTTCATCATTAATAAAATCTAATCTCTCCATTCTGCGCCTGGCCCATTGTGACTGGGCTGTTTCGAGCTGTTCTAATGCTTTATTATGTCTTACGCTCCTCTCCTCTCATACTAGAAAATAACCATTAAAATCTAGCTTGGGTGGTGTGGCTTTAGTAATCATTTTAGCCATACGGGCATAGCCAATGGCCAAGCCGCTGACCACCGCTGAATGATACGTTGCATTTACCAACATTTTACCGTCTGTAACTGGAGTAGTCATGCTTTTATAACACTATGTGAGGGTTTAACTCTAATTGAACTCGTTGTTGTGATCGTGCAATCGATGGTGATGTTTTCTCTTCTCCGGTCTTATAAAACAACCATACCACCGCTATAGCAACAACCCCCAGTGTATAGGGAGCCCAAGTTCTAATCGGACGACTATGTTAAATATTGTGTATTAGTTTTGCCTTCCTCGCTAGCGCACCCTTCCTACCAGCTGCGACTTTTCGAGGATTCTTAGTCACTCTGGCTTGTTGTGCAATCGCTGGTATTTCCTCATTCATTTGTGGTGTTTCCTTGTTCACATGTTGTGATTGTGTTTCCACAATCTGTTGTGCAGTCGGGGTTTGTACTTCCTCGTTCACTTGTGGTGTCACTTGAGTCTCCATTATTAGTAAGTGGGCACATATGTTTAAATTGACAATACCTAGCCGTTATTAAAGCGGTGGTCACTGGCGCTAAGAACATTCCGTATCTATGATAAAACTCACAGCTTACTGCACTTATAGCGTGTTCGATGAATGGGTCTTTCTCGAGAGATTCACATAAATACGGGCGATGTTCTGCCGGGATAGGAAGAAACGTACTAGTTACGACTGTGTATAGTTGTAACATAACCGAACCTATTGTTTTAGTCATGGTAGCTCCCAGTCTAGACTCGTAACGAGCGTACAAGTTTTTAATTTCTTCATCGGTCATGTTATCAATTTTTTCAGTGGTATAATTTTCCCCAAAATATTGGGAACATTTTCTACCGGCTACCAAAGCCACGAATCTTTCTCTATGTTTATCTGTATGTTGATCTACATGTTGATCCGCATTCCATAATGTAATACCTTAGAAGGAGATATTTAAGCTTAACATAATAAAATATGACATATCCAATACAGCCCGAAATAATTATCTGTTGCGAAAGAATGAGGATTTCGAACCACATTATTACATAATAACCGCTAATGTTCAATTTATCGTATTTTTGCTATATTTTTGCTACATTTGCTATTTTTGCTACATTTTTGCTATATTTGCTTAGCAGTTCCTATATTTTGCTAAGCAATTGCATAAGCAGCTGGTTGATCGGTTTTTAATACGAGTTTACCATGCTTCGTTTCCGCTAACAGTTTTCTGACTTTATCTCACTCGAGCTTGGTAGAAATAACATCATTTTCATGCAGACATTCCTCAAATGAATCTCGGTCTTTGCAATGAAACAGGGGCTACCCATTTGGTCTGCTCTCTGAGATCTTTCAGGACAGTGTTGCATTTTTTAGTAAGTACCCAAACGCTATGCTGAGTGTGTCGACCGGAGAATGCTTAATATGAGAGCATATCTTTCTTTTTGGTAAGTTCTTTACTCTCACTGCAGTCGTCTATTGTGAAAAGGGTTGATTCTACATTGATGACGATCAATTGGGATTGTTGGATGTTGTTTTACAAATAGGAACGCTATGGTTTCATAGGGATAGAGAAAATAAAATAAAACTGAGATCAGATCTAGAAATCTGAGAGTTTACTTGGATATTTGTTTTATAAAGGACCCTCAGGCTTCACACTTAAGGTGATGACACTACTGATGATGTGGAACCCATTGACGACATGCATTCCGGATATCTGTCTCTGGGGTATTAACTTCAGATATATGGGATGACTTAACGTACGAACAGACATGGTATCATACATTCACTACTGAATTGCCCAAGATCTCTAACTATCAGATTCTGCTTAGAGATACTTGTCTTCAGGCGAATCATACATCCTCTGATGAGAATATGAGGGCTATACTGAATTTTACTTATCGCATACATGACGACACTTTCGAAGACATGTTAGAAGGGGTTACTTTGATCAGAAATATTATTCTTCAAGGTCAAATTGTTGGTTCTCAAGACTCACTCCAAGAGAGCTTTACTACCTTTTACTGGTGAATTCTCACATAATTTATTTGGTACCGCCGTGATAGTGATGTGAACATAATACGACAACATATCAATATCTTATCAAATAGAATGAGAGCTGAAGAAGCAGCTTCTAACGTGTCACAAGATTATATGGGAACGTACAATATCCCATAGTTGTTTATGAATTGTGTAGACCTTCTGCACCACTACCTTGCACCACAGCTACTCAAACAGCTGCTGTTGGGGATGTAAAATTAATTTATCCGTCAGTTCCGCTGAGACCAGAGAGCATTGAAATGTCACAGTTTTAGAAATCTAAGTGATCTCAGACATACTAGTGTCCTCTTGTATTAATGTTGATGTTATACTGTATTCAAGATGTTACTTTTACTACATGTTTAATGCTTTTGTGCTTACCTATATGCATTTATTTATAATATATATGAATGAGTACACCTACCATATGAGAAAAACATATGTTAAATTTCATGGGAGAAAATCTATCCGTTATATGTTAACAGGATGTTGTATATGGTGCATTGTATTGCACCTCAGGAGTTGATAGATTGCATGTGCGATCACTGCCCAATCAGACATTTGACAATATTCTATGTAGGTGCATGTCCATTGACCTTACGATAAGTTGATGTTGTTTTGATGTTGAAAAAAACAACTATTGTGATTGTTTAGTCAGGTGAGATGTTGTTTGTTTACTGTGTATAGATGCTGAAGCTAAATTTCAACATTTACTTGAGAAATTATAAGAACAAACTGTTGTAATGTTAAGTTAAAGAGGACTTCATGGAGTGTAATGCATGAATTTAAAGTAATTTCCTATTTGATTTACAAATGACTGAATTTTGGACCATTAACTCTTTTGGACATCAGAGTCAAAGTTTTCACTGTCATACATGTAGGAATGAGCAACTTCATTCTATAAGATGATGGAGAGAATCATTTCTAAATAAACTTCCACATGTAATAGGACATTTTTGATCATTTGATATGGAGAACTTTTCCCATTGGATCGAGACCATAAGAGTCAGAGTAAGTTGAATATGTTCTAGAACATACGGACATGGAACATGTTGATGATACAGAATAGTAAGACTATATATTGGATACGTAGAACTCTGAAACTGATCATCAGTTGGTTATTGGTGTTGTGATACTATTGTGATTTTTGCCTGAAGGAAAATGCTCATATGTCTTTAAATATAAGATCAAAATGTTAAGAAAATGTTTTTATTACCAATCTGCATCTACTGAAAAAGTGTAAATTTTACAAAGAAGAATTGTTTAATAATGCCTTTATAAGTCTTGGCATGTTATTATTCTCAGATAGGTACAACCCAAGACAGATCCTATCTGAGACATTACCTTGTAAAAATTTCATTGTATTGATTCTTCTGGTCCTCAGATACATACACACACAAGTTGTTACATATTGATATTGTACTATTGTATTTACATCTTATATTTTATCATCATTGGTCAATCGCATGGGACATGCTCTACAACGGGAAGGGCATGTATAACCAGGGTTTGGAAAAAGGTTTTTTTAATATTTACTTAAAATATAGTTTACTAAATTAAGCTTTTGGGTAAAAATATGGATGCATATGAGAGAAGTGACCATACAGGGTCAGGGCATAACCCCCAGGGCAAATGATTATGGATTTTGCTTTTATTAGTCATTAGTGTGAGATTAGTAGAATATGGTCTTGCAATAGAAACGTCAGAAGAGAGATAGATGGATGGAACAAAATTGTTAGATTAGTGGTGATCAAATATTTATGAATACTACTGCTTGACTGGTATGTCTAAATAACAGGATTAAGTATCTTTTCGGCGCCTTCCAGTCTGGCAGAAGTAGTTGAGGGTATTTGATTATATGAGTATGTCCAAGTTGACCAATGACTTAAAGAGGTAATCAAATTGGTTAGACCGAAGGGCTTTATGGTAAAACTAATTACTATGGAAATTGGGGAATGACCATTATGACTCATTTCTCATGATGTCAATTGTGATTTTGGAGGGAGGAGCTAAAATTATCATCGATAGTATTTTGTTAGTTGTCCGAGAGTGGTGCGGGGAGTCAGGAGCATACGGCTGAACAGAACAGTTCTCTGTAGTTTTTGGGATCCCGGGTCAGAAAAGAAGTAGAGTAATACGACAACAGAAAAACCATCAGGCCTTTCAAAGCTGAGGACCATGTGTGCATATTTATGATTAATTCTATCATGAATAAAAAGGACTGGAGCAAACCATCTGACTTGTGATTTTGAGAGAGCTACATCATCCCTAGAACCATGGAGTAGTTGATAAGCACAAGTGACCATAGGTAGAAGGGTAAAGTACCCGGAACCTAAGGTTACATATTACCCAATCTCTTGATAGGTATGTTTTATTAACGCTTATAGTCGGGCACAGAATAATAATATGGTCAAAAACATTCCGATAATGACTTTGTAAAATATCTAGAATAAAAGCTGTTTTTCCGCAACCAGTTTGCCTGCAGATGATAGCGCAGTGCGGTTCTTTAGGTAAAAGATTATTAATAGATTACTTGCACGAATCTTCCATTCTGTATATTAAGTTGTGCATCCATAATCATGTACAAATATATGTTTAATTTACCAGCCACTTCCTGGTGCTTCGTTATCTGTATAGTAACACCCTCACTGGCATTTTCTATTATCTGCCCACTGCCGTGTAGATGGTCGTCGTCTGTGGTTCGCATGTCGAGCCATAGCGCATACTTCGTGGTAAGGAATTCAGCCATCAATACATCCCCGAGAGACAGATCTAACTTAACTTCTGGGCTTCGTTTTATAGAAGGGATTATTTTAATCTCATCCCACTGTTGATATGCTCGCATGCCTTGACTATATAGTTGATAAGGCACGCCCTCAATAGTCAATTTTACTTTTGTAATCTTGGGATTGTAGAACTTCTCGGTATATCTTGCAAATTTTTCAGAGGGGTCCTTGACAACATTAAAATACCCTTTAACGATCTCGCTGGGACGTTTAGATTGATATTCCACGTCATATCTCTTTTTTTCCTGGTGATCTTTCGGTGTCGAAGCACGCGATCGTACAAAATGCCTAAACTTCCGGTATACTGGTTACGAATTTGTCTGGCTAATTCACGATCTGTTATCATATCATACTTCAGTGAGATATTGTCAGTAGAATAGCTAGTACCATCTTCAGCAGCTTTGATTACTCTGCCGTAGTCATTAAAAGTGAGTTTGTATTCTAACCTATCGCCTAGGGATGCTTGATAGAAGGGCATGTGACTATCTAGTAATTCAAAGTCAAGCGGAATATAGAATCGGTTACCTAATTCATCAGCAACAGCAACATCTCCTACGACGGTATTATCACCACTATCAGCACCCACACGCAGTCTCAATGCATTCCGATTACAAATACCTTGGTACTGTAAGTTTTCCCGTTCTTTAGCCGTTCTCCAGAGATCCATGTAACAGAAATATACATTGCTGTCGTCAATACTCAACACTTCATTACCACTAATTTTAATCGCGATTTTCTTAACGATAGCACGACCTATGTTCTGAAGGAGCTCTCTGCTAGCGTCAGTAGAATTCGAACTAATTGTAAATGATAGTCGGGGAGTTCCCGGAACTAACACATCGTGTGCAACAAGATTAGGAAAGCGAACCAGAAGTGTTTGATTCTGATCAATGGTACTCAGATTATTAGTTATAGTTACAGACTGACGAATTGCTTTGACCCCTAATGGATCCCAAAGTCTACGTTGTGGGTTTAACTTGCATCCGTATTGCGAAGACATTGTTTATATTGAAATTATGTAACCTTATGTTTAATATAAATATGGATGATTTTAATCTAGATAACTTTGTTATACGAGTACAATCAAAGACAGTACTGACGCAACCAGCTTTATGAATCTTAACGATGAACATTTGCAATCAACCGTTAATGATTATAACGATGCCTTAAAAGAAAGCCCAATAGGTCGTGACTATTCAAAGTTTACGATAGATAGTAAAGGAATATTGCGACTGTGTGGCTCTCCGGATATTGATCTTATGAATTCTCGTACTCATAAGACCCTAGCCTTGTCTACGATAGCCAGTAAACATGGCATCAACACTGTTCGTAATGAACTAGGTTTTGTGGACTACTCACGAGAAAAACTTTTTACGAAGACTACTAAGGCTCTTCAGACTGTGCGTGCTGAACTCGGTGCCATAGATAAAGATAATTTGGAAGAAAGCTCGAAGCCGGCCTCGGACAAACTCGGAGAAATCTTGGATACCTACTCTGATAATTCCACGTTACAGGTACATGTATCACCATACTCGGAGTTCAGTATTAGGGAATTACGAGGTCTTTGACTCTCGTGTTAACCGGTGGTGGTGGTAGAAGAGGTGGCACACTAGTGATAAAATGGTGTAAAAAAGTGGATAAAAAAGCATTTAAAAGCATTAGGAGAAGCACTGGGAAAGCTCGCTGGGAAAGCCGCGTCTGCACTTCCAGGTATAATAGGGAGTATTGTTTCCTGGCTCTTGAATTCATTAGCTAAGACCGCCACTTGGCTTAGTCAAAACTTGTGGGCACTGATTGTAGCAATTGCCGGGCTGTTGTACTTATCCGTTAAAGATTATTTATCCAAATCAGTTCATTAAGAACTATTTAACCAAATCATGAATAAACCAGCCATGACTCCACCTACTATAAGCGCTGTTTTTTCATCGATATGTGATTGATTTTTAGTGGCGATATGTGGCGGTACTTGTGACTGAGCATCAGTAGATGGCTGTTGTGATGACTGTGGCTTGACTATTCCCGTTTCACCTGTGTTTGTTTGCGTTATTAATTCGGTATTAATATCTGAATTTATACCTGTTTTTTGTTGATCGGAAGCAATAACAATTTTATTATTATAACCGATCATTTGACTGATCTTAAGTTCCATATTACTCAGGGACATGTATAGTCCCGGCGCATAAACGTAGTCTACTTTGGATTGAGCGTACTGTAATACATCTTGATAACGCTTTATAGAAGATTGTATGTCAACTGGTGAATTAATAGCATAATCTACGTTTGCGACAAACTGTTTTTGTGCATCGAGCGCCGTCCCAGAACCAATTATTCCCGTTCGTGTTTGTGATTGTGCACCAAGAATTGCCCATACATAAGTTCTTATTGATTCATTAACTCTTACAACTCCTGGGTTAGTAAAATTATTTTCTGTTTTATCATTAAGAAATTCATTCCAAGCGTTTGCGGTATCGTTCAGTTGTACAAATTTTGTTACAGTATAAATTAAACCATGCTTAAAACTCATAATATCACTTCTCCAATTGTTATTCGAAAGTCCCCACTCTTTATACCAATGATGGGTTTTTAGAAAAAAATCATACATTCTTATGTAAAGTTTGCTCGTATGCAACAACTTAAACGCATTAAATGGACCTTTGTTAACTTCTTTAAATAAATCATCGCTTTCTTCTTTGACGGTTATTTTCCCTGTGTAAGGAACGCCTAAATCATGGTTAGTTCCTTTAATACGCCAATCTTTACTGGATCAATATAAATGATGCGAAAAGAAATAATTGGTTAAGAATGGGTGAAAAAATAAATAATATTAAACCTGATGGGTATTACAGCGTATGCTCACTCAATGATGAAATTTTTAAGCCTAGGGGAGCTAGTCTCACACAAATGAGTCAAATGGGATGCTGAAATTAAGAGCTGGAGAAAATGGTATATTTCTTGGATGGGGCATAGCAGATACAATTGGATTTGAAGCCGAACTAGTAAAAAGATTAATATCAATCAACACAACATTGCATGGAATTAAATTACCCGATTTAGTTCCCTATAAAGAGTTGTGAATCCATCTTGATCAAATAAGTACGACGGATAATATTCAACTCAAAAGTCCTTCAACTCTGCTGAGAGCTATTCCAGTCAAAGATGAGTAATACAATAGCAGTAGAACGGAATCTTTCTCAACATTACAATATAAAGAATTAAAGCGGGGTATCATTTCAGACCTCAAAATTTCTGTATTAGATTTAAAACATCAACCTGTACATATAGGATACTTGAGTGTAACACTCCATATTATAAATAATGGTTGATTCATCAGGCCCTGGAACGCATAACCTTAGACAATGTAATACAATTGCGCTTTCCGATCTCGGAGACACAGAAGGATTTGGTAAACCCGTTGTCGATGGCAAGTTATACGCTTTACACTTACAAGATAATGTATACAAGCGGAAAGAAGTTACATTCACAGGTAATCTAGGAGATTTAAGCGATGTCGACGTTAGTAGACTCAATAAAAACACTTCATACAATCTTAGTCGCAACAATGATAATAAATGGACTATGATCGAAGAAAAAATCGAGTGGCTACTGAATATCGTCATTACCCCACCGTATGTGATGTTGGGTAAGGCACATAATTTAACAAAGATAATAAATATTGGGATTGTACTCGGGGCTTATATCCCATCAAAACGAAAAAGTGTTTTTGTCACCCACCTGCCAGAAAACCCAGGTCATATGTTATTTAGTCGTCCAGCAGTAAAAAATGTTAGTTTAGATTTGGTTACTAGAATTCAATGATATAAAATGGAACTTGAGTGCAATACATATTCCTTCTACGCTTATTATTGAAGTGTTGTTTGTCGATGCATTAGAAGAAGCCTTCGAGATATTACCAGGTCTATCAATTAGATTGGCTCAAGCAACACAAGATATTTATGCCGTATAATATACATTTAATAAGGTTGATGTATACTCTCAAAACATTGAAGCAAGACCAATTAAAGACTATTATATGATATAAAAATATATATACTATCATCTATGGGTTATATCCGCTGCTCGATGAAGCATCTGAAATGATGGATACTGTTGATGGATTTCGATTACATCAAATAAGTGACATAAAACATCGAATAGAGAAGGAGAGGAAGTTGAGACTTGGATTGTATAAAAAGTATTGCATAGCTGTGAATGCTCTCGACGGAGTTGACACTGCACTTGTAACAGCTGGCATGGGACTCGGTGTAGCCGGTGTTGGTTTATTAGGGCTCCAAGCCGAAAGGCTGTAGAGCCCTATTGTAATCGTTCGATTTATTATTATTATTATTTATTATTATTTATTATTCCGCCGATTTTTGTACCTGCCCTAGCAAAATAACCACTAGCTCGATTTTGTTCAACATGTGTGTGTGTTTGTAGACCGTTGGGTACTAGTGCCCGCCAGAAAGCCAAGGCCGTAGGCCCAAAGGCCAAGGGCAGATAACTGAAAAACAAGTATTTTTTTACGATATATTTTGCCCTGTTGCTCAACAACCGTTTGTCTGTTTACTTTCAAACCTTGCATGTATCTACTGCTTCAGTTGCTTGATAATTTTTGTTCTTTGACTTTGGTCATTGGTCACGTGGTTTGGCAGCCATATTGGATTCAAGGTTTTCACAGGGTTTTTTGGGCACCTGTCTTCAAACACTATCTTCTCTGAATCCACTTCAAGAAATGATTTCAAACTTTCTGAGAATTGTCTCCATACAGAACACAACAAATTAGCATAGCCGTTTTTCGATTTCTTTTTTAGTTGCAGCCATATTGGATTTTGATTTTGATAATTTTTTTCAACCAAGTACAAATACTGAAGGAAGCGCCTCATAAATCTACTATAAACCCCCATTCACTGGCTTTGCAGATACCCTGGTGTTCTCCACAGCCTTGTTCAATATTATGTGTACTACCCTTGACGACCAGAGTTAGAATTGGCCTTTTTCAACCGATGCTTGAATGCTTGATGGTCGAAGTCAAACATGGGTTAAGAACACACTGGGACACATGTGGTGATGTCTCACAAGCGGTTCATTACATTTGACGGCGTTGGTACAACCAAACCATTTGGGGATTCGAACATGGTCGAAGTCAAACATGGGTGAAGAACACCCTGAGACACGTGTGGTGATGTCTCACAAGCGGTTTATTACATTTGATGGCGTTGGTACAAGCAAACCCTTTGCGGATTCGAACAAGGTCGAAGTCAAACATGGGTTAAGAACACACTGGGACACGTTTGGTGATGTCTCACATGCGGTTCATTACATTTGATGGCGTTGGTACAAGCAAACCATTTGCGGATTCGAACATGGTCGAAGTCAAACATGGGTTAAAAACACACTGGGGCACGTGTGGTGATGTCTCACAAACGGTTCATTACATTTGATGGGGTTGGTACAAGCAAACCATATGCGGATTCGAACATGGTCGAAGTCAAAGATGGGTGAAGAACACCCTGAGACACGTGTGGTGATGTCTCACAAGCGGTTTATTACATTTGATGGCGTTGGTACAAGCAAACCCTTTGCGGATTCGAACATGGTCGAAGTCAAACATGGGTTAAGAACACACTGGGACACATGTGGTGATGTCTTGCAAGTGGTTCCTTACATTTGATGGCGTTGGTACAAACAAACCATTTGAGGATTCGAACATGGTCGAAGTTGGAAATTAGTTAAAACATCCTGGGCGACCCAGGTCAATTTAGTAGTGGTGATGTCTCACAAGAGGTTCTTGACATTTGACGGCGTTGGTACAGGTAAACCCTTTGAGGATTCGAATATATGAACGAGGTGGGAAACAGGTTTAGCACTTTATCTCAGCAATGCGACAGGAACCCGGGGCCCCGACGAACGCAGAACGCTAATCCGTTTGACTGGAGCCCAACTGACAAAGAAGTTTGTACCAGAGCTAGAAAAATAACCACTGGCTCGATACGGCCGTATTGAATTTTGATTTTGATAATTTTTTTCAACGAAATTTTGCTTTAAATATCATATCTTGTAAGGTTCTCCACAGAAACTATTGCAAGTTTACATGAAGTTAGTGTGCCATATGCATCTCATTTATTGTTATTGGTTGTATGCTAAAAGTAACACCGCTTGGTGGTAATATTTGATTTATATTTGGGTCACCCCTGGAACACGCCAATTTCGTAGCGGCGATTTCCGGTGACTATCTTTTGACAGAGTTGGCACAAGCAAACCTTTTATGGATTCGAACATGTTCAAGGTCGGAAATGGTTTTAGAACAGACCTGGACACCCTGACACACGCCATTTTCCATGTGACAATACCCTGCAAGTGGTGCCTACATTTGACGGATTTGGTTCAAGGAAACCCTTTGAGGATTCGAACATGGACGTTTGGGCACAGTGTTACTTGGAGCCCGCCATTGCTGCTTGCAGCTTTAATTATTATTTATTAGGGCTCCCTGCCATCCTGGCAAGAGCCCTATTGTAATTGTTAGATTTATTATTATTATTATTATTTATTATTTATTATTATTATTATTATTATTATTATTATTCCAGCGTTTTTTGTACCAATCGTAGCTCAAAAACTACTGCTCAGAATCTCTTGAAAATTTCCACAAAGATAGCTTAGCTACTGAAGTGATGCCCACAAAAATCTCAAGACTCTAGACTAAAAGACTAAGAGCAGACAACTCAAAACAACTTTTAAAATTGCAATTTCAACAGCTAATATCTCCACCATGAAAGCTCCAAAGACTTCCAAAATTCTTGAACAGGTGCGGAATCAGATGGCCAACAAATTCTCTACACATCCAATGTAGCGAAATTGCATCATTTGGCCTCCAGATCGGATTAAGTGTTTTGGCACTGTTTTTTACCAGATTTCTCAGTACTTGACTCCCAAAATCTCCTCAGCTCAAACTACCAGCTCAAAAGCTTCCAAACTCTCCATACTTTGGCTCCAAGTACCATACTAACAACTTCAAAGAAAATATATACGTATGTCATATGTTGACCTGATAGCTCTTGTTTTGGTGATGCCAGAGCACCAAACCGTTTGTCTGTAGCTCAATGGACAACGGAGCTACAGCTTTTTGAAAATGGCACTCCTTGGCCCCAGTCCATAAACTTGCCATATAGCACAACTCTAGACACCTGTTACTCGGGAACTACTGGTCTGATTTCGGCTAAATTTCGTGTGAATTGTTGGGATTGGCTGTTACCATGCCTAATTGCAGTCACGCAGCATATAATAGAGAAATGATACATAATCCATGTATAACAACATCTTTCAACATCTTGCTCCTAACCAGATCATTCTATAACTGGCAAACTAGGCAATCTTTAGTATTTACATGTGCAATTCGATATTGAAATGCAGTCACAAATCACAAATCCTACATACATCAAACTCTTATTTCACATGTTTTGAAAATGTCATTTAGTGGGGGGTGACAAAGGTGCTTTACGAACTCTTCAAACATTTTTTAAAGTAAAAGACACTGAAAGAAGCAGCAGTAAAATGACAAATAAGTCCCGTTCACTGCACTTCAATCGCCAGCAATACTGTGTCCTCTTTACGCTATACGCTACATTATTGTTGATAGACCAGTGGTATGGGTTTTTTATATAACAAACTAGTATGTGAGCTTTGTGTATAGTTTTCGGCTATGGGCTACAGAAATCAGTTATCAGGGTCAATGAGATACAGTGTTTATACAGCTGATGGACAACGCCATCAGAAACGGACTATAAAAATACATTAACGTTTGCGCTCGTATGTTCAACGGTTCTGCATAGAAAACAGTGTAGCTTGGTGTAATAATCGACCTCGTATGTTTTGATATGTCAAAGCTCATATCTGCATCAATTGGCGCAAATTCACAATACACATTGTCAACAGAGTTAAGCAAAGAACAGCGCATACATGGTTATTGGCCTCACAGCGTGTCAGCGTACCTCAGTCCCATGCGGCTGGGTCGGTCGGTCGGGTGCATATTGGAACGTGATCCACGTGCACGGTAATGGTATGGCGAGACAGCTATAGCGGGGTCGTCCGAGAGCCGCGTGTGGGGTGCTTCAGTCAAAACATGACCTACATCCCGCCCGAAGTGTTACCTCCTTCATAAATTCTGTTCAGACTGTGGGATTTACGGTAGGTTTGTGATTGAAAGTTTGATATCGCTGAACTCTCCGATTAATGTACTATCTTTTAAACGTACTTGTCATAATTTTCTTACTACAACAGACAGGTTCACTTCATGTTTCGACGGTAGCGATTTCTATAGTCTGTTTCTGTATGGATTTTCTTCACGCTATATGTTGTACTCTCTGCCAGCGGGAAGCACGCAGTTTCGCGCACATGCACGTATGGACGATACATCCAGATGTGTGTAAAACACATAACAGAACCAGACACCTTGTACAACATGATGTATGGAGAGCATTAATGTTTTCAGATGGATCTATATCAACATCTTATTTTCTGTTCGTTAGTGGTCCACGTGGAAGCTCATATCTGCATTGGCGCGAATTCACAATACACACTGTCAATAGAGTTAAGCAAACACAGAATTGCGGAATGCATGTTTATTGACCGCACAGCGCGTTAGCTTGACCGAGGATGGGTCAGTCGAGTGCATATTGGAGCGTGAGCCACGGTAGCGTTTTGCGAGACGCGCTAATTAAGCTCCCGGTAGATTGTGTTAAACGCACAAACACTTATTCTTTCGGCCGGCACTGATAATAGGTAAAATAGAAGATAGGAGAGCAGTATAATACTCGGCTACAGATCTTGATACTGTTGTAGTGGCGGGTAATGAAGGCTCCAGTTGCCAACGGGACGAATAGAGTTACCACCCTTAATAATGCCAAACTGGACCTGTGCCAAAATGGACTGTTTTTCTCAGTCAAAACGGACAAGTTACATGTTACATAGTTAATAAAGGCTCTATTATAATGTTACACAGTAATGCACATATCCTTCCTGATACCAGTAGTGACTTGTAAGTCAACAGGAAAAATGCCCTGTTTTAGAAGGTCCACACTTTTGAAGCTTCATGGGGCGCCAATTATGAATGACCATGACCTTGAATCATTGGTATCAAAGTAACACCACATGGTTTCTTGGAACGGATTTCCGCACTATCAAATTACCTTTTTATAATGCGAACCTGTTCATTATTGAAAATTCCATTTTGTTTCTGAGACATCCCTGATATAATGCCAACTTAAGGAAGTATTATTTACCAATATCATTATCGTTTAGAAACCAGTCCCTTTCTTTACTTACTTAAGTGTTATGATCTCTATTGCATTTACAGCTAATTTTCTTTGAAACTTTGATAACAAAAGCTTGGAAGACTGGGGTTTTCTTTGCTGATTGCTTGAATTGCTTCAACAAGAAGATGACAAGAGGTCACCGACATGTGTTGTTACTGTTAGATAATGTCCCAAGCCATCTCATCCCTTAGCACGTGTCAAATGTCAAGATCCATGTCCTGCCAATTACAATAACAAGTCACCAACACCCCTGCATGCTGGTATCTTCCATCCTGAACAGACCCAGAGCCAAAATGGGAATTTTTTTCTTGGTCAAAACGGACCGGTGAAATATCCTATTAATAATCCAGATCATATTATAGTCGTACACAGTATAGCACATATCCTTCCTCATATCTGAATGCACTTATTTAACAACAGTAGAAAATGTCTTAATGGTAAGAGATTAGGGTCATTAAACAATTACCACAAGGTATATATTATATCAGTGATGTCAAACCAACCAAATACTTTCATCAAATGTTTCTTTCCAATTACCAAGAAGAGTATATAGTCTGGTCTCCTAGTAAAATGAACAAAGAACTTAGTAAAAATGTTGAATATCACTTTGTTCAAAATAATGGTATGCGTATGAGTAAAAATAATAGAGAATATTGTCATAACAATTTAGTTTAGTCTCATCATTGTTTTTGTAATAATGGTATCATTGATTGACTCCAGGTAGTGGTGAGCTAGAGCCAATTTAACTTGATAATCATGACCATTGTTGAATTGCATCAGCGTTTTGACATAAAAAATTCCCCCTGTAGTGGTGGTATAGGTATATAAATCTGGCTCCAGTGGAGTTGCGGCAGAACCCCCATTACCTATACTACTAATTAAGTAAGCTGAGTACAGATGTTATTTGGATTAATTCCACACTTGTTAACGTACATATACGGACGCTGTGAGAAGCATCGATGAGACACAAGACTTGCAGTTAAGCTAAAACATTAACGGTATCAACTCAAAATTGGGTGCAGGAAGGTGCTTTTCTAGCAAATCGACTGATTGGTAATGTAAGTTGATTTCATATTTAAGTTATGATATGGTATCTTTGTATATTTAATATGTATGTTACACTCCCGGGAATAACAAATGGTCAGTCTATTGAACTGCTTCATACTATCGATAACTCGGATGGACAACTTGAAGTCGCTCTCTGTGCTGTAAACATATTACCCGCGGTGGACCAATATAAGTGCTGTGAGAGGTAATTATGAGATATTTATCACTGAAAACAGTGCTATTGACAAATATCTTAATATACCTGATGGGTTTTACAGCGTTTGCTCACTCAATGATGAATTTTTTAAGCCTTTGGGAGCTAGTCTCACACAAAGTGAGTCCGATGGGATACTGAGTTTAAGCGCTGGAGAAAAGGAAATACTTTTGGGATGGGGCTCAGCAGATACGCTTAGATTACCATCGATGACAATACATCCCAACAGAACATTGGGGGGATTTAAATTACCTAATTTAGTTCCGTACAAAGAGTTGTGCATCCATCTTGATCAGATCAGTACAACGGATAACATTCAACTGGAAAGTCCTTCAACTCTACTGAGAGCTATTCCAGTCAAAGATGAAAAATATAATAGAGGTAGAACGGAATCTTTCTCAACATTACAATATAAAAAATTAAAGCGGGGTATTATTTCAGACCTCAAAATTTCTGTATTAGATGTAAAACATCAACCTGTACATATAGGATACTTGAATGTAACACTCCATATTATAAATAATGGTTGATTCATCAGGCCCTGGAACACTCAGACAATGTAATACAATTGCGCTTTCCGATCTCGGAGACACAGAAGGATTCGGTAAACCCGGTACTGATGGTAAGTTATACGCTTTACACTTACAAGATAATGTATACAAGCGGAAAGAAGTTACATTCACAGGTAATCTAGGAGATTTAAGCGATGTCGACGTTAGTAGACTCAATAAAAACACTTCGCACAATCTTACTCGCAACGATGATAATAAATGGACTTTGATCGAAGAAAAAATCGAGTGGCTACTGAATATCGTCATTACCCCACCATATGATGACGGGTAAGGCACATAATTTAACTAAGATAATAAATAGTGGGGTCGTACTCGGGGCTTATATTCCATCAAAACGAAAAAGTGTGTTAGTCACCCACCTGCCAGAAACACAGGTTATATGTTATTTAGTCGTCCGGGAGTATAAAATGTTAGTTTAAATTTGGTTACTGAATTCAATGATATTAAAGATAACTTGAGTGAAGTACCTAATCTTTATACGCTTATTATTGAAGTCTTGTTTGGAGATGCACGAGAAGATGCCTTCGAAATATTACCAGGTCTATCAATTAAATGGCTAAAGAAACACCAACGTCAACGTTGCAGTATTATTCATATGGGAGTATCACACGTTGCAACCCTTGAGGGGGTCCAAATTATTAAAAGTGACAGCATTTCTCTTACTAAGATATTCATGCCGTATAATATACATTAAAAAGGTTGATGTATACTCTCAAAACATTGAAGCAAGACCAATTAAAGACTATTATATGATATAATGATATACACTATGGGTTTATATCCAGCCAGCGCTCGATGAAAAGATGGATACTGTTGATGGATTTCGATTACATCAAATAAGTGACATAAAACATCGAATAGAGAAGGAGAGGGAGTTGAGACTTGGATTGTATAAAAAGTATTGCAGAGCCGTGAATGCTCTCGACGGAGTTGACCTGCGCTTGTAACAGCTGGCATCGGACTCGGTGTAGCGGGTGTTGGTTTATTATCAACTATAATCGCCGCGCCTATCGTACTTGGCATGAAAATAACGGCTGGAGTCTCAGGACTGGCAGGAATAGCGATAAAATTCATTTCTCGTAGGTTGCAAAAGAAAGCATTAAAACATGATAATATTCGGATACTCGCCGAAGCAAAGTTGAACAGCACTGAGGATCATATTTCAACAGCAATGGCTATATATTATATCAGTGTTGTCAAACCAACCAAATACGGTCATCAATTGTTTCTTTCCAATTACCAAGAAGAGTATATAGTCTGGTCTCCTAGTAAAATGAACAAAGAACTTAGTAAAAATGTTGAATATTACTTTGTTCAAAATAATGGTATGCGTATGAGTAAAAATAATAGAGAATATTGTCATTACAATTTAGTTTAATCTCATGACGATCATAGAATTGCATCATCGTTTTGACATAAAAAATTCCCTCTGTAGTAGGTATATAAATCTGGCTCCAGTGGGGTTGCGGCAGAATCACCATTACCTATACTACTACTGTTGGTTCAAATGTATCATATAATTTAAGAAATTCAGACAATATTGTGATTCCATATACTAGAATAAAACTCTTAACGTGTTCTTTTATTCCATCAACTGTAAGGCTATGGAAAACTATTCCTGCAGCATTTTTGGCTAGGGACCAGCAGTCGTATTAACTTGGAGACGCATTAATTTCAAGATTTTCAGTACCTGGATTTTGGAGGCGTGTACAAGGGGGTCGTCTTATATGTGGGGTTGCTTTATACACAGCGATATATAGTACATTAAGTGCACTTGATAAGAAAAGGTAACAGCCATTGTGATAGCAAGCCATTATTCGTATCAAATTTATAATGTTATACATAAGCATACACATCCATTTGATTTGTAATTAAGTCGTTGAGATTAAGTATTTTCCTCTTTCACGATTTCCATAAGCTGTTAAATAAAAAAATTGACTGCAGTATTTGGGTCCTCAAACTGGAACAAACGTTTTTACGGAAGTTGTCAAATGAAAAATGTTCCAAGCATGCGCAGTTCATTATTTACAGTCGAATGAATAGGATTTGTAGGCCGCCATTTTTTCTACCGAACGCTGTATGCAGTTCAGTATATTTTCTTACACAGAGAACACAGAGGGGGTTCAAGGGTGGTATGACCCCCCTTGTCGAAATATTACAGTAAAAAACAGGGGGTAAAGGGGGGTGTAACTCCCCCTTTTTTTAAATAAATCGCACTATGGTAAGTTCATTCTGTTTATAGAACAATATATATGGTTAGGCGGACACCACAGCGGGGTTCAAGGCAGGTACAACCCCACCTTTATGACATTTTTAAAGTAATATACAGGGGGTTAAGGGGGACGGAACCCCTCTTTTCCAATGAATCAGTTCATTCCTGAACGCATGTGAATTTTCATAGGAAAATGATTATCAATAGATACTTACTCATTCAAACAAATTATTTGTGACGTTGATATCACCTTGACTGTCATATAAGTCTGTGGATCCATCTACTCTAGGCCTAATTCAACTTCTTTTTCTGCTTCTTTTTCAGTTTTTCTTAAACGATCATTTTGCTTCTAAGTTCTAATACATGTAATCACGGCTGATGAACATACAATGTAGTTCACTGAATAAAATGATCAACAGAACAACTGAAATATTTCTCTCTTGATACTGTATTGAACAAAATAATTATCATTCATCCCATACCTGTGCAAAGATGTCTTCACTACACTCCAAGTCGACTCTGTTTTATTTGTACAAGCCAGAGTTTATGAATTTACAAGTTATGAGCATAGTTGCTTTCGTAGCAACGAGTCCATATAACGAAAGTCACATGATCAGACACATGCTGTCTTACGTCATTTATGTCCCGCCCATAAACATCATGAAGTCGACACCACTATAATTTGGCTTCACTTTCTATCATAAAACTCTCAGCCCCAATAGGGGCGGAGGTTTAGACCATACTTTTCACATCCAGCTAATTTTTGGGGTCCTTTTTGCTAAAAAATGCCTTAGGATTTCGGCTTGCTAGCGAGTGTGTGCTTATATATAAGCGAAGCTGTCGAAGGCAGCAGTTTCCTTGCGGAAACCCCCAAAATGGGTACCCAAATACTGCAGATGACCAAAACAATTGTCACACAGTATTTTATTGGTGTACGCTTAAGGTGGCAATGTTTGCTTTTTTACACAGAACAAAATCTGGGACAACACTCAGCACCATCTGTATTTCCAAACAGTAGATATTTGAAATTAATTTTACACCATCGGACGGGAAATTTAATATTCTAACCTAAATCTCTGCATAAGTTTATAGTCAGCGGTCAGTCATAAGCGCACATTTCCAACAACCTGCTCATTTCAAATCTTATGAAAATGTCTGTCAGGAGAATAAGTCGGCATCCATGTAGGCTCATCCAAATTTATGTACGTCATCCAAATCTGTGTACGAGTAAGTCAAATAAAGTACGAATGGATCCAAATCTGTAACGAGTCGCTACGGGAAGTTTAGGTACGCTTCTGCCGTTTTCGGTTGGTACGAATCTCCGTGGTTCTGATCGTACGTCTGTACAAACCAACCTCGCATAATGAGTAAATAAATCAAGGTATCAAAACCGATATTAACATCCAAATATGGAGTAAGTAGATACTTTAGAAACGTTTATGCAATAATGAAATAAAGAAAATAATGCAAAATTTGCAACAGCACAGCATTGTGCATCGTCGATCGCTATTCGAACCCGAAGTTTTCTTACCTTGAATTATTTTGAGTAATTCCTTCGCTTGCTCCAGTGTAAATGTCTTAGGTCATGTCTCATTTAAGGGATCAATTTATATTCTAGCTCAGAGCATGTATTGCTCATGTCCCATAATGTTTACTGTTGCCACAGAAGTTGCTAACGAATTACAGGAAGTATTTCAACTGTAGTACCGCACTCGAATCCTTTGTAATATTTGGTTTGTGTTTTAAAAACACAAATATTTATTTCAAGCCAATTCTTACAGTTGACGATGCCGTATAATTTACATTATTATTCTCACTATATTTCAAAAAGGAAAACTCAAGTTTGTCTGATTCGCGATATATTTCATTTTGCCCGACCTTTATCGCCCTTCCTTTTCCGCTGATCCTAGGAGTGTGTTTGAGGTGAATAATGGATAGGCGAATATAATATCTTTAAATTTTGTTTCAGTCAATCGCGTCGAAGCTTACATTGAAACAAACGTTTCCTTGAAGACATATATTTTGAAACACCATATGTTCTTGAACTGATGTCTTATGTGCGAAAGGATAATTGGTGGATT
The DNA here is from genome assembly GCF_023055435.1 of Haliotis rufescens. Lineage (NCBI taxonomy): Eukaryota > Metazoa > Mollusca > Gastropoda > Lepetellida > Haliotidae > Haliotis > Haliotis rufescens. The sequence goes on from NW_025964383.1 coordinate 3,760,226, forward strand.
GTTCTAATGCTACGCAGGAATCAGAACTATTTCTGACCGAGAGTCCATCGGTTGTGAACAATAGCCCTACTACTTCACCACTTCCAAAACTCTTCATTAAATATCTTAGCTTTCTTTGTATCTGTATTATTTATGAATTGCATGACTACAATCAACTTTTATTCTCTTGTCAAACGTCATTCAAATTCAGAAAACACAACATTTGTAGGCCTAACCATAAAGTTGTACTGTAGCCCATGTCTCCCGATTTTCTCGACGACTTCTAAAATGCCAATCAAACTGTCATTCGAATGATGGAGATTGCTTGACATGTCGATGGGGTTAGAGCTTCGAATAGCCGAGAGTCAAGACCCTACATCATGGCCGAGAACACTCATAAATCCTATAAGACTAAAGTGGCCGATTACCCTCGTATTTTTCAGAGATTTAAGAAAAATATATCCTGGGGGTTTGTGACCGAAAAGTCGATATCGCTGTATACCCAGATAATTTCCCTATCAATACACATACTTGTCATAATTTTTATTACCACAACTTGAGGAAATAACCAGTAACCCATTCACTTCATGTGTTGACGATAGTGAGCTGACATGTTGACATTGTGTGCACATGCGCTAGATTTCTATAGATTGTTTCTGTATGGGTTTTCAACAAGCTGGACTCTCTGCTAGCGGAAAACATGCAGTTCTGCGCTTGCACAGATGATAAATCCAGTTGCAGGGTTCATTCTAAGAATTATCTGACATGGGCCCTTTATGTGAAAATTTCAAATATTCCAGAGGTACACCAGCACTTGCTAGTACATCACAATGTTAAAATGCCCCAATGTATTTGAAAACATAGGCCTTTTTCCAAATTTAGGGTCTAAAAGCACAAGGCTTCCACCCTAGAATTATCCCTGCGGCTGTGTGTAAAACGTAATTTCATTGACACACGTCAGGCATTCTTGTAATTTCTAATGGATTAATATATACTGAACAACAAAAGTTCCTGTGACATTGAATAAGATTTAATGCAAAGGTATGTTTTTTACCAAATCTGAAACAATTTCGGTTTGCAACAGATAAAAGACTCCTGAAAGTCTTCAAATGGTTTAATTTGCCATACTGACTTCAGAAAATGTGTGATTTCATGAAAAACATGAACAATGCCAAAATGTCAATTTACAAATCAATAGCCTGTGTGACCACCTCTGGACAACACATCTTTGTCTTATGGAATGGACCAGGCGTCGCACAAAGTCCTATGGTATATCTGTCCATATCTGCTAGAGCATGTTCCGAAGTTCCTGGAGTGTATGTGGAACACATGGTTGACGTCGAAGGCGCCGATTCATCTCATCCCACGTGCTCGATTGGTGAGGGAACAGGGAAGCGAGCCGGCCAGGGGATGACATTCAAATTGTTTTGTTGAAGAGAATCTTGAACAAGTCGAGCAATATGAGGCCGGGCGTTGTCATGTTGAAAGGTAATGCCTGGGCCATGACGATGCAAAAATGGTAGAACAACAGGGCAGATGATCTTGTCGCGGTAGCGCTGTCCATTGCGATTTCTCTCTACCACTATCAAACAGGTCCTCTTTCTTGCTGTAATCCCAACCCATACCATAACGCTGCTGCCCCCGAACCGATCTCTTCCATGACACAATGATTGACGTAACATTCACCTCGACATCGGTACACTCGAATCCGTCCATCGCTGTGGCTGAGGTGAAAACGAGACTCGTCAGTGAATAGAACTTGTCCCCACTGCATGCCCGTCGAGCGTAGAAGCTGTCTGCACCTCTGTAGGCGTGCTTGACGGTGGTTTCCTGTCAAAATGAGAAGTCTGGTGGGTCTTCTGGCGACAATCCCTGCACATCTGAGGCGACGGTTTGTGAAGATACTCATCGAAGGCCAGGGATGCTTCTTGCAGTCACTGTTGCTGGCTGGAATCGATTTTGTAGGTGTGTTGTTCGAATCCAGTTGTCTTGTCGATTATTGGTTACGCGTGGCCTGCCACTCCGAGGATAGTCTCTGACTGCAATCGTCTGTTGCCGACGTTGCCATAAACATCAAATGGTGTTTCTGTGGACGTTAAATTGTCTTGCAACATCATGTTGACTGGATCCTGCTTCAGGCATACCAATGGACAGGCGTGGCATTTCGTAATGTTGAATAATTGCGTAATTTTGTTGTTTTTCTGAGTGGTTGTTGTCAGCACGATGCTAAACAATGCATATGGAATCCCGTTAACGCACATGTTTTCATACCCAGTCTTGGGTAGTGAAATGCATGGGACTTGCAGACTTGCATAAAAGTCGACTTTTGCATGGAATGCATGCTTTTCTGTAGAAGTTGCGTTTTTGTGGCTTGATTCCATACATCTACTACAATATTGAAAACTAAACTTTACTTGTTTGGAAAATACACTAAAATACTGGTGTCACTTGTTAAGTATATGAAGCAGTTTAAGAGGTACAGAATGTATACACAGAGAGAGTATTAGTGTTTTGTGCTGGATCTACTGCTGTAGTTCCATGTATAAATTGGTTAGCCATTTCAAGAATACTCGATCACCAATGTCTAAGATGTTTGTCAATCCCATGTAACGTTTTTTTAAAATAACAAAGTGGTATATTTTTTCATCTCTCCGTGTGTCAATGATCGTGACACCTAAGTCTGAAAAAAGTACCTAACCAATAGTATTTCACTGATAGATGATTGGGTTCTAGAACAGAATTACTTTTGATGAGTTTATTTGTGGCCCCATTGGATGCATCAGTTTTATTAGATATTATATGCACATTTCCTGGTTAATATCTGTCAACTTTGGCTTTACAAGTTTGATAGCCTATGCTTAGTGAACATGTTATTCTCAGCATAATAAGGCCAAGATAGTAATAGCTGTAAACATTTTGGAAACACTCTGACCTTGAACATTGTTTAACACTAAGACAAAGTCGTCAGTAGCAGTAGTATAGACGATTTGGATTCTGGAACACCCCCACCTGGGCCAGACCTTGACCCTAACAATACTTCTATTTGTGTCTTACGTTTATGCAAATTATGTGATGCCGATCCATGGATCGCCATGCCCTTAAAGCGAAATTGTTATGAAACTATTCCCTATTATTTTTCCTCATATTTCGGACAAAGTGATATTCAACATTTTTACTAAGTTCTTCGTTCATTTTACTAGGAGACCAGACTGTATGTATACACTTCTTCACAATTGGAAAGAAACAATTGATAGCCATATTTACCAAACTGAAAACGTTTGATATTTCTTACGACTAATTCAGCGGTAGAAACGTAACAGTTTTAGTCCACTGGTCCTTATAATGATAACATATAGCAAAACCCTTGAAAGTGGCAAATTTCTACTGGTCCTTATGATACCTTAACTATTGGGCAGTTTGGCAAGGACTACAGGACTAGTGCCAATTTCTACCGCTGCTCGTTTCTTTTTCATGATAAGGTAAGACGCAAAACATAAATATGCTTAAACTGTAGTAGATGTAGCTAGTTGGTACAAAGAGGCTGAACCATTAAACTCAATAGATTCAATTGAAGTAGCTAATGTACTGGGCCGCATATATGAATGCGGGCCATTAACCTTTAGCCTGCTGAATTGTTTTCACACTTCTTACCCCTGCCTGCTGAATCTATTTTAGCATAAGGTGCTCTAAAGAGGGTGGGTGATTTCAAACAGTTGGTGCTTCATAAGACAAGGGCCAATTAAAGAAATATTTTTCACATTTGTTTCACATTTTAACTTATCTGAATTGAGTTATTGAAAGTGGTTTGCGTTTCATGCAAGGAACCTTTTCATATCGTAACATTTGTGCAAATTGATTTCAATAATCATATCTCTGATATCTTTGTTTTAATTATCCCCAGCCCAACAAAGTTGGATATAGAAATGGGCTCAGTCCGTCACGTTTCGTTTCCGGAGCATAACTCAGAAACCGTTCAATATGTTTTCATCAAACTTTCCAGGTCTGTCAAGTACACGCTGAACTGGTGCCTTTTGCTATTTAGAAATTTTTATTTTCTTACGTTTCCATGGCAACAAGATGGACTTAGGTTCTGTGAGGGTAGGGTTCGTTTCCGGAGCATAACTCATAAACCGTTCAATATTTTTTCATGAAACTTTGCAGGTTTGTCGGGTACATGCTGAACCGGTGTCTTTTGCTATTTAGAAATTTATTTTTGGTACGTTTCCATTGCAACAAGATGGACTTAGGTTCCAAACTCTTCTTTTTTTTACAATTTCCATGACAAGATCCACCTTGGTTAAAAAAGGTTAGGGTTTGTTTAGATTTAATTATGTCATAAATTATGCAACAGGGGCGGGAGATATAGCCCTGTTGGTGGCAAACTGTTGAGTATAAATTTGATTTTTTTTATCGCCAATATGATGTAAATTATTAACTATTTCAGGAAAATTATTATCAAAATGTTAAACAGAAGAAACCCCTTTATTTTCGAGTTCATCATGTCGGTTGCAGAAAACAAACATTCGGGTTAATCTAACGTATCGTGTTATAAAATTTGCAGGAAACAATTAATGACTTATAAATATTCACCAATCCTAATTTCAAGTGTTTTGGTTGAATATTTACGATATAAAAAAATAAAAAAATCGACACAGAACGTCGATCTGACTTTGGTCGCGCCCTGGCGGACAGCGAGGTCTTGGTTCGTCGACCTCAGAGAGCTGTCTGATGTCGACCCACTGCCACACGCAGATTGGCCAAATCTGCTAATCCACCCTCACAGCAGACAACCACACCCAGGAACAGACAGGTTATGTCTTCACGTCTGGTCCATTTACAGAGAGCACTGAACGCCAAAGGCTACTCGGCCAGAGCGGCTAGGGCCATCACAATGGCACATTGCCAAACCACCAGGAGCCTCTATGATGACAAGTGACTATTCCTGGCCGAGTTCATGCTCCATCTGCGTCACAAGTGTAAGCTCAAGGGCAGTACCATCATGACCTACCTTGTGGCGCTCAACTCTGGCCTGGCAGTTCCGGAAGATCGACGCATGAAGTAAATCCCGAAACTACAGGCTCTGCTCCGCTCATTCAGGCTGGAAGACCGAAAGGTGAAATCTCGTACACCAGCTTGGGACTTGAATGTCATTCACACCTCGCTGAGAGACGCGCCCTTTGAGCTACTCGTAACGTCGTCATCCTAAAATCTGATGAGAAAATGGTCTTCCTACTGGCGCTCGCCACAGCAGCCCGTGTCAGTGAGCTACACGCCTTGGACGTCACACGCGTCCTCACAATTACCCAACCTCTTGATATGTATGTTTTATTAACTTTTATATTTGGGCATGGAATAATACGTGCAAAAAAATTGTAATAATAGCCTTGTAAAATATCGAGAATGAAAGCTTTTTTACCACAATCTGTTTTCCCACAGATGATAGTGCAGTGAGGTTCTTCAGGTAAAAGATTATTAATAGATCCATCAAATATATTAAGTTACGCATCCAAAATCACGTACAAACGTAAGTTTAATTGACCAGCCGTTTCAGACTTGTCTGTATAGTAACACCCTCACTAGCTCTCCCAATTCTCCGCCCACTACCATGTAGTTGGTCATCATCTGTGGTTCGCATGTCGAGCCATAGGGCATACTTCGAGGTAAGGAATTCAGCCAACAATACATGTGCAATAGCCAGGTCTTTTGCAACTGTGTTAACTTCTGGGCTACGTCTTATAGATGTTTTTTTTTTAATCTCATCCGACTTGATATGCTTGCATGCCTTGACTATATAGTTGATTAGGCACACCCTCGTTAGCCAATTCTACTTTTGTAATCTTGGGCTTATAGAATGCCTCGGTATCTCTGGAAAATGGTTGAGAATGGTCCTCGAGCAACATTAATATTAAAATACCCTTCAATGATCTAGCTGGCACATTCAGATTGATGTTCCACGTCGTACCACTTTTGTCCCTGATGTTGCAATGGCGAAGCACATGATCATACAAAATGGCTTAACTTCCTTTATACCGTTACAAATTTGTCTTGCCAATTCAGGATCTGTTACCATATCATGCTCAAGTGAGATATTGTCAATGGAATATCTAGCTTCATCAGTGGTTTTAATTTCTCTGTGGTAGTCATTAAAAATGAGTTCGTATTCTAACCTATCAGATAGGGATGCTTGATAGAAGGGCATGTGACTGTATCTAGTAATTCAAAGTCAAGCGAAATATAGAATCAGTAACCTAATGCATCGACTATAGCCTTATTTTCTACAATGGTATTATCACCACTAGCAGAACCTACACGCAGTCTCATTGAGATTGTACGGCAGTGCTTCCTACGTACTGTGCAACGCCTCCTCCGTTCAAATGTTTATTCCATGGAAGCGAGAGATAAACAATAAGTTTGACGGAATCAGTCGTACAGGCCCTAACTGTTATTCGGAATACCCCGTGTTAACGTTTTCGAGCTTGCATGATTAGAAAACACATTCCGACTGTCACTTTCACGATCTGGTAAGTGACGCTGTGATTGGTCCGATGAAAGGTCGTTCTCACGTGACCCGTAATGGGATGTTCTCAGATCCTATTTTTAGCGATAGCGAGAACTAACATCTGATTTTAATGAGATTGGCTTAACTTGGATCATCCTGCTTGGAAGCAGCTTCAAAGAGAGAAGCAGTTGGTTCACTAATCAGCCGAATTGGAGAAACTATTAATCAAGTCCTCAATGATGATACTACACTGGTCGAAAGAATTTAAAACATTGTTCTCGAGAGCAGGAAATAACCACTACTAGTATTTGGGATTTATTATATCAACTTTGGCTGGTACAGGCAGTGGCACACCTACACTACCTTGTGATAAGGATGGTGGAAAGAGTGGATAAAAAAGCATTAAAAGGCATTAGGAGAAGCACTAACAAAGCTTGCTGGGAAAGCTGCGTCTGCACTTACTTGTATAATAGTGAGTGAGTGAGTATGTTTTTACACCGCTTTTAGCAATATCACGGCGGGGGTCACCAGAAATGGGCTTCACACATTGTACCCATGTAGAGAATCGAACTCGGCGTGACGAGCAAAACTTGTATAATAGGGAGTAATTTATCCTGGCTCATGAATTTATTCGCCAAGACCGACACTTGGCTTAGTCAAAACTTGTGGGCAGTGATTGTAGCAATTGTGAGGCTGTATGTAGCTGCTAAAGACTATTTATCCTAATCATGAGTAAACCCGCTGCGACTCTACCTACTATAAGCGCTGTTTTTTCATCGATATGTTGTTGATTTTGAGTTACAACATGTGGCTGTTGCACTTCTGTTTTTGGTTTAATTACAGTAGATGACTGTGGCTTGACTATTCCTGTTTCGCTTGTGTTTGGTTGTGTTATTAATACATCGTTAAGGTCTGAATTGAAACCTAGTGTTTGTTTATTGTAGCAACCACAATTCTATTATTATAACCTACCACTTGGCCAATCTAAAGTTGCATTTTACTTGGTGACATGCACAGGCCTATTTCAAAAACAAAGTCTACTTTAGATTATGCACACATCTTGATATTGCCTGATAGCCGAAGGTAGGTCAACGCCTGATGAAATAGCATCCTCTACGTTCGCAGTAAACTGCATTTGTGCATCAAACGCTGTCCCCGTACCAATGATGTTTAAGCGTGACTGAGCTCCAACGAGAGTCCATTCATAAGTTCTGATTGAGTCATGAATTCTTTCAATGCCGGGGTGAGTAAAACCTTCTGATTTATTTATAAGGAATTTTTCCAAGCATTTTCAGCATCTGGTAGTTGCTCAAACTTTTGGACGGTGAAAGCAACACCACCCTTAAAGTTCATATGATCGTCTCTCCACTCATTACTTAAGAGAACAAACCTTGATAGAAGCCGACTTCTTTAACAGCGTGTACGCCACTGTACCGAATACCTAGACCATGGTTAACTCCATGCAGACGCCAATCTTTATTTGTAGAAATAGCAAATTCCCCACAAATACGTTGACTGCATGATTGTTCACGAAGATCATCCTAATGAACAGCCCATCCTAATGAGCAAAATGAAGAAATGCACATCGAAATCAATTGTATCGACTCGATCCGTGTCCAGGCTGACAGTGAGAGCCTACAAGCATTCTATGAATTTACTTTAGTGTCTGCTGGACACATCTCTAATTATCTTTCAATGATCGGCCAGTTGATCAATGATGTCTTACACATGTAACTGCCACAGGTTCATTAACAACTTTGGAAATCTCTCCCATCATGTTTATCGTGTCGACCATTTTGATGTCTTGTACTTGATGTAAATGTATAAAGACGCGCTGATATTGTGACTGACTTACTGCGGTAGTTCCTAAAGTACTCATGGAAATGAAAAAAAACTGTTTTGCTGGATTTAATAATCGACACAAAGCATTACGTAGATGTAAATACGAAAATAACAAAACAACTGGTAAAGTACTAGTCTGGATTTGCTAGTTTTATCTCAGTGCTCAATTCAAAATGTACTTTACCGGAGGTAATTTGTAGGCACTTTCAACATTCAAAAATAAAACTAAGTCCATATTGACATGGCAGAAACAGGCTATAGGCATTATGCAAATTAGCCTGGAAAAAAAGTTATCAAAACAACAATAAAAATAACCGCTATGTTTATGTACATAATAATAATGACATGTAAGTTGTTTGAGAAGGGAATATGTTACTTTTACGTTCTGATATTTTGACGATGATTCATTATCCCACAATGCCACTCACAAATCACTAACCACTGACAAATCACATGCACGTGGGTTTCAAGCACCTGTTTTCACCTGTCGTCAAGGTGTCATAGGTCATGGACATTCACCTTGATCTACTAACACCTGGTTACGCTCAGTTTCACAATAGTCTGTTTTGTACATCTTTTTACACACTTTTACGTGTAAAAAGACATAAAAACCTTTGATTCGCTGTATTTGTGCCAAGGCCCAATTAGTACTAATTGAGTTGTTTGAATATTTATATATTTTGTATATTGACTGCATTTATTTAAAATGTGAGATCGAAAAAACAGGTTTTTTTCATTTCCGTGAGTACTTTAACAGACCTTTCTCATCTAATGAGAATATTTTTTGAGTACATTTGTTCTGAAGAAACTACAAAAGTTGTCCCTGTTGAGCATATATAAGCTCATGTCACCTCTCGTTTTGAGGAACTATTTTATTCCGCCATAGAGCTGGTTGTTGTATGGCTGTCAGTGTACATTGAAGTCACACGTACTAAATATAATTGTGTATAGATAAAAGTATACGTCATTTCAGGGAAACTAGTTCTATAGAAAATTATAAGAATTGTAAGCTCTGACATTCATACAGTTTGGACCTTACTCTATGAAGGCTCATACTCCAATGAATTCACAAATAGAAAATCAATTCTTAAAAGGTTGTTTTCCAGAAAAGTCAAATGAGATGAGAGTTATGTCACAGAAATCTTCACATGAAGCAGCGTGTTTGATTTAATCTGTACAAAAGTTTTTCACTCCTTGAAACCCAAAGGAAACCTTGTCCACCCAGCTCTGAATGTCCGCATTAAAGTCTGTATTGCTCTGTGCTGAACAGCGTCAACTTCAGAATACACAAGTGTGGCTGATTTTGTTTGAGGTTGGCAAATCAACAGATGTGGTAATTAGATCATCCTCAGACGTTGGCATAAATGTTCACATGACAACATATTCATTACTTGTGTATATTTACATTTGCACCTGCTCCAGACATAGGGCAAATTTGTTCCTGATGTAAATATACATACATGAGTAAACGCGTTCACATGACAATTATACTCACGTATGTATATTTACACATGTGTGCAAGTATACATACACATGTATAGAGGTGCATGTGAACGGGGTATTAGTTTGTCGCGATGGACACTAACAGACAAACCATAGCCTGTTGTGGCACATCATATAGCAAAGTTTAGCTGGTTTTGCCAGAACTGCATTGGATTGGAGAACCAATAATGAACTGTTTTGTATGTTCGTTGCTGTGAACCTGTAATTTCTAAAGATATCGAGAATTGAGTTTGAAACTGAGCACCAGGAACATTCACTAAAATCGTTGGGTGTTTAAGAACAGTTAGGTCTATACTACTTTCAGGATAAAACATTCCAGTCTTGTACTTAATTTTAACACCTCCCATATTGAAGTTATAATAGGATCTTTATGTATTTGATATGTATGTTACATTCCTGGGAATAACAAATGGCCAGTCTATTCAATTGCTTCATGATATGGATAACTCAGCTGGGCAACTATGTGATATAACATATTACCCACAATGGTACAATATAACTACTGGTAATAATAAGTTATTAATAGATTGAGAACAACTTACATTTTTGTTTGTTCCAGCTATATGATCGCTCTCTGTTAGTAGTCTCTCTGTAAGAGTCTGGACCAGACAATCCAGTGATTGACATGTGCATTGATCCACGCAATTGGGATACGATGACATGCATCAACCAAGTCAGCAAGTCTGACCATCCGATCCCAATAGTTGCCTCTTACGACAAACATAGTCGCCTCTTACGGCAAGCATGGCCTATTCTACTCAGCATACTATAATGAAAGGATATTACAGTGTGTGCTTGCTTGATGACCAAGTTTTTTAGCCTTTGGGTGCTAAATGAATCAAATTGAAAACACATTTTAATTAGTGGATCAGTCTATAAAACCTTGGTCAGGATTAGCATATACACTTGGTTTTACAGGAACAGAAAAACCCCACTACTAATGGACATAAAACACCTGATATAGTCCCATACCCAGAACTATGCATTTATCTTGAGCATATTAGTACAACAGATAATATACAAAACGAAAGTCCTTAACTCTAAGATCTATTCCAGTCAAAGATGAAAAATACAGTTGTGGTAGAACAGCATCTTCTCATCATTACAGTATATAAATTTAAGGCGGGGCATTATTACAGAGCTCATAATTTCTGTATTACATGTAGATGTAAAACAAAAACCTGTACATATAGGATATTTGAGTGTGTCACTCTTATAAATAATGATTGATTCTGCTGGTCGTGGAACGCATAACATTAGACAAATTTAATACAATTGCACTTTCCGATCTTGGAGACAGAAGGATTTAAAGAACCTGGTATCGAGGGCAAGTTATATGCTGCACACTTACAAGATAATGTATACAAATGGAAAGAAGTTATATTAACAGCACCTAATGCCGCAGCACCTAATTTAGGAGATTTAAATGATGTTGAAGTTAGCAGACTCCATAAAAACACGGGGGCACAGGTGTGCAGAGTGTGTCCCTTGGACATGCCAGAAACCTATGATTGTGGGTTCGAATCAGCACCATACTCGTGCTTGTGGGTTTCATGGAAGTGGTAAACGACTGAGACCTGCATCATTTCTGGCTTTCCTCCCACATTAAGCTGACATGCCGTGATATAACTGGAATATTTTTAAAAACAGTGTTAAACCCAACACACACACTCACTCATCTTAGGCATTATTTACTGCTTGCTATCGACAGTAATGAAGCTGTGAGTTGTCTTGCTGAAGAGAGAAAAAAGGTTGTTCCATTCCATGAGCAGGATCCCTAATCACCAGCCACCCTGTCACATCATGACGCCACAGAACTTTCATGTAATTACTCTTGGTAACAGGACAAATAACACTTGCTGCTAAATTGGTCCCCATATTGTTGCTGTTTTTGCTTTCTCTCGTGATCTACAACTTGCCTTAAACCTAGTCTCTGCCCCTTGTGAAGGGAAGGTGTTTTGTTTGACGTTATTTACATGCAATAATATTTATTATTTGCACATGAAGGTGACATTTGTCAGTCTTTCAGGTGGCAGTTTTTTGTTTTATTTTTAAACTATGTTCTCCATAATTGCAACTCATTGCAACTTTACCGTAAATTGGTTCAATTTATTCTAGGCTGTTTTCTTGGTCGTTATAGTGTAATACAATTCGTGATCACATCACGTAAATCCATTATTTTGAATCAAACTTTGTTTCTCTGATTGGAAAATCAGCCTATTTACATCTTCAACTTTCATTGGTTTTCAGTTTATTGTTTTCAACTATGTTGATTAGTCCAAATGTGACAAGAGAAAAAATTCATTGGGTTTTGTTTGTTTTACAGGCAGGACATTATGGCTGAAACTGCACCTAAGACTTCTGCCCCACACAAAAAGGCAGGCAGGTGAGTTTACTGAAATGGAATGTAACACCAATTTATCAGTCTGTATTTGCGAATCAGACTGATAAAATGGTGGTTTGGTGCTCACAAAATCATGTTGTCATTTCTCATGTGTAAAATTCTTTTCATAAAATATGTGGGAACTATTGACATAGGGGGTACTTTCAATAAGACCTTCAAAGAATCTTTCCCAGTTTAATGTACCCAAGCTCAACATATCTGTGTGAAATGCTTACTTACTTACTTACTTTGGAGATTTAACGTGCGCTTTCCGACTGATGCGTATTTCGCACACGGGCCCGGCCAGGCCATTTAATGTGTTTCCGAAAGGGGCGAAGGTGGTCTGTGCAACCCAAGAGGGTGGTTTTAGGGGTTGCTTATATAGAATTTGGGAATTTTGAGATTTGGAATAGATGCCGATGGGATTGGGGAGGAGAACTAAGGGAGCTGGGTATGGTGGATGTTTGTTTGTTTATGTGATTTTGATTTGGTGAGTTATTGTGTTTTTAGATGCGTTTTATTAGTTCCGTTTTGATTAAGAATACGCCTAAGGCCTTGAAGTTTTCTAGTTTATTTTGTGGGTTTAGTATTGCTTCTAGAGTTAGAGCCTTGTTTAGATTGAGGGTGGTTTGTAATGCGGTTCGATGTGTTAGGTAGTGTGTGCAGTGGATGAGTGCGTGTTCTGGGGTTTCTGGTTGTTTGCAGTGTGGGCAGTTACCTGTAGTGTGTTTTTTAAATTTTTTTAGGTGGTTATTTAGGTTGGTGTGTCCTGTTTGGAGTTTAGTGATTACTCTGTCGATTTTTTTGGATGGATGGAGAATTTTTGGTTTGGTTAGTGGTTTCTGAGCACTTTTTTGATTTGGCTATTTGAGTTTAGATATAGGTTATGCCATTTTTTTGTGATTTTTTGCTTGTTTACACTTTTAATTTCTGATTTTGAGATGGGTAAGTTTAAGCTTATTTCTGGGATTTTGAGGGATAGTTTAGCTGCTTTATCGGCGTTTTCATTACCGTATATTCCTACGTGGGCGGGTATCCACAAGAAGGTTATTTGTTTGCCTGCCTTAGTTAGGTCGTTGGAGCTTTTAAGTATTTGATTTATTAATTTAGGTCGGTTTTTGGTATTTTTGTTTTGGAGGGCTTGCAGTCCACTTAGGGAGTCGGTAAGTATTAGGTTTTTTTTGTGGTTTTTGGATTCTTGATTATGGAGGGCTGAGGCCATGCCCATTAGTTCTGCCGTGAATATTGATTGGTTGTTTGGGAGTCGGAAGGATTGTGTGGTTTTAGTTGGTTGTGTGGTATGGAATGTGAAATGCATGCAGAGTTCCGGATAAGAGGTACAAGACAACTACATGTACGTGGATCAGTTTGCATTGTATGTCATTATACCATCTCCAGTGTGCTGTCATACAGCTTGAACATTGTCGAGTGTGGCGGAAGACAACACATAAACAAGACAGCTGATGATTTCAGCACCATGCATCAACTTAAGCTGATGACAGATTGTTTTGTAATACTAGTCAGCATGGCAAGATAAAACAGACTAGCAAGCAATGTTCCTAGTGATCTAAAAAATAAATTTGTGGGATTTCAGGTTATGGCCCATCCGATCAGACTTTTTGATAGATTGCAGATCTTCAAGCATTTATTTTAACTTATGGTGCCATTCTCCTTAGCTGCAGGAATAATAAGTCATTGCCAAAGATTGTTGCTGTTGCATATTTGCAATGGCATTAGACATTTTTTGCTTCACAACGTTTACTTTGAAGTTGATAGTGCTTACTTGTGATAACACTGTGGACATATAAAGTAACCAAGAGATTTAGTGATTATAAAGGTACCTAAGTGAGGGCTTTTCATAAATTCAAAGCAACTGTGCTTGTCATAAGAGGCGACTAAAAGGATCGGGTGGCCAGACTCGCTGACTTGGTTGATGCATGGGGCCCGTCGGGTAGCTTCGTGGTTAAAGCGTTTGCTTGTCACGCCGAACCCCCGGGTTTGATTCCAGACATAGGTACAATGTGTTAAGTCAATTTCTGGTGACCCACGCATTGATATTACTGTACTATTGTTAAATACGGCGTAAAAATCTCACTCACTGGTTGATGCATGTCATCGTATTCCAATTGCGTAGATGGATGTACATGTCAATTACTGCATTGTCTGGTCTAGACTTGATTATTTACAGACTACTGTCATATAGCTGGAATATTGCTGAGTGTGATGTTAAACACAACAAACAAACAATATACTTTAAGTGTTATTATAAGTTAAGAGTTGTAATTACAATGGCATAAGACATGTTTTTCCCCGATAGAACCAACTTCAAAATTATTTGCTAACTTGTGGTAACACCAAGGACATTTTAAGTAACACCAAAGACATTTAGTTTCATTCAGTGAGAGTGTTTTAATGACAGAACAAATTTAAGTGTTAATATGTTTTAAGGGTTGTGTTTTCAATGACACAAGACATGTTTACCCATTTCCCTTTCAAAGCTAATAATTGCTGACTTGTGGTAACGCCAAGGACATTTTGTCATGATTCAAGTAACACCAAGACACATTTTCATTCAACATTAAATATAAATACAAATCACTGCTCCCAGTACAGTAGTTGACAATGTTCATGATCAGTACATGTAACTCTTCAATATAGCATGTGACGATGTTTTCGAAATGAAATGGTTTTCTTTATAACAAGGTTACACCAAAAACATGGAACGTTCATATGTTGATGCTTGGTGTTACCTAGTTTGAAAAACAATTTCTGCAAGTTGCCAGGCTGAGAAGTTTTGGAATGTACGTAATGTATGTTTCTTCTTCATGGTTTGTTTTTTAAATCACTAGGATTTTTTTTAGAATTTAATCCTCAGTATTTATGCAGGAAAATGAGGAACTATTAGAATATCTGTGCTGACAGTAACTTTTATCTAGTGGCTGTCTATGTTGACATTTTGTACTATTGACTATGCATCCAGGTGAGCTACAGTGCAGTGGTACTATACTTTTTATAATGGAAACAAAGGAACTGCCTTGACCACTTGAAACACCCTTAAGAACTTCTCAGAAAATGCTACTAACGAGATTGGATGGTCAGGCTCGGTGACTTGCTTGAATGCATGTCTTCGTGTCCCAATTGCATAAGTTAATGCTCCTGATGTCGATCACTGGATAGTCTTTTCCAGACTTGAGTATTTACTGTCGTCATACAGCTGGGACATTGCTGAACAAAGACCGGACCCCAACCCCATTGAACATCTGTGGGATGCTAGTGCATCAACGTTCAGAATTGCATCACAATCTGGATCACCTCTTTGTAGCTCTGTCATCGGCTCCCTTTCTTCCATAGAAATGCATTTTTGTGAAGAGAAACGTGTTACATGTATACATGTTACATTAATTGTCTCAGATATTTTATAAAAGTTTGTTTCATATGCTGGTAAACAATTATGTCAATATCTATGCAGAAAAATCATAAATTGACTGGACTTCATACCAAGGTGAGCTACAGGGCTTTGGAACTATGAATATCTATATTGAAGTTATGTTAAAGCAATTTTAACTTATAACAGTAACACCATTAAATATTCTGAGTACAAAAATTGTCATTTTCAGGCTATACTGCAAGGCAGTGTTTACTGGCTACAAAAGAGGTTTGAGGAACCAACATGAGAATACATCACTCTTACGAATTGATGGTGTCACCACCAAGGGAGAAACAGAATTCTACCTTGGCAAGAGATGCGCATATGTATACCGTGCAAGGAAGTAAGTTACAAATAATTAATATCCAAACTGTAGGCATTGAAATAGCTTTGCTTGCACCAACAATATTGCAGGGGATACCATGACTCATTCTTGGGTACAAGCTTCAGGGAAAATATTGCTATATTTATGTATCACATGCAGTCAAAACTGCTTTGTGATGATTCATGTGTATGAACAGGAGATAAACTTGGTAAATGAAAATGTGAAATTTGCAATGAGACACAATGATTTACAATTTTAGATGGGTTTTTTTCCAGTAATGCTAGGCATTTTGTTTTAATGCAGATATCAAGATTATTACATTTAATTATCTCGTAAAATAGGCAAGAAGTTGCGATCAGCTTTACACATTTCCTGCCATGATCTACATGTGATTTGGTCAAGAAATAGCCAATGTAATATCTCAGAAGAATTTTAATGCAATAATATGAAGAAACTATATATGAAACTACTGTTATACATGTACCTAGACTTATATATTCTAATTATTTGTTATTGGTTAAGTTGTTAGGTATGGAACAGTTTGATGAGTCCCTGTTTGAGAATGATCATCAGTGTTGGCTTATCCATATGAGTGTTTTCATGTTTTTGATCCACAAATGTGTTTGAATGCACCTTAGTAACATGTGGGTCTTGTGGATGCAGTAACTGAACCAGTATTATTTTCATATTGAGTTGACTGTTATTGGAATAATAACTCATTGTATTTTTGCCTAAACCAGACAGCAAAGAATGTTGATAAAACCTTCCGTTGGCTGATCCAAACCATTTTTATTACACTCTCACTTTTAAGTTCAAATTCCCAAACTGGTTTCTTTACATATCTACTTTGGATTCGCATTTATCAATTTTTAGGTATGGTCCAAAGATTTGTTTCAGCCAATCAGGTGCCGCATGTTCAGCATGTTCAGCAGTCTTATATTTTGTAATTGATAATTGGTCGAAAACGTAACAACTTGTGTCAGACTTAACATAGCAAGGCACATTATAGGTACCCTTCAGAACAAGGTAGCCACCTTGTATTAACCCTTTCAACACCAATCAACACCAGAGATTCCTACAAGAAAGTTATCAACTTGTAAAACATCTTTGCTACTAATGTTTAGGACTGTTTATCAATATAGATCAGAGAGATCGATTCTTTGATCGATAATCATTAACAAACTATTAGTCAATTATCGATAAATATAGGAGAAGTTTTTTGTGCAAATATGCGAAAAAATCCAAAAGAAATCAACATTTCACATCACTGTTGAGTAGTGACACATTTTATAAATGGATTACCTCAAGTACATGAAAGATATTACACACTTTGTGCAACGACAACAAAACAAGTAGTATGATAAAACACAAATTTATTAATATTTTGGCAAAATGGAGGCTGACTCAGTTGCTGCTAATGAGAATGATGAATTTGGAAAAGAGAGCCACAGAGAGGTGTTGGTGTCCTGGGGTCGAAGACCCAGACGACCTCTGCATTGTCCTGGGTGCTCCTTACCCAGCCTAGGGATATCCGGACCTGGGGTCACAGCGACCGGTCCTGGGGTCATAGCGACCCGGACTATCCCGCGGTGTGAATGTGGCTGCTCCCTAATAAGTTGGGGGGGAAAGAAAGCCCAAAATGAGGTTGGGAGTTTGTAAGAAGAGCAACTGAGAGCAGGCCGCAACAGCAACAGGGCCAGCCCCTAGTGGTGGCAGGGGACGGATGGTGGTAGGTAGTATGAAACAAAGGCTTCTAAATGGCGACACAGCATGAGCAGGAAGGGTTACAGGAAGGATACCTGCGCATGCTCCGGTTATGTAAACAAAAGAATGCTGGGAAATGATATTTATACTAATATAATTATTGCTAATAAAACAATGGAACAGCCTTAGTTAGATGTACAAGAAAAGTGGTAATATTTTACAACTAAAAAACATAAATTTTGAGTAAGAATTTTTTCGTAGGAATACAAAACTGACTGGTTAAAAAACAACAACCGGAAGTTGGATAAGATACAAATTACTAGCTAGTAGCTACGATGTTGATGGAGGGAATTAAGATGAATGAATATTTAAAGTGTTTTTGGGAAGAGATACGTAAAGAGAAGATGAATAAATATTATGGTGAAAGGTGAGGTAAATTTGAAATTTAAAGTGGATATGGAATAGAAATTTTTAAAATAGCAATGTATGTTTAAAATAAGGAATTTCTTGGGTTTCAACCTGTGACCAGGTTTTCTTGTCTTTAGACGCGAATGAATAAGTCTTGTTTACATTGATCAATCGGAAGGGGTGCTAATTGGGATTGTTCACGTGCCAATATATTAGCATATATTGCCGTGGGCGCTTATTAGAGCGGGGTGCTTATTACGTCGAATACGATACTTTGTATACTATATTTAAAGATTTGGAAGAAACGTCTTTATTTTGCTCTTTGACATGTTCGATGTTGACGCGTGTCCAAGAATTTCATTTTCATTAACATCGCGGGAAATAGTGAATAATTTTTAATCTATCGATAAAATATGATAAATTGAAATGGAATATGTTTTTCAGACATTGTGAAATGTGATAGATTTAATTAATTTGTGATATTACAGGTAGGTCCATAATAATATATACTATTTTGACGTGACCACAGCTTGGCCGGTAAACAGGCCTACGCTGTCTCGGGACTCATGCTTCTTGGCCGGTATACCGGCCTGCGGTGTTGAAAGAGCTATTTTGATATGGAACCAAACATGCAGCATGATGTTTTCTAGTTAATTAATTCAGCTCAACAGGGTTCGAAATTATTAGTGCCATCGTGCTGAGGGCACCCCTAAAACTGTAATGGCAGGGTGAATTCCTTACGCGCGGGTCCCTTTGGCACACTTAATTTAACGATGAAAGTGACTGACGAGTATTTCTGTTGATAATCATGACTCTTATGTGAAAATAATTTTTATAAATATGTGCAAAAAGAAGTTGAATTTCCTTTCAATCAAATCTTTAATTATATTATACAAAGTTATAAATTAAATCAACAACAAAATATCTAAGTTATTATTCCCATTTTCTTTGTGCGATAACGAAAACATTTGCAATTTCATCCCAGACACAAAAGCATAGGCAATCATTGGGGGGGGGGGTTAAAAGGATAAAGACATATTCGTGTCAACAAAGACAGGCAGTGGTTATTCGCTTTCATCAAAGGTGTACCTGTCGTGGTCTCAAGGAGGATGATTTCGTCATATGTTCCCTAATTTGACTATCGGTATGTGCGATAGTCCAATCATATTTAGCACAGAAATGTAGGCTTGATGTGACAAGGGTGGAAACAAGACTTTGATAAAAAGGCTAGTGTATGCTCTTGCCTCAGGAAGATGGGTTGTCTTGTTCAAATAAATGTGATTTTATTGTACTTTTATTGTATACTGAACAACAAAAGTTCCTGTGACATTGAATAAGATTTAATGCAAAGTTATGTTTTTTACCAAATATGAAACAATTTCAGTTTGCAACAGATAAAAGACTCCTGTAAGTGTTCAAATGGTTTAATTTGCCATACTGACTTCAGAAAATGCATGATTTCATTAAAAAAACGAACAATGCCAAAATGTCAATTTACAAATCAATAGCGTGTGTGGCCACCTCTGGTTGCGATGCAAGCAACACATATTCGTCTCATGGAATGGACCAGGCGTCGCACAAAGTCCTGTGGGATATCTATTCATATCTGCTGGAGCATGTTTCGAAGTTCCTGGAGTGTCTGTGGATGATGTCACAAGATTGCCGGATATGACATACCGGACATAAGTTCTTCTTCCGGAAAAATGTAAACAAACACACATATTCATCGGGAAACTTCACAATAGTGACATTTTATAACCTTTTGAACTTTTGACTTGATCATTGACAACAATATTGATTCTGGACCTAAGATGGACTGGTCTAACCCAGACCAAGTGGGAGCTTTCAGATTATTTCGTCAGGAATGTGAACTTTATTTTTCCGTGAAAGAAACCAAAGTTGAAAAACAAGTTGACTATATTTTACTGTATACCGGTGATGAAGGTTTGAAGATGTTCAACTCATGGTGTTGTCAGAAGAAGAAAAGAATAATCCAGAAATAGTTTGGAACAAATTTCATAGTCAGCTAGAGCCTAAGAGAAACTTTCGTGTTCAACGATTTTGTCTACAGAAATACAGACAAGGAGAAAATGAGAGTATTGATGATTTTGTAATAAGATGTAAACTACAAGCATTCAAGAGCAGATTTACAGAAGCAGAGTTTGGTGAGAGGCTTATTGAACAGTTAATAGTTGGCACTAAGTATCCTGAATTACAGAAGGAATTGCTAGGGAAGGAACATACCCTTACATTAGAAAATGCCATTGAATGTGGACGTACTCATGAAGCATCAACACATTCAACACATGTCACAGTTACAGGATGTTCACAATCAACAGAATGGAATTCATGCCATACAGAGAGGTAGACAGCAATGTGGATCATGCTGAGGATTTGCACATCAAACAGAAATGCCCTGCCATAGGAACAACTTGTTCTAATTGTGGAGGCAAGAATCACTGGAAATATGTTTGTAGATCAAAATACAGAGGATCACAGAGAGGCAGAGGGCGTGGAAGACATGGATATAACCACAGATCCCAATCAAGGCCTGGAAGAAAGAAGTTTCGAAAAGATTATCATTACGAAAGAAGAAATGTTGATGCAGTCGGAAATGAATGGACTGATGACTATGCTGAACTTAGTGAAGAATTTGAAAACTTATGCTTTGAAGAAATCAGAATCTCGTCAGTGAACACTGAAGATGACAGAGACGAAGTATTTGCAAGACTGGACATTGAACTTGAAAATAGAAGAAAAGAAATAAAGACTTGAATTGAAAGTAAAAGTGGACACAGGTGCACAAGGAAATATTCTTCCACTACGAACATTCAGACGCATGTTCCCAGAGAAAATAGATACAGTAGGATACCCTATACCTGGATCAGTACAAGCAAAACCTGGAACAATTCTCACAGCATATAACGGAACAAGAATTCCACAGTATGGAATGATCACATTACCATTTCGCTACATGAATGGAAACTGGGTGCATGCCAAGTTCTACGTAGCAGAAACTGATGGCCCAGCAATCTTAGGATTGAAAGACTGCCATTGACAAGAAAACGGAAGACGATGCTCCTGAGCAGAAGATAAGAGAAAACACCATCAAGAAAGATAACAGAACTACAAAGAATCTAACAAACATCAAATCAATAGAAGATTTGAAATCACAGTACCCAGACCAGGGGTCCGGAAACCGTCATATGCGCCGGACATGTCCGATTGGGAATCTCAAATGTCCGGTTTAAAATATTGCTTACCGGACATTTAAATTTTTCTGTCCGGACATTTTAAAAAGTATTGTCCGGACATTCTTAAATTTTGACCGGACATGATCAACAGTTAGGACTGAGCAGTTTCTGTCTGCAGTTGTAACACAATGAAGATTATCTACACTGACAAGCTTTGTTTGTTTTGATTGCTGTAAATACATCGTACCGACAATGATAGTCCAATCGGTCAATCACTGTAATAGGCAATAAACTGAGTTGACACTGATTAATCGAGGATTAATTACTGAGAACATCTTGTTAATTTGAGTAAAATGTGTTTACAACTGTACATAAATACCTTGCATCATCGATGTACCTCATTATCCTCACAATGCTACGATACGTAACCTCAGACAAGAAGCGAAAGCGTGACGACAGCCAGTTGACCGATGCAGATCAGTCGAGCGGATCTGCCAAACCCTCAAAGTCTGAATGATCATTTTGTAAGTCGTGGCTAACGACTTTCACTTGGTTGACATACAATGAGGATTTGCAGATTTTATTGTTTTCAGTAGCTAGTCCTATATTGAATCTTGATTGACCGCCATTTTGCTTTCTGTGACGATCGATATCCAATTTCAATAATTAAGTACAGATGAAAAAGTATTCAAATAACTATTGCTATCAACGATAGTTTAGGATTTATGATTATATTATCTGTCTTGTTTTTAAATAATCTTTAGTTTAAAAAAAAACTTTTCCCGTGAGGTCACGTGATAACCAAATATGGGATAATAGTCTCGATCCAAATGTTACAACGCGTACACTTGAGCAGACTCATGAATATTAATTAGACCGTTCACAACGTTAACAGATCGTTATTATAACAGAAACAAACGTATGTTTTCCATATATATCTAAAATGATATTATTTGTTATTAATTGTCCGGTGAATTAAACAATTTAAATTGAAACAATTCATAATTCATCATATTATGAATACGTAACAAGTTGTAATTTGTGTGTAAAAAGTCGTACTAAAATACGCTGTTTGAAGGGGGCGTGGCATAAATGTAAATGTCCGATTGGGATTTTAAATTTTCCGGACCCCTGACCCAGACAGATTTGATACCATAGGCAACATTCCCGGAACATATCATATTGTTACAGATCCAGATGTTAGTCCAGTAGTTCACTCGCCGAGAAAGTGCCCAATTCAGTTGAAAACTGAAGTCAAAGAAGAGTTGACAAAGATGGAAAACCAAGGGGTAATCAAAAGAGTTACAGAACCAACAGACTGGGTATCAAGCCTTGTATATTCAGGCAAACAAAGTGGTGGATTAACGATCTGTTTGGACCCAAAAGACTTGAGATCTAGCCATAAAAAGGTGTCACCATAAAACACCAACACTAGAAGAGATTACCCATAAATTTGCTGGATCTACTATATTTTCAAAAATGGATGCAAAGAATGGATATTGGTCCGTACAACTTGATGAGGAGAGCAGCATGCTGACAACATTCCATAGCCCCTTTGGGAGATACAGATTCCTACGAATGCCATTCGGACTTGTTATGTCACAACACGTGTTCAAACAGAAAATGGATATCATACTAGAGAAATGCCCAGGAACACTTGGAATATCAGATGATGTCGCCGTTCACGGCAAAACAGAAGAGCATGATGCCAATCTTGACAACCTCATGAAGACAGCTAAAGAACATGGACTTGTATTCAACAGCCAAAAGTGTGAAATCAAAGTAAAGAAGATCAGCTTTTTTGGCATGGTATATGATGAGAGAGGAGCTCACCCAGACCCAAAGAAAGTTGAAGACATAAAGTCAATCAAGACACCACAGACCCCAAAAGAATTCCTTGGCATAGTAAATTACATGGGACCATTTGTACTAAAATTGTCACAACACATTGTCTTGACTTAATCAAGAAGGACTCAGAATTCTGCTGGTCCGAATCCCATGACAAAGACTTCGAGAGAATCAAATCTCTCATATGCTAAGAAGGCACCCTGAGCTACTTTAATCCAAGCAAAGAGACAGTGATCCAAGTTGATGCATCCTTACGCGGACTTGGAGCAGCATTAACACAAGACGGAAAACCAATAGCATTCGCATCAAAGAGTCTGACTGACACTGAACAACGATATGCCAACTTTGAAAGGGAATTATTGGCAGTTGTATTTGGATGTGAAAGATTCCATACATATGTGTATGGAAAGCCATTTATTATAGAGACAGACCACAAACCCTTAGAAATGATCAAGCTGAAGAACTTGACTGCAGCCCCACCAAGATTACAGAGAATGCTTCTACGTCTCCAAAACTATGATGTCAAAATCAGATACAGACCAGGAAAAGAAATGACACTGGCTGATGGGCTATCAAGACTACCAAACAATAAGAATACAAGAGAAATTCACTTGGACGTCAAGGTTAGCCCAATACAGTTTTCATCAGACAAGCTAACAACGCTAAAGTCATGCACAAGTCAAGACCAAACGCTCAGCAAACTAAGTGACATGATTGTTGAAGGATGGCCTAGCACATTCAAAGAAATACCAGGACCAATCCGCCTGTACTGGTGTTACAGAGACGAATTATCAGTTGAAGATGGCCTCATCCTTAAAGGAGAGAGAGTCATAATTCCCCAAGAAATGCAACATGAAGTACTACAGAAGATACATGCAGGTCACCAAGGTGCAACCAAGTGCAAGTTGAGAGCCAGATTATGTGTATTCTGGGATGGAATAAACAAAGATATTGATCAAGCTGTAAAATCATGCCCTACATGCCAAAGCCATCAAGACTCACAAGCTAAAGAAACCCTGATGCTTCATGAGATCCCAACAAGACCATGGCAGATAGTAGGTACAGACCTATTTCATCATGATAACATCGAGTTTCTTATCGTCGCAGACTATACTCAAAGTTTCCGGTCATAAGAAAGTTACCAAAGCCCTGCACAAGTATTGCTGTAATCACAGCTACTAAGAGTATATTTGCAGAACATGGAGTCCCAGTAAGCCGTCAGCCTGTACAGACGTCTCTTAGTATATCAGTAAACAGTGATTAACCAATTCCGCGTTCGTTACGCAGTTATCAGCTGATACAACAACCTGAGAATATTACATGGTGGCCTCGAAGGCGCCGATCCATCTCATCCCACATGTGCTCGATTGGAGAGAGATAAGGGGAGCGAGACGGCAAGGGGATGACGATGTTTTGTTGAAGAGAATCCGTAAGTCGAGCAATATGAGGCCGGGCGTTGTCATGTTAAAAGGTAATGCATGCCTGGGCCATGACGACGCAAAAATGATAGAACAACAGGGCCGATGATCTCGTCGCAGTAGCTCTGTCCATTGAGATTTCCCTCTACCACTATCAAACAGGTCATCTGTCTTGCTGTAATCCCACCCCATACCAAAACGTTGCCTCCCCGATCTTCTTCCATGACACAATGATTGACGTAACGTTCACCGCGACGTCGGTACACTCGAATCCGTCCATCGCTGTGGCTGAGGTGGAAACAACTCGTCAGTGAATAGAACCTGTCCCCACTGCATGGCCGTCAAGCGTAGACGCTGTCTGCACCACTGTAGACTCGCTTGACGGTGGTTTCCTGTCAAAATTGTCTTGTCAATTATTTGTTACGCGTGGCCTCTGACTGCATTCGTCTATTGCCAATGTTGCCATAAACACCAAATGGTCTTTCTGTGGACATAAAATTGTCTTGCAACATCACATTGACTCGTTCCTGCTTCAAGCATACCAATGGCTCCCAGAGGCTCATTTTGTTGTTTTTCTGAGTGGTTGTTGTCAGCACGATGCTAAACAATGCATATGGAATCCTGTTAAGGCACATGTTTTTATACCCAGTCTCAGGTAGTGAAATACATGGGGCTTGCATAAATGTCGACTTTTGTATGGAATGCATGCCTTTCTGTAGCAGTTGTGTTTTTGTGACATGTTTCCATACATGTACTACAATATTGAAAACCAAACTTTACTTGTTTGAAAAATACACTAAAATATTGGTGTCACAGGAACTTTTGTTGTTGAGTATATATTCTTGATATATTTACAAAACTCTGAAGAAGTTTCACTTCATGAGTCTGATAACCTTCTCTGTGGCCTAGTGGATAGTGTCTGCCTTGAGAGGATATGGTCAGCGGGTGTTCAATCCTGGCTGCATCATATCAAAAGAAGAAAATATGATTTTTGACTTGTGTTCGGTTCGCCACTTTTAAGGGGATAGATAAGGATTGGTCGGCTTAGAGTTGGTATACTGTAATTGAGATATCAATGTTAAACCTGTGGCATGACGGCTCAGTGGACTACCTTGGTTTGGTTTGTTTGTTAACGCCGCACTCACCAATATTCCAGCTAAATGATGGCGCTCTGTAAATAATCGAGTCTGGTCCAGACAATCCAGTGATTAATATCCTGAGCATCAATCCACGCCATTGGGATCGATGACATGAATTAACCAAGTCAGCGAGCCTGACCACCCGATCCTGTTTGTCGCCTTTTACGACAAGCATAGTCTCCTTTTACGGCAAGCATGGGTTGCTGAAGACCTATTCTACCCCGGAATCTTCACGGGTCCAGTGGACTACCACTACAAAACCAGCATTGGTCCGGACAAGAAGGCATATGCATATAACGATATCGGTGAAAGTAATCTTGAAAATGAGTTGAACCACACCACCTGATGACTTGAAAAAATTATTTTGCAGATATTCAAAACGTCAAAGGATGGTCCCTCTTAATAGGTGTATCTAAATGTATAACAAATACAACCAAGACAATATTAATTTCCCACAATATCCAAAGTGTTAGCTAAAATTCCATTCCTGCAGGGATAGCCACCATGAGTTAAGTTTTGTCCACTGCTTATTTCTTCCAATTATCCAGGATAAGTAACCATATCTAGCTCTGTCAAATCTGTTAGTTTTCAAATTTGTTTTCAGCAAAACTGCCTGTCCTGCTCAGCCGACAAGACCTAACAAGATTCGTGTCATCTGGGGGAAAATAACTCGGTCCCATGGTAACAGTGGTGCTGTTCGTGCACAGTTCAGGAAGAATTTGCCCTCAAAAGCCATGGGCAAAAGAGTTAGAGTGGTATGTGTAATATGTTAATTTGCAGCCCCATGAAACACAACTCTGTTGAGGTTTAGTCACATTGTGACTGCTGTCTCTCTGCCCAAAGGAATAATTACGTTTTGGTTCGAATTACAGGGTTCGAAATTATTAGTGCCATCATGCCAAAGGCACACCTAAATTCTAATTCCTAACCTGCGTGCCCCTTTGGCACACTTAATTTATTGATGAAAGTGACTGACGAGTATTTCTGTTGATAATCATGACTTGTATGTAAAAATAATTTTTATAAATATGTGCAAAAACAAACCTGAATTTCCTTCCTGGAAAACAATGATCAACACGACTGAAGTCTTTCAAAACTGAGTCCCCAGACACAGCAGTTGTAATCACGTCAAAATAGACTTTATGAACCTACCTGTGATATCATTCATTCATTACATCTGTCATGTTACACAATGTCTGAAATACGTATTTGATTTTAATTCATTATTTTTTATCGATAGATTAAAAGATTATTCACTAGATCTTTTTCCTGCAATGTTATTGAAAATAAAATTCTCTGACACACTCCTCGACAATGGGTCCACATCGAACAATTCAAAGAGCAAAATAAAAACGTGTCAATCAAATCTTTAAGTATATCATACAAAGAAAGAAATAAAATCAACAAAAATATATCTAAAAGTTGTCAAACTTACACCTGAGTTATTATTTCCATCTTTTCGTGCGATCGCATGTAATGCAAGTTAAATGACATCTTGGCTTTTGCCGCCTCAATTTCTCCGCACAGACTCACGATATGGCTGAAATATTGCCGATGTGACGTTAAATATTAACTCACTCACTCACTCTCCGCACAGACAATGTTTAATGCCAAAAAATATGCATGAAAAATCTGTCACAACTCGTAACCTAGCACAATACATCCATGAAGTTTCATATTATATAGTTCCTAATTTCCTGCTTAAAACGTTCAGAATAACAGGATTTAACAAAAACCTTTCGTTAAAATCTGAAATTCACGGTACCATTGATGTAATTTGATTGGCTGCCTTAGGTCACGTGCTCAAATTTGACCAATCACGAATCTTGTAGCAGATTTCGGCAGGAAAGCGTCTTTAGAAACCAATCAAATCGCATGTTACAGTAATATAAAGACTCTAGGCGTATTTACTGTCGCATTGATGACAAAATAAGCTTTGTAGATAATGGTGTGTCACGTGGCACATGTTATTAATGTGAAGCTTTGAAAACAGAGATATTTCTTCATGCCACTGAGTGGACAGATGCTGTTATCAGGAAAATGATGATGAAAGATATTATTTTCCGTTCTAATCCAACAATAAGTTTGTGTGTTGTATTGCAATGATTGGTATGTGTCTGTGTACTGCCTCCCCTGCTCTAATTTTTTATAAATAATTTTCCGATTACTTAAACAAGAAGAAAAAAGTTAAAACAAATAGGTGAGTGGATTTAATGAAATCTCATATTTGCCGAAAATCGTCAAGTTTTCGCTTCCTTGGTCCTCAACCTGGACGTTATGAATGTGGTTGTATTAGTCTTATTTACAACACACATAATTTAGTTGTAAATGCATTATTTAAATAAACGGTAGGTTTAGACCGTTCAAATGGTGTATAACGTGTAGTAGCAAAGATCAGATGTTTTACAAGCAGATAGGCTGAAATCCCAGACACTGTCAAAGTTGATAAATGTGACTCAGTGCATACAGAGGGGAAGAGGGACCACACCCTATGGACACAGAACAGCTACAACTGTAACTGATCAGTGCTTATGTGGCTACTACCAGTTGTGAACAGTAGCTCTTAAATCTTGAGACTATTATAATCGGTATTGCAGTTTTTAACTAAGATTCAAAGGCAATGAGTAACTAAAAATGAGTAACTTGAATTATGATGAACTATTAAAACAGTTTAGAATAGAAGCCAATGATGTGTTTCTTAGCACACCTAATAATGTGATGGCACACTTAATTTGGCATAACTGTGCCCATTGGCACACTTGAAATAAATTTAATTTTGATCCCTGAATTATTTATTTTCACATTTGACTTCAAACCTGATATGCCTTTTATATGTCCCTGGGAAATTTTCTGACATTTCATTGGATATTAAACATCAAGGTCACGGAGTGTAATCCAGGCCTCAAAATGCTTGTGTGTACAATATGGTGAGAGGTATAAACTTTATTCATGATTACCTGTTGGAAAGAGCTTTAAAAGCATGGCTCTGACCTAATTTCTACCCTCGTGTACCACCACTTGCCCAGGTGAACGGTGCTCTCAATATGAAACTAGTTATGTGGGTCACCATTGGAGTATGCTAAGTTCCATTTTGTTCAATGCAAGGGACACCCGCAGGATACATAGCCTATACATAGCATATGCCATTCCAAAGAAACCTGAATGGTGACGAAGAGGTTTTTTGAGGCTATCATTCGTGTGAATAACGATGGTAACAGGTGGCAATTGTTTGTCTGTTAACGCCACACTCGGCAATATTCCAGCTATGTGACGGCAGTTTCTAAATAATCGAGTCTGGACCAGACAATTCAGTGATTTACATCATGAGCATCGATCCATGCAACTGGGACCGATGACATGCATCACCCAAGTCAGCAAGCCTGACCATCCGATCCCGTTAGTCGCCTCTTATGACAAGCATGGGTTGCTGAAGACGGGTCACAGTGGCAAGTGTGCAGTAGGCATTTCGTCAAGGGGCACACAAGTGGAAATCCGGATAGTTCTAACTACCTAACAATGGTAAACAACCCGCTACATTTTAGAACCAAGAACCGACAAGATCAGTGAGCAAGTTTTGTAAAAGTTCCAGCATGGTACATCACCTTGACCTCTCAGTCAGCGGTAAGTTGAAATTTGCTCATTTTCAAACGTATGCCAAAAGTGATACTAGTATATATATTTTCATGAAGTATGGGAATATTAGCTCTATATAATCATTCATTTACTTGAAAAATCATTTTTTGGTAGTTTTCAAACTAAAATGGCTTTTAGAAATTGGACCTTAAACAGAGGTTAGTCTGCGATTTAGAGTTATCTGCCCTTGGTGTGAGAAAAATAACTGACAACTAGATGACAAATTTAAAGAAAACAGGGTTTTTTTTCTTCACACTTTTCTTTTTTATTCTACAGTGAAACTACTTACTTTCATTCCATCACAATTAACGAATATCAAAATACAATGAGGGGCGGTCGGTTAGCCTAGTGATTTTAAAGTGTTCGCTCGTCACGCTGAAGACCTGGGCTCTATTCCCGACATGGGTACAATGTGTGAAGCCCATTTCTGGTCTCCCCCGCCGTGTTATTGCTGGAATATTGCTAAAAGCTGTGTAAAACCATACTCACTCACTCAAAATACAATGGGCAATCTTTATCAGTTTATTTTCCCTATAGTAATGACTGCATTCCAAATGAATAACATGGCCAAATAAAAAAATTTGCCATTGTTTCTGAGGAACTCGCATCAATTGTTGCAGCTATAAGGACAGTCATAATGTAGCATTTGAAAGTTGTCAGAGAGGATATTCAGAGAAGGTTAAAATATGTTTTTATTACTTTCAATGTATTTTGTAGGATAGATCAATGACCTTCATCAAGTGGACCTGGGTTAAAAAGCAACTTGATCATCAAAAGAAGAAACTTCACTTAAATTGAATTTGATGTCTCAATTGTCAAATTTGCTTTTTGCCCAGTCATTGGATTAAAAGTGGGTAAATTCACGGACTGCTTCCAGTTATCCTGTACTTGATAGAGTACACTACCTGCTCCTTGTTATCAGTTCTTGATGTGTACTACTGGAGCAGCAAGCAGTCATCATGAGGAGAATGTTCTTATGATCACTACAACTTTGTATGTTGCATTTTATGCATCTACTGTATTTATACAAAATATGTATCAGAATTTCATAGTCTTCATCTCTCATTGCCTTTAATAAAATAAAACCACTAATTACAGATGTGGACACCATAACTATAAGAAAATGTTTTACGTTTTTCTGTAAGTCGATGTTATTACCAATATAGATCAGCTTCCAAACAGCAATTATCTGAAGTCTGGATAGAAAGGTTAGCAGAGAACCAAGTTATGATGATCTCAATTTCCACACTTCCCTCAGCACAGATCTGGAAAAACTATATAACTTTTTAGAAGATTTGTAATCATCTCTTACTTTCTAATTTATCAGGTTACTGTTTTAAGATTAAGCTTTTTATAGAGCAAGAAATATTTATCACCTGTTGATATTTGGAATATTTTCAATGTAAAAAAAAACTTAAATGTGTATAAAACTAACAAATCTGTTCATGTCAGTATCATGATTTCCAATGAAAATTAATCATTTTACTTTTAAGATGATTGTCACAAGAAATGAATGTTAAAGTATTTATGACATGATATCGTATAGCTTTTTTGTGTCATGATGAGGTTCGCATTGAAACACAAGCCAATAGTTTCAGTAATTATAATATTTTCAAAGGGAACGTTTGGTAAATATTCACTCATAGCTGCTGAATGGACTAGAACAGTTTTCCCCATGAAAAGTTTAATTTCTCAGCAGTTGAGTGGACCAAATCATTCTGAACATCCGAAAATGCTCGCTTAAGTGGTTTCGTTTTGGAAGACTTCTCGGCTAAAGCACATTTTTATGACATTATTATGATTTCTTTTCTTCTCAGTTGTAAGTATTCCGTGAAGATCTTGGGTTTATAATGGGTCTCAAGCAACCCATGCTTGCCATAAAAGGCGAGCATCTGCCTGAGGCAAAGGTGTTAAGTGACTTTAAAAGTCCAATTTCCAGTCCTGATCGTAGCGCCACCAGTGGCTATTATGAGTTGAAAACTTCTATGTTCCTCCGATAGATCAGATTCCATCTCTCATGTCTCTTACATTTGCTTCCAACAAAATTTGCGGCGCTCAGTCGAGACGATCTGCTTGATAATCAAGATCTCTGGTCTTACCCTGTGAAGAGCATCAACTCACATGAGCATGTTGATTAAAAACATGAAAGAATTTGCTGAACATCTGTCGACTCCCAGTTGGCGGTACACATGCTCTGCAAATCCTGCAGTCGGCCGAAATCTGCACGTTGAAATCCATGTTGTTTACGAACCAGATGTCTTGTTTGTTACACGATTTGGATTAGACTATGCATAGACTCGTTAGTCCAGTCAAATATAACTCCATAATTGCAGCCTATTTTGGCAAGGGTGGAAACTGGACTTTTATGGTCATTTTAGACAACAAACTAACCAAAGACATTAACAAAACATGACAAGGTTTATCAATCATAACCTTAAATGGTATCTTTATTTTGAAATGCTTAGGAAAATTTTCCCCCTGATTCCATGGAGACAAATTGGACTTAATCTGAAATGGCCTTGGTGTTTTTGTGAGAACAGAATTTGAAAGCCTTTAAATATCTTTATCGAGACATTGAAAATGTGTTTCAAATAAAATAAAATAAAATAAAATAAAATCTAATCGGGTTGTGTGATTATTTTTTTCCTTCAAATTGACAGTTGCTGTCATGAAGTATTATCTCAGGACAAACATCTGAAAATGGTTCCTATTGCTATTTTTTTAGACTGAGTTTCAAGGAAAATAAAGATTCTGTGATCAAGTTGTGTCATTTCTTTTTTCATGTCAACGTATCTATTACTGTAGGATAAACATTGAGTGAGAAATGCTGCCTACATATATCTACTACTTTTGACATTACAGCTTGTTGCAAATTTCAAATAAGCTGTTCTAACACCAATGCGACATGCCATAAAATTTGTGTATAAGCCCATCTCTCACCGTATGGTCACTCCAATATCTAAAGAATACTAACATTTGAATTCCTGCCATTTGTAAATTAGCCCATCCTTTAGGTTTTGTGTTCGATGTTTGGATGGCCAATTGGGCTTTTATTTAAGTAATGGGGACCAGGGGTGATATGTCATCTTCTAATGACTCTTGTTAAATTTCTTTTGTTTCCATGGAAACCATTTGGAAATTCTTAAGAGTATTTCTGCTATGCATAAAGCTACTGATTTTTCATTATGGGTACATCTACTTTCACAATACAAATTAAATCTGTCATCCAAACTGCTGTAACCCTTTCAATTGTCTTAAATCTACCATAAAGTGTCAACATGGTGTCAACTTTAATGCTGCTTTATAAATGCTTTAATCATGATCTGTACTAGTATTTGTGGGCTGATAATCCTTTTTTTTGTATATGCAAATACATTTGTAGTAACTACTTGAACTAATGTATATAAAAAATAAACAGGAGGGGGAAACATTCTAGTTTTAAACCTATTTAACAGCCTTTTTTATTGTAACCATATTACATTTGCCTCTGAAATGAAGGTAATTTCGAACCTTTGTTGATTATTTATGATTAGGATTGGATGGACATAGATTTACTTGATATTTTTGCATTTTGTCTGGATTGAATTGTGTGAATAAACAAAGCTGAAATAGTGCTTGTATTCATGTAAAACAAACAAACCAAAACTTATGTGAATGTGTATTGAAAGGCCTTACTAATCTTAAAAATAATACAGACATCGTTATTAAAGAAGCCGATAAGGGAGGTGATATTGTTATTATGAATAAAAAAAATTATCAAAGAAAGATAATTGTCCATTTTTAAATGATCAATATTATAGCAATTCTAGTAAAAGAGTAGAAAAATCTGTCCAGAATAAGGTTAAGAAATTGTTAGATTAGTATCATAACGAAATTCTAGACAAAGAAAAGGACGATCTTACCGATTTGAACCTTTTTCTAAGACCACTAATTTTTATGGCCTGCCCAAAGTACATAAAAGTAAATGTATTCAAAAGGAAATTAATGATCAAAATTGTGAAGTTATTTCTATTGAAAGTTGAAAAGAGATGACGAGATGATGAGTTTATCATTGATGCATTGAAGTTGGTTATTACCAATAACATTTTTTATTTTGATGGATCTTATTATTCACAAAAAAAGTTGTAAGCCATGGCCACTCAGGTAGCCCCTACTTATGCAACTCTTGTTTGGGGATTTTTAGAGATGTTTTATGATAAGGTGAGAGATACAACTGTTTTATCATATTAAAAACCAGTGAAAGTCAACTTGCAGCTATTCATAATTCTAAATTCGCTTAATGTGTCGCTCAATTTCGCAATGGAAAAAGGCGAATCTAGTT
Source organism: Haliotis rufescens (assembly GCF_023055435.1). NCBI lineage: Eukaryota > Metazoa > Mollusca > Gastropoda > Lepetellida > Haliotidae > Haliotis > Haliotis rufescens. The sequence continues at coordinate 3,793,849 of NW_025964383.1, forward strand.
TTAACCTTTCTCGATATAATAATCAATTTAATATCTGGGAGATTTGTACGAACTGGTATCTTTTATAAAGATACTGATACGCACCAATATTTGTATTTGTACCATTGTTTCCGGGAATGATGTTAAAACTACCCGCCTTGCTGAACTTAACAGCCAAAGTTCTAAATTTGATTCTGTTGTCATCACTCCACAAGTGCGGTGACAAACGTTGCCTTACTTGCAGCGCTCTAATAAGGCTGTTCAGTCCAGATTACAAAGGACTATAAATTTACTGTAAAACAAAATATGACTTGTGATACTAGAAATGTTATTTACTTGATTGTTTGTAGTGGATGCAATGAAAAGTATATCGGAAAGACAGAACTTAAATTAAAAAGAAGAATGAATCTTCACCGTTCACAAATAAAGCAGCCACACAACCACATGATTCCACTCAGTGAACATTTAGGTACATGTGGAAGCAGCAACTTTTTAGTTTTCCCGCTATATAAGCTAAATTTTGATCATGAACCTACATTATTTCAAAAAGAGCAACATTTCATTCATAAATATGCGCCTAAGTTAAATGTAAAGTCTTAAGTTATTTGGCCATTGTCACCTTGGTTTTGTGACTTCATAGTTCTCCTAAATGTTATGAGGTCATGTAACTATATGTTGCAACTTCATGTTTGACTCGTACATGACATGAGTTGAAAGAGCTGGCCAATAAAGACTTGTCTTCAATCTTACTGCTCTTATTTAATTATTACTTATATATATAGAGATATATATATAGAGAGATATAGAGATATATATACAAATTTTACCAATATATATATATATATATATACATATAAATTTTATAATATAGAACACATCCTGATCTTCCAAAAGAGGTTGTTCATAACACACAGATGGAGAGATAAAACATTCATCTATGTACATCTCAAACTGTGACAGGACCCATGAAGATTCCGGGACAGAATAGGTCTTCAGCAACCCATACTTGCCGTAAAAGGTGACCAACGGGATCGGGTGGTCAGGCTCACTGACTTGGTTGATGCATGTCATCAATCCCAATTGCGTGGATCGATGCTCATGATATTAATCACTGGATTGTCTGGTCCAGAGTCGATTATTTACAGACCGCCGTCATATAGCTGGAATATTGCTGAGTGCGGCGATAAACAACCAACCAACCATCTGTTACAAATACATTTCATTATTTGTTTTGTGTGAGTATATGTATATGATGTTTCTTGCCCTTTGTATCTGTGTTTGATATGGAATTGCAATGTCCATACATCTTACAAATTTATGGTAACAAATTGAACTTACGCTTTGTATCTCCAAATCTTGGAAGGGAAAAAATATTTGATTTTGTTACCACTGAAATCATTGTTTGATCAAGGAAGCTATGGAAATGGGTGATTGTATGTGCATCAGAATGGATTCTTTGATTCATTGTCACCTCACCTTGTTTTAAGATGTTAAATTTTTGTGTGTTTCAGATGCTGTACCCTTCCAGAATATGAATGAAATGTAAATGAACGCATTAAAAAAAGGTCAAATAAATGGTTGTCTTTATTGAGTGTGAAGTTCTCCTAAATTGCATATATACTGACTGTGCCAAGTCTCAAGTGAGCATGTTTGTCACTTAAAACAGCATTTCGGTAGGAACTACCACACTCTCAGTGGGCGGATACCCGTGAAGATCTGGGCTACAGTAGAATAGGTCTTCAGCAACCCATGCTTTCCGTTAAGGCGACTATGCTTGTCGTAAAAGGCAACTAACGGGATCGGGTGGTCAGGCTTGCTGACTTGGTTGATGCATGTCATCGATTCCAATTGTGTGGATCAATGCACATGTCAATCACTGGATTGTCTGGTCCAGACTCTTTTACTTACAGAGAGCCGTTGTATAGCTGGAATATTGCTGATAGCAGTGTTAAACAACAAGCAAACAAACACTGCTTTTGTTAACCATGTGTGATACAGCACAGCTTGGGAATTCTGAGGCCACTGTTTCTGCCTTAGTACGTGAAGGTAAACAAAGATCCAAGACACTGGTTACGGGGTGAGAACGTTTTGTTACTGGTGTCTGACAACACAACCATGAAACAATAAAATCATTACGAAACTTCTACCTCTGTTACACCACTGTCAATCACATACAATTCATTGTTCCCAGGTAGCATCGTAACACCCAAGCTGTGACGTTTGCAATGGCGGGAACCTCACTTTTTTCTTGTGTGTGCTATTGTAATAGTTGTAAAAATCTAGCACTTGGTACTAAGTCACATTATTCTCAGATTATTCTAATAGTTTTCTATAATAACAGACATTAAGTACATATCAATACCGGTAGTTGCTGCTGGAGTATAGCACCTAAGCATAGCTGGTGCTTGTGAGGTCAGACTGGAGTCTCCCTCTAGCCCCGGGTGCAAGAAGTGTGGTCGTTCATATGAGATCCTCATTATATCTGCACAAAGTGCAGAGACACTTCCTGCAATAAAGATAAGAAAAGTGGGCCAACACATCTAAAAGATCTTCACTGAGATAGGCGTGGCACTGACCAAGGCTAAGATTGGTTTGTTTGTTGTTTAACGCCGCACTCAACAATATTCCAGCTATACGACAGCATTCATAAATAATCGAGTCTGGACCAGACAGTCCAGTGATTAATATCATGAGCATCAATGATGGGGCTTCAAACATGGCCGATAAGAGTTGCGCAAAAGCAAAAAATGACTGGCTCAGACCTTGTAATTCGACAAGACCTTGTAATTCGACAAGAAACTTCCATGCCCAGAGCGTGAGACTGATCCGACAACTTCTTATCTCGCTCCTAAATGGTGGCCCAATGCAGCCAAAACGGCTAACAGATAGCTGTCTTTTCAGCAAAAACTAAAAATGGTCCGAATGGAGGGAAAATTTATTGGCAGGTAAACTTTTTTACATTGCGAAGGGGTTGGTAGTAAAAAAACAATTGCTGGCATTTCTAACGGGGCTCCGAACATGGTTGATAAGAGGTTCATGAAAGCGAAAAATAATAAGTGCATTTATAATGCTCCAGATTCCATTCATTAAGTGGATGCTCAAAGCGCTACACTATTATTACCCCGGTCAATGGATCAGTGAGCACTTGATTTTCATTCTCATCTCCCTGGGGAGTATACAACGCAAGCTGCCTGTGAGGTGCCAGAAAGTTAACACCCATATTACCATCTCATCATACTGGGTACCCACTCACTGCTGGGTAAACAGAGGCACATTTTGAACAAAGTCACTTGCCTAAGGAGACATCACATGTGGTACATGTGCTTCAGTGTGGCGCAGGACCGAAGCCCTAGAAATCTAGGAGTCAAGCTGCTTAGCATGGTCACCCATCCAACTACTCAAACTTGTCAGAACGGATTGAAAATTGATAGGCAGGTAGACTTTGGCATTTCAAAGAGGTTGAATGGCCAAGGTCTGAGACCAATCCAACAACTTATTTCACTCCAAAATGGTGGCCAAAATACAGCTAACAGATCGCTGTCTTTTTGGCAAACACTCAAACTTGTCAGATCAGAGTGTTATCTCATAGGCAGGTTGACTTTGGCATTGCAAAGAGGTTGGAAGCATTAAACTAGATTTCAGACATTTCTAATGGGGTGTTGGAGGCTGTGAACATGGCCGATAACAGGTGCGCGAAAGCAACAAATGACCGGTTCAGACCTTCTTAGCTGATAAGAAACTTGAATGGCCAAGGTCTGAGATCAATCTGACAATAACTCCAAAAAGGTGGCCAAAATACAGCCAAAACGGCTCACAGAATGCTGTCTTTTCGGCAAACACTTAAACTTCTCGGAACGGAATGAAAATTGATAGGCAGGTTGACTTTGGCATTGCAAAGAGGTTGGAAGTAAAATAAAGATTGCAGACATTTCTAACGGGGTGTTTAGGGGCACCAAACATGACCGATAACAGGTTCGTTAAAGTGAAAATTGACTGGTTCAGACCTCGTTAATCGACAAGAAACTTGAATGGCCAAGGTCTGAGCTGATCCGACAACTTATTTCACTCCAAAATAGTGGCCAAAATACAGCCAAAAGTATTAACAGACTGGTGTATTTTCGGCAAACACTCAAACTTGTCAGATCGGAGTGTAAATTGATAGGCAATGTGACTTTGGCATTGCAAAGATGTTGGAAGTAAAATAAAGATTGCAGACATTTCTAAAGGGGTGTTTGGGGGCTCCAAACATGACCGACAACAGGTTCGTTAAAGCGAAAAATGACTGGTTCAGACCTCGTTAATCGACAAGAAACTTGAATGGCCATGGTCTGAGACCGATCCGACAACTTATTTCAGTCCACAAAAGTGGCCAAAATACAGCCAAAATGGCTAACAGATCGCTGACTTTTAGGCAAACACTCAAACTTGTCACAACAGAATGAAATTGATAGGCAGGTAGACTTTGGCATTTCAAAGAGGTTGGAAGTAAAATAAAGATTGCAGACATTTCTAACGGGGTGTTTGGGGGCTCCAAACATGACCGATAACAGGTTCGTTAAAGCGAAAATTGACTGGTTCAGACCTCGTTAATCGACAAGAAACTTGAATGGCCAAGGTCTGAGACCGATCCGACAACTTATTTCACTCCAAAATAGTGGCCAAAATACAGCCAAAACGGCTAACAGACTGGTGTATTTTCGGGAAACACTCAAACTTGTCAGATCGGAGTGTAAATTGATAGGCAATGTGACTTTGGCATTGCAAAGAGGTTGGAAGTATTAAAAAAGATTGCAGACATCGTGAAATCGAAAATAACTGGTTCAGACCTCGTTAATCGACAAGAAACTTGAATGGCCAAGGTCTGAGACCGATCCAAAAACTTATTTCACTCCAAAATAGTGGCCAAAATACAGCCAAAACGGCTAACAGACTGGTGTATTTTCGGCAAACACTCAAACTTGTCAGATCGGAGTGTAAATTGATAGGCAATGTGACTTTGGCATTGCAAAGAGGTTGGAAGTAAAATAAAGATTGCAGACATTTCTAACGGGGTGTTTGGGGGCTCCAAACATGACCGATAACAGGTTCGTTAAAGCGAAAATTGACTGGTTCAGACCTCGTTAATCGACAAGAAACTTGAATGGCCAAGGTCTGAGACCGATCCAAAAACTTTTTTCACTCCAAAATAGTGGCCAAAATACAGCCAAAACAGCTAACAGACTGGTGTATTTTCGGGAAACACTCAAACTTGTCAGATCGGAGTGTAAATTGATAGGCAATGTGACTTTGGCATTGCAAAGAGGTTGGAAGTATTAAAAAAGATTGCAGACATCGTGAAATCGAAAATAACTGGTTCAGACCTCGTTAATCGACAAGAAACTTGAATGGCCAAGGTCTGAGACCGATCCGACAACTTATTTCACTCCAAAATAGTGGCCAAAATACAGCCAAAACAGCTAACAGACTGGTGTATTTTCGGCAAACACTCAAACTTGTCAGATCGGAGTGTAAATTGATAGGCAATGTGACTTTGGCATTGCAAAGAGGTTGGAAGTAAAATAAAGATTGCAGACATTTCTAACGGGGTTTTGGGGGGCTCCAAACATGACCGATAACAGGTTCGTTAAAGCGAAAAATGACTGGTTCAGACCTCGTTAATCGACAAGAAACTTGAATGGCCATGGTCTGAGACCGATCCGACAACTTATTTCAGTCCACAAAAGTGGCCAAAATACAGCCAAAACGGCTAACAGATCGCTGACTTTTAGGCAAACACTCAAACTTGTCACAACAGAATGAAATTGAAAGGCAGGTAGACTTTGGCATTTCAAAGAGGTTGGAAGTAAAATAAAGATTGCAGACATTTCTAACGGGGTGTTTGGGGGCTCCAAACATGACCGATAACAGGTTCGTTAAAGCGAAAATTGACTGGTTCAGACCTCGTTAATCGACAAGAAACTTGAATGGCCAAGGTCTGAGACCGATCCGACAACTTATTTCACTCCAAAATAGTGGCCAAAATACAGCCAAAACGGCTAACAGACTGGTGTATTTTCGGGAAACACTCAAACTTGTCAGATCGGAGTGTAAATTGATAGGCAATGTGACTTTGGCATTGCAAAGAGGTTGGAAGTAAAATAAAGATTGCAGACATTTCTAACGGGGTTTTTGGGGGCTCCAAACATGACCGATAACAGGTTCGTTAAAGCGAAAAATGACTGGTTCAGACCTCGTTAATCGACAAGAAACTTGAATGGCCATGGTCTGAGACGGATCCGACAACTTATTTCAGTCCACAAAAGTGGCCAAAATACAGCCAAAACAGCTAACAGATCGCTGACTTTTAGGCAAACACTCAAACTTGTCACAACAGAATGAAATTGAAAGGCAGGTAGACTTTGGCATTTCAAAGAGGTTGGAAGTAAAATAAAGATTGCAGACATTTCTAACGGGGTGTTTGGGGGCTCCAAACATGACCGATAACAGGTTCGTTAAAGCGAAAATTGACTGGTTCAGACCTCGTTAATCGACAAGAAACTTGAATGGCCAAGGTCTGAGACCGATCCAAAAACTTATTTCACTCCAAAATAGTGGCCAAAATACAGCCAAAACGGCTAACAGACTGGTGTATTTTCGGGAAACACTCAAACTTGTCAGATCGGAGTGTAAATTGATAGGCAATGTGACTTTGGCATTGCAAAGAGGTTGGAAGTATTAAAAAAGATTGCAGACATCGTGAAATCGAAAATAACTGGTTCAGACCTCGTTAATCGACAAGAAACTTGAATGGCCAAGGTCTGAGACCGATCCGACAACTTATTTCACTCCAAAATAGTGGCCAAAATACAGCCAAAACGGCTAACAGACTGGTGTATTTTCGGCAAACACTCAAACTTGTCAGATCGGAGTGTAAATTGATAGGCAATGTGACTTTGGCATTGCAAAGAGGTTGGAAGTAAAATAAAGATTGCAGACATTTCTAACGGGGTTTTGGGGGGCTCCAAACATGACCGATAACAGGTTCGTTAAAGCGAAAAATGACTGGTTCAGACCTCGTTAATCGACAAGAAACTTGAATGGCCATGGTCTGAGACCGATCCGACAACTTATTTCAGTCCACAAAAGTGGCCAAAATACAGCCAAAACGGCTAACAGATCGCTGACTTTTAGGCAAACACTCAAACTTGTCACAACAGAATGAAATTGATAGGCAGGTAGACTTTGGCATTTCAAAGAGGTTGGAAGTAAAATAAAGATTGCAGACATTTCTAACGGGGTGTTTGGGGGCTCCAAACATGACCGATAACAGGTTCGTTAAAGTGAAAATTGACTGGTTCAGACCTCGTTAATCGACAAGAAACTTGAATGGCCAAGGTCTGAGACCGATCCGACAACTTATTTCACTCCAAAATAGTGGCCAAAATACAGCCAAAACGGCTAACAGACTGGTGTATTTTCGGCAAACACTCAAACTTGTCAGATCGGAGTGTAAATTGATAGGCAATGTGACTTTGGCATTGCAAAGAGGTTGGAAGTATTAAAAAAGATTGCAGACATCGTGAAATCGAAAATAACTGGTTCAGACCTCGTTAATCAACAAGAAACTTGAATGGCCAAGGTCTGAGACCGATCCGAGAACTTATTTCAGTCCACAAAAGTGGCCAAAATACAGCCAAAACGGCTAACAGATCGCTGACTTTTAGGCAAACACTCAAACTTGTCACAACAGAATGAAATTGATAGGCAGGTAGACTTTGGCATTTCAAAGAGGTTGGAAGTAAAATAAAGATTGCAGACATTTCTAAAGGGGTGTTTGGGGGCTCCAAACATGACCGATAACAGGTTCGTTAAATCAAAAAATGACTGGTTCAGACCTCATTAATCGACAAGAAACTTGAATGGCCAAGGTCTGAGACCGATCTCACAACTTATGGTTTCGCTCCAAAATGGTGGCCAAAATAGAGCCAAAATGGCTAACTGATTGGTGTATTTTCGGAAAACACTCAAACTTGTCAGATCGGAGTGTAAATTGATAGGCAGGTTGACTTTGGCATGGCAAAGAGGTTGCAAGTATTAAAAAGATTGCAGACATTTTTAACTGGCTGTTTGTGGTCTCCGAACATGGCAGATAAGAGGTTCGTTAAAGCGAAAAAATGACTGGTTCAGACCTCGTTAATCGACAAAGAACTTGAATGGCCAAATTGTGAGACCGGTCCGGCAACTTATTTCACTCCTAAATAGTTGCCAAAATACAGCCAAAATGGCTAACTGATTGGTGAATTTTCGGCAAACACTCAAACTTGTTGGATCGGAATGTAAATTGATAGGCAGGTAGACTTTGGCATTGCAAAGAGGTTGGAAGTATTAAAAGAGATTGCAGACATTTTTAACTGGATGTTTCTGGCCTCCGAACATGGCAGATAAGAGATTCCTGAAAGCGAAAAATGACTGGTTCAGACCTCGTTCATCCACAAGAAACTTGAATGGCCAAGGTCTGAGACCGATCTCACAACTTATGGTTTCGCTCCAAAATGGTGGCCAAAATAGAGCCAAAATGGCTAACTGATCGGTGTATTCTCGGCAAACACTCAAACTTGTCAGAAGGGATTGAAATTGATAGGCAGGTAGACTTTGGCATTTCAAAGAGGTTGGAAGTAAAATAAAAATTGCAGACACTTCTAAAGGGGTGTTTTGGGGCTCCAAACATGACCGATAACAGGTTCGTTAAAGCGAAAAATGACTGGTTCAGACCTCATTAATCAACAAGAAACTTGAATGGCCAAGGTCTGAGACTGATCTCACAACTTATGGTTTCGCTCCAAAATGGTGGCCAAAATACAGCCAAAAAGGCTAACTGATCGGTGTATTCTCGGCAAACACTCAAACTTGTCAGAAGGGATTGAAATTGATAGGCAGGTAGACTTTGGCATTTCAAAAGGTTGGAAGTAAAATAAAAATTGCAGACATTTCTAACCGGGTGTTTGGGGGCTCCAAACATAACCGATAACAGGTTTGTTAAAGCGAAAAATGACTGGTTCAGACCTCGTTAATCGACAAGGAACTTGAATTGCCATGGTCTGAGACTGATCTGACAACTTATTTCACTCCAAAATAGTGGCCAAAATACAGCCAAAATGGCTAACTGATCGGTGTCTTTTCGGCAAACACTCAAACTTGTCAGTACGAATGAAATAGATAGGCAGGTAGACTTTGGCATTGCAAAGAGGTTGGAAGTATTAAAAAAAATTGCAGTCATTTCTAACCGGGTGTTTGGGGGCTCCAAACATGACAGATAACAGGTTCGTTAAAGCGAAAATTGACTGCTTCAGACCTCGTTAATCGACAAGGAACTTGAATGGCCAAGGCGAGAGACCGATCCGACAACTTATTTCACTCCAAAATAGTGGCCAAAATACAGCCAAAACAGCTAACAGATCGCTGACTTTTCGGCAAACACTCAAACTTGTTAGAACGAAGTCAAAATTGATAGGCAGGTAGACTTTGGCATTTCAAAGAGGTTGGAAGTAAAATAAAGATTGCAGACATTTCTAAAGGGGTGTTTGGGGGCTCCAAACATGACCAATAACAGGTTCGTTAAAGCGAAAAATGACTGGTTCAGACCTCATTAATCGACAAGAAACTTGAATGGCCAAGGTCTGAGACCGATCTCACAACTTATGGTTTCGCTCCAAAATGGTGGCCAAAATACAGCCAAAATGGCTAACTGATCGGTGTATTCTCGGCAAACACTCAAACTTGTCAGAAGGGATTGAAATTGATAGGCAGGTAGGCTTTGGCATTTCAAAGAGGTTGGAAGTAAAATAAAAATTGCAGACATTTCTGAAGGGGTGTTTTGTGGCTCCAAACATAACCGATAACAGGTTTGTTAAAGCGAAAAATGACTGGTTCAGACCTCTCTTATCGACAAGAAACTTGAATGGCCAAGGTGTGAGACCGATCCGGCAACTTATTTCACTCCCAAAATAGTGGCCAAAATACAGCCAAAATGGCTAACTGATTGGTGTATTTTCGGAAAACACTCAAACTTGTCAGATCGGAGTGTAAATTGATAGGCAGGTTGACTTTGGCATGGCAAAGAGGTTGCAAGTATTAAAAAGATTGCAGACATTTTTAACTGGGTGTTTGTGGTCTCCGAACATGGCAGATAAGAGGTTCATTAAAGCGAAAAAATGACTGGTTCAGACCTCGTTAATCGACAAGGAACTTGAATGGCCAAATTGTGAGACCGGTCCAGCAACTTATTTCACTCCTAAATAGTTGCCAAAATACAGCCAAAATGGCTGTCTGATTGGTGAATTTTCGGCAAACACTCAAACTTGTCAGATCGGAGTGTAAATGGATAGGCAGGTAGACTTTGGCATTGCAAAGAGGTTGGAAGTATTAAAAGAGATTGCAGACATTTTTAACTGGATGTTTCTGGCCTCCGAACATGGCAGATAAGAGATTCGTGAAAGCGAAAAATGACTGGTTCAGACCTCGTTCATCCACAAGAAACTTGAATGGCCAAGGTCTGAGACCGAACTGACAACTTATGCTTTCGCTCCAAAATGGTGGCCTAAATACAGCCAAAATGGCTAACTGATTGGTGAATTTTCGGCAAACACTCAAACATGTCAGTACGAATGAAATAGATAGGCAGGTAGACTTTGGCATTGCAAAGAGGTTGGAAGTAAAATAAAGATTGCAGACATTTCTAAAGGGGTGTTTGGGGGCTCCAAACATGACCGATAACAGGTTCGTTAAATCAAAAAATATCTGGTTCAGACCTCATTAATCAACAAGAAACTTGAATGGCCAAGGTCTGAGACCGATCTCACAACTTATGGTTTCGCTCCAAAATGGTGGCCAAAATACAGCCAAAATGGCTATCTGATCGGTGTATTCTCGGCAAACACTCAAACTTGTCAGAAGGGATTGAAATTGATAGGCAGGTAGACTTTGGCATTGCAAAGAGGTTGGAAGTAAAATAAAAATTGCAGACATTTCTAACCGGGTGTTTTGGGGCTCCAAACATGACCGATAACAGGTTTGTTAAAGCGAAAAATGACTGGTTCAGACCTCGTTAATCGACAAAGAACTTGAATTGCCATTGTCTGAGACTGATCTGACAACTTATTTCACTCCAAAATAGTGGCCAAAATACAGCCAAAATGGCTAACTGATCGGTGTCTTTTCGGCAAACACTCAAACTTGTCAGTACGAATGAAATAGATAGGCAGGTAGACTTTGGCATTGCAAAGAGGTTGGAAGTATTAAACAAAATTGCAGTCATTTCTAACCGGGTGTTTGGGGGCTCCAAACATGACAGATAACAGGTTCGTTAAAGCGAAAATTGACTGCTTCAGACCTCGTTAATCGACAAGGAACTTGAATGGCCAAGGCGTGAGACCGATCCGACAACTTATTTCACTCCGAAATAGTGGCCAAAATACAGCCAAAACAGCTAACAGATCGCTGACTTTTCGGCAAACACTCAAATTTGCCAGAACGAAGTCAAAATTGATAGGCAGGTAGACTTTGGCATTTCAAAGAGGTTGGAAGTAAAATAAAGATTGCAGACATTTCCAAAGGGGTGTTTGGGGGCTCCAAACATGACCGATAACAGGTTCGTTAAAGCGAAAAATGACTGGTTCAGACCTCTCTAATCGACAAGGAACTTGAATGGCCAAGGTCTGAGACCGATCCGGCAACTTATTTCACTCCCAAAATAGTGGCCAAAATACAGCCAAAATGGCTAACTGATTGGTGTATTTTCGGAAAACACTCAAACTTGTCAGATCGGAGTGTAAATTGATAGGCAGGTTGACTTTGGCATGGCAAAGAGGTTGCAAGTATTAAAAAGATTGCAGACATTTTTAACTGGGTGTTTGTGGTCTCCGAACATGGCAGATAAGAGGTTCGTTAAAGCGAAAAAATGACTGGTTCAGACCTCGTTAATCGACAAGGAACTTGAATGGCCAAATTGTGAGACCAGTCCGGCAACTTATTTCACTCCTAAATAGTTGCCAAAATACAGCCAAAATGGCTAACTGATTGGTGAATTTTCGGCAAACACTCAAACTTGTTGGATGGGAGTGTAAATTGATAGGCAGGTAGACTTTGGCATTGCAAAGAGGTTGGAAGTATTAAAAGAGATTGCAGACATTTTTAACTGGATGTTTCTGGCCTCCGAACATGGCAGATAAGAAATTCCTGAAAGCGAAAAATGACTGGTTCAGACCTCGTTCATCCACAAGAAACTTGAATGGCCAAGGTCTGAGACCGATCTCACAACTTATGGTTTCGCTCAAAAATGGTGGCCAAAATACAGCCAAAATGGCTAACTGATCGGTGTATTCTCGGCAAACACTCAAACTTGTCAGAAGGGATTGAAATTGATAGGCAGGTAGACTTTGGCATTTCAAAGAGGTTGGAAGTAAAATAAAAATTGCAGACACTTCTAAAGGGGTGTTTTGGGGCTCCAAACATGACCGATAACAGGTTCGTTAAAGCGAAAAATGACTGGTTCAGACCTCATTAATCAACAAGAAACTTGAATGGCCAAGGTCTGAGACTGATCTCACAACTTATGGTTTCGCTCCAAAATGGTGGCCAAAATACAGCCAAAAAGGCTAACTGATCGGTGTATTCTCGGCAAACACTCAAACTTGTCAGAAGGGATTGAAATTGATAGGCAGGTAGACTTTGGCATTTCAAAAGGTTGGAAGTAAAATAAAAATTGCAGACATTTCTAACCGGGTGTTTGGGGGCTCCAAACATAACCGATAACAGGTTTGTTAAAGCGAAAAATGACTGGTTCAGACCTCGTTAATCGACAAGGAACTTGAATTGCCATGGTCTGAGACTGATCTGACAACTTATTTCACTCCAAAATAGTGGCCAAAATACAGCCAAAATGGCTAACTGATCGGTGTCTTTTCGGCAAACACTCAAACTTGTCAGTACGAATGAAATAGATAGGCAGGTAGACTTTGGCATTGCAAAGAGGTTGGAAGTATTAAAAAAAATTGCAGTCATTTCTAACCGGGTGTTTGGGGGCTCCAAACATGACAGATAACAGGTTCGTTAAAGCGAAAATTGACTGCTTCAGACCTCGTTAATCGACAAGGAACTTGAATGGCCAAGGCGAGAGACCGATCCGACAACTTATTTCACTCCAAAATAGTGGCCAAAATACAGCCAAAACAGCTAACAGATCGCTGACTTTTCGGCAAACACTCAAACTTGTTAGAACGAAGTCAAAATTGATAGGCAGGTAGACTTTGGCATTTCAAAGAGGTTGGAAGTAAAATAAAGATTGCAGACATTTCTAAAGGGGTGTTTGGGGGCTCCAAACATGACCGATAACAGGTTCGTTAAAGCGAAAAATGACTGGTTCAGACCTCATTAATCGACAAGAAACTTGAATGGCCAAGGTCTGAGACCGATCTCACAACTTATGGTTTCGCTCCAAAATGGTGGCCAAAATAGAGCCAAAATGGCTAACTGATCGGTGTATTCTCGGCAAACACTCAAACTTGTCAGAAGGGATTGAAATTGATAGGCAGGTAGACTTTGGCATTTCAAAGAGGTTGGAAGTAAAATAAAAATTGCAGACATTTCTAAAGGGGTGTTTGGGGGCTCCAAACATGACCAATAACAGGTTTGTTAAATCGAAAAATGACTGGTTCAGACCTCATTAATCAACAAGAAACTTGAATGGCCAAGGTCTGAGACTGATCTCACAACTTATGGTTTCGCTCCAAAATGGTGGCCAAAATACAGCCAAAATGGCTAACTGATCGGTGTATTCTCGGCAAACACTCAAACTTGTCAGAAGGGATTGAAATTGATAGGCAGGTAGACTTTGGTATTTCAAAGAGGTTGGAAGTAAAATAAAAATTGCAGACATTTCTAACCAGGTGTTTTGGGGCTCCAAACATAACCGATAACAGGTTTTTTAAAGCGAAAAATGACTGGTTCAGACCTCATTAATCGACAAGGAACTTAAATTGCCATGGTCTGAGACTGATCTGACAACTTATTTCACTCCAAAATAGTGGCCAAAATACAGCCAAAATGGCTAACAGATCGGTGTCTTTTCGGCAAACACTCAAACTTGTCAGTACGAATGAAATAGATAGGCAGGTAGACTTTGGCATTGCAAAGAGGTTGGAAGTATTAAAAAAAATTGCAGTCATTTCTAACCGGGTTTTTGGGGGCTCCAAACATGACAGATAACAGGTTCGTTAAAGCGAAAATTGACTGCTTCAGACCTCGTTAATCAACAAGGAACTTGAATGGCCAAGGCGAGAGACCGATCCGACAACTTATTTCACTCCAAAATAGTGCCCAAAATACAGCCAAAACAGCTAACAGATCGCTGACTTTTCGGCAAACACTCAAACTTGTCAGAACGAAGTCAAAATTGATAGGCAGGTAGACTTTGGCATTTCAAAGAGGTTGGAAGTAAAATAAAGATTGCAGACATTTCTAAAGGGGTGTTTGGGGGCTCCAAACATGACAGATAACAGGTTCGTTAAATCGAAAAATGACTGGTTCAGACCTCGTTAATCGACAAGGAACTTGAATGGCCAAGGCGTGAGACCGATCCGACAACTTATTTCACTCCAAAATAGTGCCCAAAATACAGCCAAAACAGCTAACAGATCGCTGACTTTTCGGCAAACACTCAAACTTGTCAGAACGAAGTCAAAATTGATAGGCAGGTAGACTTTGGCATTTCAAAGAGGTTGGAAGTAAAATAAAGATTGCAGACATTTCTAAAGGGTGTTTGGGGGCTCCAAACATGACCGATAACAGGTTCGTTAAATCGAAAAATGACTGGTTCAGACCTCGTTAATCGACAAGGAACTTGAATGGCCAAGGCGTGAGACCGATCCGACAACTTATTTCACTCCAAAATAGTGCCCAAAATACAGCCAAAACAGCTAACAGATCGCTGACTTTTCGGCAAACACTCAAACTTGTCAGAACGAAGTCAAAATTGATAGGCAGGTAGACTTTGGCATTTCAAAGAGGTTGGAAGTAAAATAAAGATTGCAGACATTTCTAAAGGGGTGTTTGGGGGCTCCAAACATGACCGATAACAGGTTCGTTAAATCGAAAAATGACTGGTTCAGACCTCATTAATCGACAAGAAACTTGAATGGCCAAGGTCTGAGACCGATCTCACAACTTATGGTTTCGCTCCAAAATGGTGGCCAAAATACAGCCAAAAAGGCTAACTGATCGGTGTATTCTCGGCAAACACTCAAACTTGTCAGAAGGGATTGAAATTGATAGGCAGGTAGACTTTGGCATTTCAAAGAGGTTGGAAGTAAAATAAAAATTGCAGACATTTCTAACCGGGTGTTTTGGGGCTCCAAACATGACCGATAACAGGTTCGTTAAAGCGAAAAATGACTGGTTCAGACCTCATTAATCGACAAGAAACTTGAATGGCCAAGGTCTGAGACCGATCTCACAACTTATGGTTTCGCTCCAAAATGGTGGCCAAAATAGAGCCAAAATGGCTAACTGATCGGTGTATTTTCGGAAAACACTCAAACTTGTCAGATCGGAGTGTAAATTGATAGGCAGGTTGACTTTGGCATGGCAAAGAGGTTGCAAGTATTAAAAAGATTACAGACATTTTTAACTGGGTGTTTGTGGTCTCCGAACATGGCAGATAAGAGGTTCATTAAAGCGAAAAAATGACTGGTTCAGACCTCGTTAATCGACAAGGAACTTGAATGGCCAAATTGTGAGACGGGTCCAGCAACTTATTTCACTCCTAAATAGTTGCCAAAATACAGCCAAAATGGCTGTCTGATTGGTGAATTTTCGGCAAACACTCAAACTTGTCAGATCGGAGTGTAAATGGATAGGCAGGTTGACTTTGGCATGGCAAAGAGGTTGCAAGTATTAAAAAGATTACAGACATTTTTAACTGGGTGTTTGTGGTCTCCGAACATGGCAGATAAGAGGTTCATTAAAGCGAAAAAATGACTGGTTCAGACCTCGTTAATCGACAAGGAACTTGAATGGCCAAATTGTGAGACGGGTCCAGCAACTTATTTCACTCCTAAATAGTTGCCAAAATACAGCCAAAATGGCTGTCTGATTGGTGAATTTTCGGCAAACACTCAAACTTGTCAGATCGGAGTGTAAATGGATAGGCAGGTTGACTTTGGCATGGCAAAGAGGTTGCAAGTATTAAAAAGATTACAGACATTTTTAACTGGGTGTTTGTGGTCTCCGAACATGGCAGATAAGAGGTTCATTAAAGCGAAAAAATGACTGGTTCAGACCTCGTTAATCGACAAGGAACTTGAATGGCCAAATTGTGAGACGGGTCCAGCAACTTATTTCACTCCTAAATAGTTGCCAAAATACAGCCAAAATGGCTGTCTGATTGGTGAATTTTCGGCAAACACTCAAACTTGTCAGATCGGAGTGTAAATGGATAGGCAGGTAGACTTTGGCATTGCAAAGAGGTTGGAAGTATTAAAAGAGATTGCAGACATTTTTAACTGGATGTTTCTGGCCTCCGAACATGGCAGATAAGAGATTCCTGAAAGCGAAAAATGACTGGTTCAGACCTCGTTCATCCACAAGAAACTTGAATGGCCAAGGTCTGAGACCGATCTCACAACTTATGGTTTCGCTCAAAAATGGTGGCCAAAATACAGCCAAAATGGCTAACTGATCGGTGTATTCTCGGCAAACACTCAAACTTGTCAGAAGGGATTGAAATTGATAGGCAGGTAGACTTTGGCATTTCAAAGAGGTTGGAAGTAAAATAAAAATTGCAGACACTTCTAAAGGGGTGTTTTGGGGCTCCAAACATGACCGATAACAGGTTCGTTAAAGCGAAAAATGACTGGTTCAGACCTCATTAATCAACAAGAAACTTGAATGGCCAAGGTCTGAGACTGATCTCACAACTTATGGTTTCGCTCCAAAATGGTGGCCAAAATACAGCCAAAAAGGCTAACTGATCGGTGTATCTAACCGGGTGTTTTGGGGCTTGAATTGCCATTGTCTGAGACTGATCTGACAACTTATTTCACTCCAAAATAGTGGCCAAAATACAGCCAAAATGGCTAACTGATCGGTGTCTTTTCGGCAAACACTCAAACTTGTCAGTACGAATGAAATAGATAGGCAGGTAGACTTTAGCATTGCAAAGAGGTTGGAAGTATTAAACAAAATTGCAGTCATTTCTAACCGGGTGTTTGGGGGCTCCAAACATGACAGATAACAGGTTCGTTAAAGCGAAAATTGACTGCTTCAGACCTCGTTAATCGACAAGGAACTTGAATGGCCAAGGCGAGAGACCGATCCGACAACTTATTTCACTCCAAAATAGTGGCCAAAATACAGCCAAAACAGCTAACAGATCGCTGACTTTTCGGCAAACACTCAAACTTGTTAGAACGAAGTCAAAATTGATAGGCAGGTAGACTTTGGCATTTCAAAGAGGTTGGAAGTAAAATAAAGATTGCAGACATTTCCAAAGGGGTGTTTGGGGGCTCCAAACATGACCGATAACAGGTTCGTTAAAGCGAAAAATGACTGGTTCAGACCTCTCTAATCGACAAGGAACTTGAATGGCCAAGGTCTGAGACCGATCCGGCAACTTATTTCACTCCCAAAATAGTGGCCAAAATACAGCCAAAATGGCTAACTGATTGGTGTATTTTCGGAAAACACTCAAACTTGTCAGATCGGAGTGTAAATTGATAGGCAGGTTGACTTTGGCATGGCAAAGAGGTTGCAAGTATTAAAAAGATTGCAGACATTTTTAACTGGGTGTTTGTGGTCTCCGAACATGGCAGATAAGAGGTTCGTTAAAGCGAAAAAATGACTGGTTCAGACCTCGTTAATCGACAAGGAACTTGAATGGCCAAATTGTGAGACCGGTCCGGCAACTTATTTCACTCCTAAATAGTTGCCAAAATACAGCCAAAATGGCTAACTGATTGGTGAATTTTCGGCAAACACTCAAACTTGTTGGATCAGAGTGTAAATTGATAGGCAGGTAGACTTTGGCATTGCAAAGAGGTTGGAAGTATTAAAAGAGATTGCAGACATTTTTAACTGGATGTTTCTGGCCTCCAAACATGGCAGATAAGAGATTCCTGAAAGCGAAAAATGACTGGTTCAGACCTCGTTCATCCACAAGAAACTTGAATGGCCAAGGTCTGAGACCGATCTCACAACTTATGGTTTCGCTCAAAAATGGTGGCCAAAATAGAGCCAAAATGGCTAACTGATCGGTGTATTCTCGGCAAACACTCAAACTTGTCAGAAGGGATTGAAATTGATAGGCAGGTAGACTTTGGCATTTCAAAGAGGTTGGAAGTAAAATAAAAATTGCAGACACTTCTAAAGGGGTGTTTTGGGGCTCCAAACATGACCGATAACAGGTTCGTTAAAGCGAAAAATGACTGGTTCAGACCTCATTAATCAACAAGAAACTTGAATGGCCAAGGTCTGAGACTGATCTCACAACTTATGGTTTCGCTCCAAAATGGTGGCCAAAATACAGCCAAAAAGGCTAACTGATCGGTGTATTCTCGGCAAACACTCAAACTTGTCAGAAGGGATTGAAATTGATAGGCAGGTAGACTTTGGCATTTCAAAAGGTTGGAAGTAAAATAAAAATTGCAGACATTTCTAACCCGGTGTTTGGGGGCTCCAAACATAACCGATAACAGGTTTGTTAAAGCGAAAAATGACTGGTTCAGACCTCGTTAATCGACAAGGAACTTGAATTGCCATGGTCTGAGACTGATCTGACAACTTATTTCACTCCAAAATAGTGGCCAAAATACAGCCAAAATGGCTAACTGATCGGTGTCTTTTCGGCAAACACTCAAACTTGTCAGTACGAATGAAATAGATAGGCAGGTAGACTTTGGCATTGCAAAGAGGTTGGAAGTATTAAAAAAAATTGCAGTCATTTCTAACCGGGTGTTTGGGGGCTCCAAACATGACAAATAACAGGTTCGTTAAAGCGAAAATTGACTGCTTCAGACCTCGTTAATCGACAAGGAACTTGAATGGCCAAGGCGAGAGACCGATCCGACAACTTATTTCACTCCAAAATAGTGGCCAAAATACAGCCAAAACAGCTAACAGATCGCTGACTTTTCGGCAAACACTCAAACTTGTTAGAACGAAGTCAAAATTGATAGGCAGGTAGACTTTGGCATTTCAAAGAGGTTGGAAGTAAAATAAAGATTGCAGACATTTCTAAAGGGGTGTTTGGGGGCTCCAAACATGACCGATAACAGGTTCGTTAAAGCGAAAAATGACTGGTTCAGACCTCATTAATCGACAAGAAACTTGAATGGCCAAGGTCTGAGACCGATCTCACAACTTATGGTTTCGCTCCAAAATGGTGGCCAAAATAGAGCCAAAATGGCTAACTGATCGGTGTATTCTCGGCAAACACTCAAACTTGTCAGAAGGGATTGAAATTGATAGGCAGGTAGACTTTGGCATTTCAAAGAGGTTGGAAGTAAAATAAAAATTGCAGACATTTCTAAAGGGGTGTTTGGGGGCTCCAAACATGACCAATAACAGGTTTGTTAAATCGAAAAATGACTGGTTCAGACCTCATTAATCAACAAGAAACTTGAATGGCCAAGGTCTGAGACTGATCTCACAACTTATGGTTTCGCTCCAAAATGGTGGCCAAAATACAGCCAAAATGGCTAACTGATCGGTGTATTCTCGGCAAACACTCAAACTTGTCAGAAGGGATTGAAATTGATAGGCAGGTAGACTTTGGTATTTCAAAGAGGTTGGAAGTAAAATAAAAATTGCAGACATTTCTAACCAGGTGTTTTGGGGCTCCAAACATAACCGATAACAGGTTTTTTAAAGCGAAAAATGACTGGTTCAGACCTCATTAATCGACAAGGAACTTAAATTGCCATGGTCTGAGACTGATCTGACAACTTATTTCACTCCAAAATAGTGGCCAAAATACAGCCAAAATGGCTAACAGATCGGTGTCTTTTCGGCAAACACTCAAACTTGTCAGTACGAATGAAATAGATAGGCAGGTAGACTTTGGCATTGCAAAGAGGTTGGAAGTATTAAAAAAAATTGCAGTCATTTCTAACCGGGTTTTTGGGGGCTCCAAACATGACAGATAACAGGTTTGTTAAAGCGAAAAATGACTGGTTCAGACCTCTCTTATCGACAAGGAACTTGAATGGCCAAGGTGTGAGACCGATCCGGCAACTTATTTCACTCCCAAAATAGTGGCCAAAATACAGCCAAAATGGCTAACTGATTGGTGTATTTTCGGAAAACACTCAAACTTGTCAGATCGGAGTGTAAATTGATAGGCAGGTAGACTTTGGCATGGCAAAGAGGTTGCAAGTATTAAAAAGATTGCAGACATTTCCAAAGGGGTGTTTGGGGGCTCCAAACATGACCGATAACAGGTTCGTTAAAGCGAAAAATGACTGGTTCAGACCTCTCTAATCGACAAGGAACTTGAATGGCCAAGGTCTGAGACCGATCCGGCAACTTATTTCACTCCCAAAATAGTGGCCAAAATACAGCCAAAATGGCTAACTGATTGGTGTATTTTCGGAAAACACTCAAACTTGTCAGATCGGAGTGTAAATTGATAGGCAGGTTGACTTTGGCATGGCAAAGAGGTTGCAAGTATTAAAAAGATTGCAGACATTTTTAACTGGGTGTTTGTGGTCTCCGAACATGGCAGATAAGAGGTTCGTTAAAGCGAAAAAATGACTGGTTCAGACCTCGTTAATCGACAAGGAACTTGAATGGCCAAATTGTGAGACCGGTCCGGCAACTTATTTCACTCCTAAATAGTTGCCAAAATACAGCCAAAATGGCTAACTGATTGGTGAATTTTCGGCAAACACTCAAACTTGTTGGATCAGAGTGTAAATTGATAGGCAGGTAGACTTTGGCATTGCAAAGAGGTTGGAAGTATTAAAAGAGATTGCAGACATTTTTAACTGGATGTTTCTGGCCTCCGAACATGGCAGATAAGAGATTCCTGAAAGCGAAAAATGACTGGTTCAGACCTCGTTCATCCACAAGAAACTTGAATGGCCAAGGTCTGAGACCGATCTCACAACTTATGGTTTCGCTCAAAAATGGTGGCCAAAATAGAGCCAAAATGGCTAACTGATCGGTGTATTCTCGGCAAACACTCAAACTTGTCAGAAGGGATTGAAATTGATAGGCAGGTAGACTTTGGCATTTCAAAGAGGTTGGAAGTAAAATAAAAATTGCAGACACTTCTAAAGGGGTGTTTTGGGGCTCCAAACATGACCGATAACAGGTTCGTTAAAGCGAAAAATGACTGGTTCAGACCTCATTAATCAACAAGAAACTTGAATGGCCAAGGTCTGAGACTGATCTCACAACTTATGGTTTCGCTCCAAAATGGTGGCCAAAATACAGCCAAAAAGGCTAACTGATCGGTGTATTCTCGGCAAACACTCAAACTTGTCAGAAGGGATTGAAATTGATAGGCAGGTAGACTTTGGCATTTCAAAAGGTTGGAAGTAAAATAAAAATTGCAGACATTTCTAACCCGGTGTTTGGGGGCTCCAAACATAACCGATAACAGGTTTGTTAAAGCGAAAAATGACTGGTTCAGACCTCGTTAATCGACAAGGAACTTGAATTGCCATGGTCTGAGACTGATCTGACAACTTATTTCACTCCAAAATAGTGGCCAAAATACAGCCAAAATGGCTAACTGATCGGTGTCTTTTCGGCAAACACTCAAACTTGTCAGTACGAATGAAATAGATAGGCAGGTAGACTTTCGCATTGCAAAGAGGTTGGAAGTATTAAAAAAAATTGCAGTCATTTCTAACCGGGTGTTTGGGGGCTCCAAACATGACAAATAACAGGTTCGTTAAAGCGAAAATTGACTGCTTCAGACCTCGTTAATCGACAAGGAACTTGAATGGCCAAGGCGAGAGACCGATCCGACAACTTATTTCACTCCAAAATAGTGGCCAAAATACAGCCAAAACAGCTAACAGATCGCTGACTTTTCGGCAAACACTCAAACTTGTTAGAACGAAGTCAAAATTGATAGGCAGGTAGACTTTGGCATTTCAAAGAGGTTGGAAGTAAAATAAAGATTGCAGACATTTCTAAAGGGGTGTTTGGGGGCTCCAAACATGACCGATAACAGGTTCGTTAAAGCGAAAAATGACTGGTTCAGACCTCATTAATCGACAAGAAACTTGAATGGCCAAGGTCTGAGACCGATCTCACAACTTATGGTTTCGCTCCAAAATGGTGGCCAAAATAGAGCCAAAATGGCTAACTGATCGGTGTATTCTCGGCAAACACTCAAACTTGTCAGAAGGGATTGAAATTGATAGGCAGGTAGACTTTGGCATTTCAAAGAGGTTGGAAGTAAAATAAAAATTGCAGACATTTCTAAAGGGGTGTTTGGGGGCTCCAAACATGACCAATAACAGGTTTGTTAAATCGAAAAATGACTGGTTCAGACCTCATTAATCAACAAGAAACTTGAATGGCCAAGGTCTGAGACTGATCTCACAACTTATGGTTTCGCTCCAAAATGGTGGCCAAAATACAGCCAAAATGGCTAACTGATCGGTGTATTCTCGGCAAACACTCAAACTTGTCAGAAGGGATTGAAATTGATAGGCAGGTAGACTTTGGTATTTCAAAGAGGTTGGAAGTAAAATAAAAATTGCAGACATTTCTAACCAGGTGTTTTGGGGCTCCAAACATAACCGATAACAGGTTTTTTAAAGCGAAAAATGACTGGTTCAGACCTCATTAATCGACAAGGAACTTAAATTGCCATGGTCTGAGACTGATCTGACAACTTATTTCACTCCAAAATAGTGGCCAAAATACAGCCAAAATGGCTAACAGATCGGTGTCTTTTCGGCAAACACTCAAACTTGTCAGTACGAATGAAATAGATAGGCAGGTAGACTTTGGCATTGCAAAGAGGTTGGAAGTATTAAAAAAAATTGCAGTCATTTCTAACCGGGTTTTTGGGGGCTCCAAACATGACAGATAACAGGTTTGTTAAAGCGAAAAATGACTGGTTCAGACCTCTCTTATCGACAAGGAACTTGAATGGCCAAGGTGTGAGACCGATCCGGCAACTTATTTCACTCCCAAAATAGTGGCCAAAATACAGCCAAAATGGCTAACTGATTGGTGTATTTTCGGAAAACACTCAAACTTGTCAGATCGGAGTGTAAATTGATAGGCAGGTTGACTTTGGCATGGCAAAGAGGTTGCAAGTATTAAAAAGATTGCAGACATTTTTAACTGGGTGTTTGTGGTCTCCGAACATGGCAGATAAGAGGTTCATTAAAGCGAAAAAATGACTGGTTCAGACCTCGTTAATCGACAAGGAACTTGAATGGCCAAATTGTGAGACCGGTCCAGCAACTTATTTCACTCCTAAATAGTTGCCAAAATACAGCCAAAATGGCTGTCTGATTGGTGAATTTTCGGCAAACACTCAAACTTGTCAGATCGGAGTGTAAATGGATAGGCAGGTAGACTTTGGCATTGCAAAGAGGTTGGAAGTATTAAAAGAGATTGCAGACATTTTTAACTGGATGTTTCTGGCCTCCGAACATGGCAGATAAGAGATTCCTGAAAGCGAAAAATGACTGGTTCAGTCCTCGTTCATCCACAAGAAACTTGAATGGCCAAGGTCTGAGACCGATCTCACTACTTATGGTTTCGCTCAAAAATGGTGGCCAAAATACAGCCAAAATGGCTAACTGATCGGTGTATTCTCGGCAAACACTCAAACTTGTCAGAAGGGATTGAAATTGATAGGCAGGTAGACTTTGGCATTTCAAAGAGGTTGGAAGTAAAATAAAAATTGCAGACACTTCTAAAGGGGTGTTTTGGGGCTCCAAACATGACCGATAACAGGTTCGTTAAAGCGAAAAATGACTGGTTCAGACCTCATTAATCAACAAGAAACTTGAATGGCCAAGGTCTGAGACTGATCTCACAACTTATGGTTTCGCTCCAAAATGGTGGCCAAAATACAGCCAAAAAGGCTAACTGATCGGTGTATCTAACCGGGTGTTTTGGGGCTTGAATTGCCATTGTCTGAGACTGATCTGACAACTTATTTCACTCCAAAATAGTGGCCAAAATACAGCCAAAATGGCTAACTGATCGGTGTCTTTTCGGCAAACACTCAAACTTGTCAGTACGAATGAAATAGATAGGCAGGTAGACTTTGGCATTGCAAAGAGGTTGGAAGTATTAAACAAAATTGCAGTCATTTCTAACCGGGTGTTTGGGGGCTCCAAACATGACAGATAACAGGTTCGTTAAAGCGAAAATTGACTGCTTCAGACCTCGTTAATCGACAAGGAACTTGAATGGCCAAGGCGAGAGACCGATCCGACAACTTATTTCACTCCAAAATAGTGGCCAAAATACAGCCAAAACAGCTAACAGATCGCTGACTTTTCGGCAAACACTCAAACTTGTTAGAACGAAGTCAAAATTGATAGGCAGGTAGACTTTGGCATTTCAAAGAGGTTGGAAGTAAAATAAAGATTGCAGACATTTCCAAAGGGGTGTTTGGGGGCTCCAAACATGACCGATAACAGGTTCGTTAAAGCGAAAAATGACTGGTTCAGACCTCTCTAATCGACAAGGAACTTGAATGGCCAAGGTCTGAGACCGATCCGGCAACTTATTTCACTCCCAAAATAGTGGCCAAAATACAGCCAAAATGGCTAACTGATTGGTGTATTTTCGGAAAACACTCAAACTTGTCAGATCGGAGTGTAAATTGATAGGCAGGTTGACTTTGGCATGGCAAAGAGGTTGCAAGTATTAAAAAGATTGCAGACATTTTTAACTGGGTGTTTGTGGTCTCCGAACATGGCAGATAAGAGGTTCATTAAAGCGAAAAAATGACTGGTTCAGACCTCGTTAATCGACAAGGAACTTGAATGGCCAAATTGTGAGACCGGTCCAGCAACTTATTTCACTCCTAAATAGTTGCCAAAATACAGCCAAAATGGCTGTCTGATTGGTGAATTTTCGGCAAACACTCAAACTTGTCAGATCGGAGTGTAAATGGATAGGCAGGTAGACTTTGGCATTGCAAAGAGGTTGGAAGTATTAAAAGAGATTGCAGACATTTTTAACTGGATGTTTCTGGCCTCCGAACATGGCAGATAAGAGATTCCTGAAAGCGAAAAATGACTGGTTCAGACCTCGTTCATCCACAAGAAACTTGAATGGCCAAGGTCTGAGACCGATCTCACAACTTATGGTTTCGCTCAAAAATGGTGGCCAAAATAGAGCCAAAATGGCTAACTGATCGGTGTATTCTCGGCAAACACTCAAACTTGTCAGAAGGGATTGAAATT
Source organism: Haliotis rufescens (assembly GCF_023055435.1). Lineage (NCBI taxonomy): Eukaryota > Metazoa > Mollusca > Gastropoda > Lepetellida > Haliotidae > Haliotis > Haliotis rufescens. The sequence continues at coordinate 3,819,255 of NW_025964383.1, forward strand.
GATAGGCAGGTAGACTTTGGCATTTCAAAGAGGTTGGAAGTAAAATAAAAATTGCAGACACTTCTAAAGGGGTGTTTTGGGGCTCCAAACATGACCGATAACAGGTTCGTTAAAGCGAAAAATGACTGGTTCAGACCTCATTAATCAACAAGAAACTTGAATGGCCAAGGTCTGAGACTGATCTCACAACTTATGGTTTCGCTCCAAAATGGTGGCCAAAATACAGCCAAAAAGGCTAACTGATCGGTGTATCTAACCGGGTGTTTTGGGGCTTGAATTGCCATTGTCTGAGACTGATCTGACAACTTATTTCACTCCAAAATAGTGGCCAAAATACAGCCAAAATGGCTAACTGATCGGTGTCTTTTCGGCAAACACTCAAACTTGTCAGTACGAATGAAATAGATAGGCAGGTAGACTTTGGCATTGCAAAGAGGTTGGAAGTATTAAACAAAATTGCAGTCATTTCTAACCGGGTGTTTGGGGGCTCCAAACATGACCGATAACAGGTTCGTTAAAGCGAAAAATGACTGGTTCAGACCTCTCTAATCGACAAGGAACTTGAATGGCCAAGGTGTGAGATCCATCCGGCAACTTATTTCACTCCCAAAATAGTGGCCAAAATACAGCCAAAATGGCTAACTGATTGGTGTATTTTCGGAAAACACTCAAACTTGTCAGATCGGAGTGTAAATTGATAGGCAGGTTGACTTTGGCATGGCAAAGAGGTTGCAAGTATTAAAAAGATTGCAGACATTTTTAACTGGGTGTTTGTGGTCTCCGAACATGGCAGATAAGAGGTTCGTTAAAGCGAAAAAATGACTGGTTCAGACCTCGTTAATCGACAAGGAACTTGAATGGCCAAATTGTGAGACCGGTCCGGCAACTTATTTCACTTCTAAATAGTTGCCAAAATACAGCCAAAATGGCTAACTGATTGGTGAATTTTCGGCAAACACTCAAACTTGTTGGATCAGAGTGTAAATTGATAGGCAGGTAGACTTTGGCATTGCAAAGAGGTTGGAAGTATTAAAAGAGATTGCAGACATTTTTAACTGGATGTTTCTGGCCTCCGAACATGGCAGATAAGAGATTCCTGAAAGCGAAAAATGACTGGTTCAGACCTCGTTCATCCACAAGAAACTTGAATGGCCAAGGTCTGAGACCGATCTCACAACTTATGGTTTCGCTCAAAAATGGTGGCCAAAATAGAGCCAAAATGGCTAACTGATCGGTGTATTCTCGGCAAACACTCAAACTTGTCAGAAGGGATTGAAATTGATAGGCAGGTAGACTTTGGCATTTCAAAGAGGTTGGAAGTAAAATAAAAATTGCAGACACTTCTAAAGGGGTGTTTTGGGGCTCCAAACATGACCGATAACAGGTTCGTTAAAGCGAAAAATGACTGGTTCAGACCTCATTAATCAACAAGAAACTTGAATGGCCAAGGTCTGAGACTGATCTCACAACTTATGGTTTCGCTCCAAAATGATGGCCAAAATACAGCCAAAAAGGCTAACTGATCGGTGTATTCTCGGCAAACACTCAAACTTGTCAGAAGGGATTGAAATTGATAGGCAGGTAGACTTTGGCATTTCAAAAGGTTGGAAGTAAAATAAAAATTGCAGACATTTCTAACCGGGTGTTTGGGGGCTCCAAACATAACCGATAACAGGTTTGTTAAAGCGAAAAATGACTGGTTCAGACCTCGTTAATCGACAAGGAACTTGAATTGCCATGGTCTGAGACTGATCTGACAACTTATTTCACTCCAAAATAGTGGCCAAAATACAGCCAAAATGGCTAACAGATCGGTGTCTTTTCGGCAAACACTCAAACTTGTCAGTACGAATGAAATAGATAGGCAGGTAGACTTTGGCATTGCAAAGAGGTTGGAAGTATTAAAAAAAATTGCAGTCATTTCTAACCGGGTGTTTGGGGGCTCCAAACATGACAGATAACAGGTTCGTTAAAGCGAAAATTGACTGCTTCAGACCTCGTTAATCGACAAGGAACTTGAATGGCCAAGGCGAGAGACCGATCCGACAACTTATTTCACTCCAAAATAGTGCCCAAAATACAGCCAAAACAGCTAACAGATCGCTGACTTTTCGGCAAACACTCAAACTTGTCAGAACGAAGTCAAAATTGATAGGCAGGTAGACTTTGGCATTTCAAAGAGGTTGGAAGTAAAATAAAGATTGCAGACATTTCTAAAGGGGTGTTTGGGGGCTCCAAACATGACAGATAACAGGTTCGTTAAATCGAAAAATGACTGGTTCAGACCTCGTTAATCGACAAGGAACTTGAATGGCCAAGGCGTGAGACCGATCCGACAACTTATTTCACTCCAAAATAGTGCCCAAAATACAGCCAAAACAGCTAACAGATCGCTGACTTTTCGGCAAACACTCAAACTTGTCAGAACAAAGTCAAAATTGATAGGCAGGTAGACTTTGGCATTTCAAAGAGGTTGGAAGTAAAATAAAGATTGCAGACATTTCTAAAGGGGTGTTTGGGGGCTCCAAACATGACCGATAACAGGTTCGTTAAATCGAAAAATGACTGGTTCAGACCTCATTAATCGACAAGAAACTTGAATGGCCAAGGTCTGAGACCGATCTCACAACTTATGCTTTCGCTCCAAAATGGTGGCCAAAATACAGCCAAAATGGCTAACTGATCGGTGTATTCTCGGCAAACACTCAAACTTGTCAGAAGGGATTGAAATTGATAGGCAGGTAGACTTTGGCATTTCAAAGAGGTTGGAAGTAAAATAAAAATTGCAGACATTTCTGAAGGGGTGTTTTGGGGCTCCAAACATAACCGATAACAGGTTTGTTAAAGCGAAAAATGACTGGTTCAGACCTCTCTTATCGACAAGGAACTTGAATGGCCAAGGTGTGAGACCGATCCGGCAACTTATTTCACTCCCAAAATAGTGGCCAAAATACAGCCAAAATGGCTAACTGATTGGTGTATTTTCGGAAAACACTCAAACTTGTCAGATCGGAGTGTAAATTGATAGGCAGGTTGACTTTGGCATGGCAAAGAGGTTGCAAGTATTAAAAAGATTGCAGACATTTTTAACTGGGTGTTTGTGGTCTCCGAACATGGCAGATAAGAGGTTCATTAAAGCGAAAAAATGACTGGTTCAGACCTCGTTAATCGACAAGGAACTTGAATGGCCAAATTGTGAGACCGGTCCAGCAACTTATTTCACTCCTAAATAGTTGCCAAAATACAGCCAAAATGGCTGTCTGATTGGTGAATTTTCGGCAAACACTCAAACTTGTCAGATCGGAGTGTAAATGGATAGGCAGGTAGACTTTGGCATTGCAAAGAGGTTGGAAGTATTAAAAGAGATTGCAGACATTTTTAACTGGATGTTTCTGGCCTCCGAACATGGCAGATAAGAGATTCGTGAAAGCGAAAAATGACTGGTTCAGACCTCGTTCATCCACAAGAAACTTGAATGGCCAAGGTCTGAGACCGAACTGACAACTTATGCTTTCACTCCAAAATGGTGGCCTAAATACAGCCAAAATGGCTAACTGATTGGTGAATTTTCGGCAAACACTCAAACATGTCAGTACGAATGAAATAGATAGGCAGGTAGACTTTGGCATTGCAAAGAGGTTGGAAGTAAAATAAAGATTGCAGACATTTCTAAAGGGGTGTTTGGGGGCTCCAAACATGACCGATAACAGGTTCGTTAAATCAAAAAATATCTGGTTCAGACCTCATTAATCAACAAGAAACTTGAATGGCCAAGGTCTGAGACCGATCTCACAACTTATGGTTTCGCTCCAAAATGGTGGCCAAAATACAGCCAAAATGGCTAACTGATCGGTGTATTCTCGGCAAACACTCAAACTTGTCAGAAGGGATTGAAATTGATAGGCAGGTAGACTTTGGCATTTCAAAGAGGTTGGAAGTAAAATAAAAATTGCAGACATTTCTAACCGGGTGTTTTGGGGCTCCAAACATGACCGATAACAGGTTTGTTAAAGCGAAAAATGACTGGTTCAGACCTCGTTAATCGACAAGGAACTTGAATTGCCATTGTCTGAGACTGATCTGACAACTTATTTCACTCCAAAATAGTGGCCAAAATACAGCCAAAATGGCTAACTGATCGGTGTCTTTTCGGCAAACACTCAAACTTGTCAGTACGAATGAAATAGATAGGCAGGTAGACTTTGGCATTGCAAAGAGGTTGGAAGTATTAAAACAAATTGCAGTCATTTCTAACCGGGTGTTTGGGGGCTCCAAACATGACAGATAACAGGTTCGTTAAAGCGAAAATTGACTGCTTCAGACCTCGTTAATCAACAAGGAACTTGAATGGCCAAGGCGTGAGACCGATCCGACAACTTATTTCACTCCGAAATAGTGGCCAAAATACAGCCAAAACAGCTAACAGATCGCTGACTTTTCGGCAAACACTCAAACTTGTCAGAACGAAGTCAAAATTGATAGGCAGGTAGACTTTGGCATTTCAAAGTGGTTGGAAGTAAAATAAAGATTGCAGACATTTCCAAAGGGGTGTTTGGGGGCTCCAAACATGACCGATAACAGGTTCGTTAAAGCGAAAAATGACTGGTTCAGACCTCTCTAATCGACAAGGAACTTGAATGGCCAAGGTCTGAGACCGATCCGGCAACTTATTTCACTCCCAAAATAGTGGCCAAAATACAGCCAAAATGGCTAACTGATTGGTGTATTTTCGGAAAACACTCAAACTTGTCAGATCGGAGTGTAAATTGATAGGCAGGTTGACTTTGGCATGGCAAAGAGGTTGCAAGTATTAAAAAGATTGCAGACATTTTTAACTGGGTGTTTGTGGTCTCCGAACATGGCAGATAAGAGGTTCGTTAAAGCGAAAAAATGACTGGTTCAGACCTCGTTAATCGACAAGGAACTTGAATGGCCAAATTGTGAGACCGGTCCGGCAACTTATTTCACTCCTAAATAGTTGCCAAAATACAGCCAAAATGGCTAACTGATTGGTGAATTTTCGGCAAACACTCAAACTTGTTGGATCGGAGTGTAAATTGATAGGCAGGTAGACTTTGGCATTGCAAAGAGGTTGGAAGTATTAAAAGAGATTGCAGACATTTTTAACTGGATGTTTCTGGCCTCCGAACATGGCAGATAAGAGATTCCTGAAAGCGAAAAATGACTGGTTCAGACCTCGTTCATCCACAAGAAACTTGAATGGCCAAGGTCTGAGACCGATCTCACAACTTATGGTTTCGCTCAAAAATGGTGGCCAAAATAGAGCCAAAATGGCTAACTGATCGGTGTATTCTCGGCAAACACTCAAACTTGTCAGAAGGGATTGAAATTGATAGGCAGGTAGACTTTGGCATTTCAAAGAGGTTGGAAGTAAAATAAAAATTGCAGACACTTCTAAAGGGGTGTTTTGGGGCTCCAAACATGACCGATAACAGGTTCGTTAAAGCGAAAAATGACTGGTTCAGACCTCATTAATCAACAAGAAACTTGAATGGCCAAGGTCTGAGACTGATCTCACAACTTATGGTTTCGCTCCAAAATGGTGGCCAAAATACAGCCAAAAAGGCTAACTGATCGGTGTATTCTCGGCAAACACTCAAACTTGTCAGAAGGGATTGAAATTGATAGGCAGGTAGACTTTGGCATTTCAAAAGGTTGGAAGTAAAATAAAAATTGCAGACATTTCTAACCGGGTGTTTGGGGGCTCCAAACATAACCGATAACAGGTTTGTTAAAGCGAAAAATGACTGGTTCAGACCTCGTTAATCGACAAGGAACTTGAATTGCCATGGTCTGAGACTGATCTGACAACTTATTTCACTCCAAAATAGTGGCCAAAATACAGCCAAAATGGCTAACAGATCGGTGTCTTTTCGGCAAACACTCAAACTTGTCAGTACGAATGAAATAGATAGGCAGGTAGACTTTGGCATTGCAAAGAGGTTGGAAGTATTAAAAAAAATTGCAGTCATTTCTAACCGGGTGTTTGGGGGCTCCAAACATGACAGATAACAGGTTCGTTAAAGCGAAAATTGACTGCTTCAGACCTCGTTAATCGACAAGGAACTTGAATGGCCAAGGCGAGAGACCGATCCGACAACTTATTTCACTCCAAAATAGTGGCCAAAATACAGCCAAAACAGCTAACAGATCGCTGACTTTTCGGCAAACACTCAAACTTGTCAGAACGAAGTCAAAATTGATAGGCAGGTAGACTTTGGCATTTCAAAGAGGTTGGAAGTAAAATAAAGATTGCAGACATTTCTAAAGGGGTGTTTGGGGGCTCCAAACATGACCGATAACAGGTTCGTTAAAGCGAAAAATGACTGGTTCAGACCTCATTAATCGACAAGAAACTTGAATGGCCAAGGTCTGAGACCGATCTCACAACTTATGGTTTCGCTTCAAAATGGTGGCCAAAATAGAGCCAAAATGGCTAACTGATCGGTGTATTCTCGGCAAACACTCAAACTTGTCAGAAGGGATTGAAATTGATAGGCAGGTAGACTTTGGCATTTCAAAGAGGTTGGAAGTAAAATAAAAATTGCAGACATTTCTAAAGGGGTGTTTGGGGGCTCCAAACATGACCAATAACAGGTTCGTTAAATCGAAAAATGACTGGTTCAGACCTCATTAATCGACAAGAAACTTGAATGGCCAAGGTCTGAGACTGATCTCACAACTTATGGTTTCGCTCCAAAATGGTGGCCTAAATACAGCCAAAATGGCTAACTGATCGGTGTATTCTCGGCAAACACTCAAACTTGTCAGAAGGGATTGAAATTGATAGGCAGGTAGACTTTGGTATTTCAAAGAGGTTGGAAGTAAAATAAAAATTGCAGACATTTCTAACCAGGTGTTTTGGGGCTCCAAACATAACCGATAACAGGTTTTTTAAAGCGAAAAATGACTGGTTCAGACCTCATTAATCGACAAGGAACTTAAATTGCCATGGTCTGAGACTGATCTGACAACTTATTTCACTCCAAAATAGTGGCCAAAATACAGCCAAAATGGCTAACAGATCGGTGTCTTTTCGGCAAACACTCAAACTTGTCAGTACGAATGAAATAGATAGGCAGGTAGACTTTGGCATTGCAAAGAGGTTGGAAGTATTAAAAAAAATTGCAGTCATTTCTAACCGGGTGTTTGGGGGCTCCAAACATGACAGATAACAGGTTCGTTAAAGCGAAAATTGACTGCTTCAGACCTCGTTAATCAACAAGGAACTTGAATGGCCAAGGCGAGAGACCGATCCGACAACTTATTTCACTCCAAAATAGTGCCCAAAATACAGCCAAAACAGCTAACAGATCGCTGACTTTTCGGCAAACACTCAAACTTGTCAGAACGAAGTCAAAATTGATAGGCAGGTAGACTTTGGCATTTCAAAGAGGTTGGAAGTAAAATAAAGATTGCAGACATTTCTAAAGGGGTGTTTGGGGGCTCCAAACATGACCGATAACAGGTTCGTTAAATCGAAAAATGACTGGTTCAGACCTCGTTAATCGACAAGGAACTTGAATGGCCAAGGCCTGAGACCGATCCGACAACTTATTTCACTCCAAAATAGTGGCCAAAATACAGCCAAAACAGCTAACAGATCGCTGACTTTTCGGCAAACACTCAAACTTGTCAGTACGAATGAAATAGATAGGCAGGTAGACTTTGGCATTGCAAAGAGGTTGGAAGTATTAAAAAAAATTGCAGTCATTTCTAACCGGGTGTTTGGGGGCTCCAAACATGACAGATAACAGGTTCGTTAAAGCGAAAATTGACTGCTTCAGACCTCGTTAATCGACAAGGAACTTGAATGGCCAAGGCGAGAGACCGATCCGACAACTTATTTCACTCCAAAATAGTGGCCAAAATACAGCCAAAACAGCTAACAGATCGCTGACTTTTCGGCAAACACTCAAACTTGTCAGAACGAAGTCAAAATTGATAGGCAGGTAGACTTTGGCATTTCAAAGAGGTTGGAAGTAAAATAAAGATTGCAGACATTTCTAAAGGGGTGTTTGGGGGCTCCAAACATGACCGATAACAGGTTCGTTAAAGCGAAAAATGACTGGTTCAGACCTCATTAATCGACAAGAAACTTGAATGGCCAAGGTCTGAGACCGATCTCACAACTTATGGTTTCGCTTCAAAATGGTGGCCAAAATAGAGCCAAAATGGCTAACTGATCGGTGTATTCTCGGCAAACACTCAAACTTGTCAGAAGGGATTGAAATTGATAGGCAGGTAGACTTTGGCATTTCAAAGAGGTTGGAAGTAAAATAAAAATTGCAGACATTTCTAAAGGGGTGTTTGGGGGCTCCAAACATGACCAATAACAGGTTCGTTAAATCGAAAAATGACTGGTTCAGACCTCATTAATCGACAAGAAACTTGAATGGCCAAGGTCTGAGACTGATCTCACAACTTATGGTTTCGCTCCAAAATGGTGGCCAAAATACAGCCAAAATGGCTAACTGATCGGTGTATTCTCGGCAAACACTCAAACTTGTCAGAAGGGATGGAAATTGATAGGCAGGTAGACTTTGGTATTTCAAAGAGGTTGGAAGTAAAATAAAAATTGCAGACATTTCTAACCAGGTGTTTTGGGGCTCCAAACATAACCGATAACAGGTTTTTTAAAGCGAAAAATGACTGGTTCAGACCTCATTAATCGACAAGGAACTTAAATTGCCATGGTCTGAGACTGATCTGACAACTTATTTCACTCCAAAATAGTGGCCAAAATACAGCCAAAATGGCTAACAGATCGGTGTTTTTTCGGCAAACACTCAAACTTGTCAGTACGAATGAAATAGATAGGCAGGTAGACTTTGGCATTGCAAAGAGGTTGGAAGTATTAAAAAAAATTGCAGTCATTTCTAACCGGGTGTTTGGGGGCTCCAAACATGACAGATAACAGGTTCGTTAAAGCGAAAATTGACTGCTTCAGACCTCGTTAATCAACAAGGAACTTGAATGGCCAAGGCGAGAGACCGATCCGACAACTTATTTCACTCCAAAATAGTGCCCAAAATACAGCCAAAACAGCTAACAGATCGCTGACTTTTCGGCAAACACTCAAACTTGTCAGAACGAAGTCAAAATTGATAGGCAGGTAGACTTTGGCATTTCAAAGAGGTTGGAAGTAAAATAAAGATTGCAGACATTTCTAAAGGGGTGTTTGGGGGCTCCAAACATGACCGATAACAGGTTCGTTAAATCGAAAAATGACTGGTTCAGACCTCGTTAATCGACAAGGAACTTGAATGGCCAAGGCCTGAGACCGATCCGACAACTTATTTCACTCCAAAATAGTGGCCAAAATACAGCCAAAACAGCTAACAGATCGCTGACTTTTCGGCAAACACTCAAACTTGTCAGAACGAAGTCAAAATTGATAGGCAGGTAGACTTTGGCATTTCAAAGAGGTTGGAAGTAAAATAAAGATTGCAGACATTTCTAAAGGGGTGTTTGGGGGCTCCAAACATGACCGATAACAGGTTCGTTAAATCGAAAAATGACTGGTTCAGACCTCATTAATCGACAAGAAACTTGAATGGCCAAGGTCTGAGACCGATCTCACAACTTATGCTTTCGCTCCAAAATGGTGGCCAAAATACAGCCAAAATGGCTAACTGATCGGTGTATTCTCGGCAAACACTCAAACTTGTCAGAAGGGATTGAAATTGATAGGCAGGTAGACTTTGGCATTTCAAAGAGGTTGGAAGTAAAATAAAAATTGCAGACATTTCTGAAGGGGTGTTTTGTGGCTCCAAACATAACCGATAACAGGTTTGTTAAAGCGAAAAATGACTGGTTCAGACCTCTCTTATCGACAAGGAACTTGAATGGCCAAGGTGTGAGACCGATCCGGCAACTTATTTCACTCCCAAAATAGTGGCCAAAATACAGCCAACTGATCGGTGTATTCTCGGCAAACACTCAAACTTGTCAGAAGGGATTGAAATTGATAGGCAGGTAGACTTTGGCATTTCAAAGAGGTTGGAAGTAAAATAAAAATTGCAGACATTTCTGAAGGGGTGTTTTGTGGCTCCAAACATAACCGATAACAGGTTTGTTAAAGCGAAAAATGACTGGTTCAGACCTCTCTTATCGACAAGGAACTTGAATGGCCAAGGTGTGAGACCGATCCGGCAACTTATTTCACTCCCAAAATAGTGGCCAAAATACAGCCAACTGATTGGTGTATTTTCGGAAAACACTCAAACTTGTCAGATCGGAGTGTAAATTGATAGGCAGGTTGACTTTGGCATGGCAAAGAGGTTGCAAGTATTAAAAAGATTGCAGACATTTTTAACTGGGTGTTTGTGGTCTCCGAACATGGCAGATAAGAGGTTCGTTAAAGCGAAAAAATGACTGGTTCAGACCTCGTTAATCGACAAGGAACTTGAATGGCCAAATTGTGAGACCGGTCCGGCAACTTATTTCACTCCTAAATAGTTGCCAAAATACAGCCAAAATGGCTAACTGATTGGTGAATTTTCGGCAAACACTCAAACTTGTTGGATCGGAGTGTAAATTGATAGGCAGGTAGACTTTGGCATTGCAAAGAGGTTGGAAGTATTAAAAGAGATTGCAGACATTTTTAACTGGATGTTTCTGGCCTCCGAACATGGCAGATAAGAGATTCCTGAAAGCGAAAAATGACTGGTTCAGACCTCGTTCATCCACAAGAAACTTGAATGGCCAAGGTCTGAGACCGATCTCACAACTTCTGGTTTCGCTCAAAAATGGTGGCCAAAATAGAGCCAAAATGGCTAACTGATCGGTGTATTCTCGGCAAACACTCAAACTTGTCAGAAGGGATTGAAATTGATAGGCAGGTAGACTTTGGCATTTCAAAGAGGTTGGAAGTAAAATAAAAATTGCAGACACTTCTAAAGGGGTGTTTTGGGGCTCCAAACATGACCGATAACAGGTTCGTTAAAGCAAAAAATGACTGGTTCAGACCTCATTAATCAACAAGAAACTTGAATGGCCAAGGTCTGAGACTGATCTCACAACTTATGCTTTCGCTCCAAAATGGTGGCCAAAATACAGCCAAAATGGCTAACTGATCGGTGTATTCTCGGCAAACACTCAAACTTGTCAGAAGGGATTGAAATTGATAGGCAGGTAGACTTTGGCATTTCAAAGAGGTTGGAAGTAAAATAAAAATTGCAGACATTTCTGAAGGGGTGTTTTGTGGCTCCAAACATAACCGATAACAGGTTTGTTAAAGCAAAAAATGACTGGTTCAGACCTCTCTTATCGACAAGGAACTTGAATGGCCAAGGTGTGAGACCGATCCGGCAACTTATTTCACTCCCAAAATAGTGGCCAAAATACAGCCAACTGATCGGTGTATTCTCGGCAAACACTCAAACTTGTCAGAAGGGATTGAAATTGATAGGCAGGTAGACTTTGGCATTTCAAAGAGGTTGGAAGTAAAATAAAAATTGCAGACATTTCTGAAGGGGTGTTTTGTGGCTCCAAACATAACCGATAACAGGTTTGTTAAAGCGAAAAATGACTGGTTCAGACCTCTCTTATCGACAAGGAACTTGAATGGCCAAGGTGTGAGACCGATCCGGCAACTTATTTCACTCCCAAAATAGTGGCCAAAATACAGCCAACTGATTGGTGTATTTTCGGAAAACACTCAAACTTGTCAGATCGGAGTGTAAATTGATAGGCAGGTTGACTTTGGCATGGCAAAGAGGTTGCAAGTATTAAAAAGATTGCAGACATTTTTAACTGGGTGTTTGTGGTCTCCGAACATGGCAGATAAGAGGTTCGTTAAAGCGAAAAAATGACTGGTTCAGACCTCGTTAATCGACAAGGAACTTGAATGGCCAAATTGTGAGACCGGTCCGGCAACTTATTTCACTCCTAAATAGTTGCCAAAATACAGCCAAAATGGCTAACTGATTGGTGAATTTTCGGCAAACACTCAAACTTGTTGGATCGGAGTGTAAATTGATAGGCAGGTAGACTTTGGCATTGCAAAGAGGTTGGAAGTATTAAAAGAGATTGCAGACATTTTTAACTGGATGTTTCTGGCCTCCGAACATGGCAGATAAGAGATTCCTGAAAGCGAAAAATGACTGGTTCAGACCTCGTTCATCCACAAGAAACTTGAATGGCCAAGGTCTGAGACCGATCTCACAACTTATGGTTTCGCTCAAAAATGGTGGCCAAAATAGAGCCAAAATGGCTAACTGATCGGTGTATTCTCGGCAAACACTCAAACTTGTCAGAAGGGATTGAAATTGATAGGCAGGTAGACTTTGGCATTTCAAAGAGGTTGGAAGTAAAATAAAAATTGCAGACACTTCTAAAGGGGTGTTTTGGGGCTCCAAACATGACCGATAACAGGTTCGTTAAAGCGAAAAATGACTGGTTCAGACCTCATTAATCAACAAGAAACTTGAATGGCCAAGGTCTGAGACTGATCTCACAACTTATGGTTTCGCTCCAAAATGGTGGCCAAAATACAGCCAAAAAGGCTAACTGATCGGTGTATTCTCGGCAAACACTCAAACTTGTCAGAAGGGATTGAAATTGATAGGCAGGTAGACTTTGGCATTTCAAAAGGTTGGAAGTAAAATAAAAATTGCAGACATTTCTAACCGGGTGTTTGGGGGCTCCAAACATAACCGATAACAGGTTTGTTAAAGCGAAAAATGACTGGTTCAGACCTCGTTAATCGACAAGGAACTTGAATTGCCATGGTCTGAGACTGATCTGACAACTTATTTCACTCCAAAATAGTGGCCAAAATACAGCCAAAATGGCTAACAGATCGGTGTCTTTTCGGCAAACACTCAAACTTGTCAGTACGAATGAAATAGATAGGCAGGTAGACTTTGGCATTGCAAAGAGGTTGGAAGTATTAAAAAAAATTGCAGTCATTTCTAACCGGGTGTTTGGGGGCTCCAAACATGACAGATAACAGGTTCGTTAAAGCGAAAATTGACTGCTTCAGACCTCGTTAATCGACAAGGAACTTGAATGGCCAAGGCGAGAGACCGATCCGACAACTTATTTCACTCCAAAATAGTGGCCAAAATACAGCCAAAACAGCTAACAGATCGCTGACTTTTCGGCAAACACTCAAACTTGTCAGAACGAAGTCAAAATTGATAGGCAGGTAGACTTTGGCATTTCAAAGAGGTTGGAAGTAAAATAAAGATTGCAGACATTTCTAAAGGGGTGTTTGGGGGCTCCAAACATGACCGATAACAGGTTCGTTAAAGCGAAAAATGACTGGTTCAGACCTCATTAATCGACAAGAAACTTGAATGGCCAAGGTCTGAGACCGATCTCACAACTTATGGTTTCGCTTCAAAATGGTGGCCAAAATAGAGCCAAAATGGCTAACTGATCGGTGTATTCTCGGCAAACACTCAAACTTGTCAGAAGGGATTGAAATTGATAGGCAGGTAGACTTTGGCATTTCAAAGAGGTTGGAAGTAAAATAAAAATTGCAGACATTTCTAAAGGGGTGTTTGGGGGCTCCAAACATGACCAATAACAGGTTCGTTAAATCGAAAAATGACTGGTTCAGACCTCATTAATCGACAAGAAACTTGAATGGCCAAGGTCTGAGACTGATCTCACAACTTATGGTTTCGCTCCAAAATGGTGGCCTAAATACAGCCAAAATGGCTAACTGATCGGTGTATTCTCGGCAAACACTCAAACTTGTCAGAAGGGATTGAAATTGATAGGCAGGTAGACTTTGGTATTTCAAAGAGGTTGGAAGTAAAATAAAAATTGCAGACATTTCTAACCAGGTGTTTTGGGGCTCCAAACATAACCGATAACAGGTTTTTTAAAGCGAAAAATGACTGGTTCAGACCTCATTAATCGACAAGGAACTTAAATTGCCATGGTCTGAGACTGATCTGACAACTTATTTCACTCCAAAATAGTGGCCAAAATACAGCCAAAATGGCTAACAGATCGGTGTCTTTTCGGCAAACACTCAAACTTGTCAGTACGAATGAAATAGATAGGCAGGTAGACTTTGGCATTGCAAAGAGGTTGGAAGTATTAAAAAAAATTGCAGTCATTTCTAACCGGGTGTTTGGGGGCTCCAAACATGACAGATAACAGGTTCGTTAAAGCGAAAATTGACTGCTTCAGACCTCGTTAATCAACAAGGAACTTGAATGGCCAAGGCGAGAGACCGATCCGACAACTTATTTCACTCCAAAATAGTGCCCAAAATACAGCCAAAACAGCTAACAGATCGCTGACTTTTCGGCAAACACTCAAACTTGTCAGAACGAAGTCAAAATTGATAGGCAGGTAGACTTTGGCATTTCAAAGAGGTTGGAAGTAAAATAAAGATTGCAGACATTTCTAAAGGGGTGTTTGGGGGCTCCAAACATGACCGATAACAGGTTCGTTAAATCGAAAAATGACTGGTTCAGACCTCGTTAATCGACAAGGAACTTGAATGGCCAAGGCCTGAGACCGATCCGACAACTTATTTCACTCCAAAATAGTGGCCAAAATACAGCCAAAACAGCTAACAGATCGCTGACTTTTCGGCAAACACTCAAACTTGTCAGTACGAATGAAATAGATAGGCAGGTAGACTTTGGCATTGCAAAGAGGTTGGAAGTATTAAAAAAAATTGCAGTCATTTCTAACCGGGTGTTTGGGGGCTCCAAACATGACAGATAACAGGTTCGTTAAAGCGAAAATTGACTGCTTCAGACCTCGTTAATCGACAAGGAACTTGAATGGCCAAGGCGAGAGACCGATCCGACAACTTATTTCACTCCAAAATAGTGGCCAAAATACAGCCAAAACAGCTAACAGATCGCTGACTTTTCGGCAAACACTCAAACTTGTCAGAACGAAGTCAAAATTGATAGGCAGGTAGACTTTGGCATTTCAAAGAGGTTGGAAGTAAAATAAAGATTGCAGACATTTCTAAAGGGGTGTTTGGGGGCTCCAAACATGACCGATAACAGGTTCGTTAAAGCGAAAAATGACTGGTTCAGACCTCATTAATCGACAAGAAACTTGAATGGCCAAGGTCTGAGACCGATCTCACAACTTATGGTTTCGCTTCAAAATGGTGGCCAAAATAGAGCCAAAATGGCTAACTGATCGGTGTATTCTCGGCAAACACTCAAACTTGTCAGAAGGGATTGAAATTGATAGGCAGGTAGACTTTGGCATTTCAAAGAGGTTGGAAGTAAAATAAAAATTGCAGACATTTCTAAAGGGGTGTTTGGGGGCTCCAAACATGACCAATAACAGGTTCGTTAAATCGAAAAATGACTGGTTCAGACCTCATTAATCGACAAGAAACTTGAATGGCCAAGGTCTGAGACTGATCTCACAACTTATGGTTTCGCTCCAAAATGGTGGCCAAAATACAGCCAAAATGGCTAACTGATCGGTGTATTCTCGGCAAACACTCAAACTTGTCAGAAGGGATGGAAATTGATAGGCAGGTAGACTTTGGTATTTCAAAGAGGTTGGAAGTAAAATAAAAATTGCAGACATTTCTAACCAGGTGTTTTGGGGCTCCAAACATAACCGATAACAGGTTTTTTAAAGCGAAAAATGACTGGTTCAGACCTCATTAATCGACAAGGAACTTAAATTGCCATGGTCTGAGACTGATCTGACAACTTATTTCACTCCAAAATAGTGGCCAAAATACAGCCAAAATGGCTAACAGATCGGTGTTTTTTCGGCAAACACTCAAACTTGTCAGTACGAATGAAATAGATAGGCAGGTAGACTTTGGCATTGCAAAGAGGTTGGAAGTATTAAAAAAAATTGCAGTCATTTCTAACCGGGTGTTTGGGGGCTCCAAACATGACAGATAACAGGTTCGTTAAAGCGAAAATTGACTGCTTCAGACCTCGTTAATCAACAAGGAACTTGAATGGCCAAGGCGAGAGACCGATCCGACAACTTATTTCACTCCAAAATAGTGCCCAAAATACAGCCAAAACAGCTAACAGATCGCTGACTTTTCGGCAAACACTCAAACTTGTCAGAACGAAGTCAAAATTGATAGGCAGGTAGACTTTGGCATTTCAAAGAGGTTGGAAGTAAAATAAAGATTGCAGACATTTCTAAAGGGGTGTTTGGGGGCTCCAAACATGACCGATAACAGGTTCGTTAAATCGAAAAATGACTGGTTCAGACCTCGTTAATCGACAAGGAACTTGAATGGCCAAGGCCTGAGACCGATCCGACAACTTATTTCACTCCAAAATAGTGGCCAAAATACAGCCAAAACAGCTAACAGATCGCTGACTTTTCGGCAAACACTCAAACTTGTCAGAACGAAGTCAAAATTGATAGGCAGGTAGACTTTGGCATTTCAAAGAGGTTGGAAGTAAAATAAAGATTGCAGACATTTCTAAAGGGGTGTTTGGGGGCTCCAAACATGACCGATAACAGGTTCGTTAAATCGAAAAATGACTGGTTCAGACCTCATTAATCGACAAGAAACTTGAATGGCCAAGGTCTGAGACCGATCTCACAACTTATGCTTTCGCTCCAAAATGGTGGCCAAAATACAGCCAAAATGGCTAACTGATCGGTGTATTCTCGGCAAACACTCAAACTTGTCAGAAGGGATTGAAATTGATAGGCAGGTAGACTTTGGCATTTCAAAGAGGTTGGAAGTAAAATAAAAATTGCAGACATTTCTGAAGGGGTGTTTTGTGGCTCCAAACATAACCGATAACAGGTTTGTTAAAGCGAAAAATGACTGGTTCAGACCTCTCTTATCGACAAGGAACTTGAATGGCCAAGGTGTGAGACCGATCCGGCAACTTATTTCACTCCCAAAATAGTGGCCAAAATACAGCCAACTGATCGGTGTATTCTCGGCAAACACTCAAACTTGTCAGAAGGGATTGAAATTGATAGGCAGGTAGACTTTGGCATTTCAAAGAGGTTGGAAGTAAAATAAAAATTGCAGACATTTCTGAAGGGGTGTTTTGTGGCTCCAAACATAACCGATAACAGGTTTGTTAAAGCGAAAAATGACTGGTTCAGACCTCTCTTATCGACAAGGAACTTGAATGGCCAAGGTGTGAGACCGATCCGGCAACTTATTTCACTCCCAAAATAGTGGCCAAAATACAGCCAACTGATTGGTGTATTTTCGGAAAACACTCAAACTTGTCAGATCGGAGTGTAAATTGATAGGCAGGTTGACTTTGGCATGGCAAAGAGGTTGCAAGTATTAAAAAGATTGCAGACATTTTTAACTGGGTGTTTGTGGTCTCCGAACATGGCAGATAAGAGGTTCGTTAAAGCGAAAAAATGACTGGTTCAGACCTCGTTAATCGACAAGGAACTTGAATGGCCAAATTGTGAGACCGGTCCGGCAACTTATTTCACTCCTAAATAGTTGCCAAAATACAGCCAAAATGGCTAACTGATTGGTGAATTTTCGGCAAACACTCAAACTTGTTGGATCGGAGTGTAAATTGATAGGCAGGTAGACTTTGGCATTGCAAAGAGGTTGGAAGTATTAAAAGAGATTGCAGACATTTTTAACTGGATGTTTCTGGCCTCCGAACATGGCAGATAAGAGATTCCTGAAAGCGAAAAATGACTGGTTCAGACCTCGTTCATCCACAAGAAACTTGAATGGCCAAGGTCTGAGACCGATCTCACAACTTCTGGTTTCGCTCAAAAATGGTGGCCAAAATAGAGCCAAAATGGCTAACTGATCGGTGTATTCTCGGCAAACACTCAAACTTGTCAGAAGGGATTGAAATTGATAGGCAGGTAGACTTTGGCATTTCAAAGAGGTTGGAAGTAAAATAAAAATTGCAGACACTTCTAAAGGGGTGTTTTGGGGCTCCAAACATGACCGATAACAGGTTCGTTAAAGCAAAAAATGACTGGTTCAGACCTCATTAATCAACAAGAAACTTGAATGGCCAAGGTCTGAGACTGATCTCACAACTTATGCTTTCGCTCCAAAATGGTGGCCAAAATACAGCCAAAATGGCTAACTGATCGGTGTATTCTCGGCAAACACTCAAACTTGTCAGAAGGGATTGAAATTGATAGGCAGGTAGACTTTGGCATTTCAAAGAGGTTGGAAGTAAAATAAAAATTGCAGACATTTCTGAAGGGGTGTTTTGTGGCTCCAAACATAACCGATAACAGGTTTGTTAAAGCAAAAAATGACTGGTTCAGACCTCTCTTATCGACAAGGAACTTGAATGGCCAAGGTGTGAGACCGATCCGGCAACTTATTTCACTCCCAAAATAGTGGCCAAAATACAGCCAACTGATCGGTGTATTCTCGGCAAACACTCAAACTTGTCAGAAGGGATTGAAATTGATAGGCAGGTAGACTTTGGCATTTCAAAGAGGTTGGAAGTAAAATAAAAATTGCAGACATTTCTGAAGGGGTGTTTTGTGGCTCCAAACATAACCGATAACAGGTTTGTTAAAGCGAAAAATGACTGGTTCAGACCTCTCTTATCGACAAGGAACTTGAATGGCCAAGGTGTGAGACCGATCCGGCAACTTATTTCACTCCCAAAATAGTGGCCAAAATACAGCCAACTGATTGGTGTATTTTCGGAAAACACTCAAACTTGTCAGATCGGAGTGTAAATTGATAGGCAGGTTGACTTTGGCATGGCAAAGAGGTTGCAAGTATTAAAAAGATTGCAGACATTTTTAACTGGGTGTTTGTGGTCTCCGAACATGGCAGATAAGAGGTTCGTTAAAGCGAAAAAATGACTGGTTCAGACCTCGTTAATCGACAAGGAACTTGAATGGCCAAATTGTGAGACCGGTCCGGCAACTTATTTCACTCCTAAATAGTTGCCAAAATACAGCCAAAATGGCTAACTGATTGGTGAATTTTCGGCAAACACTCAAACTTGTTGGATCGGAGTGTAAATTGATAGGCAGGTAGACTTTGGCATTGCAAAGAGGTTGGAAGTATTAAAAGAGATTGCAGACATTTTTAACTGGATGTTTCTGGCCTCCGAACATGGCAGATAAGAGATTCCTGAAAGCGAAAAATGACTGGTTCAGACCTCGTTCATCCACAAGAAACTTGAATGGCCAAGGTCTGAGACCGATCTCACAACTTATGGTTTCGCTCAAAAATGGTGGCCAAAATAGAGCCAAAATGGCTAACTGATCGGTGTATTCTCGGCAAACACTCAAACTTGTCAGAAGGGATTGAAATTGATAGGCAGGTAGACTTTGGCATTTCAAAGAGGTTGGAAGTAAAATAAAAATTGCAGACACTTCTAAAGGGGTGTTTTGGGGCTCCAAACATGACCGATAACAGGTTCGTTAAAGCGAAAAATGACTGGTTCAGACCTCATTAATCAACAAGAAACTTGAATGGCCAAGGTCTGAGACTGATCTCACAACTTATGGTTTCGCTCCAAAATGGTGGCCAAAATACAGCCAAAAAGGCTAACTGATCGGTGTATTCTCGGCAAACACTCAAACTTGTCAGAAGGGATTGAAATTGATAGGCAGGTAGACTTTGGCATTTCAAAAGGTTGGAAGTAAAATAAAAATTGCAGACATTTCTAACCGGGTGTTTGGGGGCTCCAAACATAACCGATAACAGGTTTGTTCAAGCGAAAAATGACTGGTTCAGACCTCGTTAATCGACAAGGAACTTGAATTGCCATGGTCTGAGACTGATCTGACAACTTATTTCACTCCAAAATAGTGGCCAAAATACAGCCAAAATGGCTAACAGATCGGTGTCTTTTCGGCAAACACTCAAACTTGTCAGTACGAATGAAATAGATAGGCAGGTAGACTTTGGCATTGCAAAGAGGTTGGAAGTATTAAAAAAAATTGCAGTCATTTCTAACCGGGTGTTTGGGGGCTCCAAACATGACAGATAACAGGTTCGTTAAAGCGAAAATTGACTGCTTCAGACCTCGTTAATCGACAAGGAACTTGAATGGCCAAGGCGAGAGACCGATCCGACAACTTATTTCACTCCAAAATAGTGGCCAAAATACAGCCAAAACAGCTAACAGATCGCTGACTTTTCGGCAAACACTCAAACTTGTCAGAACGAAGTCAAAATTGATAGGCAGGTAGACTTTGGCATTTCAAAGAGGTTGGAAGTAAAATAAAGATTGCAGACATTTCTAAAGGGGTGTTTGGGGGCTCCAAACATGACCGATAACAGGTTCGTTAAAGCGAAAAATGACTGGTTCAGACCTCATTAATCGACAAGAAACTTGAATGGCCAAGGTCTGAGACCGATCTCACAACTTATGGTTTCGCTTCAAAATGGTGGCCAAAATAGAGCCAAAATGGCTAACTGATCGGTGTATTCTCGGCAAACACTCAAACTTGTCAGAAGGGATTGAAATTGATAGGCAGGTAGACTTTGGCATTTCAAAGAGGTTGGAAGTAAAATAAAAATTGCAGACATTTCTAAAGGGGTGTTTGGGGGCTCCAAACATGACCAATAACAGGTTCGTTAAATCGAAAAATGACTGGTTCAGACCTCATTAATCGACAAGAAACTTGAATGGCCAAGGTCTGAGACTGATCTCACAACTTATGGTTTCGCTCCAAAATGGTGGCCAAAATACAGCCAAAATGGCTAACTGATCGATGTATTCTCGGCAAACACTCAAACTTGTCAGAAGGGATTGAAATTGATAGGCAGGTAGACTTTGGTATTTCAAAGAGGTTGGAAGTAAAATAAAAATTGCAGACATTTCTAACCAGGTGTTTTGGGGCTCCAAACATAACCGATAACAGGTTTTTTAAAGCGAAAAATGACTGGTTCAGACCTCATTAATCGACAAGGAACTTAAATTGCCATGGTCTGAGACTGATCTGACAACTTATTTCACTCCAAAATAGTGGCCAAAATACAGCCAAAATGGCTAACAGATCGGTGTTTTTTCGGCAAACACTCAAACTTGTCAGTACGAATGAAATAGATAGGCAGGTAGACTTTGGCATTGCAAAGAGGTTGGAAGTATTAAAAAAAATTGCAGTCATTTCTAACCGGGTGTTTGGGGGCTCCAAACATGACAGATAACAGGTTCGTTAAAGCGAAAATTGACTGCTTCAGACCTCGTTAATCAACAAGGAACTTGAATGGCCAAGGCGAGAGACCGATCCGACAACTTATTTCACTCCAAAATAGTGCCCAAAATACAGCCAAAACAGCTAACAGATCGCTGACTTTTCGGCAAACACTCAAACTTGTCAGAACGAAGTCAAAATTGATAGGCAGGTAGACTTTGGCATTTCAAAGAGGTTGGAAGTAAAATAAAGATTGCAGACATTTCTAAAGGGGTGTTTGGGGGCTCCAAACATGACCGATAACAGGTTCGTTAAATCGAAAAATGACTGGTTCAGACCTCGTTAATCGACAAGGAACTTGAATGGCCAAGGCCTGAGACCGATCCGACAACTTATTTCACTCCAAAATAGTGGCCAAAATACAGCCAAAACAGCTAACAGATCGCTGACTTTTCGGCAAACACTCAAACTTGTCAGAACGAAGTCAAAATTGATAGGCAGGTAGACTTTGGCATTTCAAAGAGGTTGGAAGTAAAATAAAGATTGCAGACATTTCTAAAGGGGTGTTTGGGGGCTCCAAACATGACCGATAACAGGTTCGTTAAATCGAAAAATGACTGGTTCAGACCTCATTAATCGACAAGAAACTTGAATGGCCAAGGTCTGAGACCGATCTCACAACTTATGCTTTCGCTCCAAAATGGTGGCCAAAATACAGCCAAAATGGCTAACTGATCGGTGTATTCTCGGCAAACACTCAAACTTGTCAGAAGGGATTGAAATTGATAGGCAGGTAGACTTTGGCATTTCAAAGAGGTTGGAAGTAAAATAAAAATTGCAGACATTTCTGAAGGGGTGTTTTGTGGCTCCAAACATAACCGATAACAGGTTTGTTAAAGCGAAAAATGACTGGTTCAGACCTCTCTTATCGACAAGGAACTTGAATGGCCAAGGTGTGAGACCGATCCGGCAACTTATTTCACTCCCAAAATAGTGGCCAAAATACAGCCAACTGATTGGTGTATTTTCGGAAAACACTCAAACTTGTCAGATCGGAGTGTAAATTGATAGGCAGGTTGACTTTGGCATGGCAAAGAGGTTGCAAGTATTAAAAAGATTGCAGACATTTTTAACTGGGTGTTTGTGGTCTCCGAACATGGCAGATAAGAGGTTCGTTAAAGCGAAAAAATGACTGGTTCAGACCTCGTTAATCGACAAGGAACTTGAATGGCCAAATTGTGAGACCGGTCCGGCAACTTATTTCACTCCTAAATAGTTGCCAAAATACAGCCAAAATGGCTAACTGATTGGTGAATTTTCGGCAAACACTCAAACTTGTTGGATCGGAGTGTAAATTGATAGGCAGGTAGACTTTGGCATTGCAAAGAGGTTGGAAGTATTAAAAGAGATTGCAGACATTTTTAACTGGATGTTTCTGGCCTCCGAACATGGCAGATAAGAGATTCCTGAAAGCGAAAAATGACTGGTTCAGACCTCGTTCATCCACAAGAAACTTGAATGGCCAAGGTCTGAGACCGATCTCACAACTTATGGTTTCGCTCAAAAATGGTGGCCAAAATAGAGCCAAAATGGCTAACTGATCGGTGTATTCTCGGCAAACACTCAAACTTGTCAGAAGGGATTGAAATTGATAGGCAGGTAGACTTTGGCATTTCAAAGAGGTTGGAAGTAAAATAAAAATTGCAGACACTTCTAAAGGGGTGTTTTGGGGCTCCAAACATGACCGATAACAGGTTCGTTAAAGCGAAAAATGACTGGTTCAGACCTCATTAATCAACAAGAAACTTGAATGGCCAAGGTCTGAGACTGATCTCACAACTTATGGTTTCGCTCCAAAATGGTGGCCAAAATACAGCCAAAAAGGCTAACTGATCGGTGTATTCTCGGCAAACACTCAAACTTGTCAGAAGGGATTGAAATTGATAGGCAGGTAGACTTTGGCATTTCAAAAGGTTGGAAGTAAAATAAAAATTGCAGACATTTCTAACCGGGTGTTTGGGGGCTCCAAACATAACCGATAACAGGTTTGTTAAAGCGAAAAATGACTGGTTCAGACCTCGTTAATCGACAAGGAACTTGAATTGCCATGGTCTGAGACTGATCTGACAACTTATTTCACTCCAAAATAGTGGCCAAAATACAGCCAAAATGGCTAACAGATCGGTGTCTTTTCGGCAAACACTCAAACTTGTCAGTACGAATGAAATAGATAGGCAGGTAGACTTTGGCATTGCAAAGAGGTTGGAAGTATTAAAAAAAATTGCAGTCATTTCTAACCGGGTGTTTGGGGGCTCCAAACATGACAGATAACAGGTTCGTTAAAGCGAAAATTGACTGCTTCAGACCTCGTTAATCGACAAGGAACTTGAATGGCCAAGGCGAGAGACCGATCCGACAACTTATTTCACTCCAAAATAGTGGCCAAAATACAGCCAAAACAGCTAACAGATCGCTGACTTTTCGGCAAACACTCAAACTTGTCAGAACGAAGTCAAAATTGATAGGCAGGTAGACTTTGGCATTTCAAAGAGGTTGGAAGTAAAATAAAGATTGCAGACATTTCTAAAGGGGTGTTTGGGGGCTCCAAACATGACCGATAACAGGTTCGTTAAAGCGAAAAATGACTGGTTCAGACCTCGTTAATCGACAAGGAACTTGAATGGCCAAATTGTGAGACCGGTCCAGCAACTTATTTCACTCCTAAATAGTTGCCAAAATACAGCCAAAATGGCTGTCTGATTGGTGAATTTTCGGCAAACACTCAAACTTGTCAGATCGGAGTGTAAATGGATAGGCAGGTAGACTTTGGCATTGCAAAGAGGTTGGAAGTATTAAAAGAGATTGCAGACATTTTTAACTGGATGTTTCTGGCCTCCGAACATGGCAGATAAGAGATTCCTGAAAGCGAAAAATGACTGGTTCAGACCTCGTTCATCCACAAGAAACTTGAATGGCCAAGGTCTGAGACCGATCTCACAACTTATGGTTTCGCTCAAAAATGGTGGCCAAAATAGAGCCAAAATGGCTAACTGATCGGTGTATTCTCGGCAAACACTCAAACTTGTCAGAAGGGATTGAAATTGATAGGCAGGTAGACTTTGGCATTTCAAAGAGGTTGGAAGTAAAATAAAAATTGCAGACACTTCTAAAGGGGTGTTTTGGGGCTCCAAACATGACCGATAACAGGTTCGTTAAAGCGAAAAATGACTGGTTCAGACCTCATTAATCAACAAGAAACTTGAATGGCCAAGGTCTGAGACTGATCTCACAACTTATGGTTTCGCTCCAAAATGGTGGCCAAAATACAGCCAAAAAGGCTAACTGATCGGTGTATTCTCGGCAAACACTCAAACTTGTCAGAAGGGATTGAAATTGATAGGCAGGTAGACTTTGGCATTTCAAAAGGTTGGAAGTAAAATAAAAATTGCAGACATTTCTAACCGGGTGTTTGGGGGCTCCAAACATAACCGATAACAGGTTTGTTAAAGCGAAAAATGACTGGTTCAGACCTCGTTAATCGACAAGGAACTTGAATTGCCATGGTCTGAGACTGATCTGACAACTTATTTCACTCCAAAATAGTGGCCAAAATACAGCCAAAATGGCTAACTGATCGGTGTCTTTTCGGCAAACACTCAAACTTGTCAGTACGAATGAAATAGATAGGCAGGTAGACTTTGGCATTGCAAAGAGGTTGGAAGTATTAAAAAAAATTGCAGTCATTTCTAACCGGGTGTTTGGGGGCTCCAAACATGACAGATAACAGGTTCGTTAAAGCGAAAATTGACTGCTTCAGACCTCGTTAATCGACAAGGAACTTGAATGGCCAAGGCGAGAGACCGATCCGACAACTTATTTCACTCCAAAATAGTGGCCAAAATACAGCCAAAACAGCTAACAGATCGCTGACTTTTCGGCAAACACTCAAACTTGTCAGAACGAAGTCAAAATTGATAGGCAGGTAGACTTTGGCATTTCAAAGAGGTTGGAAGTAAAATAAAGATTGCAGACATTTCTAAAGGGGTGTTTGGGGGCTCCAAACATGACCGATAACAGGTTCGTTAAAGCGAAAAATGACTGGTTCAGACCTCATTAATCGACAAGAAACTTGAATGGCCAAGGTCTGAGACTGATCTCACAACTTATGGTTTCGCTCCAAAATGGTGGCCAAAATAGAGCCAAAATGGCTAACTGATCGGTGTATTCTCGGCAAACACTCAAACTTGTCAGAAGGGATTGAAATTGATAGGCAGGTAGACTTTGGCATTTCAAAGAGGTTGGAAGTAAAATAAAAATTGCAGACATTTCTAAAGGGGTGTTTGGGGGCTCCAAACATGACCAATAACAGGTTCGTTAAATCGAAAAATGACTGGTTCAGACCTCATTAATCGACAAGAAACTTGAATGGCCAAGGTCTGAGACTGATCTCACAACTTATGGTTTCGCTCCAAAATGGTGGCCAAAATACAGCCAAAAAGGCTAACTGATCGGTGTATTCTCGGCAAACACTCAAACTTGTCAGAAGGGATTGAAATTGATAGGCAGGTAGACTTTGGCATTTCAAAAGGTTGGAAGTAAAATAAAAATTGCAGACATTTCTAACCGGGTGTTTGGGGGCTCCAAACATAACCGATAACAGGTTTGTTAAAGCGAAAAATGACTGGTTCAGACCTCGTTAATCGACAAGGAACTTGAATTGCCATGGTCTGAGACTGATCTGACAACTTATTTCACTCCAAAATAGTGGCCAAAATACAGCCAAAATGGCTAACAGATCGGTGTCTTTTCGGCAAACACTCAAACTTGTCAGTACGAATGAAATAGATAGGCAGGTAGACTTTGGCATTGCAAAGAGGTTGGAAGTATTAAAAAAAATTGCAGTCATTTCTAACCGGGTGTTTGGGGGCTCCAAACATAACCGATAACAGGTTCGTTAAATCGAAAAATGACTGGTTCAGACCTCATTAATCGACAAGAAACTTGAATGGCCAAGGTCTGAGACTGATCTCACAACTTATGGTTTCGCTCCAAAATGGTGGCCAAAATACAGCCAAAATGGCTAACTGATCGGTGTATTCTCGGCAAACACTCAAACTTGTCAGAAGGGATTGAAATTGATAGGCAGGTAGACTTTGGTATTTCAAAGAGGTTGGAAGTAAAATAAAATTGCAGACATTTCTAACCAGGTGTTTTGGGGCTCCAAACATAACCGATAACAGGTTTTTTAAAGCGAAAAATGACTGGTTCAGACCTCATTAATCAACAAGGAACTTAAATTGCCATGGTCTGAGACTGATCTGACAACTTATTTCACTCCAAAATAGTGGCCAAAATACAGCCAAAATGGCTAACAGATCGGTGTCTTTTCGGCAAACACTCAAACTTGTCAGTACGAATGAAATAGATAGGCAGGTAGACTTTGGCATTGCAAAGAGGTTGGAAGTATTAAAAAAAATTGCAGTCATTTCTAACCGGGTGTTTGGGGGCTCCAAACATGACAGATAACAGGTTCGTTAAAGCGAAAATTGACTGCTTCAGACCTCGTTAATCAACAAGGAACTTGAATGGCCAAGGCGAGAGACCGATCCGACAACTTATTTCACTCCAAAATAGTGCCCAAAATACAGCCAAAACAGCTAACAGATCGCTGACTTTTAGGGAAACACTCAAACTTGTCAGAACGAAGTCAAAATTGATAGGCAGGTAGACTTTGGCATTTCAAAGAGGTTGGAAGTAAAATAAAGATTGCAGACATTTCTAAAGGGGTGTTTGGGGGCTCCAAACATGACCGATAACAGGTTCGTTAAATCGAAAAATGACTGGTTCAGACCTCGTTAATCGACAAGGAACTTGAATGGCCAAGGCGTGAGACCGATCTCACAACTTATTTCACTCCAAAATAGTGGCCAAAATACAGCCAAAACAGCTAACAGATCGCTGACTTTTCGGCAAACACTCAAACTTGTCAGAACGAAGTCAAAATTGATAGGCAGGTAGACTTTGGCATTTCAAAGAGGTTGGAAGTAAAATAAAGATTGCAGACATTTCTAAAGGGGTGTTTGGGGGCTCCAAACATGACCGATAACAGGTTCGTTAAATCGAAAAATGACTGGTTCAGACCTCATTAATCGACAAGAAACTTGAATGGCCAAGGTCTGAGACCGATCTCACAACTTATGCTTTCGCTCCAAAATGGTGGCCAAAATACAGCCAAAATGGCTAACTGATCGGTGTATTCTCGGCAAACACTCAAACTTGTCAGAAGGGATTGAAATTGATAGGCAGGTAGACTTTGGCATTTCAAAGAGGTTGGAAGTAAAATAAAAATTGCAGACATTTCTGAAGGGGTGTTTTGTGGCTCCAAACATAACCGATAACAGGTTTGTTAAAGCGAAAAATGACTGGTTCAGACCTCTCTTATCGACAAGGAACTTGAATGGCCAAGGTGTGAGACCGATCCGGCAACTTATTTCACTCCCAAAATAGTGGCCAAAATACAGCCAACTGATTGGTGTATTTTCGGAAAACACTCAAACTTGTCAGATCGGAGTGTAAATTGATAGGCAGGTTGACTTTGGCATGGCAAAGAGGTTGCAAGTATTAAAAAGATTGCAGACATTTTTAACTGGGTGTTTGTGGTCTCCGAACATGGCAGATAAGAGGTTCATTAAAGCGAAAAAATGACTGGTTCAGACCTCGTTCATCCACAAGAAACTTGAATGGCCAAGGTCTGAGACCGATCTCACAACTTATGGTTTCGCTCAAAAATGGTGGCCAAAATAGAGCCAAAATGGCTAACTGATCGGTGTATTCTCGGCAAACACTCAAACTTGTCAGAAGGGATTGAAATGGATAGGCAGGTAGACTTTGGCATTTCAAAGAGGTTGGAAGTAAAATAAAAATTGCAGACATTTCTAAAGGGGTGTTTTGGGGCTCCAAACATAACCGATAACAGGTTTGTTAAAGCGAAAAATGACTGGTTCAGACCTTGTTGATCGACAAGGAACTTGAATGGCCAAGGTGTGAGACCGATCCGGCAACTTATTTCACTCTAAAATAGTGGCCAAAATACAGCCAAAATTGCTAACTGATTGGTGTATTTTCGGCAAACACTCAAACTTGTCAGATCGGAGTGTAAATTGATAGGCAGGTTGACTTTGGCATTGCAAAGAGGTTGGAAGTATTAAAAAAGATTGCAGACATTTTTAACTGGGTGTTTGTGGTCTCCGAACATGGCAGATAAGAGGTTCGTTAAAGCGAAAAATGACTGGTTCAGACCTCATAAATCGACAAGGAACTTGAATGGCCAAATTGTGAGACCGGTCCAGCAACTTATTTTACTCCTAAATAGTCGCCAAAATACAGCCAAAATGGCTGTCTGATTGGTGAATTTTTGGCAAACACTCAAACTTGTCAGATCGGAGTGTAAATGGATAGGCAGGTAGACTTTGGCATTGCAAAGAGGTTGGAAGTATTAAAAGAGATTGCAGACATTTTTAACTGGATGTTTCTGGCCTCCGAACATGGCAGATAAGAGATTCGTGAAAGCGAAAAATGACTGGTTCAGACCTCGTTCATCCACAAGAAACTTGAATGGCCAAGGTCTGAGACCGAACTGACAACTTATGCTTTCGCTCCAAAATGGTGGCCTAAATACAGCCAAAATGGCTAACTGATTGGTGAATTTTCGGCAAACACTCAAACATGTCAGTACGAATGAAATAGATAGGCAGGTAGACTTTGGCATTGCAAAGAGGTTGGAAGTAAAATAAAGATTGCAGACATTTCCAAAGGGGTGTTTGGGGGCTCCAAACATGACCGATAACAGGTTCGTTAAAGCGAAAAATGACTGGTTCAGACCTCTCTAATCGACAAGGAACTTGAATGGCCAAGGTCTGAGACCGATCCGGCAACTTATTTCACTCCCAAAATAGTGGCCAAAATACAGCCAAAATGGCTAACTGATTGGTGTATTTTCGGAAAACACTCAAACTTGTCAGATCGGAGTGTAAATTGATAGGCAGGTTGACTTTGGCATGGCAAAGAGGTTGCAAGTATTAAAAAGATTGCAGACATTTTTAACTGGGTGTTTGTGGTCTCCGAACATGGCAGATAAGAGGTTCGTTAAAGCGAAAAAATGACTGGTTCAGACCTCGTTAATCGACAAGGAACTTGAATGGCAAAATTGTGAGACCGGTCCAGCAACTTATTTCACTCCTAAATAGTTGCCAAAATACAGCCAAAATGGCTAACTGATTGGTGAATTTTCGGCAAACACTCAAACTTGTTGGATCGGAGTGTAAATTGATAGGCAGGTAGACTTTGGCATTGCAAAGAGGTTGGAAGTATTAAAAGAGATTGCAGACATTTTTAACTGGATGTTTGTGTCCTCCGAACATGGCAGATAAGAGATTCCTGAAAGCGAAAAATGACTGGTTCAGACCTCGTTCATCCACAAGAAACTTGAATGGCCAAGGTCTGAGACCGATCTGACATCTTATGCTTTCGCTCCAAAATGGTGGCCAAAATACAGCCAAAATGGCTAACTGATTGGTGTCTTCTCGGCAAACACTCAAACATGTCAGTACGAATGAAATAGATAGGCAGGTAGACTTTGGCATTGCAAAGAGGTTGGAAGTATTAAAAAAGATTGCAGACATTTCTAACCGGGGTGTTTGGGGGCTCCAAACATGACCGATAACAGGTTCGTTAAATCGAAAATTGACTGCTTCAGACCTCGTTAATCGACAAGAAATTTGAATGGCCAAGGTCTGAGACTGATCCGACAACTTATTTCACTCCAAAATAGTGGCCAAAATACAGCAAAAATGGCCTACAGATCGCTGACTTTTCGGCAAACACTCTTACTTGTCAGAACGAAGTCAAAATTGATAAGCAGGTAGACTTTGGCATTTCAAACAGGTTGGAAGTAAAATAAAAATTGCAGACGAAGTCAAAATTGATAGGCAGGTAGACTTTGGCATTTCAAAGAGGTTGGAAGTAAAATAAAAATTGCAGACACTTCTAACGGGATGTTTGCTGGCCTCGAACATGGCCGATAAGAAATTGAAAAATGACTGGTTCAGACCTTGTTTATCGACAAGAAACTTGAATGGCCATGGTCTCACAACGATCCGACAACTTATTTCACTCCAAAATAGTGGCCAAAATGGCTAACAGATCGCTGACTTTTCGGCAAACACTCTAACTCTGTCAGAAGGAAGTCAAAATTGATAGGCAGGTAGACTTTGGTATTTCAAAGAGGTTGGAAGTAAAATAAAAATTGCAGTCATTTCTAAAGGGGTGTTTGGGGGCTCCATACGTGACCGATAACAGGTTTGTTAAATCGAAAAATGACTGGTTCAGACCTCATTAATCGGCAAGAAACTTGAATGGCCAAGGTCTGAGACCGATCTCACAACTTATGCTTTCGCTCCAAAATGGTGGCCAAAATATAGCCAAAATGGCTAACAGATCGGTGTTTTCTCGGCAAACACTCAAACTTGTCAGAACGGAATTAAATTGATAGGCATGTAGACTTCGGCATTGCAAAGAGGTTGGAATTAAACAAACTTGCAGACATTTCTAACTGGGTGTTTGATGGCAGTGAACATGGCCGATAAGAGGTTCGTGAAAGCGAAATATGACTGGTTCAGACCTCGTTAATCGACAATAAACTTGAATGGCCAAGGTCTCACACCGATCCGACAACTTCTTATTTCGATCCAAAATGGTGGCCAAACTACAGCCAAAACAGCAAACAGATCGCTGTCTTTTCAGCAAACACTCAAACTAATCAGAACGGAATACGAATTGATAGGCAGGTAGACTTTGGCATTGCAAAAAGTTGGAAGTATTAACAAAATTGCAGACATTTCTAACGGGGTGTTTGTGGGCTCTGAACACGGCCGATAAGAGGTTTGTGAAAGCGACAAATGACTGGTTCAGACCTGGTTAATTGACAAGAAATTTGAATGGCCAAGGTCTGAGACGGATCTGACAACTTCTTATTTCACTCCAAAATGGTGGCCAAACTACAGCCAAAACGGCTTACAGATAGGTGTCGTTTTGGCAAACACTCAAACTAGACAGAACGGAATTAAAATCTATAGGCAGGTACACTTGGGCATTGCAAAGATGTTGAAAGTAAAATAAAAATTTGCTGACATCTCTAACGGGGTGTTTGGCCGATAACAGGTTCGCAAAAGCTAAAATGACTCGTTCAGATCTCGTTGATCGACAAGAAACTTCCATGGCCAAGGTCTCCAAATTGATAAACGAGCGGCTTTCGATCGACCAGGTGCTCTTCACCCTCGTTAGGCAAGGTCTAAGACCTAAAGGGAAACTCGTTTTTTGGGGTCGGAAAACCGACGGTCCACCTTGACACTCGACCTTGGGCTGTGGACCTTGACCTTTGATGGCCGACCTTTACCTGTGGCACTCGACCTTTACCTTTGGCACCGTTTTCTTCAGGGGTTAGGGTCTATTTCGAGGCTGACCTGACTCTAAATCGATAAACAAGCGGCTTACGATTGCCACGTTTTGCAAGGTCTGAGACCTAAAGGTAAACTTGTTATTTTGGGTCGGAAGAATGACGGTCCAAAGCCCATGGTCGCATCTGGGGTCACATTAACACATTGTCAGAAGCTTTAAACTTGCCAGGCGAGTCGACCTTCATCATCAAACAACCTTGACCCTGAAACCACCTTAACACTCGACCTTGACATTTGACGGTCGACCTTGACCTTGGTATTTGACATTGACCTTTGTCAGTCAACCTTGATCTTGGTACCCTCCAACCACCCCGACATTTGACCTTGACTTTGGTATTTGACCTTGACCTTTGTCGGTCAACCTTGACCTTAGTATTTGACCTTTAACTTTGGCAGTCGATCTTTACCTTTTGCACGGTTTTCTTCACGGGCTACGGTCCATTTCGAGGCTGACCTGACTTACTCCAAATCGATAAACGGGTGGCTTTCAGTTGCCCAGGTGACCTTAAACCTCGTTTGGCAAGGTGTGAGACCAAAAGGGAAACTTGTTATTTTGGGTCTGAAAAACAATGGTCCAATGCCCATAGTCGCATCTGCGGTCACATTTACACATTTTCAGAGCTTGCAAGTCACCAGGCGTGTCGACCTTGACCCTCTCACCACCTTGACCCTCGACCTTGACGGTTGACCTTGACCTTGGTATTTGACATTGACCTTTGTCGGTCGACCTTGATCTTGGTAGCCTCCAACCACCCCGACACTTGACCTTGACTTTGGTATTTGACCTTTACCTTTGACGGTCGACCTTTACCTTTGGCACTCGATCTTTACCTTTGGCACCATTTTCTTCAGGGATTAGGTTCCATTTCGAAGTTGACCTGACTTACTCCAAATCGATAAAGGAGCGGTTTTCGGTTGCCCAGGTGACCTTAAACCTCGTTTGGCAAGGTCTGAGATCTAAAGGGAAACTTGTTATTTTGGGTCTGAAAAACGATGGTCCAATGCCAACGGTCACAAATAACACAATGTCAGAAGCTTGAAATTCGCCAGGCGTGTCGACCTTCATCCTCCAACCACCCCGACATTTGACCTTGACTTTGGTATTTGATCTTGACCTTTAACAGTCGACTTTGACCTTGGTATTTGAACTTGACCTTTAATAGTATAGGTAATGATGGTTCTGGCTCACTTCCACTGGATTCATATACCTATACCACCACTACAGGGGGAATTTTTTATGTCAAAATGATGATGCGAATCAACGATCGTCATGAGATCGTATTAAAATGGCCTAAGCTATTTCAAGTAGATAATGGTCACGAGTTTATGGGATCGGTAACTAAACTGTTAACAAAGCACGACGCGAAATCAGGCGTGGTGAAAAAGAGGCCCACCGTAGTCAAGCTATCGTTGAAAGATTTAACCGGACATTAGCGGAACGTTTGTTTGGATATCAGTATGGGATCGAAATGAAATCGGAACGATTAAGATCAACCGAATGGGTGACACGATTATCAGCTGTTGTATCTGCGCTGAATAATGAAGTAACGAGATTAATCGTATTTGGTGAGTTCCGACAGCACTAAACGAAACTCCTCCTCGGATATCTTACAATCAGCCATTGCTGTTGAAATATGATCCTCAATGCTGTTCAACTTTGCTTCGGCGAGTATCCAAATATTATCATGTTTTAATGCTTTCTTTCGCAACTTACGAGAAATGAATTTTATCGCTATTCCTGCCAGTCCTGAGAATCCGGCGGCTATTTCCATGCCAAGTACGATAGGCGTGGCGATTATAGTTGATAATAAACCAACACCGGCTACACTGAGTCCCATGCTAGTTGTTACACACGTGTTCAACTCGGTCGAGAGCATTGACGGCTCTGCGATACTTGTTATACAATCCAAGTCTCAACTCCCTCCTTTCTCTATTCGATGTTTTATGTCGCGTATTTGATCCATCAACAGTATCCATCTTTTCAGATGCTTCATCGAGTGCTGGATAAAAACTCATAGTGTATATTATTATATCATATAATAGTCTTTAATTGGTCTTGCTTCGATGTTTTGAGAGTATACATCAACCTTATTAAATGTATATTATACGGCATGAATATCTTAGTAAGAGAAATGCTGTCACCTTTAATAATTTGGACCCCCTCAAGGGTTGCAACGGGTGATACTCTCATATAAATAATACTGCAACGTTGACGTTGGTGTTTCTTGAGCCATTTAATTGATAGACCTGGTAATATTTCGAAGGCATCTACCGGTGCATCTCCAAACAAGACTTCAATAATAAGTGTAGAAAGATCAGGTATTGCACTCAAGTTATCTTTAATATCATTGAATTCAGTAGCCAAATTTAAACTAACATTTTTTTATGTCGGACGACTAAATAACATATGGCCTGGGTTTTCTGGCAGGGGAGCTAGAGACTAACACACTTTTTCGTTTTGATGGAATATAAGCCCCGAGTACGATCCCAATATTTATTATCTTAGTTAAATTATGTGCCTTACC
Organism: Haliotis rufescens; assembly: GCF_023055435.1. Taxonomy (NCBI): domain Eukaryota; kingdom Metazoa; phylum Mollusca; class Gastropoda; order Lepetellida; family Haliotidae; genus Haliotis; species Haliotis rufescens. The sequence continues at coordinate 3,853,363 of NW_025964383.1, forward strand.
CGTCATCACATATGGTGGGGTAATGACGATATTCAATAGCCACTCAATTTTTGCTTCGATCATAGTCCATTTATTGTCATCGTTGCGAGTAAGATTGTACGAAGTGTTTTTATTGAGTCTACTAACGTCGACATCGCTTAAATCTCCTAGATTACCTGTGAATGTAACTTCTTTCCGCTTGTATACATTATCTTGTAAGTGTCAAGCGTATAACTTGCCATCGGTACCGGGTCTACCGAATCCTTCTGTGTCTCCGAGATCGGAAAGCGCAATTGTATTACATTGTTTGAGTGTTCCAGGGCCTGATGAATCAACCATTATTTAAAATATGGAGTGTTACACTCAAGTATCCTATATGTACAGGTTAGTGTTTTAAATCTAATACAGAAATATTGAGGTCTGAAATAATACCCCGCTTTAATTTTTTATATTGTAATGATGAGAAAGATTCCGTTCTACCGCTATTATACTTTTCTTCTTTGACTGGAATAGCTCTCAGCAGAGTTGAAGGACTTTCGAGTTGAATGTTATCCGTTGTACTGATCTGATCAAGATGGATGCACAACTCTTTATAGGGAACTAAATCTGGTAATTTATCTCCATGCCATGGTGTGTTGTGATCTATTAATATTCCTCCCACGCGGCTTACAAATCCAAGCGTATTTGCCATGTTCCTTTCAAGAAATATTTTCTTTTCTCCAGCGCTTAAAATCAGCATCAGCATTCCATTCGACTCATTTTGTGTGAGACTAGCTTCCAAAGGCTTAAAAATTTCATCACTGAGTGAGCATACGCTGTAATACCCATCAGATATAACAATGCAAGTGTTATCCCCATCATCTAAGTTAATTAGTACTAATTCATTATTATTTCTCAAAGTATTTATATTGGTCCACCGCGGGTAATACGTTACATCGCAGATAGCGACTTAAAGTTGACCATCCGAGTTATCGATGGTATGAAGCAGTTGAATAGACTGACCATTTGTTATTCCTTGGAGTGTGACATACATATTAAATATACAATGATACTATATCATAACTTAAATATGAAATCAACTTACATTACTAATCAGTCAATTTTAGTAAGTGCCTCTGCTGCTATTTTTTTGGTTAAATTCCCTGATATCTTTGAAAAGGACAGGGTCACGATAAACTAGCGATAAAATAGTGCATGATTGGTTTCACAATCCGATGCAATTTTGGCAGAACCAGTTAAACTTTGCCATATGGTGTGCCACAACAGGATGTGGTGTATCTCTTTATGCCCCCAGGATTTGAACTAAATAAGTCTGTTTTATCATTTCACGTGTACTATCAGATTAGACGTATACTTAAAGAAATTAGTTCTCCATCACCGCAGGATCGAGCATGGAATTCCACAAATAATCCATGCGTATTTGTCAGGAATTTGGTATTTCTACTAGTAAAGATTGGCGTATTAAAGGACTTAACCATGGTCTAGGTGTTCCATACAATGGACCAATAAAGAAGAAAGTGATGATTTAGTTGAAGACATTCACCAAAAACCATTCAATCCATTTAGGTTGTTACAGACGCATAACAGACGCATAATTGGTATCACGGCTGGGAACTTTCGAGTAACGATTGGAGAGGAGATCTTATGAGTTTTAAGAGTGGTTTAATTTATATTGTTACAAAATTTGTACAACTGAATGATACCGCAAACGCTTGGAATGAATTTCTTAATGATAATACAGAAAATAAATTTACTAACCCAGGAGTTGTAAGAGTTAATGAATCAATAAGAACTATGGGCAATTCTTGGTGCACAATCGCAAACACGAACGGGAATAATCAGTTCTGGGACGGCGCTCGATGCACAAAAACAGTTTGTCACAAACGTGGAGGATGCTATTAATTCACCAGTTGACATACCATCTTCTATAAAGCATTATCGAGATATATTACAGTACGCTCATTCCAAAGTAGACTACGTTTATGCACCGGGACTATACATGTCTCCGAGTAATATGGAACTTAAGATCGGGCAAGTGATCGGTTATAATAATAAAATTGTTATTGCTTCCGATCAGCAAAAAACAGGTATAAATTCAGATATTAATACCGAATTGATAACGCAAACAAACACAGGCGAAACGGGAATAGTCAAGCCACAGTCACCACATGTTTCACAACCATCTACTAACGCTCAACCATCTACTGACGCACAACAACAAGTGCCACCACATATTGCAGCTAAAAATCAACAACATATCGATGAAAAAACAGCGCTTATAGTAGGTGGAGTCGCGGCTGGTTTACTCAGGATTTGGTTAAATAGTTCTTAATGAACTGATTTGGATAAATAGTTTTTAGCGGATACGTACAACAGCCCTGCAATTGCTATGATCAGTGCCCACAAGTTTTGACTAAGCCAAGTGGTGGTCTTGGCTAATAAATTCAAGAGCCAGGAAACTATACTCCCTATTATACCGGGAAGTACAAACGCGGCTTTCCCAGCGAGCTTTCCCAGTGCTTCTCCTAATGCTTTTAAATGCTTTTTTATCCACTCTTTTACACCATTTGTATCAGTAGGTGGTGTGGGTAGGGTGGGTGGTCCGCTGTGACCGGTTAACGCGAGAGTCAAAGTCGATATAATAAATCCCAATGTGGTTAAAATACTGGCAATGGTTATCCCCTGTTCACTGAACAATGTTTTAATTTTATCCGCCAGTGTAGTATCATCGTTGAGGACTTGATCGATAGTTTCTCGAATTCGACTGATTTGTGAACGAAGTGCCTTTCTATTACTGGAAGCAACTTCGAGGCGGGCCGATCTTTCGTCTTCTAAGTTATGCAATCTTTCAGCAATGCGGTGTCTACTGAATTCATCGCCCTCTTGTTCAAGTTTTGTTTTCTCATAAGCTTTATGCTTGTCGAGTTCAGATATCTTGGCTATATTATTGATGAGTTCTCCCCGCATTGTTTGCATTGCCTTGTCAAGGCCTTGAAATTCCCTAATACTGAACTCTGAGGATGGTACACTGGCCGTGGAATTATCGTAGTAGGTATCCAAGCTTTCTCCGAGTCCGTCCAAGGCCAGCTTCGAGATTTCTTCCAAATTATCTTTATCTATGTTACCGAGTTCAGTACGCACAGTCAGAAGAACCTTAGTAGTTTTTTCGCAGAAAGTTTTTCTCGTGAGTAGTCTACAAAACCTAATTCATAACAATGTTGATGCCATGTTTACTGGCTATCGTAGACAAAACTAGGGGCTTACGAGTACGAGAATTCATAAGATCAATATCTGGAGAGACACTCAGTCGCAATATTCCTTTACTATCTATCGATGTTTCCAAGCCCGAACGAGATAAAGTCAGAAAACTGTTAGCTTCAACGAAGCATTGTAATCTCGTATTAAAAACCGATCAAACAGCTGCTTATGCTACTGCTTAGCAAAAAAAGCAACTGCTAAGCAAAATTATAGCAAAAATATGGCAAATATAGCAACTGCTAAGCAAAATTATAGCAAAAATAGCAACTGCTAACCAAAAATATAGCAAAAAGAGAGCAAAAATAGAATAAATAGAAAAAAATACGAATAATTGAACATTAGCGGTTATTATGTAATAATGTGGTTTGAAATCCTCATTTTTTCGCAACTGTTTATTATTACGGGCTGTATTGGATATGCCATATTTTATTATGTTAGACTTAAATATCTCGTAAGGTATTACATTATGGAATGCAACGAACTCATCGAACAAATGCTCAAAGAACCAGATCAACATGCAGAAGAACATACAGATAAATCTTTAGATAAACAAAGAGAAAGACTCGCGGAAAATGTTCCCGAGTCTAGAGTCTAGACTGGGAGCTACCATGACTAAAATAATAGGTTCGGCTATGTTACAACTATACACAGTCGTAGCTAGTACGTTTCTTCCTATCCCGGCAGAACATCGCCCGTATTTATGCGAATCTCTCGAGAAAGACCCATTCATCGAACACGCTATATGCGCAGTAAGCTGTGAGTTTTATCATAGATACGGAATGTTCTTAGTGCCCCTTGACCACCGCTTTAATAACGCCTAGGTATTGTCAATTTAAACATACGTGCCCACTTAATAATAATGGAGACACAAGTGACACCACAGATTGTGGAGACGCAACAACAAGTGAACGAGGAAATAACCCCGATTGCACAATCACAACAGATTGTGGAAACACAATCACAACAAGTGAATCAGGAAATACCAGCGATTGCGAAATCACAAGCCAGAGTAACTAAGAATCCTTTGAAAATCTCAGCTGGTAGGAAGGGTGGGCTTAGCAAGGAAGGCTAGAAAACTAATGCATAATTCAAATATTGAACATAGTCGTCCGATTAAAACTTGGGCTCCCTATGCACTAGGAGTTGTTGCTATAGCGGTGGTATGGTTATTTTATAAGACCGGAGAAGAGAAAACATCACCCCCGATTACACAACAACAAAAAGTTCAATTAGAGGTTAGCCCCCATATAATATTATAAAAAGCATGACTACTCCAGTTACAGATGGTAAAATGTTGGTAAACGCAACGTATCATTCATCGGTGGTCAGCGGCTTGGCCATTGGCTATGCCCGTATAGCTAAAATGATTACTAAAGCCACACCACCCAAGCTAGATTTTAATGGTTATGATATCGGTATGACGATTTTTGATATTGGATTAGCAATGGCTACAAAAGATATGCTCATCAAACAAAGGGCTTATCCCAGAAGACATAATGAAGTAATTTAACATTTGAATATTATATATTATTGAACATGGCAACAATTGTGATGATGGTTGGTGGAGCTATTGTCAATGCTCTAGCTTTTTCGGGGAGTAATTATTTATTTTCTACTCTGAGGGAATCAAACGCTAGAAAAGTTGAAGAGGAGCGTAAACGACATAATAAAGCATTAGAACAACTCGAAGCAGCCCAGTCACAATGGACCAGACAGAGGATATTAAGATTAGATTTTATTAATGAAGAACTGCATAAGCAAGGACATTCAATTCAAACGTTTAAGGATGTTGAATCTGCCATGCACGAATACTTCCCTGTTTATGGAAAGAAACTTGACCCAATACAGAGACCAACAATAAGTCAGTTTTATACACCATCAGAGGAACAAAAGAACAGAGAGATAGTATTTATAATGTTTGGGTTATCAGTCATTGTAATTTTCAGTTATACAACTACGCATAAACCATGACCCAGTCAGGGTGAGTCTTATCAACCACTATGACCTGTAAACACACTATGTCACCCTGACTGCTAATCTTTAAATAACCCTGACTGCTCATCTATAAATAACCCTGACTGCTAATCTATAAATAGCGATAACAGCTATGACTCACCAGTTGGAGATGTGATTTACCTTTTAGACAAATGATAGATGTATAACCATGTATCTGTGCAAATATACACTCATGGGGAAATCGATTCAATGTCAGAAGCCATCTGTCGGTGTTTACTGTGAAACCCACTCTTATTCCATAAGACAGGGTTTTAAAAGTTACATTTGTTCTGTATGTGGGATTGGGGTCAAAGGTAGTTACTGTTTATGTAAGAGTCACGGTGCTGATAAGGTAAGGAAGCAGATTATTTACGCTAGGAAGAGAGATAACATCAATGAGAGGAATAGGTTGGGGAGAATACGTATTTATATATGAAAAACAACCATTTAGACATTTAATTCATTTTGTATATACCATTAAATCACAATGGTTTTTTTCAGAGAGTTGAAGGCTTTGGCAAAACAACGTGGTCTACATGGATATTCTCGAATGAGAAAAGCTAAATTGATCGATTTACTCGGTTTGGAATACAACAAACCCCAGACTGTTAGAGAACTCAAAGCTCAAGCAAAAATCAGTGGGCTGAGAGGTTATTCTCGAATGAGAAAAGCTGAATTGAACGCTTTACTAGATAATAATAAATCAGTTGATGTTGATAAAAATAAACCCACTGCTGTTGATAATAATGAGTTAAAATTTGTACCCACAGCCGGCATTGGTAAATATCAAAGAGGTTGGAAGATCGATATTAATTCCAACATGGATGTTAATGATGTTAAGCCCATCGTATCGAGCAAAATTAACCAGGAGTTAGATGATTTAAATAGTATAAAATACCAGCTGACGGTTAAAATGTCATTGAGTAAAAGTACCGCAGACGATAGCACTGAATATACCGAACCATATTTCCGAAGCAATCAAGAAGTTATAACCCAATCGGATACTATAAGCACATCATTAGATACATCAATTCAGAGGATACAAGAATCTTTAGAACGCTGGACTAATAGAGGTTCGGGTTGGGGTGTGGATAAAATCGATAGTTTATATTTAGATATAGCAAATTATATGCCTTTCAAAGGTGGATCTTATATAGATTTACCCCCATATTATAAGAAGAAAAAAGCCATAATTAATGTAAAACATAAAGGTGATGACTGTTTCAGAATGATGATAAGATCTGTATTGTTCCCCGTAGACAAAAATCCGGATAGGTCTTCTAGCTATCCCCAAAACGATGGACTAAACCTCGATGGTATAGACAAACCTACACCAATCTCACAAATTGATAAGGTGGAAAAGCAAAATAACTTAGCTATAAATGTTTTCGGACATTCTTCTAAAGGAATTGTTGTACACAGGATAAGCTCCGCTCCGGAACATATTCCCAGAATCAATTCATTTCTGATCGAAAAAGATGGTAAATATCATGATACGTGGATAAAGAGTTTAAACAGGGTATTATACGATCAAACAAGACATGCTAGAAAGAAATATTTCTGCAAAAGATGCCTACATGGGTACAGCAGACAAGATCTATTAGAAGCGCATAAAGAAGACTGCAGAGGTGTTGGACAGAATGCTATCAGGATTGATATGCCAAAAGAGGGAAAAAATATATTAAACTTATCAAACCTATAGAAAATACCATCCAAAGCAATCAAGAAACTCAAGATAGTTTTACATACAAAACTCAAGAACATATTCCTTATGGGTTTGGATATATAGTTGCAAGGTATGATGGGAAAACAAACCCGCCCGTGATTTACAGAGGTCCCGATGCAGCGGGAAAGTTCTTAGAATATCTACAAAATGAAGAGAAATAATCAGGGAAAATTTATTGCGTAAGAAACCCATGTGTATGACGAGGGATGATTGGCCTATAAGAAGTCGAACTGGTGTAGAACTAAAATTACTTTATTGAGAAAGGATAAAGAGGTGGTATATCGATGGCGGCTAAAAGGTATTCTAAGGCTAATAATAAATTAGTGGAAGGATATAATCCGAGTAAACCCGACACACACATATATTATATCTCGACGCCAACAATTTGTACGGATGGGCTATGAGCAGCCTTTACCCACGGGTGGTTTTGAGTGGGTAGATGTGAATGATATCGAAGTGAATGATATCCCCTCAGATTCTGATAAAGGGTACATACTAGAAGTTGACTTGGAATATCCAAATTCGTTACATAAAGATCATAATAGTTATCCACTAGCCCCCGAAAGATTAATGGTGAATAAAGATTGGATGTCGGAATATCAACACTCATTGATGGGATACACTAGGTTAGCTAACGTAGAAAAACTCGTACCAAACTTGATGGATAAGACAAAATATATAGTTCACTACAGAAATCTCCAGTTATGTCTATCATTAGGTATGAAACTAAAGAAAATACACAGAGTTTCTAAAGTTTGATCAAAGCCCTTGGATGGAGCCCTATATAAGGCTGAACACAGATTTAAGAAAGATAGCTACCAGTGATTTTGAAAAGAATCTATATAAGCTCATGAATAACTCAGTATTTGGTAAAACTATGGCGAATCTAAGGAAGCGTGTTGATGTTAAATTAGTCAGATCTAATGAGGAAGAAAGACTCAGGAAACTTATAGCCAGTCCGGCTTTTAACAGAAGTAATATATTTGATAACGACTTAGCCGTGTTGCATATGCAGAAGAGTAATAAAAAATTCAACAGACCGGTGTACGTCGGTATGAGTATTCTTGACTTGTCAAAACACTTAATGTATGACTTTTATTACAACAAACTTAAGAAGCAATACGGCGATACATGCGAGGTGTTATATACCAACACAGATTCTTTGTTGATGGAAATACAAATCGAGGATGTGTATAAAGATATGGGAGAAAAAATAGATATGTACGACACGAGCGATTACCCAAAAGATAATCCACTGCACAGCGTAGTTAATAAAAAGGTGTTAGGTAAGATGAAGGATGAATGTGCTGGGACCCCTATAGCGGAGTATGACCTTAGATGTATTCTATAAAGAAGTCCAATAATGGAGAGATAAGAAAAGCTAAGGGTGTTAAGAAGTATGTGGTAAAAAAGCATATCAAACACGAACAGTATAAAGTAGCATTATTCAATGGTAGAACATTCAAACACGAGCTGAACTCTTTAAGAAGTGTCAATCATAGGATATATGGATTAAGAATGAACAAGACATCATTATCCCCCTTAGATACAAAGAGATGGATTGATAAGGATGGTGTAACTACCTACGCTTATGGTTATGGTGGTAATACTGTATCGTTGGGAACTATGAGCAACTCTTCTCGCTTAAATGCCCTGCCCAGTCCATCTTTGAGATAATAAAGAATAGGCTCTCCTTCTTTCATAACCAATCGACTAATGTTATATGTCTTAAGGGACCAAATCGGATCGGTTGCGCGACGTAGGCCTCCTTCGAGTTCACCGGGCTGGTATAAATATCTTACGCTTACTCTATCCGGAAGTTTTTGTTCTTTGCCTCTCCTCGGTGCTGAAGATTCGGAAGTCACAGATTTCATTTTAATCGCATCGGATGGTTTCCTCCCGATTAATCTTGTTACTTCATTATTCAGTGCTGATACAACAGCTGATAATCGTGTCACCCATTCGGTTGATCTTAATCTATCCGATTTCATTTCGATCCCATATTGATATCCAAACAAACGTTCCGCTAATGTCCGGTTAAATCTTTTCAACGATAGCTTGACTACGGTGGGCCTCTTTTTCACCACGCCTGATTTCCCGTCGTGCTTTGTTAACAGTTGAGTTACCAATCCCATAAACTCGTGACCATTATCTACTTGAAATAGCTTAGGCCATTTTAATACGATCTCATGATGATCGTTGAATCGCATCATCATTTTGACATAAAAAATTCCCCCTGTAGTGGTGGTATAGGTAAATGAATCTGGCTCCAGTGGAAGTGAGCCAGAACCATCATTACCTATACTACTCCTTGGTTATTGGACCTTGACCTTTGACACTCGACCTTTACCTTTGGCACTCGATCCTTACCTTTGGCACCGTTTTCTTCAGGGATTAGGGTCCATTTCGAGGCTGACCTGACTTACACCAAATCGATAAAGGAGCGGCTTTCAGTTGCCCAGGTGACACTAAAACTCGTTAGGCAAGGTCTGAGACCTAAAGGGAAACTTGTTATTTTGGGTCGGAAGAACGACGTTCCAATGCCCATAGTCGCATCTGGGGTCATATTAACACATTATCAGAAGCTTGAAACTCGCCAGGCAGGTAGTCCTTGACCTTGACCTTTGGCGGTCGACCTTAGTACCCTCCAACCACCCCGACACTTGACCTTAACTTTGTTATTTGACCTTGACCTTGGTATTTGACCTTGACCTGTGACACTCGACCTTTACCTTTGGCACTCGATCTTTACCTTTGGCACCATTTTCTTCAGGAGTTAGAGTCCATTTTGAGGCTGACCTGACTTACTCCAAATCGATAAACGAGCGGCTTTTGGTTGCCCAGGTGACCTTAAACCTTGTTTGGGGAGGTCTAAGACCTAAAGGGAAACTTGTTATTTTGGGTTGGAAGAACGACGGTCCAATGCATAATCGCATCTGGGGTCACATTAACACATTGTCAGAAGCTTGAACCTCCCCAGGCGGGTCAACCTTGACCCTCCAACCACCTTGACCTTCGACCCTGACATTTGACGGTCGACCTGGACCTTGATATTTGACATTGACCTCTGCTTTTGACCTGGGTACCCTCCAACCACCCCGACCTTTGACCTTGACTTTGGTATTTGACCTTGACCTTGACATCAACCTTGATCTTTTTATTGACCTTGACCTTTGACACACGACCTTTACCTTTGGCATTCGATCTTTTCCTTTGGCACCGTTTTCTTCAGGGGTTAGGGTCCATTTCAAGGCTGACCTGACTTACTCCAAATCGATGAACGAGCGTCTAATATTTACCACCGATCCACAAAGCGTTCTAAATCCGTTCGTAAATTCGTCGTCTTACAATCATTGTCGTAAATTAAGATTAGTGCTGTAATAGAGGGTGTTCATTCGAAGAAAAACGTGTTGTTTTCGTCGTTTAGCAACAATTTGACGAACAGCATGAAGAAGAAAGCATGGAAGGACATTTCACAGAGGTGAGTGATTCAATGAAATTGTGAGTGCGTGTTTTTGGGGGGAGGGGGGGGGCGGTCATGTGTCTGGTATAAACTTGAGTACAAATATGTAAATAATGATTACGTAAAACATCGATGTTTTATGTTGAATAGTCAGGGCGAGGAAAGCGCTCTGACGGTAAATATAAACTGACTCCAAAAGAAACTTTACGGGAATTTGAAATCACTCTTGCAACAAAAACAACAAAACATATATGCATAAAGTAAAGTGTCTTGAGAAGATCAATATATCAACATAATCAACACTGAAAATGACAATCATACCGCGACCGAGAATGACGTCAGAACCCCACAAAGTTGGGTGTGGTACAAAACTCGAGCTTTCAGAAACATGGACAATAGGCAGAGTACATAAACAATCGCTCACGTTCATTAGTAGCGTGTGTGACCACCAAATGCCTCAATACACGCAAAAACTCTTCGACGCACAGAAAAAGTCAGTCGTCTGATGAGGTCACGTGGGATTTGACACCATTCTTCTTGAAGAGCCAAAATCAGTTCTTGCCGGTTGGCTGGAGAGTGTGGTCGTTGTCGAACACGACGATCCATCAAGTCCCAGAGGTGTTCTATGGGGGACATGTCGGGTGAGCATGTAGGCCACGGCAGGACGTTGACATTGTTGGCTGCGAGGAAGTTAGTGACAATTCTGGCTGTATGGGCTCTAACGTTGACACCACGTGGCTGCTGTTGGAGAAATGGTAGGACAACTGGACGAAGAATGTTATCCATGTAATGCTGAACTGTCAAGTTTCCGTCAACGATGACCAGCGGTGTCCTCTCCTGCCCACAGATCCCTCCCCACACCATGACACTCCCTCCACCATATGGTACGACCTCCTGCACGCAACATGCCGCCGTTCGTTCACCCCTTCGGCGGTAAACACGTTGTCTTCCATCAGCCCTAAACATACAGAATCAACTTTCGTCAGTGAAGACAACCCTCTGCCAGTCTCGTCATTGCCAACGTTGCACAGTCCGGGCCCATCTCAATCGCAGATGACGATGTTGCGCTGTCAATAGCTGTCCTCTGTATGGTCTAAAAGCCCTGATTCCATGAGCCCTGAGTCTCCTGGCCACTGTCTGTCGACTAACCCTGTGACCTAAGGCATTTGTCGCTGATGATGTCACTGTCAGGAAGCGATTTCGGAGGTGCAAGGTACGCAAGTACCGGTCATCATGGGGCATGGTCACCCTGCGTCTACCTGTTCTTGGCCTGTCAGCGGTCGCCCTGTCAGTCTGTAATGTTGCATCAAGTTGGTAACGGCAACATGGGAGCAACCGAAGGTTCATGCAATATGGACGTGGTTGGCTCCCATCTGTACCATACCCAAGGCTCGTTCGCGTTGTTCGACTGTGAGTCGTGGCTTTTCTTTAGTGTTTTTTTTATCACTGTGGATGTCTGACTTGCCGTTGCAATCGTTTTATACCCTTACCCGCACGTGCATTTGCAGTTGTCTGTGGTGCACGTGTTTTTCACTTTTTCGTGTGTTTTCTCGCAAACATGTAACAGACGATTAACATGTTCTGCATACACTATTGTTGTATTTAGGTTATGTGTTTTAGATAGTCTTCATCGAAAAAAAATTTATACTTTGTCTGAAATTTATATTTTCAGTTGGTAAAGTTTCTTTTGGACGTCAGTTTATGTATGTATCTGTAGGCTATCTCCCCAACCTGTGAACAGGGTGTTACTTCATCAACCCGTCTTTGGTAATAACTTGATGCAAAGGATATACATAAGCTGGAACTAGCGATGCAGTGATAGGGGCATCCATTTTGACACTTAGAAAGGGACACCACTCTATCCGTATTTTAGACGAGACATTCTCTCAATACATTATGTTGCTAGGATTTTGGAGTTCTAACCCTTCCAAACAGTGGTGTCAAGAGACTGACCAAAGATGTTAAAAAGAAGTGGATGGACTACAAGTATGTGTATCACACAGAACAATTTTGAACATAATATTATTTTATGTAAACAAATACTCATTGCATGGTATAAAACATGTGCTTGTCCTGACATATATATGTTCAGTGAAACATTCATATTTAGCTGTTATGGTCATGTATTCACACATTCATGCTCGGGAGTATGCACGCCAAACACAACAGAACATGGAAGGAAACCATCATAGTTTACTCAGACATCGCATCCATACATGACGTCATCATATGACGTAACGAGATAATGTGTACTTGGATATTGCGGGAAACTGTATCACACAAGATGTAAACAACTATAAGGAGAATACACTACACTCCTCCCCTCTAAACATTTACCTTATGATTATATTAAAGATTAGAGTCCATCAATAATATTGATATATATATATTATAATAATACTTCTACAGTCCATCAGGTGTACTACGATCTTGCTGTAATGTTAGGCTTCTGAATAATAGCAACAATAAAGTCCATTTCATTATAACTTTGATAACTGGAATTAACACAACTTTTAAAACTTGTAAATTCTGATCTTGAATAACTGGTGAATTGACAATTCATGCTAGATGCCTGAACTGTCCTCATTAAAGTCACAATGTTCAAAGATCAAGTCTTTGTACTTGTTTTCATTCACTTCAAATTCTCTGAGTATGATGGATTTGTCGTGAAATTGCTTCTGTTTTTCTTGAGCTGCTTCCACAGTTTTCCGCAGGTCTGGTTTCAAAAGTGAAAGTCTTGTGCGAACTTGTCTTCCAAGAAAAAGTTCAGCAGGTGTCCGTCCAGTTACGGAATGAGGAGTTGACCTGTAAGTCAATAGGAAATTTGCCAAGTGTTTCTTTGTTGACTTGTCTCCATTGTCGAGTTTGACGGACATCATGTGTTTCTTCAGAGCAGATTTAATAACTTGAACAGATCTTTCTGCTGCTCCGTTTGATGAAGGGTTGTAGGGTGGACTGAGGAAATGTTTGATTCCATTGTTCTTCATAAAATCATATATTTCTCAATGTCTCTATAGTCTTCTCAGCTGTCGTGGAGGTCATGAGAATAGCTTCAATCCATTTCGAACGACTATCTATCGGCACAAAATAATGCTGACTTTGAAATTCAGGAAAATTCACATGCACTCTTTCCCATATTCTCTGAGGATACTTCCAAGGGTGAAGAGGAGCCACTGGTGGGTCATTTTGTAGACTTTGGCATACAGCACAACTTTTAGCTGTCATTTCGATGTCATGATCAAGACCTGGGTACCACACATAGCTTTTAGCGTGTGCCTTCATCTTCACAATGCCCATATGCTCACTGTGTAGTTCATTCAACACATAGTCTGGATAGCTCTTTGGAATGAGAACCCTGAGTCATCATAACAAACAATCTTGATCCACAGACAGTTCATCTTTCCGTCTGAAGAATGGTGCAAGACCCTCATCTGCAGCATAATTTGGCCAACCACGCATGGTATAGTCCATCACACGAGCCAATACAGGATCTTTCCTAGTTGTGCTATTTCTGTTGCTGAGACAGGCAAGTTGATCACATTTGAGAAGTAGTTGATCTTGGCTTCAATGGTTTCTGGGTCATCGTTTCCAGGAAGTCTAGAGAGTCCATCTGCGTTAGCATGATCCTCTGATCTTCGATATCGTATCTCATAGTCATGTGCCATCAGAATGAGAGCCCATCGTTGTAAACGTGCTGCTGCCAGTGTAGGTATGCAATTCTTGGGACCTAACAGAGTGGTAAGTGGTTTGTGGTCAGTGATTAAGACAAACTTCCTTCCATAGATGTACTTGTGAAACTTCTTGATATGATCGCAAGTGCTTCTTTTTCTATTTGGGCATAATTTTTCTCTCTTGGTGAGAGGGTTCTTGAGGCGAAAGCAACTGGTCTTTCAGTTCCATCATTCATCACATGAGATAGCACACATCCAACACCATATGCGGATGCATCACATGCCAAAGTTAATGGCTTGTTCAAGTCATAGTGGACAAGAACACTTTCACTAGACAACATAGTCTTGCACTTTTGGAAAGCATCTTCTTGTTCTGAATTCCATTTTCAAGGAGTGTCAGCCTTCAAGAGTGAGTAGAGGGGTGCTAGAATCTAGACATGTTTCCCAAGAATCTGCCATAATAATTCGACTTTCTGAAAAGTGTTGTTATCTCCCTTTGCAAAAGAAAATTAGAGTGATGTCCCCTTTTCACGTTCACTTCCGCCGAGTAAACCTTCAAAATGGCGGCAAATAACAATATTGACGTTGATGATGAATTCCATCAAATGACAGTTAAAGAATTGCGTGAATACCTACGGGAACGAAATCAAAAGGTGACTGGGGTAAGAGCACACGTTTTAGCGCGAGCAAGAGGGGCGAAGGCACTTCGTTTGGATGCAACCACCTTAGTACAACCCAGTAAAGGCGTTATATCTATGCAACGGAAGCTCATCACACCCAGCGAATATCGAATGCCAGACCCCACTACATTAATGGTTGGATGGAACGATGCTGTTGAATCATTGCCGGAATTCTCAGAGAAGGAAATCTACAATTATATGGTACTTAGCAACCATAGGACTTCAGACACGAAACCCATGATGGCTAAACGACAAATGAAGGCAGTGGTGTTTAACCAAGATAGACATGTTCACGGCGTAGCTCTACACAACATCCATCACGACTGTGACCATATGTTTGTCAGATGTCGTGTCATACCATCACTGCCAACAGCGGATCCTAAGAAAAGCCCCGATCACGAAGTTTGGGCAAGTCTCTCAAAAGTAACAGGTCGTGTTCATTCAGCAAATTGTACTTATGCAGCTGGGTATGTAGACTTTGCATTTATATAACTGCTGTCGTGTCATCTATATCTAGATCGCTGTTTTTTTACAAACAAAACGTTTAAAAACCTTTTCAAAGAAAATATGTTCCAAATATTAAGTTTGATCAAAAGATATGTAAATTATTAATTCCAAATACCAGCAAAGTAATTGATACATTTTAAAATCTCTTCCTTTGAGGGACCTCTCATTCACTTTTGTTAATTTAAATAAATAAACAGATTATTGATATTGTTGCTTATTAATATGTGACATCTTTAGCTGATTACATTAAAAATAATAATTATTTAGGGTGAAATAGAGGAAACATGACTGTGTCATTTTATATGCATTTGATTGTTATTTCATAATATTAAAGCTAGAGTCCAAATAATATTAATAAATATAACTAATTTTGTTTTTGCAGTGCCCGGGAGGCTTGTAATCATGTATCAGCCCTGCTTCATGCCCTTGCAGACATTAGTCAGAAGAAAAAGGATGGTTTGCTTTCATGCACATCAGTTGAGTGCAAGTGGAAAATTCCCAGAAAAAGGAAGTTGGATCCAATGAAATCGGATGACTTGAACCTGATGTCAAGCGGCAGGAATAGTCAACAAAAAGGTACTGGGACTACACAAGGTACTGTCGGAATACAGAATGGAACAATCAACAAAAGATCAATGTGTCCCAAGAGCAACATGCCACAGACAACAATACATCTCACAAGATTTAATAAGAAGTTAATTGGTCATGAAACAAAAAGTAAATGTGGATATGTTGTTAATACAACTACTGTTACTCAAGCTCCTGAACCTATGCCAGAACTTCCAAAAATACCATGCATTGATCGTTGTATTCCTGACTATGTTGATATTAAATCGCCAACCTGTCAAACTACCTTTCAAAATTATTTTGATTCCATGAAAGTGTCAGAAAAGGATGTGAGGTCAATAGAGAGAATGACAAGAGGACAACATAAAACAAAGTTTTGGAAGGAAGCCAGATTGGAAAGGATAACAAGTTCACAGTTTGGCAAAGTATTTATCCGACAGACATCTACAGCTCCAGATAGACTTGTATGTGACCTAATGGGATATCGGGGCGAATTTGGTAACAGACATACCAGATGGGGACTTTCACATGAATTGGCAGCAAGGCGGCAGTATATCAACAAAATGGCAGGTCTTCATCCACAGTTGAAAGTGTCTCAGTGTGGACTTATTGTGAATACAGACTACCCTTACCTTGCAACTAGCCCTGATGGACTTGTGTCATGCACAGATTGTAGTACATGTAGTAATCAACATGGCTTAGTAGAGATTAAATGTCCATCTGTTTTCAGAGATCTAACACCAGAAGAGGCTGCATCAAATACAAATTTCTTCTGCCATATTGTGGACAATAATTTGACTCTAAAAGAAAACCATGCATACTACTTTCAAGTACAAGGACAGATGGCCTTGACCAAAAGAACTTGGTGTGATTTTGTGGTGTGGACTCTCAAAGGGATATCTATTGAAAGGATTACATTTGACGAGAACAAGTGGCATCAGATGGTCACAAGGCTTCGCAGTTTCTATCTCTCAGCCATTATTCCTGAAAAATATACCCGACGTGTCCAGTGAGGTGTTTCACTGTATTAGATTGACCATTGTACTACCATCTTACCAGTTGTTTTACCCTATGCTCACTCAGTCAATTCAATGTTTCACTCAATACCATATCATATCTTTCTTTGATAGTCATAGATACTTACCATTCAGTGGGTGAATTGTTACTTAACGCCGCATTCACGGCGACTGACCATTAAGATAGTATGTCGCTTAGACACAGGATATCTTCTTCTCCTTGTAATTTCTTGAACCATTCTATTAAGCCATAACATATCATAACATATTTTCTGTAACATCTTGAAATGACAACATGATTAAAGAAAATCATCAAGCGTTTATTTCTTTCATTTTTAGTTATTGTTACAAAAATTAGAACCATGGGACTATGATCCTGCTGTCACAGCTAAAACATGAAATTGTTTATCTACTTATATGAAGAGTCAGGATTTTTATATATCAATGCTTTGATTCAATAAGTAAAACAAAAATAGACAACCAGTAGGTGGTCATGTCAATAGTCATATTGGACAAACATAGACTTATTTGGCTAGACTTATTTGGCTCAATGTTTTCAATACAAAATTGTTATCATGATACAATGATTATATAGTTTAAATATAGCAGAAAATATCATGTGACCATTCACATCTGGAGCTGCAATAAGATTATGCTAATCCTACTAATTACAGAGCAAGCAAGGAACTGTCATCAAAGAAGTAATTGTCATCAATTTCTTGGTCATGAGGATAAAGAGGGGGAAGCAGAGTAGTCAAAGCATTACAGATTTTCCAGATTTTGTTTACAGATTTTGAAATTGTAATTGGAATTATACCCTGCAAAATTCTGAAATTCTTGACACGTTCAACATGGATTCTCAAGTTTGCTATTCTCCTAGTTTGTTCAATTTCTACAGCAGTCAGCTGTTTTCTCTTATGTTTCTTTGGTGGAATTATTAGGAGTATACCTTTTGGTGTTGTCAAGTCTGAGATTGTAAATCCCTTATCCGCCATGATTGCATCACCTACATCACACAAATCTAAAAGTCCTGATTCTACTGTTATTTGCCGGTCACTTATAGCTCCTGACCACAAGTCAGAGACAAAGCTAACAACACCATTTGGAGTGACACCAACAAGCGCTTTAAATGTTATGTGACTTTTATAATGACTGTACATTTGTGACTGTTTACCAATAGAGTAAGGTTTTTCTGTAAATAATTCTGTACAATCTATAACAACCCTTGTATTTGGATACAGGTCTTTAAAACCTTGAGGCATAGTTGTATTAATAGTATCCATTAATGGCCAGACAACTAGGAAGGATAAATTGTTGTACAAAATATCAATCCATCTATTAATGACATCAGCACAGCAGCTTCTGGAAATATTAAATCGCTTTGATAAATCAACAACTAGGAGTCCAAGTCTAAGACGCATCAACACTAGAAAGAACTCGTCTATCAAAGACAAAGATTTAGGGCGCCCGATATTGGATGTTGGATAGTCCCTGTCATGAACCTCAGAAAACTCAAATAAACATGAAAACTTTTCTGCATCCACAAGACCTGTATAATAGGTTACCAATTCTGAATCATTCTTCACATAAAAAAATGTTAAATCAGGAAGCTTGACTTGAGTGGCTTGATTGCGAAAGACTTTTTTTATTTTCAGTCTCAGTCTGAGTCATTGCACAGGATGTTTTCACAGGATTCAAACACTGGAACATTACATCGTCAGTTTGAGTAGACATGCTTCTAACTTCCACCATTTCTGTTTGCGATGATCCATATCTTATGCAACTGATATCGTCTTCAAACACAGCCACACAGTAGTCATGCAGCATAATTGATGCAACGTCATAGGATCTGTCAAAATAATAAATAGCTTTTCATCACATTAAATAAATTTAAAAAATTCCGATATTTTGAGGTTAAAGGAATTAAAATTAATAAATAATAAATTAACATAAATTTGTTAATACAAAAGCTAATATAAGAAGTGTATTTTCAAGTTTATTGGTCAATGCTCTATTATATTTTATGCTCTCTATATATATTTCATGCTCTTTATATTTTATTGTTCTGTAAGTAAGAGAGACTACACCATGTACACCATGATTTTTATATTTTGTCTTGTTAAGCATAACTTCTCATAATAATCAACGAATTCAAATAAAGAAACAAACTTATGTTCCCGCTGTACCTGGCACCTTGACTGAATGTTGTGGAATGATGTTCAATTTCATCAGACTGAGGAGTCCCTCCATGTATCTGCATAGTCACTTTGGGAGATTCAGGGTCACAGGCCTGCTTGAATGGGCTTTCATTTGGCTTAGGGGTATCAACAAAGTCAGCATCAGACACCTGCAACAAATTATCAACAGACACTGAGACATTTTTTTCTATTTATTCAAACAAGTTAATAAGATGAAAGAGAGGATACATAGAATTTTAAGATCAACACAACTAGAAACGTTTTTGTTTGTTTTTTTAATTTCAAGTTTTAATCATAGCACTTTTTCACAATCACATAACATTCACAAACGATAAAACACATTAAATACACCAACAATAGCATAAATCTTATAAGAATCAACATAACTCACTGTGCAAGTACTGTAATTTTTCTTCGGAAAAATCGATGGAACATCATGCCCTATGCCTAGGCCGTTACCACCCAGGAAATGTTCTGAGCATATTTCCGTGTGCTTGGTCACTGTGAGGTCTTTTCTCACAAACCGAAGTCGCCTTATCCACGCTTGTCGTAGGGACTTGCTTACTGGAATGACGTGTAGAGATACTATTCTTTCACCGACTCTCTTTCCCCTAAAATTGCTATAAATACAGCAGTATTGCTTCCCCATTTTGACAGCTTCGAAGCAGCGCGCTATTTTCGACGGAAGTTGTCAGTACTCGGCGGAAGTTCATCCGAAGAGTTCCAACTCAAGACGGATAACTCTCATTGAACTTGACTTTTCGGAAAGCCGAATTGATAATTCCCAAGAAAGCTCTTAGCTGTGTGATGTGTTCTGGATGTGGAGCTTCAGCAATGGCCTTTATCTTGTCTGCAAGTGGATGTAGTCCATCCCCATCGATGCAGTGTCCCAGATATTCCACTCTGGGTGCCTTGAACTTGCACTTGTCTTAAGTTCACTTTAATGCCATAGGTATCCAGACGTTTCAGCACTTCATGAAGCACCTTGTCATGCTGGTCATCTGTCACAGTCCCTATCAATATATCATCCAGCAATGACTCAGCTCTAGGTATGCCTTGTAATACCTGATCCATTATAGACTGAAATATGGAAGGAGCAGTGAGACCTTTATTGGTGTTGATCACTAGTAGTGGTTTTGACCGATCTGTAAGTTCTAGCTGAAGGTATGCATTTGACAAGTCCAACTTCGTGAAGACTTTGACTCCGCCAATCTTTGCGAATAAATCTTCTGCTGTTGGCAGGGGGTACACATTATCCTCCAGTACCGAGTGACTGTCACCTTATAGTCCCCACATAGTCTTACCGTCATATTTGCTTTGAGAACTACCACCACTGGCGTCGCCCAATCAGATTTCTCAACCTTTTTAATGATTCCTTCACGTTCAAGTCTGTCAAGCTCTGTTTCCACTGCATCTCTTAGGGCATAAGGTACAGGACGTGCTTTAAAGAACTTTGGGTTGGCATCTGCTTTAACCTTGATATCTTCTTTAAAGGTCTTGATAATACCTCTACCTTGGAATACTGAACTGTACTTGGCTTTCAGTTCTTCTTTCAGTGAGCTACACTGTTCAGTTACTGCACATAACTTTCCCCAGTCTAACTTCATGACTGACATCCAGTTTCTTCCGAATAAAGGTGCCCTGTGTCCCCCTTGCAACAAGTAATGGTAGGGTGAATTCTTTCTCATTGTATACCACGGTTATCTTGGCTTCTCCAAGTAATGGTATTACCTTTTCTGAGTAATCGTGAAGGGTCACTTTTGTGGAAGATAAGGGTATCTTATCGAATTGTCTCTTGTACATCTCTTATATTATATTATTGTACTGATTCACCTTGATTCTGTTTCCGTTCCGTGAAAGCTTGCCGTTCCCAAATAACATTGCGTACTGGTTTGAGTAACGTTTCAATGCTTCTGTAAGATCGTTGTACTGAACATCGGCAATGTCGGTCGGCGAAAACATAGACACTAACAGTTCAAAGGCACTTGGTCCGATAGTTGCCAAGAATACGTTTGCACGATCTTCTGCCTTGAACTTGTTAGCTTCATCCATATTTCCAGTCGTTTCTGGTAGCTTTCCCAGTCTTCTTTGCCGGGGGTAAACTCGCTCACCGATCCTACCATGGGCGCGGCCATCTTGTATCACGTGACTCGTCACTTCCGCTTTTAAAATCCGGAGAATTCGGGTCAGCCCAGTTTGTCGCTTCGATAAACTTGGGTCGTGTTACTTAGCACTAACACCGTTCATTTAACGTGAAATAGGTTACTGTCCAACCTAGGAATGTGTGATATTCCAATATTATCACTGGCTTCATTATGTGTGATATTCCAATATTTTCACTGGCTTCACTATTTTCCTTCCGAAAGAACGAATGTCACATGGCGCGCAATCACGCAAAGCCGTATCTGATTTGTTCGTTCTGTCACTTTTCCTGAATTACCACATTAAGTAAACAGTTCCAAAATACTCCCTTAGGTATCCCCTCCTTAGGGATCCCATCCTCGTCGCCAAAACTGTCATGTATTCACAAATTCATGCTCGGGAGTATGCACGCCAAACACAACAGAACATGGAAGGAAACCATCATAGTTTACTCAGACATCGCATCCATACATGACGTCATCATATGACGTAACGAGATAATCTGACTTGGATATTGCGGGAAACTGTATCACACAAGATGTAAACAACTATAAGGAGAATACACTACAGTTATCAAATATAGAGAAAAATTGTTTATACTGGTGTTAACATTTTTGGAGATAATCCGAGGTGTGTTTGCTTATTTATATACATTTTGTTCCATCAGGAGTCAAACAAGGAAAAAAGAAGCTGAAAGAAGGAGGGAGGCAACGAGAACTGGTGGGGGGCCTCCACCGTCCAGCCTCACTGAAATCGAACAGCGGGTGAGCCTACAGTTTCTTTTTCAATCATGAATTTCATAAATGCTATATCATTGTTTGGTTTTTTTATATGTCGGCATATCGTGTACACAACAAGTACAAATGAATATAGTTGCTGTTGAATTGTAATTTTCAATTTATATGAAAAGCTCTTAAAGGAGCAGTTAGATTGTGATTATAACAAACAAGTCTTCTTTTGACCAATAAGTTATTAGGTAAAGTACTTCATTCCTTATTACAGAGAACATTAACATTGTAACATGCATTGAAAGAAATATTGATTTCAGGTTGTATCATTCATACCTCCCTGCTCGATTCAAGGTTGTGAGGGTGGCCTTGAAAGTGAAGAATATGAAAGTAAGTTGCGTAATTGGTTGCGTGAATGGCTGTATGTGCAGTTGTTTAATACTTAACCGGTCTCATAGTTTATGTTAATGACCATGTGTCAGACATATTATAGATTATCTCATACAGTAAAGGTAATTGTGATCATGTAAGATAAAAGATGAGGCGAAACCGCATTATCAGTGGTTCATATTGGGAAAGGGAGGTCACTCTAATTTCAAACGGGAGCTATCTCCGTTGTTTTCGTATTTGCGAGAAATGGCGTCACCCACGCTGCACGTTGTTGGTCCAGCTATTAAATGCCCAGCTTATTAAAACGTAAGGTAATTAAATGTTTGAATGCATTATATATTTATGTTTCCATCAGTACATCTTCTAAGATTGGTTTAGTGGTGATAACCATTTTCCAAACTGTGGGCCCACATTTTTCCCGTCATCTATGGTGATCGAAACAAGTGGGCCCACATTTGTATTTCGCCTAGCTTCGTGAGGTTGTTTCGTTAGTTCTGATAATCAATCCCTAAATGTTGGCAGACGTTCTTCCGTCATATTGATTGCAACAGGAGGGACCACATTTATTAATCGCGAAATTCTACTTAAATATTGATAATCATTTTCTCAAATGTGGGCCCACATTGTTCCCGTCATATATGGTGATCGAAACAAGTGGGCCCACATTTGTATATCGCCTAGTGGGTAGACGTTCTTCCGTCATAGTGATTGCAAAAGGAGGGACCACATTAAAAAAATCGCTAGCTTCATTAGCTTTGCTTACTTATAACCATTTTCTAAAATGTGGGCCCACATTGTTCCCGTCTTATAGTGATCGAAACAGGTGGGCCCACATTTTTAAATCGCTGGGTTTCTTAAGGTTGACGAAGTCATTTAGGCTATTGGGCTCACATTTGTCATTATGTGACATTTTATATTATTCATATTTTGTAATATTGATGGGAAATATCTTTATAAATCATTTCGTGTGACATTAATTCCATAAAAGGCACAAAAGTCTTTGAAGTTTGAATAACTGCGTCATAGCTGACCACACTAGTTTTACAAAAATAGCTACCAAGCAAGAAACATAAATCTACTTCAAATTAAAATTACAGAGGCAATACCACTCATTCTACCTTTTCCAGTATAACACATCAATCTAATCATAAGTATTGGTGGCGATATAAGCCTGAACATATGTCTACACTTGAATTGATCTCGGACATGATACAAGCCTCAGACGTTTCCGAGAACTTGTTCCATAAAAGGAATAACTCATGAATATTAATAACCCCACGACCTAGTTTGGCGATGTTCGTAGAAGTGAGTTCTGCTGTATTGCCATCTTATTTGTACATTTTAATCCAATTATATTTTAAATAGACAAATTATGAGTTCGTTATGCGGGTTTGTTTACGTAGTATATATTCTCAACAACAAGTGCGTTTAGTTTCGAATGTGGGCCCACCTCGAACATTCGATTAGGCAAACGGAGTTAGCTCCCTTCTCGAACCACCGATAATGCGGTTTCGCCAAAGATGAAGTATTGAACTTAAGTTGATTTTGAAATTTGATTAATAGTTCCATTAATAACCATACTTTTTGTAGATTTTGCCTTTTTTCATTGCAGAGAAATTGGTAAATTGGACCTACATGTATCTTATTACTTAAAGACACTACCCCAGCAACTCCAGTTTTTCCAGAGACTCTTCAAGCCCTGCAGGATTTTGCCTTATGATGGGGCCTTTGTACCACCTACATACATGTACTCAGAGAGTGTGATGTCAGCAGATGATGTTCCTCAAGGTATTACCATATACATAATGGAAATACTGCACAATAAATTTAAGGGTTCTGGGTGGGGAGAGATTTGCAACTGTGATAGTTTATTGCAGGTATACCTACCACAAGATAAGATGAAATCATGTATACAACATCACAGGTCTTAGAAATACAGTTCATGGATTTTAATTGTATGCCTCACACTCCAATCTCTGTATGTGTTTATGTATTAATTGTATGCCTGAAACTCATAACTTCCTTATTTAACTCTGAATTCCGTATTCCTGTGGATATGTTTTAAATACAACATTCACATGTCTCAGTTAAATGATTTGTTTCTTTAATACAGTTGATGCAGTTTCACATGTTAAGGCCACAAAGACTCTCAGTGGTATGTACAGCAATACATCAAATTTGAAATTTGAAAAGATAAAAAGAGAAAAAATGTGATTTACTCAAGAAACCCTGCTTTTTGGGGGGGATAAAGTTTGTATACAGATGAAACATAACTGTTGCTGTGAGACTTGTGTTATGTAAAATGAAAATTTCTTTCAGACAAAGATACCATTCTGAACATAGAGAGGGAGAAACTGAATGTGCTTTAAGAGCTTCTTGAGGTCGAAAAAAAGAGACTACATGTTGAAGGACAGAAATTGGCCTACATCATTTCTCTGGAAGCTGGCCACTTTGGCCAACTGAATGTGCCACCAGTTATTCAGTTTCTTTAAGCTTTGATTAATTTTCCCAAATATAAAAATTTATACTGATAATGTAGCTTCTGTTGTCACATATCATCGGTTACAAAAAGTCGTTTATCTTAATCATACAATCATTTAGAGAAACAGTTATTGACGACAGCTTGTCTGACTTTGTGGCCGTCATTGAGAGGTAAGGTCCCAAGTAAGCTATCCCATCTTCTTGGATCAGGTCTTCTTGTGTAGGAGGAGCGGGTAACCTGTCAGCTGGATAACTTCTGCATCAGTCTCACTGATGCAGAAGTTATGCAGCTGACAGGTTGCATACACAACTTGATGGCATTTTTGTGGGGTGAACGGCAGGCAGCCACCTGATTTATGTATGCACCTAATAATGTATATAAACACAAACATTACCCTTTGTTCAGAATGCAGATAAGATAGACTAGTTGCATTATTATGTGTAAAACTTGAAATATTCTAAAAAGACCATGTCTCTGATTTACTTTAAAGTATGAGTATTATCTTAAAGCATAACATCTTAATCTGTCATTAGCACAAATATATGCCTTACTAATGTCTCAAATATTGAAAAATGTTATATATCCTTGAGTAGAATAAGGGACATATACATGCCTGAACCTGGATTTAAGGAGTCCAAAAGCCCTCTCCACAGTGTTGCCTGTTCTGCAGTGTAAGTGTTGTCTGTTCCTCAGACGGTGTTGTAGGGCGTCATGCATATCTGATGGAAAAAGTGTACTTCTGTTAAACATACTGACCATACCATTAAATATTGAAAGACAACTTAAAATACCAGCTTATATATTTCACTTCAAATGTTATTTCATTTAGTGACAATTTTATTGGTGTCAGTTTACATTGTGAAATTTGGGTTTAAGTACTTTCACTCAAAGCTAGATTTTATTGGCGCTGCTTTCAATTTATGATATTTTAAAGTGACTAATATGAAATAAACATTGGAATCTGAAAATCACATTATGGTTACAGTATGGTCTTCTGTGTGCCAAGTTACAAAATATCAACTTCTTGTTTATATGTTTTCTTATCTCTGTAGTGGTTACAATACAACTTACCGTATTCGACGTAATAAGCGCCCCGCTCTAATAAGCGCCCACAGCGATATTTGCTGATATATTGGCTAGTAAACAATCCTAATTAGCACCCCTTCCGATTGATCAATGTACACAAGACTTTTTTATTCGCGCATATGCACACTCGTGTGTTATATGCACCTTTAATTATGGGCAATTAAATTCTGAAAAAAATATATCTGTCGTACATAAACATTTCAGGCTGTCACCATAAACCACAAATTTATCTTTCAACTCTCTTTTTTTCCACCAAAATAATATTCTAATAAGAGCCCCCTATTTCTAATTTTGAGAGCGCCCTGGGCGCTTATTACGTCGAATACGGTATATTTACACAAATGATTTGCTGTGACCCTGAATCGCCTAGCAAGATTGGGCAGTATATGGAGACTGCTTTCCCAGCAGTCTCCATATACTGCCCAATCTTGCTGTTTTGTAGCATGAACGAATCATGAGTTGAACCAGGCCATTTGGAAACCACACTTGTAAACCTTTTGATTATATATATATAATTCTTCCATCAGCCATACATTCATAAATCGATATTAAAGTTATTTTCTCAAGTCCCTGTGTGTGTGTGTGTGTGTGTATGTGTGTGTGTGTGTGTGTGTGTGTGTGTGATAGTCCAACTGGTTGTTTACAGTTTTCTTTATTCTTTCTTTATTCAGCAGTGAGCATTGCTTTAAGTATTAAAACAATCGTCCTTTATCACAATGATAATTCCACACGGTAAAAGAAACCTGTATTGGACCTCATGACAAAACCCATGTTGGGCTTTACGTAATGATTGGTCAACAAAATGAGTAGGTGGCACCACTAGTCATTGTCAAGGTCATTAAAGAGAGTAAACAAGGTGTGTATCCTTCGATGTTTCCCTGAATAATGTTGTTTTACGTCTGTATACGACTGATTGATTCATACTGACCCTATCATTTGTTAAATAAGGATGTTGCTGGGTGTTGTTAACTACTGTGAAGTGTGATGTACCTTAGTTCTGCGTCACAGACAGCTTGAACGTTTACGGCATGGAAGCTCTTCCTGCAAACGTAAACTGCTTCTTCATCCCCGGTGGGTCGCATGATGAGGTATGAGGGTGCCATCTATAAACAACCAAGCACTTTTGGAAATTTACTAATGTTATAAATGCTTCCTTCGTGACACGTTGGTCGGATGTTGCCTTTGGGAACGAAATCAGTTTTAGTTGTTTGACAATGGCTTCATTTGTACGGGTAAACAACTGTGACACAGTGGACTGGGACACCCCATGCAAGTCTGCTAGTTCAGTGAAGAACGACCCCTTACCATAAAATATTTTCACTAAGAAAGCTTTGCGGATCGCTTAAGATTTTTGTCATAAAGTTACAATGAGCTTTACGATGTTCGTAGCGCTACGAAGCCTTTGTGGATCGGGGCGAAGGGCGACCTTAATCCTTGTTTGGCAAGGTCTGAGACCTAAAGGGAAACTTGTTATTTTGGGTCTCAAAAACGACGGTCCAATGCCAATAGTCACAATTAACAAATTGTCAGAAGCTTGAAACTCGCCAGGCGGGTCCCTTGATCCTCCAACCGCCCCTACATTTGACCTTGACTTTGGTATTTGATCTTGACCTTTGACGGTCGACCTTCGCCTTAGTATTTGACCTTGACCTTGGTATTTTGACCTTGACCTTTGGCACTCGACCTTTACCTTCGGCACTCGATCTTTACCTTTGGCACCCTTTTCTGCATGGGTTAGGGTCCATTTCGAGGCTGACCTGACTTACTCCAAATCGATAAACGAGCGTCTTTCGGTTGCCCAGGTGACCTTAAACCTCGTTTGGCAAGGTCTGTTTTTTCGGTCGGAAGAACGACGGTCAAATGCCCGTAAGTCGCATCTGGGGTCACATTAACACATTGTCAGAAGCTTGAAACTCACCAGGCGGGTAGACCTTGACCTTACAACCACATTAACACTCGACCTTGACCTATGGCAATGGACCTTTGCCTTGGTGTTTGACCTTGACCTTTGGCACTTGACCTTTACCTTTGGCACTCGACCTTTCGCTTTTGCACTCGACCTTTACCCTTGGCACCCCTTTCTGCAGGGATTAGGGTCCATTTCGAGGCTGACCTGACTTACTCCAAATCGATAAACGAGCGGCTTTCGGTTGTGCAGGTGAAACCTCGTTTGGCAAGGTCTGAGACCTAAAGCGAAACTTGTTATTTTGGGTCGGAAGAACGACGGTCCAATACCAATGGTCGATTCTGAGGACACATTTTTCCCTCCAACCACCTTGACTTTGACCTTGATATTTCACCTTGACCTTTGACGGTCGACCTTGACCTTGACCTTTGGCACTCGACCTTTACCTTTGGCACTCGACCTTTACCTTTTGCACCCTTTTCTGCATGGGTTAGGGTCCATTTCGAGGTTGACCTGACTTACTCCAAATCGATAAACGAGCGGCTTTCGGTTGCCCAGGTGACCTTAAACCTCGTTTTAGCCAAGTCTGAGACCTAAAGGGAACCTTGTTATTTTGAGTTGGAAGAACGACGGTCCAATTCCGTTGGACGCATCTGGGGACACATTAACACATTTATCAGAAGCTTGAAATTCGCTAGGAAGATCGACCTTGACCCTCAAACCGCCTTGCCACTCGACCTTGATATTTGCAGGTGGATCCAGGCCTTGATGTTTGACCTTGACCTTTGACGGTCGTCTTTGACCGTGGTATTTGACCTTGACCTTTGACAATCAACCTTTGCCTTTGGCACCCTTTTCTGCATGGGTTAGGGTCCATTTCGAGGTTGACCTGACTTACTCCAAATCGATAAACGAGCGGCTTTCGGTTGCCAAGGTGACCTTAAACCTCGTTTTAGCAAAGTCTGAGACCTAAAGGGAACCTTGTTATTTTGGGTTGGAAGAACGACGGTCCAATGCCCATGGGCGCATCTGGGGACACATTAACACATTATCATAAGCTTCAAACTCGCCAGGCGGATCGGCGTTGACGCTCCAACCACTTTCACACTCGACCTTGACCTTTGGCGGTTGACGAAAGCCTTGGTGTTTGACCTTGACATTTGACGGTCGACCTGACCTTGGTATTTGCCCTTGATCTTTGGCACTCGACCTTTACCCTTGGCACCCCTTTCTGCAGGGATTAGGGTCCATTTCGAGGCTGACCTGACTTACTCCAAATCGATAAACGAGCGGCTTTCGGTTGTGCAGGTGAAACCTCGTTTGGCAAGGTCTGAGACCTAAAGCGAAACTTGTTATTTTGGGTCGGAAGAACGACGGTCCAATACCAATGGTCGATTCTGAGGACACATTTTTCCCTCCAACCACCTTGACTTTGACCTTGATATTTCACCTTGACCTTTGACGGTCGACCTTGACCTTGACCTTTGGCACTCGACCTTTACCTTTTGCACCCTTTTCTGCATGGGTTAGGGTCCATTTCGAGGTTGACCTGACTTACTCCAAATCGATAAACGAGCGGCTTTCGGTTGCCCAGGTGACCTTAAACCTCGTTTTAGCCAAGTCTGAGACCTAAAGGGAACCTTGTTATTTTGAGTTGGAAGAACGACGGTCCAATTCCGTTGGACGCATCTGGGGACACATTAACACATTTATCAGAAGCTTGAAATTCGCTAGGAAGATCGACCTTGACCCTCAAACCGCCTTGCCACTCGACCTTGATATTTGCAGGTGGATCCAGGCCTTGATGTTTGACCTTGACCTTTGACGGTCATCTTTGACCGTAGTATTTGACCTTGACCTTTGACAATCGACCTTTGCCTTTCACACCCTTTTCTGCATGGGTTAGGGTCCATTTCGAGGTTGACCTGACTTACTCCAAATCGATAAACGAGCGGCTTTCGGTTGCCAAGGTGACCTTAAACCTCGTTTTAGCAAAGTCTGAGACCTAAAGGGAACCTTGTTATTTTGGGTTGGAAGAACGACGGTCCAATGCCCATGGGCGCATCTGGGGACACATTAACACATTATCATAAGCTTCAAACTCGCCAGGCGGATCGGCGTTGACGCTCCAACCACTTTCACACTCGACCTTGACCTTTGGCGGTTGACGAAGGCCTTGGTGTTTGACCTTGACATTTGACGGTCGACCTGACCTTGGTATTTGCTCTTGATCTTTGACACTCGACCTTTACCTTTGGCACTCTTTTCTCCATAGGCTAGGGTCCATTTCGACGTTGACCTGACTTACACCAAATCGATAAACGAGCGGCTTTCGGTTGCCCACGTGACCTTAAACATCGTTTCGATAAACTCCGAGACCTAAAGGGAACCTTGTTATTTTGAGTTGGAAAAACGACGGTCTAATTCCGTTCGTCGCATCTGGGGACACATTAACACATTTATCAGAAGCTTGAAATTCGCTAGGAAGATCGACCTTGACCTTTGACAATCGACCTTTGCCTTTGGCACCCTTTTCTGCATGGGTTACGGTCCATTTCGAGGCTGACCTGATTTACTCCAAATCGATAAACGAGCAGCCTTCGATTGCCCAGGTGACCTTAAACCTCGTTTGACAAGGTCTGAGACCTTGAACTTTTTGTCATGTGCATGACTTTTACCTCTTCGGAAAGAATCCATCCTCATATCCATCCTCATATTTTGTATTTGGATCAATTTCTTAGATGTCTGACACGCATCATTGAAAATACATCAGCATCTTCAACTTTTCCACAATCTAACCACAAAGTATCAGTCTCAGTATACAAAACAAATTTAGTGCATGGATGCAGTCTTAGATGCCCGGCACACGCATTCCATTAAAAATCAAAAGGCACTGAAAATACATCAGCAACTTGACCTTTCCACAAGCTAATCTCAAAGTATCAGTCTTAGTATTCAATCAAATTTGGTACATGGATGCAGTCTTAGATGCCCGGCACACGCATTCCAATAATAATCAAAAGGCACTGAAAATACATCAGCAACTTGACTTTTCCACAAGCTAACCACAAAGTATCAGTCTCAGTATACAAAACACATTTGGTGAATGGATGCAAGTCTTAGATGTCCGACACACAATGAATTCCATTAAAAATCAAAAGGCACTGAAAATACATAAAAGCGACTTGACATCTTTGTCATGTACATGACTTTAACACCTTCGGAAAGAATCCATCCTCAGGACTATCGTATTTTGTATTTAGATGTCTGACACTCATCACTGAAAATACATCAGCAACTTCAACTTTTCCACAATCTAACCTCAAAGTATCAGTCTTAGTATACAATCAAATTTGGTGCATGGATGCAGTCTTAGATGTCCGACACACGCATTCCATTAAAAATCAAAAGTCACTGAAAATACATAAAAGCGACTTGAACTTTTTGTCATTTGCATGACTTTTACATCCTCGGGAAGAATATCAGATTGTGTATGTGGAAGAATTCTTAGATGTCTCAGCAACTTGACTTTTCCACAAGCTAACCACAAAGTATCAGTCTCAGTATACAAAACACATTTGGTGAATGGATGCAAGTCTTAGATGTCTGACACACTATGTATTCCATTAAAAATCAAAAGTCACTGAAAATACATAAAAGCGACTTGACATCTTTGTCATGTGCATGACTTAAACACCTTCGGAAAGAATCCATCCTCAGGACTATCGTATTTTGTATTTTAGATGTCTGACACTCATCACTGAAAATACATCAGCAACTTCAACTTTTCCACAAACTAACCACAAAGTATTAGTCTCAGTATACAAAACACATTTGGTGAATGGATGCAAGTCTTAGATGTCCGACACACAATGAATTCCATTAAAAATCAAAAGTCACTGAAAATACATAAAAGCGACTTGAACTTTTTGTCTGTGGTATTCCATCTATATGATGTCGGTCTGTACAATAATCAATTCTTGACCAGACAATAAAGTGATTAATATCATTGAGCATCGATCAGCGCAATTGGGATCGATGACATGCATCAACCAAGTAAGCGAGCCTGTCCACCCGATCCCGTTAGTCGCCTTTTACGACAAGCATAGTCACCTTTTAACGGCAAGCATGGGTCGCTGAAGACCTATTCTACCCCGGAAATTTCACGGGTGAACTTTTTGTCATGTGCATGACTTTTACCTCTTCGGAAAGAATCCATCCTCATATCCATCCTCATATTTTGTATTTGGATGAATTTCTTAGATGTCTGACACTCATCATTGAAAATACATCAGCATCTTCAACTTTTCCACAATCTAACCACAAAGTATCAGTCTCAGTATACAAAACAAATTTGGTGCATGGATGCAGTCTTAGATGCCCGGCACACGCATTCAATTAAAAATCAAAAGGCACTGAAAATACATCAGCAACTTGACCTTTCCACAAACTAACCACAAAGTATGTCTCAGTATACAAAACACATTTGGTGAATGGATGCAAGTCTTAGATGTCCGACACACAATGAATTCCATTAAAAATCAAAAGGCACTGAAAATACATAAAAGCGACTTGACATCTTTGTCATGTACATGACTTTAACACCTTCGGAAAGAATCCATCCTCAGGACTATCGTATTTTGTATTTAGATGTCTGACACTCATCACTGAAAATACATCAGCAACTTCAACTTTTCCACAAACTAACCACAAAGTATTAGTCTCAGTATACAAAACACATTTGGTGAATGGATGCAAGTCTTAGATGTCCGACACACGAATTCCACTGAAAATACATAAAAGCGACTTGAACTTTTTGTCTGTGGTATTCCATCTATATGATGTCGGTCTGTACAATAATCAATTCTTGACCAGACAATAAAGTGATCTTCAACTTTTCCACAATCTAACCACAAAGTATCAGTCTCAGTATACAAAACAAATTTGGTGCATGGATGCAGTCTTAGATGCCCGGCACACGCATTCAATTAAAAATCAAAAGGCACTGAAAATACATCAGCAACTTGACCTTTCAACAAGCTAATCTCAAAGTATCAGTCTTAGTATTCAATCAAATTTGGTACATGGATGCAGTCTTAGATGCCCTGCACACGCATTCCATTAAAAATCAAAAGTCACTGAAAATACATCAGCAACTTGACCTTTCCACAAACTAACCACAAAGTATGTCTCAGTATACAAAACACATTTGGTGAATGGATGCAAGTCTTAGATGTCCGACACACAATGAATTCCATTAAAAATCAAAAGGCACTGAAAATACATAAAAGCGACTTGACATCTTTGTCATGTACATGACTTTAACACCTTCGGAAAGAATCCATCCTCAGGACTATCGTATTTTGTATTTAGATGTCTGACACTCATCACTGAAAATACATCAGCAACTTCAACTTTTCCACAAACTAACCAC
The DNA here is from genome assembly GCF_023055435.1 of Haliotis rufescens. NCBI lineage: Eukaryota > Metazoa > Mollusca > Gastropoda > Lepetellida > Haliotidae > Haliotis > Haliotis rufescens. Next base: position 3,886,591 of record NW_025964383.1, read on the forward strand.
AAAGTATTAGTCTCAGTATACAAAACACATTTGGTGAATGGATGCAAGTCTTAGATGTCCGACACACAATGAATTCCATTAAAAATCAAAAGTCACTGAAAATACATAAAAGCGACTTGAACTTTTTGTCTGTGGTATTCCATCTATATGATGTCGGTCTGTACAATAATCAATTCTTGACCAGACAATAAAGTGATTAATATCATGAGCATCGATCAGCGCAATTGGGATCGATGACATGCATCAACCAAGTAAGCGAGCCTGTCCACCCGATCCCGTTAGTCGCCTTTTACGACAAGCATAGTCACCTTTTAACGGCAAGCATGGGTCGCTGAAGACCTATTCTACCCCGGAAATTTCACGGGTGAACTTTTTGTCATGTGCATGACTTTTACCTCTTCGGAAAGAATCCATCCTCATATCCATCCTCATATTTTGTATTTGGATGAATTTCTTAGATGTCTGACACTAATCATTGAAAATACATCAGCATCTTCAACTTTTCCACAATCTAACCACAAAGTATCAGTCTCAGTATACAAAACAAATTTGGTGCATGGATGCAGTCTTAGATGCCCGGCACACGCATTCAATTAAAAATCAAAAGGCACTGAAAATACATCAGCAACTTGACCTTTCCACAAACTAACCACAAAGTATTAGTCTCAGTATACAAAACACATTTGGTGAATGGATGCAAGTCTTAGATGTCCGACACACAATGAATTCCATTAAAAATCAAAAGTCACTGAAAATACATAAAAGCGACTTGAACTTTTTGTCTGTGGTATTCCATCTATATGATGTCGGTCTGTACAATAATCAATTCTTGACCAGACAATAAAGTGATCTTCAACTTTTCCACAATCTAACCACAAAGTATCAGTCTCAGTATACAAAACAAATTTGGTGCATGGATGCAGTCTTAGATGTCCGGCACACGCATTCAATTAAAAATCAAAAGGCACTGAAAATACATCAGCAACTTGACCTTTCAACAAGCTAACCTCAAAGTATCAGTCTTAGTATTCAATCAAATTTGGTACATGGATGCAGTCTTAGATGCCCGGCACACGCATTCCATTAAAAATCAAAAGTCACTGAAAATACATAAAGCGACTTGAACTTTTTGTCATGTGCATGACTTTTACATCCTCGGGAAGAATATCAGATTGTGTATGTGGAAGAATTCTTAGATGTCACAGCAACTTGACTTTTCCACAAGCTAACCACAAAGTATCAGTCTCAGTATACAAAACACATTTGGTGAATGGATGCAAGTCTTAGATGTCTGACACACTATGTATTCCATTAAAAATCAAAAGTCACTGAAAATACATAAAAGCGACTTGACATCTTTGTCATGTGCATGACTTAAACACCTTCGGAAAGAACCCATCCTCAGGACTATCGTATTTTGTATTTTAGATGTCTGACACTCATCACTGAAAATACATCAGCAACTTCAACTTTTCCACAAACTAACCACAAAGTATTAGTCTCAGTATACAAAACACATTTGGTGAATGGATGCAAGTCTTAGATGTCCGACACACGAATTCCACTGAAAATACATAAAAGCGACTTGAACTTTTTGTCTGTGGTATTCCATCTATATGATGTCGGTCTGTACGATAATCAATTCTTGACCAGACAATAAAGTGATCTTCAACTTTTCCACAATCTAACCACAAAGTATCAGTCTCAGTATACAAAACAAATTTGGTGCATGGATGCAGTCTTAGATGCCCGGCACACGCATTCAATTAAAAATCAAAAGGCACTGAAAATACATCAGCAACTTGACCTTTCAACAAGCTAACCTCAAAGTATCAGTCTTAGTATTCAATCAAATTTGGTACATGGATGCAGTCTTAGATGCCCGGCACACGCATTCCATTAAAAATCAAAAGGCACTGAAAATACATCAGCAACTTGACCTTTCCACAAACTAACCACAAAGTATGTCTCAGTATACAAAACACATTTGGTGAATGGATGCAAGTCTTAGATGTCCGACACACAATGAATTCCATTAAAAATCAAAAGGCACTGAAAATACATAAAAGCGACTTGACATCTTTGTCATGTACATGACTTTAACACCTTCGGAAAGAATCCATCCTCAGGACTATCGTATTTTGTATTTAGATGTCTGACACTCATCACTGAAAATACATCAGCAACTTCAACTTTTCCACAAACTAACCACAAAGTATTAGTCTCAGTATACAAAACACATTTGGTGAATGGATGCAAGTCTTAGATGTCCGACACACAATGAATTCCATTAAAAATCAAAAGTAACTGAAAATACATAAAAGCGACTTGAACTTTTTGTCTGTGGTATTCCATCTATATGATGTCGGTCTGTACAATAATCAATTCTTGACCAGACAATAAAGTGATTAATATCATGAGCATCGATCAGCGCAATTGGGATCGATGACATGCATCAACCAAGTAAGCGAGCCTGTCCACCCGATCCCGTTAGTCGCCTTTTACGACAAGCATAGTCACCTTTTAACGGCAAGCATGGGTCGCTGAAGACCTATTCTACCCCGGAAATTTCACGGGTGAACTTTTTGTCATGTGCTTGACTTTTACCTCTTCGGAAAGAATCCATCCTCATATCCATCCTCATATTTTGTATTTGGATGAATTTCTTAGATGTCTGACACTAATCATTGAAAATACATCAGCATCTTCAACTTTTCCACAATCTAACCACAAAGTATCAGTCTCAGTATACAAAACAAATTTGGTGCATGGATGCAGTCTTAGATGCCCGGCACACGCATTCAATTAAAAATCAAAAGGCACTGAAAATACATCAGCAACTTGACCTTTCCACAAACTAACCACAAAGTATCAGTCTCAGTATACAAAACACATTTGGTGAATGGATGCAAGTCTTAGATGTCCGACACACAATGAATTCCATTAAAAATCAAAAGGCACTGAAAATACATAAAAGCGACTTGACATCTTTGTCATGTACATGACTTTAACACCTTCGGAAAGAACCCATCCTCAGGACTATCGTATTTTGTATTTTAGATGTCTGACACTCATCACTGAAAATACATCAGCAACTTCAACTTTTCCACAAACTAACCACAAAGTATTAGTCTCAGTATACAAAACACATTTGGTGAATGGATGCAAGTCTTAGATGTCCGACACACAATGAATTCCATTAAAAATCAAAAGTCACTGAAAATACATAAAAGCGACTTGAACTTTTTGTCTGTGGTATTCCATCTATATGATGTCGGTCTGTACAATAATCAATTCTTGACCAGACAATAAAGTGATCTTCAACTTTTCCACAATCTAACCACAAAGTATCAGTCTCAGTATACAAAACAAATTTGGTGCATGGATGCAGTCTTAGATGTCCGGCACACGCATTCAATTAAAAATCAAAAGGCACTGAAAATACATCAGCAACTTGACCTTTCAACAAGCTAACCTCAAAGTATCAGTCTTAGTATTCAATCAAATTTGGTACATGGATGCAGTCTTAGATGCCCGGCACACGCATTCCATTAAAAATCAAAAGTCACTGAAAATACATAAAGCGACTTGAACTTTTTGTCATGTGCATGACTTTTACATCCTCGGGAAGAATATCAGATTGTGTATGTGGAAGAATTCTTAGATGTCACAGCAACTTGACCTTTCAACAAGCTAACCTCAAAGTATCAGTCTTAGTATTCAATCAAATTTGGTACATGGATGCAGTCTTAGATGCCCGGCACACGCATTCAATTAAAAATCAAAAGGCACTGAAAATACATCAGCAACTTGACCTTTCAACAAGCTAACCTCAAAGTATCAGTCTTAGTATTCAATCAAATTTGGTACATGGATGCAGTCTTAGATGCCCGGCACACGCATTCAATTAAAAATCAAAAGGCACTGAAAATACATCAGCAACTTGACCTTTCCACAAACTAACCACAAAGTATGTCTCAGTATACAAAACACATTTGGTGAATGGATGCAAGTCTTAGATGTCCGACACACAATGAATTCCATTAAAAATCAAAAGGCACTGAAAATACATAAAAGCGACTTGACATCTTTGTCATGTACATGACTTTAACACCTTCGGAAAGAATCCATCCTCAGGACTATCGTATTTTGTATTTAGATGTCTGACACTCATCACTGAAAATACATCAGCAACTTCAACTTTTCCACAAACTAACCACAAAGTATTAGTCTCAGTATACAAAACACATTTGGTGAATGGATGCAAGTCTTAGATGTCCGACACACAATGAATTCCATTAAAAATCAAAAGTAACTGAAAATACATAAAAGCGACTTGAACTTTTTGTCTGTGGTATTCCATCTATATGATGTCGGTCTGTACAATAATCAATTCTTGACCAGACAATAAAGTGATTAATATCATTGAGCATCGATCAGCGCAATTGGGATCGATGACATGCATCAACCAAGTAAGCGAGCCTGTCCACCCGATCCCGTTAGTCGCCTTTTACGACAAGCATAGTCACCTTTTAACGGCAAGCATGGGTCGCTGAAGACCTATTCTACCCCGGAAATTTCACGGGTGAACTTTTTGTCATGTGCTTGACTTTTACCTCTTCGGAAAGAATCCATCCTCATATCCATCCTCATATTTTGTATTTGGATGAATTTCTTAGATGTCTGACACTAATCATTGAAAATACATCAGCATCTTCAACTTTTCCACAATCTAACCACAAAGTATCAGTCTCAGTATACAAAACAAATTTGGTGCATGGATGCAGTCTTAGATGCCCGGCACACGCATTCAATTAAAAATCAAAAGGCACTGAAAATACATCAGCAACTTGACCTTTCCACAAACTAACCACAAAGTATCAGTCTCAGTATACAAAACACATTTGGTGAATGGATGCAAGTCTTAGATGTCCGACACACAATGAATTCCATTAAAAATCAAAAGGCACTGAAAATACATAAAAGCGACTTGACATCTTTGTCATGTACATGACTTTAACACCTTCGGAAAGAACCCATCCTCAGGACTATCGTATTTTGTATTTTAGATGTCTGACACTCATCACTGAAAATACATCAGCAACTTCAACTTTTCCACAAACTAACCACAAAGTATTAGTCTCAGTATACAAAACACATTTGGTGAATGGATGCAAGTCTTAGATGTCCGACACACAATGAATTCCATTAAAAATCAAAAGTCACTGAAAATACATAAAAGCGACTTGAACTTTTTGTCTGTGGTATTCCATCTATATGATGTCGGTCTGTACAATAATCAATTCTTGACCAGACAATAAAGTGATCTTCAACTTTTCCACAATCTAACCACAAAGTATCAGTCTCAGTATACAAAACAAATTTGGTGCATGGATGCAGTCTTAGATGTCCGGCACACGCATTCAATTAAAAATCAAAAGGCACTGAAAATACATCAGCAACTTGACCTTTCAACAAGCTAACCTCAAAGTATCAGTCTTAGTATTCAATCAAATTTGGTACATGGATGCAGTCTTAGATGCCCGGCACACGCATTCCATTAAAAATCAAAAGTCACTGAAAATACATAAAGCGACTTGAACTTTTTGTCATGTGCATGACTTTTACATCCTCGGGAAGAATATCAGATTGTGTATGTGGAAGAATTCTTAGATGTCACAGCAACTTGACCTTTCAACAAGCTAACCTCAAAGTATCAGTCTTAGTATTCAATCAAATTTGGTACATGGATGCAGTCTTAGATGCCCGGCACACGCATTCAATTAAAAATCAAAAGGCACTGAAAATACATCAGCAACTTGACCTTTCAACAAGCTAACCTCAAAGTATCAGTCTTAGTATTCAATCAAATTTGGTACATGGATGCAGTCTTAGATGCCCGGCACACGCATTCAATTAAAAATCAAAAGGCACTGAAAATACATCAGCAACTTGACCTTTCCACAAACTAACCACAAAGTATGTCTCAGTATACAAAACACATTTGGTGAATGGATGCAAGTCTTAGATGTCCGACACACAATGAATTCCATTAAAAATCAAAAGGCACTGAAAATACATAAAAGCGACTTGACATCTTTGTCATGTACATGACTTTAACACCTTCGGAAAGAATCCATCCTCAGGACTATCGTATTTTGTATTTAGATGTCTGACACTCATCACTGAAAATACATCAGCAACTTCAACTTTTCCACAAACTAACCACAAAGTATTAGTCTCAGTATACAAAACACATTTGGTGAATGGATGCAAGTCTTAGATGTCCGACACACAATGAATTCCATTAAAAATCAAAAGTCACTGAAAATACATAAAAGCGACTTGAACTTTTTGTCTGTGGTATTCCATCTATATGATGTCGGTCTGTACAATAATCAATTCTTGACCAGACAATAAAGTGATTAATATCATGAGCATCGATCAGCGCAATTGGGATCGATGACATGCATCAACCAAGTAAGCGAGCCTGTCCACCCGATCCCGTTAGTCGCCTTTTACGACAAGCATAGTCACCTTTTAACGGCAAGCATGGGTCGCTGAAGACCTATTCTACCCCGGAAATTTCACGGGTGAACTTTTTGTCATGTGCTTGACTTTTACCTCTTCGGAAATAATCCATCCTCATATCCATCCTCATATTTTGTATTTGGATGAATTTCTTAGATGTCTGACACTAATCATTGAAAATACATCAGCATCTTCAACTTTTCCACAATCTAACCACAAAGTATCAGTCTCAGTATACAAAACAAATTTGGTGCATGGATGCAAGTCTTAGATGCCCGGCACACGCATTCAATTAAAAATCAAAAGGCACTGAAAATACATCAGCAACTTGACCTTTCCACAAACTAACCACAAAGTATCAGTCTCAGTATACAAAACACATTTGGTGAATGGATGCAAGTCTTAGATGTCCGACACACAATGAATTCCATTAAAAATCAAAAGGCACTGAAAATACATAAAAGCGACTTGACATCTTTGTCATGTACATGACTTTAACACCTTCGGAAAGAACCCATCCTCAGGACTATCGTATTTTGTATTTTAGATGTCTGACACTCATCACTGAAAATACATCAGCATCTTCAACTTTTCCACAATCTAACCACAAAGTATCAGTCTCAGTATACAAAACAAATTTGGTGCATGGATGCAAGTCTTAGATGCCCGGCACACGCATTCAATTAAAAATCAAAAGGCACTGAAAATACATCAGCAACTTGACCTTTCCACAAACTAACCACAAAGTATCAGTCTCAGTATACAAAACACATTTGGTGAATGGATGCAAGTCTTAGATGTCCGACACACAATGAATTCCATTAAAAATCAAAAGGCACTGAAAATACATAAAAGCGACTTGACATCTTTGTCATGTACATGACTTTAACACCTTCGGAAAGAACCCATCCTCAGGACTATCGTATTTTGTATTTTAGATGTCTGACACTCATCACTGAAAATACATCAGCAACTTCAACTTTTCCACAAACTAACCACAAAGTATTAGTCTCAGTATACAAAACACATTTGGTGAATGGATGCAAGTCTTAGATGTCCGACACACAATGAATTCCATTAAAAATCAAAAGTCACTGAAAATACATAAAAGCGACTTGAACTTTTTGTCTGTGGTATTCCATCTATATGATGTCGGTCTGTACAATAATCAATTCTTGACCAGACAATAAAGTGATCTTCAACTTTTCCACAATCTAACCACAAAGTATCAGTCTCAGTATACAAAACAAATTTGGTGCATGGATGCAGTCTTAGATGTCCGGCACACGCATTCAATTAAAAATCAAAAGGCACTGAAAATACATCAGCAACTTGACCTTTCAACAAGCTAACCTCAAAGTATCAGTCTTAGTATTCAATCAAATTTGGTACATGGATGCAGTCTTAGATGCCCGGCACACGCATTCCATTAAAAATCAAAAGTCACTGAAAATACATAAAGCGACTTGAACTTTTTGTCATGTGCATGACTTTTACATCCTCGGGAAGAATATCAGATTGTGTATGTGGAAGAATTCTTAGATGTCACAGCAACTTGACCTTTCAACAAGCTAACCTCAAAGTATCAGTCTTAGTATTCAATCAAATTTGGTACATGGATGCAGTCTTAGATGCCCGGCACACGCATTCAATTAAAAATCAAAAGGCACTGAAAATACATCAGCAACTTGACCTTTCAACAAGCTAACCTCAAAGTATCAGTCTTAGTATTCAATCAAATTTGGTACATGGATGCAGTCTTAGATGCCCGGCACACGCATTCCATTAAAAATCAAAAGGCACTGAAAATACATCAGCAACTTGACCTTTCCACAAACTAACCACAAAGTATGTCTCAGTATACAAAACACATTTGGTGAATGGATGCAAGTCTTAGATGTCCGACACACAATGAATTCCATTAAAAATCAAAAGGCACTGAAAATACATAAAAGCGACTTGACATCTTTGTCATGTACATGACTTTAACACCTTCGGAAAGAATCCATCCTCAGGACTATCGTATTTTGTATTTAGATGTCTGACACTCATCACTGAAAATACATCAGCAACTTCAACTTTTCCACAAACTAACCACACTAAGTATTAGTCTCAGTATACAAAACACATTTGGTGAATGGATGCAAGTCTTAGATGTCCGACACACAATGAATTCCATTAAAAATCAAAAGTCACTGAAAATACATAAAAGCGACTTGAACTTTTTGTCTGTGGTATTCCATCTATATGATGTCGGTCTGTACAATAATCAATTCTTGACCAGACAATAAAGTGATTAATATCATGAGCATCGATCAGCGCAATTGGGATCGATGACATGCATCAACCAAGTAAGCGAGCCTGTCCACCCGATCCCGTTAGTCGCCTTTTACGACAAGCATAGTCACCTTTTAACGGCAAGCATGGGTCGCTGAAGACCTATTCTACCCCGGAAATTTCACGGGTGAACTTTTTGTCATGTGCTTGACTTTTACCTCTTCGGAAAGAATCCATCCTCATATCCATCCTCATATTTTGTATTTGGATGAATTTCTTAGATGTCTGACACTAATCATTGAAAATACATCAGCATCTTCAACTTTTCCACAATCTAACCACAAAGTATCAGTCTCAGTATACAAAACAAATTTGGTGCATGGATGCAGTCTTAGATGCCCGGCACACGCATTCAATTAAAAATCAAAAGGCACTGAAAATACATCAGCAACTTGACCTTTCCACAAACTAACCACAAAGTATCAGTCTCAGTATACAAAACACATTTGGTGAATGGATGCAAGTCTTAGATGTCCGACACACAATGAATTCCATTAAAAATCAAAAGGCACTGAAAATACATAAAAGCGACTTGACATCTTTGTCATGTACATGACTTTAACACCTTCGGAAAGAACCCATCCTCAGGACTATCGTATTTTGTATTTTAGATGTCTGACACTCATCACTGAAAATACATCAGCAACTTCAACTTTTCCACAAACTAACCACAAAGTATTAGTCTCAGTATACAAAACACATTTGGTGAATGGATGCAAGTCTTAGATGTCCGACACACAATGAATTCCATTAAAAATCAAAAGTCACTGAAAATACATAAAAGCGACTTGAACTTTTTGTCTGTGGTATTCCATCTATATGATGTCGGTCTGTACAATAATCAATTCTTGACCAGACAATAAAGTGATCTTCAACTTTTCCACAATCTAACCACAAAGTATCAGTCTCAGTATACAAAACAAATTTGGTGCATGGATGCAGTCTTAGATGTCCGGCACACGCATTCAATTAAAAATCAAAAGGCACTGAAAATACATCAGCAACTTGACCTTTCAACAAGCTAACCTCAAAGTATCAGTCTTAGTATTCAATCAAATTTGGTACATGGATGCAGTCTTAGATGCCCGGCACACGCATTCCATTAAAAATCAAAAGTCACTGAAAATACATAAAGCGACTTGAACTTTTTGTCATGTGCATGACTTTTACATCCTCGGGAAGAATATCAGATTGTGTATGTGGAAGAATTCTTAGATGTCACAGCAACTTGACTTTTCCACAAGCTAACCACAAAGTATCAGTCTCAGTATACAAAACACATTTGGTGAATGGATGCAAGTCTTAGATGTCTGACACACTATGTATTCCATTAAAAATCAAAAGTCACTGAAAATACATAAAAGCGACTTGACATCTTTGTCATGTGCATGACTTAAACACCTTCGGAAAGAACCCATCCTCAGGACTATCGTATTTTGTATTTTAGATGTCTGACACTCATCACTGAAAATACATCAGCAACTTCAACTTTTCCACAAACTAACCACAAAGTATTAGTCTCAGTATACAAAACACATTTGGTGAATGGATGCAAGTCTTAGATGTCCGACACACGAATTCCACTGAAAATACATAAAAGCGACTTGAACTTTTTGTCTGTGGTATTCCATCTATATGATGTCGGTCTGTACGATAATCAATTCTTGACCAGACAATAAAGTGATCTTCAACTTTTCCACAATCTAACCACAAAGTATCAGTCTCAGTATACAAAACAAATTTGGTGCATGGATGCAGTCTTAGATGCCCGGCACACGCATTCAATTAAAAATCAAAAGGCACTGAAAATACATCAGCAACTTGACCTTTCAACAAGCTAACCTCAAAGTATCAGTCTTAGTATTCAATCAAATTTGGTACATGGATGCAGTCTTAGATGCCCGGCACACGCATTCCATTAAAAATCAAAAGGCACTGAAAATACATCAGCAACTTGACCTTTCCACAAACTAACCACAAAGTATGTCTCAGTATACAAAACACATTTGGTGAATGGATGCAAGTCTTAGATGTCCGACACACAATGAATTCCATTAAAAATCAAAAGGCACTGAAAATACATAAAAGCGACTTGACATCTTTGTCATGTACATGACTTTAACACCTTCGGAAAGAATCCATCCTCAGGACTATCGTATTTTGTATTTAGATGTCTGACACTCATCACTGAAAATACATCAGCAACTTCAACTTTTCCACAAACTAACCACAAAGTATTAGTCTCAGTATACAAAACACATTTGGTGAATGGATGCAAGTCTTAGATGTCCGACACACAATGAATTCCATTAAAAATCAAAAGTCACTGAAAATACATAAAAGCGACTTGAACTTTTTGTCTGTGGTATTCCATCTATATGATGTCGGTCTGTACAATAATCAATTCTTGACCAGACAATAAAGTGATTAATATCATGAGCATCGATCAGCGCAATTGGGATCGATGACATGCATCAACCAAGTAAGCGAGCCTGTCCACCCGATCCCGTTAGTCGCCTTTTACGACAAGCATAGTCACCTTTTAACGGCAAGCATGGGTCGCTGAAGACCTATTCTACCCCGGAAATTTCACGGGTGAACTTTTTGTCATGTGCTTGACTTTTACCTCTTCGGAAAGAATCCATCCTCATATCCATCCTCATATTTTGTATTTGGATGAATTTCTTAGATGTCTGACACTAATCATTGAAAATACATCAGCATCTTCAACTTTTCCACAATCTAACCACAAAGTATCAGTCTCAGTATACAAAACAAATTTGGTGCATGGATGCAGTCTTAGATGCCCGGCACACGCATTCAATTAAAAATCAAAAGGCACTGAAAATACATCAGCAACTTGACCTTTCCACAAACTAACCACAAAGTATCAGTCTCAGTATACAAAACACATTTGGTGAATGGATGCAAGTCTTAGATGTCCGACACACAATGAATTCCATTAAAAATCAAAAGGCACTGAAAATACATAAAAGCGACTTGACATCTTTGTCATGTACATGACTTTAACACCTTCGGAAAGAACCCATCCTCAGGACTATCGTATTTTGTATTTTAGATGTCTGACACTCATCACTGAAAATACATCAGCAACTTCAACTTTTCCACAAACTAACCACAAAGTATTAGTCTCAGTATACAAAACACATTTGGTGAATGGATGCAAGTCTTAGATGTCCGACACACAATGAATTCCATTAAAAATCAAAAGTCACTGAAAATACATAAAAGCGACTTGAACTTTTTGTCTGTGGTATTCCATCTATATGATGTCGGTCTGTACAATAATCAATTCTTGACCAGACAATAAAGTGATCTTCAACTTTTCCACAATCTAACCACAAAGTATCAGTCTCAGTATACAAAACAAATTTGGTGCATGGATGCAGTCTTAGATGTCCGGCACACGCATTCAATTAAAAATCAAAAGGCACTGAAAATACATCAGCAACTTGACCTTTCAACAAGCTAACCTCAAAGTATCAGTCTTAGTATTCAATCAAATTTGGTACATGGATGCAGTCTTAGATGCCCGGCACACGCATTCCATTAAAAATCAAAAGTCACTGAAAATACATAAAGCGACTTGAACTTTTTGTCATGTGCATGACTTTTACATCCTCGGGAAGAATATCAGATTGTGTATGTGGAAGAATTCTTAGATGTCACAGCAACTTGACCTTTCAACAAGCTAACCTCAAAGTATCAGTCTTAGTATTCAATCAAATTTGGTACATGGATGCAGTCTTAGATGCCCGGCACACGCATTCAATTAAAAATCAAAAGGCACTGAAAATACATCAGCAACTTGACCTTTCAACAAGCTAACCTCAAAGTATCAGTCTTAGTATTCAATCAAATTTGGTACATGGATGCAGTCTTAGATGCCCGGCACACGCATTCAATTAAAAATCAAAAGGCACTGAAAATACATCAGCAACTTGACCTTTCCACAAACTAACCACAAAGTATGTCTCAGTATACAAAACACATTTGGTGAATGGATGCAAGTCTTAGATGTCCGACACACAATGAATTCCATTAAAAATCAAAAGGCACTGAAAATACATAAAAGCGACTTGACATCTTTGTCATGTACATGACTTTAACACCTTCGGAAAGAATCCATCCTCAGGACTATCGTATTTTGTATTTAGATGTCTGACACTCATCACTGAAAATACATCAGCAACTTCAACTTTTCCACAAACTAACCACAAAGTATTAGTCTCAGTATACAAAACACATTTGGTGAATGGATGCAAGTCTTAGATGTCCGACACACAATGAATTCCATTAAAAATCAAAAGTCACTGAAAATACATAAAAGCGACTTGAACTTTTTGTCTGTGGTATTCCATCTATATGATGTCGGTCTGTACAATAATCAATTCTTGACCAGACAATAAAGTGATTAATATCATGAGCATCGATCAGCGCAATTGGGATCGATGACATGCATCAACCAAGTAAGCGAGCCTGTCCACCCGATCCCGTTAGTCGCCTTTTACGACAAGCATAGTCACCTTTTAACGGCAAGCATGGGTCGCTGAAGACCTATTCTACCCCGGAAATTTCACGGGTGAACTTTTTGTCATGTGCTTGACTTTTACCTCTTCGGAAAGAATCCATCCTCATATCCATCCTCATATTTTGTATTTGGATGAATTTCTTAGATGTCTGACACTAATCATTGAAAATACATCAGCATCTTCAACTTTTCCACAATCTAACCACAAAGTATCAGTCTCAGTATACAAAACAAATTTGGTGCATGGATGCAGTCTTAGATGCCCGGCACACGCATTCAATTAAAAATCAAAAGGCACTGAAAATACATCAGCAACTTGACCTTTCCACAAACTAACCACAAAGTATCAGTCTCAGTATACAAAACACATTTGGTGAATGGATGCAAGTCTTAGATGTCCGACACACAATGAATTCCATTAAAAATCAAAAGGCACTGAAAATACATAAAAGCGACTTGACATCTTTGTCATGTACATGACTTTAACACCTTCGGAAAGAACCCATCCTCAGGACTATCGTATTTTGTATTTTAGATGTCTGACACTCATCACTGAAAATACATCAGCAACTTCAACTTTTCCACAAACTAACCACAAAGTATTAGTCTCAGTATACAAAACACATTTGGTGAATGGATGCAAGTCTTAGATGTCCGACACACAATGAATTCCATTAAAAATCAAAAGTCACTGAAAATACATAAAAGCGACTTGAACTTTTTGTCTGTGGTATTCCATCTATATGATGTCGGTCTGTACAATAATCAATTCTTGACCAGACAATAAAGTGATCTTCAACTTTTCCACAATCTAACCACAAAGTATCAGTCTCAGTATACAAAACAAATTTGGTGCATGGATGCAGTCTTAGATGTCCGGCACACGCATTCAATTAAAAATCAAAAGGCACTGAAAATACATCAGCAACTTGACCTTTCAACAAGCTAACCTCAAAGTATCAGTCTTAGTATTCAATCAAATTTGGTACATGGATGCAGTCTTAGATGCCCGGCACACGCATTCCATTAAAAATCAAAAGTCACTGAAAATACATAAAGCGACTTGAACTTTTTGTCATGTGCATGACTTTTACATCCTCGGGAAGAATATCAGATTGTGTATGTGGAAGAATTCTTAGATGTCACAGCAACTTGACCTTTCAACAAGCTAACCTCAAAGTATCAGTCTTAGTATTCAATCAAATTTGGTACATGGATGCAGTCTTAGATGCCCGGCACACGCATTCAATTAAAAATCAAAAGGCACTGAAAATACATCAGCAACTTGACCTTTCAACAAGCTAACCTCAAAGTATCAGTCTTAGTATTCAATCAAATTTGGTACATGGATGCAGTCTTAGATGCCCGGCACACGCATTCCATTAAAAATCAAAAGGCACTGAAAATACATCAGCAACTTGACCTTTCCACAAACTAACCACAAAGTATGTCTCAGTATACAAAACACATTTGGTGAATGGATGCAAGTCTTAGATGTCCGACACACAATGAATTCCATTAAAAATCAAAAGGCACTGAAAATACATAAAAGCGACTTGACATCTTTGTCATGTACATGACTTTAACACCTTCGGAAAGAATCCATCCTCAGGACTATCGTATTTTGTATTTAGATGTCTGACACTCATCACTGAAAATACATCAGCAACTTCAACTTTTCCACAAACTAACCACACTAAGTATTAGTCTCAGTATACAAAACACATTTGGTGAATGGATGCAAGTCTTAGATGTCCGACACACAATGAATTCCATTAAAAATCAAAAGTCACTGAAAATACATAAAAGCGACTTGAACTTTTTGTCTGTGGTATTCCATCTATATGATGTCGGTCTGTACAATAATCAATTCTTGACCAGACAATAAAGTGATTAATATCATGAGCATCGATCAGCGCAATTGGGATCGATGACATGCATCAACCAAGTAAGCGAGCCTGTCCACCCGATCCCGTTAGTCGCCTTTTACGACAAGCATAGTCACCTTTTAACGGCAAGCATGGGTCGCTGAAGACCTATTCTACCCCGGAAATTTCACGGGTGAACTTTTTGTCATGTGCTTGACTTTTACCTCTTCGGAAAGAATCCATCCTCATATCCATCCTCATATTTTGTATTTGGATGAATTTCTTAGATGTCTGACACTAATCATTGAAAATACATCAGCATCTTCAACTTTTCCACAATCTAACCACAAAGTATCAGTCTCAGTATACAAAACAAATTTGGTGCATGGATGCAGTCTTAGATGCCCGGCACACGCATTCAATTAAAAATCAAAAGGCACTGAAAATACATCAGCAACTTGACCTTTCCACAAACTAACCACAAAGTATCAGTCTCAGTATACAAAACACATTTGGTGAATGGATGCAAGTCTTAGATGTCCGACACACAATGAATTCCATTAAAAATCAAAAGGCACTGAAAATACATAAAAGCGACTTGACATCTTTGTCATGTACATGACTTTAACACCTTCGGAAAGAACCCATCCTCAGGACTATCGTATTTTGTATTTTAGATGCCTGACACTCATCACTGAAAATACATCAGCAACTTCAACTTTTCCACAAACTAACCACAAAGTATTAGTCTCAGTATACAAAACACATTTGGTGAATGGATGCAAGTCTTAGATGTCCGACACACAATGAATTCCATTAAAAATCAAAAGTCACTGAAAATACATAAAAGCGACTTGAACTTTTTGTCTGTGGTATTCCATCTATATGATGTCGGTCTGTACAATAATCAATTCTTGACCAGACAATAAAGTGATCTTCAACTTTTCCACAATCTAACCACAAAGTATCAGTCTCAGTATACAAAACAAATTTGGTGCATGGATGCAGTCTTAGATGTCCGGCACACGCATTCAATTAAAAATCAAAAGGCACTGAAAATACATCAGCAACTTGACCTTTCAACAAGCTAACCTCAAAGTATCAGTCTTAGTATTCAATCAAATTTGGTACATGGATGCAGTCTTAGATGCCCGGCACACGCATTCCATTAAAAATCAAAAGTCACTGAAAATACATAAAGCGACTTGAACTTTTTGTCATGTGCATGACTTTTACATCCTCGGGAAGAATATCAGATTGTGTATGTGGAAGAATTCTTAGATGTCACAGCAACTTGACTTTTCCACAAGCTAACCACAAAGTATCAGTCTCAGTATACAAAACACATTTGGTGAATGGATGCAAGTCTTAGATGTCTGACACACTATGTATTCCATTAAAAATCAAAAGTCACTGAAAATACATAAAAGCGACTTGACATCTTTGTCATGTGCATGACTTAAACACCTTCGGAAAGAACCCATCCTCAGGACTATCGTATTTTGTATTTTAGATGTCTGACACTCATCACTGAAAATACATCAGCAACTTCAACTTTTCCACAAACTAACCACAAAGTATTAGTCTCAGTATACAAAACACATTTGGTGAATGGATGCAAGTCTTAGATGTCCGACACACGAATTCCACTGAAAATACATAAAAGCGACTTGAACTTTTTGTCTGTGGTATTCCATCTATATGATGTCGGTCTGTACAATAATCAATTCTTGACCAGACAATAAAGTGATCTTCAACTTTTCCACAATCTAACCACAAAGTATCAGTCTCAGTATACAAAACAAATTTGGTGCATGGATGCAGTCTTAGATGCCCGGCACACGCATTCAATTAAAAATCAAAAGGCACTGAAAATACATCAGCAACTTGACCTTTCAACAAGCTAACCTCAAAGTATCAGTCTTAGTATTCAATCAAATTTGGTACATGGATGCAGTCTTAGATGCCCGGCACACGCATTCCATTAAAAATCAAAAGGCACTGAAAATACATCAGCAACTTGACCTTTCCACAAACTAACCACAAAGTATGTCTCAGTATACAAAACACATTTGGTGAATGGATGCAAGTCTTAGATGTCCGACACACAATGAATTCCATTAAAAATCAAAAGGCACTGAAAATACATAAAAGCGACTTGACATCTTTGTCATGTACATGACTTTAACACCTTCGGAAAGAATCCATCCTCAGGACTATCGTATTTTGTATTTAGATGTCTGACACTCATCACTGAAAATACATCAGCAACTTCAACTTTTCCACAAACTAACCACAAAGTATTAGTCTCAGTATACAAAACACATTTGGTGAATGGATGCAAGTCTTAGATGTCCGACACACAATGAATTCCATTAAAAATCAAAAGTCACTGAAAATACATAAAAGCGACTTGAACTTTTTGTCTGTGGTATTCCATCTATATGATGTCGGTCTGTACAATAATCAATTCTTGACCAGACAATAAAGTGATTAATATCATGAGCATCGATCAGCGCAATTGGGATCGATGACATGCATCAACCAAGTAAGCGAGCCTGTCCACCCGATCCCGTTAGTCGCCTTTTACGACAAGCATAGTCACCTTTTAACGGCAAGAATGGGTCGCTGAAGACCTATTCTACCCCGGAAATTTCACGGGTGAACTTTTTGTCATGTGCATGACTTTTACCTCTTCGGAAAGAATCCATCCTCATATCCATCCTCATATTTTGTATTTGGATGAATTTCTTAGATGTCTGACACTCATCATTGAAAATACATCAGCATCTTCAACTTTTCCACAATCTAACCACAAAGTATCAGTCTCAGTATACAAAACAAATTTGGTGCATGGATGCAGTCTTAGATGCCCGGCACACAATGAATTCCATTAAAAATCAAAAGGCACTGAAAATACATAAAAGCGACTTGACATCTTTGTCATGTACATGACTTTAACACCTTCGGAAAGAATCCATCCTCAGGACTATCGTATTTTGTATTTAGATGTCTGACACTCATCACTGAAAATACATCAGCAACTTCAACTTTTCCACAAACTAACCACAAAGTATTAGTCTCAGTATACAAAACACATTTGGTGAATGGATGCAAGTCTTAGATGTCCGACACACAATGAATTCCATTAAAAATCAAAAGTCACTGAAAATACATAAAAGCGACTTGAACTTTTTGTCTGTGGTATTCCATCTATATGATGTCGGTCTGTACAATAATCAATTCTTGACCAGACAATAAAGTGATTAATATCATGAGCATCGATCAGCGCAATTGGGATCGATGACATGCATCAACCAAGTAAGCGAGCCTGTCCACCCGATCCCGTTAGTCGCCTTTTACGACAAGCATAGTCACCTTTTAACGGCAAGAATGGGTCGCTGAAGACCTATTCTACCCCGGAAATTTCACGGGTGAACTTTTTGTCATGTGCATGACTTTTACCTCTTCGGAAAGAATCCATCCTCATATCCATCCTCATATTTTGTATTTGGATGAATTTCTTAGATGTCTGACACTCATCATTGAAAATACATCAGCATCTTCAACTTTTCCACAATCTAACCACAAAGTATCAGTCTCAGTATACAAAACAAATTTGGTGCATGGATGCAGTCTTAGATGCCCGGCACACGCATTCAATTAAAAATCAAAAGGCACTGAAAATACATCAGCAACTTGACCTTTCCACAAACTAACCACAAAGTATGTCTCAGTATACAAAACACATTTGGTGAATGGATGCAAGTCTTAGATGTCTGACACACTATGTATTCCATTAAAAATCAAAAGTCACTGAAAATACATAAAAGCGACTTGACATCTTTGTCATGTGCATGACTTAAACACCTTCGGAAAGAACCCATCCTCAGGACTATCGTATTTTGTATTTTAGATGTCTGACACTCATCACTGAAAATACATCAGCAACTTCAACTTTTCCACAAACTAACCACAAAGTATTAGTCTCAGTATACAAAACACATTTGGTGAATGGATGCAAGTCTTAGATGTCCGACACACGAATTCCACTGAAAATACATAAAAGCGACTTGAACTTTTTGTCTGTGGTATTCCATCTATATGATGTCGGTCTGTACGATAATCAATTCTTGACCAGACAATAAAGTGATCTTCAACTTTTCCACAATCTAACCACAAAGTATCAGTCTCAGTATACAAAACAAATTTGGTGCATGGATGCAGTCTTAGATGCCCGGCACACGCATTCAATTAAAAATCAAAAGGCACTGAAAATACATCAGCAACTTGACCTTTCAACAAGCTAACCTCAAAGTATCAGTCTTAGTATTCAATCAAATTTGGTACATGGATGCAGTCTTAGATGCCCGGCACACGCATTCCATTAAAAATCAAAAGGCACTGAAAATACATCAGCAACTTGACCTTTCCACAAACTAACCACAAAGTATGTCTCAGTATACAAAACACATTTGGTGAATGGATGCAAGTCTTAGATGTCCGACACACAATGAATTCCATTAAAAATCAAAAGGCACTGAAAATACATAAAAGCGACTTGACATCTTTGTCATGTACATGACTTTAACACCTTCGGAAAGAACCCATCCTCAGGACTATCGTATTTTGTATTTTAGATGTCTGACACTCATCACTGAAAATACATCAGCAACTTCAACTTTTCCACAAACTAACCACAAAGTATTAGTCTCAGTATACAAAACACATTTGGTGAATGGATGCAAGTCTTAGATGTCCGACACACAATGAATTCCATTAAAAATCAAAAGTCACTGAAAATACATAAAAGCGACTTGAACTTTTTGTCTGTGGTATTCCATCTATATGATGTCGGTCTGTACAATAATCAATTCTTGACCAGACAATAAAGTGATCTTCAACTTTTCCACAATCTAACCACAAAGTATCAGTCTCAGTATACAAAACAAATTTGGTGCATGGATGCAGTCTTAGATGTCCGGCACACGCATTCAATTAAAAATCAAAAGGCACTGAAAATACATCAGCAACTTGACCTTTCAACAAGCTAACCTCAAAGTATCAGTCTTAGTATTCAATCAAATTTGGTACATGGATGCAGTCTTAGATGCCCGGCACACGCATTCCATTAAAAATCAAAAGTCACTGAAAATACATAAAGCGACTTGAACTTTTTGTCATGTGCATGACTTTTACATCCTCGGGAAGAATATCAGATTGTGTATGTGGAAGAATTCTTAGATGTCACAGCAACTTGACCTTTCAACAAGCTAACCTCAAAGTATCAGTCTTAGTATTCAATCAAATTTGGTACATGGATGCAGTCTTAGATGCCCGGCACACGCATTCAATTAAAAATCAAAAGGCACTGAAAATACATCAGCAACTTGACCTTTCAACAAGCTAACCTCAAAGTATCAGTCTTAGTATTCAATCAAATTTGGTACATGGATGCAGTCTTAGATGCCCGGCACACGCATTCCATTAAAAATCAAAAGGCACTGAAAATACATCAGCAACTTGACCTTTCCACAAACTAACCACAAAGTATGTCTCAGTATACAAAACACATTTGGTGAATGGATGCAAGTCTTAGATGTCCGACACACAATGAATTCCATTAAAAATCAAAAGGCACTGAAAATACATAAAAGCGACTTGACATCTTTGTCATGTACATGACTTTAACACCTTCGGAAAGAATCCATCCTCAGGACTATCGTATTTTGTATTTAGATGTCTGACACTCATCACTGAAAATACATCAGCAACTTCAACTTTTCCACAAACTAACCACACTAAGTATTAGTCTCAGTATACAAAACACATTTGGTGAATGGATGCAAGTCTTAGATGTCCGACACACAATGAATTCCATTAAAAATCAAAAGTCACTGAAAATACATAAAAGCGACTTGAACTTTTTGTCTGTGGTATTCCATCTATATGATGTCGGTCTGTACAATAATCAATTCTTGACCAGACAATAAAGTGATTAATATCATGAGCATCGATCAGCGCAATTGGGATCGATGACATGCATCAACCAAGTAAGCGAGCCTGTCCACCCGATCCCGTTAGTCGCCTTTTACGACAAGCATAGTCACCTTTTAACGGCAAGCATGGGTCGCTGAAGACCTATTCTACCCCGGAAATTTCACGGGTGAACTTTTTGTCATGTGCTTGACTTTTACCTCTTCGGAAAGAATCCATCCTCATATCCATCCTCATATTTTGTATTTGGATGAATTTCTTAGATGTCTGACACTAATCATTGAAAATACATCAGCATCTTCAACTTTTCCACAATCTAACCACAAAGTATCAGTCTCAGTATACAAAACAAATTTGGTGCATGGATGCAGTCTTAGATGCCCGGCACACGCATTCAATTAAAAATCAAAAGGCACTGAAAATACATCAGCAACTTGACCTTTCCACAAACTAACCACAAAGTATCAGTCTCAGTATACAAAACACATTTGGTGAATGGATGCAAGTCTTAGATGTCCGACACACAATGAATTCCATTAAAAATCAAAAGGCACTGAAAATACATAAAAGCGACTTGACATCTTTGTCATGTACATGACTTTAACACCTTCGGAAAGAACCCATCCTCAGGACTATCGTATTTTGTATTTTAGATGTCTGACACTCATCACTGAAAATACATCAGCAACTTCAACTTTTCCACAAACTAACCACAAAGTATTAGTCTCAGTATACAAAACACATTTGGTGAATGGATGCAAGTCTTAGATGTCCGACACACAATGAATTCCATTAAAAATCAAAAGTCACTGAAAATACATAAAAGCGACTTGAACTTTTTGTCTGTGGTATTCCATCTATATGATGTCGGTCTGTACAATAATCAATTCTTGACCAGACAATAAAGTGATCTTCAACTTTTCCACAATCTAACCACAAAGTATCAGTCTCAGTATACAAAACAAATTTGGTGCATGGATGCAGTCTTAGATGTCCGGCACACGCATTCAATTAAAAATCAAAAGGCACTGAAAATACATCAGCAACTTGACCTTTCAACAAGCTAACCTCAAAGTATCAGTCTTAGTATTCAATCAAATTTGGTACATGGATGCAGTCTTAGATGCCCGGCACACGCATTCCATTAAAAATCAAAAGTCACTGAAAATACATAAAGCGACTTGAACTTTTTGTCATGTGCATGACTTTTACATCCTCGGGAAGAATATCAGATTGTGTATGTGGAAGAATTCTTAGATGTCACAGCAACTTGACTTTTCCACAAGCTAACCACAAAGTATCAGTCTCAGTATACAAAACACATTTGGTGAATGGATGCAAGTCTTAGATGTCTGACACACTATGTATTCCATTAAAAATCAAAAGTCACTGAAAATACATAAAAGCGACTTGACATCTTTGTCATGTGCATGACTTAAACACCTTCGGAAAGAACCCATCCTCAGGACTATCGTATTTTGTATTTTAGATGTCTGACACTCATCACTGAAAATACATCAGCAACTTCAACTTTTCCACAAACTAACCACAAAGTATTAGTCTCAGTATACAAAACACATTTGGTGAATGGATGCAAGTCTTAGATGTCCGACACACGAATTCCACTGAAAATACATAAAAGCGACTTGAACTTTTTGTCTGTGGTATTCCATCTATATGATGTCGGTCTGTACAATAATCAATTCTTGACCAGACAATAAAGTGATCTTCAACTTTTCCACAATCTAACCACAAAGTATCAGTCTCAGTATACAAAACAAATTTGGTGCATGGATGCAGTCTTAGATGCCCGGCACACGCATTCAATTAAAAATCAAAAGGCACTGAAAATACATCAGCAACTTGACCTTTCAACAAGCTAACCTCAAAGTATCAGTCTTAGTATTCAATCAAATTTGGTACATGGATGCAGTCTTAGATGCCCGGCACACGCATTCCATTAAAAATCAAAAGGCACTGAAAATACATCAGCAACTTGACCTTTCCACAAACTAACCACAAAGTATGTCTCAGTATACAAAACACATTTGGTGAATGGATGCAAGTCTTAGATGTCCGACACACAATGAATTCCATTAAAAATCAAAAGGCACTGAAAATACATAAAAGCGACTTGACATCTTTGTCATGTACATGACTTTAACACCTTCGGAAAGAATCCATCCTCAGGACTATCGTATTTTGTATTTAGATGTCTGACACTCATCACTGAAAATACATCAGCAACTTCAACTTTTCCACAAACTAACCACAAAGTATTAGTCTCAGTATACAAAACACATTTGGTGAATGGATGCAAGTCTTAGATGTCCGACACACAATGAATTCCATTAAAAATCAAAAGTCACTGAAAATACATAAAAGCGACTTGAACTTTTTGTCTGTGGTATTCCATCTATATGATGTCGGTCTGTACAATAATCAATTCTTGACCAGACAATAAAGTGATTAATATCATGAGCATCGATCAGCGCAATTGGGATCGATGACATGCATCAACCAAGTAAGCGAGCCTGTCCACCCGATCCCGTTAGTCGCCTTTTACGACAAGCATAGTCACCTTTTAACGGCAAGCATGGGTCGCTGAAGACCTATTCTACCCCGGAAATTTCACGGGTGAACTTTTTGTCATGTGCATGACTTTTACCTCTTCGGAAAGAATCCATCCTCATATCCATCCTCATATTTTGTATTTGGATGAATTTCTTAGATGTCTGACACTCATCATTGAAAATACATCAGCATCTTCAACTTTTCCACAATCTAACCACAAAGTATCAGTCTCAGTATACAAAACAAATTTGGTGCATGGATGCAGTCTTAGATGCCCGGCACACGCATTCAATTAAAAATCAAAAGGCACTGAAAATACATCAGCAACTTGACCTTTCCACAAACTAACCACAAAGTATGTCTCAGTATACAAAACACATTTGGTGAATGGATGCAAGTCTTAGATGTCCGACACACAATGAATTCCATTAAAAATCAAAAGGCACTGAAAATACATAAAAGCGACTTGACATCTTTGTCATGTGCATGACTTAAACACCTTCGGAAAGAACCCATCCTCAGGACTATCGTATTTTGTATTTAGATGTCTGACACTCATCACTGAAAATACATCAGCAACTTCAACTTTTCCACAAACTAACCACAAAGTATTAGTCTCAGTATACAAAACACATTTGGTGAATGGATGCAAGTCTTAGATGTCCGACACACAATGAATTCCATTAAAAATCAAAAGTCACTGAAAATACATAAAAGCGACTTGAACTTTTTGTCTGTGGTATTCCATCTATATGATGTCGGTCTGTACAATAATCAATTCTTGACCAGACAATAAAGTGATCTTCAACTTTTCCACAATCTAACCACAAAGTATCAGTCTCAGTATACAAAACAAATTTGGTGCATGGATGCAGTCTTAGATGCCCAGCACACGCATTCAATTAAAAATCAAAAGGCACTGAAAATACATCAGCAACTTGACCTTTCAACAAGCTAACCTCAAAGTATCAGTCTTAGTATTCAATCAAATTTGGTACATGGATGCAGTCTTAGATGCCCGGCACACGCATTCCATTAAAAATCAAAAGTCACTGAAAATACATAAAGCGACTTGAACTTTTTGTCATGTGCATGACTTTTACATCCTCGGGAAGAATATCAGATTGTGTATGTGGAAGAATTCTTAGATGTCACAGCAACTTGACTTTTCCACAAGCTAACCACAAAGTATCAGTCTCAGTATACAAAACACATTTGGTGAATGGATGCAAGTCTTAGATGTCTGACACACTATGTATTCCATTAAAAATCAAAAGTCACTGAAAATACATAAAAGCGACTTGACATCTTTGTCATGTGCATGACTTAAACACCTTCGGAAAGAACCCATCCTCAGGACTATCGTATTTTGTATTTTAGATGTCTGACACTCATCACTGAAAATACATCAGCAACTTCAACTTTTCCACAAACTAACCACAAAGTATTAGTCTCAGTATACAAAACACATTTGGTGAATGGATGCAAGTCTTAGATGTCCGACACACAATGAATTCCATTAAAAATCAAAAGTCACTGAAAATACATAAAAGCGACTTGAACTTTTTGTCTGTGGTATTCCATCTATATGATGTCGGTCTGTACAATAATCAATTCTTGACCAGACAATAAAGTGATTAATATCATGAGCATCGATCAGCGCAATTGGGATCGATGACATGCATCAACCAAGTAAGCGAGCCTGTCCACCCGATCCCGTTAGTCGCCTTTTACGACAAGCATAGTCACCTTTTAACGGCAAGCATGGGTCGCTGAAGACCTATTCTACCCCGGAAATTTCACGGGTGAACTTTTTGTCATGTGCATGACTTTTACCTCTTCGGAAAGAATCCATCCTCATATCCATCCTCATATTTTGTATTTGGATGAATTTCTTAGATGTCTGACACTAATCATTGAAAATACATCAGCATCTTCAACTTTTCCACAATCTAACCACAAAGTATCAGTCTCAGTATACAAAACAAATTTGGTGCATGGATGCAGTCTTAGATGCCCGGCACACGCATTCAATTAAAAATCAAAAGGCACTGAAAATACATCAGCAACTTGACCTTTCCACAAACTAACCACAAAGTATCAGTCTCAGTATACAAAACACATTTGGTGAATGGATGCAAGTCTTAGATGTCCGACACACAATGAATTCCATTAAAAATCAAAAGGCACTGAAAATACATAAAAGCGACTTGACATCTTTGTCATGTACATGACTTTAACACCTTCGGAAAGAACCCATCCTCAGGACTATCGTATTTTGTATTTTAGATGTCTGACACTCATCACTGAAAATACATCAGCAACTTCAACTTTTCCACAAACTAACCACAAAGTATTAGTCTCAGTATACAAAACACATTTGGTGAATGGATGCAAGTCTTAGATGTCCGACACACAATGAATTCCATTAAAAATCAAAAGTCACTGAAAATACATAAAAGCGACTTGAACTTTTTGTCTGTGGTATTCCATCTATATGATGTCGGTCTGTACAATAATCAATTCTTGACCAGACAATAAAGTGATCTTCAACTTTTCCACAATCTAACCACAAAGTATCAGTCTCAGTATACAAAACAAATTTGGTGCATGGATGCAGTCTTAGATGTCCGGCACACGCATTCAATTAAAAATCAAAAGGCACTGAAAATACATCAGCAACTTGACCTTTCAACAAGCTAACCTCAAAGTATCAGTCTTAGTATTCAATCAAATTTGGTACATGGATGCAGTCTTAGATGCCCGGCACACGCATTCCATTAAAAATCAAAAGTCACTGAAAATACATAAAGCGACTTGAACTTTTTGTCATGTGCATGACTTTTACATCCTCGGGAAGAATATCAGATTGTGTATGTGGAAGAATTCTTAGATGTCACAGCAACTTGACTTTTCCACAAGCTAACCACAAAGTATCAGTCTCAGTATACAAAACACATTTGGTGAATGGATGCAAGTCTTAGATGTCTGACACACTATGTATTCCATTAAAAATCAAAAGTCACTGAAAATACATAAAAGCGACTTGACATCTTTGTCATGTGCATGACTTAAACACCTTCGGAAAGAACCCATCCTCAGGACTATCGTATTTTGTATTTTAGATGTCTGACACTCATCACTGAAAATACATCAGCAACTTCAACTTTTCCACAAACTAACCACAAAGTATTAGTCTCAGTATACAAAACACATTTGGTGAATGGATGCAAGTCTTAGATGTCCGACACACAATGAATTCCATTAAAAATCAAAAGTCACTGAAAATACATAAAAGCGACTTGAACTTTTTGTCTGTGGTATTCCATCTATATGATGTCGGTCTGTACAATAATCAATTCTTGACCAGACAATAAAGTGATCTTCAACTTTTCCACAATCTAACCACAAAGTATCAGTCTCAGTATACAAAACAAATTTGGTGCATGGATGCAGTCTTAGATGTCCGGCACACGCATTCAATTAAAAATCAAAAGGCACTGAAAATACATCAGCAACTTGACCTTTCAACAAGCTAACCTCAAAGTATCAGTCTTAGTATTCAATCAAATTTGGTACATGGATGCAGTCTTAGATGCCCGGCACACGCATTCCATTAAAAATCAAAAGTCACTGAAAATACATAAAGCGACTTGAACTTTTTGTCATGTGCATGACTTTTACATCCTCGGGAAGAATATCAGATTGTGTATGTGGAAGAATTCTTAGATGTCACAGCAACTTGACTTTTCCACAAGCTAACCACAAAGTATCAGTCTCAGTATACAAAACACATTTGGTGAATGGATGCAAGTCTTAGATGTCTGACACACTATGTATTCCATTAAAAATCAAAAGTCACTGAAAATACATAAAAGCGACTTGACATCTTTGTCATGTGCATGACTTAAACACCTTCGGAAAGAACCCATCCTCAGGACTATCGTATTTTGTATTTTAGATGTCTGACACTCATCACTGAAAATACATCAGCAACTTCAACTTTTCCACAAACTAACCACAAAGTATTAGTCTCAGTATACAAAACACATTTGGTGAATGGATGCAAGTCTTAGATGTCCGACACACAATGAATTCCATTAAAAATCAAAAGTCACTGAAAATACATAAAAGCGACTTGAACTTTTTGTCTGTGGTATTCCATCTATATGATGTCGGTCTGTACAATAATCAATTCTTGACCAGACAATAAAGTGATCTTCAACTTTTCCACAATCTAACCACAAAGTATCAGTCTCAGTATACAAAACAAATTTGGTGCATGGATGCAGTCTTAGATGTCCGGCACACGCATTCAATTAAAAATCAAAAGGCACTGAAAATACATCAGCAACTTGACCTTTCAACAAGCTAACCTCAAAGTATCAGTCTTAGTATTCAATCAAATTTGGTACATGGATGCAGTCTTAGATGCCCGGCACACGCATTCCATTAAAAATCAAAAGTCACTGAAAATACATAAAGCGACTTGAACTTTTTGTCATGTGCATGACTTTTACATCCTCGGGAAGAATATCAGATTGTGTATGTGGAAGAATTCTTAGATGTCACAGCAACTTGACTTTTCCACAAGCTAACCACAAAGTATCAGTCTCAGTATACAAAACACATTTGGTGAATGGATGCAAGTCTTAGATGTCTGACACACTATGTATTCCATTAAAAATCAAAAGTCACTGAAAATACATAAAAGCGACTTGACATCTTTGTCATGTGCATGACTTAAACACCTTCGGAAAGAACCCATCCTCAGGACTATCGTATTTTGTATTTTAGATGTCTGACACTCATCACTGAAAATACATCAGCAACTTCAACTTTTCCACAAACTAACCACAAAGTATTAGTCTCAGTATACAAAACACATTTGGTGAATGGATGCAAGTCTTAGATGTCCGACACACGAATTCCACTGAAAATACATAAAAGCGACTTGAACTTTTTGTCTGTGGTATTCCATCTATATGATGTCGGTCTGTACAATAATCAATTCTTGACCAGACAATAAAGTGATCTTCAACTTTTCCACAATCTAACCACAAAGTATCAGTCTCAGTATACAAAACAAATTTGGTGCATGGATGCAGTCTTAGATGCCCGGCACACGCATTCAATTAAAAATCAAAAGGCACTGAAAATACATCAGCAACTTGACCTTTCAACAAGCTAACCTCAAAGTATCAGTCTTAGTATTCAATCAAATTTGGTACATGGATGCAGTCTTAGATGCCCGGCACACGCATTCCATTAAAAATCAAAAGTCACTGAAAATACATAAAGCGACTTGAACTTTTTGTCATGTGCATGACTTTTACATCCTCGGGAAGAATATCAGATTGTGTATGTGGAAGAATTCTTAGATGTCACAGCAACTTGACTTTTCCACAAGCTAACCACAAAGTATCAGTCTCAGTATACAAAACACATTTGGTGAATGGATGCAAGTCTTAGATGTCTGACACACTATGTATTCCATTAAAAATCAAAAGTCACTGAAAATACATAAAAGCGACTTGACATCTTTGTCATGTGCATGACTTAAACACCTTCGGAAAGAACCCATCCTCAGGACTATCGTATTTTGTATTTTAGATGTCTGACACTCATCACTGAAAATACATCAGCAACTTCAACTTTTCCACAAACTAACCACAAAGTATTAGTCTCAGTATACAAAACACATTTGGTGAATGGATGCAAGTCTTAGATGTCCGACACACAATGAATTCCATTAAAAATCAAAAGTCACTGAAAATACATAAAAGCGACTTGAACTTTTTGTCTGTGGTATTCCATCTATATGATGTCGGTCTGTACAATAATCAATTCTTGACCAGACAATAAAGTGATTAATATCATGAGCATCGATCAGCGCAATTGGGATCGATGACATGCATCAACCAAGTAAGCGAGCCTGTCCACCCGATCCCGTTAGTCGCCTTTTACGACAAGCATAGTCACCTTTTAACGGCAAGCATGGGTCGCTGAAGACCTATTCTACCCCGGAAATTTCACGGGTGAACTTTTTGTCATGTGCATGACTTTTACCTCTTCGGAAAGAATCCATCCTCATATCCATCCTCATATTTTGTATTTGGATGAATTTCTTAGATGTCTGACACTAATCATTGAAAATACATCAGCATCTTCAACTTTTCCACAATCTAACCACAAAGTATCAGTCTCAGTATACAAAACAAATTTGGTGCATGGATGCAGTCTTAGATGCCCGGCACACGCATTCAATTAAAAATCAAAAGGCACTGAAAATACATCAGCAACTTGACCTTTCCACAAACTAACCACAAAGTATCAGTCTCAGTATACAAAACACATTTGGTGAATGGATGCAAGTCTTAGATGTCCGACACACAATGAATTCCATTAAAAATCAAAAGGCACTGAAAATACATAAAAGCGACTTGACATCTTTGTCATGTACATGACTTTAACACCTTCGGAAAGAACCCATCCTCAGGACTATCGTATTTTGTATTTTAGATGTCTGACACTCATCACTGAAAATACATCAGCAACTTCAACTTTTCCACAAACTAACCACAAAGTATTAGTCTCAGTATACAAAACACATTTGGTGAATGGATGCAAGTCTTAGATGTCCGACACACAATGAATTCCATTAAAAATCAAAAGTCACTGAAAATACATAAAAGCGACTTGAACTTTTTGTCTGTGGTATTCCATCTATATGATGTCGGTCTGTACAATAATCAATTCTTGACCAGACAATAAAGTGATCTTCAACTTTTCCACAATCTAACCACAAAGTATCAGTCTCAGTATACAAAACAAATTTGGTGCATGGATGCAGTCTTAGATGTCCGGCACACGCATTCAATTAAAAATCAAAAGGCACTGAAAATACATCAGCAACTTGACCTTTCAACAAGCTAACCTCAAAGTATCAGTCTTAGTATTCAATCAAATTTGGTACATGGATGCAGTCTTAGATGCCCGGCACACGCATTCCATTAAAAATCAAAAGTCACTGAAAATACATAAAGCGACTTGAACTTTTTGTCATGTGCATGACTTTTACATCCTCGGGAAGAATATCAGATTGTGTATGTGGAAGAATTCTTAGATGTCACAGCAACTTGACTTTTCCACAAGCTAACCACAAAGTATCAGTCTCAGTATACAAAACACATTTGGTGAATGGATGCAAGTCTTAGATGTCTGACACACTATGTATTCCATTAAAAATCAAAAGTCACTGAAAATACATAAAAGCGACTTGACATCTTTGTCATGTGCATGACTTAAACACCTTCGGAAAGAACCCATCCTCAGGACTATCGTATTTTGTATTTTAGATGTCTGACACTCATCACTGAAAATACATCAGCAACTTCAACTTTTCCACAAACTAACCACAAAGTATTAGTCTCAGTATACAAAACACATTTGGTGAATGGATGCAAGTCTTAGATGTCCGACACACAATGAATTCCATTAAAAATCAAAAGTCACTGAAAATACATAAAAGCGACTTGAACTTTTTGTCTGTGGTATTCCATCTATATGATGTCGGTCTGTACAATAATCAATTCTTGACCAGACAATAAAGTGATTAATATCATGAGCATCGATCAGCGCAATTGGGATCGATGACATGCATCAACCAAGTAAGCGAGCCTGTCCACCCGATCCCGTTAGTCGCCTTTTACGACAAGCATAGTCACCTTTTAACGGCAAGCATGGGTCGCTGAAGACCTATTCTACCCCGGAAATTTCACGGGTGAACTTTTTGTCATGTGCATGACTTTTACCTCTTCGGAAAGAATCCATCCTCATATCCATCCTCATATTTTGTATTTGGATGAATTTCTTAGATGTCTGACACTAATCATTGAAAATACATCAGCATCTTCAACTTTTCCACAATCTAACCACAAAGTATCAGTCTCAGTATACAAAACAAATTTGGTGCATGGATGCAGTCTTAGATGCCCGGCACACGCATTCAATTAAAAATCAAAAGGCACTGAAAATACATCAGCAACTTGACCTTTCCACAAACTAACCACAAAGTATCAGTCTCAGTATACAAAACACATTTGGTGAATGGATGCAAGTCTTAGATGTCCGACACACAATGAATTCCATTAAAAATCAAAAGGCACTGAAAATACATAAAAGCGACTTGACATCTTTGTCATGTACATGACTTTAACACCTTCGGAAAGAACCCATCCTCAGGACTATCGTATTTTGTATTTTAGATGTCTGACACTCATCACTGAAAATACATCAGCAACTTCAACTTTTCCACAAACTAACCACAAAGTATTAGTCTCAGTATACAAAACACATTTGGTGAATGGATGCAAGTCTTAGATGTCCGACACACAATGAATTCCATTAAAAATCAAAAGTCACTGAAAATACATAAAAGCGACTTGAACTTTTTGTCTGTGGTATTCCATCTATATGATGTCGGTCTGTACAATAATCAATTCTTGACCAGACAATAAAGTGATCTTCAACTTTTCCACAATCTAACCACAAAGTATCAGTCTCAGTATACAAAACAAATTTGGTGCATGGATGCAGTCTTAGATGTCCGGCACACGCATTCAATTAAAAATCAAAAGGCACTGAAAATACATCAGCAACTTGACCTTTCAACAAGCTAACCTCAAAGTATCAGTCTTAGTATTCAATCAAATTTGGTACATGGATGCAGTCTTAGATGCCCGGCACACGCATTCCATTAAAAATCAAAAGTCACTGAAAATACATAAAGCGACTTGAACTTTTTGTCATGTGCATGACTTTTACATCCTCGGGAAGAATATCAGATTGTGTATGTGGAAGAATTCTTAGATGTCACAGCAACTTGACTTTTCCACAAGCTAACCACAAAGTATCAGTCTCAGTATACAAAACACATTTGGTGAATGGATGCAAGTCTTAGATGTCTGACACACTATGTATTCCATTAAAAATCAAAAGTCACTGAAAATACATAAAAGCGACTTGACATCTTTGTCATGTGCATGACTTAAACACCTTCGGAAAGAACCCATCCTCAGGACTATCGTATTTTGTATTTTAGATGTCTGACACTCATCACTGAAAATACATCAGCAACTTCAACTTTTCCACAAACTAACCACAAAGTATTAGTCTCAGTATACAAAACACATTTGGTGAATGGATGCAAGTCTTAGATGTCCGACACACGAATTCCACTGAAAATACATAAAAGCGACTTGAACTTTTTGTCTGTGGTATTCCATCTATATGATGTCGGTCTGTACAATAATCAATTCTTGACCAGACAATAAAGTGATCTTCAACTTTTCCACAATCTAACCACAAAGTATCAGTCTCAGTATACAAAACAAATTTGGTGCATGGATGCAGTCTTAGATGCCCGGCACACGCATTCAATTAAAAATCAAAAGGCACTGAAAATACATCAGCAACTTGACCTTTCAACAAGCTAACCTCAAAGTATCAGTCTTAGTATTCAATCAAATTTGGTACATGGATGCAGTCTTAGATGCCCGGCACACGCATTCCATTAAAAATCAAAAGTCACTGAAAATACATAAAGCGACTTGAACTTTTTGTCATGTGCATGACTTTTACATCCTCGGGAAGAATATCAGATTGTGTATGTGGAAGAATTCTTAGATGTCACAGCAACTTGACTTTTCCACAAGCTAACCACAAAGTATCAGTCTCAGTATACAAAACACATTTGGTGAATGGATGCAAGTCTTAGATGTCTGACACACTATGTATTCCATTAAAAATCAAAAGGCACTGAAAATACATAAAAGCGACTTGACATCTTTGTCATGTGCATGACTTAAACACCTTCGGAAAGAACCCATCCTCAGGACTATCGTATTTTGTATTTTAGATGTCTGACACTCATCACTGAAAATACATCAGCAACTTCAACTTTTCCACAAACTAACCACAAAGTATTAGTCTCAGTATACAAAACACATTTGGTGAATGGATGCAAGTCTTAGATGTCCGACACACAATGAATTCCATTAAAAATCAAAAGTCACTGAAAATACATAAAAGCGACTTGAACTTTTTGTCTGTGGTATTCCATCTATATGATGTCGGTCTGTACAATAATCAATTCTTGACCAGACAATAAAGTGATTAATATCATGAGCATCGATCAGCGCAATTGGGATCGATGACATGCATCAACCAAGTAAGCGAGCCTGTCCACCCGATCCCGTTAGTCGCCTTTTACGACAAGCATAGTCACCTTTTAACGGCAAGCATGGGTCGCTGAAGACCTATTCTACCCCGGAAATTTCACGGGTGAACTTTTTGTCATGTGCATGACTTTTACCTCTTCGGAAAGAATCCATCCTCATATCCATCCTCATATTTTGTATTTGGATGAATTTCTAAGATGTCTGACACTAATCATTGAAAATACATCAGCATCTTCAACTTTTCCACAATCTAACCACAAAGTATCAGTCTCAGTATACAAAACAAATTTGGTGCATGGATGCAGTCTTAGATGCCCGGCACACGCATTCAATTAAAAATCAAAAGGCACTGAAAATACATCAGCAACTTGACCTTTCCACAAACTAACCACAAAGTATCAGTCTCAGTATACAAAACACATTTGGTGAATGGATGCAAGTCTTAGATGTCCGACACACAATGAATTCCATTAAAAATCAAAAGGCACTGAAAATACATAAAAGCGACTTGACATCTTTGTCATGTACATGACTTTAACACCTTCGGAAAGAACCCATCCTCAGGACTATCGTATTTTGTATTTTAGATGTCTGACACTCATCACTGAAAATACATCAGCAACTTCAACTTTTCCACAAACTAACCACAAAGTATTAGTCTCAGTATACAAAACACATTTGGTGAATGGATGCAAGTCTTAGATGTCCGACACACAATGAATTCCATTAAAAATCAAAAGTCACTGAAAATACATAAAAGCGACTTGAACTTTTTGTCTGTGGTATTCCATCTATATGATGTCGGTCTGTACAATAATCAATTCTTGACCAGACAATAAAGTGATCTTCAACTTTTCCACAATCTAACCACAAAGTATCAGTCTCAGTATACAAAACAAATTTGGTGCATGGATGCAGTCTTAGATGTCCGGCACACGCATTCAATTAAAAATCAAAAGGCACTGAAAATACATCAGCAACTTGACCTTTCAACAAGCTAACCTCAAAGTATCAGTCTTAGTATTCAATCAAATTTGGTACATGGATGCAGTCTTAGATGCCCGGCACACGCATTCCATTAAAAATCAAAAGTCACTGAAAATACATAAAGCGACTTGAACTTTTTGTCATGTGCATGACTTTTACATCCTCGGGAAGAATATCAGATTGTGTATGTGGAAGAATTCTTAGATGTCACAGCAACTTGACTTTTCCACAAGCTAACCACAAAGTATCAGTCTCAGTATACAAAACACATTTGGTGAATGGATGCAAGTCTTAGATGTCTGACACACTATGTATTCCATTAAAAATCAAAAGTCACTGAAAATACATAAAAGCGACTTGACATCTTTGTCATGTGCATGACTTAAACACCTTCGGAAAGAACCCATCCTCAGGACTATCGTATTTTGTATTTTAGATGTCTGACACTCATCACTGAAAATACATCAGCAACTTCAACTTTTCCACAAACTAACCACAAAGTATTAGTCTCAGTATACAAAACACATTTGGTGAATGGATGCAAGTCTTAGATGTCCGACACACGAATTCCACTGAAAATACATAAAAGCGACTTGAACTTTTTGTCTGTGGTATTCCATCTATATGATGTCGGTCTGTACAATAATCAATTCTTGACCAGACAATAAAGTGATCTTCAACTTTTCCACAATCTAACCACAAAGTATCAGTCTCAGTATACAAAACAAATTTGGTGCATGGATGCAGTCTTAGATGCCCGGCACACGCATTCAATTAAAAATCAAAAGGCACTGAAAATACATCAGCAACTTGACCTTTCAACAAGCTAACCTCAAAGTATCAGTCTTAGTATTCAATCAAATTTGGTACATGGATGCAGTCTTAGATGCCCGGCACACGCATTCCATTAAAAATCAAAAGTCACTGAAAATACATAAAGCGACTTGAACTTTTTGTCATGTGCATGACTTTTACATCCTCGGGAAGAATATCAGATTGTGTATGTGGAAGAATTCTTAGATGTCACAGCAACTTGACTTTTCCACAAGCTAACCACAAAGTATCAGTCTCAGTATACAAAACACATTTGGTGAATGGATGCAAGTCTTAGATGTCTGACACACTATGTATTCCATTAAAAATCAAAAGGCACTGAAAATACATAAAAGCGACTTGACATCTTTGTCATGTGCATGACTTAAACACCTTCGGAAAGAACCCATCCTCAGGACTATCGTATTTTGTATTTTAGATGTCTGACACTCATCACTGAAAATACATCAGCAACTTCAACTTTTCCACAAACTAACCACAAAGTATTAGTCTCAGTATACAAAACACATTTGGTGAATGGATGCAAGTCTTAGATGTCCGACACACAATGAATTCCATTAAAAATCAAAAGTCACTGAAAATACATAAAAGCGACTTGAACTTTTTGTCTGTGGTATTCCATCTATATGATGTCGGTCTGTACAATAATCAATTCTTGACCAGACAATAAAGTGATTAATATCATGAGCATCGATCAGCGCAATTGGGATCGATGACATGCATCAACCAAGTAAGCGAGCCTGTCCACCCGATCCCGTTAGTCGCCTTTTACGACAAGCATAGTCACCTTTTAACGGCAAGCATGGGTCGCTGAAGACCTATTCTACCCCGGAAATTTCACGGGTGAACTTTTTGTCATGTGCATGACTTTTACCTCTTCGGAAAGAATCCATCCTCATATCCATCCTCATATTTTGTATTTGGATGAATTTCTTAGATGTCTGACACTCATCATTGAAAATACATCAGCATCTTCAACTTTTCCACAATCTAACCACAAAGTATCAGTCTCAGTATACAAAACAAATTTGGTGCATGGATGCAGTCTTAGATGCCCGGCACACGCATTCAATTAAAAATCAAAAGGCACTGAAAATACATCAGCAACTTGACCTTTCAACAAGCTAATCTCAAAGTATCAGTCTTAGTATTCAATCAAATTTGGTACATGGATGCAGTCTTAGATGCCCGGCACACGCATTCAATTAAAAATCAAAAGGCACTGAAAATACATCAGCAACTTGACCTTTCAACAAGCTAACCTCAAAGTATCAGTCTTAGTATTCAATCAAATTTGGTACATGGATGCAGTCTTAGATGCCCGGCACACGCATTCCATTAAAAATCAAAAGTCACTGAAAATACATAAAGCGACTTGAACTTTTTGTCATGTGCATGACTTTTACATCCTCGGGAAGAATATCAGATTGTGTATGTGGAAGAATTCTTAGATGTCACAGCAACTTGACTTTTCCACAAGCTAACCACAAAGTATCAGTCTCAGTATACAAAACACATTTGGTGAATGGATGCAAGTCTTAGATGTCTGACACACTATGTATTCCATTAAAAATCAAAAGGCACTGAAAATACATAAAAGCGACTTGACATCTTTGTCATGTGCATGACTTAAACACCTTCGGAAAGAACCCATCCTCAGGACTATCGTATTTTGTATTTTAGATGTCTGACACTCATCACTGAAAATACATCAGCAACTTCAACTTTTCCACAAACTAACCACAAAGTATTAGTCTCAGTATACAAAACACATTTGGTGAATGGATGCAAGTCTTAGATGTCCGACACACAATGAATTCCATTAAAAATCAAAAGTCACTGAAAATACATAAAAGCGACTTGAACTTTTTGTCTGTGGTATTCCATCTATATGATGTCGGTCTGTACAATAATCAATTCTTGACCAGACAATAAAGTGATCTTCAACTTTTCCACAATCTAACCACAAAGTATCAGTCTCAGTATACAAAACAAATTTGGTGCATGGATGCAGTCTTAGATGTCCGGCACACGCATTCAATTAAAAATCAAAAGGCACTGAAAATACATCAGCAACTTGACCTTTCAACAAGCTAACCTCAAAGTATCAGTCTTAGTATTCAATCAAATTTGGTACATGGATGCAGTCTTAGATGTCCGGCACACGCATTCCATTAAAAATCAAAAGTCACTGAAAATACATAAAGCGACTTGAACTTTTTGTCATGTGCATGACTTTTACATCCTCGGGAAGAATATCAGATTGTGTATGTGGAAGAATTCTTAGATGTCACAGCAACTTGACTTTTCCACAAGCTAACCACAAAGTATCAGTCTCAGTATACAAAACACATTTGGTGAATGGATGCAAGTCTTAGATGTCTGACACACTATGTATTCCATTAAAAATCAAAAGTCACTGAAAATACATAAAAGCGACTTGACATCTTTGTCATGTGCATGACTTAAACACCTTCGGAAAGAACCCATCCTCAGGACTATCGTATTTTGTATTTTAGATGTCTGACACTCATCACTGAAAATACATCAGCAACTTCAACTTTTCCACAAACTAACCACAAAGTATTAGTCTCAGTATACAAAACACATTTGGTGAATGGATGCAAGTCTTAGATGTCCGACACACGAATTCCACTGAAAATACATAAAAGCGACTTGAACTTTTTGTCTGTGGTATTCCATCTATATGATGTCGGTCTGTACAATAATCAATTCTTGACCAGACAATAAAGTGATCTTCAACTTTTCCACAATCTAACCACAAAGTATCAGTCTCAGTATACAAAACAAATTTGGTGCATGGATGCAGTCTTAGATGTCCGGCACACGCATTCAATTAAAAATCAAAAGGCACTGAAAATACATCAGCAACTTGACCTTTCAACAAGCTAACCTCAAAGTATCAGTCTTAGTATTCAATCAAATTT
Source organism: Haliotis rufescens (assembly GCF_023055435.1). Lineage (NCBI taxonomy): Eukaryota > Metazoa > Mollusca > Gastropoda > Lepetellida > Haliotidae > Haliotis > Haliotis rufescens. Next base: position 3,925,460 of record NW_025964383.1, read on the forward strand.
GGTACATGGATGCAGTCTTAGATGTCCGGCACACGCATTCCATTAAAAATCAAAAGTCACTGAAAATACATAAAGCGACTTGAACTTTTTGTCATGTGCATGACTTTTACATCCTCGGGAAGAATATCAGATTGTGTATGTGGAAGAATTCTTAGATGTCACAGCAACTTGACTTTTCCACAAGCTAACCACAAAGTATCAGTCTCAGTATACAAAACACATTTGGTGAATGGATGCAAGTCTTAGATGTCTGACACACTATGTATTCCATTAAAAATCAAAAGTCACTGAAAATACATAAAAGCGACTTGACATCTTTGTCATGTGCATGACTTAAACACCTTCGGAAAGAACCCATCCTCAGGACTATCGTATTTTGTATTTTAGATGTCTGACACTCATCACTGAAAATACATCAGCAACTTCAACTTTTCCACAAGCTAACCACAAAGTATCAGTCTCAGTATACAAAACACATTTGGTGAATGGATGCAAGTCTTAGATGTCTGACACACTATGTATTCCATTAAAAATCAAAAGGCACTGAAAATACATAAAAGCGACTTGACATCTTTGTCATGTGCATGACTTAAACACCTTCGGAAAGAACCCATCCTCAGGACTATCGTATTTTGTATTTTAGATGTCTGACACTCATCACTGAAAATACATCAGCAACTTCAACTTTTCCACAAACTAACCACAAAGTATTAGTCTCAGTATACAAAACACATTTGGTGAATGGATGCAAGTCTTAGATGTCCGACACACAATGAATTCCATTAAAAATCAAAAGTCACTGAAAATACATAAAAGCGACTTGAACTTTTTGTCTGTGGTATTCCATCTATATGATGTCGGTCTGTACAATAATCAATTCTTGACCAGACAATAAAGTGATTAATATCATGAGCATCGATCAGCGCAATTGGGATCGATGACATGCATCAACCAAGTAAGCGAGCCTGTCCACCCGATCCCGTTAGTCGCCTTTTACGACAAGCATAGTCACCTTTTAACGGCAAGCATGGGTCGCTGAAGACCTATTCTACCCCGGAAATTTCACGGGTGAACTTTTTGTCATGTGCATGACTTTTACCTCTTCGGAAAGAATCCATCCTCATATCCATCCTCATATTTTGTATTTGGATGAATTTCTTAGATGTCTGACACTCATCATTGAAAATACATCAGCATCTTCAACTTTTCCACAATCTAACCACAAAGTATCAGTCTCAGTATACAAAACAAATTTGGTGCATGGATGCAGTCTTAGATGCCCGGCACACGCATTCAATTAAAAATCAAAAGGCACTGAAAATACATCAGCAACTTGACCTTTCAACAAGCTAATCTCAAAGTATCAGTCTTAGTATTCAATCAAATTTGGTACATGGATGCAGTCTTAGATGCCCGGCACACGCATTCAATTAAAAATCAAAAGGCACTGAAAATACATCAGCAACTTGACCTTTCAACAAGCTAACCTCAAAGTATCAGTCTTAGTATTCAATCAAATTTGGTACATGGATGCAGTCTTAGATGCCCGGCACACGCATTCCATTAAAAATCAAAAGTCACTGAAAATACATAAAGCGACTTGAACTTTTTGTCATGTGCATGACTTTTACATCCTCGGGAAGAATATCAGATTGTGTATGTGGAAGAATTCTTAGATGTCACAGCAACTTGACTTTTCCACAAGCTAACCACAAAGTATCAGTCTCAGTATACAAAACACATTTGGTGAATGGATGCAAGTCTTAGATGTCTGACACACTATGTATTCCATTAAAAATCAAAAGGCACTGAAAATACATAAAAGCGACTTGACATCTTTGTCATGTGCATGACTTAAACACCTTCGGAAAGAACCCATCCTCAGGACTATCGTATTTTGTATTTTAGATGTCTGACACTCATCACTGAAAATACATCAGCAACTTCAACTTTTCCACAAACTAACCACAAAGTATTAGTCTCAGTATACAAAACACATTTGGTGAATGGATGCAAGTCTTAGATGTCCGACACACAATGAATTCCATTAAAAATCAAAAGTCACTGAAAATACATAAAAGCGACTTGAACTTTTTGTCTGTGGTATTCCATCTATATGATGTCGGTCTGTACAATAATCAATTCTTGACCAGACAATAAAGTGATCTTCAACTTTTCCACAATCTAACCACAAAGTATCAGTCTCAGTATACAAAACAAATTTGGTGCATGGATGCAGTCTTAGATGTCCGGCACACGCATTCAATTAAAAATCAAAAGGCACTGAAAATACATCAGCAACTTGACCTTTCAACAAGCTAACCTCAAAGTATCAGTCTTAGTATTCAATCAAATTTGGTACATGGATGCAGTCTTAGATGTCCGGCACACGCATTCCATTAAAAATCAAAAGTCACTGAAAATACATAAAGCGACTTGAACTTTTTGTCATGTGCATGACTTTTACATCCTCGGGAAGAATATCAGATTGTGTATGTGGAAGAATTCTTAGATGTCACAGCAACTTGACTTTTCCACAAGCTAACCACAAAGTATCAGTCTCAGTATACAAAACACATTTGGTGAATGGATGCAAGTCTTAGATGTCTGACACACTATGTATTCCATTAAAAATCAAAAGTCACTGAAAATACATAAAAGCGACTTGACATCTTTGTCATGTGCATGACTTAAACACCTTCGGAAAGAACCCATCCTCAGGACTATCGTATTTTGTATTTTAGATGTCTGACACTCATCACTGAAAATACATCAGCAACTTCAACTTTTCCACAAACTAACCACAAAGTATTAGTCTCAGTATACAAAACACATTTGGTGAATGGATGCAAGTCTTAGATGTCCGACACACGAATTCCACTGAAAATACATAAAAGCGACTTGAACTTTTTGTCTGTGGTATTCCATCTATATGATGTCGGTCTGTACAATAATCAATTCTTGACCAGACAATAAAGTGATCTTCAACTTTTCCACAATCTAACCACAAAGTATCAGTCTCAGTATACAAAACAAATTTGGTGCATGGATGCAGTCTTAGATGTCCGGCACACGCATTCAATTAAAAATCAAAAGGCACTGAAAATACATCAGCAACTTGACCTTTCAACAAGCTAACCTCAAAGTATCAGTCTTAGTATTCAATCAAATTTGGTACATGGATGCAGTCTTAGATGTCCGGCACACGCATTCCATTAAAAATCAAAAGTCACTGAAAATACATAAAGCGACTTGAACTTTTTGTCATGTGCATGACTTTTACATCCTCGGGAAGAATATCAGATTGTGTATGTGGAAGAATTCTTAGATGTCACAGCAACTTGACTTTTCCACAAGCTAACCACAAAGTATCAGTCTCAGTATACAAAACACATTTGGTGAATGGATGCAAGTCTTAGATGTCTGACACACTATGTATTCCATTAAAAATCAAAAGTCACTGAAAATACATAAAAGCGACTTGACATCTTTGTCATGTGCATGACTTAAACACCTTCGGAAAGAACCCATCCTCAGGACTATCGTATTTTGTATTTTAGATGTCTGACACTCATCACTGAAAATACATCAGCAACTTCAACTTTTCCACAAACTAACCACAAAGTATTAGTCTCAGTATACAAAACACATTTGGTGAATGGATGCAAGTCTTAGATGTCCGACACACGAATTCCACTGAAAATACATAAAAGCGACTTGAACTTTTTGTCTGTGGTATTCCATCTATATGATGTCGGTCTGTACAATAATCAATTCTTGACCAGACAATAAAGTGATCTTCAACTTTTCCACAATCTAACCACAAAGTATCAGTCTCAGTATACAAAACAAATTTGGTGCATGGATGCAGTCTTAGATGCCCGGCACACGCATTCAATTAAAAATCAAAAGGCACTGAAAATACATCAGCAACTTGACCTTTCAACAAGCTAACCTCAAAGTATCAGTCTTAGTATTCAATCAAATTTGGTACATGGATGCAGTCTTAGATGCCCGGCACACGCATTCCATTAAAAATCAAAAGGCACTGAAAATACATCAGCAACTTGACCTTTCCACAAACTAACCACAAAGTATGTCTCAGTATACAAAACACATTTGGTGAATGGATGCAAGTCTTAGATGTCCGACACACAATGAATTCCATTAAAAATCAAAAGGCACTGAAAATACATAAAAGCGACTTGACATCTTTGTCATGTACATGACTTTAACACCTTCGGAAAGAATCCATCCTCAGGACTATCGTATTTTGTATTTAGATGTCTGACACTCATCACTGAAAATACATCAGCAACTTCAACTTTTCCACAAACTAACCACAAAGTATTAGTCTCAGTATACAAAACACATTTGGTGAATGGATGCAAGTCTTAGATGTCCGACACACAATGAATTCCATTAAAAATCAAAAGTCACTGAAAATACATAAAAGCGACTTGAACTTTTTGTCTGTGGTATTCCATCTATATGATGTCGGTCTGTACAATAATCAATTCTTGACCAGACAATAAAGTGATTAATATCATGAGCATCGATCAGCGCAATTGGGATCGATGACATGCATCAACCAAGTAAGCGAGCCTGTCCACCCGATCCCGTTAGTCGCCTTTTACGACAAGCATAGTCACCTTTTAACGGCAAGCATGGGTCGCTGAAGACCTATTCTACCCCGGAAATTTCACGGGTGAACTTTTTGTCATGTGCATGACTTTTACCTCTTCGGAAAGAATCCATCCTCATATCCATCCTCATATTTTGTATTTGGATGAATTTCTTAGATGTCTGACACTAATCATTGAAAATACATCAGCATCTTCAACTTTTCCACAATCTAACCACAAAGTATCAGTCTCAGTATACAAAACAAATTTGGTGCATGGATGCAGTCTTAGATGCCCGGCACACGCATTCAATTAAAAATCAAAAGGCACTGAAAATACATCAGCAACTTGACCTTTCCACAAACTAACCACAAAGTATCAGTCTCAGTATACAAAACACATTTGGTGAATGGATGCAAGTCTTAGATGTCTGACACACAATGAATTCCATTAAAAATCAAAAGGCACTGAAAATACATAAAAGCGACTTGACATCTTTGTCATGTACATGACTTTAACACCTTCGGAAAGAACCCATCCTCAGGACTATCGTATTTTGTATTTTAGATGTCTGACACTCATCACTGAAAATACATCAGCAACTTCAACTTTTCCACAAACTAACCACAAAGTATTAGTCTCAGTATACAAAACACATTTGGTGAATGGATGCAAGTCTTAGATGTCCGACACACAATGAATTCCATTAAAAATCAAAAGTCACTGAAAATACATAAAAGCGACTTGAACTTTTTGTCTGTGGTATTCCATCTATATGATGTCGGTCTGTACAATAATCAATTCTTGACCAGACAATAAAGTGATCTTCAACTTTTCCACAATCTAACCACAAAGTATCAGTCTCAGTATACAAAACAAATTTGGTGCATGGATGCAGTCTTAGATGTCCGGCACACGCATTCAATTAAAAATCAAAAGGCACTGAAAATACATCAGCAACTTGACCTTTCAACAAGCTAACCTCAAAGTATCAGTCTTAGTATTCAATCAAATTTGGTACATGGATGCAGTCTTAGATGCCCGGCACACGCATTCCATTAAAAATCAAAAGTCACTGAAAATACATAAAGCGACTTGAACTTTTTGTCATGTGCATGACTTTTACATCCTCGGGAAGAATATCAGATTGTGTATGTGGAAGAATTCTTAGATGTCACAGCAACTTGACTTTTCCACAAGCTAACCACAAAGTATCAGTCTCAGTATACAAAACACATTTGGTGAATGGATGCAAGTCTTAGATGTCTGACACACTATGTATTCCATTAAAAATCAAAAGTCACTGAAAATACATAAAAGCGACTTGACATCTTTGTCATGTGCATGACTTAAACACCTTCGGAAAGAACCCATCCTCAGGACTATCGTATTTTGTATTTTAGATGTCTGACACTCATCACTGAAAATACATCAGCAACTTCAACTTTTCCACAAACTAACCACAAAGTATTAGTCTCAGTATACAAAACACATTTGGTGAATGGATGCAAGTCTTAGATGTCCGACACACGAATTCCACTGAAAATACATAAAAGCGACTTGAACTTTTTGTCTGTGGTATTCCATCTATATGATGTCGGTCTGTACAATAATCAATTCTTGACCAGACAATAAAGTGATCTTCAACTTTTCCACAATCTAACCACAAAGTATCAGTCTCAGTATACAAAACAAATTTGGTGCATGGATGCAGTCTTAGATGCCCGGCACACGCATTCAATTAAAAATCAAAAGGCACTGAAAATACATCAGCAACTTGACCTTTCAACAAGCTAACCTCAAAGTATCAGTCTTAGTATTCAATCAAATTTGGTACATGGATGCAGTCTTAGATGCCCGGCACACGCATTCCATTAAAAATCAAAAGGCACTGAAAATACATCAGCAACTTGACCTTTCCACAAACTAACCACAAAGTATGTCTCAGTATACAAAACACATTTGGTGAATGGATGCAAGTCTTAGATGTCCGACACACAATGAATTCCATTAAAAATCAAAAGGCACTGAAAATACATAAAAGCGACTTGACATCTTTGTCATGTACATGACTTTAACACCTTCGGAAAGAATCCATCCTCAGGACTATCGTATTTTGTATTTAGATGTCTGACACTCATCACTGAAAATACATCAGCAACTTCAACTTTTCCACAAACTAACCACAAAGTATTAGTCTCAGTATACAAAACACATTTGGTGAATGGATGCAAGTCTTAGATGTCCGACACACAATGAATTCCATTAAAAATCAAAAGTCACTGAAAATACATAAAAGCGACTTGAACTTTTTGTCTGTGGTATTCCATCTATATGATGTCGGTCTGTACAATAATCAATTCTTGACCAGACAATAAAGTGATTAATATCATGAGCATCGATCAGCGCAATTGGGATCGATGACATGCATCAACCAAGTAAGCGAGCCTGTCCACCCGATCCCGTTAGTCGCCTTTTACGACAAGCATAGTCACCTTTTAACGGCAAGCATGGGTCGCTGAAGACCTATTCTACCCCGGAAATTTCACGGGTGAACTTTTTGTCATGTGCTTGACTTTTACCTCTTCGGAAAGAATCCATCCTCATATCCATCCTCATATTTTGTATTTGGATGAATTTCTTAGATGTCTGACACTAATCATTGAAAATACATCAGCATCTTCAACTTTTCCACAATCTAACCACAAAGTATCAGTCTCAGTATACAAAACAAATTTGGTGCATGGATGCAGTCTTAGATGCCCGGCACACGCATTCAATTAAAAATCAAAAGGCACTGAAAATACATCAGCAACTTGACCTTTCCACAAACTAACCACAAAGTATCAGTCTCAGTATACAAAACACATTTGGTGAATGGATGCAAGTCTTAGATGTCCGACACACAATGAATTCCATTAAAAATCAAAAGGCACTGAAAATACATAAAAGCGACTTGACATCTTTGTCATGTACATGACTTTAACACCTTCGGAAAGAACCCATCCTCAGGACTATCGTATTTTGTATTTTAGATGTCTGACACTCATCACTGAAAATACATCAGCAACTTCAACTTTTCCACAAACTAACCACAAAGTATTAGTCTCAGTATACAAAACACATTTGGTGAATGGATGCAAGTCTTAGATGTCCGACACACAATGAATTCCATTAAAAATCAAAAGTCACTGAAAATACATAAAAGCGACTTGAACTTTTTGTCTGTGGTATTCCATCTATATGATGTCGGTCTGTACAATAATCAATTCTTGACCAGACAATAAAGTGATCTTCAACTTTTCCACAATCTAACCACAAAGTATCAGTCTCAGTATACAAAACAAATTTGGTGCATGGATGCAGTCTTAGATGTCCGGCACACGCATTCAATTAAAAATCAAAAGGCACTGAAAATACATCAGCAACTTGACCTTTCAACAAGCTAACCTCAAAGTATCAGTCTTAGTATTCAATCAAATTTGGTACATGGATGCAGTCTTAGATGCCCGGCACACGCATTCCATTAAAAATCAAAAGTCACTGAAAATACATAAAGCGACTTGAACTTTTTGTCATGTGCATGACTTTTACATCCTCGGGAAGAATATCAGATTGTGTATGTGGAAGAATTCTTAGATGTCACAGCAACTTGACCTTTCAACAAGCTAACCTCAAAGTATCAGTCTTAGTATTCAATCAAATTTGGTACATGGATGCAGTCTTAGATGCCCGGCACACGCATTCAATTAAAAATCAAAAGGCACTGAAAATACATCAGCAACTTGACCTTTCAACAAGCTAACCTCAAAGTATCAGTCTTAGTATTCAATCAAATTTGGTACATGGATGCAGTCTTAGATGCCCGGCACACGCATTCCATTAAAAATCAAAAGGCACTGAAAATACATCAGCAACTTGACCTTTCCACAAACTAACCACAAAGTATGTCTCAGTATACAAAACACATTTGGTGAATGGATGCAAGTCTTAGATGTCCGACACACAATGAATTCCATTAAAAATCAAAAGGCACTGAAAATACATAAAAGCGACTTGACATCTTTGTCATGTACATGACTTTAACACCTTCGGAAAGAATCCATCCTCAGGACTATCGTATTTTGTATTTAGATGTCTGACACTCATCACTGAAAATACATCAGCAACTTCAACTTTTCCACAAACTAACCACAAAGTATTAGTCTCAGTATACAAAACACATTTGGTGAATGGATGCAAGTCTTAGATGTCCGACACACAATGAATTCCATTAAAAATCAAAAGTCACTGAAAATACATAAAAGCGACTTGAACTTTTTGTCTGTGGTATTCCATCTATATGATGTCGGTCTGTACAATAATCAATTCTTGACCAGACAATAAAGTGATTAATATCATGAGCATCGATCAGCGCAATTGGGATCGATGACATGCATCAACCAAGTAAGCGAGCCTGTCCACCCGATCCCGTTAGTCGCCTTTTACGACAAGCATAGTCACCTTTTAACGGCAAGCATGGGTCGCTGAAGACCTATTCTACCCCGGAAATTTCACGGGTGAACTTTTTGTCATGTGCTTGACTTTTACCTCTTCGGAAAGAATCCATCCTCATATCCATCCTCATATTTTGTATTTGGATGAATTTCTTAGATGTCTGACACTAATCATTGAAAATACATCAGCATCTTCAACTTTTCCACAATCTAACCACAAAGTATCAGTCTCAGTATACAAAACAAATTTGGTGCATGGATGCAGTCTTAGATGCCCGGCACACGCATTCAATTAAAAATCAAAAGGCACTGAAAATACATCAGCAACTTGACCTTTCCACAAACTAACCACAAAGTATCAGTCTCAGTATACAAAACACATTTGGTGAATGGATGCAAGTCTTAGATGTCCGACACACAATGAATTCCATTAAAAATCAAAAGGCACTGAAAATACATAAAAGCGACTTGACATCTTTGTCATGTACATGACTTTAACACCTTCGGAAAGAACCCATCCTCAGGACTATCGTATTTTGTATTTTAGATGTCTGACACTCATCACTGAAAATACATCAGCAACTTCAACTTTTCCACAAACTAACCACAAAGTATTAGTCTCAGTATACAAAACACATTTGGTGAATGGATGCAAGTCTTAGATGTCCGACACACAATGAATTCCATTAAAAATCAAAAGTCACTGAAAATACATAAAAGCGACTTGAACTTTTTGTCTGTGGTATTCCATCTATATGATGTCGGTCTGTACAATAATCAATTCTTGACCAGACAATAAAGTGATCTTCAACTTTTCCACAATCTAACCACAAAGTATCAGTCTCAGTATACAAAACAAATTTGGTGCATGGATGCAGTCTTAGATGTCCGGCACACGCATTCAATTAAAAATCAAAAGGCACTGAAAATACATCAGCAACTTGACCTTTCAACAAGCTAACCTCAAAGTATCAGTCTTAGTATTCAATCAAATTTGGTACATGGATGCAGTCTTAGATGCCCGGCACACGCATTCCATTAAAAATCAAAAGTCACTGAAAATACATAAAGCGACTTGAACTTTTTGTCATGTGCATGACTTTTACATCCTCGGGAAGAATATCAGATTGTGTATGTGGAAGAATTCTTAGATGTCACAGCAACTTGACTTTTCCACAAGCTAACCACAAAGTATCAGTCTCAGTATACAAAACACATTTGGTGAATGGATGCAAGTCTTAGATGTCCGACACACAATGAATTCCATTAAAAATCAAAAGTCACTGAAAATACATAAAAGCGACTTGAACTTTTTGTCTGTGGTATTCCATCTATATGATGTCGGTCTGTACAATAATCAATTCTTGACCAGACAATAAAGTGATTAATATCATGAGCATCGATCAGCGCAATTGGGATCGATGACATGCATCAACCAAGTAAGCGAGCCTGTCCACCCGATCCCGTTAGTCGCCTTTTACGACAAGCATAGTCACCTTTTAACGGCAAGCATGGGTCGCTGAAGACCTATTCTACCCCGGAAATTTCACGGGTGAACTTTTTGTCATGTGCTTGACTTTTACCTCTTCGGAAAGAATCCATCCTCATATCCATCCTCATATTTTGTATTTGGATGAATTTCTTAGATGTCTGACACTAATCATTGAAAATACATCAGCATCTTCAACTTTTCCACAATCTAACCACAAAGTATCAGTCTCAGTATACAAAACAAATTTGGTGCATGGATGCAGTCTTAGATGCCCGGCACACGCATTCAATTAAAAATCAAAAGGCACTGAAAATACATCAGCAACTTGACCTTTCCACAAACTAACCACAAAGTATCAGTCTCAGTATACAAAACACATTTGGTGAATGGATGCAAGTCTTAGATGTCCGACACACAATGAATTCCATTAAAAATCAAAAGGCACTGAAAATACATAAAAGCGACTTGACATCTTTGTCATGTACATGACTTTAACACCTTCGGAAAGAACCCATCCTCAGGACTATCGTATTTTGTATTTTAGATGTCTGACACTCATCACTGAAAATACATCAGCAACTTCAACTTTTCCACAAACTAACCACAAAGTATTAGTCTCAGTATACAAAACACATTTGGTGAATGGATGCAAGTCTTAGATGTCCGACACACAATGAATTCCATTAAAAATCAAAAGTCACTGAAAATACATAAAAGCGACTTGAACTTTTTGTCTGTGGTATTCCATCTATATGATGTCGGTCTGTACAATAATCAATTCTTGACCAGACAATAAAGTGATCTTCAACTTTTCCACAATCTAACCACAAAGTATCAGTCTCAGTATACAAAACAAATTTGGTGCATGGATGCAGTCTTAGATGTCCGGCACACGCATTCAATTAAAAATCAAAAGGCACTGAAAATACATCAGCAACTTGACCTTTCAACAAGCTAACCTCAAAGTATCAGTCTTAGTATTCAATCAAATTTGGTACATGGATGCAGTCTTAGATGCCCGGCACACGCATTCCATTAAAAATCAAAAGTCACTGAAAATACATAAAGCGACTTGAACTTTTTGTCATGTGCATGACTTTTACATCCTCGGGAAGAATATCAGATTGTGTATGTGGAAGAATTCTTAGATGTCACAGCAACTTGACCTTTCAACAAGCTAACCTCAAAGTATCAGTCTTAGTATTCAATCAAATTTGGTACATGGATGCAGTCTTAGATGCCCGGCACACGCATTCAATTAAAAATCAAAAGGCACTGAAAATACATCAGCAACTTGACCTTTCAACAAGCTAACCTCAAAGTATCAGTCTTAGTATTCAATCAAATTTGGTACATGGATGCAGTCTTAGATGCCCGGCACACGCATTCCATTAAAAATCAAAAGGCACTGAAAATACATCAGCAACTTGACCTTTCCACAAACTAACCACAAAGTATGTCTCAGTATACAAAACACATTTGGTGAATGGATGCAAGTCTTAGATGTCCGACACACAATGAATTCCATTAAAAATCAAAAGGCACTGAAAATACATAAAAGCGACTTGACATCTTTGTCATGTACATGACTTTAACACCTTCGGAAAGAATCCATCCTCAGGACTATCGTATTTTGTATTTAGATGTCTGACACTCATCACTGAAAATACATCAGCAACTTCAACTTTTCCACAAACTAACCACAAAGTATTAGTCTCAGTATACAAAACACATTTGGTGAATGGATGCAAGTCTTAGATGTCCGACACACAATGAATTCCATTAAAAATCAAAAGTCACTGAAAATACATAAAAGCGACTTGAACTTTTTGTCTGTGGTATTCCATCTATATGATGTCGGTCTGTACAATAATCAATTCTTGACCAGACAATAAAGTGATTAATATCATGAGCATCGATCAGCGCAATTGGGATCGATGACATGCATCAACCAAGTAAGCGAGCCTGTCCACCCGATCCCGTTAGTCGCCTTTTACGACAAGCATAGTCACCTTTTAACGGCAAGCATGGGTCGCTGAAGACCTATTCTACCCCGGAAATTTCACGGGTGAACTTTTTGTCATGTGCTTGACTTTTACCTCTTCGGAAAGAATCCATCCTCATATCCATCCTCATATTTTGTATTTGGATGAATTTCTTAGATGTCTGACACTAATCATTGAAAATACATCAGCATCTTCAACTTTTCCACAATCTAACCACAAAGTATCAGTCTCAGTATACAAAACAAATTTGGTGCATGGATGCAGTCTTAGATGCCCGGCACACGCATTCAATTAAAAATCAAAAGGCACTGAAAATACATCAGCAACTTGACCTTTCCACAAACTAACCACAAAGTATCAGTCTCAGTATACAAAACACATTTGGTGAATGGATGCAAGTCTTAGATGTCCGACACACAATGAATTCCATTAAAAATCAAAAGGCACTGAAAATACATAAAAGCGACTTGACATCTTTGTCATGTACATGACTTTAACACCTTCGGAAAGAACCCATCCTCAGGACTATCGTATTTTGTATTTTAGATGTCTGACACTCATCACTGAAAATACATCAGCAACTTCAACTTTTCCACAAACTAACCACAAAGTATTAGTCTCAGTATACAAAACACATTTGGTGAATGGATGCAAGTCTTAGATGTCCGACACACAATGAATTCCATTAAAAATCAAAAGTCACTGAAAATACATAAAAGCGACTTGAACTTTTTGTCTGTGGTATTCCATCTATATGATGTCGGTCTGTACAATAATCAATTCTTGACCAGACAATAAAGTGATCTTCAACTTTTCCACAATCTAACCACAAAGTATCAGTCTCAGTATACAAAACAAATTTGGTGCATGGATGCAGTCTTAGATGTCCGGCACACGCATTCAATTAAAAATCAAAAGGCACTGAAAATACATCAGCAACTTGACCTTTCAACAAGCTAACCTCAAAGTATCAGTCTTAGTATTCAATCAAATTTGGTACATGGATGCAGTCTTAGATGCCCGGCACACGCATTCCATTAAAAATCAAAAGTCACTGAAAATACATAAAGCGACTTGAACTTTTTGTCATGTGCATGACTTTTACATCCTCGGGAAGAATATCAGATTGTGTATGTGGAAGAATTCTTAGATGTCACAGCAACTTGACCTTTCAACAAGCTAACCTCAAAGTATCAGTCTTAGTATTCAATCAAATTTGGTACATGGATGCAGTCTTAGATGCCCGGCACACGCATTCAATTAAAAATCAAAAGGCACTGAAAATACATCAGCAACTTGACCTTTCAACAAGCTAACCTCAAAGTATCAGTCTTAGTATTCAATCAAATTTGGTACATGGATGCAGTCTTAGATGCCCGGCACACGCATTCCATTAAAAATCAAAAGGCACTGAAAATACATCAGCAACTTGACCTTTCCACAAACTAACCACAAAGTATGTCTCAGTATACAAAACACATTTGGTGAATGGATGCAAGTCTTAGATGTCCGACACACAATGAATTCCATTAAAAATCAAAAGGCACTGAAAATACATAAAAGCGACTTGACATCTTTGTCATGTACATGACTTTAACACCTTCGGAAAGAATCCATCCTCAGGACTATCGTATTTTGTATTTAGATGTCTGACACTCATCACTGAAAATACATCAGCAACTTCAACTTTTCCACAAACTAACCACAAAGTATTAGTCTCAGTATACAAAACACATTTGGTGAATGGATGCAAGTCTTAGATGTCCGACACACAATGAATTCCATTAAAAATCAAAAGTCACTGAAAATACATAAAAGCGACTTGAACTTTTTGTCTGTGGTATTCCATCTATATGATGTCGGTCTGTACAATAATCAATTCTTGACCAGACAATAAAGTGATTAATATCATGAGCATCGATCAGCGCAATTGGGATCGATGACATGCATCAACCAAGTAAGCGAGCCTGTCCACCCGATCCCGTTAGTCGCCTTTTACGACAAGCATAGTCACCTTTTAACGGCAAGCATGGGTCGCTGAAGACCTATTCTACCCCGGAAATTTCACGGGTGAACTTTTTGTCATGTGCTTGACTTTTACCTCTTCGGAAAGAATCCATCCTCATATCCATCCTCATATTTTGTATTTGGATGAATTTCTTAGATGTCTGACACTAATCATTGAAAATACATCAGCATCTTCAACTTTTCCACAATCTAACCACAAAGTATCAGTCTCAGTATACAAAACAAATTTGGTGCATGGATGCAGTCTTAGATGCCCGGCACACGCATTCAATTAAAAATCAAAAGGCACTGAAAATACATCAGCAACTTGACCTTTCCACAAACTAACCACAAAGTATCAGTCTCAGTATACAAAACACATTTGGTGAATGGATGCAAGTCTTAGATGTCCGACACACAATGAATTCCATTAAAAATCAAAAGGCACTGAAAATACATAAAAGCGACTTGACATCTTTGTCATGTACATGACTTTAACACCTTCGGAAAGAACCCATCCTCAGGACTATCGTATTTTGTATTTTAGATGTCTGACACTCATCACTGAAAATACATCAGCAACTTCAACTTTTCCACAAACTAACCACAAAGTATTAGTCTCAGTATACAAAACACATTTGGTGAATGGATGCAAGTCTTAGATGTCCGACACACAATGAATTCCATTAAAAATCAAAAGTCACTGAAAATACATAAAAGCGACTTGAACTTTTTGTCTGTGGTATTCCATCTATATGATGTCGGTCTGTACAATAATCAATTCTTGACCAGACAATAAAGTGATCTTCAACTTTTCCACAATCTAACCACAAAGTATCAGTCTCAGTATACAAAACAAATTTGGTGCATGGATGCAGTCTTAGATGTCCGGCACACGCATTCAATTAAAAATCAAAAGGCACTGAAAATACATCAGCAACTTGACCTTTCAACAAGCTAACCTCAAAGTATCAGTCTTAGTATTCAATCAAATTTGGTACATGGATGCAGTCTTAGATGCCCGGCACACGCATTCCATTAAAAATCAAAAGTCACTGAAAATACATAAAGCGACTTGAACTTTTTGTCATGTGCATGACTTTTACATCCTCGGGAAGAATATCAGATTGTGTATGTGGAAGAATTCTTAGATGTCACAGCAACTTGACTTTTCCACAAGCTAACCACAAAGTATCAGTCTCAGTATACAAAACACATTTGGTGAATGGATGCAAGTCTTAGATGTCTGACACACTATGTATTCCATTAAAAATCAAAAGTCACTGAAAATACATAAAAGCGACTTGACATCTTTGTCATGTGCATGACTTAAACACCTTCGGAAAGAACCCATCCTCAGGACTATCGTATTTTGTATTTTAGATGTCTGACACTCATCACTGAAAATACATCAGCAACTTCAACTTTTCCACAAACTAACCACAAAGTATTAGTCTCAGTATACAAAACACATTTGGTGAATGGATGCAAGTCTTAGATGTCCGACACACGAATTCCACTGAAAATACATAAAAGCGACTTGAACTTTTTGTCTGTGGTATTCCATCTATATGATGTCGGTCTGTACAATAATCAATTCTTGACCAGACAATAAAGTGATCTTCAACTTTTCCACAATCTAACCACAAAGTATCAGTCTCAGTATACAAAACAAATTTGGTGCATGGATGCAGTCTTAGATGCCCGGCACACGCATTCAATTAAAAATCAAAAGGCACTGAAAATACATCAGCAACTTGACCTTTCAACAAGCTGACCTCAAAGTATCAGTCTTAGTATTCAATCAAATTTGGTACATGGATGCAGTCTTAGATGCCCGGCACACGCATTCCATTAAAAATCAAAAGGCACTGAAAATACATCAGCAACTTGACCTTTCCACAAACTAACCACAAAGTATGTCTCAGTATACAAAACACATTTGGTGAATGGATGCAAGTCTTAGATGTCCGACACACAATGAATTCCATTAAAAATCAAAAGGCACTGAAAATACATAAAAGCGACTTGACATCTTTGTCATGTACATGACTTTAACACCTTCGGAAAGAATCCATCCTCAGGACTATCGTATTTTGTATTTAGATGTCTGACACTCATCACTGAAAATACATCAGCAACTTCAACTTTTCCACAAACTAACCACAAAGTATTAGTCTCAGTATACAAAACACATTTGGTGAATGGATGCAAGTCTTAGATGTCCGACACACAATGAATTCCATTAAAAATCAAAAGTCACTGAAAATACATAAAAGCGACTTGAACTTTTTGTCTGTGGTATTCCATCTATATGATGTCGGTCTGTACAATAATCAATTCTTGACCAGACAATAAAGTGATTAATATCATGAGCATCGATCAGCGCAATTGGGATCGATGACATGCATCAACCAAGTAAGCGAGCCTGTCCACCCGATCCCGTTAGTCGCCTTTTACGACAAGCATAGTCACCTTTTAACGGCAAGCATGGGTCGCTGAAGACCTATTCTACCCCGGAAATTTCACGGGTGAACTTTTTGTCATGTGCATGACTTTTACCTCTTCGGAAAGAATCCATCCTCATATCCATCCTCATATTTTGTATTTGGATGAATTTCTTAGATGTCTGACACTCATCATTGAAAATACATCAGCATCTTCAACTTTTCC
Source organism: Haliotis rufescens (assembly GCF_023055435.1). Lineage (NCBI taxonomy): Eukaryota > Metazoa > Mollusca > Gastropoda > Lepetellida > Haliotidae > Haliotis > Haliotis rufescens. The sequence continues at coordinate 3,942,759 of NW_025964383.1, forward strand.
ACAATCTAACCACAAAGTATCAGTCTCAGTATACAAAACAAATTTGGTGCATGGATGCAGTCTTAGATGCCCGGCACACGCATTCAATTAAAAATCAAAAGGCACTGAAAATACATCAGCAACTTGACCTTTCCACAAACTAACCACAAAGTATGTCTCAGTATACAAAACACATTTGGTGAATGGATGCAAGTCTTAGATGTCCGACACACAATGAATTCCATTAAAAATCAAAAGTCACTGAAAATACATAAAAGCGACTTGACATCTTTGTCATGTGCATGACTTAAACACCTTCGGAAAGAACCCATCCTCAGGACTATCGTATTTTGTATTTAGATGTCTGACACTCATCACTGAAAATACATCAGCAACTTCAACTTTTCCACAAACTAACCACAAAGTATTAGTCTCAGTATACAAAACACATTTGGTGAATGGATGCAAGTCTTAGATGTCCGACACACAATGAATTCCATTAAAAATCAAAAGTCACTGAAAATACATAAAAGCGACTTGAACTTTTTGTCTGTGGTATTCCATCTATATGATGTCGGTCTGTACAATAATCAATTCTTGACCAGACAATAAAGTGATCTTCAACTTTTCCACAATCTAACCACAAAGTATCAGTCTCAGTATACAAAACAAATTTGGTGCATGGATGCAGTCTTAGATGCCCGGCACACGCATTCAATTAAAAATCAAAAGGCACTGAAAATACATCAGCAACTTGACCTTTCAACAAGCTAACCTCAAAGTATCAGTCTTAGTATTCAATCAAATTTGGTACATGGATGCAGTCTTAGATGCCCGGCACACGCATTCCATTAAAAATCAAAAGTCACTGAAAATACATAAAGCGACTTGAACTTTTTGTCATGTGCATGACTTTTACATCCTCGGGAAGAATATCAGATTGTGTATGTGGAAGAATTCTTAGATGTCACAGCAACTTGACTTTTCCACAAGCTAACCACAAAGTATCAGTCTCAGTATACAAAACACATTTGGTGAATGGATGCAAGTCTTAGATGTCTGACACACTATGTATTCCATTAAAAATCAAAAGTCACTGAAAATACATAAAAGCGACTTGACATCTTTGTCATGTGCATGACTTAAACACCTTCTGAAAGAACCCATCCTCAGGACTATCGTATTTTGTATTTTAGATGTCTGACACTCATCACTGAAAATACATCAGCAACTTCAACTTTTCCACAAACTAACCACAAAGTATTAGTCTCAGTATACAAAACACATTTGGTGAATGGATGCAAGTCTTAGATGTCCGACACACAATGAATTCCATTAAAAATCAAAAGTCACTGAAAATACATAAAAGCGACTTGAACTTTTTGTCTGTGGTATTCCATCTATATGATGTCGGTCTGTACAATAATCAATTCTTGACCAGACAATAAAGTGATTAATATCATGAGCATCGATCAGCGCAATTGGGATCGATGACATGCATCAACCAAGTAAGCGAGCCTGTCCACCCGATCCCGTTAGTCGCCTTTTACGACAAGCATAGTCACCTTTTAACGGCAAGCATGGGTCGCTGAAGACCTATTCTACCCCGGAAATTTCACGGGTGAACTTTTTGTCATGTGCATGACTTTTACCTCTTCGGAAAGAATCCATCCTCATATCCATCCTCATATTTTGTATTTGGATGAATTTCTTAGATGTCTGACACTAATCATTGAAAATACATCAGCATCTTCAACTTTTCCACAATCTAACCACAAAGTATCAGTCTCAGTATACAAAACAAATTTGGTGCATGGATGCAGTCTTAGATGCCCGGCACACGCATTCAATTAAAAATCAAAAGGCACTGAAAATACATCAGCAACTTGACCTTTCCACAAACTAACCACAAAGTATCAGTCTCAGTATACAAAACACATTTGGTGAATGGATGCAAGTCTTAGATGTCCGACACACAATGAATTCCATTAAAAATCAAAAGGCACTGAAAATACATAAAAGCGACTTGACATCTTTGTCATGTACATGACTTTAACACCTTCGGAAAGAACCCATCCTCAGGACTATCGTATTTTGTATTTTAGATGTCTGACACTCATCACTGAAAATACATCAGCAACTTCAACTTTTCCACAAACTAACCACAAAGTATTAGTCTCAGTATACAAAACACATTTGGTGAATGGATGCAAGTCTTAGATGTCCGACACACAATGAATTCCATTAAAAATCAAAAGTCACTGAAAATACATAAAAGCGACTTGAACTTTTTGTCTGTGGTATTCCATCTATATGATGTCGGTCTGTACAATAATCAATTCTTGACCAGACAATAAAGTGATCTTCAACTTTTCCACAATCTAACCACAAAGTATCAGTCTCAGTATACAAAACAAATTTGGTGCATGGATGCAGTCTTAGATGTCCGGCACACGCATTCAATTAAAAATCAAAAGGCACTGAAAATACATCAGCAACTTGACCTTTCAACAAGCTAACCTCAAAGTATCAGTCTTAGTATTCAATCAAATTTGGTACATGGATGCAGTCTTAGATGCCCGGCACACGCATTCCATTAAAAATCAAAAGTCACTGAAAATACATAAAGCGACTTGAACTTTTTGTCATGTGCATGACTTTTACATCCTCGGGAAGAATATCAGATTGTGTATGTGGAAGAATTCTTAGATGTCACAGCAACTTGACTTTTCCACAAGCTAACCACAAAGTATCAGTCTCAGTATACAAAACACATTTGGTGAATGGATGCAAGTCTTAGATGTCTGACACACTATGTATTCCATTAAAAATCAAAAGTCACTGAAAATACATAAAAGCGACTTGACATCTTTGTCATGTGCATGACTTAAACACCTTCGGAAAGAACCCATCCTCAGGACTATCGTATTTTGTATTTTAGATGTCTGACACTCATCACTGAAAATACATCAGCAACTTCAACTTTTCCACAAACTAACCACAAAGTATTAGTCTCAGTATACAAAACACATTTGGTGAATGGATGCAAGTCTTAGATGTCCGACACACGAATTCCACTGAAAATACATAAAAGCGACTTGAACTTTTTGTCTGTGGTATTCCATCTATATGATGTCGGTCTGTACAATAATCAATTCTTGACCAGACAATAAAGTGATCTTCAACTTTTCCACAATCTAACCACAAAGTATCAGTCTCAGTATACAAAACAAATTTGGTGCATGGATGCAGTCTTAGATGCCCGGCACACGCATTCAATTAAAAATCAAAAGGCACTGAAAATACATCAGCAACTTGACCTTTCAACAAGCTAACCTCAAAGTATCAGTCTTAGTATTCAATCAAATTTGGTACATGGATGCAGTCTTAGATGCCCGGCACACGCATTCCATTAAAAATCAAAAGGCACTGAAAATACATCAGCAACTTGACCTTTCCACAAACTAACCACAAAGTATGTCTCAGTATACAAAACACATTTGGTGAATGGATGCAAGTCTTAGATGTCCGACACACAATGAATTCCATTAAAAATCAAAAGGCACTGAAAATACATAAAAGCGACTTGACATCTTTGTCATGTACATGACTTTAACACCTTCGGAAAGAATCCATCCTCAGGACTATCGTATTTTGTATTTAGATGTCTGACACTCATCACTGAAAATACATCAGCAACTTCAACTTTTCCACAAACTAACCACAAAGTATTAGTCTCAGTATACAAAACACATTTGGTGAATGGATGCAAGTCTTAGATGTCCGACACACAATGAATTCCATTAAAAATCAAAAGTCACTGAAAATACATAAAAGCGACTTGAACTTTTTGTCTGTGGTATTCCATCTATATGATGTCGGTCTGTACAATAATCAATTCTTGACCAGACAATAAAGTGATTAATATCATGAGCATCGATCAGCGCAATTGGGATCGATGACATGCATCAACCAAGTAAGCGAGCCTGTCCACCCGATCCCGTTAGTCGCCTTTTACGACAAGCATAGTCACCTTTTAACGGCAAGCATGGGTCGCTGAAGACCTATTCTACCCCGGAAATTTCACGGGTGAACTTTTTGTCATGTGCATGACTTTTACCTCTTCGGAAAGAATCCATCCTCATATCCATCCTCATATTTTGTATTTGGATGAATTTCTTAGATGTCTGACACTAATCATTGAAAATACATCAGCATCTTCAACTTTTCCACAATCTAACCACAAAGTATCAGTCTCAGTATACAAAACAAATTTGGTGCATGGATGCAGTCTTAGATGCCCGGCACACGCATTCAATTAAAAATCAAAAGGCACTGAAAATACATCAGCAACTTGACCTTTCCACAAACTAACCACAAAGTATCAGTCTCAGTATACAAAACACATTTGGTGAATGGATGCAAGTCTTAGATGTCTGACACACAATGAATTCCATTAAAAATCAAAAGGCACTGAAAATACATAAAAGCGACTTGACATCTTTGTCATGTACATGACTTTAACACCTTCGGAAAGAACCCATCCTCAGGACTATCGTATTTTGTATTTTAGATGTCTGACACTCATCACTGAAAATACATCAGCAACTTCAACTTTTCCACAAACTAACCACAAAGTATTAGTCTCAGTATACAAAACACATTTGGTGAATGGATGCAAGTCTTAGATGTCCGACACACGAATTCCACTGAAAATACATAAAAGCGACTTGAACTTTTTGTCTGTGGTATTCCATCTATATGATGTCGGTCTGTACAATAATCAATTCTTGACCAGACAATAAAGTGATCTTCAACTTTTCCACAATCTAACCACAAAGTATCAGTCTCAGTATACAAAACAAATTTGGTGCATGGATGCAGTCTTAGATGCCCGGCACACGCATTCAATTAAAAATCAAAAGGCACTGAAAATACATCAGCAACTTGACCTTTCAACAAGCTAACCTCAAAGTATCAGTCTTAGTATTCAATCAAATTTGGTACATGGATGCAGTCTTAGATGCCCGGCACACGCATTCCATTAAAAATCAAAAGGCACTGAAAATACATCAGCAACTTGACCTTTCCACAAACTAACCACAAAGTATGTCTCAGTATACAAAACACATTTGGTGAATGGATGCAAGTCTTAGATGTCCGACACACAATGAATTCCATTAAAAATCAAAAGGCACTGAAAATACATAAAAGCGACTTGACATCTTTGTCATGTACATGACTTTAACACCTTCGGAAAGAATCCATCCTCAGGACTATCGTATTTTGTATTTAGATGTCTGACACTCATCACTGAAAATACATCAGCAACTTCAACTTTTCCACAAACTAACCACAAAGTATTAGTCTCAGTATACAAAACACATTTGGTGAATGGATGCAAGTCTTAGATGTCCGACACACAATGAATTCCATTAAAAATCAAAAGTCACTGAAAATACATAAAAGCGACTTGAACTTTTTGTCTGTGGTATTCCATCTATATGATGTCGGTCTGTACAATAATCAATTCTTGACCAGACAATAAAGTGATTAATATCATGAGCATCGATCAGCGCAATTGGGATCGATGACATGCATCAACCAAGTAAGCGAGCCTGTCCACCCGATCCCGTTAGTCGCCTTTTACGACAAGCATAGTCACCTTTTAACGGCAAGCATGGGTCGCTGAAGACCTATTCTACCCCGGAAATTTCACGGGTGAACTTTTTGTCATGTGCTTGACTTTTACCTCTTCGGAAAGAATCCATCCTCATATCCATCCTCATATTTTGTATTTGGATGAATTTCTTAGATGTCTGACACTAATCATTGAAAATACATCAGCATCTTCAACTTTTCCACAATCTAACCACAAAGTATCAGTCTCAGTATACAAAACAAATTTGGTGCATGGATGCAGTCTTAGATGCCCGGCACACGCATTCCATTAAAAATCAAAAGGCACTGAAAATACATCAGCAACTTGACCTTTCCACAAACTAACCACAAAGTATCAGTCTCAGTATACAAAACACATTTGGTGAATGGATGCAAGTCTTAGATGTCCGACACACAATGAATTCCATTAAAAATCAAAAGGCACTGAAAATACATAAAAGCTACTTGACATCTTTGTCATGTACATGACTTTAACACCTTCGGAAAGAACCCATCCTCAGGACTATCGTATTTTGTATTTTAGATGTCTGACACTCATCACTGAAAATACATCAGCAACTTCAACTTTTCCACAAACTAACCACAAAGTATTAGTCTCAGTATACAAAACACATTTGGTGAATGGATGCAAGTCTTAGATGTCCGACACACAATGAATTCCATTAAAAATCAAAAGTCACTGAAAATACATAAAAGCGACTTGAACTTTTTGTCTGTGGTATTCCATCTATATGATGTCGGTCTGTACAATAATCAATTCTTGACCAGACAATAAAGTGATCTTCAACTTTTCCACAATCTAACCACAAAGTATCAGTCTCAGTATACAAAACAAATTTGGTGCATGGATGCAGTCTTAGATGTCTGGCACACGCATTCAATTAAAAATCAAAAGGCACTGAAAATACATCAGCAACTTGACCTTTCAACAAGCTAACCTCAAAGTATCAGTCTTAGTATTCAATCAAATTTGGTACATGGATGCAGTCTTAGATGCCCGGCACACGCATTCCATTAAAAATCAAAAGTCACTGAAAATACATAAAGCGACTTGAACTTTTTGTCATGTGCATGACTTTTACATCCTCGGGAAGAATATCAGATTGTGTATGTGGAAGAATTCTTAGATGTCACAGCAACTTGACTTTTCCACAAGCTAACCACAAAGTATCAGTCTCAGTATACAAAACACATTTGGTGAATGGATGCAAGTCTTAGATGTCTGACACACTATGTATTCCATTAAAAATCAAAAGTCACTGAAAATACATAAAAGCGACTTGACATCTTTGTCATGTGCATGACTTAAACACCTTCGGAAAGAACCCATCCTCAGGACTATCGTATTTTGTATTTTAGATGTCTGACACTCATCACTGAAAATACATCAGCAACTTCAACTTTTCCACAAACTAACCACAAAGTATTAGTCTCAGTATACAAAACACATTTGGTGAATGGATGCAAGTCTTAGATGTCCGACACACGAATTCCACTGAAAATACATAAAAGCGACTTGAACTTTTTGTCTGTGGTATTCCATCTATATGATGTCGGTCTGTACAATAATCAATTCTTGACCAGACAATAAAGTGATCTTCAACTTTTCCACAATCTAACCACAAAGTATCAGTCTCAGTATACAAAACAAATTTGGTGCATGGATGCAGTCTTAGATGCCCGGCACACGCATTCAATTAAAAATCAAAAGGCACTGAAAATACATCAGCAACTTGACCTTTCAACAAGCTAACCTCAAAGTATCAGTCTTAGTATTCAATCAAATTTGGTACATGGATGCAGTCTTAGATGCCCGGCACACGCATTCCATTAAAAATCAAAAGGCACTGAAAATACATCAGCAACTTGACCTTTCCACAAACTAACCACAAAGTATGTCTCAGTATACAAAACACATTTGGTGAATGGATGCAAGTCTTAGATGTCCGACACACAATGAATTCCATTAAAAATCAAAAGGCACTGAAAATACATAAAAGCGACTTGACATCTTTGTCATGTACATGACTTTAACACCTTCGGAAAGAATCCATCCTCAGGACTATCGTATTTTGTATTTAGATGTCTGACACTCATCACTGAAAATACATCAGCAACTTCAACTTTTCCACAAACTAACCACAAAGTATTAGTCTCAGTATACAAAACACATTTGGTGAATGGATGCAAGTCTTAGATGTCCGACACACAATGAATTCCATTAAAAATCAAAAGTCACTGAAAATACATAAAAGCGACTTGAACTTTTTGTCTGTGGTATTCCATCTATATGATGTCGGTCTGTACAATAATCAATTCTTGACCAGACAATAAAGTGATTAATATCATGAGCATCGATCAGCGCAATTGGGATCGATGACATGCATCAACCAAGTAAGCGAGCCTGTCCACCCGATCCCGTTAGTCGCCTTTTACGACAAGCATAGTCACCTTTTAACGGCAAGCATGGGTCGCTGAAGACCTATTCTACCCCGGAAATTTCACGGGTGAACTTTTTGTCATGTGCTTGACTTTTACCTCTTCGGAAAGAATCCATCCTCATATCCATCCTCATATTTTGTATTTGGATGAATTTCTTAGATGTCTGACACTAATCATTGAAAATACATCAGCATCTTCAACTTTTCCACAATCTAACCACAAAGTATCAGTCTCAGTATACAAAACAAATTTGGTGCATGGATGCAGTCTTAGATGCCCGGCACACGCATTCAATTAAAAATCAAAAGGCACTGAAAATACATCAGCAACTTGACCTTTCCACAAACTAACCACAAAGTATCAGTCTCAGTATACAAAACACATTTGGTGAATGGATGCAAGTCTTAGATGTCCGACACACAATGAATTCCATTAAAAATCAAAAGGCACTGAAAATACATAAAAGCGACTTGACATCTTTGTCATGTACATAACTTTAACACCTTCGGAAAGAACCCATCCTCAGGACTATCGTATTTTGTATTTTAGATGTCTGACACTCATCACTGAAAATACATCAGCAACTTCAACTTTTCCACAAACTAACCACAAAGTATTAGTCTCAGTATACAAAACACATTTGGTGAATGGATGCAAGTCTTAGATGTCCGACACACAATGAATTCCATTAAAAATCAAAAGTCACTGAAAATACATAAAAGCGACTTGAACTTTTTGTCTGTGGTATTCCATCTATATGATGTCGGTCTGTACAATAATCAATTCTTGACCAGACAATAAAGTGATCTTCAACTTTTCCACAATCTAACCACAAAGTATCAGTCTCAGTATACAAAACAAATTTGGTGCATGGATGCAGTCTTAGATGTCCGGCACACGCATTCAATTAAAAATCAAAAGGCACTGAAAATACATCAGCAACTTGACCTTTCAACAAGCTAACCTCAAAGTATCAGTCTTAGTATTCAATCAAATTTGGTACATGGATGCAGTCTTAGATGCCCGGCACACGCATTCCATTAAAAATCAAAAGTCACTGAAAATACATAAAGCGACTTGAACTTTTTGTCATGTGCATGACTTTTACATCCTCGGGAAGAATATCAGATTGTGTATGTGGAAGAATTCTTAGATGTCACAGCAACTTGACCTTTCAACAAGCTAACCTCAAAGTATCAGTCTTAGTATTCAATCAAATTTGGTACATGGATGCAGTCTTAGATGCCCGGCACACGCATTCAATTAAAAATCAAAAGGCACTGAAAATACATCAGCAACTTGACCTTTCAACAAGCTAACCTCAAAGTATCAGTCTTATTATTCAATCAAATTTGGTACATGGATGCAGTCTTAGATGCCCGGCACACGCATTCCATTAAAAATCAAAAGGCACTGAAAATACATCAGCAACTTGACCTTTCCACAAACTAACCACAAAGTATGTCTCAGTATACAAAACACATTTGGTGAATGGATGCAAGTCTTAGATGTCCGACACACAATGAATTCCATTAAAAATCAAAAGGCACTGAAAATACATAAAAGCGACTTGACATCTTTGTCATGTACATGACTTTAACACCTTCGGAAAGAATCCATCCTCAGGACTATCGTATTTTGTATTTAGATGTCTGACACTCATCACTGAAAATACATCAGCAACTTCAACTTTTCCACAAACTAACCACAAAGTATTAGTCTCAGTATACAAAACACATTTGGTGAATGGATGCAAGTCTTAGATGTCCGACACACAATGAATTCCATTAAAAATCAAAAGTCACTGAAAATACATAAAAGCGACTTGAACTTTTTGTCTGTGGTATTCCATCTATATGATGTCGGTCTGTACAATAATCAATTCTTGACCAGACAATAAAGTGATTAATATCATGAGCATCGATCAGCGCAATTGGGATCGATGACATGCATCAACCAAGTAAGCGAGCCTGTCCACCCGATCCCGTTAGTCGCCTTTTACGACAAGCATAGTCACCTTTTAACGGCAAGCATGGGTCGCTGAAGACCTATTCTACCCCGTAAATTTCACGGGTGAACTTTTTGTCATGTGCTTGACTTTTACCTCTTCGGAAAGAATCCATCCTCATATCCATCCTCATATTTTGTATTTGGATGAATTTCTTAGATGTCTGACACTAATCATTGAAAATACATCAGCATCTTCAACTTTTCCACAATCTAACCACAAAGTATCAGTCTCAGTATACAAAACAAATTTGGTGCATGGATGCAGTCTTAGATGCCCGGCACACGCATTCAATTAAAAATCAAAAGGCACTGAAAATACATCAGCAACTTGACCTTTCCACAAACTAACCACAAAGTATCAGTCTCAGTATACAAAACACATTTGGTGAATGGATGCAAGTCTTAGATGTCCGACACACAATGAATTCCATTAAAAATCAAAAGGCACTGAAAATACATAAAAGCGACTTGACATCTTTGTCATGTACATGACTTTAACACCATCGGAAAGAACCCATCCTCAGGACTATCGTATTTTGTATTTTAGATGTCTGACACTCATCACTGAAAATACATCAGCAACTTCAACTTTTCCACAAACTAACCACAAAGTATTAGTCTCAGTATACAAAACACATTTGGTGAATGGATGCAAGTCTTAGATGTCCGACACACAATGAATTCCATTAAAAATCAAAAGTCACTGAAAATACATAAAAGCGACTTGAACTTTTTGTCTGTGGTATTCCATCTATATGATGTCGGTCTGTACAATAATCAATTCTTGACCAGACAATAAAGTGATCTTCAACTTTTCCACAATCTAACCACAAAGTATCAGTCTCAGTATACAAAACAAATTTGGTGCATGGATGCAGTCTTAGATGTCCGGCACACGCATTCAATTAAAAATCAAAAGGCACTGAAAATACATCAGCAACTTGACCTTTCAACAAGCTAACCTCAAAGTATCAGTCTTAGTATTCAATCAAATTTGGTACATGGATGCAGTCTTAGATGCCCGGCACACGCATTCCATTAAAAATCAAAAGTCACTGAAAATACATAAAGCGACTTGAACTTTTTGTCATGTGCATGACTTTTACATCCTCGGGAAGAATATCAGATTGTGTATGTGGAAGAATTCTTAGATGTCACAGCAACTTGACTTTTCCACAAGCTAACCACAAAGTATCAGTCTCAGTATACAAAACACATTTGGTGAATGGATGCAAGTCTTAGATGTCTGACACACTATGTATTCCATTAAAAATCAAAAGTCACTGAAAATACATAAAAGCGACTTGACATCTTTGTCATGTGCATGACTTAAACACCTTCGGAAAGAACCCATCCTCAGGACTATCGTATTTTGTATTTTAGATGTCTGACACTCATCACTGAAAATACATCAGCAACTTCAACTTTTCCACAAACTAACCACAAAGTATTAGTCTCAGTATACAAAACACATTTGGTGAATGGATGCAAGTCTTAGATGTCCGACACACGAATTCCACTGAAAATACATAAAAGCGACTTGAACTTTTTGTCTGTGGTATTCCATCTATATGATGTCGGTCTGTACAATAATCAATTCTTGACCAGACAATAAAGTGATCTTCAACTTTTCCACAATCTAACCACAAAGTATCAGTCTCAGTATACAAAACAAATTTGGTGCATGGATGCAGTCTTAGATGCCCGGCACACGCATTCAATTAAAAATCAAAAGGCACTGAAAATACATCAGCAACTTGACCTTTCAACAAGCTGACCTCAAAGTATCAGTCTTAGTATTCAATCAAATTTGGTACATGGATGCAGTCTTAGATGCCCGGCACACGCATTCCATTAAAAATCAAAAGGCACTGAAAATACATCAGCAACTTGACCTTTCCACAAACTAACCACAAAGTATGTCTCAGTATACAAAACACATTTGGTGAATGGATGCAAGTCTTAGATGTCCGACACACAATGAATTCCATTAAAAATCAAAAGGCACTGAAAATACATAAAAGCGACTTGACATCTTTGTCATGTACATGACTTTAACACCTTCGGAAAGAATCCATCCTCAGGACTATCGTATTTTGTATTTAGATGTCTGACACTCATCACTGAAAATACATCAGCAACTTCAACTTTTCCACAAACTAACCACAAAGTATTAGTCTCAGTATACAAAACACATTTGGTGAATGGATGCAAGTCTTAGATGTCCGACACACAATGAATTCCATTAAAAATCAAAAGTCACTGAAAATACATAAAGGCGACTTGAACTTTTTGTCTGTGGTATTCCATCTATATGATGTCGGTCTGTACAATAATCAATTCTTGACCAGACAATAAAGTGATTAATATCATGAGCATCGATCAGCGCAATTGGGATCGATGACATGCATCAACCAAGTAAGCGAGCCTGTCCACCCGATCCCGTTAGTCGCCTTTTACGACAAGCATAGTCACCTTTTAACGGCAAGCATGGGTCGCTGAAGACCTATTCTACCCCGGAAATTTCACGGGTGAACTTTTTGTCATGTGCTTGACTTTTACCTCTTCGGAAAGAATCCATCCTCATATCCATCCTCATATTTTGTATTTGGATGAATTTCTTAGATGTCTGACACTAATCATTGAAAATACATCAGCATCTTCAACTTTTCCACAATCTAACCACAAAGTATCAGTCTCAGTATACAAAACAAATTTGGTGCATGGATGCAGTCTTAGATGCCCGGCACACGCATTCAATTAAAAATCAAAAGGCACTGAAAATACATCAGCAACTTGACCTTTCCACAAACTAACCACAAAGTATCAGTCTCAGTATACAAAACACATTTGGTGAATGGATGCAAGTCTTAGATGTCCGACACACAATGAATTCCATTAAAAATCAAAAGGCACTGAAAATACATAAAAGCGACTTGACATCTTTGTCATGTACATGACTTTAACACCTTCGGAAAGAACCCATCCTCAGGACTATCGTATTTTGTATTTTAGATGTCTGACACTCATCACTGAAAATACATCAGCAACTTCAACTTTTCCACAAACTAACCACAAAGTATTAGTCTCAGTATACAAAACACATTTGGTGAATGGATGCAAGTCTTAGATGTCCGACACACAATGAATTCCATTAAAAATCAAAAGTCACTGAAAATACATAAAAGCGACTTGAACTTTTTGTCTGTGGTATTCCATCTATATGATGTCGGTCTGTACAATAATCAATTCTTGACCAGACAATAAAGTGATCTTCAACTTTTCCACAATCTAACCACAAAGTATCAGTCTCAGTATACAAAACAAATTTGGTGCATGGATGCAGTCTTAGATGTCCGGCACACGCATTCAATTAAAAATCAAAAGGCACTGAAAATACATCAGCAACTTGACCTTTCAACAAGCTAACCTCAAAGTATCAGTCTTAGTATTCAATCAAATTTGGTACATGGATGCAGTCTTAGATGCCCGGCACACGCATTCCATTAAAAATCAAAAGTCACTGAAAATACATAAAGCGACTTGAACTTTTTGTCATGTGCATGACTTTTACATCCTCGGGAAGAATATCAGATTGTGTATGTGGAAGAATTCTTAGATGTCACAGCAACTTGACTTTTCCACAAGCTAACCACAAAGTATCAGTCTCAGTATACAAAACACATTTGGTGAATGGATGCAAGTCTTAGATGTCTGACACACTATGTATTCCATTAAAAATCAAAAGGCACTGAAAATACATAAAAGCGACTTGACATCTTTGTCATGTGCATGACTTAAACACCTTCGGAAAGAACCCATCCTCAGGACTATCGTATTTTGTATTTTAGATGTCTGACACTCATCACTGAAAATACATCAGCAACTTCAACTTTTCCACAAACTAACCACAAAGTATTAGTCTCAGTATACAAAACACATTTGGTGAATGGATGCAAGTCTTAGATGTCCGACACACGAATTCCACTGAAAATACATAAAAGCGACTTGAACTTTTTGTCTGTGGTATTCCATCTATATGATGTCGGTCTGTACAATAATCAATTCTTGACCAGACAATAAAGTGATCTTCAACTTTTCCACAATCTAACCACAAAGTATCAGTCTCAGTATACAAAACAAATTTGGTGCATGGATGCAGTCTTAGATGCCCGGCACACGCATTCAATTAAAAATCAAAAGGCACTGAAAATACATCAGCAACTTGACCTTTCAACAAGCTAACCTCAAAGTATCAGTCTTAGTATTCAATCAAATTTGGTACATGGATGCAGTCTTAGATGCCCGGCACACGCATTCCATTAAAAATCAAAAGGCACTGAAAATACATCAGCAACTTGACCTTTCCACAAACTAACCACAAAGTATGTCTCAGTATACAAAACACATTTGGTGAATGGATGCAAGTCTTAGATGTCCGACACACAATGAATTCCATTAAAAATCAAAAGGCACTGAAAATACATAAAAGCGACTTGACATCTTTGTCATGTACATGACTTTAACACCTTCGGAAAGAATCCATCCTCAGGACTATCGTATTTTGTATTTAGATGTCTGACACTCATCACTGAAAATACATCAGCAACTTCAACTTTTCCACAAACTAACCACAAAGTATTAGTCTCAGTATACAAAACACATTTGGTGAATGGATGCAAGTCTTAGATGTCCGACACACAATGAATTCCATTAAAAATCAAAAGTCACTGAAAATACATAAAAGCGACTTGAACTTTTTGTCTGTGGTATTCCATCTATATGATGTCGGTCTGTACAATAATCAATTCTTGACCAGACAATAAAGTGATTAATATCATGAGCATCGATCAGCGCAATTGGGATCGATGACATGCATCAACCAAGTAAGCGAGCCTGTCCACCCGATCCCGTTAGTCGCCTTTTACGACAAGCATAGTCACCTTTTAACGGCAAGCATGGGTCGCTGAAGACCTATTCTACCCCGGAAATTTCACGGGTGAACTTTTTGTCATGTGCTTGACTTTTACCTCTTCGGAAAGAATCCATCCTCATATCCATCCTCATATTTTGTATTTGGATGAATTTCTTAGATGTCTGACACTAATCATTGAAAATACATCAGCATCTTCAACTTTTCCACAATCTAACCACAAAGTATCAGTCTCAGTATACAAAACAAATTTGGTGCATGGATGCAGTCTTAGATGCCCGGCACACGCATTCAATTAAAAATCAAAAGGCACTGAAAATACATCAGCAACTTGACCTTTCCACAAACTAACCACAAAGTATCAGTCTCAGTATACAAAACACATTTGGTGAATGGATGCAAGTCTTAGATGTCCGACACACAATGAATTCCATTAAAAATCAAAAGGCACTGAAAATACATAAAAGCGACTTGACATCTTTGTCATGTACATGACTTTAACACCTTCGGAAAGAACCCATCCTCAGGACTATCGTATTTTGTATTTTAGATGTCTGACACTCATCACTGAAAATACATCAGCAACTTCAACTTTTCCACAAACTAACCACAAAGTATTAGTCTCAGTATACAAAACACATTTGGTGAATGGATGCAAGTCTTAGATGTCCGACACACAATGAATTCCATTAAAAATCAAAAGTCACTGAAAATACATAAAAGCGACTTGAACTTTTTGTCTGTGGTATTCCATCTATATGATGTCGGTCTGTACAATAATCAATTCTTGACCAGACAATAAAGTGATCTTCAACTTTTCCACAATCTAACCACAAAGTATCAGTCTCAGTATACAAAACAAATTTGGTGCATGGATGCAGTCTTAGATGTCCGGCACACGCATTCAATTAAAAATCAAAAGGCACTGAAAATACATCAGCAACTTGACCTTTCAACAAGCTAACCTCAAAGTATCAGTCTTAGTATTCAATCAAATTTGGTACATGGATGCAGTCTTAGATGCCCGGCACACGCATTCCATTAAAAATCAAAAGTCACTGAAAATACATAAAGCGACTTGAACTTTTTGTCATGTGCATGACTTTTACATCCTCGGGAAGAATATCAGATTGTGTATGTGGAAGAATTCTTAGATGTCACAGCAACTTGACTTTTCCACAAGCTAACCACAAAGTATCAGTCTCAGTATACAAAACACATTTGGTGAATGGATGCAAGTCTTAGATGTCTGACACACTATGTATTCCATTAAAAATCAAAAGTCACTGAAAATACATAAAAGCGACTTGACATCTTTGTCATGTGCATGACTTAAACACCTTCGGAAAGAACCCATCCTCAGGACTATCGTATTTTGTATTTTAGATGTCTGACACTCATCACTGAAAATACATCAGCAACTTCAACTTTTCCACAAACTAACCACAAAGTATTAGTCTCAGTATACAAAACACATTTGGTGAATGGATGCAAGTCTTAGATGTCCGACACACGAATTCCACTGAAAATACATAAAAGCGACTTGAACTTTTTGTCTGTGGTATTCCATCTATATGATGTCGGTCTGTACAATAATCAATTCTTGACCAGACAATAAAGTGATCTTCAACTTTTCCACAATCTAACCACAAAGTATCAGTCTCAGTATACAAAACAAATTTGGTGCATGGATGCAGTCTTAGATGTCCGGCACACGCATTCAATTAAAAATCAAAAGGCACTGAAAATACATCAGCAACTTGACCTTTCAACAAGCTAACCTCAAAGTATCAGTCTTAGTATTCAATCAAATTTGGTACATGGCTGCAGTCTTAGATGCCCGGCACACGCATTCCATTAAAAATCAAAAGTCACTGAAAATACATAAAGCGACTTGAACTTTTTGTCATGTGCATGACTTTTACATCCTCGGGAAGAATATCAGATTGTGTATGTGGAAGAATTCTTAGATGTCACAGCAACTTGACCTTTCAACAAGCTAACCTCAAAGTATCAGTCTTAGTATTCAATCAAATTTGGTACATGGATGCAGTCTTAGATGCCCGGCACACGCATTCAATTAAAAATCAAAAGGCACTGAAAATACATCAGCAACTTGACCTTTCAACAAGCTAACCTCAAAGTATCAGTCTTAGTATTCAATCAAATTTGGTACATGGATGCAGTCTTAGATGCCCGGCACACGCATTCCATTAAAAATCAAAAGGCACTGAAAATACATCAGCAACTTGACCTTTCCACAAACTAACCACAAAGTATGTCTCAGTATACAAAACACATTTGGTGAATGGATGCAAGTCTTAGATGTCCGACACACAATGAATTCCATTAAAAATCAAAAGGCACTGAAAATACATAAAAGCGACTTGACATCTTTGTCATGTACATGACTTTAACACCTTCGGAAAGAATCCATCCTCAGGACTATCGTATTTTGTATTTAGATGTCTGACACTCATCACTGAAAATACATCAGCAACTTCAACTTTTCCACAAACTAACCACAAAGTATTAGTCTCAGTATACAAAACACATTTGGTGAATGGATGCAAGTCTTAGATGTCCGACACACAATGAATTCCATTAAAAATCAAAAGTCACTGAAAATACATAAAAGCGACTTGAACTTTTTGTCTGTGGTATTCCATCTATATGATGTCGGTCTGTACAATAATCAATTCTTGACCAGACAATAAAGTGATTAATATCATGAGCATCGATCAGCGCAATTGGGATCGATGACATGCATCAACCAAGTAAGCGAGCCTGTCCACCCGATCCCGTTAGTCGCCTTTTACGACAAGCATAGTCACCTTTTAACGGCAAGCATGGGTCGCTGAAGACCTATTCTACCCCGGAAATTTCACGGGTGAACTTTTTGTCATGTGCTTGACTTTTACCTCTTCGGAAAGAATCCATCCTCATATCCATCCTCATATTTTGTATTTGGATGAATTTCTTAGATGTCTGACACTAATCATTGAAAATACATCAGCATCTTCAACTTTTCCACAATCTAACCACAAAGTATCAGTCTCAGTATACAAAACAAATTTGGTGCATGGATGCAGTCTTAGATGCCCGGCACACGCATTCAATTAAAAATCAAAAGGCACTGAAAATACATCAGCAACTTGACCTTTCCACAAACTAACCACAAAGTATCAGTCTCAGTATACAAAACACATTTGGTGAATGGATGCAAGTCTTAGATGTCCGACACACAATGAATTCCATTAAAAATCAAAAGGCACTGAAAATACATAAAAGCGACTTGACATCTTTGTCATGTACATGACTTTAACACCTTCGGAAAGAACCCATCCTCAGGACTATCGTATTTTGTATTTTAGATGTCTGACACTCATCACTGAAAATACATCAGCAACTTCAACTTTTCCACAAACTAACCACAAAGTATTAGTCTCAGTATACAAAACACATTTGGTGAATGGATGCAAGTCTTAGATGTCCGACACACAATGAATTCCATTAAAAATCAAAAGTCACTGAAAATACATAAAAGCGACTTGAACTTTTTGTCTGTGGTATTCCATCTATATGATGTCGGTCTGTACAATAATCAATTCTTGACCAGACAATAAAGTGATCTTCAACTTTTCCACAATCTAACCACAAAGTATCAGTCTCAGTATACAAAACAAATTTGGTGCATGGATGCAGTCTTAGATGTCCGGCACACGCATTCAATTAAAAATCAAAAGGCACTGAAAATACATCAGCAACTTGACCTTTCAACAAGCTAACCTCAAAGTATCAGTCTTAGTATTCAATCAAATTTGGTACATGGATGCAGTCTTAGATGCCCGGCACACGCATTCCATTAAAAATCAAAAGTCACTGAAAATACATAAAGCGACTTGAACTTTTTGTCATGTGCATGACTTTTACATCCTCGGGAAGAATATCAGATTGTGTATGTGGAAGAATTCTTAGATGTCACAGCAACTTGACTTTTCCACAAGCTAACCACAAAGTATCAGTCTCAGTATACAAAACACATTTGGTGAATGGATGCAAGTCTTAGATGTCTGACACACTATGTATTCCATTAAAAATCAAAAGTCACTGAAAATACATAAAAGCGACTTGACATCTTTGTCATGTGCATGACTTAAACACCTTCGGAAAGAACCCATCCTCAGGACTATCGTATTTTGTATTTTAGATGTCTGACACTCATCACTGAAAATACATCAGCAACTTCAACTTTTCCACAAACTAACCACAAAGTATTAGTCTCAGTATACAAAACACATTTGGTGAATGGATGCAAGTCTTAGATGTCCGACACACGAATTCCACTGAAAATACATAAAAGCGACTTGAACTTTTTGTCTGTGGTATTCCATCTATATGATGTCGGTCTGTACAATAATCAATTCTTGACCAGACAATAAAGTGATCTTCAACTTTTCCACAATCTAACCACAAAGTATCAGTCTCAGTATACAAAACAAATTTGGTGCATGGATGCAGTCTTAGATGTCCGGCACACGCATTCAATTAAAAATCAAAAGGCACTGAAAATACATCAGCAACTTGACCTTTCAACAAGCTAACCTCAAAGTATCAGTCTTAGTATTCAATCAAATTTGGTACATGGATGCAGTCTTAGATGCCCGGCACACGCATTCCATTAAAAATCAAAAGTCACTGAAAATACATAAAGCGACTTGAACTTTTTGTCATGTGCATGACTTTTACATCCTCGGGAAGAATATCAGATTGTGTATGTGGAAGAATTCTTAGATGTCACAGCAACTTGACTTTTCCACAAGCTAACCTCAAAGTATCAGTCTTAGTATTCAATCAAATTTGGTACATGGATGCAGTCTTAGATGCCCGGCACACGCATTCCATTAAAAATCAAAAGTCACTGAAAATACATAAAGCGACTTGAACTTTTTGTCATGTGCATGACTTTTACATCCTCGGGAAGAATATCAGATTGTGTATGTGGAAGAATTCTTAGATGTCACAGCAACTTGACTTTTCCACAAGCTAACCACAAAGTATCAGTCTCAGTATACAAAACACATTTGGTGAATGGATGCAAGTCTTAGATGTCTGACACACTATGTATTCCATTAAAAATCAAAAGTCACTGAAAATACATAAAAGCGACTTGACATCTTTGTCATGTGCATGACTTAAACACCTTCGGAAAGAACCCATCCTCAGGACTATCGTATTTTGTATTTTAGATGTCTGACACTCATCACTGAAAATACATCAGCAACTTCAACTTTTCCACAAACTAACCACAAAGTATTAGTCTCAGTATACAAAACACATTTGGTGAATGGATGCAAGTCTTAGATGTCCGACACACGAATTCCACTGAAAATACATAAAAGCGACTTGAACTTTTTGTCTGTGGTATTCCATCTATATGATGTCGGTCTGTACAATAATCAATTCTTGACCAGACAATAAAGTGATCTTCAACTTTTCCACAATCTAACCACAAAGTATCAGTCTCAGTATACAAAACAAATTTGGTGCATGGATGCAGTCTTAGATGTCCGGCACACGCATTCAATTAAAAATCAAAAGGCACTGAAAATACATCAGCAACTTGACCTTTCAACAAGCTAACCTCAAAGTATCAGTCTTAGTATTCAATCAAATTTGGTACATGGATGCAGTCTTAGATGCCCGGCACACGCATTCCATTAAAAATCAAAAGGCACTGAAAATACATAAAGCGACTTGAACTTTTTGTCATGTGCATGACTTTTACATCCTCGGGAAGAATATCAGATTGTGTATGTGGAAGAATTCTTAGATGTCACAGCAACTTGACTTTTCCACAAGCTAACCTCAAAGTATCAGTCTTAGTATTCAATCAAATTTGGTACATGGATGCAGTCTTAGATGCCCGGCACACGCATTCAATTAAAAATCAAAAGGCACTGAAAATACATCAGCAACTTGACCTTTCAACAAGCTAACCTCAAAGTATCAGTCTTAGTATTCAATCAAATTTGGTACATGGATGCAGTCTTAGATGCCCGGCACACGCATTCCATTAAAAATCAAAAGGCACTGAAAATACATCAGCAACTTGACCTTTCCACAAACTAACCACAAAGTATGTCTCAGTATACAAAACACATTTGGTGAATGGATGCAAGTCTTAGATGTCCGACACACAATGAATTCCATTAAAAATCAAAAGGCACTGAAAATACATAAAAGCGACTTGACATCTTTGTCATGTACATGACTTTAACACCTTCGGAAAGAATCCATCCTCAGGACTATCGTATTTTGTATTTAGATGTCTGACACTCATCACTGAAAATACATCAGCAACTTCAACTTTTCCACAAACTAACCACAAAGTATTAGTCTCAGTATACAAAACACATTTGGTGAATGGATGCAAGTCTTAGATGTCCGACACACAATGAATTCCATTAAAAATCAAAAGTCACTGAAAATACATAAAAGCGACTTGAACTTTTTGTCTGTGGTATTCCATCTATATGATGTCGGTCTGTACAATAATCAATTCTTGACCAGACAATAAAGTGATTAATATCATGAGCATCGATCAGCGCAATTGGGATCGATGACATGCATCAACCAAGTAAGCGAGCCTGTCCACCCGATCCCGTTAGTCGCCTTTTACGACAAGCATAGTCACCTTTTAACGGCAAGCATGGGTCGCTGAAGACCTATTCTACCCCGGAAATTTCACGGGTGAACTTTTTGTCATGTGCTTGACTTTTACCTCTTCGGAAAGAATCCATCCTCATATCCATCCTCATATTTTGTATTTGGATGAATTTCTTAGATGTCTGACACTAATCATTGAAAATACATCAGCATCTTCAACTTTTCCACAATCTAACCACAAAGTATCAGTCTCAGTATACAAAACAAATTTGGTGCATGGATGCAGTCTTAGATGCCCGGCACACGCATTCAATTAAAAATCAAAAGGCACTGAAAATACATCAGCAACTTGACCTTTCCACAAACTAACCACAAAGTATCAGTCTCAGTATACAAAACACATTTGGTGAATGGATGCAAGTCTTAGATGTCCGACACACAATGAATTCCATTAAAAATCAAAAGGCACTGAAAATACATAAAAGCGACTTGACATCTTTGTCATGTACATGACTTTAACACCTTCGGAAAGAACCCATCCTCAGGACTATCGTATTTTGTATTTTAGATGTCTGACACTCATCACTGAAAATACATCAGCAACTTCAACTTTTCCACAAACTAACCACAAAGTATTAGTCTCAGTATACAAAACACATTTGGTGAATGGATGCAAGTCTTAGATGTCCGACACACAATGAATTCCATTAAAAATCAAAAGTCACTGAAAATACATAAAAGCGACTTGAACTTTTTGTCTGTGGTATTCCATCTATATGATGTCGGTCTGTACAATAATCAATTCTTGACCAGACAATAAAGTGATCTTCAACTTTTCCACAATCTAACCACAAAGTATCAGTCTCAGTATACAAAACAAATTTGGTGCATGGATGCAGTCTTAGATGTCCGGCACACGCATTCAATTAAAAATCAAAAGGCACTGAAAATACATCAGCAACTTGACCTTTCAACAAGCTAACCTCAAAGTATCAGTCTTAGTATTCAATCAAATTTGGTACATGGATGCAGTCTTAGATGCCCGGCACACGCATTCCATTAAAAATCAAAAGTCACTGAAAATACATAAAGCGACTTGAACTTTTTGTCATGTGCATGACTTTTACATCCTCGGGAAGAATATCAGATTGTGTATGTGGAAGAATTCTTAGATGTCACAGCAACTTGACTTTTCCACAAGCTAACCACAAAGTATCAGTCTCAGTATACAAAACACATTTGGTGAATGGATGCAAGTCTTAGATGTCTGACACACTATGTATTCCATTAAAAATCAAAAGTCACTGAAAATACATAAAAGCGACTTGACATCTTTGTCATGTGCATGACTTAAACACCTTCGGAAAGAACCCATCCTCAGGACTATCGTATTTTGTATTTTAGATGTCTGACACTCATCACTGAAAATACATCAGCAACTTCAACTTTTCCACAAACTAACCACAAAGTATTAGTCTCAGTATACAAAACACATTTGGTGAATGGATGCAAGTCTTAGATGTCCGACACACGAATTCCACTGAAAATACATAAAAGCGACTTGAACTTTTTGTCTGTGGTATTCCATCTATATGATGTCGGTCTGTACAATAATCAATTCTTGACCAGACAATAAAGTGATCTTCAACTTTTCCACAATCTAACCACAAAGTATCAGTCTCAGTATACAAAACAAATTTGGTGCATGGATGCAGTCTTAGATGTCCGGCACACGCATTCAATTAAAAATCAAAAGGCACTGAAAATACATCAGCAACTTGACCTTTCAACAAGCTAACCTCAAAGTATCAGTCTTAGTATTCAATCAAATTTGGTACATGGATGCAGTCTTAGATGCCCGGCACACGCATTCCATTAAAAATCAAAAGGCACTGAAAATACATCAGCAACTTGACCTTTCCACAAACTAACCACAAAGTATGTCTCAGTATACAAAACACATTTGGTGAATGGATGCAAGTCTTAGATGTCCGACACACAATGAATTCCATTAAAAATCAAAAGGCACTGAAAATACATAAAAGCGACTTGACATCTTTGTCATGTACATGACTTTAACACCTTCGGAAAGAATCCATCCTCAGGACTATCGTATTTTGTATTTAGATGTCTGACACTCATCACTGAAAATACATCAGCAACTTCAACTTTTCCACAAACTAACCACAAAGTATTAGTCTCAGTATACAAAACACATTTGGTGAATGGATGCAAGTCTTAGATGTCCGACACACAATGAATTCCATTAAAAATCAAAAGTCACTGAAAATACATAAAAGCGACTTGAACTTTTTGTCTGTGGTATTCCATCTATATGATGTCGGTCTGTACAATAATCAATTCTTGACCAGACAATAAAGTGATTAATATCATGAGCATCGATCAGCGCAATTGGGATCGATGACATGCATCAACCAAGTAAGCGAGCCTGTCCACCCGATCCCGTTAGTCGCCTTTTACGACAAGCATAGTCACCTTTTAACGGCAAGCATGGGTCGCTGAAGACCTATTCTACCCCGGAAATTTCACGGGTGAACTTTTTGTCATGTGCATGACTTTTACCTCTTCGGAAAGAATCCATCCTCATATCCATCCTCATATTTTGTATTTGGATGAATTTCTTAGATGTCTGACACTCATCATTGAAAATACATCAGCATCTTCAACTTTTCCACAATCTAACCACAAAGTATCAGTCTCAGTATACAAAACAAATTTGGTGCATGGATGCAGTCTTAGATGCCCGGCACACGCATTCCATTAAAAATCAAAAGGCACTGAAAATACATCAGCAACTTGACCTTTCCACAAACTAACCACAAAGTATGTCTCAGTATACAAAACACATTTGGTGAATGGATGCAAGTCTTAGATGTCCGACACACAATGAATTCCATTAAAAATCAAAAGGCACTGAAAATACATAAAAGCGACTTGACATCTTTGTCATGTGCATGACTTAAACACCTTCGGAAAGAACCCATCCTCAGGACTATCGTATTTTGTATTTAGATGTCTGACACTCATCACTGAAAATACATCAGCAACTTCAACTTTTCCACAAACTAACCACAAAGTATTAGTCTCAGTATACAAAACACATTTGGTGAATGGATGCAAGTCTTAGATGTCCGACACACAATGAATTCCATTAAAAATCAAAAGTCACTGAAAATACATAAAAGCGACTTGAACTTTTTGTCTGTGGTATTCCATCTATATGATGTCGGTCTGTACAATAATCAATTCTTGACCAGACAATAAAGTGATCTTCAACTTTTCCACAATCTAACCACAAAGTATCAGTCTCAGTATACAAAACAAATTTGGTGCATGGATGCAGTCTTAGATGCCCGGCACACGCATTCAATTAAAAATCAAAAGGCACTGAAAATACATCAGCAACTTGACCTTTCAACAAGCTAACCTCAAAGTATCAGTCTTAGTATTCAATCAAATTTGGTACATGGATGCAGTCTTAGATGCCCGGCACACGCATTCCATTAAAAATCAAAAGTCACTGAAAATACATAAAGCGACTTGAACTTTTTGTCATGTGCATGACTTTTACATCCTCGGGAAGAATATCAGATTGTGTATGTGGAAGAATTCTTAGATGTCACAGCAACTTGACTTTTCCACAAGCTAACCACAAAGTATCAGTCTCAGTATACAAAACACATTTGGTGAATGGATGCAAGTCTTAGATGTCTGACACACTATGTATTCCATTAAAAATCAAAAGTCACTGAAAATACATAAAAGCGACTTGACATCTTTGTCATGTGCATGACTTAAACACCTTCGGAAAGAACCCATCCTCAGGACTATCGTATTTTGTATTTTAGATGTCTGACACTCATCACTGAAAATACATCAGCAACTTCAACTTTTCCACAAACTAACCACAAAGTATTAGTCTCAGTATACAAAACACATTTGGTGAATGGATGCAAGTCTTAGATGTCCGACACACAATGAATTCCATTAAAAATCAAAAGTCACTGAAAATACATAAAAGCGACTTGAACTTTTTGTCTGTGGTATTCCATCTATATGATGTCGGTCTGTACAATAATCAATTCTTGACCAGACAATAAAGTGATTAATATCATGAGCATCGATCAGCGCAATTGGGATCGATGACATGCATCAACCAAGTAAGCGAGCCTGTCCACCCGATCCCGTTAGTCGCCTTTTACGACAAGCATAGTCACCTTTTAACGGCAAGCATGGGTCGCTGAAGACCTATTCTACCCCGGAAATTTCACGGGTGAACTTTTTGTCATGTGCATGACTTTTACCTCTTCGGAAAGAATCCATCCTCATATCCATCCTCATATTTTGTATTTGGATGAATTTCTTAGATGTCTGACACTAATCATTGAAAATACATCAGCATCTTCAACTTTTCCACAATCTAACCACAAAGTATCAGTCTCAGTATACAAAACAAATTTGGTGCATGGATGCAGTCTTAGATGCCCGGCACACGCATTCAATTAAAAATCAAAAGGCACTGAAAATACATCAGCAACTTGACCTTTCCACAAACTAACCACAAAGTATCAGTCTCAGTATACAAAACACATTTGGTGAATGGATGCAAGTCTTAGATGTCCGACACACAATGAATTCCATTAAAAATCAAAAGGCACTGAAAATACATAAAAGCGACTTGACATCTTTGTCATGTACATGACTTTAACACCTTCGGAAAGAATCCATCCTCAGGACTATCGTATTTTGTATTTTAGATGTCTGACACTCATCACTGAAAATACATCAGCAACTTCAACTTTTCCACAAACTAACCACAAAGTATTAGTCTCAGTATACAAAACACATTTGGTGAATGGATGCAAGTCTTAGATGTCCGACACACAATGAATTCCATTAAAAATCAAAAGTCACTGAAAATACATAAAAGCGACTTGAACTTTTTGTCTGTGGTATTCCATCTATATGATGTCGGTCTGTACAATAATCAATTCTTGACCAGACAATAAAGTGATCTTCAACTTTTCCACAATCTAACCACAAAGTATCAGTCTCAGTATACAAAACAAATTTGGTGCATGGATGCAGTCTTAGATGTCCGGCACACGCATTCAATTAAAAATCAAAAGGCACTGAAAATACATCAGCAACTTGACCTTTCAACAAGCTAACCTCAAAGTATCAGTCTTAGTATTCAATCAAATTTGGTACATGGATGCAGTCTTAGATGCCCGGCACACGCATTCCATTAAAAATCAAAAGTCACTGAAAATACATAAAGCGACTTGAACTTTTTGTCATGTGCATGACTTTTACATCCTCGGGAAGAATATCAGATTGTGTATGTGGAAGAATTCTTAGATGTCACAGCAACTTGACTTTTCCACAAGCTAACCACAAAGTATCAGTCTCAGTATACAAAACACATTTGGTGAATGGATGCAAGTCTTAGATGTCTGACACACTATGTATTCCATTAAAAATCAAAAGTCACTGAAAATACATAAAAGCGACTTGACATCTTTGTCATGTGCATGACTTAAACACCTTCGGAAAGAACCCATCCTCAGGACTATCGTATTTTGTATTTTAGATGTCTGACACTCATCACTGAAAATACATCAGCAACTTCAACTTTTCCACAAACTAACCACAAAGTATTAGTCTCAGTATACAAAACACATTTGGTGAATGGATGCAAGTCTTAGATGTCCGACACACGAATTCCACTGAAAATACATAAAAGCGACTTGAACTTTTTGTCTGTGGTATTCCATCTATATGATGTCGGTCTGTACAATAATCAATTCTTGACCAGACAATAAAGTGATCTTCAACTTTTCCACAATCTAACCACAAAGTATCAGTCTCAGTATACAAAACAAATTTGGTGCATGGATGCAGTCTTAGATGCCCGGCACACGCATTCAATTAAAAATCAAAAGGCACTGAAAATACATCAGCAACTTGACCTTTCAACAAGCTAACCTCAAAGTATCAGTCTTAGTATTCAATCAAATTTGGTACATGGATGCAGTCTTAGATGCCCGGCACACGCATTCCATTAAAAATCAAAAGGCACTGAAAATACATCAGCAACTTGACCTTTCCACAAACTAACCACAAAGTATGTCTCAGTATACAAAACACATTTGGTGAATGGATGCAAGTCTTAGATGTCCGACACACAATGAATTCCATTAAAAATCAAAAGGCACTGAAAATACATAAAAGCGACTTGACATCTTTGTCATGTACATGACTTTAACACCTTCGGAAAGAATCCATCCTCAGGACTATCGTATTTTGTATTTAGATGTCTGACACTCATCACTGAAAATACATCAGCAACTTCAACTTTTCCACAAACTAACCACAAAGTATTAGTCTCAGTATACAAAACACATTTGGTGAATGGATGCAAGTCTTAGATGTCCGACACACAATGAATTCCATTAAAAATCAAAAGTCACTGAAAATACATAAAAGCGACTTGAACTTTTTGTCTGTGGTATTCCATCTATATGATGTCGGTCTGTACAATAATCAATTCTTGACCAGACAATAAAGTGATTAATATCATGAGCATCGATCAGCGCAATTGGGATCGATGACATGCATCAACCAAGTAAGCGAGCCTGTCCACCCGATCCCGTTAGTCGCCTTTTACGACAAGCATAGTCACCTTTTAACGGCAAGCATGGGTCGCTGAAGACCTATTCTACCCCGGAAATTTCACGGGTGAACTTTTTGTCATGTGCATGACTTTTACCTCTTCGGAAAGAATCCATCCTCATATCCATCCTCATATTTTGTATTTGGATGAATTTCTTAGATGTCTGACACTCATCATTGAAAATACATCAGCATCTTCAACTTTTCCACAATCTAACCACAAAGTATCAGTCTCAGTATACAAAACAAATTTGGTGCATGGATGCAGTCTTAGATGCCCGGCACACGCATTCAATTAAAAATCAAAAGGCACTGAAAATACATCAGCAACTTGACCTTTCCACAAACTAACCACAAAGTATGTCTCAGTATACAAAACACATTTGGTGAATGGATGCAAGTCTTAGATGTCCGACACACAATGAATTCCATTAAAAATCAAAAGGCACTGAAAATACATAAAAGCGACTTGACATCTTTGTCATGTGCATGACTTAAACACCTTCGGAAAGAACCCATCCTCAGGACTATCGTATTTTGTATTTTAGATGTCTGACACTCATCACTGAAAATACATCAGCAACTTCAACTTTTCCACAAACTAACCACAAAGTATTAGTCTCAGTATACAAAACACATTTGGTGAATGGATGCAAGTCTTAGATGTCCGACACACAATGAATTCCATTAAAAATCAAAAGTCACTGAAAATACATAAAAGCGACTTGAACTTTTTGTCTGTGGTATTCCATCTATATGATGTCGGTCTGTACAATAATCAATTCTTGACCAGACAATAAAGTGATCTTCAACTTTTCCACAATCTAACCACAAAGTATCAGTCTCAGTATACAAAACAAATTTGGTGCATGGATGCAGTCTTAGATGCCCGGCACACGCATTCAATTAAAAATCAAAAGGCACTGAAAATACATCAGCAACTTGACCTTTCAACAAGCTAACCTCAAAGTATCAGTCTTAGTATTCAATCAAATTTGGTACATGGATGCAGTCTTAGATGCCCGGCACACGCATTCCATTAAAAATCAAAAGTCACTGAAAATACATAAAGCGACTTGAACTTTTTGTCATGTGCATGACTTTTACATCCTCGGGAAGAATATCAGATTGTGTATGTGGAAGAATTCTTAGATGTCACAGCAACTTGACTTTTCCACAAGCTAACCACAAAGTATCAGTCTCAGTATACAAAACACATTTGGTGAATGGATGCAAGTCTTAGATGTCTGACACACTATGTATTCCATTAAAAATCAAAAGTCACTGAAAATACATAAAAGCGACTTGACATCTTTGTCATGTGCATGACTTAAACACCTTCGGAAAGAACCCATCCTCAGGACTATCGTATTTTGTATTTTAGATGTCTGACACTCATCACTGAAAATACATCAGCATCTTCAACTTTTCCACAATCTAACCACAAAGTATCAGTCTCAGTATACAAAACAAATTTGGTGCATGGATGCAGTCTTAGATGCCCGGCACACGCATTCAATTAAAAATCAAAAGGCACTGAAAATACATCAGCAAACTGACCTTTCCACAAACTAACCACAAAGTATCAGTCTCAGTATACAAAACACATTTGGTGAATGGATGCAAGTCTTAGATGTCCGACACACAATGAATTCCATTAAAAATCAAAAGGCACTGAAAATACATAAAAGCGACTTGACATCTTTGTCATGTACATGACTTTAACACCTTCGGAAAGAACCCATCCTCAGGACTATCGTATTTTGTATTTTAGATGTCTGACACTCATCACTGAAAATACATCAGCAACTTCAACTTTTCCACAAACTAACCACAAAGTATTAGTCTCAGTATACAAAACACATTTGGTGAATGGATGCAAGTCTTAGATGTCCGACACACAATGAATTCCATTAAAAATCAAAAGTCACTGAAAATACATAAAAGCGACTTGAACTTTTTGTCTGTGGTATTCCATCTATATGATGTCGGTCTGTACAATAATCAATTCTTGACCAGACAATAAAGTGATCTTCAACTTTTCCACAATCTAACCACAAAGTATCAGTCTCAGTATACAAAACAAATTTGGTGCATGGATGCAGTCTTAGATGCCCGGCACACGCATTCAATTAAAAATCAAAAGGCACTGAAAATACATCAGCAACTTGACCTTTCAACAAGCTAACCTCAAAGTATCAGTCTTAGTATTCAATCAAATTTGGTACATGGATGCAGTCTTAGATGTCCGGCACACGCATTCCATTAAAAATCAAAAGTCACTGAAAATACATAAAGCGACTTGAACTTTTTGTCATGTGCATGACTTTTACATCCTCGGGAAGAATATCAGATTGTGTATGTGGAAGAATTCTTAGATGTCACAGCAACTTGACTTTTCCACAAGCTAACCACAAAGTATCAGTCTCAGTATACAAAACACATTTGGTGAATGGATGCAAGTCTTAGATGTCTGACACACTATGTATTCCATTAAAAATCAAAAGTCACTGAAAATACATAAAAGCGACTTGACATCTTTGTCATGTGCATGACTTAAACACCTTCGGAAAGAACCCATCCTCAGGACTATCGTATTTTGTATTTTAGATGTCTGACACTCATCACTGAAAATACATCAGCAACTTCAACTTTTCCACAAACTAACCACAAAGTATTAGTCTCAGTATACAAAACACATTTGTTGAATGGATGCAAGTCTTAGATGTCCGACACACGAATTCCACTGAAAATACATAAAAGCGACTTGAACTTTTTGTCTGTGGTATTCCATCTATATGATGTCGGTCTGTACAATAATCAATTCTTGACCAGACAATAAAGTGATCTTCAACTTTTCCACAATCTAACCACAAAGTATCAGTCTCAGTATACAAAACAAATTTGGTGCATGGATGCAGTCTTAGATGTCCGGCACACGCATTCAATTAAAAATCAAAAGGCACTGAAAATACATCAGCAACTTGACCTTTCAACAAGCTAACCTCAAAGTATCAGTCTTAGTATTCAATCAAATTTGGTACATGGATGCAGTCTTAGATGTCCGGCACACGCATTCCATTAAAAATCAAAAGTCACTGAAAATACATAAAGCGACTTGAACTTTTTGTCATGTGCATGACTTTTACATCCTCGGGAAGAATATCAGATTGTGTATGTGGAAGAATTCTTAGATGTCACAGCAACTTGACTTTTCCACAAGCTAACCACAAAGTATCAGTCTCAGTATACAAAACACATTTGGTGAATGGATGCAAGTCTTAGATGTCTGACACACTATGTATTCCATTAAAAATCAAAAGTCACTGAAAATACATAAAAGCGACTTGACATCTTTGTCATGTGCATGACTTAAACACCTTCGGAAAGAACCCATCCTCAGGACTATCGTATTTTGTATTTTAGATGTCTGACACTCATCACTGAAAATACATCAGCAACTTCAACTTTTCCACAAACTAACCACAAAGTATTAGTCTCAGTATACAAAACACATTTGTTGAATGGATGCAAGTCTTAGATGTCCGACACACGAATTCCACTGAAAATACATAAAAGCGACTTGAACTTTTTGTCTGTGGTATTCCATCTATATGATGTCGGTCTGTACAATAATCAATTCTTGACCAGACAATAAAGTGATCTTCAACTTTTCCACAATCTAACCACAAAGTATCAGTCTCAGTATACAAAACAAATTTGGTGCATGGATGCAGTCTTAGATGCCCGGCACACGCATTCAATTAAAAATCAAAAGGCACTGAAAATACATCAGCAACTTGACCTTTCAACAAGCTAACCTCAAAGTATCAGTCTTAGTATTCAATCAAATTTGGTACATGGATGCAGTCTTAGATGCCCGGCACACGCATTCAATTAAAAATCAAAAGGCACTGAAAATACATCAGCAACTTGACCTTTCCACAAACTAACCACAAAGTATGTCTCAGTATACAAAACACATTTGGTGAATGGATGCAAGTCTTAGATGTCCGACACACAATGAATTCCATTAAAAATCAAAAGGCACTGAAAATACATAAAAGCGACTTGACATCTTTGTCATGTACATGACTTTAACACCTTCGGAAAGAATCCATCCTCAGGACTATCGTATTTTGTATTTAGATGTCTGACACTCATCACTGAAAATACATCAGCAACTTCAACTTTTCCACAAACTAACCACAAAGTATTAGTCTCAGTATACAAAACACATTTGGTGAATGGATGCAAGTCTTAGATGTCCGACACACAATGAATTCCATTAAAAATCAAAAGTCACTGAAAATACATAAAAGCGACTTGAACTTTTTGTCTGTGGTATTCCATCTATATGATGTCGGTCTGTACAATAATCAATTCTTGACCAGACAATAAAGTGATTAATATCATGAGCATCGATCAGCGCAATTGGGATCGATGACATGCATCAACCAAGTAAGCGAGCCTGTCCACCCGATCCCGTTAGTCGCCTTTTACGACAAGCATAGTCACCTTTTAACGGCAAGCATGGGTCGCTGAAGACCTATTCTACCCCGGAAATTTCACGGGTGAACTTTTTGTCATGTGCATGACTTTTACCTCTTCGGAAAGAATCCATCCTCATATCCATCCTCATATTTTGTATTTGGATGAATTTCTTAGATGTCTGACACTCATCACTGAAAATACATCAGCAACTTCAACTTTTCCACAAACTAACCACAAAGTATTAGTCTCAGTATACAAAACACATTTGGTGAATGGATGCAAGTCTTAGATGTCCGACACACAATGAATTCCATTAAAAATCAAAAGTCACTGAAAATACATAAAAGCGACTTGAACTTTTTGTCTGTGGTATTCCATCTATATGATGTCGGTCTGTACAATAATCAATTCTTGACCAGACAATAAAAGTGATCTTCAACTTTTCCACAATCTAACCACAAAGTATCAGTCTCAGTATACAAAACAAATTTGGTGCATGGATGCAGTCTTAGATGCCCGGCACACGCATTCAATTAAAAATCAAAAGGCACTGAAAATACATCAGCAACTTGACCTTTCAACAAGCTAACCTCAAAGTATCAGTCTTAGTATTCAATCAAATTTGGTACATGGATGCAGTCTTAGATGCCCGGCACACGCATTCCATTAAAAATCAAAAGGCACTGAAAATACATCAGCAACTTGACCTTTCCACAAACTAACCACAAAGTATGTCTCAGTATACAAAACACATTTGGTGAATGGATGCAAGTCTTAGATGTCCGACACACAATGAATTCCATTAAAAATCAAAAGTCACTGAAAATACATAAAAGCGACTTGACATCTTTGTCATGTACATGACTTTAACACCTTCGGAAAGAATCCATCCTCAGGACTATCGTATTTTGTATTTAGATGTCTGACACTCATCACTGAAAATACATCAGCAACTTCAACTTTTCCACAAACTAACCACAAAGTATTAGTCTCAGTATACAAAACACATTTGGTGAATGGATGCAAGTCTTAGATGTCCGACACACAATGAATTCCATTAAAAATCAAAAGTCACTGAAAATACATAAAAGCGACTTGAACTTTTTGTCTGTGGTATTCCATCTATATGATGTCGGTCTGTACAATAATCAATTCTTGACCAGACAATAAAGTGATTAATATCATGAGCATCGATCAGCGCAATTGGGATCGATGACATGCATCAACCAAGTAAGCGAGCCTGTCCACCCGATCCCGTTAGTCGCCTTTTACGACAAGCATAGTCACCTTTTAACGGCAAGCATGGGTCGCTGAAGACCTATTCTACCCCGGAAATTTCACGGGTGAACTTTTTGTCATGTGCATGACTTTTACCTCTTCGGAAAGAATCCATCCTCATATCCATCCTCATATTTTGTATTTGGATGAATTTCTTAGATGTCTGACACTAATCATTGAAAATACATCAGCATCTTCAACTTTTCCACAATCTAACCACAAAGTATCAGTCTCAGTATACAAAACAAATTTGGTGCATGGATGCAGTCTTAGATGCCCGGCACACGCATTCAATTAAAAATCAAAAGGCACTGAAAATACATCAGCAACTTGACCTTTCCACAAACTAACCACAAAGTATCAGTCTCAGTATACAAAACACATTTGGTGAATGGATGCAAGTCTTAGATGTCCGACACACAATGAATTCCATTAAAAATCAAAAGGCACTGAAAATACATAAAAGCGACTTGACATCTTTGTCATGTACATGACTTTAACACCTTCGGAAAGAACCCATCCTCAGGACTATCGTATTTTGTATTTTAGATGTCTGACACTCATCACTGAAAATACATCAGCAACTTCAACTTTTCCACAAACTAACCACAAAGTATTAGTCTCAGTATACAAAACACATTTGGTGAATGGATGCAAGTCTTAGATGTCCGACACACAATGAATTCCATTAAAAATCAAAAGTCACTGAAAATACATAAAAGCGACTTGAACTTTTTGTCTGTGGTATTCCATCTATATGATGTCGGTCTGTACAATAATCAATTCTTGACCAGACAATAAAGTGATCTTCAACTTTTCCACAATCTAACCACAAAGTATCAGTCTCAGTATACAAAACAAATTTGGTGCATGGATGCAGTCTTAGATGCCCGGCACACGCATTCAATTAAAAATCAAAAGGCACTGAAAATACATCAGCAACTTGACCTTTCAACAAGCTAACCTCAAAGTATCAGTCTTAGTATTCAATCAAATTTGGTACATGGATGCAGTCTTAGATGCCCGGCACACGCATTCCATTAAAAATCAAAAGTCACTGAAAATACATAAAGCGACTTGAACTTTTTGTCATGTGCATGACTTTTACATCCTCGGGAAGAATATCAGATTGTGTATGTGGAAGAATTCTTAGATGTCACAGCAACTTGACTTTTCCACAAGCTAACCACAAAGTATCAGTCTCAGTATACAAAACACATTTGGTGAATGGATGCAAGTCTTAGATGTCCGACACACAATGAATTCCATTAAAAATCAAAAGGCACTGAAAATACATAAAAGCGACTTGACATCTTTGTCATGTACATGACTTTAACACCTTCGGAAAGAATCCATCCTCAGGACTATCGTATTTTGTATTTAGATGTCTGACACTCATCACTGAAAATACATCAGCAACTTCAACTTTTCCACAAACTAACCACAAAGTATTAGTCTCAGTATACAAAACACATTTGGTGAATGGATGCAAGTCTTAGATGTCCGACACACAATGAATTCCATTAAAAATCAAAAGTCACTGAAAATACATAAAAGCGACTTGAACTTTTTGTCTGTGGTATTCCATCTATATGATGTCGGTCTGTACAATAATCAATTCTTGACCAGACAATAAAGTGATTAATATCATGAGCAT
This sequence comes from Haliotis rufescens, assembly GCF_023055435.1. Lineage (NCBI taxonomy): Eukaryota > Metazoa > Mollusca > Gastropoda > Lepetellida > Haliotidae > Haliotis > Haliotis rufescens. The sequence continues at coordinate 3,978,599 of NW_025964383.1, forward strand.
CGATCAGCGCAATTGGGATCGATGACATGCATCAACCAAGTAAGCGAGCCTGTCCACCCGATCCCGTTAGTCGCCTTTTACGACAAGCATAGTCACCTTTTAACGGCAAGCATGGGTCGCTGAAGACCTATTCTACCCCGGAAATTTCACGGGTGAACTTTTTGTCATGTGCATGACTTTTACCTCTTCGGAAAGAATCCATCCTCATATCCATCCTCATATTTTGTATTTGGATGAATTTCTTAGATGTCTGACACTAATCATTGAAAATACATCAGCATCTTCAACTTTTCCACAATCTAACCACAAAGTATCAGTCTCAGTATACAAAACAAATTTGGTGCATGGATGCAGTCTTAGATGCCCGGCACACGCATTCAATTAAAAATCAAAAGGCACTGAAAATACATCAGCAACTTGACCTTTCCACAAACTAACCACAAAGTATCAGTCTCAGTATACAAAACACATTTGGTGAATGGATGCAAGTCTTAGATGTCCGACACACAATGAATTCCATTAAAAATCAAAAGTCACTGAAAATACATAAAAGCGACTTGAACTTTTTGTCTGTGGTATTCCATCTATATGATGTCGGTCTGTACAATAATCAATTCTTGACCAGACAATAAAGTGATTAATATCATGAGCATCGATCAGCGCAATTGGGATCGATGACATGCATCAACCAAGTAAGCGAGCCTGTCCACCCGATCCCGTTAGTCGCCTTTTACGACAAGCATAGTCACCTTTTAACGGCAAGCATGGGTCGCTGAAGACCTATTCTACCCCGGAAATTTCACGGGTGAACTTTTTGTCATGTGCATGACTTTTACCTCTTCGGAAAGAATCCATCCTCATATCCATCCTCATATTTTGTATTTGGATGAATTTCTTAGATGTCTGACACTAATCATTGAAAATACATCAGCATCTTCAACTTTTCCACAATCTAACCACAAAGTATCAGTCTCAGTATACAAAACAAATTTGGTGCATGGATGCAGTCTTAGATGCCCGGCACACGCATTCAATTAAAAATCAAAAGGCACTGAAAATACATCAGCAACTTGACCTTTCCACAAACTAACCACAAAGTATCAGTCTCAGTATACAAAACACATTTGGTGAATGGATGCAAGTCTTAGATGTCCGACACACAATGAATTCCATTAAAAATCAAAAGGCACTGAAAATACATAAAAGCGACTTGACATCTTTGTCATGTACATGACTTTAACACCTTCGGAAAGAACCCATCCTCAGGACTATCGTATTTTGTATTTTAGATGTCTGACACTCATCACTGAAAATACATCAGCAACTTCAACTTTTCCACAAACTAACCACAAAGTATTAGTCTCAGTATACAAAACACATTTGGTGAATGGATGCAAGTCTTAGATGTCCGACACACAATGAATTCCATTAAAAATCAAAAGTCACTGAAAATACATAAAAGCGACTTGAACTTTTTGTCTGTGGTATTCCATCTATATGATGTCGGTCTGTACAATAATCAATTCTTGACCAGACAATAAAGTGATCTTCAACTTTTCCACAATCTAACCACAAAGTATCAGTCTCAGTATACAAAACAAATTTGGTGCATGGATGCAGTCTTAGATGCCCGGCACACGCATTCAATTAAAAATCAAAAGGCACTGAAAATACATCAGCAACTTGACCTTTCAACAAGCTAACCTCAAAGTATCAGTCTTAGTATTCAATCAAATTTGGTACATGGATGCAGTCTTAGATGCCCGGCACACGCATTCCATTAAAAATCAAAAGTCACTGAAAATACATAAAGCGACTTGAACTTTTTGTCATGTGCATGACTTTTACATCCTCGGGAAGAATATCAGATTGTGTATGTGGAAGAATTCTTAGATGTCACAGCAACTTGACTTTTCCACAAGCTAACCACAAAGTATCAGTCTCAGTATACAAAACACATTTGGTGAATGGATGCAAGTCTTAGATGTCTGACACACTATGTATTCCATTAAAAATCAAAAGGCACTGAAAATACATAAAAGCGACTTGACATCTTTGTCATGTGCATGACTTAAACACCTTCGGAAAGAACCCATCCTCAGGACTATCGTATTTTGTATTTTAGATGTCTGACACTCATCACTGAAAATACATCAGCAACTTCAACTTTTCCACAAACTAACCACAAAGTATTAGTCTCAGTATACAAAACACATTTGGTGAATGGATGCAAGTCTTAGATGTCCGACACACAATGAATTCCATTAAAAATCAAAAGTCACTGAAAATACATAAAAGCGACTTGAACTTTTTGTCTGTGGTATTCCATCTATATGATGTCGGTCTGTACAATAATCAATTCTTGACCAGACAATAAAGTGATTAATATCATGAGCATCGATCAGCGCAATTGGGATCGATGACATGCATCAACCAAGTAAGCGAGCCTGTCCACCCGATCCCGTTAGTCGCCTTTTACGACAAGCATAGTCACCTTTTAACGGCAAGCATGGGTCGCTGAAGACCTATTCTACCCCGGAAATTTCACGGGTGAACTTTTTGTCATGTGCATGACTTTTACCTCTTCGGAAAGAATCCATCCTCATATCCATCCTCATATTTTGTATTTGGATGAATTTCTTAGATGTCTGACACTAATCATTGAAAATACATCAGCATCTTCAACTTTTCCACAATCTAACCACAAAGTATCAGTCTCAGTATACAAAACAAATTTGGTGCATGGATGCAGTCTTAGATGCCCGGCACACGCATTCAATTAAAAATCAAAAGGCACTGAAAATACATCAGCAACTTGACCTTTCCACAAACTAACCACAAAGTATCAGTCTCAGTATACAAAACACATTTGGTGAATGGATGCAAGTCTTAGATGTCCGACACACAATGAATTCCATTAAAAATCAAAAGGCACTGAAAATACATAAAAGCGACTTGACATCTTTGTCATGTACATGACTTTAACACCTTCGGAAAGAACCCATCCTCAGGACTATCGTATTTTGTATTTTAGATGTCTGACACTCATCACTGAAAATACATCAGCAACTTCAACTTTTCCACAAACTAACCACAAAGTATTAGTCTCAGTATACAAAACACATTTGGTGAATGGATGCAAGTCTTAGATGTCCGACACACAATGAATTCCATTAAAAATCAAAAGTCACTGAAAATACATAAAAGCGACTTGAACTTTTTGTCTGTGGTATTCCATCTATATGATGTCGGTCTGTACAATAATCAATTCTTGACCAGACAATAAAGTGATCTTCAACTTTTCCACAATCTAACCACAAAGTATCAGTCTCAGTATACAAAACAAATTTGGTGCATGGATGCAGTCTTAGATGCCCGGCACACGCATTCAATTAAAAATCAAAAGGCACTGAAAATACATCAGCAACTTGACCTTTCAACAAGCTAACCTCAAAGTATCAGTCTTAGTATTCAATCAAATTTGGTACATGGATGCAGTCTTAGATGCCCGGCACACGCATTCCATTAAAAATCAAAAGTCACTGAAAATACATAAAGCGACTTGAACTTTTTGTCATGTGCATGACTTTTACATCCTCGGGAAGAATATCAGATTGTGTATGTGGAAGAATTCTTAGATGTCACAGCAACTTGACTTTTCCACAAGCTAACCACAAAGTATCAGTCTCAGTATACAAAACACATTTGGTGAATGGATGCAAGTCTTAGATGTCTGACACACTATGTATTCCATTAAAAATCAAAAGTCACTGAAAATACATAAAAGCGACTTGACATCTTTGTCATGTGCATGACTTAAACACCTTCGGAAAGAACCCATCCTCAGGACTATCGTATTTTGTATTTTAGATGTCTGACACTCATCACTGAAAATACATCAGCAACTTCAACTTTTCCACAAACTAACCACAAAGTATTAGTCTCAGTATACAAAACACATTTGGTGAATGGATGCAAGTCTTAGATGTCCGACACACAATGAATTCCATTAAAAATCAAAAGTCACTGAAAATACATAAAAGCGACTTGAACTTTTTGTCTGTGGTATTCCATCTATATGATGTCGGTCTGTACAATAATCAATTCTTGACCAGACAATAAAGTGATTAATATCATGAGCATCGATCAGCGCAATTGGGATCGATGACATGCATCAACCAAGTAAGCGAGCCTGTCCACCCGATCCCGTTAGTCGCCTTTTACGACAAGCATAGTCACCTTTTAACGGCAAGCATGGGTCGCTGAAGACCTATTCTACCCCGGAAATTTCACGGGTGAACTTTTTGTCATGTGCATGACTTTTACCTCTTCGGAAAGAATCCATCCTCATATCCATCCTCATATTTTGTATTTGGATGAATTTCTTAGATGTCTGACACTAATCATTGAAAATACATCAGCATCTTCAACTTTTCCACAATCTAACCACAAAGTATCAGTCTCAGTATACAAAACAAATTTGGTGCATGGATGCAGTCTTAGATGCCCGGCACACGCATTCAATTAAAAATCAAAAGGCACTGAAAATACATCAGCAACTTGACCTTTCCACAAACTAACCACAAAGTATCAGTCTCAGTATACAAAACACATTTGGTGAATGGATGCAAGTCTTAGATGTCCGACACACAATGAATTCCATTAAAAATGAAAAGTCACTGAAAATACATAAAAGCGACTTGACATCTTTGTCATGTGCATGACTTAAACACCTTCGGAAAGAACCCATCCTCAGGACTATCGTATTTTGTATTTTAGATGTCTGACACTCATCACTGAAAATACATCAGCAACTTCAACTTTTCCACAAACTAACCACAAAGTATTAGTCTCAGTATACAAAACACATTTGGTGAATGGATGCAAGTCTTAGATGTCCGACACACGAATTCCACTGAAAATACATAAAAGCGACTTGAACTTTTTGTCTGTGGTATTCCATCTATATGATGTCGGTCTGTACAATAATCAATTCTTGACCAGACAATAAAGTGATCTTCAACTTTTCCACAATCTAACCACAAAGTATCAGTCTCAGTATACAAAACAAATTTGGTGCATGGATGCAGTCTTAGATGCCCGGCACACGCATTCAATTAAAAATCAAAAGGCACTGAAAATACATCAGCAACTTGACCTTTCAACAAGCTAACCTCAAAGTATCAGTCTTAGTATTCAATCAAATTTGGTACATGGATGCAGTCTTAGATGCCCGGCACACGCATTCCATTAAAAATCAAAAGTCACTGAAAATACATAAAGCGACTTGAACTTTTTGTCATGTGCATGACTTTTACATCCTCGGGAAGAATATCAGATTGTGTATGTGGAAGAATTCTTAGATGTCACAGCAACTTGACTTTTCCACAAGCTAACCACAAAGTATCAGTCTCAGTATACAAAACACATTTGGTGAATGGATGCAAGTCTTAGATGTCCGACACACAATGAATTCCATTAAAAATCAAAAGGCACTGAAAATACATAAAAGCGACTTGACATCTTTGTCATGTACATGACTTTAACACCTTCGGAAAGAATCCATCCTCAGGACTATCGTATTTTGTATTTAGATGTCTGACACTCATCACTGAAAATACATCAGCAACTTCAACTTTTCCACAAACTAACCACAAAGTATTAGTCTCAGTATACAAAACACATTTGGTGAATGGATGCAAGTCTTAGATGTCCGACACACAATGAATTCCATTAAAAATCAAAAGTCACTGAAAATACATAAAAGCGACTTGAACTTTTTGTCTGTGGTATTCCATCTATATGATGTCGGTCTGTACAATAATCAATTCTTGACCAGACAATAAAGTGATTAATATCATGAGCATCGATCAGCGCAATTGGGATCGATGACATGCATCAACCAAGTAAGCGAGCCTGTCCACCCGATCCCGTTAGTCGCCTTTTACGACAAGCATAGTCACCTTTTAACGGCAAGCATGGGTCGCTGAAGACCTATTCTACCCCGGAAATTTCACGGGTGAACTTTTTGTCATGTGCATGACTTTTACCTCTTCGGAAAGAATCCATCCTCATATCCATCCTCATATTTTGTATTTGGATGAATTTCTTAGATGTCTGACACTAATCATTGAAAATACATCAGCATCTTCAACTTTTCCACAATCTAACCACAAAGTATCAGTCTCAGTATACAAAACAAATTTGGTGCATGGATGCAGTCTTAGATGCCCGGCACACGCATTCAATTAAAAATCAAAAGGCACTGAAAATACATCAGCAACTTGACCTTTCCACAAACTAACCACAAAGTATCAGTCTCAGTATACAAAACACATTTGGTGAATGGATGCAAGTCTTAGATGTCCGACACACAATGAATTCCATTAAAAATCAAAAGGCACTGAAAATACATAAAAGCGACTTGACATCTTTGTCATGTACATGACTTTAACACCTTCGGAAAGAACCCATCCTCAGGACTATCGTATTTTGTATTTTAGATGTCTGACACTCATCACTGAAAATACATCAGCAACTTCAACTTTTCCACAAACTAACCACAAAGTATTAGTCTCAGTATACAAAACACATTTGGTGAATGGATGCAAGTCTTAGATGTCCGACACACAATGAATTCCATTAAAAATCAAAAGTCACTGAAAATACATAAAAGCGACTTGAACTTTTTGTCTGTGGTATTCCATCTATATGATGTCGGTCTGTACAATAATCAATTCTTGACCAGACAATAAAGTGATCTTCAACTTTTCCACAATCTAACCACAAAGTATCAGTCTCAGTATACAAAACAAATTTGGTGCATGGATGCAGTCTTAGATGCCCGGCACACGCATTCAATTAAAAATCAAAAGGCACTGAAAATACATCAGCAACTTGACCTTTCAACAAGCTAACCTCAAAGTATCAGTCTTAGTATTCAATCAAATTTGGTACATGGATGCAGTCTTAGATGCCCGGCACACGCATTCCATTAAAAATCAAAAGTCACTGAAAATACATAAAGCGACTTGAACTTTTTGTCATGTGCATGACTTTTACATCCTCGGGAAGAATATCAGATTGTGTATGTGGAAGAATTCTTAGATGTCACAGCAACTTGACTTTTCCACAAGCTAACCACAAAGTATCAGTCTCAGTATACAAAACACATTTGGTGAATGGATGCAAGTCTTAGATGTCTGACACACTATGTATTCCATTAAAAATCAAAAGTCACTGAAAATACATAAAAGCGACTTGACATCTTTGTCATGTGCATGACTTAAACACCTTCGGAAAGAACCCATCCTCAGGACTATCGTATTTTGTATTTTAGATGTCTGACACTCATCACTGAAAATACATCAGCAACTTCAACTTTTCCACAAACTAACCACAAAGTATTAGTCTCAGTATACAAAACACATTTGGTGAATGGATGCAAGTCTTAGATGTCCGACACACAATGAATTCCATTAAAAATCAAAAGTCACTGAAAATACATAAAAGCGACTTGAACTTTTTGTCTGTGGTATTCCATCTATATGATGTCGGTCTGTACAATAATCAATTCTTGACCAGACAATAAAGTGATTAATATCATGAGCATCGATCAGCGCAATTGGGATCGATGACATGCATCAACCAAGTAAGCGAGCCTGTCCACCCGATCCCGTTAGTCGCCTTTTACGACAAGCATAGTCACCTTTTAACGGCAAGCATGGGTCGCTGAAGACCTATTCTACCCCGGAAATTTCACGGGTGAACTTTTTGTCATGTGCATGACTTTTACCTCTTCGGAAAGAATCCATCCTCATATCCATCCTCATATTTTGTATTTGGATGAATTTCTTAGATGTCTGACACTAATCATTGAAAATACATCAGCATCTTCAACTTTTCCACAATCTAACCACAAAGTATCAGTCTCAGTATACAAAACAAATTTGGTGCATGGATGCAGTCTTAGATGCCCGGCACACGCATTCAATTAAAAATCAAAAGGCACTGAAAATACATCAGCAACTTGACCTTTCCACAAACTAACCACAAAGTATCAGTCTCAGTATACAAAACACATTTGGTGAATGGATGCAAGTCTTAGATGTCCGACACACAATGAATTCCATTAAAAATCAAAAGGCACTGAAAATACATAAAAGCGACTTGACATCTTTGTCATGTACATGACTTTAACACCTTCGGAAAGAACCCATCCTCAGGACTATCGTATTTTGTATTTTAGATGTCTGACACTCATCACTGAAAATACATCAGCAACTTCAACTTTTCCACAAACTAACCACAAAGTATTAGTCTCAGTATACAAAACACATTTGGTGAATGGATGCAAGTCTTAGATGTCCGACACACAATGAATTCCATTAAAAATCAAAAGTCACTGAAAATACATAAAAGCGACTTGAACTTTTTGTCTGTGGTATTCCATCTATATGATGTCGGTCTGTACAATAATCAATTCTTGACCAGACAATAAAGTGATCTTCAACTTTTCCACAATCTAACCACAAAGTATCAGTCTCAGTATACAAAACAAATTTGGTGCATGGATGCAGTCTTAGATGCCCGGCACACGCATTCAATTAAAAATCAAAAGGCACTGAAAATACATCAGCAACTTGACCTTTCAACAAGCTAACCTCAAAGTATCAGTCTTAGTATTCAATCAAATTTGGTACATGGATGCAGTCTTAGATGCCCGGCACACGCATTCCATTAAAAATCAAAAGTCACTGAAAATACATAAAGCGACTTGAACTTTTTGTCATGTGCATGACTTTTACATCCTCGGGAAGAATATCAGATTGTGTATGTGGAAGAATTCTTAGATGTCACAGCAACTTGACTTTTCCACAAGCTAACCACAAAGTATCAGTCTCAGTATACAAAACACATTTGGTGAATGGATGCAAGTCTTAGATGTCTGACACACTATGTATTCCATTAAAAATCAAAAGTCACTGAAAATACATAAAAGCGACTTGACATCTTTGTCATGTGCATGACTTAAACACCTTCGGAAAGAACCCATCCTCAGGACTATCGTATTTTGTATTTTAGATGTCTGACACTCATCACTGAAAATACATCAGCAACTTCAACTTTTCCACAAACTAACCACAAAGTATTAGTCTCAGTATACAAAACACATTTGGTGAATGGATGCAAGTCTTAGATGTCCGACACACAATGAATTCCATTAAAAATCAAAAGTCACTGAAAATACATAAAAGCGACTTGAACTTTTTGTCTGTGGTATTCCATCTATATGATGTCGGTCTGTACAATAATCAATTCTTGACCAGACAATAAAGTGATTAATATCATGAGCATCGATCAGCGCAATTGGGATCGATGACATGCATCAACCAAGTAAGCGAGCCTGTCCACCCGATCCCGTTAGTCGCCTTTTACGACAAGCATAGTCACCTTTTAACGGCAAGCATGGGTCGCTGAAGACCTATTCTACCCCGGAAATTTCACGGGTGAACTTTTTGTCATGTGCATGACTTTTACCTCTTCGGAAAGAATCCATCCTCATATCCATCCTCATATTTTGTATTTGGATGAATTTCTTAGATGTCTGACACTAATCATTGAAAATACATCAGCATCTTCAACTTTTCCACAATCTAACCACAAAGTATCAGTCTCAGTATACAAAACAAATTTGGTGCATGGATGCAGTCTTAGATGCCCGGCACACGCATTCAATTAAAAATCAAAAGGCACTGAAAATACATCAGCAACTTGACCTTTCCACAAACTAACCACAAAGTATCAGTCTCAGTATACAAAACACATTTGGTGAATGGATGCAAGTCTTAGATGTCCGACACACAATGAATTCCATTAAAAATCAAAAGGCACTGAAAATACATAAAAGCGACTTGACATCTTTGTCATGTACATGACTTTAACACCTTCGGAAAGAACCCATCCTCAGGACTATCGTATTTTGTATTTTAGATGTCTGACACTCATCACTGAAAATACATCAGCAACTTCAACTTTTCCACAAACTAACCACAAAGTATTAGTCTCAGTATACAAAACACATTTGGTGAATGGATGCAAGTCTTAGATGTCCGACACACAATGAATTCCATTAAAAATCAAAAGTCACTGAAAATACATAAAAGCGACTTGAACTTTTTGTCTGTGGTATTCCATCTATATGATGTCGGTCTGTACAATAATCAATTCTTGACCAGACAATAAAGTGATCTTCAACTTTTCCACAATCTAACCACAAAGTATCAGTCTCAGTATACAAAACAAATTTGGTGCATGGATGCAGTCTTAGATGTCCGGCACACGCATTCAATTAAAAATCAAAAGGCACTGAAAATACATCAGCAACTTGACCTTTCAACAAGCTAACCTCAAAGTATCAGTCTTAGTATTCAATCAAATTTGGTACATGGATGCAGTCTTAGATGCCCGGCACACGCATTCCATTAAAAATCAAAAGTCACTGAAAATACATAAAGCGACTTGAACTTTTTGTCATGTGCATGACTTTTACATCCTCGGGAAGAATATCAGATTGTGTATGTGGAAGAATTCTTAGATGTCACAGCAACTTGACTTTTCCACAAGCTAACCACAAAGTATCAGTCTCAGTATACAAAACACATTTGGTGAATGGATGCAAGTCTTAGATGTCTGACACACTATGTATTCCATTAAAAATCAAAAGTCACTGAAAATACATAAAAGCGACTTGACATCTTTGTCATGTGCATGACTTAAACACCTTCGGAAAGAACCCATCCTCAGGACTATCGTATTTTGTATTTTAGATGTCTGACACTCATCACTGAAAATACATCAGCAACTTCAACTTTTCCACAAACTAACCACAAAGTATTAGTCTCAGTATACAAAACACATTTGGTGAATGGATGCAAGTCTTAGATGTCCGACACACGAATTCCACTGAAAATACATAAAAGCGACTTGAACTTTTTGTCTGTGGTATTCCATCTATATGATGTCGGTCTGTACAATAATCAATTCTTGACCAGACAATAAAGTGATCTTCAACTTTTCCACAATCTAACCACAAAGTATCAGTCTCAGTATACAAAACAAATTTGGTGCATGGATGCAGTCTTAGATGCCCGGCACACGCATTCAATTAAAAATCAAAAGGCACTGAAAATACATCAGCAACTTGACCTTTCAACAAGCTAACCTCAAAGTATCAGTCTTAGTATTCAATCAAATTTGGTACATGGATGCAGTCTTAGATGCCCGGCACACGCATTCCATTAAAAATCAAAAGGCACTGAAAATACATCAGCAACTTGACCTTTCCACAAACTAACCACAAAGTATGTCTCAGTATACAAAACACATTTGGTGAATGGATGCAAGTCTTAGATGTCCGACACACAATGAATTCCATTAAAAATCAAAAGGCACTGAAAATACATAAAAGCGACTTGACATCTTTGTCATGTACATGACTTTAACACCTTCGGAAAGAATCCATCCTCAGGACTATCGTATTTTGTATTTAGATGTCTGACACTCATCACTGAAAATACATCAGCAACTTCAACTTTTCCACAAACTAACCACAAAGTATTAGTCTCAGTATACAAAACACATTTGGTGAATGGATGCAAGTCTTAGATGTCCGACACACAATGAATTCCATTAAAAATCAAAAGTCACTGAAAATACATAAAAGCGACTTGAACTTTTTGTCTGTGGTATTCCATCTATATGATGTCGGTCTGTACAATAATCAATTCTTGACCAGACAATAAAGTGATTAATATCATGAGCATCGATCAGCGCAATTGGGATCGATGACATGCATCAACCAAGTAAGCGAGCCTGTCCACCCGATCCCGTTAGTCGCCTTTTACGACAAGCATAGTCACCTTTTAACGGCAAGCATGGGTCGCTGAAGACCTATTCTACCCCGGAAATTTCACGGGTGAACTTTTTGTCATGTGCATGACTTTTACCTCTTCGGAAAGAATCCATCCTCATATCCATCCTCATATTTTGTATTTGGATGAATTTCTTAGATGTCTGACACTAATCATTGAAAATACATCAGCATCTTCAACTTTTCCACAATCTAACCACAAAGTATCAGTCTCAGTATACAAAACAAATTTGGTGCATGGATGCAGTCTTAGATGCCCGGCACACGCATTCAATTAAAAATCAAAAGGCACTGAAAATACATCAGCAACTTGACCTTTCCACAAACTAACCACAAAGTATGTCTCAGTATACAAAACACATTTGGTGAATGGATGCAAGTCTTAGATGTCCGACACACAATGAATTCCATTAAAAATCAAAAGGCACTGAAAATACATAAAAGCGACTTGACATCTTTGTCATGTGCATGACTTAAACACCTTCGGAAAGAACCCATCCTCAGGACTATCGTATTTTGTATTTTAGATGTCTGACACTCATCACTGAAAATACATCAGCAACTTCAACTTTTCCACAAACTAACCACAAAGTATTAGTCTCAGTATACAAAACACATTTGGTGAATGGATGCAAGTCTTAGATGTCCGACACACAATGAATTCCATTAAAAATCAAAAGTCACTGAAAATACATAAAAGCGACTTGAACTTTTTGTCTGTGGTATTCCATCTATATGATGTCGGTCTGTACAATAATCAATTCTTGACCAGACAATAAAGTGATCTTCAACTTTTCCACAATCTAACCACAAAGTATCAGTCTCAGTATACAAAACAAATTTGGTGCATGGATGCAGTCTTAGATGCCCGGCACACGCATTCAATTAAAAATCAAAAGGCACTGAAAATACATCAGCAACTTGACCTTTCAACAAGCTAACCTCAAAGTATCAGTCTTAGTATTCAATCAAATTTGGTACATGGATGCAGTCTTAGATGCCCGGCACACGCATTCCATTAAAAATCAAAAGTCACTGAAAATACATAAAGCGACTTGAACTTTTTGTCATGTGCATGACTTTTACATCCTCGGGAAGAATATCAGATTGTGTATGTGGAAGAATTCTTAGATGTCACAGCAACTTGACTTTTCCACAAGCTAACCACAAAGTATCAGTCTCAGTATACAAAACACATTTGGTGAATGGATGCAAGTCTTAGATGTCTGACACACTATGTATTCCATTAAAAATCAAAAGTCACTGAAAATACATAAAAGCGACTTGACATCTTTGTCATGTGCATGACTTAAACACCTTCGGAAAGAACCCATCCTCAGGACTATCGTATTTTGTATTTTAGATGTCTGACACTCATCACTGAAAATACATCAGCAACTTCAACTTTTCCACAAACTAACCACAAAGTATTAGTCTCAGTATACAAAACACATTTGGTGAATGGATGCAAGTCTTAGATGTCCGACACACAATGAATTCCATTAAAAATCAAAAGTCACTGAAAATACATAAAAGCGACTTGAACTTTTTGTCTGTGGTATTCCATCTATATGATGTCGGTCTGTACAATAATCAATTCTTGACCAGACAATAAAGTGATTAATATCATGAGCATCGATCAGCGCAATTGGGATCGATGACATGCATCAACCAAGTAAGCGAGCCTGTCCACCCGATCCCGTTAGTCGCCTTTTACGACAAGCATAGTCACCTTTTAACGGCAAGCATGGGTCGCTGAAGACCTATTCTACCCCGGAAATTTCACGGGTGAACTTTTTGTCATGTGCATGACTTTTACCTCTTCGGAAAGAATCCATCCTCATATCCATCCTCATATTTTGTATTTGGATGAATTTCTTAGATATCTGACACTCATCATTGAAAATACATCAGCATCTTCAACTTTTCCACAATCTAACCACAAAGTATCAGTCTCAGTATACAAAACAAATTTGGTGCATGGATGCAGTCTTAGATGCCCGGCACACGCATTCAATTAAAAATCAAAAGGCACTGAAAATACATCAGCAACTTGACCTTTCAACAAGCTAACCTCAAAGTATCAGTCTTAGTATTCAATCAAATTTGGTACATGGATGCAGTCTTAGATGCCCGGCACACGCATTCAATTAAAAATCAAAAGGCACTGAAAATACATCAGCAACTTGACCTTTCAACAAGCTAACCTCAAAGTATCAGTCTTAGTATTCAATCAAATTTGGTACATGGATGCAGTCTTAGATGCCCGGCACACGCATTCCATTAAAAATCAAAAGGCACTGAAAATACATAAAGCGACTTGAACTTTTTGTCATGTGCTTGACTTTTACATCCTCGGGAAGAATATCAGATTGTGTATGTGGAAGAATTCTTAGATGTCACAGCAACTTGACTTTTCCACAAGCTAACCACAAAGTATCAGTCTCAGTATACAAAACACATTTGGTGAATGGATGCAAGTCTTAGATGTCTGACACACTATGTATTCCATTAAAAATCAAAAGGCACTGAAAATACATAAAAGCGACTTGACATCTTTGTCATGTGCATGACTTAAACACCTTCGGAAAGAACCCATCCTCAGGACTATCGTATTTTGTATTTTAGATGTCTGACACTCATCACTGAAAATACATCAGCAACTTCAACTTTTCCACAAACTAACCACAAAGTATTAGTCTCAGTATACAAAACACATTTGGTGAATGGATGCAAGTCTTAGATGTCCGACACACAATGAATTCCATTAAAAATCAAAAGTCACTGAAAATACATAAAAGCGACTTGAACTTTTTGTCTGTGGTATTCCATCTATATGATGTCGGTCTGTACAATAATCAATTCTTGACCAGACAATAAAGTGATCTTCAACTTTTCCACAATCTAACCACAAAGTATCAGTCTCAGTATACAAAACAAATTTGGTGCATGGATGCAGTCTTAGATGTCCGACACACGCATTCCATTAAAAATCAAAAGTCACTGAAAATACATAAAAGCGACTTGACATCTTTGTCATGTGCATGACTTAAACACCTTCGGAAAGAACCCATCCTCAGGACTATCGTATTTTGTATTTTAGATGTCTGACACTCATCACTGAAAATACATCAGCAACTTCAACTTTTCCACAAACTAACCACAAAGTATTAGTCTCAGTATACAAAACACATTTGTTGAATGGATGCAAGTCTTAGATGTCCGACACACGAATTCCACTGAAAATACATAAAAGCGACTTGAACTTTTTGTCTGTGGTATTCCATCTATATGATGTCGGTCTGTACAATAATCAATTCTTGACCAGACAATAAAGTGATCTTCAACTTTTCCACAATCTAACCACAAAGTATCAGTCTCAGTATACAAAACAAATTTGGTGCATGGATGCAGTCTTAGATGCCCGGCACACGCATTCAATTAAAAATCAAAAGGCACTGAAAATACATCAGCAACTTGACCTTTCAACAAGCTAACCTCAAAGTATCAGTCTTAGTATTCAATCAAATTTGGTACATGGATGCAGTCTTAGATGCCCGGCACACGCATTCCATTAAAAATCAAAAGGCACTGAAAATACATCAGCAACTTGACCTTTCCACAAACTAACCACAAAGTATGTCTCAGTATACAAAACACATTTGGTGAATGGATGCAAGTCTTAGATGTCCGACACACAATGAATTCCATTAAAAATCAAAAGGCACTGAAAATACATAAAAGCGACTTGACATCTTTGTCATGTACATGACTTTAACACCTTCGGAAAGAATCCATCCTCAGGACTATCGTATTTTGTATTTAGATGTCTGACACTCATCACTGAAAATACATCAGCAACTTCAACTTTTCCACAAACTAACCACAAAGTATTAGTCTCAGTATACAAAACACATTTGGTGAATGGATGCAAGTCTTAGATGTCCGACACACAATGAATTCCATTAAAAATCAAAAGTCACTGAAAATACATAAAAGCGACTTGAACTTTTTGTCTGTGGTATTCCATCTATATGATGTCGGTCTGTACAATAATCAATTCTTGACCAGACAATAAAGTGATTAATATCATGAGCATCGATCAGCGCAATTGGGATCGATGACATGCATCAACCAAGTAAGCGAGCCTGTCCACCCGATCCCGTTAGTCGCCTTTTACGACAAGCATAGTCACCTTTTAACGGCAAGCATGGGTCGCTGAAGACCTATTCTACCCCGGAAATTTCACGGGTGAACTTTTTGTCATGTGCATGACTTTTACCTCTTCGGAAAGAATCCATCCTCATATCCATCCTCATATTTTGTATTTGGATGAATTTCTTAGATGTCTGACACTAATCATTGAAAATACATCAGCATCTTCAACTTTTCCACAATCTAACCACAAAGTATCAGTCTCAGTATACAAAACAAATTTGGTGCATGGATGCAGTCTTAGATGCCCGGCACACGCATTCAATTAAAAATCAAAAGGCACTGAAAATACATCAGCAACTTGACCTTTCCACAAACTAACCACAAAGTATCAGTCTCAGTATACAAAACACATTTGGTGAATGGATGCAAGTCTTAGATGTCCGACACACAATGAATTCCATTAAAAATCAAAAGGCACTGAAAATACATAAAAGCGACTTGACATCTTTGTCATGTACATGATTTTAACACCTTCGGAAAGAACCCATCCTCAGGACTATCGTATTTTGTATTTTAGATGTCTGACACTCATCACTGAAAATACATCAGCAACTTCAACTTTTCCACAAACTAACCACAAAGTATTAGTCTCAGTATACAAAACACATTTGGTGAATGGATGCAAGTCTTAGATGTCCGACACACAATGAATTCCATTAAAAATCAAAAGTCACTGAAAATACATAAAAGCGACTTGAACTTTTTGTCTGTGGTATTCCATCTATATGATGTCGGTCTGTACAATAATCAATTCTTGACCAGACAATAAAGTGATCTTCAACTTTTCCACAATCTAACCACAAAGTATCAGTCTCAGTATACAAAACAAATTTGGTGCATGGATGCAGTCTTAGATGCCCGGCACACGCATTCAATTAAAAATCAAAAGGCACTGAAAATACATCAGCAACTTGACCTTTCAACAAGCTAACCTCAAAGTATCAGTCTTAGTATTCAATCAAATTTGGTACATGGATGCAGTCTTAGATGCCCGGCACACGCATTCCATTAAAAATCAAAAGTCACTGAAAATACATAAAGCGACTTGAACTTTTTGTCATGTGCATGACTTTTACATCCTCGGGAAGAATATCAGATTGTGTATGTGGAAGAATTCTTAGATGTCACAGCAACTTGACTTTTCCACAAGCTAACCACAAAGTATCAGTCTCAGTATACAAAACACATTTGGTGAATGGATGCAAGTCTTAGATGTCTGACACACTATGTATTCCATTAAAAATCAAAAGTCACTGAAAATACATAAAAGCGACTTGACATCTTTGTCATGTGCATGACTTAAACACCTTCGGAAAGAACCCATCCTCAGGACTATCGTATTTTGTATTTTAGATGTCTGACACTCATCACTGAAAATACATCAGCAACTTCAACTTTTCCACAAACTAACCACAAAGTATTAGTCTCAGTATACAAAACACATTTGGTGAATGGATGCAAGTCTTAGATGTCCGACACACAATGAATTCCATTAAAAATCAAAAGTCACTGAAAATACATAAAAGCGACTTGAACTTTTTGTCTGTGGTATTCCATCTATATGATGTCGGTCTGTACAATAATCAATTCTTGACCAGACAATAAAGTGATTAATATCATGAGCATCGATCAGCGCAATTGGGATCGATGACATGCATCAACCAAGTAAGCGAGCCTGTCCACCCGATCCCGTTAGTCGCCTTTTACGACAAGCATAGTCACCTTTTAACGGCAAGCATGGGTCGCTGAAGACCTATTCTACCCCGGAAATTTCACGGGTGAACTTTTTGTCATGTGCATGACTTTTACCTCTTCGGAAAGAATCCATCCTCATATCCATCCTCATATTTTGTATTTGGATGAATTTCTTAGATGTCTGACACTAATCATTGAAAATACATCAGCATCTTCAACTTTTCCACAATCTAACCACAAAGTATCAGTCTCAGTATACAAAACAAATTTGGTGCATGGATGCAGTCTTAGATGCCCGGCACACGCATTCAATTAAAAATCAAAAGGCACTGAAAATACATCAGCAACTTGACCTTTCCACAAACTAACCACAAAGTATCAGTCTCAGTATACAAAACACATTTGGTGAATGGATGCAAGTCTTAGATGTCTGACACACAATGAATTCCATTAAAAATCAAAAGGCACTGAAAATACATAAAAGCGACTTGACATCTTTGTCATGTACATGACTTTAACACCTTCGGAAAGAACCCATCCTCAGGACTATCGTATTTTGTATTTTAGATGTCTGACACTCATCACTGAAAATACATCAGCAACTTCAACTTTTCCACAAACTAACCACAAAGTATTAGTCTCAGTATACAAAACACATTTGGTGAATGGATGCAAGTCTTAGATGTCCGACACACAATGAATTCCATTAAAAATCAAAAGTCACTGAAAATACATAAAAGCGACTTGAACTTTTTGTCTGTGGTATTCCATCTATATGATGTCGGTCTGTACAATAATCAATTCTTGACCAGACAATAAAGTGATCTTCAACTTTTCCACAATCTAACCACAAAGTATCAGTCTCAGTATACAAAACAAATTTGGTGCATGGATGCAGTCTTAGATGTCCGGCACACGCATTCAATTAAAAATCAAAAGGCACTGAAAATACATCAGCAACTTGACCTTTCAACAAGCTAACCTCAAAGTATCAGTCTTAGTATTCAATCAAATTTGGTACATGGATGCAGTCTTAGATGCCCGGCACACGCATTCCATTAAAAATCAAAAGTCACTGAAAATACATAAAGCGACTTGAACTTTTTGTCATGTGCATGACTTTTACATCCTCGGGAAGAATATCAGATTGTGTATGTGGAAGAATTCTTAGATGTCACAGCAACTTGACTTTTCCACAAGCTAACCACAAAGTATCAGTCTCAGTATACAAAACACATTTGGTGAATGGATGCAAGTCTTAGATGTCTGACACACTATGTATTCCATTAAAAATCAAAAGTCACTGAAAATACATAAAAGCGACTTGACATCTTTGTCATGTGCATGACTTAAACACCTTCGGAAAGAACCCATCCTCAGGACTATCGTATTTTGTATTTTAGATGTCTGACACTCATCACTGAAAATACATCAGCAACTTCAACTTTTCCACAAACTAACCACAAAGTATTAGTCTCAGTATACAAAACACATTTGGTGAATGGATGCAAGTCTTAGATGTCCGACACACGAATTCCACTGAAAATACATAAAAGCGACTTGAACTTTTTGTCTGTGGTATTCCATCTATATGATGTCGGTCTGTACAATAATCAATTCTTGACCAGACAATAAAGTGATCTTCAACTTTTCCACAATCTAACCACAAAGTATCAGTCTCAGTATACAAAACAAATTTGGTGCATGGATGCAGTCTTAGATGCCCGGCACACGCATTCAATTAAAAATCAAAAGGCACTGAAAATACATCAGCAACTTGACCTTTCAACAAGCTAACCTCAAAGTATCAGTCTTAGTATTCAATCAAATTTGGTACATGGATGC
The DNA here is from genome assembly GCF_023055435.1 of Haliotis rufescens. NCBI lineage: Eukaryota > Metazoa > Mollusca > Gastropoda > Lepetellida > Haliotidae > Haliotis > Haliotis rufescens. The sequence continues at coordinate 3,998,289 of NW_025964383.1, forward strand.
AGTCTTAGATGCCCGGCACACGCATTCCATTAAAAATCAAAAGGCACTGAAAATACATCAGCAACTTGACCTTTCCACAAACTAACCACAAAGTATGTCTCAGTATACAAAACACATTTGGTGAATGGATGCAAGTCTTAGATGTCCGACACACAATGAATTCCATTAAAAATCAAAAGGCACTGAAAATACATAAAAGCGACTTGACATCTTTGTCATGTACATGACTTTAACACCTTCGGAAAGAATCCATCCTCAGGACTATCGTATTTTGTATTTAGATGTCTGACACTCATCACTGAAAATACATCAGCAACTTCAACTTTTCCACAAACTAACCACAAAGTATTAGTCTCAGTATACAAAACACATTTGGTGAATGGATGCAAGTCTTAGATGTCCGACACACAATGAATTCCATTAAAAATCAAAAGTCACTGAAAATACATAAAAGCGACTTGAACTTTTTGTCTGTGGTATTCCATCTATATGATGTCGGTCTGTACAATAATCAATTCTTGACCAGACAATAAAGTGATTAATATCATGAGCATCGATCAGCGCAATTGGGATCGATGACATGCATCAACCAAGTAAGCGAGCCTGTCCACCCGATCCCGTTAGTCGCCTTTTACGACAAGCATAGTCACCTTTTAACGGCAAGCATGGGTCGCTGAAGACCTATTCTACCCCGGAAATTTCACGGGTGAACTTTTTGTCATGTGCATGACTTTTACCTCTTCGGAAAGAATCCATCCTCATATCCATCCTCATATTTTGTATTTGGATGAATTTCTTAGATGTCTGACACTCATCATTGAAAATACATCAGCATCTTCAACTTTTCCACAATCTAACCACAAAGTATCAGTCTCAGTATACAAAACAAATTTGGTGCATGGATGCAGTCTTAGATGCCCGGCACACGCATTCAATTAAAAATCAAAAGGCACTGAAAATACATCAGCAACTTGACCTTTCCACAAACTAACCACAAAGTATGTCTCAGTATACAAAACACATTTGGTGAATGGATGCAAGTCTTAGATGTCCGACACACAATGAATTCCATTAAAAATCAAAAGGCACTGAAAATACATAAAAGCGACTTGACATCTTTGTCATGTGCATGACTTAAACACCTTCGGAAAGAACCCATCCTCAGGACTATCGTATTTTGTATTTTAGATGTCTGACACTCATCACTGAAAATACATCAGCAACTTCAACTTTTCCACAAACTAACCACAAAGTATTAGTCTCAGTATACAAAACACATTTGGTGAATGGATGCAAGTCTTAGATGTCCGACACACAATGAATTCCATTAAAAATCAAAAGTCACTGAAAATACATAAAAGCGACTTGAACTTTTTGTCTGTGGTATTCCATCTATATGATGTCGGTCTGTACAATAATCAATTCTTGACCAGACAATAAAGTGATCTTCAACTTTTCCACAATCTAACCACAAAGTATCAGTCTCAGTATACAAAACAAATTTGGTGCATGGATGCAGTCTTAGATGCCCGGCACACGCATTCAATTAAAAATCAAAAGGCACTGAAAATACATCAGCAACTTGACCTTTCAACAAGCTAACCTCAAAGTATCAGTCTTAGTATTCAATCAAATTTGGTACATGGATGCAGTCTTAGATGCCCGGCACACGCATTCCATTAAAAATCAAAAGTCACTGAAAATACATAAAGCGACTTGAACTTTTTGTCATGTGCATGACTTTTACATCCTCGGGAAGAATATCAGATTGTGTATGTGGAAGAATTCTTAGATGTCACAGCAACTTGACTTTTCCACAAGCTAACCACAAAGTATCAGTCTCAGTATACAAAACACATTTGGTGAATGGATGCAAGTCTTAGATGTCTGACACACTATGTATTCCATTAAAAATCAAAAGGCACTGAAAATACATAAAAGCGACTTGACATCTTTGTCATGTGCATGACTTAAACACCTTCGGAAAGAACCCATCCTCAGGACTATCGTATTTTGTATTTTAGATGTCTGACACTCATCACTGAAAATACATCAGCAACTTCAACTTTTCCACAAACTAACCACAAAGTATTAGTCTCAGTATACAAAACACATTTGGTGAATGGATGCAAGTCTTAGATGTCCGACACACAATGAATTCCATTAAAAATCAAAAGTCACTGAAAATACATAAAAGCGACTTGAACTTTTTGTCTGTGGTATTCCATCTATATGATGTCGGTCTGTACAATAATCAATTCTTGACCAGACAATAAAGTGATTAATATCATGAGCATCGATCAGCGCAATTGGGATCGATGACATGCATCAACCAAGTAAGCGAGCCTGTCCACCCGATCCCGTTAGTCGCCTTTTACGACAAGCATAGTCACCTTTTAACGGCAAGCATGGGTCGCTGAAGACCTATTCTACCCCGGAAATTTCACGGGTGAACTTTTTGTCATGTGCATGACTTTTACCTCTTCGGAAAGAATCCATCCTCATATCCATCCTCATATTTTGTATTTGGATGAATTTCTTAGATATCTGACACTCATCATTGAAAATACATCAGCATCTTCAACTTTTCCACAATCTAACCACAAAGTATCAGTCTCAGTATACAAAACAAATTTGGTGCATGGATGCAGTCTTAGATGCCCGGCACACGCATTCAATTAAAAATCAAAAGGCACTGAAAATACATCAGCAACTTGACCTTTCAACAAGCTAACCTCAAAGTATCAGTCTTAGTATTCAATCAAATTTGGTACATGGATGCAGTCTTAGATGCCCGGCACACGCATTCAATTAAAAATCAAAAGGCACTGAAAATACATCAGCAACTTGACCTTTCAACAAGCTAACCTCAAAGTATCAGTCTTAGTATTCAATCAAATTTGGTACATGGATGCAGTCTTAGATGCCCGGCACACGCATTCCATTAAAAATCAAAAGGCACTGAAAATACATAAAGCGACTTGAACTTTTTGTCATGTGCTTGACTTTTACATCCTCGGGAAGAATATCAGATTGTGTATGTGGAAGAATTCTTAGATGTCACAGCAACTTGACTTTTCCACAAGCTAACCACAAAGTATCAGTCTCAGTATACAAAACACATTTGGTGAATGGATGCAAGTCTTAGATGTCTGACACACTATGTATTCCATTAAAAATCAAAAGGCACTGAAAATACATAAAAGCGACTTGACATCTTTGTCATGTGCATGACTTAAACACCTTCGGAAAGAACCCATCCTCAGGACTATCGTATTTTGTATTTTAGATGTCTGACACTCATCACTGAAAATACATCAGCAACTTCAACTTTTCCACAAACTAACCACAAAGTATTAGTCTCAGTATACAAAACACATTTGGTGAATGGATGCAAGTCTTAGATGTCCGACACACAATGAATTCCATTAAAAATCAAAAGTCACTGAAAATACATAAAAGCGACTTGAACTTTTTGTCTGTGGTATTCCATCTATATGATGTCGGTCTGTACAATAATCAATTCTTGACCAGACAATAAAGTGATCTTCAACTTTTCCACAATCTAACCACAAAGTATCAGTCTCAGTATACAAAACAAATTTGGTGCATGGATGCAGTCTTAGATGTCCGGCACACGCATTCAATTAAAAATCAAAAGGCACTGAAAATACATCAGCAACTTGACCTTTCAACAAGCTAACCTCAAAGTATCAGTCTTAGTATTCAATCAAATTTGGTACATGGATGCAGTCTTAGATGTCCGGCACACGCATTCCATTAAAAATCAAAAGTCACTGAAAATACATAAAGCGACTTGAACTTTTTGTCATGTGCATGACTTTTACATCCTCGGGAAGAATATCAGATTGTGTATGTGGAAGAATTCTTAGATGTCACAGCAACTTGACTTTTCCACAAGCTAACCACAAAGTATCAGTCTCAGTATACAAAACACATTTGGTGAATGGATGCAAGTCTTAGATGTCTGACACACTATGTATTCCATTAAAAATCAAAAGTCACTGAAAATACATAAAAGCGACTTGACATCTTTGTCATGTGCATGACTTAAACACCTTCGGAAAGAACCCATCCTCAGGACTATCGTATTTTGTATTTTAGATGTCTGACACTCATCACTGAAAATACATCAGCAACTTCAACTTTTCCACAAACTAACCACAAAGTATTAGTCTCAGTATACAAAACACATTTGGTGAATGGATGCAAGTCTTAGATGTCCGACACACAATGAATTCCATTAAAAATCAAAAGTCACTGAAAATACATAAAAGCGACTTGAACTTTTTGTCTGTGGTATTCCATCTATATGATGTCGGTCTGTACAATAATCAATTCTTGACCAGACAATAAAGTGATTAATATCATGAGCATCGATCAGCGCAATTGGGATCGATGACATGCATCAACCAAGTAAGCGAGCCTGTCCACCCGATCCCGTTAGTCGCCTTTTACGACAAGCATAGTCACCTTTTAACGGCAAGCATGGGTCGCTGAAGACCTATTCTACCCCGGAAATTTCACGGGTGAACTTTTTGTCATGTGCATGACTTTTACCTCTTCGGAAAGAATCCATCCTCATATCCATCCTCATATTTTGTATTTGGATGAATTTCTTAGATGTCTGACACTCATCACTGAAAATACATCAGCAACTTCAACTTTTCCACAAACTAACCACAAAGTATTAGTCTCAGTATACAAAACACATTTGGTGAATGGATGCAAGTCTTAGATGTCCGACACACAATGAATTCCATTAAAAATCAAAAGTCACTGAAAATACATAAAAGCGACTTGAACTTTTTGTCTGTGGTATTCCATCTATATGATGTCGGTCTGTACAATAATCAATTCTTGACCAGACAATAAAAGTGATCTTCAACTTTTCCACAATCTAACCACAAAGTATCAGTCTCAGTATACAAAACAAATTTGGTGCATGGATGCAGTCTTAGATGCCCGGCACACGCATTCAATTAAAAATCAAAAGGCACTGAAAATACATCAGCAACTTGACCTTTCAACAAGCTAACCTCAAAGTATCAGTCTTAGTATTCAATCAAATTTGGTACATGGATGCAGTCTTAGATGCCCGGCACACGCATTCCATTAAAAATCAAAAGTCACTGAAAATACATAAAGCGACTTGAACTTTTTGTCATGTGCATGACTTTTACATCCTCGGGAAGAATATCAGATTGTGTATGTGGAAGAATTCTTAGATGTCACAGCAACTTGACTTTTCCACAAGCTAACCACAAAGTATCAGTCTCAGTATACAAAACACATTTGGTGAATGGATGCAAGTCTTAGATGTCTGACACACTATGTATTCCATTAAAAATCAAAAGTCACTGAAAATACATAAAAGCGACTTGACATCTTTGTCATGTGCATGACTTAAACACCTTCGGAAAGAACCCATCCTCAGGACTATCGTATTTTGTATTTTAGATGTCTGACACTCATCACTGAAAATACATCAGCAACTTCAACTTTTCCACAAACTAACCACAAAGTATTAGTCTCAGTATACAAAACACATTTGGTGAATGGATGCAAGTCTTAGATGTCCGACACACAATGAATTCCATTAAAAATCAAAAGTCACTGAAAATACATAAAAGCGACTTGAACTTTTTGTCTGTGGTATTCCATCTATATGATGTCGGTCTGTACAATAATCAATTCTTGACCAGACAATAAAGTGATTAATATCATGAGCATCGATCAGCGCAATTGGGATCGATGACATGCATCAACCAAGTAAGCGAGCCTGTCCACCCGATCCCGTTAGTCGCCTTTTACGACAAGCATAGTCACCTTTTAACGGCAAGCATGGGTCGCTGAAGACCTATTCTACCCCGGAAATTTCACGGGTGAACTTTTTGTCATGTGCATGACTTTTACCTCTTCGGAAAGAATCCATCCTCATATCCATCCTCATATTTTGTATTTGGATGAATTTCTTAGATGTCTGACACTCATCATTGAAAATACATCAGCATCTTCAACTTTTCCACAATCTAACCACAAAGTATCAGTCTCAGTATACAAAACAAATTTGGTGCATGGATGCAGTCTTAGATGCCCGGCACACGCATTCAATTAAAAATCAAAAGGCACTGAAAATACATCAGCAACTTGACCTTTCAACAAGCTAACCTCAAAGTATCAGTCTTAGTATTCAATCAAATTTGGTACATGGATGCAGTCTTAGATGCCCGGCACACGCATTCCATTAAAAATCAAAAGGCACTGAAAATACATCAGCAACTTGACCTTTCCACAAACTAACCACAAAGTATGTCTCAGTATACAAAACACATTTGGTGAATGGATGCAAGTCTTAGATGTCCGACACACAATGAATTCCATTAAAAATCAAAAGGCACTGAAAATACATAAAAGCGACTTGACATCTTTGTCATGTACATGACTTTAACACCTTCGGAAAGAATCCATCCTCAGGACTATCGTATTTTGTATTTAGATGTCTGACACTCATCACTGAAAATACATCAGCAACTTCAACTTTTCCACAAACTAACCACAAAGTATTAGTCTCAGTATACAAAACACATTTGGTGAATGGATGCAAGTCTTAGATGTCCGACACACAATGAATTCCATTAAAAATCAAAAGTCACTGAAAATACATAAAAGCGACTTGAACTTTTTGTCTGTGGTATTCCATCTATATGATGTCGGTCTGTACAATAATCAATTCTTGACCAGACAATAAAGTGATTAATATCATGAGCATCGATCAGCGCAATTGGGATCGATGACATGCATCAACCAAGTAAGCGAGCCTGTCCACCCGATCCCGTTAGTCGCCTTTTACGACAAGCATAGTCACCTTTTAACGGCAAGCATGGGTCGCTGAAGACCTATTCTACCCCGGAAATTTCACGGGTGAACTTTTTGTCATGTGCATGACTTTTACCTCTTCGGAAAGAATCCATCCTCATATCCATCCTCATATTTTGTATTTGGATGAATTTCTTAGATGTCTGACACTCATCATTGAAAATACATCAGCATCTTCAACTTTTCCACAATCTAACCACAAAGTATCAGTCTCAGTATACAAAACAAATTTGGTGCATGGATGCAGTCTTAGATGCCCGGCACACGCATTCAATTAAAAATCAAAAGGCACTGAAAATACATCAGCAACTTGACCTTTCAACAAGCTAACCTCAAAGTATCAGTCTTAGTATTCAATCAAATTTGGTACATGGATGCAGTCTTAGATGCCCGGCACACGCATTCCATTAAAAATCAAAAGTCACTGAAAATACATAAAAGCGACTTGAACTTTTTGTCATGTGCTTGACTTTTACATCCTCGGGAAGAATATCAGATTGTGTATGTGGAAGAATTCTTAGATGTCACAGCAACTTGACTTTTCCACAAGCTAACCACAAAGTATCAGTCTCAGTATACAAAACACATTTGGTGAATGGATGCAAGTCTTAGATGTCTGACACACTATGTATTCCATTAAAAATCAAAAGGCACTGAAAATACATAAAAGCGACTTGACATCTTTGTCATGTGCATGACTTAAACACCTTCGGAAAGAACCCATCCTCAGGACTATCGTATTTTGTATTTTAGATGTCTGACACTCATCACTGAAAATACATCAGCAACTTCAACTTTTCCACAAACTAACCACAAAGTATTAGTCTCAGTATACAAAACACATTTGGTGAATGGATGCAAGTCTTAGATGTCCGACACACAATGAATTCCATTAAAAATCAAAAGTCACTGAAAATACATAAAAGCGACTTGAACTTTTTGTCTGTGGTATTCCATCTATATGATGTCGGTCTGTACAATAATCAATTCTTGACCAGACAATAAAGTGATCTTCAACTTTTCCACAATCTAACCACAAAGTATCAGTCTCAGTATACAAAACAAGTTTGGTGCATGGATGCAGTCTTAGATGTCCGGCACACGCATTCAATTAAAAATCAAAAGGCACTGAAAATACATCAGCAACTTGACCTTTCAACAAGCTAACCTCAAAGTATCAGTCTTAGTATTCAATCAAATTTGGTACACGGATGCAGTCTTAGATGTCCGGCACACGCATTCCATTAAAAATCAAAAGTCACTGAAAATACATAAAGCGACTTGAACTTTTTGTCATGTGCATGACTTTTACATCCTCGGGAAGAATATCAGATTGTGTATGTGGAAGAATTCTTAGATGTCACAGCAACTTGACTTTTCCACAAGCTAACCACAAAGTATCAGTCTCAGTATACAAAACACATTTGGTGAATGGATGCAAGTCTTAGATGTCTGACACACTATTTATTCCATTAAAAATCAAAAGTCACTGAAAATACATAAAAGCGACTTGACATCTTTGTCATGTGCATGACTTAAACACCTTCGGAAAGAACCCATCCTCAGGACTATCGTATTTTGTATTTTAGATGTCTGACACTCATCACTGAAAATACATCAGCAACTTCAACTTTTCCACAAACTAACCACAAAGTATTAGTCTCAGTATACAAAACACATTTGTTGAATGGATGCAAGTCTTAGATGTCCGACACACGAATTCCACTGAAAATACATAAAAGCGACTTGAACTTTTTGTCTGTGGTATTCCATCTATATGATGTCGGTCTGTACAATAATCAATTCTTGACCAGACAATAAAGTGATCTTCAACTTTTCCACAATCTAACCACAAAGTATCAGTCTCAGTATACAAAACAAATTTGGTGCATGGATGCAGTCTTAGATGCCCGGCACACGCATTCAATTAAAAATCAAAAGGCACTGAAAATACATCAGCAACTTGACCTTTCAACAAGCTAACCTCAAAGTATCAGTCTTAGTATTCAATCAAATTTGGTACATGGATGCAGTCTTAGATGCCCGGCACACGCATTCCATTAAAAATCAAAAGGCACTGAAAATACATCAGCAACTTGACCTTTCCACAAACTAACCACAAAGTATGTCTCAGTATACAAAACACATTTGGTGAATGGATGCAAGTCTTAGATGTCCGACACACAATGAATTCCATTAAAAATCAAAAGGCACTGAAAATACATAAAAGCGACTTGACATCTTTGTCATGTACATGACTTTAACACCTTCGGAAAGAATCCATCCTCAGGACTATCGTATTTTGTATTTAGATATCTGACACTCATCACTGAAAATACATCAGCAACTTCAACTTTTCCACAAACTAACCACAAAGTATTAGTCTCAGTATACAAAACACATTTGGTGAATGGATGCAAGTCTTAGATGTCCGACACACAATGAATTCCATTAAAAATCAAAAGGCACTGAAAATACATAAAAGCGACTTGACATCTTTGTCATGTACATGACTTTAACACCTTCGGAAAGAATCCATCCTCAGGACTATCGTATTTTGTATTTAGATATCTGACACTCATCACTGAAAATACATCAGCAACTTCAACTTTTCCACAAACTAACCACAAAGTATTAGTCTCAGTATACAAAACACATTTGGTGAATGGATGCAAGTCTTAGATGTCCGACACACAATGAATTCCATTAAAAATCAAAAGTCACTGAAAATACATAAAAGCGACTTGAACTTTTTGTCTGTGGTATTCCATCTATATGATGTCGGTCTGTACAATAATCAATTCTTGACCAGACAATAAAGTGATTAATATCATGAGCATCGATCAGCGCAATTGGGATCGATGACATGCATCAACCAAGTAAGCGAGCCTGTCCACCCGATCCCGTTAGTCGCCTTTTACGACAAGCATAGTCACCTTTTAACGGCAAGCATGGGTCGCTGAAGACCTATTCTACCCCGGAAATTTCACGGGTGAACTTTTTGTCATGTGCATGACTTTTACCTCTTCGGAAAGAATCCATCCTCATATCCATCCTCATATTTTGTATTTGGATGAATTTCTTAGATGTCTGACACTCATCACTGAAAATACATCAGCAACTTCAACTTTTCCACAAACTAACCACAAAGTATTAGTCTCAGTATACAAAACACATTTGGTGAATGGATGCAAGTCTTAGATGTCCGACACACAATGAATTCCATTAAAAATCAAAAGTCACTGAAAATACATAAAAGCGACTTGAACTTTTTGTCTGTGGTATTCCATCTATATGATGTCGGTCTGTACAATAATCAATTCTTGACCAGACAATAAAGTGATCTTCAACTTTTCCACAATCTAACCACAAAGTATCAGTCTCAGTATACAAAACAAATTTGGTGCATGGATGCAGTCTTAGATGCCCGGCACACGCATTCAATTAAAAATCAAAAGGCACTGAAAATACATCAGCAACTTGACCTTTCAACAAGCTAACCTCAAAGTATCAGTCTTAGTATTCAATCAAATTTGGTACATGGATGCAGTCTTAGATGCCCGGCACACGCATTCCATTAAAAATCAAAAGTCACTGAAAATACATAAAGCGACTTGAACTTTTTGTCATGTGCATGACTTTTACATCCTCGGGAAGAATATCAGATTGTGTATGTGGAAGAATTCTTAGATGTCACAGCAACTTGACTTTTCCACAAGCTAACCACAAAGTATCAGTCTCAGTATACAAAACACATTTGGTGAATGGATGCAAGTCTTAGATGTCTGACACACTATGTATTCCATTAAAAATCAAAAGTCACTGAAAATACATAAAAGCGACTTGACATCTTTGTCATGTGCATGACTTAAACACCTTCGGAAAGAACCCATCCTCAGGACTATCGTATTTTGTATTTTAGATGTCTGACACTCATCACTGAAAATACATCAGCAACTTCAACTTTTCCACAAACTAACCACAAAGTATTAGTCTCAGTATACAAAACACATTTGGTGAATGGATGCAAGTCTTAGATGTCCGACACACAATGAATTCCATTAAAAATCAAAAGTCACTGAAAATACATAAAAGCGACTTGAACTTTTTGTCTGTGGTATTCCATCTATATGATGTCGGTCTGTACAATAATCAATTCTTGACCAGACAATAAAGTGATTAATATCATGAGCATCGATCAGCGCAATTGGGATCGATGACATGCATCAACCAAGTAAGCGAGCCTGTCCACCCGATCCCGTTAGTCGCCTTTTACGACAAGCATAGTCACCTTTTAACGGCAAGCATGGGTCGCTGAAGACCTATTCTACCCCGGAAATTTCACGGGTGAACTTTTTGTCATGTGCATGACTTTTACCTCTTCGGAAAGAATCCATCCTCATATCCATCCTCATATTTTGTATTTGGATGAATTTCTTAGATGTCTGACACTCATCATTGAAAATACATCAGCATCTTCAACTTTTCCACAATCTAACCACAAAGTATCAGTCTCAGTATACAAAACAAATTTGGTGCATGGATGCAGTCTTAGATGCCCGGCACACGCATTCAATTAAAAATCAAAAGGCACTGAAAATACATCAGCAACTTGACCTTTCAACAAGCTAACCTCAAAGTATCAGTCTTAGTATTCAATCAAATTTGGTACATGGATGCAGTCTTAGATGCCCGGCACACGCATTCCATTAAAAATCAAAAGGCACTGAAAATACATCAGCAACTTGACCTTTCCACAAACTAACCACAAAGTATGTCTCAGTATACAAAACACATTTGGTGAATGGATGCAAGTCTTAGATGTCCGACACACAATGAATTCCATTAAAAATCAAAAGGCACTGAAAATACATAAAAGCGACTTGACATCTTTGTCATGTACATGACTTTAACACCTTCGGAAAGAATCCATCCTCAGGACTATCGTATTTTGTATTTAGATGTCTGACACTCATCACTGAAAATACATCAGCAACTTCAACTTTTCCACAAACTAACCACAAAGTATTAGTCTCAGTATACAAAACACATTTGGTGAATGGATGCAAGTCTTAGATGTCCGACACACAATGAATTCCATTAAAAATCAAAAGTCACTGAAAATACATAAAAGCGACTTGAACTTTTTGTCTGTGGTATTCCATCTATATGATGTCGGTCTGTACAATAATCAATTCTTGACCAGACAATAAAGTGATTAATATCATGAGCATCGATCAGCGCAATTGGGATCGATGACATGCATCAACCAAGTAAGCGAGCCTGTCCACCCGATCCCGTTAGTCGCCTTTTACGACAAGCATAGTCACCTTTTAACGGCAAGCATGGGTCGCTGAAGACCTATTCTACCCCGGAAATTTCACGGGTGAACTTTTTGTCATGTGCATGACTTTTACCTCTTCGGAAAGAATCCATCCTCATATCCATCCTCATATTTTGTATTTGGATGAATTTCTTAGATGTCTGACACTCATCATTGAAAATACATCAGCATCTTCAACTTTTCCACAATCTAACCACAAAGTATCAGTCTCAGTATACAAAACAAATTTGGTGCATGGATGCAGTCTTAGATGCCCGGCACACGCATTCAATTAAAAATCAAAAGGCACTGAAAATACATCAGCAACTTGACCTTTCAACAAGCTAACCTCAAAGTATCAGTCTTAGTATTCAATCAAATTTGGTACATGGATGCAGTCTTAGATGCCCGGCACACGCATTCCATTAAAAATCAAAAGGCACTGAAAATACATAAAGCGACTTGAACTTTTTGTCATGTGCTTGACTTTTACATCCTCGGGAAGAATATCAGATTGTGTATGTGGAAGAATTCTTAGATGTCACAGCAACTTGACTTTTCCACAAGCTAACCACAAAGTATCAGTCTCAGTATACAAAACACATTTGGTGAATGGATGCAAGTCTTAGATGTCTGACACACTATGTATTCCATTAAAAATCAAAAGGCACTGAAAATACATAAAAGCGACTTGACATCTTTGTCATGTGCATGACTTAAACACCTTCGGAAAGAACCCATCCTCAGGACTATCGTATTTTGTATTTTAGATGTCTGACACTCATCACTGAAAATACATCAGCAACTTCAACTTTTCCACAAACTAACCACAAAGTATTAGTCTCAGTATACAAAACACATTTGGTGAATGGATGCAAGTCTTAGATGTCCGACACACAATGAATTCCATTAAAAATCAAAAGTCACTGAAAATACATAAAAGCGACTTGAACTTTTTGTCTGTGGTATTCCATCTATATGATGTCGGTCTGTACAATAATCAATTCTTGACCAGACAATAAAGTGATCTTCAACTTTTCCACAATCTAACCACAAAGTATCAGTCTCAGTATACAAAACAAATTTGGTGCATGGATGCAGTCTTAGATGTCCGGCACACGCATTCAATTAAAAATCAAAAGGCACTGAAAATACATCAGCAACTTGACCTTTCAACAAGCTAACCTCAAAGTATCAGTCTTAGTATTCAATCAAATTTGGTACATGGATGCAGTCTTAGATGTCCGGCACACGCATTCCATTAAAAATCAAAAGTCACTGAAAATACATAAAGCGACTTGAACTTTTTGTCATGTGCATGACTTTTACATCCTCGGGAAGAATATCAGATTGTGTATGTGGAAGAATTCTTAGATGTCACAGCAACTTGACTTTTCCACAAGCTAACCACAAAGTATCAGTCTCAGTATACAAAACACATTTGGTGAATGGATGCAAGTCTTAGATGTCTGACACACTATGTATTCCATTAAAAATCAAAAGTCACTGAAAATACATAAAAGCGACTTGACATCTTTGTCATGTGCATGACTTAAACACCTTCGGAAAGAACCCATCCTCAGGACTATCGTATTTTGTATTTTAGATGTCTGACACTCATCACTGAAAATACATCAGCAACTTCAACTTTTCCACAAACTAACCACAAAGTATTAGTCTCAGTATACAAAACACATTTGTTGAATGGATGCAAGTCTTAGATGTCCGACACACGAATTCCACTGAAAATACATAAAAGCGACTTGAACTTTTTGTCTGTGGTATTCCATCTATATGATGTCGGTCTGTACAATAATCAATTCTTGACCAGACAATAAAGTGATCTTCAACTTTTCCACAATCTAACCACAAAGTATCAGTCTCAGTATACAAAACAAATTTGGTGCATGGATGCAGTCTTAGATGCCCGGCACACGCATTCAATTAAAAATCAAAAGGCACTGAAAATACATCAGCAACTTGACCTTTCAACAAGCTAACCTCAAAGTATCAGTCTTAGTATTCAATCAAATTTGGTACATGGATGCAGTCTTAGATGCCCGGCACACGCATTCCATTAAAAATCAAAAGTCACTGAAAATACATCAGCAACTTGACCTTTCCACAAACTAACCACAAAGTATGTCTCAGTATACAAAACACATTTGGTGAATGGATGCAAGTCTTAGATGTCCGACACACAATGAATTCCATTAAAAATCAAAAGGCACTGAAAATACATAAAAGCGACTTGACATCTTTGTCATGTACATGACTTTAACACCTTCGGAAAGAATCCATCCTCAGGACTATCGTATTTTGTATTTAGATGTCTGACACTCATCACTGAAAATACATCAGCAACTTCAACTTTTCCACAAACTAACCACAAAGTATTAGTCTCAGTATACAAAACACATTTGGTGAATGGATGCAAGTCTTAGATGTCCGACACACAATGAATTCCATTAAAAATCAAAAGTCACTGAAAATACATAAAAGCGACTTGAACTTTTTGTCTGTGGTATTCCATCTATATGATGTCGGTCTGTACAATAATCAATTCTTGACCAGACAATAAAGTGATTAATATCATGAGCATCGATCAGCGCAATTGGGATCGATGACATGCATCAACCAAGTAAGCGAGCCTGTCCACCCGATCCCGTTAGTCGCCTTTTACGACAAGCATAGTCACCTTTTAACGGCAAGCATGGGTCGCTGAAGACCTATTCTACCCCGGAAATTTCACGGGTGAACTTTTTGTCATGTGCATGACTTTTACCTCTTCGGAAAGAATCCATCCTCATATCCATCCTCATATTTTGTATTTGGATGAATTTCTTAGATGTCTGACACTCATCATTGAAAATACATCAGCATCTTCAACTTTTCCACAATCTAACCACAAAGTATCAGTCTCAGTATACAAAACAAATTTGGTGCATGGATGCAGTCTTAGATGCCCGGCACACGCATTCAATTAAAAATCAAAAGGCACTGAAAATACATCAGCAACTTGACCTTTCAACAAGCTAACCTCAAAGTATCAGTCTTAGTATTCAATCAAATTTGGTACATGGATGCAGTCTTAGATGCCCGGCACACGCATTCCATTAAAAATCAAAAGTCACTGAAAATACATAAAGCGACTTGAACTTTTTGTCATGTGCATGACTTTTACATCCTCGGGAAGAATATCAGATTGTGTATGTGGAAGAATTCTTAGATGTCACAGCAACTTGACTTTTCCACAAGCTAACCACAAAGTATCAGTCTCAGTATACAAAACACATTTGGTGAATGGATGCAAGTCTTAGATGTCTGACACACTATGTATTCCATTAAAAATCAAAAGGCACTGAAAATACATAAAAGCGACTTGACATCTTTGTCATGTGCATGACTTAAACACCTTCGGAAAGAACCCATCCTCAGGACTATCGTATTTTGTATTTTAGATGTCTGACACTCATCACTGAAAATACATCAGCAACTTCAACTTTTCCACAAACTAACCACAAAGTATTAGTCTCAGTATACAAAACACATTTGGTGAATGGATGCAAGTCTTAGATGTCCGACACACAATGAATTCCATTAAAAATCAAAAGTCACTGAAAATACATAAAAGCGACTTGAACTTTTTGTCTGTGGTATTCCATCTATATGATGTCGGTCTGTACAATAATCAATTCTTGACCAGACAATAAAGTGATCTTCAACTTTTCCACAATCTAACCACAAAGTATCAGTCTCAGTATACAAAACAAATTTGGTGCATGGATGCAGTCTTAGATGCCCGGCACACGCATTCAATTAAAAATCAAAAGGCACTGAAAATACATCAGCAACTTGACCTTTCAACAAGCTAACCTCAAAGTATCAGTCTTAGTATTCAATCAAATTTGGTACATGGATGCAGTCTTAGATGCCCGGCACACGCATTCCATTAAAAATCAAAAGTCACTGAAAATACATAAAGCGACTTGAACTTTTTGTCATGTGCATGACTTTTACATCCTCGGGAAGAATATCAGATTGTGTATGTGGAAGAATTCTTAGATGTCTCAGCAACTTCAACTTTTCCACAAGCTAACCACAAAGTATCAGTCTCAGTATACAAAACACATTTGGTGAATGGATGCAAGTCTTAGATGTCCGACACACAATGAATTCCATTAAAAATCAAAAGTCACTGAAAATACATAAAAGCGACTTGAACTTTTTGTCTGTGGTATTCCATCTATATGATGTCGGTCTGTACAATAATCAATTCTTGACCAGACAATAAAGTGATTAATATCATGAGCATCGATCAGCGCAATTGGGATCGATGACATGCATCAACCAAGTAAGCGAGCCTGTCCACCCGATCCCGTTAGTCGCCTTTTACGACAAGCATAGTCACCTTTTAACGGCAAGCATGGGTCGCTGAAGACCTATTCTACCCCGGAAATTTCACGGGTGAACTTTTTGTCATGTAATGACTTTTACCTCTTCGGAAAGAATCCATCCTCATATCCATCCTCATATTTTGTATTTGGATGAATTTCTTAGATGTCTGACACTCATCATTGAAAATACATCAGCATCTTCAACTTTTCCACAATCTAACCACAAAGTATCAGTCTCAGTATACAAAACAAATTTGGTGCATGGATGCAGTCTTAGATGCCCGGCACACGCATTCAATTAAAAATCAAAAGGCACTGAAAATACATCAGCAACTTGACCTTTCCACAAACTAACCACAAAGTATGTCTCAGTATACAAAACACATTTGGTGAATGGATGCAAGTCTTAGATGTCCGACACACAATGAATTCCATTAAAAATCAAAAGGCACTGAAAATACATAAAAGCGACTTGACATCTTTGTCATGTACATGACTTTAACACCTTCGGAAAGAATCCATCCTCAGGACTATCGTATTTTGTATTTAGATGTCTGACACTCATCACTGAAAATACATCAGCAACTTCAACTTTTCCACAAACTAACCACAAAGTATTAGTCTCAGTATACAAAACACATTTGGTGAATGGATGCAAGTCTTAGATGTCCGACACACAATGAATTCCATTAAAAATCAAAAGTCACTGAAAATACATAAAAGCGACTTGAACTTTTTGTCTGTGGTATTCCATCTATATGATGTCGGTCTGTACAATAATCAATTCTTGACCAGACAATAAAGTGATTAATATCATGAGCATCGATCAGCGCAATTGGGATCGATGACATGCATCAACCAAGTAAGCGAGCCTGTCCACCCGATCCCGTTAGTCGCCTTTTACGACAAGCATAGTCACCTTTTAACGGCAAGCATGGGTCGCTGAAGACCTATTCTACCCCGGAAATTTCACGGGTGAACTTTTTGTCATGTGCATGACTTTTACCTCTTCGGAAAGAATCCATCCTCATATCCATCCTCATATTTTGTATTTGGATGAATTTCTTAGATGTCTGACACTCATCATTGAAAATACATCAGCATCTTCAACTTTTCCACAATCTAACCACAAAGTATCAGTCTCAGTATACAAAACAAATTTGGTGCATGGATGCAGTCTTAGATGCCCGGCACACGCATTCAATTAAAAATCAAAAGGCACTGAAAATACATCAGCAACTTGACCTTTCAACAAGCTAACCTCAAAGTATCAGTCTTAGTATTCAATCAAATTTGGTACATGGATGCAGTCTTAGATGCCCGGCACACGCATTCCATTAAAAATCAAAAGGCACTGAAAATACATCAGCAACTTGACCTTTCCACAAACTAACCACAAAGTATGTCTCAGTATACAAAACACATTTGGTGAATGGATGCAAGTCTTAGATGTCCGACACACAATGAATTCCATTAAAAATCAAAAGGCACTGAAAATACATAAAAGCGACTTGACATCTTTGTCATGTACATGACTTTAACACCTTCGGAAAGAATCCATCCTCAGGACTATCGTATTTTGTATTTAGATGTCTGACACTCATCACTGAAAATACATCAGCAACTTCAACTTTTCCACAAACTAACCACAAAGTATTAGTCTCAGTATACAAAACACATTTGGTGAATGGATGCAAGTCTTAGATGTCCGACACACAATGAATTCCATTAAAAATCAAAAGTCACTGAAAATACATAAAAGCGACTTGAACTTTTTGTCTGTGGTATTCCATCTATATGATGTCGGTCTGTACAATAATCAATTCTTGACCAGACAATAAAGTGATTAATATCATGAGCATCGATCAGCGCAATTGGGATCGATGACATGCATCAACCAAGTAAGCGAGCCTGTCCACCCGATCCCGTTAGTCGCCTTTTACGACAAGCATAGTCACCTTTTAACGGCAAGCATGGGTCGCTGAAGACCTATTCTACCCCGGAAATTTCACGGGTGAACTTTTTGTCATGTGCATGACTTTTACCTCTTCGGAAAGAATCCATCCTCATATCCATCCTCATATTTTGTATTTGGATGAATTTCTTAGATGTCTGACACTCATCATTGAAAATACATCAGCATCTTCAACTTTTCCACAATCTAACCACAAAGTATCAGTCTCAGTATACAAAACAAATTTGGTGCATGGATGCAGTCTTAGATGCCCGGCACACGCATTCAATTAAAAATCAAAAGGCACTGAAAATACATCAGCAACTTGACCTTTCAACAAGCTAACCTCAAAGTATCAGTCTTAGTATTCAATCAAATTTGGTACATGGATGCAGTCTTAGATGCCCGGCACACGCATTCCATTAAAAATCAAAAGTCACTGAAAATACATAAAGCGACTTGAACTTTTTGTCATGTGCTTGACTTTTACATCCTCGGGAAGAATATCAGATTGTGTATGTGGAAGAATTCTTAGATGTCACAGCAACTTGACTTTTCCACAAGCTAACCACAAAGTATCAGTCTCAGTATACAAAACACATTTGGTGAATGGATGCAAGTCTTAGATGTCTGACACACTATGTATTCCATTAAAAATCAAAAGGCACTGAAAATACATAAAAGCGACTTGACATCTTTGTCATGTGCATGACTTAAACACCTTCGGAAAGAACCCATCCTCAGGACTATCGTATTTTGTATTTTAGATGTCTGACACTCATCACTGAAAATACATCAGCAACTTCAACTTTTCCACAAACTAACCACAAAGTATTAGTCTCAGTATACAAAACACATTTGGTGAATGGATGCAAGTCTTAGATGTCCGACACACAATGAATTCCATTAAAAATCAAAAGTCACTGAAAATACATAAAAGCGACTTGAACTTTTTGTCTGTGGTATTCCATCTATATGATGTCGGTCTGTACAATAATCAATTCTTGACCAGACAATAAAGTGATCTTCAACTTTTCCACAATCTAACCACAAAGTATCAGTCTCAGTATACAAAACAAATTTGGTGCATGGATGCAGTCTTAGATGTCCGGCACACGCATTCAATTAAAAATCAAAAGGCACTGAAAATACATCAGCAACTTGACCTTTCAACAAGCTAACCTCAAAGTATCAGTCTTAGTATTCAATCAAATTTGGTACATGGATGCAGTCTTAGATGTCCGGCACACGCATTCCATTAAAAATCAAAAGTCACTGAAAATACATAAAGCGACTTGAACTTTTTGTCATGTGCATGACTTTTACATCCTCGGGAAGAATATCAGATTGTGTATGTGGAAGAATTCTTAGATGTCACAGCAACTTGACTTTTCCACAAGCTAACCACAAAGTATCAGTCTCAGTATACAAAACACATTTGGTGAATGGATGCAAGTCTTAGATGTCTGACACACTATGTATTCCATTAAAAATCAAAAGTCACTGAAAATACATAAAAGCGACTTGACATCTTTGTCATGTGCATGACTTAAACACCTTCGGAAAGAACCCATCCTCAGGACTATCGTATTTTGTATTTTAGATGTCTGACACTCATCACTGAAAATACATCAGCAACTTCAACTTTTCCACAAACTAACCACAAAGTATTAGTCTCAGTATACAAAACACATTTGTTGAATGGATGCAAGTCTTAGATGTCCGACACACGAATTCCACTGAAAATACATAAAAGCGACTTGAACTTTTTGTCTGTGGTATTCCATCTATATGATGTCGGTCTGTACAATAATCAATTCTTGACCAGACAATAAAGTGATCTTCAACTTTTCCACAATCTAACCACAAAGTATCAGTCTCAGTATACAAAACAAATTTGGTGCATGGATGCAGTCTTAGATGCCCGGCACACGCATTCAATTAAAAATCAAAAGGCACTGAAAATACATCAGCAACTTGACCTTTCAACAAGCTAACCTCAAAGTATCAGTCTTAGTATTCAATCAAATTTGGTACATGGATGCAGTCTTAGATGCCCGGCACACGCATTCCATTAAAAATCAAAAGTCACTGAAAATACATCAGCAACTTGACCTTTCCACAAACTAACCACAAAGTATGTCTCAGTATACAAAACACATTTGGTGAATGGATGCAAGTCTTAGATGTCCGACACACAATGAATTCCATTAAAAATCAAAAGGCACTGAAAATACATAAAAGCGACTTGACATCTTTGTCATGTACATGACTTTAACACCTTCGGAAAGAATCCATCCTCAGGACTATCGTATTTTGTATTTAGATGTCTGACACTCATCACTGAAAATACATCAGCAACTTCAACTTTTCCACAAACTAACCACAAAGTATTAGTCTCAGTATACAAAACACATTTGGTGAATGGATGCAAGTCTTAGATGTCCGACACACAATGAATTCCATTAAAAATCAAAAGTCACTGAAAATACATAAAAGCGACTTGAACTTTTTGTCTGTGGTATTCCATCTATATGATGTCGGTCTGTACAATAATCAATTCTTGACCAGACAATAAAGTGATTAATATCATGAGCATCGATCAGCGCAATTGGGATCGATGACATGCATCAACCAAGTAAGCGAGCCTGTCCACCCGATCCCGTTAGTCGCCTTTTACGACAAGCATAGTCACCTTTTAACGGCAAGCATGGGTCGCTGAAGACCTATTCTACCCCGGAAATTTCACGGGTGAACTTTTTGTCATGTGCATGACTTTTACCTCTTCGGAAAGAATCCATCCTCATATCCATCCTCATATTTTGTATTTGGATGAATTTCTTAGATGTCTGACACTCATCATTGAAAATACATCAGCATCTTCAACTTTTCCACAATCTAACCACAAAGTATCAGTCTCAGTATACAAAACAAATTTGGTGCATGGATGCAGTCTTAGATGCCCGGCACACGCATTCAATTAAAAATCAAAAGGCACTGAAAATACATCAGCAACTTGACCTTTCAACAAGCTAACCTCAAAGTATCAGTCTTAGTATTCAATCAAATTTGGTACATGGATGCAGTCTTAGATGCCCGGCACACGCATTCCATTAAAAATCAAAAGTCACTGAAAATACATAAAGCGACTTGAACTTTTTGTCATGTGCATGACTTTTACATCCTCGGGAAGAATATCAGATTGTGTATGTGGAAGAATTCTTAGATGTCACAGCAACTTGACTTTTCCACAAGCTAACCACAAAGTATCAGTCTCAGTATACAAAACACATTTGGTGAATGGATGCAAGTCTTAGATGTCTGACACACTATGTATTCCATTAAAAATCAAAAGGCACTGAAAATACATAAAAGCGACTTGACATCTTTGTCATGTGCATGACTTAAACACCTTCGGAAAGAACCCATCCTCAGGACTATCGTATTTTGTATTTTAGATGTCTGACACTCATCACTGAAAATACATCAGCAACTTCAACTTTTCCACAAACTAACCACAAAGTATTAGTCTCAGTATACAAAACACATTTGGTGAATGGATGCAAGTCTTAGATGTCCGACACACAATGAATTCCATTAAAAATCAAAAGTCACTGAAAATACATAAAAGCGACTTGAACTTTTTGTCTGTGGTATTCCATCTATATGATGTCGGTCTGTACAATAATCAATTCTTGACCAGACAATAAAGTGATCTTCAACTTTTCCACAATCTAACCACAAAGTATCAGTCTCAGTATACAAAACAAATTTGGTGCATGGATGCAGTCTTAGATGCCCGGCACACGCATTCAATTAAAAATCAAAAGGCACTGAAAATACATCAGCAACTTGACCTTTCAACAAGCTAACCTCAAAGTATCAGTCTTAGTATTCAATCAAATTTGGTACATGGATGCAGTCTTAGATGCCCGGCACACGCATTCCATTAAAAATCAAAAGTCACTGAAAATACATAAAGCGACTTGAACTTTTTGTCATGTGCATGACTTTTACATCCTCGGGAAGAATATCAGATTGTGTATGTGGAAGAATTCTTAGATGTCTCAGCAACTTCAACTTTTCCACAAGCTAACCACAAAGTATCAGTCTCAGTATACAAAACACATTTGGTGAATGGATGCAAGTCTTAGATGTCCGACACACAATGAATTCCATTAAAAATCAAAAGTCACTGAAAATACATAAAAGCGACTTGAACTTTTTGTCTGTGGTATTCCATCTATATGATGTCGGTCTGTACAATAATCAATTCTTGACCAGACAATAAAGTGATTAATATCATGAGCATCGATCAGCGCAATTGGGATCGATGACATGCATCAACCAAGTAAGCGAGCCTGTCCACCCGATCCCGTTAGTCGCCTTTTACGACAAGCATAGTCACCTTTTAACGGCAAGCATGGGTCGCTGAAGACCTATTCTACCCCGGAAATTTCACGGGTGAACTTTTTGTCATGTAATGACTTTTACCTCTTCGGAAAGAATCCATCCTCATATCCATCCTCATATTTTGTATTTGGATGAATTTCTTAGATGTCTGACACTCATCATTGAAAATACATCAGCATCTTCAACTTTTCCACAATCTAACCACAAAGTATCAGTCTCAGTATACAAAACAAATTTGGTGCATGGATGCAGTCTTAGATGCCCGGCACACGCATTCAATTAAAAATCAAAAGGCACTGAAAATACATCAGCAACTTGACCTTTCCACAAACTAACCACAAAGTATGTCTCAGTATACAAAACACATTTGGTGAATGGATGCAAGTCTTAGATGTCCGACACACAATGAATTCCATTAAAAATCAAAAGGCACTGAAAATACATAAAAGCGACTTGACATCTTTGTCATGTACATGACTTTAACACCTTCGGAAAGAATCCATCCTCAGGACTATCGTATTTTGTATTTAGATGTCTGACACTCATCACTGAAAATACATCAGCAACTTCAACTTTTCCACAAACTAACCACAAAGTATTAGTCTCAGTATACAAAACACATTTGGTGAATGGATGCAAGTCTTAGATGTCCGACACACAATGAATTCCATTAAAAATCAAAAGTCACTGAAAATACATAAAAGCGACTTGAACTTTTTGTCTGTGGTATTCCATCTATATGATGTCGGTCTGTACAATAATCAATTCTTGACCAGACAATAAAGTGATTAATATCATGAGCATCGATCAGCGCAATTGGGATCGATGACATGCATCAACCAAGTAAGCGAGCCTGTCCACCCGATCCCGTTAGTCGCCTTTTACGACAAGCATAGTCACCTTTTAACGGCAAGCATGGGTCGCTGAAGACCTATTCTACCCCGGAAATTTCACGGGTGAACTTTTTGTCATGTGCATGACTTTTACCTCTTCGGAAAGAATCCATCCTCATATCCATCCTCATATTTTGTATTTGGATGAATTTCTTAGATGTCTGACACTAATCATTGAAAATACATCAGCATCTTCAACTTTTCCACAATCTAACCACAAAGTATCAGTCTCAGTATACAAAACAAATTTGGTGCATGGATGCAGTCTTAGATGCCCGGCACACGCATTCAATTAAAAATCAAAAGGCACTGAAAATACATCAGCAACTTGACCTTTCCACAAACTAACCACAAAGTATGTCTCAGTATACAAAACACATTTGGTGAATGGATGCAAGTCTTAGATGTCCGACACACAATGAATTCCATTAAAAATCAAAAGGCACTGAAAATACATCAGCAACTTGACCTTTCAACAAGCTAACCTCAAAGTATCAGTCTTAGTATTCAATCAAATTTGGTACATGGATGCAGTCTTAGATGCCCGGCACACGCATTCCATTAAAAATCAAAAGTCACTGAAAATACATAAAGCGACTTGAACTTTTTGTCATGTGCATGACTTTTACATCCTCGGGAAGAATATCAGATTGTGTATGTGGAAGAATTCTTAGATGTCACAGCAACTTGACTTTTCCACAAGCTAACCACAAAGTATCAGTCTCAGTATACAAAACACATTTGGTGAATGGATGCAAGTCTTAGATGTCTGACACACTATGTATTCCATTAAAAATCAAAAGGCACTGAAAATACATAAAAGCGACTTGACATCTTTGTCATGTGCATGACTTAAACACCTTCGGAAAGAACCCATCCTCAGGACTATCGTATTTTGTATTTTAGATGTCTGACACTCATCACTGAAAATACATCAGCAACTTCAACTTTTCCACAAACTAACCACAAAGTATTAGTCTCAGTATACAAAACACATTTGGTGAATGGATGCAAGTCTTAGATGTCCGACACACAATGAATTCCATTAAAAATCAAAAGTCACTGAAAATACATAAAAGCGACTTGAACTTTTTGTCTGTGGTATTCCATCTATATGATGTCGGTCTGTACAATAATCAATTCTTGACCAGACAATAAAGTGATCTTCAACTTTTCCACAATCTAACCACAAAGTATCAGTCTCAGTATACAAAACAAATTTGGTGCATGGATGCAGTCTTAGATGTCCGGCACACGCATTCAATTAAAAATCAAAAGGCACTGAAAATACATCAGCAACTTGACCTTTCAACAAGCTAACCTCAAAGTATCAGTCTTAGTATTCAATCAAATTTGGTACATGGATGCAGTCTTAGATGCCCGGCACACGCATTCCATTAAAAATCAAAAGTCACTGAAAATACATAAAGCGACTTGAACTTTTTGTCATGTGCATGACTTTTACATCCTCGGGAAGAATATCAGATTGTGTATGTGGAAGAATTCTTAGATGTCACAGCAACTTGACTTTTCCACAAGCTAACCACAAAGTATCAGTCTCAGTATACAAAACACATTTGGTGAATGGATGCAAGTCTTAGATGTCTGACACACTATGTATTCCATTAAAAATCAAAAGTCACTGAAAATACATAAAAGCGACTTGACATCTTTGTCATGTGCATGACTTAAACACCTTCGGAAAGAACCCATCCTCAGGACTATCGTATTTTGTATTTTAGATGTCTGACACTCATCACTGAAAATACATCAGCAACTTCAACTTTTCCACAAACTAACCACAAAGTATTAGTCTCAGTATACAAAACACATTTGTTGAATGGATGCAAGTCTTAGATGTCCGACACACGAATTCCACTGAAAATACATAAAAGCGACTTGAACTTTTTGTCTGTGGTATTCCATCTATATGATGTCGGTCTGTACAATAATCAATTCTTGACCAGACAATAAAGTGATCTTCAACTTTTCCACAATCTAACCACAAAGTATCAGTCTCAGTATACAAAACAAATTTGGTGCATGGATGCAGTCTTAGATGCCCGGCACACGCATTCAATTAAAAATCAAAAGGCACTGAAAATACATCAGCAACTTGACCTTTCAACAAGCTAACCTCAAAGTATCAGTCTTAGTATTCAATCAAATTTGGTACATGGATGCAGTCTTAGATGCCCGGCACACGCATTCCATTAAAAATCAAAAGGCACTGAAAATACATCAGCAACTTGACCTTTCCACAAACTAACCACAAAGTATGTCTCAGTATACAAAACACATTTGGTGAATGGATGCAAGTCTTAGATGTCCGACACACAATGAATTCCATTAAAAATCAAAAGGCACTGAAAATACATAAAAGCGACTTGACATCTTTGTCATGTACATGACTTTAACACCTTCGGAAAGAATCCATCCTCAGGACTATAGTATTTTGTATTTAGATGTCTGACACTCATCACTGAAAATACATCAGCAACTTCAACTTTTCCACAAACTAACCACAAAGTATTAGTCTCAGTATACAAAACACATTTGGTGAATGGATGCAAGTCTTAGATGTCCGACACACAATGAATTCCATTAAAAATCAAAAGTCACTGAAAATACATAAAAGCGACTTGAACTTTTTGTCTGTGGTATTCCATCTATATGATGTCGGTCTGTACAATAATCAATTCTTGACCAGACAATAAAGTGATTAATATCATGAGCATCGATCAGCGCAATTGGGATCGATGACATGCATCAACCAAGTAAGCGAGCCTGTCCACCCGATCCCGTTAGTCGCCTTTTACGACAAGCATAGTCACCTTTTAACGGCAAGCATGGGTCGCTGAAGACCTATTCTACCCCGGAAATTTCACGGGTGAACTTTTTGTCATGTGCATGACTTTTACCTCTTCGGAAAGAATCCATCCTCATATCCATCCTCATATTTTGTATTTGGATGAATTTCTTAGATGTCTGACACTCATCATTGAAAATACATCAGCATCTTCAACTTTTCCACAATCTAACCACAAAGTATCAGTCTCAGTATACAAAACAAATTTGGTGCATGGATGCAGTCTTAGATGCCCGGCACACGCATTCAATTAAAAATCAAAAGGCACTGAAAATACATCAGCAACTTGACCTTTCAACAAGCTAACCTCAAAGTATCAGTCTTAGTATTCAATCAAATTTGGTACATGGATGCAGTCTTAGATGCCCGGCACACGCATTCCATTAAAAATCAAAAGGCACTGAAAATACATCAGCAACTTGACCTTTCCACAAACTAACCACAAAGTATGTCTCAGTATACAAAACACATTTGGTGAATGGATGCAAGTCTTAGATGTCCGACACACAATGAATTCCATTAAAAATCAAAAGGCACTGAAAATACATAAAAGCGACTTGACATCTTTGTCATGTACATGACTTTAACACCTTCGGAAAGAATCCATCCTCAGGACTATAGTATTTTGTATTTAGATGTCTGACACTCATCACTGAAAATACATCAGCAACTTCAACTTTTCCACAAACTAACCACAAAGTATTAGTCTCAGTATACAAAACACATTTGGTGAATGGATGCAAGTCTTAGATGTCCGACACACAATGAATTCCATTAAAAATCAAAAGTCACTGAAAATACATAAAAGCGACTTGAACTTTTTGTCTGTGGTATTCCATCTATATGATGTCGGTCTGTACAATAATCAATTCTTGACCAGACAATAAAGTGATTAATATCATGAGCATCGATCAGCGCAATTGGGATCGATGACATGCATCAACCAAGTAAGCGAGCCTGTCCACCCGATCCCGTTAGTCGCCTTTTACGACAAGCATAGTCACCTTTTAACGGCAAGCATGGGTCGCTGAAGACCTATTCTACCCCGGAAATTTCACGGGTGAACTTTTTGTCATGTGCATGACTTTTACCTCTTCGGAAAGAATCCATCCTCATATCCATCCTCATATTTTGTATTTGGATGAATTTCTTAGATGTCTGACACTCATCATTGAAAATACATCAGCATCTTCAACTTTTCCACAATCTAACCACAAAGTATCAGTCTCAGTATACAAAACAAATTTGGTGCATGGATGCAGTCTTAGATGCCCGGCACACGCATTCAATTAAAAATCAAAAGGCACTGAAAATACATCAGCAACTTGACCTTTCAACAAGCTAACCTCAAAGTATCAGTCTTAGTATTCAATCAAATTTGGTACATGGATGCAGTCTTAGATGCCCGGCACACGCATTCCATTAAAAATCAAAAGTCACTGAAAATACATAAAGCGACTTGAACTTTTTGTCATGTGCATGACTTTTACATCCTCGGGAAGAATATCAGATTGTGTATGTGGAAGAATTCTTAGATGTCACAGCAACTTGACTTTTCCACAAGCTAACCACAAAGTATTAGTCTCAGTATACAAAACACATTTGGTGAATGGATGCAAGTCTTAGATGTCTGACACACTATGTATTCCATTAAAAATCAAAAGGCACTGAAAATACATAAAAGCGACTTGACATCTTTGTCATGTGCATGACTTAAACACCTTCGGAAAGAACCCATCCTCAGGACTATCGTATTTTGTATTTTAGATGTCTGACACTCATCACTGAAAATACATCAGCAACTTCAACTTTTCCACAAACTAACCACAAAGTATTAGTCTCAGTATACAAAACACATTTGGTGAATGGATGCAAGTCTTAGATGTCCGACACACAATGAATTCCATTAAAAATCAAAAGTCACTGAAAATACATAAAAGCGACTTGAACTTTTTGTCTGTGGTATTCCATCTATATGATGTCGGTCTGTACAATAATCAATTCTTGACCAGACAATAAAGTGATTAATATCATGAGCATCGATCAGCGCAATTGGGATCGATGACATGCATCAACCAAGTAAGCGAGCCTGTCCACCCGATCCCGTTAGTCGCCTTTTACGACAAGCATAGTCACCTTTTAACGGCAAGCATGGGTCGCTGAAGACCTATTCTACCCCGGAAATTTCACGGGTGAACTTTTTGTCATGTAATGACTTTTACCTCTTCGGAAAGAATCCATCCTCATATCCATCCTCATATTTTGTATTTGGATGAATTTCTTAGATGTCTGACACTCATCATTGAAAATACATCAGCATCTTCAACTTTTCCACAATCTAACCACAAAGTATCAGTCTCAGTATACAAAACAAATTTGGTGCATGGATGCAGTCTTAGATGCCCGGCACACGCATTCAATTAAAAATCAAAAGGCACTGAAAATACATCAGCAACTTGACCTTTCCACAAACTAACCACAAAGTATGTCTCAGTATACAAAACACATTTGGTGAATGGATGCAAGTCTTAGATGTCCGACACACAATGAATTCCATTAAAAATCAAAAGGCACTGAAAATACATAAAAGCGACTTGACATCTTTGTCATGTACATGACTTTAACACCTTCGGAAAGAATCCATCCTCAGGACTATCGTATTTTGTATTTAGATGTCTGACACTCATCACTGAAAATACATCAGCAACTTCAACTTTTCCACAAACTAACCACAAAGTATTAGTCTCAGTATACAAAACACATTTGGTGAATGGATGCAAGTCTTAGATGTCCGACACACAATGAATTCCATTAAAAATCAAAAGTCACTGAAAATACATAAAAGCGACTTGAACTTTTTGTCTGTGGTATTCCATCTATATGATGTCGGTCTGTACAATAATCAATTCTTGACCAGACAATAAAGTGATTAATATCATGAGCATCGATCAGCGCAATTGGGATCGATGACATGCATCAACCAAGTAAGCGAGCCTGTCCACCCGATCCCGTTAGTCGCCTTTTACGACAAGCATAGTCACCTTTTAACGGCAAGCATGGGTCGCTGAAGACCTATTCTACCCCGGAAATTTCACGGGTGAACTTTTTGTCATGTGCATGACTTTTACCTCTTCGGAAAGAATCCATCCTCATATCCATCCTCATATTTTGTATTTGGATGAATTTCTTAGATGTCTGACACTAATCATTGAAAATACATCAGCATCTTCAACTTTTCCACAATCTAACCACAAAGTATCAGTCTCAGTATACAAAACAAATTTGGTGCATGGATGCAGTCTTAGATGCCCGGCACACGCATTCAATTAAAAATCAAAAGGCACTGAAAATACATCAGCAACTTGACCTTTCCACAAACTAACCACAAAGTATGTCTCAGTATACAAAACACATTTGGTGAATGGATGCAAGTCTTAGATGTCCGACACACAATGAATTCCATTAAAAATCAAAAGGCACTGAAAATACATCAGCAACTTGACCTTTCAACAAGCTAACCTCAAAGTATCAGTCTTAGTATTCAATCAAATTTGGTACATGGATGCAGTCTTAGATGCCCGGCACACGCATTCCATTAAAAATCAAAAGTCACTGAAAATACATAAAGCGACTTGAACTTTTTGTCATGTGCATGACTTTTACATCCTCGGGAAGAATATCAGATTGTGTATGTGGAAGAATTCTTAGATGTCACAGCAACTTGACTTTTCCACAAGCTAACCACAAAGTATCAGTCTCAGTATACAAAACACATTTGGTGAATGGATGCAAGTCTTAGATGTCTGACACACTATGTATTCCATTAAAAATCAAAAGGCACTGAAAATACATAAAAGCGACTTGACATCTTTGTCATGTGCATGACTTAAACACCTTCGGAAAGAACCCATCCTCAGGACTATCGTATTTTGTATTTTAGATGTCTGACACTCATCACTGAAAATACATCAGCAACTTCAACTTTTCCACAAACTAACCACAAAGTATTAGTCTCAGTATACAAAACACATTTGTTGAATGGATGCAAGTCTTAGATGTCCGACACACGAATTCCACTGAAAATACATAAAAGCGACTTGAACTTTTTGTCTGTGGTATTCCATCTATATGATGTCGGTCTGTACAATAATCAATTCTTGACCAGACAATAAAGTGATCTTCAACTTTTCCACAATCTAACCACAAAGTATCAGTCTCAGTATACAAAACAAATTTGGTGCATGGATGCAGTCTTAGATGCCCGGCACACGCATTCAATTAAAAATCAAAAGGCACTGAAAATACATCAGCAACTTGACCTTTCAACAAGCTAACCTCAAAGTATCAGTCTTAGTATTCAATCAAATTTGGTACATGGATGCAGTCTTAGATGCCCGGCACACGCATTCCATTAAAAATCAAAAGGCACTGAAAATACATCAGCAACTTGACCTTTCCACAAACTAACCACAAAGTATGTCTCAGTATACAAAACACATTTGGTGAATGGATGCAAGTCTTAGATGTCCGACACACAATGAATTCCATTAAAAATCAAAAGGCACTGAAAATACATAAAAGCGACTTGACATCTTTGTCATGTACATGACTTTAACACCTTCGGAAAGAACCCATCCTCAGGACTATAGTATTTTGTATTTAGATGTCTGACACTCATCACTGAAAATACATCAGCAACTTCAACTTTTCCACAAACTAACCACAAAGTATTAGTCTCAGTATACAAAACACATTTGGTGAATGGATGCAAGTCTTAGATGTCCGACACACAATGAATTCCATTAAAAATCAAAAGTCACTGAAAATACATAAAAGCGACTTGAACTTTTTGTCTGTGGTATTCCATCTATATGATGTCGGTCTGTACAATAATCAATTCTTGACCAGACAATAAAGTGATTAATATCATGAGCATCGATCAGCGCAATTGGGATCGATGACATGCATCAACCAAGTAAGCGAGCCTGTCCACCCGATCCCGTTAGTCGCCTTTTACGACAAGCATAGTCACCTTTTAACGGCAAGCATGGGTCGCTGAAGACCTATTCTACCCCGGAAATTTCACGGGTGAACTTTTTGTCATGTGCATGACTTTTACCTCTTCGGAAAGAATCCATCCTCATATCCATCCTCATATTTTGTATTTGGATGAATTTCTTAGATGTCTGACACTCATCATTGAAAATACATCAGCATCTTCAACTTTTCCACAATCTAACCACAAAGTATCAGTCTCAGTATACAAAACAAATTTGGTGCATGGATGCAGTCTTAGATGCCCGGCACACGCATTCAATTAAAAATCAAAAGGCACTGAAAATACATCAGCAACTTGACCTTTCAACAAGCTAACCTCAAAGTATCAGTCTTAGTATTCAATCAAATTTGGTACATGGATGCAGTCTTAGATGCCCGGCACACGCATTCCATTAAAAATCAAAAGTCACTGAAAATACATAAAGCGACTTGAACTTTTTGTCATGTGCATGACTTTTACATCCTCGGGAAGAATATCAGATTGTGTATGTGGAAGAATTCTTAGATGTCACAGCAACTTGACTTTTCCACAAGCTAACCACAAAGTATCAGTCTCAGTATACAAAACACATTTGGTGAATGGATGCAAGTCTTAGATGTCCGACACACAATGAATTCCATTAAAAATCAAAAGGCACTGAAAATACATAAAAGCGACTTGACATCTTTGTCATGTACATGACTTTAACACCTTCGGAAAGAACCCATCCTCAGGACTATCGTATTTTGTATTTTAGATGTCTGACACTCATCACTGAAAATACATCAGCAACTTCAACTTTTCCACAAACTAACCACAAAGTATTAGTCTCAGTATACAAAACACATTTGTTGAATGGATGCAAGTCTTAGATGTCCGACACACGAATTCCACTGAAAATACATAAAAGCGACTTGAACTTTTTGTCTGTGGTATTCCATCTATATGATGTCGGTCTGTACAATAATCAATTCTTGACCAGACAATAAAGTGATCTTCAACTTTTCCACAATCTATCCACAAAGTATCAGTCTCAGTATACAAAACAAATTTGGTGCATGGATGCAGTCTTAGATGCCCGGCACACGCATTCAATTAAAAATCAAAAGGCACTGAAAATACATCAGCAACTTGACCTTTCAACAAGCTAACCTCAAAGTATCAGTCTTAGTATTCAATCAAATTTGGTACATGGATGCAGTCTTAGATGCCCGGCACACGCATTCCATTAAAAATCAAAAGGCACTGAAAATACATCAGCAACTTGACCTTTCCACAAACTAACCACAAAGTATGTCTCAGTATACAAAACACATTTGGTGAATGGATGCAAGTCTTAGATGTCCGACACACAATGAATTCCATTAAAAATCAAAAGGCACTGAAAATACATAAAAGCGACTTGACATCTTTGTCATGTACATGACTTTAACACCTTCGGAAAGAACCCATCCTCAGGACTATCGTATTTTGTATTTTAGATGTCTGACACTCATCACTGAAAATACATCAGCAACTTCAACTTTTCCACAAACTAACCACAAAGTATTAGTCTCAGTATACAAAACACATTTGTTGAATGGATGCAATCGTATTTTGTATTTAGATGTCTGACACTCATCACTGAAAATACATCAGCAACTTCAACTTTTCCACAAACTAACCACAAAGTATTAGTCTCAGTATACAAAACACATTTGGTGAATGGATGCAAGTCTTAGATGTCCGACACACAATGAATTCCATTAAAAATCAAAAGTCACTGAAAATACATAAAAGCGACTTGAACTTTTTGTCTGTGGTATTCCATCTATATGATGTCGGTCTGTACAATAATCAATTCTTGACCAGACAATAAAGTGATTAATATCATGAGCATCGATCAGCGCAATTGGGATTGATGACATGCATCAACCAAGTAAGCGAGCCTGTCCACCCGATCCCGTTAGTCGCCTTTTACGACAAGCATAGTCACCTTTTAACGGCAAGCATGGGTCGCTGAAGACCTATTCTACCCCGGAAATTTCACGGGTGAACTTTTTGTCATGTGCATGACTTTTACCTCTTCGGAAAGAATCCATCCTCATATCCATCCTCATATTTTGTATTTGGATGAATTTCTTAGATGTCTGACACTCATCATTGAAAATACATCAGCATCTTCAACTTTTCCACAATCTAACCACAAAGTATCAGTCTCAGTATACAAAACAAATTTGGTGCATGGATGCAGTCTTAGATGCCCGGCACACGCATTCAATTAAAAATCAAAAGGCACTGAAAATACATCAGCAACTTGACCTTTCAACAAGCTAACCTCAAAGTATCAGTCTTAGTATTCAATCAAATTTGGTACATGGATGCAGTCTTAGATGCCCGGCACACGCATTCCATTAAAAATCAAAAGTCACTGAAAATACATAAAGCGACTTGAACTTTTTGTCATGTGCATGACTTTTACATCCTCGGGAAGAATATCAGATTGTGTATGTGGAAGAATTCTTAGATGTCACAGCAACTTGACTTTTCCACAAGCTAACCACAAAGTATTAGTCTCAGTATACAAAACACATTTGGTGAATGGATGCAAGTCTTAGATGTCTGACACACTATGTATTCCATTAAAAATCAAAAGGCACTGAAAATACATAAAAGCGACTTGACATCTTTGTCATGTGCATGACTTAAACACCTTCGGAAAGAACCCATCCTCAGGA
Organism: Haliotis rufescens; assembly: GCF_023055435.1. NCBI lineage: Eukaryota > Metazoa > Mollusca > Gastropoda > Lepetellida > Haliotidae > Haliotis > Haliotis rufescens. The sequence goes on from NW_025964383.1 coordinate 4,032,793, forward strand.
CTATCGTATTTTGTATTTTAGATGTCTGACACTCATCACTGAAAATACATCAGCAACTTCAACTTTTCCACAAACTAACCACAAAGTATTAGTCTCAGTATACAAAACACATTTGGTGAATGGATGCAAGTCTTAGATGTCCGACACACAATGAATTCCATTAAAAATCAAAAGTCACTGAAAATACATAAAAGCGACTTGAACTTTTTGTCTGTGGTATTCCATCTATATGATGTCGGTCTGTACAATAATCAATTCTTGACCAGACAATAAAGTGATTAATATCATGAGCATCGATCAGCGCAATTGGGATCGATGACATGCATCAACCAAGTAAGCGAGCCTGTCCACCCGATCCCGTTAGTCGCCTTTTACGACAAGCATAGTCACCTTTTAACGGCAAGCATGGGTCGCTGAAGACCTATTCTACCCCGGAAATTTCACGGGTGAACTTTTTGTCATGTAATGACTTTTACCTCTTCGGAAAGAATCCATCCTCATATCCATCCTCATATTTTGTATTTGGATGAATTTCTTAGATGTCTGACACTCATCATTGAAAATACATCAGCATCTTCAACTTTTCCACAATCTAACCACAAAGTATCAGTCTCAGTATACAAAACAAATTTGGTGCATGGATGCAGTCTTAGATGCCCGGCACACGCATTCAATTAAAAATCAAAAGGCACTGAAAATACATCAGCAACTTGACCTTTCCACAAACTAACCACAAAGTATGTCTCAGTATACAAAACACATTTGGTGAATGGATGCAAGTCTTAGATGTCCGACACACAATGAATTCCATTAAAAATCAAAAGGCACTGAAAATACATAAAAGCGACTTGACATCTTTGTCATGTACATGACTTTAACACCTTCGGAAAGAATCCATCCTCAGGACTATCGTATTTTGTATTTAGATGTCTGACACTCATCACTGAAAATACATCAGCAACTTCAACTTTTCCACAAACTAACCACAAAGTATTAGTCTCAGTATACAAAACACATTTGGTGAATGGATGCAAGTCTTAGATGTCCGACACACAATGAATTCCATTAAAAATCAAAAGTCACTGAAAATACATAAAAGCGACTTGAACTTTTTGTCTGTGGTATTCCATCTATATGATGTCGGTCTGTACAATAATCAATTCTTGACCAGACAATAAAGTGATTAATATCATGAGCATCGATCAGCGCAATTGGGATCGATGACATGCATCAACCAAGTAAGCGAGCCTGTCCACCCGATCCCGTTAGTCGCCTTTTACGACAAGCATAGTCACCTTTTAACGGCAAGCATGGGTCGCTGAAGACCTATTCTACCCCGGAAATTTCACGGGTGAACTTTTTGTCATGTGCATGACTTTTACCTCTTCGGAAAGAATCCATCCTCATATCCATCCTCATATTTTGTATTTGGATGAATTTCTTAGATGTCTGACACTAATCATTGAAAATACATCAGCATCTTCAACTTTTCCACAATCTAACCACAAAGTATCAGTCTCAGTATACAAAACAAATTTGGTGCATGGATGCAGTCTTAGATGCCCGGCACACGCATTCAATTAAAAATCAAAAGGCACTGAAAATACATCAGCAACTTGACCTTTCCACAAACTAACCACAAAGTATGTCTCAGTATACAAAACACATTTGGTGAATGGATGCAAGTCTTAGATGTCCGACACACAATGAATTCCATTAAAAATCAAAAGGCACTGAAAATACATCAGCAACTTGACCTTTCAACAAGCTAACCTCAAAGTATCAGTCTTAGTATTCAATCAAATTTGGTACATGGATGCAGTCTTAGATGCCCGGCACACGCATTCCATTAAAAATCAAAAGTCACTGAAAATACATAAAGCGACTTGAACTTTTTGTCATGTGCATGACTTTTACATCCTCGGGAAGAATATCAGATTGTGTATGTGGAAGAATTCTTAGATGTCACAGCAACTTGACTTTTCCACAAGCTAACCACAAAGTATCAGTCTCAGTATACAAAACACATTTGGTGAATGGATGCAAGTCTTAGATGTCTGACACACTATGTATTCCATTAAAAATCAAAAGGCACTGAAAATACATAAAAGCGACTTGACATCTTTGTCATGTGCATGACTTAAACACCTTCGGAAAGAACCCATCCTCAGGACTATCGTATTTTGTATTTTAGATGTCTGACACTCATCACTGAAAATACATCAGCAACTTCAACTTTTCCACAAACTAACCACAAAGTATTAGTCTCAGTATACAAAACACATTTGGTGAATGGATGCAAGTCTTAGATGTCCGACACACAATGAATTCCATTAAAAATCAAAAGTCACTGAAAATACATAAAAGCGACTTGAACTTTTTGTCTGTGGTATTCCATCTATATGATGTCGGTCTGTACAATAATCAATTCTTGACCAGACAATAAAGTGATCTTCAACTTTTCCACAATCTAACCACAAAGTATCAGTCTCAGTATACAAAACAAATTTGGTGCATGGATGCAGTCTTAGATGTCCGGCACACGCATTCAATTAAAAATCAAAAGGCACTGAAAATACATCAGCAACTTGACCTTTCAACAAGCTAACCTCAAAGTATCAGTCTTAGTATTCAATCAAATTTGGTACATGGATGCAGTCTTAGATGCCCGGCACACGCATTCCATTAAAAATCAAAAGTCACTGAAAATACATAAAGCGACTTGAACTTTTTGTCATGTGCATGACTTTTACATCCTCGGGAAGAATATCAGATTGTGTATGTGGAAGAATTCTTAGATGTCACAGCAACTTGACTTTTCCACAAGCTAACCACAAAGTATCAGTCTCAGTATACAAAACACATTTGGTGAATGGATGCAAGTCTTAGATGTCTGACACACTATGTATTCCATTAAAAATCAAAAGGCACTGAAAATACATAAAAGCGACTTGACATCTTTGTCATGTGCATGACTTAAACACCTTCGGAAAGAACCCATCCTCAGGACTATCGTATTTTGTATTTTAGATGTCTGACACTCATCACTGAAAATACATCAGCAACTTCAACTTTTCCACAAACTAACCACAAAGTATTAGTCTCAGTATACAAAACACATTTGGTGAATGGATGCAAGTCTTAGATGTCCGACACACAATGAATTCCATTAAAAATCAAAAGTCACTGAAAATACATAAAAGCGACTTGAACTTTTTGTCTGTGGTATTCCATCTATATGATGTCGGTCTGTACAATAATCAATTCTTGACCAGACAATAAAGTGATCTTCAACTTTTCCACAATCTAACCACAAAGTATCAGTCTCAGTATACAAAACAAATTTGGTGCATGGATGCAGTCTTAGATGTCCGGCACACGCATTCAATTAAAAATCAAAAGGCACTGAAAATACATCAGCAACTTGACCTTTCAACAAGCTAACCTCAAAGTATCAGTCTTAGTATTCAATCAAATTTGGTACATGGATGCAGTCTTAGATGCCCGGCACACGCATTCCATTAAAAATCAAAAGTCACTGAAAATACATAAAGCGACTTGAACTTTTTGTCATGTGCATGACTTTTACATCCTCGGGAAGAATATCAGATTGTGTATGTGGAAGAATTCTTAGATGTCACAGCAACTTGACTTTTCCACAAGCTAACCACAAAGTATCAGTCTCAGTATACAAAACACATTTGGTGAATGGATGCAAGTCTTAGATGTCTGACACACTATGTATTCCATTAAAAATCAAAAGTCACTGAAAATACATAAAAGCGACTTGACATCTTTGTCATGTGCATGACTTAAACACCTTCAGAAAGAACCCATCCTCAGGACTATCGTATTTTGTATTTTAGATGTCTGACACTCATCACTGAAAATACATCAGCAACTTCAACTTTTCCACAAACTAACCACAAAGTATTAGTCTCAGTATACAAAACACATTTGGTGAATGGATGCAAGTCTTAGATGTCTGACACACGAATTCCACTGAAAATACATAAAAGCGACTTGAACTTTTTGTCTGTGGTATTCCATCTATATGATGTCGGTCTGTACAATAATCAATTCTTGACCAGACAATAAAGTGATCTTCAACTTTTCCACAATCTAACCACAAAGTATCAGTCTCAGTATACAAAACAAATTTGGTGCATGGATGCAGTCTTAGATGCCCGGCACACGCATTCAATTAAAAATCAAAAGGCACTGAAAATACATCAGCAACTTGACCTTTCAACAAGCTAACCTCAAAGTATCAGTCTTAGTATTCAATCAAATTTGGTACATGGATGCAGTCTTAGATGCCCGGCACACGCATTCCATTAAAAATCAAAAGTCACTGAAAATACATCAGCAACTTGACCTTTCCACAAACTAACCACAAAGTATGTCTCAGTATACAAAACACATTTGGTGAATGGATGCAAGTCTTAGATGTCCGACACACAATGAATTCCATTAAAAATCAAAAGGCACTGAAAATACATAAAAGCGACTTGACATCTTTGTCATGTACATGACTTTAACACCTTCGGAAAGAATCCATCCTCAGGACTATAGTATTTTGTATTTAGATGTCTGACACTCATCACTGAAAATACATCAGCAACTTCAACTTTTCCACAAACTAACCACAAAGTATTAGTCTCAGTATACAAAACACATTTGGTGAATGGATGCAAGTCTTAGATGTCCGACACACAATGAATTCCATTAAAAATCAAAAGTCACTGAAAATACATAAAAGCGACTTGAACTTTTTGTCTGTGGTATTCCATCTATATGATGTCGGTCTGTACAATAATCAATTCTTGACCAGACAATAAAGTGATTAATATCATGAGCATCGATCAGCGCAATTGGGATCGATGACATGCATCAACCAAGTAAGCGAGCCTGTCCACCCGATCCCGTTAGTCGCCTTTTACGACAAGCATAGTCACCTTTTAACGGCAAGCATGGGTCGCTGAAGACCTATTCTACCCCGGAAATTTCACGGGTGAACTTTTTGTCATGTGCATGACTTTTACCTCTTCGGAAAGAATCCATCCTCATATCCATCCTCATATTTTGTATTTGGATGAATTTCTTAGATGTCTGACACTCATCATTGAAAATACATCAGCATCTTCAACTTTTCCACAATCTAACCACAAAGTATCAGTCTCAGTATACAAAACAAATTTGGTGCATGGATGCAGTCTTAGATGCCCGGCACACGCATTCAATTAAAAATCAAAAGGCACTGAAAATACATCAGCAACTTGACCTTTCAACAAGCTAACCTCAAAGTATCAGTCTTAGTATTCAATCAAATTTGGTACATGGATGCAGTCTTAGATGCCCGGCACACGCATTCCATTAAAAATCAAAAGTCACTGAAAATACATAAAGCGACTTGAACTTTTTGTCATGTGCATGACTTTTACATCCTCGGGAAGAATATCAGATTGTGTATGTGGAAGAATTCTTAGATGTCACAGCAACTTGACTTTTCCACAAGCTAACCACAAAGTATTAGTCTCAGTATACAAAACACATTTGGTGAATGGATGCAAGTCTTAGATGTCTGACACACTATGTATTCCATTAAAAATCAAAAGTCACTGAAAATACATAAAAGCGACTTGACATCTTTGTCATGTGCATGACTTAAACACCTTCGGAAAGAACCCATCCTCAGGACTATCGTATTTTGTATTTTAGATGTCTGACACTCATCACTGAAAATACATCAGCAACTTCAACTTTTCCACAAACTAACCACAAAGTATTAGTCTCAGTATACAAAACACATTTGGTGAATGGATGCAAGTCTTAGATGTCCGACACACAATGAATTCCATTAAAAATCAAAAGTCACTGAAAATACATAAAAGCGACTTGAACTTTTTGTCTGTGGTATTCCATCTATATGATGTCGGTCTGTACAATAATCAATTCTTGACCAGACAATAAAGTGATCTTCAACTTTTCCACAATCTAACCACAAAGTATCAGTCTCAGTATACAAAACAAATTTGGTGCATGGATGCAGTCTTAGATGCCCGGCACACGCATTCAATTAAAAATCAAAAGGCACTGAAAATACATCAGCAACTTGACCTTTCAACAAGCTAACCTCAAAGTATCAGTCTTAGTATTCAATCAAATTTGGTACATGGATGCAGTCTTAGATGCCCGGCACACGCATTCCATTAAAAATCAAAAGTCACTGAAAATACATAAAGCGACTTGAACTTTTTGTCATGTGCATGACTTTTACATCCTCGGGAAGAATATCAGATTGTGTATGTGGAAGAATTCTTAGATGTCTCAGCAACTTCAACTTTTCCACAAGCTAACCACAAAGTATCAGTCTCAGTATACAAAACACATTATGTGAATGGATGCAAGTCTTAGATGTCCGACACACAATGAATTCCATTAAAAATCAAAAGTCACTGAAAATACATAAAAGCGACTTGAACTTTTTGTCTGTGGTATTCCATCTATATGATGTCGGTCTGTACAATAATCAATTCTTGACCAGACAATAAAGTGATTAATATCATGAGCATCGATCAGCGCAATTGGGATCGATGACATGCATCAACCAAGTAAGCGAGCCTGTCCACCCGATCCCGTTAGTCCCCTTTTACGACAAGCATAGTCACCTTTTAACGGCAAGCATGGGTCGCTGAAGACCTATTCTACCCCGGAAATTTCACGGGTGAACTTTTTGTCATGTAATGACTTTTACCTCTTCGGAAAGAATCCATCCTCATATCCATCCTCATATTTTGTATTTGGATGAATTTCTTAGATGTCTGACACTCATCATTGAAAATACATCAGCATCTTCAACTTTTCCACAATCTAACCACAAAGTATCAGTCTCAGTATACAAAACAAATTTGGTGCATGGATGCAGTCTTAGATGCCCGGCACACGCATTCAATTAAAAATCAAAAGGCACTGAAAATACATCAGCAACTTGACCTTTCCACAAACTAACCACAAAGTATGTCTCAGTATACAAAACACATTTGGTGAATGGATGCAAGTCTTAGATGTCCGACACACAATGAATTCCATTAAAAATCAAAAGGCACTGAAAATACATAAAAGCGACTTGACATCTTTGTCATGTACATGACTTTAACACCTTCGGAAAGAATCCATCCTCAGGACTATCGTATTTTGTATTTAGATGTCTGACACTCATCACTGAAAATACATCAGCAACTTCAACTTTTCCACAAACTAACCACAAAGTATTAGTCTCAGTATACAAAACACATTTGGTGAATGGATGCAAGTCTTAGATGTCCGACACACAATGAATTCCATTAAAAATCAAAAGTCACTGAAAATACATAAAAGCGACTTGAACTTTTTGTCTGTGGTATTCCATCTATATGATGTCGGTCTGTACAATAATCAATTCTTGACCAGACAATAAAGTGATTAATATCATGAGCATCGATCAGCGCAATTGGGATCGATGACATGCATCAACCAAGTAAGCGAGCCTGTCCACCCGATCCCGTTAGTCGCCTTTTACGACAAGCATAGTCACCTTTTAACGGCAAGCATGGGTCGCTGAAGACCTATTCTACCCCGGAAATTTCACGGGTGAACTTTTTGTCATGTGCATGACTTTTACCTCTTCGGAAAGAATCCATCCTCATATCCATCCTCATATTTTGTATTTGGATGAATTTCTTAGATGTCTGACACTCATCATTGAAAATACATCAGCATCTTCAACTTTTCCACAATCTAACCACAAAGTATCAGTCTCAGTATACAAAACAAATTTGGTGCATGGATGCAGTCTTAGATGCCCGGCACACGCATTCAATTAAAAATCAAAAGGCACTGAAAATACATCAGCAACTTGACCTTTCCACAAACTAACCACAAAGTATGTCTCAGTATACAAAACACATTTGGTGAATGGATGCAAGTCTTAGATGTCCGACACACAATGAATTCCATTAAAAATCAAAAGGCACTGAAAATACATCAGCAACTTGACCTTTCAACAAGCTAACCTCAAAGTATCAGTCTTAGTATTCAATCAAATTTGGTACATGGATGCAGTCTTAGATGCCCGGCACACGCATTCCATTAAAAATCAAAAGTCACTGAAAATACATAAAGCGACTTGAACTTTTTGTCATGTGCATGACTTTTACATCCTCGGGAAGAATATCAGATTGTGTATGTGGAAGAATTCTTAGATGTCACAGCAACTTGACTTTTCCACAAGCTAACCACAAAGTATCAGTCTCAGTATACAAAACACATTTGGTGAATGGATGCAAGTCTTAGATGTCTGACACACTATGTATTCCATTAAAAATCAAAAGGCACTGAAAATACATAAAAGCGACTTGACATCTTTGTCATGTGCATGACTTAAACACCTTCGGAAAGAACCCATCCTCAGGACTATCGTATTTTGTATTTTAGATGTCTGACACTCATCACTGAAAATACATCAGCAACTTCAACTTTTCCACAAACTAACCACAAAGTATTAGTCTCAGTATACAAAACACATTTGGTGAATGGATGCAAGTCTTAGATGTCCGACACACAATGAATTCCATTAAAAATCAAAAGTCACTGAAAATACATAAAAGCGACTTGAACTTTTTGTCTGTGGTATTCCATCTATATGATGTCGGTCTGTACAATAATCAATTCTTGACCAGACAATAAAGTGATCTTCAACTTTTCCACAATCTAACCACAAAGTATCAGTCTCAGTATACAAAACAAATTTGGTGCATGGATGCAGTCTTAGATGTCCGGCACACGCATTCAATTAAAAATCAAAAGGCACTGAAAATACATCAGCAACTTGACCTTTCAACAAGCTAACCTCAAAGTATCAGTCTTAGTATTCAATCAAATTTGGTACATGGATGCAGTCTTAGATGCCCGGCACACGCATTCCATTAAAAATCAAAAGTCACTGAAAATACATAAAGCGACTTGAACTTTTTGTCATGTGCATGACTTTTACATCCTCGGGAAGAATATCAGATTGTGTATGTGGAAGAATTCTTAGATGTCACAGCAACTTGACTTTTCCACAAGCTAACCACAAAGTATCAGTCTCAGTATACAAAACACATTTGGTGAATGGATGCAAGTCTTAGATGTCCGACACACAATGAATTCCATTAAAAATCAAAAGGCACTGAAAATACATAAAAGCGACTTGACATCTTTGTCATGTACATGACTTTAACACCTTCGGAAAGAATCCATCCTCAGGACTATCGTATTTTGTATTTAGATGTCTGACACTCATCACTGAAAATACATCAGCAACTTCAACTTTTCCACAAACTAACCACAAAGTATTAGTCTCAGTATACAAAACACATTTGGTGAATGGATGCAAGTCTTAGATGTCCGACACACAATGAATTCCATTAAAAATCAAAAGTCACTGAAAATACATAAAAGCGACTTGAACTTTTTGTCTGTGGTATTCCATCTATATGATGTCGGTCTGTACAATAATCAATTCTTGACCAGACAATAAAGTGATTAATATCATGAGCATCGATCAGCGCAATTGGGATCGATGACATGCATCAACCAAGTAAGCGAGCCTGTCCACCCGATCCCGTTAGTCGCCTTTTACGACAAGCATAGTCACCTTTTAACGGCAAGCATGGGTCGCTGAAGACCTATTCTACCCCGGAAATTTCACGGGTGAACTTTTTGTCATGTGCATGACTTTTACCTCTTCGGAAAGAATCCATCCTCATATCCATCCTCATATTTTGTATTTGGATGAATTTCTTAGATGTCTGACACTAATCATTGAAAATACATCAGCATCTTCAACTTTTCCACAATCTAACCACAAAGTATCAGTCTCAGTATACAAAACAAATTTGGTGCATGGATGCAGTCTTAGATGCCCGGCACACGCATTCAATTAAAAATCAAAAGGCACTGAAAATACATCAGCAACTTGACCTTTCAACAAGCTAACCTCAAAGGATCAGTCTTAGTATTCAATCAAATTTGGTACATGGATGCAGTCTTAGATGCCCGGCACACGCATTCCATTAAAAATCAAAAGTCACTGAAAATACATAAAGCGACTTGAACTTTTTGTCATGTGCATGACTTTTACATCCTCGGGAAGAATATCAGATTGTGTATGTGGAAGAATTCTTAGATGTCACAGCAACTTGACTTTTCCACAAGCTAACCACAAAGTATCAGTCTCAGTATACAAAACACATTTGGTGAATGGATGCAAGTCTTAGATGTCTGACACACTATGTATTCCATTAAAAATCAAAAGTCACTGAAAATACATAAAAGCGACTTGACATCTTTGTCATGTGCATGACTTAAACACCTTCGGAAAGAACCCATCCTCAGGACTATCGTATTTTGTATTTTAGATGTCTGACACTCATCACTGAAAATACATCAGCAACTTCAACTTTTCCACAAACTAACCACAAAGTATTAGTCTCAGTATACAAAACACATTTGGTGAATGGATGCAAGTCTTAGATGTCCGACACACGAATTCCACTGAAAATACATAAAAGCGACTTGAACTTTTTGTCTGTGGTATTCCATCTATATGATGTCGGTCTGTACAATAATCAATTCTTGACCAGACAATAAAGTGATCTTCAACTTTTCCACAATCTAACCACAAAGTATCAGTCTCAGTATACAAAACAAATTTGGTGCATGGATGCAGTCTTAGATGCCCGGCACACGCATTCAATTAAAAATCAAAAGGCACTGAAAATACATCAGCAACTTGACCTTTCAACAAGCTAACCTCAAAGTATCAGTCTTAGTATTCAATCAAATTTGGTACATGGATGCAGTCTTAGATGCCCGGCACACGCATTCCATTAAAAATCAAAAGGCACTGAAAATACATCAGCAACTTGACCTTTCCACAAACTAACCACAAAGTATGTCTCAGTATACAAAACACATTTGGTGAATGGATGCAAGTCTTAGATGTCTGACACACTATGTATTCCATTAAAAATCAAAAGGCACTGAAAATACATAAAAGCGACTTGACATCTTTGTCATGTGCATGACTTAAACACCTTCGGAAAGAACCCATCCTCAGGACTATCGTATTTTGTATTTTAGATGTCTGACACTCATCACTGAAAATACATCAGCAACTTCAACTTTTCCACAAACTAACCACAAAGTATTAGTCTCAGTATACAAAACACATTTGGTGAATGGATGCAAGTCTTAGATGTCCGACACACAATGAATTCCATTAAAAATCAAAAGTCACTGAAAATACATAAAAGCGACTTGAACTTTTTGTCTGTGGTATTCCATCTATATGATGTCGGTCTGTACAATAATCAATTCTTGACCAGACAATAAAGTGATCTTCAACTTTTCCACAATCTAACCACAAAGTATCAGTCTCAGTATACAAAACAAATTTGGTGCATGGATGCAGTCTTAGATGTCCGGCACACGCATTCAATTAAAAATCAAAAGGCACTGAAAATACATCAGCAACTTGACCTTTCAACAAGCTAACCTCAAAGTATCAGTCTTAGTATTCAATCAAATTTGGTACATGGATGCAGTCTTAGATGCCCGGCACACGCATTCCATTAAAAATCAAAAGTCACTGAAAATACATAAAGCGACTTGAACTTTTTGTCATGTGCATGACTTTTACATCCTCGGGAAGAATATCAGATTGTGTATGTGGAAGAATTCTTAGATGTCACAGCAACTTGACTTTTCCACAAGCTAACCACAAAGTATCAGTCTCAGTATACAAAACACATTTGGTGAATGGATGCAAGTCTTAGATGTCTGACACACTATGTATTCCATTAAAAATCAAAAGTCACTGAAAATACATAAAAGCGACTTGACATCTTTGTCATGTGCATGACTTAAACACCTTCGGAAAGAACCCATCCTCAGGACTATCGTATTTTGTATTTTAGATGTCTGACACTCATCACTGAAAATACATCAGCAACTTCAACTTTTCCACAAACTAACCACAAAGTATTAGTCTCAGTATACAAAACACATTTGGTGAATGGATGCAAGTCTTAGATGTCCGACACACGAATTCCACTGAAAATACATAAAAGCGACTTGAACTTTTTGTCTGTGGTATTCCATCTATATGATGTCGGTCTGTACAATAATCAATTCTTGACCAGACAATAAAGTGATCTTCAACTTTTCCACAATCTAACCACAAAGTATCAGTCTCAGTATACAAAACAAATTTGGTGCATGGATGCAGTCTTAGATGCCCGGCACACGCATTCAATTAAAAATCAAAAGGCACTGAAAATACATCAGCAACTTGACCTTTCAACAAGCTAACCTCAAAGTATCAGTCTTAGTATTCAATCAAATTTGGTACATGGATGCAGTCTTAGATGCCCGGCACACGCATTCCATTAAAAATCAAAAGGCACTGAAAATACATCAGCAACTTGACCTTTCCACAAACTAACCACAAAGTATGTCTCAGTATACAAAACACATTTGGTGAATGGATGCAAGTCTTAGATGTCTGACACACTATGTATTCCATTAAAAATCAAAAGGCACTGAAAATACATAAAAGCGACTTGACATCTTTGTCATGTGCATGACTTAAACACCTTCGGAAAGAACCCATCCTCAGGACTATCGTATTTTGTATTTTAGATGTCTGACACTCATCACTGAAAATACATCAGCAACTTCAACTTTTCCACAAACTAACCACAAAGTATTAGTCTCAGTATACAAAACACATTTGGTGAATGGATGCAAGTCTTAGATGTCCGACACACAATGAATTCCATTAAAAATCAAAAGTCACTGAAAATACATAAAAGCGACTTGAACTTTTTGTCTGTGGTATTCCATCTATATGATGTCGGTCTGTACAATAATCAATTCTTGACCAGACAATAAAGTGATCTTCAACTTTTCCACAATCTAACCACAAAGTATCAGTCTCAGTATACAAAACAAATTTGGTGCATGGATGCAGTCTTAGATGTCCGGCACACGCATTCAATTAAAAATCAAAAGGCACTGAAAATACATCAGCAACTTGACCTTTCAACAAGCTAACCTCAAAGTATCAGTCTTAGTATTCAATCAAATTTGGTACATGGATGCAGTCTTAGATGTCCGGCACACGCATTCCATTAAAAATCAAAAGTCACTGAAAATACATAAAGCGACTTGAACTTTTTGTCATGTGCATGACTTTTACATCCTCGGGAAGAATATCAGATTGTGTATGTGGAAGAATTCTTAGATGTCACAGCAACTTGACTTTTCCACAAGCTAACCACAAAGTATCAGTCTCAGTATACAAAACACATTTGGTGAATGGATGCAAGTCTTAGATGTCTGACACACTATGTATTCCATTAAAAATCAAAAGTCACTGAAAATACATAAAAGCGACTTGACATCTTTGTCATGTGCATGACTTAAACACCTTCGGAAAGAACCCATCCTCAGGACTATCGTATTTTGTATTTTAGATGTCTGACACTCATCACTGAAAATACATCAGCAACTTCAACTTTTCCACAAACTAACCACAAAGTATTAGTCTCAGTATACAAAACACATTTGGTGAATGGATGCAAGTCTTAGATGTCCGACACACGAATTCCACTGAAAATACATAAAAGCGACTTGAACTTTTTGTCTGTGGTATTCCATCTATATGATGTCGGTCTGTACAATAATCAATTCTTGACCAGACAATAAAGTGATCTTCAACTTTTCCACAATCTAACCACAAAGTATCAGTCTCAGTATACAAAACAAATTTGGTGCATGGATGCAGTCTTAGATGCCCGGCACACGCATTCAATTAAAAATCAAAAGGCACTGAAAATACATCAGCAACTTGACCTTTCAACAAGCTAACCTCAAAGTATCAGTCTTAGTATTCAATCAAATTTGGTACATGGATGCAGTCTTAGATGCCCGGCACACGCATTCCATTAAAAATCAAAAGGCACTGAAAATACATCAGCAACTTGACCTTTCCACAAACTAACCACAAAGTATGTCTCAGTATACAAAACACATTTGGTGAATGGATGCAAGTCTTAGATGTCCGACACACAATGAATTCCATTAAAAATCAAAAGGCACTGAAAATACATAAAAGCGACTTGACATCTTTGTCATGTACATGACTTTAACACCTTCGGAAAGAATCCATCCTCAGGACTATCGTATTTTGTATTTAGATGTCTGACACTCATCACTGAAAATACATCAGCAACTTCAACTTTTCCACAAACTAACCACAAAGTATTAGTCTCAGTATACAAAACACATTTGGTGAATGGATGCAAGTCTTAGATGTCCGACACACAATGAATTCCATTAAAAATCAAAAGTCACTGAAAATACATAAAAGCGACTTGCACTTTTTGTCTGTGGTATTCCATCTATATGATGTCGGTCTGTACAATAATCAATTCTTGACCAGACAATAAAGTGATTAATATCATGAGCATCGATCAGCGCAATTGGGATCGATGACATGCATCAACCAAGTAAGCGAGCCTGTCCACCCGATCCCTTTAGTCGCCTTTTACGACAAGCATAGTCACCTTTTAACGGCAAGCATGGGTCGCTGAAGACCTATTCTACCCCGGAAATTTCACGGGTGAACTTTTTGTCATGTGCATGACTTTTACCTCTTCGGAAAGAATCCATCCTCATATCCATCCTCATATTTTGTATTTGGATGAATTTCTTAGATGTCTGACACTCATCATTGAAAATACATCAGCATCTTCAACTTTTCCACAATCTAACCACAAAGTATCAGTCTCAGTATACAAAACAAATTTGGTGCATGGATGCAGTCTTAGATGCCCGGCACACGCATTCAATTAAAAATCAAAAGGCACTGAAAATACATCAGCAACTTGACCTTTCAACAAGCTAACCTCAAAGTATCAGTCTTAGTATTCAATCAAATTTGGTACATGGATGCAGTCTTAGATGCCCGGCACACGCATTCCATTAAAAATCAAAAGTCACTGAAAATACATAAAGCGACTTGAACTTTTTGTCATGTGCATGACTTTTACATCCTCGGGAAGAATATCAGATTGTGTATGTGGAAGAATTCTTAGATGTCACAGCAACTTGACTTTTCCACAAGCTAACCACAAAGTATCAGTCTCAGTATACAAAACACATTTGGTGAATGGATGCAAGTCTTAGATGTCTGACACACTATGTATTCCATTAAAAATCAAAAGGCACTGAAAATACATAAAAGCGACTTGACATCTTTGTCATGTGCATGACTTAAACACCTTCGGAAAGAACCCATCCTCAGGACTATCGTATTTTGTATTTTAGATGTCTGACACTCATCACTGAAAATACATCAGCAACTTCAACTTTTCCACAAACTAACCACAAAGTATTAGTCTCAGTATACAAAACACATTTGGTGAATGGATGCAAGTCTTAGATGTCCGACACACAATGAATTCCATTAAAAATCAAAAGTCACTGAAAATACATAAAAGCGACTTGAACTTTTTGTCTGTGGTATTCCATCTATATGATGTCGGTCTGTACAATAATCAATTCTTGACCAGACAATAAAGTGATCTTCAACTTTTCCACAATCTAACCACAAAGTATCAGTCTCAGTATACAAAACAAATTTGGTGCATGGATGCAGTCTTAGATGCCCGGCACACGCATTCAATTAAAAATCAAAAGGCACTGAAAATACATCAGCAACTTGACCTTTCAACAAGCTAACCTCAAAGTATCAGTCTTAGTATTCAATCAAATTTGGTACATGGATGCAGTCTTAGATGCCCGGCACACGCATTCCATTAAAAATCAAAAGTCACTGAAAATACATAAAGCGACTTGAACTTTTTGTCATGTGCATGACTTTTACATCCTCGGGAAGAATATCAGATTGTGTATGTGGAAGAATTCTTAGATGTCTCAGCAACTTCAACTTTTCCACAAGCTAACCACAAAGTATCAGTCTCAGTATACAAAACACATTTGGTGAATGGATGCAAGTCTTAGATGTCCGACACACAATGAATTCCATTAAAAATCAAAAGTCACTGAAAATACATAAAAGCGACTTGAACTTTTTGTCTGTGGTATTCCATCTATATGATGTCGGTCTGTACAATAATCAATTCTTGACCAGACAATAAAGTGATTAATATCATGAGCATCGATCAGCGCAATTGGGATCGATGACATGCATCAACCAAGTAAGCGAGCCTGTCCACCCGATCCCGTTAGTCGCCTTTTACGACAAGCATAGTCACCTTTTAACGGCAAGCATGGGTCGCTGAAGACCTATTCTACCCCGGAAATTTCACGGGTGAACTTTTTGTCATGTAATGACTTTTACCTCTTCGGAAAGAATCCATCCTCATATCCATCCTCATATTTTGTATTTGGATGAATTTCTTAGATGTCTGACACTCATCATTGAAAATACATCAGCATCTTCAACTTTTCCACAATCTAACCACAAAGTATCAGTCTCAGTATACAAAACAAATTTGGTGCATGGATGCAGTCTTAGATGCCCGGCACACGCATTCAATTAAAAATCAAAAGGCACTGAAAATACATCAGCAACTTGACCTTTCCACAAACTAACCACAAAGTATGTCTCAGTATACAAAACACATTTGGTGAATGGATGCAAGTCTTAGATGTCCGACACACAATGAATTCCATTAAAAATCAAAAGGCACTGAAAATACATAAAAGCGACTTGACATCTTTGTCATGTACATGACTTTAACACCTTCGGAAAGAATCCATCCTCAGGACTATCGTATTTTGTATTTAGATGTCTGACACTCATCACTGAAAATACATCAGCAACTTCAACTTTTCCACAAACTAACCACAAAGTATTAGTCTCAGTATACAAAACACATTTGGTGAATGGATGCAAGTCTTAGATGTCCGACACACAATGAATTCCATTAAAAATCAAAAGTCACTGAAAATACATAAAAGCGACTTGAACTTTTTGTCTGTGGTATTCCATCTATATGATGTCGGTCTGTACAATAATCAATTCTTGACCAGACAATAAAGTGATTAATATCATGAGCATCGATCAGCGCAATTGGGATCGATGACATGCATCAACCAAGTAAGCGAGCCTGTCCACCCGATCCCGTTAGTCGCCTTTTACGACAAGCATAGTCACCTTTTAACGGCAAGCATGGGTCGCTGAAGACCTATTCTACCCCGGAAATTTCACGGGTGAACTTTTTGTCATGTGCATGACTTTTACCTCTTCGGAAAGAATCCATCCTCATATCCATCCTCATATTTTGTATTTGGATGAATTTCTTAGATGTCTGACACTCATCATTGAAAATACATCAGCATCTTCAACTTTTCCACAATCTAACCACAAAGTATCAGTCTCAGTATACAAAACAAATTTGGTGCATGGATGCAGTCTTAGATGCCCGGCACACGCATTCAATTAAAAATCAAAAGGCACTGAAAATACATCAGCAACTTGACCTTTCCACAAACTAACCACAAAGTATGTCTCAGTATACAAAACACATTTGGTGAATGGATGCAAGTCTTAGATGTCCGACACACAATGAATTCCATTAAAAATCAAAAGGCACTGAAAATACATCAGCAACTTGACCTTTCAACAAGCTAACCTCAAAGTATCAGTCTTAGTATTCAATCAAATTTGGTACATGGATGCAGTCTTAGATGCCCGGCACACGCATTCCATTAAAAATCAAAAGTCACTGAAAATACATAAAGCAACTTGAACTTTTTGTCATGTGCATGACTTTTACATCCTCGGGAAGAATATCAGATTGTGTATGTGGAAGAATTCTTAGATGTCACAGCAACTTGACTTTTCCACAAGCTAACCACAAAGTATCAGTCTCAGTATACAAAACACATTTGGTGAATGGATGCAAGTCTTAGATGTCTGACACACTATGTATTCCATTAAAAATCAAAAGTCACTGAAAATACATAAAAGCGACTTGACATCTTTGTCATGTGCATGACTTAAACACCTTCGGAAAGAACCCATCCTCAGGACTATCGTATTTTGTATTTTAGATGTCTGACACTCATCACTGAAAATACATCAGCAACTTCAACTTTTCCACAAACTAACCACAAAGTATTAGTCTCAGTATACAAAACACATTTGGTGAATGGATGCAAGTCTTAGATGTCCGACACACAATGAATTCCATTAAAAATCAAAAGTCACTGAAAATACATAAAAGCGACTTGAACTTTTTGTCTGTGGTATTCCATCTATATGATGTCGGTCTGTACAATAATCAATTCTTGACCAGACAATAAAGTGATCTTCAACTTTTCCACAATCTAACCACAAAGTATCAGTCTCAGTATACAAAACAAATTTGGTGCATGGATGCAGTCTTAGATGTCCGGCACACGCATTCAATTAAAAATCAAAAGGCACTGAAAATACATCAGCAACTTGACCTTTCAACAAGCTAACCTCAAAGTATCAGTCTTAGTATTCAATCAAATTTGGTACATGGATGCAGTCTTAGATGCCCGGCACACGCATTCCATTAAAAATCAAAAGTCACTGAAAATACATAAAGCGACTTGAACTTTTTGTCATGTGCATGACTTTTACATCCTCAGGAAGAATATCAGATTGTGTATGTGGAAGAATTCTTAGATGTCACAGCAACTTGACTTTTCCACAAGCTAACCACAAAGTATCAGTCTCAGTATACAAAACACATTTGGTGAATGGATGCAAGTCTTAGATGTCTGACACACTATGTATTCCATTAAAAATCAAAAGGCACTGAAAATACATAAAAGCGACTTGACATCTTTGTCATGTGCATGACTTAAACACCTTCGGAAAGAACCCATCCTCAGGACTATCGTATTTTGTATTTTAGATGTCTGACACTCATCACTGAAAATACATCAGCAACTTCAACTTTTCCACAAACTAACCACAAAGCATTAGTCTCAGTATACAAAACACATTTGTTGAATGGATGCAAGTCTTAGATGTCCGACACACGAATTCCACTGAAAATACATAAAAGCGACTTGAACTTTTTGTCTGTGGTATTCCATCTATATGATGTCGGTCTGTACAATAATCAATTCTTGACCAGACAATAAAGTGATCTTCAACTTTTCCACAATCTAACCACAAAGTATCAGTCTCAGTATACAAAACAAATTTGGTGCATGGATGCAGTCTTAGATGCCCGGCACACGCATTCAATTAAAAATCAAAAGGCACTGAAAATACATCAGCAACTTGACCTTTCAACAAGCTAACCTCAAAGTATCAGTCTTAGTATTCAATCAAATTTGGTACATGGATGCAGTCTTAGATCCCCGGCACACGCATTCAATTAAAAATCAAAAGGCACTGAAAATACATCAGCAACTTGACCTTTCCACAAACTAACCACAAAGTATGTCTCAGTATACAAAACACATTTGGTGAATGGATGCAAGTCTTAGATGTCCGACACACAATGAATTCCATTAAAAATCAAAAGGCACTGAAAATACATAAAAGCGACTTGACATCTTTGTCATGTACATGACTTTAACACCTTCGGAAAGAATCCATCCTCAGGACTATAGTATTTTGTATTTAGATGTCTGACACTCATCACTGAAAATACATCAGCAACTTCAACTTTTCCACAAACTAACCACAAAGTATTAGTCTCAGTATACAAAACACATTTGGTGAATGGATGCAAGTCTTAGATGTCCGACACACAATGAATTCCATTAAAAATCAAAAGTCACTGAAAATACATAAAAGCGACTTGAACTTTTTGTCTGTGGTATTCCATCTATATGATGTCGGTCTGTACAATAATCAATTCTTGACCAGACAATAAAGTGATTAATATCATGAGCATCGATCAGCGCAATTGGGATCGATGACATGCATCAACCAAGTAAGCGAGCCTGTCCACCCGATCCCGTTAGTCGCCTTTTACGACAAGCATAGTCACCTTTTAACGGCAAGCATGGGTCGCTGAAGACCTATTCTACCCCGGAAATTTCACGGGTGAACTTTTTGTCATGTGCATGACTTTTACCTCTTCGGAAAGAATCCATCCTCATATCCATCCTCATATTTTGTATTTGGATGAATTTCTTAGATGTCTGACACTCATCATTGAAAATACATCAGCATCTTCAACTTTTCCACAATCTAACCACAAAGTATCAGTCTCAGTATACAAAACAAATTTGGTGCATGGATGCAGTCTTAGATGCCCGGCACACGCATTCAATTAAAAATCAAAAGGCACTGAAAATACATCAGCAACTTGACCTTTCAACAAGCTAACCTCAAAGTATCAGTCTTAGTATTCAATCAAATTTGGTACATGGATGCAGTCTTAGATGCCCGGCACACGCATTCCATTAAAAATCAAAAGTCACTGAAAATACATAAAGCGACTTGAACTTTTTGTCATGTGCATGACTTTTACATCCTCGGGAAGAATATCAGATTGTGTATGTGGAAGAATTCTTAGATGTCACAGCAACTTGACTTTTCCACAAGCTAACCACAAAGTATCAGTCTCAGTATACAAAACACATTTGGTGAATGGATGCAAGTCTTAGATGTCTGACACACTATGTATTCCATTAAAAATCAAAAGGCACTGAAAATACATAAAAGCGACTTGACATCTTTGTCATGTGCATGACTTAAACACCTTCGGAAAGAACCCATCCTCAGGACTATCGTATTTTGTATTTTAGATGTCTGACACTCATCACTGAAAATACATCAGCAACTTCAACTTTTCCACAAACTAACCACAAAGTATTAGTCTCAGTATACAAAACACATTTGGTGAATGGATGCAAGTCTTAGATGTCCGACACACAATGAATTCCATTAAAAATCAAAAGTCACTGAAAATACATAAAAGCGACTTGAACTTTTTGTCTGTGGTATTCCATCTATATGATGTCGGTCTGTACAATAATCAATTCTTGACCAGACAATAAAGTGATCTTCAACTTTTCCACAATCTAACCACAAAGTATCAGTCTCAGTATACAAAACAAATTTGGTGCATGGATGCAGTCTTAGATGCCCGGCACACGCATTCAATTAAAAATCAAAAGGCACTGAAAATACATCAGCAACTTGACCTTTCAACAAGCTAACCTCAAAGTATCAGTCTTAGTATTCAATCAAATTTGGTACATGGATGCAGTCTTAGATGCCCGGCACACGCATTCCATTAAAAATCAAAAGTCACTGAAAATACATAAAGCGACTTGAACTTTTTGTCATGTGCATGACTTTTACATCCTCGGGAAGAATATCAGATTGTGTATGTGGAAGAATTCTTAGATGTCTCAGCAACTTCAACTTTTCCACAAGCTAACCACAAAGTATCAGTCTCAGTATACAAAACACATTTGGTGAATGGATGCAAGTCTTAGATGTCCGACACACAATGAATTCCATTAAAAATCAAAAGTCACTGAAAATACATAAAAGCGACTTGAACTTTTTGTCTGTGGTATTCCATCTATATGATGTCGGTCTGTACAATAATCAATTCTTGACCAGACAATAAAGTGATTAATATCATGAGCATCGATCAGCGCAATTGGGATCGATGACATGCATCAACCAAGTAAGCGAGCCTGTCCACCCGATCCCGTTAGTCGCCTTTTACGACAAGCATAGTCACCTTTTAACGGCAAGCATGGGTCGCTGAAGACCTATTCTACCCCAGAAATTTCACGGGTGAACTTTTTGTCATGTAATGACTTTTACCTCTTCGGAAAGAATCCATCCTCATATCCATCCTCATATTTTGTATTTGGATGAATTTCTTAGATGTCTGACACTCATCATTGAAAATACATCAGCATCTTCAACTTTTCCACAATCTAACCACAAAGTATCAGTCTCAGTATACAAAACAAATTTGGTGCATGGATGCAGTCTTAGATGCCCGGCACACGCATTCAATTAAAAATCAAAAGGCACTGAAAATACATCAGCAACTTGACCTTTCCACAAACTAACCACAAAGTAT
This sequence comes from Haliotis rufescens, assembly GCF_023055435.1. Taxonomy (NCBI): domain Eukaryota; kingdom Metazoa; phylum Mollusca; class Gastropoda; order Lepetellida; family Haliotidae; genus Haliotis; species Haliotis rufescens. The sequence goes on from NW_025964383.1 coordinate 4,054,956, forward strand.
GTCTCAGTATACAAAACACATTTGGTGAATGGATGCAAGTCTTAGATGTCCGACACACAATGAATTCCATTAAAAATCAAAAGGCACTGAAAATACATAAAAGCGACTTGACATCTTTGTCATGTACATGACTTTAACACATTCGGAAAGAATCCATCCTCAGGACTATCGTATTTTGTATTTAGATGTCTGACACTCATCACTGAAAATACATCAGCAACTTCAACTTTTCCACAAACTAACCACAAAGTATTAGTCTCAGTATACAAAACACATTTGGTGAATGGATGCAAGTCTTAGATGTCCGACACACAATGAATTCCATTAAAAATCAAAAGTCACTGAAAATACATAAAAGCGACTTGAACTTTTTGTCTGTGGTATTCCATCTATATGATGTCGGTCTGTACAATAATCAATTCTTGACCAGACAATAAAGTGATTAATATCATGAGCATCGATCAGCGCAATTGGGATCGATGACATGCATCAACCAAGTAAGCGAGCCTGTCCACCCGATCCCGTTAGTCGCCTTTTACGACAAGCATAGTCACCTTTTAACGGCAAGCATGGGTCGCTGAAGACCTATTCTACCCCGGAAATTTCACGGGTGAACTTTTTGTCATGTGCATGACTTTTACCTCTTCGGAAAGAATCCATCCTCATATCCATCCTCATATTTTGTATTTGGATGAATTTCTTAGATGTCTGACACTCATCATTGAAAATACATCAGCATCTTCAACTTTTCCACAATCTAACCACAAAGTATCAGTCTCAGTATACAAAACAAATTTGGTGCATGGATGCAGTCTTAGATGCCCGGCACACGCATTCAATTAAAAATCAAAAGGCACTGAAAATACATCAGCAACTTGACCTTTCCACAAACTAACCACAAAGTATGTCTCAGTATACAAAACACATTTGGTGAATGGATGCAAGTCTTAGATGTCCGACACACAATGAATTCCATTAAAAATCAAAAGGCACTGAAAATACATAAAAGCGACTTGACATCTTTGTCATGTACATGACTTTAACACCTTCGGAAAGAACCCATCCTCAGGACTATCGTATTTTGTATTTTAGATGTCTGACACTCATCACTGAAAATACATCAGCAACTTCAACTTTTCCACAAACTAACCACAAAGTATTAGTCTCAGTATACAAAACACATTTGGTGAATGGATGCAAGTCTTAGATGTCCGACACACAATGAATTCCATTAAAAATCAAAAGTCACTGAAAATACATAAAAGCGACTTGAACTTTTTGTCTGTGGTATTCCATCTATATGATGTCGGTCTGTACAATAATCAATTCTTGACCAGACAATAAAGTGATCTTCAACTTTTCCACAATCTAACCACAAAGTATCAGTCTCAGTATACAAAACAAATTTGGTGCATGGATGCAGTCTTAGATGCCCGGCACACGCATTCAATTAAAAATCAAAAGGCACTGAAAATACATCAGCAACTTGACCTTTCAACAAGCTAACCTCAAAGTATCAGTCTTAGTATTCAATCAAATTTGGTACATGGATGCAGTCTTAGATGCCCGGCACACGCATTCCATTAAAAATCAAAAGTCACTGAAAATACATAAAGCGACTTGAACTTTTTGTCATGTGCATGACTTTTACATCCTCGGGAAGAATATCAGATTGTGTATGTGGAAGAATTCTTAGATGTCTCAGCAACTTCAACTTTTCCACAAGCTAACCACAAAGTATCAGTCTCAGTATACAAAACACATTTGGTGAATGGATGCAAGTCTTAGATGTCCGACACACAATGAATTCCATTAAAAATCAAAAGTCACTGAAAATACATAAAAGCGACTTGAACTTTTTGTCTGTGGTATTCCATCTATATGATGTCGGTCTGTACAATAATCAATTCTTGACCAGACAATAAAGTGATTAATATCATGAGCATCGATCAGCGCAATTGGGATCGATGACATGCATCAACCAAGTAAGCGAGCCTGTCCACCCGATCCCGTTAGTCGCCTTTTACGACAAGCATAGTCACCTTTTAACGGCAAGCATGGGTCGCTGAAGACCTATTCTACCCCGGAAATTTCACGGGTGAACTTTTTGTCATGTAATGACTTTTACCTCTTCGGAAAGAATCCATCCTCATATCCATCCTCATATTTTGTATTTGGATGAATTTCTTAGATGTCTGACACTCATCATTGAAAATACATCAGCATCTTCAACTTTTCCACAATCTAACCACAAAGTATCAGTCTCAGTATACAAAACAAATTTGGTGCATGGATGCAGTCTTAGATGCCCGGCACACGCATTCAATTAAAAATCAAAAGGCACTGAAAATACATCAGCAACTTGACCTTTCCACAAACTAACCACAAAGTATGTCTCAGTATACAAAACACATTTGGTGAATGGATGCAAGTCTTAGATGTCCGACACACAATGAATTCCATTAAAAATCAAAAGGCACTGAAAATACATAAAAGCGACTTGACATCTTTGTCATGTACATGACTTTAACACCTTCGGAAAGAATCCATCCTCAGGACTATCGTATTTTGTATTTAGATGTCTGACACTCATCACTGAAAATACATCAGCAACTTCAACTTTTCCACAAACTAACCACAAAGTATTAGTCTCAGTATACAAAACACATTTGGTGAATGGATGCAAGTCTTAGATGTCCGACACACAATGAATTCCATTAAAAATCAAAAGTCACTGAAAATACATAAAAGCGACTTGAACTTTCTGTCTGTGGTATTCCATCTATATGATGTCGGTCTGTACAATAATCAATTCTTGACCAGACAATAAAGTGATTAATATCATGAGCATCGATCAGCGCAATTGGGATCGATGACATGCATCAACCAAGTAAGCGAGCCTGTCCACCCGATCCCGTTAGTCGCCTTTTACGACAAGCATAGTCACCTTTTAACGGCAAGCATGGGTCGCTGAAGACCTATTCTACCCCGGAAATTTCACGGGTGAACTTTTTGTCATGTGCATGACTTTTACCTCTTCGGAAAGAATCCATCCTCATATCCATCCTCATATTTTGTATTTGGATGAATTTCTTAGATGTCTGACACTCATCATTGAAAATACATCAGCATCTTCAACTTTTCCACAATCTAACCACAAAGTATCAGTCTCAGTATACAAAACAAATTTGGTGCATGGATGCAGTCTTAGATGCCCGGCACACGCATTCAATTAAAAATCAAAAGGCACTGAAAATACATCAGCAACTTGACCTTTCCACAAACTAACCACAAAGTATGTCTCAGTATACAAAACACATTTGGTGAATGGATGCAAGTCTTAGATGTCCGACACACAATGAATTCCATTAAAAATCAAAAGGCACTGAAAATACATAAAAGCGACTTGACATCTTTGTCATGTACATGACTTTAACACCTTCGGAAAGAACCCATCCTCAGGACTATCGTATTTTGTATTTTAGATGTCTGACACTCATCACTGAAAATACATCAGCAACTTCAACTTTTCCACAAACTAACCACAAAGTATTAGTCTCAGTATACAAAACACATTTGGTGAATGGATGCAAGTCTTAGATGTCCGACACACAATGAATTCCATTAAAAATCAAAAGTCACTGAAAATACATAAAAGCGACTTGAACTTTTTGTCTGTGGTATTCCATCTATATGATGTCGGTCTGTACAATAATCAATTCTTGACCAGACAATAAAGTGATCTTCAACTTTTCCACAATCTAACCACAAAGTATCAGTCTCAGTATACAAAACAAATTTGGTGCATGGATGCAGTCTTAGATGCCCGGCACACGCATTCAATTAAAAATCAAAAGGCACTGAAAATACATCAGCAACTTGACCTTTCAACAAGCTAACCTCAAAGTATCAGTCTTAGTATTCAATCAAATTTGGTACATGGATGCAGTCTTAGATGCCCGGCACACGCATTCCATTAAAAATCAAAAGGCACTGAAAATACATCAGCAACTTGACCTTTCCACAAACTAACCACAAAGTATGTCTCAGTATACAAAACACATTTGGTGAATGGATGCAAGTCTTAGATGTCCGACACACAATGAATTCCATTAAAAATCAAAAGGCACTGAAAATACATAAAAGCGACTTGACATCTTTGTCATGTACATGACTTTAACACCTTCGGAAAGAATCCATCCTCAGGACTATCGTATTTTGTATTTAGATGTCTGACACTCATCACTGAAAATACATCAGCAACTTCAACTTTTCCACAAACTAACCACAAAGTATTAGTCTCAGTATACAAAACACATTTGGTGAATGGATGCAAGTCTTAGATGTCCGACACACGAATTCCACTGAAAATACATAAAAGCGACTTGAACTTTTTGTCTGTGGTATTCCATCTATATGATGTCGGTCTGTACAATAATCAATTCTTGACCAGACAATAAAGTGATCTTCAACTTTTCCACAATCTAACCACAAAGTATCAGTCTCAGTATACAAAACAAATTTGGTGCATGGATGCAGTCTTAGATGCCCGGCACACGCATTCAATTAAAAATCAAAAGGCACTGAAAATACATCAGCAACTTGACCTTTCAACAAGCTAATCTCAAAGTATCAGTCTTAGTATTCAATCAAATTTGGTACATGGATGCAGTCTTAGATGCCCGGCACACGCATTCCATTAAAAATCAAAAGTCACTGAAAATACATAAAAGCGACTTGACATCTTTGTCATGTACATGACTTTAACACCTTCGGAAAGAATCCATCCTCAGGACTATCGTATTTTGTATTTAGATGTCTGACACTCATCACTGAAAATACATCAGCAACTTCAACTTTTCCACAAACTAACCACAAAGTATTAGTCTCAGTATACAAAACACATTTGGTGAATGGATGCAAGTCTTAGATGTCCGACACACAATGAATTCCATTAAAAATCAAAAGTCACTGAAAATACATAAAAGCGACTTGAACTTTTTGTCTGTGGTATTCCATCTATATGATGTCGGTCTGTACAATAATCAATTCTTGACCAGACAATAAAGTGATTAATATCATGAGCATCGATCAGCGCAATTGGGATCGATGACATGCATCAACCAAGTAAGCGAGCCTGTCCACCCGATCCCGTTAGTCGCCTTTTACGACAAGCATAGTCACCTTTTAACGGCAAGCATGGGTCGCTGAAGACCTATTCTACCCCGGAAATTTCACGGGTGAACTTTTTGTCATGTGCATGACTTTTACCTCTTCGGAAAGAATCCATCCTCATATCCATCCTCATATTTTGTATTTGGATGAATTTCTTAGATGTCTGACACTCATCATTGAAAATACATCAGCATCTTCAACTTTTCCACAATCTAACCACAAAGTATCAGTCTCAGTATACAAAACAAATTTGGTGCATGGATGCAGTCTTAGATGCCCGGCACACGCATTCAATTAAAAATCAAAAGGCACTGAAAATACATCAGCAACTTGACCTTTCCACAAACTAACCACAAAGTATCAGTCTCAGTATACAAAACACATTTGGTGAATGGATGCAAGTCTTAGATGTCCGACACACAATGAATTCCATTAAAAATCAAAAGGCACTGAAAATACATAAAAGCGACTTGACATCTTTGTCATGTACATGACTTTAACACCTTCGGAAAGAACCCATCCTCAGGACTATCGTATTTTGTATTTTAGATGTCTGACACTCATCACTGAAAATACATCAGCAACTTCAACTTTTCCACAAACTAACCACAAAGTATTAGTCTCAGTATACAAAACACATTTGGTGAATGGATGCAAGTCTTAGATGTCCGACACACAATGAATTCCATTAAAAATCAAAAGTCACTGAAAATACATAAAAGCGACTTGAACTTTTTGTCTGTGGTATTCCATCTATATGATGTCGGTCTGTACAATAATCAATTCTTGACCAGACAATAAAGTGATCTTCAACTTTTCCACAATCTAACCACAAAGTATCAGTCTCAGTATACAAAACAAATTTGGTGCATGGATGCAGTCTTAGATGTCCGGCACACGCATTCAATTAAAAATCAAAAGGCACTGAAAATACATCAGCAACTTGACCTTTCAACAAGCTAACCTCAAAGTATCAGTCTTAGTATTCAATCAAATTTGGTACATGGATGCAGTCTTAGATGCCCGGCACACGCATTCCATTAAAAATCAAAAGTCACTGAAAATACATAAAGCGACTTGAACTTTTTGTCATGTGCATGACTTTTACATCCTCGGGAAGAATATCAGATTGTGTATGTGGAAGAATTCTTAGATGTCACAGCAACTTGACTTTTCCACAAGCTAACCACAAAGTATCAGTCTCAGTATACAAAACACATTTGGTGAATGGATGCAAGTCTTAGATGTCCGACACACTATGTATTCCATTAAAAATCAAAAGTCACTGAAAATACATAAAAGCGACTTGACATCTTTGTCATGTGCATGACTTAAACACCTTCGGAAAGAACCCATCCTCAGGACTATCGTATTTTGTATTTTAGATGTCTGACACTCATCACTGAAAATACATCAGCAACTTCAACTTTTCCACAAACTAACCACAAAGTATTAGTCTCAGTATACAAAACACATTTGGTGAATGGATGCAAGTCTTAGATGTCCGACACACAATGAATTCCATTAAAAATCAAAAGTCACTGAAAATACATAAAAGCGACTTGAACTTTTTGTCTGTGGTATTCCATCTATATGATGTCGGTCTGTACAATAATCAATTCTTGACCAGACAATAAAGTGATTAATATCATGAGCATCGATCAGCGCAATTGGGATCGATGACATGCATCAACCAAGTAAGCGAGCCTGTCCACCCGATCCCGTTAGTCGCCTTTTACGACAAGCATAGTCACCTTTTAACGGCAAGCATGGGTCGCTGAAGACCTATTCTACCCCGGAAATTTCACGGGTGAACTTTTTGTCATGTGCATGACTTTTACCTCTTCGGAAAGAATCCATCCTCATATCCATCCTCATATTTTGTATTTGGATGAATTTCTTCGATGTCTGACACTCATCATTGAAAATACATCAGCATCTTCAACTTTTCCACAAACTAACCACAAAGTATTAGTCTCAGTATACAAAACACATTTGTTGAATGGATGCAAGTCTTAGATGTCCGACACACGAATTCCACTGAAAATACATAAAAGCGACTTGAACTTTTTGTCTGTGGTATTCCATCTATATGATGTCGGTCTGTACAATAATCAATTCTTGACCAGACAATAAAGTGATCTTCAACTTTTCCACAATCTAACCACAAAGTATCAGTCTCAGTATACAAAACAAATTTGGTGCATGGATGCAGTCTTAGATGCCCGGCACACGCATTCAATTAAAAATCAAAAGGCACTGAAAATACATCAGCAACTTGACCTTTCAACAAGCTAACCTCAAAGTATCAGTCTTAGTATTCAATCAAATTTGGTACATGGATGCAGTCTTAGATGCCCGGCACACGCATTCCATTAAAAATCAAAAGGCACTGAAAATACATCAGCAACTTGACCTTTCCACAAACTAACCACAAAGTATGTCTCAGTATACAAAACACATTTGGTGAATGGATGCAAGTCTTAGATGTCCGACACACAATGAATTCCATTAAAAATCAAAAGGCACTGAAAATACATAAAAGCGACTTGACATCTTTGTCATGTACATGACTTTAACACCTTCGGAAAGAATCCATCCTCAGGACTATCGTATTTTGTATTTAGATGTCTGACACTCATCACTGAAAATACATCAGCAACTTCAACTTTTCCACAAACTAACCACAAAGTATTAGTCTCAGTATACAAAACACATTTGGTGAATGGATGCAAGTCTTAGATGTCCGACACACAATGAATTCCATTAAAAATCAAAAGTCACTGAAAATACATAAAAGCGACTTGAACTTTTTGTCTGTGGTATTCCATCTATATGATGTCGGTCTGTACAATAATCAATTCTTGACCAGACAATAAAGTGATCTTCAACTTTTCCACAATCTAACCACAAAGTATCAGTCTCAGTATACAAAACAAATTTGGTGCATGGATGCAGTCTTAGATGCCCGGCACACGCATTCAATTAAAAATCAAAAGGCACTGAAAATACATCAGCAACTTGACCTTTCAACAAGCTAACCTCAAAGTATCAGTCTTAGTATTCAATCAAATTTGGTACATGGATGCAGTCTTAGATGCCCGGCACACGCATTCCATTAAAAATCAAAAGTCACTGAAAATACATAAAGCGACTTGAACTTTTTGTCATGTGCATGACTTTTACATCCTCGGGAAGAATATCAGATTGTGTATGTGGAAGAATTCTTAGATGTCACAGCAACTTGACCTTTCCACAAGCTAACCACAAAGTATCAGTCTCAGTATACAAAACACATTTGGTGAATGGATGCAAGTCTTAGATGTCTGACACACTATGTATTCCATTAAAAATCAAAAGTCACTGAAAATACATAAAAGCGACTTGACATCTTTGTCATGTGCATGACTTAAACACCTTCGGAAAGAACCCATCCTCAGGACTATCGTATTTTGTATTTTAGATGTCTGACACTCATCACTGAAAATACATCAGCAACTTCAACTTTTCCACAAACTAACCACAAAGTATTAGTCTCAGTATACAAAACACATTTGGTGAATGGATGCAAGTCTTAGATGTCCGACACACAATGAATTCCATTAAAAATCAAAAGTCACTGAAAATACATAAAGCGACTTGAACTTTTTGTCTGTGGTATTCCATCTATATGATGTCGGTCTGTACAATAATCAATTCTTGACCAGACAATAAAGTGATCTTCAACTTTTCCACAATCTAACCACAAAGTATCAGTCTCAGTATACAAAACAAATTTGGTGCATGGATGCAGTCTTAGATGCCCGGCACACGCATTCAATTAAAAATCAAAAGGCACTGAAAATACATCAGCAACTTGACCTTTCAACAAGCTAACCTCAAAGTATCAGTCTTAGTATTCAATCAAATTTGGTACATGGATGCAGTCTTAGATGCCCGGCACACGCATTCCATTAAAAATCAAAAGTCACTGAAAATACATAAAGCGACTTGAACTTTTTGTCATGTGCATGACTTTTACATCCTCGGGAAGAATATCAGATTGTGTATGTGGAAGAATTCTTAGATGTCTCAGCAACTTGACTTTTCCACAAGCTAACCACAAAGTATCAGTCTCAGTATACAAAACACATTTGGTGAATGGATGCAAGTCTTAGATGTCCGACACACAATGAATTCCATTAAAAATCAAAAGTCACTGAAAATACATAAAAGCGACTTGAACTTTTTGTCTGTGGTATTCCATCTATATGATGTCGGTCTGTACAATAATCAATTCTTGACCAGACAATAAAGTGATTAATATCATGAGCATCGATCAGCGCAATTGGGATCGATGACATGCATCAACCAAGTAAGCGAGCCTGTCCACCCGATCCCGTTAGTCGCCTTTTACGACAAGCATAGTCACCTTTTAACGGCAAGCATGGGTCGCTGAAGACCTATTCTACCCCGGAAATTTCACGGGTGAACTTTTTGTCATGTAATGACTTTTACCTCTTCGGAAAGAATCCATCCTCATATCCATCCTCATATTTTGTATTTGGATGAATTTCTTAGATGTCTGACACTCATCATTGAAAATACATCAGCATCTTCAACTTTTCCACAATCTAACCACAAAGTATCAGTCTCAGTATACAAAACAAATTTGGTGCATGGATGCAGTCTTAGATGCCCGGCACACGCATTCAATTAAAAATCAAAAGGCACTGAAAATACATCAGCAACTTGACCTTTCCACAAACTAACCACAAAGTATGTCTCAGTATACAAAACACATTTGGTGAATGGATGCAAGTCTTAGATGTCCGACACACAATGAATTCCATTAAAAATCAAAAGGCACTGAAAATACATAAAAGCGACTTGACATCTTTGTCATGTACATGACTTTAACACCTTCGGAAAGAATCCATCCTCAGGACTATCGTATTTTGTATTTAGATGTCTGACACTCATCACTGAAAATACATCAGCAACTTCAACTTTTCCACAAACTAACCACAAAGTATTAGTCTCAGTATACAAAACACATTTGGTGAATGGATGCAAGTCTTAGATGTCCGACACACAATGAATTCCATTAAAAATCAAAAGTCACTGAAAATACATAAAAGCGACTTGAACTTTTTGTCTGTGGTATTCCATCTATATGATGTCGGTCTGTACAATAATCAATTCTTGACCAGACAATAAAGTGATTAATATCATGAGCATCGATCAGCGCAATTGGGATCGATGACATGCATCAACCAAGTAAGCGAGCCTGTCCACCCGATCCCGTTAGTCGCCTTTTACGACAAGCATAGTCACCTTTTAACGGCAAGCATGGGTCGCTGAAGACCTATTCTACCCCGGAAATTTCACGGGTGAACTTTTTGTCATGTGCATGACTTTTACCTCTTCGGAAAGAATCCATCCTCATATCCATCCTCATATTTTGTATTTGGATGAATTTCTTAGATGTCTGACACTCATCATTGAAAATACATCAGCATCTTCAACTTTTCCACAATCTAACCACAAAGTATCAGTCTCAGTATACAAAACAAATTTGGTGCATGGATGCAGTCTTAGATGCCCGGCACACGCATTCAATTAAAAATCAAAAGGCACTGAAAATACATCAGCAACTTGACCTTTCCACAAACTAACCACAAAGTATGTCTCAGTATACAAAACACATTTGGTGAATGGATGCAAGTCTTAGATGTCCGACACACAATGAATTCCATTAAAAATCAAAAGGCACTGAAAATACATAAAAGCGACTTGACATCTTTGTCATGTACATGACTTTAACACCTTCGGAAAGAACCCATCCTCAGGACTATCGTATTTTGTATTTTAGATGTCTGACACTCATCACTGAAAATACATCAGCAACTTCAACTTTTCCACAAACTAACCACAAAGTATTAGTCTCAGTATACAAAACACATTTGGTGAATGGATGCAAGTCTTAGATGTCCGACACACAATGAATTCCATTAAAAATCAAAAGTCACTGAAAATACATAAAAGCGACTTGAACTTTTTGTCTGTGGTATTCCATCTATATGATGTCGGTCTGTACAATAATCAATTCTTGACCAGACAATAAAGTGATCTTCAACTTTTCCACAATCTAACCACAAAGTATCAGTCTCAGTATACAAAACAAATTTGGTGCATGGATGCAGTCTTAGATGCCCGGCACACGCATTCAATTAAAAATCAAAAGGCACTGAAAATACATCAGCAACTTGACCTTTCAACAAGCTAACCTCAAAGTATCAGTCTTAGTATTCAATCAAATTTGGTACATGGATGCAGTCTTAGATGCCCGGCACACGCATTCCATTAAAAATCAAAAGTCACTGAAAATACATAAAGCGACTTGAACTTTTTGTCATGTGCATGACTTTTACATCCTCGGGAAGAATATCAGATTGTGTATGTGGAAGAATTCTTAGATGTCACAGCAACTTGACTTTTCCACAAGCTAACCACAAAGTATCAGTCTCAGTATACAAAACAAATTTGGTGCATGGATGCAGTCTTAGATGCCCGGCACACGCATTCAATTAAAAATCAAAAGGCACTGAAAATACATCAGCAACTTGACCTTTCCACAAACTAACCACAAAGTATGTCTCAGTATACAAAACACATTTGGTGAATGGATGCAAGTCTTAGATGTCCGACACACAATGAATTCCATTAAAAATCAAAAGGCACTGAAAATACATAAAAGCGACTTGACATCTTTGTCATGTACATGACTTTAACACCTTCGGAAAGAACCCATCCTCAGGACTATCGTATTTTGTATTTTAGATGTCTGACACTCATCACTGAAAATACATCAGCAACTTCAACTTTTCCACAAACTAACCACAAAGTATTAGTCTCAGTATACAAAACACATTTGGTGAATGGATGCAAGTCTTAGATGTCCGACACACAATGAATTCCATTAAAAATCAAAAGTCACTGAAAATACATAAAAGCGACTTGAACTTTTTGTCTGTGGTATTCCATCTATATGATGTCGGTCTGTACAATAATCAATTCTTGACCAGACAATAAAGTGATCTTCAACTTTTCCACAATCTAACCACAAAGTATCAGTCTCAGTATACAAAACAAATTTGGTGCATGGATGCAGTCTTAGATGCCCGGCACACGCATTCAATTAAAAATCAAAAGGCACTGAAAATACATCAGCAACTTGACCTTTCAACAAGCTAACCTCAAAGTATCAGTCTTAGTATTCAATCAAATTTGGTACATGGATGCAGTCTTAGATGCCCGGCACACGCATTCCATTAAAAATCAAAAGTCACTGAAAATACATAAAGCGACTTGAACTTTTTGTCATGTGCATGACTTTTACATCCTCGGGAAGAATATCAGATTGTGTATGTGGAAGAATTCTTAGATGTCACAGCAACTTGACTTTTCCACAAGCTAACCACAAAGTATCAGTCTCAGTATACAAAACACATTTGGTGAATGGATGCAAGTCTTAGATGTCTGACACACTATGTATTCCATTAAAAATCAAAAGGCACTGAAAATACATAAAAGCGACTTGACATCTTTGTCATGTGCATGACTTAAACACCTTCGGAAAGAACCCATCCTCAGGACTATCGTATTTTGTATTTTAGATGTCTGACACTCATCACTGAAAATACATCAGCAACTTCAACTTTTCCACAAACTAACCACAAAGTATTAGTCTCAGTATACAAAACACATTTGGTGAATGGATGCAAGTCTTAGATGTCCGACACACAATGAATTCCATTAAAAATCAAAAGTCACTGAAAATACATGAAAGCGACTTGAACTTTTTGTCTGTGGTATTCCATCTATATGATGTCGGTCTGTACAATAATCAATTCTTGACCAGACAATAAAGTGATCTTCAACTTTTCCACAATCTAACCACAAAGTATCAGTCTCAGTATACAAAACAAATTTGGTGCATGGATGCAGTCTTAGATGCCCGGCACACGCATTCAATTAAAAATCAAAAGGCACTGAAAATACATCAGCAACTTGACCTTTCAACAAGCTAACCTCAAAGTATCAGTCTTAGTATTCAATCAAATTTGGTACATGGATGCAGTCTTAGATGCCCGGCACACGCATTCCATTAAAAATCAAAAGGCACTGAAAATACATCAGCAACTTGACCTTTCCACAAACTAACCACAAAGTATTAGTCTCAGTATACAAAACACATTTGGTGAATGGATGCAAGTCTTAGATGTCCGACACACAATGAATTCCATTAAAAATCAAAAGTCACTGAAAATACATAAAAGCGACTTGACATCTTTGTCATGTACATGACTTTAACACCTTCGGAAAGAATCCATCCTCAGGACTATCGTATTTTGTATTTAGATGTCTGACACTCATCACTGAAAATACATCAGCAACTTCAACTTTTCCACAATCTAACCTCAAAGTATCAGTCTTAGTATACAATCAAATTTGGTGCATGGATGCAGTCTTAGATGTCCGACACACGCATTCCATTAAAAATCAAAAGTCACTGAAAATACATAAAAGCGACTTGAACTTTTTGTCATTTGCATGACTTTTACATCCTCGGGAAGAATATCAGATTGTGTATGTGGAAGAATTCTTAGATGTCTCAGCAACTTGACTTTTCCACAAGCTAACCACAAAGTATCAGTCTCAGTATACAAAACACATTTGGTGAATGGATGCAAGTCTTAGATGTCTGACACACTATGTATTCCATTAAAAATCAAAAGGCACTGAAAATACATAAAAGCGACTTGACATCTTTGTCATGTGCATGACTTAAACACCTTCGGAAAGAACCCATCCTCAGGACTATCGTATTTTGTATTTTAGATGTCTGACACTCATCACTGAAAATACATCAGCAACTTCAACTTTTCCACAAACTAACCACAAAGTATTAGTCTCAGTATACAAAACACATTTGGTGAATGGATGCAAGTCTTAGATGTCCGACACACAATGAATTCCATTAAAAATCAAAAGTCACTGAAAATACATAAAAGCGACTTGAACTTTTTGTCTGTGGTATTCCATCTATATGATGTCGGTCTGTACAATAATCAATTCTTGACCAGACAATAAAGTGATTAATATCATGAGCATCGATCGCAATTGGGATCGATGACATGCATCAACCAAGTAAGCGAGCCTGTCCACCCGATCCCGTTAGTCGCCTTTTACGACAAGCATAGTCACCTTTTAACGGCAAGCATGGGTCGCTGAAGACCTATTCTACCCCGGAAATTTCACGGGTGAACTTTTTGTCATGTGCATGACTTTTACCTCTTCGGAAAGAATCCATCCTCATATCAATCCTCATATTTTGTATTTGGATGAATTTCTTAGATGTCTGACACTCATCATTGAAAATACATCAGCATCTTCAACTTTTCCACAATCTAACCACAAAGTATCAGTCTTAGTATTCAATCAAATTTGGTACATGGATGCAGTCTTAGATGCCCGGCACACGCATTCCATTAAAAATCAAAAGGCACTGAAAATACATCAGCAACTTGACCTTTCCACAAACTAACCACAAAGTATGTCTCAGTATACAAAACACATTTGGTGAATGGATGCAAGTCTTAGATGTCCGACACACAATGAATTCCATTAAAAATCAAAAGGCACTGAAAATACATAAAAGCGACTTGACATCTTTGTCATGTACATGACTTTAACACCTTCGGAAAGAATCCATCCTCAGGACTATCGTATTTTGTATTTAGATGTCTGACACTCATCACTGAAAATACATCAGCAACTTCAACTTTTCCACAAACTAACCACAAAGTATTAGTCTCAGTATACAAAACACATTTGGTGAATGGATGCAAGTCTTAGATGTCCGACACACAATGAATTCCATTAAAAATCAAAAGTCACTGAAAATACATAAAAGCGACTTGAACTTTTTGTCTGTGGTATTCCATCTATATGATGTCAGTCTGTACAATAATCAATTCTTGACCAGACAATAAAGTGATTAATATCATGAGCATCGATCAGCGCAATTGGGATCGATGACATGCATCAACCAAGTAAGCGAGCCTGTCCACCCGATCCCGTTAGTCGCCTTTTACGACAAGCATAGTCACCTTTTAACGGCAAGCATGGGTCGCTGAAGACCTATTCTACCCCGGAAATTTCACGGGTGAACTTTTTGTCATGTGCATGACTTTTACCTCTTCGGAAAGAATCCATCCTCATATCCATCCTCATATTTTGTATTTGGATGAATTTCTTAGATGTCTGACACTCATCATTGAAAATACATCAGCATCTTCAACTTTTCCACAATCTAACCACAAAGTATCAGTCTCAGTATACAAAACAAATTTGGTGCATGGATGCAGTCTTAGATGCCCGGCACACGCATTCAATTAAAAATCAAAAGGCACTGAAAATACATCAGCAACTTGACCTTTCCACAAACTAACCACAAAGTATGTCTCAGTATACAAAACACATTTGGTGAATGGATGCAAGTCTTAGATGTCCGACACACAATGAATTCCATTAAAAATCAAAAGGCACTGAAAATACATAAAAGCGACTTGACATCTTTGTCATGTACATGACTTTAACACCTTCGGAAAGAATCCATCCTCAGGACTATCGTATTTTGTATTTAGATGTCTGACACTCATCACTGAAAATACATCAGCAACTTCAACTTTTCCACAAACTAACCACAAAGTATTAGTCTCAGTATACAAAACACATTTGGTGAATGGATGCAAGTCTTAGATGTCCGACACACGAATTCCACTGAAAATACATAAAAGCGACTTGAACTTTTTGTCTGTGGTATTCCATCTATATGATGTCGGTCTGTACAATAATCAATTCTTGACCAGACAATAAAGTGATCTTCAACTTTTCCACAATCTAACCACAAAGTATCAGTCTCAGTATACAAAACAAATTTGGTGCATGGATGCAGTCTTAGATGCCCGGCACACGCATTCAATTAAAAATCAAAAGGCACTGAAAATACATCAGCAACTTGACCTTTCAACAAGCTAACCTCAAAGTATCAGTCTTAGTATTCAATCAAATTTGGTACATGGATGCAGTCTTAGATGCCCGGCACACGCATTCCATTAAAAATCAAAAGTCACTGAAAATACATAAAGCGACTTGAACTTTTTGTCATGTGCATGACTTTTACATCCTCGGGAAGAATATCAGATTGTGTATGTGGAAGAATTCTTAGATGTCTCAGCAACTTGACTTTTCCACAAGCTAACCACAAAGTATCAGTCTCAGTATACAAAACACATTTGGTGAATGGATGCAAGTCTTAGATGTCCGACACACAATGAATTCCATTAAAAATCAAAAGTCACTGAAAATACATAAAAGCGACTTGAACTTTTTGTCTGTGGTATTCCATCTATATGATGTCGGTCTGTACAATAATCAATTCTTGACCAGACAATAAAGTGATTAATATCATGAGCATCGATCAGCGCAATTGGGATCGATGACATGCATCAACCAAGTAAGCGAGCCTGTCCACCCGATCCCGTTAGTCGCCTTTTACGACAAGCATAGTCACCTTTTAACGGCAAGCATGGGTCGCTGAAGACCTATTCTACCCCGGAAATTTCACGGGTGAACTTTTTGTCATGTAATGACTTTTACCTCTTCGGAAAGAATCCATCCTCATATCCATCCTCATATTTTGTATTTGGATGAATTTCTTAGATGTCTGACACTCATCATTGAAAATACATCAGCATCTTCAACTTTTCCACAATCTAACCACAAAGTATCAGTCTCAGTATACAAAACAAATTTGGTGCATGGATGCAGTCTTAGATGCCCGGCACACGCATTCAATTAAAAATCAAAAGGCACTGAAAATACATCAGCAACTTGACCTTTCCACAAACTAACCACAAAGTATGTCTCAGTATACAAAACACATTTGGTGAATGGATGCAAGTCTTAGATGTCCGACACACAATGAATTCCATTAAAAATCAAAAGGCACTGAAAATACATAAAAGCGACTTGACATCTTTGTCATGTACATGACTTTAACACCTTCGGAAAGAATCCATCCTCAGGACTATCGTATTTTGTATTTAGATGTCTGACACTCATCACTGAAAATACATCAGCAACTTCAACTTTTCCACAAACTAACCACAAAGTATTAGTCTCAGTATACAAAACACATTTGGTGAATGGATGCAAGTCTTAGATGTCCGACACACAATGAATTCCATTAAAAATCAAAAGTCACTGAAAATACATAAAAGCGACTTGAACTTTTTGTCTGTGGTATTCCATCTATATGATGTCGGTCTGTACAATAATCAATTCTTGACCAGACAATAAAGTGATTAATATCATGAGCATCGATCAGCGCAATTGGGATCGATGACATGCATCAACCAAGTAAGCGAGCCTGTCCACCCGATCCCGTTAGTCGCCTTTTACGACAAGCATAGTCACCTTTTAACGGCAAGCATGGGTCGCTGAAG
Organism: Haliotis rufescens; assembly: GCF_023055435.1. Taxonomy (NCBI): domain Eukaryota; kingdom Metazoa; phylum Mollusca; class Gastropoda; order Lepetellida; family Haliotidae; genus Haliotis; species Haliotis rufescens. The sequence continues at coordinate 4,072,685 of NW_025964383.1, forward strand.
ACCTATTCTACCCCGGAAATTTCACGGGTGAACTTTTTGTCATGTGCATGACTTTTACCTCTTCGGAAAGAATCCATCCTCATATCCATCCTCATATTTTGTATTTGGATGAATTTCTTAGATGTCTGACACTCATCATTGAAAATACATCAGCATCTTCAACTTTTCCACAATCTAACCACAAAGTATCAGTCTCAGTATACAAAACAAATTTGGTGCATGGATGCAGTCTTAGATGCCCGGCACACGCATTCAATTAAAAATCAAAAGGCACTGAAAATACATCAGCAACTTGACCTTTCCACAAACTAACCACAAAGTATGTCTCAGTATACAAAACACATTTGGTGAATGGATGCAAGTCTTAGATGTCCGACACACAATGAATTCCATTAAAAATCAAAAGGCACTGAAAATACATAAAAGCGACTTGACATCTTTGTCATGTACATGACTTTAACACCTTCGGAAAGAACCCATCCTCAGGACTATCGTATTTTGTATTTTAGATGTCTGACACTCATCACTGAAAATACATCAGCAACTTCAACTTTTCCACAAACTAACCACAAAGTATTAGTCTCAGTATACAAAACACATTTGGTGAATGGATGCAAGTCTTAGATGTCCGACACACAATGAATTCCATTAAAAATCAAAAGTCACTGAAAATACATAAAAGCGACTTGAACTTTTTGTCTGTGGTATTCCATCTATATGATGTCGGTCTGTACAATAATCAATTCTTGACCAGACAATAAAGTGATCTTCAACTTTTCCACAATCTAACCACAAAGTATCAGTCTCAGTATACAAAACAAATTTGGTGCATGGATGCAGTCTTAGATGCCCGGCACACGCATTCAATTAAAAATCAAAAGGCACTGAAAATACATCAGCAACTTGACCTTTCAACAAGCTAACCTCAAAGTATCAGTCTTAGTATTCAATCAAATTTGGTACATGGATGCAGTCTTAGATGCCCGGCACACGCATTCCATTAAAAATCAAAAGTCACTGAAAATACATAAAGCGACTTGAACTTTTTGTCATGTGCATGACTTTTACATCCTCGGGAAGAATATCAGATTGTGTATGTGGTAGAATTCTTAGATGTCACAGCAACTTGACTTTTCCACAAGCTAACCACAAAGTATCAGTCTCAGTATACAAAACAAATTTGGTGCATGGATGCAGTCTTAGATGCCCGGCACACGCATTCAATTAAAAATCAAAAGGCACTGAAAATACATCAGCAACTTGACCTTTCCACAAACTAACCACAAAGTATGTCTCAGTATACAAAACACATTTGGTGAATGGATGCAAGTCTTAGATGTCCGACACACAATGAATTCCATTAAAAATCAAAAGTCACTGAAAATACATAAAAGCGACTTGAACTTTTTGTCTGTGGTATTCCATCTATATGATGTCGGTCTGTACAATAATCAATTCTTGACCAGACAATAAAGTGATTAATATCATGAGCATCGATCAGCGCAATTGGGATCGATGACATGCATCAACCAAGTAAGCGAGCCTGTCCACCCGATCCCGTTAGTCGCCTTTTACGACAAGCATAGTCACCTTTTAACGGCAAGCATGGGTCGCTGAAGACCTATTCTACCCCGGAAATTTCACGGGTGAACTTTTTGTCATGTAATGACTTTTACCTCTTCGGAAAGAATCCATCCTCATATCCATCCTCATATTTTGTATTTGGATGAATTTCTTAGATGTCTGACACTCATCATTGAAAATACATCAGCATCTTCAACTTTTCCACAATCTAACCACAAAGTATCAGTCTCAGTATACAAAACAAATTTGGTGCATGGATGCAGTCTTAGATGCCCGGCACACGCATTCAATTAAAAATCAAAAGGCACTGAAAATACATCAGCAACTTGACCTTTCCACAAACTAACCACAAAGTATGTCTCAGTATACAAAACACATTTGGTGAATGGATGCAAGTCTTAGATGTCCGACACACAATGAATTCCATTAAAAATCAAAAGGCACTGAAAATACATAAAAGCGACTTGACATCTTTGTCATGTACATGACTTTAACACCTTCGGAAAGAATCCATCCTCAGGACTATCGTATTTTGTATTTAGATGTCTGACACTCATCACTGAAAATACATCAGCAACTTCAACTTTTCCACAAACTAACCACAAAGTATTAGTCTCAGTATACAAAACACATTTGGTGAATGGATGCAAGTCTTAGATGTCCGACACACAATGAATTCCATTAAAAATCAAAAGTCACTGAAAATACATAAAAGCGACTTGAACTTTTTGTCTGTGGTATTCCATCTATATGATGTCGGTCTGTACAATAATCAATTCTTGACCAGACAATAAAGTGATTAATATCATGAGCATCGATCAGCGCAATTGGGATCGATGACATGCATCAACCAAGTAAGCGAGCCTGTCCACCCGATCCCGTTAGTCGCCTTTTACGACAAGCATAGTCACCTTTTAACGGCAAGCATGGGTCGCTGAAGACCTATTCTACCCCGGAAATTTCACGGGTGAACTTTTTGTCATGTGCATGACTTTTACCTCTTCGGAAAGAATCCATCCTCATATCCATCCTCATATTTTGTATTTGGATGAATTTCTTAGATGTCTGACACTCATCATTGAAAATACATCAGCATCTTCAACTTTTCCACAATCTAACCACAAAGTATCAGTCTCAGTATACAAAACAAATTTGGTGCATGGATGCAGTCTTAGATGCCCGGCACACGCATTCAATTAAAAATCAAAAGGCACTGAAAATACATCAGCAACTTGACCTTTCCACAAACTAACCACAAAGTATGTCTCAGTATACAAAACACATTTGGTGAATGGATGCAAGTCTTAGATGTCCGACACACAATGAATTCCATTAAAAATCAAAAGGCACTGAAAATACATAAAAGCGACTTGACATCTTTGTCATGTACATGACTTTAACACCTTCGGAAAGAACCCATCCTCAGGACTATCGTATTTTGTATTTTAGATGTCTGACACTCATCACTGAAAATACATCAGCAACTTCAACTTTTCCACAAACTAACCACAAAGTATTAGTCTCAGTATACAAAACACATTTGGTGAATGGATGCAAGTCTTAGATGTCCGACACACAATGAATTCCATTAAAAATCAAAAGTCACTGAAAATACATAAAAGCGACTTGAACTTTTTGTCTGTGGTATTCCATCTATATGATGTCGGTCTGTACAATAATCAATTCTTGACCAGACAATAAAGTGATCTTCAACTTTTCCACAATCTAACCACAAAGTATCAGTCTCAGTATACAAAACAAATTTGGTGCATGGATGCAGTCTTAGATGCCCGGCACACGCATTCAATTAAAAATCAAAAGGCACTGAAAATACATCAGCAACTTGACCTTTCAACAAGCTAACCTCAAAGTATCAGTCTTAGTATTCAATCAAATTTGGTACATGGATGCAGTCTTAGATGCCCGGCACACGCATTCCATTAAAAATCAAAAGTCACTGAAAATACATAAAGCGACTTGAACTTTTTGTCATGTGCATGACTTTTACATCCTCTTGAAGAATATCAGATTGTGTATGTGGTAGAATTCTTAGATGTCACAGCAACTTGACTTTTCCACAAGCTAACCACAAAGTATCAGTCTCAGTATACAAAACAAATTTGGTGCATGGATGCAGTCTTAGATGCCCGGCACACGCATTCAATTAAAAATCAAAAGGCACTGAAAATACATCAGCAACTTGACCTTTCCACAAACTAACCACAAAGTATGTCTCAGTATACAAAACACATTTGGTGAATGGATGCAAGTCTTAGATGTCCGACACACAATGAATTCCATTAAAAATCAAAAGGCACTGAAAATACATAAAAGCGACTTGACATCTTTGTCATGTACATGACTTTAACACCTTCGGAAAGAACCCATCCTCAGGACTATCGTATTTTGTATTTTAGATGTCTGACACTCATCACTGAAAATACATCAGCAACTTCAACTTTTCCACAAACTAACCACAAAGTATTAGTCTCAGTATACAAAACACATTTGGTGAATGGATGCAAGTCTTAGATGTCCGACACACAATGAATTCCATTAAAAATCAAAAGTCACTGAAAATACATAAAAGCGACTTGAACTTTTTGTCTGTGGTATTCCATCTATATGATGTCGGTCTGTACAATAATCAATTCTTGACCAGACAATAAAGTGATCTTCAACTTTTCCACAATCTAACCACAAAGTATCAGTCTCAGTATACAAAACAAATTTGGTGCATGGATGCAGTCTTAGATGCCCGGCACACGCATTCAATTAAAAATCAAAAGGCACTGAAAATACATCAGCAACTTGACCTTTCAACAAGCTAACCTCAAAGTATCAGTCTTAGTATTCAATCAAATTTGGTACATGGATGCAGTCTTAGATGCCCGGCACACGCATTCCATTAAAAATCAAAAGTCACTGAAAATACATAAAGCGACTTGAACTTTTTGTCATGTGCATGACTTTTACATCCTCGGGAAGAATATCAGATTGTGTATGTGGAAGAATTCTTAGATGTCACAGCAACTTGACTTTTCCACAAGCTAACCACAAAGTATCAGTCTCAGTATACAAAACACATTTGGTGAATGGATGCAAAGTCTTAGATGTCTGACACACTATGTATTCCATTAAAAATCAAAAGTCACTGAAAATACATAAAAGCGACTTGACATCTTTGTCATGTGCATGACTTAAACACCTTCGGAAAGAACCCATCCTCAGGACTATCGTATTTTGTATTTTAGATGTCTGACACTCATCACTGAAAATACATCAGCAACTTCAACTTTTCCACAAACTAACCACAAAGTATTAGTCTCAGTATACAAAACACATTTGGTGAATGGATGCAAGTCTTAGATGTCCGACACACAATGAATTCCATTAAAAATCAAAAGTCACTGAAAATACATAAAAGCGACTTGAACTTTTTGTCTGTGGTATTCCATCTATATGATGTCGGTCTGTACAATAATCAATTCTTGACCAGACAATAAAGTGATCTTCAACTTTTCCACAATCTAACCACAAAGTATCAGTCTCAGTATACAAAACAAATTTGGTGCATGGATGCAGTCTTAGATGCCCGGCACACGCATTCAATTAAAAATCAAAAGGCACTGAAAATACATCAGCAACTTGACCTTTCAACAAGCTAACCTCAAAGTATCAGTCTTAGTATTCAATCAAATTTGGTACATGGATGCAGTCTTAGATGCCCGGCACACGCATTCCATTAAAAATCAAAAGGCACTGAAAATACATCAGCAACTTGACCTTTCCACAAACTAACCACAAAGTATTAGTCTCAGTATACAAAACACATTTGGTGAATGGATGCAAGTCTTAGATGTCCGACACACAATGAATTCCATTAAAAATCAAAAGGCACTGAAAATACATAAAAGTGACTTGACATCTTTGTCATGTACATGACTTTAACACCTTCGGAAAGAATCCATCCTCAGGACTATCGTATTTTGTATTTAGATGTCTGACACTCATCACTGAAAATACATCAGCAACTTCAACTTTTCCACAATCTAACCTCAAAGTATCAGTCTTAGTATACAATCAAATTTGGTGCATGGATGCAGTCTTAGATGTCCGACACACGCATTCCATTAAAAATCAAAAGTCACTGAAAATACATAAAAGCGACTTGAACTTTTTGTCATTTGCATGACTTTTACATCCTCGGGAAGAATATCAGATTGTGTATGTGGAAGAATTCTTAGATGTCTCAGCAACTTGACTTTTCCACAAGCTAACCACAAAGTATCAGTCTCAGTATACAAAACACATTTGGTGAATGGATGCAAGTCTTAGATGTCTGACACACTATGTATTCCATTAAAAATCAAAAGGCACTGAAAATACATAAAAGCGACTTGACATCTTTGTCATGTGCATGACTTAAACACCTTCGGAAAGAACCCATCCTCAGGACTATCGTATTTTGTATTTTAGATGTCTGACACTCATCACTGAAAATACATCAGCAACTTCAACTTTTCCACAAACTAACCACAAAGTATTAGTCTCAGTATACAAAACACATTTGGTGAATGGATGCAAGTCTTAGATGTCCGACACACAATGAATTCCATTAAAAATCAAAAGTCACTGAAAATACATAAAAGTGACTTGAACTTTTTGTCTGTGGTATTCCATCTATATGATGTCGGTCTGTACAATAATCAATTCTTGACCAGACAATAAAGTGATTAATATCATGAGCATCGATCGCAATTGGGATCGATGACATGCATCAACCAAGTAAGCGAGCCTGTCCACCCGATCCCGTTAGTCGCCTTTTACGACAAGCATAGTCACCTTTTAACGGCAAGCATGGGTCGCTGAAGACCTATTCTACCCCGGAAATTTCACGGGTGAACTTTTTGTCATGTGCATGACTTTTACCTCTTCGGAAAGAATCCATCCTCATATCAATCCTCATATTTTGTATTTGGATGAATTTCTTAGATGTCTGACACTCATCATTGAAAATACATCAGCATCTTCAACTTTTCCACAATCTAACCACAAAGTATCAGTCTTAGTATTCAATCAAATTTGGTACATGGATGCAGTCTTAGATGCCCGGCACACGCATTCCATTAAAAATCAAAAGGCACTGAAAATACATCAGCAACTTGACCTTTCCACAAACTAACCACAAAGTATGTCTCAGTATACAAAACACATTTGGTGAATGGATGCAAGTCTTAGATGTCCGACACACAATGAATTCCATTAAAAATCAAAAGGCACTGAAAATACATAAAAGCGACTTGACATCTTTGTCATGTACATGACTTTAACACCTTCGGAAAGAATCCATCCTCAGGACTATCGTATTTTGTATTTAGATGTCTGACACTCATCACTGAAAATACATCAGCAACTTCAACTTTTCCACAAACTAACCACAAAGTATTAGTCTCAGTATACAAAACACATTTGGTGAATGGATGCAAGTCTTAGATGTCCGACACACAATGAATTCCATTAAAAATCAAAAGTCACTGAAAATACATAAAAGCGACTTGAACTTTTTGTCTGTGGTATTCCATCTATATGATGTCAGTCTGTACAATAATCAATTCTTGACCAGACAATAAAGTGATTAATATCATGAGCATCGATCAGCGCAATTGGGATCGATGACATGCATCAACCAAGTAAGCGAGCCTGTCCACCCGATCCCGTTAGTCGCCTTTTACGACAAGCATAGTCACCTTTTAACGGCAAGCATGGGTCGCTGAAGACCTATTCTACCCCGGAAATTTCACGGGTGAACTTTTTGTCATGTGCATGACTTTTACCTCTTCGGAAAGAATCCATCCTCATATCCATCCTCATATTTTGTATTTGGATGAATTTCTTAGATGTCTGACACTCATCATTGAAAATACATCAGCATCTTCAACTTTTCCACAATCTAACCACAAAGTATCAGTCTCAGTATACAAAACAAATTTGGTGCATGGATGCAGTCTTAGATGCCCGGCACACGCATTCAATTAAAAATCAAAAGGCACTGAAAATACATCAGCAACTTGACCTTTCCACAAACTAACCACAAAGTATGTCTCAGTATACAAAACACATTTGGTGAATGGATGCAAGTCTTAGATGTCCGACACACAATGAATTCCATTAAAAATCAAAAGGCACTGAAAATACATAAAAGCGACTTGACATCTTTGTCATGTACATGACTTTAACACCTTCGGAAAGAATCCATCCTCAGGACTATCGTATTTTGTATTTAGATGTCTGACACTCATCACTGAAAATACATCAGCAACTTCAACTTTTCCACAAACTAACCACAAAGTATTAGACTCAGTATACAAAACACATTTGGTGAATGGATGCAAGTCTTAGATGTCCGACACACGAATTCCACTGAAAATACATAAAAGCGACTTGAACTTTTTGTCTGTGGTATTCCATCTATATGATGTCGGTCTGTACAATAATCAATTCTTGACCAGACAATAAAGTGATCTTCAACTTTTCCACAATCTAACCACAAAGTATCAGTCTCAGTATACAAAACAAATTTGGTGCATGGATGCAGTCTTAGATGCCCGGCACACGCATTCAATTAAAAATCAAAAGGCACTGAAAATACATCAGCAACTTGACCTTTCAACAAGCTAACCTCAAAGTATCAGTCTTAGTATTCAATCAAATTTGGTACATGGATGCAGTCTTAGATGCCCGGCACACGCATTCCATTAAAAATCAAAAGTCACTGAAAATACATCAGCAACTTGACCTTTCCACAAACTAACCACAAAGTATGTCTCAGTATACAAAACACATTTGGTGAATGGATGCAAGTCTTAGATGTCCGACACACAATGAATTCCATTAAAAATCAAAAGTCACTGAAAATACATAAAAGCGACTTGAACTTTTTGTCTGTGGTATTCCATCTATATGATGTCGGTCTGTACAATAATCAATTCTTGACCAGACAATAAAGTGATCTTCAACTTTTCCACAATCTAACCACAAAGTATCAGTCTCAGTATACAAAACAAATTTGGTGCATGGATGCAGTCTTAGATGCCCGGCACACGCATTCAATTAAAAATCAAAAGGCACTGAAAATACATCAGCAACTTGACCTTTCAACAAGCTAACCTCAAAGTATCAGTCTTAGTATTCAATCAAATTTGGTACATGGATGCAGTCTTAGATGCCCGGCACACGCATTCCATTAAAAATCAAAAGTCACTGAAAATACATAAAGCGACTTGAACTTTTTGTCATGTGCATGACTTTTACATCCTCGGGAAGAATATCAGATTGTGTATGTGGAAGAATTCTTAGATGTCACAGCAACTTGACTTTTCCACAAGCTAACCACAAAGTATCAGTCTCAGTATACAAAACACATTTGGTGAATGGATGCAAGTCTTAGATGTCTGACACACTATGTATTCCATTAAAAATCAAAAGTCACTGAAAATACATAAAAGCGACTTGACATCTTTGTCATGTGCATGACTTAAACACCTTCGGAAAGAACCCATCCTCAGGACTATCGTATTTTGTATTTTAGATGTCTGACACTCATCACTGAAAATACATCAGCAACTTCAACTTTTCCACAAACTAACCACAAAGTATTAGTCTCAGTATACAAAACACATTTGGTGAATGGATGCAAGTCTTAGATGTCCGACACACAATGAATTCCATTAAAAATCAAAAGTCACTGAAAATACATAAAAGCGACTTGAACTTTTTGTCTGTGGTATTCCATCTATATGATGTCGGTCTGTACAATAATCAATTCTTGACCAGACAATAAAGTGATCTTCAACTTTTCCACAATCTAACCACAAAGTATCAGTCTCAGTATACAAAACAAATTTGGTGCATGGATGCAGTCTTAGATGCCCGGCACACGCATTCAATTAAAAATCAAAAGGCACTGAAAATACATCAGCAACTTGACCTTTCAACAAGCTAACCTCAAAGTATCAGTCTTAGTATTCAATCAAATTTGGTACATGGATGCAGTCTTAGATGCCCGGCACACGCATTCCATTAAAAATCAAAAGGCACTGAAAATACATCAGCAACTTGACCTTTCCACAAACTAACCACAAAGTATTAGTCTCAGTATACAAAACACATTTGGTGAATGGATGCAAGTCTTAGATGTCCGACACACAATGAATTCCATTAAAAATCAAAAGGCACTGAAAATACATAAAAGCGACTTGACATCTTTGTCATGTACATGACTTTAACACCTTCGGAAAGAATCCATCCTCAGGACTATCGTATTTTGTATTTAGATGTCTGACACTCATCACTGAAAATACATCAGCAACTTCAACTTTTCCACAATCTAACCACAAAGTATTAGTCTCAGTATACAAAACAAATTTGGTGCATGGATGCAGTCTTAGATGCCCGGCACACGCATTCAATTAAAAATCAAAAGGCACTGAAAATACATCAGCAACTTGACCTTTCAACAAGCTAACCTCAAAGTATCAGTCTTAGTATTCAATCAAATTTGGTACATGGATGCAGTCTTAGATGCCCGGCACACGCATTCCATTAAAAATCAAAAGTCACTGAAAATACATAAAGCGACTTGAACTTTTTGTCATGTGCATGACTTTTACATCCTCGGGAAGAATATCAGATTGTGTATGTGGAAGAATTCTTAGATGTCACAGCAACTTGACTTTTCCACAAGCTAACCACAAAGTATCAGTCTCAGTATACAAAACACATTTGGTGAATGGATGCAAGTCTTAGATGTCTGACACACTATGTATTCCATTAAAAATCAAAAGGCACTGAAAATACATAAAAGCGACTTGACATCTTTGTCATGTGCATGACTTAAACACCTTCGGAAAGAACCCATCCTCAGGACTATCGTATTTTGTATTTTAGATGTCTGACACTCATCACTGAAAATACATCAGCAACTTCAACTTTTCCACAAACTAACCACAAAGTATTAGTCTCAGTATACAAAACACATTTGGTGAATGGATGCAAGTCTTAGATGTCCGACACACAATGAATTCCATTAAAAATCAAAAGTCACTGAAAATACATAAAAGCGACTTGAACTTTTTGTCTGTGGTATTCCATCTATATGATATCGGTCTGTACAATAATCAATTCTTGACCAGACAATAAAGTGATTAATATCATGAGCATCGATCACAATTGGGATCGATGACATGCATCAACCAAGTAAGCGAGCCTGTCCAACCGATCCCGTTAGTCGCCTTTTACGACAAGCATAGTCACCTTTTAACGGCAAGCATGGGTCGCTGAAGACCTATTCTACCCCGGAAATTTCACGGGTGAACTTTTTGTCATGTGCATGACTTTTACCTCTTCGGAAAGAATCCATCCTCATATCAATCCTCATATTTTGTATTTGGATGAATTTCTTAGATGTCTGACACTCATCATTGAAAATACATCAGCATCTTCAACTTTTCCACAATCTAACCACAAAGTATCAGTCTCAGTATACAAAACAAATTTGGTACATGGATGCAGTCTTAGATGCCCGGCACACGCATTCCATTAAAAATCAAAAGGCACTGAAAATACATCAGCAACTTGACCTTTCCACAAACTAACCACAAAGTATGTCTCAGTATACAAAACACATTTGGTGAATGGATGCAAGTCTTAGATGTCCGACACACAATGAATTCCATTAAAAATCAAAAGGCACTGAAAATACATAAAAGCGACTTGACATCTTTGTCATGTACATGACTTTAACACCTTCGGAAAGAATCCATCCTCAGGACTATCGTATTTTGTATTTAGATGTCTGACACTCATCACTGAAAATACATCAGCAACTTCAACTTTTCCACAATCTAACCACAAAGTATCAGTCTCAGTATACAAAACAAATTTGGTGCATGGATGCAGTCTTAGATGCCCGGCACACGCATTCAATTAAAAATCAAAAGGCACTGAAAATACATCAGCAACTTGACCTTTCAACAAGCTAACCTCAAAGTATCAGTCTTAGTATTCAATCAAATTTGGTACATGGATGCAGTCTTAGATGCCCGGCACACGCATTCCATTAAAAATCAAAAGTCACTGAAAATACATAAAGCGACTTGAACTTTTTGTCATGTGCATGACTTTTACATCCTCGGGAAGAATATCAGATTGTGTATGTGGAAGAATTCTTAGATGTCTCAGCAACTTGACCTTTCCACAAACTAACCACAAAGTATGTCTCAGTATACAAAACACATTTGGTGAATGGATGCAAGTCTTAGATGTCCGACACACAATGAATTCCATTAAAAATCAAAAGGCACTGAAAATACATCAGCAACTTGACCTTTCCACAAACTAACCACAAAGTATGTCTCAGTATACAAAACACATTTGGTGAATGGATGCAAGTCTTAGATGTCCGACACACAATGAATTCCATTAAAAATCAAAAGTCACTGAAAATACATAAAAGCGACTTGAACTTTTTGTCTGTGGTATTCCATCTATATGATGTCGGTCTGTACAATAATCAATTCTTGACCAGACAATAAAGTGATCTTCAACTTTTCCACAATCTAACCACAAAGTATCAGTCTCAGTATACAAAACAAATTTGGTGCATGGATGCAGTCTTAGATGCCCGGCACACGCATTCAATTAAAAATCAAAAGGCACTGAAAATACATCAGCAACTTGACCTTTCAACAAGCTAACCTCAAAGTATCAGTCTTAGTATTCAATCAAATTTGGTACATGGATGCAGTCTTAGATGCCCGGCACACGCATTCCATTAAAAATCAAAAGGCACTGAAAATACATCAGCAACTTGACCTTTCCACAAACTAACCACAAAGTATTAGTCTCAGTATACAAAACACATTTGGTGAATGGATGCAAGTCTTAGATGTCCGACACACAATGAATTCCATTAAAAATCAAAAGGCACTGAAAATACATAAAAGCGACTTGACATCTTTGTCATGTACATGACTTTAACACCTTCGGAAAGAATCCATCCTCAGGACTATCGTATTTTGTATTTAGATGTCTGACACTCATCACTGAAAATACATCAGCAACTTCAACTTTTCCACAATCTAACCACAAAGTATTAGTCTCAGTATACAAAACAAATTTGGTGCATGGATGCAGTCTTAGATGCCCGGCACACGCATTCAATTAAAAATCAAAAGGCACTGAAAATACATCAGCAACTTGACCTTTCAACAAGCTAACCTCAAAGTATCAGTCTTAGTATTCAATCAAATTTGGTACATGGATGCAGTCTTAGATGCCCGGCACACGCATTCAATTAAAAATCAAAAGGCACTGAAAATACATGAGCAACTTGACCTTTCCACAAACTAACCACAAAGTATGTCTCAGTATACAAAACACATTTGGTGAATGGATGCAAGTCTTAGATGTCCGACACACAATGAATTCCATTAAAAATCAAAAGGCACTGAAAATACATAAAAGCGACTTGACATCTTTGTCATGTACATGACTTTAACACCTTCGGAAAGAATCCATCCTCAGGACTATCGTATTTTGTATTTAGATGTCTGACACTCATCACTGAAAATACATCAGCAACTTCAACTTTTCCACAAACTAACCACAAAGTATTAGTCTCAGTATACAAAACACATTTGGTGAATGGATGCAAGTCTTAGATGTCCGACACACAATGAATTCCATTAAAAATCAAAAGTCACTGAAAATACATAAAAGCGACTTGAACTTTTTGTCTGTGGTATTCCATCTATATGATGTCAGTCTGTACAATAATCAATTCTTGACCAGACAATAAAGTGATTAATATCATGAGCATCGATCAGCGCAATTGGGATCGATGACATGCATCAACCAAGTAAGCGAGCCTGTCCACCCGATCCCGTTAGTCGCCTTTTACGACAAGCATAGTCACCTTTTAACGGCAAGCATGGGTCGCTGAAGACCTATTCTACCCCGGAAATTTCACGGGTGAACTTTTTGTCATGTGCATGACTTTTACCTCTTCGGAAAGAATCCATCCTCATATCCATCCTCATATTTTGTATTTGGATGAATTTCTTAGATGTCTGACACTCATCATTGAAAATACATCAGCATCTTCAACTTTTCCACAATCTAACCACAAAGTATCAGTCTCAGTATACAAAACAAATTTGGTGCATGGATGCAGTCTTAGATGCCCGGCACACGCATTCAATTAAAAATCAAAAGGCACTGAAAATACATCAGCAACTTGACCTTTCAACAAGCTAACCTCAAAGTATCAGTCTTAGTATTCAATCAAATTTGGTACATGGATGCAGTCTTAGATGCCCGGCACACGCATTCCATTAAAAATCAAAAGTCACTGAAAATACATAAAGCGACTTGAACTTTTTGTCATGTGCATGACTTTTACATCCTCGGGAAGAATATCAGATTGTGTATGTGGAAGAATTCTTAGATGTCACAGCAACTTGACTTTTCCACAAGCTAACCACAAAGTATCAGTCTCAGTATACAAAACAAATTTGGTGCATGGATGCAGTCTTAGATGCCCGGCACACGGATTCAATTAAAAATCAAAAGGCACTGAAAATACATCAGCAACTTGACCTTTCCACAAACTAACCACAAAGTATGTCTCAGTATACAAAACACATTTGGTGAATGGATGCAAGTCTTAGATGTCCGACACACAATGAATTCCATTAAAAATCAAAAGGCACTGAAAATACATAAAAGCGACTTGACATCTTTGTCATGTACATGACTTTAACACCTTCGGAAAGAACCCATCCTCAGGACTATCGTATTTTGTATTTTAGATGTCTGACACTCATCACTGAAAATACATCAGCAACTTCAACTTTTCCACAAACTAACCACAAAGTATTAGTCTCAGTATACAAAACACATTTGGTGAATGGATGCAAGTCTTAGATGTCCGACACACAATGAATTCCATTAAAAATCAAAAGTCACTGAAAATACATAAAAGCGACTTGAACTTTTTGTCTGTGGTATTCCATCTATATGATGTCGGTCTGTACAATAATCAATTCTTGACCAGACAATAAAGTGATCTTCAACTTTTCCACAATCTAACCACAAAGTATCAGTCTCAGTATACAAAACAAATTTGGTGCATGGATGCAGTCTTAGATGCCCGGCACACGCATTCAATTAAAAATCAAAAGGCACTGAAAATACATCAGCAACTTGACCTTTCAACAAGCTAACCTCAAAGTATCAGTCTTAGTATTCAATCAAATTTGGTACATGGATGCAGTCTTAGATGCCCGGCACACGCATTCCATTAAAAATCAAAAGGCACTGAAAATACATCAGCAACTTGACCTTTCCACAAACTAACCACAAAGTATTAGTCTCAGTATACAAAACACATTTGGTGAATGGATGCAAGTCTTAGATGTCCGACACACAATGAATTCCATTAAAAATCAAAAGGCACTGAAAATACATAAAAGCGACTTGACATCTTTGTCATGTACATGACTTTAACACCTTCGGAAAGAACCCATCCTCAGGACTATCGTATTTTGTATTTTAGATGTCTGACACTCATCACTGAAAATACATCAGCAACTTCAACTTTTCCACAAACTAACCACAAAGTATTAGTCTCAGTATACAAAACACATTTGGTGAATGGATGCAAGTCTTAGATGTCCGACACACAATGAATTCCATTAAAAATCAAAAGTCACTGAAAATACATAAAAGCGACTTGAACTTTTTGTCTGTGGTATTCCATCTATATGATGTCGGTCTGTACAATAATCAATTCTTGACCAGACAATAAAGTGATCTTCAACTTTTCCACAATCTAACCACAAAGTATCAGTCTCAGTATACAAAACAAATTTGGTGCATGGATGCAGTCTTAGATGCCCGGCACACGCATTCAATTAAAAATCAAAAGGCACTGAAAATACATCAGCAACTTGACCTTTCAACAAGCTAACCTCAAAGTATCAGTCTTAGTATTCAATCAAATTTGGTACATGGATGCAGTCTTAGATGCCCGGCACACGCATTCCATTAAAAATCAAAAGTCACTGAAAATACATAAAGCGACTTGAACTTTTTGTCATGTGCATGACTTTTACATCCTCGGGAAGAATATCAGATTGTGTATGTGGAAGAATTCTTAGATGTCACAGCAACTTGACTTTTCCACAAGCTAACCACAAAGTATCAGTCTCAGTATACAAAACACATTTGGTGAATGGATGCAAGTCTTAGATGTCTGACACACTATGTATTCCATTAAAAATCAAAAGGCACTGAAAATACATAAAAGCGACTTGACATCTTTGTCATGTACATGACTTAAACACCTTCGGAAAGAACCCATCCTCAGGACTATCGTATTTTGTATTTTAGATGTCTGACACTCATCACTGAAAATACATCAGCAACTTCAACTTTTCCACAAACTAACCACAAAGTATCAGTCTCAGTATACAAAACACATTTGGTGAATGGATGCAAAGTCTTAGATGTCTGACACACTATGTATTCCATTAAAAATCAAAAGTCACTGAAAATACATAAAAGCGACTTGACATCTTTGTCATGTGCATGACTTAAACACCTTCGGAAAGAACCCATCCTCAGGACTATCGTATTTTGTATTTTAGATGTCTGACACTCATCACTGAAAATACATCAGCAACTTCAACTTTTCCACAAACTAACCACAAAGTATTAGTCTCAGTATACAAAACACATTTGGTGAATGGATGCAAGTCTTAGATGTCCGACACACAATGAATTCCATTAAAAATCAAAAGTCACTGAAAATACATAAAAGCGACTTGAACTTTTTGTCTGTGGTATTCCATCTATATGATGTCGGTCTGTACAATAATCAATTCTTGACCAGACAATAAAGTGATCTTCAACTTTTCCACAATCTAACCACAAAGTATCAGTCTCAGTATACAAAACAAATTTGGTGCATGGATGCAGTCTTAGATGCCCGGCACACGCATTCAATTAAAAATCAAAAGGCACTGAAAATACATCAGCAACTTGACCTTTCAACAAGCTAACCTCAAAGTATCAGTCTTAGTATTCAATCAAATTTGGTACATGGATGCAGTCTTAGATGCCCGGCACACGCATTCCATTAAAAATCAAAAGGCACTGAAAATACATCAGCAACTTGACCTTTCCACAAACTAACCACAAAGTATTAGTCTCAGTATACAAAACACATTTGGTGAATGGATGCAAGTCTTAGATGTCCGACACACAATGAATTCCATTAAAAATCAAAAGGCACTGAAAATACATAAAAGCGACTTGACATCTTTGTCATGTACATGACTTTAACACCTTCGGAAAGAACCCATCCTCAGGACTATCGTATTTTGTATTTTAGATGTCTGACACTCATCACTGAAAATACATCAGCAACTTCAACTTTTCCACAATCTAACCTCAAAGTATCAGTCTTAGTATACAATCAAATTTGGTGCATGGATGCAGTCTTAGATGTCCGACACACGCATTCCATTAAAAATCAAAAGTCACTGAAAATACATAAAAGCGACTTGAACTTTTTGTCATTTGCATGACTTTTACATCCTCGGGAAGAATATCAGATTGTGTATGTGGAAGAATTCTTAGATGTCTCAGCAACTTGACTTTTCCACAAGCTAACCACAAAGTATCAGTCTCAGTATACAAAACACATTTGGTGAATGGATGCAAGTCTTAGATGTCCGACACACAATGAATTCCATTAAAAATCAAAAGTCACTGAAAATACATAAAAGCGACTTGAACTTTTTGTCTGTGGTATTCCATCTATATGATGTCGGTCTGTACAATAATCAATTCTTGACCAGACAATAAAGTGATTAATATCATGAGCATCGATCAGCGCAATTGGGATCGATGACATGCATCAACCAAGTAAGCGAGCCTGTCCACCCGATCCCGTTAGTCGCCTTTTACGACAAGCATAGTCACCTTTTAACGGCAAGCATGGGTCGCTGAAGACCTATTCTACCCCGGAAATTTCACGGGTGAACTTTTTGTCATGTAATGACTTTTACCTCTTCGGAAAGAATCCATCCTCATATCCATCCTCATATTTTGTATTTGGATGAATTTCTTAGATGTCTGACACTCATCATTGAAAATACATCAGCATCTTCAACTTTTCCACAATCTAACCACAAAGTATCAGTCTCAGTATACAAAACAAATTTGGTGCATGGATGCAGTCTTAGATGCCCGGCACACGCATTCAATTAAAAATCAAAAGGCACTGAAAATACATCAGCAACTTGACCTTTCCACAAACTAACCACAAAGTATGTCTCAGTATACAAAACACATTTGGTGAATGGATGCAAGTCTTAGATGTCCGACACACAATGAATTCCATTAAAAATCAAAAGGCACTGAAAATACATAAAAGCGACTTGACATCTTTGTCATGTACATGACTTTAACACCTTCGGAAAGAATCCATCCTCAGGACTATCGTATTTTGTATTTAGATGTCTGACACTCATCACTGAAAATACATCAGCAACTTCAACTTTTCCACAAACTAACCACAAAGTATTAGTCTCAGTATACAAAACACATTTGGTGAATGGATGCAAGTCTTAGATGTCCGACACACAATGAATTCCATTAAAAATCAAAAGTCACTGAAAATACATAAAAGCGACTTGAACTTTTTGTCTGTGGTATTCCATCTATATGATGTCGGTCTGTACAATAATCAATTCTTGACCAGACAATAAAGTGATTAATATCATGAGCATCGATCAGCGCAATTGGGATCGATGACATGCATCAACCAAGTAAGCGAGCCTGTCCACCCGATCCCGTTAGTCGCCTTTTACGACAAGCATAGTCACATTTTAACGGCAAGCATGGGTCGCTGAAGACCTATTCTACCCCGGAAATTTCACGGGTGAACTTTTTGTCATGTGCATGACTTTTACCTCTTCGGAAAGAATCCATCCTCATATCAATCCTCATATTTTGTATTTGGATGAATTTCTTAGATGTCTGACACTCATCATTGAAAATACATCAGCATCTTCAACTTTTCCACAATCTAACCACAAAGTATCAGTCTCAGTATACAAAACAAATTTGGTGCATGGATGCAGTCTTAGATGCCCGGCACACGCATTCAATTAAAAATCAAAAGGCACTGAAAATACATCAGCAACTTGACCTTTCCACAAACTAACCACAAAGTATGTCTCAGTATACAAAACACATTTGGTGAATGGATGCAAGTCTTAGATGTCCGACACACAATGAATTCCATTAAAAATCAAAAGGCACTGAAAATACATAAAAGCGACTTGACATCTTTGTCATCTTTAACACCTTCGGAAAGAATCCATCCTCAGGACTATCGTATTTTGTATTTAGATGTCTGACACTCATCACTGAAAATACATCAGCAACTTCAACTTTTCCACAAACTAACCACAAAGTATTAGTCTCAGTATACAAAACACATTTGGTGAATGGATGCAAGTCTTAGATGTCCGACACACGAATTCCACTGAAAATACATAAAAGCGACTTGAACTTTTTGTCTGTGGTATTCCATCTATATGATGTCGGTCTGTACAATAATCAATTCTTGACCAGACAATAAAGTGATCTTCAACTTTTCCACAATCTAACCACAAAGTATCAGTCTCAGTATACAAAACAAATTTGGTGCATGGATGCAGTCTTAGATGCCCGGCACACGCATTCAATTAAAAATCAAAAGGCACTGAAAATACATCAGCAACTTGACCTTTCAACAAGCTAACCTCAAAGTATCAGTCTTAGTATTCAATCAAATTTGGTACATGGATGCAGTCTTAGATGCCCGGCACACGCATTCCATTAAAAATCAAAAGTCACTGAAAATACATCAGCAACTTGACCTTTCCACAAACTAACCACAAAGTATGTCTCAGTATACAAAACACATTTGGTGAATGGATGCAAGTCTTAGATGTCCGACACACAATGAATTCCATTAAAAATCAAAAGGCACTGAAAATACATAAAAGCGACTTGACATCTTTGTCATGTACATGACTTTAACACCTTCGGAAAGAATCCATCCTCAGGACTATCGTATTTTGTATTTAGATGTCTGACACTCATCACTGAAAATACATCAGCAACTTCAACTTTTCCACAAACTAACCACAAAGTATTAGTCTCAGTATACAAAACACATTTGGTGAATGGATGCAAGTCTTAGATGTCCGACACACAATGAATTCCATTAAAAATCAAAAGTCACTGAAAATACATAAAAGCGACTTGAACTTTTTGTCTGTGGTATTCCATCTATATGATGTCAGTCTGTACAATAATCAATTCTTGACCAGACAATAAAGTGATTAATATCATGAGCATCGATCAGCGCAATTGGGATCGATGACATGCATCAAACCAAGTAAGCGAGCCTGTCCACCCGATCCCGTTAGTCGCCTTTTACGACAAGCATAGTCACCTTTTAACGGCAAGCATGGGTCACTGAAGACCTATTCTACCCCGGAAATTTCACGGGTGAACTTTTTGTCATGTGCATGACTTTTACCTCTTCGGAAAGAATCCATCCTCATATCCATCCTCATATTTTGTATTTGGATGAATTTCTTAGATGTCTGACACTCATCATTGAAAATACATCAGCATCTTCAACTTTTCCACAATCTAACCACAAAGTATCAGTCTCAGTATACAAAACAAATTTGGTGCATGGATGCAGTCTTAGATGCCCGGCACACGCATTCAATTAAAAATCAAAAGGCACTGAAAATACATCAGCAACTTGACCTTTCCACAAACTAACCACAAAGTATGTCTCAGTATACAAAACACATTTGGTGAATGGATGCAAGTCTTAGATGTCCGACACACAATGAATTCCATTAAAAATCAAAAGGCACTGAAAATACATAAAAGCGACTTGACATCTTTGTCATGTACATGACTTTAACACCTTCGGAAAGAACCCATCCTCAGGACTATCGTATTTTGTATTTTAGATGTCTGACACTCATCACTGAAAATACATCAGCAACTTCAACTTTTCCACAAACTAACCACAAAGTATTAGTCTCAGTATACAAAACACATTTGGTGAATGGATGCAAGTCTTAGATGTCCGACACACAATGAATTCCATTAAAAATCAAAAGTCACTGAAAATACATAAAAGCGACTTGAACTTTTTGTCTGTGGTATTCCATCTATATGATGTCGGTCTGTACAATAATCAATTCTTGACCAGACAATAAAGTGATCTTCAACTTTTCCACAATCTAACCACAAAGTATCAGTCTCAGTATACAAAACAAATTTGGTGCATGGATGCAGTCTTAGATGCCCGGCACACGCATTCAATTAAAAATCAAAAGGCACTGAAAATACATCAGCAACTTGACCTTTCAACAAGCTAACCTCAAAGTATCAGTCTTAGTATTCAATCAAATTTGGTACATGGATGCAGTCTTAGATGCCCGGCACACGCATTCCATTAAAAATCAAAAGTCACTGAAAATACATAAAGCGACTTGAACTTTTTGTCATGTGCATGACTTTTACATCCTCGGGAAGAATATCAGATTGTGTATGTGGAAGAATTCTTAGATGTCACAGCAACTTGACTTTTCCACAAGCTAACCACAAAGTATCAGTCTCAGTATACAAAACACATTTGGTGAATGGATGCAAGTCTTAGATGTCTGACACACTATGTATTCCATTAAAAATCAAAAGTCACTGAAAATACATAAAAGCGACTTGACATCTTTGTCATGTGCATGACTTAAACACCTTCGGAAAGAACCCATCCTCAGGACTATCGTATTTTGTATTTTAGATGTCTGACACTCATCACTGAAAATACATCAGCAACTTCAACTTTTCCACAAACTAACCACAAAGTATTAGTCTCAGTATACAAAACACATTTGGTGAATGGATGCAAGTCTTAGATGTCCGACACACGAATTCCACTGAAAATACATAAAAGCGACTTGAACTTTTTGTCTGTGGTATTCCATCTATATGATGTCGGTCTGTACAATAATCAATTCTTGACCAGACAATAAAGTGATCTTCAACTTTTCCACAATCTAACCACAAAGTATCAGTCTCAGTATACAAAACAAATTTGGTGCATGGATGCAGTCTTAGATGCCCGGCACACGCATTCAATTAAAAATCAAAAGGCACTGAAAATACATCAGCAACTTGACCTTTCAACAAGCTAACCTCAAAGTATCAGTCTTAGTATTCAATCAAATTTGGTACATGGATGCAGTCTTAGATGCCCGGCACACGCATTCCATTAAAAATCAAAAGGCACTGAAAATACATCAGCAACTTGACCTTTCCACAAACTAACCACAAAGTATGTCTCAGTATACAAAACACATTTGGTGAATGGATGCAAGTCTTAGATGTCCGACACACAATGAATTCCATTAAAAATCAAAAGGCACTGAAAATACATAAAAGCGACTTGACATCTTTGTCATGTACATGACTTTAACACCTTCGGAAAGAATCCATCCTCAGGACTATCGTATTTTGTATTTAGATGTCTGACACTCATCACTGAAAATACATCAGCAACTTCAACTTTTCCACAAACTAACCACAAAGTATTAGTCTCAGTATACAAAACACATTTGGTGAATGGATGCAAGTCTTAGATGTCCGACACACAATGAATTCCATTAAAAATCAAAAGTCACTGAAAATACATAAAAGCGACTTGAACTTTTTGTCTGTGGTATTCCATCTATATGATGTCAGTCTGTACAATAATCAATTCTTGACCAGACAATAAAGTGATTAATATCATGAGCATCGATCAGCGCAATTGGGATCGATGACATGCATCAACCAAGTAAGCGAGCCTGTCCACCCGATCCCGTTAGTCGCCTTTTACGACAAGCATAGTCACCTTTTAACGGCAAGCATGGGTCGCTGAAGACCTATTCTACCCCGGAAATTTCACGGGTGAACTTTTTGTCATGTGCATGACTTTTACCTCTTCGGAAAGAATCCATCCTCATATCCATCCTCATATTTTGTATTTGGATGAATTTCTTAGATGTCTGACACTCATCATTGAAAATACATCAGCATCTTCAACTTTTCCACAATCTAACCACAAAGTATCAGTCTCAGTATACAAAACAAATTTGGTGCATGGATGCAGTCTTAGATGCCCGGCACACGCATTCAATTAAAAATCAAAAGGCACTGAAAATACATCAGCAACTTGACCTTTCCACAAACTAACCACAAAGTATGTCTCAGTATACAAAACACATTTGGTGAATGGATGCAAGTCTTAGATGTCCGACACACAATGAATTCCATTAAAAATCAAAAGGCACTGAAAATACATAAAAGCGACTTGACATCTTTGTCATGTACATGACTTTAACACCTTCGGAAAGAACCCATCCTCAGGACTATCGTATTTTGTATTTTAGATGTCTGACACTCATCACTGAAAATACATCAGCAACTTCAACTTTTCCACAAACTAACCACAAAGTATTAGTCTCAGTATACAAAACACATTTGGTGAATGGATGCAAGTCTTAGATGTCCGACACACAATGAATTCCATTAAAAATCAAAAGTCACTGAAAATACATAAAACGACTTGAACTTTTTGTCTGTGGTATTCCATCTATATGATGTCGGTCTGTACAATAATCAATTCTTGACCAGACAATAAAGTGATCTTCAACTTTTCCACAATCTAACCACAAAGTATCAGTCTCAGTATACAAAACAAATTTGGTGCATGGATGCAGTCTTAGATGCCCGGCACACGCATTCAATTAAAAATCAAAAGGCACTGAAAATACATCAGCAACTTGACCTTTCAACAAGCTAACCTCAAAGTATCAGTCTTAGTATTCAATCAAATTTGGTACATGGATGCAGTCTTAGATGCCCGGCACACGCATTCCATTAAAAATCAAAAGTCACTGAAAATACATAAAGCGACTTGAACTTTTTGTCATGTGCATGACTTTTACATCCTCGGGAAGAATATCAGATTGTGTATGTGGAAGAATTCTTAGATGTCACAGCAACTTGACTTTTCCACAAGCTAACCACAAAGTATCAGTCTCAGTATACAAAACACATTTGGTGAATGGATGCAAGTCTTAGATGTCTGACACACTATGTATTCCATTAAAAATCAAAAGTCACTGAAAATACATAAAAGCGACTTGACATCTTTGTCATGTGCATGACTTAAACACCTTCGGAAAGAACCCATCCTCAGGACTATCGTATTTTGTATTTTAGATGTCTGACACTCATCACTGAAAATACATCAGCAACTTCAACTTTTCCACAAACTAACCACAAAGTATTAGTCTCAGTATACAAAACACATTTGGTGAATGGATGCAAGTCTTAGATGTCCGACACACAATGAATTCCATTAAAAATCAAAAGTCACTGAAAATACATAAAAGCGACTTGAACTTTTTGTCTGTGGTATTCCATCTATATGATGTCAGTCTGTACAATAATCAATTCTTGACCAGACAATAAAGTGATTAATATCATGAGCATCGATCAGCGCAATTGGGATCGATGACATGCATCAACCAAGTAAGCGAGCCTGTCCACCCGATCCCGTTAGTCGCCTTTTACGACAAGCATAGTCACCTTTTAACGGCAAGCATGGGTCGCTGAAGACCTATTCTACCCCGGAAATTTCACGGGTGAACTTTTTGTCATGTGCATGACTTTTACCTCTTCGGAAAGAATCCATCCTCATATCCATCCTCATATTTTGTATTTGGATGAATTTCTTAGATGTCTGACACTCATCATTGAAAATACATCAGCATCTTCAACTTTTCCACAATCTAACCACAAAGTATCAGTCTCAGTATACAAAACAAATTTGGTGCATGGATGCAGTCTTAGATGCCCGGCACACGCATTCCATTAAAAATCAAAAGGCACTGAAAATACATCAGCAACTTGACCTTTCCACAAACTAACCACAAAGTATGTCTCAGTATACAAAACACATTTGGTGAATGGATTCAAGTCTTAGATGTCCGACACACAATGAATTCCATTAAAAATCAAAAGGCACTGAAAATACATAAAAGCGACTTGACATCTTTGTCATGTACATGACTTTAACACCTTCGGAAAGAACCCATCCTCAGGACTATCGTATTTTGTATTTTAGATGTCTGACACTCATCACTGAAAATACATCAGCAACTTCAACTTTTCCACAAACTAACCACAAAGTATTAGTCTCAGTATACAAAACACATTTGGTGAATGGATGCAAGTCTTAGATGTCCGACACACAATGAATTCCATTAAAAATCAAAAGTCACTGAAAATACATAAAAGCGACTTGAACTTTTTGTCTGTGGTATTCCATCTATATGATGTCGGTCTGTACAATAATCAATTCTTGACCAGACAATAAAGTGATCTTCAACTTTTCCACAATCTAACCACAAAGTATCAGTCTCAGTATACAAAACAAATTTGGTGCATGGATGCAGTCTTAGATGCCCGGCACACGCATTCAATTAAAAATCAAAAGGCACTGAAAATACATCAGCAACTTGACCTTTCAACAAGCTAACCTCAAAGTATCAGTCTTAGTATTCAATCAAATTTGGTACATGGATGCAGTCTTAGATGCCCGGCACACGCATTCCATTAAAAATCAAAAGTCACTGAAAATACATAAAGCGACTTGAACTTTTTGTCATGTGCATGACTTTTACATCCTCGGGAAGAATATCAGATTGTGTATGTGGAAGAATTCTTAGATGTCACAGCAACTTGACTTTTCCACAAGCTAACCACAAAGTATCAGTCTCAGTATACAAAACACATTTGGTGAATGGATGCAAGTCTTAGATGTCTGACACACTATGTATTCCATTAAAAATCAAAAGTCACTGAAAATACATAAAAGCGACTTGACATCTTTGTCATGTGCATGACTTAAACACCTTCGGAAAGAACCCATCCTCAGGACTATCGTATTTTGTATTTTAGATGTCTGACACTCATCACTGAAAATACATCAGCAACTTCAACTTTTCCACAAACTAACCACAAAGTATTAGTCTCAGTATACAAAACACATTTGGTGAATGGATGCAAGTCTTAGATGTCCGACACACGAATTCCACTGAAAATACATAAAAGCGACTTGAACTTTTTGTCTGTGGTATTCCATCTATATGATGTCGGTCTGTACAATAATCAATTCTTGACCAGACAATAAAGTGATCTTCAACTTTTCCACAATCTAACCACAAAGTATCAGTCTCAGTATACAAAACAAATTTGGTGCATGGATGCAGTCTTAGATGCCCGGCACACGCATTCAATTAAAAATCAAAAGGCACTGAAAATACATCAGCAACTTGACCTTTCAACAAGCTAACCTCAAAGTATCAGTCTTAGTATTCAATCAAATTTGGTACATGGATGCAGTCTTAGATGCCCGGCACACGCATTCCATTAAAAATCAAAAGTCACTGAAAATACATCAGCAACTTGACCTTTCCACAAACTAACCACAAAGTATGTCTCAGTATACAAAACACATTTGGTGAATGGATGCAAGTCTTAGATGTCCGACACACAATGAATTCCATTAAAAATCAAAAGGCACTGAAAATACATAAAAGCGACTTGACATCTTTGTCATGTACATGACTTTAACACCTTCGGAAAGAATCCATCCTCAGGACTATCGTATTTTGTATTTAGATGTCTGACACTCATCACTGAAAATACATCAGCAACTTCAACTTTTCCACAAACTAACCACAAAGTATTAGTCTCAGTATACAAAACACATTTGGTGAATGGATGCAAGTCTTAGATGTCCGACACACAATGAATTCCATTAAAAATCAAAAGTCACTGAAAATACATAAAAGCGACTTGAACTTTTTGTCTGTGGTATTCCATCTATATGATGTCAGTCTGTACAATAATCAATTCTTGACCAGACAATAAAGTGATTAATATCATGAGCATCGATCAGCGCAATTGGGATCGATGACATGCATCAACCAAGTAAGCGAGCCTGTCCACCCGATCCCGTTAGTCGCCTTTTACGACAAGCATAGTCACCTTTTAACGGCAAGCATGGGTCGCTGAAGACCTATTCTACCCCGGAAATTTCACGGGTGAACTTTTTGTCATGTGCATGACTTTTACCTCTTCGGAAAGAATCCATCCTCATATCCATCCTCATATTTTGTATTTGGATGAATTTCTTAGATGTCTGACACTCATCATTGAAAATACATCAGCATCTTCAACTTTTCCACAATCTAACCACAAAGTATCAGTCTCAGTATACAAAACAAATTTGGTGCATGGATGCAGTCTTAGATGCCCGGCACACGCATTCAATTAAAAATCAAAAGGCACTGAAAATACATCAGCAACTTGACCTTTCCACAAACTAACCACAAAGTATGTCTCAGTATACAAAACACATTTGGTGAATGGATGCAAGTCTTAGATGTCCGACACACAATGAATTCCATTAAAAATCAAAAGGCACTGAAAATACATAAAAGCGACTTGACATCTTTGTCATGTACATGACTTTAACACCTTCGGAAAGAACCCATCCTCAGGACTATCGTATTTTGTATTTTAGATGTCTGACACTCATCACTGAAAATACATCAGCAACTTCAACTTTTCCACAAACTAACCACAAAGTATTAGTCTCAGTATACAAAACACATTTGGTGAATGGATGCAAGTCTTAGATGTCCGACACACAATGAATTCCATTAAAAATCAAAAGTCACTGAAAATACATAAAAGCGACTTGAACTTTTTGTCTGTGGTATTCCATCTATATGATGTCGGTCTGTACAATAATCAATTCTTGACCAGACAATAAAGTGATCTTCAACTTTTCCACAATCTAACCACAAAGTATCAGTCTCAGTATACAAAACAAATTTGGTGCATGGATGCAGTCTTAGATGCCCGGCACACGCATTCAATTAAAAATCAAAAGGCACTGAAAATACATCAGCAACTTGACCTTTCAACAAGCTAACCTCAAAGTATCAGTCTTAGTATTCAATCAAATTTGGTACATGGATGCAGTCTTAGATGCCCGGCACACGCATTCCATTAAAAATCAAAAGTCACTGAAAATACATAAAGCGACTTGAACTTTTTGTCATGTGCATGACTTTTACATCCTCGGGAAGAATATCAGATTGTGTATGTGGAAGAATTCTTAGATGTCACAGCAACTTGACTTTTCCACAAGCTAACCACAAAGTATCAGTCTCAGTATACAAAACACATTTGGTGAATGGATGCAAGTCTTAGATGTCTGACACACTATGTATTCCATTAAAAATCAAAAGTCACTGAAAATACATAAAAGCGACTTGACATCTTTGTCATGTGCATGACTTAAACACCTTCGGAAAGAACCCATCCTCAGGACTATCGTATTTTGTATTTTAGATGTCTGACACTCATCACTGAAAATACATCAGCAACTTCAACTTTTCCACAAACTAACCACAAAGTATTAGTCTCAGTATACAAAACACATTTGGTGAATGGATGCAAGTCTTAGATGTCCGACACACGAATTCCACTGAAAATACATAAAAGCGACTTGAACTTTTTGTCTGTGGTATTCCATCTATATGATGTCGGTCTGTACAATAATCAATTCTTGACCAGACAATAAAGTGATCTTCAACTTTTCCACAATCTAACCACAAAGTATCAGTCTCAGTATACAAAACAAATTTGGTGCATGGATGCAGTCTTAGATGCCCGGCACACGCATTCAATTAAAAATCAAAAGGCACTGAAAATACATCAGCAACTTGACCTTTCAACAAGCTAACCTCAAA
Source organism: Haliotis rufescens (assembly GCF_023055435.1). NCBI lineage: Eukaryota > Metazoa > Mollusca > Gastropoda > Lepetellida > Haliotidae > Haliotis > Haliotis rufescens. Next base: position 4,101,295 of record NW_025964383.1, read on the forward strand.
GTATCAGTCTTAGTATTCAATCAAATTTGGTACATGGATGCAGTCTTAGATGCCCGGCACACGCATTCCATTAAAAATCAAAAGTCACTGAAAATACATCAGCAACTTGACCTTTCCACAAACTAACCACAAAGTATGTCTCAGTATACAAAACACATTTGGTGAATGGATGCAAGTCTTAGATGTCCGACACACAATGAATTCCATTAAAAATCAAAAGGCACTGAAAATACATAAAAGCGACTTGACATCTTTGTCATGTACATGACTTTAACACCTTCGGAAAGAATCCATCCTCAGGACTATCGTATTTTGTATTTAGATGTCTGACACTCATCACTGAAAATACATCAGCAACTTCAACTTTTCCACAAACTAACCACAAAGTATTAGTCTCAGTATACAAAACACATTTGGTGAATGGATGCAAGTCTTAGATGTCCGACACACAATGAATTCCATTAAAAATCAAAAGTCACTGAAAATACATAAAAGCGACTTGAACTTTTTGTCTGTGGTATTCCATCTATATGATGTCAGTCTGTACAATAATCAATTCTTGACCAGACAATAAAGTGATTAATATCATGAGCATCGATCAGCGCAATTGGGATCGATGACATGCATCAACCAAGTAAGCGAGCCTGTCCACCCGATCCCGTTAGTCGCCTTTTACGACAAGCATAGTCACCTTTTAACGGCAAGCATGGGTCGCTGAAGACCTATTCTACCCCGGAAATTTCACGGGTGAACTTTTTGTCATGTGCATGACTTTTACCTCTTCGGAAAGAATCCATCCTCATATCCATCCTCATATTTTGTATTTGGATGAATTTCTTAGATGTCTGACACTCATCATTGAAAATACATCAGCATCTTCAACTTTTCCACAATCTAACCACAAAGTATCAGTCTCAGTATACAAAACAAATTTGGTGCATGGATGCAGTCTTAGATGCCCGGCACACGCATTCAATTAAAAATCAAAAGGCACTGAAAATACATCAGCAACTTGACCTTTCCACAAACTAACCACAAAGTATGTCTCAGTATACAAAACACATTTGGTGAATGGATGCAAGTCTTAGATGTCCGACACACAATGAATTCCATTAAAAATCAAAAGGCACTGAAAATACATAAAAGCGACTTGACATCTTTGTCATGTACATGACTTTAACACCTTCGGAAAGAACCCATCCTCAGGACTATCGTATTTTGTATTTTAGATGTCTGACACTCATCACTGAAAATACATCAGCAACTTCAACTTTTCCACAAACTAACCACAAAGTATTAGTCTCAGTATACAAAACACATTTGGTGAATGGATGCAAGTCTTAGATGTCCGACACACAATGAATTCCATTAAAAATCAAAAGTCACTGAAAATACATAAAAGCGACTTGAACTTTTTGTCTGTGGTATTCCATCTATATGATGTCGGTCTGTACAATAATCAATTCTTGACCAGACAATAAAGTGATCTTCAACTTTTCCACAATCTAACCACAAAGTATCAGTCTCAGTATACAAAACAAATTTGGTGCATGGATGCAGTCTTAGATGCCCGGCACACGCATTCAATTAAAAATCAAAAGGCACTGAAAATACATCAGCAACTTGACCTTTCAACAAGCTAACCTCAAAGTATCAGTCTTAGTATTCAATCAAATTTGGTACATGGATGCAGTCTTAGATGCCCGGCACACGCATTCCATTAAAAATCAAAAGTCACTGAAAATACATAAAGCGACTTGAACTTTTTGTCATGTGCATGACTTTTACATCCTCGGGAAGAATATCAGATTGTGTATGTGGAAGAATTCTTAGATGTCACAGCAACTTGACTTTTCCACAAGCTAACCACAAAGTATCAGTCTCAGTATACAAAACACATTTGGTGAATGGATGCAAGTCTTAGATGTCTGACACACTATGTATTCCATTAAAAATCAAAAGTCACTGAAAATACATAAAAGCGACTTGACATCTTTGTCATGTGCATGACTTAAACACCTTCGGAAAGAACCCATCCTCAGGACTATCGTATTTTGTATTTTAGATGTCTGACACTCATCACTGAAAATACATCAGCAACTTCAACTTTTCCACAAACTAACCACAAAGTATTAGTCTCAGTATACAAAACACATTTGGTGAATGGATGCAAGTCTTAGATGTCCGACACACAATGAATTCCATTAAAAATCAAAAGTCACTGAAAATACATAAAAGCGACTTGAACTTTTTGTCTGTGGTATTCCATCTATATGATGTCGGTCTGTACAATAATCAATTCTTGACCAGACAATAAAGTGATCTTCAACTTTTCCACAATCTAACCACAAAGTATCAGTCTCAGTATACAAAACAAATTTGGTGCATGGATGCAGTCTTAGATGCCCGGCACACGCATTCAATTAAAAATCAAAAGGCACTGAAAATACATCAGCAACTTGACCTTTCAACAAGCTAACCTCAAAGTATCAGTCTTAGTATTCAATCAAATTTGGTACATGGATGCAGTCTTAGATGCCCGGCACACGCATTCCATTAAAAATCAAAAGGCACTGAAAATACATCAGCAACTTGACCTTTCCACAAACTAACCACAAAGTATTAGTCTCAGTATACAAAACACATTTGGTGAATGGATGCAAGTCTTAGATGTCCGACACACAATGAATTCCATTAAAAATCAAAAGGCACTGAAAATACATAAAAGCGACTTGACATCTTTGTCATGTACATGACTTTAACACCTTCGGAAAGAATCCATCCTCAGGACTATCGTATTTTGTATTTAGATGTCTGACACTCATCACTGAAAATACATCAGCAACTTCAACTTTTCCACAATCTAACCACAAAGTATTAGTCTCAGTATACAAAACAAATTTGGTGCATGGATGCAGTCTTAGATGCCCGGCACACGCATTCAATTAAAAATCAAAAGGCACTGAAAATACATCAGCAACTTGACCTTTCAACAAGCTAACCTCAAAGTATCAGTCTTAGTATTCAATCAAATTTGGTACATGGATGCAGTCTTAGATGCCCGGCACACGCATTCCATTAAAAATCAAAAGTCACTGAAAATACATAAAGCGACTTGAACTTTTTGTCATGTGCATGACTTTTACATCCTCGGGAAGAATATCAGATTGTGTATGTGGAAGAATTCTTAGATGTCACAGCAACTTGACTTTTCCACAAGCTAACCACAAAGTATCAGTCTCAGTATACAAAACACATTTGGTGAATGGATGCAAGTCTTAGATGTCTGACACACTATGTATTCCATTAAAAATCAAAAGTCACTGAAAATACATAAAAGCGACTTGACATCTTTGTCATGTGCATGACTTAAACACCTTCGGAAAGAACCCATCCTCAGGACTATCGTATTTTGTATTTTAGATGTCTGACACTCATCACTGAAAATACATCAGCAACTTCAACTTTTCCACAAACTAACCACAAAGTATTAGTCTCAGTATACAAAACACATTTGGTGAATGGATGCAAGTCTTAGATGTCCGACACACGAATTCCACTGAAAATACATAAAAGCGACTTGAACTTTTTGTCTGTGGTATTCCATCTATATGATGTCGGTCTGTACAATAATCAATTCTTGACCAGACAATAAAGTGATCTTCAACTTTTCCACAATCTAACCACAAAGTATCAGTCTCAGTATACAAAACAAATTTGGTGCATGGATGCAGTCTTAGATGCCCGGCACACGCATTCAATTAAAAATCAAAAGGCACTGAAAATACATCAGCAACTTGACCTTTCAACAAGCTAACCTCAAAGTATCAGTCTTAGTATTCAATCAAATTTGGTACATGGATGCAGTCTTAGATGCCCGGCACACGCATTCCATTAAAAATCAAAAGTCACTGAAAATACATCAGCAACTTGACCTTTCCACAAACTAACCACAAAGTATGTCTCAGTATACAAAACACATTTGGTGAATGGATGCAAGTCTTAGATGTCCGACACACAATGAATTCCATTAAAAATCAAAAGGCACTGAAAATACATAAAAGCGACTTGACATCTTTGTCATGTACATGACTTTAACACCTTCGGAAAGAATCCATCCTCAGGACTATCGTATTTTGTATTTAGATGTCTGACACTCATCACTGAAAATACATCAGCAACTTCAACTTTTCCACAAACTAACCACAAAGTATTAGTCTCAGTATACAAAACACATTTGGTGAATGGATGCAAGTCTTAGATGTCCGACACACAATGAATTCCATTAAAAATCAAAAGTCACTGAAAATACATAAAAGCGACTTGAACTTTTTGTCTGTGGTATTCCATCTATATGATGTCAGTCTGTACAATAATCAATTCTTGACCAGACAATAAAGTGATTAATATCATGAGCATCGATCAGCGCAATTGGGATCGATGACATGCATCAACCAAGTAAGCGAGCCTGTCCACCCGATCCCGTTAGTCGCCTTTTACGACAAGCATAGTCACCTTTTAACGGCAAGCATGGGTCGCTGAAGACCTATTCTACCCCGGAAATTTCACGGGTGAACTTTTTGTCATGTGCATGACTTTTACCTCTTCGGAAAGAATCCATCCTCATATCCATCCTCATATTTTGTATTTGGATGAATTTCTTAGATGTCTGACACTCATCATTGAAAATACATCAGCATCTTCAACTTTTCCACAATCTAACCACAAAGTATCAGTCTCAGTATACAAAACAAATTTGGTGCATGGATGCAGTCTTAGATGCCCGGCACACGCATTCAATTAAAAATCAAAAGGCACTGAAAATACATCAGCAACTTGACCTTTCCACAAACTAACCACAAAGTATGTCTCAGTATACAAAACACATTTGGTGAATGGATGCAAGTCTTAGATGTCCGACACACAATGAATTCCATTAAAAATCAAAAGGCACTGAAAATACATAAAAGCGACTTGACATCTTTGTCATGTACATGACTTTAACACCTTCGGAAAGAACCCATCCTCAGGACTATCGTATTTTGTATTTTAGATGTCTGACACTCATCACTGAAAATACATCAGCAACTTCAACTTTTCCACAAACTAACCACAAAGTATTAGTCTCAGTATACAAAACACATTTGGTGAATGGATGCAAGTCTTAGATGTCCGACACACAATGAATTCCATTAAAAATCAAAAGTCACTGAAAATACATAAAAGCGACTTGAACTTTTTGTCTGTGGTATTCCATCTATATGATGTCGGTCTGTACAATAATCAATTCTTGACCAGACAATAAAGTGATCTTCAACTTTTCCACAATCTAACCACAAAGTATCAGTCTCAGTATACAAAACAAATTTGGTGCATGGATGCAGTCTTAGATGCCCGGCACACGCATTCAATTAAAAATCAAAAGGCACTGAAAATACATCAGCAACTTGACCTTTCAACAAGCTAACCTCAAAGTATCAGTCTTAGTATTCAATCAAATTTGGTACATGGATGCAGTCTTAGATGCCCGGCACACGCATTCCATTAAAAATCAAAAGTCACTGAAAATACATAAAGCGACTTGAACTTTTTGTCATGTGCATGACTTTTACATCCTCGGGAAGAATATCAGATTGTGTATGTGGAAGAATTCTTAGATGTCACAGCAACTTGACTTTTCCACAAGCTAACCACAAAGTATCAGTCTCAGTATACAAAACACATTTGGTGAATGGATGCAAGTCTTAGATGTCTGACACACTATGTATTCCATTAAAAATCAAAAGTCACTGAAAATACATAAAAGCGACTTGACATCTTTGTCATGTGCATGACTTAAACACCTTCGGAAAGAACCCATCCTCAGGACTATCGTATTTTGTATTTTAGATGTCTGACACTCATCACTGAAAATACATCAGCAACTTCAACTTTTCCACAAACTAACCACAAAGTATTAGTCTCAGTATACAAAACACATTTGGTGAATGGATGCAAGTCTTAGATGTCCGACACACAATGAATTCCATTAAAAATCAAAAGTCACTGAAAATACATAAAAGCGACTTGAACTTTTTGTCTGTGGTATTCCATCTATATGATGTCGGTCTGTACAATAATCAATTCTTGACCAGACAATAAAGTGATCTTCAACTTTTCCACAATCTAACCACAAAGTATCAGTCTCAGTATACAAAACAAATTTGGTGCATGGATGCAGTCTTAGATGCCCGGCACACGCATTCAATTAAAAATCAAAAGGCACTGAAAATACATCAGCAACTTGACCTTTCAACAAGCTAACCTCAAAGTATCAGTCTTAGTATTCAATCAAATTTGGTACATGGATGCAGTCTTAGATGCCCGGCACACGCATTCCATTAAAAATCAAAAGGCACTGAAAATACATCAGCAACTTGACCTTTCCACAAACTAACCACAAAGTATTAGTCTCAGTATACAAAACACATTTGGTGAATGGATGCAAGTCTTAGATGTCCGACACACAATGAATTCCATTAAAAATCAAAAGGCACTGAAAATACATAAAAGCGACTTGACATCTTTGTCATGTACATGACTTTAACACCTTCGGAAAGAATCCATCCTCAGGACTATCGTATTTTGTATTTAGATGTCTGACACTCATCACTGAAAATACATCAGCAACTTCAACTTTTCCACAATCTAACCACAAAGTATTAGTCTCAGTATACAAAACAAATTTGGTGCATGGATGCAGTCTTAGATGCCCGGCACACGCATTCAATTAAAAATCAAAAGGCACTGAAAATACATCAGCAACTTGACCTTTCAACAAGCTAACCTCAAAGTATCAGTCTTAGTATTCAATCAAATTTGGTACATGGATGCAGTCTTAGATGCCCGGCACACGCATTCCATTAAAAATCAAAAGTCACTGAAAATACATAAAGCGACTTGAACTTTTTGTCATGTGCATGACTTTTACATCCTCGGGAAGAATATCAGATTGTGTATGTGGAAGAATTCTTAGATGTCACAGCAACTTGACTTTTCCACAAGCTAACCACAAAGTATCAGTCTCAGTATACAAAACACATTTGGTGAATGGATGCAAGTCTTAGATGTCTGACACACTATGTATTCCATTAAAAATCAAAAGTCACTGAAAATACATAAAAGCGACTTGACATCTTTGTCATGTGCATGACTTAAACACCTTCGGAAAGAACCCATCCTCAGGACTATCGTATTTTGTATTTTAGATGTCTGACACTCATCACTGAAAATACATCAGCAACTTCAACTTTTCCACAAACTAACCACAAAGTATTAGTCTCAGTATACAAAACACATTTGGTGAATGGATGCAAGTCTTAGATGTCCGACACACAATGAATTCCATTAAAAATCAAAAGTCACTGAAAATACATAAAAGCGACTTGAACTTTTTGTCTGTGGTATTCCATCTATATGATATCGGTCTGTACAATAATCAATTCTTGACCAGACAATAAAGTGATTAATATCATGAGCATCGATCGCAATTGGGATCGATGACATGCATCAACCAAGTAAGCGAGCATGTCCACCCGATCCCGTTAGTCGCCTTTTACGACAAGCATAGTCACCTTTTAACGGCAAGCATGGGTCGCTGAAGACCTATTCTACCCCGGAAATTTCACGGGTGAACTTTTTGTCATGTGCATGACTTTTACCTCTTCGGAAAGAATCCATCCTCATATCAATCCTCATATTTTGTATTTGGATGAATTTCTTAGATGTCTGACACTCATCATTGAAAATACATCAGCATCTTCAACTTTTCCACAATCTAACCACAAAGTATCAGTCTCAGTATACAAAACAAATTTGGTACATGGATGCAGTCTTAGATGCCCGGCACACGCATTCCATTAAAAATCAAAAGGCACTGAAAATACATCAGCAACTTGACCTTTCCACAAACTAACCACAAAGTATGTCTCAGTATACAAAACACATTTGGTGAATGGATGCAAGTCTTAGATGTCCGACACACAATGAATTCCATTAAAAATCAAAAGTCACTGAAAATACATAAAAGCGACTTGACATCTTTGTCATGTACATGACTTTAACACCTTCGGAAAGAATCCATCCTCAGGACTATCGTATTTTGTATTTAGATGTCTGACACTCATCACTGAAAATACATCAGCAACTTCAACTTTTCCACAAACTAACCACAAAGTATTAGTCTCAGTATACAAAACACATTTGGTGCATGGATGCAGTCTTAGATGCCCGGCACACGCATTCAATTAAAAATCAAAAGGCACTGAAAATACATCAGCAACTTGACCTTTCAACAAGCTAACCTCAAAGTATCAGTCTTAGTATTCAATCAAATTTGGTACATGGATGCAGTCTTAGATGCCCGGCACACGCATTCCATTAAAAATCAAAAGGCACTGAAAATACATAAAGCGACTTGAACTTTTTGTCATGTGCATGACTTTTACATCCTCGGGAAGAATATCAGATTGTGTATGTGGAAGAATTCTTAGATGTCTCAGCAACTTGACTTTTCCACAAACTAACCACAAAGTATGTCTCAGTATACAAAACACATTTGGTGAATGGATGCAAGTCTTAGATGTCCGACACACAATGAATTCCATTAAAAATCAAAAGTCACTGAAAATACATAAAAGCGACTTGAACTTTTTGTCTGTGGTATTCCATCTATATGATGTCGGTCTGTACAATAATCAATTCTTGACCAGACAATAAAGTGATCTTCAACTTTTCCACAATCTAACCACAAAGTATCAGTCTCAGTATACAAAACAAATTTGGTGCATGGATGCAGTCTTAGATGCCCGGCACACGCATTCAATTAAAAATCAAAAGGCACTGAAAATACATCAGCAACTTGACCTTTCAACAAGCTAACCTCAAAGTATCAGTCTTAGTATTCAATCAAATTTGGTACATGGATGCAGTCTTAGATGCCCGGCACACGCATTCCATTAAAAATCAAAAGGCACTGAAAATACATCAGCAACTTGACCTTTCCACAAACTAACCACAAAGTATTAGTCTCAGTATACAAAACACATTTGGTGAATGGATGCAAGTCTTAGATGTCCGACACACAATGAATTCCATTAAAAATCAAAAGTCACTGAAAATACATAAAAGCGACTTGACATCTTTGTCATGTACATGACTTAAACACCTTCGGAAAGAACCCATCCTCAGGACTATCGTATTTTGTATTTAGATGTCTGACACTCATCACTGAAAATACATCAGCAACTTCAACTTTTCCACAATCTAACCACAAAGTATTAGTCTCAGTATACAAAACAAATTTGGTGCATGGATGCAGTCTTAGATGCCCGGCACACGCATTCAATTAAAAATCAAAAGGCACTGAAAATACATCAGCAACTTGACCTTTCAACAAGCTAACCTCAAAGTATCAGTCTTAGTATTCAATCAAATTTGGTACATGGATGCAGTCTTAGATGCCCAGCACACGCATTCCATTAAAAATCAAAAGGCACTGAAAATACATCAGCAACTTGACCTTTCCACAAACTAACCACAAAGTATGTCTCAGTATACAAAACACATTTGGTGAATGGATGCAAGTCTTAGATGTCCGACACACAATGAATTCCATTAAAAATCAAAAGGCACTGAAAATACATAAAAGCGACTTGACATCTTTGTCATGTACATGACTTTAACACCTTCGGAAAGAATCCATCCTCAGGACTATCGTATTTTGTATTTAGATGTCTGACACTCATCACTGAAAATACATCAGCAACTTCAACTTTTCCACAAACTAACCACAAAGTATTAGTCTCAGTATACAAAACACATTTGGTGAATGGATGCAAGTCTTAGATGTCCGACACACAATGAATTCCATTAAAAATCAAAAGTCACTGAAAATACATAAAAGCGACTTGAACTTTTTGTCTGTGGTATTCCATCTATATGATGTCGGTCTGTACAATAATCAATTCTTGACCAGACAATAAAGTGATTAATATCATGAGCATCGATCAGCGCAATTGGGATCGATGACATGCATCAACCAAGTAAGCGAGCCTGTCCACCCGATCCCGTTAGTCGCCTTTTACGACAAGCATAGTCACCTTTTAACGGCAAGCATGGGTCGCTGAAGACCTATTCTACCCCGGAAATTTCACGGGTGAACTTTTTGTCATGTGCATGACTTTTACCTCTTCGGAAAGAATCCATCCTCATATCCATCCTCATATTTTGTATTTGGATGAATTTCTTAGATGTCTGACACTCATCATTGAAAATACATCAGCATCTTCAACTTTTCCACAATCTAACCACAAAGTATCAGTCTCAGTATACAAAACAAATTTGGTGCATGGATGCAGTCTTAGATGCCCGGCACACGCATTCAATTAAAAATCAAAAGGCACTGAAAATACATCAGCAACTTGACCTTTCCACAAACTAACCACAAAGTATGTCTCAGTATACAAAACACATTTGGTGAATGGATGCAAGTCTTAGATGTCCGACACACAATGAATTCCATTAAAAATCAAAAGGCACTGAAAATACATAAAAGCGACTTGACATCTTTGTCATGTACATGACTTTAACACCTTCGGAAAGAACCCATCCTCAGGACTATCGTATTTTGTATTTTAGATGTCTGACACTCATCACTGAAAATACATCAGCAACTTCAACTTTTCCACAAACTAACCACAAAGTATTAGTCTCAGTATACAAAACACATTTGGTGAATGGATGCAAGTCTTAGATGTCCGACACACAATGAATTCCATTAAAAATCAAAAGTCACTGAAAATACATAAAAGCGACTTGAACTTTTTGTCTGTGGTATTCCATCTATATGATGTCGGTCTGTACAATAATCAATTCTTGACCAGACAATAAAGTGATCTTCAACTTTTCCACAATCTAACCACAAAGTATCAGTCTCAGTATACAAAACAAATTTGGTGCATGGATGCAGTCTTAGATGCCCGGCACACGCATTCAATTAAAAATCAAAAGGCACTGAAAATACATCAGCAACTTGACCTTTCAACAAGCTAACCTCAAAGTATCAGTCTTAGTATTCAATCAAATTTGGTACATGGATGCAGTCTTAGATGCCCGGCACACGCATTCCATTAAAAATCAAAAGTCACTGAAAATACATAAAGCGACTTGAACTTTTTGTCATGTGCATGACTTTTACATCCTCGGGAAGAATATCAGATTGTGTATGTGGAAGAATTCTTAGATGTCACAGCAACTTGACTTTTCCACAAGCTAACCACAAAGTATCAGTCTCAGTATACAAAACACATTTGGTGAATGGATGCAAGTCTTAGATGTCTGACACACTATGTATTCCATTAAAAATCAAAAGTCACTGAAAATACATAAAAGCGACTTGACATCTTTGTCATGTGCATGACTTAAACACCTTCGGAAAGAACCCATCCTCAGGACTATCGTATTTTGTATTTTAGATGTCTGACACTCATCACTGAAAATACATCAGCAACTTCAACTTTTCCACAAACTAACCACAAAGTATTAGTCTCAGTATACAAAACACATTTGGTGAATGGATGCAAGTCTTAGATGTCCGACACACAATGAATTCCATTAAAAATCAAAAGTCACTGAAAATACATAAAAGCGACTTGAACTTTTTGTCTGTGGTATTCCATCTATATGATGTCGGTCTGTACAATAATCAATTCTTGACCAGACAATAAAGTGATCTTCAACTTTTCCACAATCTAACCACAAAGTATCAGTCTCAGTATACAAAACAAATTTGGTGCATGGATGCAGTCTTAGATGCCCGGCACACGCATTCAATTAAAAATCAAAAGGCACTGAAAATACATCAGCAACTTGACCTTTCAACAAGCTAACCTCAAAGTATCAGTCTTAGTATTCAATCAAATTTGGTACATGGATGCAGTCTTAGATGCCCGGCACACGCATTCCATTAAAAATCAAAAGGCACTGAAAATACATCAGCAACTTGACCTTTCCACAAACTAACCACAAAGTATTAGTCTCGGTATACAAAACACATTTGGTGAATGGATGCAAGTCTTAGATGTCCGACACACAATGAATTCCATTAAAAATCAAAAGGCACTGAAAATACATAAAAGCGACTTGACATCTTTGTCATGTACATGACTTTAACACCTTCGGAAAGAATCCATCCTCAGGACTATCGTATTTTGTATTTAGATGTCTGACACTCATCACTGAAAATACATCAGCAACTTCAACTTTTCCACAATCTAACCACAAAGTATCAGTCTCAGTATACAAAACAAATTTGGTGCATGGATGCAGTCTTAGATGCCCGGCACACGCATTCAATTAAAAATCAAAAGGCACTGAAAATACATCAGCAACTTGACCTTTCAACAAGCTAACCTCAAAGTATCAGTCTTAGTATTCAATCAAATTTGGTACATGGATGCAGTCTTAGATGCCCGGCACACGCATTCCATTAAAAATCAAAAGTCACTGAAAATACATCAGCAACTTGACCTTTCCACAAACTAACCACAAAGTATGTCTCAGTATACAAAACACATTTGGTGAATGGATGCAAGTCTTAGATGTCCGACACACAATGAATTCCATTAAAAATCAAAAGGCACTGAAAATACATAAAAGCGACTTGACATCTTTGTCATGTACATGACTTTAACACCTTCGGAAAGAATCCATCCTCAGGACTATCGTATTTTGTATTTAGATGTCTGACACTCATCACTGAAAATACATCAGCAACTTCAACTTTTCCACAAACTAACCACAAAGTATTAGTCTCAGTATACAAAACACATTTGGTGAATGGATGCAAGTCTTAGATGTCCGACACACAATGAATTCCATTAAAAATCAAAAGTCACTGAAAATACATAAAAGCGACTTGAACTTTTTGTCTGTGGTATTCCATCTATATGATGTCGGTCTGTACAATAATCAATTCTTGACCAGACAATAAAGTGATTAATATCATGAGCATCGATCAGCACAATTGGGATCGATGACATGCATCAACCAAGTAAGCGAGCCTGTCCACCCGATCCCGTTAGTCGCCTTTTACGACAAGCATAGTCACCTTTTAACGGCAAGCATGGGTCGCTGAAGACCTATTCTACCCCGGAAATTTCACGGGTGAACTTTTTGTCATGTGCATGACTTTTACCTCTTCGGAAAGAATCCATCCTCATATCCATCCTCATATTTTGTATTTGGATGAATTTCTTAGATGTCTGACACTCATCATTGAAAATACATCAGCATCTTCAACTTTTCCACAATCTAACCACAAAGTATCAGTCTCAGTATACAAAACAAATTTGGTGCATGGATGCAGTCTTAGATGCCCGGCACACGCATTCAATTAAAAATCAAAAGGCACTGAAAATACATCAGCAACTTGACCTTTCCACAAACTAACCACAAAGTATGTCTCAGTATACAAAACACATTTGGTGAATGGATGCAAGTCTTAGATGTCCGACACACAATGAATTCCATTAAAAATCAAAAGGCACTGAAAATACATAAAAGCGACTTGACATCTTTGTCATGTACATGACTTTAACACCTTCGGAAAGAACCCATCCTCAGGACTATCGTATTTTGTATTTTAGATGTCTGACACTCATCACTGAAAATACATCAGCAACTTCAACTTTTCCACAAACTAACCACAAAGTATTAGTCTCAGTATACAAAACACATTTGGTGAATGGATGCAAGTCTTAGATGTCCGACACACAATGAATTCCATTAAAAATCAAAAGTCACTGAAAATACATAAAAGCGACTTGAACTTTTTGTCTGTGGTATTCCATCTATATGATGTCGGTCTGTACAATAATCAATTCTTGACCAGACAATAAAGTGATCTTCAACTTTTCCACAATCTAACCACAAAGTATCAGTCTCAGTATACAAAACAAATTTGGTGCATGGATGCAGTCTTAGATGCCCGGCACACGCATTCAATTAAAAATCAAAAGGCACTGAAAATACATCAGCAACTTGACCTTTCAACAAGCTAACCTCAAAGTATCAGTCTTAGTATTCAATCAAATTTGGTACATGGATGCAGTCTTAGATGCCCGGCACACGCATTCCATTAAAAATCAAAAGTCACTGAAAATACATAAAGCGACTTGAACTTTTTGTCATGTGCATGACTTTTACATCCTCGGGAAGAATATCAGATTGTGTATGTGGAAGAATTCTTAGATGTCACAGCAACTTGACTTTTCCACAAGCTAACCACAAAGTATCAGTCTCAGTATACAAAACACATTTGGTGAATGGATGCAAGTCTTAGATGTCTGACACACTATGTATTCCATTAAAAATCAAAAGTCACTGAAAATACATAAAAGCGACTTGACATCTTTGTCATGTGCATGACTTAAACACCTTCGGAAAGAACCCATCCTCAGGACTATCGTATTTTGTATTTTAGATGTCTGACACTCATCACTGAAAATACATCAGCAACTTCAACTTTTCCACAAACTAACCACAAAGTATTAGTCTCAGTATACAAACACATTTGGTGAATGGATGCAAGTCTTAGATGTCCGACACACAATGAATTCCATTAAAAATCAAAAGTCACTGAAAATACATAAAAGCGACTTGAACTTTTTGTCTGTGGTATTCCATCTATATGATGTCGGTCTGTACAATAATCAATTCTTGACCAGACAATAAAGTGATCTTCAACTTTTCCACAATCTAACCACAAAGTATCAGTCTCAGTATACAAAACAAATTTGGTGCATGGATGCAGTCTTAGATGCCCGGCACACGCATTCAATTAAAAATCAAAAGGCACTGAAAATACATCAGCAACTTGACCTTTCAACAAGCTAACCTCAAAGTATCAGTCTTAGTATTCAATCAAATTTGGTACATGGATGCAGTCTTAGATGCCCGGCACACGCATTCCATTAAAAATCAAAAGGCACTGAAAATACATCAGCAACTTGACCTTTCCACAAACTAACCACAAAGTATTAGTCTCAGTATACAAAACACATTTGGTGAATGGATGCAAGTCTTAGATGTCCGACACACAATGAATTCCATTAAAAATCAAAAGGCACTGAAAATACATAAAAGCGACTTGACATCTTTGTCATGTACATGACTTTAACACCTTCGGAAAGAATCCATCCTCAGGACTATCGTATTTTGTATTTAGATGTCTGACACTCATCACTGAAAATACATCAGCAACTTCAACTTTTCCACAATCTAACCACAAAGTATCAGTCTCAGTATACAAAACAAATTTGGTGCATGGATGCAGTCTTAGATGCCCGGCACACGCATTCAATTAAAAATCAAAAGGCACTGAAAATACATCAGCAACTTGACCTTTCAACAAGCTAACCTCAAAGTATCAGTCTTAGTATTCAATCAAATTTGGTACATGGATGCAGTCTTAGATGCCCGGCACACGCATTCCATTAAAAATCAAAAGTCACTGAAAATACATAAAGCGACTTGAACTTTTTGTCATGTGCATGACTTTTACATCCTCGGGAAGAATATCAGATTGTGTATGTGGAAGAATTCTTAGATGTCACAGCAACTTGACTTTTCCACAAGCTAACCACAAAGTATCAGTCTCAGTATACAAAACACATTTGGTGAATGGATGCAAGTCTTAGATGTCTGACACACTATGTATTCCATTAAAAATCAAAAGTCACTGAAAATACATAAAAGCGACTTGACATCTTTGTCATGTGCATGACTTAAACACCTTCGGAAAGAACCCATCCTCAGGACTATCGTATTTTGTATTTTAGATGTCTGACACTCATCACTGAAAATACATCAGCAACTTCAACTTTTCCACAAACTAACCACAAAGTATTAGTCTCAGTATACAAAACACATTTGGTGAATGGATGCAAGTCTTAGATGTCCGACACACAATGAATTCCATTAAAAATCAAAAGTCACTGAAAATACATAAAAGCGACTTGAACTTTTTGTCTGTGGTATTCCATCTATATGATATCGGTCTGTACAATAATCAATTCTTGACCAGACAATAAAGTGATTAATATCATGAGCATCGATCGCAATTGGGATCGATGACATGCATCAACCAAGTAAGCGAGCCTGTCCACCCGATCCCGTTAGTCGCCTTTTACGACAAGCATAGTCACCTTTTAACGGCAAGCATGGGTCGCTGAAGACCTATTCTACCCCGGAAATTTCACGGGTGAACTTTTTGTCATGTGCATGACTTTTACCTCTTCGGAAAGAATCCATCCTCATATCAATCCTCATATTTTGTATTTGGATGAATTTCTTAGATGTCTGACACTCATCATTGAAAATACATCAGCATCTTCAACTTTTCCACAATCTAACCACAAAGTATCAGTCTCAGTATACAAAACAAATTTGGTACATGGATGCAGTCTTAGATGCCCGGCACACGCATTCCATTAAAAATCAAAAGGCACTGAAAATACATCAGCAACTTGACCTTTCCACAAACTAACCACAAAGTATGTCTCAGTATACAAAACACATTTGGTGAATGGATGCAAGTCTTAGATGTCCGACACACAATGAATTCCATTAAAAATCAAAAGGCACTGAAAATACATAAAAGCGACTTGACATCTTTGTCATGTACATGACTTTAACACCTTCGGAAAGAATCCATCCTCAGGACTATCGTATTTTGTATTTAGATGTCTGACACTCATCACTGAAAATACATCAGCAACTTCAACTTTTCCACAAACTAACCACAAAGTATTAGTCTCAGTATACAAAACACATTTGGTGAATGGATGCAAGTCTTAGATGTCCGACACACAATGAATTCCATTAAAAATCAAAAGTCACTGAAAATACATAAAAGCGACTTGAACTTTTTGTCTGTGGTATTCCATCTATATGATGTCGGTCTGTACAATAATCAATTCTTGACCAGACAATAAAGTGATTAATATCATGAGCATCGATCAGCGCAATTGGGATCGATGACATGCATCAACCAAGTAAGCGAGCCTGTCCACCCGATCCCGTTAGTCGCCTTTTACGACAAGCATAGTCACCTTTTAACGGCAAGCATGGGTCGCTGAAGACCTATTCTACCCCGGAAATTTCACGGGTGAACTTTTTGTCATGTGCATGACTTTTACCTCTTCGGAAAGAATCCATCCTCATATCCATCCTCATATTTTGTATTTGGATGAATTTCTTAGATGTCTGACACTCATCATTGAAAATACATCAGCATCTTCAACTTTTCCACAATCTAACCACAAAGTATCAGTCTCAGTATACAAAACAAATTTGGTGCATGGATGCAGTCTTAGATGCCCGGCACACGCATTCAATTAAAAATCAAAAGGCACTGAAAATACATCAGCAACTTGACCTTTCCACAAACTAACCACAAAGTATGTCTCAGTATACAAAACACATTTGGTGAATGGATGCAAGTCTTAGATGTCCGACACACAATGAATTCCATTAAAAATCAAAAGGCACTGAAAATACATAAAAGCGACTTGACATCTTTGTCATGTACATGACTTTAACACCTTCGGAAAGAACCCATCCTCAGGACTATCGTATTTTGTATTTTAGATGTCTGACACTCATCACTGAAAATACATCAGCAACTTCAACTTTTCCACAAACTAACCACAAAGTATTAGTCTCAGTATACAAAACACATTTGGTGAATGGATGCAAGTCTTAGATGTCCGACACACAATGAATTCCATTAAAAATCAAAAGTCACTGAAAATACATAAAAGCGACTTGAACTTTTTGTCTGTGGTATTCCATCTATATGATGTCGGTCTGTACAATAATCAATTCTTGACCAGACAATAAAGTGATCTTCAACTTTTCCACAATCTAACCACAAAGTATCAGTCTCAGTATACAAAACAAATTTGGTGCATGGATGCAGTCTTAGATGCCCGGCACACGCATTCAATTAAAAATCAAAAGGCACTGAAAATACATCAGCAACTTGACCTTTCAACAAGCTAACCTCAAAGTATCAGTCTTAGTATTCAATCAAATTTGGTACATGGATGCAGTCTTAGATGCCCGGCACACGCATTCCATTAAAAATCAAAAGTCACTGAAAATACATAAAGCGACTTGAACTTTTTGTCATGTGCATGACTTTTACATCCTCGGGAAGAATATCAGATTGTGTATGTGGAAGAATTCTTAGATGTCACAGCAACTTGACTTTTCCACAAGCTAACCACAAAGTATCAGTCTCAGTATACAAAACAAATTTGGTGCATGGATGCAGTCTTAGATGCCCGGCACACGCATTCCATTAAAAATCAAAAGGCACTGAAAATACATCAGCAACTTGACCTTTCCACAAACTAACCACAAAGTATTAGTCTCAGTATACAAAACACATTTGGTGAATGGATGCAAGTCTTAGATGTCCGACACACAATGAATTCCATTAAAAATCAAAAGGCACTGAAAATACATAAAAGCGACTTGACATCTTTGTCATGTACATGACTTTAACACCTTCGGAAAGAATCCATCCTCAGGACTATCGTATTTTGTATTTAGATGTCTGACACTCATCACTGAAAATACATCAGCAACTTCAACTTTTCCACAAACTAACCACAAAGTATTAGTCTCAGTATACAAAACACATTTGGTGAATGGATGCAAGTCTTAGATGTCCGACACACGAATTCCACTGAAAATACATAAAAGCGACTTGAACTTTTTGTCTGTGGTATTCCATCTATATGATGTCGGTCTGTACAATAATCAATTCTTGACCAGACAATAAAGTGATCTTCAACTTTTCCACAATCTAACCACAAAGTATCAGTCTCAGTATACAAAACAAATTTGGTGCATGGATGCAGTCTTAGATGCCCGGCACACGCATTCAATTAAAAATCAAAAGGCACTGAAAATACATCAGCAACTTGACCTTTCAACAAGCTAACCTCAAAGTATCAGTCTTAGTATTCAATCAAATTTGGTACATGGATGCAGTCTTAGATGCCCGGCACACGCATTCCATTAAAAATCAAAAGTCACTGAAAATACATAAAGCGACTTGAACTTTTTGTCATGTGCATGACTTTTACATCCTCGGGAAGAATATCAGATTGTGTATGTGGAAGAATTCTTAGATGTCACAGCAACTTGACTTTTCCACAAGCTAACCACAAAGTATCAGTCTCAGTATACAAAACACATTTGGTGAATGGATGCAAGTCTTAGATGTCTGACACACTATGTATTCCATTAAAAATCAAAAGTCACTGAAAATACATAAAAGCGACTTGACATCTTTGTCATGTGCATGACTTAAACACCTTCGGAAAGAACCCATCCTCAGGACTATCGTATTTTGTATTTTAGATGTCTGACACTCATCACTGAAAATACATCAGCAACTTCAACTTTTCCACAAACTAACCACAAAGTATTAGTCTCAGTATACAAAACACATTTGGTGAATGGATGCAAGTCTTAGATGTCCGACACACAATGAATTCCATTAAAAATCAAAAGTCACTGAAAATACATAAAAGCGACTTGAACTTTTTGTCTGTGGTATTCCATCTATATGATGTCGGTCTGTACAATAATCAATTCTTGACCAGACAATAAAGTGATTAATATCATGAGCATCGATCGCAATTGGGATCGATGACATGCATCAACCAAGTAAGCGAGCCTGTCCACCCGATCCCGTTAGTCGCCTTTTACGACAAGCATAGTCACCTTTTAACGGCAAGCATGGGTCGCTGAAGACCTATTCTACCCCGGAAATTTCACGGGTGAACTTTTTGTCATGTGCATGACTTTTACCTCTTCGGAAAGAATCCATCCTCATATCAATCCTCATATTTTGTATTTGGATGAATTTCTTAGATGTCTGACACTCATCATTGAAAATACATCAGCATCTTCAACTTTTCCACAATCTAACCACAAAGTATCAGTCTCAGTATACAAAACAAATTTGGTGCATGGATGCAGTCTTAGATGCCCGGCACACGCATTCAATTAAAAATCAAAAGGCACTGAAAATACATCAGCAACTTGACCTTTCCACAAACTAACCACAAAGTATGTCTCAGTATACAAAACACATTTGGTGAATGGATGCAAGTCTTAGATGTCCGACACACAATGAATTCCATTAAAAATCAAAAGGCACTGAAAATACATAAAAGCGACTTGACATCTTTGTCATGTACATGACTTTAACACCTTCGGAAAGAATCCATCCTCAGGACTATCGTATTTTGTATTTAGATGTCTGACACTCATCACTGAAAATACATCAGCAACTTCAACTTTTCCACAATCTAACCACAAAGTATCAGTCTCAGTATACAAAACAAATTTGGTGCATGGATGCAGTCTTAGATGCCCGGCACACGCATTCAATTAAAAATCAAAAGGCACTGAAAATACATCAGCAACTTGACCTTTCAACAAGCTAACCTCAAAGTATCAGTCTTAGTATTCAATCAAATTTGGTACATGGATGCAGTCTTAGATGCCCGGCACACGCATTCCATTAAAAATCAAAAGTCACTGAAAATACATAAAGCGACTTGAACTTTTTGTCATGTGCATGACTTTTACATCCTCGGGAAGAATATCAGATTGTGTATGTGGAAGAATTCTTAGATGTCTCAGCAACTTGACTTTTCCACAAGCTAACCACAAAGTATCAGTCTCAGTATACAAAACACATTTGGTGAATGGATGCAAGTCTTAGATGTCTGACACACTATGTATTCCATTAAAAATCAAAAGGCACTGAAAATACATAAAAGCGACTTGACATCTTTGTCATGTGCATGACTTAAACACCTTCGGAAAGAACCCATCCTCAGGACTATCGTATTTTGTATTTTAGATGTCTGACACTCATCACTGAAAATACATCAGCAACTTCAACTTTTCCACAAACTAACCACAAAGTATTAGTCTCAGTATACAAAACACATTTGGTGAATGGATGCAAGTCTTAGATGTCCGACACACAATGAATTCCATTAAAAATCAAAAGTCACTGAAAATACATAAAAGCGACTTGAACTTTTTGTCTGTGGTATTCCATCTATATGATGTCGGTCTGTACAATAATCAATTCTTGACCAGACAATAAAGTGATTAATATCATGAGCATCGATCGCAATTGGGATCGATGACATGCATCAACCAAGTAAGCGAGCCTGTCCACCCGATCCCGTTAGTCGCCTTTTACGACAAGCATAGTCACCTTTTAACGGCAAGCATGGGTCGCTGAAGACCTATTCTACCCCGGAAATTTCACGGGTGAACTTTTTGTCATGTGCATGACTTTTACCTCTTCGGAAAGAATCCATCCTCATATCAATCCTCATATTTTGTATTTGGATGAATTTCTTAGATGTCTGACACTCATCATTGAAAATACATCAGCATCTTCAACTTTTCCACAATCTAACCACAAAGTATCAGTCTTAGTATTCAATCAAATTTGGTACATGGATGCAGTCTTAGATGCCCGGCACACGCATTCCATTAAAAATCAAAAGGCACTGAAAATACATCAGCAACTTGACCTTTCCACAAACTAACCACAAAGTATGTCTCAGTATACAAAACACATTTGGTGAATGGATGCAAGTCTTAGATGTCCGACACACAATGAATTCCATTAAAAATCAAAAGGCACTGAAAATACATAAAAGCGACTTGACATCTTTGTCATGTACATGACTTTAACACCTTCGGAAAGAATCCATCCTCAGGACTATCGTATTTTGTATTTAGATGTCTGACACTCATCACTGAAAATACATCAGCAACTTCAACTTTTCCACAATCTAACCACAAAGTATCAGTCTCAGTATACAAAACAAATTTGGTACATGGATGCAGTCTTAGATGCCCGGCACACGCATTCAATTAAAAATCAAAAGGCACTGAAAATACATCAGCAACTTGACCTTTCAACAAGCTAACCTCAAAGTATCAGTCTTAGTATTCAATCAAATTTGGTACATGGATGCAGTCTTAGATGCCCGGCACACGCATTCCATTAAAAATCAAAAGTCACTGAAAATACATAAAGCGACTTGAACTTTTTGTCATGTGCATGACTTTTACATCCTCGGGAAGAATATCAGATTGTGTATGTGGAAGAATTCTTAGATGTCACAGCAACTTGACTTTTCCACAAGCTAACCACAAAGTATCAGTCTCAGTATACAAAACACATTTGGTGAATGGATGCAAGTCTTAGATGTCTGACACACTATGTATTCCATTAAAAATCAAAAGTCACTGAAAATACATAAAAGCGACTTGACATCTTTGTCATGTGCATGACTTAAACACCTTCGGAAAGAACCCATCCTCAGGACTATCGTATTTTGTATTTTAGATGTCTGACACTCATCACTGAAAATACATCAGCAACTTCAACTTTTCCACAAACTAACCACAAAGTATTAGTCTCAGTATACAAAACACATTTGGTGAATGGATGCAAGTCTTAGATGTCCGACACACGAATTCCACTGAAAATACATAAAAGCGACTTGAACTTTTTGTCTGTGGTATTCCATCTATATGATGTCGGTCTGTACAATAATCAATTCTTGACCAGACAATAAAGTGATTAATATCATGAGCATCGATCGCAATTGGGATCGATGACATGCATCAACCAAGTAAGCGAGCCTGTCCACCCGATCCCGTTAGTCGCCTTTTACGACAAGCATAGTCACCTTTTAACTGCAAGCATGGGTCGCTGAAGACCTATTCTACCCCGGAAATTTCACGGGTGAACTTTTTGTCATGTGCATGACTTTTACCTCTTCGGAAAGAATCCATCCTCATATCAATCCTCATATTTTGTATTTGGATGAATTTCTTAGATGTCTGACACTCATCATTGAAAATACATCAGCATCTTCAACTTTTCCACAATCTAACCACAAAGTATCAGTCTTAGTATTCAATCAAATTTGGTACATGGATGCAGTCTTAGATGCCCGGCACACGCATTCCATTAAAAATCAAAAGGCACTGAAAATACATCAGCAACTTGACCTTTCCACAAACTAACCACAAAGTATGTCTCAGTATACAAAACACATTTGGTGAATGGATGCAAGTCTTAGATGTCCGACACACAATGAATTCCATTAAAAATCAAAAGGCACTGAAAATACATAAAAGCGACTTGACATCTTTGTCATGTACATGACTTTAACACCTTCGGAAAGAATCCATCCTCAGGACTATCGTATTTTGTATTTAGATGTCTGACACTCATCACTGAAAATACATCAGCAACTTCAACTTTTCCACAATCTAACCACAAAGTATCAGTCTCAGTATACAAAACAAATTTGGTGCATGGATGCAGTCTTAGATGCCCGGCACACGCATTCAATTAAAAATCAAAAGGCACTGAAAATACATCAGCAACTTGACCTTTCAACAAGCTAACCTCAAAGTATCAGTCTTAGTATTCAATCAAATTTGGTACATGGATGCAGTCTTAGATGCCCGGCACACGCATTCCATTAAAAATCAAAAGGCACTGAAAATACATAAAGCGACTTGAACTTTTTGTCATGTGCATGACTTTTACATCCTCGGGAAGAATATCAGATTGTGTATGTGGAAGAATTCTTAGATGTCTCAGCAACTTGACTTTTCCACAAGCTAACCACAAAGTATCAGTCTCAGTATACAAAACACATTTGGTGAATGGATGCAAGTCTTAGATGTCTGACACACTATGTATTCCATTAAAAATCAAAAGGCACTGAAAATACATAAAAGCGACTTGACATCTTTGTCATGTGCATGACTTAAACACCTTCGGAAAGAACCCATCCTCAGGACTATCGTATTTTGTATTTTAGATGTCTGACACTCATCACTGAAAATACATCAGCAACTTCAACTTTTCCACAAACTAACCACAAAGTATTAGTCTCAGTATACAAAACACATTTGGTGAATGGATGCAAGTCTTAGATGTCCGACACACAATGAATTCCATTAAAAATCAAAAGTCACTGAAAATACATAAAAGCGACTTGAACTTTTTGTCTGTGGTATTCCATCTATATGATGTCGGTCTGTACAATAATCAATTCTTGACCAGACAATAAAGTGATTAATATCATGAGCATCGATCGCAATTGGGATCGATGACATGCATCAACCAAGTAAGCGAGCCTGTCCACCCGATCCCGTTAGTCGCCTTTTACGACAAGCATAGTCACCTTTTAACGGCAAGCATGGGTCGCTGAAGACCTATTCTACCCCGGAAATTTCACGGGTGAACTTTTTGTCATGTGCATGACTTTTACCTCTTCGGAAAGAATCCATCCTCATATCAATCCTCATATTTTGTATTTGGATGAATTTCTTAGATGTCTGACACTCATCATTGAAAATACATTAGCATCTTCAACTTTTCCACAATCTAACCACAAAGTATCAGTCTTAGTATTCAATCAAATTTGGTACATGGATGCAGTCTTAGATGCCCGGCACACGCATTCCATTAAAAATCAAAAGGCACTGAAAATACATCAGCAACTTGACCTTTCCACAAACTAACCACAAAGTATGTCTCAGTATACAAAACACATTTGGTGAATGGATGCAAGTCTTAGATGTCCGACACACAATGAATTCCATTAAAAATCAAAAGGCACTGAAAATACATAAAAGCGACTTGACATCTTTGTCATGTACATGACTTTAACACCTTCGGAAAGAATCCATCCTCAGGACTATCGTATTTTGTATTTAGATGTCTGACACTCATCACTGAAAATACATCAGCAACTTCAACTTTTCCACAATCTAACCACAAAGTATCAGTCTCAGTATACAAAACAAATTTGGTGCATGGATGCAGTCTTAGATGCCCGGCACACGCATTCAATTAAAAATCAAAAGGCACTGAAAATACATCAGCAACTTGACCTTTCAACAAGCTAACCTCAAAGTATCAGTCTTAGTATTCAATCAAATTTGGTACATGGATGCAGTCTTAGATGCCCGGCACACGCATTCCATTAAAAATCAAAAGGCACTGAAAATACATAAAGCGACTTGAACTTTTTGTCATGTGCATGACTTTTACATCCTCGGGAAGAATATCAGATTGTGTATGTGGAAGAATTCTTAGATGTCTCAGCAACTTGACTTTTCCACAAGCTAACCACAAAGTATCAGTCTCAGTATACAAAACACATTTGGTGAATGGATGCAAGTCTTAGATGTCTGACACACTATGTATTCCATTAAAAATCAAAAGGCACTGAAAATACATAAAAGCGACTTGACATCTTTGTCATGTGCATGACTTAAACACCTTCGGAAAGAACCCATCCCCAGGACTATCGTATTTTGTATTTAGATGTCTGACACTCATCACTGAAAATACATCAGCAACTTCAACTTTTCCACAAACTAACCACAAAGTATTAGTCTCAGTATACAAAACACATTTGGTGAATGGATGCAAGACTTAGATGTCCGACACACAATGAATTCCATTAAAAATCAAAAGTCACTGAAAATACATAAAAGCGACTTGAACTTTTTGTCTGTGGTATTCCATCTATATGATGTCGGTCTGTACAATAATCAATTCTTGACCAGACAATAAAGTGATTAATATCATGAGCATCGATCGCAATTGGGATCGATGACATGCATCAACCAAGTAAGCGAGCCTGTCCACCCGATCCCGTTAGTCGCCTTTTACGACAAGCATAGTCACCTTTCAACGGCAAGCATGGGTCGCTGAAGACCTATTCTACCCCGGAAATTTCACGGGTGAACTTTTTGTCATGTGCATGACTTTTACCTCTTCGGAAAGAATCCATCCTCATATCAATCCTCATATTTTGTATTTGGATGAATTTCTTAGATGTCTGACACTCATCATTGAAAATACATCAGCATCTTCAACTTTTCCACAATCTAACCACAAAGTATCAGTCTTAGTATTCAATCAAATTTGGTACATGGATGCAGTCTTAGATGCCCGGCACACGCATTCCATTAAAAATCAAAAGGCACTGAAAATACATCAGCAACTTGACCTTTCCACAAACTAACCACAAAGTATGTCTCAGTATACAAAACACATTTGGTGAATGGATGCAAGTCTTAGATGTCCGACACACAATGAATTCCATTAAAAATCAAAAGGCACTGAAAATACATAAAAGCGACTTGACATCTTTGTCATGTACATGACTTTAACACCTTCGGAAAGAATCCATCCTCAGGACTATCGTATTTTGTATTTAGATGTCTGACACTCATCACTGAAAATACATCAGCAACTTCAACTTTTCCACAATCTAACCACAAAGTATCAGTCTCAGTATACAAAACAAATTTGGTGCATGGATGCAGTCTTAGATGCCCGGCACACGCATTCAATTAAAAATCAAAAGGCACTGAAAATACATAAAAGCGACTTGACATCTTTGTCATGTACATGACTTTAACACCTTCGGAAAGAATCCATCCTCAGGACTATCGTATTTTGTATTTAGATGTCTGACACTCATCACTGAAAATACATCAGCAACTTCAACTTTTCCACAATCTAACCACAAAGTATCAGTCTCAGTATACAAAACAAATTTGGTGCATGGATGCAGTCTTAGATATGCCCGGCACACGCATTCAATTAAAAATCAAAAGGCACTGAAAATACATCAGCAACTTGACCTTTCAACAAGCTAACCTCAAAGTATCAGTCTTAGTATTCAATCAAATTTGGTACATGGATGCAGTCTTAGATGCCCGGCACACGCATTCCATTAAAAATCAAAAGGCACTGAAAATACATAAAGCGACTTGAACTTTTTGTCATGTGCATGACTTTTACATCCTCGGGAAGAATATCAGATTGTGTATGTGGAAGAATTCTTAGATGTCTCAGCAACTTGACTTTTCCACAAGCTAACCACAAAGTATCAGTCTCAGTATACAAAACACATTTGGTGAATGGATGCAAGTCTTAGATGTCTGACACACTATGTATTCCATTAAAAATCAAAAGGCACTGAAAATACATAAAAGCGACTTGACATCTTTGTCATGTGCATGACTTAAACACCTTCGGAAAGAACCCATCCTCAGGACTATCGTATTTTGTATTTTAGATGTCTGACACTCATCACTGAAAATACATCAGCAACTTCAACTTTTCCACAAACTAACCACAAAGTATTAGTCTCAGTATACAAAACACATTTGGTGAATGGATGCAAGTCTTAGATGTCCGACACACAATGAATTCCATTAAAAATCAAAAGTCACTGAAAATACATAAAAGCGACTTGAACTTTTTGTCTGTGGTATTCCATCTATATGATGTCGGTCTGTACAATAATCAATTCTTGACCAGACAATAAAGTGATTAATATCATGAGCATCGATCGCAATTGGGATCGATGACATGCATCAACCAAGTAAGCGAGCCTGTCCACCCGATCCCGTTAGTCGCCTTTTACGACAAGCATAGTCACCTTTTAACGGCAAGCATGGGTCGCTGAAGACCTATTCTACCCCGGAAATTTCACGGGTGAACTTTTTGTCATGTGCATGACTTTTACCTCTTCGGAAAGAATCCATCCTCATATCAATCCTCATATTTTGTATTTGGATGAATTTCTTAGATGTCTGACACTCATCATTGAAAATACATTAGCATCTTCAACTTTTCCACAATCTAACCACAAAGTATCAGTCTTAGTATTCAATCAAATTTGGTACATGGATGCAGTCTTAGATGCCCGGCACACGCATTCCATTAAAAATCAAAAGGCACTGAAAATACATCAGCAACTTGACCTTTCCACAAACTAACCACAAAGTATGTCTCAGTATACAAAACACATTTGGTGAATGGATGCAAGTCTTAGATGTCCGACACACAATGAATTCCATTAAAAATCAAAAGGCACTGAAAATACATAAAAGCGACTTGACATCTTTGTCATGTACATGACTTTAACACCTTCGGAAAGAATCCATCCTCAGGACTATCGTATTTTGTATTTAGATGTCTGACACTCATCACTGAAAATACATCAGCAACTTCAACTTTTCCACAATCTAACCACAAAGTATCAGTCTCAGTATACAAAACAAATTTGGTGCATGGATGCAGTCTTAGATGCCCGGCACACGCATTCAATTAAAAATCAAAAGGCACTGAAAATACATCAGCAACTTGACCTTTCAACAAGCTAACCTCAAAGTATCAGTCTTAGTATTCAATCAAATTTGGTACATGGATGCAGTCTTAGATGCCCGGCACACGCATTCCATTAAAAATCAAAAGGCACTGAAAATACATAAAGCGACTTGAACTTTTTGTCATGTGCATGACTTTTACATCCTCGGGAAGAATATCAGATTGTGTATGTGGAAGAATTCTTAGATGTCTCAGCAACTTGACTTTTCCACAAGCTAACCACAAAGTATCAGTCTCAGTATACAAAACACATTTGGTGAATGGATGCAAGTCTTAGATGTCTGACACACTATGTATTCCATTAAAAATCAAAAGGCACTGAAAATACATAAAAGCGACTTGACATCTTTGTCATGTGCATGACTTAAACACCTTCGGAAAGAACCCATCCTCAGGACTATCGTATTTTGTATTTTAGATGTCTGACACTCATCACTGAAAATACATCAGCAACTTCAACTTTTCCACAAACTAACCACAAAGTATTAGTCTCAGTATACAAAACACATTTGGTGAATGGATGCAAGTCTTAGATGTCCGACACACAATGAATTCCATTAAAAATCAAAAGTCACTGAAAATACATAAAAGCGACTTGAACTTTTTGTCTGTGGTATTCCATCTATATGATGTCGGTCTGTACAATAATCAATTCTTGACCAGACAATAAAGTGATTAATATCATGAGCATCGATCGCAATTGGGATCGATGACATGCATCAACCAAGTAAGCGAGCCTGTCCACCCGATCCCGTTAGTCGCCTTTTACGACAAGCATAGTCACCTTTTAACGGCAAGCATGGGTCGCTGAAGACCTATTCTACCCCGGAAATTTCACGGGTGAACTTTTTGTCATGTGCATGACTTTTACCTCTTCGGAAAGAATCCATCCTCATATCAATCCTCATATTTTGTATTTGGATGAATTTCTTAGATGTCTGACACTCATCATTGAAAATACATTAGCATCTTCAACTTTTCCACAATCTAACCACAAAGTATCAGTCTTAGTATTCAATCAAATTTGGTACATGGATGCAGTCTTAGATGCCCGGCACACGCATTCCATTAAAAATCAAAAGGCACTGAAAATACATCAGCAACTTGACCTTTCCACAAACTAACCACAAAGTATGTCTCAGTATACAAAACACATTTGGTGAATGGATGCAAGTCTTAGATGTCCGACACACAATGAATTCCATTAAAAATCAAAAGGCACTGAAAATACATAAAAGCGACTTGACATCTTTGTCATGTACATGACTTTAACACCTTCGGAAAGAATCCATCCTCAGGACTATCGTATTTTGTATTTAGATGTCTGACACTCATCACTGAAAATACATCAGCAACTTCAACTTTTCCACAATCTAACCACAAAGTATCAGTCTCAGTATACAAAACAAATTTGGTGCATGGATGCAGTCTTAGATGCCCGGCACACGCATTCAATTAAAAATCAAAAGGCACTGAAAATACATCAGCAACTTGACCTTTCAACAAGCTAACCTCAAAGTATCAGTCTTAGTATTCAATCAAATTTGGTACATGGATGCAGTCTTAGATGCCCGGCACACGCATTCCATTAAAAATCAAAAGTCACTGAAAATACATAAAGCGACTTGAACTTTTTGTCATGTGCATGACTTTTACATCCTCGGGAAGAATATCAGATTGTGTATGTGGAAGAATTCTTAGATGTCTCAGCAACTTGACTTTTCCACAAGCTAACCACAAAGTATCAGTCTCAGTATACAAAACACATTTGGTGAATGGATGCAAGTCTTAGATGTCTGACACACTATGTATTCCATTAAAAATCAAAAGGCACTGAAAATACATAAAAGCGACTTGACATCTTTGTCATGTGCATGACTTAAACACCTTCGGAAAGAACCCATCCTCAGGACTATCGTATTTTGTATTTTAGATGTCTGACACTCATCACTGAAAATACATCAGCAACTTCAACTTTTCCACAAACTAACCACAAAGTATTAGTCTCAGTATACAAAACACATTTGGTGAATGGATGCAAGTCTTAGATGTCCGACACACAATGAATTCCATTAAAAATCAAAAGTCACTGAAAATACATAAAAGCGACTTGAACTTTTTGTCTGTGGTATTCCATCTATATGATGTCGGTCTGTACAATAATCAATTCTTGACCAGACAATAAAGTGATTAATATCATGAGCATCGATCGCAATTGGGATCGATGACATGCATCAACCAAGTAAGCGAGCCTGTCCACCCGATCCCGTTAGTCGCCTTTTACGACAAGCATAGTCACCTTTTAACGGCAAGCATGGGTCGCTGAAGACCTATTCTACCCCGGAAATTTCACGGGTGAACTTTTTGTCATGTGCATGACTTTTACCTCTTCGGAAAGAATCCATCCTCATATCAATCCTCATATTTTGTATTTGGATGAATTTCTTAGATGTCTGACACTCATCATTGAAAATACATCAGCATCTTCAACTTTTCCACAATCTAAGCACAAAGTATCAGTCTCAGTATACAAAACAAATTTGGTGCATGGATGCAGTCTTAGATGCCCGGCACACGCATTCAATTAAAAATCAAAAGGCACTGAAAATACATCAGCAACTTGACCTTTCCACAAACTAACCACAAAGTATGTCTCAGTATACAAAACACATTTGGTGAATGGATGCAAGTCTTAGATGTCCGACACACAATGAATTCCATTAAAAATCAAAAGGCACTGAAAATACATAAAAGCGACTTGACATCTTTGTCATGTACATGACTTTAACACCTTCGGAAAGAATCCATCCTCAGGACTATCGTATTTTGTATTTAGATGTCTGACACTCATCACTGAAAATACATCAGCAACTTCAACTTTTCCACAAACTAACCACAAAGTATTAGTCTCAGTATACAAAACACATTTGGTGAATGGATGCAAGTCTTAGATGTCCGACACACAATGAATTCCATTAAAAATCAAAAGTCACTGAAAATACATAAAAGCGACTTGACATCTTTGTCATGTACATGACTTTAACACCTTCGGAAAGAATCCATCCTCAGGACTATCGTATTTTGTATTTAGATGTCTGACACTCATCACTGAAAATACATCAGCAACTTCAACTTTTCCACAATCTAACCACAAAGTATCAGTCTCAGTATACAAAACAAATTTGGTGCATGGATGCAGTCTTAGATGCCCGGCACACGCATTCAATTAAAAATCAAAAGGCACTGAAAATACATCAGCAACTTGACCTTTCAACAAGCTAACCTCAAAGTATCAGTCTTAGTATTCAATCAAATTTGGTACATGGATGCAGTCTTAGATGCCCGGCACACGCATTCCATTAAAAATCAAAAGTCACTGAAAATACATAAAGCGACTTGAACTTTTTGTCATGTGCATGACTTTTACATCCTCGGGAAGAATATCAGATTGTGTATGTGGAAGAATTCTTAGATGTCTCAGCAACTTGACTTTTCCACAAGCTAACCACAAAGTATCACAAACACATTTGGTGAATGGATGCAAGTCTTAGATGTCCGACACACAATGAATTCCATTAAAAATCAAAAGTCACTGAAAATACATAAAAGCGACTTGAACTTTTTGTCTGTGGTATTCCATCTATATGATGTCGATCTGTACAATAATCAATTCTTGACCAGACAATAAAGTGATTAATATCATGAGCATCGATCGCAATTGGGATCGATGACATGCATCAACCAAGTAAGCGAGCCTGTCCACCCGATCCCGTTAGTCGCCTTTTACGACAAGCATAGTCACCTTTTAACGGCAAGCATGGGTCGCTGAAGACCTATTCTACCCCGGAAATTTCACGGGTGAACTTTTTGTCATGTGCATGACTTTTACCTCTTCGGAAAGAATCCATCCTCATATCAATCCTCATATTTTGTATTTGGATGAATTTCTTAGATGTCTGACACTCATCATTGAAAATACATCAGCATCTTCAACTTTTCCACAATCTAACCACAAAGTATCAGTCTTAGTATTCAATCAAATTTGGTACATGGATGCAGTCTTAGATGCCCGGCACACGCATTCCATTAAAAATCAAAAGGCACTGAAAATACATCAGCAACTTGACCTTTCCACAAACTAACCACAAAGTATGTCTCAGTATACAAAACACATTTGGTGAATGGATGCAAGTCTTAGATGTCCGACACACAATGAATTCCATTAAAAATCAAAAGGCACTGAAAATACATAAAAGCGACTTGACATCTTTGTCATGTACATGACTTTAACACCTTCGGAAAGAATCCATCCTCAGGACTATCGTATTTTGTATTTAGATGTCTGACACTCATCACTGAAAATACATCAGCAACTTCAACTTTTCCACAATCTAACCACAAAGTATCAGTCTCAGTATACAAAACAAATTTGGTGCATGGATGCAGTCTTAGATGCCCGGCACACGCATTCAATTAAAAATCAAAAGGCACTGAAAATACATCAGCAACTTGACCTTTTAACAAGCTAACCTCAAAGTATCAGTCTTAGTATTCAATCAAATTTGGTACATGGATGCAGTCTTAGATGCCCGGCACACGCATTCCATTAAAAATCAAAAGTCACTGAAAATACATAAAGCGACTTGAACTTTTTGTCATGTGCATGACTTTTACATCCTCGGGAAGAATATCAGATTGTGTATGTGGAAGAATTCTTAGATGTCTCAGCAACTTGACTTTTCCACAAGCTAACCACAAAGTATCAGTCTCAGTATTACAAAACACATTTGGTGAATGGATGCAAGTCTTAGATGTCTGACACACTATGTATTCCATTAAAAATCAAAAGGCACTGAAAATACATAAAAGCGACTTGACATCTTTGTCATGTACATGACTTTAACACCTTCGGAAAGAATCCATCCTCAGGACTATCGTATTTTGTATTTAGATGTCTGACACTCATCACTGAAAATACATCAGCAACTTCAACTTTTCCACAAACTAACCACAAAGTATTAGTCTCAGTATACAAAACACATTTGGTGAATGGATGCAAGTCTTAGATGTCCGACACACAATGAATTCCATTAAAAATCAAAAGTCACTGAAAATACATCAAAGCGACTTGAACTTTTTGTCTGTGGTATTCCATCTATATGATGTCGGTCTGTACAATAATCAATTCTTGACCAGACAATAAAGTGATTGAAAATACATCAGCATCTTCAACTTTTCCACAATCTAACCACAAAGTATCAGTCTCAGTATACAAAACAAATTTGGTGCATGGATGCAGTCTTAGATGCCCGGCACACGCATTCAATTAAAAATCAAAAGGCACTGAAAATACATCAGCAAACTTGACCTTTCCACAAGCTAATCTCAAAGTATCAGTCTTAGTATTCAATCAAATTTGGTACATGGATGCAGTCTTAGATGCCCGGCACACGCATTCCATTAAAAATCAAAAGGCACTGAAAATACATCAGCAACTTGACCTTTCCACAAACTAACCACAAAGTATGTCTCAGTATACAAAACACATTTGGTGAATGGATGCAAGTCTTAGATGTCCGACACACAATGAATTCCATTAAAAATCAAAAGGCACTGAAAATACATAAAAGCGACTTGACATCTTTGTCATGTACATGACTTTAACACCTTCGGAAAGAATCCATCCTCAGGACTATCGTATTTTGTATTTAGATGTCTGACACTCATCACTGAAAATACATCAGCAACTTCAACTTTTCCACAAACTAACCACAAAGTATTAGTCTCAGTATACAAAACACATTTGGTGAATGGATGCAAGTCTTAGATGTCCGACACACAATGAATTCCATTAAAAATCAAAAGACACTGAAAATACATAAAAGCGACTTGAACTTTTTGTCTGTGGTATTCCATCTATATGATGTCGGTCTGTACAATAATCAATTCTTGACCAGACAATAAAGTGATTGAAAATACATCAGCATCTTCAACTTTTCCACAATCTAACCACAAAGTATCAGTCTCAGTATAGAAAACAAATTTGGTGCATGGATGCAGTCTTAGATGCCCGGCACACGCATTCAATTAAAAATCAAAAGGCACTGAAATTACATCAGCAAACTTGACCTTTCCACAAGCTAATCTCAAAGTATCAGTCTTAGTATTCAATCAAATTTGGTACATGGATGCAGTCTTAGATGCCCGGCACACGCATTCAATTAAAAATCAAAAGGCACTGAAAATACATCAGCAAACTTGACCTTTCCACAAGCTAATCTCAAAGTATCAGTCTTAGTATTCAATCAAATTTGGTACATGGATGCAGTCTTAGATGCCCGGCACACGCATTCCATTAAAAATCAAAAGGCACTGAAAATACATCAGCAACTTGAACTTTCCACAAACTAACCACAAAGTATGTCTCAGTATACAAAACACATTTGGTGAATGGATGCAAGTCTTAGATGTCCGACACACAATGAATTCCATTAAAAATCAAAAGTCACTGAAAATACATAAAAGCGACTTGAACTTTTTGTCTGTGGTATTCCATCTATATGATGTCGGTCTGTACAATAATCAATTCTTGACCAGACAATAAAGTGATTAATATCATGAGCATCGATCGCAATTGGGATCGATGACATGCATCAACCAAGTAAGCGAGCCTGTCCACCCGATCCCGTTAGTCGCCTTTTACGACAAGCATAGTCACCTTTTAACGGCAAGCATGGGTCGCTGAAGACCTATTCTACCCCGGAAATTTCACGGGTGAACTTTTTGTCATGTGCATGACTTTTATCTCTTCGGAAAGAATCCATCCTCATATCAATCCTCATATTTTGTATTTGGATGAATTTCTTAGATGTCTGACACTCATCATTGAAAATACATCAGCATCTTCAACTTTTCCACAATCTAACCACAAAGTATCAGTCTCAGTATACAAAACAAATTTGGTGCATGGATGCAGTCTTAGATGCCCGGCACACGCATTCAATTAAAAATCAAAAGGCACTGAAAATACATCAGCAACTTGACCTTTCCACAAACTAACCACAAAGTATGTCTCAGTATACAAAACACATTTGGTGAATGGATTCAAGTCTTAGATGTCCGACACACAATGAATTCCATTAAAAATCAAAAGGCACTGAAAATACATAAAAGCGACTTGACATCTTTGTCATGTACATGACTTTAACACCTTCGGAAAGAATCCATCCTCAGGACTATCGTATTTTGTATTTAGATGTCTGACACTCATCATTGAAAATACATCAGCAACTTCAACTTTTCCACAAACTAACCACAAAGTATCAGTCTCAGTATACAAAACAAATTTGGTGCATGGATGCAGTCTTAGATGCCCAGCACACGCATTCAATTAAAAATAAAAAGGCACTGAAAATACATCAGCAACTTGACCTTTCAACAAGCTAACCTCAAAGTATCAGTCTTAGTATTCAATCAAATTTGGTACATGGATGCAGTCTTAGATGCCCGGCACACGCATTCCATTAAAAATCAAAAGTCACTGAAAATACATAAAGCGACTTGAACTTTTTGTCATGTGCATGACTTTTACATCCTCTTGAAGAATATCAGATTGTGTATGTGGAAGAATTCTTAGATGTCTCAGCAACTTGACTTTTCCACAAGCTAACCACAAAGTATCAGTCTCAGTATTACAAAACACATTTGGTGAATGGATGCAAGTCTTAGATGTCTGACACACTATGTATTCCATTAAAAATCAAAAGGCACTGAAAATACATAAAAGCGACTTGACATCTTTGTCATGTACATGACTTTAACACCTTCGGAAAGAATCCATCCTCAGGACTATCGTATTTTGTATTTAGATGTCTGACACTCATCACTGAAAATACATCAGCAACTTCAACTTTTCCACAAACTAACCACAAAGTATTAGTCTCAGTATACAAAACACATTTGGTGAATGGATGCAAGTCTTAGATGTCCGACACACAATGAATTCCATTAAAAATCAAAAGGCA
The DNA here is from genome assembly GCF_023055435.1 of Haliotis rufescens. NCBI lineage: Eukaryota > Metazoa > Mollusca > Gastropoda > Lepetellida > Haliotidae > Haliotis > Haliotis rufescens. The sequence goes on from NW_025964383.1 coordinate 4,137,697, forward strand.
CTGAAAATACATAAAAGCGACTTGAACTTTTTGTCTGTGGTATTCCATCTATATGATGTCGGTCTGTACAATAATCAATTCTTGACCAGACAATAAAGTGATTAATATCATGAGCATCGATCGCAATTGGGATCGATGACATGCATCAACCAAGTAAGCGAGCCTGTCCACCCGATCCCGTTAGTCGCCTTTTACGACAAGCATAGTCACCTTTTAACGGCAAGCATGGGTCGCTGAAGACCTATTCTACCCCGGAAATTTCACGGGTGAACTTTTTGTCATGTGCATGACTTTTATCTCTTCGGAAAGAATCCATCCTCATATCAATCCTCATATTTTGTATTTGGATGAATTTCTTAGATGTCTGACACTCATCATTGAAAATACATCAGCATCTTCAACTTTTCCACAATCTAACCACAAAGTATCAGTCTCAGTATACAAAACAAATTTGGTGCATGGATGCAGTCTTAGATGCCCGGCACACGCATTCAATTAAAAATCAAAAGGCACTGAAAATACATCAGCAACTTGACCTTTCCACAAACTAACCACAAAGTATGTCTCAGTATACAAAACACATTTGGTGAATGGATTCAAGTCTTAGATGTCCGACACACAATGAATTCCATTAAAAATCAAAAGGCACTGAAAATACATAAAAGCGACTTGACATCTTTGTCATGTACATGACTTTAACACCTTCGGAAAGAATCCATCCTCAGGACTATCGTATTTTGTATTTAGATGTCTGACACTCATCACTGAAAATACATCAGCAACTTCAACTTTTCCACAAACTAACCACAAAGTATCAGTCTCAGTATACAAAACAAATTTGGTGCATGGATGCAGTCTTAGATGCCCAGCACACGCATTCAATTAAAAATCAAAAGGCACTGAAAATACATCAGCAACTTGACCTTTCAACAAGCTAACCTCAAAGTATCAGTCTTAGTATTCAATCAAATTTGGTACATGGATGCAGTCTTAGATGCCTGGCACACGCATTCCATTAAAAATCAAAAGTCACTGAAAATACATAAAGCGACTTGAACTTTTTGTCATGTGCATGACTTTTACATCCTCGGGAAGAATATCAGATTGTGTATGTGGAAGAATTCTTAGATGTCTCAGCAACTTGACTTTTCCACAAGCTAACCACAAAGTATCAGTCTCAGTATTACAAAACACATTTGGTGAATGGATGCAAGTCTTAGATGTCTGACACACTATGTATTCCATTAAAAATCAAAAGGCACTGAAAATACATAAAAGCGACTTGACATCTTTGTCATGTACATGACTTTAACACCTTCGGAAAGAATCCATCCTCAGGACTATCGTATTTTGTATTTAGATGTCTGACACTCATCACTGAAAATACATCAGCAACTTCAACTTTTCCACAAACTAACCACAAAGTATTAGTCTCAGTATACAAAACACATTTGGTGAATGGATGCAAGTCTTAGATGTCCGACACACAATGAATTCCATTAAAAATCAAAAGTCACTGAAAATACATAAAAGCGACTTGAACTTTTTGTCTGTGGTATTCCATCTATATGATGTCGGTCTGTACAATAATCAATTCTTGACCAGACAATAAAGTGATTGAAAATACGTCAGCATCTTCAACTTTTCCACAAACTAACCACAAAGTATCAGTCTCAGTATACAAAACAAATTTGGTGCATGGATGCAGTCTTAGATGCCCGGCACACGCATTCAATTAAAAATCAAAAGGCACTGAAAATACATCAGCAAACTTGACCTTTCCACAAGCTAATCTCAAAGTATCAGTCTTAGTATTCAATCAAATTTGGTACATGGATGCAGTCTTAGATGCCCGGCACACGCATTCCATTAAAAATCAAAAGGCACTGAAAATACATCAGCAACTTGACCTTTCCACAAACTAACCACAAAGTATGTCTCAGTATACAAAACACATTTGGTGAATGGATGCAAGTCTTAGATGTCCGACACACAATGAATTCCATTAAAAATCAAAAGTCACTGAAAATACATAAAAGCGACTTGAACTTTTTGTCTGTGGTATTCCATCTATATGATGTCGGTCTGTACAATAATCAATTCTTGACCAGACAATAAAGTGATTAATATCATGAGCATCGATCGCAATTGGGATCGATGACATGCATCAACCAAGTAAGCGAGCCTGTCCACCCGATCCCGTTAGTCGCCTTTTACGACAAGCATAGTCACCTTTTAACGGCAAGCATGGGTCGCTGAAGACCTATTCTACCCCGGAAATTTCACGGGTGAACTTTTTGTCATGTGCATGACTTTTATCTCTTCGGAAAGAATCCATCCTCATATCAATCCTCATATTTTGTATTTGGATGAATTTCTTAGATGTCTGACACTCATCATTGAAAATACATCAGCATCTTCAACTTTTCCACAATCTAACCACAAAGTATCAGTCTCAGTATACAAAACAAATTTGGTGCATGGATGCAGTCTTAGATGCCCGGCACACGCATTCCATTAAAAATCAAAAGGCACTGAAAATACATCAGCAACTTGACCTTTCCACAAACTAACCACAAAGTATGTCTCAGTATACAAAACACATTTGGTGAATGGATGCAAGTCTTAGATGTCCGACACACAATGAATTCCATTAAAAATCAAAAGGCACTGAAAATACATAAAAGCGACTTGACATCTTTGTCATGTACATGACTTTAACACCTTCGGAAAGAATCCATCCTCAGGACTATCGTATTTTGTATTTAGATGTCTGACACTCATCACTGAAAATACATCAGCAACTTCAACTTTTCCACAATCTAACCACAAAGTATCAGTCTCAGTATACAAAACAAATTTGGTGCATGGATGCAGTCTTAGATGCCCGGCACACGCATTCAATTAAAAATCAAAAGGCACTGAAAATACATCAGCAAACTTGACCTTTCCACAAGCTAATCTCAAAGTATCAGTCTTAGTATTCAATCAAATTTGGTACATGGATGCAGTCTTAGATGCCCGGCACACGCATTCAATTAAAAATCAAAAGGCACTGAAAATACATCAGCAAACTTGACCTTTCCACAAGCTAATCTCAAAGTATCAGTCTTAGTATTCAATCAAATTTGGTACATGGATGCAGTCTTAGATGCCCGGCACACGCATTCCATTAAAAATCAAAAGGCACTGAAAATACATCAGCAACTTGAACTTTCCACAAACTAACCACAAAGTATGTCTCAGTATACAAAACACATTTGGTGAATGGATGCAAGTCTTAGATGTCCGACACACAATGAATTCCATTAAAAATCAAAAGTCACTGAAAATACATAAAAGCGACTTGAACTTTTTGTCTGTGGTATTCCATCTATATGATGTCGGTCTGTACAATAATCAATTCTTGACCAGACAATAAAGTGATTAATATCATGAGCATCGATCGCAATTGGGATCGATGACATGCATCAACCAAGTAAGCGAGCCTGTCCACCCGATCCCGTTAGTCGCCTTTTACGACAAGCATAGTCACCTTTTAACGGCAAGCATGGGTCGCTGAAGACCTATTCTACCCCGGAAATTTCACGGGTGAACTTTTTGTCATGTGCATGACTTTTATCTCTTCGGAAAGAATCCATCCTCATATCAATCCTCATATTTTGTATTTGGATGAATTTCTTAGATGTCTGACACTCATCATTGAAAATACATCAGCATCTTCAACTTTTCCACAATCTAACCACAAAGTATCAGTCTCAGTATACAAAACAAATTTGGTGCATGGATGCAGTCTTAGATGCCCGGCACACGCATTCAATTAAAAATCAAAAGGCACTGAAAATACATCAGCAACTTGACCTTTCCACAAACTAACCACAAAGTATGTCTCAGTATACAAAACACATTTGGTGAATGGATTCAAGTCTTAGATGTCCGACACACAATGAATTCCATTAAAAATCAAAAGGCACTGAAAATACATAAAAGCGACTTGACATCTTTGTCATGTACATGACTTTAACACCTTCGGAAAGAATCCATCCTCAGGACTATCGTATTTTGTATTTAGATGTCTGACACTCATCATTGAAAATACATCAGCAACTTCAACTTTTCCACAAACTAACCACAAAGTATCAGTCTCAGTATACAAAACAAATTTGGTGCATGGATGCAGTCTTAGATGCCCAGCACACGCATTCAATTAAAAATAAAAAGGCACTGAAAATACATCAGCAACTTGACCTTTCAACAAGCTAACCTCAAAGTATCAGTCTTAGTATTCAATCAAATTTGGTACATGGATGCAGTCTTAGATGCCCGGCACACGCATTCCATTAAAAATCAAAAGTCACTGAAAATACATAAAGCGACTTGAACTTTTTGTCATGTGCATGACTTTTACATCCTCTTGAAGAATATCAGATTGTGTATGTGGAAGAATTCTTAGATGTCTCAGCAACTTGACTTTTCCACAAGCTAACCACAAAGTATCAGTCTCAGTATTACAAAACACATTTGGTGAATGGATGCAAGTCTTAGATGTCTGACACACTATGTATTCCATTAAAAATCAAAAGGCACTGAAAATACATAAAAGCGACTTGACATCTTTGTCATGTACATGACTTTAACACCTTCGGAAAGAATCCATCCTCAGGACTATCGTATTTTGTATTTAGATGTCTGACACTCATCACTGAAAATACATCAGCAACTTCAACTTTTCCACAAACTAACCACAAAGTATTAGTCTCAGTATACAAAACACATTTGGTGAATGGATGCAAGTCTTAGATGTCCGACACACAATGAATTCCATTAAAAATCAAAAGGCACTGAAAATACATAAAAGCGACTTGAACTTTTTGTCTGTGGTATTCCATCTATATGATGTCGGTCTGTACAATAATCAATTCTTGACCAGACAATAAAGTGATTAATATCATGAGCATCGATCGCAATTGGGATCGATGACATGCATCAACCAAGTAAGCGAGCCTGTCCACCCGATCCCGTTAGTCGCCTTTTACGACAAGCATAGTCACCTTTTAACGGCAAGCATGGGTCGCTGAAGACCTATTCTACCCCGGAAATTTCACGGGTGAACTTTTTGTCATGTGCATGACTTTTATCTCTTCGGAAAGAATCCATCCTCATATCAATCCTCATATTTTGTATTTGGATGAATTTCTTAGATGTCTGACACTCATCATTGAAAATACATCAGCATCTTCAACTTTTCCACAATCTAACCACAAAGTATCAGTCTCAGTATACAAAACAAATTTGGTGCATGGATGCAGTCTTAGATGCCCGGCACACGCATTCAATTAAAAATCAAAAGGCACTGAAAATACATCAGCAACTTGACCTTTCCACAAACTAACCACAAAGTATGTCTCAGTATACAAAACACATTTGGTGAATGGATTCAAGTCTTAGATGTCCGACACACAATGAATTCCATTAAAAATCAAAAGGCACTGAAAATACATAAAAGCGACTTGACATCTTTGTCATGTACATGACTTTAACACCTTCGGAAAGAATCCATCCTCAGGACTATCGTATTTTGTATTTAGATGTCTGACACTCATCACTGAAAATACATCAGCAACTTCAACTTTTCCACAAACTAACCACAAAGTATCAGTCTCAGTATACAAAACAAATTTGGTGCATGGATGCAGTCTTAGATGCCCAGCACACGCATTCAATTAAAAATCAAAAGGCACTGAAAATACATCAGCAACTTGACCTTTCAACAAGCTAACCTCAAAGTATCAGTCTTAGTATTCAATCAAATTTGGTACATGGATGCAGTCTTAGATGCCTGGCACACGCATTCCATTAAAAATCAAAAGTCACTGAAAATACATAAAGCGACTTGAACTTTTTGTCATGTGCATGACTTTTACATCCTCGGGAAGAATATCAGATTGTGTATGTGGAAGAATTCTTAGATGTCTCAGCAACTTGACTTTTCCACAAGCTAACCACAAAGTATCAGTCTCAGTATTACAAAACACATTTGGTGAATGGATGCAAGTCTTAGATGTCTGACACACTATGTATTCCATTAAAAATCAAAAGGCACTGAAAATACATAAAAGCGACTTGACATCTTTGTCATGTACATGACTTTAACACCTTCGGAAAGAATCCATCCTCAGGACTATCGTATTTTGTATTTAGATGTCTGACACTCATCACTGAAAATACATCAGCAACTTCAACTTTTCCACAAACTAACCACAAAGTATTAGTCTCAGTATACAAAACACATTTGGTGAATGGATGCAAGTCTTAGATGTCCGACACACAATGAATTCCATTAAAAATCAAAAGTCACTGAAAATACATAAAAGCGACTTGAACTTTTTGTCTGTGGTATTCCATCTATATGATGTCGGTCTGTACAATAATCAATTCTTGACCAGACAATAAAGTGATTGAAAATACGTCAGCATCTTCAACTTTTCCACAAACTAACCACAAAGTATCAGTCTCAGTATACAAAACAAATTTGGTGCATGGATGCAGTCTTAGATGCCCGGCACACGCATTCAATTAAAAATCAAAAGGCACTGAAAATACATCAGCAAACTTGACCTTTCCACAAGCTAATCTCAAAGTATCAGTCTTAGTATTCAATCAAATTTGGTACATGGATGCAGTCTTAGATGCCCGGCACACGCATTCCATTAAAAATCAAAAGGCACTGAAAATACATCAGCAACTTGACCTTTCCACAAACTAACCACAAAGTATGTCTCAGTATACAAAACACATTTGGTGAATGGATGCAAGTCTTAGATGTCCGACACACAATGAATTCCATTAAAAATCAAAAGTCACTGAAAATACATAAAAGCGACTTGAACTTTTTGTCTGTGGTATTCCATCTATATGATGTCGGTCTGTACAATAATCAATTCTTGACCAGACAATAAAGTGATTAATATCATGAGCATCGATCGCAATTGGGATCGATGACATGCATCAACCAAGTAAGCGAGCCTGTCCACCCGATCCCGTTAGTCGCCTTTTACGACAAGCATAGTCACCTTTTAACGGCAAGCATGGGTCGCTGAAGACCTATTCTACCCCGGAAATTTCACGGGTGAACTTTTTGTCATGTGCATGACTTTTATCTCTTCGGAAAGAATCCATCCTCATATCAATCCTCATATTTTGTATTTGGATGAATTTCTTAGATGTCTGACACTCATCATTGAAAATACATCAGCATCTTCAACTTTTCCACAATCTAACCACAAAGTATCAGTCTCAGTATACAAAACAAATTTGGTGCATGGATGCAGTCTTAGATGCCCGGCACACGCATTCCATTAAAAATCAAAAGGCACTGAAAATACATCAGCAACTTGACCTTTCCACAAACTAACCACAAAGTATGTCTCAGTATACAAAACACATTTGGTGAATGGATGCAAGTCTTAGATGTCCGACACACAATGAATTCCATTAAAAATCAAAAGGCACTGAAAATACATAAAAGCGACTTGACATCTTTGTCATGTACATGACTTTAACACCTTCGGAAAGAATCCATCCTCAGGACTATCGTATTTTGTATTTAGATGTCTGACACTCATCACTGAAAATACATCAGCAACTTCAACTTTTCCACAATCTAACCACAAAGTATCAGTCTCAGTATACAAAACAAATTTGGTGCATGGATGCAGTCTTAGATGCCCGGCACACGCATTCAATTAAAAATCAAAAGGCACTGAAAATACATCAGCAAACTTGACCTTTCCACAAGCTAATCTCAAAGTATCAGTCTTAGTATTCAATCAAATTTGGTACATGGATGCAGTCTTAGATGCCCGGCACACGCATTCAATTAAAAATCAAAAGGCACTGAAAATACATCAGCAAACTTGACCTTTCCACAAGCTAATCTCAAAGTATCAGTCTTAGTATTCAATCAAATTTGGTACATGGATGCAGTCTTAGATGCCCGGCACACGCATTCCATTAAAAATCAAAAGGCACTGAAAATACATCAGCAACTTGAACTTTCCACAAACTAACCACAAAGTATGTCTCAGTATACAAAACACATTTGGTGAATGGATGCAAGTCTTAGATGTCCGACACACAATGAATTCCATTAAAAATCAAAAGTCACTGAAAATACATAAAAGCGACTTGAACTTTTTGTCTGTGGTATTCCATCTATATGATGTCGGTCTGTACAATAATCAATTCTTGACCAGACAATAAAGTGATTAATATCATGAGCATCGATCGCAATTGGGATCGATGACATGCATCAACCAAGTAAGCGAGCCTGTCCACCCGATCCCGTTAGTCGCCTTTTACGACAAGCATAGTCACCTTTTAACGGCAAGCATGGGTCGCTGAAGACCTATTCTACCCCGGAAATTTCACGGGTGAACTTTTTGTCATGTGCATGACTTTTATCTCTTCGGAAAGAATCCATCCTCATATCAATCCTCATATTTTGTATTTGGATGAATTTCTTAGATGTCTGACACTCATCATTGAAAATACATCAGCATCTTCAACTTTTCCACAATCTAACCACAAAGTATCAGTCTCAGTATACAAAACAAATTTGGTGCATGGATGCAGTCTTAGATGCCCGGCACACGCATTCAATTAAAAATCAAAAGGCACTGAAAATACATCAGCAACTTGACCTTTCCACAAACTAACCACAAAGTATGTCTCAGTATACAAAACACATTTGGTGAATGGATTCAAGTCTTAGATGTCCGACACACAATGAATTCCATTAAAAATCAAAAGGCACTGAAAATACATAAAAGCGACTTGACATCTTTGTCATGTACATGACTTTAACACCTTCGGAAAGAATCCATCCTCAGGACTATCGTATTTTGTATTTAGATGTCTGACACTCATCATTGAAAATACATCAGCAACTTCAACTTTTCCACAAACTAACCACAAAGTATCAGTCTCAGTATACAAAACAAATTTGGTGCATGGATGCAGTCTTAGATGCCCAGCACACGCATTCAATTAAAAATAAAAAGGCACTGAAAATACATCAGCAACTTGACCTTTCAACAAGCTAACCTCAAAGTATCAGTCTTAGTATTCAATCAAATTTGGTACATGGATGCAGTCTTAGATGCCCGGCACACGCATTCCATTAAAAATCAAAAGTCACTGAAAATACATAAAGCGACTTGAACTTTTTGTCATGTGCATGACTTTTACATCCTCTTGAAGAATATCAGATTGTGTATGTGGAAGAATTCTTAGATGTCTCAGCAACTTGACTTTTCCACAAGCTAACCACAAAGTATCAGTCTCAGTATTACAAAACACATTTGGTGAATGGATGCAAGTCTTAGATGTCTGACACACTATGTATTCCATTAAAAATCAAAAGGCACTGAAAATACATAAAAGCGACTTGACATCTTTGTCATGTACATGACTTTAACACCTTCGGAAAGAATCCATCCTCAGGACTATCGTATTTTGTATTTAGATGTCTGACACTCATCACTGAAAATACATCAGCAACTTCAACTTTTCCACAAACTAACCACAAAGTATTAGTCTCAGTATACAAAACACATTTGGTGAATGGATGCAAGTCTTAGATGTCCGACACACAATGAATTCCATTAAAAATCAAAAGTCACTGAAAATACATAAAAGCGACTTGAACTTTTTGTCTGTGGTATTCCATCTATATGATGTCGGTCTGTACAATAATCAATTCTTGACCAGACAATAAAGTGATTAATATCATGAGCATCGATCGCAATTGGGATCGATGACATGCATCAACCAAGTAAGCGAGCCTGTCCACCCGATCCCGTTAGTCGCCTTTTACGACAAGCATAGTCACCTTTTAACGGCAAGCATGGGTCGCTGAAGACCTATTCTACCCCGGAAATTTCACGGGTGAACTTTTTGTCATGTGCATGACTTTTATCTCTTCGGAAAGAATCCATCCTCATATCAATCCTCATATTTTGTATTTGGATGAATTTCTTAGATGTCTGACACTCATCATTGAAAATACATCAGCATCTTCAACTTTTCCACAATCTAACCACAAAGTATCAGTCTCAGTATACAAAACAAATTTGGTGCATGGATGCAGTCTTAGATGCCCGGCACACGCATTCAATTAAAAATCAAAAGGCACTGAAAATACATCAGCAACTTGACCTTTCCACAAACTAACCACAAAGTATGTCTCAGTATACAAAACACATTTGGTGAATGGATTCAAGTCTTAGATGTCCGACACACAATGAATTCCATTAAAAATCAAAAGGCACTGAAAATACATAAAAGCGACTTGACATCTTTGTCATGTACATGACTTTAACACCTTCGGAAAGAATCCATCCTCAGGACTATCGTATTTTGTATTTAGATGTCTGACACTCATCACTGAAAATACATCAGCAACTTCAACTTTTCCACAAACTAACCACAAAGTATCAGTCTCAGTATACAAAACAAATTTGGTGCATGGATGCAGTCTTAGATGCCCAGCACACGCATTCAATTAAAAATCAAAAGGCACTGAAAATACATCAGCAACTTGACCTTTCAACAAGCTAACCTCAAAGTATCAGTCTTAGTATTCAATCAAATTTGGTACATGGATGCAGTCTTAGATGCCTGGCACACGCATTCCATTAAAAATCAAAAGTCACTGAAAATACATAAAGCGACTTGAACTTTTTGTCATGTGCATGACTTTTACATCCTCTTGAAGAATATCAGATTGTGTATGTGGAAGAATTCTTAGATGTCTCAGCAACTTGACTTTTCCACAAGCTAACCACAAAGTATCAGTCTCAGTATTACAAAACACATTTGGTGAATGGATGCAAGTCTTAGATGTCTGACACACTATGTATTCCATTAAAAATCAAAAGGCACTGAAAATACATAAAAGCGACTTGACATCTTTGTCATGTACATGACTTTAACACCTTCGGAAAGAATCCATCCTCAGGACTATCGTATTTTGTATTTAGATGTCTGACACTCATCACTGAAAATACATCAGCAACTTCAACTTTTCCACAAACTAACCACAAAGTATTAGTCTCAGTATACAAAACACATTTGGTGAATGGATGCAAGTCTTAGATGTCCGACACACAATGAATTCCATTAAAAATCAAAAGTCACTGAAAATACATAAAAGCGACTTGAACTTTTTGTCTGTGGTATTCCATCTATATGATGTCGGTCTGTACAATAATCAATTCTTGACCAGACAATAAAGTGATTGAAAATACATCAGCATCTTCAACTTTTCCACAAACTAACCACAAAGTATCAGTCTCAGTATACAAAACAAATTTGGTGCATGGATGCAGTCTTAGATGCCCGGCACACGCATTCAATTAAAAATCAAAAGGCACTGAAAATACATCAGCAAACTTGACCTTTCCACAAGCTAATCTCAAAGTATCAGTCTTAGTATTCAATCAAATTTGGTACATGGATGCAGTCTTAGATGCCTGGCACACGCATTCCATTAAAAATCAAAAGGCACTGAAAATACATCAGCAACTTGACCTTTCCACAAACTAACCACAAAGTATGTCTCAGTATACAAAACACATTTGGTGAATGGATGCAAGTCTTAGATGTCCGACACACAATGAATTCCATTAAAAATCAAAAGTCACTGAAAATACATAAAAGCGACTTGAACTTTTTGTCTGTGGTATTCCATCTATATGATGTCGGTCTGTACAATAATCAATTCTTGACCAGACAATAAAGTGATTAATATCATGAGCATCGATCGCAATTGGGATCGATGACATGCATCAACCAAGTAAGCGAGCCTGTCCACCCGATCCCGTTAGTCGCCTTTTACGACAAGCATAGTCACCTTTTAACGGCAAGCATGGGTCGCTGAAGACCTATTCTACCCCGGAAATTTCACGGGTGAACTTTTTGTCATGTGCATGACTTTTATCTCTTCGGAAAGAATCCATCCTCATATCAATCCTCATATTTTGTATTTGGATGAATTTCTTAGATGTCTGACACTCATCATTGAAAATACATCAGCATCTTCAACTTTTCCACAATCTAACCACAAAGTATCAGTCTCAGTATACAAAACAAATTTGGTGCATGGATGCAGTCTTAGATGCCCGGCACACGCATTCCATTAAAAATCAAAAGGCACTGAAAATACATCAGCAACTTGACCTTTCCACAAACTAACCACAAAGTATGTCTCAGTATACAAAACACATTTGGTGAATGGATGCAAGTCTTAGATGTCCGACACACAATGAATTCCATTAAAAATCAAAAGGCACTGAAAATACATAAAAGCGACTTGACATCTTTGTCATGTACATGACTTTAACACCTTCGGAAAGAATCCATCCTCAGGACTATCGTATTTTGTATTTAGATGTCTGACACTCATCACTGAAAATACATCAGCAACTTCAACTTTTCCACAATCTAACCACAAAGTATCAGTCTCAGTATACAAAACAAATTTGGTGCATGGATGCAGTCTTAGATGCCCGGCACACGCATTCAATTAAAAATCAAAAGGCACTGAAAATACATCAGCAAACTTGACCTTTCCACAAGCTAATCTCAAAGTATCAGTCTTAGTATTCAATCAAATTTGGTACATGGATGCAGTCTTAGATGCCCGGCACACGCATTCAATTAAAAATCAAAAGGCACTGAAAATACATCAGCAAACTTGACCTTTCCACAAGCTAATCTCAAAGTATCAGTCTTAGTATTCAATCAAATTTGGTACATGGATGCAGTCTTAGATGCCCGGCACACGCATTCCATTAAAAATCAAAAGGCACTGAAAATACATCAGCAACTTGAACTTTCCACAAACTAACCACAAAGTATGTCTCAGTATACAAAACACATTTGGTGAATGGATGCAAGTCTTAGATGTCCGACACACAATGAATTCCATTAAAAATCAAAAGTCACTGAAAATACATAAAAGCGACTTGAACTTTTTGTCTGTGGTATTCCATCTATATGATGTCGGTCTGTACAATAATCAATTCTTGACCAGACAATAAAGTGATTAATATCATGAGCATCGATCGCAATTGGGATCGATGACATGCATCAACCAAGTAAGCGAGCCTGTCCACCCGATCCCGTTAGTCGCCTTTTACGACAAGCATAGTCACCTTTTAACGGCAAGCATGGGTCGCTGAAGACCTATTCTACCCCGGAAATTTCACGGGTGAACTTTTTGTCATGTGCATGACTTTTATCTCTTCGGAAAGAATCCATCCTCATATCAATCCTCATATTTTGTATTTGGATGAATTTCTTAGATGTCTGACACTCATCATTGAAAATACATCAGCATCTTCAACTTTTCCACAATCTAACCACAAAGTATCAGTCTCAGTATACAAAACAAATTTGGTGCATGGATGCAGTCTTAGATGCCCGGCACACGCATTCAATTAAAAATCAAAAGGCACTGAAAATACATCAGCAACTTGACCTTTCCACAAACTAACCACAAAGTATGTCTCAGTATACAAAACACATTTGGTGAATGGATTCAAGTCTTAGATGTCCGACACACAATGAATTCCATTAAAAATCAAAAGGCACTGAAAATACATAAAAGCGACTTGACATCTTTGTCATGTACATGACTTTAACACCTTCGGAAAGAATCCATCCTCAGGACTATCGTATTTTGTATTTAGATGTCTGACACTCATCATTGAAAATACATCAGCAACTTCAACTTTTCCACAAACTAACCACAAAGTATCAGTCTCAGTATACAAAACAAATTTGGTGCATGGATGCAGTCTTAGATGCCCAGCACACGCATTCAATTAAAAATAAAAAGGCACTGAAAATACATCAGCAACTTGACCTTTCAACAAGCTAACCTCAAAGTATCAGTCTTAGTATTCAATCAAATTTGGTACATGGATGCAGTCTTAGATGCCCGGCACACGCATTCCATTAAAAATCAAAAGTCACTGAAAATACATAAAGCGACTTGAACTTTTTGTCATGTGCATGACTTTTACATCCTCTTGAAGAATATCAGATTGTGTATGTGGAAGAATTCTTAGATGTCTCAGCAACTTGACTTTTCCACAAGCTAACCACAAAGTATCAGTCTCAGTATTACAAAACACATTTGGTGAATGGATGCAAGTCTTAGATGTCTGACACACTATGTATTCCATTAAAAATCAAAAGGCACTGAAAATACATAAAAGCGACTTGACATCTTTGTCATGTACATGACTTTAACACCTTCGGAAAGAATCCATCCTCAGGACTATCGTATTTTGTATTTAGATGTCTGACACTCATCACTGAAAATACATCAGCAACTTCAACTTTTCCACAAACTAACCACAAAGTATTAGTCTCAGTATACAAAACACATTTGGTGAATGGATGCAAGTCTTAGATGTCCGACACACAATGAATTCCATTAAAAATCAAAAGGCACTGAAAATACATAAAAGCGACTTGAACTTTTTGTCTGTGGTATTCCATCTATATGATGTCGGTCTGTACAATAATCAATTCTTGACCAGACAATAAAGTGATTAATATCATGAGCATCGATCGCAATTGGGATCGATGACATGCATCAACCAAGTAAGCGAGCCTGTCCACCCGATCCCGTTAGTCGCCTTTTACGACAAGCATAGTCACCTTTTAACGGCAAGCATGGGTCGCTGAAGACCTATTCTACCCCGGAAATTTCACGGGTGAACTTTTTGTCATGTGCATGACTTTTATCTCTTCGGAAAGAATCCATCCTCATATCAATCCTCATATTTTGTATTTGGATGAATTTCTTAGATGTCTGACACTCATCATTGAAAATACATCAGCATCTTCAACTTTTCCACAATCTAACCACAAAGTATCAGTCTCAGTATACAAAACAAATTTGGTGCATGGATGCAGTCTTAGATGCCCGGCAGACGCATTCAATTAAAAATCAAAAGGCACTGAAAATACATCAGCAACTTGACCTTTCCACAAACTAACCACAAAGTATGTCTCAGTATACAAAACACATTTGGTGAATGGATTCAAGTCTTAGATGTCCGACACACAATGAATTCCATTAAAAATCAAAAGGCACTGAAAATACATAAAAGCGACTTGACATCTTTGTCATGTACATGACTTTAACACCTTCGGAAAGAATCCATCCTCAGGACTATCGTATTTTGTATTTAGATGTCTGACACTCATCACTGAAAATACATCAGCAACTTCAACTTTTCCACAAACTAACCACAAAGTATCAGTCTCAGTATACAAAACAAATTTGGTGCATGGATGCAGTCTTAGATGCCCAGCACACGCATTCAATTAAAAATCAAAAGGCACTGAAAATACATCAGCAACTTGACCTTTCAACAAGCTAACCTCAAAGTATCAGTCTTAGTATTCAATCAAATTTGGTACATGGATGCAGTCTTAGATGCCTGGCACACGCATTCCATTAAAAATCAAAAGTCACTGAAAATACATAAAGCGACTTGAACTTTTTGTCATGTGCATGACTTTTACATCCTCTTGAAGAATATCAGATTGTGTATGTGGAAGAATTCTTAGATGTCTCAGCAACTTGACTTTTCCACAAGCTAACCACAAAGTATCAGTCTCAGTATTACAAAACACATTTGGTGAATGGATGCAAGTCTTAGATGTCTGACACACTATGTATTCCATTAAAAATCAAAAGGCACTGAAAATACATAAAAGCGACTTGACATCTTTGTCATGTACATGACTTTAACACCTTCGGAAAGAATCCATCCTCAGGACTATCGTATTTTGTATTTAGATGTCTGACACTCATCACTGAAAATACATCAGCAACTTCAACTTTTCCACAAACTAACCACAAAGTATTAGTCTCAGTATACAAAACACATTTGGTGAATGGATGCAAGTCTTAGATGTCCGACACACAATGAATTCCATTAAAAATCAAAAGTCACTGAAAATACATAAAAGCGACTTGAACTTTTTGTCTGTGGTATTCCATCTATATGATGTCGGTCTGTACAATAATCAATTCTTGACCAGACAATAAAGTGATTGAAAATACATCAGCAACTTCAACTTTTCCACAATCTAACCACAAAGTATCAGTCTCAGTATACAAAACAAATTTGGTGCATGGATGCAGTCTTAGATGCCCGGCACACGCATTCAATTAAAAATCAAAAGGCACTGAAAATACATCAGCAAACTTGACCTTTCCACAAGCTAATCTCAAAGTATCAGTCTTAGTATTCAATCAAATTTGGTACATGGATGCAGTCTTAGATGCCCGGCACACGCATTCAATTAAAAATCAAAAGGCACTGAAAATACATCAGCAAACTTGACCTTTCCACAAGCTAATCTCAAAGTATCAGTCTTAGTATTCAATCAAATTTGGTACATGGATGCAGTCTTAGATGCCCGGCACACGCATTCCATTAAAAATCAAAAGGCACTGAAAATACATCAGCAACTTGAACTTTCCACAAACTAACCACAAAGTATGTCTCAGTATACAAAACACATTTGGTGAATGGATGCAAGTCTTAGATGTCCGACACACAATGAATTCCATTAAAAATCAAAAGTCACTGAAAATACATAAAAGCGACTTGAACTTTTTGTCTGTGGTATTCCATCTATATGATGTCGGTCTGTACAATAATCAATTCTTGACCAGAGAATAAAGTGATTAATATCATGAGCATCGATCGCAATTGGGATCGATGACATGCATCAACCAAGTAAGCGAGCCTGTCCACCCGATCCCGTTAGTCGCCTTTTACGACAAGCATAGTCACCTTTTAACGGCAAGCATGGGTCGCTGAAGACCTATTCTACCCCGGAAATTTCACGGGTGAACTTTTTGTCATGTGCATGACTTTTATCTCTTCGGAAAGAATCCATCCTCATATCAATCCTCATATTTTGTATTTGGATGAATTTCTTAGATGTCTGACACTCATCATTGAAAATACATCAGCATCTTCAACTTTTCCACAATCTAACCACAAAGTATCAGTCTCAGTATACAAAACAAATTTGGTGCATGGATGCAGTCTTAGATGCCCGGCACACGCATTCAATTAAAAATCAAAAGGCACTGAAAATACATCAGCAACTTGACCTTTCCACAAACTAACCACAAAGTATGTCTCAGTATACAAAACACATTTGGTGAATGGATTCAAGTCTTAGATGTCCGACACACAATGAATTCCATTAAAAATCAAAAGGCACTGAAAATACATAAAAGCGACTTGACATCTTTGTCATGTACATGACTTTAACACCTTCGGAAAGAATCCATCCTCAGGACTATCGTATTTTGTATTTAGATGTCTGACACTCATCATTGAAAATACATCAGCAACTTCAACTTTTCCACAAACTAACCACAAAGTATCAGTCTCAGTATACAAAACAAATTTGGTGCATGGATGCAGTCTTAGATGCCCAGCACACGCATTCAATTAAAAATAAAAAGGCACTGAAAATACATCAGCAACTTGACCTTTCAACAAGCTAACCTCAAAGTATCAGTCTTAGTATTCAATCAAATTTGGTACATGGATGCAGTCTTAGATGCCCGGCACACGCATTCCATTAAAAATCAAAAGTCACTGAAAATACATAAAGCGACTTGAACTTTTTGTCATGTGCATGACTTTTACATCCTCTTGAAGAATATCAGATTGTGTATGTGGAAGAATTCTTAGATGTCTCAGCAACTTGACTTTTCCACAAGCTAACCACAAAGTATCAGTCTCAGTATTACAAAACACATTTGGTGAATGGATGCAAGTCTTAGATGTCTGACACACTATGTATTCCATTAAAAATCAAAAGGCACTGAAAATACATAAAAGCGACTTGACATCTTTGTCATGTACATGACTTTAACACCTTCGGAAAGAATCCATCCTCAGGACTATCGTATTTTGTATTTAGATGTCTGACACTCATCACTGAAAATACATCAGCAACTTCAACTTTTCCACAAACTAACCACAAAGTATTAGTCTCAGTATACAAAACACATTTGGTGAATGGATGCAAGTCTTAGATGTCCGACACACAATGAATTCCATTAAAAATCAAAAGGCACTGAAAATACATAAAAGCGACTTGAACTTTTTGTCTGTGGTATTCCATCTATATGATGTCGGTCTGTACAATAATCAATTCTTGACCAGACAATAAAGTGATTAATATCATGAGCATCGATCGCAATTGGGATCGATGACATGCATCAACCAAGTAAGCGAGCCTGTCCACCCGATCCCGTTAGTCGCCTTTTACGACAAGCATAGTCACCTTTTAACGGCAAGCATGGGTCGCTGAAGACCTATTCTACCCCGGAAATTTCACGGGTGAACTTTTTGTCATGTGCATGACTTTTATCTCTTCGGAAAGAATCCATCCTCATATCAATCCTCATATTTTGTATTTGGATGAATTTCTTAGATGTCTGACACTCATCATTGAAAATACATCAGCATCTTCAACTTTTCCACAATCTAACCACAAAGTATCAGTCTCAGTATACAAAACAAATTTGGTGCATGGATGCAGTCTTAGATGCCCGGCACACGCATTCAATTAAAAATCAAAAAGCACTGAAAATACATCAGCAACTTGACCTTTCCACAAACTAACCACAAAGTATGTCTCAGTATACAAAACACATTTGGTGAATGGATTCAAGTCTTAGATGTCCGACACACAATGAATTCCATTAAAAATCAAAAGGCACTGAAAATACATAAAAGCGACTTGACATCTTTGTCATGTACATGACTTTAACACCTTCGGAAAGAATCCATCCTCAGGACTATCGTATTTTGTATTTAGATGTCTGACACTCATCACTGAAAATACATCAGCAACTTCAACTTTTCCACAAACTAACCACAAAGTATCAGTCTCAGTATACAAAACAAATTTGGTGCATGGATGCAGTCTTAGATGCCCAGCACACGCATTCAATTAAAAATCAAAAGGCACTGAAAATACATCAGCAACTTGACCTTTCAACAAGCTAACCTCAAAGTATCAGTCTTAGTATTCAATCAAATTTGGTACATGGATGCAGTCTTAGATGCCTGGCACACGCATTCCATTAAAAATCAAAAGTCACTGAAAATACATAAAGCGACTTGAACTTTTTGTCATGTGCATGACTTTTACATCCTCTTGAAGAATATCAGATTGTGTATGTGGAAGAATTCTTAGATGTCTCAGCAACTTGACTTTTCCACAAGCTAACCACAAAGTATCAGTCTCAGTATTACAAAACACATTTGGTGAATGGATGCAAGTCTTAGATGTCTGACACACTATGTATTCCATTAAAAATCAAAAGGCACTGAAAATACATAAAAGCGACTTGACATCTTTGTCATGTACATGACTTTAACACCTTCGGAAAGAATCCATCCTCAGGACTATCGTATTTTGTATTTAGATGTCTGACACTCATCACTGAAAATACATCAGCAACTTCAACTTTTCCACAAACTAACCACAAAGTATTAGTCTCAGTATACAAAACACATTTGGTGAATGGATGCAAGTCTTAGATGTCCGACACACAATGAATTCCATTAAAAATCAAAAGTCACTGAAAATACATAAAAGCGACTTGAACTTTTTGTCTGTGGTATTCCATCTATATGATGTCGGTCTGTACAATAATCAATTCTTGACCAGACAATAAAGTGATTGAAAATACATCAGCATCTTCAACTTTTCCACAAACTAACCACAAAGTATCAGTCTCAGTATACAAAACAAATTTGGTGCATGGATGCAGTCTTAGATGCCCGGCACACGCATTCAATTAAAAATCAAAAGGCACTGAAAATACATCAGCAACTTGACCTTTCCACAAACTAACCACAAAGTATGTCTCAGTATACAAAACACATTTGGTGAATGGATGCAAGTCTTAGATGTCCGACACACAATGAATTCCATTAAAAATCAAAAGGCACTGAAAATACATAAAAGCGACTTGACATCTTTGTCATGTACATGACTTTAACACCTTCGGAAAGAATCCATCCTCAGGACTATCGTATTTTGTATTTAGATGTCTGACACTCATCACTGAAAATACATCAGCAACTTCAACTTTTCCACAATCTAACCACAAAGTATCAGTCTCAGTATACAAAACAAATTTGGTGCATGGATGCAGTCTTAGATGCCCGGCACACGCATTCAATTAAAAATCAAAAGGCACTGAAAATACATCAGCAAACTTGACCTTTCCACAAGCTAATCTCAAAGTATCAGTCTTAGTATTCAATCAAATTTGGTACATGGATGCAGTCTTAGATGCCCGGCACACGCATTCAATTAAAAATCAAAAGGCACTGAAAATACATCAGCAAACTTGACCTTTCCACAAGCTAATCTCAAAGTATCAGTCTTAGTATTCAATCAAATTTGGTACATGGATGCAGTCTTAGATGCCCGGCACACGCATTCCATTAAAAATCAAAAGGCACTGAAAATACATCAGCAACTTGAACTTTCCACAAACTAACCACAAAGTATGTCTCAGTATACAAAACACATTTGGTGAATGGATGCAAGTCTTAGATGTCCGACACACAATGAATTCCATTAAAAATCAAAAGGCACTGAAAATACATAAAAGCGACTTGAACTTTTTGTCTGTGGTATTCCATCTATATGATGTCGGTCTGTACAATAATCAATTCTTGACCAGAGAATAAAGTGATTAATATCATGAGCATCGATCGCAATTGGGATCGATGACATGCATCAACCAAGTAAGCGAGCCTGTCCACCCGATCCCGTTAGTCGCCTTTTACGACAAGCATAGTCACCTTTTAACGGCAAGCATGGGTCGCTGAAGACCTATTCTACCCCGGAAATTTCACGGGTGAACTTTTTGTCATGTGCATGACTTTTATCTCTTCGGAAAGAATCCATCCTCATATCAATCCTCATATTTTGTATTTGGATGAATTTCTTAGATGTCTGACACTCATCATTGAAAATACATCAGCATCTTCAACTTTTCCACAATCTAACCACAAAGTATCAGTCTCAGTATACAAAACAAATTTGGTGCATGGATGCAGTCTTAGATGCCCGGCACACGCATTCAATTAAAAATCAAAAGGCACTGAAAATACATCAGCAACTTGACCTTTCCACAAACTAACCACAAAGTATGTCTCAGTATACAAAACACATTTGGTGAATGGATTCAAGTCTTAGATGTCCGACACACAATGAATTCCATTAAAAATCAAAAGGCACTGAAAATACATAAAAGCGACTTGACATCTTTGTCATGTACATGACTTTAACACCTTCGGAAAGAATCCATCCTCAGGACTATCGTATTTTGTATTTAGATGTCTGACACTCATCATTGAAAATACATCAGCAACTTCAACTTTTCCACAAACTAACCACAAAGTATCAGTCTCAGTATACAAAACAAATTTGGTGCATGGATGCAGTCTTAGATGCCCAGCACACGCATTCAATTAAAAATAAAAAGGCACTGAAAATACATCAGCAACTTGACCTTTCAACAAGCTAACCTCAAAGTATCAGTCTTAGTATTCAATCAAATTTGGTACATGGATGCAGTCTTAGATGCCCGGCACACGCATTCCATTAAAAATCAAAAGTCACTGAAAATACATAAAGCGACTTGAACTTTTTGTCATGTGCATGACTTTTACATCCTCTTGAAGAATATCAGATTGTGTATGTGGAAGAATTCTTAGATGTCTCAGCAACTTGACTTTTCCACAAGCTAACCACAAAGTATCAGTCTCAGTATTACAAAACACATTTGGTGAATGGATGCAAGTCTTAGATGTCTGACACACTATGTATTCCATTAAAAATCAAAAGGCACTGAAAATACATAAAAGCGACTTGACATCTTTGTCATGTACATGACTTTAACACCTTCGGAAAGAATCCATCCTCAGGACTATCGTATTTTGTATTTAGATGTCTGACACTCATCACTGAAAATACATCAGCAACTTCAACTTTTCCACAAACTAACCACAAAGTATTAGTCTCAGTATACAAAACACATTTGGTGAATGGATGCAAGTCTTAGATGTCCGACACACAATGAATTCCATTAAAAATCAAAAGGCACTGAAAATACATAAAAGCGACTTGAACTTTTTGTCTGTGGTATTCCATCTATATGATGTCGGTCTGTACAATAATCAATTCTTGACCAGACAATAAAGTGATTAATATCATGAGCATCGATCGCAATTGGGATCGATGACATGCATCAACCAAGTAAGCGAGCCTGTCCACCCGATCCCGTTAGTCGCCTTTTACGACAAGCATAGTCACCTTTTAACGGCAAGCATGGGTCGCTGAAGACCTATTCTACCCCGGAAATTTCACGGGTGAACTTTTTGTCATGTGCATGACTTTTATCTCTTCGGAAAGAATCCATCCTCATATCAATCCTCATATTTTGTATTTGGATGAATTTCTTAGATGTCTGACACTCATCATTGAAAATACATCAGCATCTTCAACTTTTCCACAATCTAACCACAAAGTATCAGTCTCAGTATACAAAACAAATTTGGTGCATGGATGCAGTCTTAGATGCCCGGCACACGCATTCAATTAAAAATCAAAAAGCACTGAAAATACATCAGCAACTTGACCTTTCCACAAACTAACCACAAAGTATGTCTCAGTATACAAAACACATTTGGTGAATGGATTCAAGTCTTAGATGTCCGACACACAATGAATTCCATTAAAAATCAAAAGGCACTGAAAATACATAAAAGCGACTTGACATCTTTGTCATGTACATGACTTTAACACCTTCGGAAAGAATCCATCCTCAGGACTATCGTATTTTGTATTTAGATGTCTGACACTCATCACTGAAAATACATCAGCAACTTCAACTTTTCCACAAACTAACCACAAAGTATCAGTCTCAGTATACAAAACAAATTTGGTGCATGGATGCAGTCTTAGATGCCCAGCACACGCATTCAATTAAAAATCAAAAGGCACTGAAAATACATCAGCAACTTGACCTTTCAACAAGCTAACCTCAAAGTATCAGTCTTAGTATTCAATCAAATTTGGTACATGGATGCAGTCTTAGATGCCTGGCACACGCATTCCATTAAAAATCAAAAGTCACTGAAAATACATAAAGCGACTTGAACTTTTTGTCATGTGCATGACTTTTACATCCTCTTGAAGAATATCAGATTGTGTATGTGGAAGAATTCTTAGATGTCTCAGCAACTTGACTTTTCCACAAGCTAACCACAAAGTATCAGTCTCAGTATTACAAAACACATTTGGTGAATGGATGCAAGTCTTAGATGTCTGACACACTATGTATTCCATTAAAAATCAAAAGGCACTGAAAATACATAAAAGCGACTTGAACTTTTTGTCTGTGGTATTCCATCTATATGATGTCGGTCTGTACAATAATCAATTCTTGACCAGACAATAAAGTGATTGAAAATACATCAGCATCTTCAACTTTTCCACAAACTAACCACAAAGTATCAGTCTCAGTATACAAAACAAATTTGGTGCATGGATGCAGTCTTAGATGCCCGGCACACGCATTCAATTAAAAATCAAAAGGCACTGAAAATACATCAGCAACTTGACCTTTCCACAAACTAACCACAAAGTATGTCTCAGTATACAAAACACATTTGGTGAATGGATGCAAGTCTTAGATGTCCGACACACAATGAATTCCATTAAAAATCAAAAGTCACTGAAAATACATAAAAGCGACTTGAACTTTTTGTCTGTGGTATTCCATCTATATGATGTCGGTCTGTACAATAATCAATTCTTGACCAGACAATAAAGTGATTAATATCATGAGCATCGATCGCAATTGGGATCGATGACATGCATCAACCAAGTAAGCGAGCCTGTCCACCCGATCCCGTTAGTCGCCTTTTACGACAAGCATAGTCACCTTTTAACGGCAAGCATGGGTCGCTGAAGACCTATTCTACCCCGGAAATTTCACGGGTGAACTTTTTGTCATGTGCATGACTTTTATCTCTTCGGAAAGAATCCATCCTCATATCAATCCTCATATTTTGTATTTGGATGAATTTCTTAGATGTCTGACACTCATCATTGAAAATACATCAGCATCTTCAACTTTTCCACAATCTAACCACAAAGTATCAGTCTCAGTATACAAAACAAATTTGGTGCATGGATGCAGTCTTAGATGCCCGGCACACGCATTCAATTAAAAATCAAAAGGCACTGAAAATACATCAGCAACTTGACCTTTCCACAAACTAACCACAAAGTATGTCTCAGTATACAAAACACATTTGGTGAATGGATTCAAGTCTTAGATGTCCGACACACAATGAATTCCATTAAAAATCAAAAGGCACTGAAAATACATAAAAGCGACTTGACATCTTTGTCATGTACATGACTTTAACACCTTCGGAAAGAATCCATCCTCAGGACTATCGTATTTTGTATTTAGATGTCTGACACTCATCATTGAAAATACATCAGCAACTTCAACTTTTCCACAAACTAACCACAAAGTATCAGTCTCAGTATACAAAACAAATTTGGTGCATGGATGCAGTCTTAGATGCCCAGCACACGCATTCAATTAAAAATCAAAAGGCACTGAAAATACATCAGCAACTTGACCTTTCAACAAGCTAACCTCAAAGTATCAGTCTTAGTATTCAATCAAATTTGGTACATGGATGCAGTCTTAGATGCCCGGCACACGCATTCCATTAAAAATCAAAAGTCACTGAAAATACATAAAGCGACTTGAACTTTTTGTCATGTGCATGACTTTTACATCCTCTTGAAGAATATCAGATTGTGTATGTGGAAGAATTCTTAGATGTCTCAGCAACTTGACTTTTCCACAAGCTAACCACAAAGTATCAGTCTCAGTATTACAAAACACATTTGGTGAATGGATGCAAGTCTTAGATGTCTGACACACTATGTATTCCATTAAAAATCAAAAGGCACTGAAAATACATAAAAGCGACTTGACATCTTTGTCATGTACATGACTTTAACACCTTCGGAAAGAATCCATCCTCAGGACTATCGTATTTTGTATTTAGATGTCTGACACTCATCACTGAAAATACATCAGCAACTTCAACTTTTCCACAAACTAACCACAAAGTATTAGTCTCAGTATACAAAACACATTTGGTGAATGGATGCAAGTCTTAGATGTCCGACACACAATGAATTCCATTAAAAATCAAAAGTCACTGAAAATACATAAAAGCGACTTGAACTTTTTGTCTGTGGTATTCCATCTATATGATGTCGGTCTGTACAATAATCAATTCTTGACCAGACAATAAAGTGATTAATATCATGAGCATCGATCGCAATTGGGATCGATGACATGCATCAACCAAGTAAGCGAGCCTGTCCACCCGATCCCGTTAGTCGCCTTTTACGACAAGCATAGTCACCTTTTAACGGCAAGCATGGGTCGCTGAAGACCTATTCTACCCCGGAAATTTCACGGGTGAACTTTTTGTCATGTGCATGACTTTTATCTCTTCGGAAAGAATCCATCCTCATATCCATCCTCATATTTTGTATTTGGATGAATTTCTTAGATGTCTGACACTCATCATTGAAAATACATCAGCATCTTCAACTTTTCCACAATCTAACCACAAAGTATCAGTCTCAGTATACAAAACAAATTTGGTGCATGGATGCAGTCTTAGATGCCCGGCACACACATTCAATTAAAAATCAAAAGGCACTGAAAATACATCAGCAACTTGACCTTTCCACAAACTAACCACAAAGTATGTCTCAGTATACAAAACACATTTGGTGAATGGATTCAAGTCTTAGATGTCCGACACACAATGAATTCCATTAAAAATCAAAAGGCACTGAAAATACATAAAAGCGACTTGACATCTTTGTCATGTACATGACTTTAACACCTTCGGAAAGAATCCATCCTCAGGACTATCGTATTTTGTATTTAGATGTCTGACACTCATCACTGAAAATACATCAGCAACTTCAACTTTTCCACAAACTAACCACAAAGTATCAGTCTCAGTATACAAAACAAATTTGGTGCATGGATGCAGTCTTAGATGCCTGGCACACGCATTCCATTAAAAATCAAAAGTCACTGAAAATACATAAAGCGACTTGAACTTTTTGTCATGTGCATGACTTTTACATCCTCGGGAAGAATATCAGATTGTGTATGTGGAAGAATTCTTAGATGTCTCAGCAACTTGACTTTTCCACAAGCTAACCACAAAGTATCAGTCTCAGTATACAAAACACATTTGGTGAATGGATGCAAGTCTTAGATGTCTGACACACTATGTATTCCATTAAAAATCAAAAGGCACTGAAAATACATAAAAGCGACTTGCCATCTTTGTCATGTGCATGACTTAAACACCTTCGGAAAGAACCCATCCTCAGGACTATCGTATTTTGTATTTTAGATGTCTGACACTCATCACTGAAAATACATCAGCAACTTCAACTTTTCCACAAACTAACCACAAAGTATTAGTCTCAGTATACAAAACACATTTGGTGAATGGATGCAAGTCTTAGATGTCCGACACACAATGAATTCCATTAAAAATCAAAAGGCACTGAAAATACATAAAAGCGACTTGAACTTTTTGTCTGTGGTATTCCATCTATATGATGTCGGTCTGTACAATAATCAATTCTTGACCAGACAATAAAGTGATTAATATCATGAGCATCGATCGCAATTGGGATCGATGACATGCATCAACCAAGTAAGCGAGCCTGTCCACCCGATCCCGTTAGTCGCCTTTTACGACAAGCATAGTCACCTTTTAACGGCAAGCATGGGTCGCTGAAGACCTATTCTACCCCGGAAATTTCATGGGTGAACTTTTTGTCATGTGCATGACTTTTACCTCTTCGGAAAGAATCCATCCTCATATCAATCCTCATATTTTGTATTTGGATGAATTTCTTAGATGTCTGACACTCATCATTGAAAATACATCAGCATCTTCAACTTTTCCACAATCTAACCACAAAGTATCAGTCTCAGTATACAAAACAAATTTGGTGCATGGATGCAGTCTTAGATGCCCGGCACACGCATTCCATTAAAAATCAAAAGGCACTGAAAATACATCAGCAACTTGACCTTTCCACAAACTAACCACAAAGTATGTCTCAGTATACAAAACACATTTGGTGAATGGATTCAAGTCTTAGATGTCCGACACACAATGAATTCCATTAAAAATCAAAAGGCACTGAAAATACATAAAAGCGACTTGACATCTTTGTCATGTACATGACTTTAACACCTTCGGAAAGAATCCATCCTCAGGACTATCGTATTTTGTATTTAGATGTCTGACACTCATCACTGAAAATACATCAGCAACTTCAACTTTTCCACAAACTAACCACAAAGTATTAGTCTCAGTATACAAAACACATTTGGTGAATGGATGCAAGTCTTAGATGTCCGACACACAATGAATTCCATTAAAAATCAAAAGGCACTGAAAATACATAAAAGCGACTTGAACTTTTTGTCTGTGGTATTCCATCTATATGATGTCGGTCTGTACAATAATCAATTCTTGACCAGACAATAAAGTGATTGAAAATACATCAGCATCTTCAACTTTTCCACAATCTAACCACAAAGTATCAGTCTCAGTATACAAAACAAATTTGGTGCATGGATGCAGTCTTAGATGCCCGGCACACGCATTCAATTAAAAATCAAAAGGCACTGAAAATACATCAGCAAACTTGACCTTTCCACAAGCTAATCTCAAAGTATCAGTCTTAGTATTCAATCAAATTTGGTACATGGATGCAGTCTTAGATGCCCGGCACACGCATTCCATTAAAAATCAAAAGGCACTGAAAATACATCAGCAACTTGACCTTTCCACAAACTAACCACAAAGTATGTCTCAGTATACAAAACACATTTGGTGAATGGATGCAAGTCTTAGATGTCCGACACACAATGAATTCCATTAAAAATCAAAAGGCACTGAAAATACATAAAAGCGACTTGACATCTTTGTCATGTACATGACTTTAACACCTTCGGAAAGAATCCATCCTCAGGACTATCGTATTTTGTATTTAGATGTCTGACACTCATCACTGAAAATACATCAGCAACTTCAACTTTTCCACAATCTAACCACAAAGTATCAGTCTCAGTATACAAAACAAATTTGGTGCATGGATGCAGTCTTAGATGCCCGGCACACGCATTCAATTAAAAATCAAAAGGCACTGAAAATACATCAGCAACTTGACCTTTCAACAAGCTAACCTCAAAGTATCAGTCTTAGTATTCAATCAAATTTGGTACATGGATGCAGTCTTAGATGCCTGGCACACGCATTCCATTAAAAATCAAAAGTCACTGAAAATACATAAAGCGACTTGAACTTTTTGTCATGTGCATGACTTTTACATCCTCTTGAAGAATATCAGATTGTGTATGTGGAAGAATTCTTAGATGTCTCAGCAACTTGACTTTTCCACAAGCTAACCACAAAGTATCAGTCTCAGTATACAAAACACATTTGGTGAATGGATGCAAGTCTTAGATGTCTGACACACTATGTATTCCATTAAAAATCAAAAGGCACTGAAAATACATAAAAGCGACTTGACATCTTTGTCATGTGCATGACTTAAACACCTTCGGAAAGAACCCGTCCTCAGGACTATCGTATTTTGTATTTTAGATGTCTGACACTCATCACTGAAAATACATCAGCAACTTCAACTTTTCCACAAACTAACCACAAAGTATTAGTCTCAGTATACAAAACACATTTGGTGAATGGATGCAAGTCTTAGATGTCCGACACACAATGAATTCCATTAAAAATCAAAAGGCACTGAAAATACATAAAAGTGACTTGAACTTTTTGTCTGTGGTATTCCATCTATATGATGTCGGTCTGTACAATAATCAATTCTTGACCAGACAATAAAGTGATTAATATCATGAGCATCGATCGCAATTGGGATCGATGACATGCATCAACCAAGTAAGCGAGCCTGTCCACCCGATCCCGTTAGTCGCCTTTTACGACAAGCATAGTCACCTTTTAACGGCAAGCATGGGTCGCTGAAGACCTATTCTACCCCGGAAATTTCACGGGTAAACTTTTTGTCATGTGCATGACTTTTATCTCTTCGGAAAGAATCCATCCTCATATCCATCCTCATATTTTGTATTTGGATGAATTTCTTAGATGTCTGACACTCATCATTGAAAATACATCAGCATCTTCAACTTTTCCACAATCTAACCACAAAGTATCAGTCTCAGTATACAAAACAAATTTGGTGCATGGATGCAGTCTTAGATGCCCGGCACACGCATTCCATTAAAAATCAAAAGGCACTGAAAATACATCAGCAACTTGACCTTTCCACAAACTAACCACAAAGTATGTCTCAGTATACAAAACACATTTGGTGAATGGATTCAAGTCTTAGATGTCCGACACACAATGAATTCCATTAAAAATCAAAAGGCACTGAAAATACATTAAAGCGACTTGACATCTTTGTCATGTACATGACTTTAACACCTTCGGAAAGAATCCATCCTCAGGACTATCGTATTTTGTATTTAGATGTCTGACACTCATCACTGAAAATACATCAGCAACTTCAACTTTTCCACAAACTAACCACAAAGTATTAGTCTCAGTATACAAAACACATTTGGTGAATGGATGCAAGTCTTAGATGTCCGACACACAATGAATTCCATTAAAAATCAAAAGTCACTGAAAATACATAAAAGCGACTTGAACTTTTTGTCTGTGGTATTCCATCTATATGATGTCGGTCTGTACAATAATCAATTCTTGACCAGACAATAAAGTGATTAATATCATGAGCATCGATCAGCGCAATTGGGATCGATGACATGCATCAACCAAGTAAGCGAGCCTGTCCACCCGATCCCGTTAATCGCCTTTTACGACAAGCATGGGTCGCTGAAGACCTATTCTACCCCGGAAATTTCACGGGTGAACTTTTTGTCATGTGCATGACTTTTATCTCTTCGGAAAGAATCCATCCTCATATCCATCCTCATATTTTGTATTTGGATGAATTTCTTAGATGTCTGACACTCATCACTGAAAATACATCAGCAACTTCAACTTTTCCACAAACTAACCACAAAGTATTAGTCTCAGTATACAAAACACATTTGGTGAATGGATGCAAGTCTTAGATGTCCGACACACAATGAATTCCATTAAAAATCAAAAGTCACTGAAAATACATAAAAGCGACTTGAACTTTTTGTCTGTGGTATTCCATCTATATGATGTCGGTCTGTACAATAATCAATTCTTGACCAGACAATAAAGTGATTAATATCATGAGCATCGATCAGCGCAATTGGGATCGATGACATGCATCAACCAAGTAAGCGAGCCTGTCCACCCGATCCCGTTAATCGCCTTTTACGACAAGCATGGGTCGCTGAAGACCTATTCTACCCCGGAAATTTCACGGGTGAACTTTTTGTCATGTGCATGACTTTTATCTCTTCGGAAAGAATCCATCCTCATATCCATCCTCATATTTTGTATTTGGATGAATTTCTTAGATGTCTGACACTCATCATTGAAAATACATCAGCATCTTCAACTTTTCCACAATCTTACCACAAAGTATCAGTCTCAGTATACAAAACAAATTTAGTGCATGGATGCAAGTCTTAGATGTCCGACACACAATGAATTCCATTAAAAATCAAAAGTCACTGAAAATACATTAAAGCGACTTGACATCTTTGTCATGTACATGACTTTAACACCTTCGGAAAGAACCCATCCTCAGGACTATCGTATTTTGTATTTAGATGTCTGACACTCATCACTGAAAATACATCAGCAACTTCAACTTTTCCACAAACTAACCACAAAGTATTAGTCTCAGTATACAAAACACATTTGGTGAATGGATGCAAGTCTTAGATGTCCGACACACAATGAATTCCATTAAAAATCAAAAGGCACTGAAAATACATAAAAGCGACTTGAACTTTTTGTCTGTGGTATTCCATCTATATGATGTCGGTCTGTACAATAATCAATTCTTGACCAGACAATAAAGTGATTAATATCATGAGCATCGATCAGCGCAATTGGGATCGATGACATGCATCAACCAAGTAAGCGAGCCTGTCCACCCGATCCCGTTAGTCGCCTTTTACGACAAGCATAGTCACCTTTTAACGGCAAGCATGGGTCGCTGAAGACCTATTCTACCCCGGAAATTTCACGGGTGAACTTTTTGTCATGTGCATGACTTTTACCTCTTCGGAAAGAATCCATCCTCATATCAATCCTCATATTTTGTAATTGGATGAATTTCTTAGATGTCTGACACTCATCATTGAAAATACATCAGCATCTTCAACTTTTCCACAATCTAACCACAAAGTATCAGTCTCAGTATACAAAACAAATTTGGTGCATGGATGCAGTCTTAGATGCCCGGCACACGCATTCCATTAAAAATCAAAAGGCACTGAAAATACATCAGCAACTTGACCTTTCCACAAACTAACCACAAAGTATGTCTCAGTATACAAAACACATTTGGTGAATGGATTCAAGTCTTAGATGTCCGACACACAATGAATTCCATTAAAAATCAAAAGGCACTGAAAATACATTAAAGCGACTTGACATCTTTGTCATGTACATGACTTTAACACCTTCGGAAAGAATCCATCCTCAGGACTATCGTATTTTGTATTTAGATGTCTGACACTCATCACTGAAAATACATCAGCAACTTCAACTTTTCCACAAACTAACCACAAAGTATTAGTCTCAGTATACAAAACACATTTGGTGAATGGATGCAAGTCTTAGATGTCCGACACACAATGAATTCCATTAAAAATCAAAAGTCACTGAAAATACATAAAAGCGACTTGAACTTTTTGTCTGTGGTATTCCATCTATATGATGTCGGTCTGTACAATAATCAATTCTTGACCAGACAATAAAGTGATTAATATCATGAGCATCGATCAGCGCAATTGGGATCGATGACATGCATCAACCAAGTAAGCGAGCCTGTCCACCCGATCCCGTTAGTCGCCTTTTACGACAAGCATAGTCACCTTTTAACGGCAAGCATGGGTCGCTGAAGACCTATTCTACCCCGGAAATTTCACGGGTGAACTTTTTGTCATGTGCATGACTTTTACCTCTTCGGAAAGAATCCATCCTCATATCAATCCTCATATTTTGTATTTGGATGAATTTCTTAGATGTCTGACACTCATCATTGAAAATACATCAGCATCTTCAACTTTTCCACAATCTAACCACAAAGTATCAGTCTCAGTATACAAAACAAATTTGGTGCATGGATGCAGTCTTAGATGCCCGGCACACGCATTCCATAAAAATCAAAAGACACTGAAAATACATCAGCAACTTGACCTTTCCACAAACTAACCACAAAGTATGTCTCAGTATACAAAACACATTTGGTGAATGGATTCAAGTCTTAGATGTCCGACACACAATGAATTCCATTAAAAATCAAAAGGCACTGAAAATACATAAAAGCGACTTGACATCTTTGTCATGTACATGACTTTAACACCTTCGGAAAGAATCCATCCTCAGGACTATCGTATTTTGTATTTAGATGTCTGACACTCATCACTGAAAATACATCAGCAACTTCAACTTTTCCACAAACTAACCACAAAGTATTAGTCTCAGTATACAAAACACATTTGGTGAATGGATGCAAGTCTTAGATGTCCGACACACAATGAATTCCATTAAAAATCAAAAGGCACTGAAAATACATAAAAGCGACTTGAACTTTTTGTCTGTGGTATTCCATCTATATGATGTCGGTCTGTACAATAATCAATTCTTGACCAGACAATAAAGTGATTAATATCATGAGCATCGATCAGCGCAATTGGGATCGATGACATGCATCAACCAAGTAAGCGAGCCTGTCCACCCGATCCCGTTAGTCGCCTTTTACGACAAGCATGGGTCGCTGAAGACCTATTCTACCCCGGAAATTTCACGGGTGAACTTTTTGTCATGTGCATGACTTTTATCTCTTCGGAAAGAATCCATCCTCATATCCATCCTCATATTTTGTATTTGGATGAATTTCTTAGATGTCTGACACTCATCATTGAAAATACATCAGCATCTTCAACTTTTCCACAATCTAACCACAAAGTATCAGTCTCAGTATACAAAACAAATTTGGTGCATGGATGCAGTCTTAGATGCCCGGCACACACATTCAATTAAAAATCAAAAGGCACTGAAAATACATCAGCAACTTGACCTTTCCACAAACTAACCACAAAGTATGTCTCAGTATACAAAACACATTTGGTGAATGGATTCAAGTCTTAGATGTCCGACACACAATGAATTCCATTAAAAATCAAAAGGCACTGAAAATACATAAAAGCGACTTGACATCTTTGTCATGTACATGACTTTAACACCTTCGGAAAGAATCCATCCTCAGGACTATCGTATTTTGTATTTAGATGTCTGACACTCATCACTGAAAATACATCAGCAACTTCAACTTTTCCACAAACTAACCACAAAGTATCAGTCTCAGTATACAAAACAAATTTGGTGCATGGATGCAAGTCTTAGATGCCCAGCACACGCATTCAATTAAAAATCAAAAGGCACTGAAAATACATCAGCAACTTGACCTTTCAACAAGCTAACCTCAAAGTATCAGTCTTAGTATTCAATCAAATTTGGTACATGGATGCAGTCTTAGATGCCCGGCACACGCATTCCATTAAAAATCAAAAGTCACTGAAAATACATAAAGCGACTTGAACTTTTTGTCATGTGCATGACTTTTACATCCTCTTGAAGAATATCAGATTGTGTATGTGGAAGAATTCTTAGATGTCTCAGCAACTTGACTTTTCCACAAGCTAACCACAAAGTATCAGTCTCAGTATTACAAAACACATTTGGTGAATGGATGCAAGTCTTAGATGTCTGACACACTATGTATTCCATTAAAAATCAAAAGGCACTGAAAATACATAAAAGCGACTTGACATCTTTGTCATGTGCATGACTTAAACACCTTCGGAAAGAACCCATCCTCAGGACTATCGTATTTTGTATTTTAGATGTCTGACACTCATCACTGAAAATACATCAGCAACTTCAACTTTTCCACAAACTAACCACAAAGTATCAGTCTCAGTATACAAAACACATTTGGTGAATGGATGCAAGTCTTTGATGTCCGACACACAATGAATTCCATTAAAAATCAAAAGTCACTGAAAATACATAAAAGCGACTTGAACTTTTTGTCTGTGGTATTCCATCTATATGATGTCGGTCTGTACAATAATCAATTCTTGACCAGACAATAAAGTGATTAATATCATGAGCATCGATCGCAATTGGGATCGATGACATGCATCAACCAAGTAAGCGAGCCTGTCCATCCGATCCCGTTAGTCGCCTTTTACGACAAGCATAGTCACCTTTTAACGGCAAGCATGGGTCGCTGAAGACCTATTCTACCCCGGAAATTTCACGGGTGAACTTTTTGTCATGTGCATGACTTTTACCTCTTCGGAAAGAATCCATCCTCATATCAATCCTCATATTTTGTATTTGGATGAATTTCTTAGATGTCTGACACTCATCATTGAAAATACATCAGCATCTTCAACTTTTCCACAATCTAACCACAAAGTATCAGTCTCAGTATACAAAACAAATTTGGTGCATGGATGCAGTCTTAGATGCCCGGCACACACATTCCATTAAAAATCAAAAGGCACTGAAAATACATCAGCAACTTGACCTTTCCACAAACTAACCACAAAGTATGTCTCAGTATACAAAACACATTTGGTGAATGGATTCAAGTCTTAGATGTCCGACACACAATGAATTCCATTAAAAATCAAAAGGCACTGAAAATACATTAAAGCGACTTGACATCTTTGTCATGTACATGACTTTAACACCTTCGGAAAGAATCCATCCTCAGGACTATCGTATTTTGTATTTAGATGTCTGACACTCATCACTGAAAATACATCAGCAACTTCAACTTTTCCACAAACTAACCACAAAGTATTAGTCTCAGTATACAAAACACATTTGGTGAATGGATGCAAGTCTTAGATGTCCGACACACAATGAATTCCATTAAAAATCAAAAGTCACTGAAAATACATAAAAGCGACTTGAACTTTTTGTCTGTGGTATTCCATCTATATGATGTCGGTCTGTACAATAATCAATTCTTGACCAGACAATAAAGTGATTGAAAATACATCAGCATCTTCAACTTTTCCACAATCTAACCACAAAGTATCAGTCTCAGTATACAAAACAAATTTGGTGCATGGATGCAGTCTTAGATGCCCGGCACACGCATTCAATTAAAAATCAAAAGGCACTGAAAATACATCAGCAACTTGACCTTTCCACAAGCTAATCTCAAAGTATCAGTCTTAGTATTCAATCAAATTTGGTACATGGATGCAGTCTTAGATGCCCGGCACACGCATTCCATTAAAAATCAAAAGGCACTGAAAATACATCAGCAACTTGACCTTTCCACAAACTAACCACAAAGTATGTCTCAGTATACAAAACACATTTGGTGAATGGATTCAAGTCTTAGATGTCCGACACACAATGAATTCCATTAAAAATCAAAAGGCACTGAAAATACATAAAAGCGACTTGACATCTTTGTCATGTACATGACTTTAACACCTTCGGAAAGAATCCATCCTCAGGACTATCGTATTTTGTATTTAGATGTCTGACACTCATCACTGAAAATACATCAGCAACTTCAACTTTTCCACAAACTAACCACAAAGTATTAGTCTCAGTATACAAAACACATTTGGTGAATGGATGCAAGTCTTAGATGTCCGACACACAATGAATTCCATTAAAAATCAAAAGTCACTGAAAATACATAAAAGCGACTTGAACTTTTTGTCTGTGGTATTCCATCTATATGATGTCGGTCTGTACAATAATCAATTCTTGACCAGACAATAAAGTGATTAATATCATGAGCATCGATCAGCGCAATTGGGATCGATGACATGCATCAACCAAGTAAGCGAGCCTGTCCACCCGATCCCGTTAGTCGCCTTTTACGACAAGCATAGTCACCTTTTAACGGCAAGCATGGGTCGCTGAAGACCTATTCTACCCCGGAAATTTCACGGGTGAACTTTTTGTCATGTGCATGACTTTTACCTCTTCGGAAAGAATCCATCCTCATATCAATCCTCATATTTTGTAATTGGATGAATTTCTTAGATGTCTGACACTCATCATTGAAAATACATCAGCATCTTCAACTTTTCCACAATCTAACCACAAAGTATCAGTCTCAGTATACAAAACAAATTTGGTGCATGGATGCAGTCTTAGATGCCCGGCACACGCATTCCATTAAAAATCAAAAGGCACTGAAAATACATCAGCAACTTGACCTTTCCACAAACTAACCACAAAGTATGTCTCAGTATACAAAACACATTTGGTGAATGGATTCAAGTCTTAGATGTCCGACACACAATGAATTCCATTAAAAATCAAAAGGCACTGAAAATACATTAAAGCGACTTGACATCTTTGTCATGTACATGACTTTAACACCTTCGGAAAGAATCCATCCTCAGGACTATCGTATTTTGTATTTAGATGTCTGACACTCATCACTGAAAATACATCAGCAACTTCAACTTTTCCACAAACTAACCACAAAGTATTAGTCTCAGTATACAAAACACATTTGGTGAATGGATGCAAGTCTTAGATGTCCGACACACAATGAATTCCATTAAAAATCAAAAGTCACTGAAAATACATAAAAGCGACTTGAACTTTTTGTCTGTGGTATTCCATCTATATGATGTCGGTCTGTACAATAATCAATTCTTGACCAGACAATAAAGTGATTAATATCATGAGCATCGATCAGCGCAATTGGGATCGATGACATGCATCAACCAAGTAAGCGAGCCTGTCCACCCGATCCCGTTAATCGCCTTTTACGACAAGCATGGGTCGCTGAAGACCTATTCTACCCCGGAAATTTCACGGGTGAACTTTTTGTCATGTGCATGACTTTTATCTCTTCGGAAAGAATCCATCCTCATATCCATCCTCATATTTTGTATTTGGATGAATTTCTTAGATGTCTGACACTCATCATTGAAAATACATCAGCATCTTCAACTTTTCCACAATCTTACCACAAAGTATCAGTCTCAGTATACAAAACAAATTTAGTGCATGGATGCAAGTCTTAGATGTCCGACACACAATGAATTCCATTAAAAATCAAAAGTCACTGAAAATACATAAAAGCGACTTGACATCTTTGTCATGTACATGACTTTAACACCTTCGGAAAGAACCCATCCTCAGGACTATCGTATTTTGTATTTAGATGTCTGACACTCATCACTGAAAATACATCAGCAACTTCAACTTTTCCACAAACTAACCACAAAGTATTAGTCTCAGTATACAAAACACATTTGGTGAATGGATGCAAGTCTTAGATGTCCGACACACAATGAATTCCATTAAAAATCAAAAGTCACTGAAAATACATAAAAGCGACTTGAACTTTTTGTCTGTGGTATTCCATCTATATGATGTCGGTCTGTACAATAATCAATTCTTGACCAGACAATAAAGTGATTAATATCATGAGCATCGATCAGCGCAATTGGGATCGATGACATGCATCAACCAAGTAAGCGAGCCTGTCCACCCGATCCCGTTAGTCGCCTTTTACGACAAGCATAGTCACCTTTTAACGGCAAGCATGGGTCGCTGAAGACCTATTCTACCCCGGAAATTTCACGGGTGAACTTTTTGTCATGTGCATGACTTTTACCTCTTCGGAAAGAATCCATCCTCATATCAATCCTCATATTTTGTATTTGGATGAATTTCTTAGATGTCTGACACTCATCATTGAAAATACATCAGCATCTTCAACTTTTCCACAATCTAACCACAAAGTATCAGTCTCAGTATACAAAACAAATTTGGTGCATGGATGCAGTCTTAGATGCCCGGCACACGCATTCCATTAAAAATCAAAAGACACTGAAAATACATCAGCAACTTGACCTTTCCACAAACTAACCACAAAGTATGTCTCAGTATACAAAACACATTTGGTGAATGGATTCAAGTCTTAGATGTCCGACACACAATGAATTCCATTAAAAATCAAAAGGCACTGAAAATACATAAAAGCGACTTGACATCTTTGTCATGTACATGACTTTAACACCTTCGGAAAGAATCCATCCTCAGGACTATCGTATTTTGTATTTAGATGTCTGACACTCATCACTGAAAATACATCAGCAACTTCAACTTTTCCACAAACTAACCACAAAGTATTAGTCTCAGTATACAAAACACATTTGGTGAATGGATGCAAGTCTTAGATGTCCGACACACAATGAATTCCATTAAAAATCAAAAGGCACTGAAAATACATAAAAGCGACTTGAACTTTTTGTCTGTGGTATTCCATCTATATGATGTCGGTCTGTACAATAATCAATTCTTGACCAGACAATAAAGTGATTAATATCATGAGCATCGATCAGCGCAATTGGGATCGATGACATGCATCAACCAAGTAAGCGAGCCTGTCCACCCGATCCCGTTAGTCGCCTTTTACGACAAGCATGGGTCGCTGAAGACCTATTCTACCCCGGAAATTTCACGGGTGAACTTTTTGTCATGTGCATGACTTTTATCTCTTCGGAAAGAATCCATCCTCATATCCATCCTCATATTTTGTATTTGGATGAATTTCTTAGATGTCTGACACTCATCATTGAAAATACATCAGCATCTTCAACTTTTCCACAATCTAACCACAAAGTATCAGTCTCAGTATACAAAACAAATTTGGTGCATGGATGCAGTCTTAGATGCCCGGCACACACATTCAATTAAAAATCAAAAGGCACTGAAAATACATCAGCAACTTGACCTTTCCACAAACTAACCACAAAGTATGTCTCAGTATACAAAACACATTTGGTGAATGGATTCAAGTCTTAGATGTCCGACACACAATGAATTCCATTAAAAATCAAAAGGCACTGAAAATACTTAAAAGCGACTTGACATCTTTGTCATGTACATGACTTTAACACCTTCGGAAAGAATCCATCCTCAGGACTATCGTATTTTGTATTTAGATGTCTGACACTCATCACTGAAAATACATCAGCAACTTCAACTTTTCCACAAACTAACCACAAAGTATCAGTCTCAGTATACAAAACAAATTTGGTGCATGGATGCAAGTCTTAGATGCCCAGCACACGCATTCAATTAAAAATCAAAAGGCACTGAAAATACATCAGCAACTTGACCTTTCAACAAGCTAACCTCAAAGTATCAGTCTTAGTATTCAATCAAATTTGGTACATGGATGCAGTCTTAGATGCCCGGCACACGCATTCCATTAAAAATCAAAAGTCACTGAAAATACATAAAGCGACTTGAACTTTTTGTCATGTGCATGACTTTTACATCCTCTTGAAGAATATCAGATTGTGTATGTGGAAGAATTCTTAGATGTCTCAGCAACTTGACTTTTCCACAAGCTAACCACAAAGTATCAGTCTCAGTATTACAAAACACATTTGGTGAATGGATGCAAGTCTTAGATGTCTGACACACTATGTATTCCATTAAAAATCAAAAGGCACTGAAAATACATAAAAGCGACTTCACATCTTTGTCATGTGCATGACTTAAACACCTTCGGAAAGAACCCATCCTCAGGACTATCGTATTTTGTATTTTAGATGTCTGACACTCATCACTGAAAATACATCAGCAACTTCAACTTTTCCACAAACTAACCACAAAGTATCAGTCTCAGTATACAAAACACATTTGGTGAATGGATGCAAGTCTTTGATGTCCGACACACAATGAATTCCATTAAAAATCAAAAGTCACTGAAAATACATAAAAGCGACTTGAACTTTTTGTCTGTGGTATTCCATCTATATGATGTCGGTCTGTACAATAATCAATTCTTGACCAGACAATAAAGTGATTAATATCATGAGCATCGATCGCAATTGGGATCGATGACATGCATCAACCAAGTAAGCGAGCCTGTCCATCCGATCCCGTTAGTCGCCTTTTACGACAAGCATAGTCACCTTTTAACGGCAAGCATGGGTCGCTGAAGACCTATTCTACCCCGGAAATTTCACGGGTGAACTTTTTGTCATGTGCATGACTTTTACCTCTTCGGAAAGAATCCATCCTCATATCAATCCTCATATTTTGTATTTGGATGAATTTCTTAGATGTCTGACACTCATCATTGAAAATACATCAGCATCTTCAACTTTTCCACAATCTAACCACAAAGTATCAGTCTCAGTATACAAAACAAATTTGGTGCATGGATGCAGTCTTAGATGCCCGGCACACGCATTCCATTAAAAATCAAAAGTCACTGAAAATACATAAAGCGACTTGAACTTTTTGTCATGTGCATGACTTTTACATCCTCTTGAAGAATATCAGATTGTGTATGTGGAAGAATTCTTAGATGTCTCAGCAACTTGACTTTTCCACAAGCTAACCACAAAGTATCAGTCTCAGTATTACAAAACACATTTGGTGAATGGATGCAAGTCTTAGATGTCTGACACACTATGTATTCCATTAAAAATCAAAAGGCACTGAAAATACATAAAAGCGACTTGACATCTTTGTCATGTGCATGACTTAAACACCTTCGGAAAGAACCCATCCTCAGGACTATCGTATTTTGTATTTTAGATGTCTGACACTCATCACTGAAAATACATCAGCAACTTCAACTTTTCCACAAACTAACCACAAAGTATCAGTCTCAGTATACAAAACACATTTGGTGAATGGATGCAAGTCTTTGATGTCCGACACACAATGAATTCCATTAAAAATCAAAAGTCACTGAAAATACATAAAAGCGACTTGAACTTTTTGTCTGTGGTATTCCATCTATATGATGTCGGTCTGTACAATAATCAATTCTTGACCAGACAATAAAGTGATTAATATCATGAGCATCGATCGCAATTGGGATCGATGACATGCATCAACCAAGTAAGCGAGCCTGTCCATCCGATCCCGTTAGT
This sequence comes from Haliotis rufescens, assembly GCF_023055435.1. Lineage (NCBI taxonomy): Eukaryota > Metazoa > Mollusca > Gastropoda > Lepetellida > Haliotidae > Haliotis > Haliotis rufescens. Next base: position 4,179,125 of record NW_025964383.1, read on the forward strand.
CGCCTTTTACGACAAGCATAGTCACCTTTTAACGGCAAGCATGGGTCGCTGAAGACCTATTCTACCCCGGAAATTTCACGGGTGAACTTTTTGTCATGTGCATGACTTTTACCTCTTCGGAAAGAATCCATCCTCATATCAATCCTCATATTTTGTATTTGGATGAATTTCTTAGATGTCTGACACTCATCATTGAAAATACATCAGCATCTTCAACTTTTCCACAATCTAACCACAAAGTATCAGTCTCAGTATACAAAACAAATTTGGTGCATGGATGCAGTCTTAGATGCCCGGCACACACATTCCATTAAAAATCAAAAGGCACTGAAAATACATCAGCAACTTGACCTTTCCACAAACTAACCACAAAGTATGTCTCAGTATACAAAACACATTTGGTGAATGGATTCAAGTCTTAGATGTCCGACACACAATGAATTCCATTAAAAATCAAAAGGCACTGAAAATACATTAAAGCGACTTGACATCTTTGTCATGTACATGACTTTAACACCTTCGGAAAGAATCCATCCTCAGGACTATCGTATTTTGTATTTAGATGTCTGACACTCATCACTGAAAATACATCAGCAACTTGACCTTTCCACAAACTAACCACAAAGTATGTCTCAGTATACAAAACACATTTGGTGAATGGATGCAAGTCTTAGATGTCCGACACACAATGAATTCCATTAAAAATCAAAAGTCACTGAAAATACATAAAAGCGACTTGAACTTTTTGTCTGTGGTATTCCATCTATATGATGTCGGTCTGTACAATAATCAATTCTTGACCAGACAATAAAGTGATTGAAAATACATCAGCATCTTCAACTTTTCCACAATCTAACCACAAAGTATCAGTCTCAGTATACAAAACAAATTTGGTGCATGGATGCAGTCTTAGATGCCCGGCACACGCATTCAATTAAAAATCAAAAGGCACTGAAAATACATCAGCAACTTGACCTTTCCACAAGCTAATCTCAAAGTATCAGTCTTAGTATTCAATCAAATTTGGTACATGGATGCAGTCTTAGATGCCCGGCACACGCATTCCATTAAAAATCAAAAGGCACTGAAAATACATCAGCAACTTGACCTTTCCACAAACTAACCACAAAGTATGTCTCAGTATACAAAACACATTTGGTGAATGGATTCAAGTCTTAGATGTCCGACACACAATGAATTCCATTAAAAATCAAAAGGCACTGAAAATACATAAAAGCGACTTGACATCTTTGTCATGTACATGACTTTAACACCTTCGGAAAGAATCCATCCTCAGGACTATCGTATTTTGTATTTAGATGTCTGACACTCATCACTGAAAATACATCAGCAACTTCAACTTTTCCACAATCTAACCACAAAGTATCAGTCTCAGTATACAAAACAAATTTGGTGCATGGATGCAGTCTTAGATGCCCGGCACACGCATTCAATTAAAAATCAAAAGGCACTGAAAATACATCAGCAACTTGACCTTTCAACAAGCTAACCTCAAAGTATCAGTCTTAGTATTCAATCAAATTTGGTACATGGATGCGGTCTTAGATGCCCGGCACACGCATTCCATTAAAAATCAAAAGTCACTGAAAATACATAAAGCGACTTGAACTTTTTGTCATGTGCATGACTTTTACATCCTCGGGAAGAATATCAGATTGTGTATGTGGAAGAATTCTTAGATGTCTCAGCAACTTGACTTTTCCACAAGCTAACCACAAAGTATCAGTCTCAGTATACAAAACACATTTGGTGAATGGATGCAAGTCTTAGATGTCTGACACACTATGTATTCCATTAAAAATCAAAAGGCACTGAAAATACATAAAAGCGACTTCACATCTTTGTCATGTGCATGACTTAAACACCTTCGGAAAGAACCCATCCTCAGGACTATCGTATTTTGTATTTTAGATGTCTGACACTCATCACTGAAAATACATCAGCAACTTCAACTTTTCCACAAACTAACCACAAAGTATTAGTCTCAGTATACAAAACACATTTGGTGAATGGATGCAAGTCTTAGATGTCCGACACACAATGAATTCCATTAAAAATCAAAAGTCACTGAAAATACATAAAAGCGACTTGAACTTTTTGTCTGTGGTATTCCATCTATATGATGTCGGTCTGTACAATAATCAATTCTTGACCAGAACAATAAAGTGATTAATATCATGAGCATCGATCAGCGCAATTGGGATCGATGACATGCATCAACCAAGTCAGCGAGCCTGTCCAAGCGATCCCGTTAGTCGCCTTTTACGACAAGCATAGTCACCTTTTAACGGCAAGCATGGGTCGCTGAAGACCTATTCTACCCCGGAAATTTCACGGGTGAACTTTTTGTCATGTGCATGACTTTTACCTCTTCGGAAAGAATCCATCCTCATATCAATCCTCATATTTTGTAATTGGATGAATTTCTTAGATGTCTGACACTCATCATTGAAAATACATCAGCATCTTCAACTTTTCCACAATCTAACCACAAAGTATCAGTCTCAGTATACAAAACAAATTTGGTGCATGGATGCAGTCTTAGATGCCCGGCACACGCATTCAATTAAAAATCAAAAGGCACTGAAAATACATCAGCAACTTGACCTTTCCACAAGCTAATCTCAAAGTATCAGTCTTAGTATTCAATCAAATTTGGTACATGGATGCAGTCTTAGATGCCCGGCACACGCATTCCATTAAAAATCAAAAGGCACTGAAAATACATCAGCAACTTGACCTTTCCACAAACTAACCACAAAGTATGTCTCAGTATACAAAACACATTTGGTGAATGGATTCAAGTCTTAGATGTCCGACACACAATGAATTCCATTAAAAATCAAAAGGCACTGAAAATACATAAAAGCGACTTGACATCTTTGTCATGTACATGACTTTAACACCTTCGGAAAGAATCCATCCTCAGGACTATCGTATTTTGTATTTAGATGTCTGACACTCATCACTGAAAATACATCAGCAACTTCAACTTTTCCACAATCTAACCACAAAGTATCAGTCTCAGTATACAAAACAAATTTGGTGCATGGATGCAGTCTTAGATGCCCGGCACACGCATTCAATTAAAAATCAAAAGGCACTGAAAATACATCAGCAACTTGACCTTTCAACAAGCTAACCTCAAAGTATCAGTCTTAGTATTCAATCAAATTTGGTACATGGATGCGGTCTTAGATGCCCGGCACACGCATTCCATTAAAAATCAAAAGTCACTGAAAATACATAAAGCGACTTGAACTTTTTGTCATGTGCATGACTTTTACATCCTCTTGAAGAATATCAGATTGTGTATGTGGAAGAATTCTTAGATGTCTCAGCAACTTGACTTTTCCACAAGCTAACCACAAAGTATCAGTCTCAGTATACAAAACACATTTGGTGAATGGATGCAAGTCTTAGATGTCTGACACACTATGTATTCCATTAAAAATCAAAAGGCACTGAAAATACATAAAAGCGACTTCACATCTTTGTCATGTGCATGACTTAAACACCTTCGGAAAGAACCCATCCTCAGGACTATCGTATTTTGTATTTTAGATGTCTGACACTCATCACTGAAAATACATCAGCAACTTCAACTTTTCCACAAACTAACCACAAAGTATTAGTCTCAGTATACAAAACACATTTGGTGAATGGATGCAAGTCTTAGATGTCCGACACACAATGAATTCCATTAAAAATCAAAAGTCACTGAAAATACATAAAAGCGACTTGAACTTTTTGTCTGTGGTATTCCATCTATATGATGTCGGTCTGTACAATAATCAATTCTTGACCAGAACAATAAAGTGATTAATATCATGAGCATCGATCAGCGCAATTGGGATCGATGACATGCATCAACCAAGTAAGCGAGCCTGTCCAAGCGATCCCGTTAGTCGCCTTTTACGACAAGCATAGTCACCTTTTAACGGCAAGCATGGGTCGCTGAAGACCTATTCTACCCCGGAAATTTCACGGGTGAACTTTTTGTCATGTGCATGACTTTTACCTCTTCGGAAAGAATCCATCCTCATATCAATCCTCATATTTTGTATTTGGATGAATTTCTTAGATGTCTGACACTCATCATTGAAAATACATCAGCATCTTCAACTTTTCCACAATCTAACCACAAAGTATCAGTCTCAGTATACAAAACAAATTTGGTGCATGGATGCAGTCTTAGATGCCCGGCACACGCATTCAATTAAAAATCAAAAGGCACTGAAAATACATCAGCAACTTGACCTTTCCACAAGCTAATCTCAAAGTATCAGTCTTAGTATTCAATCAAATTTGGTACATGGATGCAGTCTTAGATGCCCGGCACACGCATTCCATTAAAAATCAAAAGGCACTGAAAATACATCAGCAACTTGACCTTTCCACAAACTAACCACAAAGTATGTCTCAGTATACAAAACACATTTGGTGAATGGATTCAAGTCTTAGATGTCCGACACACAATGAATTCCATTAAAAATCAAAAGGCACTGAAAATACATAAAAGCGACTTGACATCTTTGTCATGTACATGACTTTAACACCTTCGGAAAGAATCCATCCTCAGGACTATCGTATTTTGTATTTAGATGTCTGACACTCATCACTGAAAATACATCAGCAACTTCAACTTTTCCACAATCTAACCACAAAGTATCAGTCTCAGTATACAAAACAAATTTGGTGCATGGATGCAGTCTTAGATGCCCGGCACACGCATTCAATTAAAAATCAAAAGGCACTGAAAATACATCAGCAACTTGACCTTTCAACAAGCTAACCTCAAAGTATCAGTCTTAGTATTCAATCAAATTTGGTACATGGATGCAGTCTTAGATGCCCGGCACACGCATTCCATTAAAAATCAAAAATCACTGAAAATACATAAAGCGACTTGAACTTTTTGTCATGTGCATGACTTTTACATCCTCGGGAAGAATATCAGATTGTGTATGTGGAAGAGTTCTTAGATGTCTCAGCAACTTGACTTTTCCACAAGCTAACCACAAAGTATCAGTCTCAGTATACAAAACACATTTGGTGAATGGATGCAAGTCTTAGATGTCTGACACACTATGTATTCCATTAAAAATCAAAAGGCACTGAAAATACATAAAAGCGACTTGACATCTTTGTCATGTGCATGACTTAAACACCTTCGGAAAGAACCCATCCTCAGGACTATCGTATTTTGTATTTTAGATGTCTGACACTCATCACTGAAAATACATCAGCAACTTCAACTTTTCCACAAACTAACCACAAAGTATTAGTCTCAGTATACAAAACACATTTGGTGAATGGATGCAAGTCTTAGATGTCCGACACACAATGAATTCCATTAAAACTCAAAAGTCACTGAAAATACATAAAAGCGACTTGAACTTTTTGTCTGTGGTATTCCATCTATATGATGTCGGTCTGTACAATAATCAATTCTTGACCAGACAATAAAGTGATTAATATCATGAGCATCGATCGCAATTGGGATCGATGACATGCATCAACCAAGTAAGCGAGCCTGTCCACCCGATCCCGTTAGTCGCCTTTTACGACAAGCATAGTCACCTTTTACGGCAAGCATGGGTCGCTGAAGACCTATTCTACCCCGGAAATTTCACGGGTGAACTTTTTGTCATGTGCATGACTTTTACCTCTTCGGAAAGAATCCATCCTCATATCCATCCTCATATTTTGTATTTGGATGAATTTCTTAGATGTCTGACACTCATCATTGAAAATACATCAGCATCTTCAACTTTTCCACAATCTAACCACAAAGTATCAGTCTCAGTATACAAAACAAATTTGGTACATGGATGCAGTCTTAGATGCCCGGCACACGCATTCCATTAAAAATCAAAAGGCACTGAAAATACATCAGCAACTTGACCTTTCCACAAACTAACCACAAAGTATGTCTCAGTATACAAAACACATTTGGTGAATGGATTCAAGTCTTAGATGTCCGACACACAATGAATTCCATTAAAAATCAAAAGGCACTGAAAATACATAAAAGCGACTTGAACTTTTTGTCTGTGGTATTCCATCTATATGATGTCGGTCTGTACAATAATCAATTCTTGACCAGACAATAAAGTGATTGAAAATACATCAGCATCTTCAACTTTTCCACAATCTAACCACAAAGTATCAGTCTCAGTATACAAAACAAATTTGGTGCATGGATGCAGTCTTAGATGCCCAGCACACACATTCAATTAAAAATCAAAAGGCACTGAAAATACATCAGCAACTTGACCTTTCCACAAGCTAATCTCAAAGTATCAGTCTTAGTATTCAATCAAATTTGGTACATGGATGCAGTCTTAGATGCCCGGCACACGCATTCCATTAAAAAATCAAAAGGCACTGAAAATACATCAGCAACTTGACCTTTCCACAAACTAACCACAAAGTATGTCTCAGTATACAAAACACATTAGGTGAATGGATTCAAGTCTTAGATGTCCGACACACAATGAATTCCATTAAAAATCAAAAGGCACTGAAAATACATAAAAGCGACTTGACATCTTTGTCATGTACATGACTTTAACACCTTCGGAAAGAATCCATCCTCAGGACTATCGTATTTTGTATTTAGATGTCTGACACTCATCACTGAAAATACATCAGCAACTTCAACTTTTCCACAATCTAACCACAAAGTATCAGTCTCAGTATACAAAACAAATTTGGTGCATGGATGCAGTCTTAGATGCCCGGCACACGCATTCAATTAAAAATCAAAAGGCACTGAAAATACATCAGCAACTTGACTTTTCAACAAGCTAACCTCAAAGTATCAGTCTTAGTATTCAATCAAATTTGGTACATGGATGCAGTCTTAGATGCCCGGCACACGCATTCCATTAAAAATCAAAAGTCACTGAAAATACATAAAGCGACTTGAACTTTTTGTCATGTGCATGACTTTTACATCCTCGGGAAGAATATCAGATTGTGTATGTGGAAGAATTCTTAGATGTCTCAGCAACTTGACTTTTCCACAAGCTAACCACAAAGTATCAGTCTCAGTATACAAAACAAATTTGGTGCATGGATGCAGTCTTAGATGCCCGGCACACGCATTCAATTAAAAATCAAAAGGCACTGAAAATACATCAGCAACTTGACCTTTCAACAAGCTAACCTCAAAGTATCAGTCTTAGTATTCAATCAAATTTGGTACATGGATGCAGTCTTAGATGCCCGGCACACGCATTCCATTAAAAATCAAAAATCACTGAAAATACATAAAGCGACTTGAACTTTTTGTCATGTGCATGACTTTTACATCCTCGGGAAGAATATCAGATTGTGTATGTGGAAGAGTTCTTAGATGTCTCAGCAACTTGACTTTTCCACAAGCTAACCACAAAGTATCAGTCTCAGTATACAAAACACATTTGGTGAATGGATGCAAGTCTTAGATGTCTGACACACTATGTATTCCATTAAAAATCAAAAGGCACTGAAAATACATAAAAGCGACTTGACATCTTTGTCATGTGCATGACTTAAACACCTTCGGAAAGAACCCATCCTCAGGACTATCGTATTTTGTATTTTAGATGTCTGACACTCATCACTGAAAATACATCAGCAACTTCAACTTTTCCACAAACTAACCACAAAGTATTAGTCTCAGTATACAAAACACATTTGGTGAATGGATGCAAGTCTTTAATGTCCGACACACAATGAATTCCATTAAAAATCAAAAGTCACTGAAAATACATAAAAGCGACTTGAACTTTTTGTCTGTGGTATTCCATCTATATGATGTCGGTCTGTACAATAATCAATTCTTGACCAGAACAATAAAGTGATTAATATCATGAGCATCGATCAGCGCAATTGGGATCGATGACATGCATCAACCAAGTCAGCGAGCCTGTCCAAGCGAGCCCGTTAGTCGCCTTTTACGACAAGCATAGTCACCTTTTATGGCAAGCATGGGTCGCTGAAGACCTATTCTACCCTGGAAATTTCACGGGTGAACTTTTTGTCATGTGCATGACTTTTACCTCTTCGGAAAGAATCCATCCTCATATCCATCCTCATATTTTGTATTTGGATGAATTTCTTAGATGTCTGACACTCATCATTGAAAATACATCAGCATCTTCAACTTTTCCACAATCTAACCACAAAGTATCAGTCTCAGTATACAAAACAAATTTGGTGCATGGATGCAGTCTTAGATGCCCGGCACACGCATTCAATTAAAAATCAAAAGGCACTGAAAATACATCAGCAACTTGACCTTTCCACAAGCTAATCTCAAAGTATCAGTCTTAGTATTCAATCAAATTTGGTACATGGATGCAGTCTTAGATGCCCGGCACACGCATTCCATTAAAAATCAAAAGGCACTGAAAATACATCAGCAACTTGACCTTTCCACAAACTAACCACAAAGTATGTCTCAGTATACAAAACACATTTGGTGAATGGATTCAAGTCTTAGATGTCCGACACACAATGAATTCCATTAAAAATCAAAAGGCACTGAAAATACATAAAAGCGACTTGACATCTTTGTCATGTACATGACTTTAACACCTTCGGAAAGAATCCATCCTCAGGACTATCGTATTTTGTATTTAGATGTCTGACACTCATCACTGAAAATACATCAGCAACTTCAACTTTTCCACAATCTAACCACAAAGTATCAGTCTCAGTATACAAAACAAATTTGGTGCATGGATGCAGTCTTAGATGCCCGGCACACGCATTCAATTAAAAATCAAAAGGCACTGAAAATACATCAGCAACTTGACCTTTCAACAAGCTAACCTCAAAGTATCAGTCTTAGTATTCAATCAAATTTGGTACATGGATGCGGTCTTAGATGCCCGGCACACGCATTCCATTAAAAATCAAAAGTCACTGAAAATACATAAAGCGACTTGAACTTTTTGTCATGTGCATGACTTTTACATCCTCGGGAAGAATATCAGATTGTGTATGTGGAAGAATTCTTAGATGTCTCAGCAACTTGACTTTTCCACAAACTAACCACAAAGTATCAGTCTCAGTATACAAAACACATTTGGTGAATGGATGCAAGTCTTAGATGTCTGACACACTATGTATTCCATTAAAAATCAAAAGGCACTGAAAATACATAAAAGCGACTTGACATCTTTGTCATGTGCATGACTTAAACACCTTCGGAAAGAACCCATCCTCAGGACTATCGTATTTTGTATTTTAGATGTCTGACACTCATCACTGAAAATACATCAGCAACTTCAACTTTTCCACAAACTAACCACAAAGTATTAGTCTCGGTATACAAAACACATTTGGTGAATGGATGCAAGTCTTAGATGTCCGACACACAATGAATTCCATTAAAAATCAAAAGTCACTGAAAATACATAAAAGCGACTTGAACTTTTTGTCTGTGGTATTCCATCTATATGATGTCGGTCTGTACAATAATCAATTCTTGACCAGACAATAAAGTGATTAATATCATGAGCATCGATCAGCGCAATTGGGATCGATGACATGCATCAACCAAGTCAGCGAGCCTGTCCACCCGATCCCGATAGTCGCCTTTTACGACAAGCATAGTCACCTTTTACGGCAAGCATGGGTCGCTGAAGACCTATTCAACCCCGGAAATTTCACGGGTGAACTTTTTGTCATGTGCATGACTTTTACCTCTTCGGAAAGAATCCATCCTCATATCCATCCTCATATTTTGTATTTGGATGAATTTCTTAGATGTCTGACACTCATCATTGAAAATACATCAGCATCTTCAACTTTTCCACAATCTAACCACAAAGTATCAGTCTCAGTATACAAAACAAATTTGGTGCATGGATGCAGTCTTAGATGCCCGGCACACACATTCAATTAAAAATCAAAAGGCACTGAAAATACATCAGCAACTTGACCTTTCCACAAGCTAATCTCAAAGTATCAGTCTTAGTATTCAATCAAATTTGGTACATGGATGCAGTCTTAGATGCCCGGCACACGCATTCCATTAAAAATCAAAAGGCACTGAAAATACATCAGCAACTTGACCTTTCCACAAACTAACCACAAAGTATGTCTCAGTATACAAAACACATTTGGTGAATGGATGCAAGTCTTAGATGTCCGACACACAATGAATTCCATTAAAACTCAAAAGGCACTGAAAATACATAAAAGCGACTTGACATCTTTGTCATGTGGATGACTTAAACACCTTCGGAAAGAACCCATCCTCAGGACTATCGTATTTTGTATTTTAGATGTCTGACACTCATCACTGAAAATACATCAGCAACTTCAACTTTTCCACAAACTTACCATAAAGTATCAGTCTCAGTATACAAAACACATTTGGTGAATGGATGCAAGTCTTAGATGTCCGACACACAATGAATTCCATTAAAAATCAAAAGTCACTGAAAATACATAAAAGCGACTTGAACTTTTTGTCTGTGGTATTCCATCTATATGATGTCGGTCTGTACAATAATCAATTCTTGACCAGACAATAAAGTGATTAATATCATGAGCATCGATCGCAATTGGGATCGATGACATGCATCAACCAAGTAAGCGAGCCTGTCCACCCGATCCCGTTAGTCGCCTTTTACGACAAGCATAGTCACCTTTTACGGCAAGCATGGGTCGCTGAAGACCTATTCTACCCCGGAAATTTCACGGGTGAACTTTTTGTCATGTGCATGACTTTTACCTCTTCGGAAAGAATCCATCCTCATATCCATCCTCATATTTTGTATTTGGATGAATTTCTTAGATGTCTGACACTCATCATTGAAAATACATCAGCATCTTCAACTTTTCCACAATCTAACCACAAAGTATCAGTCTCAGTATACAAAACAAATTTGGTGCATGGATGCAGTCTTAGATGCCCGGCACACGCATTCAATTAAAAATCAAAAGGCACTGAAAATACATCAGCAACTTGACCTTTCCACAAGCTAACCTCAAAGTATCAGTCTTAGTATTCAATCAAATTTGGTACATGGATGCAGTCTTAGATGCCCGGCACACGCATTCAATTAAAAATCAAAAGGCACTGAAAATACATCAGCAACTTGACCTTTCCACAAACTAACCACAAAGTATGTCTCAGTATACAAAACACATTTGGTGAATGGATGCAAGTCTTAGATGTCCGACACACAATGAATTCCATTAAAAATCAAAAGGCACTGAAAATACATAAAAGCGACTTGACATCTTTGTCATGTACATGACTTTAACACCTTCGGAAAGAATCCATCCTCAGGACTATCGTATTTTGTATTTAGATGTCTGACACTCATCACTGAAAATACATCAGCAACTTCAACTTTTCCACAATCTAACCACAAAGTATCAGTCTCAGTATACAAAACAAATTTGGTGCATGGATGCAGTCTTAGATGCCCGGCACACGCATTCAATTAAAAATCAAAAGGCACTGAAAATACATCAGCAACTTGACCTTTCCACAAGCTAACCTCAAAGTATCAGTCTTAGTATTCAATCAAATTTGGTACATGGATGCAGTCTTAGATGTCCGACACACGCATTCCATTAAAAATCAAAAGGCACTGAAAATACATAAAGCGACTTGAACTTTTTGTCATGTGCATGACTTTTACATCCTCTTGAAGAATATCAGATTGTGTGTGTGGAAGAATTCTTAGATGTCTCAGCAACTTGACTTTTCCACAAGCTAACCACAAAGTATCAGTCTCAGTATACAAAGCACATTTGGTGAATGGATGCAAGTCTTAGATGTCTGACACACAAAGAATTCCATTAAAAATCAAAAGGCACTGAAAATACATAAAAGCGACTTGAACTTTTTGTCTGTGGTATTCCATCTATATGATGTCGCTCTGTACAATAATCAATTCTTGACCAGACAATAAAGTGATTAATATCATGAGCATCGATCGCAATTGGGATCGATGACATGCATCAACCAAGTCAGCGAGCCTGTCCACCCGATCCCGTTAGTCGCCTTTATCGACAAGCATAGTCACCTTTTACGGCAAGCATGGGTCGCTGAAGACCTATTCAACCCCGGAAATTTCACGGGTGAACTTTTTGTCATGTGCATGACTTATACCTCTTCGGAAAGAATCCATCCTCATATCCATCCTCATATTTTGTATTTGGATGAATTTCTTAGATGTCTGACACTCATCATTGAAAATACATCAGCATCTTCAACTTTTCCACAATCTAACCACAAAGTATCAGTCTCAGTATACAAAACAAATTTGGTGCATGGATGCAGTCTTAGATGCCCGGCACACGCATTCAATTAAAAATCAAAAGGCACTGAAAATACATCAGCAACTTGACCTTTCCACAAGCTAACCTCAAAGTATCAGTCTTAGTATTCAATCAAATTTGGTACATGGATGCAGTCTTAGATGCCCGGCACACGCATTCAATTAAAAATCAAAAGGCACTGAAAATACATCAGCAACTTGACCTTTCCACAAACTAACCACAAAGTATGTCTCAGTATACAAAACACATTTGGTGAATGGATGCAAGTCTTAGATGTCCGACACACAATGAATTCCATTAAAAATCAAAAGGCACTGAAAATACATAAAGTGACTTGAACTTTTTGTCATGTGCATGACTTTTACATCCTCTTGAAGAATATCAGATTGTGTATGTGGAAGAATTCTTAGATGTCTCAGCAACTTGACTTTTCCACAAACTAACCACAAAGTATCAGTCTCAGTATACAAAACACATTTGGTGAATGGATGCAAGTCTTAGATGTCCGACACACAATGAATTCCATTAAAAATCAAAAGGCACTGAAAATACATAAAAGCGACTTGACATCTTTGTCATGTACATGACTTTAACACCTTCGGAAAGAACCCATCCTCAGGACTATCGTATTTTGTATTTAGATGTCTGACACTCATCACTGAAAATACATCAGCAACTTCAACTTTTCCACAAACTAACCACAAAGTATCAGTCTCAGTATACAAAACAAATTTGGTGCATGGATGCAGTCTTAGATGCCCAGCACACACATTCAATTAAAAATCAAAAGGCACTGAAAATACATCAGCAACTTGACCTTTCAACAAGCTAATCTCAAAGTATCAGTCTTAGTATTCAATCAAATTTGGTACATGGATGCAGTCTTAGATGCCCGGCACACGCATTCCATTAAAAATCAAAAGGCACTGAAAATACATAAAGCGACTTGAACTTTTTGTCATGTGCATGACTTTTACATCCTCTTGAAGAATATCAGATTGTGTATGTGGAAGAATTCTTAGATGTCTCAGCAACTTGACTTTTCCACAAGCTAACCACAAAGTATCAGTCTCAGTATACAAAACACATTTGGTGAATGGATGCAAGTCTTAGATGTCTGACACACTATGTATTCCATTAAAAATCAAAAGGCACTGAAAATACATAAAAGCGACTTGACATCTTTGTCATGTGCATGACTTAAACACCTTCGGAAAGAACCCATCCTCAGGACTATAGTATTTTGTATTTTAGATGTCTGACACTCATCACTGAAAATACATCAGCAACTTCAACTTTTCCACAAACTAACCACAAAGTATTAGTCTCAGTATACAAAACACATTTGGTGAATGGATGCAAGTCTTAGATGTCCGACACACAATGAATTCCATTAAAAATCAAAAGTCACTGAAAATACATAAAAGCGACTTGAACTTTTTGTCTGTGGTATTCCATCTATATGATATCGGTCTGTACAATAATCAATTCTTGACCAGACAATAAAGTGATTAATATCATGAGCATCGATCAGCGCAATTGGGATCGATGACATGCATCAACCAAGTCAGCGAGCCTGTCCACCCGATCCCGTTAGTCGCCTTTATCGACAAGCATAGTCACCTTTTACGACAAGCACGGGTCGCTGAAGACCTATTCAACCCCGGAAATTTCACGGGTGAACTTTTTGTCATGTGCATGACTTTTACCTCTTCGGAAAGAATCCATCCTCATATCCATCCTCATATTTTGTATTTGGATGAATTTCTTAGATGTCTGACACTCATCATTGAAAATACATCAGCATCTTCAACTTTTCCACAATCTAACCACAAAGTATCAGTCTCAGTATACAAAACAAATTTGATGCATGGATGCAGTCTTAGATGCCCGGCACACGCATTCAATTAAAAATCAAAAGGCACTGAAAATACATCAGCAACTTGACCTTTCCACAAGCTAACCTCAAAGTATCAGTCTTAGTATTCAATCAAATTTGGTACATGGATGCAGTCTTAGATGCCCGGCACACGCATTCAATTAAAAATCAAAAGGCACTGAAAATACATCAGCAACTTGACCTTTCCACAAACTAACCACAAAGTATGTCTCAGTATACAAAACACATTTGGTGAATGGATGCAAGTCTTAGATGTCCGACACACAATGAATTCCATTAAAAATCAAAAGGCACTGAAAATACATAAAAGCGACTTGACATCTTTGTCATGTACATGACTTTAACACCTTCGGAAAGAACCCATCCTCAGGACTATCGTATTTTGTATTTAGATGTCTGACACTCATCACTGAAAATACATCAGCAACTTCAACTTTTCCACAATCTAACCTCAAAGTATCAGTCTTAGTATTCAATCAAATTTGGTACATGGATGCAGTCTTAGATGCCCGGCACACGCATTCCATTAAAAATCAAAAGGCACTGAAAATACATAAAAGCGACTTGAACTTTTTGTCTGTGGTATTCCATCTATATGATATCGGTCTGTACAATAATCAATTCTTGACCAGACAATAAAGTGATTAATATCATGAGCATCGATCAGCGCAATTGGGATCGATGACATGCATCAAACCAAGTAAGCGAGCCTGTCCACCCGATCCCGTTAGTCGCCTTTATCGACAAGCATAGTCACCTTTTACGACAAGCATGGGTCGCTGAAGACCTATTCAACCCCGGAAATTTCACGGGTGAACTTTTTGTCATGTGCATGACTTTTACCTCTTCGGAAAGAATCCATCCTCATATCCATCCTCATATTTTGTATTTGGATGAATTTCTTAGATGTCTGACACTCATCATTGAAAATACATCAGCATCTTCAACTTTTCCACAATCTAACCACAAAGTATCAGTCTCAGTATACAAAACAAATTTGGTGCATGGATGCAGTCTTAGATGCCCGGCACACGCATTCAATTAAAAATCAAAAGGCACTGAAAATACATCAGCAACTTGACCTTTCCACAAACTAACCACAAAGTATGTCTCAGTATACAAAACACATTTGGTGAATGGATGCAAGTCTTAGATGTCCGACACACAATGAATTCCATTAAAAATCAAAAGGCACTGAAAATACATAAAAGCGACTTGACATCTTTGTCATGTACATGACTTTAACACCTTCGGAAAGAATCCATCCTCAGGACTATCGTATTTTGTATTTAGATGTCTGACACTCATCACTGAAAATACATCAGCAACTTCAACTTTTCCATAAACTAACCACAAAGTATCAGTCTCAGTATACAAAACAAATTTGGTGCATGGATGCAGTCCTAGATGTCCGACACACAATGAATTCCATTAAAAATCAAAAGGCACTGAAAATACATAAAAGCGACTTGACATCTTTGTCATGTACATGACTTTAACACCTTCGGAAAGAATCCATCCTCAGGACTATCGTATTTTGTATTTAGATGTCTGACACTCATCACTGAAAATACATCAGCAACTTCAACTTTTCCACAAACTAACCACAAAGTATCAGTCTCAGTATACAAAACAAATTTGGTGCATGGATGCAGTCTTAGATGCCCGGCACACGCATTCAATTAAAAATCAAAAGGCACTGAAAATACATCAGCAACTTGACCTTTCAACAAGCTAACCTCAAAGTATCAGTCTTAGTATACAATCAAATTTGGTGCATGGATGCAGTCTTAGATGTCCGACACACGCATTCCATTAAAAATCAAAAGTCACTGAAAATACATAAAGCGACTTGAACTTTTTGTCATGTGCATGACTTTTACATCCTCTGGAAGAATATCAGATTGTGTATGTGGAAGAATTCTTAGATGTCTCAGCAACTTGACTTTTCCACAAGCTAACCACAAAGTATCAGTCTCAGTATACAAAACACATTTGGTGAATGGATGCAAGTCTTAGATGTCCGACACACAATGAATTCCATTAAAAATCAAAAGGCACTGAAAATACATAAAAGCGACTTGACATCTTTGTCATGTACACGACTTTAACACCTTCGGAAAGAATCCATCCTCAGGACTATCGTATTTTGTATTTAGATGTCTGACACTCATCACTGAAAATACATCAGCAACTTCAACTTTTCCACAATCTAACCTCAAAGTATCAGTCTTAGTATACAATCAAATTTGGTGCATGGATGCAGTCTTAGATGTCCGACACACGCATTCCATTAAAAATCAAAAGTCACTGAAAATACATAAAGCGACTTGAACTTTTTGTCATTTGCATGACTTTTACATCCTCTTGAAGAATATCAGATTGTGTATGTGGAAGAATTCTTAGATGTCTCAGCAACTTGACTTTTCCACAAGCTAACCACAAAGTATCAGTCTCAGTATACAAAACACATTTGGTGAATGGATGCAAGTCTTAGATGTCCGACACACAATGAATTCCATTAAAAATCAAAAGGCACTGAAAATACATAAAAGCGACTTGACATCTTTGTCATGTGCATGACTTAAACACCTTCGGAAAGAACCCATCCTCAGGACTATCGTATTTTGTATTTTAGATGTCTGACACTCATCACTGAAAATACATCAGCAACTTCAACTTTTCCACAAACTAACCATAAAGTATTAGTCTCAGTATACAAAACACATTTGGTGAATGGATGCAAGTCTTAGATGTCCGACACACAATGAATTCCATTAAAAATCAAAAGTCACTGAAAATACATAAAAGCGACTTGAACTTTTTGTCTGTGGTATTCCATCTATATGATGTCGGTCTGTACAATAATCAATTCTTGACCAGACAATAAAGTGATTAATATCATGAGCATCGATCGCAATTGGGATCGATGACATGCATCAACCAAGTAAGCGAGCCTGTCCACCCGATCCCGTTAGTCGCCTTTATCGACAAGCATAGTCACCTTTTACGACAAGCATGGGTCGCTGAAGACCTATTCAACCCCGGAAATTTCACGGGTGAACTTTTTGTCATGTGCATGACTTTTACCTCTTCGGAAAGAATCCATCCTCATATCCATCCTCATATTTTGTATTTGGATGAATTTCTTAGATGTCTGACACTCATCATTGAAAATACATCAGCATCTTCAACTTTTCCCCAATCTAACCACAAAGTATCAGTCTCAGTATACAAAACAAATTTGATGCATGGATGCAGTCTTAGATGCCCGGCACACGCATTCAATTAAAAATCAAAAGGCACTGAAAATACATCAGCAACTTGACCTTTCCACAAGCTAACCTCAAAGTATCAGTCTTAGTATTCAATCAAATTTGGTACATGGATGCAGTCTTAGATGCCCGGCACACGCATTCAATTAAAAATCAAAAGGCACTGAAAATACATCAGCAACTTGACCTTTCCACAAACTAACCACAAAGTATGTCTCAGTATACAAAACACATTTGGTGAATGGATGCAAGTCTTAGATGTCCGACACACAATGAATTCCATTAAAAATCAAAAGGCACTGAAAATACATAAAAGCGACTTGACATCTTTGTCATGTACATGACTTTAACACCTTCGGAAAGAATCCATCCTCAGGACTATAGTATTTTGTATTTAGATGTCTGACACTCATCACTGAAAATACATCAGCAACTTCAACTTTTCCACAATCTAACCACAAAGTATCAGTCTTAGTATTCAATCAAATTTGGTACATGGATGCAGTCTTAGATGCCCGGCACACGCATTCCATTAAAAATCAAAAGGCACTGAAAATACATAAAAGCGACTTGAACTTTTTGTCTGTGGTATTCCATCTATATGATATCGGTCTGTACAATAATCAATTCTTGACCAGACAATAAAGTGATTAATATCATGAGCATCGATCAGCGCAATTGGGATCGATGACATGCATCAAACCAAGTAAGCGAGCCTGTCCACCCGATCCCGTTAGTCGCCTTTATCGACAAGCATAGTCACCTTTTACGACAAGCATGGGTCGCTGAAGACCTATTCAACCCCGGAAATTTCACGGGTGAACTTTTTGTCATGTGCATGACTTTTACCTCTTCGGAAAGAATCCATCCTCATATCCATCCTCATTTTTTGTATTTGGATGAATTTCTTAGATGTCTGACACTCATCATTGAAAATACATCAGCATCTTCAACTTTTCCACAATCTAACCACAAAGTATCAGTCTCAGTATACAAAACAAATTTGGTGCATGGATGCAGTCTTAGATGCCCGGCACACGCATTCAATTAAAAATCAAAAGGCACTGAAAATACATCAGCAACTTGACCTTTCCACAAACTAACCACAAAGTATGTCTCAGTATACAAAACACATTTGGTGAATGGATGCAAGTCTTAGATGTCCGACACACAATGAATTCCATTAAAAATCAAAAGGCACTGAAAATACATAAAAGCGACTTGACATCTTTGTCATGTGCATGACTTAAACACCTTCGGAAAGAACCCATCCTCAGGACTATCGTATTTTGTATTTTAGATGTCTGACACTCATCACTGAAAATACATCAGCAACTTCAACTTTTCCACAAACTAACCACAAAGTATCAGTCTCAGTATACAAAACAAATTTGGTGCATGGATGCAGTCCTAGATGTCCGACACACAATGAATTCCATTAAAAATCAAAAGGCACTGAAAATACATAAAAGCGACTTGACATCTTTGTCATGTACATGACTTTAACACCTTCGGAAAGAATCCATCCTCAGGACTATCGTATTTTGTATTTAGATGTCTGACACTCATCACTGAAAATACATCAGCAACTTCAACTTTTCCACAATCTAACCTCAAAGTATCAGTCTTAGTATACAATCAAATTTGGTGCATGGATGCAGTCTTAGATGTCCGACACACGCATTCCATTAAAAATCAAAAGTCACTGAAAATACATAAAGCGACTTGAACTTTTTGTCATTTGCATGACTTTTACATCCTCGGGAAGAATATCAGATTGTGTATGTGGAAGAATTCTTAGATGTCTCAGCAACTTGACTTTTCCACAAGCTAACCACAAAGTATCAGTCTCAGTATACAAAACACATTTGGTGAATGGATGCAAGTCTTAGATGTCCGACACACAATGAATTCCATTAAAAATCAAAAGGCACTGAAAATACATAAAAGCGACTTGACATCTTTGTCATGTGCATGACTTAAACACCTTCGGAAAGAACCCATCCTCAGGACTATCGTATTTTGTATTTTAGATGTCTGACACTCATCACTGAAAATACATCAGCAACTTCAACTTTTCCACAAACTAACCATAAAGTATTAGTCTCAGTATACAAAACACATTTGGTGAATGGATGCAAGTCTTAGATGTCCGACACACAATGAATTCCATTAAAAATCAAAAGTCACTGAAAATACATAAAAGCGACTTGAACTTTTTGTCTGTGGTATTCCATCTATATGATGTCGGTCTGTACAATAATCAATTCTTGACCAGACAATAAAGTGATTAATATCATGAGCATCGATCGCAATTGGGATCGATGACATGCATCAACCAAGTAAGCGAGCCTGTCCACCCGATCCCGTTAGTCGCCATTATCGACAAGCATAGTCACCTTTTACGACAAGCATGGGTCGCTGAAGACCTATTCAACCCCGGAAATTTCACGGGTGAACTTTTTGTCATGTGCATGACTTTTACCTCTTCGGAAAGAATCCATCCTCATATCCATCCTCATATTTTGTATTTGGATGAATTTCTTAGATGTCTGACACTCATCATTGAAAATACATCAGCAACTTCAACTTTTCCCCAATCTAACCACAAAGTAGCAGTCTCAGTATACAAAACAAATTTGGTGCATGGATGCAGTCTTAGATGCCCGGCACACGCATTCAATTAAAAATCAAAAGGCACTGAAAATACATCAGCAACTTGACCTTTCCACAAACTAATCTCAAAGTATCAGTCTTAGTATTCAATCAAATTTGGTGCATGGATGCAGTCTTAGATGTCCGACACACGCATTCCATTAAAAATCAAAAGGCACTGAAAATACATAAAGCGACTTGAACTTTTTGTCATTTGCATGACTTTTACATCCTCGGGAAGAATATCAGATTGTGTATGTGGAAGAATTCTTAGATGTCTCAGCAACTTGACTTTTCCACAAGCTAACCACAAAGTATCAGTCTCAGTATACAAAACACATTTGGTGAATGGATGCAAGTCTTAGATGTCCGACACACAATGAATTCCATTAAAAATCAAAAGGCACTGAAAATACATAAAAGCGACTTGACATCTTTGTCATGTGCATGACTTAAACACCTTCGGAAAGAATCCATCCTCAGGACTATCGTATTTTGTATTTTAGATGTCTGACACTCATCACTGAAAATACATCAGCAACTTCAACTTTTCCACAAACTAACCATAAAGTATTAGTCTCAGTATACAAAACACATTTGGTGAATGGATGCAAGTCTTAGATGTCCGACACACAATGAATTCCATTAAAAATCAAAAGTCACTGAAAATACATAAAAGCGACTTGAACTTTTTGTCTGTGGTATTCCATCTATATGATGTCGGTCTGTACAATAATCAATTCTTGACCTGACAATAAAGTGATTAATATCATGAGCATCGATCGCAATTGGGATCGATGACATGCATCAACCAAGTAAGCGAGCCTGTCCACCCGATCCCGTTAGTCGCCTTTTACGACAAGCATAGTCACCTTTTACGGCAAGCATGGGTCGCTGAAGACATATTCTACCCCGGAAATTTCACGGGTGAACTTTTTGTCATGTGCATGACTTTTACCTCTTCGGAAAGAATCCATCCTCATATCCATCCTCATATTTTGTATTTGGATGAATTTCTTAGATGTCTGACACTCATCATTGAAAATACATCAGCATCTTCAACTTTTCCACAATCTAACCACAAAGTATCAGTCTCAGTATACAAAACAAATTTGGTGCATGGATGCAGTCTTAGATGCCCGGCACACGCATTCAATTAAAAATCAAAAGGCACTGAAAATACATCAGCAACTTGACCTTTCCACAAGCTAATCTCAAAGTATCAGTCTTAGTATTCAATCAAATTTGGTACATGGATGCAGTCTTAGATGCCCGGCACATGCATGCAATTAAAAATCAAAAGGCACTGAAAATACATAAAGCAACTTGAACTTTTTGTCATGTGCATGACTTTTACATCCTCTTGAAGAATATCAGATTGTGTATGTGGAAGAATTCTTAGATGTCTCAGCAACTTGACTTTTCCACAAGCTAACCACAAAGTATCAGTCTCAGTATACAAAACACATTTGGTGAATGGATGCAAGTCTTAGATGTCCGACACACAATGAATTCCATTAAAAATCAAAAGGCACTGAAAATACATAAAAGCGACTTGACATCTTTGTCATGTACATGACTTTAACACCTTCGGAAAGAATCCATCCTCAGGACTATCGTATTTTGTATTTAGATGTCTGACACTCATCACTGAAAATACATCAGCAACTTCAACTTTTCCACAATCTAACCTCAAAGTATCAGTCTTAGTATACAATCAAATTTGGTGCATGGATGCAGTCTTAGATGTCCGACACACGCATTCCATTAAAAATCAAAAGGCACTGAAAATACATCAGCAACTTGACCTTTCCACAAGCTAACCTCAAAGTATCAGTCTTAGTATTCAATCAAATTTGGTACATGGATGCAGTCTTAGATGCCCGGCACACGCATTCAATTAAAAATCAAAAGGCACTGAAAATACATCAGCAACTTGACTTTTCCACAAACTAATCACAAAGTATGTCTCAGTATACAAAACACATTTGGTGAATGGATGCAAGTCTTAGATGTCCGACCCACAATGAATTCCATTAATAATCAAAAGGCACTGAAAATACATAAAAGCGACTTGACATCTTTGTCATGTACATGACTTTAACACCTTCGGAAAGAATCCATCCTCAGGACTATCGTATTTTGTATTTAGATGTCTGACACTCATCACTGAAAATACATCAGCAACTTCAACTTTTCCACAATCTAACCACAAAGTATCAGTCTCAGTATACAAAACAAATTTGGTGCATGGATGCAGTCTTAGATGCCCGGCACACGCATTCAATTAAAAATCAAAAGGCACTGAAAATACATCAGCAACTTGACCTTTCCACAAGCTAACCTCAAAGTATCAGTCTTAGTATTCAATCAAATTTGGTACATGGATGCAGTCTTAGATGTCCGAACACACGCATTCCATTAAAAATCAAAAGTCACTGAAAATACATAAAGCGACTTGAACTTTTTGTCATGTGCATGACTTTTACATCCTCTTGAAGAATATCAGATTGTGTATGTGGAAGAATTCTTAGATGTCTCAGCAACTTGACTTTTCCACAAGCTAACCACAAAGTATCAGTCTCAGTATACAAAACACATTTGGTGAATGGATGCAAGTCTTAGATGTCCGACCCACAATGAATTCCATTAAAAATCAAAAGGCACTGAAAATACATAAAAGCGACTTGACATCTTTGTCATGTACATGACTTTAACACCTTCGGAAAGAATCCATCCTCAGGACTATCGTATTTTGTATTTAGATGTCTGACACTCATCACTGAAAATACATCAGCAACTTCAACTTTTCCACAAACTAACCACAAAGTATCAGTCTCAGTATACAAAACAAATTTGGTGCATGGATGCAGTCCTAGATGTCCGACACACAATGAATTCCATTAAAAATCAAAAGGCACTGAAAATACATAAAAGCGACTTGACATCTTTGTCATGTACATGACTTTAACACCTTCGGAAAGAATCCATCCTCAGGACTATCGTATTTTGTATTTAGATGTCTGACACTCATCACTGAAAATACATCAGCAACTTCAACTTTTCCACAATCTAACCTCAAAGTATCAGTCTTAGTATACAATCAAATTTGGTGCATGGATGCAGTCTTAGATGTCCGACACACGCATTCCATTAAAAATCAAAAGTCACTGAAAATACATAAAGCGACTTGAACTTTTTGTCATTTGCATGACTTTTACATCCTCGGGAAGAATATCAGATTGTGTATGTGGAAGAATTCTTAGATGTCTCAGCAACTTGACTTTTCCACAAGCTAACCACAAAGTATCAGTCTCAGTATACAAAACACATTTGGTGAATGGATGCAAGTCTTAGATGTCCGACACACAATGAATTCCATTAAAAATCAAAAGGCACTGAAAATACATAAAAGCGACTTGACATCTTTGTCATGTGCATGACTTAAACACCTTCGGAAAGAACCCATCCTCAGGACTATCGTATTTTGTATTTTAGATGTCTGACACTCATCACTGAAAATACATCAGCAACTTCAACTTTTCCACAAACTAACCATAAAGTATTAGTCTCAGTATACAAAACACATTTGGTGAATGGATGCAAGTCTTAGATGTCCGACACACAATGAATTCCATTAAAAATCAAAAGTCACTGAAAATACATAAAAGCGACTTGAACTTTTTGTCTGTGGTATTCCATCTATATGATGTCGGTCTGTACAATAATCAATTCTTGACCAGACAATAAAGTGATTAATATCATGAGCATCGATCGCAATTGGGATCGATGACATGCATCAACCAAGTAAGCGAGCCTGTCCACCCGATCCCGTTAGTCGCCTTTATCGACAAGCATAGTCACCTTTTACGGCAAGCATGGGTCGCTGAAGACATATTCTACCCCGGAAATTTCACGGGTGAACTTTTTGTCATGTGCATGACTTTTACCTCTTCGGAAAGAATCCATCCTCATATCCATCCTCATATTTTGTATTTGGATGAATTTCTTAGATGTCTGACACTCATCATTGAAAATACATCAGCATCTTCAACTTTTCCACAATCTAACCACAAAGTATCAGTCTCAGTATACAAAACAAATTTGGTGCATGGATGCAGTCTTAGATGCCCGGCACACGCATTCAATTAAAAATCAAAAGGCACTGAAAATACATCAGCAACTTGACCTTTCCACAAGCTAATCTCAAAGTATCAGTCTTAGTATTCAATCAAATTTGGTACATGGATGCAGTCTTAGATGCCCGGCACACGCATGCAATTAAAAATCAAAAGGCACTGAAAATACATAAAGCAACTTGAACTTTTTGTCATGTGCATGACTTTTACATCCTCTTGAAGAATATCAGATTGTGTATGTGGAAGAATTCTTAGATGTCTCAGCAACTTGACTTTTCCACAAGCTAACCACAAAGTATCAGTCTCAGTATACAAAACACATTTGGTGAATGGATGCAAGTCTTAGATGTCCGACACACAATGAATTCCATTAAAAATCAAAAGGCACTGAAAATACATAAAAGCGACTTGACATCTTTGTCATGTACATGACTTTAACACCTTCGGAAAGAACCCATCCTCAGGACTATCGTATTTTGTATTTAGATGTCTGACACTCATCACTGAAAATACATCAGCAACTTCAACTTTTCCACAAACTAACCATAAAGTATCAGTCTCAGTATACAAAACAAATTTGGTGCATGGATGCAGTCTTAGATGCCCGGCACACGCATTCAATTAAAAATCAAAAGGCACTGAAAATACATCAGCAACTTGACCTTTCAACAAGCTAACCTCAAAGTATCAGTCTTAGTATACAATCAAATTTGGTGCATGGATGCAGTCTTAGATGTCCGACACACGCATTCCATTAAAAATCAAAAGGCACTGAAAATACATCAGCAACTTGACCTTTCCACAAACTAACCACAAAGTATCAGTCTCAGTATACAAAACACATTTGGTGAATGGATGCAAGTCTTAGATGTCCGACACACAATGAATTCCATTAAAAATCAAAAGGCACTGAAAATACATAAAAGCGACTTGACATCTTTGTCATGTACATGACTTTAACACCTTCGGAAAGAACCCATCCTCAGGACTATCGTATTTTGTATTTAGATGTCTGACACTCATCACTGAAAATACATCAGCAACTTCAACTTTTCCACAAACTAACCATAAAGTATCAGTCTCAGTATACAAAACAAATTTGGTGCATGGATGCAGTCTTAGATGCCCGGCACACGCATTCAATTAAAAATCAAAAGGCACTGAAAATACATCAGCAACTTGACCTTTCAACAAGCTAACCTCAAAGTATCAGTCTTAGTATACAATCAAATTTGGTGCATGGATGCAGTCTTAGATGTCCGACACACGCATTCCATTAAAAATCAAAAGTCACTGAAAATACATAAAGCGACTTGAACTTTTTGTCATTTGCATGACTTTTACATCCTCGGGAAGAATATCAGATTGTGTATGTGGAAGAATTCTTAGATGTCTCAGCAACTTGACTTTTCCACAAGCTAACCACAAAGTATCAGTCTCAGTATACAAAACACATTTGGTGAATGGATGCAAGTCTTAGATGTCCGACACACAATGAAATCCATTAAAAATCAAAAGGCACTGAAAATACATAAAAGTGACTTGACATCTTTGTCATGTGCATGACTTAAACACCTTCGGAAAGAACCCATCCTCAGGACTATCGTATTTTGTATTTTAGATGTCTGACACTCATCACTGAAAATACATCAGCAACTTCAACTTTTCCACAAACTAACCATAAAGTATTAGTCTCAGTATACAAAACACATTTGGTGAATGGATGCAAGTCTTAGATGTCCGACACACAATGAATTCCATTAAAAATCAAAAGTCACTGAAAATACATAAAAGCGACTTGAACTTTTTGTCTGTGGTTATTCCATCTATATGATGTCGGTCTGTACAATAATCAATTCTTGACCAGACAATAAAGTGATTAATATCATGAGCATCGATCGCAATTGGGATCGATGACATGCATCAACCAAGTAAGCGAGCCTGTCCACCCGATCCCGTTAGTCGCCTTTTACGACAAGCATAGTCACCTTTTACGGCAAGCATGGGTCGCTGAAGACCTATTCTACCCCGGAAATTTCACGGGTGAACTTTTTGTCATGTGCATGACTTTTACCTCTTCGGAAAGAATCCATCCTCATATCCATCCTCATATTTTGTATTTGGATGAATTTCTTAGATGTCTGACACTCATCATTGAAAATACATCAGCATCTTCAACTTTTCCACAATCTAACCACAAAGTATCAGTCTCAGTATACAAAACAAATTTGGTGCATGGATGCAGTCTTAGATGCCCGGCACACGCATTCAATTAAAAATCAAAAGGCACTGAAAATACATCAGCAACTTGACCTTTCCACAAGCTAACCTCAAAGTATCAGTCTTAGTATTCAATCAAATTTGGTACATGGATGCAGTCTTAGATGCCCGGCACACGCATTCAATTAAAAATCAAAAGGCACTGAAAATACATCAGCAACTTGACCTTTCCACAAACTAACCACAAAGTATGTCTCAGTATACAAAACACATTTGGTGAATGGATGCAAGTCTTAGATGTCCGACACACAATGAATTCCATTAAAAATCAAAAGGCACTGAAAATACATAAAAGCGACTTGACATCTTTGTCATGTACATGACTTTAACACCTTCGGAAAGAATCCATCCTCAGGACTATCGTATTTTGTATTTAGATGTCTGACACTCATCACTGAAAATACATCAGCAACTTCAACTTTTCCACAATCTAACCTCAAAGTATCAGTCTTAGTATTCAATCAAATTTGGTACATGGATGCAGTCTTAGATGCCCGGCACACGCATTCCATTAAAAATCAAAAGGCACTGAAAATACATGAAAGCGACTTGAACTTTTTGTCTGTGGTATTCCATCTATATGATATCGGTCTGTACAATAATCAATTCTTGACCAGACAATAAAGTGATTAATATCATGAGTATCGATCAGCGCAATTGGGATCGATGACATGCATCAAACCAAGTCAGCGAGCCTGTCCACCCGATCCCGTTAGTCGCCTTTATCGACAAGCATAGTCACCTTTTACGACAAGCATGGGTCGCTGAAGACCTATTCAACCCCGGAAATTTCACGGGTGAACTTTTTGTCATGTGCATGACTTTTACCTCTTCGGAAAGAATCCATCCTCATATCCATCCTCATATTTTGTATTTGGATGAATTTCTTAGATGTCTGACACTCATCATTGAAAATACATCAGCATCTTCAACTTTTCCACAATCTAACCACAAAGTATCAGTCTCAGTATACAAAACAAATTTGGTGCATGGATGCAGTCTTAGATGCCCGGCACACGCATTCAATTAAAAATCAAAAGGCACTGAAAATACATCAGCAACTTGACCTTTCCACAAACTAACCACAAAGTATGTCTCAGTATACAAAACACATTTGGTGAATGGATGCAAGTCTTAGATGTCCGACACACAATGAATTCCATTAAAAATCAAAAGGCACTGAAAATACATAAAAGCGACTTGACATCTTTGTCATGTACATGACTTTAACACCTTCGGAAAGAATCCATCCTCAGGACTATCGTATTTTGTATTTAGATGTCTGACACTCATCACTGAAAATACATCAGCAACTTCAACTTTTCCACAAACTAACCACAAAGTATCAGTCTCAGTATACAAAACAAATTTGGTGCATGGATGCAGTCCTAGATGTCCGACACACAATGAATTCCATTAAAAATCAAAAGGCACTGAAAATACATAAAAGCGACTTGACATCTTTGTCATGTACATGACTTTAACACCTTCGGAAAGAATCCATCCTCAGGACTATCGTATTTTGTATTTAGATGTCTGACACTCATCACTGAAAATACATCAGCAACTTCAACTTTTCCACAAACTAACCACAAAGTATCAGTCTCAGTATACAAAACAAATTTGGTGCATGGATGCAGTCTTAGATGCCCGGCACACGCATTCAATTAAAAATCAAAAGGCACTGAAAATACATCAGCAACTTGACCTTTCAACAAGCTAACCTCAAAGTATCAGTCTTAGTATACAATCAAATTTGGTGCATGGATGCAGTCTTAGATGTCCGACACACGCATTCCATTAAAAATCAAAAGTCACTGAAAATACATAAAGCGACTTGAACTTTTTGTCATTTGCATGACTTTTACATCCTCGGGAAGAATATCAGATTGTGTATGTGGAAGAATTCTTAGATGTCTCAGCAACTTGACTTTTCCACAAGCTAACCACAAAGTATCAGTCTCAGTATACAAAACACATTTGGTGAATGGATGCAAGTCTTAGATGTCCGACACACAATGAATTCCATTAAAAATCAAAAGGCACTGAAAATACATAAAAGCGACTTGACATCTTTGTCATGTACATGACTTTAACACCTTCGGAAAGAATCCATCCTCAGGACTATCGTATTTTGTATTTAGATGTCTGACACTCATCACTGAAAATACATCAGCAACTTCAACTTTTCCACAATCTAACCTCAAAGTATCAGTCTTAGTATACAATCAAATTTGGTGCATGGATGCAGTCTTAGATGTCCGACACACGCATTCCATTAAAAATCAAAAGGCACTGAAAATACATAAAGCGACTTGAACTTTTTGTCATTTGCATGACTTTTACATCCTCGGGAAGAATATCAGATTGTGTATGTGGAAGAATTCTTAGATGTCTCAGCAACTTGACTTTTCAACAAGCTAACCACAAAGTATCAGTCTCAGTATACAAAACACATTTGGTGAATGGATGCAAGTCTTAGATGTCCGACACACAATGAATTCCATTAAAAATCAAAAGGCACTGAAAATACATAAAAGCGACTTGACATCTTTGTCATGTGCATGACTTAAACACCTTCGGAAAGAATCCATCCTCAGGACTATCGTATTTTGTATTTTAGATGTCTGACACTCATCACTGAAAATACATCAGCAACTTCAACTTTTCCACAAACTAACCATAAAGTATTAGTCTCAGTATACAAAACACATTTGGTGAATGGATGCAAGTCTTAGATGTCCGACACAATGAATTCCATTAAAAATCAAAAGTCACTGAAAATACATAAAAGCGACTTGAACTTTTTGTCTGTGGTATTCCATCTATATGATGTCGGTCTGTACAATAATCAATTCTTGACCTGACAATAAAGTGATTAATATCATGAGCATCGATCGCAATTGGGATCGATGACATGCATCAACCAAGTAAGCGAGCCTGTCCACCCGATCCCGTTAGTCGCCTTTTACGACAAGCATAGTCACCTTTTACGACAAGCATGGGTCGCTGAAGACATATTCTACCCCGGAAATTTCACGGGTGAACTTTTTGTCATGTGCATGACTTTTACCTCTTCGGAAAGAATCCATCCTCATATCCATCCTCATATTTTGTATTTGGATGAATTTCTTAGATGTCTGACACTCATCATTGAAAATACATCAGCATCTTCAACTTTTCCACAATCTAACCACAAAGTATCAGTCTCAGTATACAAAACAAATTTGGTGCATGGATGCAGTCTTAGATGCCCGGCACACGCATTCAATTAAAAATCAAAAGGCACTGAAAATACATCAGCAACTTGACCTTTCCACAAGCTAATCTCAAAGTATCAGTCTTAGTATTCAATCAAATTTGGTACATGCATGCAGTCTTAGATGCCCGGCACACGCATGCAATTAAAAATCAAAAGGCACTGAAAATACATAAAGCAACTTGAACTTTTTGTCATGTGCATGACTTTTACATCCTCTTGAAGAATATCAGATTGTGTATGTGGAAGAATTCTTAGATGTCTCAGCAACTTGACTTTTCCACAAGCTAACCACAAAGTATCAGTCTCAGTATACAAAACACATTTGGTGAATGGATGCAAGTCTTAGATGTCCGACACACAATGAATTCCATTAAAAATCAAAAGGCACTGAAAATACATAAAAGCGACTTGACATCTTTGTCATGTACATGACTTTAACACCTTCGGAAAGAATCCATCCTCAGGACTATCGTATTTTGTATTTAGATGTCTGACACTCATCACTGAAAATACATCAGCAACTTCAACTTTTCCACAATCTAACCATAAAGTATCAGTCTTAGTATACAATCAAATTTGGTGCATGGATGCAGTCTTAGATGTCCGACACACGCATTCCATTAAAAATCAAAAGGCACTGAAAATACATCAGCAACTTGACCTTTCCACAAGCTAACCTCAAAGTATCAGTCTTAGTATTCAATCAAATTTGGTACATGGATGCAGTCTTAGATGCCCGGCACACGCATTCAATTAAAAATCAAAAGGCACTGAAAATACATCAGCAACTTGACTTTTCCACAAACTAATCACAAAGTATGTCTCAGTATACAAAACACATTTGGTGAATGGATGCAAGTCTTAGATGTCCGACACACAATGAATTCCATTAAAAATCAAAAGGCACTGAAAATACATAAAAGCGACTTGACATCTTTGTCATGTACATGACTTTAACACCTTCGGAAAGAATCCATCCTCAGGACTATCGTATTTTGTATTTAGATGTCTGACACTCATCACTGAAAATACATCAGCAACTTCAACTTTTCCACAATCTAACCACAAAGTATCAGTCTCAGTATACAAAACAAATTTGGTGCATGGATGCAGTCTTAGATGCCCGGCACACGCATTCAATTAAAAATCAAAAGGCACTGAAAATACATCAGCAACTTGACCTTTCCACAAGCTAACCTCAAAGTATCAGTCTTAGTATTCAATCAAATTTGGTACATGGATGCAGTCTTAGATGTCCGACACACGCATTCCATTAAAAATCAAAAGTCACTGAAAATACATAAAGCGACTTGAACTTTTTGTCATTTGCATGACTTTTACATCCTCGGGAAGAATATCAGATTGTGTATGTGGAAGAATTCTTAGATGTCTCAGCAACTTGACTTTTCCACAAGCTAACCACAAAGTATCAGTCTCAGTATAGAAAACAAATTTGGTGAATGGATGCAAGTCTTAGATGTCCGACACACAATGAATTCCATTAAAAATCAAAAGGCACTGAAAATACATAAAAGCGACTTGACATCTTTGTCATGTACACGACTTTAACACCTTCGGAAAGAATCCATCCTCAGGACTATCGTATTTTGTATTTAGATGTCTGACACTCATCACTGAAAATACATCAGCAACTTCAACTTTTCCACAAACTAACCATAAAGTATCAGTCTCAGTATACAAAACAAATTTGGTGCATGGATGCAGTCTTAGATGTCCGACACACGCATTCCATTAAAAATCAAAAGTCACTGAAAATACATAAAGCGACTTGAACTTTTTGTCATGTGCATGACTTTTACATCCTCGGGAAGAATATCAGATTGTGTATGTGGAAGAATTCTTAGATGTCTCAGCAACTTGACTTTTCCACAAGCTAACCACAAAGTATCAGTCTCAGTATACAAAACACATTTGGTGAATGGATGCAAGTCTTAGATGTCCGACACACAATGAATTCCATTAAAAATCAAAAGGCACTGAAAATACATAAAAGTGACTTGACATCTTTGTCATGTGCATGACTTAAACACCTTCGGAAAGAACCCATCCTCAGGACTATCGTATTTTGTATTTTAGATGTCTGACACTCATCACTGAAAATACATCAGCAACTTCAACTTTTCCACAAACTAACCATAAAGTATTAGTCTCAGTATACAAAACACATTTGGTGAATGGATGCAAGTCTTAGATGTCCGACACACAATGAATTCCATTAAAAATCAAAAGTCACTGAAAATACATAAAAGCGACTTGAACTTTTTGTCTGTGGTTATTCCATCTATATGATGTCGGTCTGTACAATAATCAATTCTTGACCAGACAATAAAGTGATTAATATCATGAGCATCGATCGCAATTGGGATCGATGACATGCATCAACCAAGTAAGCGAGCCTGTCCACCCGATCCCGTTAGTCGCCTTTTACGACAAGCATAGTCACCTTTTACGGCAAGCATGGGTCGCTGAAGACCTATTCTACCCCGGAAATTTCACGGGTGAACTTTTTGTCATGTGCATGACTTTTACCTCTTCGGAAAGAATCCATCCTCATATCCATCCTCATATTTTGTATTTGGATGAATTTCTTAGATGTCTGACACTCATCATTGAAAATACATCAGCATCTTCAACTTTTCCACAATCTAACCACAAAGTATCAGTCTCAGTATACAAAACAAATTTGGTGCATGGATGCAGTCTTAGATGCCCGGCACACGCATTCAATTAAAAATCAAAGGCACTGAAAATACATCAGCAACTTGACCTTTCCACAAGCTAATCTCAAAGTATCAGTCTTAGTATTCAATCAAATTTGGTACATGGATGCAGTCTTAGATGCCCGGCACACGCATTCAATTAAAAATCAAAAGGCACTGAAAATACATCAGCAACTTGACCTTTCCACAAACTAACCACAAAGTATCAGTCTCAGTATACAAAACACATTTGGTGAATGGATGCAAGTCTTAGATGTCCGACACACAATGAATTCCATTAAAAATCAAAAGGCACTGAAAATACATAAAAGCGACTTGACATCTTTGTCATGTACATGACTTTAACACCTACGGAAAGAATCCATCCTCAGGACTATCGTATTTTGTATTTAGATGTCTGACACTCATCACTGAAAATACATCAGCAACTTCAACTTTTCCACAAACTAACCATAAAGTATCAGTCTCAGTATACAAAACAAATTTGGTGCATGGATGCAGTCTTAGATGCCCGGCACACGCATTCAATTAAAAATCAAAAGGCACTGAAAATACATCAGCAACTTGACCTTTCAACAAGCTAACCTCAAAGTATCAGTCTTAGTATACAATCAAATTTGGTGCATGGATGCAGTCTTAGATGTCCGACACACGCATTCCATTAAAAATCAAAAGTCACTGAAAATACATAAAGCGACTTGAACTTTTTGTCATTTGCATGACTTTTACATCCTCGGGAAGAATATCAGATTGTGTATGTGGAAGAATTCTTAGATGTCTCAGCAACTTGACTTTTCAACAAGCTAACCACAAAGTATCAGTCTCAGTATACAAAACACATTTGGTGAATGGATGCAAGTCTTAGATGTCCGACACACAATGAATTCCATTAAAAATCAAAAGGCACTGAAAATACATAAAAGCGACTTGACATCTTTGTCATGTGCATGACTTAAACACCTTCGGAAAGAACCCATCCTCAGGACTATCGTATTTTGTATTTTAGATGTCTGACACTCATCACTGAAAATACATCAGCAACTTCAACTTTTCCACAAACTAACCATAAAGTATTAGTCTCAGTATACAAAACACATTTGGTGAATGGATGCAAGTCTTAGATGTCCGACACACAATGAATTCCATTAAAAATCAAAAGTCACTGAAAATACATAAAAGCGACTTGAACTTTTTGTCTGTGGTTATTCCATCTATATGATGTCGGTCTGTACAATAATCAATTCTTGACCAGACAATAAAGTGATTAATATCATGAGCATCGATCGCAATTGGGATCGATGACATGCATCAACCAAGTAAGCGAGCCTGTCCACCCGATCCCGTTAGTCGCCTTTTACGACAAGCATAGTCACCTTTTACGGCAAGCATGGGTCGCTGAAGACCTATTCTACCCCGGAAATTTCACGGGTGAACTTTTTGTCATGTGCATGACTTTTACCTCTTCGGAAAGAATCCATCCTCATATCCATCCTCATATTTTGTATTTGGATGAATTTCTTAGATGTCTGACACTCATCATTGAAAATACATCAGCATCTTCAACTTTTCCACAATCTAACCACAAAGTATCAGTCTCAGTATACAAAACAAATTTGGTGCATGGATGCAGTCTTAGATGCCCGGCACACGCATTCAATTAAAAATCAAAGGCACTGAAAATACATCAGCAACTTGACCTTTCCACAAGCTAACCTCAAAGTATCAGTCTTAGTATTCAATCAAATTTGGTACATGGATGCAGTCTTAGATGCCCGGCACACACATTCAATTAAAAATCAAAAGGCACTGAAAATACATCAGCAACTTGACCTTTCCACAAACTAACCACAAAGTATCAGTCTCAGTATACAAAACACATTTGGTGAATGGATGCAAGTCTTAGATGTCTGACACACAATGAATTCCATTAAAAATCAAAAGGCACTGAAAATACATAAAAGCGACTTGACATCTTTGTCATGTACATGACTTTAACACCTTCGGAAAGAACCCATCCTCAGGACTATCGTATTTTGTATTTTAGATGTCTGACACTCATCACTGAAAATACATCAGCAACTTCAACTTTTCCACAAACTAACCATAAAGTATCAGTCTCAGTAAACAAAACAAATTTGGTGCATGGATGCAGTCTTAGATGCCCGGCACACGCATTCAATTAAAAATCAAAAGGCACTGAAAATACATCAGCAACTTGACCTTTCAACAAGCTAACCTCAAAGTATCAGTCTTAGTATACAATCAAATTTGGTGCATGGATGCAGTCTTAGATGTCCGACACACGCATTCCATTAAAAATCAAAAGTCACTGAAAATACATAAAGCGACTTGAACTTTTTGTCATTTGCATGACTTTTACATCCTCGGGAAGAATATCAGATTGTGTATGTGGAAGAATTCTTAGATGTCTCAGCAACTTGACTTTTCAACAAGCTAACCACAAAGTATCAGTCTCAGTATACAAAACACATTTGGTGAATGGATGCAAGTCTTAGATGTCCGACACACAATGAATTCCATTAAAAATCAAAAGGCACTGAAAATACATAAAAGCGACTTGACATCTTTGTCATGTGCATGACTTAAACACCTTCGGAAAGAACCCATCCTCAGGACTATCGTATTTTGTATTTTAGATGTCTGACACTCATCACTGAAAATACATCAGCAACTTCAACTTTTCCACAAACTAACCATAAAGTATTAGTCTCAGTATACAAAACACATTTGGTGAATGGATGCAAGTCTTAGATGTCCGACACACAATGAATTCCATTAAAAATCAAAAGTCACTGAAAATACATAAAAGCGACTTGAACTTTTTGTCTGTGGTTATTCCATCTATATGATGTCGGTCTGTACAATAATCAATTCTTGACCAGACAATAAAGTGATTAATATCATGAGCATCGATCGCAATTGGGATCGATGACATGCATCAACCAAGTAAGCGAGCCTGTCCACCCGATCCCGTTAGTCGCCTTTTACGACAAGCATAGTCACCTTTTACGGCAAGCATGGGTCGCTGAAGACCTATTCTACCCCGGAAATTTCACGGGTGAACTTTTTGTCATGTGCATGACTTTTACCTCTTCGGAAAGAATCCATCCTCATATCCATCCTCATATTTTGTATTTGGATGAATTTCTTAGATGTCTGACACTCATCATTGAAAATACATCAGCATCTTCAACTTTTCCACAATCTAACCACAAAGTATCAGTCTCAGTATACAAAACAAATTTGGTGCATGGATGCAGTCTTAGATGCCCGGCACACGCATTCAATTAAAAATCAAAGGCACTGAAAATACATCAGCAACTTGACCTTTCCACAAGCTAACCTCAAAGTATCAGTCTTAGTATTCAATCAAATTTGGTACATGGATGCAGTCTTAGATGCCCGGCACACACATTCAATTAAAAATCAAAAGGCACTGAAAATACATCAGCAACTTGACCTTTCCACAAACTAACCACAAAGTATCAGTCTCAGTATACAAAACACATTTGGTGAATGGATGCAAGTCTTAGATGTCCGACACACAATGAATTCCATTAAAAATCAAAAGGCACTGAAAATACATAAAAGCGACTTGACATCTTTGTCATGTACATGACTTTAACACCTTCGGAAAGAACCCATCCTCAGGACTATCGTATTTTGTATTTAGATGTCTGACACTCATCACTGAAAATACATCAGCAACTTCAACTTTTCCACAAACTAACCATAAAGTATCAGTCTCAGTATACAAAACAAATTTGGTGCATGGATGCAGTCTTAGATGCCCGGCACACGCATTCAATTAAAAATCAAAAGGCACTGAAAATACATCAGCAACTTGACCTTTCAACAAGCTAACCTCAAAGTATCAGTCTTAGTATACAATCAAATTTGGTGCATGGATGCAGTCTTAGATGTCCGACACACGCATTCCATTAAAAATCAAAAGGCACTGAAAATACATAAAGCGACTTGAACTTTTTGTCATTTGCATGACTTTTACATCCTCGGGAAGAATATCAGATTGTGTATGTGGAAGAATTCTTAGATGTCTCAGCAACTTGACTTTTCAACAAGCTAACCACAAAGTATCAGTCTCAGTATACAAAACACATTTGGTGAATGGATGCAAGTCTTAGATGTCCGACACACAATGAATTCCATTAAAAATCAAAAGTCACTGAAAATACATAAAAGCGACTTGACATCTTTGTCATGTGCATGACTTAAACACCTTCGGAAAGAACCCATCCTCAGGACTATCGTATTTTGTATTTTAGATGTCTGACACTCATCACTGAAAATACATCAGCAACTTCAACTTTTCCACAAACTAACCATAAAGTATTAGTCTCAGTATACAAAACACATTTGGTGAATGGATGCAAGTCTTAGATGTCCGACACACAATGAATTCCATTAAAAATCAAAAGTCACTGAAAATACATAAAAGCGACTTGAACTTTTTGTCTGTGGTTATTCCATCTATATGATGTCGGTCTGTACAATAATCAATTCTTGACCAGACAATAAAGTGATTAATATCATGAGCATCGATCGCAATTGGGATCGATGACATGCATCAACCAAGTAAGCGAGCCTGTCCACCCGATCCCGTTAGTCGCCTTTTACGACAAGCATAGTCACCTTTTACGGCAAGCATGGGTCGCTGAAGACCTATTCTACCCCGGAAATTTCACGGGTGAACTTTTTGTCATGTGCATGACTTTTACCTCTTCGGAAAGAATCCATCCTCATATCCATCCTCATATTTTGTATTTGGATGAATTTCTTAGATGTCTGACACTCATCATTGAAAATACATCAGCAACTTCAACTTTTCCACAATCTAACCACAAAGTATCAGTCTCAGTATACAAAACAAATTTGGTGCATGGATGCAGTCTTAGATGCCCGGCACACGCATTCAATTAAAAATCAAAGGCACTGAAAATACATCAGCAACTTGACCTTTCCACAAGCTAACCTCAAAGTATCAGTCTTAGTATTCAATCAAATTTGGTACATGGATGCAGTCTTAGATGCCCGGCACACACATTCAATTAAAAATCAAAAGGCACTGAAAATACATCAGCAACTTGACCTTTCCACAAACTAACCACAAAGTATCAGTCTCAGTATACAAAACACATTTGGTGAATGGATGCAAGTCTTAGATGTCCGACACACAATGAATTCCATTAAAAATCAAAAGGCACTGAAAATACATAAAAGCGACTTGACATCTTTGTCATGTACATGACTTTAACACCTTCGGAAAGAACCCATCCTCAGGACTATCGTATTTTGTATTTAGATGTCTGACACTCATCACTGAAAATACATCAGCAACTTCAACTTTTCCACAAACTAACCATAAAGTATCAGTCTCAGTATACAAAACAAATTTGGTGCATGGATGCAGTCTTAGATGCCCGGCACACGCATTCAATTAAAAATCAAAAGGCACTGAAAATACATCAGCAACTTGACCTTTCAACAAGCTAACCTCAAAGTATCAGTCTTAGTATACAATCAAATTTGGTGCATGGATGCAGTCTTAGATGTCCGACACACGCATTCCATTAAAAATCAAAAGTCACTGAAAATACATAAAGCGACTTGAACTTTTTGTCATTTGCATGACTTTTACATCCTCGGGAAGAATATCAGATTGTGTATGTGGAAGAATTCTTAGATGTCTCAGCAACTTGACTTTTCCACAAGCTAACCACAAAGTATCAGTCTCAGTATACAAAACACATTTGGTGAATGGATGCAAGTCTTAGATGTCCGACACACAATGAATTCCATTAAAAATCAAAAGGCACTGAAAATACATAAAAGCGACTTGACATCTTTGTCATGTGCATGACTTAAACACCTTCGGAAAGAACCCATCCTCAGGACTATCGTATTTTGTATTTTAGATGTCTGACACTCATCACTGAAAATACATCAGCAACTTCAACTTTTCCACAAACTAACCATAAAGTATTAGTCTCAGTATACAAAACACATTTGGTGATTGGATGCAAGTCTTAGATGTCCGACACACAATGAATTCCATTAAAAATCAAAAGTCACTGAAAATACATAAAAGCGACTTGAACTTTTTGTCTGTGGTTATTCCATCTATATGATGTCGGTCTGTACAATAATCAATTCTTGACCAGACAATAAAGTGATTAATATCATGAGCATCGATCGCAATTGGGATCGATGACATGCATCAACCAAGTAAGCGAGCCTGTCCACCCGATCCCGTTAGTCGCCTTTTACGACAAGCATAGTCACCTTTTACGGCAAGCATGGGTCGCTGAAGACCTATTCTACCCCGGAAATTTCACGGGTGAACTTTTTGTCATGTGCATGACTTTTACCTCTTCGGAAAGAATCCATCCTCATATCCATCCTCATATTTTGTATTTGGATGAATTTCTTAGATGTCTGACACTCATCATTGAAAATACATCAGCATCTTCAACTTTTCCACAATCTAACCACAAAGTATCAGTCTCAGTATACAAAACAAATTTGGTGCATGGATGCAGTCTTAGATGCCCGGCACACGCATTCAATTAAAAATCAAAGGCACTGAAAATACATCAGCAACTTGACCTTTCCACAAGCTAACCTCAAAGTATCAGTCTTAGTATTCAATCAAATTTGGTACATGGATGCAGTCTTAGATGCCCGGCACACACATTCAATTAAAAATCAAAAGGCACTGAAAATACATCAGCAACTTGACCTTTCCACAAACTAACCACAAAGTATCAGTCTCAGTATACAAAACACATTTGGTGAATGGATGCAAGTCTTAGATGTCTGACACACAATGAATTCCATTAAAAATCAAAAGGCACTGAAAATACATAAAAGCGACTTGACATCTTTGTCATGTACATGACTTTAACACCTTCGGAAAGAACCCATCCTCAGGACTATCGTATTTTGTATTTTAGATGTCTGACACTCATCACTGAAAATACATCAGCAACTTCAACTTTTCCACAAACTAACCATAAAGTATCAGTCTCAGTATACAAAACAAATTTGGTGCATGGATGCAGTCTTAGATGCCCGGCACACGCATTCAATTAAAAATCAAAAGGCACTGAAAATACATCAGCAACTTGACCTTTCAACAAGCTAACCTCAAAGTATCAGTCTTAGTATACAATCAAATTTGGTGCATGGATGCAGTCTTAGATGTCCGACACACGCATTCCATTAAAAATCAAAAGGCACTGAAAATACATAAAGCGACTTGAACTTTTTGTCATTTGCATGACTTTTACATCCTCGGGAAGAATATCAGATTGTGTATGTGGAAGAATTCTTAGATGTCTCAGCAACTTGACTTTTCAACAAGCTAACCACAAAGTATCAGTCTCAGTATACAAAACACATTTGGTGAATGGATGCAAGTCTTAGATGTCCGACACACAATGAATTCCATTAAAAATCAAAAGGCACTGAAAATACATAAAAGCGACTTGACATCTTTGTCATGTGCATGACTTAAACACCTTCGGAAAGAACCCATCCTCAGGACTATCGTATTTTGTATTTTAGATGTCTGACACTCATCACTGAAAATACATCAGCAACTTCAACTTTTCCACAAACTAACCATAAAGTATTAGTCTCAGTATACAAAACACATTTGGTGAATGGATGCAAGTCTTAGATGTCCGACACACAATGAATTCCATTAAAAATCAAAAGTCACTGAAAATACATAAAAGCGACTTGAACTTTTTGTCTGTGGTTATTCCATCTATATGATGTCGGTCTGTACAATAATCAATTCTTGACCAGACAATAAAGTGATTAATATCATGAGCATCGATCAGCGCAATTGGGATCGATGACATGCATCAACCAAGTAAGCGAGCCTGTCCACCCGATCCCGTTAGTCGCCTTTTACGACAAGCATAGTCACCTTTTACGGCAAGCATGGGTCGCTGAAGACCTATTCTACCCCGGAAATTTCACGGGTGAACTTTTTGTCATGTGCATGACTTTTACCTCTTCGGAAAGAATCCATCCTCATATCCATCCTCATATTTTGTATTTGGATGAATTTCTTAGATGTCTGACACTCATCATTGAAAATACATCAGCAACTTCAACTTTTCCACAATCTAACCACAAAGTATCAGTCTCAGTATACAAAACAAATTTGGTGCATGGATGCAGTCTTAGATGCCCGGCACACGCATTCAATTAAAAATCAAAGGCACTGAAAATACATCAGCAACTTGACCTTTCCACAAGCTAACCTCAAAGTATCAGTCTTAGTATTCAATCAAATTTGGTACATGGATGCAGTCTTAGATGCCCGGCACACGCATTCAATTAAAAATCAAAAGGCACTGAAAATACATCAGCAACTTGACCTTTCCACAAACTAACCACAAAGTATCAGTCTCAGTATACAAAACACATTTGGTGAATGGATGCAAGTCTTAGATGTCCGACACACAATGAATTCCATTAAAAATCAAAAGGCACTGAAAATACATAAAAGCGACTTGACATCTTTGTCATGTACACGACTTTAACACCTTCGGAAAGAATCCATCCTCAGGACTATCGTATTTTGTATTTAGATGTCTGACACTCATCACTGAAAATACATCAGCAACTTCAACTTTTCCATAATCTAACCTCAAAGTATCAGTCTTAGTATATAATCAAATTTGGTGCATGGATGCAGTCTTAGATGTCCGACACACGCATTCAATTAAAAATCAAAAGTCACTGAAAATACATAAAGCAACTTGAACTTTTTGTCATTTGCATGACTTTTACATCCTCGGGAAGAATATCAGATTGTGTATGTGGAAGAATTCTTAGATGTCTCAGCAACTTGACTTTTCCACAAGCTAACCACAAAGTATCAGTCTCAGTATACAAAACACATTTGGTGAATGGATGCAAGTCTTAGATGTCCGACACACAATGAATTCCATTAAAAATCAAAAGTCACTGAAAATACATAAAAGCGACTTGACATCTTTGTCA
Organism: Haliotis rufescens; assembly: GCF_023055435.1. Taxonomy (NCBI): domain Eukaryota; kingdom Metazoa; phylum Mollusca; class Gastropoda; order Lepetellida; family Haliotidae; genus Haliotis; species Haliotis rufescens. The sequence continues at coordinate 4,220,761 of NW_025964383.1, forward strand.
TGTGCATGACTTAAACACCTTCGGAAAGAACCCATCCTCAGGACTATCGTATTTTGTATTTTAGATGTCTGACACTCATCACTGAAAATACATCAGCAACTTCAACTTTTCCACAAACTTACCATAAAGTATTAGTCTCAGTATACAAAACACATTTGGTGAATGGATGCAAGTCTTAGATGTCCGACACACAATGAATTCCATTAAAAATCAAAAGTCACTGAAAATACATAAAAGCGACTTGAACTTTTTGTCTGTGGTTATTCCATCTATATGATGTCTGTCTGTACAATAATCAATTCTTGACCAGACAATAAAGTGATTAATATCATGAGCATCGATCGCATTTGGTGAATGGATGCAAGTCTTAGATGTCTGACACACAATGAATTCCATTAAAAATCAAAAGGCACTGAAAATACATAAAAGCGACTTGACATCTTTGTCATGTACATGACTTTAACACCTTCGGAAAGAATCCATCCTCAGGACTATCGTATTTTGTATTTAGATGTCTGACACTCATCACTGAAAATACATCAGCAACTTCAACTTTTCCACAATTTAACCTCAAAGTATCAGTCTTAGTATACAATCAAATTTGGTGCATGGATGCAGTCTTAGATGTCCAACACACGCATTCCATTAAAAATCAAAAGTCACTGAAAATACATAAAGCGACTTGAACTTTTTGTCATTTGCATGACTTTTACATCCTCGGGAAGAATATCAGATTGTGTATGTGGAAGAATTCTTAGATGTCTCAGCAACTTGACTTTTCCACAAGCTAACCACAAAGTATCAGTCTCAGTATACAAAACACATTTGGTGAATGGATGCAAGTCTTAGATGTCTGACACACTATGTATTCCATTAAAAATCAAAAGTCACTGAAAATACATAAAAGCGACTTGACATCTTTGTCATGTGCATGACTTAAACACCTTCGGAAAGAACCCATCCTCAGGACTATCGTATTTTGTATTTTAGATGTCTGACACTCATCACTGAAAATACATCAGCAACTTCAACTTTTCCACAAACTAACCACAAAGTATCAGTCTCAGTATACAAAACAAATTTGGTGCATGGATGCAGTCCTAGATGTCCGACACACAATGAATTCCATTAAAAATCAAAAGTCACTGAAAATACATAAAGCGACTTGAACTTTTTGTCTGTGGTATTCCATCTATACGATGTCGGTCTGAACAATAATCAATTCTTGACCAGACAATAAAGTGATTAATATCATGAGCATCGATCAGCGCAATTGGGATCGATGACATGCATCAACCAAGTCAGCGAGCCTGTCCACCCGATCCCGTTAGTCGCCTTTATCGACAAGCATAGTCACCTTTTACGGCAAGCATGGGTCGCTGAAGACCTATTCAACCCCGGAAATTTCACGGGTGAACTTTTTGTCATGTGCATGACTTTTACCTCTTCGGAAAGAATCCATCCTCATATTTTGTATTTGGATGAATTTCTTAGATGTCTGACACTCATCACTGAAAATACATCAGCAACTTCAACTTTTCCACAAACTAACCATAAAGTATCAGTCTCAGTATACAAAACAAATTTGGTGCATGGATGCAGTCTTAGATGCCCGGCACACGCATTCAATTAAAAATCAAAAGGCACTGAAAATACATCAGCAACTTGACCTTTCAACAAGCTAACCTCAAAGTATCAGTCTTAGTATACAATCAAATTTGGTGCATGGATGCAGTCTTAGATGTCCGACACACGCATTCCATTAAAAATCAAAAGGCACTGAAAATACATAAAGCGACTTGAACTTTTTGTCATTTGCATGACTTTTACATCCTCGGGAAGAATATCAGATTGTGTATGTGGAAGAATTCTTAGATGTCTCAGCAACTTGACTTTTCAACAAGCTAACCACAAAGTATCAGTCTCAGTATACAAAACACATTTGGTGAATGGATGCAAGTCTTAGATGTCCGACACACAATGAATTCCATTAAAAATCAAAAGGCACTGAAAATACATAAAAGCGACTTGACATCTTTGTCATGTGCATGACTTAAACACCTTCGGAAAGAACCCATCCTCAGGACTATCGTATTTTGTATTTTAGATGTCTGACACTCATCACTGAAAATACATCAGCAACTTCAACTTTTCCACAAACTAACCATAAAGTATTAGTCTCAGTATACAAAACACATTTGGTGAATGGATGCAAGTCTTAGATGTCCGACACACAATGAATTCCATTAAAAATCAAAAGTCACTGAAAATACATAAAAGCGACTTGAACTTTTTGTCTGTGGTTATTCCATCTATATGATGTCGGTCTGTACAATAATCAATTCTTGACCAGACAATAAAGTGATTAATATCATGAGCATCGATCGCAATTGGGATCGATGACATGCATCAACCAAGTAAGCGAGCCTGTCCACCCGATCCCGTTAGTCGCCTTTTACGACAAGCATAGTCACCTTTTACGGCAAGCATGGGTCGCTGAAGACCTATTCTACCCCGGAAATTTCACGGGTGAACTTTTTGTCATGTGCATGACTTTTACCTCTTCGGAAAGAATCCATCCTCATATCCATCCTCATATTTTGTATTTGGATGAATTTCTTAGATGTCTGACACTCATCATTGAAAATACATCAGCATCTTCAACTTTTCCACAATCTAACCACAAAGTATCAGTCTCAGTATACAAAACAAATTTGGTGCATGGATGCAGTCTTAGATGCCCGGCACACGCATTCAATTAAAAATCAAAGGCACTGAAAATACATCAGCAACTTGACCTTTCCACAAGCTAACCTCAAAGTATCAGTCTTAGTATTCAATCAAATTTGGTACATGGATGCAGTCTTAGATGCCCGGCACACGCATTCAATTAAAAATCAAAAGGCACTGAAAATACATCAGCAACTTGACCTTTCCACAAACTAACCACAAAGTATCAGTCTCAGTATACAAAACACATTTGGTGAATGGATGCAAGTCTTAGATGTCCGACACACAATGAATTCCATTAAAAATCAAAAGGCACTGAAAATACATAAAAGCGACTTGACATCTTTGTCATGTACATGACTTTAACACCTTCGGAAAGAACCTATCCTCAGGACTATCGTATTTTGTATTTAGATGTCTGACACTCATCACTGAAAATACATCAGCAACTTCAACTTTTCCACAAACTAACCATAAAGTATCAGTCTCAGTATACAAAACAAATTTGGTGCATGGATGCAGTCTTAGATGTCCGGCACACGCATTCAATTAAAAATCAAAAGGCACTGAAAATACATCAGCAACTTGACCTTTCAACAAGCTAACCTCAAAGTATCAGTCTTAGTATACAATCAAATTTGGTGCATGGATGCAGTCTTAGATGTCCGACACACGCATTCCATTAAAAATCAAAAGGCACTGAAAATACATAAAGCGACTTGAACTTTTTGTCATTTGCATGACTTTTACATCCTCGGGAAGAATATCAGATTGTGTATGTGGAAGAATTCTTAGATGTCTCAGCAACTTGACTTTTCCACAAGCTAACCACAAAGTATCAGTCTCAGTATACAAAACACATTTGGTGAATGGATGCAAGTCTTAGATGTCCGACACACAATGAATTCCATTAAAAATCAAAAGTCACTGAAAATACATAAAAGCGACTTGACATCTTTGTCATGTGCATGACTTAAACACCTTCGGAAAGAACCCATCCTCAGGACTATCGTATTTTGTATTTTAGATGTCTGACACTCATCACTGAAAATACATCAGCAACTTCAACTTTTCCACAAACTAACCATAAAGTATTAGTCTCAGTATACAAAACACATTTGGTGAATGGATGCAAGTCTTAGATGTCCGACACACAATGAATTCCATTAAAAATCAAAAGTCACTGAAAATACATAAAAGCGACTTGAACTTTTTGTCTGTGGTTATTCCATCTATATGATGTCGGTCTGTACAATAATCAATTCTTGACCAGACAATAAAGTGATTAATATCATGAGCATCGATCGCAATTGGGATCGATGACATGCATCAACCAAGTAAGCGAGCCTGTCCACCCGATCCCGTTAGTCGCCTTTTACGACAAGCATAGTCACCTTTTACGGCAAGCATGGGTCGCTGAAGACCTATTCTACCCCGGAAATTTCACGGGTGAACTTTTTGTCATGTGCATGACTTTTACCTCTTCGGAAAGAATCCATCCTCATATCCATCCTCATATTTTGTATTTGGATGAATTTCTTAGATGTCTGACACTCATCATTGAAAATACATCAGCATCTTCAACTTTTCCACAATCTAACCACAAAGTATCAGTCTCAGTATACAAAACAAATTTGGTGCATGGATGCAGTCTTAGATGCCCGGCACACGCATTCAATTAAAAATCAAAGGCACTGAAAATACATCAGCAACTTGACCTTTCCACAAGCTAACCTCAAAGTATCAGTCTTAGTATTCAATCAAATTTGGTACATGGATGCAGTCTTAGATGCCCGGCACACGCATTCAATTAAAAATCAAAAGGCACTGAAAATACATCAGCAACTTGACCTTTCCACAAACTAACCACAAAGTATCAGTCTCAGTATACAAAACACATTTGGTGAATGGATGCAAGTCTTAGATGTCCGACACACAATGAATTCCATTAAAAATCAAAAGGCACTGAAAATACATAAAAGCGACTTGACATCTTTGTCATGTACACGACTTTAACACCTTCGGAAAGAATCCATCCTCAGGACTATCGTATTTTGTATTTAGATGTCTGACACTCATCACTGAAAATACATCAGCAACTTCAACTTTTCCATAATCTAACCTCAAAGTATCAGTCTTAGTATATAATCAAATTTGGTGCATGGATGCAGTCTTAGATGTCCGACACACGCATTCAATTAAAAATCAAAAGTCACTGAAAATACATAAAGCAACTTGAACTTTTTGTCATTTGCATGACTTTTACATCCTCGGGAAGAATATCAGATTGTGTATGTGGAAGAATTCTTAGATGTCTCAGCAACTTGACTTTTCCACAAGCTAACCACAAAGTATCAGTCTCAGTATACAAAACACATTTGGTGAATGGATGCAAGTCTTAGATGTCCGACACACAATGAATTCCATTAAAAATCAAAAGTCACTGAAAATACATAAAAGCGACTTGACATCTTTGTCATGTGCATGACTTAAACACCTTCGGAAAGAACCCATCCTCAGGACTATCGTATTTTGTATTTTAGATGTCTGACACTCATCACTGAAAATACATCAGCAACTTCAACTTTTCCACAAACTTACCATAAAGTATTAGTCTCAGTATACAAAACACATTTGGTGAATGGATGCAAGTCTTAGATGTCCGACACACAATGAATTCCATTAAAAATCAAAAGTCACTGAAAATACATAAAAGCGACTTGAACTTTTTGTCTGTGGTTATTCCATCTATATGATGTCTGTCTGTACAATAATCAATTCTTGACCAGACAATAAAGTGATTAATATCATGAGCATCGATCGCATTTGGTGAATGGATGCAAGTCTTAGATGTCTGACACACAATGAATTCCATTAAAAATCAAAAGGCACTGAAAATACATAAAAGCGACTTGACATCTTTGTCATGTACATGACTTTAACACCTTCGGAAAGAATCCATCCTCAGGACTATCGTATTTTGTATTTAGATGTCTGACACTCATCACTGAAAATACATCAGCAACTTCAACTTTTCCACAATTTAACCTCAAAGTATCAGTCTTAGTATACAATCAAATTTGGTGCATGGATGCAGTCTTAGATGTCCAACACACGCATTCCATTAAAAATCAAAAGTCACTGAAAATACATAAAGCGACTTGAACTTTTTGTCATTTGCATGACTTTTACATCCTCGGGAAGAATATCAGATTGTGTATGTGGAAGAATTCTTAGATGTCTCAGCAACTTGACTTTTCCACAAGCTAACCACAAAGTATCAGTCTCAGTATACAAAACACATTTGGTGAATGGATGCAAGTCTTAGATGTCTGACACACTATGTATTCCATTAAAAATCAAAAGGCACTGAAAATACATAAAAGCGACTTGACATCTTTGTCATGTGCATGACTTAAACACCTTCGGAAAGAACCCATCCTCAGGACTATCGTATTTTGTATTTTAGATGTCTGACACTCATCACTGAAAATACATCAGCAACTTCAACTTTTCCACAAACTAACCACAAAGTATCAGTCTCAGTATACAAAACAAATTTGGTGCATGGATGCAGTCCTAGATGTCCGACACACAATGAATTCCATTAAAAATCAAAAGTCACTGAAAATACATAAAGCGACTTGAACTTTTTGTCTGTGGTATTCCATCTATACGATGTCGGTCTGAACAATAATCAATTCTTGACCAGACAATAAAGTGATTAATATCATGAGCATCGATCAGCGCAATTGGGATCGATGACATGCATCAACCAAGTCAGCGAGCCTGTCCACCCGATCCCGTTAGTCGCCTTTATCGACAAGCATAGTCACCTTTTACGGCAAGCATGGGTCGCTGAAGACCTATTCAACCCCGGAAATTTCACGGGTGAACTTTTTGTCATGTGCATGACTTTTACCTCTTCGGAAAGAATCCATCCTCATATTTTGTATTTGGATGAATTTCTTAGATGTCTGACACTCATCATTGAAAATACATCAGCATCTTCAACTTTTCCACAATCTAACCACAAAGTATCAGTCTCAGTATACAAATCAAATTTGGTGCATGGATGCAGTCTTAGATGCCCGGCACACGCATTCAATTAAAAATCAAAAGGCACTGAAAATACATCAGCAACTTGACCTTTCCACAAGCTAACCTCAAAGTATCAGTCTTAGTATTCAATCAAATTTGGTACTTGGATGCAGTCTTAGATGCCCGGCACACGCATTCCATTAAAAATCAAAAGGCACTGAAAATACATCAGCAACTTGACCTTTCCACAAACTAACCACAAAGTATCAGTCTCAGTATACAAAACACATTTGGTGAATGGATGCAAGTCTTAGATGTCCGACACACAATGAATTCCATTAAAAATCAAAAGGCACTGAAAATACATAAAAGCGACTTGACATCTTTGTCATGTGCATGACTTTAACACCTTCGGAAGGAATCCATCCTCAGGACTATCGTATTTTGTATTTAGATGTCTGACACTCATCACTGAAAATACATCAGCAACTTCAACTTTTCCACAAACTAACCACAAAGTATCAGTCTCAGTATACAAAACAAATTTGGTGCATGGATGCAGTCCTAGATGTCCGACACACAATGAATTCCATTAAAAATCAAAAGTCACTGAAAATACATAAAGCGACTTGAGCTTTTTGTCTGTGGTATTCCATCTATATGATGTAGGTCTGTACAATAATCAATTCTTGACCAGACAATAAAGTGATTAATATCATGAGCATCGATCAGCGCAATTGGGATCGATGACATGCATCAACCAAGTCAGCGAGCCTGTCCACCCGATCCCGTTAGTCGCCTTTATCGACAAGCATAGTCACATTTTACGGCAAGCATGGGTTGCTGAAGACCTATTCAACCCTGGAAATTTCACGGGTGAACTTTTTGTCATGTGCATGACTTTTACCTCTTCGGAAAGAATCCATCCTCATATCCACCCTCATATTTTGTATTTGGATGAATTTTTTAGATGTCTGACACTCATCATTGAAAATCCATCAGCATCTTCAACTTTTCCACAATCTAACCACAAAGTATCAGTCTCAGTATACAAAACAAATTTGGTGCATGGATGCAGTCTTAGATGCCCGGCACACGCATTCAATTAAAAATCAAAAGGCACTGAAAATACATCAGCAACTTGACCTTTCCACAAGCTAACCTCAAAGTATCAGTCTTAGTATTCAATCAAATTTGGTACATGGATGCAGTCTTAGATGCCCGGCACACGCATTCCATTAAAAATCAAAAGGCACTGAAAATACATCAGCAACTTGACCTTTCCACAAACTAACCACAAAGTATGTCTCAGTATACAAAACACATTTGGTGAATGGATGCAAGTCTTAGATGTCCGACACACAATGAATTCCATTAAAAATCAAAAGGCACTGAAAATACATAAAAGCGACTTGACATCTTTGTCATGTACATGACATTAACACCTTCGGAAAGAATCCATCCTCAGGACTATCGTATTTTGTATTTAGATGTCTGACACTCATCACTGAAAATACATCAGCAACTTCAACTTTTCCACAATCTAACCACAAAGTATCAGTCTCAGTATACAATCAAATTTGGTGAATGGTTGCAGTCTTAGATGTCCGACACACGCATTCCATTAAAAATCAAAAGGCACTGAAAATACATAAAGCGACTTGAACTTTTTGTTATGTGCATGACTTTAACACCTTCGGGAAGAATCCATCCTCAGAACTATCGTATTTTGTATTTAGATGTCTGACACTCATCACTGAAAATACATCAGCAACTTCAACTTTTCCACAAACTAACCTTAAATTATCAGTCTCAGTATACAAAACAAATTTAGTGCATGGATGCAGTCTTAGATGTCCGACACACGCATTCAATTAAAAATCAAAAGGCACTGAAAAATACATAAAGCGACTTGTACTTTTTGTCATTTGCATGACTTTTACATCCTCGGGAAGAATATCAGATTGTGTATGTGGAAGAATTCTTAGATGTCTCAGCAACTTGACTTTTCCACAAGCTAACCACAAAGTATCAGTCTCAGTATACAAAACACATTTGGTGAATGGATGCAGGCTTAGATGTCCGACACAACAATGAATTCCATTAAAAATCAAAAGGCACTGAAAATACATAAAAGCGACTTGACATTTTTGTCATGTGCATGACTTTAACCCTTTCGCCCCGACTGCCCGATTTATCGGGCAGGATAAACCGTGTCCCAGGACCCGGCTGCCCGAAAAATCGGGCAGCATAAGCCGTGTCCCAGAACCCGGCTGCCCGATAAATCGGGCGGCGCGAGCGTGTTTACAAAATCGCTCTTTCTACTTCCTTTCTCGTGTGTAATCTCGTTCTAAATATGGAAACGAGATTTACACGTGATTGACACGTCATTCTATGGAATTTCCCCGTCTTTTTGGCGCGAAAATCGCGGGTATGTCACCTGTTTTCGCGACAGGTATTTTTCTCGCTTGAATCGTAAATCAAGCGTAATGGCGGCCAACTACGATTCGGATAGCGATCAGATGATTAACAACGACTATATCGGGAATAATAATGTGTTTGAATTGAATAATTTACGCGAAGGGGAGAGGGAATTTCGCGAATATTTTCGTGAAGATTTTGACGGTTTCGACGAGGTGTCCCCCCCGCCAACTTTCGAGAATGGGAGTGGCAGAGGGACCACAATAGTGGAGACATGAGGGATTTTGAAGAGGCGACCGGACTCAAGAATATATATTGACACGGTGAGTGAAGAGTCGTGCTATTGATTTTTTCCAACTGTTTTACAATGATTATGTGTTTGAACAGATTATCAGTGCGACGAATGAGAATCCAGCTACCGACACGTGATTGAGCGATCACAACAACAACAAAGGTGAGTGGCATGACGTATCTGTTTCTTTTTTTTTTAAATTTATTTTTCTGATCGCAATCCGAATTGTAGTTTGCCGGTTTGTCGTATGTCCTTATATTTAGCTCAATTTGAATAAAATTAATTTCCATATTCATGTTTGTTTTCTTGTTTTTTACATCTTAATTTAAATTTGAGTAACTGTAATGATTATTTATTTATTAATTGATTTAATAAAGTACTGATTTAATTTATTATGCAATTGTAAATAGCAGTGTATTGTAAATATGTTATCACAACTTGTATATTTGCAGAACTTGAATTTACGATCTTTCCGTCCTTTTACAATCTTTCCCTCTTCAGATCAATCTGTGTTATCTTCCCTGTGATGTCATTCTTATAGTAGCTGTGGTTCAATGTTCAGATAATGTGATAAATAACTTTTTAAAAACTTAAATACTTAATTTTTGTTTCAAATCCTGAAAAAGAACAAAATAAATCAAATATTTGTGTTTTTACCTGTGTTAACGAGTTTACCTGCGTTAACAAGTTTACCTGTGTTAACGAGTTTACCTAAGAGGCTGTAAGTGTATCATAAGTAATATGTGACATCAGTATAGAAAACAAAGTCAGTACCAAGAGTTGTAAACTTGTTTATTTGTTTACAGATTTGCATGAAGAGAATTTACCTGTAACACCTGGGATTACCTGTGCCGTCCAAGATGACGAGACCACTGTGTTATGTTTACCTTGTATCTGTGATTTATTTTTGTGATTTGTAATACAATTTGAGCCAAAATTCATTGTCTGTTTTCATTTTTTCAGTGTTTTCAAGTTTTATTTCACTTGTAAACACCTGTAATTAGAAAATAACAAAGGTTAGAGACAATAACAACAAAGAATATTAAAGTATACTTAATCCTCTTTACAATGGTGTATGATAAATGTATATTAAAAGCAAGTTTCTGGTAGAAAAAGTGCATCAAAATTGATAGGGTGATTTTCCAATAATACTGCCAGGGAGGCCAGTGTACAGGCCTTGTCAGTGTCAGGGACTGCAGGGTCTCAAGGGACATAACTCTGGGGCAGCCAGTGATGAAAGAGTTAACACCTTCGGAAAGAATCCATCCTCAGGACTATCGTATTTTGTATTTTAGATGTCTGACACTCATCACTGAAAATACATCAGCAACTTCAACTTTTCCACAAACTAACCATAAAGTATTAGTCTCAGTATACAAAACACATTTGGTGAATGGATGCAAGTCTTAGATGTCCGACACACAATGAATTCCATTAAAAATCAAAAGTCACTGAAAATACATAAAAGCGACTTGAACTTTTTGTCTGTGGTTATTCCATCTATATGATGTCGGTCTGTACAATAATCAATTCTTGACCAGACAATAAAGTGATTAATATCATGAGCATCGATCGCAATTGGGATCGATGACATGCATCAACCAAGTAAGCGAGCCTGTCCACCCGATCCCGTTAGTCGCCTTTTACGACAAGCATAGTCACCTTTTACGGCAAGCATGGGTCGCTGAAGACCTATTCTACCCCGGAAATTTCACGGGTGAACTTTTTGTCATGTGCATGACTTTTACCTCTTCGGAAAGAATCCATCCTCATATCCATCCTCATATTTTGTATTTGGATGAATTTCTTAGATGTCTGACACTCATCATTGAAAATACATCAGCATCTTCAACTTTTCCACAATCTAACCACAAAGTATCAGTCTCAGTATACAAAACAAATTTGGTGCATGGATGCAGTCTTAGATGCCCGGCACACGCATTCAATTAAAAATCAAAGGCACTGAAAATACATCAGCAACTTGACCTTTCCACAAGCTAACCTCAAAGTATCAGTCTTAGTATTCAATCAAATTTGGTACATGGATGCAGTCTTAGATGCCCGGCACACGCATTCAATTAAAAATCAAAAGGCACTGAAAATACATCAGCAACTTGACCTTTCCACAAACTAACCACAAAGTATCAGTCTCAGTATACAAAACACATTTGGTGAATGGATGCAAGTCTTAGATGTCCGACACACAATGAATTCCATTAAAAATCAAAAGGCACTGAAAATACATAAAAGCGACTTGACATCTTTGTCATGTACATGACTTTAACACCTTCGGAAAGAACCTATCCTCAGGACTATCGTATTTTGTATTTAGATGTCTGACACTCATCACTGAAAATACATCAGCAACTTCAACTTTTCCACAAACTAACCATAAAGTATCAGTCTCAGTATACAAAACAAATTTGGTGCATGGATGCAGTCTTAGATGTCCGGCACACGCATTCAATTAAAAATCAAAAGGCACTGAAAATACATCAGCAACTTGACCTTTCAACAAGCTAACCTCAAAGTATCAGTCTTAGTATACAATCAAATTTGGTGCATGGATGCAGTCTTAGATGTCCGACACACGCATTCCATTAAAAATCAAAAGGCACTGAAAATACATAAAGCGACTTGAACTTTTTGTCATTTGCATGACTTTTACATCCTCGGGAAGAATATCAGATTGTGTATGTGGAAGAATTCTTAGATGTCTCAGCAACTTGACTTTTCCACAAGCTAACCACAAAGTATCAGTCTCAGTATACAAAACACATTTGGTGAATGGATGCAAGTCTTAGATGTCCGACACACAATGAATTCCATTAAAAATCAAAAGTCACTGAAAATACATAAAAGCGACTTGACATCTTTGTCATGTGCATGACTTAAACACCTTCGGAAAGAACCCATCCTCAGGACTATCGTATTTTGTATTTTAGATGTCTGACACTCATCACTGAAAATACATCAGCAACTTCAACTTTTCCACAAACTAACCATAAAGTATTAGTCTCAGTATACAAAACACATTTGGTGAATGGATGCAAGTCTTAGATGTCCGACACACAATGAATTCCATTAAAAATCAAAAGTCACTGAAAATACATAAAAGCGACTTGAACTTTTTGTCTGTGGTTATTCCATCTATATGATGTCGGTCTGTACAATAATCAATTCTTGACCAGACAATAAAGTGATTAATATCATGAGCATCGATCGCAATTGGGATCGATGACATGCATCAACCAAGTAAGCGAGCCTGTCCACCCGATCCCGTTAGTCGCCTTTTACGACAAGCATAGTCACCTTTTACGGCAAGCATGGGTCGCTGAAGACCTATTCTACCCCGGAAATTTCACGGGTGAACTTTTTGTCATGTGCATGACTTTTACCTCTTCGGAAAGAATCCATCCTCATATCCATCCTCATATTTTGTATTTGGATGAATTTCTTAGATGTCTGACACTCATCATTGAAAATACATCAGCATCTTCAACTTTTCCACAATCTAACCACAAAGTATCAGTCTCAGTATACAAAACAAATTTGGTGCATGGATGCAGTCTTAGATGCCCGGCACACGCATTCAATTAAAAATCAAAGGCACTGAAAATACATCAGCAACTTCAACTTTTCCACAAACTAACCTTAAATTATCAGTCTCAGTATACAAAACAAATTTAGTGCATGGATGCAGTCTTAGATGCCCGGCACACGCATTCAATTAAAAATCAAAAGGCACTGAAAAATACATAAAGCGACTTGTACTTTTTGTCATTTGCATGACTTTTACATCCTCGGGAAGAATATCAGATTGTGTATGTGGAAGAATTCTTAGATGTCTCAGCAACTTGACTTTTCCACAAGCTAACCACAAAGTATCAGTCTCAGTATACAAAACACATTTGGTGAATGGATGCAGGCTTAGATGTCCGACACAACAATGAATTCCATTAAAAATCAAAAGGCACTGAAAATACATAAAAGCGACTTGACATTTTTGTCATGTGCATGACTTTAACCCTTTCGCCCCGACTGCCCGATTTATCGGGCAGGATAAACCGTGTCCCAGGACCCGGCTGCCCGAAAAATCGGGCAGCATAAGCCGTGTCCCAGAACCCGGCTGCCCGATAAATCGGGCGGCGCGAGCGTGTTTACAAAATCGCTCTTTCTACTTCCTTTCTCGTGTGTAATCTCGTTCTAAATATGGAAACGAGATTTACACGTGATTGACACGTCATTCTATGGAATTTCCCCGTCTTTTTGGCGCGAAAATCGCGGGTATGTCACCTGTTTTCGCGACAGGTATTTTTCTCGCTTGAATCGTAAATCAAGCGTAATGGCGGCCAACTACGATTCGGATAGCGATCAGATGATTAACAACGACTATATCGGGAATAATAATGTGTTTGAATTGAATAATTTACGCGAAGGGGAGAGGGAATTTCGCGAATATTTTCGTGAAGATTTTGACGGTTTCGACGAGGTGTCCCCCCCGCCAACTTTCGAGAATGGGAGTGGCAGAGGGACCACAATAGTGGAGACATGAGGGATTTTGAAGAGGCGACCGGACTCAAGAATATATATTGACACGGTGAGTGAAGAGTCGTGCTATTGATTTTTTCCAACTGTTTTACAATGATTATGTGTTTGAACAGATTATCAGTGCGACGAATGAGAATCCAGCTACCGACACGTGATTGAGCGATCACAACAACAACAAAGGTGAGTGGCATGACGTATCTGTTTCTTTTTTTTTTAAATTTATTTTTCTGATCGCAATCCGAATTGTAGTTTGCCGGTTTGTCGTATGTCCTTATATTTAGCTCAATTTGAATAAAATTAATTTCCATATTCATGTTTGTTTTCTTGTTTTTTACATCTTAATTTAAATTTGAGTAACTGTAATGATTATTTATTTATTAATTGATTTAATAAAGTACTGATTTAATTTATTATGCAATTGTAAATAGCAGTGTATTGTAAATATGTTATCACAACTTGTATATTTGCAGAACTTGAATTTACGATCTTTCCGTCCTTTTACAATCTTTCCCTCTTCAGATCAATCTGTGTTATCTTCCCTGTGATGTCATTCTTATAGTAGCTGTGGTTCAATGTTCAGATAATGTGATAAATAACTTTTTAAAAACTTAAATACTTAATTTTTGTTTCAAATCCTGAAAAAGAACAAAATAAATCAAATATTTGTGTTTTTACCTGTGTTAACGAGTTTACCTGCGTTAACAAGTTTACCTGTGTTAACGAGTTTACCTAAGAGGCTGTAAGTGTATCATAAGTAATATGTGACATCAGTATAGAAAACAAAGTCAGTACCAAGAGTTGTAAACTTGTTTATTTGTTTACAGATTTGCATGAAGAGAATTTACCTGTAACACCTGGGATTACCTGTGCCGTCCAAGATGACGAGACCACTGTGTTATGTTTACCTTGTATCTGTGATTTATTTTTGTGATTTGTAATACAATTTGAGCCAAAATTCATTGTCTGTTTTCATTTTTTCAGTGTTTTCAAGTTTTATTTCACTTGTAAACACCTGTAATTAGAAAATAACAAAGGTTAGAGACAATAACAACAAAGAATATTAAAGTATACTTAATCCTCTTTACAATGGTGTATGATAAATGTATATTAAAAGCAAGTTTCTGGTAGAAAAAGTGCATCAAAATTGATAGGGTGATTTTCCAATAATACTGCCAGGGAGGCCAGTGTACAGGCCTTGTCAGTGTCAGGGACTGCAGGGTCTCAAGGGACATAACTCTGGGGCAGCCAGTGATGAAAGAGTTAACACCTTCGGAAAGAATCCATCCTCAGGACTATCGTATTTTGTATTTTAGATGTCTGACACTCATCACTGAAAATACATCAGCAACTTCAACTTTTCCACAAACTAACCATAAAGTATTAGTCTCAGTATACAAAACACATTTGGTGAATGGATGCAAGTCTTAGATGTCCGACACACAATGAATTCCATTAAAAATCAAAAGGCACTGAAAATACATAAAAGCGACTTGACATCTTTGTCATGTACATGACATTAACACCTTCGGAAAGAATCCATCCTCAGGACTATCGTATTTTGTATTTAGATGTCTGACACTCATCACTGAAAATACATCAGCAACTTCAACTTTTCCACAATCTAACCACAAAGTATCAGTCTCAGTATACAATCAAATTTGGTGAATGGTTGCAGTCTTAGATGTCCGACACACGCATTCCATTAAAAATCAAAAGGCACTGAAAATACATAAAGCGACTTGAACTTTTTGTTATGTGCATGACTTTAACACCTTCGGGAAGAATCCATCCTCAGAACTATCGTATTTTGTATTTAGATGTCTGACACTCATCACTGAAAATACATCAGCAACTTCAACTTTTCCACAAACTAACCTTAAATTATCAGTCTCAGTATACAAAACAAATTTAGTGCATGGATGCAGTCTTAGATGTCCGACACACGCATTCAATTAAAAATCAAAAGGCACTGAAAAATACATAAAGCGACTTGTACTTTTTGTCATTTGCATGACTTTTACATCCTCGGGAAGAATATCAGATTGTGTATGTGGAAGAATTCTTAGATGTCTCAGCAACTTGACTTTTCCACAAGCTAACCACAAAGTATCAGTCTCAGTATACAAAACACATTTGGTGAATGGATGCAGGCTTAGATGTCCGACACAACAATGAATTCCATTAAAAATCAAAAGGCACTGAAAATACATAAAAGCGACTTGACATTTTTGTCATGTGCATGACTTTAACCCTTTCGCCCCGACTGCCCGATTTATCGGGCAGGATAAACCGTGTCCCAGGACCCGGCTGCCCGAAAAATCGGGCAGCATAAGCCGTGTCCCAGAACCCGGCTGCCCGATAAATCGGGCGGCGCGAGCGTGTTTACAAAATCGCTCTTTCTACTTCCTTTCTCGTGTGTAATCTCGTTCTAAATATGGAAACGAGATTTACACGTGATTGACACGTCATTCTATGGAATTTCCCCGTCTTTTTGGCGCGAAAATCGCGGGTATGTCACCTGTTTTCGCGACAGGTATTTTTCTCGCTTGAATCGTAAATCAAGCGTAATGGCGGCCAACTACGATTCGGATAGCGATCAGATGATTAACAACGACTATATCGGGAATAATAATGTGTTTGAATTGAATAATTTACGCGAAGGGGAGAGGGAATTTCGCGAATATTTTCGTGAAGATTTTGACGGTTTCGACGAGGTGTCCCCCCCGCCAACTTTCGAGAATGGGAGTGGCAGAGGGACCACAATAGTGGAGACATGAGGGATTTTGAAGAGGCGACCGGACTCAAGAATATATATTGACACGGTGAGTGAAGAGTCGTGCTATTGATTTTTTCCAACTGTTTTACAATGATTATGTGTTTGAACAGATTATCAGTGCGACGAATGAGAATCCAGCTACCGACACGTGATTGAGCGATCACAACAACAACAAAGGTGAGTGGCATGACGTATCTGTTTCTTTTTTTTTTAAATTTATTTTTCTGATCGCAATCCGAATTGTAGTTTGCCGGTTTGTCGTATGTCCTTATATTTAGCTCAATTTGAATAAAATTAATTTCCATATTCATGTTTGTTTTCTTGTTTTTTACATCTTAATTTAAATTTGAGTAACTGTAATGATTATTTATTTATTAATTGATTTAATAAAGTACTGATTTAATTTATTATGCAATTGTAAATAGCAGTGTATTGTAAATATGTTATCACAACTTGTATATTTGCAGAACTTGAATTTACGATCTTTCCGTCCTTTTACAATCTTTCCCTCTTCAGATCAATCTGTGTTATCTTCCCTGTGATGTCATTCTTATAGTAGCTGTGGTTCAATGTTCAGATAATGTGATAAATAACTTTTTAAAAACTTAAATACTTAATTTTTGTTTCAAATCCTGAAAAAGAACAAAATAAATCAAATATTTGTGTTTTTACCTGTGTTAACGAGTTTACCTGCGTTAACAAGTTTACCTGTGTTAACGAGTTTACCTAAGAGGCTGTAAGTGTATCATAAGTAATATGTGACATCAGTATAGAAAACAAAGTCAGTACCAAGAGTTGTAAACTTGTTTATTTGTTTACAGATTTGCATGAAGAGAATTTACCTGTAACACCTGGGATTACCTGTGCCGTCCAAGATGACGAGACCACTGTGTTATGTTTACCTTGTATCTGTGATTTATTTTTGTGATTTGTAATACAATTTGAGCCAAAATTCATTGTCTGTTTTCATTTTTTCAGTGTTTTCAAGTTTTATTTCACTTGTAAACACCTGTAATTAGAAAATAACAAAGGTTAGAGACAATAACAACAAAGAATATTAAAGTATACTTAATCCTCTTTACAATGGTGTATGATAAATGTATATTAAAAGCAAGTTTCTGGTAGAAAAAGTGCATCAAAATTGATAGGGTGATTTTCCAATAATACTGCCAGGGAGGCCAGTGTACAGGCCTTGTCAGTGTCAGGGACTGCAGGGTCTCAAGGGACATAACTCTGGGGCAGCCAGTGATGAAAGAGTTAACACCTTCGGAAAGAATCCATCCTCAGGACTATCGTATTTTGTATTTTAGATGTCTGACACTCATCACTGAAAATACATCAGCAACTTCAACTTTTCCACAAACTAACCATAAAGTATTAGTCTCAGTATACAAAACACATTTGGTGAATGGATGCAAGTCTTAGATGTCCGACACACAATGAATTCCATTAAAAATCAAAAGTCACTGAAAATACATAAAAGCGACTTGAACTTTTTGTCTGTGGTTATTCCATCTATATGATGTCGGTCTGTACAATAATCAATTCTTGACCAGACAATAAAGTGATTAATATCATGAGCATCGATCGCAATTGGGATCGATGACATGCATCAACCAAGTAAGCGAGCCTGTCCACCCGATCCCGTTAGTCGCCTTTTACGACAAGCATAGTCACCTTTTACGGCAAGCATGGGTCGCTGAAGACCTATTCTACCCCGGAAATTTCACGGGTGAACTTTTTGTCATGTGCATGACTTTTACCTCTTCGGAAAGAATCCATCCTCATATCCATCCTCATATTTTGTATTTGGATGAATTTCTTAGATGTCTGACACTCATCATTGAAAATACATCAGCATCTTCAACTTTTCCACAATCTAACCACAAAGTATCAGTCTCAGTATACAAAACAAATTTGGTGCATGGATGCAGTCTTAGATGCCCGGCACACGCATTCAATTAAAAATCAAAGGCACTGAAAATACATCAGCAACTTGACCTTTCCACAAGCTAACCTCAAAGTATCAGTCTTAGTATTCAATCAAATTTGGTACATGGATGCAGTCTTAGATGCCCGGCACACGCATTCAATTAAAAATCAAAAGGCACTGAAAATACATCAGCAACTTGACCTTTCCACAAACTAACCACAAAGTATCAGTCTCAGTATACAAAACACATTTGGTGAATGGATGCAAGTCTTAGATGTCCGACACACAATGAATTCCATTAAAAATCAAAAGGCACTGAAAATACATAAAAGCGACTTGACATCTTTGTCATGTACATGACTTTAACACCTTCGGAAAGAACCTATCCTCAGGACTATCGTATTTTGTATTTAGATGTCTGACACTCATCACTGAAAATACATCAGCAACTTCAACTTTTCCACAAACTAACCATAAAGTATCAGTCTCAGTATACAAAACAAATTTGGTGCATGGATGCAGTCTTAGATGTCCGGCACACGCATTCAATTAAAAATCAAAAGGCACTGAAAATACATCAGCAACTTGACCTTTCAACAAGCTAACCTCAAAGTATCAGTCTTAGTATACAATCAAATTTGGTGCATGGATGCAGTCTTAGATGTCCGACACACGCATTCCATTAAAAATCAAAAGGCACTGAAAATACATAAAGCGACTTGAACTTTTTGTCATTTGCATGACTTTTACATCCTCGGGAAGAATATCAGATTGTGTATGTGGAAGAATTCTTAGATGTCTCAGCAACTTGACTTTTCCACAAGCTAACCACAAAGTATCAGTCTCAGTATACAAAACACATTTGGTGAATGGATGCAAGTCTTAGATGTCCGACACACAATGAATTCCATTAAAAATCAAAAGTCACTGAAAATACATAAAAGCGACTTGACATCTTTGTCATGTGCATGACTTAAACACCTTCGGAAAGAACCCATCCTCAGGACTATCGTATTTTGTATTTTAGATGTCTGACACTCATCACTGAAAATACATCAGCAACTTCAACTTTTCCACAAACTAACCATAAAGTATTAGTCTCAGTATACAAAACACATTTGGTGAATGGATGCAAGTCTTAGATGTCCGACACACAATGAATTCCATTAAAAATCAAAAGTCACTGAAAATACATAAAAGCGACTTGAACTTTTTGTCTGTGGTTATTCCATCTATATGATGTCGGTCTGTACAATAATCAATTCTTGACCAGACAATAAAGTGATTAATATCATGAGCATCGATCGCAATTGGGATCGATGACATGCATCAACCAAGTAAGCGAGCCTGTCCACCCGATCCCGTTAGTCGCCTTTTACGACAAGCATAGTCACCTTTTACGGCAAGCATGGGTCGCTGAAGACCTATTCTACCCCGGAAATTTCACGGGTGAACTTTTTGTCATGTGCATGACTTTTACCTCTTCGGAAAGAATCCATCCTCATATCCATCCTCATATTTTGTATTTGGATGAATTTCTTAGATGTCTGACACTCATCATTGAAAATACATCAGCATCTTCAACTTTTCCACAATCTAACCACAAAGTATCAGTCTCAGTATACAAAACAAATTTGGTGCATGGATGCAGTCTTAGATGCCCGGCACACGCATTCAATTAAAAATCAAAGGCACTGAAAATACATCAGCAACTTCAACTTTTCCACAAACTAACCTTAAATTATCAGTCTCAGTATACAAAACAAATTTAGTGCATGGATGCAGTCTTAGATGCCCGGCACACGCATTCAATTAAAAATCAAAAGGCACTGAAAAATACATAAAGCGACTTGTACTTTTTGTCATTTGCATGACTTTTACATCCTCGGGAAGAATATCAGATTGTGTATGTGGAAGAATTCTTAGATGTCTCAGCAACTTGACTTTTCCACAAGCTAACCACAAAGTATCAGTCTCAGTATACAAAACACATTTGGTGAATGGATGCAGGCTTAGATGTCCGACACAACAATGAATTCCATTAAAAATCAAAAGGCACTGAAAATACATAAAAGCGACTTGACATTTTTGTCATGTGCATGACTTTAACCCTTTCGCCCCGACTGCCCGATTTATCGGGCAGGATAAACCGTGTCCCAGGACCCGGCTGCCCGAAAAATCGGGCAGCATAAGCCGTGTCCCAGAACCCGGCTGCCCGATAAATCGGGCGGCGCGAGCGTGTTTACAAAATCGCTCTTTCTACTTCCTTTCTCGTGTGTAATCTCGTTCTAAATATGGAAACGAGATTTACACGTGATTGACACGTCATTCTATGGAATTTCCCCGTCTTTTTGGCGCGAAAATCGCGGGTATGTCACCTGTTTTCGCGACAGGTATTTTTCTCGCTTGAATCGTAAATCAAGCGTAATGGCGGCCAACTACGATTCGGATAGCGATCAGATGATTAACAACGACTATATCGGGAATAATAATGTGTTTGAATTGAATAATTTACGCGAAGGGGAGAGGGAATTTCGCGAATATTTTCGTGAAGATTTTGACGGTTTCGACGAGGTGTCCCCCCCGCCAACTTTCGAGAATGGGAGTGGCAGAGGGACCACAATAGTGGAGACATGAGGGATTTTGAAGAGGCGACCGGACTCAAGAATATATATTGACACGGTGAGTGAAGAGTCGTGCTATTGATTTTTTCCAACTGTTTTACAATGATTATGTGTTTGAACAGATTATCAGTGCGACGAATGAGAATCCAGCTACCGACACGTGATTGAGCGATCACAACAACAACAAAGGTGAGTGGCATGACGTATCTGTTTCTTTTTTTTTTAAATTTATTTTTCTGATCGCAATCCGAATTGTAGTTTGCCGGTTTGTCGTATGTCCTTATATTTAGCTCAATTTGAATAAAATTAATTTCCATATTCATGTTTGTTTTCTTGTTTTTTACATCTTAATTTAAATTTGAGTAACTGTAATGATTATTTATTTATTAATTGATTTAATAAAGTACTGATTTAATTTATTATGCAATTGTAAATAGCAGTGTATTGTAAATATGTTATCACAACTTGTATATTTGCAGAACTTGAATTTACGATCTTTCCGTCCTTTTACAATCTTTCCCTCTTCAGATCAATCTGTGTTATCTTCCCTGTGATGTCATTCTTATAGTAGCTGTGGTTCAATGTTCAGATAATGTGATAAATAACTTTTTAAAAACTTAAATACTTAATTTTTGTTTCAAATCCTGAAAAAGAACAAAATAAATCAAATATTTGTGTTTTTACCTGTGTTAACGAGTTTACCTGCGTTAACAAGTTTACCTGTGTTAACGAGTTTACCTAAGAGGCTGTAAGTGTATCATAAGTAATATGTGACATCAGTATAGAAAACAAAGTCAGTACCAAGAGTTGTAAACTTGTTTATTTGTTTACAGATTTGCATGAAGAGAATTTACCTGTAACACCTGGGATTACCTGTGCCGTCCAAGATGACGAGACCACTGTGTTATGTTTACCTTGTATCTGTGATTTATTTTTGTGATTTGTAATACAATTTGAGCCAAAATTCATTGTCTGTTTTCATTTTTTCAGTGTTTTCAAGTTTTATTTCACTTGTAAACACCTGTAATTAGAAAATAACAAAGGTTAGAGACAATAACAACAAAGAATATTAAAGTATACTTAATCCTCTTTACAATGGTGTATGATAAATGTATATTAAAAGCAAGTTTCTGGTAGAAAAAGTGCATCAAAATTGATAGGGTGATTTTCCAATAATACTGCCAGGGAGGCCAGTGTACAGGCCTTGTCAGTGTCAGGGACTGCAGGGTCTCAAGGGACATAACTCTGGGGCAGCCAGTGATGAAAGAGTTAACACCTTCGGAAAGAATCCATCCTCAGGACTATCGTATTTTGTATTTTAGATGTCTGACACTCATCACTGAAAATACATCAGCAACTTCAACTTTTCCACAAACTAACCATAAAGTATTAGTCTCAGTATACAAAACACATTTGGTGAATGGATGCAAGTCTTAGATGTCCGACACACAATGAATTCCATTAAAAATCAAAAGTCACTGAAAATACATAAAAGCGACTTGAACTTTTTGTCTGTGGTTATTCCATCTATATGATGTCGGTCTGTACAATAATCAATTCTTGACCAGACAATAAAGTGATTAATATCATGAGCATCGATCGCAATTGGGATCGATGACATGCATCAACCAAGTAAGCGAGCCTGTCCACCCGATCCCGTTAGTCGCCTTTTACGACAAGCATAGTCACCTTTTACGGCAAGCATGGGTCGCTGAAGACCTATTCTACCCCGGAAATTTCACGGGTGAACTTTTTGTCATGTGCATGACTTTTACCTCTTCGGAAAGAATCCATCCTCATATCCATCCTCATATTTTGTATTTGGATGAATTTCTTAGATGTCTGACACTCATCATTGAAAATACATCAGCATCTTCAACTTTTCCACAATCTAACCACAAAGTATCAGTCTCAGTATACAAAACAAATTTGGTGCATGGATGCAGTCTTAGATGCCCGGCACACGCATTCAATTAAAAATCAAAGGCACTGAAAATACATCAGCAACTTGACCTTTCCACAAGCTAACCTCAAAGTATCAGTCTTAGTATTCAATCAAATTTGGTACATGGATGCAGTCTTAGATGCCCGGCACACGCATTCAATTAAAAATCAAAAGGCACTGAAAATACATCAGCAACTTGACCTTTCCACAAACTAACCACAAAGTATCAGTCTCAGTATACAAAACACATTTGGTGAATGGATGCAAGTCTTAGATGTCCGACACACAATGAATTCCATTAAAAATCAAAAGGCACTGAAAATACATAAAAGCGACTTGACATCTTTGTCATGTACATGACTTTAACACCTTCGGAAAGAACCTATCCTCAGGACTATCGTATTTTGTATTTAGATGTCTGACACTCATCACTGAAAATACATCAGCAACTTCAACTTTTCCACAAACTAACCTTAAATTATCAGTCTTAGTATACAAAACAAATTTAGTGCATGGATGCAGTCTTAGATGTCCGACACACGCATTCAATTAAAAATCAAAAGGCACTGAAAAATACATAAAGCGACTTGAGCTTTTTGTCATTTGCATGACTTTTACATCCTCGGGAAGAATATCAGATTGTGTATGTGGAAGAATTCTTAGATGTCTCAGCAACTTGACTTTTCCACAAGCTAACCACAAAGTATCAGTCTCAGTATACAAAACACATTTGGTGAATGGATGCAGTCTTAGATGTCCGACACAACAATGAATTCCATTAAAAATCAAAAGGCACTGAAAATACATAAGCGACTTGAACTTTTTGTCTGTGGTATTCCATCAGGGGTCCGGAAAATTTAAAATCCCAATCGGACATTTGCATTTAGGCCACGCCCCCTTCAAATAGCGTATTTTAGTACGACTTTTCACACACATTACAAGTTTACGTATTCATAATATGATGAATTATGAATTGTTTAATTCACCGGACAATTAATAAGAAATAATATCATTTTAGATTTACATGGAAAAAATATGTTTATTTCTGTTATAATAACGATCTGTTAACGTAGTGAACGGTCTAATTAATATTCATTGTTACGCGTTGTAACATTTGGATCGAGACTATTATCCCATATTTGGTTATCACGTGATTGTTAAATCATGTTATTCTGAACGTTATGTGCAGGAAATAACGATATATATTAAAAATATGGAACTTCGTGAATGTATCGTGCTAGGTTACGAGCTGTGACAAAGATTTTTCATGCATATATTTTTGCATTAAACATCGTGTCCGAGCCGAGAATTGAAGGATGCAGTCTTAGATGCCCGGCACACGCATTCAATTAAAAATCAAAAGGCACTGAAAATACATCAGCAACTTGACCTTTCCACAAGCTAACCTCAAAGTATCAGTCTTAGTATTCAATCAAATTTGGTACTTGGATGCAGTCTTAGATGCCCGGCACACGCATTCCATTAAAAATCAAAAGGCACTGAAAATACATCAGCAACTTGACCTTTCCACAAACTAACCACAAAGTATCAGTCTCAGTATACAAAACACATTTGGTGAATGGATGCAAGTCTTAGATGTCCGACACACAATGAATTCCATTAAAAATCAAAAGGCACTGAAAATACATAAAAGCGACTTGACATCTTTGTCATGTGCATGACTTTAACACCTTCGGAAGGAATCCATCCTCAGGACTATCGTATTTTGTATTTAGATGTCTGACACTCATCACTGAAAATACATCAGCAACTTCAACTTTTCCACAAACTAACCACAAAGTATCAGTCTCAGTATACAAAACAAATTTGGTGCATGGATGCAGTCCTAGATGTCCGACACACAATGAATTCCATTAAAAATCAAAAGTCACTGAAAATACATAAAGCGACTTGAGCTTTTTGTCTGTGGTATTCCATCTATATGATGTAGGTCTGTACAATAATCAATTCTTGACCAGACAATAAAGTGATTAATATCATGAGCATCGATCAGCGCAATTGGGATCGATGACATGCATCAACCAAGTCAGCGAGCCTGTCCACCCGATCCCGTTAGTCGCCTTTATCGACAAGCATAGTCACATTTTACGGCAAGCATGGGTTGCTGAAGACCTATTCAACCCTGGAAATTTCACGGGTGAACTTTTTGTCATGTGCATGACTTTTACCTCTTCGGAAAGAATCCATCCTCATATCCACCCTCATATTTTGTATTTGGATGAATTTTTTAGATGTCTGACACTCATCATTGAAAATCCATCAGCATCTTCAACTTTTCCACAATCTAACCACAAAGTATCAGTCTCAGTATACAAAACAAATTTGGTGCATGGATGCAGTCTTAGATGCCCGGCACACGCATTCAATTAAAAATCAAAAGGCACTGAAAATACATCAGCAACTTGACCTTTCCACAAGCTAACCTCAAAGTATCAGTCTTAGTATTCAATCAAATTTGGTACATGGATGCAGTCTTAGATGCCCGGCACACGCATTCAATTAAAAATCAAAAGGCACTGAAAATACATCAGCAACTTGACCTTTCCACAAACTAACCACAAAGTATGTCTCAGTATACAAAACACATTTGGTGAATGGATGCAAGTCTTAGATGTCCGACACACAATGAATTCCATTAAAAATCAAAAGGCACTGAAAATACATAAAAGCGACTTGACATCTTTGTCATGTACATGACATTAACACCTTCGGAAAGAATCCATCCTCAGGACTATTGTATTTTGTATTTAGATGTCTGACACTCATCACTGAAAATACATCAGCAACTTCAACTTTTCCACAATCTAACCACAAAGTATCAGTCTCAGTATACAATCAAATTTGGTGAATGGTTGCAGTCTTAGATGTCCGACACACGCATTCCATTAAAAATCAAAAGGCACTGAAAATACATAAAGCGACTTGAACTTTTTGTTATGTGCATGACTTTAACACCTTCGGGAAGAATCCATCCTCAGAACTATCGTATTTTGTATTTAGATGTCTGACACTCATCACTGAAAATACATCAGCAACTTCAACTTTTCCACAAACTAACCTTAAATTATCAGTCTCAGTATACAAAACAAATTTAGTGCATGGATGCAGTCTTAGATGTCCGACACACGCATTCAATTAAAAATCAAAAGGCACTGAAAAATACATAAAGCGACTTGTACTTTTTGTCATTTGCATGACTTTTACATCCTCGGGAAGAATATCAGATTGTGTATGTGGAAGAATTCTTAGATGTCTCAGCAACTTGACTTTTCCACAAGCTAACCACAAAGTATCAGTCTCAGTATACAAAACACATTTGGTGAATGGATGCAGTCTTAGATGTCCGACACACAATGAATTCCATTAAAAATCAAAAGGCACTGAAAATACATAAAAGCGACTTGACATTTTTGTCATGTGCATGACTTTAACACCTTCGGAAAGAATCCATCCTCAGGACTATCGTATTTTGTATTTAGATGTCTGACACTCATCACTGAAAATACATCAGCAACTTCAACTTTTCCACAAACTAACCAAAAAGTATCAGTCTCAGTATACAAAACAAATTTGGTGCATGGATGCAGTCCTAGATGTCCGACACACAATGAATTCCATTAAAAATCAAAAGTCATTGAAAATACATAAGCGACTTGAACTTTTTGTCTGTGGTATTCCATCTATATGATGTCGGTCTGTACAATAATCAATTTTTGACCAGACAATAAAGTGATTAATATCATGAGCATCGATCAGCGCAATTGGGATCGATGACATGCATCAACCAAGTCAGCGAGCCTGTCCACCCGATCCCGTTAGTCACCTTTTACGACAAGCATAGTCACCTTTTACGGCAAGCATGGGTCGCTGAAGACCTATTCTACCCAAGAAATTTCACGGGTGAACTTTTTGTCATGTGCATGACTTTTACCTCTTCGGAAAGAATCCATCCTCATATTTTGTATTTGGATGAATTTCTTAGATGTCTGACACTCATCATTGAAAATACATCAGCATCTTCAACTTTTCCACAAGCTAACCTCAAAGTATCAGTCTTAGTATACAATCAAATTTGGTGCATGGATGCAGTTTTAGATGTCCGACACACATGAATTCCATTAAAAATAACAATGCACAGAAAATACATAAAAGAGACTTGA
The DNA here is from genome assembly GCF_023055435.1 of Haliotis rufescens. Classification (NCBI taxonomy): domain Eukaryota; kingdom Metazoa; phylum Mollusca; class Gastropoda; order Lepetellida; family Haliotidae; genus Haliotis; species Haliotis rufescens. The sequence continues at coordinate 4,248,255 of NW_025964383.1, forward strand.
ACTTTTTTTACATCTTCTAAAGGATACGGAAGAATATCATATTGTGTATGTGGAAGAATTAGATGACTGACACTCATCACTGAAAATACATCAGCAACTTGACTTTTACACAAGATAACCTCAAAGTATCACCATATTCGGAGTTCAGTATTAGGGAATTATGAGGTCTTGACAAGGCAATGCAAACAATGCGGGGAGAACTCATCAATAATATAGCCAAGCTATCCGAACTCGACAAGCATATAGCTTATGAGAAAACAAAACTTGAACAGGCGGTTGATGAATTCAGTAGACGCCGCGTTGCAGAAAGATTACGTAACTTAGAAGATGAAAGATCGGCCCGCCTCGAAGCTGCTTCGAGTAATAGAAAGGCACTTCGTTCACAAATCAGTCGAATTCTAGAAACTATCGATCAAGTCCTCAACGATGACACTACACTGGCCAATAAAATTAAAACATTGTTCAGAGAACAGGGGATAACCATTGCCAGTATTTCAACCGCATTGGGATTTATTATATCGACTTTGACTCTCGCATTAACCGGTGGTACAGGTGGTACAGGAGGTGGAACACCACCTAGTGATAGGGGTGGCATAAAAGAGTGGATAAAAAAGCATTTAAAAGCATTAGGAGAAGCACTGGGAAAGCTTGCTGGGAAAGCCACGCCTGCACTTCCCGGTATAATAGGGAGTATTGTTTCATGGCTCTTGAATTTATTAGGAAAGACCACCACTTGGCTTAGTCAAAACTTGTGGGCACTGATCGTAGCAATTGCAGGGCTGTTGTACGTATCCGCTAAAGACTATTTAACCAAATTAGTTCATTAAGAACTATTTAACCAAATCATGAGTAAACCACCTACTATAAGCGCTGTTTTTTCATCGATATGTTGTTGATTTTTAGCCACAATTTGCGGTGGCACTTGTGGTTGTGCATCAGTAGATGGTTGTGCGTCAGTAGATGGTTGAGCGTTAGTAGATATCTGTGGCTTGACTATTCCCGTTTCGCCTGTGTTTGTTTTCGTTATTAATTCGGTGTTATATATCTGAATTTATACCTGTTTTTTGTTGATCGGTAGCAATAACAATTGTATTATTATAACCGATCACTACACCGATCTTAAGTTCCATATTACTCGGAGACATGTATAGTCCCGGCGCATGAACATAGTCTACTTTGGATTGAGCATACTGTAATACATCTTGATAACGTTTTATAGAAGATGGTATGTCAACTGGTAAATTAATAGCATCCTCCACGTTTGTGACAAACTGTTTTTGTGCATCGAGTGCTGTCCCAGAACCGATTATTCCCGTTCGTGTTTGCGATTGTGCACCAGTATTGCCCATACATAAGTTCTTATTGATTCATTAACTCTTACAACTCCTGGGTTAGTAAAATTATTTTCTGTTTTATCATTAAGAAATTCATTGCGGTATCGTTCAGTTGTACAAATTTTGTAACAATATAAATTAAACCTGCCAAAATTGCATCTGATTGTGAAACCAATCATACACCATTTTATTGCTAGTTGCTGTGACCCCGTATTTTTCAAAGATATCAGGGAATTTAACAAAAAAATAGCACCAGAGGCACTTACTAGAATCGATTGATTAGTAATGTAAGTTGATTTCATATTTAAGTTCATATAGTATCATTGTATATTTAATATGTATGTCACACTCCCAGGAATAACAAATGGTCAGTCTATTGAACTGCTTCATACTATAGATAACTCAGCTGGTCAACTTGAAGTCACTCTTACAACTCCTGGGTTAGTAAATTTATTTTCTGTTTTATCATTAAGAAATTCATTCCAAGCGTTTGCGGTATCGTTCAGTTGTATAAATTTTGTAACAATATAAATTAAACCACTCTTCAAACTCATAATATCTCCTCTCCAATCGTTACTCGAAAGTTCCCAGTCTTTATACCAATGATGGGTTTTTAGAAAATAATCATACATTCTTATGTTAAGTTTGCTGGTATGCAACAACTTAAATGCATTAAATGGACCTTTGTTAACTTCTTAAAATAAATCATCGCTTTCTTCTTTGACGGTTATTTTCCCTGTGTAAGGAACGCCTAAACCATGGTTAATGTCTTTAATACGCCAATCTTTACTTGTAGAAATACCAAACTCCTGACAAATACGTTCGAAGGCCCTCTAATCGTACGGATTATTTGTGGAATTCCATGCTCGATCCTGCAGTAATGGAGCACTAATTTCTTTAAGTATAGTCTTATCTGATAGTACACGTGAAATGATAAAACAGACTTATTTAGTTCAAATCCTTGGGCATAAAGAGATACACCACATCCTGTTGTTGCACACCATATGGCAAAGTTTAACTGGTTCTGCCAAAATTGCATTGGATTGTGGAACCAATCATGCACCATTTTATCGCTAGTTGCCGTGACCCTGTATTTTTCAAAGATATCAGGGAATTTAACAAAAAAATTAGCACCAGAGGCACTTACTAAAATCGACTGATTAGTAATATAAGTTGATTTCATATTTAAGTTATGAGATAGTATCATTGTATATTTAATATGTATGTTACACTCCCGGGAATAACAAATGGTAAGTCTATTGAACTGCTTCATACTATCGATAACTCAGATGGACAACTTGAAGTCTCCCTATGCGATGTAACGTATTACCCGCGGTGGACCAATATAAGTGCTGCAAGAGGTAATAATAATATATATATATTAGGTGAAAACGATGTTATTGACAAATACATTATACCTAATGGGTATTACAGTGTATGCTCACACAATGATGAATTTTTTAAGCCTAATGGAAGTAGTCTCACACAAAATGAGTCGAATGGGATACTGAATTTAAACGCTGGAGAAAAGGGTGTAAAGCTTTTCATGAACTTAGGAATTACACTTGGATGGAGAGGAGATATAACAGTAATCATGACATCAGCACAGGGAGTTAAATTACCCGATTTAGTTCCCAATAAAGAGTTGTGCATCCATCTTGATCAAATAAGCACGACGGATAATATTCAACTAGAAAGTCCTTCAACTCTACTCAGAGCTGTTCCAGTCAAAGATGAAAAATACAATAGCAGTAGAACGGAATCTTTCTAATCATTACAATATAAAAAATTAAGGCGTGGTATTCTTTCAGACCTCAAAATTTCTGTATTAGATGTAAAACATCAACCTGTACATATAGGATACTTGAGTGTAACACTCCATATTATAAATAATGGTTGATTCATCAGGCCCTGGGACACTCAGACAATGTAATACAATTGCGCTTTCCGATCTCGGAGACACAGAAGCATTCGGTAAACCCGGTACCGATGGTAAGTTATACGCTTTACACTTACAAGATAATGTATACAAGCGGAAAGAAGTTACATTCACAGGTAATCTAGGAGATTTAACCGATGTCGTCAATAAAAACACTTTGTATAATCTTACTCTCAACGATGATAATAAATGGACTATGATCGAAGCAAAAATCGAGTGGCTATTGAATATCGTCATTTCCCCACTGTATGTGATAACGGGTAAGGCACATAATTTAACTAAGATAATAAATAGTGGGGTCGTACTAGGGGCTTATATCCCATCAAAACGAAAAAGTGTGTTAGTCTCTCCCCTGCCAGAAAACCCAGGTTATATGTTATATAGTCGTCCGGCCGTAAAAAATGTTAGTTTAAATTTGGTTACTGAATTCAATGATATTAAACAGAACTTGAGTGCAATACCTAATCTTTCTACGCTTATTATTGAAGTCTTGTTCGGAGATGCACCGGAAGATGCCTTCGGAATATTACCAGGTCTATCGATTAAATGGCTAAAGAAACACCAACGTCAACGTTGCAGTATTATTCATATGGGAGCATCACCCGTTGCAACCCTTGAGGGGGTCCAAATTATTAAAAGTGACAGCATTTCTCTTACTAAGATATTCATGCCGTATAATATACATTTGATAAGGTTGATGTATACTGTAGTGATTGGTGCTTCCACACTCGTACATTGGGTTACATCGGATTGGCCACCCGATGTTACTCGTATGTTTCCGGGTGTGATCGAGGCACGTGATCAACTTACCCGCCAAATCTGACAGGTGATAATCGACAGATTGAGACTAGACAGCCGACCGAACGGACGAAAACCACAGAAGCTAATACGATCTCGATCTCCCCTTCACCAAGCTTACGCTGTAAGGTAAGCGCCTTTCCCTATCACTAGGCTTTCACAACAATGGCGCTGTGAACAGGATTAAGCCTAATTGTGATATTTGTGACAAAAGTAAATATGTCACACGACAATGGGAAAGGACTGATGAATGGGTCACGTGATGTCCTTATATAGAGCAAAAATCGCAGTATGGAGCGTTTTGAGCTTTTTCATTGGCTATTAGAGTAATACCCCACTGCTCTTTAGTTTTTAAATTTATCACTTTTCGGCCGTAAAAACATACTCGTAATGTTAAATGCACAGTAATATCAAAGGGTGTTTATGTATCCACTATCCATGTGATTTGATCATGTCAACCGCTGGAAGCTGCATGCTTTTCACCCGGCGTATTACGTGTAAATTTCATGGTGCTGATTGCAGTGTTGCTTGTACCTAGCTGTCAATCTCTGTCACTGGGTGCATGGTAATGCTGTAACAACTCCCATGGCTTTGCGTGTTTTGTTTTTAATATAAATTCTGTCAGCATATTTATATATGTGTAGTGTTATCATCATTTATCCATTTATACTTTTATTATATGTATATAAATTATGTATTCACATTAATGCACATTAAATAGTGGGTAAGTATTCTGCAGGTCTTTTCATTAATGCAGGGGTTTGCAGGTATGTATTCACTGTGCATTATTGTTTATACAAGGTTTTAGGATGACACTTCTGCACTCAGTCATTCGCATGACTGACAGCGGTCAACTGTCACCTAAGCCTGGGGTTATATTTATGTATATTAGGTTTTTCAATTATTTATACAAGGTGTTAGGTTGACACTTCTGTGCTCACTCACTCTTGATAAGACTGACTGACAGCGGTCAACTGTCACCTAGACCTGTAGTGTTTATTGCATTTGTTTATTATTTATATCCATTTGGTAAGTGGGGTAGCTTTTGCAATTGTTTAGAATATTTATTTATTTGTCATTTTTATGGTCATGTTTATGCCATGCATGAAATGTGATTGTGTTATATTAGCATAGGTCAAACGTTAGATGGTGCAAGTATTTCACCCTAGTATGGCTAGGTTTCATTTCAGTTTGCGACACCCGCTGACCGTACAGATTATTTTGGGGTATGCCATCTGCTTTGTTCACTGCTGGTACAGTTTGGTTATCTTGCCTTCAGTGTTGTGTTTTCATCTGTAAGTCTGGTAGTGTTAGGTAAGGGTAGCTAATGCTTAGCAGCTGAGTAGTCGGTCCTCTGGGGGACGATATCGTTCACTTGGTTCTGGTTTGTGAAGCCTGTAAGTCCGGTTGCTGACAATATGCGTCCACTTTTATGCTCTGTCCTTCATACGAACGGCATCATTCTACTGGTCGCAGTCAGTATATTCGGCGACGTGGAGCATTCTTCACGATCAACTGGCGCTCTATCCTTCTTCAGAGATGGGCTTCGCAGTTGGCTGCCACTGCCTCACCCTATTAGCAACATGTAGCACAATGTTGTTTGGGTTGGTCTCAGTTCTCTACTGGTGGGGGGTAGGGTTGATGGTGTATCTTGGGTTTTCTCTGCCGCCATGGTCTCTCTAGCCCAGGTGTAATCCGCCATGCAGGTTGCAGCTTCCATTCATCTATCCTTTGACATGTACATGATTTGTCATATCCATATTTTTGACATCTCTTTACTTAGGTTAGTTTAATGTTATACAGCTACCATGTAGGTACCGAAAGGTCAGCTTCGTCTTACCTTAGGTTGTAGTACAAGAGCAAGAATACTTTAGGGAAGGCCCGGACACTTTTGTTCCTTTCGCAATTGTATTCGTTCCAAACATGGGTTTTTTATAACTTGTACTTTCTAATTAAATATTTAAGACAGGTTTTTGGATTATTTCAGATAATCCAATCATGCCACCAGTTTACATTAATCTGTGCTCTGAGGAAGAACTCAGGCTTATTCCGGGAATAGGGATGAAACTGGCCCGGAAGATTGTTCAGCTCAGAGAAACCTTAGGCGTACTGACGGAGGAGGACATTCGTAATCTCCCCTCTATCAGAAACCCTGAACAGGCTTTAAGCACCATCTCCTTTGCCACTGGTACTCAAACTGCAGGCTCTTGGTCTCCCGGGATGGTGGGGCAACCCGCTTCTAGGCAAGCTGCACCATCCAAAATCAAAACACCTAAATCAGCATTTGGACAATTTACTCCAGCTACGGAAAGTACCTCGAGTAGGTTGTCGCAAGCTGAATTGTTCCATCAAGCAGTTCCTAGCCCTGATATGGATGCTATCAACTTCAACCTAAAACAACTGGAACAAGCGGAGATCAACTTGCAGGCCAGGCGTAGAGGACTTACTCCACCAAGTCATAGTGCTCTCTATGGCCGGTGGCAGGCGGCCACTCACGATCTCAGCAGGGAGATGGAGGTTTTCTCTGAGGTTCTTGCCAACCTGGAAGCCAGTAGCCCTAAGGATCCTGGATCCAGCCATCTCGCTAAGGCACCCATGCCTAACCCTCATTCTGAGGTACAGGGTACGGAAGTGTTACGGCGGAGTTCTAGGACAAAGCCCAATACTGAGGAGATTGACCCTCGGGTCCTCCAAGGTGCTGAGGGGAATGTCCACCAGAGACAAGCTCTAACCCCTGGGCATAGGGAACGGAGGAGGACAGGCCAAACTCAATCTATGGCCCCTCAACCAATCCTAATTAACTCAGCCCAGGGGAATGATACGCGTGAAACCCCATCCACCCAACGGACCACTCCATCCAGGTCTCGTTATCCCAAGCCTGCTCAAGATGACAGTCAGGGAGAGAAGGCATTGCAGTACAGCGGATACCTAGACTCAGAGGAGGAGGATCCACTTCTGCTCAAGCAGACTGGGGGTGTCCCCATTTGGCCTCCAACCTCAAGCACCCCTGTTGGGCCTAGAGAGGACATAAGGCAGAAAGATGGGACAGAACATGGTTTGTCCACATATGCGGAGGGGTACCCTAGGGTTAATCATACCCAAAGGGATTACCAAGAATATGTGGATACGTATGGCCATTCAGTTGGTAGCCGTCAATGTTCCCGTCCTCGTTGGTCCCAGATGCATGAAGAACAAGACCCTACGGATTATTATTCTGTACGGGATCATAACCAATGATCCCGTGGTGGATGCTACACATCCTGGGGCCCACATACCAGCCAATCGCGGGGAACTCCAGCCACTATGGGATCAATCTGGATTTTATAAAGAAGATCTGGCACATGCCCACAGAGATAGGCAAAGGATGTGTAAGGATAGGACAGAAAGAATCAGGAGGGCTCCTCATCATCAACCAGCCGCCTGGAGAGAGCCATTAGGTAACTCTTCGGATAGCGACTCAGATGAGGTACGTCCACAGCTCATTCAGAGGAGACGTAAAGCAGTTGTTGAAAAACCAACAGCTCCACTACCACGGATGTTATCCTATGATGGTAGTGCAAGATGGTCCTCCTTCTACATGAAATTTCAACGCTTCGCCCGATCTCAGGCCTGGAATGAGGAGGAGAAACTTGACAAGCTGTGTTACTGCCTTGCAGGGAAAGCAGCCGACTTCTTCGCCTTATTGCTAGAGAGAGATGAATTCATCTCCTTCCAAGGAATGGTAAAGAAACTCGAAAGGCGGTTTGGGAAACGGTCTCCAGCTGAGACTGCCCAACTGCAGTTTCCGAATCTTCGTCAGGGCTCAGACGAGTCATTGGAAGAATGGGCGGAGCGTGTACTCCAAGTAGTGATGGCTGCCTTTACAGATCTACCAGAGGACTTTGTGGAACAACAAGTGGTGCGGAGATTCTGCCAAGGATGCGCAAACAAAGAAGCTGCCCACTATGTTTCCAACCTGGGACTTAGAACACTGGAAGCAGCTATGGACTCAGTCCAAAAGTACTTCCAGAATACCCAGGCAGTCTATGGGAGACCAGTCAATCGACGGGATGTTAGGCAATCGCACTTGGCCAATGAGTCTGAGGAAGAATACATGGTTGCCCAAATGACACCTCGTTCAAATTATACCCCTTCACAGGATAAGCGGCAAACTCCATCACAACCTGTAAGGTCAAGTGTGGTGGAACGTTTGACCCGCCTGGAAGCTCGGGTTGAGGAGATGTCAGAAGATATAAAAAAGCTGATGGCTATCGTGAGTCGACGATTTAGAAGCCCCTCATCATCACCAACTAGATCGGGGGAGTGCTTCAAATGTGGGAAAACAGGTCATTTCCGAAGGGATTGTCCAAACAATTACAATGAAGGTGGATATGGAGAGAAGAAAGTCACGTTCAGTGCTCATGAAAAGCAGGGGAGGGAAAGCAAAGCCAGACAAGACCCAAAGGAGGCTTTAAACACTTCCGGATCAAGCACAGAGGCCTAACCTCGATCCAAACTGAAGAAGGCCACCCCCCTAAACTTCCTTTGTCACCACCCCCTCCATTGTCGCCACCCCCTGGACATTATCCCTCTCTGGCCTCCCACACTCAGCCTACAGCTCTCGGGTCAACCAGTACTTCAGATGACGACAATCTGTCAATTCCAGAAATCACAGTTAGGCAATTTAAAAGTGGATCCATGTTTCTGGTACCAGTCCAAATCCAAGACCAGCACACAACTGCAGTGGTGGATACGGCGGCTGAGGTTACCATTATTTCGGACACTTTTTACAAAACACTCTCACAGAAGCCTGAGAAGAAGCAGGACATCAAGTTGAGAACTGCCGGCAGGGACTTACATATGTCCTCATTTGTAACACAACCACTCCAGTTACAATTAGGGTCCAAAACCTATTCGATTCCTGTAGTAGTGGGCCCAATCCAAGATGATGTTCTTCTGGGACTGGACTTTTTAGTTCCCCAAGGGGCACATCTTGACTTTACTCAACAGTTACTACAGATTGGATCGGATACCATTGAAATGACTCTATGCCGTTCTCAAAAGGTACCGCAAGTATCCAGAATCTCGGTATGGAAGAAGACCATCATTCCGCCGAATTCGGTACAGCAACTTGAATGTCCTATATCAAAGCAACTCTCAGAATTCATTATAGAGCCACGCCTAACAAGTAATGATCTTCTGATGCCCAGGACTTATCAAACTGGAGGAAGCGTACCCATTGTGTGCCTTGTCAATCCTTCGGATCATCAAGTGGTGCTACAGGCTCGTCAAGTCTTAGGGGTTGCCATGGAAATACATCATGTCGAATCCCCCTCGGAACAATCTGCGGCTGTTAGAAGTGGTAATCAACCCAACATCCCTGCTCATCTGACAAGTCTGTTTGAAAGGTCATCAAAGCTACTGCAAGGTCAGGAAGTGCATCAACTGGCACAACTACTCACAGACTATCAAGATGTATTTGCCAAAGATGACTTGGATTCGGGGAACTTTACTGAACTTGAACATTCCATTGATACTGGAAACGCTAAACCAATTAAACAGCGTATGCGAAGGGCACCACTTGGATTCGAGAAGGAGGAAGAGACACATCTCAAGAAAATGTTAGATGCCGGATGCCGGATGCCTGTGTTAATAAGCAAACACGATAACACAGTACGTTGGTGCATCGATTATCGCGGTCTGAATGACGTCACGAAAAAAGACGTATTTCCGTTGCCCCTGGTGGAAGATTGTCTTGATACGCTCGCCGGTAATCTCTGGTACTCTAAGCTAGATGCAAACTCAGCTTATTGGCAATTGAAAATCTCTCCAAAGGATCGCAAAAAAACTGCTTTCATCACCAAGTATGGTCTATTCGAACATATTCGAATGGGATTTGGACTCTGTAATGCTCCAGCAACATATTCACGGGTAATGAACCTCGTGTTGAGAGGATTGACCTGGGATATTGCACTGGCATTCTTGGACGATATTTTGGTGATGGGTACCAATGTTGAAGACCATCTGACTAATCTCCGATCCATCTTCGAGAGATTCCGAAGTTATCAACTCAAATTGAAACCTCGCAAATGTGAACTGTTTCAGCAGAGGGTTGAGTTTCTCGGTCGCGTAGTTAGCCAAGATGGCCTTGAGGCCAACAATGATGGCCTCAAAGTGGTACTTACCTGGCCCCACCCCACCTGTACCAAGGATGTTGAAAGGTTCCTTGGCTTTGCCAACTACCACAGGATGTTTATCAGGGACTATGCTTCTATGGCAGTCCTGTTGTATCGAATAATGGGTAAGAAGGCATTCCAATGGAATGATGAGCAGGAGCAATCTTTCTCGTCCTTGCGGCATGCTCTAACCCATACACCTGTGTTGGCATTACCTACCAAGGAGGACCCCTTCATCCTGGATACAGATGCTTCGGATGAAGCCATAGGAGCAGAACTGATCCAAGTTCAAAATGGAGAGGAGAGAGTAGTTTGTTTTGGCAGTTTTGGCCTGACCGCCGAGCAGAAACGATACTGCACAACCAGAAAAGAACTATTGGCAGTAATCAGATTTACAAGGCAGTTTCGACACTATCTGCTGGGACGGCGTTTTACTGTTAGGACTGATCACAGCAGTCTCCAATTGCTGTTAAACTTCCGGAATCCAAATGGCCAATTGGCCAGGTGGCTGGAAGAATTGAGCCAATATGACTTGATGGTGAAACATCGCCCAGGAAAACTGCATGCCAATGCGGACGGTCTATCACGTATTCCACAAGGAGGCCACTGCCACAACTACAAACCAGAAGTAATGTTGAAAAGTTTGCCATGTGGAGGATGCAAATATTGCACTCGGGCTCATGAAAATTGGAGTAGGTTCTTCAGGGATGTGAATGACACCATTCCTCTGGCCCATGTTGGGCGGGATTGCCTCTCCGATGATGATTCACCTGATGATTGTGGCCTGCCGGTCTCCTGTCTTGAAATACAATCCATTGGGGATTCGGGTTTCCAAATGAACACCACCCCAGTGGCCGTAAGACTTGTTGTGACTGATGACGGGCAGAAAGAACAATTTGGGTATTCATCCGAGGAAATATGCAATCAGCAGAGATCTGATCCAGACTTAACCATTATAATGGATTGGATTCAAACTGCTGAGGAGCCGAGTGAATCAAGTCTCTTCTTGGCCAGTCCCGCAGCTAAACACTATTGGTTGAACCGAACTCTATTTCGGATTGACAAGCAGGGATTGTTACGTGTTGATCCTCTCATAAAAGAAAAGACAACACGAGGCATGGCATCCCTGGTGGTCCCGAAATCATTACAGCAAGAAGTGCTAAGGTTGAATCATGATGTCATGGCTGCGGCACATCTGGGAATGGAAAAAACAATCTATAGAGTTAAAACCCGTTTCTACTGGCATGGCATGGTACAAGATATCAAGTTGTATGTAAGCACATGTTCAACATGTAGCCGAAACAAAGGACCTGTACGACATGCCCGGTCACCAATGATCAACTTTCATGCAGGGGCACCCATGGAAAGAGTTCATCTTGATTTCATTGGCCCCTTGCCCAAAAGCAAGTTGGGTAATCAATACATCTTGATGATGGTTGACCAATTCACCAAATGGGTGGAGTGCATAGCTTTGCCTACCCAAACGGCTGAGGTGACAGCCAAAGCTGCCGTAGATGTTTTTTTCTCTAGATTTGGTTGCCCTTTCCAAGTATTTACAGATCAAGGAAGAAACTTCGAGAGCAAATTGTTCACTGAACTTTGCATCCTACTACAGATACATAAAACCAGGACAACCCCATATCGTCCCTCTGCTAATGGACAAGTGGAGCGATTTAATCGCACCCTCCTGCAAGCCATTCGTTGCCACATAGATGCAAATCAATCCAGGTGGGATGAATTTTTACCACAACTGGCAGGAGCATTGAGGTCTGCAGTTAATCGGCAAACGGGATATACCGCCAACATGCTGATGCTTGGTAGGGAAATCAATCAACCTGCAGAGCTAAGTCTTCAGCGCCACGCAGGAGGAATCTCCATCCTTGAACCCTGACACATATGTGCATCAGCTAGCCTCAGCTCTTGGTGAGGTACATCGCCTTGCCCGTAATAGATTGCAAACTACCCAGCTCCAAATGAAGAGGGATTACGATTTGAGGATTTTGTCCCGAAAGTTTGAAGAGGGAGAGATGGTGTATATACTGGACACTGCCTCCATACAAGGAAAGTGCAAGAAGTTGTCTCCATCCTGGAAAGGACCCGGGACAATCACTACCAGGATTTCCAATACACTATATGAAGTCCGGACAAGGAAGACAACATCAGTACATCACCATGATCGCCTCAAGCCTTGTCGAGATCGCGTAATTCCAAGTTGGATCCAGAGGTTAATTAAGACAAAGAGTACTTCTGATACTCAAGAGGATCTCAACTTGGAGTGGCTCTTCAAGAAGCAAACAAATTATTGTATCTGTAATAAACCCGATGATGGACGATTAATGATAGGCTGTGACCGATGTGACCAATGGTTTCATGGAGCCTGCGTTGGAATCACCAAGAGAACAGCAAACGCTCTGGTTGAATACATCTGTCCTCACTGCACCACAGGAAAGGACAGAGTATCCTAGAGGGAAAACTCGAATGTTTCAGAAAAATGGTATTCCAAAGACGAGGACGCTCCAGCGAACGCCATGGAGCCAGGAGCAGGGAGGCCTCGACTTCCTACTGGGCTGGAGACTTGCTATCTACGTCTTCGGGCTCCCAGACCAGCCTAGGAGCTCCAACATCTCCCGGAAGAAGGTCCCCTCCCCCCTTATCATGAACGATCAATGTCAGATCAACCGAGTATCCCTGGGACATGTACCAGACCTATCCAAGACATCCAAGGATAGTGGATACCAGCTCCAGGCCGCACACTCAAGGAAAAGAAGCCCTGAGGATCACATCATATCTTCCAGGAAGCGAGCCTGCCAGAGCCCGGATAGACGGCAGGTGGCCTCTGTCGTCTATCTTCCTGTTGCCAGCCGGGAGCGAAAAGTCCAACCACGCCCGTCTTACCGACAATCGCGCCGGCAATCACCCAGGCGATCACCCCGGCGTCAGGTGTCTGTGTACTACAACACTGCAAGACACAGGCAGCACTCCTCCCCTGTAAGACGAGCCGCTTCCAGAAAGGAACGGCGCTCTTCACCCCGGCGACATGTCTCTCCAAGACGGGAACGACAACCTTTGCCCCATAGACATATCCCAAGACGGGAAGTTCCCAGGCAGGAGCGACATGTCTCCCCCAGACGGGATCGACGCCCTATGTCAAGGAGGCAAGCCCCAGAGCCAAGGCACCAGGCTTCTCCCTCACGACAGGTCAGGTCAATCAACCAAGGGCTGAGCGTCTCTGTCATTAACAAGGCCGCCCCGAAAATAGCAGCTCGATTCCAGAGTAGTCATCCCCACGGAATGGGATCGAGCTGTCCAATACGGACGTGCGGTAAAAGAACCAGGACGCTGCGCCACCATGCCTACGGAGCTCACCTCACCCCCTGTTTCTGTGACTCCGTAGCAGCATCACAAGAAACGGCAGTTGACATGATATCGGCCATAGAAGACCTTGCCCAGCAGATCTTGGGAGCAGGAGCTACCTGGACGGAATTACACCAGTTCGTCCTAAGGAATAGCCTTGTTCCCAAAGACATACCCCTAAGAGGAAGCTGCTACGGGCATATAAAAGAGTTGTGTAACATCAAAGGATGGCCGTTACCATTGGATTCTGTCAACCTGTCGCCAGATAGCCCTGCCTGCCTAATACATTGGAGGATCTTGGTAGCCCTTCTGGATGTCACCTCGGATGGAGTCCGAAACCATTTCAGGAACTTCGGGAACCTTCTGCCACTGCCAGGACCATCGCCATCTGTGCAAGCCACGCAAACAGCAGAGCTTCCCGGAACGTCCACTCGACCGACTCCATCCTCAGCGCCGCCGAATCCAGAGAGACTTCCCAGGGGTTTTGACACCCATTTCCACTCCGATAGGATGCGCAGCAGGCTCCATCTGGACGCTGCCACACCCCTGGAAGAGGTTCTGGACAAGGCCGGCCAGCCAAAAGAGGTAACCATCAACCTTCATCAGGAGCTACAGATCTTTTGCGACCCACCAACCTGGCCCCAACAACCAACTTTCCATCAGTGTTGGAAGACAGCTGTCGGTTTCCACCCAAAGATTGTGCAGGCCATGGACCCCGACCAACTAGACAAGTTAAGGCACCTGCTATCATCCCAGGATGTAATCGCCTTCGGGGAAATTGGCCTGGACTTCACTGTGGGAAACTGGGAACGGCAAGGGCAAGTCCTAGGGCAGCTCTTCAAGTTGGCACCATCAACCAAGCCAATCATCCTCCACCTCAGGGGCACTACCGCAGACACTTATCAACAGGCTCCACTACAGGAATGCCTACAAATTGCCAAGGCTGCTGGAGTACCGTCCACCCAGAGATTCCATCTCCATTGTTTCTCTGGGTCATTTAAAGAAGTGGCACTGTGGACCAAGCACTTCCCTGAGACGTGGTTTTGATACTCCGGGATGATGGCCAGCTTTGATGACCATCAACTATCAGCATTGCGGTTCCTTAATGCCAAGCGCTTCCTTCTGGAGACTGATGCCCCATATCTGTGGCCTCGCCCAGGTCGCCGAGGAGTTAACAGCCCAAGACTACTGGGTGAAGTTGCAGCTATGGTGGCTGCTGCCCGACAGAGTACCACCGCCAACATCCTGGAGCGTGCTTATGTCAACGCAAGGCAGCTCTACAGAGTATAATTATTCACGCCAGATGAATGGGATTTCTGAATCTGACTTGGTCAGGACTGGAACTGAGTCCACCGATCCGGTCTAGATTCTAGGATTCTCATAGAAACATTGTCCTAATCTGACTTGGTCAGGACTGGAACTGAGTCCACCGATCCGGTCTAGATTCTAGGATTCTCATAGAAACATTGTCCTAATCTGACTTGGTCAGGACTGGAACTGAGTCCGACGATCCGGTCTAGATTCTAGGATTCTCATAGCAGCTTTGTCGTCTATTTAAGTTACGTGAACCAACTCGGTTGCCACCAAACAATCTGGTTGGGGATTTTCTTATTTAAGGCGTATAACTAATCTTAACCATGAGTTACGCGAACTGTCTCGGTTGATAGCACAAAACTGCTGCCCAACCCTGCAGGGATTTTCTCATGTTTTGGCAAGGTCACCTGTTAGATCCTCCATGTCCTCCTGAGACCACAAGGGGGGGCAAGTCCAGAAAAGAGGGAGGAATGTAGTGATTGGTGCTTCCACACTCGTACATTGGGTTACATCGGATTGGCCACCCGATGTTACTCGTATGTTTCCGGGTGTGATCGAGGCACATGATCAACTTACCCGCCAAATCTGACAGGTGACAATCGACAGATTGAGACTAGACAGCCGACCGAACGGACGAAAACCACAGAAGCTAATACGATCTCGATCTCCCCTTCACCAAGCTTACACTGTAAGGTAAGCGCCTTTCCCTATCACTAGGCTTTCACATCAATACTCTCAAAACATTAAGCAAGACCAATTAAAGACTATTTATAGCTCTTCGGTACTATGAGCACATTTATAACGACATTAAAACAACCATGTATTATTCTTGCTACTTGCATGTATTACTTTACTTATGTTTAATTTGTTGGTATATGTGTGCTATGCTGCGGTTAGCTACAATTTGCTCATCACACATTGGTGACACTGAGTACGACAAGGTGGTGCTACGTACATATTTATGCAGGTCATGCTGACCTAGCTTGTACCAGCTACATAAATCCCTTCCCAAATGCACTCTTAACCTTTCCAGTTTATTGCTTAGACAACGGCTTGTGCCTACAACAGCCACAGTCATCGTAGTCGTAACTATTTGTTTTGACAGGAAGGAAGTTTGACAGGAGCATGCGCAGACATGAGTTTCCTCTCAGGAAGCTTACAAGCCTTCCTCCCACGCATGCGCAGTGGGTACAGGTCAGCAGCAATTGTTATCAGTTGTAAACAATGACAAGCAGTTTTTAATCGTAACCATCCTGACTCTCCGGGCGTGTTACTCGAGTTGAAATTAGCATAGCTGTGCTTCACAGTGAGAATGCCACCTGTGAGACGTGAAAAGACACCCAGGTCATCTAGGAAGTCAGCCACCCCGGGGCGATCGGGTAACGCAGAATCTCATGTCGATCTCCGGATTGCTGATACAGGGGAAATTCTTCACGCGGAGAATGTAAGAATACCAGGGGCTTCCACAACATTCCAGTCTTCAGTCCCGAGTCGTGCGACAGAGAGGCCGGCTACAGTAAGAAGCAATGACAGAAGAGATCAACGTCCATACCAGACATTCCCTAGGAACTGGTCACTGCCCCATATCTGCAGCTATATCAAAAACATACTCAACATCACAGCTCCATCAGGCCTGACCCGACAACAATACCAGCAGTTTTATACTGACAATTTTCACCTTCTGCACAACCAGCCATCCGGGAGTGACAACATCCCAGATAATGACAGAAACTCTCAAGAGCTTCCTCCGGACATCCCCCCCCAGTCCAGTGTTAACCTTTCAGACATTATGATCGCATTTCAGTCACTGAAACAGACAGTGGAAAACCTACAAACGCATGTGCAACGTCAGCAGATCACACAACTGTCACAACCTCCACCACCACAACAACCCCTACAGCAGCCACAACCAAATTTCTCAGTGCCTGAACATTTCATCATGGACCCACCATCCTGCCCTCACCATGGTTATGGCTTATACACGGCCAGATTTGCCAAAGACGACCCCTTCGCAGTGGAGCCCGAAGGTAACTTCCCAGCTTTGCCACAACAAATCTTGGATGGTACTACACCTGAGGTGGAAGTGGTCTCAACTACACTCCGGCGCCAAATATGTGAAGGTAGAGATATCAACTTAGCTCTTCTGCTTATGCCAGATGATCTTTCTACTCCGTCCAAAACTATACATGTAGATGACATGGACTTGCTTCTTAAGGGGTCTAACAATGGGGATTCAAGATTGCGGCAGCCATTAACAATTGGTAACTTCATCATTGCATTTGGTCGCTATAAGGACATCATGATTAGTCGCTGGCCACAACGCAGGAAAGAGATGGACAAATATCAGCGCACCATCATTGAAATGCATGCACAATACCAAGATTTAACGTACTACCAGTACCACAAGCGTTTCTCGGCAAAGGCAGCAGCATTACTGGAGCAGCAAAACTGGAAAGTCAACTGGGGAACAGTGGATAACGAGTTATACAGAACAATATTCACGGGACGACGACTCAATGCATGTCAACTTTGTCACGATGTTGGACATTCTACACAGTTCTGCTCCCTGGTTTCTACCTCTCAAGCTACCAAAGCACAGCCATCACACTATGACGCTCCTGATCAACGGTGGCAGTCGGACAAAAGAACTGATCGCCATGGACGAGCAATCATCATCCACCAAGGCATTCCAATTTGCAATAATTACAATGCCGACAAGTGCATCCATGTCAACTGCAAATACAGACATCTGTGTTCCTTCTGTAGTAAACCCCACTCTGTCCTGAAGTGCCGAAGTCTAGACACAGAAGAAAGCACCAGCAAAAGAAAAGATAAAACATCTTCAAAGAAGAACTGACTAGGTGCAACTCCCTCCCCGGTTTCCGTCCATCGCCTATCTGCCAACCTGCTCAACCATCCAGACAATGACTTTGTGACAAGACTAATAGCAGGGATGACAAACGGATTCTTTACGGGTATTCAAAACCCTCCTGCTCAATCAAAATTCTGCAAGAATCTCATCTCTGCCAATAAGGATCCAAATGCCACTAATAACTTATTACAAACGGAGCTAAATAAGGGTTACCTTATTGGTCCGTTCACAGAGTCCCCGTTTCCCTATCATCGCATCAATCCCATAGGGACCGTGGAAGGCAAGTATTCTCGGAAACAACGCATGATTGTTGATTTATCAGCACCGCATAACGACCATGACAATCCCAGTCTAAACTCCCTCATCGACAAAGAACAGTACCCCCTGGTGTATGTCAAGCTGGATGACGCCATACAAATCATCAAACATCTTGGACGACACGCCTATCTGTGCAAAGCTGATATTGTGGATGCTTTCAAACTGATACCCATACATCACTCTCTCTGGCATCTACATGGTATCCATTGGGACAATTGCTTGTACTACTTTACCAGACTGGTTTTTGGATCCAGATCCAGCCCTAAAATTTTTGACCTGTTATCTCAAGCCATCTGTTGGATCGCAACCTACGTGTACCACATTCCTCATATTCTTCATCTACTTGATGATTTTCTCACAATTGACGCAAATAAGAACGAGGGCAATGCAACCATGAGCAAATTGCGACATCTCTTCAACGATCTCAAGATTCCTTTGTCACCAAGGAAAACAATTGGCCCTACGACATGTTTAGAGTACCTTGGTATCATCCTGGACACTGACAAGATGGAAGCGTGACTCCCAGCTGATAAAGTAGCTAGAATCTTTGCTGTCGTCGATTCAGTCCAAGAGAGAAGGAAGGTCACCAAACGACAACTGTTGAGTGTGTTAGGACATTTAAATTTTGCAATGCAGGTAATTAAACCAGGTAGAGCCTTTGTTAGCTACCTGCTCAAGCTGGCACATTCTGTCCCCCAGCTACATCACCATGTCAATATTACCCAGGAGTGCAAACTAGACTTCTCGATGTGGCGTTCATTTTTAACAGACTGGAATGGCATATCATTCTTCTACGAGGACGAGATCGCAGCACCAGAGATAGAACTCTACACAGATGCAGCAGCATCCATCGGTTATGGTGCTTATTATCAGGGTAAATGGTTCGCACAGCAGTGGCCAACAGACTTGCTCGATATCCTGAATGGTGACCTGTCAATAGCACTACTTGAACTGTATCCAATTGTCATGGCTGCTGCAATTTGGGGAAATTACTGGTCAAGGAAAAACATTAAATTCCATTGTGATAACAGTAGCACCGTAGAGATCATCAATAAGTGTAGATCAAAATCACCTTTCATCATGAGACTGGTCAGAAAGCTCGTACTGACCGCTGTTTGTGGTAACTTCCATTTTGTTGCTGCTCACGTACCAGGTAAAGATAACTGCATAGCTGATTCTTTATCTCGATTACAGATGGACAGATTCAAGGAGCTAGCTCCCAAGGCAGACAGTGTGCCTACCCCATTTCTTCCAATCACAGCAATCACCATTCCACCTGCTCAGATCTCAACAAACTCTGGTCACAAGCACTCTCAACGAAAACGCAGGCGGTTTATAAATCAGGACTTCATAATTTCCTGAACTACATGGCCATGTGTAGTGTACGCTGGTGGCCTGCTGCTTTGCCTCCTATCACAGAACAAACCCTCTTGTGCTTTGTAGCACACTGCTTCTACAAACTACATTATAAGTGTACAACAATCAGGAGCTATCTCGCTGCTGTGAGGTTTGCTTATCTAAGACATGGAATTGAGAATCCATGGTCAGTATGTAACACTCTTAGGCTAGAGACCATCATGAAAGCAATTCAACGGATACAGAGCGTGCCGGCAGCAGAGCGTTTACCTATAACTATTCATGTGTTGTGCAATTTGTGTTACCAATTGGACAAGCGTTTGTTCAATCATTATACTAACATGTTATTGCAGGCTGTATTTAGTCTAGCCTTCTATGCCTTTTTGAGATGTGATGAATTCACTTGTGCCAAATATGTGTATCAAAAAAATTTATCCATGAATTCGATTACCTTCAACGAGGAATACACCTGCTTTGATCTGTTTCTCAAGCAATCAAAGACTGATCAGCTAGGGAAAGGTGTGACAATTACTGTACATGCAGTGCCCGGACCAACTTGCCCCGTTCAGGCAATGAAAAACTATGTTAACCTGCGCAATCAGTCTCAGGCACGTGCCTCGGACCCATTGTTCCTCACCATTTTATTCATAAACTACATCAAACTCTGGTGGCAGCAGGATACGGCTACAAGAAATTCAACGGACATTCTTTTAGAATCGGAGCGGCCACTGCTGCAGCTGCAGCTCATGTACCAGACCATATGATACAAGCCTTAGGACGCTGGAAATCAGACTGCTACGCTCGGTATATCAGAGTCGATAAGGGCTCCATAGCGGCAGCTCAGCGAAATACTGCTCATACTTAGCATGCTCAGCAGCCCGTTTATCCTTGGCTATTACATTGTGTATATACTCTTTGTAGCAGTTTCTATGCAAATTCTTTGCTTCAGGTTACACACAACCAAATGTTTTCCCATAGACTTCTATAGTAACGTTATGATTTTTTTTAAAATAACTAAGCATTCAACAGCTATTACCTGTATGTGTGTGCACAGTTTGGCCTTAGAGCAGCAATAAAAAAAATAAAAATGACTAGCTTAGTCAGCTCCTTTTCCGAGTACCGGAAGCTAAACACACCACCCCCAGTTTCGCACCAAATGTCACCTACTTGAAAATAGCTGTGGTCACATTCAGCATAAGTCATCATGTTGAAAAAGACAGTACTAAATATAGAAAAACATGGTCAGTTTTAATAACTGGATGGATGTACATTTGAAAGACATAAAAATCTTACAGAATATGCTCCAATCACAGCCTGCAGATATCTCTCGATCTACACTGAAGGCTCCCTACGAAAACCGCACTGTCCAAACTGGTTCTGATTTGGTGTAGTAGAACCTGTAGTGATAGTGCACTAATCTTATGGTTGACTCTTACTTTGTCTGACCTTGTCAATCTTCCTGTGCAGCCTCTCAATGGTGTAACTCCTTCAGAGTAAGCCTTGGCGTTATAGTCCAAGTCCAATGTCGTTCAGGCGTAATAATCCTATATGCCATTACTAGGTATTATTTTCTTTATGGGGTATTCTCAGCCAGCTGTATCATGGTATTTTATTTTATCCACATCTGGCTCGAATTGTGGCCTTACTATCCTCCTCAAATTGCTGGGATAGTTCCCCCTAAAGTTCAATAATCCACATCCAACTTGTAGGCTACTTGTATGCTCATTTATTGCACCATTTTGTACCGTTCTGTGTAGTCACTCGCTGTGCTCTGAGGCTCAGAACTATAGCCAGCGTTTGATCACAATGCTTGGGCATGACCGATGCTCGATCATGTACACACTTAGTGCCAACGATTTGGCCATGTCATGTTATTATTTGCAAATGGCCAAATCGTTTCCAATGCTTGGCATGATTGATGCTCAATCATGGGCACCCGTAATCAAACCTGAGAATTCCCCATACGCCAAATTTATAATTTTGTATTTTATCATAATAAATGTTTGAAACTACTTTGTGTTTGGTTGTCGTTATAAATATATGATATAATAATAATAATAATAATATACACTATGGATTTATATCCGGCGCTCGATGAAGTTGATGGATTTCGATTACATCAAATAAGCGACATAAAACATCGAATAGAGAAGGAGAGGGAGTTGAGACTTGGATTGTATAAAAAGTATCGCAGAGCCGTGAATGCTCTCGACCGAGTTGACACCGCGCTTGTAACAGCTGGCATGGGACTCGGTGTAGCCGGTGTTGGTTTATTATCAACTATAATCGCCGCGCCTATCGTACTTGGTATGCAAATAGCCGCAGGAGTCTCAGGACTGGCAGGAATAGCGATAAAATTCATTTCTCGTAAGTTGCAAAAGAAAGCATTAAAACATGATAATATTCGGATACTCGACAAAGCAAAGTTGAACAGCATTTAGGATCATATTTCAACAGCAATGGCCGATTGTAAGATATCCGAGGAGGAGTTTCGTTTAGTGTTGTCAGAACTCACCAAATACAACGAAATGAAGCAGGAGATTCGATCAAAGACCAGTGGTTTAGTAGCAAAGACGAGGGAAAAAAGCTCATAGAACAGGGGAGACAACAAGCGCGTCAATTATTCCGTGCCAAAACCAACTTTTAGAAGAATGCTTACATAAATATATAATAATGGAATTTATGCTCAGTGACAAAATTATCAAATGGAGAGAATTACCACAAGGTATATATTATATCAGTGATATCAAACCAACCAAATACGGTCATCAATTGTTTCATTCCAATTACCAAGAAGAGTATATAGTCTGGTCTCCTAGTAAAATGAACGAAGAACTTAGCAAAAATGTTGAATATCACTTTGTTAAAAATAATGGTATACGTATTAGTAAAAATAATAGAGAATATTTTCATTACAATTTAGTTTAATCTCATGACGATCGTTGAATCGCATCATCATTTTTGTATAAAAAATTCCCCCTGTAGTGGTGGTATAGGTATATAAATCTGGCTCCAGTTGAAGTGAGCCAGAATCACCATTACCTATAAAAATTTATATCATAGAAGCATTGAAAGGTTTGAAAATGGCTCCAAATGGTGGTGAGCTGGAGCCATTTTCATTACAATTTAGTTTAATCTCATGATGATTGTTGAATCGCATCTTCATTTTTGCATAAAAAATTCCATCTCTAGTAGCAGTATAGGCATATAAATCTGACTCCAGTGGAAGTGAGCCAGAATCACCATTACCTATACTACTCGGCTTCTCTCCGACTATGAAAAGAAACAATGGGTTTGATCTTTGGTGAGACAATGGGAGTAATTTAATCGCCAATTAACTATGTTGTATCTAACTTGGCTTATGTTTGCTTCACTTTCAGCGTGTTTATTCAACATTCACTTATACACAGCGTCTCCAACAGTTGTTAATACAACTGTAAAAACAAGGGGAATTGATTTCAGCTTCACCGGTTATCACATGTTAGGTCACGTGTGAAATATGCAAATGCTTACCGGTACTTCCAGCTCTCTACTCACGAATGTTGATTGTTTTACCGTGTCAGCTGGCTTGACAATCTGGATCAAGGCGAGGGTCATTTCAACTTTATTTGCAGAAAATATTCAACTTTATTCAAGGAAAACAGATACAAATCATGTTTATGTATGGAAATAGTTATTTGAACAGTTATTTAGGACCAATCTCATTAAAATCAGACCCTAGTAGCGAGAACTAAGATCTGATTTTAATGAGATTGATTTAGGACGAAATGCGAAGTTTAATTGTCAAATGCTGGGTTGGCTATCGAACGCCGGATGACATCGCCAGTGGAAGCTGAAAGTAATACACCTGGAAAAAAACGTGAGATCTTAGACTCCGTGTATAAGACGACCCCCCTTCTTAACACTGGACAAAATATCATCCATTCAAAAAAATCCAAAACTTGGAAATACCACCATTCCAATTGGAAATATGACCATTCCAATATTTGGAAAGGTCATATTTCCAAGCTTGGATTTGTTTGGATTTGTTTGGAAATGTTTGGAAATGTTTGGATACAACACGTCATAATCATATCTGTTAAAAGTTGTACAACTTTTGACCTTATGTGAGATTAGTAATGACGTGAAAGTAAATAATTAAGAGTATTTTGGCACTATGTACCACGAAAAAACCAAATCATGAGCAAATTTAACTAAAAGAAATTCTGTCATTTAAAGTGGCTACTCTTTATATTTAATTTCTTATCTTCCTTGTCTATAATCATATGACATTGACTTTGAACTTTTAACAATTAAACAAATATTTTGTTTTCCCATACCGCCTTACGGTTGTCGTAGAACAAAGAACGTTTCGAGAATATAGAGGGCCTCATTATTATAATTTGAACTAATATACATATGTACATAATAGTACTAGGTATAAATGAATTTTGATAAGTGTTCGTACAAGAATATGAACTTGGAATTATCTCGAAATTATGCCCAACACATAGGGCTGAACATTTTATAATTGTTCTGGAACCATCTGACGGTAATTCAAAACAGGGAACAAGATTTCGTCAAATGAATCATCTAGCCAGGAATGCAACGATTTAAATGCTGACAAAATGAATAAACATATCTGGAACAGAGTAGACTGTTCATGTGGACAATTATATGCTACGTCTATTGCCAATGAAGTTTATCACCCCATGTTATAGCATTTGTTTCATATAAAAGATAGAAACCAAATAAATGGGACAATTAGTTGTTATGAATTAGCTTTACCTATGTGACATACCACACAACTAAATGTGAATATGTTTATCAAATAATCAATTACAGTAATTAACCTACTGTCCTTATTTATACACAATTTAATTACGTATTGGGGTACAATATATAATACACATATACACGGAATGATTTCTTATTTTGTCAATTTAATCATAATCCAAATCATACAAATCAAAGTGTGAAAGTAGTGACTAACTTTATGATCAAGGGTATAAATACTCAATTGTATCTATTAATCCTAAAAGTATAACAATAAACCCTGTGTATATACTGAGCATATTTAGATACATCCGGATCTACGACCGCAGCCATATAATCAATCAAGGAAAGTATATTAGATTGAATTACAAATGTGCTATCACTTAAACAAAATTTTCTGTTATCCACGTAAGCCTAAACCTGGGAGAAATAAAGTTCTGTTCTGTTCTGAAGACGCCGTCATGATTAGTTGGCGCCAGTCTAGACTGTCCAATCAACGTGAATATACAAACCGTGATGTTACTTGACCAGTTGATGACACCTGTCAAACTCAAAGTGCCCCTGGACCTCCACCCACCATGTGTAATACTTTAGCGTACTTGATTGTTTAATTTGCAGTTATATCACTGTTAGGCTGAGTGATGAGAGAATACATTTTGTTGTTTTTGTTAACGATCGTTTCTATTTTCAACGTGGTAACCTTATAAGTGACTAACTTTTTTATCATGATGAAATGAAACATATTAAAATAATCAGAGGGACCAGAGACCATATAATATATGGTCTGTAGGGGGACTTACGATCGCATTTTTCGCATAAATGTCATGCTCGCATTAATTTCATGATTTACTGAAGATAGATTTGAACATTTCTGAGCAACGATCATGTTTGGGTAAGGGAAGTAATCTTGTCTCGCTTGCAATTGGATTCAGTTCCGAGATCGCAGCTTGACTGTTCGGTACGGCCGAAAGGCGGCATCCATGTTGTTCACGCTCCGCTGATCACGGGGCCTCATTTGTCTGTATTCTGCTTATGAGCCGGGATGCGCATGAAACACGGGTGTCAAAACGAATATATTTACCAATTATACGTACGGTCAATTAGCCAGTCCAAGAGACAATACCCTGGTTCTACCACCTTTAGGTGTAATTACGTCGCATGCCCCTGGTTCACGGTTCGTCTGATCTCCCGTCATAAAACCATGATGTTTATTTACCTGGAGCCTCCGACAGCGCCGACTTCCTGTGTACATGTACGTACATGGCAATAAATGGTTTGACAGTTGTTTGACGGAATCAATCAATAATTATTGACACGGTGATATAATTAAAATTTGTCACTATTCACAACTCCTATTTTTATTTTTCTATTGTTCAGCTGTATTTTCGACCAGTTTTATATGTATAGAAAATCTTCTCTTGTATTTATAAACCAAACCTAAAAACATTATATAAGAACAACTGTGTTTTTAAACCGTAAGTTTTCTATTAAAACAACCATGCAAGTAAGATTTCAGCCGTAATATTACTTTAGTCACTCCACAGATTACACATCTTATATGCTGTAAACGCAGCGAATGTAATGCTACTACGTCACAGCTGCCTCGGTAATTAAGGGCTGGAATGTTTTTGTGAAGGCAGTTAGAGCAGACGAATTTTCCCCCTCGTTGTATAAAGGCGGTCGCTAACCATAAGTAGTATAGGTAATGATGGTTCTGGACCACTTCCACTGGAGCTGAATTTATATACCTATACCATCACTACAGATGGAATTTTTTATGCCAAAATGATTATGTGATTTAATGATAGTCATGAGATTGGCTCTAGCTCACCAATACTTGGGGCCAATCATTGCTTCTATTAGTATAAAAATGATGATGCGATTCAACGAAAGTCGTTTTAAAAGAAATATCAATATTAATTAATAATGGATAAAATTTACTATAGCCCACGAGGATATTGGAAAGGTGTAGGAGCAATAAAAAAATTAGCCACCGCGGCTAAGGTATCTAAAGATGTGGCCAAGGATTGGTTAAAGAAACAAGCGATGTGGCAAATATATTTACCGGCACCGCGTTATATACCGAGGAAGAAGTTTGATATTTTTACGACGAATGAAGTTCATCAGGCTGACCTCTTGTTTCTTCCCCACGATAAGGTAAAACGCAAAACGTATAAATACGCTTTAACGGTAGTGGATGTGGCTAGTCGATACAAAGAGGCTGAGCCATTAACATCGAAAGAATCAACAGAGGTAGCTAATGCACTGAGCCGAATGTTTAAACGCGGACCGCTAAAATGGCCTAAGCTATTTCAAGTAGATCCCGGTCGCGAGTTTATGGGATCGGTAACTAAACTGTTAACAAAGCACGATGTCAAAATCGTCCGTGGTGAAAGAGAGGCCCACCGCAGTCAAGCTATCGTCGAAAGATTTAACCCGACATTAGCGGAACGTTTGTTTGGCTATCAGTATGGGATCGAAATGAAATCCGAGCGATTGAGATCAACCGAATGGGTGACACGATTATCAGCCGTTGTATCAGCGCTGAATAATGAAGTAACAAGATTAATAGGGAAGAAACCATCCGATGCGATTAAAATGAAATCCGTGACTTCCGAATCTTCAGCACCGAGGAGAGACAAAGAACGAAAACTTCCGGATAGAGTAAGGGTAAGATATTTATACCAGGCCGGTGAACTCGAAGGAGGCCTGCGTCGCGCAACCGATCCCATATGGTCCCTTAAGACGTATAACATTAGTAAATTGGTTTCGAAAGAAGGAGAGCCTATTCTTTATTATCTTAAAGATGGACCGGGTAGGGCATTTGTACGAGAAGAGTTGTTCATAGTTCCCGACGGTACGGTATTACCACCATAACCATAAGCATAGGTATTTACACCATCATTATCAATCCATCTCTTTGTATCTAAGGGGGATAATGATGTCTTGTTCATTCTTAATCCATATATCCTATGATTGTAACTTCTTAAAGAGTTCATCTCGTGTTTGAACGTTCTACTGTTGAATAATGATTCTTTATACTGTTCGTGTTTGATATGCTTTTTTACAACCTACTTCTTAACGCCCTTAGCTTTTCTTATCTCTCCATTATCGGACTTCTTTATAGAATACATCTTAGGTCTTAATCCCACATACTCCGCTATAGGGGTCCCAGCACATTCCTCCTTCATCTTACCTAACACCTTTTTATTTACTATGCTGTGCAGTGGATTATCTTTAGGATAATCGCTCGTGTCGTACATATCTATTTTTTCTGCAATATCTTTATACACATCCTCGGTTTGTATTTCCATCAACAAAGAATCTGTGTCGGTATATAACACCTCGCATCTATCGCCGTATTGCTTCTTAAGTTCGTTGTAATAAAAGTCATACATTAAGTGTTTTGACAAGTCGAGAATACTCATACCGACGTACACCGGTCTGTTGAATTTTATATTACTCTTCTGCATATGCAACGCGGCTAAGTCGTTATCGAATATCTTGCTTCTGTTAAAAGCCGGACTGGCTATAAGTTTCCTGAGTCTTTCTTCCTCATTAGATCTGACTAATTTAACATCAACACGCTTCCTTAGATTCTCCATAGTTTTACCAAATACCGAGTTATTCATGAGCTTATACAGATTCTTTTCGAAATCGCTGGTAGCTATCTTTCTTAAATCTGTGTTCAACCTTATATAGGGCTCCATCCAAGGGCTTTGATCGAACTTTAGAACACTGTGTATTTTCTTAAGTTTCATACCAAACGATAGATACAACTGGAGATTTCTGTAGTGAACTATATATTTTGTTTTATCCATCAAATTTGGTACGAGTTTCTCTACGTTAGCTAACCTACTATTACCCATCAAGGAGCGTTGATATTCCGACATCCAATCTTTATTAACCATTAATCTTTCGGGAGCTAGCGGATAACTGTTATGATCTTTATGTAACGAACTTGGATATTCCAAGTCAACTTCTAGTATGTACCCTTTATTCACATCATTCACATTGATATTATCGATATCATCGACCCATTCAAAACCACCCGTGGGTAAAGGTTGACTCATAGCCCATCCATACAAATTGTTAGCGTAGAGATATAATATGTGGGTGTCGGGTTTACTCGGATCGTATCCTTCCACTAATTTATTATTAGCCTTAGAATACCTTTTAGCTGCCATCGATATACCACCTCTTAATCCTTTCTCAATAAACAAGTGCATATCGTAATCTGTGAGTTGTTTTAGTTCTACACCGGTCTTCTTCAACAATGCATCCCACGATAGTCCGGGACTGGAATAGTACCATGCCGGGTCCAAGCCGTATTGTTTGAAACATGTCTTTCTAAATATCTCGAATATATCGGCGAGTAACAGTACATCGGTTTTTAAGTACAGATCGTGATAATCGCCTAAATTCTTACAACCTAATTTATCCCAGACCGTCAGAGCGTGTTCATAATCGGCATCTGTTATTCTAGATTCTGTTAAGTTACTATAGAATGATTCGAGGGGTGGTAATTCAGTTTCTTTGAATCTAGACCAATCATCCATATATTCGTAAGGATATACACCTTTTCTCAGCAACAAATGACGAGTTATCTTATCGGTATATTTATTTGTTATCGCGAAGTCATCGGGATTGTTCGCATTAGCTAAATTGTCCAGGGAAGATAACAGAAACTGTACGGAGTCTATGAATCTAAGTCCATTACTTTGCTTTGTTCTAGATTTCCCATCCTTGTCCCTATAATGTATAGGTTTAGTCAACGAGAACGATATGTATTTTTCCATATTATTAGGAATGCACGTTAAACCGCCGTCGGTCTTCGAGATAGCTTGCATAATGAGATGTGAATCGTATCCCCTAAGGTTGTGAAACACAACGGGGATGGGTATTGTTTGAGAGTTCATTTTTAGTTTCAAGTTACACTCGTTATGAGCGGCTCCCCGATAATTACCCGTGACGTGACAATGATCTCTTACGGAATCCCCATCCAGGGGTTTATTACAAACGTGACAACTCGTTGACTTCTTATGGGCCCTCCAATCATCCCTCGTCATACGCATGGGTTTCTTACACGATAATTTTTCCCTGATTATTCTCTCTTCATTTTGTAGATATTCTAGGAACTTTCCCGCTGCATCGGGACCTCTGTAAATCACGGGAGTGTTTGTTTTCCCATCATACCTTACAACTATATATCCAAACCCACAAGGAATATGTTCTTGAGTTTTGTACGTAAAACTACTATCAGTATTGCTACGGTTGGTATTTTCTATGGGTTTGATAAGCGCTTCGAAGTCGGCGTAAATTACGTACGGAACTGGCATTTGATTACAATAATGTTCAAATTTTAATATATTTTTTCCTTCTTTAGGCATATCGATCCTGATAGCATTCTGTCCAACACCTCTACAGTCTTCTTTATGCGCTTCTAACAGATCTTGTCTGCTGTACCCATGTAGGCATCTTTCGCAGAAATATTTCTTTCTAGCATGTTTTGTTTGATCGTATAATAGCCTGTTTAAACTCTTTATCCACGTATAATGATATTTACCATCTTTTTCGATCAGAAATGAATTGATTCTGGGGATATTTTCCGGATCGGAGCTTATCCTGTGTACAACAATTCCTTTAGAATGTCTGAAAACATTTATAGCTAAATTATTTTGCTTTTCCACCTTATCAATTTGTGATATTGGTGTAGGTTCGTCTATACCATCGAAGTTGAGTCCATCGTTTTTGGGGATAGCTAGAAGGTCTATCCGGATGCTTGTCTACGGGGAACAATGCAGATCTTATCATCATTCTTAAACAGTCATCGGATTTATTTTTTACGTTAATTATGGCTTTTTTCTTCTTATAATACGGGGGTAAATCTATATAAGATCCACCTTTGAAAGGCATATAATTTGCTATATCTAAATATAAACTATCGATTTTATCCACACCCCAACCCAAACCTCTATTAGTCCAGCGTTCCAAAGTTTCCTGTATCCTCTGAATTGATGTATCTAATGATGAGTTTATAGTATCGGATTCGGTTATAACTTCTTGATTGCTACGGAAATATGGTTCGGTATATTCGGTGCTATCGTCTGTGTTACTTTTACTCAATGTCATTTTAATCGTCAGCTGGTATTTTATACTATGTAAATCATCTAATTCCTCGTTAATTTTACTTGATATGATGGGCTTAATATCGTTAACATCCATGTTGGAATTAATATCCATCTTCCAACCTCTTAGATATTTACCAACGCCGGCAGATGTGGGTACAAATATTAATTCTTGTTGTTGATTATCATTATCAACATTATCAATATCAACATTATCATTAGGTTGATTATTATCTAGTAAAGCGATCAATTCAGCTCTTCTCATTCGAGAATAACCTCTCAGCCCACTGTTTCTCGCTCGAGCTTTGAGTTCTCTAACAGTCTGGGGTCTGTTGTATTCCAAACCGAGTAAATCCATCAATTCAGCTTTTCTCATACGAGAATATCCACGCAGTCCACTTTGCTTTGCCATAGCTTTTAATTCTCTGAAAAAAACCATTGTGGTTGAATGGTATATGCAAAATGAGACAAATGTCTAATTGGTTGTTTTTCATATATCTAAATACATATTCTCCCCAACCTATTCCTCTCATTGATGTAATCTCTCTTCCTAGCATAAATAATCTGGTTCCTGACCCTATCAGCCCCGTGTTCCTTGCATAAACAATAACGACCTTTGACCCCTATCCCGCATACAGAACACGTATAGTTTATGTTTCCGCGCCTGATGTAATAATTGTGTATGCCGCAGTAAAAGAAATCAACACAGCGTCTATTACAAAGAGTAGTCTTCCCCATGAGTGTAAACTTGCAGTTATTCATGGTATATACATCTATCATATCATTTGTCTAAATGCAAATCACATCTACACTGTGAGATATTGATTAGACTATTTATAGATCGCTCCAAAATAGGTCATAGCCACAGCTGTCACTGCGTATTCATGGTTTGGCTGAAAATCAATACAGCAGTCAATCCCAACATGATAAATGTGACCTCTCGGTTCTTTTGTTCCTCTGACGGTGTATAAAACTGACTCATTGTTGGTCTTGGTATTGGGTCTAGTTTTTTCCCATAAACGAGGAAGTATTCGTGCATGGCAGATTCAACATCCTTAAACGTTTGAATTGAATGTCCTTCCTTAATCAGTTGTTCATGAATAAAGTCTAATCTCTTCATTCTCTGCTGTGTATATTGTAACTGGGCTGCTTGGTATTGTTCTAAAGCTTCGTTATGTCGTTTACGCTCCTCTTCAACTTCTTTAGCGTTTGATTCCCTCATACTGGAAAATAAATAATTACTCCCCGAAAAAGCTAGAGCATTAACAACAGCTCCACCGACCATCATCGCAATTGTTGCCATATTCAAATGTTTATATGAATATAAATATTCAAATGTTTAAATACTTCATTATGTCTTCCGGGATAAGTCCTTGTTTGCTGAGCATATCCTTCGTTGCCATAGCCAATCCAATATCAAGAATGGCCATTCCGATGTCATATCCATTAAAATCTAGCTTGGGAGGTGTAGCTTTAGTAATCATTTTAGCCATACGGGCATAGCCAATGGTCAAGCCGGTGACCACCGCTGAATGATACGTCGCGTTTACCAACATTTTACCGTCTGTAACTGGAGTAGTCATGCTTCTTATAGCATTATATGAGGACTAACCTCTAATTGAACTTGTTGTTGCGGCGGGGGTGACGTTTTCTCTTCTCCGGTCTTATAAAAGAACCATACAGCCGCTATACCAGCAACTCCTACTAGTGCCCATGTTTTAATCGGATTTGAATTATTTATTAATTTCGCTTTGCACGCCAGCCCTCCCTTTCTTCCTGCAGCTATTTTCAAAGGATTCTTTGTCACTCTGGGTTGTTTTTTTGTTTTCTCATTCACATGTGGTGCATCCTCATTCACTCGTTGTGTGTTCACTTCTTGTTGTGTGTTCACAATCTGTTGTTCCTCGTTCACAATCTGTGGTGTCACCTGTTGTGATTGTGTCTCCATTATTATTAAGTGGGCACGTATGTTTAAATTGACAATACCTAGCCGTTATTAAAGCTGTGGTGAACGGAGCTAAGAACATTCTGAATCTATGATAAAACTCACAGCTCACTGAGCTTATAGCGTGTTCGATGAATGGGTCTTTCTCTAGAGATTCGCATAAATACAGGCGATGTTCTGCCGGGATGGGGAGAAACGTACTAGCTACGGCTGTGTATAGTTGTAATATAGAAGACCCTATCGTTTTAGTCATGGTAGCTCCCAGTCTAGACTCGTAACGCGCATACAGTTTTTTAATTTCTTCGTCGGTCATGTAATCTATTTTTTCGATGGTATAATTTTCTCCCAAATATTGGGAACATTTTCCACCGGCTACCAAAGCGGCGAGTCTTTCTCTATGTTTATCTAAAGATTTATCAACATGCTGATCAACATCAGATTCTTTGAGCATTTGTTCGATGAGTTCGTCGCATTCCATAATGTAATACCTAAGGAGATATTTAAGTCTAACATAATATAATATGACATATCCAATACAACCAGTAATAATGAACTGTTGCGAAAGAATGATGATTTCGAACCACATTTTATGTAATATTAACCGCTAATGTTCAATTTATCATATTTTTTGCTATATTTGCTACATTTTGCTATAATTTGCTACATTTTTGCTATAATTTTGCTACAATTTGCTACATTTTGCTAAGCAATTGCATAAGCAGCTGGTTGATCGGTTTTTAAAACGAGTTTACAGTGCTTCGTTGCCGCTAACTGTTTTCTGACTTTATCTCGTTCACCCTTGGTATAAATGACATCATTTTCGCGTAAACATTCCTCCAATGAATCTCGATCTTTGCAATGAAACAGCGCTACCCATTTGGTCTGCTCTCTGAGATCTTTCAGGACAGAGTTGTATTTTTGAGTAAGTACCCAAACGCTATGTTGAGTATGCCGACCGGAGAATGCTAAATACGAAAGCATATCTTTCTTTTTTGTGAGTTCTTTACTCGCGCTGCAGTCGTCTATTACGAAAAGGGTTGATTCTCCTTTGTATTTCTCGTGACATACTCGGAGGCAGTCTTGTAAACGATCGCCCGGATCGACTCTGTGTACCCCGTCGTCATTCATTACCCAATCTCTCGATAGGTAGGTTTTATTAACGCTTATAGTCGGGCACAGAATAATGATATGATCGAAAACATCCCGATAATGACTTTGTAAAATATCTAGAATAAAAGCTGTTTTTCCGCAGCCCGTTTGCCCGCATATGATAGCGCAGTGCGGATCTTTAGGTAAAAGATTATCAATAGATTGCTTGCACAAATCTCCCATTCTGTATATTAAGTTGCGCATCCATAATCACGTACAAATATATGTTTAATTTACCAGCCGCTTCCTGAAGCTTCGTTATCTGTATGGTGGCACCCTCGCTAGCATTTTCTATTCTCCTCCCACTGCCGTGTAGTTGGTCATCGTCCGTTGTTCGCATGTCGAGCCATAGCGCGTACTTCGTGGTGAGGTATTCACCCATCGATACACTCCCGAGAGACAGATCTTTCACGACTGCGTTAACTTCCGGAGAACGTTTTATAGAAGGAAGTTTTTTAATCTCATCCCACTGGTGATACGCTAGCATTCCTTGGCTATATAGTTGATTAGGAACGCCTTCGATAGTCAATTCTACTTTTGTAATCTTGGGATTGTAGAACTTCTCGGTATTTCTTTTAAACGCATCGGAGGGGTCCTCGAACAACATTAAAATACCCTTTAACGACCTCGTGGGAACGTTTAGATTAATATTCCACATCGTATCTTTTTTGTCCCTCGTGATCTTTCGGTGTTGCAGCACTCGATCGTACAAAATGGCTAAACTTACGGTATACTGGTTACGAATTTGTCTGGCTAATTCGGGATCCGTTATCATATCGTACTCCAGCGATATATTGTCAATGGAATAGCTAGCATCTTCATTAGCAGATCTGATTACTCTACCGTAGTCATTAAAAGTGAGTTCGTATTCTAACCTATCGCCTAGGGATGCTTGATAAAAGGGCATGTGGGAATCTAGTAATTCGAAGTCTAGGGGAATATAGAATCTGTTACCTAATGCGTCGGCAACAGCCTTATCTTTTTCGTTGGTATCCACACCATTTTCAGCACCCACGCGCAGTCTCAATGTGTTCTTATTACAAATACCTTGGTACTGTAAGTTTTCCCGCTCTTTATCCGTTCTCCAGAGATCCATGTAACAATAGTACACATCGCTATCGTCGATACTCAAAACCTCATTACCGCTAATTTTAATCGCGATTTTCTTAACGATAGCACGACCTATGTTCTGAACGGGCTCTCTGTTAACGTCTGTAGAAGTCAAACTGATCGTAAATGCTAGTCGGACAGTTCCGGGAACTAACTCATCGTGTGCGCCGAGATTAGGAAAGCGAACCAGAAGCGTTTGATTCTGATCTATGGTACTAGGGTTATTAGTTATAGTTACAGACTGACGAATTGCTTTGACTCCTAATGGATCTCGAAGTCTACGTTGTGGGTTTAACTTGCGTCCGTATTGCGAAGACATTGTTTATATTGAAATTATGTACCCTATGTTTAATATAAAAATGGCTAATTTTGAACATAATGACTTTGATCTAAGTACCTTTGATGACTTTGATAACCCAAACGAAGAGGGTACTGATGAAACCAACTTTGGTGGCACGAATCTTAACGATGAAATTTTACAATCAACCGTCAATGATTATTACGATGCCTTAAAAGAAGATAAAAATTATGTTATCCCAATAGGTCGTGAGTATTCAAAGTTTATGCTAGATAGTAAAGGAATATTGCGACTGCGTGATTCTCCGCATATTGATCTTATGCATTATAGTACTCGTAAGCCCCTAGCCTTGTCTACTATAGCTGGTAAACATAGCCGCGAGTTTGTTCGTGATAAATTAGGTTTTGTAGAATACGGACGAGCAAAACTTCCCGCGAAGACTACTAAGGTTCTTAGGACTGTGCGGGAAGAACTCGGTAACACAGATAATTTGGAAGCAGCCTCTAACGTGGCCTCGAACGGACTCGGAGAAATCTTGGATACCTATTACGATAATTCCACGTTACAGGTACCACATTCAGAGTTTAGTATTAGGGAATTACGAGGTCTTGACAAGGCAATGCGAACAATGCGGGGAGAACTCATCAATAATACGGCCAAGATATCCGAAATCGACAAGCATGTAGCTTACGAGAAAACAAAACTCGAACAGGCGGGCGATGAGTTCAGTAGACGCCGCGTAGCGGAAAGAATACGTGACTTAGAAGACGAAAGATCTGCCCGCCTCGAGTCTTCTTCCAGTAATAGAAAGGCACTTCGTTCACAAATCAGTCGAATTCGAGAAACTATCGATCAAGTCCTCAACGATGACACTACACTGGCCGATAAAATTAAAACATTGTTCAGAGAACAGGGAATAACCATTGCCAGTATTTTAACCGCGTTGGGATTTATTATATCGACTTTGACTCTCTCGTTAACAGGTGGCAGTACAGGTGGAGGCGGATCACCTCCTAACGATAAAAATGGTATAAAAGAGTGGATAAAAAAGCATTTAAAAGCATTAGGTTCAGCACTGGGAAAGCTCGCTGAGAAAGCCGCGTCTGCACTTCCTGGTATAATAGGGAGTGTAGTTTCCTGGCTATTGAATTTATAAGCTAAGACCACCACTTGGCTTAGTCAAAACTTGTGGGGGCTGATCGTAGCAATTGCAGGGCTGTTGTACGTATTCGCTAAGAACTATTTATCCACCAAATCAGTTCGCTAACCAAATCATAAGTAAACCAACTGAGACTCCACCCACTACAAGCGCTGTTTTTTCATCGATATGTTGTTGATTTTTAGCCTCAATATGCGGTGGTACTTGTGCGTTAGTAGATGTTTGAGCATTAGTAGATGGTTGTGAAACATGTGGTGTTTGCGGCTTGACTATTCCCTTTTCGCCCGTGATCGTTTGCGTTATTAATTCGATGTTAATATCTGAATTTATACCTGGTTTTTGTTGATCGGTAGCAATAACAATTTTATTATTATAGCCTATCACTTGACCGATCTTAAGTTCCATATTACTCGGAGACATGTATAGTCCCGGCGCATAAACGTAGTCCACTTTGGATTGAGCGTACTGTAATGCATCTTGAAAACGCTTTATAGACGATGGTATGTCAACTGGTGAATTAATGGCGTCCTCCACGTTTGAGACAAACTGTTTTTGCGCATCGAACGCCGTCCCAGTACCGATAATGGATGTTCGTGTTTGCGATTGTGCTCCGAGAATTGCCCATACATAAGTT
Organism: Haliotis rufescens; assembly: GCF_023055435.1. Lineage (NCBI taxonomy): Eukaryota > Metazoa > Mollusca > Gastropoda > Lepetellida > Haliotidae > Haliotis > Haliotis rufescens. Next base: position 4,284,873 of record NW_025964383.1, read on the forward strand.
CTTATCGATTCATTAACTCTTTCAAATCCTGGGTTAGTAAAATTATTTTCCGTTTTATCATTAAGAAATTCATTCCAAGCATCTGTTGTATCGTTTGGATGCACAAACTTTATTATAATATAAGGAATGCCACTCTCAAAGTTCATACGATCTGCTCTAAACTGTTTACTCGAGAGAGCAAAGCCTGAAGGGATCACACCCTCTTTAATTAAATAATCGCTTTTATCTTTAATAGTTCTTTGTCCATTGTACGGAATACCTAGACCATGGCTAGGTCCTTTAATGCGCCAATCTTTACTCGTAGAAACATTAAATTCATTACAAATACGTTCGAAGGCCCTCTTATTATAATGATTATTTGCGTGATTCCATGCTGGATCCATCGGTAATGGAGCACTAATTTCTTTAAGTATACGTCTAATCTGATAGTACACGTGAAATAATATAACAGACTTATATAGTTTAAATCCTGGGGCATTAACAGATACGCCACATCCCGTTGTGGCACACCATACGGCAAAGTTTAACTGATTCTGCCAAAATTGCATCGGACGGTTAAACCAATCGTCAATCATTTTATCGTTAGTTGCCGTGAAACTGTATTTTTCAAAGATATCGTGGAATTTAACGGTAAACTCAGCACCAGAGGCAGTTACTATAATCGACTGATTAGTAATGTAAGTTGATTTCATATTTAAGTTATGATATAGTATCATTGTATATTTAATATGTATGTTACACTCCCGGGAATAACAAATGGTCAGTCTATTGAACTGCTTCATACTATCGATAACTCGGATGGACAACTCGAAGTAGCTCTATGCGATGTAACGTATTACCCACTGTGGACCAATATAAATGCTATAAAAAATAATAATAAGATGAGTATACCTGGTGAAAACAATGGTATTGACAGAGAACTCATTATACCTGATGGCAATTACAGCGTATGCTCACTCAATGATGAATTTCTTAAGTCTAATGGAATGAGTATCACACAAAATGAGTCGAATGGGACAGTGAAAATATACACTGGAGAAAAAGGTGTAATTATTTACGAGTACTTAGCAATTACACTTGGACTTGGACGGTCAGCATTATTACCACCCAAAAAAACAGTAACTGTATATGCATTACCCGATTTAGTTCCCTATAAAGAGTTGTGCATCCATCTTGATCAGATCAGTACGACGGATAATATTCAACAAGAAAGTCCTTCAACTCTACTCAGATGTGTTCCAGTTAAAGATGAAAAATACAATAGCGGTAGAACGGAATCTTTCTCAACATTACAATATAAAAAATTAAAGCGGGGTATTATTTCAGACCTCAAAATTTCTGTATTAGATGTAAAACACCAACCTGTACATATAGGATACTTAAGTGTAACACTCGATATTAAAAATAATGATTGAATCCATATTTAAGTTATGATATAGTATCATTGTTTATTTGATATGTATGTTACACTCCCGGGAATAACAAATGGTCAGTCTATTGAACTGCTTCATACTATCGATAACTCGGATGGACAACTCGAAGTAGCTCTATGCGATGTAACGTATTACCCACTGTGGACCAATATAAATGCTATAAAAAATAATAATAGGATAAATATATTAACTTCATATGGTACTAGCAAATCCATTACTATACCTGATGGGTATTACAGCGTAAGCTCACTCAATGATGAAATTTTAAAGCCTAATGGAATTAGTCTCTCACAAAATGAGGCGACTGGGACAGTGAAATACAACCATGCAGATAATATAATTGTATTGGGCCAACCAGGTAGAGAGGAATTTAGTCGCTTAGATGGTGCACATCCTTATATTAAATTACCCGATTTAGTTCCCTATAAAGAGTTGTTCATCCATCTTGATCAAATAAGCACGACGGATAATATTCAACTAGAAAGTCCTTCAACTCTACTCAGATCTATTCCAGTGAAAAATGAAAAATATAATAGCTGTAGAACGGAATCTTTCTCGTCATTACAATATAAAAAATTGAAGTGTGGTATTATTTCAGACCTCAAAATTTCTGTATTAGATGTAAAACACCAACCTGTACATATAGGATACTTAAGTGTAACACTCCATATTAAAAATAATGGTTGATGCATCAGGCCCTGGAACAGTAAGACAATGTAATACAATTGCACTTTCCGATCTCGGAGACACAGAAGGATTTGGTAAACCCGGTACCGATGGTAAGTTATACGCTTTACACTTACACGATAATGTATACAATCGGAAAGAAGTCACATTCACGGGTAATCTAGGAGATTTAAGCGATGTTGATGTTAGTAGACTCCTTAAAAACACTTCGTACAATATTACTCGCAACGATGATAATAAATGGACTATGGTCGAAGCAAACATCGAGTGGCTACTGAATATCGTCATTACCCCACCTTATGTGATGATGGGTAAGAGACATAATTTAACTAAGATAATAAATAGTGGCATCGTACTCGCGGCTTATATCCCGTCAAAACGAAAAAGTGTGTTGGTCACTCCCCTGCCAGAAAACCCAGGTCATATGTTATATAGTCGTCCGGCCGTAAAAAATGTTACTTTAAATTTGGTTACTGAATTTGAAGATATTAAAGTTAACCTGAGTGCAATACCTAATCTTTCTACGCTTATTATTGAAGTCTTGCTCGGAGATGCACCGGAAGATGCCTTCGATATATTACCAGGTCTATCGATTAAATGGCTCAAGAAACACGAGCGTCAACGTTGCAGTATTATTCATATTGGAGCATCGCCCGTTGCAACCCTCGAGGGGGTCCAAATTATTAAAAGTGACAGTATTTCTCTTTCTAAGATATTCTTGCCGTATAATATACATTTGATTAGGTTGATGTATAGTCTCAAAACATTTAAGCAAGACCAATTAAAGACTATTATATGATCGTAATATACACTATGAGTTTATATCCGACGCTCGGTGAAGCATTTGAAAAGATGGATACTGTTGATGGATTTCGATTACATCAAATAAGCGACATAAAACATCGAATAGGGAAGGATAGGGAGTTGAGACTTGGATTGTATAAAAAGTATCGCAGAGCCGTGAATGCTCTGGACGGAGTTGACACCGTGCTTTTGGTATCTGGCATGGGACTCGGTGTAGCGGGTATCGGTTTACTATCAACTATAATCGCCGCGCCTATCGTGCTCGGCATGGAAATAACCGCTGGAGTCTCGGGACTGGCAGGAATAGCGATAAAATTCATTTCTCGTAGGTTACAAAAGAAAGCATTAAAACACGATAGTATTCGGATACTGGCCGAAGCAAAGTTGAACAGCATTGAGGATCATATTTCGACAGCAATGGCCGATTGTAAGATATCCGAGGATGAGTTTCGTTTAGTGCTGTCGGAACTCACCAAATACAACGAAATGAAGCAGGAGATTCGATCAAAATCTCGTAAGACCAGTGGTATTAGCGAAGACGAGAAAAAAAAGTTCATAGAACAGGGGAGGCAACAAGCGCGTCAATTATTCCGTGCCAAAACCAAAGAACTGGTTGGAGATTAAAAATAGATTGTTTACTATCGTGTGATTACATTTAGACAAATGCTAACATAAATATATAATAATGAAGAAAGCTATTCAATGGAAAGAATTACCACAAGGTTTTTATTATATCAGTGATGTCAAACCAACCAAATACGGTTATCAATTGTTTCTTATCAATTTACAAAAAGAGTGTAGTTATATAGTCTGGTCTCCTAGTAAAATGAACGAAGAACTTAATAAAAATGTTGAATATCGCTTTATCGATAAAAATAATAAAGAATATTTTTATTACCATTTAGACTCATCTAAAGCAATGATTGGCCCCAGGTATTGGTGAGCTAGAGCCAATCTCATGACTATCGTTAAATCACATAATCATTTTGGCATAAAAAATGCCACCTGTAGTAGCAGTATAGGTATATGAATCCGTCTCCAGTGGAAGTGGTCCAGAACCATCATTACCTATAAAAATTTATATCATTGGCTCCAGGTGGTGGTGAGCTGGAGCCAATTTAACTTAATCTCATGACTATCATTAAATCACATAATCATTTTGGCATAAAAAATTCCATCTGTAGTGATGGTATAGGTATATAAATTCAGCTCCAGTGGAAGTGGTCCAGAACCATCATTACCTATACTACTCCATATATGTGTATTTTTACTGTTTTTGGCTTGATTTGATTGTCCTTTGGTGAAAACAAATGTTCAATTGTGAAAGCAAACCCTTTTCCCCTTAACGTTAAAAGACAGCTGACTTTGTTTTTGTCTGAAATATCAACGTTTGGAGTCGTTTATATATTCGGAAATCCATATTATGGTTAATATTTATAATATAATATGGACAATGGTAAAATTCATTATCACAGTTTAAGTGCTATTCACAAATGTATGTAAATCTACTTCGTGATGAATGAAGCATGGCAATAAATGTATGCATCTGATTCTTCATTTGTTCTGTATTCTTTGACGAGAATGAGTTTCGTTAATGATGATCACTCTCACAGATTTTTTGATAAGAGGATAGGACTTTAACTGGAGAATAGTTATGAAAAATATATATATAAGTATAGGCGGTCTGTGCACATGTGGTGAAACTGATACCTCATTGATTTGCTAATGGGGACTTGGAAATCATAGTCTGTCATAAAATTGATTTAAAAATATATGGATTTGACTGTAGTACATCCTGACATCATAATATTATGTTGTAAACAACTTATCTTATCTTATGTTAAGTAAAACAATTATTGATAACTTCCTGAATTCCAATTGTTCAATGAACAGAATTATTCACAGCTCTGGCGTGAGACAACAATAAATTAGATGTTACCAAAGATTGTCCATGTTATGATCTTAGGCACATGTCGGCGCACTTACATGTGAGCCGTCTAGACGACTGTCTGTTTTGTAATTAAATGGCAGCTGCCATCCAGCCGAATACTTAATCTTGAGACCTATTAGTTGTCTCATAATTAACCAAAACATTAGCCGAAGAAACCAAACTCTAGCTCGCAAACACCCCTTACTCACCCCAATATCCCAAAGAATAACTAACTACCTCAATGAACACCAAACTCAAAATCTTAAACAAAACTGCAAAAAATCAAATATCTTCACCCCTAAACTCAAAATACCCAAAATAGACACAACGCTAGCTAACCAAATAAATAAACAAACCGACCCAAACATAGCTAAAACCACCACACTTGCATACATACACGAAAATTGGCCAAATGGGTGTCACATATACACTGACGGATCTTCAGACCCGATCTCCAACCACACAGGCTTCGGAGTCCATACCACACAACCAGTTATATCCACACAATCTTACCGACTCCCTAACAACCAATCTATATTCACGGCCGAACTTATGGGCATGGGCTCAGCCCTGCATAACCAACAATCTAAAAACAACAATAAAATCCTAATTCTCACCGACTCCGTTAGTGGACTACAAGCCCTCCAAAACAAAAATACCAAAAAACAACCTAAATTAATAAACCAAATACTTAAAAGCTCCAACGACCTAACAAAAGCAGGCAAACAAATAACCTTCTTGTAGATCCCCGCCCACGTAGGAATTTACGGCAACGAAAGCGCCGATAAAGCAGCTAAATTATCTCTTAAAATACCAGAAATAAGCCTAAACCTACCCATTTCAAAATCAGAAAGTAAAAGTGTAAACAAACAAAAAATAACCAAAAAATGGCATAATCAATATCAAAACTCAAATAGCCAAATCAAAAAAGTGCTCAGAAAACCACTAGCCAAACCTAAAATCCTACACCCCTCTAAAAAAATTGACAGATTAATTACAAAACTCCAAACAGGACACACGAACCTAAATAACCACCTAAAAAAACTTAAAAGACACACCACAGGCAACTGCCCCCGCTGCAAACAACCCGAAACCACAGAACACGCACTCATCCACTGCACCCACTACCAAACACACAGAACCACTCTACAAACCACCCTCAATCTAAATAAGGTTCCTACTCTAGATGAAATACTAAACCCTCAAAATAAACTAGAAAACTTCAAGGCCCTAGGCATATTCCTAATCAAAACAGACCTAATTAAGCGCATCTAAAAACTAATTAATCTACCAATCCAAAATCCAATAATCATACAAACATACAAACACCCACCTCACCCCCTTAGTTCCCTCCTCCACCCATTAGGCATTTATTCCAAATTTAAAATTTTGAAAAATTCAATATAAGCAACCCCTAAAAGCCCCCTCTTGGGTTGCACACACCACTTTCACCCTTCTCGGAATACACTAAATGGTCCGGCCAGGCCCGTGTGCGAAATACGCTGCAGTCGGAAAGCGCACGATAAATCTTCTATATCAGTCAGTAGTTGTCTCAGCACTACACAATCAGCAATCTAAAAAACAAAACAAAAATCCTCATCCTAACCGACTGCCTCAGTGGACTACAAGCCCTCAAAAATAAAAACACTAAAAACCACCCCAAACTAATAAATCAAATACTCAATAGCTCAAACAACTTAACTAGGGCAGGTAAACAAATAGAGTTCATTTGGACCCCCGCCCACGTAGGAATCTTTGGAAATGAAAAGGCAGATAAAGCAGCAAAATTATCCCTTTAACTCGCAGAAATAAGCTTAAACTTACCCAGCTCAAAATCAGAAATCAAAAGTCTCACTAAACAAAAAATCAACAAAAAATGGCAAAATATATACCAAAACTTAAATAGCCAAATCAGGAAAGTACTAAAAAAAAACCTAAATAAACCAAAAATACTACACCCATCCAAAAAAATCGACAGAATAATTACTAAACTACAAACAGGCCGCACCAAACTAAATAATCACCGTAAAATAGCTAATCTACACACAACAGGAAACTGCCCACATTGCAAACAACAAGAAACACCAGAACACGTACTCATTCACTGCACACACTACCAAACACACCGAACAACACCACAGACCACCCTAAATCTTAAAACCGGACTTACACTAGAATCAATCCTAAATCCATGAAATAAATTAGAAAAATTCAAAGCCTTAGGTTTATACCTAATTAAAACAGGACTAATTCGTCGCATTTAAACCCCAAATAAAATAATAAAACCAAAACTACCTTATCTAACAACCACCCAACACACACAGCTCCCTTAGTTCGTCCCCCACCCACTCTTTGCATTCTTTCCAAATCTCAAAATTTTAAAATTACTATATAGCAACCCCTAAAGCCCCTAATTCATAGTCTTTTTATTGTTCAAATTACTGATAAAACATATTTTAACTTGTTACTTCTAACCATATTTCCAAACCATTCCAAACCATTCCAAGTCATTCCAAACATTTCCAATGTTGGAAATATGTTTGGAAATGTTGCCATTCCAATTTTGGATTTTTTTGAAAGATCTATCTTTCCAAGCTTTGGAAAGTTTGGAATGAGCGATCTTTCCAAAGCATTCCAACGTTCATTCCAAATTGGAATGGACGCTATTTGGTCTTGTGTAACCCCCTCATTCTAGGTACGAAAAACTCGCCTTATACACAGCGATATACAGTAATGCCTTTTGCGACTATTTTCAACCCATGCAAGTCCAAAAATTATTTTTGAGTTACATGAGACTGCCAGTAGCATAATTCAGGCATGACAACATTATTCTTAACCTGTTATTCAGACAACAGGTCATGCTGGAGTCAAACAGATGTCAAGAAAGTTAAACAGCTTTTGTCTCTCCCTCTATTTCCTCCAAATAAAGTATAAAATAAAAACTCTTTCAAAGATTACAAGAAACTGATGATAATGTTAAGTATAAAATACTATATACTCAACAACAAAAGTTCCTGTGACACCAATTATTTAGGGTATTTTTCACACAAGTAAATGTTGGTTTTCAATATTGAAGTACATGTATGGAATCTAGTCACAAAATCGCAACTGCTACAGAAAAGCATACATTCCATGCAAAAGTTGACTTTTATGCAAGCCCCATGCATTTCACTACCCAAATTGGGTATAAAAACATGTGCATTAACGGGCTTCCATATGCATTGTTTAGCATCGTGCTGACAACAACCACTCAGAAAAACAACAAAATTACGCAATTATTCAACATTACGAAATGCCACGCCCGTCCGAAAATGAGCGTCTGCGAGCCATTGGTATGCTTGAAGCAGGATCGAGTCAACGTGATGTTGCAAGACAATTTAATGTCCACAGAAACACCATTTGGTGTTTATGGCAACATTGGCAACAGACGAATGCAGTCAGACACCATCCTCGGAGTGGCAGGCCACGGGTAACCAATAATCGACAAGACAACTTGATTCGAACAACACACCTATGAAATCGATTCCACCCAGCAACAGTGACTGCTAGAAGCATCCATGGCCTTTGACGAATATCTTCACAAACCGTACGTCGTTGCCTCAGATGTGCAGGGATTGTCGCCAGAAGACCCGCCAGACGTCCCATTTTGACAGGAAACCACTGTCAAGCACGTCTACAGTGGTGCAGACAGCGTCTACACTGGACGGCCATGCAGTGGGGACAAGTTCTAGTCACTGACGAGTCTCATTTTCACCTCAGCCACAACGATGGACGGATTCAAGTGTACTGACGTCGTGGTGAACGTTACGTCAATCATTGTGTCATGGAAGAAGATCGGTTCGGGGGCGGAAGTCTTTTTGTATGGGGTGGGATTACAGCAAGACAGAGGACCCGTTTGATAGTGGTAGAGGGAAATCTCAATGGACAGCGCTACCGCGACAAGATCATCGGCCCTGTTGTTCCACCGTTTTTTGCTTCGTCAAAGCCGAGGCATTACCTTTCAACATGACAACACCCAGCCTCATATTGCTCGACCTGTTCAAGAATCTCTTCAACAAAACAACGCGAATGTCATCCCCTGGCCAGCTCGCTTCCAAGATCTCTCACCAATAGAGCATATGTGGGTGAGATGGATCGGCGCCTTCGACGTCAACCACATGTTCCACAGACACTCCAGGAACTTCGAAACATATTCCAGCAGATATGGACAGATATCCCACAGGACTTTGTGAGACGCCTGGTCCATTCCATGAGACGAAGATTTGTTGCTTGCATCCAACCAGAGGTGGACACACACGCTATTGATTTGTAAATTGACATTTTGGCATGTTCAGGTTTTTTTTATGAAATCACGCAATTGTTTCAGATTTGGTAAAAAACATAACTTTGCATTAAATCTTATTCAACGTCACAGGAACTTTTGTTGTTCAGTATATTTATTGAACTGGATGAGTAAGTTAATGAAATGCATAAGATAATAACTGAAATCATAAACTTTTGAGTTTCATAACATCATTATATATTTATCAACATATTATTATAATGGGCCGTTTGGAGAAGATGAAAAAACAGGAACGGGAACCGGAAAACGGGAAACAGGAAACGGAACAGGAACGGGAAACAGAAACGTCATCCTAGGAAGGTGGCCATGCTACACCATTCGTGTTGCTCTGATTCGCAGGCTCCTGGTAGATCTGATTCTCACACAGATAGTGCAAGAAAGTAGCTTGAGGCAGGGGCAGTGAGGGGGACCGCTTGAGGTGTTCCAGCCAAGAATCGTCGTGGGACGCCCATCTTCTCACCCGCACGCCGCAATGAAAGTAGAACACGCTATTGGTGCTTTGCGTGTACACGAAGCCTGTATGGGCCATTTCTCCAGCGGTCTGGGCCATGTCTTCAGCGGTCTGGGCCATCTGCATCGGCCACGCCTCAAACGAAGTCACCCTGCTTTCAAAAGATTGATAACATGGCGACGTCGGCTTACTGGACGGTGGTGACAGCGGTGACATTGGTGTTGTCGGTGGCGATTTATCATCACAGCCATTCGTACTCCCCAGATGAATCTTGGATCCATAAGCATCCGTCAGCTGAGTCTCAGCTCAGCTCATACTGCTCTTCCTCTCTGCCATTCTCACGATGCGATGATTTTTTTCCACACCTTATAGGAGAGGGACAGGATCGAACATCGCTGCATGCTGATTGGACCGACACGCTGCATGCTGATCTGACCGGTCTGGGCCTCGACTTTTCCAAAACGGACCGACCCTTGTGATTCTTTTCCATAGGAAATGGATTTTACCATGGGAGAGAAAGCACAACCCCGGTTCAATCAATCAGAGACCAGAACAGGCGAGAACGCCCTCTGATGGGGCGACAACCCAAGCTTCTGATTGTTCAGATTTCAATCCTGTTTTTTCCGTCGTGTGTGCATGCTGATTCACATCCTAAAGACAACACCTATTTTTTATTGTTCAATTTTTTTAATCCCCACTCACATGAACCAACAAAACAAAAACTACAGGATGAGAGGGCGTCCCTGTGATTTTTGTGAACAGGAAACTTTGTCAGTAGGAGTGATACTCCCAGTAGGAGTGCTCTTCTCTTCCATGCTTCTTCCGACAACAGATGTCTGTATTTTTCGTTCACTTCTCTATCAGGACAAAACAAACACAAGTATTCACAGGGGACTTTGGCGTGCTTCAGATGTTCTTGCCAGGGTTTGTCTGTGGCTTCCCATTGGCAGAGTGTCACACAGCAGCAATAACAGGTAACACGATCACCTCGTCCTTGATAGAAATAGCCAGCCATAGCCATGTCACCTGCTTTTCACCTGCTTTTCTGAAAGTCTCCTCTCCTCATCTCATAGGTTCTGCACATACACGATGGGCATCTCGGATCATGAAAACAGGCGGGCACCTACGCGATGGTCTTGCAACGTGGTGGGTTTCAAGTCCAAGAACAGGTAAGTGTAAGGTTCTTGTGTGGCGTCTTCATAGGCTTCACACATAAAAAGAACTTTGCCTGGAAACACCTGCCGAGCCAGACTGTCGATCTGCGATGCATCTCTCGGATTTTTAAAGAGGACCATGCAGTGAGCATTCAGACCAATGGTGCGATGTTGCGGTGATTGGGCAAACAAGTTCTGAGTGAGATACAGCATGGATGTGTTTCGGTGATGACTTTTCTTGGTGAACCACCACAGCACTTCCTTTTCTTCTTCTTTCGTATTGTCGCCCAGCAAATCATCGATGACCAGCCAATGCGGGACCACCCCTTTTTCATTCAGGCAAGGTATGATCCGCTTCTTTCATGCTGTGCACAAACTCAAGAATGACCCCTAAGCAGTCTGCCATCTCTTCCAGCTCATGATGGAGCGGTTGCCATTTGCTGTACGCCCACACGATTCGATGGGGTGGCGTATCCAACACCTCGGGACGATGCATCTGTTCCATACATGATTTCACAAAGGAACTTTTTCCAGATCCCGTGGGCCCCGCAATGAACATCGTAAAAGGGTGACGTAGGGTCAAAGGGGAGGTCATGACTTCATCATCATCATCATCATCATCATCATCATCACCACGTGACGCCATCCTGTGTTTGGGCTGACTGACACACGGCAGTGGCGGTGGTGGTGGCGGCGGTTATGTCACTGGTCTCATAGCTGATGGTTTTGGTGATAAGTCATGGACGTGTTTTTTATGACGAAGTTAGGCATCTCTTCTAGAAAATGTCTTACCACAGTCTGAACACGATGTGGACTCCATGACGTCTCACATGTCACTGACGATGTGATAAGACTCTATCCTGTGTTCGGGGTGACTGATGACACCAGGCGGATCATACCTTGCCTGAATGAAAAAGGGGTGGTCCCGCATTGGCTGGTCATCGATGATTTGCTGGGCGACAATACGAAAGAAGGAGAAAAGGAAGTGCTGTGATGGTTCACCAAGAAAAGTCATCACCGAAACACATCCATGCTGTATCTCACTCAGAACTTGTTTGCCCAATCACCGCAACATCGCACCATCGGTCTGAATGCTCACTGCATGGTCCTCTTTAAAAATCCGAGAGATGCATTCAGATCGACAGTCTGGCTCGGCAGGTGTTTTGAGGCAAAGTTCTTTTTCTGCGTCAAGCCTTGAAGACGCAACCCAAGTACCTTACACTTACCTGTTCATGGACTTGAAACCCACCACATTGCAAGACCATAGCGTAGGTGCCTGCCTGTTTTTTCGTGATCCGAGATGCCCATCGTGTATGAGATGAGGAGAGGAGACTTTCATAAAAGCAGGTGAACCCGCTGACCTTCCTTCAGTTGAGTCACAGCCATCATGGGGCAAAGACGGTCTATGAATACAATGCCACCATCCCAAGATGTCCCCGATACCGAGTGGGTGTCTGAAAAGGTGAGAGAACAAGGGAGAAAACACACACTCTTTATGGACAACACATGGCAACTCGATGACATTCTGGAGGCACGACCTTCTCCTTCTTACACCTTGAGTCATCCTTCTCATCCTGGCTATGATTCATTTCAACAACGTCTGAGGTCTTTTCAAACGTGGCCTAAACAGATGGGGCAGACCCCTTATGACATGGCCATGGCTGGCTTTTTCTATCAAGGACGAGGTGATCGTGTTTTCTGTTATTGCTGCTGTGTGACACTCTGCCAATGGGAAGCCACAGACAAACCCTGGCAAGAACATCTGAAGCACGCCAAAGTCCCCTGTGAATACTTGTGTTTGTTTTGTCCTGATAGAGAAGTGAACGAAAAATACAGACATCTGTTGTCCGAAGAAGCATGGAAGAGAAGAGCAGAGTGTCTTGTTCACTCCTACTGACAAAGTTTCCTGTTCACAAAAATCACAGGGACGCCCCTTCATCCTGTTTTTGTTTTGTTGGTTCATGTGAGTGGGGATTATCTGAACAATCAGAAGCTTGGGTTGTCAGAGGGCGTTCTCGCCTGTTCTGGTCTCTGATTGGTCGAATCGGGGTTGTGCTTTCTCTCCCATGGTAAAATCCATTTCCTACGGAAAAGAAACACAAGGGTCGGTCTGTTTTGGAAAAGTCGAGGCCAAGACCGGGCGGCGGAACGGACCAATCAGCGTGCAGCGATGTTCGATCCGGTCCCTCTCTTATAAAGAGTGAAGCCACTCTAGTGGAGTCACTTATGAAAAGAAATCATCGCATCGTGAGAATGGCGGAGAGGAAGAGCAGTACGAATACGAGTGATGGAACCACAGATGCTTATGGATCCAAGATTCATCTGGGGAGTATGAATGGCTGTGATGATAGGTCGCTGCCTACACCACCGCCGTCACCACCGTCCAGTAAGCCGATGTTGCCATGTCATCAATATTTTGAAAGCAGGGTCACTTTGTTTGAGGCGTGGCCAATGCAGATGGCCCCGAACGCTGAAGACATGGCCCATGTGGGCTTCGTGTACACGCAAAGAACACAAAGAAACACAAACAACAATCCCAAAGAACCCACATCCTCCCCGTCCTCTTGGAGGTACACTCCTACGAGTAAAACACACGCCTACGAGAAAAACGCTAAGTATGTCTATCAATCTCTCTCTATCCATATATATATATAAATATATATATATATGTATATAAACGTCTGTTTGAAGACATGCATGACACCACGTTTGCATGGAGACACGAGTGACACCACGTTTGCATGGAGACACGAATGGCAGCACGTATGTATGCATACACGAGTGCCAACACCTAGGCGTGGATGAGCGAGTGACAACGTCATGTATGTCTATCGATCCATACCTCTATAAATGTCTGTTTGTAGTCACGAGTGGAAACACATTTGCATCAAGACACAAGTGATAAAAAACGCCACGTCTAAAAACAACGTCTGTTTGTACATGACATCAAGTTTGCATGGAGACACAAAGTACATCACGTAGGCATTCCTACATCATGTCCATTTCTGTTAATGTTGGTCCACCTCTGACAAATTCAGACAACTGTTCCACAACATGATCGTGGTGGCGGTGGACATGTGCCACTGCATGGTTCTGATGCCATTCATTTCGAGGAAGTCTCTTGTTGCTCTCGCAGTGTGGGCATGGGCGTTATCATGCTGAAACTCGTGATTGCGGCGACGTGCAAAATGAGGTATGGCGTGTGAATAATGTACCGAGGTGCTGTGACACCATTGTCTCCCCCTGGACCGATGTTCTGGAAGACCACAGGGCCGACCCTCTGTGCAAGACCAATTCCACCCCACACCATGATGCTCGGACCACCCCATGAGTCTCTCTCAACAACACAAGCATCCGAATAACGTTACCCACAGCGTCGCCAGACTCTCTCTCTCTGCCATCTGCTGTTGAGATACAGTAACGGCTCTCGTCTGAGAAGAGGACTCTTCTCCACTGCTGGTGGCCCCAATGCTGGTGCTGTGTTGCCCACTGAAGACGATCCCGGCGATGACGTGGTGTCAGAATGGGTCCTTGGTGTGGTCTGTGGCAGTCGAGATGTCTGCTCGTCAATCGTCAACGCACGATGTCCGCACTAATGCGTCGCTGGTGTGTCCCCATGGTCTGTCGAGCAGTTTCCGCAGCAGTAACAAAGCGATCTTGAAGATCTTGACGATCCTGACGTCGGGAGGTGAACCTTGGTCTTCTACTACGTGGTCAGTCATCTGTATTGTTGGTGGTCTTGTACCATTGCTGGAGCCTGTATATGGTCCTTATGTGGACTTGAAATGCATTGCTACTTGCCGGGCGGTTTGTCCAGCTTGCAATTGTCCAAGGGCTTGGTGTCCCTGATTTGTTGTCAATCTTGGCATTTGATAGCAATTCCAAAACGAATGAATGTTATCCGATCTGGGTGGATTTTTATAGGACAAGAAATGGGGGAATGCATGTGCATTTCAATTTGCATGAAACTCACGTGCATCGTGTTACAATGGCCGTTGCCGTGATGCGTTTGGCCATCGGTTTGATTGTCATCTGCTTTGTTTTTTTAATCATCAAACTCCATTTTCCGGTCAAGGTAATGTTAAATGTTAGAAACTTTGATACTTGGGGTGACGTTCCTTTTGTGGTTTAGTATATATACTCACACGCAAAAGAAACGCAAGTCGAGTATGCAGTAAACATGTTATTTATTTTCAACAGTAAAGACAAGAAATACTAATAGGGCAAGATTGACAAAAATATGACTGAAGACAGTTTAATGGATTAAAAGGCAGATGACATAATTGTTTTTTTCAAATGTTAAGTGCTTACACAGTTTTCGGGTCAATACCCAAAATGTCAGTCAATACCTGGTGTGACCACCATTAGCATTGATCACTGCCACACATCTCCTGTACATTGAATGGATCAGAAGAAGGCCCTTAGGATCCTCCTGCAACACCCAGAGCAGCTGTGAGTAGTTCATCGGCAGTTGTAGGGACTGGGCGCACATTGTGCAGACGCCTTTGAACTTCATCCCACAAGTGTTTGATGGGGTTCAGATCAGGGCTGAGGGCTGGCAACGGTAGAACAGGGATGTTGTGTTGTTGCAGAAAGGCCATGGTAGCTCTGGCAACATGGGGATGAGCGTTGTCCTGCTGGAAAATGTGTTGATGTTGTGCAAAAAATGGAACAACGTGGGGTCTGATCACTTGGTCGATATACCCTTGAGCAGTGACGCCATGTCCCCTACCTTGACCAACATTCAGAAAGCACATGGGTCCAAGTCTCGCATTAATTCCAATGCCTGCCCATATCATGATTGTAGGTCCACCCCATGGATCCCTTTTCACAACGTTTCTGTTGTTTCTGTTTCTGCGAAACGATCACCTCAACGCCGCCAAATTCTGACTCTTCCGTCTCCATGGGAGACACAAAAGCGACTTTCATCAGAGAAGATGACACGCCTCCACTCACGATGACGCCAATTGTGATGACCCAATGCCCACTGAAGTCATGCTTGTCGATGCCGTGGTTGGAGAACAGGACGACGTGCTGGTCGGCGTCTGTGGTTGTTGGAACGGAGACATCGGATCACAGTGTCCCGGCTAATGTGTCGATTATGTGTTCCTATGGTCTGTCGAGCACTTTCACTTGCAGTTAGGAACAGATGTCACTGGTGTTGACAGGTAATCTGCCGATCTTGTCTAGGTGTGGTGACCCTAGGACGACCGCTCCGAGGAAGGTCATCTGTGGTCTGTGTAGCATTGTATCGATGCAGGAGACGATAAATTGTGGTTATGTTAACGTTGAAATGATTGGCAACATCTTGGACAGACTCTCCAGCTTCCAAACGTCCGATAGCCTGGTTTCTCTGAATTTGAGTTAGGCGTGGCATTGTTGACCAAGGAGTGGTAGGTCCAAGAATCGGCCACAGTTTTATACCTACTACAGTTCCTGACAGATCGTGCATTTTCAATTTCGCGAGAAATGGGTACATGATACCCACATATTCACTGAAATGGGGCGTTTTGGCGATTCGTATTTTATGTTGCGTTGTTACTCGGGTCTTCGAAAATGCGACAAAAAATATTGATAACACCATCAGGCTTCACTACATGCTAAAATCAATTTATGGTTCCGTGTTTGTTACCTATTTGCTTAAAACCATTTGCGTTTCTTTTGCATGTGAGTATATATATATATATATATATATATATATATATATATATATATATATATATATAAAATATAAAATAATCAAGTCCACGTTAGTCCATCATCCTCTTTATATCAGTTTCAGACATAGTACTTTCGCTGTCTCATGAAACTGATATAAAGATGATGGACTAACGTGGACTTTATTATTTTATTATATAATACATGTACACCGAGTGAACATTAAACTCATTTTTGTATATATATATATATATATATATATATATATATATATATATATATATATATATATATATAATAAAATAATAAAGTCCACGTTAGTCCATCATCTTCTTTATATCAGTTTCATACATAGTACTTTCGCTGTCTCATGACAGCTCTTCAGTGTAGAGTTACACTGAAGAGCTGTCATGAGACAGCGAAAGTACTATGTATGAAACTGATATAAAGAAGATGATGGACTAACGTGGACTTTATTATTTTATTATTTATTACATGTACACCGAGTGAACATTTACCTCATTTTTGTATATATATATATATATATATATATATATATATAGTGAATTTGATATCTTACATTTTTTATGTTGTTAAAGCATTATGTTTAGCTTATGTTGCTGCTATCCATATAAATATCTGTGTAAGTCATGGTATTTTGCATACATGTTACAATAAAAGGATTTTTACAGTAGAAATGTAAACAACATTTAATACAATATTATCCACAAGTACCATGCTTTGGTATTAAATTACATGTAATTATTCATATTATTTGTGTATATTGTTAATGAATATGTCTCATTTATTTTTGCATGCATATATTTTGGTTCTATATTGTATGTTTAGGTTGTTTTGTGTGGGGGTTTCCATGCCATGTGTATGTTGTTCATGGGTTATATGTACAGTTTTTAATGATGTATGGAAATAAATTTACTGTTGTAAGCTAAAGAGCATCTATTCAATTGTGATTTATGCATATGTTGTGAATAGATACACTTTCGTTACAATGACAAAGTCAACACTGATTTACTTAAGTGCAAGAAATGTAATCATAATATAATTGAAGATGAATACCATTTCCTTTTAGTTTGTCAATTTTATCTGGAAAAAAGAAAGCTCTACATCCCAAGCTACTTTGACCAGTATCCATCACGAGCAATATTTAATCAACTAGTAGCAACAAAAAATGTTGAGCTAATCAAAAATATTGCTATATATTTGAAAAGAAATCTGCCTGTATAATGTATCCCAAATATTTGTTTTGAGATAGTAGAACAGTTGTCCCACCTGTCCATGTGCAAAGATTTATCTCATGTCTTGAACTCTTGGCCATGCGGCCTTTGATACCCAATAAACTTCTCTTTCTTCTCTTCTTCTTCTCGATAACTATGCTGGGGAAGAGTATCTATGTTTTATGGAGGCATGTTGTGTTTATAATATTTTGATGTGTGGTTTGATGAGATTCGTTTTGAGGTGGCTATTACTTATTGGAGGTTACACATTTATATTATTTCCTTTTAATTTACTTCAATGTGTGCTTAGTGCATTGACACATATACTAGTGTGGTAACATATAGTTTGCCTTTACATATCAATAAATGACTTTGACAATGTGTTTGCAGTGTGATGTACACATAATATTTCATGTTTCCATACCTCTTTGTACAACATACAACACACTACATATTGCAAGAACGCGTACATCATAATATTCATGAGTATGTTTTTACACTGAGTTAAGCAATATTTCAGCTATATCACGGCTGATCAATAATGAAAATAAAACATGGCAGGGCAAACATGCAGATATTTTTCATGGTGATTGTCTATAATTTTAGACAGTACATGGTAAGCCCATTGCAGATATACATTTTATGGTTCAGTCTATAGTGTTAAAGAAAACCAGGAAGGGCAAATAAGCATATATGTTTCTTGGCCATAGTCTATAGTATTAACAAGAAAACGTGGTAGGCCAATTGTGCATATATGTTTCATGGTTCAGGCATATAATGTAAACAAGATTTAATAGGTTTATTATGCATAACATGGTAGGGCAAATAGGCATATTTGTTTCTATGCCATGGTTTGTAGTGTAAACTACTTGGTTGTCCTGTTTTGTGTATGCGTTTTATGGTCATTATATGTAATGTCAACAGAGCATAGTTAGGCCTATGATGCTAATATGTTTATGGTCATGGTCTATCATGTAAGCAAAACTTTGTAGGCCTATTATGCATATATGGTCTATAATATAAACATAATATATATATAATATAAACAAAACAACGTTGTAGGCATATCATGCATATATGTTTCTTGATTGTAGCATTTAGTGTAAACAGAAAACTTGGTAGGCCTCTTATGCATATAGGTTTTATGGTCATGCCATATAATGTAAACAAAAACCTCGTAGGATTATTATGCATTTATGTTTTTTTATTGTTGTCTATTGTGTAAGCAAAAACCTGGTAGGCCTATTTTGCATATAGGTTTTATGGTCATTCCATATAGTATAAAAAGAAACTTGGTAGGCTTCTTATGGATATAGGTTTTGGGTCATGCCATATAATGAAAACAAAAAACTCGTAGGACTATTATGCATATATGTTTCTTGATTGTAGTCTACAGTGTAAACAAAAACTTGGTAGGCCTATTATGCATACAAGTTTTATGGTCATGGCATGTAATATAAACAAAAACTGGTAGGCCTATTATGCATATAAGTTTTATGGTCATGGCATGTAATATAAAAAGAAACTTGGTAGGCCTATTATGCATATAGGTTTTATGGTCATGACATATAATGTAAACAGAAACTTGGCAGGCCTATTATGCAAACATGTTTCATGATCATGTTCTATAATGTAAACAGAAACTTGGTTGGCCTATCATGCAAACATGTTTCATGATCATGTTCTATAATGTAAACAGAAACTTGGTTGGCCTTTTATGCAAACATGTTTCATGATCATATTCTATAATGTAAACAGAAACTTGGTTGGCCTGTCATGCAAACATGTTTCATGATCATGTTCTATAATGTAAACAGAAACTTGGTCGGCCTTTTATGCAAACATGTTTCATGATCATGTTCTATAATGTAAACATAAAACTTGGTAGGCCTGTCATGCAAACATGTTTCATGATCATGTTCTATATGTAAACATAAAACTTGGTAGGCCTGTCATGCAAACATGTTTCATGATCATGTTCTATATGTAAACATAAAACTTGGTAGGCCTGTCATGCAAACATGTTTCATGATCATGTTCTATAATGTAAACATAAAACTTGGTAGGCCTGTCATGCAAACATGTTTCATGATCATGTTCTATATGTAAACATAAAACTTGGTAGGCCTGTCATGCAAACATGTTTCATGATCATGTTCTATATGTAAACATAAAACTTGGTAGGCCTGTCATGCAAACATGTTTCATGATCATGTTCTATAATGTAAACAGAAACTTGGTAGGCCTATTATGCATATAGGTTTTATGGTCATGACATATAATGTAAACAGAAACTTGGTTGGCCTTTTATGCAAACATGTTTCATGATCATGTTCTATAATGTAAACATAAAACTTGGTAGGCCTGTCATGCAAACATGTTTCATGATCATGTTCTATATTGTAAACATGAAATGGTAGGCCTATTACGCACATATGTTTCATGGTCATGCTCTATAGTGGGAACAAAACATGGTAGGTCTATTGGTATCATACAAATATGTTTCATGGTCAGGGTCTGATATGCAAATAAACATGATGAGGCGAATATATTTTCGTAACCATATTACCCAATTTTAGTTGCCATATTAGTACTGGGCAAGGGGGTCAGGGATAGGCACATTCACTAGTGTCCAGGAGGTATTTGGGTCTTCACCAACTGCCTCAGAACTGTTTCACTGTCTTCTCGTTGATGATTTTTTTGTATTCTGTTAAACAGTAAGTTTATTTTTCTATCATGCAGCTCTTTTTTTATGGCCTCACGACGGAGCATACCTATCTTGAGCGTAAAGTCTGCTCTCAAAGTATTGAGCTCTTCGCTCACATGCTCCACGTCCTGCTGTAATGTTCTGTACTTCTTTCGACAACATCTACTCTTGTTTTCAGGTTGGATACTTCTATTTCAATCTTATCGATAGCGCTCTGCAGTGTTGTGTTGATGTTGTCTATTTTGAGCGATATATTTTGGATGTGGATGTGGCTAGTCGATACAAAGAGGCTGAGCCATTAACTTTGAAAGATTCAACAGAAGTAGCTAATGCATTGAGCCGCATATATAAACGCGGACCACTAAAATGGCTTAAGCTATTTCAAGTAGATTCTGGTCGCGAGTTTATGGGATCGGTAACTAAACTGTTAACAAACCACGATGTCGAAATCAGGCGTGGTGAAAGAGAGGCCCACCGCAGTCAAGCTATCGTTGAAAGATTTAACAGGACATTAGCGGAACGTTTGTTTGGCTATCAATATGGGATTGAAATGAAATCGGAACGATTGAGATCAACCGAATGGGTGACACGATTATCAGCTGTTGTATCAGCGCTGAATAATGAAGTAACGAGATTAATCGGGAAGAAACCATCCGATGCGATTAAAATGAAATCTGTGACTTCCGAATCTTCAGCACCGAGGAGAGGCAAAGAACAAAAACTTCCGGTTAGAGTTAGCGTAAGATATTTTTATCAGCCCGGTGAACTTGAAGGAGGCCTACGTCGCGCAACCGATCCGATTTGGTCTCTTAAGACATATAACATTAGTCGATTGGTTATGAAAGAATGAGAGCCTATTCTTTATTATCTTAAAGATGGGCCGGGCAGGGCATTTGTACGAGAAGAGTTGTTCATAGTTCCCAACTATACAGTATTACCGCCCTAAGTAACCATAATCATAGGTAGTTACACCATCCTTATCAATCCATCTCTTTGTATCTAAGGGGGATAATGATGTCTTGTTCATTCTTAATCCATATATCCTATGATTGTAACTTCTTAAAGAGTTCATCTCGTGTTTGAACGTTCTACTGTTGAATAATGATTCTTTATATTGTTCGTGTTTGATATGCTTTTTTACCACATACTTCTTAACACCCTTATATTAGCTTTTCTTATCTCTCCATTAATGGACTTCTTTATAGAATACATCTTAGGTCTTAATCCCACATACTCCGCTATAGGGGTCCCAGCACATTCATCCTTCATCTTACCTAACACCTTTTTATTTACTATGCTGTGCAGTGGATTATCTTTTGGGTAATCGCTCGTGTCGTACATATCTATTTTTTCTGCCATATCTTTATACACATCCTCGCTTTGTATTTCCATCAACAAAGATTCTGTGTCGGTATATAACACCTCACATCTATCGCCGTATTGCTTCTTAAGTTCGTTGTAATAAAAGTCATACATTAAGTGTTTTGACAAGTCGAGAATACTAATACCGACGTACACCGGTCTGTTGAATTTTATATTACTCTTCTGCATATGCAACGTGGCTAAGGTGTTATCTTGCTTCTGTTAAAATTAAAGCCGGACTGGCTATAAGTTTCCTGAGTCTTTCTTCCTCATTAGATCTGACTAATTTAACATCAACACGCTTACTTAGATTCTCCATAGTTTTACCAAATACTGAGTTATTCATGAGCTTATATAGATTCTTTTCGAAATCGCTGGTAGCTATCTTTCTTAAATCTGTGTTCAGCCTTATATAGGGTTCCATCCAAGGGCTTTGATCAAACTTTAGAACTCTGTGTATTTTCTTTAGTTTCATACCTAATGATAGATATAACTGGAGATTTCTGTAGTGAACTATATATTTTGTCTTAGCCATCAAATTTGGTACGAGTTTTTCTACGTTAGCTAACCTAGTATTACCCATCAAGGAGTGTTGATATTCCGATATCCAATCTTTAATAACCATTAATCTTTCGGGAGCTAGCGGATAACTGTTATGATCTTTATGTAATAAATTTGGATATTCCAAGTCAACTTCTAGTATGTATCCTTTATTCACATCATTCACATTGATATTATGGATATCATTCACATTGATATCATCGACCCACTCAAAACCTCCCTCAGGTAAAGGTTGACTCATAGCCCATCCGTACAAATTGTTGGCCTCGAGATATAATATATGCGTGTCGGGTTTACTCGGATCATATCCTTCCACTAATTTATTATTAGCCTTAGAATACCTTTTCGCTACCATTGATAAACCACCTCTTAATCCTTTCTCAATAAACAAGTGCATATCGTAATCGGTGAGTATTTTTAGTTCTACACCGGTCTTCTTCAACAATGTATCCCACGATAGTCCGGGACTGGAATAGTACCATGCAGGGTCCAAAGCCGTAATGTTTTGAATATGTCTTTCTAAATATCTCGAATATATCGGCGAGTAACAGTACATCGGTTTATAAGTACAGATCGTGATAATCACCTAAATTCTTACAACCTAATTTATCCCAAACCATCAGAGCGTGTTCATAATCGGCATCTGTTATTTTAGATTCTGTTAAGTTACTATAGAATGATTCAAGGGATGGTAATTAAGTTTCCTCGAATCTATACCAATCATCCATATATTCGTAAGGATATACACCTTTTTTCAGCAACAAATGACGAGTTAAACGATTGGTATATTGATTTGTTATCGCAAAGTCATCGGGATTGTTCGCATTAGCTAAATTGTCCAGGGAAGATAACAGAAACTGTACGGAGTCTATGAATCTAAGCCCATTACTTTGCTTTATTCTGGCTTTCCCATCCTTGTCCGTATAATGTATAGTTTTAGTCAACGAGAACGATATGTATTTTTCCATATTATTAGGAATGCATGTTAAACCGTCATCAGTCTTTGAGATAGCTTGCATAATGAGATGTGAATCATATCCTCTAAGGTTATGAAACACAACGGGGATGGGTATTGTTTGAGAATTCATTTTTAGTTTCAAGTTACACTCGTTATGCGCGGCTCCCCATCCCCATTCAGGGGTATATCACAAACATGACAACTCGTTGACTTCTTATAGGCCCTCCAATCATCCCTCATCATACACATTGGTTTCTTACACGATAAATTTTCCCTGATTATTCTCTCTTCATTTTGTAGATATTCTAGGAACTTTCCTGCTGCATCGGGATCTCTGTAAATCACGGGCGGGTTTGTTTTCCAATCATACCTTACAACTATATATCCAAACCCACAAGGAATATGTTCTTGAGTTTTGTATGTAAAACTATCTTGATTATCTTGATTATTGCGTTCGTAATTTTCTATAGGTTTGATAAGTGCTTGGAAGTCGGCGTAAATTACGTACGGTACTGGCATTTGATTACAATAATGTTCAAATTTTAATATATTTTTCCCCTCTTTAGGCATATCAATCCTGATAGCAGTCTGTCCAACACCTCTACAGTCTTCTTTATGCGCTTCTGATAGATCTTGTCTGCTGTACCCATGTAGGCATCTTTCACAGAATCGACCGAACGTAACCTACTTCGCAGAATTCGAATGTCTCCTTGGCAGGTTGAATGTAACATGTGATTCCTTGAACGTGGCAGATGAGATTTAGGGCTGATAGGAGCAGGACGCATCGCGAGATGCTCCTACTCATAGCTTGCGTGTTTTCAGCGCCCTACTTGGGCTATTCTTCCATGTGCATACTTCCATACCAGGGAAGTTAGGGCTACACTTCCATGTGCATACTTCCATACCAGGGAAGTTCAATTTGTACATAATGTGTTTATTGTAAATATCTTGTGGGTTTATTAAAAGGGTTGAATTTCCGTTTTCAGTTAGTTTTCATTTAAGGGGTTTCTTCTCCTCATTTTATGGTAGCAGAGCGTGGTTTCTCAGACATAGTTGCATCATGTCATTATGAATGCAAGATAGATTCATAACACAGAAATGACTATTAGGATGTGTTTTGCTAGTTTTCAGTTTCCCGTGAGTGTATTTTGTGAGCATTTGTATAGAAATGTAAATGTTACACCGTTTCTAAGTACTTGATTAAGCGTGCTCAACAAGAATGGCTGAGCCAGTCAAGAAACCCACTGAAATCAGTGTTGTGAAGTCCGATGAACCTGATGTCAATCCAACAGACGTGGATTGGACTGAAAAGATTTTGCATCTTAAACGGCAAAAAAAAAATGTTAAGTCCACATTTACAAAAGCAAAGAACAAGTTGTATGGCTTGATAGATGGTGAAGATGAACCCTTACGTAGGCAGGTTAGGGATGGTATTTCACAGGTTGTCTCAGTTCAGGCAAAAGCCACAGATATCATGACAGACCTGACGCTAGCCTATTCAAAGTCAAAACAAGCTGCCAATGTAGTTAAGACTGAGCAGGAGATGTGCCTGATTGAGGAAGAATCTAGTGAAGTCGTTGCCTATGCACAGGATTATCTTGACAGCAGGACAGATGTTTCTACATTATCTAGTCATAGACTCTCTAGGGTGTTTAAGCAGAGTCCTGAACAAACTAGTAAAAAGTTAAACTGAAGTTAAACTTGTTGAAACTGAGGGTCCGTTTCAGACCAGAAATGTGGATAGACGTGAAAGCCCATGCAGCTAAGGGTAGACCTGTAAATATAGATCCTGTTCAAATGTCAGACTTGTCGAACCCTTCCAATTCCCATTTTCATGCTATTGGCACAGATATGTCAAAACAACTTAAGCGTGTTTCGATACCAGTATTTTCGGGTGATATGGTACAGTATGAAAGCTGGAAAGCTGCCTTTCTCACTTGTGTAGACCAGGCTCCGTCAACTGCAGAGTATAAATTACTACAGTTAAGGCAATATTTATCAGGTGCATCATTAAAGGTCATTCAGGGGTTAGGTCATAGTGCTGTTTCATATGGCATTGCGTTAGAACGCCTGGAACGAAAGTATGGTGGCAAAAAGGTGCCAGGTAGCTTTGCAGCTGGAACAAGTGACTAACCTGAAGCCTATTCGTCAAGGCTGTGCCAAAGACGTTGAGAACTTTGCTGACGTTCTTGACATTGCTGTAGCTAACTTAAAGGAAGCTGACAGGATCGAAGAGCTTGGCAATGGTTTGTTGTATGCAACATTGCTAAAA
Organism: Haliotis rufescens; assembly: GCF_023055435.1. Taxonomy (NCBI): domain Eukaryota; kingdom Metazoa; phylum Mollusca; class Gastropoda; order Lepetellida; family Haliotidae; genus Haliotis; species Haliotis rufescens. Next base: position 4,310,427 of record NW_025964383.1, read on the forward strand.
AAAATGACAGAACCCATGATTGCACAGTTTAACAGGTGGATTAAGGAAAGGGATATGCAGGAGTCTGTCGTGACTCTTAGGGAATGGGTTCTTCAAGAGGCAGAGTATCAAACGATTGCCTCGGAGACCGTCCATGGTCTTTTGGGAAAAAAGTCTGGGCAAAGTAAATCAGTAACTCTTGTTAGTAATACAGCCAGTGGATGTGTTTGTTTTGGAAACCAACATGCGCTGTGGGCATGCAAAGTGTTTAAGGGCCTGAGTGGTGATGAAAGATGGAACTTTGCAAAGCAACACAAACTGTGTTTCCGATGTTTAGGTCAATTTCACTTGGGCTCACAGTGCAAGTTCATAAAGCAATGTGGGATTGACGGTTGTAAAAGGACTCACAACAGATTGCTGCATGACACCACGGTAAATAGGTCACAACTTAGAAACAAAACATCTAAGCCTAGCACTGATGAAGATTTGATCCCTGAGGCTTCAGGAAATGCTTCATCAGAGTCCTATTCTCAATCAGTAACAAAAGAGAGGGCACACACTACAGTACCAGTCCCTGAGACTTCATTAACAGCACTCAGAACAGTCCCAGTTGTTCTTAGATATGGCAAGAGAAGTATGTGTGTAAATGCATTACTTGATGATGCAAGCAGCAGGTCATACATCAATGATGATGTAGCTGCTGAGTTAGGCTTGCAAGGAACACAACAACATGTATCTGTCAGTGTACTAAATGGGAAAACAGACACCTTTGTAACTAAGCCTGTAGAATTCGGTGTTGAGAGTTTGGATGGCAAAGTAAATATCCAGATGTCTGCTCTCACCATAAACAGGGTTACAGGTGATTTGAAAGTGATAGACTGGCAGAAACACAGAAATAAGTGGAATCATCTGCGAGGCATCAGGTTTCCAACTATTGCCAGACATCCAGTGGTCGATCTTCTGATTGGCATAGATTATTTACAGTTGCACCAATCATACCAAGATGTTTGTGGCAGACCGGGAGAGCCTATAGCTCGCAGGACTCCTCTTGGGTGGACGTGTATTGGCAATGTAGGTCACGATGATGGACAGCCATCATATTGTGCTTTAACATACTACACACACAGCCCTAATTCAGAATTGTCAGACTTGGTGAAATCCTTTTGGGATGTTGAGGAGGTTAAGAATACTTCTCAGATTATCAAACCATGTGACAAGAGAGCCCTTTGCAAAGCAGAGGAATCCTTGGTATATCATCACGGTAGATACCAGGTTGGTATTCCATGGAAGGAGGAGGCTCCAAGCTTATCGAACAACTATGATATGGCTTATCGCAGGCTGGTTAGTACTGAAAAGAAACTGTCAAAAGACCCAACTGTTGCACAAGATTATGACAGTACACTTTCTCAGTACTTGGAAAAGGGTTACATTAACAAGGTAACAGTTGAACATAAATCAACTGATGTTTGGTATCTTCCACATTTTCCTGTTATGCGTCCAGATAAATCCACAACGAAAGTGCGCATTGTTTTCGATGCTTTGGCAAAGTATGGAAATGCATCATTAAATGATGCAATAGACCCAGGTCCAAAGCTCCAAACTGAACTCTTTGATGTTTTGTTGCGATTTCGAAAAAGTCCTGTAGCAATCATCTGTGACATCGCAGAGATGTTCCTCCAAGTAGAAATGGATCCCAGAGATAGGCCCTTTCATAGATTTCTTTGGCGATCAATGTCTCCAGATGTCCCACCAGACGTATACGAGTTCAATCGATTGGTCTTTGGAAATACAGCCTCTCCATTTCTGGCCCAATTTGTTAGCCAAGAGAACGCAAAGAAGCATGAAGCAGAATTGCCTAAAGCTGCTGAAACTGTCATGAAGTCCACTTACATGGACGACAGTATGGACTCAGTTGAAACTGATGACGATGGCTTAGATCTATACTGCCAGTTAAAGCAACTTTGGTCCAAGGCTTCGATGCATCCCAGGAAATGGCTTTCCAATTCATTAAAAGTACTTGCACACATTCCGCAAAGTGATCATGCATCCAAAATTGATATCAGGGAAGGCAGCCTTCCATCTGTCAAAGCTCTTGGGCTAATGTGGGTACCAGAAGACGATATCTTCAGATTTAAAGCAGAGCCATTACCCACAGCTGAAACAACAAAAAGAGGTTTCCTTAGACAGGTTGCTAGATTGTTTGATCCTCATGGTTTCCTAGGTCCTTTCATCGTCACAGCAAAGATATTGCTGCAGAACCTGTGGTTGACTGGACATGACTGGGATGACAATCTACCAGAGCACCTGCAAGACAAAATCACTGAATGGTTAGGTCAATGGAAAGACATAGAAACACTAGAAATTCCAAGATGTTTGCACACCAGTTCAGGTGCACAAACTACTTGCATACATACCTTTGTAGATGCATCAGAAGATGCATATGGCACATCTGTATTTGCAGTGTATACTTATCAAAATGGTGACAGGTCCAGTTGGTTGGTTGCTGCAAAGAACCGCGTATCTCCCCTCAAAGCATGCAGCATTCCTAGGCTTGAGCTAATGGCTGCTGTCCTTGGTCTGAGACTTATCTCGGGCATTGTGAAAGTCTTGCAAATAGAAATGGATAGTGTTATCTTCTGGTCTGACAGCATGAATGTTCTATGTTGGATCAGAAATAACAGCCGTACTTTCAAACCATTTGTTGCTAACAGGGTTGGTGAAATCCATTCTTCTACAAATCCGAGTCAGTGGAGGTATGTTCCATCATCCCAGAACCCTGCAGATCTGTTAACAAGGGGTTTACCAGCATCGCAACTCGTGGGTAACCAGCTGTGGTGGTTGGGTCAAACTTTTCTCCTGTAGGATGAAGAAGAATGGCCTTTTGATAAGAGTCTATCATTTTATGAGACAGATGATCAGGAAAAGAAAAGCAGAAAGACAATTGTTGCCTATACTGTCATGGCAAACGCTGATCCCGAGTGGAGACTTGAGCCAACAAGGTTTTCATGTTGGAAAAAGCTTACTCGCACATGTGCCTGGGTTAATAGATTCCTCTACAACTGCTCGAATCCAGCAGATCTCAGAATGATTGGGGAACTTAGCCGAGAGGAGCTAAATGATGCAGAGATTAAACTAGTTGCTCAGGCTCAACAAGAAGCATTCCCTGGGGAATATTCAGCCTTGTCATCTGGCAAGCCAATGCCAAACAGCTCAAAGCTTCAAGCTTTACATCCACAAATTGATGAAACTGGAGTCATGAGACTAAGTGGACGCTTGAGAGATGCAGAATGCTTACCTTTTGCTGCCCGATTTCCAATCATTCTACCTGGTAGGAACTGGATAACAAAGTTGGTCATCAAACATGCTCACGAAGAAGGCCATCATGTATCTGGAACGAATCGAACCTTAGCTGTCCTTTCGTCAAAGTACTGGATTGTCTCTGCAAGAGAAGCTATTAGAGAATAGGAGAAAGAATGTTCTACTTGTCACAGAAGTAAAGCAAAACCAGTTCAACAAGTGATGGCACGTTACCGAAGATCCGACTCCAAGCTTCGTTTCGAGCATTCAGTATGACTGCAGTGGACTACGCTGGTCCGTTCTCCACAATTCAAGGCCGAGGTAAGGTCAGACTCAAGCGTTATCTGTGCCTTTTCACTTGTTTGGGCACCAGAGCAGTACATTTGGAAATGGCTTACAGTCTGGACACTGATGCATTTCTCAATGCATTCTTCAGGATGACCAACAGAAGAGGACTTCCAACTGAGGTTCTTTCTGACAATGGTACCAACTTTGTCGGCGCAGTGAGGGAGCTCAAGGATCTACTTGGCAAGTTGGATAAAGATGCCATTCAAAGATCTACAGCAAACCGAGTAAATCAAGTGGCATTTTAATCCCCCATCTGCACCTCACTTTGGCGGAGTATTTGAGATTCTGATAAAGGCTGCAAAGAAAGCAATATTCGCTATTCTGAGCAAGAGTGACGTCACGGATGAAGAACTTCAAACAGCATTTACTGGAGCCGAGGCATTGATAAATTCCAGACCACTTACTTACCAGACTTGTCATCCACAGGACGATAATCCACTCACGCCAAACCATTTTCTCCATGGGCAAGTTGGAGGAGTATTCGCCCCAGAGTCAGTGGACACAACAGACTATCATCCTCGAAAGCGCTGGAGAAGGCTACAAGAGCTGATGAGACATTTCTGGCATTGATGGATGAGGGAATGGTTGCCAGCTCTAAACACAAGGAGGAAGTGGAACAGACCCTCGAAGGATGTGAGTGTTGACGACGTCGTTGTGTTGGTGTCGCCAGAAACACCAAGAGGACAATGGCCGCTCTGAATCGTGGAGCGTGTGTACCCAGGACCGGATGGACATGTGAGAGTGGTAGATGTCAGAGTCGCCAATTCAACTTTAACCCGTCCAGTGACGAAGATATGCCCACTGGAATGGACGGCATAGTGACAGCATGATGTGGATGAACCTCTATCCTTCCCAAGGACATTTCATGAAATTGTGTGGACATTTGTGGACATACAGAGGAAAGACTGACTTACAGTCTGTGGACAGTCTGTGGACAATCTGTGGACAGTCAGTGGACAGTAGGTGGACATCTGGATACTTTGTGGACAATGGACTATTTGTGTACAAAGACAAAGTGACAGTACAATAAACTGATGTGACAGTTGCACTCAATCTGCATTTTGGACAGAAATGAGTTGATTGAATTTTGACATGTAACACTAGTGAGGTTAACATGTGAAATAATTGACAGTTAATTTGTGACAGATGTCATGGATTCATATTGTCGGATTATGCTTCAGTGTGAGTTGGTAAGTATGTATATTGTCCATTATCATACTTACATTGCCATGTATTTCAGTGTGTGTTGGTAAGTATGTATATTGTTCATGCTCATACTTACATTGCCATGTAATTCAGTGTGTGTTGGTAAGTATGTATATTGTTCATGCTCATACTTACATTGCCATGTATTTCAGTTATTCAGTTACAGTTGTATTCTTTGCCAGTAAACAGATATATAGTTGCCAGTAAACTGCCAAGGAGGGGGGTATGTTCAGAAGGTGTTCTCGGACAGGTTACCGGGACATCTTTCGAACGCGCCAGCTACGCGGAATCGACCGAACGTAACCTACTTCGCAGAATTCAAATGTCTCCTTGGCAGGTTGAATGTAACACGTGATTCCTTGAACGTGGCAGATGAGATTTAGGGCTGATAGGAGCAGGACGCATCGCATCATTGCGTGTTTTCAGCGCCCTACTTGGGCTATTCTTCCATGTGCATACTTCCATACCAGGGAAGTTAGGGCTACACTTCCATGTGCATACTTCCATACCAGGGAAGTTCAATTTGTACATAATGTGTTTATTGTAAATATCTTGTGGGTTTATTAAAAGGGTTGAATTTCCGTTTTCAGTTAGTTTTCATTTGAGGGGTTTCTTCTCCTCAGTCTGCTTAAACTCTTTATCCACGTATAATGATATTTACCATCTTTTTCGATCAGAAATGAATTGATTCTGGGAATATGTTCCGGAACGGAGCTTATCCTGTGTAAAACAATTCCTTCAGAAGAATGTCCGAAAACATTTATAGCTAAATTATTTTGCTTTTCCACCTTATCAATTTGTGAGATTGGTGTAGGTTGTCTAAACCATCGAGGTTTAGTCCATCGTTTTGGGGATAGCTAGAAGGTCTATCTGGATTTTTGTCTACAGGGAACAATGCAGACCTTATCATCATTCTGAAACAGTCATCGGATTTATTTTTTACATTTATTATGGCTTTTTTCTTCTTATAATACGGGGGTAAATCTATATAAGATCCACCTTTGAAGGGCATATAATTTGCTATATCTAAATATAAACTATTGATTTTATCCACACCCCAACCCGAACCTCTATTAGTCCAACGTTCTAAAGTTTCCTGTATCCTCTGAATTGATGTATCTAATGATGCGTTTATAGTATCGGATTCGGTTATAACTTCTTGATTGCTACGGAAATATGGTTTGGTATATTCAGTGCTATCGTCTGCGCTACTTTTACTCAATGACATTTTAATCGTCATCTGGTATTTTATACGATTTAAATCATCTAACTCCTCGTTAATTTTGCTTGATACGATGGGCTTAACATCATTAACATCCATGTTGGAATTAATATCCATCTTCCAACCTCTTAGATATTTACCCACACCGTCTGTAGGTACAAATTTTTACTCATCAACTGGTTGATTTTTATCGACATCATCTGGTTGATTTTTATCTAGTAAAGCGATCAATTCAGCTTTTCTCATTCAAGAATAACCCCTCAGCCCACTTTTTTTCACTCGAGCTTTGAGTTCTCTAACAGTCTGGGGTTTGTTGTATTCCAAACCGAGTAAATCGATCAATTCAGCTTTTCTCATTCGAGAATAACCATGTAGACCACGTTGTTTTGCCAAAGCTTTCAACTCTCTGATGAAAACCATTGTGGTATATAAACAAAATAAGACTTTTGTCTAAATGGTTATATTTCCATATATCTTATTCTCCCCAACCTATTCCTCTCGTTGGTGTAATCTTTCTTCCTAGCGTAAATAATCTGCTTCCTAACCCTATCAGCGCCGTGTTTCTTACATAAACAATAACGACATCTGACACCTATCCCGCATACGGAACACGTATAATTTACATTTCTTTGTCTGATGTCAAAAGCGTGAGTACCGCAATATACACCAACGCATGGTTTCTGACATTGAATTGGCTTCCCCATGAGTGTATATCTGCACAGATTCATGATTATACACCTATCATATCATCTGTCTAAATGAAAAGCACATATCGAGTCGCTCAACCAGCCAGATCTATTTATAGCTTGTGCATAATTGTGTAGCTATAAATAGCAACTGCAGACAACCCCAACACTATAAATGCTATCTCATGGTCCTTCTGAGCCTCTGACGGTGTATAAAACTGAGAGAGTGTTGGCCTCGGCACTGGGTCAAGTGTCTTTCCATAAACGAGGAAGTATTCGTGCATGGCAGATTCAGCATCCTTAAAAGTTTGAATTGAGTGTCCTTGTTTACGCAGTTCATCATTAATAAAATCTAATCTCTCCATTCTACGCCTGGCCCATTGTGATTGGGCTGCTTCGAGTTGTTCTAATGCTTTATTATGTCGTTTACGCTCCTCTCCAACTTGTTTAGCATTTGATTCCCTCAGAGTAGAAAATAAATAATTACTCCCCGAAAAAGCTAGAGCATTAACAATAGCTCCACCGACCATCATCACAATTGATGCCATGATGTTTCGAACTGTGTTCAATAATACTATGTTTATAAAATATTCAAATGTTTAATTACTTCATTATGTCTTCTGGGATAAGCCCTTGTTTGATGAGCATATCCTTTGTTGCCATTGCTAATCCTATATCAAGAATCATCATACCGATATCGTAACCATTAAAATCTAGCTTTGGTGGTGTGGCTTTAGTAATCATTTTAGCTATACGGGCATAGCCAATGGCCAAGCCGCTGACCACCGTTGAATGATATGTTGCGTTTACCAACATTTTACCCTCTGTAACTGGAGTAGTCATGCTTTTTATAACATTACACGAGGGCTTAACTCTAATTGAAGCTCATCTAATTTTTGAACTTGTGACGTTTTCTTAGTCACTCTGACTTGTTGTGGTGATTGTGCAATCGCTGGTATTTCCTCATTCACATGTTGTGGTATTTCCTCATTCACTTGATGTTGTATTTCCTCGTTCACTTGTTGTGATACAATCGGGGTTTGTACTTGTTGTTTTTCCATCTCCATTATTATTAAGTGGGCACATATGTTTAAATTGACAAAGACCTAGCCGTTATTAAAGCTGTGGTGAGTGGAGCTAAGAACATTCCGTATCTATGATAAAACTCACAGCTCACTGAGCTTATAGCGTGTTCGATGAATGGGTCTTTCTCGAGAGATTCGCATAAATACGGGCGATGTTATGCCGGGATAGGGAGAAACGTACTAGCTACGACTGTGTTAAGTTGTAACATAGCCGACCCTATTGTTTTAGTCATGGTAGCTCCAAGTCTAGACTTGTAACGCGCGTACAGTTTTTTAATCTCTATGTCGGTCATGTTATCAATTTTTTCAATGGTATAATTTTCCCCTAAATATTCAGAACATTTTCCACCGGCCACCAAAGCGGCGAGTCTTTCTCTATGTTTATCTGAAGATTTATCTACATCTTGATCTGGCTCATCTTTGAGCATTTGTTCGATGAGTTTGTCGCATTCCATAATGTAATACCTAAGGAGATATTTAAGTCTAACATAATGGAATATAACATATCCAATACAGCTAGAAATAATAAACTGTTGAGAAAGAATGAGGATTTCAAGCCACATTATTACATAACAGCCGCTAATGTTCAATTTACTATATTTTTACTATATTTTTGCTATATTTACTATATTTTTGTTATATTTTACTAAGCAAGTTGCTATGTTTGCTAAGCAGTTGCTACATTTTGCTAAGCAATTGCACAAGCAGCTGGTTGATCGGTTTTTAATACGAATTTACAATGCTTCGTTGAAGCTAACAGTTTTCTGACTTTATCTCGTTCGGACTTGGTATAAATAACATCATTTTCGTGTAGACATTCCTCCAATGAATCTCGTTCTTTGCAATGAAACAGGGCTATCCATTTGGTCTGCTCTCTGAGATCTTTCAGGACAGAGTTGTATTTTTGAGTAAGTACCCAAACGCTATGCTGAGTATGCCGTCCGGAGAATGCTAAATATGAAAGCATATCTTTCTTTTTGGTGAGTTCTTTACTCGCACTGTAATCGTCTATCACGAAAAGGGTTGATTCTCCTTTGTATTTTTCGTGACATACTCGTAAACAGTCTTGTAAACGATCTCCCGGATCAACTCTGTGTACCCCATCGTCATTCATTACCCAATCTCTCGATAGGTATGTTTTATTGACATTTATAGTTGGACAGAGAATAATAATATGATCGAAAACATCCCGATAATGACTTTGTAAAATATCTAGAATAAAAGCTGTTTTTCCACAACCCGTTTGCCCACAGATGATAGTACAGTGCGGTTCTTTAGGTAAAAGATTATTAATAGATTGCTTGCACGAATCTTCCATTCTGTATATTAAGTTGCGCGTCCATAATAACATACAAATATATATTTAATTTACAATTGGATTCCTGGAGCTTCGTTATCTGTATAGTAACACCCTCACTAGCATTTTCTATTCTCCGCCCACTACCGTGTAGTTGGTCATCGTCCGTGGTTCGCATGTCGAGCCATAGCACGTACTTCGTGGTGAGGTATTCACCCATCGATACATCCCTGAGAGATACCGTATATGACCGCGTATAAGCCGAATTTTGAGGACCAGAAAAAAGATTCTGTAGAAAGGGGTCGGCTTATCCACGGGATACACTTTCATGATAGTATTTTTCAGATCATGATCGGTCAAAAACATCGCCTGAATGACGGTCCGTTAGATAACAACTTCCCGAAAGTTTGGAAGTTGCCACGACTAGAGCCATTATTGTTATAAATTATCAATAAAGTTATTATTATACACCAATGTTGTCATTATTAAAAAAATGTTATGCATGTTACTACTTCCGATAATAAGTTTTCAATTGAATGCTCAAAGTTTATCATTCTTCGTAAACTCCGCGATCTTTACATGTAACAATATATGTAATTCACAGCTATAATATATAATCCCCAGATGAAATCGCCAATAGCTATTACGTACGTTTTGCAAAGTTCATCAATTGATAGTGAACAAGTGTCTACCTTTATTGAAAGAAGCAAATAAACAACTGTATCGGCGAGTTATTCCGTTCGCCATTTGCAAAAACATGTGATCAGCTGTTTCCTGTGACGTCACAAACGGTGACCACTGTGATTGCTTCCTGTTGTTTAAAGCAACACGGTACACAAGGAAATGACTCCTATAGGCCCATATCCCTAACCTCAAATCTCTGCAAAATAATGGAACTTATGACTAAAAATAGGCTACAGCACTACCTAGACCAAAACAACATCATAAACCCCGACCAAAGCGGCTTCACTCCTGGCCGATCAACTCTCGATAACCTTGCCCGACTAGAACAGGATATAAAAACAGGACAGCTAAACAAGCAATACACCATAGGCATATTCCTCGACTTCTCTAAAGCTTTCGATATGGTATGGCACCACGGGCTAATACAAAAACTTTAAAAAAATAGGACTAAAAGGCCAAATAATAAACTTCATCCAAGATTTCCTAAACAATCGCAAAATTACCGTGGGTATAGACCATACGCTATCGGACCAGTGTCCCCTAGAAAATGGCACTCCCCTGGGCAGCATTCTCAGCCCAACCCTCTTCAATATAATGATAAATGATCTATTCGAGGGCTTATCCCCTAAACTAAACACTTCAAAATTCGCGGATGATGGAGCCCTATGGATCCGCACTAAAAGCATTAAAATGGCAGAAAACTTAATCCAAAAATCTCTAAATAAAATACAACAATGGGCAGACAAATGGGGCTTCTCCCTTAACTCAGATAAAACAACAGGAGTAGTATTCAAACATAAAAACATGAAACCTGCCTACCCAATCCTCCAGCTAAACAACCAAACAATCAAATTCCAAAAACAAACCAAATTCTTAGGACTTATTTTCGATCAACACCTCACCTGGGAGGCTCACGTCCAAAACCTAAAAACTAGATGCAGCAAAGACCTTAACACATTAAGATGTCTCACCGGCTCCAACTGGGGAGCCTCCAAAGATACCCTCCTCTCACTATATACAACACTAATTAGATCAAAACTAGACTACGGCTGCACCATATACAATACCCTAAACAACTCTCTAACTAAAAAACTTGACTCAATACAATACCAAGCCCTTAAACTAATTACACGCACCCAACATGGCACCTCCTACACCTCACTTCAGGCCCTTACAGGAGAAATGCCACTAAATCTACGCAGGGAACATCTAAGCCTTAATTTCTGGGCCGCGTCCCAAACAAACCCTCTCATCCAAAACCTAATTAACCAAAACATTAGCCCAAGAAACCAAGCTCTAGCTCGCAAACACCCCTTACTCACCCCAATATCCCAAAGAATAACTAACTACCTCAATGAACACCAAACTCAAAATCTTAAACAAAACTGCAAAAAATCAAATATCTTCACCCCTAAACTCAAAATACCCCAAAAAGACACAACGCTAACTAACCAAATAAATAAACAAACCGACCCAAACATAGCTAAAACCACCACACTTTCATACATACACGAAAATTGGCCAAATTGGTGTCACATATACACTGACGGATCTTCAGACCCGATCTCCAACCACACAGGTTTCGGAGTCCATACCACACAACCAGTTATATCCACACAATCTTACCGACTCCCTAACAACCAATCTATATTTACGGCCGAACTTATGGGCATGGCCTCAGCCCTGCATAACCAACAATCAAAAAAAAAAAAAAAAATCCTAATTCTCACTGACTCGCTTAGTGGGCTACAAGCCCTCCAAAACAAAAATACCAAAAAACGACCTAAATTAATAAACCAAATACTTAAAAGCTCCAACGACCTAACAAAAGCAGGCAAACAAATAACCTTCTTGTGGATCCCCGCCCACGTAGGAATTTACGGCAACGAAAGCGCCGATAAAGCAGCTAAATTATCTCTCAAAATACCAGAAATAAGCCTAAACCTACCCATCTCAAAATCAGAAATTAAAAGTGTAAACAAACAAAAAATAACCAAAAAATGGCATAATCAATATCAAAACTCAAATAGCCAAATCCAAAAAGTGCTCAGAAAACCACTAGCCAAACCTAAAATCCTACACCCTCTAAAAAAATTGACAGATTAATTACAAAACTCCAAACAGGACACACGAACCTAAATAACCACCTAAAACAACTTAAAAGACACACCACAGGCAACTGCCCCCACTGCAAACAACCCGAAACCACAGAACACGCACTCATCCACTGCACCCACTACCAAACACACAGAACCACACTACAAACCAACCTCAATCTAAATAAGGCTCCTACTCTAGATGAAATACTAAACCCTCAAAATAAACTAGAAAACTTCAAGGCCCTAGGCATATTCCTAATCAAAACAGGCCTATTCAAGCGCATCTAAAAACTAATTAATCTACCAATCCAAAATCCAATAAACATACATACACCCACCTCACCCGGCTCCCTTAGTTCCCTCCTCCACCCACCTCGGCATAAATTCCAAATTTTAAAATTTCAAAAAATCGATATAAGCAACCCCTAAAAGCCCCCTCTTGTGTTGCACACACCACTTTCACCCTTCTCGGAATACACTAAATGGTCCGGCCAGGCCCGTGTGCGAAATACGCTGCAGTCGGAAAGCGCACGTTAAATCTTCTATATCAGTCAGTCAGTTAAGGAAATGAGCATTGATAATAACGGGCCGATTGGTATTGTCATGTTGTTTACACAAACATTTTCAAGTTGTGGGTGCTTAGCGATCGTGTTGGGAGTAGGGGCTTAATTCCTTTGTTTTCGAGAGAATAGTTTAAAAAACTGGAGAAGCCTGTGAGTAAGTGATGGTCATTCAATGTGTTCATAGTATGATAGTTTATTTAATTCAATTGGATTAACATACAATAGTGGTGTAAAGGGGGTTATAAAAGTTGGTATATTTTTACTGACTGACATTCTCATCATGAGTTTGAAACGAAAACGCCACGCTTACGATGCTGAATTCAAACTGCGAGTCTTCACTCCAGCTGATATATTTTCTCACGGGTTCATAATTCTATATGCACCGATTCACAAAATGGCGCTTCATTGTTGATGGCAACATATAACGATCATTATGAGATTAAAAAAACCAACGAGAAACAGCTTCCCACATTATGAAAGTGGATGACTGGTTTGTTAAATCTTTATTAGAAATAATAATGACTTTTTCAATATAATTACAACGTTTTTCATCTTATATATTAGAATATCTTCGAGTACCGGCACATGTCTTGCAGTCCGACTTCGCAGTGTTTTTTGCCTTTCACTTCCTGGTTCGGCTTATCTGCGGGTTATATCATTTTCTTTCGTATTTCAATGGTCAAGTTAACACCTCGGCTTATCTACGGGGTCGGCTTATCCGCGGTCATATACGGTAGATCTTTCGCGACCGTGTTAACTTCTGGGCTTCGTTTTAGAGAAGGGAGTTTTTTAATCTCATCCCATTGTTGATACGCTAGCATTCCTTGACTATATAGTTGATTAGGCACGTACTCGATAGTCAATTCTACTTTTGTAATCTTTGGATTGTAGAACTTCTCGTTATTTCTTTTAAATGCTTCAGAAGGGTCCTCGAACAACATTAAAATACCCTTCAACGATCTCGAGGGGATGTTTAGATTGATATTCCACATCATATCTTTTTTGCTCCTCGTGATCTTTCGGTGTCGCAGCACTCGATCGTACAAAATAGCTAAACTTCCGGTATACTGGTTATGAATTTGTCTGGCTAATTCAGGATCTGTTACCATATCATACTCCAGTGAGATATTGTCAATGGAATAGCTAGCATCTTCAGCAGCTCTGATTACTTTACCATAGTCATTAAAAGTGAGTTCGTATTCTAACCTATCACCTAGGGATGCTTGATAGAAGGGCATGTGGGAATCTAATAATTCAAAGTCGAGCGGAATATAGAATCGGCTACCTAATGCATCAGCAACAGCGAGGTCTTTTACGATGGTATTATCACCATTATCAGCACCCACACACAGTCTCAATCTGTTCCGATTACTAATACCCTGGTACAGTAAGTATTCCCGCTCTTTATCCGTTCTCCAGAGATCCATGTAACAGAAATATACATCGCTATCGTCGATACTCAAAACCTCATAACCACTAATTTTAATCGCGATTTTCTTAACGATCGCATGACCTATGTTCTGAACGGGCTCCCTGCTAGCGTCGGCAGAAGTCAAACTAATCGTAAATGCTAGTTGGACAGTTCCCGGTACTAACACATCATGAGGACCTAGATTGGGAAAGCGAAACAGAAGCGATTGATTCTGATCAATGGTACTCGGGTTATTAGTAATAGTTACAGACTTGCGAATTGCTTTGAACCCTAATGGATCCCGAAATCTACGTTGTGGGTTTAACTTGCGTCCGTATCGTGAAGACATTGTTATATTAAAATTATGTTTACTTATGTTTAATATAAAAATGGATGATTTTAATCTAGATAACATAACTGATACTAGTACAATCGAATAGGGTACTGATGAAACCAGCTTTGGTGGCATAAATCTTAACGATGAACTTTTACAATCAACCGTTAATGATTATTACGACACCTTTAAAGATGTTAGCCCAATTGGTCGTGACTATTCAAAGTTTGAATTAGATGGTAAAGGAACATTGCGACTGCGTGGCGCTCCAGATATTGATCATATGAATTCTCGTACTCGTAAGCCCCTAGCATTTGGGAGAAAGCTCGAAGGTGGCCTCGGACGGACTCGGAGAAATCTTGGATACCTACTACGATAATTCCACGATCAGTGTACCATCCTCAGAGTTTAGTATTAGGGAATTACGAGGTCTTGACAAGGCAATGCAAACAATGTGGGGAGAACTCATCAATAATATAGCCAAGATATCTGAACTCGACAAGCATAAAGCTTATGAGAAAACAAAACTTGAACAGCCAGTTGATAAATTCAGTAGACGCTGCGTTGCAGAAAGATTACATAACTTAGAAGACGAAAGATCGACCCGCCTTGAAGCGGCTTCCAGTAATAGAAAGGCACTTCGTTCGCAAATCAGTCGAATTCGAGAAACTATCGATCAAGTCCTCAACGATGACACTACACTGGCCCATAAAATTAAAACATTGTTCAGAGAACAGGGGATAACCATTGCCAGTATTTTAACCGTATTGGGATTTATTATATCGACTTTGACTCTCACATTAACCGGTGGTACAGGAGGTGGCACACCGCCTAGTGATAGGGGTGGTGTAAAAGAGTGGATAAAAAAGCATTTAAAAGCATTAGGAGAAGCACTGGGAAAGCTCACTGGGAAAGCCGCGTCTGCACTTCCAGGTATAATAGGGAGTATTGTTTCCTGGCTCTTGAATTTATTAGCTAAGACCACCACTTGGCTTAGTCAAAATTTGTGGGCACTGATCGTAGCAATTGTCCGCTAAATACTATTTATCCAAATCAGTTCGCTAAGAACTATTTAACCAAATCATGAGTAAACCAGTCGCGACTCCACCTACTATAAGCGCTGTTTTTTCATGGATATGTTGTTGATTTATAGCTGCTATATGTGGTGGCACTTGTGGTTGTGCGTTAGTAGATGGTTGTGAAACATGTGGTGTCTGTGGCTTGACTATTCGGTATTAATATCTGAATTTATACCTGGTTTTTGTTGATCGGTAGCAATAACAATTTTATTATTATATATTGACCGATCTTAAGTTCCATATTACTCGGAGACATGTATAGTCCCGGTGCATAAAAGCAGTCCACTTTGGAATGAGCGTACTGTAATACATCTTGATAACGCTTTATAGAAGATGGTATGTCAACTGGTGAATTAATAGCATCCTCCACGTTTGTGACAAACTGTTTTTGTGCATCGAGCGCCGCCCCAGAACCGATTATTCCCGTTCGTGTGATTCTTATTGATTCATCAACTCTTACAATTCCTGGGTTAGTAAAATTATTTTCTGTTTAATCATTAAGAAATTCATTGCGGTATCGTTCAGTTGTACAAATTTTGTAACAATATAAATTAAACCTGCCAAAATTGCATCGGATTGTGAAACCAATCATACACCATTTTATCGCTAGTTTATCGTGACCCTGTATTTTTCAAAGATATCAGGGAATTTAACAAAAAAATTAGCACCAGAGGCACTTACTAAAATCGATTGATTAGTAATGCAAGTTGATTTCATATTTAAGTTATGATATAGTATCATTGTATATTTAATATGTATGTCACACTCCCAGGAATAACAAATGGTCAGTCTATTCAACTGCTTCATACCATCGATAACTCAGCTGGTCAACTTGAAGTCGCTCTATGTGATGTAACGTATTACCCACAGTGGACTAATATAAGTGTTGTGAGAAGAAATAATGATATACAACTATATGATAATGGTTCCTTAACTAACAGTGTTATACCTGATGGGTATTACAGCGTATGCTCCCTCAATGATGAAATTTTTAAACCTTTGGGAGTTAGTCTCACACAAAATGAGTCGAATGGGATGTTGATTTTGAACTATGGAGAAAAGCAAGTAATTCTTCTCCTATACTTAGAAGTTACACTTGGATTTAATCTTAGAACGGCAATAATGGGAAACACGGCATGGAGATAAATTACCTGATTTAGTTCCCTATAAAGAGTTGTGCATCCATCTTGATCAGATAAGCACGACGGATAATATTCAACTCGAAAGTCCTTCTACTCTGTTGAGAGCTATTCCAGTCAAAGATAAATAATATAATAGCGGTAGAACGGAATCTTTCTCAACATTACAATATAAAAAATTAAAGCGGGGTATTATTTCAGATCTCAAAATTTCTGTATTAGATGTAAAACATCAACCTGTGCATATAGGATACTTGAGTGTAACACGCCATATTATAAATAATGGTTGATTCATCAGGCCCTGGAACGCATAACCTTAGACAATGTAATACAATTGCGCTTTCCGATCTCGGAGACACAGAAGGATTCGATAAACCCGGTACCGATGGTAAGTTATACGCTTTACACTTACAAGATAATGTATACAAGCGGAAAGAAGTTACATTCACAGGTAATCTAGGAGATTTAAGCGATGTAGACGTTAGTAGACTCCATAAAAACACTTTGTATAATCTTACTCTCAACGATGATAATAAATGGACTATGGTCGAAGCAAACATCGAGTGGCTACTGAATATCGTCATTACCCCACAGTATGTGATGATGGGTAAGGCACATAATTTAACAAAGATAATAAATAGTGTGATCGTACTCGGGGCTTATATCCCATCAAAACGAAAAAGTGTGTTAGTCTCTCCCCTGCCAGAAAACCGAGGTCATATATTATATAGTCGTCCAGCAGTAAAAAAAGTTAGTTTAAATTTGGTTACTGAATTCAATGATATTAAACAGAACTTGAGTGCAATACCTAATATTTCTACGCTTATTATTGAAGTCTTGTTCGGAGATGCATCGGAAGATGCCTTCGATATATTACCAGGTCTATCGATTAAATGGCTCAAGAAACATGAGCGTCGACGTTGCAGTATTATTCATATTGGAGCATCAGCCGTTGCAACCTTGAGGGGTCCAAATTATTAAAAGTGACAGCATTTCTCTTACTAAGATATTCATGCAGTATAATATACATTTGATAAGGTTGATGTATACTCTCAAAATATTTAAGCAAGACCAATTAAAGACTATTATATAATAAAATAATATACACTATGGGTTTATATCTGGCGCTCGATGAGGCATCTGAAAAGTTGGATGCTGTTGATGGATTTCGATTACATCAAATAAGCGACATAAAACATCAAATAGATAAGGAGAGGGAGTTTAGACTTGGATTGTATAAAAAGTATTGTAGAGCCGTTAATGCTCTTGATGGAGTTGACATTGCGCTTGTAACTGCTAGCATGGGACTCGGTGTAGCCGGTGTCGGTTTATTATCAACTATAATCGCCGCGCCTATCGTACTTGGCATGGAAATAGCCGCCGGAGTCTCAGGACTGGCAGGAATAGCGATAAAATTCATTTCTCGTAAGTTACAAAAGAAAGCATTAAACATGATAATATTCGGATACTCACCGAAGCAAAGTTGAACAGCATTGAGGACCATATTTTAACAGCATTAGCTGATTGTAAGATATCCGAGGATGAGTTTCGTTTGGTGCTGTCAGAACTCACCAAATACAACGCAATGAAGCAGGAGATTCGATCCAATTCTCGTAAGACCAGTGGTATTAGCGAAAAGATGAGAAAAAAAAGTTCATAGAACAAGGGAGACAACAAGCGCGTCAATTATTCCGTGCCAAAACCAAAGAACTAGTTGGAGATTAAAAATAGATTGCTTCCTATCGTTGGATCATATTTAAATGAATGCTTACATTAGTAAAAATATTAATGATTCTTTTAATACAATATCATGACGATTGTTAAATCACATTATCATTTTCACATAAAAAATTCCCTCTGTATTGGGTGTATAGGTATATGAATCTGGCTCTAGTGGAAGTGAGCCAGAACCCCCATCATCTATACTACTCCTTGTGTACCCAGTTTTCGTAGATGTGTAGATGTAGTCAAAAATGCCCTCACAGGGTAAGGTATATGCACAGATTTGTATTTTGGGTGATACCCTAGTGTCTTTTACATATAACTTTTCATTCTTTACCTCATATTTGACTCAGTTTTGGGCGATGAGCTTGGATTTTCCGCATCGTGATCGAGAGCTCGAGTCAAACACGTCTCGGCTTCATGGCGACCTTGACCTTCCGTTTAATTTGATTTTGATCGATTTTGATCGATGAAATACAATCTCTGAAGATGTCACTTAGTGTAACCTTGGGTAAAAAAATGAATTTTATGAAGAAAATGAGCTTCTGTTTATTCTAAGGAAACAAAAACAATGTTTTCAAACGTTTCCTGAAATGCAGGTTTGGTATTGTCCAAAATCATCGACGTTCAAATTTTGGCTCTTCTCAATTTAGGAGAAAGAGTCTCTGTATATATGTCGTATAGTCTAACCTGGGGTTAGAAAAGTGAATTTTAAGAAGAAAAAACACAATTTTCATATGTTTTATTAAATGCGTGTCCGGCATTGCCAAAATCCTTGACGTTGTTCAAAATGGTTTTACTTCTAAATTTAGTTTGTTTGTTTCTTGTTTAACGACGCAAAGTCGCCTTTTTCGGTTGCTGAAGACTTATTCTACCCCAGATCTTCATGGGTCGATTAATATGTAATTGGTTAAACAACAAACAACCAAACATATTAATCCGTTTATTTTTCCCGGGTTCCAAATCCAGTCACTGTGAGAAGGATTGCGCTTGCACCTGAGCTTGAACCGAGACGAATATTAGCGACCCCAAGATGGTTTGATGGTTGGCTTTGGTCACAGGAAGAACACCGAATCGTCAAGGTGGTACAGAGTGAGGCGAAGGCGTTTGTATCGGTGTTCTTGCAGCAAAGGCAAAGCATCAAACAATCTTGAAGACATTCTGCTGAGTCTCACTGAGGTACAATATGGCTGAAGTAAGCAAACGATCCATCTTGGTTTTTGTTTTGTTTTGTTCTCGAAATAATACTGAAGATATTGTTATCGTATCATGAACAATTATTGCAAATGTGTGTGTCTATGTGTCTCTCTGTCTCCTTCTCACTCAGACTCGCATAACTGTTGCGGCATATATGATTAAACAGTGGATGGAGATTTAGTAGATCAGCAAAATAGAAGTGGTATTCAAAGATGTTGATACAGACATTCCAAAGTTTTACAGATAAATAATTATTCAGCAGTCTATAGATGTCTAACTATTGAATCACGTGTATATCAATAGTTTACTAGTGTAGGAGAAGTATATCCAACAACCCATTTCTTAAGACGAGACACTACTATAATACAGCGGCAATATATGCCAGGTGACAATATATGCCGTTACAGGTACTTCTGAAATGTCTCCTTGGGCAAACGCGGTGAGGTGCAGCTGCTTAAATAAGGTTATTTTAGACGCCCCTCTTGCAATCTATTGATTCTATTAAATGTCCTCAATAACATGTACAACTGTCAGACCACACAACTCATGAATCGAAAGTGCCCCATTCATAGAAACACATGCGTAATCCTATCCAAAGTGAGTGAGTTTGTTTTTATGCAAATTTGAACAATGGTTCAGTCATTTCAAACCATGTCAGCTTGGTGTTCGAGGCAAACTCGAAGTGATGCAGATATGGTGCTGAAAACCTAGAAACACAAAGTGAGCGACCCGGGATTCGATCCCTTAATCATAGATTACTGGCAGGCTTGTGGGCGATGTTCAAGTGCAAATCGTCATGAAGATTTTGTTTTTGGCTTTCTCCGGGAACGAAATGATTACATTATTCGTAAATAATTTGAGATAGGTCAACATAATAACTTTTTTGGTAATCCTTTATTGTGCAAAATAGTATATTATTACATGGAGTAAGACAGGAAGCCTACATTTACAAATATGAGTATAGAACATGCCATAATGGCAAATGGGGACATGTAAATAGCGAAATAAGAAGATTAACAAACACATTGACAATGTAACTAGTCATGACATAGCATATGGTACCTAAATTATGTACCAAGATATTGAACAACAATGTTCCAATAAATTAAAACAAATGCATTAGCGTCGGAGTTTACAGAACCCCAAAACGAATATCTTTTGTACATTAAAACAGTGGCATCGCTTATTTCAATAAAATAATGGAAATTAGAAAAAAGATGCAGTAAAATTTGCGAATTAAAAGTAGTTTTTTCATGGATCGTTGAAATCCAACAACAACCTGCCAAAGTCACGACCAGTCAACAACACCAAAAAATCAAATCTGTGCATATTACCAAGTTGGTGCCTGCCAAACTATCCATTTAACACTTAATGCAGGGTTCTTCAACAAGAGGGGTACACAGTCGGTAACAATACATAAAATGATATTAACTTGGACGGAAATATGACGATGTAATCCTACACGCTTCCCTATCTAATTGAAAGTCTAATTAGGATATAAAACTGCTGTATTTTGAAAATTGATGTAGCCCCTCAGGAGAGTAGAACCTTTTATTCTAATTTGGAACCGAGCACTATAGTACGAGGTTTCAAATGTATAAATGTATGCTATGACTGCAGTGATGTCGGGTCCTTATGTTGGTGGATGGCAAAAAGATTTCATCACAAAAGGTTTGAAAGCAACATTTTTGTCATGAATAAGTTTTTTTAATAAAAATGTTCAAAGAGTTTCATGAAAGTTATAATTTGTATGCAAAAGATATGCCTTCGTTAAAATGTTATAATCGCATCATCCAAGCAGTCAGACTTATGGCCCAGTACGTCAAATTCGTCGCGTAAAACATCCGATATAAGAAAATATCCTCTTTAGAACGATCGGTCTATTCATTTCTCGAGAGCCGTTGACCCGGCGTGTATAAGAGTCCTGGCTTGTGTGATCCACCCAGCCACCCAGCTACAGTTATTACGGGTGTTCGGCATCCATTTTGATATGGATCGATATGATGGCTATCGATGTATTTATACAGTTGAGGTGTAAGCAAATACTTAAAATATTTCAAAGAGGTTTCAGTTGGAAAGGGATACCTCTTTTTAACCAGTCTGAATGAAGCATTCTCAAATGTTATGGGAGAATGTTACGTCATATGATTTATCGAAAAATGTCACTTGGCAGAGGCTGCCAAGGACTGATATTGCAAAACAAGGTTATGCGTTCTCCCGAATATGACCGTAGGCATATATTCTGCAACAAAAGAAACGCAAAAGTGATTTAAGAAGTATATTTTATAGATCATAGAAAAAAATCAACAGATTGGAATCGATTGTTCAAAATTGACGCATCTTTGTCAGTCCAAAACTGACTGTCATCGTCGTTCATGGAAGCAATCAGATCCCGAATTGTGGCTGCCCACATACCCACACTACCACCAAATACGTCCACTTCTTGTATGCAGTTTCGTACATAACGTTCCCCGCGATGCCTGTAAACACGACGTCTACCATCCGCACGGCATTAAACGTGACTCGTCAATAAACCAAATTAGTCTCCATCGCAGTGACTTTGACACCACTGACGTCGCATCCGACGATGCAGTTCCGTCAGAATGACACCTCGAACAGGTCGTCTAGCACGAATACCCTCAACGCGTAAACAGTTCCCCACTGTCTGGGCTGATATCCTACGCAATCCTGGCATTGCCGTAGGTGTATAGGTTGCCGAGGTGGTTCTTTCACGTAAGTGATGTAGCCGTATGAATCTGTCCTCTGCTCTTGTAGTGATACGCGGTCGACCGAATCTGGTAAGGTACCGTGTTGTGCTTGGTGCAAAGTGGGAAAACCTGGCTACAGCGGAGGGCTTCCGTCAGTCGTGGCATGTTGTCACTGTTCACTTGCTGTAAGATAGTGTTGGCATGCAAATGAAAACCCAACGGTTATAAGCCCATCAAATGATGTTGCAGATGCATGTCATGTTGGTGTGTTTCGGCGCCAGGCTCTCACGTGGTTGTGAAACATTTCAGCTAATTATTGTTCACATCTCTATTGAGTAATGTGAAGGTAATTGAAAATATTGAAAATAGGGCCGATGTTGGCCGATATGACATATCTTTGAGGTGTTTTGCTGATATGACAAAAGAAGGTAATACGCTTGTTTATATTGGAATATATATGCTGGCTGATTAAAACACAAGAACATATGTTGACTATAAACCGATGAACTAAACTTAATATTTAAATATCGATGACAACATGTAAAAGATATCTGCCAAACATAAAAACAAATAGTGCAAAGACACTCACATTGAACATTCATAACAGGTCATATACGTAAGTACTTGAAAAAAATCTAACTAGATTTTTAAAGCTGTTTATTTAATGGTATGTGGCTCTTGTATTTGCTCAAATTGCTGTATTTCAGTAAATAAACCCAACAACAAAAGTTCCTGTGACACCAATATTTTAGTGTATTTTTCAAACAAGTAAAGTTTGGTTTTCAATATTGTAGTACATGTATCAAGTCACAAAAACGCAACTGCTACAGAAAAGCATACATTCCATGCAAAAGCTGACTTTTATGCAAGCCCTATGCCTTTCACTACCCAAGAATGGGTATAAAAACATGTAACATATAAAAACAACCACTCAGAAAAACAACAAAATACACAATTATTGAACATTACGAAATGCCCGCCTGTCCGAAAAGGAGCATCTGCGAGTCATTGGTATGCTTGAAGCAACGTGATGTTGCAAGACAATTTAACGTCCACAGAAACACCATTTAGTGTTTATGGCAACGTTGGTAACAGACGAATGCAGTCAGAGACCATCCTCGGAGTGGCAGGCCACGCGTAACCAATAATCGACAAGACAACTGGATTCGAACAACACACCTATGAAATCGATTCCAGCCACCACCAACACACCTATGAAATCGATTCCAGCCACCAACAGTGACTGCAAGAAGCATCCATGGCCTTAGTCGAATATCTTAACAAACCGAACGTCATCGCCTCAGATGTGCAGGGTTGTCGCCAGAAGACCCACCAGACGTCCCATTTTGACAGGAAACCACCGTCAAGCACGTCTACACTGGTGCAGACAGCGTCTACGCTGGACGGCCATGCAGTGGGGACAAGTTCTATTCACTGACGAGTCTCGTTTTCACCTCAGCCACACCGATGGACGGATTCAAGTGTACCAACATTGAGGTGAACGTTACGTCAATCATTGTGTCATGGAAGATCAGTTCGGAGGCGGCAGCGTTATGGTATGGGATGGGATTACAACAAGACAGAGGACCCGTTTGATAGTGGGAAAGGGAAATCTCAATGGACAGCGCTACCGCGACGAGATCATCGGCCCTGTTGTTCTACCGTTTTTGTGTCGTCATGGCCCAGGAATTACCTTTCAACATGACAATGCCCGGCCTCATATTGCTCGACTTGTTCAAGATTCCCTTCAACAAAACAACGTGAATGTCATCCCCTGCTCGCTTCCCAGATCTCTCACCAATTGAGCACATGTGGGATGAGATTGATCGGCGCCTTCGACGTCAACCGCGTGTTCCAGGAACTTCGAAACATGCTCCAGCAGATATGGACAGATATCCCACAGGACTTTGTCCATTCCATGAAACAAAGATGTGTTACTTGCATCGCAACCAGAGGTGGATACACACGCTATTGATATGTAAATTGATATTTTGGCATGTTCATGTTTGTTTGTTTTTTTATGAAATCACGCATTTTCTGAAGTCAGCATGGCAAATTAAACCATTTGAACACTTATAGGAGTCTTTTATCTGTTGCAAACCGAAATTGTTTCAGATTTGGTAAAAACATAACTTGGCATTAAATCTTATTCAATGTCACAGGAACTTTTGTTGTTCAGTATAATATAGTTATTGCAATACAAATCGTTACTATAATTGGCAAAATTCCACGTAAAACGGAAAAGAAGTTCTAGTAAAACACATCAAAGGAGAATACCGTGGTGTTTTTCCCTAAAGGAGACAAAATTCCCAGTCATAAGAAATCTCTGCTAAAACTGTTCCATTTCGACAAGAACATGAGTTCGTGTTAATGAACATGAATCACTGTCAAATAGTGATGATACGAGGTGTTCGCGAAAAGGTGAGCGTATCCAGCCCCGCCGGTCGGACCCGTCACAACCACATACACAGGCAAGTCAATTGTTCACCTGCAAAAGCACGGGAACATATGGTACAGGTAGGGACATCCAAGTAGGTCAAATTTGGAAATGTCTTCTTTGAAAAATGTAACCATTATCAAACAACTGTGAGCAAAAGTCTAAGTGTATACATAAGATAGTTACGCCATAAATTACAAAGAACAACGAAGAACGAAGAGTGGTTGATTTCACGATAAAACATTGTTCTATCATCACGTCATTTCTGGAGATTCGGACATGTGCTCGCAACTTGATGACGTCGTTAATTGGACGACGTAATATTTGAGAGGGAAGTGTCTGGTGAGTTGTCCCGTAGATGTAGCTGGGCAATGGGCGCGATGGCCGAACGATAGCAACCAAAAGTGGGAGAGATATGACAATCGGTGTAGTGATGAAAAGTACAGGTAATCGACCTGCAAAATATGAGAATAATGGCCCTGTAAAAAAAACTGGAAATGCCCGACATTGCCGATGCATATTTGACAAAAATAGAACATAAACGCAAGCTGGTTGATATGAATAAGTGAGTGAGTTGGGTTGAACGGTATTCCAGTTATATCACGGCGTGTCAGCTTAATTGGGGAGGCAAGCCCGAAGTGATACAGGTCTCAGACGTTTACCACTTCGGTGAAACCCACGAGCACTGGTATGGTGCTGACAAACCAAGACATAATCGGGGCGAACCGGGATTCGAACCCAAACTCATAGGTTTCTGGCGTGCCCAAAGGACGCAACTCTGCACAGCGAATCGCGGCGCCTTAGACGACTGGGCCACCCGTGCCCCCTGGTTGATATAAGCTGTCACGCATCTCACTCGGAGGGTGTTATGAACAACACATTTTAATGCAATAATAACGACATGGTAGCACAGTCACGGATAATGCTGTCTCGTCTATCAATATCACTATTAAATATGGACTTGTGGAGTTCCTATAATGATTTCAGCTGGATATGTCTGGATACAAATGTCACTTTGAATCCATAGATGACACCCATGGTTTAATGGTTCAGTAGCTAGAAAAACCCTCTATGTTCCCAGATGACGGCCCCCACCCTGCCTCAGATCTGGACTTAAGGCGGCCCAAAGGTAGAGTCGTCACAGCGTTGTTAAGGAGGTTGGATGTCCATGCCTGGAAACGATGAACTCGAGCATTATCATCCATTAAGTGTGAGACCTTACTTGTAGAAAAAATAGGGTAGTTGTCGAAATGGGGGAAACTCCCTTGTAAAGTGACCAAGTCCACCTTGCAATCGGGTAAGACCCTGAAATCCTTACCGAGTATCAACTATACGGACAGTTAGTCTGATGTGTCTGAGCAATTAGACCATATCCCCGTGCCCCCAACGCCACGGTTGTCCATCCGTGACAATGTCCGACCAATGGATCTTCCGTCAGGTTCTCAGATTCCAAACCTTGCGTCGTCAAGGTTCTGATTGAAAGATGGCGATTTGGTTGCCATTGCATTATTACCCGCCGTTGTACTAATAAAAGAAGTGCACTTTGTTCTCTCTTTGGTGTCACAGGAGGTCGCCCTGAACATGAGAGGTCCTTCACATCATTGGTTTAACAAAGTTTGGTCACGATTCAGTTGATTGCTGTGTAATGGGAGCCCAGAAACCGCGTGATAGTTTTGAAGGACCACGCTGTAGAATGCATTCCGATTATTTATATTATGATATCCTCCTTAGTGCCATGTTCACAGGGAATGATTAAACATTACAAGACGACGGATTAAAATACCCAAATGATGACCGAACATAATAAGCTTACTTACACGTACATGCCACGGTGACCGGTCACACCTTATGATAGAACACCTTTCTTGTCACAATCACCCATGCCATTTTCGGAAAACAGTAATGGTGGCATGTTATTTATTTAATTCGTAACGTTTTCCAGGTGTAAATGTAAAAACACTTGACCACATGGTGTATGGAAAATAATGACCTAAAGCTCGGAGGTTGCTGTATAACCACCTCGTAACGCTCAAACAGAGTCTGCTTAACGCCGCAGTCATTATTTACTGCATTTTCATATGGATAAACAGTTTTAGAAAATATATAAAAATAATTTACAAATAACCCATAAGCATCCAGTAGCCAAATCGTCTCTATTTAACTGCGTGTAAATCCCTCTGATTCATGCACGATTCCCAAACAGGATCTGCGCCTATCCGCCCAGCTTCAGGTGGACAATACCAGTGTATATATTATCAGAATATTGCTAAATGTGTGATTGAGGTAATTACCGTTGACCTGTCGGTTTATACTATTTTATCCCCTTCTGTAATCTCAATTGATAGTATCAACACCACACTTGAAACAAATACTAATACAAACACGTGTTTTACATGCGTTATTTTGTGATCAAGCGCTTACGAGGGTACAAGGTCCTTTCAGAATTGCTGCTGTGTAAAAAGAGTTAACAAAATCATCGTCTTGTCAAAGTGGGTGTGATATATTGTTATATATGGCGGTGTATTTATTGTTGAGATTCGGTAGCAGCTAATTGCATTGCATGTGGAGAATGATTAGTTGTCCGGAATGCAGTACTATTTAATGTAAGATGTGGTGAGAACATTTACTATTGTGTGATGCTCGTGTGATGTGTAAACTTTCGGCATTGACGGATGTCAAGCGTTATAGAAACATCTGGAATCTTCTGTAATGTGCCACTAGTCTGGTAACGCACTGTGTGGAAAGTTCTGCAAGCTAGTTACATTATGTAAGTGGGTGCGTGCCTGTCTGGTCTCACACATTTCAGCTGGCATTACATCAAGACAAGCTTCGTGTTAAGATCACTTTTCACCCTGGTGTTTAGCCTTCCCATTGTCATTGCTGTGCAGTATTTTGTATTGATTTGTAAACCTACTCAATTTTATAATACAATTATTAATAATTTACCATTTGTTTGTTGTTTGTTGGTTTCACACCAAATTCTTTTACGTACAGATTTCTGGGTTAACATATTGGTTTCCATTTGGGAATCGACATGAAACAATATGTTTGGTGTATTTTCACTGTATGGGATAACAAGTGGATAACATGGTTTCCTAATAATATATTCCCCAAAAAAAGAAACGCAAAAGGGATAAAAATGGTTACTGAAATAGTATTATAGATGATGTTGGTGTTTTCAGGAAAGATTTGGGAGATGTAGTGTTATGGGTA
The DNA here is from genome assembly GCF_023055435.1 of Haliotis rufescens. Classification (NCBI taxonomy): domain Eukaryota; kingdom Metazoa; phylum Mollusca; class Gastropoda; order Lepetellida; family Haliotidae; genus Haliotis; species Haliotis rufescens. The sequence continues at coordinate 4,338,133 of NW_025964383.1, forward strand.
CAAAATACCATGAAGAATGAGTTGGAAATTTGATTCAGATGTTTTCAGGGAGAAAAACATGCACAATTGACCAAAACGCAGCCAAGTGCTAACCATGTCACCAAAACACCCATTCACTGCACGTGTAACATGCTTCCATAGGCATTAAAAGCGCAGGGTTTTCACTCGAGTGGCAATTGTTGTTGACGCGCACTTTAATGCAGAACAATGCCAAGACTCAGCGAAAGAGAGAGAAACAACGCAATAGGCAGATTGGAAGCTGGTAATTCACGATCTGCAGTAGCCAGTGTGTTTAACGTGTCGCCAAGCATCATAACAAGACTGTGGGACCGATATCAAAATCAAGGAACACGTGACCGTCCCAGATCAGGTAGACCACGAGTGACCACCAGGGGGTAGGACCGATACATCCGGTTTCGTCATCTCCGGGACAGAGCCACAACCGCATCCTCTACGGCATCCAACATTCCGGGTATGCGCAGGATATCAGCCCAAACAGTTAGGAACCGATTACGAGAAGCAGGACTTAGGGCAAGACGTCCCCTTCGTGGGGTCGTTTTAACGGCACAGCACCGTCAAAATCGACGTCAGTGGTGTCAAGCACACAGGGTATGGCAGCAACTTCGTTGGAGGAGGATGTGGTTCAGCGACGAGTCCCGTTTCCGACTGTATCGTTCAGGTGGTAGAACTCGTGTGTACCGACGTCAGGGACAGCGTGTTGCACCATGCTGTATTCAACAGGTCGACAGATTCGGTGGTGGTAGCGTAATGATGTGGGCAGCCATCTCGCACACTGGCAGAACTGACCTTGTCCATGTCCAGGGCAACTTAACAGCTCAGCTGTACATCAACGAGATCCTGAGGCCTCACGTTGTACCCATCACGCATACCGCCAACGTCATGTTTCTGCATGACAACGCCCGGCCCCATACAGCACGTCTCACCACAGCTTTCCTGCGGGCTAACAACATCCAGGTTCTGCCTTGGCCCTCAAGATCCCCGGATTTGAATCCGATAGAACACTTGTGGGACGAGTTGGACAGACGTGTGCGTCAACGTCAGCCACTGCCACAGACTCTGCAACAGTTGGCACAAGCACTTCAGGCAGAATGGGCTACGATTCCCCAACGTGTGATTCAGACCCTTGTGGCTTCCATGGGAAGGAGATGCAAAGCTGTTCTGGTTGCCAATGGTGGCCATACAAGATATTGTCTCTACATATTGTCACCGATTCGGGCTTTGCGTTTCTTTCTTGGGGGAGTATATGTCAGCATCAATATTTTAAACTATTTACTAAGCTGACAATAGTCAACTATGCTATATTGTTTGTTTGTTTGTTTGTTTAACGCCGCACTCAGCAATTTTCCAATATAAGACGGCGGTCTGTAAATAATCGAGTCCGGACCAGACAATGCATTCCAAAAGTGAATACATAGAAGATATTTAATATCTCGAGTGAAATGTCGGACAAGTCAATTTTAATTACAGGGGGGGTTAGGTCTGGTATTTCCCGGATATTCTCCAAATTTCACGTCAATTATTTGTACCTTTTCTCCCATTACCGACTTGTGAGATCGCTCCCCCTTTTGGATGCGACCGTTCGACCATTGCGTGTACATATGTTGCCCTGTTATATCTATGAAGAAAATCTCACCTAACACTGTCCTATTAAAAATACCGTCGACCAATTTACGACGTCATCAAAATGCGAGGGCATGATCCAAAATCCAGAAATGACGCAATGACAGAACAAATACGTGTATACATTTCAATGATTAGTAAGATTCTGCAATAACTGGAACTAAAATAATATCTATTCTTTGCTCATATTTCCACCAATGTTATGTTCAATATTAGCCGTAAGGTATGTTCATGCAACACTCTTGTCTAAAGAATGCACCCATTGTAATCCACATTGCTATGACAAATTATTTCTCACCGTGAATCTTCTATAACCCGACCGAAAGTCTCTTCACATATCTGATGAATTACCTTAATGTTAATCTATGTATGAAAATAGATACGCTTGACGAGACAAATGTATGCATTCAAAGTTTCTCAAGTGACTTGGGAATGCTGACATACTGACATTTCGTTTTGCCTCCATATGGAGAAATATTCCTGCAGCTCCAGCACTTGGCGTTTACATTTCACAACTTTTGAGGTACAATCGAGCAGTCTCTGTCTGCAAAGATTACAAAGCGTCATAAGAATCTTGCTAAGAGGTTGTTTCAACATTCAAGGCCTAAGTAAAGCTTTCCAAAAAAAATGAAGGTAGATAGGTGACATTTCCAAATTTGACGCATCAGTGACAAGAATTTTGTCGGATGCAATTCCCTATTTTGACTTGTACCATATGTTCCCGTGTTTTTGAAGGTGAACAACTGACTTGCTTTTGCACGTGTTTGTGACGGGTGCCCCCGGTGCGGCTGGATACACTCATCTTTTCGCGAACACCCGGTATCATCACTAGTTGACAGTGAATCATAAACTCATGCTCATGATATAGTCGGAATCGCACAATGTACTCTGTGGTTGTGTGGCAGCGATTGTCAGTTTCATGGACAATAGTTTTTCGACAGTAACGATTGCGTACAGCCCACCGTTTGAGTAAGCTCAGTTAGAATAATAATCAATAGGTTAGAATCGCCGTGGAGGCACATTATTTTGATCCTCCCTTCAATTTAATTGGTGTGTCCATTGGCCGGTCAAATACAAAATGAAACGAAGTATCATTGCTTAGAATTCAAAGAACGCTACCTCTATTAGCCTCAAGAAAGTCTGTATTTCGGCTGTCATCACACTGTAAGTTCTCCACATTTTCAACAGAAATTCTCTTCATAATCCGAAATGATAAAAAGGGTTTCTCCCTTCCTAAACACCTACACATGTGCAGGCAGGAAGTCTTCACTTTTTTCCCACATATTGGAGAGATGGGTGCGAGTTTGCTTTATGTAACAGAAAAAGTATTCTTTGATTTGTTTGTTTGTTGTTTACCCTCTGGCTGCCACCTAAAAATAGCCTGTGTACTATCGCTGTGCCGAGTTTATTTGCGAGTGACGTTCTGGAAACTGCACACCTTCGTCTAAAACGACGTAACTTAACAACGGTAAAACCCACAATTTTCAAATTTCACACTATATCAGTACAACCATTTCCCTAACTGTCTATGTAAATATTGTAAAGCATTAACGTGATTACCAGTAGTTTATAGCTCTGCAAACGTATTGAATATGCGATTTTTTTACAAAATGTCCATGGCGGCTGTTTTATTGACATTGCGCACTGGATACTTTGTGCGTCTTGTCAGGTTGTTAATCTCCACTAACGTAAAAACCAAAAACATTATGCGAAAGCCTGTTTGTTTCCCGATTACCGTGTTGAAAATGAAACATCTCCGTGGACGCCAAAAATGTGTGACGCCATTTTGTCCGTAAATTACTGAAATTATAACGTTATCGTTTGCATATCATGTCGGAAAATGCATATTAATGAAAAAACTATTTATAAGTAAGGAATAAAATCTTATCCCTAAAATCTGTGGTTTATTATCTACATGCTGATATAAATTGTAATGTGTAACTTTAACTATGAAATTGAAAATTACGTACTTTTAGAAAGAAGAGAACGAAACCGCATTTCAAAATAAAAGTTATACGCGGTGTTATGTTTTCTTCATTGCAATAAATCATTATTCTTTTCGGCCATTATTAATTTTTTTAGTAAGAAAATCATACTATGTAATCTGCAAAGAACATGCCCTTATACATGGCATATTTTTACTTATCTTGCACCGAAAGGTATTCCTCACGGCTCATGTAAATCAGTTCACTGAAAATACTGCTACCGGGCGGACATGTCAATTTGCACGTCGACGAAATTTGCATACAGACGAATGAACGAGTTAGTCTCCTATCTTTATGAATCCTGAATAACGTTCTTTTATTTTCATTTTTTTAACTAATAACGATTATACAAACACAGAACAATAAAAAAAATTCACATGGAGCAGAAACAATACGAAAATGCCTTTTGTGTTGTCGACAGCTTTAGTTTTTAATATTTCAAAATGTCGTCGACCGTGTTCAGGCGGTGTTTGGGATTTTGGATTTACTATAACATCTTTGACAGCAACCGAGATAGTAAGTACATTTGAACATCATTCTGTAAGCATAGCTTAGTGTTCTAGTGATGGTCTGAAATCTGTCGTAATTTGGAGATGATAAACGCATTGATTCATCAAAGATTCTAACGTTGCGATCTGGTCATATTTTCCCGATTTCGATTTCCGTCCCTGCATCCATCAGCAGCCACTGAGTAACCATCAAGCAGTATTAAAGACATGGATCCACTGATCACAAACCCAAGGGAACTGTATTAGCTAACATTTTTTCCAGTCAGTTGGATGTATATGTGATTTTTGTCATGAAATGTTCAAAGTATAATCAATATTGATCTCGAGAATTAATCTTTCTGTCGGGAACTTTTTGACGAATGATTTCCATGCCGATGTGGTAGACTAGCTGTTATGAATACCATTATCCGAAGTATATTTCAACGGACATTTAATACAAATCAAACTATGAATAACTGGTAAATTTTGACGAATTTGAAAAAAAAGGTAACCTATGAAGAATTAAAAAAAAAAAAAGACACAGGTTACCCGCCCGAAAAAAACGGACATCATTTCAGATTAGCGCAAGCTGAACAAATACGTTCACGGCTTGCTGTCTTCTCTCACGTCCGCGCTTGCTCGTGGCATTTACCACTAAAATTTATGGATTACATTATGTCAGTTGAGCGAACTTTATCAGAATACGTTACGGCAAAGACGTGCATGTGTTGCAGCGGTTGAAATTGGCACTTGTCCAATAGTCCTTGGCAAACTGACCAATATTTAAGGTATAATATGGACAAGAAGAAATTTGCAATTTTTAAGGGTTTATCATAATAAGGACTAGAAGAAAAAAGTTTCGGATCACCTTTAGAATACAGTACCACAACTTCTCGTGAGGACGATCTCTGCCGTAAGTCTCATGTCTCAAGACAAGTAACCATTTTTTTGTGAGAATCCGTCGGGCTCGAAACCGTGACCTTCGGATTGTTAGCCTGACAGCTACCCGACTGAGCTACGTCCACACTGTTAAACTTAGTGCAAATTTACCTAGTCAAGCCTATGAAGTTACGGAACTGAACGAAAAGGGTCGAATAGGTGACGAACACTTACAAAGGTTACGGGTAGGCATGATGTCTCGCGACTTTAGTCTACGGACACTTACGAATGATCCCGATGCCATTTGACACACTTGTCCCATTCCGTAATCTACAAGATACCGAGTGGTGGGGAATGAGCCGATATGCCGTGAACTGACAACAGCTTCAGACGTCAGACGTCGAACTCGCGAGTACGCATGATTTATATGGTATTTAATAATTCGTTGGGTGATATTGTGACAGAAAAGTGTGGTAGGGAACACTGTAAGGAGGATGTGGATAATAGTAAGGAACAATGGAGGAATAAGCATGACTAGTGACGACACAACCTAGAGTTCGCTTTTGAATCAGTACTGAAAAAATGTAGCCGTGAAAGTGGCTTGTGTGAATGTTCCAGGACAGTTTCCAGTAGCCAAAATATTCGACACAAAACCATTTCATCCTTTTTACTCGACGTTTTTGTGTGAAGAATATTACGAGCCGCTATATAATCTATAATAGCCACTAAACGAGTACCTAACCCTAATGATCGTAAGGGATGATTGATCGTAAAGGGAATCCAAGGGTTAAGGATAGACTTCGGGTAATCTAATAGCCACTAAACGGGTACCTAACCCTAATGATCGTAAAGGGGGTGATTGATCGTAACGGGGATCCAAGGGCTAAGGATAGAGAGTTCGGGGTAACCTACCCTAAAACTGGCGACATTTGGATGTGTTCAGCGCCAATATAATATCCCTAATAAACTGCATTCTTGTGCATAATAATGAAAATTAGTGCACCGAAAAAATAATATATGTATATTAGTTCCCATTTATAACCATTTTATCCACTTCAATTACGAGAAAAACGAAATAAAAAATATATAAAAAATAAAAGTGCTTTCGTAAACTAGCGCTTGCTCTAAAATGCGCCGCCGCAGACTATAATTAGTAAACAAATACTCAAAACTCTCAACACCGCAGGGCGTATTCAATGACATTGCGTGTAGAGATGAAAGACACTGGGAGGAGCTTATGAACACTCTATGACCCCTGACGTCACTGGGCATTGTTTCGCCGGTGTGACTGGCAACAAAATACTACAAATTACGTCATAGGGTATGATCACGTGTTTGAAAAGTTTGTGGTACTGTACTAAAGGTAGGCCAAAGTTTCTTCAGTGGTGTAGATGTCTGTAAGACATTGGTTATGATAACATTGGAGTATCGATTTCTATATCAATTAATACTTAAAAAGTATGCTTACAAATGCATACATGAATAATTTGTGAAATTGGGGGGGGGGGGGGGGGGGGGGGGGGGGTGCAAAATGAAGAGGTTTAATGTGTTACAGTGTCAATGACAAATTTCCCGGATCAAAATGATCACTAGGACATGAAAACCATTCGTGGGGAAACGCGCCCAGTGCATTAACAAAAGGGCCATGGAGCTGCACGCACTGTACCTGCAGCAGCACTTTGAACAGTATTGAAGTGCAGGGTTTTTGATTGTCTGGCATCTGCGTGATTCAAACAGGGACAGTTTAACAACATGCCAAGATTAACAGAAGTGCAAAGAAACAACGTCATAGGCCGCTTGCAGGCAGGGGAATCCTGATCAGCTGAAGCCAGGGTTTTCAATGTAGCGCCAAGCACAAGGCTATTTGATCGGTTTCAACAGCATGGGTTAAATTAACACGTGATCGGCTAAGGTCGGGACGACCAAGAGTAACCATCCCCGCCCGAGATCCCTACATCCGACTGCGCCACCTTCGTGAAAGGCCGACCACAGCCACCTCAACGGCATCCCAAATAAACAGACTGCTCAGAATCACCTACCAGACCGTACGAAACCGTTGAAGAGCAGCAGGTCTACGAGCAAGACGTCCTGTTCGACGCGTCAAATTGAGTCGACAACATCGTCAACAACGACTGCATCGGTGCCATCAACACAGGGTATGGCCTCAACTGCGATGGAGAGATGTCTGGTTCAGCGACGAATGAAGATTTCTCCTCCGTCATGTCATGGGTATAGAAGAACAGACATCGGGGGGGGGGGGGGGGGGGGGCACAGTTACCCCAGAAACTGCGAACAGGAAGTGGACAGGTTGGGTGGGGGTGGCGTTATGATGTGGGCGACTTTTCCTATCATGGCAGGACAGGTTCGGTCATTATACAGGGCAATCTTACGGCTCAACAATACATTATTATATTATAAACAAAATTATGTACCGATCGTCCTCTCAATTGCAGCCAACGGCAACGGTGTATTCCAGCAGGATAACGCTCGACCACATACAGCACAGATCACAAGAGCCTGTCTACACAACAACATTGATGTTCTTCCCTGGCCCTCCAGATCTCCTGATTTGAACATGATAGAGCACCAGTGGGATGAATAGGATAGACGGCTATGCCGACGTCCACTACCCCAAACATTGCAGCAGTTGGTTTTTGCGTTGCAGGCCGAGTGGAGTACCATTCCCCAGGATGCAAAAAGGTTTACATGCACAGTAATTATAGCATGGGTTCAATAATAATTTTCGAACACTGTCTAAGAATTTTTCAAGTAAGGACAATGATATATGTATACATATGAAACACGTAATATGTACCTATAAATGATAAAGATATATATTGAGGTAGTGGTGCCACAAAAGGGTTGCATAGTATATGCATGCAGGGAAAAACACTTAAACACCTTCACAGACACAATGTGTGCTGTACATGCATGCCCACTCAGACCTGTAGTTTTGAACCATTCCGCGAATGTCTCTTTCATAAAGTCTTATCCGAAGCTGGTTTATAATGATATGAACAGACGTTGCCTTGATCTCAGAAGCAGTTGTAGCTGCTAAGTTATAGTAAGTAGCATCAGGGATCAAGAAGAAAACAGAGACGGTGATACAGCAGTGCCTTGTCCTTGCCATGAGCAGGAATCGAGTACTGTCTGTGTCATTGCAGTTCCAGAGCAGTGGCAAGTTTTTTTTGTCATGAACTGTAGTGTTCTGAGTGAAACCACCACCATGGGTACAACAACTGCTCCTGTTGCAAATTGGAGTAGGCTGAATTCTGCATCTTCTACGTGATAACTTCCAAGAGCGAAGATGAAATGAATGTAAGCTGCTGTATAAAATGTCTGATATGGATGTAGGGGGACATCTCGGGGTTCTGGTTCATCCTCAAATGGATCTAGTCGATCAGAGTACTAGTGCCTCCCTGTCTTGTGGTCTTGTCTGTGGCCACAAGTATCGAGGCAAGGTACTGAGACAGTGCTTGTATCGTTAACGGATCGGTAGTGTCTGTGGTGTAGCGATGGTGATCAGAAGCTGGAAATACAAGTTTTAAAGCTCCGAGATCATCCAATCCCACCTTTTTTCAGACTGGACTCAAGTGATTCCATGTTGTTTAACATGCATGGTCGAAAATGGGAGTGCTTAATGAACTCCCAGGTATATATGTAAACTGAAATCCTAATCTTCATTAGAGTGTGAAACAAATTTCCTGCTGTGACAACTATGTTTTTGATGTTGACAGTGACACACAAATGAAAAGTTCCTGCCCACGCATGTGTAGTGGTTTACGAAGAGAGCTTTTATAGCCTTTTGACAGTGAAGAGGTCTTCTGTTGAAATCTGAAGACGCTGCAACATGTGCAATGTGATGACCGCCAAAACACAACATGTCTAGCACTAATACCATATGGACTGCTAAAGGTACATGAACCCATCACCCCTGGTAAATCCGACACTGACCTCTGCAGTTGAATGTGCTGTACCCTTTTACCGTGATCTTAACAATTCTTCTGCAAAACTGATTACGATATATTATCTTGTTCAGATCAATATAATCTTATTGTATTTTGTTTAAATATTGTACAAATCTCACAGGACAAAGGGCTTAAAATATAAAAACTTTAATCACAATAAGTAGGTCCAAATTTGTTCAAGGTGTCACTCAATATCCTTGCATACGATTTAGCAAAAATAAATTAATTCCTTTTTCTAGACTCTTCTGCGCCATTTTTTTCTTCAATTCAAAATAGACGTTGCACGAAAATAAGGTTGAAATTATTTTATTAAGTCAGTCAAGTTAAGAACATTTGGGCTATTTTTATACGATAATGTGGTATACGATAGAGGAAATGTCGTCTGACGCCATTATATTTATATTGTTGTGGAGACAGCATTTCCAAATTTGAAACTATATGTATTGAACTGGATGGGTGTTTGTATCTTGCCCCAAACCAGACGCAGCTTCACCGCCTTGGAATACATCTCGCAAGCAATTACCAGCGAATTATTTGACAGTTTGATTATGTGTAATGTCAATCCATCAAGAGGTATGCTCCTATAAAACGCATGTTCGTAGTAATCTCTAAAGCCTGCACCAGGATTTTTTTCCCCCACATCCGTTGACACGCCATGATATACTCTCCACAAATTGGAAGAGATGACTTACGTCTGCAAGGTAAAATGATACATAGATCTATTTTAGGTAGCTGAAGTGATATGCAGTTGAATTCTGATTCCAAGTAGTGGACACGTTTGATTGATTTCGAAACAGGTTCTCATCAAGATGATTGAAAACACAATTCATCAGCTTACGTATTTGAAACGACTGTCAACAATTCAAGAACCTTCAGGCACTTTGCTTTTAGGTTTTTCATGTGTGGTAAGAATGTTAGACGTGTCTTGACCACGCATTCCCTGGGTTTTCAAAAACAGTTTTGGTGTAGGAATGATAATGAAACGAAGGAGGGAAATTTCTAGTTGTCTTGACCACGCATTCCCTGGGTTTTCAAAAACAGTTTTGGTGTAGGAATGATAATGAAATGAAGGAGGGAAATTTCTAGTTGTCCATATCTCATCTAATAATTTAAGTAGCGTGTCCATGAATAGGGCAAGTGGTTCAGGAGTTGATAATGAATATTGTTGGCTCCAGTTACAGTGCCATGTGCTTGCCTGAAGGCAGTATGCAGTTCATTGAGTGAACCTGTTCCATTTTAATCCTCACCATTATCAGAGTTAAAATTAACCTATTTCTTTTACTGTTATTTTGGGTATTGCTGAAACAGTTTATAGTTACTCTTTCTTTTGTTTGTTGTTTAACGCCGCACTTAGCAATATTCCAGCTATATGACGGCGGTCTGACATAGCCAAGTCTGCGAGCCTGACCACCCGATCCTATTCGTCGCCTCTTCCGACAAGCATTGTCGAATTTTACGGCAAGCATGGGTTTCTGAAGACCTATTCTGGAAGTATTTTCTTCTCCCTACTTTTCCCTGCTTGCATATAATCCTTTATCATATAATGGGTAGGTTTCTCGGCAGGATAAAGCCAACGGATAAAAACGATATCCGTTGGGGTCATATGCGGATAGAGATGTAAATATCAAAGGTCAAGTAGGGACTACTTTCACTGTTTATAAACAAACATGGCGTCACCCTCGTCATTCGGCGATCGAGTCTGAATTAACCATCGGGAATCGGGATAAACTACAGGGATTAATGCTATCATCAGCAAAAGAACAATCTAATATAATGAAAATCATATTCTAAATGTGACGTAGCTAAGGCATTTTATAAGTTTGGGCAACTTTGGCGATATAAATTTCGAAACAGTTTTACGAGGGCCCGAGGTCTAGCCAAGCGGGATCAGTAGCCATATCTGTGCTTGTAGACCTCTGCGGCTTGAAACCTTCTCCGCAAATTAAAATAGTTGGATTTGGCCGAAATATGTTTGAACTGTTATCTTGTTTCGTTTTTCGCTGTGTGTACATCTGACTACACTTCTTAACATTATGACAGGACAGACCGACTGTCAACAACGTCTGACCGGGTTAGAGTTGCTTCCCTTTGAAAAAGGGCAGTTACTCTAGCGGACAGACCGATGGATTGCCGCGAAATGCAATTAAAAACAATTGTTGTTTTGCGTATATGTTGCTTCGACACTGTATAAGAAACAGATTTCAGTTGGAACTATATTGGCTACTGTCACTGTCCGACTGACACATCACTTACCCTGTGACGTAATAAATATTGATGCGTGCATTCCAGGAAAACTCGCAATGTTTCGGTAATGTTTGTGAGAGAGGCAAAGCGATTTTGAAGCACAGAATTAAAGAATGACATTATATGATAAAGAGGTTATCACGCTTGTGTGTTTGGGGATGGTAAATATCCTTTATTAGGAATAAACACTATGTATTTAGCTCGCCAAGGCTCGCTAAACACAATGTTTATTCCTAATGCAGGATATTTACCATCCCCAAACACTCTCGCGTGATAACCTCTCTTTATCAAACTATGGTATATAAGGGTTTACAGAGGACCTTCATGTCTAGAGGGCTCAGTTGCTGCTTTTGTCTTCATAGTTTTCTTTACCTCGTTGTTAACTGTACAATGTCGGATATATACACTGAACCTAAAAAGAAACGTCCCCATTGATAGATATATGAGAAACCTTATTTGTCCAAACACTGTAAACATACTTTCAGACATATTAAAAAGATGAAACTTGGCAAAACTGATCATCAAGGCTGAAATTAAAGTGTCAAATGTTTTTAAACTGAAACACAACACTAGTCTCTGAGAATATGGCATCACTAGTCAGTATCTCTTGTGTCTGCCATGTGCATTGATGATTGACGCGCAACGTTGATACCTGGAAAGGATGAGGCGGATGATGAAGGCCATAGTCACTTGAGCCCACACTCTGAGGAACGCCTGACGCAGTTCACCTGCAGTTGTCGGCCTTGTTTGGACGTCATTCAGCCGTCTTTGAATCTCATCCCACAGGTGCTCAATGGGATTAAAATCAGGACTGAGGGCAGGCCACTGCATGGTTCTGATGCCATTCTGCTGGAGGAAGTCTCTTGTTGCTCTCTCTAATGTGTCGCTGGTGTGTCCCCATGGTCTATCAAGCAGTTTTCCGCAGCAGTAACAAAGCGATCATGAAGATGCTGTCGCACAATCTGACGATCCTTAACGTAGGTCGGTAATCCTTGGTCTTCCACTAAGTGGTCGGTCATCTGTAGTGTTGGTGGTCTGGTACCGTTGCTGGAGCCTGTATATGGTCCTTACGTGGACTTGAAATGCATTGGCTACTCGCTGGGCAGTTTGTCCAGCTAGCAATTGACTAAGGGCTTGGTGTCGCTGATGTCTTGTCAATCTTGGCATGTGGTAGCAATTCAATAATGAATGAATGTTATCCGATCTGGGTGGATTTTTACAGGGCAAGAAATGGGGGAACGCATGTGCATTTCAATTTGCACGGAACTCACGTGTATCGGGTTACCATGTCCATTTCCGTGATGCATTTGGGTGATCGGTTTTTTGTCATCTGCTTTGTTTTTTTATCATCAAATTTCATTTTTCCGGACAAGGTAATGTTAAATTTTTGAAACTTTGACAAAAATTACCCAGATATTTAAATGACAACTTTTTTATGCAATGTTACTTGGGGTGACATATCTTTTGCGGTTCAGTATACATGAAGCAAGAAGTAGCTCTGAAATGTTGTACAAAGAATAAAAGAAGTGTCATGTATCAATGTCGGATTCTGGTATTCGACAGTTTTCAAGTTTTTGCAGGTGTCATAGTTGAAGGTGTCACACGTGTTTTGTTTCTAGTGAAGCCGTTCAGATGCTTTTAGCAGATTAAACCCATGGCAGCTCAATCTGGCAGACAATAAATGCAATAGTAATAGAAGGACGGAAGATCACAGCAGAATAGGAAATATTTGATGAAGTGGTTGCAGTCAGTCTTGCAACTGTTTCAGCTTCTTGAAAGAAGATATTTTGTGGATCTTTGATTTTCAGGATTTTGGATTATCACTGCCACACAAGACAAGATACTGCAGGAGTTGGCATGGCAGGACTTTGATCCTTGTCCAAATGTTTGGCAATCTATCACAGGTGCACCTCCACCCCATAGCTGTAATAACTAGCTTTAATCTATTGCGGGATTACTGTCAACCCAGCATACAATTGTTTTCAACCCTCTGTATGAAAACCTGTTATCCCACCTGGTTCCACAACTTGGAATCAGAATTGAACCACACATCACTGCAGCTAAAATAGACCTAAATATTATATCACCTTACTGACTTCTGTCTTTTCCTCCCTGGCAGATGAAGCCAGAGGTCGACCTCACTCTAACCCAGGTAAACAAATCCAAAACAAATCCATTGATATATCAACAAGAACATAACCAATATAAAACAACATAGGATTCTCATAGATCCATTTTTACAGCGTGGCAAATTTGCAAGTGCCATCATCAGTGGATCCAAAACTGTTTTTTAAGAATCCAAGATAATAGTTCACTCTTTACTGCTGTGACCAAAGTTGTCTTAACAGCTTTGACCTACATTAAACAACAAAATAAATGTAAAAGATTCATCACATTTTCAGATTCATTGTCTTGCCTTCAGGCACTTAAAACTGTCTCCTCAAATCATGCTATAATCTTAGACATTTTAGAACTATATAATGATCTTTCTACTGGCCAATGTGACATCGTTGGTTATGAAAGTCATGTAGTAGCTAACTCAAAAGCCAATGCTGCAGCTAAAGCTAAACTTTATGAACATAAACCAACAATCAGTGATACCTACATGGATAGTTAGTCAAGACATGATGAGGTCATTTTGCGACAATGTCAATTGCAAACAGTCAGTTTAGCCACCAATATCTGCTTAAGACAGATGAGGAAGTGTATTCCTTGTGAAGAAAGGTTCATTGTCAAACATTTGCTTTACTGTGTGGACTTTGCAATTGCAATTTACACCGTGTAAGCGGGCTTCTCATTCTAAGCTACTTGAAAGAAATTGGTCTGTATCATAAATTTTAAGTATGTACTAATTTACACTTGTCAGAGGGGTACTAAAAGTATGTGATCTTGACCACTGGTTATCAGACTTTCATTTTTGTGGAAACCTTGGTGGCTTAGTGCATTTAGATCACTGACTTTGTGTGCTGGCGATTAGGAGCCTCACTCTGGCATTGTGGTTTGAATCCTGGATTCCATGTAACATGTACTTTGTCGCAAACTTCAATAATAAGAAAACCATGGCCAGGTCAGATCGACTGGATGTTAATCTACTGGATGTTAGACAAGGGATTGTCAGTTTCTATGTTCCTTCTCTTTGAACTAGGATCTTGGAAAGCCGGAAGGAAAAGCATTCAGCACCCCCATTCCTCACCAATCACTGATCATTGAGACAGTTTTTTACTGCAACAGATCATGAATCTGCAGAGAGCGAGGATAATGGGGTGTTACACTGCAGTAAATTTGACATGAATAGTTTTAGCTATCTACCAAATCAAAAGTAAGGCTGGTTCGGCCCATGACAATCAATTGGAGAGGTACAGAATTCGGAGATCAGCGTCACCAGACTGATCCATGAACCACCGCCTTCAGGGAATAGAACTTTGAAAAAGTTGGTACATTGCTATTTATTGATTGAGACAACATACATTTCACCCATACAGCATGTCTGAGATATGAAGGAAGATGTCTACGCCAACATCAATGGCTACCAACTATGTACCTGTCCATGCCCTTCAAGACTTGTGGACCAGACTCCCTGAAAGTTTCGATGCCACGCCATTTTAACGAAAGTTTGGCCAGTCGTACGGTCATGACCAATTATTGATCAAGTCACCTCAAACGTTGTTTGCATCCTTACGATACACTTAAGTGCCTTTGAATGTCATCCTGTGTCTTATCCACCAATATCTATCAATTGATATGGGTTTTTCCCTCAAATATTCTCTATTTTTGGGGAAAATATATTAACTTGAATACTGTTCAAAGAAACGTTAAAATAACCTAACAAAGTCTTTTCATAATCCAGGGCGAAAAATTGGCACTTGTCCAATAGCCCTTGCTAAACTGCCCAATAGTTAAGGTATCATAAGGACTATTAGAAATTTGCAATGTTTAAGGGTTTTCCTACATGTCATCATTATAAGGACTAGTAGACTAAAACTGTTAGTTTCTTTTGCTGTAATAGTAAGAAATATCTGCTAAAAGCAGAGTCCATTGAATGATTCCGACTATAACATAAGCATGTGTATGAAAAAGTGATGCTATTAGGTCTTTGTGAAAAGGTGAGTGTATCTTGCCCCCTTGGTGGTACCTGTCACAAACACATGCAAAGGCATGTCAAATGTTCACTGAACCATTTTGCACAAGGTCATTAATGTGTAAATTTTGGATATGTCCTCCAAGTGTCCACAATAAAAATTAGGAATGTTTTACTAAGACAATGAATGCTGTCACCTTGATGAAACAACTTTTGAGCAAGGGTTGTAAGATGCCCATCGGAATTTTCGTAGAAAGAGCATACCCAATTGTCCCTCAAAAGTTGTGAAATTAAGACACAACAGGCTGGAGATGATGGGCCGTTACTCGAGACAAGGGGAAAGTTAAAGTCATACCTCTTGCCATAAAATCTTGTGGATTGTTAAAACAAAAGCCAATCATGAACTCTATATAAGAAAGTCTGAGGATGCCAGTTACAGTTTTGGACAGTTAAGTGAAAAACATGAAAACATGTTAAGGCCAACTCATTGTAAACAACTCAAACTATTTCTATGAACGATGATTATTAATTCCTTTGATCATGATCAGAATATGAGATTCAATATAATATCAAGGGTTATTTTGGAGATGGCATAAAGTCAAGGTCATCAGAGATTTAATTAGAAAACACAGCTCAAGTTCCAGGAACCTTATGAGAAATCAAGGCATTATTCAAAAAGTTACCATTCACTATGACCAATAACACAACCCCAATATTTGGCTAACATGAAACCAAGATCAAGGTCACAGTAATCTTGTTTTAAAATGGTCTATTTTTTCAGTGATTGATAATGCACTATAAACACTATGTTATTAAGGTAGTTATTGGGATGTGATTTTCTGCTTTGCTACAAATTATTTTCAATACATAAGACTTGTATGTTTTACAGAAGTAATTTCATTACATAGGGTGTGAATGCCATAAAGTTTTATTAAGGTATTTAGAGGCATAAGACTATATGTTTAAAAGCTGCAGAGCATCAGACATGTATTTGTCAACACAAATAGAGTTAATGGCAACATATAAATTTTACATTCATATATTTGTTTGTTAGGTGAGTGAGTGAGTGAGTGAGTGAGTGAGTTGGGTTTAACGCTGCTTTTAACATTATTCCAGTTATATATATTGCGGTGTGTCAGCTTAAAGGGGCACTGATCTAACGGACTGGTTGTTGCCTTTGTTATTGTTTTTCCCCCGTGAGTACCCGGATGATACGCAACGCAACTGAGCGTGACCAGAGACTGGGGTACCGTCTGCAAGGACAGCTAAATAAACTTTGAGGCTGGAGGCAATATTTGTTTTACGCATTTTTGAACACTGATTGGTTAACTGTGATCTATAAAGATTTCGACAAAGGGCGCATGTTAATTAATTTCTTCAGCCTAAACAAACAGACAAAAAAAACAAGGGAGCTCATCGGATGTCGTCATTTGGAAATACCCCAGATGGTTATAGTTTAATACCAAAAAAGTATCCATGCAGTGAAAGCATTTTCGGATTTCGGCTTGCTTCTCCCTTGTTGTCATCCACGTTTTCTCGTATAACCCTACACTTGTGTATTTGTCGTCATTCACTTGATGCTCAGTTAATGAATTTATTACAGGTACAATTAGTGGTAGCACCACTTAGATTACCTGACAAAGGTTCCCATTTGGCATTTATTGTGTCTGGGGTAATTATTCAATCTAAATCCAGGTTTGAAGTGAGGTGAAATGTGTGTTATGTAATGTGCACGTGTCAGCCCAGCAAGAGATGAATGATCAGTTGATATATTTTTTTTTGTAAATCAACGGATCGTTCCTAGTCATCAAAGGATTAACAGAAAATACGTTGATTGATTAATCACTGTTATCTTGCACAGTGGATATGTCAAGAGTGATTGTTTACATGTCTAGGTTTACTATAACAAAGGGAATACACTCATACCATGGCGCGAAGTGCCGATGTAAAAACAACATACTTTGTTCAAAGGGTTAAAGGGGCACTGATCTAATGCAATTCCCCGGGACTGGTTGTTGCCTTTGTTATTGTTTTTTCCCAGTGAGTACCCGGATGTATAGCAGAAATCTAGACTAGTTCGCGACCTCTGCTGCGCCATTCGTAAGCGCATTAGTCACTTTTATGGGTAGTAATAAGGGCGTATGGTCACATTGATCAACAAAATGAAATACAGTTTTCGAGATAAGGAAATGTAGGTATCTTTATGGGTAGCATCAGTAATGGTGACGAATATTTGATAAGTCACTTGCTTGGTAATTTTGCGATTTTCTTTTACACTATTTTGACTTGCAACACAAAGTAAATATTTCACCTGAGCATTGCTTTTTTTATAGTGTGTATATTTTTTTTACTGTCAAAATGTGTAACATTTTCAAATTTATTAAACGCCTAAATATCCAGTTATTTTACAAAGTGACTGAAAAAACATTTCCATCTGTATTATTATGATAACAAATTCCAAACATTTTGATGTTTAAAGGGGCACTGATCTAACGCAATTCCCCGGGACTGGTTGTTGCCTTTGTTATTGTTTTTTCCCAGTGAATACCCGGATGTATAGCAGAAATCTTGACTAGTTCGCGACCTCTGCTGCGCCATTCGTAAGCGCATTAGTCACTTTATGGGTAGTAATAAGGGCGTATGGTCACATTGATCAACAAAATGAAATACAGTTTTCGAGATAATAAGGAAATGTAGGTATCTTTGTGAGTATCATCGGTAATGGTGACGAAGTTTTGATAAGTCACTTGCTTGGTAATTTTGCGATTTTCGTTTACACTATTTTGACTTGCAACACAAAGTATATATTTCACCTCAGCATATGCTTTTTTTATAGTGTGTATATTTTTTTACTGTCAAATGTGTAACAAATTTATTAAACGTCTAAATATTCAGTTATTTTACAAAGTGACGGAAAGACATTTCCATCTGTATTATTATGACAACGAATTCCAAACATTTTGATGTTTAATGTCATCACCAAGAGACTGAAAATGTAACGTTGAAAAGTACATTTCTAAGTTGTTTGGCTTTTAATCCTACATAATAATCTGTTGTGATGTTTGTAGGCCCTTTTGATCGTCTTGATCAATCTGGACAGATTTTTTAGTCAAAATGACTGAAATATTTACACATTTTATAAATTGCCTGAGAGAATCACATTTTACAAATTGACGGTAATATATACACGCTTACAAAGGAAAAGACCTGTGACAACAACGTCTATCGCGCATTGAAGAATTTCCCAACCAAGACGTAGAGAAACAAGAACGAATCGGTTCAAATGAAGGAAAACAAAATGCAGATATCATAATTACAACCTACCAAATTTATGTGTATAAGTTTTAGGCAGCTTCCTTGTTCGAGGAATGTATCCGTGAATATCCACACAAAGGAACAATATCCCACTCGTCTGCAGCTGTACAAAGAAACTTATTCGATGTCACGTGTCTCAGTAACAATCAAATATTTTAAAAGATATATATTGTTTCGGGATATTATAACCCGTGTTCGTTTCTCAACTGATCGCTTGGATTGTTTCAGGTGTTTTACATAGGTGTCACGTCTCAATGGTCGGCGGAGAAAGCCCACGTGACAACTATTTTCATAGCGTCCACGGTTCCTAAAAATTCCATTGAGTGATAGATAACAATGATCAATCAATCAACGTATTATCAGTTAACCCTTTGAACAAAGTATGTTGTTTTTACATCGGCACTTCGCGCCATGATATGAGTGTATTCCCTTTGTTTTAGTAAACCTAGACATGTAAACACCTACTCTTGACATATCCACTGTGCAAGATAACAGTGATTAATCAATCCACGTAATTTCTGTTAATCCTTTGATGACTAGGAACGATCCGTTGATTTACAAAAAAAAGTAAATCAACTGATCATTCATCTCTTGCTGGGCTGCCACGTGCATATTACATAACACACATTTCACCTCACTTCAAACCTGGATTTAGATTGAATAATTACCCCAGACACAATAAATGCCAAATGGGAACCTTTGTCAGGTAATTTAAGTGGTGCTACCACTAATTGTACCTGTAATAAATTCATTAACTGAGCATCAAGTGAATGACAACAAATACACAAGTGTAGGGTTATACGAGAAAACGTGGATGACAACAAGGGAGTAGTAATCGTATTATCGACGCAAGCCGAAATCCGAAAATGCTTTCACTGCATGGATACTGATTTAGTATTAAACTATAACCATCTGGGGTATTTCCAAATGACGACATCCGATGAGCTCCCTTGTTTTTTTTGTCTGTTTGTTTAGGCTGAAGAAATGAATTAACATGCGCCCTTTGTCGAAATCTTTATAGATCACAGTTAACCAATCAGTGTTCAAAAATGCGTAAAACAAATATTGCCTCCAGCCTCAAAGTTTATTTAGCTGTCCTTGCAGACGGTACCCCAGTCTCTGGTCACGCTCAGTTGCGTTGCGTATCATCCGGGTACTCACGGGGGGAAAACAATAACAAAGGCAACAACCAGTCCGTTAGATCAGTGCCCCTTTAACTGGTAACACGTTGATTGATTGATCATTGTTATCTATCACTCAATGGAATTTTTAGGAACCGTGGACGTTATGAAAATAGTTGTCACGTGGGCTTTCTCAGCCGACCATTGAGACGTGACACCTATGTAAAATACCTGAAACAATCCAAGCAACCAGTTGAGAAACGAACACGGTTTATAATATCCCGAAACGATATATATCTTTTAAAATATTTGATTGTTACTGAGACACGTGACATCGAATACGTTTCTTTGTATAGCTGCAGACGAGTGGAATATTGTTCCTTTGTGTGGATATTCACGGATACATTCCTCGAACAAGGAAGCTGCCTAAAACTTATACACATAAATTTGGTAGGTTGTAATTATGATATTTGCATTTTGTTTTCCTTCATTTGAACCGATTCGTTCTTGTTTCTCTACGTCTTGGTTGGGAAATTCTTCAATGCGCGATAGACGTTGTTGTCACAGGTCTTTTCCTTTGTAAGCGTGTATATATTACCGTCAATTTGTAAAAATGTGATTCTCTCAGGCAATTTATAAAATGTGTAAATATTTCAGTCATTTTGACTAAAAAATCTGTCCAGATTGATCAAGACGATCAAAAGGGCCTACAAACATTACAACAGATTATTATGTAGGATTAAAAGCCAAACAACTTAGAAATGTACTTTTCAACGTAACATTTTCAGTCTCTTGGTGATGACATTAAACATCAAAATGTTTGGAATTCGTTGTCATAATAATACAGATGGAAATGTTTTTCAGTCATTTTGTAAAATAGCTGAATATTTAGACGTTTAATAAATTTGTTACACATTTGACAGTAAAAAAATATACACACTATAACAAAGCATATGCTCAGGTGAAATATTTACTTTGTGTTGCAAGTAAAAATAGTGTAAACGATAATCGCAAAATTACCAAGCAAGTCAAAACTTCGTCACCATTACCGATGCTACTCACAAAGATACCTACATTTCCTTATTATCTCGAAAACTGTATTTCATTTTGTTGATCAATGTGACCATACGCCATTACTACCCATAAAAGTGACTAATGCGCATACGAATGGCGCAGCAGAGGTCGCGAACTAGTCTAGATTTCTGCTATACATCCGGGTACTCACTGGGAAAAAACAATAACAAAGGCAACAACCAGTCCCGGGGAATTGCGTTAGATCAGTGCCCCTTTAAACATCAAAATGTTTGGAATTTGTTATCATAATAATACAGATGGAAATGTTTTTTCAGTCACTTTGTAAAATAACTGGATATTTAGGCGTTTAATAAATTGCCCCTTTAATGTGAGAGGAAAGCCTGAAGTGATGCAGGTCTCAGACGTTTCCCACTTCAGTGAAACCCATGAGCACGGGTATGGTGCTGACAAACCTAGAAACATAATTGGGGCGAACTGTGATTCAAACCCACAATAATAGGTTTCTGGCGTGCCCAAGGGACGCAACTCTGCACAGTGAATCGCGGCGCCTTATACGACTGGGCCACCGTGCCCCTTTGTTTCTTAGGTGTAGTGTAAAGGTGAATGATATAAAATGATATAAAATGATATGCTAAAAGATAATATATCAATTAATTAAATGAGGTTTGTATTAAAAATCTATTTTGCCGTCGTTATACAAACATTCAATATGTGTCAGCTGTTTGGGCTGCAACAGAGCTCATTCTGCTCATGTAAATGCTAAACTTCAGAGACGGGTGTTAAGCAGTGAATTTCCTTCCCTCCATCCTTTAGAGGTCGATCATCTTGTATGCTGATATCTGATGCTGATACCACACTGACATTAGTCCGAACACTTGATCCACTCTCGCAGGTTTCCATGATGCCATGGCCTTCTGACATTATTGAATCCATTGAAACTTTGGCTTTTTCCCTTGTGGTATCACTGTGGAGATTGCAATTCCCATGTATATGACATTCATGGAATCGAAAGGCATCCGCTTCGTGAATAATTCCTTCAGGGTCATGTCTGAAACCAACAATTTTCTTGTTTAGATTTTCGTCAACAGATCCACCTTTGGGTATACTCGGTATGCACTCCCTATCACAATTTACCGTTCTATCTGCAGTTGCACTGTAGTTGCAGCTTGATTCAGCTTTGACATCCTGATCCTTGCTGACTACACGTACCTTCTGCACTACTGATTCCAATCTGAAACAAAGATGGGAAGCTGTTGTACACATTGCCAGTCTTTGAGTGAGTATCAACAATACCTATTTACAGCATACGATTATACACTCAGTGTGGACCAGCCATCCAGAGTTAAGTGCATACTAAAGAGTTTTGTTCTAAGATAGGCGAAAAAATGATACACAATGAAGCATGTCATATATGGTTGGCAATCAACTCTCATTGTAGTCTGCTGTGGGTTTCGGTTATTCTAGGTCATAATACATCCGTAGTATCTGATGGTCAGGGCCAGTGTCTTGACTAATTGGATCGCTGTGAAAGCATTCCGTTGGTCTTGCACATTCAAATAATGCTTGTGTGTTTTGGGATGGTTAATGTATGCACAAAGGCTTACTAAATGCAATGGATGTTCCCAAAACATGATATTTAAATATTCACCAAGAGACTTCGTAAACATCTACATCGTCTGGGTAATTTTACCCATTTGGAACCTTGTTGGCAAAACCTTTCTATATGGATATAGTAGTGGTGCCTTTAGAACACAGAATGAATAATTTCAAACAATTTGAAGTATGAATGGTATTTTGAGTATCACCTATGTGATTAAGTAAGGGATAACAATTTAGATGCTCTTTCCATAACTGAGACAAGGTTAGGAAAAAGCACATTGCTATCAACAAAATGACTCCACCTTAGTACAAGTTTATTCAGGCAACATGAGCCAAAAAGGGGAGGTGAGCATAACCATTATGTACAGCAATCAAATATCTCCGTTTAGACATATTGAATGCTCAAACAACATTCGAGTGAGTTTAAATTTAAAGTCACATCCCCAGTATTTCAGCCATATCGTGACTTTCAAAAGTTGTACATACATCACAGTCAATAACAAGAAAGAAGTGAGCAAAGCTCACATACCCCTGTTATCCCCGCTGGTCAACAACAAATAGTAAATAGTTTGTTAATTAATGAAATATACCTGTTGCTTAAAGTCAGAGGAACTGCCCTTTCCTTTGTAAACCCCATGAGGATGCATTATGTTTGAAATGAACACATGTTTTTGCAAATATATTTCAATCTAGTGTGTGATAATTAATGCTTAGCACAACATACATTCTTGGAATCCTTTTATACTGGAAATTAACTACAAAGCATGATGCATACTTATTATACATTGAATGAAAAAGAGCAAAAGAGAAAACTTTCAGAATCTTATAAAAGATAAAAAAACAATCATAGTGGTTAATGTAGCAAGTTTGCTGAAGCTAGGATACATAATATTGTAAACATGGATCGTACAAAAACTCTACCCAAAATTTATGTTTCACCATGATTCCATGGAAACGGCAAAAATAAAAAAATTCAGCATCTTCAAACTAGCAAAAGGCACAAGTACTCATTGTGGTAAATTTGTGTAGCAAGCTTGATGAAGCCTAGGATGCATAGTTAAAAAGATATGGACCGTACAAAACACCCACCCTAAAAGTTTAAGTTTCTTAATGTTTCCATGGAAACAGCAAAAATTAAAAGTTCAGAATCTTCAAACTAGCAAAAGGCACAAGTGCTCATTGTGGTAAATGTGTGTAGCAAGTTTGGTGAAGTTAGGGTGCATGGTTAAAAAGTTATAGGCCGTACAAAAGCTCGGACGGAAGGATGGACAGATGGAACGCTATATACCCCTGATTTACTTTGTAAACAGGGGTATAATTATATACTACCAATTGATAAGAAACAACTATGTACATCAAAATTTATGAATCAATTTAATTTCTTTTAAAAATCCAAGAATTTAATGTTAAAAAGATCCTTCATTGATGAAACTTTGAAATAATGATCCGTTGTGATGGAAAAATCAGTACAATCAAGCAGGACATGCTTGACTGTGATTCTTTCATCACTAGGGATGCAGAACAGAGGATCTTCACCTTTTCATAAATATTCATGTGTATATCTTGAACGGCCAATACGACATCATCGCATGATTACCTCTTCCAATCTTGACTGACAGCCCAAGTAGATCTTGGATGTAGGATCCAATCACGGGCTGGTAATCAGTGCATGGAATCAGAAGTAGTGTCACAGATTTGTTGAGTGCTGCTTTACCTGCAGCATCAGCCACAGTGATACAAATGATGCCAACATGGCTGGGTAACCAACAAAAATTGATGTTGTATTAGCCAGTAGCAAGATCATTATATAACTCAATACTTTTGATTAAAAGTGGATGTTTGCAAGATTGTTTTTTGATTGCCTGAAGACAGGAAAGAGTCTGAATATATAATAAATTGTTAAGCTTTGATTGAGTATTAATGTATTCTAGTGCTGTTATTATGGCATTTGATTACGCGGTAATAATGGAAGTTATCTGGTATTCACGATGTTTTAAAGTCCTGGATCCAATGATGGTGGCGCTAGCAACTGTGTCACCGTCCTTGGATCCATCTGTAAATGTAGATTTGTAGGTATTGTGAAAGCTTCTAAATTAATTATATTCTTGTTGATAAATTAGTTGATTTGTTAAAGATTTCTTTAGTTAAGTTAATGTTAGGTACATCTCTGGCTTTACAAACAGCCATTGTGGAGAAGAGAAAAGCCAAGTGGGGGCTATGTTTTCAAGATTGATTTGAGCAGCAGAAATATGAGATTGTAATCTGACTCCAAGTGTTGGGACAAGAGATGATATTTTATTGTAGAGATTTTTGTAAAGAGGATTAAAAACACAGTCATATGGTGGACTGGATTTAGTCGAACATAATTTAGAGATATACTGCATAGATAATTTAATGTTAAAGTAATGTTTATGGGATGGCTCATCAGCCTCCACATACAAACTGTGAATAGGCGAATTTCAGAAGGCGCCAAGGCAAAACCTCAGGCCTTGGTGATGAATGGTATCTAATCATTTTAAATTGCTTCTACAAGCTGTAATCAAGTTTAGAATGGAGAAGAGCTCTGTATAGTTGGAGGAGGGTTTTCTGATCCCCTCCCCACGTGGAATTAGAGACAACTTTTACTAAATCTAGGGCCTTCAGACATTTATTCTTTAAATATTTAATATGGGGTGAAAAGGTCAAATTGTGATCGAATATTAAACCTAAAAATTTGGCTTCCTTTACAACTTTAATAGGAGTGACATCTAATAGCAATTCCGGGTCTGTATGAGGTTTGTATTTTCTACAAAAATGAATACAGTTTGCTTTAGATTTGGAAAATTTAAAGCCATTTTCAAGAGACCATTTATGGATTATATTTATACACAATTGCAGTTGCCTCTTAATTGTATGCAGGTTTTTACCAAGACAAGAAACATTAAAATCATCCACAAACAACGATCCATCAATTGAATCGTTTAAAACCTTTGGTAAACTGTTAATTTTTAGGCTAAACAAAGTGACAGACAAAATACTGCCTTGTGAGACACCCTGATCCTGATACTTAACAAGAAGTCAGCAATAGTCAATAAGAATTACGGCATGAGTTTTAAACTGGCGACTACGTTTTAAAACATATATTGACATATACTCGATTAAAATTTTAAAAACTGAACAAAAGAACGTTCTGGAATTGCTAATATTGCGTGACTACGGACATAAAGCCCATAACTGTCGTTCAGAATACCCTGTGTGTTTTTTTTCGAGGTTGCACGATAAAAAATCACATTCCAACTGTCACTTTCATGATCTGCTAAGCGATGCTCTGATTGGTCAGATGAAAGGTCGTTCTGACATGACCCATAATGGGATGTCCTCAAATCTTTGTTTAGAGGTAGCGAAAACTAAGATCTGATTTTAATGAGATTGGCATGCATGTATTGTTTTAGCGGAAGTACAATACTCAGCGTTAATAAGCGGTGCTATTTGGTGTGTGATTGGATTAATGTAAGGTTGGATTAAGGTGAGGATTCTCCTGTAAACCCGACAGAGGACATTTTCTTTAGATATAAATCCACTGATGCTTGGGAGGAGGGGGGTGTCGTATTCATATTGAATTGCATTTTTAGCTAGGGGCCAGCTGCCGTATTCTTTTTTACAATTAACAGTACCTTCAACTGATTTTGAAACTACAAGGGGGTTGAGTTTGAAAGGCTCACCATCAACCACCAGAAATCGTGGCCAAGAATCAATATTTTGTATAGAATCCTCATCAGAAGATATTGCAGTATCTGTCTTAATATGCCTTCTTATATTTTTTTGTCGAGAACCAGTGATCTGTGGGGCAGCCATAATGAAAAAAGGTTATACCACAACCCTGCTCCCCACTGACATGGAGTGTCTACAAAGACGGTGCTGCATTGGAAGCTGACTATAAACATCATGGTTACAGGCATGCTATACTCGAGCAATACAGACATGGGTAGCTAAGAGAGTCAAACAGAATAAAAGTCAACGGAGGTCAATAATGCCAGATTGGCCCATGAACCACTGCCTTCTGCCATGGGACTCTAGGCAGATTAATAACATACAAAAAAATTGATGTTTTCAAGAATAACTGTGTGGAATATAAGAAGATATATATTCAAAATCAAAGTTGACGATACTCAGGGTATGGCAAGACCAGCCAATTGATAGAACCTGGCCAATTCTACCATCTGTCTAAGTGAAGTTAGGGTCAAAGTGGCGTGTTGGGAAAAAGTTCCAAAAGTTTCTGTCTCCAGTGCCCTCAACCACAAGAATCACTGACACAGGGGCGCAACCCACAGCAAACAGGTTGCCCAATTTGGTTGCCTCTTACAACCAGTAATGGGCTTCTGGTGACACATTCTAACCCGGATCCCCATGGGGAAACACTCGAAACTCTCAAAAGACATCAATACAGAAAAATATGTATCTTGGGTATCGCGAATCTGCTACCCTAAAGATTCTCGGATCGATCAATGATTCAGAAATAAAGCGGTTCATTGAACATAGTGCTAAACGTGTAAATCTTGTGGATCAGATGCAATGACAACATTGATGTTCAAAGAGTGTAAACATTCGGTCATTCCCTTCTTCACACACGATCAAGCTACCTCTTTCATAAAGTTGTGTTCCTCCTTCGATAAAAGAAGCCATAATTACTCTTCCCATTATGAATAGTCTGTTTGACCCCAAAGACCTCAAAAACTGACCACTATCGTAACTCTCTTCCATATTAACAATTCAAGAATCAAGCATCAAGAATCAGAGATCAGGTACCAAAACAACAATCAACAGTGATGGAACAGCCATTTGTGTCTTATTAGATCTATTAGCTGCAATTCGACATGTTGAACAAATTTTCCAATTTGACATCTCGGAAACCCAGCTGGGAATCACTGGGCAAGCACTCACATGGTTACAATCAAAATCAAATCACATGTTTATTGTATGATAGGCCATGGGTCCAATACGTGAAGTGGATACAATACAGTACAGGATGCTTTTATAAGTAGAATCATACGTAACATTTCTGTACATTTCTGATCTTGAAGGCATATTTGAGATAACAGATTTTAATTTTTTTAGGTTGCCATAAGGCGATTAAATTGTTGGACTGATGGGCTAATTACATATTTATTTGGTATGTACTGCTTTTGAATATCTCTTAAGGATGAACATATAAGGGTGAAATGATACGGATCTTTGATAATGTTTAGATTACAGTATGTACATTATCTTTCAGATATTGCAGTGAGTGAGTGAGTTGGGTTTAGCGACGCATTTAACAGTATTCCAGTTATATCAAGGTGTGTCAGCTTAATGTGGGTGGAAAGCCAGAAATGATGCAGGTCGCAGATGTTTACCACTTCGGTGGAACCCACTAGCACGGGTATGGTGCTGACAAACCTAGAAATATAATCAGGGCAAACCGGGATTCGTACCCACAATCTTATGTTCCAAAGGGACGCAACTCTGCACAGCTAATCGTGGCGCCTTCGACAACTAGGCCACCAATGCCCCCTTAGATAATGGAATTTTATGGTGTCTCCCAGTATCAATATAAAGCTCGAGCATGAGCAAAATTCATTAGCAAATATACACAAGTTTGAATGTAATAAATATTTGTCTGCTTCTAGGCTTAACTTAAAAAGTGAAAAATATTCATATCTAGTACTAACTCCAACATAACTTGCCCAGTTCTGTCGACCTCATATATGTCAAGGAGAAAACAATCCGTTCTCAAAGACGGAAGACATCTTGTTTGATGCTTCTCAAGATACCATTCTAGGACTTTTTTTTTCTCATCTCTGAATCCCAACCAAGGCCCATCTCTGAAGCTTGACTGCTGTCGCTGCACCATGAATATATACTGTATATATTACTATCACTGACTTTTGCTATCACCACTGTCCATTTTTGTATTTGATACTGACCACTGCCATCATATAACATATTGCCATTTAATATTGTACCACCACTCTATTGTGTACTGCCATTTAATATTGTACCACCACTCTATTGTGTACTGCCATTTAATATTGTACCACCACTCTATTGTGTACTGCCATTTAATATTGTACCACCACTCTATTGTGTACTGCCATTAATATTGTACCACCACTCTATTGTGTACTGCCATTTAATATTGTACCACCACTCTATTGTGTACTGCCATTGTAATCACTGTGCAGTAAAATGTATTGATTTGTTAACTTTTATATACTCAACAACAAAAGTTCCTGTGACACCAATATTTTTGTGTATTTTTCAAACAAGTAAAGTTTGGTTTTCAATATTGTAGTACATGTATGGAATCTAGTCACAAAAACGCAACTGCTACAGAAAAGCATGCATTCCATGCAAAAGTTGACTTTTATGCAAGCCCCATGCATTTCACTACCCAAGAATGGGTATAAAAACATGTGCGTTAACGGGCTTCCATATGCATTGTTTAGCATTGTGCTGACAACAACCACTCAGAAAAACAACAAAATTACGCAATTATTCAACATTACAAAATGCCACCCCTGTCCGAAAATGAGCGTCTGCAAGCCATTGGTATGCTTGAAGCAGGATCGAGTCAACGTGACGTTGCAAGACAATTAACGTCCACAGAAACACAATTTGGTGTTCATGGCAATGTTGGCAACAGACGAAAGCAGTCAGACACCATCCTCGGATTGGCAGGCCACACGTAACCGATAATCGACAAGACAACTGGATTCGAACAACACACCTATGAAATCGATTCCAGCCACCAACAGTGACTGCAAGAAGCATCCCTGGCCTTCGACGAATATCTTCACAAACCGTACGTCGTCGCCTCAGATGTGCAGGGATTGTCGCCAGAAGACCCGCCAGACGTCCCATTTTGACAGGAACCACCGTCAAGCACGTCTACACTGGTGCAGACAGCGTCTACGCTGGATGGCCATGCAGTGGGGAATAGTTCTATTCACTGACAAGTCTCGTTTTCACCTCAGCCACACCGATGGACAGATTCAAGTGTACTGACGTTGAGGTGAACATTACGTCAATCATTGTGTCATGGAAGAAGATCGCTACGGGGCCGGCAGCGTTATGATATGGGGTGTGATTACAGCAAGACAGAGGACCTGTTTGATAGTGTTGTTCTACTGTTTTTGCGTTGTCATGGCCAAGGCATTACCTTTCAACATGACACGCCCAGCATCATATTGCTCGACTTGTTCAGGATTCCCTGATCTCTCACCAATCGAGCACATGTGGGATAAAATGGATCGGCGCCTTCGATGTCAACCACCTGTTCCACAGACACTCCAGGAACTTCCAAAAATGCTCCAGCAGATATGGACAGATATCCCACAGGACTTTGTGCGACGCCTAGTCCATTCCATGAGACGAAGATGTGTTGCTTGCATCACAACCAGAGGTGTAAATTTACATTTTGGCATGTTCATGGTTTTTTTATTAGATCTTGCATTTTCTGAAGTCAGTATGGCAAATTAAACCAATTGAACACTTACAGGAGTCTTTTATCTGTTGCCAACCGAAATTGATTCAGATTTGGTAAAAAACATAACTTTGCATTAAATCTTATTCAATGTCACAGGAACTTTTGTTGTTCAGTATATTTGAGATATTTTGAAAGACATGTTTAAAACAATATGGCTTGGATCCGGCATGGTACTATTCCAGTCCTGGACACTCGTGGGATGCATTGTTGAAGAAGACCCAATCTCATTAAAATCAGATCTTAGTTCTCACTACTGCTAAAGAAAGATCTGAGGACCTCCCATTATGGGTCACATCGGACCGACCCAAATATTTGTTGATTGATTACCACTTGTTGGTTGTTTGTTGTTCTTTTACGTACAGATTTTATTGTTTCAATTTGGGAATCGATACATAACAATGCAAATATTTTGCTTGGGGTTGAAAGGGCAGTCCACGATGTCCATTTTCCAACTGAGGCAACTGATTATTCCTATGCACCGACTATTTTTCATATGAGTTAAATGCTATTGAGTCGACGGCATTCCTAAGTCCTCTGCAAACCCTCAAATGAGTAAACCATGGTTTGATAGTGGTTGTAAACAAGCTAGAAGAAAATGGGAATAAAGCTGAATAATACTTCCGCTGATATACTACCATGCACAACCTGAATACATTGAAATCACAAGCTCCAAGGTGAGATGTACTTTCAAACAAAATAAAGGTCAATCCTGGACCAGCTATGTGTCCAAAATCAATCCCGCACACCCATGTCCACTGGCAAGGGTTCAAAATCTGGAGTTCACCATCTCAAAGATGGTAATACATGTAGCATAATGTAAATATTACATATTTTAAATGTATGTAAATAATTTTGTTAAGTACCGTAGTAGCTCCTTAAACTACCCTGAATACTCTCTACTCTCCTCCAGGGAAAGTAGTCATGTAAGGTCCTTAGTGATATGGTCCAGCCAGAGTTTGGCCAGTGATTGCCTATTCTTTTGTTTCTGTAGCATGTGACCAGATCTTTAGATTTAAACACTTCAATATTTCTCTTCTCTGTTCATTTCTGCATTTCAGCTCTGCATGATTCACAGCACTGCACTGATTGGGTCGGTTGATTAAGACTTATTAAGTATTCATATTTATCATAAGGAGGTAAGGACCTGATATCTTAGCCTTGTTAAATATACTTTAGTAGTATAGATGATGGGGTTTCTGGCTCACCACCACCTGAGCCATTCCCGAACCCTATCAATGCTTCTATGGTGGTCTTTTTTTTAATGCAAATTATGCAATGCGATCAAACGTTCGTCATGCGACTAAGCTAAATTGTAATGAAAATATACATATTATTTTTACTCATATGCATACCATTATTTTGAACATAATGATATTCAACATTTTTACGAAGTTCTTCATTCGTTTTACAAGGAGACAAGACTGTATATTCTTCACTACAATCGGAAAGAAACAATTGATAACCATATTTTGATAGCTTGACATCCTTGTTAAGATATAAACTTGTGGTAACTCTCTCCATTTCATAATTTTGTCCCAGAGCATAAATGCTTTGATAGCTTTTTTAAGTTCTTCTTTTGTTGGCATGAAGTTTTCCATTGTTATACACTTATGTGAACATTTGTCTAAATAATTGTATTAAAGAAACATCAATATTAATTAATAATGGATAAAATTTACTATAGCCCACGAGGAACTGGAAAGGTATAGGGGCAATACAAAAACTATCTGCAGCAGCTAAGGTATCTCAAGATGTTGCCTAGGATTTGTTAAAAATACAAGCAATATGGAAAATATACTTACTAGCCCTGCGTTATATACTGAGGAGAAAGTTTGATATTTTCAAAACTAATGAAGTTCATCTGGCTGATCTCTTGTTTCTTCCGCATGATGAGGTAAGACACAGAACATATAAATACGCTTTAATGTAGATGTAGCTTGTCGCTACAAGGAGGCTGAACCACTAACATCGAAAGATTCAACTTAAGAAGCTAATGCACTTGGCCACATATATAAACGTTGACCATTAAAATGGCCTAAGTTGTTTCAATTAGATCCTGGTCGCGAGTTTATGGGATCAGTAACTAAACAAAGCACAATGTTGCAATCGGGCATGGCGAAAAAAAGGCCCACCGTAGTCAAGTTGTTGTTGAAAGATTTAACTGGACATCTGCAGAACATTTGTTTGGATATCAGTATGGGATTGAAATGAAATCCGATTGATTAAGATCAATGGAATGAGTGTACGATTATCAGCCCTAAATAATGAAGTAACAAGATTAATTAGGAAGAAACCATCCGATGCTATTAACATGATATCTGTGACTTCCGAATTTTCAGCACCATGGAGAGGCAAAGAACAAAATCTGTTAAGATATTTACACCAGCTTGGTGAACTTGAAGGAGGTCAACATTGTGTAACTGATCCAGTTTGGTCTCTGAAGATATATAACATTAGTCGATTGGTTATGAAAAAAGGCAAGCCTTTTCTATATTACCTTAAAGATTGACCGGGCAGGGGATTTGTACGAGAAGAGTTGCTCATAGTTCCCAGCGATACAGTATTACCTCCCTAAGTGACCATAATCATAGGTTGTTACAACATCCTTATCAATCCATCTCTTTGTATCTGAGGGGGATAATGATGTCTTGTTCATTCTTAATCCATATATCCTGTGATTGTCACTTCTCAAAAATTCATCTTATGTTTGAATGTTTACGATTGAATAATGCTAGCTTCTTTATACTGTTCATGTTTGATATATACTTTTTTACCACATACTTTTTAATGCCTTTCGCTTTTCTGATCTCCTCATTTTCAGACTTCTTTATAGAATACATCTTATGTCTTAATCCAACATACTCTGAGTTCCAGCACATTCATCCTTCATCTTGCCTAATACCTTTTTATTTACTGCACTGTGCAATGGATTATCTTTTGGGTAATCGCTCGTATCGTACATCTCTTTTTTTTCTGCCATATCTTTGTACACTTCATCGGTTTGTATTTCCATTAACAAAGAATATGGATTGGTATATAACACTTTGCACCTATCACCATATTGCTTCTTAAGTTCATTGTAATTAAAGTCATACATTAAGTGTTTTGACAAGTCAAGAATACTTATACCAACGTACACCGGTCTGTTGAATTTTATATTGCTCTTCTGCATATGTAATGCCGCCAAGCCATTATCAAATATCTTACTTCTGTTAAGAGCTGGACTAGCTATATAAGTTTCCTAAGTCTTTCTTCCTCATTATATCTGACCAATTTAACATCAACACGATTCCTTAGATTCTCCATAGTTTTACCAAATAATGAGTTATTTATTAGCTTATATAGGTTCTTTTCGAAATCGCTAAAAGCCATCTTTATTAAATCTGTGTTCTGTTTTATATAGGGCTCCATCCAAGGTCTTTGATCAAACTTATGAACTCTGTGTATTTTCTTTAGTTTCATGCCAAATGATAGGTATAACTGGAGATTTCTATTGTCTTAGTCTTTCCCATCAAGTTATGTTGATATTCTGACATCCAATATCTATGAACCATTAATCTTTAGTGAGCTAGCGGATAACTGTTATGGTCTTTGCGTAACTCTGTTGGATATTCTAAGTCAACTTCTAGTATGTACCCTTTATCAGAATCTTTAGGAATATTATTCACATCGATACTGTTTACCCACTCAAAACCGCTTGTAGGTAAAGGTTGACTTAAAGCCCACCTGTACAAATTGTTGGCGTCGAGATATAATATGTGAGTAGTAGGTTTACTCGAATCATATCCTTCTACCAATTTATTATTGGCCTTAGAATACCTTTTCGCCGTCATTGATATACCACCCCTCAATCCTTTCTCAACAAACATGTGCAAATCATAATCAGTGAGTAATTTTAATTCTTCACCGGTCTTCTTCAATCTCATTAAAATCAGACCTCAGTTCTTGCTACCGCTAAACAAAGATCTGAGGACATCCCAATAGGGGTCACGTCAGAACGACCTTTCATCCGACCAATCAGAGCATCGCTTACCAGATTATGAAAGTGACAGTCGGAATGTGATTTCTGATCATGCAGCCTCGAAAACTTTAACTCCGAATGATAGTTATGGGTTTAACCACTGTATCCATACAATCTAGACCATCTATTAGCCATTCCAGAATGTTCTTTTGTTCAGGTTTCAAATTTGTAATCGAGAATTTGTCAAAATAGGTTTCGAAGCGTAGTCGCCAATTTGAAATTAGTGCTGTAAAGCACGAGAAAGCTGCCTTCTGATTGGTCATTCCATTGGTCGGTCAAAGTTCGTGCAAGGTCGGTCCGATGTGACCCATAATGGGAGGTCCTCAGATCTTTGTTTAGCAGTAGTGAGAACTAAGATCTGATTTTAATGAGATTGGGTCTTCTTCAACAATGCATCCCACGAGTGTCCAGGACTGGAATAGTACCATGCCGGATCCAAGCCATATTGTTTTAAACATGTCTTTCAAAATATCTCAAATATACTGAACAACAAAAGTTCCTGTGACATTGAATAAGATTTAATGCAAAGTTATGTTTTTCACCAAATCTGAAACAATTTTGGTTTGCAACAGATAAAAGACTCCTGTAAGTGTTCAAATGGTTTAATTTGCCATACTGACTTCAGAAAATGCGTGATTTAATAAAAAAAACATGAACATGCCAAAATGTCAATTTACAAATTAATAGCGTGTATGTCAACCTCTGGTTGTGATGCAAGCAACACATCTTCGTCTCATGGAATGGACCAGGCGTCATACAAAGTCCTGTTGGATATCTGTCCATATCTGCTGGAGCATGTTTTGAAGTTCCTGGAGTGTCTGTGGAACAGGTGGTTGACGTCGAAGGCGCCGATCCATCTCATCCCACATGTGCTCAATTGGTGAGAGATCTGGGAAGTGAGCAGGGGATGACATTCACGTTGTTTTGTTGAAGGGAATCTTGAACAAGTCGAGCAATATGAGGCCGGGCATTGTCATGTTGAAAGGTAATTCCTGGGCCATGACGACACAAAAACAGTAGAACAACAGTGCCGATGATCTCGTCGCAGTAGCGCTGTCCATTGAGATTTCCCTTTCCCACTATCAAACGGGTCCTCTGTCTTGCTGTAATCCCATCCCATACCATAACGCTGCTGCCCCCGAACTGATCTTCTTCCATGACACAATGATTGACGTAACGTTCACCTTAATGTTGGTACACTTGAATCTGTCCATCGGTGTGGCTGAGGTGAAAACGAGACTCGTCAGTGAATAGAACTTGTCCCCACTGCATGGCCGTCCAGCGTAGACGCTGTCTGCACCAGTGTAGACGTGCTTGACGGTGGTTTCCTGTCAAAATGGGACGTCTGGTGGGTCTTCTGGCGACAACCCTGCACATCTGAGGCGATGACGTACGGTTTGTTAAGATATTCGACTAAGGCCATGGATGCTTCTTGCAGTCACTGTTGGTGGCTGGAATCGATTTCATAGGTGTGTTGGTGGTGGCTGGAATCGATTTCATAGGTGTGTTGTTCGAATCCAGTTGTCTTGTCGATTATTGGTTACGCGTGGCCTGCCACTCCGAGGATGGTCTCTGACTGCATTCGTCTGTTACCAACGTTGCCATAAACACTAAATGGGGTTTCTGTGGACGTTAAATTGTCTTGCAACATCACGTTGACTCTATATTGCTTCAAGCATACCAATGACTCGCAGATGCTCCTTTTCGGACAGGTGGGCATTTCATAATGTTGAATAATTGTGTAATTTTGTTGTTTTTCTGAGTGGTTGTTGTCAACACAATGCTAAACAATGCAAATGGAATCCCGTTAACGCACATGTTTTTATACCCATTCTTGGGTAGTGAAATGCATGGGGCTTGCATGGAATGTATGCTTTTCTGTAGCAGTTGCGTTTTTGTGACTTGATTCCATACATGTACTACAATACTGAAAACCAAACTTTTAGACACACCCAATGATATAACTTTACAGTATTTTCAATGCAAGGATCGGCAAAAGTTGTATCTGAAACTATTTTTTTATCAGGAATAATATATTCCAATATCTTGTTAATTTAGATGCAGCTTTTACTAAACATATTTAAAATAATAATAACCCTAAGCAAAGCAGCTGATCGCTATTGCCGGGTATTTTTTTTAAAATGGAACCAGTCTGATGACCAGTCATCGTCAAGGCTCCCGTGCACGTGATCGCGTGATCGCGAGAATTACGTTTTGACATAGAATCGTCCAACAAAAACAAATATGACTTTTAACGAATCAAAGTATGTATCCATTCTCTGTCGACTTAAGTTTGTTTCAAGGCGTCAATAGCGGTAATCTGACCGTGGTTGCTGTTAATAACGGTGAGTTGTGCGATCTTCCAATGGCTTCACACAAGATTTCGCCGAAATTAATTAAAGCAATATTAAAAGGAATTTTGAATAAAATTAATGAAATAAATTACAAACAAAAGTCCAGATATACAAAGAACACTTTTTTATAGCCAGACAGTGTAATTACATGCAGAGCTCCAGATAAGCTGCGTATCTGCGTGAAATACGCATCAGCAATGCAGAAATATGCAGTAAAATATAATCCAAGCGTATCAAATACGCAACGAACATTACAGATACGCTACAAAAATAAAACTTGTGCGTATCATCAAAATATTGTGAAGTAACCCTGCGTATTCGATTAGCAAATGAGCAACTTATTTTGAAATTATAAGTTGGCATTCCGTCAACCTTGCCAAACTCCACGATGACAGTCAGATCATGATCATTTGCCATCACACTTTCTTGTGGAAGTATCGTGGTATTTTTGAATCCTAAAAAGCTCTCGAACCCACACGACACCAGTTTGCAGGGACTAGATGAATAGTGTTTTTAAATATTTAATACCCACATGTGTAAAAACTAGTGGGTAACAGAAATTTGAATACGCAGATAGAATTAATGATACCCAATGATTTTAAAATGCATGGGTAAAATACCCACAACACCAAAAGCTTATCTGGAGCTCTGACATGAATAATTTGCGAACTTCAGTATGGATTTGTTGACATGGTATTTCCGGTGTTACGTGCTCACAGTAATGTCTTTCCATGGGGGGAAAAAACATCAAAACTCATTAATTTGTGTATAATGCGCACCCCCTTCTACACAACTGTGTTTTTTGGAAAAAAGTGTGCACTATTCACAAGAAAATACGGTAAGGCTTACTGATGAATTTACGCCAATTTGACTCTGAATTGGTTCCAATAAGCGCCCACCCCTTCTGTCTTTTTTTAAGTGCCCTGGGCGCTTAATGGGTTGAATACGGTACATCATTATGGTTTTGGCACGAACTTGGGAGCTGACTGATTCTTATCACAGACGAGGGCTGACCGAGAGCTAGGTGCTGTCCTGGAGCCGCTACGAGGCTCGGACAGTGGTCTGCAGACCGGGGATGCTTATTACAAGGAGAGGGAATGACCGAGAGCTAAGTGAGGGTCCTGGGGCTGCTGCGGCGGCTCGGACGGTGGTCTGTGGACTGGGGCTGCGACCTGAGCTCTGGTGTAGACTTGGGGGAGAAAAGGACACTCTAAGATGAGTGGAAATAGCCCAAAGCAAGTGATTTGATGGGTACCCCCTTACAAGAGTGAGTGCCCCCAAGTTGTGCTAGGTGTGCTGAGAAAGGTACATGGTGTGCAACAATATACAGAGGGATCACAAGATACATCAACATCGTACAAAGGAATAGACTAAAACAACCGATACAACGTATCTGGTCGGCTATGTCCCCATAACTTGGTATTTATGGACAAGTAATTAAAGACAACTGAGCATTCTTAATAACATCCTCTGGGGTCCGAATATAGCATGTAAAACAGTCTGACTGCCATCTTGCCCAGTGTCTTTATAAGGTGATCTTCCGGAAGTTGCTGCCCCTATGCGAAAAGAGTGTCAAGAGTATTTAGCTGGGTCAAGGTGTGCATGTTTCATGGTCATATTAAGCCATTGCAGGAACATGGTACTGGTCAACAAACAGAGGATCACTGTCCCCGGCACCATGTGATAGTCTTACTTGTTTCAAGCGGTTCAAATTTGCAAAAGGGCAAATGGTAGTGTGGTTGGCAAACAAGGGAATGACCATACCCTGTCTAAATGTGTCTGTCTTTGAAGTTTTGAGCACGAGAGTATACTTTCCTGTATTATGGGCTATGGTGACATCAGATAGGCTTAAATTTGTACTAGCATCAAAGTCACGAGAACATGTGAACTCGCATATCTTAGAAAACTAAAGAAGGCAGGGGTGCACATGACCTCCATTACCAGATCATTGAGAGGTCCGAGCAACCCTTTTCGTAGTGTACACACAATCTTCTTCAAAACATTGTATGTTATGGGTAAGCGTTTAGACACACCCTGTTGCGGTAGCTTCTTGTATCAATGAAGTAGAATTCTTAGCTGATTAGACCACCAGTGGATGCTAAATCAAACAGTGTATGCACACCTGCCTTCAGATAGGTAAACCAAATACCCGCAAGATAGGATTTGACAGTGACATACTGTAGTTTTGCCTCACCGAAACAAAAGGCAAAATATTATTGCAGAAGTGCAGAATTTACTGGTGGCAGACCTTGTGCTGCCCGTGTAAGGCTTGAGCATGTAGAGTACAGGCTATATCTCAGGAGAAAGGCAACGTATGACTGAAAGCCAGAAGCATAGGTGGTCTTGGTTCTGGCCCCCACTGCAGCATCCCATAGGGTGTCTAGGTGTCTTGCCAAACCCATATCAACAGTGAGCGTTGTGGACATGGTGTTGCTTGTAGTGCCGCCTGTGGAGCAAGTTTCTGAAATCTGGCAATCTGTAACCGAGAAAGAGAATCAGCAATTTGGTTTGACACGCCAAATTGTTGCAAACCTGTCACTGGTACCATATTTTCTGTCGACCATGTGAATCATTGGAGCTCTTTGCAGTGCTTTTGGAGTAAACATTCTTTTTTCCCAAGGTATGTCATGGGCTGACTTGTTCGCAGGTGTTCGTTCGTCAACACGGATGGACATGTCGCTGAGTCATGGCTGATGCTACTGCACAGGTCACATGACCTACAGTGAAGGCCAGAAGTACAAGTGGTATAAATTCTGGTGTCCAGAACGCCCAAGGTGATGTGCGTACCTCTCTCAGCCAGAGCTGCCACACGAGCCGCGAATCTCTTATGGCATTCATAATGTACATGTCCTCCATATAAAGTGTGGAGTTCTGCCACTGTGCGTTCATGTTGCCCTAATTGCTCTCTCCTATTTGGCCAAGCCTCACAGAAAATATCCTTGAATATCTTGAAAGCTCTGCTGAAGTTCAAATTCCTGGTGGTACGTTTTTGCATGAACCTGTCTCTTCAGCAAGTCTATAATCACCTGATTCTTGACATTGTAACAGGAGTGAAGCCAAATTGATATATTTACCTTTGTGTATTTTACGCCTCGACTTTCATCAACAAAGCTGACATG
This sequence comes from Haliotis rufescens, assembly GCF_023055435.1. Lineage (NCBI taxonomy): Eukaryota > Metazoa > Mollusca > Gastropoda > Lepetellida > Haliotidae > Haliotis > Haliotis rufescens. The sequence goes on from NW_025964383.1 coordinate 4,377,484, forward strand.
GGGCACAGAATCTGACAAGACACATTGTGCTGGACTGGTCTGTGATAAAGGCAAGGCTATGTTTTCTCCACTTGGAGCTCCAGAGGATAGACACTGGGTGAGGGATGTAATCATATCTCTCATGACTCCCATCAATTCCACGTTCGCTGTTGCCGGAATGTTGGTAGAACTGTCAGAATTCCCGCTGTTCACATGACTACTGGGGAGTAGCGTCACAGTAAGGAACAGCATGTACAGACGACAATGAGGAATCGGGTGAGGCATGTTGAACAGCGATGGCCCCTCCACTGGCCGTGTGGTTCCTGTTAAAATTTTCCTTTTACAGTTGTAAGGTCGTCTTTCTGCCCCATGATGCAGGCACTGTGAAACCTACGGAGCACAGCCTCTGTACCAGGTCAACTGTTGTCTCGTAAGGAACGGCTCTGCCTGTCACACTCGCTCTGACCTGTGACCCAACATGGCGACTGTTGTCGGAAGTTTCATTGGTTGCGGATGAAACATTTTCGACAGGAACAGCTGTCCTGGTTCTCCTTGACGTCCGTTTCGGTGCAATCTCATTAAAATCAGATCTTAGTTCTCGCTATGGTAAACAAAGATCTGAGGACATCCCATTAAGGGTCACGTCGGAACAATCTTTCATCCAACAAATCAGAGCTTCGCTTACCAGATCATGAAAGTGACAATCAGAATGTGTTTTCTAATCATGCAACAACGAAATATTTAACACGGGGGTATTCCGAACGGCAGTAACCGGTATTATTATTATATCCATACAATCTAGGCCATCTATAAGCCATTCCAGAATGTATTTAACAGTTTTAATTTTTGTAATCGAGAATACGTCAAAATATGTTTTGAAGCGTAGTTGCCAGTTTGAAACTAGTGTCGTAAAGCTTGAGAAAGCTGCCTTCTGATTGGTTAATGTCGATTCTTGTCAGTCATTTCATTGGTCAGTCAAAATTCGCGAAAGGTCGTTCTGACTTGACCCGTAATGGGATGTCCTCAGATCTTTGTTTAGCGGTAGCGAAAACTAAGATCTGATTTGATTGAGATTGGTTTCGGTGCCATAGTCAGTGTTTAGGTACCTTGCTGACATGCAGGAGGTGGTGTGTGCAAGCGGAAGTAGGTCACAATAAAGGTACAGCAATTAATGTAGTGAGTCTTGTTGTCCTTCTAGCTTTGGGAGAGGAATGGAGAGACACAGGGCTTATGGGTAAATAGGCTCGTACGCATGTGCAGAGGGGGAATTTGAAACCTTACGAGGGATAGTTGTAACATAAACATGTACATGTGAATAAATTTTATGATACACTGGACATGCATGTAATGAGTAGAAACAAAATACATTGAAATTGCACAAACCACAATATTAAATTATCATTTTGTTTATTGGTAGCAACCACAATTTCATTATTATACTGAACTGCAAAAGAACCGTCACCCCAAGTAACATTGCATGAAAAGTTGACATTTAAATATCTGGGTAAATTTTGTCAAAGTTTCAAAATTTAACATTACCTTGTCCGGAAAAATGAATTTTGATGACAAAAAACCCAAAGCAGATGACAATAAAACCGATCGCCCAAATGCATCACGGCAACGGCCATGGTAACCCAATACATGTGAGTGCCATGCAAATTGAAATGTACATGCATTCCCCCGTCTCTTGCCCTATAAAAATCCACCCTGATCGGATAACATTCATTCGTTATTGAATTGCTACCACATGCCAAGATTGACAAGAAATCAGCGATACCAAGCCCTTGGACGATTGCAAGCTTGACAAACCATCCGGCAAGTAGCCAATGCATTTCAAGTCCACGTAAGGACCATAAACACCAGCGACACATTAGAGAGAGCAACAAGAGACTTCCTCCAGCAGAATGGCAACAGAACCATGCAGTGGCCTGCCCTCAGTCCTGATTTAAATCCCATTGAGCACCTGTGGGACGAGATTCAAAGACGGCTGAATGACATCCAAACAAGGCCGACAACTGCAGGTGAACTGTGTCAGGCGTTCCTCAGAGTGTGGGCTCCAGTGACTATGGCCTTCATCAACCGCCTCATCCATTCCAGGTATCGACGTTGCACGGCAGTCATCAATGCACATGGCGGACACACGAGATACTAAGTAGTGATGCTATTTTCTCAGAGACTAGTGTTGTGTTTCACTTTAAAAACATTTGACACTTTAATTTCAGCCTTGATGATCAGTTTTGCCAAGTTTCAATTTTTTTAATATGCCTCAAAGTATGTTTCTTTTGTGGTTCAGTATATAACCAACCACTTGGCCCATCTTAAGATGCATGTTAATCGGTGACATGTACAGACCTATTCCAAAAACATAGTCTACTTTAGATAATGCATACTGTAGTACATCTTGGTATCACCTGGTAGCCAAGGGTAGGTCAACGGGTGATGAAATAGCAACCTCTAAGTGCGCAGTAAACTGCTTTTGCCCATTGAAAGCTGTTCCCGTGTTTGTGACTGAGCTCCAAGGAGAACCCATACATAAGTTCTGATTGAGTCATTAGTTCTTTCAACGCCGGGCTGAGTAAAACCTTCTGATTTATTATCCCCCACCATGAAGTGGAAGGGGGATATAGGAATGGGTGCCGTCCGTCCGTCTGTCCGTCCGTCACATTTCGTTTCCGGAGCAGATCTTGAAAACCGTACCATATTTCTTCACCAAACATGGCACATAGATAGATCTAGTGGTGAACTGGTGCCTTTTGATAGTTTGGGATTTTAAAAAAAGTTATTTTTCGAGTTTCAATGGCAACAACTTTAATTTAGACTGAAAATGGCGGTAGTCCTCGTTTCCGGAGCAGATCTTGAAAACCGTACCATATTTCTTCACCAAACTTGACACATAGATAGATCTAGTGGTGCCTTTTGATAGTTTGGGATTTTAAAAAAAGTTATTTTTTCGAGTTTCCATGGCAACAACTTTGATTTAGACTGAAAATGGCAGTAGTCCTCGTTTCCGGAGCAGATCTTGAAAACCGTACCATATTTCTTCGTCATACTTGGCACATAGATAGATCTAGTGGTGAACTGGTGCCTTTTGATAGTTTGGGATTTAAATTTTTTTTATTTTTATTATCTTTCAACGCCGGGCTGAGTAAAACCTTCTGATTTATTATCCCCCACCATGAAGTGGAAGGGGGATATAGGAATGGGTGCCGTCCGTCCGTCTGTCCGTCCGTCACATTTCGTTTCCGGAGCAGATCTTGAAAACCGTACCATATTTCTTCACCAAACTTGGCACATAGATAGATCTAGTGGTGAACTGGTGCCTTTTGATAGTTTGGGATTTTAAAAAAAGTTATTTTTCAAGTTTCCATGGCAACAACTTTGATTTAGACTGAAAATGGCAGTAGTCCTCGTTTCCGGAGCAGATCTTGAAAACCGTACCATATTTCTTCGTCATACTTGGCACATAGATAGATCTAGTGGTGAACTGGTGCCTTTTGATAGTTTGGGATTTAAATTTTTTTTATTTTTTGTGTTTCCATGGCAATGACTTTGATTTAGACTGAAAATGGCAGTAGTCCTCGTTTCCGGAGCAGATCTTGAAAAACGTACTATATTTCTTTACAAAAAGGCCCAGTGAACATAGTTCCCAGGAGCTAATGCATTGCACACACCCGACATGTCATATTGGCGGGGGATGTGAGTATTTCATGCTTGTTTAAAATTAATTTTTTCCAAGCATTTTCGGCATCTTGTGGTTGCTCAACCTTTTGGACGGTGAAAGCAACACCACCCTTAAAGTGCGGGAAACAATCTCATTAATGCAACCCTTGAGGGGGTCCTAGTTAGTAGGACGCGTATTTTGTTTACTAAAATATTTATCCCCAATATACAATATATATGTATACTCTAAAGACATTGTCGACCGACCAATAAAACACTCTTGTATAATATAATAATATATATTATTTGTTTATATCCGGCGTTTGATGAAACATCTGAAAAGATGGATATTGTTGATGAATTTCGATTACATCAAATAAGTGAAATAAAACATCAAATAGAGTAGGAGTGTGATTCTAGAATTGGATTATATAAAAAGTAAAGTTGCAAAAGAAAGCATTAAAACATGATAGTATTTGTGTACTGGCTGAAGCAAAGTTAAATAGCATTGAGGATCATATTTCAACAGCACTGGCTGATTGTAAGATATCCGAGGAGCAGTTTCGTTTAGTGTTGTCAGAACTCGATCAAATTCTCATAAGACCAATGGCATTAGTGAATACAGGGGAGACAACAAGTGTGCCAAGCATTCCATGCCAAAACCAAAGAACTGGTTAGAGATTAAGAATAAATTGTTTCCTCGATATGCAATTTGATACATGACGATCATTGGATCTGATTGCATAATTTGCATAAAAAAAGACCTCTGTAGAAGCATTGATAGGGTCTGGATCTGGTCAGTTGGTGGTGAGCCAGAACCCCCATCATGTATACTACTTTTAACATTTAATTGCTTATCTGTTATATGGTATAATTTGCAGTATTATTCACATGATATGCAATGTTGTAAATTTGTCATGATACAACAGTATGCATCGTGATTAGCAACAACCAAGTAACTAAATAGACTACAATGTAACTTGTGTGTTAACCTACCATATTGTTATACGGTGCTTTCAGTAATTTATATACATTTATATTTATTTATGTAGTTCATAGCTTATAGCAGTAGCTGTTAGAATAAAGTTATCTCCAGCAATAATTTAAAGCTTTCAGATATAGATGTCAGTGATATATCGTACAGTAGTACTTTAGTACTCTAGGTCTTGTATAAGTCAGGTGTTCATAGTTCTTTGAATAGTTTTTGTATATATATATATGCACTATACAGGTTTCTATTACACTGTGTGTGTGAGTAAGAGAGACAGAGAGAAGGCATATGTTTGTGTTCATACAATATACAATATACAATATACTTTTTACTTAATTGTCATGTTATTATTAGGCATAAGAGGCACATATAGAACATTATTACTGTTGGCTTTGCTGTGGTGCACTTGTGGTGTTGAGACAAAGTTGGTATTTGTCTGCTAATATTTGTATGTATATATTGTTTGAGCAGTAACAACACAAGAAGGAGTAAATGAAATATATTTATTCATTAATATGATATTGGCAAAAATTTGGAGGCAGACTCGGTTGCATTTAAAGGTAGGGTAGTATAGAACCATAGCCCAAGATCCGTTGTCGTGGGGTCAAAGACCCGGACTATCTCGTGGGATTTGATGCCCTGGGGTCGTGGACCCGGACTATCCCTGGAATGTGTGCCCTGGGGTCGTGGACCCGGACTATCACAGCTATGTGCCCTGGGGTCGTGGACCCGGACTATCCCTGGAATGTGTGCCCTGGGGTCGTGGACCCGGACTATCCCAGCTATGTGCCCTGTACTACAGTGGTCCCTCGCTACAACGATACCAATGGGGTCCAAATAATTGGTTGGCGTTATAGACGATGAGCCATTTAACCGAGGTGGAGTCGTAGGGGAGCGCGCTCAGCCAATCTCACGATCTTCGCCTTGTCTCGCACATTGCAATGATACGAGTTGTTTACGGTTCAAAGTGCCATTCACCGTTTGTTATTATTTACAAGCCCTTACTGTCACATTCAATGTGAAAGTAGTCTACTTACATGAAAATATTGATTGATAATGGTAGTAACAGACGCTATGAGTGAAGAGCCAATCACAATTCATTACACAAGTACAGAGTGTTTCAGCATGTTCAGTGGCAGTGATTGGTCATGTTGCTGAAAATATGGAAAACGAGAGTTTTGACCAGCACTAGAATTTATTACATACACATTCATACAAATATAGATACACATTCACACAGAAAGATATACATTTATGAAGAATTAGATACACATTCATACAATGAACAACAACATTCCTCATGTTGAAATTGGAATGCCCTTGATCTTACTTACTTACTTACTTATATTGGAGATTTAACGTAGGCTTTCTGACTTCTGATTGCCCACTAATTAAGAATATGGACTTCGCTTGTGGTTCTCTTTTATTGCATGCATGCGCTTCTAAGATCAGAGGATGTATACCGGTAGTGTGAAAAGTAAAATCGTATTTCCGGGACTTGCCACGGATGTTTTCAAACAGATTATTAGAACTCCATTCTGCGATAAACGGTTGATTATGCAATGAGAAGCGTTATGTTCAAATGAACAACAAACAACAATACAATCATGTCTGTGTAAAACTCTCTGTATTAAAAGTGTACATGAATTTTGGGAGCCATGCTTTACCGCGCGTAGTAACCGAAGTAGCGCTTTATCAAAGAGCGCGGAGCACCTTTAGAATACAGTACCACAACTTCTTGTTAGCATGGTCTCTGCCGTAGGTCACATGTCTCAAAGACAAGCAACCAGTTTTTGTGAGAATCCGTCGGATGCGACCTCGCGACCTTCGGATTGTTAGCCCGACAGCTAACCGACTGAGCTACGTCCACGCTGTGAAACAAAGTGCAAATTTACCTGGTCATGCCTACGACGTTACGGAACTGAACGAAAAGGGTCGAATAGGTGACGGACCCTTACAAAGGTTACGGGTAGGCATGGTGTCTCGTGACTTTAGTCTACGGACACTTACGAATGATCCCGATGCCATTTGGCACACTCGTCCCATTACGTAATCTACAAGATACCGAGTGGTGAGCAATGATCCGATATGGTGCGAACTGAAACGGCGTCAGACGTCAGACATTGAACTCGCGAGTACGCATGAATGTCGTGTTATTTAATAATTCGTCAGGTGGATTTTGTGACAGAAAACTGTGGTAGGGAACACTGTAAGGATGATGTGGATAATAGTAAGGAACGAGGGAGGCATGTGCATGGCTAATGACGACACAACGGTGAGTTCGCTTTTGAATCAGTACTGAAAAAATGTAGCCGTTGAAAGTGGCTTGTGTGAATGTTCCAGGACAGTTTCCAGTAGCCAAAGTATTCGACACAAAACCATTTCATTCTTTTTACTTGATGTTTTTGTGCGAAGAATATTAGGAGCCGCTATAGAATCTATCATAGAAACTAAGCGGGGAGATTTACCGAACCCTAATGATCATGAAGGGATGATTGATCGTAAAGGGGATCCAAGGGCTAAGGACAGAATTCAGGTAATCTAATAGCCAATAAACGGGAACCTAACCCTAATGATCGAAAAGGGGTGGATTGATCGTAAGGGGATCCAAGGGCTAAGGATAGAGTTCGGGGTAACCTACCCTAACACTTGCGATATTTGGATGTGTTCAGCGCCAATATAATATCCCTAATAAACTACATTTTTGTGCATAATAATTAAAATTAATGCACCGAAAAAATAATATATGTATATTAGTTCCCATTTCTAACCCTTTTGGCCACTTGAATTACGAGAAAAACGAAATAAAAAATAAATAAAAAATAAAAGTGCTTTCGTAAACTATCGCTTGCTATAAAATGGGCCGCCGCGAGCTATATTCAGTAAACAAATATTCAAAACTCTCCACAGCGCTTGGCGTATTCAATGACATTTCATGTAGAGATGATAGATCACTGGGAGGAGCTTATGTACACTCGATGACCCCTGACGTCACAGGGCATTGTTTCGCCGGTGTGACTGGCAAAAACAAAATACTACAAATTACGTCATAGGGTATTGTTACGTGTTTGAAAGGTTTGTGGTACTGTATTCTAAAGGTAGGCCCTAATAGCGAGCGATCACTGTACTTGGGGGATAATTAGTTCACTCCATGTGAGTGTTGCCATGGGGTGAAGTATAAATGCCAAAATGAGGTTGTGAGCAACCGAGAGCCCCCAAGTTAAAATAGTGTAATAAAGGAGAAGACATTTGTTAGGTAACTGGAATGAATTTGAAATATACAGGAAAAAGAAATAAAGCTGTACCATAAGGCACTGTATCTCCTGAGAAGACGTGAAAAATTGTCACATGTCACATGTCTATAACACATTGAGAGACATCATATGTGTGTATAATTAGTCAAATGTCTGTACACACTGTACTATAGAATGGTACGGCCAAGTGTTCATAGGTCCCATGAATATGTTGAAAGCAAAACACTCAGGGAAAGGACACCATACTATGGATATGGAAATGTAAACTTAACACATGTAGAACAACAGAGTTAATAAAAATAGGTACAGTCCAATTATTGTCTGAACACACTGTACTGTAGAATGGTACAGCCACATGCAACTAGTCCGTAATAGTACATACTGGGTCACGGTAAATAGGTATTACGCATTGTCCTGGGCTGAAGTTGCATCTCATACACACCGCTAACTGCACATTGCTTGCTGGGCATGACGGACCACGAGATCTGGCGTATGTATATACCTAGTGAAACAGTCGAACTGCCATCTGCAGAGGGTCTTGATCAGGTGGTCTTCAATGCAGGATTGGGACGCTGTAGTTGCAGCTCCAATGCGGAAGGAATGACCCGAATACTTATCGGGACACAGGCCTGCTCGGCGAAGGGTGATGTTGAGCCAAGACAGGAAAACAGTTTGTGTAATTGGAACGAATACACCGTCAACGAAAAGGGGGTCATGTATACTCGCCATACATTGACGTCTGATAGTGACGAGACGTTTCAGACATATAAATGGACACAACCACTTGGAGGTAGCATATAGGGAAATAGTCACTCCTTGATGGAACAGATCTTGGAAGCTTTTAGTGTGAGATAGCAGCACTGTTTAAAGTTGTCAAATATAATGTCCTTAATACACAGATTCATGTTCGAGTCAAACACACCATTGCAAGTAAATACGCCACATCTAAGGAAACCAAAGAAGGTTGTAATGCACATAGTTTTCATTACCATGTCATTGTAGAGTCCGAGGATGCCAGACCGTAAACACTCGACGATTGTACAGAGCACAACATACGTAATTGGTAGTCTAGTTCTCCTGTTAGGTGATTTCAGTCGTTTGTATCCTCTTAATAAGGTTTGTAGTCTATTGAGAGATCCAAGGTTGATGTGATCGAATAAAGTTTGGATACCAGCTTCCAGGAACGTGAACCTTATTCCGATGAGATAGGTTTTGATGGTACTGTGGGTGAGCTTTAGATTTCCAAAACAATATGCCAGGAAATATTGTAGGAGTCCTTTGTTAACTGGTGGAAAGTTGGCAGTATTCACTAGTCCCACAAACAGACAAAATTTTATGAGGAAACTCACATAACACTGAAATCCTGTTGCGTAAGTGGTACGTGTGCGTTGCCCGACTGCTGCACAGCACAAGCTGCGAAGATGACTGGTTAATTCCACATCACTTGAGAGCTGTGAGGGCACTTGGTTGCTTGTAGATCCGCTGTTGGTGCCAAGGAACGGAATTTCTTCATCTGAAAGCGGGAAAGAGCATCAGCAATGTCATTTGTTTTCCCAGGTACATGTTTAGCTCTAACAATAAAGTTACCTTTTGCGGAGTGCCAAGTAAGTGTGCGCATTAATGACATTATCTGCGGGCATTTAGAACGTCCCTTATAAATCACATGCACAGAAGTCTGATTATCACACAGGAAAAGAATGCGTTTAGTTTTCCATTGATGACCCCATAAGACTGTTGCTGCGACAATGGGGTTTAACTCCAGAAAAGCTATAGAGCGAGTCTGCTTGAGTCCTTGCAAAATATCCACAGTCCATGGCTCAGCAAACCAGGATCCATGAAAGAAGGCACCAAAACCCACTGATGCAGTAGCAGCAGTGTATAATTTAAGATCTGGGGCTGCCGTGACGCGATCCTCGTGGAAAAAAGAAATGCCATTCCACTGTCGTAGAAATATTTCCCACATGATGAGGTTTGTGTGACACTGTTGAGACATGTGATCTGATAGTGTAGTTTCTTGACCGACATTGACAGTAGGATCAAGTAGGAAACAAACGAATGTCCGAGAATGATAATGCGGCACGCATAGTTTAAGTGACCCAGGAGGGATAACAGTTCTGGTTTGGTACACTCATAGAGAAAGACAATAGCATATCACTAATTCTGTGGAGTTTATCTGGGGGAAGGTGAGCCCACATGGAAACCGAATCTAGCACAATACCCAGGTATTCAATGCGTGTCAAGGGACCTACTGTCTTGTGGGCTGCTAGCGGAATGTCGGGCCTCTTGAAAACATGCAGAAGTGTGTCCATGGTGGTTTGAGCAGGGTAAGTTGGTGAATCCACGGTCAAGAAGTCATCAAGTAAGTGTAGCATGAAAGACATATTATAGTTTGTGGTGAAAACCCAAACAAGTGCTTGAGATAGTGTATCGAAGATGGCAGGACTAGACCGGCATCCAAATGCCAACCTTTTGTAGAAATAGTAGGATTTGTTCCATTTGAAACCAAAATATCGCCAGAAGTTAGGATGCACTTGTACCATTGTGTAATGTAGTTGTACCATCTGTGTGCAAGCTTTGTAAATCAATGCTCCCTAGCAGGAACTTTATAACTGCTCCCTTGCCACAAGGCATCTTGGGAAATAGGCACCGCATGGCGGCATGTACAATCTGAACACAAGTATTCAGTAAAGCCTTTTAATCAATTCCCAAGTCTGTCATCCTCAGAACATCACAGAATTGGCGACGAGGATGGGATTGGCTATCTCTGATTCCCGTTAACTTTGACAACATAAATAAAGTTGATGTTCCCGAAAGCCTCGCCCATGTGCTAGAAACGCACTCACAAGTATTTAAGGAAGGTCTCGGCAAAATTACTGGAGTCAAGGGAAGCATCTATGTAGACCCTGAAGCACAACCAAAATTCTTCAAGCCTAGGCCAGTACCATATGCCATGAAACACAACGTAGACGAGGAACTTGATTGCCTACTTGCAGACGGTATAATAGAACCTGCGCAGTTCTCCGAGTGGGCAACGCCCATAGTGCCAGTACTTAAGGCTAATGGTAAGGTTCGAATCTGTGGGGACTATAAAGTAACCATTAACCAAGTAGCCAACTGGATCCATACCCGATCCCAAAGATCGAAGATCTATATGCTACACTCTCAGGTGGAAAAACCTTCACAAAAATTGACCTTAAGAGTGCTTACCTGCAACTACCTCTCGACGAGAAGTCTAAAGACAATACAACTATAAACACTCATCGAGGTCTGTTTCGCTACAATCGTCTGCTGTTCGGAATATCCTCTGCTCCAGCAATATTCCAAAGGTGCATGGACAGCCTCATACAGGGAATTCCTATGACCTGTGGATATCAAGACGACATCCTGATTTCTGGAAAAGATGATCCTGAACATGTGGAAAATGCAAGATCAGTGATAAAGAAATTGGATGAATGTGGTGTCCGCGTCCAAAAAGAGAAGTGCATATTCCAGGCTAAACAGGTTGTTTATCGTGGCCATGTCATTGATTCTGAAGGTCTCCACCCAGTTCAAGACAAAGTTGAAGCCATTGCCGACGCTCAAGCTCCTAAAGATGTCTCAGAACTTAAGTCCTATCTGGGCTTGCTGAACTATTACGGGAAGTTTCTACCAAACATTTCCAGTGTCCTGGCACCCCTACACATTCTACTCAGAAAAGACACCAAATGGAAATGGTGACCCGAGCATGAGACTGCTTTCATGAAATCCAAAAACCTGATCAAGTCTTCACAAGTCCTTGTTCACTTTGACGCCAACAAGGACCTGATTTTAGCATGCGATGCCTCTCAGTACGGCGTTGGAGCAGTCTTATCACACAAAATGCCAGACGGAACTGAAGAGCCAGTGGCATTTGCCTCCGGATGGTCACTCACACTGTCGGCCTAAAACTACTCATTCAAGTACAGACCAGGGAAAGAGATCTGTCATGCAGACGCCATGAGCAGACTACCTCTTCCAGTATCGCCACCAAACATTCCCATTCCAACGGAAACAGTATTTCTGCTGGATTTTCTTGAAACTTCTCCAGTTACAGCTGACGAAGTAGAAAAGTGGACAAACGCTGACCACACATTCTCCAAAGTCTGTCGTTTCATCACAAATGGTTGGACATTGTCAACTGAGTCAGCATTACAGCCATTCATCAGAAAGAAGGACGAGCTGAGCACTCACGGTGCCATCATATTGTTGGTTTCTAGAGTGATAATTCCTCAGAAGGGAAGATCTTGTGTACTTGCAATGCTTCACGACTTACACCCAGGTATCGTCAAGATGAAAATGCTTGCCCGAAGCTACGTTTGGTGGCCAAACATAGACTCGAATATTGAAGCGACAGTTCAACAGTGTAACTCGTGCCAGATCACTGCCAAATCAACACCTGCTGTACCAATGCATCCATGGGAATACCCAAGGGGTCCCTGGCAGCGTGTACACATCGATCATGCAGGACCTTTCATGAACAAAATGTTTTTGATTGTCGTAGATGCTTTCTCCAAATGGATGGATGTCCACATCGTCTCTTCGACATCGTCACAAGTCACTATAGAAGAGCTAGAGAAGACCTTTTCCACACATGGTTTACCAGTGACAGTTGTCTCCAACAATGGAAGTTCTTTTACGAGTCATGAGTTCAAGCACTTCCTAACAACCAATGGAGTTGAACATGTACTTACTCCACCTTACCACCCTGGTTCAAATGGACTTGCTGAACGCTCCGTCCAAACCTCCAAAGAAAGCATGAAGAAGATCGAAGGGAAAACCATTGAATCTAAAGTGGCTTATTTCCTGTTCAGATACAGAGTGATGCCACACTCCACCACCAGGAAATCACCTGCAGAGCTCCTGATGGGTAGAAAGTTGACAACACATCTCGACCTTCTGCATCCAGACGAATCAAAGAAAGTTCTCAAAGGGCAAGTGAAACAGAAGGATCACCATGATTCGCATACTCAAGCCAAGTCATTTGCTGTTTGGCAATAATGTGTATATTGCTAACTTTGGCAGAGGTGATTGTTGGATTCCAGGCAAAATAGTGAATCAGTCAAGCTCTCAGTGCCGCATACAACTTCCAGACGTACGTACCGTTCGCCTTCACCTGGATCACCTGAAACCTTGACACACCACACATGACATGGTTGTACCTGAAACACCAGAGGACCTCTCAGTCGCGAAAGATCCTTCGCCATCAATCAACATCACGCCCGATGAGAACACAGAACAACAGAGTGCCACGGAAACTTCACAAGTACGGGAACCACAGCTGCGAAGATCAACGAAGAGTATCCAAAGCTCCTAACAGACTTGATCTATAGACATTACTTTGTGTCCACCTAATTCCATTCCACAGTGCCAAAAAGTTGACAGTTCAATTCTATGATATTTTCAAGTTCAGTGTTAAATTACCAGTTCACATGTTTCATGAACTTCATTTAATTAGATTAATTTAAGTCGTGACTATTGCCAAGCAGTATGGTGCATTTTGAAGTGACTCTAGTCATCTGGACATTTAAGTTTTGCATTAATGCATGATAAGTATTTCTAATCGCTCACTTTTTAAGGGGGAGTAGTGTACCATTGTGTAATGTAGTCGTACCATCTGTGTGCAAGCTTTATAAATTAATGCTCCCTAGCAGGAACTCTATAACTTCTCCCTTGCCGCAAGGCATCTTGGGAAATAGGCACTGCATGGTGGCATGTACAATCTGAACACAAGTATTCAGTAAAGCCTTTTAATCAATTCCAAAGTCTGTCATCCTCAGAACATCACAGCACTGGGATCTGTTTAAACGCATCAGTAATATCAGCCTTGCACATGCTAGCACCTTGACCAACAGTCTTAATTCTTGTAATAGCCTGATCGATAGTGACGTATGTAAGGGAGCAGGACTCTTTGTCAATGAGCTGATTGATGCTTGGTGTCTCGTCCTTGTCGTGAGGGGCTGACAGATCCAGTATTAAATGTTTCTTTTTGCTTTATTTCCTGATAGCTAAGCCAAGAGGGTTCACTCGGTAAGTGCTGAAAGGAGGCTCCTTGTACAGCCCAAAAACATAACCACGAGTGAGTTCTTGTTGAATGAGTGCAGACACTGCCAAAGCATCGATTGTAGCACTTAGGTTGTTAGGACATTCTAGGGAAGTAACAGGCACTGGAGTAACCAAAGGATCAAAACCTGTATACAATCCATTGATCAAATATTGCACGAAGTTTCTGTCGGGATGTAGGGAAAGTTCATTCTCCAATGCAGGCACATTTATTGGTGTGTTGATGGCACAATCTGAGGAGAGTCATTGTTTCTTGTCTGGTTTGGGCACTCGTGCTTGCCGTGGCGTTTATCCTGACAAGTTAGGGAGGCATGGACATAATAGCAATTTGACCTCTGACACCCCTGGTCATTAAAGTTATTGCACAGTTCTTTCCCTTGGATTCTGATTCTTTGTCGACCCCTGGGGTCCGTTGATGAAGAGGAGAATGTCTGTTGGAAGTCCTGCTGGCTGTATTGGTGATGGCGCTGATTTGTGTTGGTGGGACAACTTGCTACACTTGGGCACATGTCTGTGGCATGCGTCACACTGTGGCATACAGCACAAGCTCTGGCTCTAAGACCAGACGTACACAGACACATAAATCAGAATCTTTCTCACCCCAACGAACTGGTGTTCCAATTTCGGTGTATGCAGCAATTCTTGAAGCAAGCATTTTATGGTAATCATAAAATGCAGTACCACCGTAGTGTTTTGATAAGTATATCACATTTCTTTGACGATTGTCTAAGTCGTCTGACCTCTCTTGATTACCTGCACAAAAGATCTGTTTATATATGCCAAACGCACCTAGGAATTCGGGCAGAGTGAGTGACTTGTTAAGCCTGTGATCATCCTTCAGTTTGAATGTCTGTCCGTTGAATTCGGCAGTTCGGTATTCCCCTGATGTTTGGTTAGGAAGTAGAAGAAGTGATAAGTTCACATATTTACCTGCTTGAATGCACTTCACGATGGCTGGTGCGACAGTATCAATATGTGGCAAAGTGTTAGATGACACTGGCTGTCGAACTGTTGCAGGCTGCATGGTGTTGTCTTGACGTGTGGCATCACATTGCTTATCCTTGTCGACAGTGTAAACAAGGTCTTTTAATTCCTGTAACTCTCGCCGGATGCCAAGCAGATCAACGGAAGGAGAAGATGGCGGAAGCTGCTCAGTGCGCATAAATGAATTGCCGTCAGTCAGTGTGGTGTCGTGAAGATCAACAATTCTGATAGCATCGGAATTTCCAGCTGATAATGTTGCTAAGTCATCAGGACTGACGTTCCTTGGGCGTAAAGAAACCTGGGCTGGGGACTGAGCTGATGTTGAAGCCAGAGGTAAACTGTCGGATGACGTCACAGTACTCAATGGCTGCCTGGATCTGGGTCGTGACCTCTCTCGTGTCGCACTCTGATTTTCTGTATAGAGCTGCATCAATGTCCTCCTATTCCAAGATGCTGGAATACACAATCCCATGTCTGATAAAGACGACCGTAGTTGTGTGGCTGTCAAATACGGGCTGGAAGTCAGCATTCTGGAGACCAAGGCAACATTGACCCTTCCACTTTCGATGTCATTGTTAGAAGGAATCGATGTATGAGGATTAGAACGTGTACTCCGGCTTGTAGGCATGGAAGAACGTTTCTTCGACATCTTCGCTTTTGAGATTTATACGTAAGTGTCATAGATGGCTTGAAATTAGATCGATGGAGCCGGGATTCAAAGTGACATAATGAGAGTTAAAAACAATGGCGAAAAGACAAAGTTGAACAAGGCAGAGGTCATGTGATCAATTCTTTAAATACCAAACAGACCAATGAGCATGCGTAAAACTGTGTAGGTAGGTAAATAAAAAATAAAACTAAAAGTGGAAAAAGGGGTACTGGAAACAGGATTGTGATAATTATAAATGATAAGAAATAAGAGTGCATGGATGGATAAGATAACTGTTATTAGCTGCCCAAACAAAAATATATAATTTACATTTATATTTTTATGTGTATTCTATCATAAAAACAGGATTTGTAGCTGTAATAATATACTGATGGTTGTTCTGATTGTATTGAGTAATATATGCTTAAACTGATGCTCATGGTACACAGTAAATGTAATAATGTTTGTTTAATTATAGATTCTTGTAATTGTATACCACAATTCAACCTTATTCTATAGTATTTGAAGGTATTATCATCCTTATCCTAATATAAGGGTAACACTATTTTTCAGGGCATTATCATTTGCAGAAGCTCAAGGTCTTCCATCAACAGCCCAACTTTCTATTCCCGGGCAATTGTCGGGGAGGTTGAGAGGCAGGCTCTGGACAGGCTCTGCCATGCATGTCCTCCAAGGTGATGTCTCACTGGTAGTGACTGGCGAAGACTGTGTCAGATTGCAAGAAGCACCCCTCCATGATGGCGTGTATGGAACAGTTACTGTGTGATGGTGTTGCGGCCGACTTCCACTTGCGAGGTCGCTGACACCTGCACGAAGAGGAGGTGGCATTGTCTGTGGCGTTCCTTTGACCGACGGATGTAACAACGCAACGCTCACACCGGGCACAGGAGGGGCTCTTGTTCATTTTCTGCACCCACTATTGATGATAAGGGGGGGATGAGAAAGTATCTATCGGGCGGTGTCCTGGGAGTTGATTCTTTGCAATGAAGTTCCAGCACAGTCAGAGATGCAAGGCTCCATGTGCTCCTTGCTCAAAGCAGACGCGCGTGACATCCAGGGCATCTAATTCACTGACACTGGCAAGTTCCAGGAGGAAGACCCTTTTTTTTTACAAAAAGGCATGTTTCTCAGCAGGGAGAGAACGATATTTAAATCCCAAGCTGGTGGACGAAACTTGTCGGAATGAGTGGATGAAGCACTGTAGTTCCGGTGAGGTGAGGTGAAATTGGGTTTAACGTCGCGTCCAAGATTATTGCACTTATATAGCGACGTGCATGCACGTGTATGTGTGTGTGTGGCTGCTTGTACTAGTCCGGACTGATGCCGATTTATAGTGCTAGCTCACTGAGATACCATGCCGCAGTTTAACATGAATACCCCACTCAGACACAGTATACTGACTCCGAGCCGACCAGTCCTTGTTTTAGCCCCTTAATGCCGAGCGCCAGACAGGGTAACAACAAGTACAATCTTTTAACGTCTTTTTGTATGACGCGGCCCGGGATCGAACCCTGGACCTTCCGCTCTCCGGGCGGACGCTCTACCACAAGACCACGGAGGCGGTCCTGTAGTTCCGGATTTTTGTCATACACCTGGTTGAGAGCCACAAGGTAGGTCATGATGGTACTACCCATGAGCCGACACTTGTGGTGGAGATAGAGTATGAAGTCAGCCAAGAATTGAGGTGATGCAGTGGTGGGGTCTTGATGTTTTTCTGTGCAAAAACTCTCAAAAGATAGCCACTTGTCATCTATAAGCCCCTAGTGGACGGAGGATGTGCCATCGTGATGGTCTTCGTCTGAGTTTCCTTTCGTGTTTTACGCTCTCTGTAGATAGACCAGATGTGAGCAGACCAGAGGTGGCTGCTTACTGTGGGAATGAATTAGCAGGTTTGGCCATTTTGGGAGTGGCAACGGGTCCACTTCGGCTTTCTGTCTGAGGTCAAAGAACCAGGCCCTCGCCGGCCACCAGGACACGATCAAAGTCAGATCGAGGCACAGCGTTCACTTCATCTTCTGGATTACCCTGGTAAGGAGTACATGCGACGGAAAAGTGTATGCTTTTAGTCCTTCCCAGGGGATGCTGAAGGCATTGACTGCCCAGCCCAGGGGATTTTGTACTGGCGATGTGAATGTCGGTATCTGATGGTTTTGGCTGGTGGTGAACAGGTTGATGTTGGGGTGACTGTGGTTCGGACAAACAAGAGCAAAGGCATCTGGGAGGAGCTTTCACTCTGTGGAGGCGACTTTGTCTGGTTAGGATAGAGCATCCGCTAGGATGTTGCAACAGCCCAGTATGTGTTGGACATGGAATTGGATCCCCAGATGATCCACCAGGTTGAAGAAGCAGAACATCTGTTAAAGAAGCAAGAGTGAGTGAGTCGTTCCCTGGTCAAAATGGAGAGTCGGGCGTGTCGAAGGGTCTGCTTCCAATGGGCGAGAGCCAGAATTAACGCCTCCTGTTCAAGGTTGTTTGTGTGCCACTGGAGCTGCACGGCGGACCAGAGCCCCTATGGCGACCTGTGCTTCTAGATTTGTGCCTGAAGGGATGTGTCTGTGAAGAGGTGTAACAAGGTTGTAAGCCCTGTCAAGGAGATGCTGTTTAAGACGTTTGATTCCACGGTCCACCACCGGAGATGAGGTTTGAGGTGATCCGGGAGGACGATGGAGACCGATGGATACTGAAGCATGATGTAGGGAGCCAGGAAAAACTGTAGGTCAAGTCCTCTGCTGAGGTTAGAAGGCCCAGGAGGATTTGGCACTGACACAGCGGGCATAGCTTGTGGACAGCCGGGACCAGGTGGAGTTGAATACGTGCCCATCGGTCCTTGGGTACAGAGAATAGATTGAGGTCCGTCTGAAAAAAGACTGCCGATGAACTGAAGGCGGTATGAGGGCGTCAACTCTGACTTCCTGAGGTTCATCTTCCATCCCAGTTGGTGGAGGAGATGCAGGGTGAAGTCCCTGTGATGAAGTAGAGTGACCGTGTCCCAATAATTCAGGAGGCAGTCATCTATGTAGGCCTCGATTACCTTGGTGTCAGGACATTTATGTAATGCTTACAACATATAGGATGTATGAAGATACAAACAGTAAGCACAACACAAGCACAAGAATATAAACTCAAAGAAGCAAAATATGTGAAGGTTTCAACATGTTTTATGAGCAGATAAAAAACAGCTCTTCACTCTGCAACTGACAAAAGTAATGTGAGGATCCGTGACGTCACTTCCTTTGGTCATGTGGGAGCTGTGTGATACGGATGGCCTCTCAGCTAGTTGAAACAACTTCTTCACACAGCTCTTTCTCTCTGTCAAGAACAAGCAGTAAATGCATGAAGGAGTAATGCAGGACAAGTAAAATATTAGATTAATAAGAATCTGTCATTTTCACTGCTCAAATCAACCTTCAAGATATAGCTCCCATTCAACTTTTGTCATCATCTCCTTGGCAAATGTAAGGCCAAATGTCGACCTGACATTAACTAAACTTTAGAAATCAGACACAAACCCACTAATTTATAAACAAGAATACACTCAATTAAGAAACACATATGACATTATAAAGCTATATTTACAGACGGATCCAAGGATGGTGGCACAGTTGCAAGTGCCACTGTCATGGGATCCGGAACAGTATCTTTATGACTATGAGATGACAGTTCCATTTTTACAGCAGAAGCAAATGCCATTTTAATAACAGCACATAATATGTCAATAACCAATTCAAACATAAAGAATTAATTATTTTTGAGATTCTCTTTCATGCCTTCAGGCAACTGAAATATGTCATGTAAACATCCACTTTTAGTCCAAATTCTTGAAGTATTCAATGAGTGAGTGAGTGAGTTTAACGCCGCTTTTAACAGTATTCCAGTTATATCGCGGCGTGTCAGCTTAATGTGGGAGGAAAGCCTGAAGTGATGCAGGTCTCAGACGTTTACCACTACGGTGAAACCCACGAGCACGGGTATGGTGCTGACAAACCTAGAAACATAATCGGGGCGAAACCGGGATTCGAACCCATAAGTATTTAATGATCTTGTTAACGGCCAATGCTGCTGCAATAGCAGCATTCAAAAAATCTGTGACACCACTTTTTATCACATACAGTGATTATAAACCTGTAATTTGATGTTACATCAGAGATCTGGTGCAAAAGAAGTGGGACACCCAAATAGGACAGCCAAGTAGGTATCCTGCAGATAGATTAACTAAATGCTTGATTCAGGAATTGTTTAATTGCATTTTCCATGGTGGGCAATCTTTTGAAGATGAAGGATGGCTTCCAGAGCAAATTACACAGGCAGGAGGGTTGTCTCATTATCTAATGTCTTCACACTTATCACCACATCTAGCAGCTTCCTCATGGCATAATTTTGAGCCATGGCCATACCTTTGACTATGGTAGCATCTCTTGGGATTAGGGATAAATATATCTGCCTTACGATTGCAGTAGCCCGCTTTGAGTGATTCCACACATGATGGAAGACCAAATGTGAATAGATATGTATTGCCTTTGTGATTTCATTGTCTTGCCTTGCAGTAAAAAGTTTAACATCAGTGACTCCTTGTGAGTGTAGCTCTGAAACAATGTCACTCTCAGTCATGTCAGAGAGGCAGCATCCAACATCGCGGACTATGCCTTTAGTGTTGTTCAAAGTCCTATGGGTTGAAACTTTAACAGGAACATTTGCCAGTGATTTTGTAGAAAGTAGAATTTGGAATTGAATTTGTTCCCTGCATTCAATCAATAGATGTCCAGATCATAGTTTTTTAACCTCCTTTACATCTCCAGCTAAACCTTCAATGCCCTTTGCTATGGCAAAAGGATTCAACGACTGCCATCCAGAGAATACATGACAAGAAATCGTGCCCAATTATCAGGATTGATGAGAGGTGTTGAAGGGTCTTCATCCTCTGATGAGATTGAATCATCAGATTCATGTGAACGTTTTTTGAGTGGGAGTGCCATGGTAGTATTGAAGATGTTTCGCCCTCCTGGCTCCCCACCTGCCATGGAGTGTCAACATGGACGATGCCTCACGCCTGTGGACCTCCAACAGACGGCACCAAGGATACCAGGAGGGTATACTCAAGCAGAAATATATCTTGAAAAAGATACAAAATACCTAGGCCGTGGGCTAGGTATGACCCACGAGCACCCCCCCCACATCCAAACCCCACATAATTTTTTTAAAGCCCATAAACATACTAAACATGATTTTGAATGTTAACAAGAATAAAGTTGGGACGAACTTGTTGTTACAGCCTTTCAAAGTATGGTACCCTATATCGCGTTTTCGCCCGGTTTTGCCGTATATCACTTGGGGGTATGATTACGTTTTGGGTTGTCATCTCACTAGTGATCCACTGATCTTCAAGTGTGATATACCACTGGAATCCATACATAAATACCTCTCCACTAATTGGTATTGAGTGAATATGGACCAACCCATGGCAAATCGAACGTCATATATCCCGACAAAACTATTTTTTTCTCGCAGAAACCTATAATCCGGTATATGTTCTAGGTACGTGTGCCTGATTCCACTATAATCGTCTAACACGTGTTCCAGTACATCTCTTGAAGTACTTACTAAACATGTGATGTTACCAGGTGAAAATCTTTTGCACAATTTGGAACAAATTTACTCTTATAATGTCAGAGTAGGATACCTAATATTGCATTCTCGGCTTAGCTACATCGGAACAACGCTTGGATGTATGCTCAGGATTTGGCTTGTCATCTTGTGTGTTATTCACCGACCTTGATGTGTTATATGCCATAGGAAACCATATATAAACACCATAATTTGATGTAGGCTGATTATTGATCTACTTTTGACAATCATATAGAATACCTCTTGACAACTCTGAAATCTCTCACTTTGTATGCATATAAGAGGTTCACAGTATAATGCTCGAGTTGATTTCAGAACTTTGAATGAAATGGACCTATGTGTAACATATTCAAGATGCCATTTCTCAGGAATATGTATGTAACCAGTTCGGCACGACTTGTGATATTTTGCTTCACAGGTAAATAGATCCTTCCCTCTGATCCGCAGCAGGAGAGGCTCATCGTTTTGACGTTGAGCTACTTCAATGACATGCTGCCATCCATCCCGACTGAAGTTTGTAAGCCCTTCTGTTGTCCAGCTTCCTTTTGACTTGAATTTCTTTCATGAATACGAAGTACAAAAGATGCAGTCAGGTTGGAAGATGATGGGCTCATAGGATGGGCGCCGAATTGGGCGGCAAGCTAGTTCCAAAGATTCAATTTCAGGTTGTTACAAACGGTCAAGGTTCATTGTAAAACGCTGACAATATTCTCTGTGATAGCCATGGGGTTCTTCCAGAACTGCCGGCAGGCTTGTACATGACACTTCCATTTGATTTGGCATTTCTGGAGGTTCTGCCATCCTTCTACACTTGATCACTCCTTCAGCTTTTCCATCTTCTCATCAGGATCTTTGGCTTTGCTCAGACGTTGTAGTGGGCCATACTTCAAGCCAGGTACATGTATGATGCACACTGGCTCTGGATCACTGGGGATACGTTTCCGTTTTGGTTGAGATGTCAAAGCTGTCTTCGAGTTGTTCCCGGTTGTATAAGATGTTGGTCTCAGTCACAACAGTTCAACCTCAAAAGACACATAATCATGGTGATGACATTGTTACAAGGTGGGACATTTCCATATATATTAACTTGGGTATTCTGTAAGAGAATCTTAAGTATGTAATTGGAATATAATTTATTTCTGTGAATGCATGGTCCCTGTTCATTTCAAGCCATTCATATACGATTCGGACGATTCGCATTTGGATATTTTCTGTAAATTGGAAACTTAGGTAGCTAAGTGATGTATGAATTAAATGTTAGTAAGTGAATTCGTCTTTTACCTTCGGTGGTGCCCCCTGCAAATTCACCTTAACTACTAGCTGTACTAAAACATCTGAAACTCAACTTGAAATGGCAAAATTTGTCAAAATATCAAGCCTGCGTCCAAGAAATTGATTTGTATATTTGCTGAAATAAATAACATTTACATTATGATCATTTTTTTTGCACAGCTTTATGGTTGCCATCTTGAATATGTTACACATAGGTCCATTTCATTCAAAGTTCTGAAATCAACTCGAGCATTATACTGTGAACCTCTTATATGCATACAAAGTGAGAGATATCAGAGTTGTCAAGAGGTATTCTATATGATTGTCCAAAAGTAGATCAATAATCAGCCTACATCAAATTATGGTGTTTATATATGGTTTCCTATGGCATATAACACATCAAGGTCGGTGAATAACACACAAGATGACAAGCCAAATCCTGAGCATACATCCAAGCGTTGTTCCGATGTAGCTAAGCCGAGAATGCAATATTAGGTATCCTACTCTGACATTATAAGAGTAAATTTGTTCCAAATTGTGCAAAAGATTTTCACCTGGTAACATCACATGTTAAGTAAGTACTTCAAGAGATGTACTGGAACACGTGTTAGACGATTATAGTGGAATCAGGCACACGTACCTAGAACATATACCGGATTATAGGTTTCTGCGAGAAAAAAATAGTTTTGTCGGGATATATGACGTTCGATTTGCCATGGGTTGGTCCATATTCACTCAATACCAATTAGTGATACCTCATTGGAGAGGTATTTATGTATGGATTCCAGTGGTATATCACACTTGAAGATCAGTGGATCACTAGTGAGATGACAACCCAAAACGTAATCATACCCCCAAGTGATATACGGCAAAACCGGGCGAAAACGCGATATAGGGTACCATACTTTGAAAGGCTGTAACAACAAGTTCGTCCCAACTTTTTTCTTGTTAACATTCAAAATCATGTTTAGTATGTTTATGGGCTTAAAAAAAATTAAGTGGGGTTTGGATGTGGGGGGGGTGCTCGTGGGTCATACCTAGCCCACGGCCTAACCAGATTGGCCCAGGAACCGTCGCCTTCTGGCACTGGCATCTAGGCACATTTTGAATTATACAAATACAGTATAATCAAAATCAGTGTTAATGATTATTCAATCAATTCAATCAGAAAAATAATATATATATTGCTGATCCTATTAAGCTTTTTTTCTGACATTCTAAATGAAATTGCCAATGAATGTATTCCAAAGTCCTCTATGAATCCACATTCATAAACCATGTATCAACACTGATAGTAAACAAGCTTGGAAAACTTGGAAAAAGGCAGAAAAATATTTCCAAAACCACCCAACTGTCCATAACTTGAATAAATCTAAAATATTAAACGCAAAAGCTTGTCTTACGTTTAAACAGAATAAACGCCAGTCTTGGTGAAACTATGTTTTTAAAATAAATTCCAGAGCACCTATGTCTAAGGTTTGGAACATTGTGCAAAGGATTGAAGGTAAAGGTTCTAAATCTAGTGTTCACCATCTTAAGGATGGTGTCAAATTATAAACTGCTAAATTTGATATAGCAAATAAATTAGGAGAAACTTAAGCAAAACATTCATCCTCATCATATTATACCCCAAAATTTCAGAAAGATAAACAGCAAGAAGAAAGAAAGAAAATTCATTTTAATTCTGATAATTTCCATTCATGTGCTGCATACCACCTTAGGGCAAGCTCATGATAGTGTTACAGGTTCTAATAATATCCATTATCAATTACCTGATTTACCTGATTCCTGTTTAGAGACATTGTTTACTATGTTTGATAATATCTGGACAACGGGTAATTTCCCTTCATCATGGCGAAATGCTGTCAGAATTCCAATACCAAACCTGGTCGTTATCATACTGATCCTTCTAATAGTGAGTGAGTTGTGTTTAACGCCGCTTTTAACAGTATTCCAGTCATATCACGGCGTGTCAGCTTAATGTGGGGGGAAAGCCCCAAGTGATGCAGGTCTTAGATGTTTACCACTTCGGTGAAACCCACGAGCATGGGTAAGGTGCTGACAAACCCAGAAACATAATCGGGGTGAACCAGGATTCGAACCCACAATCATAGGTTTCTGGCGTGCCCAAGGGATGCAACTCTGCACAGCGAATTGCGGCACCTTAGATGACTGGGCCACCCATGCTCCCTGATCCTTCTAATAAGAGACCAATATCACTTATTAGCTGTGTTTGCAAGGCCATGGAAAGAATGGTAAATAACAGACTTATATGGTATTTAGAAACAAATAATCTTTTAACAAATATTCAATGCTGTTTTACAAAAAATAGAAGTATCTTTGACCATGAGGTTAGACTGGAGATATTTGTGAAAAATGCTATCATTAATAAACAACATGCGATATCAATATCGATTTAGAAAAATCGCATGATATGACCTGGAAACATGGAATTAAAAAAGATCTTCATGAAATTGGATTAAAAGGGCGTTTGCCTAATTTTGTATCTCAATTTTTAACATATATTTTAATACTAAACAAGAAATCAGCATTATCACTATTCCCCGCCATGGGCACATTAGAATTTTGTTTATTCATATAGTAGTGAATATAAACAATAAAATAGAGTCCTATAAAGCCTTAAGAAGAGATAGGCACTTGAGTCGCTTTATGTCATTAGTAAACAGGACAAAATGTGAAATGAATTCACACAAAAGGCCCCTTCTCTGAAATAAATAACTCAGTCTTGAAGGGCTGGGACGGGTAACTTGGGTACTTGGGTCGGGTGGGTCTGAGTAGGACACGGGTACCCACAGGACTACCCAGACCCGTGGTTAGTCACGTGATATATTGTTTAATGACAAAAACTCACTATAGCTCAGTGATTAAACTACAAGTCGCTAATGTTCACATTTCTTTCTGATGATGCACACATTCCTTTTGACTTGTATATGTTTGAGTAAAGATAAAGCTTCAGTCAACTTCAGTGAACGCATGATGTGATTGTTTGATACATGTATCTAAACAGTTTTAGCTAGGGCTGCGATAAAACAATTACCAATCAGACATTTTGTTCCCAACTCTTGAGACTTGCAGTGGGTACCCGGGTAGGGTCGCGTAAAAGGGGGTCGGGTACTCGGGTAGTAAATTTGGACTCGTCCCAGCCCTACAGACTTGATAGATATTTCTTAGAAAACTTATCCCCATTGCACACAGTATGCTATAAGTTGAAAAGCATCGAGCAAGGGACATAACTCTGTAAAAAAAATAAAAGCGAAAGCGCATTATCGGTGGTTCGAAAAGGGAGCTAACCCCGTTTGCCTAATTGAAAGTTCAAGGTGGGCCCACATTCGAAACTAAACACACTTGTTGTTGAGAATATGTACTACGTAAACAAACCCGCATTATGAACTGCTATTTTGTCTATTTAAAATAAGTATTATGACATATAATTGATAAGAATATACAAATGCGAAGACACTCCAGCAGAACTCACTTCTACGAACATCGCAAAACTAGGTCGTGGGGTCATTAATATTCATGAGTTATTCCTTTTAAGGAACAAGTTCTCGGAAAAGTTTGTGGTGATAGGCTTGTATCATGTCATGAGTTCAATTCAAGTGTAGACATATTTTCAGGCCTTTCAAACCTTTTTGTCAAACAGATTTGTTACCAACAGATACGTTACTGGTTATCTGTACTGATACAAATTTCAAATTTCCCGCTGAAATTACAATTAAACCACACGTTATTTGCACAGTTGACTTGAGTTTTGTTATTTGACATGTTTCCGGCTGAGAAGCATAGTCAAAAGGGATTTTGAAACCTCATCCAGACTTTTGTGGAGGCACTCCAATGAATGTAGGTAAGTAATAACCTATTTAAGAAACCATAGTTCCTTTCTGGCTTATTAGATGCTTTTTGACTTGTTGTTAAGCATGGATGTTTGTAGTTTTAATGAAACTGCATTTATGATCATTTTGACGGCCACATACCTGTTTTTCTCACTCAGAAGAAATTCTACCTCCGCCATTACAGGGGGGCAGTATCCAGTTCTGGTGACCAAAATCAGGACCTCCCAAAAGAAAATCCAAAGCCTTGAAGAAAGCATGGGATGAAGTTGGAAGATTGGAACAAGCTTCTGTTTCTTAAAACCGGAGTGCTAAACGATGTCCAAATCAAGATGAGCGTCTCAAAAAAAAGAAGAGAAATGAAACAGAAGTCAGGAATGATCCTGATATCAACAACACTGCTTGCTCTGAAATGGTCGATGATGTAAGTCAGAGAGATCTTCCAAGAGGTGTTGTGAGGAAACTGGTAATAAGTAACTGGATGAAATAAAGGACACCCGTCATGCAAACAACAGTGACACCATTAAAGGTGTTCTAAATTCTGTTGTCGGTGGCAAAATTGTGAAGCGGTACAATTAAGGGCGCTTCATCAATAAGAGCTACTGGCTTGTGACGGCGTGGGCTGACCAAGGTTGCATCCAAGGCTATTGCCATTATTTAATGATCACGACAGACTCATATCAAAGCATTAATTAGGAATAAAGTTGTCAGTTTTTTCGAGAGAGATGATGTCAGCCGAAGTATGCCTGGGAAACAAGATGCCTTGAAATTAGATGGAGTGAAATGCCAGACTCGGATACTCAATGACTACCTGTCAAATCTCCATGATCGGTATACAGCTGAAAATCTACAATTAAACTTTCATTTTCTGCTTTTTGTAAGCTGCGTCCGCAAAATATGACACTAACATGTGCTTTGTCTAGAAACACATGTCTTTGCACAAAACACAAGGACATGGCTCTTAAACTGAAGGCTCTGACATCTGTTGGCATCCAGAAGTAGTCAGTAGAAATGTATCATTTGAACAAATGAAGGATAAGCTATCTCAGGTTCGTGATGGAGAGATTGAATAAAATTAATGGAACCGTGTTGAGGTTGAAGGAAAAAAGGTCATGCGTGTGGTGAAAAAATCTTTGTCCAAACCTGATTTTACTGTTATGATGTCAGAAGAGTATTCAAGGTTTCTAGAACATGTCAGCAAAGTCCGTACTCAGGACAAAGCTCTTTGCGACTTAAAGGCATGATGTCAACAGTCACAATGCAAATGCTGTTTTGCCATCATAGAGAAGCTGGTCCCCATTCTGAAACAAGCTGTCCCCGATCTGAAGAAAATACATTACTGGACTGACAGTCCTTCTTCTCAATACAGAAATCAATACATTTTTAATGTGATTGCCAACCAACAAAAGCTCTTTGGCATTTCTGCTCAATGTAATTATTTTGAGAGTGGACATGTGATGGAATTGGTAGAACTGTCAAGCGCATGGCATCGGAAGCTGTAAAGCAGGGAAAATGTATCATTCAGGATGCAAAAGATCTCTTTTCATGGGCTGAAAAGAACCAGAAGTCAATCAGATATTTCTTGTATTCAAGGGAAGATTATGACGCAGCAGCCAACTACCAGTCAAGCCAAACCAGTCCGTGGTACAATGAAAGTTCGTGCTGTACTGAGTCAAGCAGCTGGGGAGGTAACTGTCCGGGATGGATACCTCTTGCTACAGTAGCGGTTGTCTAGAGGAAACTCAGCTTTGTGATGGTTGGACAAGACATGTCATCTGTGTTGGTAACACTCAAAACCAAAAATCTTATGACTGGTTCTTCACAGGAGAAAGAAGCATCTGTAGTTGAGGATTGTCCAGTTCCTGGGACATCACAGGACCTCACTGTTCCGGACGCTGATAGTCCAAGACAGGTACCAGATGTTGAGTCTTTCATTGCTGCAATGTATGATGACACGTGGTACGTTAGGCAAGTTCTTGAAGTCAATAAAATAGATGGAGAAGCTTTTGTTTTCTTCTTGGTCAGTCCAGAAATAGTTCAAATGGCCTGATGAATCTGATGAGATTTTGGTTGCATTTGAGGATATCCTCTGTTTAGTGGAACCAATTCCAGTCGATCGCTCCAGAAGCTCCTACAGGTTATCCAGTGAGGATAACATGAAAGTTCAGGACAGTTTGGCAATGTTCTTTTCACATGCAAAGTAACAAACACGTCATGCTTGTCCAATTGTTTCATAGTTAATTCGATGTTAGATTTCATTGTTAACCCCAAATTGTTTATTGTTAAGCTTGCCCCTTGCAACTGATATTGTTCATCCCGCTTTATGATACATTGGAAAGAGATTAATTCCTTAACCATTTTTTAAAAAGATATGTTACCGCACATGATTCCTCAGCAAAGAGAGACTCATAATATTTTTGTTTGTGATAATGAAAAATATTATTTGTTCTCTTAGTTGACATCAACATTAGTGTTTGAATAGTATATTTGGTTTTGGCATACTAAATGTAACGTATCTGTCACATCACAAAATCAGGATCCCTTCTTTCATCACAAGGGATCCTCACCTTTCAATATATACTCACATGCAAAAGAAACGCAAGTCGAGTATGCAGTATACATGTTATTTATTTTCAACAGTAAAGACAAGAAATACTAATAGGGCAAGATTGACAAAAATTTAACTGAAGACGGTTTAATGGATCAAAAGGCAGATGACATAATTGTTTTTTTCAAATGTTAAGGGCTTACACAGTTTCGGGTCAATAGCCAAAATGTCAGTCAATACCTGGTGTGACCACCATTATCATTGTTCACTGCCACACATCTCCTCTACATTGAATGGATCAGACGATTTGTGAAGGCCCCAGGGATCCTCCTGCACACATCCAGAGCAGCTGTGAGTAGTTCATCGGCAGTTGTAGGGACTGGGCGCACATTGTGCAGACGCCTTTGAACTTCATCCCACAAGTGTTTGATGGGGTTCAGATCAGGGCTGAGGGCTGGCAACGGTAGAACAGGGATGTTGTGTTGTTGCAGAAAGGCCATTGTAGCTCTGGCAACATGGGGACGAGCGTTGTCCTGCTGGAAAATGTGTTGTTGATGTTGTGCAAAAAATGGAACAACGTGGGGTCTGATCACTTGGTCGATATACCCTTGAGCAGTGACGCCATGTCCCCTACCTTGACCAACATTCAGAAAGCACATGGGTCCAAGTCTCGCATTAATTCCAATCCCTGCCCACATTATGACGCTAGGTCCACCCCATGTATCCCTTTCCACAACGTTTCTGTCAGCAAAATGATCACCTCGACGCCGCCAAATTCTGACTCTTCCATCTGCATGGGAGACACAAAAGCGACTTTCATCAGGGAAGATGACACGCCTCCACTCATGATGACGCCAATTGTGATGACCCAATGCCCACTGAAGTCATGCTTGTTGATGTCGTGGTTGGAGAACAGGACGACGTGCTGGTCGGCGACATCTGAGGTTGTTTGAACGGAGAAGTCGGATCAGTGTCCCGGCATATGTGTCGATTATGTGTTCCTATGGTTTGTCGAGCACTTTTCACTTGCAGTTTGGAACGGATGTCGCTGGTGTTGACAGGTAATCTGCCGATCTTGTCGAGGTGTGGTGACCCTAGGATGACCCTCTAAGGAAGGTCATCTGTGGTCTGTGTAGCATTGTATCGATGCAGGAGAAGATAAATTGTGGTTATGTTAACGTTGAAATGACGGGCAACATCTTGGACAGACTCTCCAGCTTCCAAACGTCCGATAGCCTGGTTTCTCTGAATTTGAGTTTGGCGTGGCATTGTTGACCAAGGAGTGGTAGGTCCAAGAATCGGCCACAGTTTTATACCCACTACAGTTCCTGACAGTTCGTGCATTTTCGATTTCACGAGAAATGGGTGCATGATACCCACATATTCATTGAAATGGGGCGTTTTGGCGATTCGTTTTTTATGTTGCGTTTTTACTCGGGGCTTCCAAAATGCAACAAAAAATATTGATAACACCATCAGGCTTCACTACATGCTAAAACTCGGATCAATTTATGGTTCTGTGTTTGTTACCTATTTGCTTAAAACCACTTGCGTTTCTTTTGCGTGTGAGTATATATTCATTTGTATATTGGCTGGGGCCAATACGACATTGTTGCATTATGACCTCATCAAATCTGGACTGACAACCGAAGTAGGTGTAACCAATAATTGGTCTTATTGCATGTAAGTTGTTAATGTCTACTTGGGTGTCCCACTTCTTTTGCATAAGATCTTTGATGTAACATCTCATTACAGGTTTATACCGGTAATCACTTTATGGGATAAGAAGTTGTACATGTATCACAGATTTGTTGAGTGCTGTTTTTGCAGCAGCATCGGCCACTGTGTGTTCAATGATTCCAAAATGGCTGGGTAAACAACAAAAGACGATGTTGTACTGGCCGGTAGCAAGATCATTATGTAGTTCTATAATATAAGACAGGAAAGTGAATCAGAAAATGAGAACCATTTGTTTCGTATATTTGTTTAGTATTTATATATTTGAGAGATGTTAATATTGCCAGTGATTTTGCTGTAAAAAATGAACTGTCATCTGGTAATCTTGATGATACCGTTCTGGATGCAATGACAGCGGCGCTAGCATCAGCGTCACCTTTGATCCACCTGTAAATATAGATTTGTAAGTATCATGTGTTTCTTAATTCACCATATTGTTGATGATAAAGGAGTTGATTTGTTTCAGATTTATTTATTTTAGTTAATGTTAGGTCTACCTCTGGCTTTACTGACTGCCATGGAGGAGAAGACAAATTCTGAGTCGGAGATATAATTGTAAGGTCAATATTAGCATCAGAAATAGCAGGGTTTTTCCTTATTTCTAGAGGTGGCATAAGTGATGTTTATTTATTGTATTATTCGTAGGAAGGAGGAAAAGCATAAACAGGATTAGATTGCTTAGAGTTTTGTGACATATTGCAAGGCTAATTTTATGCGACGTTGCATCAGGGATGGTTAATCAGCTTCCGAATATAGGCTATTGATGGGAGAAATTCTGAAGGCATCAGGCCTTGATGATGAATAGTATCCATAATTTTAAATTTCTTTTTGAGGCTTATTTAATTTAGTTTAGAGCGATTAAGCAAACGGTACAGTTGGAGTAAAGCTTTGTAAACCCAACACCACTTTGAATTTGAAACGATTTTCAGCAAATCTAGGGCCTTCAGGTATCTTTTTTTTAAATCAGGCAATTAGAAGAGATACACATAAGGAAGAGAATTTATGGATGTTAACTTCTTTATTATGAGGAACACAACATTTCGGAGTATATGCTTACGCCTAAATCAGGTGAATGAATGCCATGATGCAGGGAGCATATATACTGAACCACAAAAAAAACATCACCCCAAGTAACATTGCATGAAAAGTTGAAATTTAAATATCTGGGTAAGTTTTGTCAAAGTTTCTAACATTTAACATTACCTTGTCCGGAAAAATGAAATTTGATGATAAAAAACAAAGCAAATGACGATAAAACCGATCGCCCAAACGCATCATGGCAATGGCCATGGTAACCCAATGCACGTGAGTTCCGTGCAAATTGAAATACACATGTGTTCCTCCATTTTCTTGCCCTTTAAAAATCCACCCAGATTGGATAACATTCATTTGTTATTGAATTGCTACCACATGCCAAGATTGACAAGAAATCAGCGACACCAAGCCCTTGGACAATTGCAAGCTGGACAAACCACCCGGCAAGTAGCCAATGCAGTTCAAGTCCATGTAAGGACCATATATAGGCTCCAGCAACGGTACTAGACCACCAACACTACAGATGACTGACCACGTGGAAGACCAAGGGTCACTACCCGACGTCAGGATTATCAGATTGTGTGACAGCATCTTCAAGATTGCTTTCTTACTGCTGCGGAAACTGCTCAACAGACCATGGGGACACACCAGCGACACATTAGTTCGGACACCGTGTGTTCATGATTGGCGAGCAGACACCTCCACTGTAAAAAGCCACACCGAGGACCCATTCTGACACCACGTCATTGCCGGGACCGTCTTCAGTGGGCAACACAGCACCAGCATTGGCACCACCAGCAGTGGAGAAGAGTTGTCTTCTCAGATGAGAGCTGTCACTGTATCCCAACAGCAGATGGCAGACAGAGAGTCTGGCGACATTGGGGTTACGTTATTCGGATGCTTGTGTTGTTGAGAGAGACTCATGGGGTGGTCCGAGCATCATGGTGTGGGGTGGAATTGGTCTTGCACAAAGGGTCGGCCCTGTGGTCTTCCAGAACATCGGTCAAGGGAGAGGCAATGGTGTCACAGCAGCTCGGTACATTGATCAAGTCTTGAGACCACACGCCATACCTCATTTGGCACGTCGCCGCAACCATGAGTTTGAGCATGATTACGTGCATGCCCACACTGCGAGAGAAATAAGAGACTTCTTCCAGCAGAATGGCACCAGAGCCATGCAGTGGCCTTCCCTCAGTCTCAATCTAAATTCCATTGAGCACCTGTGGGACGAGATTCAAAGATGTCTGAATGACGTCCGACCAAGGCCGACAACTACAGGTGAACTGCGTCAGGCGTTCCTCAGAGTGTGCGCTCAAGTGACTATGGCCTTCATCAACTGCGCCATCCATTCCATGTATCGACGTTGCACAGCAGTCATCAATGCTCATGGCGGACACACAAGGTACTGACTTGTGATGCCATTTTCTCAGAGACTAGTGTTGTGTTTCACTTTAAGAACATTTGACACTTTAATTTTAACCTTGATGATCAGTTTTGCCAAGTTTCATCTTTTTAATATGTCTCAACGTATGTTTACAGTGTTTGGGCAAATACGTTTTCTCATATATCTATGCATGGTGATGTTTCTTTTGCAGTTCAGTATATATGTACATGTAAGGACAACAAAATTATGAGAAAACAAAAGGTGGAGACTCACAAGGGGTGGGACTAACAATAGATGGTTGGCGCTGATAGGTGATTAGCAATACACAATGGAAGCCAACACTACAGTAATTAGCACTGATTGTAATTAGTATTACCACCAGCCTCTCGTTTGCCCTATTGTCCATTGCCTATTACTTAGTACTGGCTTCCATACTATCACTGCTAATTACCCCATTACTAATGGTCCCAATGCTGGGATGGTATAGTGTCTATGACCCAACAGCCCCGTTGTGGTAGATTGATTCTTGGCTACAAAATCTGGGAGCAATCGTAGAGTGACAGACGTCGAATGTTGATCATGAGGGAGTTCTGAAACTTACTGCTGTCGCCATGGCTAGGAGGAAGGATGCTTTCCTGGATTTGGGAGTAATTTAGCCTTAGCCATGGGATCGTAAGTTTCGTTAAAAGTGCCAATAGTACAAAGATTTCACTTGGGGAAGATACGGGGTGTGTGAACATCTTCTAGTAGAAAGGATCTCATTAGTCTAGAAGTCTAGTCTAGTTTAGAATGGGATGGTGTCCGATTTCCTTCAGTACAGAGTGAAGAGCAGATCTGTAACCCTCTATGCCCCCATGTCGGAACTTATTTTCCTGCCATAGATTTAGTAGAAAATAATCGCTATCATACGGATGGATATTGTATTTGTTATAGTCCCTAGTTGTCTTCTCCACTGGATGATTTTATCCCATCTGTTGTCATATATAAGGGAGGATGAAGGTCTCCATGATCTTACCTAAGCTTCCGAAGCAAGAACAGTGTACCCTGATATCTGCATTTTGCGTGAGAACTTCCAGGCGTTTAGATGTAGGCTGGACAGGATGTCATGTAAAAAGTTGGACTTGGGCTGTCGTAACAGATCTCAATGGTGAGGTAACTGGCAAAGTTTTTCCATTAGTAGACATAATAATCTGGGGAACACCTTTCTGCTGGGCCAGATTGGTGCTATCAGGAATATCATGCAATCCTCCTCCACCTTGTGGATGACCTTGTCTAGGAGAAACCATGGTGGGAATGCTTATGCAAATAGATCCGTCCAATCCATCAATAGCGCATCGATCTGGTGAGCCCTTGGGACGGGAACTGGACTGACATAAACAGGAGTTGATGGTTGTTATAGGTGACAAATAGATCTTGGTGTGGTGTGTCCCATAATGTGGTTATCCACATCTGAGGATGTAAGATTCTGTTGCCACTATTATCCCTTGGAGGGAAAGCTGTCTGCAAGGATGTTCAGTTTCCCGGGAATATGTCTCGCTTCCATCCGACAACAAATGGAGTCAGCTTGTCCACTTCAGTCAATTCTCTGCTTGTGTCGGGACATGACGAAACATGAAAACTGTGTTGTCAGCGAACCAATGCCAAATCCCTGGTAGACATTTAGCCGCACCCGTTCTGTATGGAGGAGTGGTCATGGGAAGAATTCAACAATGTAATGCGTAGGACAGGTTGAATCTAAAAAATTACTTGGTCTAAAAGATTGTACTGTACGAATCATTTCCAACTCTTGGGCTTCACATAAGCATTCTCTTTATTATATCGTGGTGTCTCGTTCAATGTGCATGCAGGAATTGCTGTAGTTGTGAATCAGCTACATGATGTACAGCGACAGGCATCTGGTCGAGTGGTTGTAGTGTTACGCATAAGTGATCATGTAAGTCGGTCTGTACAAATATACTGCACAGATCCCACTAAGTCAGTAGACCTGATTACGGTAAAATTGTTTACTGTCAGTCTAGACACGTGACGTGTAATTCTTCCTGAGCAGTAAACTGTAATCCCGTATGTTGAGTCGACTAGTTTCAAGCTCTACACACGTTAAACCAGTGGTGTGTCTGAGTTCTGAGTAGGAACTGTGATGTTGCCAGTGTAGGAGCAAGTTGATGCCCATGAAAAGAATTAGGACTGGTCCAATGTTGTGAACTATGACCCAGATAAGGGTCTTTGGGTCGATTCTCATTCTCATGTCGGTAGTACTCTTCTTTGGAACTATGAAAACCAGAGAATAAAACCTTGGTCTTTTTGGTATCCGCTAGTCTCCAAATGGCTTGCTTCTTTAGTAGCTTCCTGACAGCCAGATCCATGTGTTCTCTGTGCAGTTCACCATCCTGGTGTCCAGGATTCCGGTATGATTAAAGTCCATGCAGTTTGTTATGGCTGCCCGTGTATAACGTGGCCCATACAGTAAGCTGTCTTGGGTACCGTCGGTTGATGGTGATCATACGGTAGGCCGGTCGGCTGGATGGTTCATAGGTTTACCGTGGAGTCTGTGTGTTAACTTAGCTGGGGAGTATGGCCTTGCGGTATCCTGCTGGGACCTAAGCAAAGATTTAGCTGATCGTTTATCATGGTAGGGAAAAGCCTGTAAGCTTTTACTCGACAGCTAAGTGGATGGCTGGTAAATATCATCTAGGTCGGCGGAACGGTTGGTTGCTGATCCCGCCCCGACGATCCAGTTGGTCGTGCTGAGGATGGCTGGCCTATGGAGTCCGTGTGACTACCTAGAGTGTCTTAACAGTCGTGTGTGATGATTGGACAGATGGTCCTCCATATGGTCTCGTGTCTGGGGAATTCTTCTTTGCCAGAGCTATCCCTTATACCTGGCTGGTCAGATGGCTGGCTGTATGGCTTAGCTGGCTGGTCGCCTGGAGAAGGCCCTACAGTCGTGTGTGATGATTGGACAGATAGCATACCCCTATATGGTCTTGTGACTGGGGAATTCTTCTTTGCCAGAGCTATCTCCTTGATTCTCTCCATTTCTTCATCCAGAGAGATTAGCCTCAAACATGTTCTTCATCATCTCCTGCTGTTCTTTGACTAGTTGATGAAAAAGACTCATAGAGAGTGCAGGAGATGGTTAATAAGCTGGAGTGGGAGACACTGGGGTGGAATGTCTCGGCTGTGATGTTTTCCACTTTCTTCTTGGGAGCCTCTTGCATCTACTTGGTCAGTGCCTTGGCTATCTTAGTGAAGGTCTTTTGGATGTGTTGGCGCACTTCTCACATCTCTTATCTTCATTGCAGGAAGCGCCTCTACACTTCGTGCAGTTATCATGAGGATCCCCAAAGATCATGAGTGAGTGAGTGAGTGAGTTGGGTTTAACGCCGCTTTTAACAGTATTCCAGCTATATCACAGCTTGTCAGCTTAATGTGGGTGGAAAGCCCCAAGTGATGCAGGTCTCAGACGTTTACCACTTTGGTGAAACCCACGAGCATGGGTATGGTGCTGACAAACCTAGAAACATAATCGGGGCGAATCAGGATTCGAACCCACAATCATAGGTTTCTGGCGTGCCCAAGGGATGCAACTCTGCACAGCGAATCGCGGCGCCTTAGACGACTGGGCCACCTGTGCCCCCCTCAAGATCATGAACAACCACACTTCATGCACCCGGGACTAGAGGGAGACTCCATTCTGACCTCACAAACACCAAGCACCAGCTATACTATAATAGCAACTATTAATATGTACTTATTGTCTGTTATTGTAGAAAACTATTTGAATAATCTTAGATTAATGTGACTTACTACCAAGTGCTAGATTGTTACCACTATTACATTAGGTGTTGACTCTAGCACACACAGGAAAAAAGTGAGGTTGACGCCATTGCTTATGTCATAGCTTCAGTGGTTACGATGCTACTTGGCAACAACTAGTTGTGTGTGTAATTGACAGTGAAGAGGACGTCTGTTGAAAATTTGAAAATATTGGTTCGTGTGACTGAAGCCAAAATACAGAATTTATGGCGCAGAGAGGTCCCTTTAAGTACAATCTCATTAAAATCAGATCTTAGTTCTCGCTACCGCTAAACAAAGATCTGAGGACATCCCATTACGGGTCATGTCAGACCGACCTTGCACGAACTTTGACCGACCAATGGAATGACCAATCAGAAGGCAGCTTTCTCGTGCTTTACGGCACTAATTTCAAAATGGCGACTACGCTTCGAAACCTATTTTGACAAATTCTCGATTACAAATTTGAAACCTGAACAAAAGAACATTCTGGAATGGCTAATAAATGTTCTAGATTGTATGGATACAGTTGTTAAACCCGTAACTATCGTTCTGAACACCCTGTGTTAAAGTTTTCGAGGCATGATCATGATCAGAAATCACATTCCGACTGTCACTTTCATAATCTGGTAAGCGACTCTGATTGGTCGGATGAAAGGTCGTTCTGACGTGACCCGTAATGGGATGTCCTCAGATCTTTGTTTAGGGGTAGCGAGAACTGAGGTCTGATTTTAATGAGATTGCTTTAAGTAGTCCCTTTAAGTTCGTTATAACCATAGATTACTGTATATCATGTTTTGACAAAGTTTCGCGAGACGATGAGAATGTTCTTTTAAAAGAGCCACCATAGATCTTGTATGTTGAATTTAATCACTTCCAACTTTAAATACTTGAGATATGTTTTCATACACAAACTTTTGACCTTGAGATTTTATGTTTGTCAGTCACGTGTAAAAGGATTTCTGCAAATTCATGGTATTGATTTGAAGTAAATTAAGCCAAAATGTCTTGATTTATGGTGGTTGATATCCCAGTTTAGACATCATGTACATTAAGTATCATTAAATTTCAATTATATACACAAGTTAGCATATACACAATCCTTTTGTATGCTCAGTTCCAGTTTGATGAGTGAACTTCATCGCCAGTGTCACAATAATTCTATAGGGCATACAGGAAATACAGAATCTATCATGTCTCCGACATTTTTCAGAAAGGTGTAATTCAGTAAACCAATTTCAGCGGGAGAGCTGAACATAAAGCAGCCCTTCTCTCAGAGGAGAAAGGAATGAGTTGGCAGATAACTTACCCTTGCTCTGGAGGCTCTGGTAATTCTTTGTCAAATCCTTCTTTTCCTACTAACCAGTATGTTGGGGCTTTGCCTTTACCCTGAAGAAGAGTACCAACAATCAGGGTCATGTATAGTGTGACAAAAAATAAAATACGATTACACAAAACAGATACACATAGTCAAGACTTGAAAGTGAGTGAGTATGCTTTTACGATTTTTTATATAGCAATATTCCAGCAATAACACAGCACACAGGGGGTGGAGGGGTGGTGGCAGTTGACACCAGAAATGGGCTTCACACATTTGTGGGGAATCGAACCTGGGCCTTCTGATTTTGTCTTGGATACATTTCTGTACACAGAAACATTCCTGGGGTACATATCTGTAGTACCCATGCCGACAACAACCGCTTAAGTGCCCTAAGTCGCCATCTCATGCGGTGAGCAATTATATTCTACTTCACCTTCCAGCCCTACTATTAACTTTCCAATTGTTAATATCGATGATCATCTCAATAGTCAGTGCAATACGTCATATCACTGTTATGAACAGGCTCAAAATGCATGTGTGCCTACATCACAAAGTGAAACCACGTGCTTTCCTGAACAAATGCAAGCAATGACCAATGATGACACACTCAGGACACTCGTTGCACAGTATTGAGGAAAAAATTTACAACAGAGATTTCATAGAATAAGGCCTACTGCTTAAAGGTACAGTAACTTCTTCTGTAGGTTCTAACACCGTTTGATCGCTTGCTTGATAATGCTGTTAGAACCAACACTATAATTCATTACTGCCTAGAAGTTTGAGAACACATGTAACACGCATGTGGCACTGGTCCTCAACGGGTTGCACAAGGTTTGCACACTGGTTTTCAGTTGAATTTGACAAATAGATTAAATGAATAGTGAGATAAAACAGAACAATGAGATGTTAATCTTGAGTTAATGAGCGGCCATTGTGACTAGCTTACAGTAGAACAGTAGTGAATTTAGATACGCATTCATTGCTTCGGGAAGCCCCAAGTTGACACAATTGTTGCAGGTTGGTAAATAGTTGCAATTGGCAATCTTTTTCAATTTGTCTTCCCTTCACTAACCCGCTAGGTGCGCTGACCCGGACGGTCCAACCTTAAACTGACGGCTCATGTGGTATGCACGATACGAACACTACATGTTACTATGACGCCTATAGACAGTTAACTAGTATAACCTTCACCTCTGTCGGCAACGGTCACGCCTAAACAATGATTTATCTATTGCCATGTCCGGAAATAAATGTTCCTTGATTTAATTATACATCAGGGATGACCACGACTGATTATATTGTATAGTTAACCACTAGATAGGCGTTCAAAGCAATGCTGTGAGATCAGCTGATCGTTCATCCCAGGTCGCTTTGTTGACGTTTTGCAATCGGTACTGAAAGTGTTGCCCTTGATGTATGAATATCCCACTTTTAAAAATTAAGTAGATTTTTGTATACGTTCCTATATCTATGTTGTAGCATCGCCAAGCAGGCTACATCATATGCATGCATTTCAGTATGTACAGCGGTGAGGCGATATGGTACGCGAAATGTGAAGGTCTCGTGCAACGTTGCCCGTAGCAATATGTGAATATTGACAGCAATGTAAGTATTTGTCAGATATATGACAGAGAGCAATGAGAAATGTTCTCAAGAAATTGTAAGAGTAACAGGCACTGTAAAATTATGTCATCAACTAGATATCATGATACAATATTCAAAATTAAAGAAATGGAAATCACTGAAATCTGTTTTGATATTTAAGGGTTAATTGGTGCATGTTGTATAAAAGGATTTTATGTATATGAATGGTAGCTGTTTGTTGCCAAATACTACCATGATTATATTTCAATATGATCAATGAAAGATATATATTATTTTGGCCTTTTTTAAAATTTTACAAAGTAGAAAAAATATAAATTCAGACACATAGGACCCTATATATTAGTTAAAATACATATTCAAGAGTATTTGTACCAACTACAGTTTTTATAAAATAAAACAATATATTCATACTAATTGTCAATCTCTATAATGTTGATTGTATTATCAATGCAGTGTCTACATCCAGTTTGCATTGACAATAATCATATGCATGGGCGGATACAGCTTTTTGGAAAAGGGGGGGTGCACAATTAAGATCTATTTATTGTCTTTGGTGGTAATTTATACAGAAATAAAGATTTTTTTCGAAATACAAAGGGGGTGCGCACCCCGCCTCTGTATCCACCCATGATATGATTGTGACACATTTTAAGCTGCTTCTTAACTTCATTAGGCCTTGCTTTTTATGTTTCCTTGTTCTAAACTGATGTTTCAAATTCCAACATAAACAAATTATTAATGTTATTCTTTTTTCTCTTCACACCAAAAGATATCTGCATTGCACAATGAATCTTATTATTTTATTTAATATCTTGACACTTGTGCATGTGTACTAGTATTTGATTACACATGGATGACTTTTTAGCAGTCATCTGTTTCTGAACTGAATATTATGCTAATAAAGATAAGTAACATAAAAAAGGGACTCTGGTATTCTTTCAGGTTTGGAGAATCAATCAATTCATTGTGAAAACATTTCTAATTTCTTACATAAGTTACTTTGATCTTGATAAGATCAAAATAGATCCAAATTAAATTGAGGAGATTAAATTATGCAGTCTTATTCATTTCAGCCAGTCTGTCTAAAATCCGGTCCTATTTTTCAGGCAATAACAAATGAATGAAAATTTAAGAAAAAATATACCTTGCCTGAGTGAATCAGTCAATATTGCATATTGACTGAAATTTTCAGTCAAAATACAAATTTGGCCTGATTATAGACACTGACTGTAAGATATGTAAGTATAATCTGTTATATGCAAAAACAAATAACATAAATAAATCTATTTATCTACATGGAATGACTGTGGGATTCAATTTGCATTTATTTAACCATCAGAAGATTTGATGATAAACTTTCTAAATTCATATTTGCTATATGATAATAATATCGACAAAATATACTTTATACTACAGGTGTCTTGAAATACTGTTGAATGAACATCAGGATACCTAGATACAGCTGGATAGTGTGTGGATTTGTATGGGAAATAATTTGTCAACATCAAAATAAATATAATCAATGTTACTAAAACAAGAGATAAAACTATTATTTAGATCTATTTATGCATCAACTCATTTTGTGGGGTAGTCAGTATGATTTGTTGTTTGTTGGGACAAATCTCTGTAATTTACTACTATTTTAAGAGCATGAGTGTCAGAATTCTGTAAGAAATGATGGATCAATGAATTAACACCTGTGATGACTCGGAGCACTTAATGGTGGGACACATGTTATAACGGGCAGAATAATATGGGTAAATCTCTTATTTCAAAGTATGATGACTGGTATGTATATTGCAACTGAGTAATTGAGTGCTTAAAAGATGCATGGTAGATGTTCATTTGGCCTATTTCTAAAAAAATAATATAAATTTAAATATTCAGATGCAACTTTAATTTTGATATAAAAAGTAACATTTAAAATCAGTTGTTTTATTATTTTGAACGTTATTTCTTCTTAAAATATTTGTAAAGGCACGGATGTATACTTACTAGATCTATATAGATCATTGGTAAAGGCCTGTCAAAGATGTCTGTGTGCTGCAAATGTAGGCGTATCACTAATTTTATTAAATTGAAGTCCATGGTAGTATTTGTTGAGATTTGAATGCTTGTATTGTTGTGGGAGATAACAAAGGCTGATAAATAAAATGAGTTTGCATTATTTCATCGATGCAATATGTTAGTCCAGACTGACAGAATACCTCGCTGTTTTCTGACATAGAAAATACCGTGGCAATATACCACTTTTCATGACGTTTTTCCCTAGGTATATTCCACAGTGACAATTCGTCTTGTAGTTGAAGACTCAACAAATGTTGATATTATAAACTAATAATCACTACAAAATATGTGCTAGTTAAAAATATTCAGTTGTAAACGACCGTTTTTGAACGAAGGTGCAACAGGGTAACTCTTTAGCTTGGCTCCGTCTCTACATGTCAGTAGTTGTCGCAGCGCACATTGATCCGGGAACCAGACCGGAAGCGACAGTTTGGACCGTCGCTTATATCATTTCAAAAGGAGAGTTATTGCCCTTTGGAACAAAAAGGTCGCCCATTAATCAAGTGATTTTGTTTGTGGATTGCAGAAATTTTCGTAGTAATTATTGCCTATATGAGTCA
Organism: Haliotis rufescens; assembly: GCF_023055435.1. Classification (NCBI taxonomy): domain Eukaryota; kingdom Metazoa; phylum Mollusca; class Gastropoda; order Lepetellida; family Haliotidae; genus Haliotis; species Haliotis rufescens. The sequence goes on from NW_025964383.1 coordinate 4,419,897, forward strand.
TTCCAGGTGAATGCAAATATAATTAAATTTGTTCGCCAAATCTATGCTTCCGATGGTACAATTATGATAGGGCAGTCACTACCACTAATGTCCTATGTAATGATCTCACGTAGGAATATGCTCCATTTCCCCACACCCCACTTTTTGTTTTGTGGGAAGTTTTGTGGGGGACTCTACCATTTACCTTTAATCATAAGATGATATTGGAAAGGAACATATACTACTATGTTGTCAGGATGTAGATAGAATTTGTAATCTTAACAATCACCTGGAGTGACCGGCGTGAATCTCATTAGGGTTTGTGATTTTTACAATTGCCCAATACGCATATTGAGTACTACTGCTTAGGGATAACTTCTTTCAGTGGCATTTAGAAGTTGGTGTGATGAAGTAAGACGAGTTCTATGGATGAACAACTTCTTTATTACAATTAGTGCGATGTTTCGGTGTAGATCCTAACACCTTTATCAAGCAAGTGATGGATAGTGCTTACTTACTTACTTACTTATATTGGAGATTTTACGTGCGCTTTCCGACTGCAGCGTATTTCGCACACGGGCCCGGCCAAGCCATTTAATGTGTTTCCGAAAAGGGGAAAAAGTTGTTTGGCAATCCAGTAGGGGTGTTTTAGTGGTTGCTTATATAGAATTTTGGAAATTTTGAAATTTTGAAAAAATGCCAAGAGGGTTTGGGGGACGAACTAAGGGACCTGAGTATGGAAGTTTGTTAGTTTGATTATGTGGTCTGGTTTTGGTAGTTTATTGGGGTTTTAAATGCGATTTATTAGTGCTAGTGGATAGTGCTAAACAACATAGGTATATATACTTATTAACATCAAAGTTTATACAGTAAATGATTGATGGACACAGAGAGCTGATTAAGATAATTGGAAGCCAGTGGGTGGGATGTAATAGCCTTGGTCTCTGTTCATTGCTGGCTGGATCCTTTTGATGTAGATGGCTTCTAGGAGTTTCCTGATTTTGTAGTCTGATTGATTGTTGGCCAGAATCTTGATGTTGTTCCACTGGATGTTGTGGTCGGGGTGGGTTTGGGTGTGGTCAGAGATGGCTGATTTTGAGTCATTTTTTTGTACTGAGGTCTTGTGTTCTTTTATTCTAATGGGTAGGGGCCTGGATGTTTCTCCTACATAGGAGTCGCCACAGTCACATCGTATGTGATATACGGCACCAGCTGGGTCTTCTTTCTTTGATGTAGTGGGCTTGCCATTGGCACTGAGGATGTTCTGGATTGTCCTGCCTCTCTGGAATACTGTATCAATGTTGGCGTGGTGTTTGAGCAGTCTGCGGATCTGGTGGCTGGCTGTTCCTATGTAGGGAAGACTGATGACAAACGGGCGGGGCTGTCTGTTGTCGTGGAGGCCGCTCTCTGGGGCTGAGGATGCTGTTGATTGTTTGTTCAACTAGGCTGGTAGGATAATTGTTGAAGTTAGTGAATACATGGCGGAGGTGGTTGGGTTCAGTTTGTAGCTGTTGTGGCTTGGAACAGATGTTGACGGCACGTCGGGCAAAGGTGGCGATAATTCCTCTCTTGATTTGTGGTGGATGGGTTAGAGGAATTGTGCAGATACTGATCCGTATGGGTTGGTTTACGGTAGACACTGGTGTGGAGTTTGTTATCGGAGTCTTTCTGCACTCTTACATCTAGGAATGGTAGTTGTCTGTCAGCTTCTTCTTCCATAGTGAACTGCATCCTGGGGTGTTGGGCATTCAGGTGGTTGAGGAGGGTCTTGGGGTCATGGTCAGGTTTGAGAATGACAAAGGTGTCGTCACTTGCTTGATAAAGGTGTTAGGATCTACACCGAAACGTCACACTAATCGTAATAAAGAAGTTGTTCATCCATAGAACTCGTCTTACTGCTTAGGGATACCAAAGGAAACAGTTTATCATATTAGAGGAAATTAGTTGTGGATACTTATACCATATAGATAGGATATCTTTAGGATTTTAATCCTTTCTCTCTGGGTTATCTTTTCACACTGATGAAAGAAAGTCACTCAACCAGTTCATGCATGTGTAGTCGACCGGGGGTTATTGTGGGTAAATATATATATTTAAGAACGTAGTGGGTGGGTTAGTTTAAGGGTGAGTTGAACGGCTGACGTAGTACCTATCTTTGTAGTCCTTGCGTAGTAGCTTATGCCCACGCGGGCGTAGTGGCTGGGAAGACGTGACGATGGCACGCTTCTTGCATGCTCGGCTAGGCGGAAGCCATGATTGAGAGAGCCGAGATGTAAGGAGCTTGTTCATTGGTTGTGTCCGTTTTCCTGGTCACATGGTCCGCGTGTTGGCTTTATAAGCCTAACCTGGGTAGGGAATCGTCAGTCGTCACTCACCAGTACCTGGTAGGCACGGTCGACTCCCGCGTCCTGAATCAGGATCATTCATTATTATTTTAGGGCTTTCATTGAGGTGTTAGATTAAGATGTATGGGTGGGGGAAAAGTAGAGTAGTGATTGAATAGGTTTGTTTATAGACGTTTTACTTTTGGGAGTTAAGTTAGACGGGTGGTTAATAGTACAAGTTTAGTTATACGGTTGAATAGGTTTAAGTAGGTAGGGAAGGGGGAAAATTACGTAGGGAATAGAAAAGGTTAGGATTTTGCCCCTGTTGTTTGTTTTGTTAAATAAACTTTAAACCTAACTCCATTCTTTGTGTTTTCTTTCTGATTAGAATTGATAACCCGGTCAGGAGCCTCCTAGAACGTAGAGACATAAGAATACTGCCCAGGGAGAAGAGAACACAACGCAAAATACCGCAGTATAACATCTGACCTTTTGTCAAAAATATCTATAAGTCTACTGTCACTGGGTGCCTTTTTACAGACTTTAGAGGGCGCCTATTACAGATGCTATGTCGAGGTTGCCTCTCCTCCTGCTGATTAGGAGACAGACAGCAGTGGTCGTCTCATTTTTTTAAAGGCTTTACATGTCCACAGAACCATCATATAATAGACAATGTCATGACAATGGTTATTGGCAGATGGCTACACAAAATTCAACCCAAGATCCACCAAAAGCCATACTCATACTCAAATGAAAGGAAAGTTGAAAAGCCATCTCAAACCTCAGACTCGGTCACAAAAAGCACATTGACAAGGTTTGTCCATCTTGCAATCAACCTGAATCCATTGCTCACTTGTTCCTGGAATGTCAAGACCATGCCCCAGCCCGGGATCGGTTAAAACAAGAATTGCAGTTAGATCTGCTATCTGTCATAGATCTCCAAGCCAAGAGATGCAATGTCGAAGACCAAACTAACTCCGAGCGTATATAAACAAAGCAGCCAAAGATACAAATGAAATTATATCAGTATACAACAAGTATTTGTCACAAAGTGACGAAATGTCCCCCGCTGCCTTATGCGATATGTGGTTTTTTTCCAAATATTTTATTCCTTTTGAATAATACTATTTTCTGTGTTGGATACCTCCATGGAACTATTTGTCGTACTCCAAAAGCCAATATCATCAAACATGAAGGAATCCAGAAATTAGTTCTTGAGATATCGCAGCAACACTGTTTTCCATCTCGAATAACAGATTTCCCTGCTGTTATTAAGTTAAGGTCACCAAAATCGACTGGTGTCTGCGAAGTCTGTATATACACCATAGTACCAAATATGAAGACAATCCAGCGATTAGTTCTTGATATATCGCGGCAACATTGTTTTCCGACTCCAAAAGCAGATTTGCCTTCTGTGACCTTGAAAATTGGGTCAAGGTCACCAAAACCGACTGGTATCTGTGGAGTCTGTATATACACCATAGTTCCAAATATAAACAATCCAGTGTTTAGTTCTTGAGATATCGCGGCAACACTGTTTTCCAACTCCAAAAGCAGATTTGCCTGTTGTGACCTTGAAAATGGGGTCAAGGTCACCAAAACCGACTGTTGTCTGCGGAGTCTGTATATACACCATAGTTCCAAATATGAACAATCCAGTGTTTAGTTCTTGAGATATCGTGGCAACACCGTTTTCCAACTCCAAAAGCAGATTTGCCTGTTGTGACCTTGAAAATGGGGTCAAGGTCACCATAACTGACTGGTGTTTGCGGAGTCTGTATATACACCATAGTTCCAAATATGAAGACAATCCAGTGTTTAGTTCTTGAGATATCGCGGCAACACCGTTTTCCAACTCCAAAAGCATATTTGCCTGCTGTGACCTTGAAAATGGGGTCAAGGTCACCAAAACCGACTGGTGTCTGCGGAGTCTGTATATACACCATAGTTCCAAATATGAAGACAATCCAGTGTTTAGTTCTTGAGATATCGCGGCAACAAACAGGTGGGACGTACGGACGGTCGTGAATACTATGAAAATAGAGATCATATCAATACAAAAACAGAAATTCTATGAATACCAAAGCTCGCAATAGATATGTGTACCCTACTCACACACAATGATAGGAATGGTACATACTTTGATGTTAACTATAGATCAAGATTCTGTCAGGTTATACACTCTCATCTCAGGCTTGGCTGCAGCGACCATAATGCCCACAAATTTGCCAGATTTATATCCCACAGCCCAAGATGTTGTTGTGACTATCATACAGAAGATGCACTTCATTTCTTTCTTATGTGTCCCTTAAACAGTACCTTAAGGCAAAATATGTATTATTTCGTAAAAGGCTTCGTATAAATTCAATTTTAAATGGTAATTCACATTTAATGACTGTAACAAATATTGAAACTTTGAAATCAGTGCACAGTTTTATTCTATCTTCTTGCTGATTTTGTCTCAGATGATGGCTTTGCTATATGATACTGCGAAGTTGTTGTGCTGGATGTAAATAATAACGTAGATGTAGTTAAGAAAAATAATCCAGCAATAAAACATTAACAGAACAATAATTATCTTTAATGTCAAATAATTTTTTAATTTGACTTTTACACTATATACGGCTTTTCCATTGGACGAGAGTGAGGGAGTCATGATCAGTTGGGTTGAACGCGGCTTTTATCAGCATTCCAGTTATATTGCGGCGTGTCAGCTTAACGTGGGAGGAAAGCCCGAAGTGATGCAGGTGTCAGATGTTTACCACTTCGGTGAAACCCACGCGCACGGGTATGGTGCTGACAAACCTAGAAACATAATCAGGGTGAACCAGGATTTGAACCATCAATCATAGGTTTCTGGCACAGCGAATCGCGGCACCTTAGATGACTGGGCCACCTGTGCCCCTTCATTGGACAAGAGGTCGGTCACATGACTGCGACAGCTGACAGTGACAGTCTACAGCAATCTATGAATTTACCTTAGTGTCTGTTTGACACATCTTTAATCACCTTTCAATGATCGGCCAGTTGATCAAAGATGACGAACACATGTAGACGCCACAGCTTCATTAACAACATCGGAAATCTCTCCCATCACGTTTATTGTGTCGGCCATTTTGACGTCTTGTACTTGATGTAAATGTATTACGACACGCTGTCATTGTGACTGACTTACTGAAGTAGTTCTTAACAGACCTTTCTCATCTAATGAGGATATTATTTGAGTACCTTCATAGAGTAAGGACCAAACACTCTATGAAGGTTCATACTCCAATGAACTCAAGCAAAGTGAAAGTCAGTTCTGAATTAATGTATGCTATTTCTCATGTCACTTTCAAAACATTGTAATTTGTATGTGTATCATATTTGGGAGAGGCATTCAGATAAACAAAATTTGCTTGTGTAGCAGAATGTAAAATAGTTGTATTTTAACTTACATATTTTAAACTTAGGTAAATAATTGAGTTAAGTATGGTAATAGGTCCTTAAGCTAACCTGAGCACTCTCTACTAATCCTTAGGTAAAGTACGGGCTATAGTTATGTAAGGTCTTTAGTGATCTGGTCCAGCCACAGCTTGGCCAGTGATTGCCTTTTCTATTGTTTCTGTAGCATGTGACCAGGTTTTTAGCTTTAAACACTTCAATATTTCTCTTCTCTGGTCACTGCTGCGTTACAACTCTGCATGATTCACTGCACTGCACTGATTGGGGTAAGTTAATTTAGACTTCTTTAGTATTTATATTCATCATAAGGAGGTTAGGATCTGATATTTTAGTCTTGTTGAGTACACTTTTATCATTTTAATTGCATATTTCTTATATAGTATAACTTGCAGTATGATCCACATGATACGCAATGTTGTAAATATATTACTTATTCTTCAAAGTCATGATACGTTAGTGAGTAGTGTGATACTAATTACACTAGCCATGACTTAATGTTAAGCAACCATATTGTTATAAGGTGCTTTCAGTAATTTATATAGTTTATAGCTTGAAGCTGTACCTATTAGAATAGATTTATCATTAGCAATAATTTATAGCTTACAGCTATAAATGTAATAATATATTGTACAGTATTTTAGTACACTAAGTCTTGTATGAGTTAGTTGATGATTATGTACATAGTTCTTTGAAAGTGTTAGTAAATATGAACTGATGTAGTGCATATAAATATTAGGTTTATATTACTGTGTGTGTGTGTGAATGTGTGAGAGAGAGAAAGCATGTCTGTGTGCGTATTATATACATTTTACTTAATTGTGTCATTTCATTATTAGGCATAGAGGCACATATAAAGCCATACTGTTGGCACTGACGTGATGAGCCTGCGTCCCTGAGACGAGGTTGGTATTTATGTGCTAATAGTTGTATGTATATATTGTTGTATTTCGAGGTGTATTATATCATATAAATGGGATTTGTAGCTGTAATATATATAGAGCTGATGGTTGTTCTGATTATATATGCTTAAATTCATGCTCATGGTAACAAGTAAATGTAATATGTTTGTTTAATTATACATGTTATAGATTCTTGTAATTGTATATTACTAATTCAACCTTATTATATTATGTTTTAGGGAATTATCATCCATAGCCATATTGTGGTGGGATCTCCATATCCCTGATATGAACAGACCGAATAAATCCCATGAACCCCCAAACAAGTATTCGTCGTCATTACCTAGACGTTATACCGCTGTAACACTTGTTTGCCAATCCTTCCACTTTAGGGAAATAAATATGTTTATATCACACATGAGTTCCAAAGAGGTCAGGCGAAATTGCTAAGGCAGAAGGCGACCTCTTAAACACTTAAAACAACAACAACAACAATAGTTATGCCAAAGGTTCTTGGTTGTGATAACATCATTAGAAGTGTTGGTGGTGACTGCACATGCGGGCACAACGTCTTCTTTTCACTTGATACATAAAACCTTGATATACAGGACTACGGCCACTGGGAATGAATTACACAATCACAATGAAGTTCCCAGTACATGTATTTATAAAACATCTCATTGATTACTTGTTAACTGGTCAATGCAAGTGCCTTAATTATCAAAATTTAAGTAAACTGAGTTAGCTTTCATAGGTTTTGATGGATACTCGTAAAATCCTCAGTTGAGTTCACTCACTAACTACTCTGAGTGTTTTGGGTATGACTCCTGTGCTTGTTTTAACGCGTTAACTGTTAAGCCCGAGTGTGGAGGCAAAGTGAAGATAAACATCTGTGAATAAAACTTTCTGTTTGTCTGTGTCAAAGACAATCCAACTTTGTTAGAGTAAGTGTTTATCTGTGACAACTTACAGCTGGTGACATTTTGGTGAAATTGACAAGTGATAATGAATTTAAATATTCATATAATTATGGTTATAATCAAATTGTAAATATAACTGTAATATTTATTATTTATATATTCTGTATGGGGAAATGTCAGTGTGGGGTATTTTCCAGTGTGGAATTGTCCTACTCTCTTGGGAAAATATATATCGTCTGTTAGTGAGTTTAGATGTTGACATCACACCAGCAAATTTTCAGCTATATTGCGACAAAATTATGACCAGCTTGTTGGACTACATGTAAAATTCACTTTTTGTCCTCTCTTGTTGTTTTTGATAATAAGACTACTGGGTAGTTTCATCAGCTATATGTTTCAGTTTATCAGAGAACAACTGCACAGGGTCAGGAACATTCATGAAAAAGGTCTTGTTTTAATTTGTCAGTACAGTTAATCTGAAATATTGACCAATTGGCCTTGGAAAAATTCCATCTTGTTAAAGGTGGAACATCGGTGGGGATTATAGTTGTGATTACTTTTGGAAAATGGTCAGTTCCCCAAAGGTCATCATGGACTGACCATTTAACTTCAATAACCGTATATATGGTTGCATCTGTGATGTATTGGAGAAAACACGATTACGAGGTTTTGGTAGACAGAGCATGCCCTGGGGAGAGGGAAAAACCAAGGGGGCGAAGCCCCCGCGGTCTTTCCCGACCCCCAGGGCATGCTCTGTTTACTAAAACTGAGGGAAAGTGTTTTTCCATACTTATAAACCGTCTAAATTGATTAAATGTTATAACGAGCATAGATCTATAAATGAGGCGCTTCATTATAGCGCTTCCTTGAAGACGTGATATCATAACTTGCACATGAAATTCGCTGACTTGCCAGGCGTTCAAGAGCACTTGGATGTGTCAACAACAAAACACAACTAAAATACTTACTTTTAAATGAAAGTGAAATCTTCGGTTTCTAAATGTTTGTGTTGCAATATTCCACTTCTTTTAAACTTTTCAAAACGAAAATTCGAAAATTTTAAAGGTGTTTTTTGCTTTACAAGATTTTCGACTTTAAACAATCCAACTGTTACATAGAAGGAGTTGTGACGTAACGGCTAGCAGTTACTGCACGTGCAAATTGTGCAGCATTGATAAGCACTTGTTTAAAAGCACGTGTTTTGAAACCTCGCTGTCCTTTCACCAGAGACTCTGAAGTGGAAAGATGAGTGACGATGACTTTCATTTTGTTACCCAGTCTTCATTCACTGAAGAAAGCGATGACTTTTCTTATCGATTTGGAAAGCCATTAACCGAAGAAGAACTTGATAAATGTTTGGAAATATGTGTATCGAAATTTTGAATTTTCTTCTTGTTGTCATTTTTTCAATTACTTGGTTAAACCAGGGATTTGAGGTTTTACATTCAAAGTAAAACCTCCCGAATGAAAATAAAACCTCATAATAGGTTTTACTTTGAAAGTAAAACCTCACAATAGGTTTTAATGCCTATAGAAAGAACTCTCTTACTTAATAGCGATCCCAATGAATAGGTTTATAAGTATAGGATATAAAACGCCTCCAGGGGCTATCCGTGAAAATAATGCAGTCCGGCAAAGGAAAAGCCCACGGGCCATAGGCCCAAGGGCTTTTCCTGCGCTGGAGTGCATTATTTTCACGGATAGCCATAGGAGAAGGTTTATATCTGACTTATAAACCGACAGATATGAAGATGCTTTATTGTTTACATGACATAACTTTAATTCTGAAATTTAAATTGTAGCACTCGAAAGTATTCAGTCAAAAGCGCACAGCTCGAACGCAACTGTTTCGCGTGATCGCGCATGTGGAGCGCATGCAGTGCGTGCTAGATGCTATGACTTGAAATCACGTGTGTTCAGCTGCAGTCAGTTTTGACGCAACTTGCACAATGGAGGGGAGCCGAGCAGATGATTTGCGAAACAACTGGTACGTTTTGATATTTTTATATAACGCATCAGGTATAAAATTCTAACTTTTGCAGTTCTTGCAAAAACGTGACCACTATAGGCTGTAGTCGCAGTACTTGAGCTTGGGTTAGATTGCCTTTCTTATTTACCTCAGAGAAACCATCAGGGTTTTTTTTTAAATAAAAAAATATTGTTTCAGGGCACCGAAGTGAAGCCGTGTGGTCGTACAAGCGTACATCTGATCAACAGAAGTCGGCAGTGTCTGCAATCATCTGTGGTGCCGATCGGAAACGGAGATGCGAGACCATTTCTGACAAGTCGGAATAACCGACGCCTACACAGTCGCCAGTAAAGTCTACACAGTCGCCAGTAACTCCAGATGAGCCAACCACAAGTGGACGTCCTGTTGTTTTCAATGTCCACATCGTGTAGACTTCTGTAAACATTTCATGAAAAAAACGTTGATGAAATAGCTTTATTTTTTTTCAAAAGGCCAGAGGGATCTTCTGTAGAAAATCCCGTGGGCAGAGGGATCTTCTGTAGAAAATCCCGTGGGCAGAGGGATCTTCTGTAGAAAATCCCGTGGGCAGAGGGATTTTCGGAGAAAAGAACAACCTGTTGTAACAATGGTAATGCATCACTGGAGGTTTATAATGACAGATCTAACGCAGAATACGTAGGGTTATGTCTATTTAGATCACACATAATGATACAGAGCTGAGAAAGCTGGTCAAACAAATCCTGAAAATCGGACTGATGAAGATTTGAGGATGGAGAAATATACAAGGAACAAAGTGTGAAGGTTATTTTTGAAGTAAGATGGACAGCAACAGCCTGAAGATTGCAGTTAAGAGGAACAGGGCTGTGGATGATGCCCTGCTTCACCAAAATGGAAGTACCGCCAGTGGCTCTATCACCTGGCGGTGAAAAAGATTGATAAGAATTGCACTGACGCATTTCAAATTTATCATATTGTTTAAGATAGGTAAACTAAATGTGGATGGTTTATAATCTTGTGCCAATAATTGTACTTCATTTAAATTATTCCAAATTCCTCTGCAATTCCACTGAATTGAATTAGGATATTGACTCATGGAAGTTCTATAGGGGACCTGTCACGTGTACGTTAGGTGAATAGACTCCTATGTCTGTGTTCTGAAGATGGAATCACCTCCATCTCCAGTGGGTCAAAGGAGTAAATTTCCAGTTTCAGGTACCTCAAAGTAGAGGGCCTCTTTGATGATTGTTTATGATTTAGGTGTTTACTTTGTTTTTTGCACATTTCAACATGTATATCAACATCTGGTTGAACAACCTCAGGTTGTGACTGATTCACAGCCTGAGATGAAGATGTTGCCAAAGTGAGTAAGTGAGTGAGTGTCAGAATCAGGTTGCATAGTAACTATTTGTACTGTTTTTGTAGATTTAGTCCAAGTCAAATCTGTTTGGCATGAAATAGAAACTGTTTGGTTTGTTGGAGACAGCAGCTGAGTAGGTGATAGTAGGAGACAGCTTGGCGGCAGTCTGGCTGTGAAATTTGTTTTTTAGCTTCATGGAAGGAAATATTTGATTCATATTTTAGTTTGAGGATTTTTGTGTGTATCTGCCATTCATAGCAAGATTTTGACCATGACAAATGGTCACCACTACAACTTGCACATTAAGGCTCTTTACTGCAATCCCAGTCCTGATAGTGATGACAACGATGATAATAATGGCAGGCTTTGGAACTGTGTCCAAACTTTTGACATGTTTAAAATCGGAGTTTAGAGGGGATATACACCTCCACTCCGATATTGAAATAACCAGCCTTAATGGACTGAGGAACTGACGTACAGGCAAAAGTTTTGACTTGGTCCTCTAGCTCAGCTTAAATCTCTTGTTCAGACATGCAGGACAGGCACTGAACTCTGTCTCGAACAATGCCCTGACATGAGTTTAATGTCCTGTGAGCAGACATAACAACTACATCATTGGCAAAGTTAGTCTCAGATGACGGTTGCCCTGGTCTCACTCCACAAGAAGGGAGCCAGTCCGAAGACGAGTAACGATTTTGATTACCCCACAAATTCGAGATACAGCTTTGGAAACAGCAAATGGATTTTGTTTGATAAGTTCATGATAGGATGACTCAATCAATAGGAACCCAGACCAGGAATCTCTATTTTGTGATTTTGTAGGTACAGTTTCATTTGAACTGTCACGTTCAAGACGTTTCTTTTTTCCGTTTCAATCAGAGTGTTGTAGTGACATGGTGAAAGATATTAATTCGACATCTCAGTTCCCCACCCACTATAGAGTGTTAATAAGGACAGTGTTACATTGCACTTGACATCCAAGATGCAAACACCAAGGATACAGGGGTGTTAAACTCAAGCAACTATGACACAAAATCGAAAATTTTTTAAACTTATCCTATCTCACTCTATGCATTCCTCCTTCTTTCGATCCCTTGCATGAAAACATCCTCAATCAAAGTTTCCAGCTTCTACGCTTCATGTGCCCAGCCACCCATGCATCACCATGACAACAACCCCAGTATCTAGGTCATGCATTCGGATCTCGTGCGACCAGTGAAGATTCCGGGGTAGAATAGGTCTTCAGCAACCGTAAAAGGTGACTATGCTTATTGTAAAAGGCGACTAACGGGATCGGGTGGTCAGCCTCGCTGACTTGGTTGATGCATGTCATCGATCCCAATTGCGTGGATCGATGATCATGATATTAATCACTGGATTGTCTGGTCCAGACTCGATTATTTACAGACCGCCGTCGTATATATAGCTGGAATATTGCTGAGTGCAGCTTTAAACAACAAACCAACCAACCAACCAATGGATCTCGTGCAGCACACGGTCCTCAATCCGATCCATTGACTGCCTCATCACTTTTTTTCTCTTCGCCTCACTGTGGCGACATACTTGTTTTCTTGAGAGAATATTTAGGCCTTTAATTTTCTCAAAATTACGGGAGTTTGTGGGGCACTAATTGTGCTTAAATATGAGTAAGGACCAAGCTAAATGTCCACCCAGCATGAAATGCTGCCGGTAGACCCTCATGAATTATACTGCGATTGTCGTGGAGTTACAAGAGGCATTTTACAAACTATCTTAACAATGCCAGAAAAGGGATTGATAGCCTATTTAAATTCAGGGATATCGAACATGGATGCTCTGCTTCCAAGAAACCTAAGCGTGCTACCAAGACAAGTGGTCATCCAACTGTGAATCTGTGGTAGAGCAACCACCATTAGCAACGATTACTTCCGTCAGTGGAAGAAGATACTGTTTCCAACAGTTTTCTATATGATGAAGTTCCTGCTGGTACTTCACAGTCTAACAGCAATCCACCGACATTCTAAGGGTCGACATTCCAAGAAATGCACTCCCTCCAGTCATAGATCTCGAAATCAATCGGATAAGAATCGACTTTCTACAGGTCGACTCTCTAAGGGTCGACATTCAGATCACTCTCCTTCAAGGTCGATCATCTCAGGAACACACTTCAACAGAGAAACAGGGAGATTACTCTGATTCAGAGCGTCACCTCTTTACAGATTGATTTTATGGACACGAACTGAGGGGTTCTCATTCTACAGATCAACATCTTCACCCCGACCAAACAAGTTCATCGGATTCAGACTCACAGCGTTATCCCTATCGACATTCATCTCGACACTTTGGTAACGTGAGAGATGTCGACCGGGATCGACATCAATTTCCATCTCATCGATACCAACCTATGATATACTATCCTCATCCAACAAACAATCTTTACGGAGGCTCACTACTACAAGACTCATTAATACAACGACACTGAAACGGAGATAAAGGATAGAGATAAAAATACATCTACTTCGTCAGATGCTACTCCTGAAAGTCAGACTTCACATCTGTCATCTACAGGCAGTCCAATCCAGAGGGCATACCCGACCATCTAGCTGTCAACACTACCAAAGACAATAGGTACATCAATATCCAAGCATGCTATAAAGTGTTTAGGCCCAAGTCCCAGAACCCGGGGGTTTTACTCACCAATATTTCTGGTCGCGGAAAAAGACAGCAAGAAATTTGGCATGAACTTCAACTGCAGTTCATTGTATCACTTTTTGACTCTAATCTTGGGTAGATGTGGTCGTCATAGTTTGATGTCCTATGCAAAAACACACAAGCGTATGTTACACCCGAAGACATATCGTTGTGTCCTAGTAACGTAAAGTGGTTCACCCACAGAAAACACAAGTAAAATCTCCAGACGCGGATGTGTGACAGACTCAGGATTAAAGCATGTCAGCTCCATCTTTGTCGTTTACATCTCACGGTTACAGACGAATACAGACTAGGGTAATCTGCGACCCACCGCCCAACCATGGGATAAATGCATAGAGTAAGAAAGGATAAGATTAAAAAAATCTAAATTTTGCAATAAATTGTATATTTATAATACTTATCCTATCTCACATGATATATGCCCGCCCATCCGACCCCGCATGACAGTTACACTAGCCTGTCAGCTCCAAGAAAGAGAACGATGAGGCAGTCAATGGATCAGATTGAGGACAGTGTGCTGCGCGAGATCCGAGTGCATGACCTAGGGTGGTCGTCATGGTGATACATGGATGGGTCGCTGGGCAAATGAAGCTTAGAAGCTGGAAACTTTGATCAAGGACATTTTCACGCAAGGGATCGAAAGAAGAAGGAGGAATGCATAGAGTTAGTGAGGGTAAGTATTATAAATATACAATTTATTGTAAGATTTAAATGCCAGGCTGCTTTGGCCCGTGACAAGGGGTTTTTTAAGCAGCTATTCGTGGGTAAACCGAATGTGGGCACTACAACATCGTCACAAAACAACCTCATCATGTCTTGACTGACAACCCAAGTAGGTATGACCAACTGTTGATTTAAATTTGTGAAGTTATTTAATTCCAACCTGGATGTCCCACCTCTTTTGCATGAGATCCAGAGTATAGCTTTTGATGGTTGGTTTGTACGGGATAAGTAGTGGAGATAACCGTTTGTCTTTAGCTGCAGCATCAGCTTTTGTGCTATCTGCTATGCCTACATGACTTGGTAACCAGCAAAAGACAATATCACATTGACCTGCATTATATATTTCTAAAGTGTCTTTGATAAAAGGATGAAATGACAACACACTCTCATGTGCCTGAAGGCAAGACAATGAATCTGAAAAGATGATCAAATTTTTAGATTGGTTTTGCCGTTTAATAAGGTCAAAAGTTGTTATGATAGCTTTGGCCTCAGCAGTGAAAATTTAACTATTATCTGGGACCTGTCTATGAGAACTATATTTTGTTCATATTAGTTATATTATTGTTGATATAAGGATGTGTTTCGGACATTTTGAGCTGGGTAAGAGTGAGGTCCAGCACCAGCTTCACTGTCTGGCAGGGCGGAAAGACAGAAGACAGTAGGGGGATATAATATTTAGATCTATATTAGCTGCAGTGATGTGAGGTTGAATTCTGATTCCAAGTGGCGGAATCAGGTTTAACAAATTTTTAAAATGGTTTTCATACAGTTGGTTGAAAACACAATTGTATATTAGGTTTGACTAATTGGAATGCAATTTAGTGAGGTATTGCAGTGATAATTTAATGCAGCATTGTTCAAGGGAACGCTCATCAGCTTCCACATACAAACTGTCCAATACAGAGCCTTAGGCCTTGGTGGTGTATTGTGTCTAACTTTTCTAAATTGATTTGGCAGGCTACACCATAGACAATGGAACAATAGTCTAGTTTGGAGTGTATGAACGATCTGTACAAGTGACAGAGGATTATCTGATCCCCTTCCCACTTGGAACTTGAAATGACTTTTAGCAAGTCGAGAGCCTTCAGGCACTTTGCCTTTAGATATTTGATGTGTGGTAAGAATGTCAGATGACAGTAAAAAAAGAGTCCTCCTCTACTAACTTGATAGGTTTACCATCGAAAAAGGAATCTGGATCCCTGCCAGGTTCATATTTACGACAAAAGTGAATACAGTTTGTTTTGGATGTAGAAAATTTGAAGCCATTTTCATTAGCCGAATTTGAATTTTGTTAAGACAGAGCTGTAGCTGTCTTTCTATTGTATTCATATTCTTACTACGACAAGAAATGTTGTAATCATCCACAAAAGTGAGCCATCAACACTATTGTTTAATACTTTGGTAAGACTATTAAATTTGATGCTAAAATGTGCGACAGATAGGATGCTGCCTTGAGGGACGCCCTGATCTTGATCGAAATGATTAGACAGCATAGATCCCACTCATACTTGAAATTGTCTATGTAAAAATTGAGATATGAACTGAGGTAATCTGCCCCTGAATCGAAATTTATGCAAATCTTATAAAATACCACACTGGATGTTACTCATGAGGTTCTTGGTCTCCATATACCAGACGATTGTTGACCATACCCTCCATGGTTTAACAAACACAGCCAGTTAATGATATTGAAAGTAATTGGATGGATCTGTATGATCCCGTCCAGGCTTTGGTATAGTAATAATAATAGCATTGTGCAATGAAGGTGTTGTCCATATTTCATCAAATATATTAGAGTTCAAACATGAATAGGGCAAGTGTTTCAGGAGCTAATAATGTATGTTGTCAGCTCCTGCTGCAGTGTCAAGAGCTTGTCCAAGGGCAGTATGCAATTCAGGGAGTGGAAATGTTTTGTTGTCCTCACCATTATCTTAGCTAAAATTACTTTTTTCTTTTCCTGTTGTTTTTGAAAGGTCTGAAATTGAGGGTCATAATTTGATGATGAGGAATGATTTGCTGATGTTTCACCAAGCTTTTGGGGAATGTCGGTGGGATGTCGGGGGAAATATTTCTCAGTTTTCATACTTTCTTTTCTAGCTTGTCTACAATCATTATCAAACCATGGTTTATGTATATGGGGGTTTGCAGAGGACTTAGGAATGCTTTTGTCTCCAAATAGTCTTAAATTGATCTGAAAATAGTTGAAAAGGATCAGGAACATTACTGAAATTGTCAGGTTTTACTTTTTCTGTACATAATGTATGAAATAAAGACTAATTGGCCTTTGTAAAAATCCACCTTGTTGAAAGTGGTTTGTCAGAGAGATTGATAGTTTGTTATATTGTTGGAAAATGGTCACTTCCACGAAGGTCATCATGGACCGACCATTCAAGTTCGTTGAAAATATTTCAATCTGTCAGTGAAACGTCAAGGGCAGAGAATGTGCCAGTTTTGCAGGATGTAGGTAGGTGTACAATCGTTGAAGATGCATAAATCATTGTTGGAGATAGCATTTTCAAGTACTTTTCCCTTATTATTTGTATCAGTATTCCCCCATGGAGGATTATGACAGTTTAAATTGCCCATGATTGTGCAGGGCTTTGGGGGTGGATCATACAAAGTCTGAAGATCTGATTAACGGATAGTTGTTGAAAGTGGAATATACAGTGAACACAATGTAAACACAATGTTCAAAGCAACACTGACTGCAACAGTTTGAAGAGTAGTGTCAAGTCAAACAGGGCTATGGATTATGCCCTGCTTCACCAGGATAGAAGAACCTCCTCTAGCTTTATCACGAGGTGGGGAAAATGAGTGGTAAGAACTGCACTGATGGATGTCAAACTGACCTGTATGTTTATTGGAAACAAAAAGTCTGTGTGTTAAAAATCTTGAATAAAATGTTATATTTCAGTAAAATAAGACCTCTGTAATTCCATTGTATTATGATTTGTGGATTCATGATGGTGCTTCCATAGGAGAAATGTCACGTGAACGTGAGGAAGACTTTGTAGTACTCCTATCTGTGTCGTGTGGAGATGTTACCTCCATGTCAAGAGGACCAAAGGGCACAAACAGCAGAGGCATGGCAGGATTTGGATCCATGTCCAAACGCTTGGCAGGTGTACCGCTGGAGTGGATTGGGGATATACCCTCCACTACAAGGACCTCTCCACTGATACCAGTGATACCTTTGGAGATTGCAAACTGATTCAGTTTAATAGGTTCTTTGTCACATGCTTCAATTATCAAAAAGTGTGGCCATTAGTCAGATAGAATTGAGGTATTGTCAGTATCTATGTGTCTTCTTTTTGAACCAAGGTGTTGGAAAGCCATGTCGAAAGGAAAATGATTCAGCACCCCTTTTCCCCCACCTACTATGGAGTTGTCAGCCAGGACAGTCTTATGCTGCAGCAGATCTCCAAGCTGCAAAGACCGAGGATGAAGGGGTGGTATACTTCAGCAAATTTGACACAAAAAGCTCTAGCTATCTACCAAATTAAAGGTCAGGCTGGTTCGGCCCAGGACAATCAATTGGAGATGTACAGAATTCGGAGGGCTATTCTACTGCCTGTCAAGGCAAAGTTCAAGTCGAAGAGGTGTGTTGGATGAAAGAATACAACTGCTGGCTCCAGCGCCCTCAACCAACAGACTCCCTTCCTCTGCCGACTCACGGACGCAGCCCACGGCGAACAGGCTGCCCATTTCAGTCGCCTCTTACAACCAGCAACAGGGTGCTGGGGGACACATTCTACCCCTGGTCCTCATGGGGGTAATTTATGAGGTAGATCGAGTCACTGTACTTCTGAAATAAATTTATAATATTTAAAACAGCTGAAGGAAGATAAAGTTGCCATGGTGCAATGGCGGTAGTAAAAATTTTTTATGAGATCAGTGCACAAATTTCCACTTGGACCACTCCCTTGTTCCTTAGCAACATCTGATGGACAGCTAATGAAGACTACAAAATTATCATTTGCCAAAGAATTACAGAAAGGTGTTCCTTTTGTTGAGGAGATTAGTATGAGTTGATTAGCGTTTGTGCTAGATGGCATGGCTATTGTTCAGAAGATGGAAGCTGACAAGACTTTTGAAGACCTAGCATCATCACTGTTGTCAGTAGATTTGAATGAAGCCGGAACAGCCAGAAGAATAATTGTCTTTAATGTGTACATTGAACTGTCCATCAAGAATGCAGAGAAAAGTGAGGAACCGCCAGTGCTTTTTCTGTTCCGTATAGAGGAATCCCATCAAAGCAGCCTATCAGTCAGTGGACACACTTCCTCTTTGAACACCAAGAACACGACAGAACTCGTTTCCTTGAAGGGAGTGGTAGATTCCAATTCACAGTCACAAAAAGAGAACAGCTCATTAGAGAAGAGACTGGAAGTTGACCTGACATCCTGTCAAGAGAAAGCTGATACCAGAACGTTTCTGCACACTGCTCATGCTGCAAAACAAAGGATTCCAGACTATTCTAATGGTATCAGATGACACAGATGTACTTGTGCTGTGTCTGTTGTTCAACAAGCGTTTTGGAGTCAAGGTCTTCATGATATCTGGAACAAGAATCAGAGTACAGTACCTCAACATCCAGGCTTTTGCATCAGCTTAAGGTAATTCTGTCTGTTTTTCACTACAAGGGCTACATGCCTTCACAGGCTATGTTTCAGTGAGTGCTTTTGCAGGCCAGGAAAACTATCTGCATTGAAGTTGCTCAAGAGTTCTCCACTATAGCAAGACACATTCAGTGAACTTAGAACAGAATGGAAGTTATCAACCTCACTTCGAGTCAGCTGTATTCCCCAAGACTGCTATCAAGGATCTGAACAAACTGAGATATGAGCTATTTACAAATAAGAAGAGATGAAGCTCACCAGTCACCCCTCACAGAGGTAATGCAGACTGACTTCAGAACACAGTCAGAGCCAACTACCAGGCTGCCATATGGAGGATTAGTCTTGTAGCCATCGCTGAAATGCAATCACCACATGACAATGGTGGGAAGGTCGGATGAATGGTAGAGTGTCCTGAGCCTAATTTCTTGTCCAAATTGCAAGAAATGCACTCTTCCTGAGTGTATTTCTTTTGTCAACAAACTCAAATGCAAAATGTCAAACTGCCAGCCAACCTGATGGAAAGTCAGAGGAAATTTCAGAAAATGAAAGTGATCTTGAAGATGAACCGGAAGAATATGAATAATAACAATATCATTCTACCGACTTCTGAAATATGATGATCTTGAATCAAATCCTGTCAGAAATTGATTTCAGAAGAAACAATCTTGTTAAAAACTGAATTTTGTCACTTATTTTCGCCTCAGTGCCAAACAGATTCAGATATTGTTAATATGTGTACTTTTGTGCTGATTATGATCAAAATCTACAAAGGTACATGGTAATCAAAAGTTTAAAGGTTACTCTTTATGAAATGCAATAATAGTAATCACATTGACATTATTTTAAAACTGGTAAAATCCTAGATAACTTTTATATTTGTATACTTATCTTGCATTACTCCTTAATGCATCTACTGACAGAAAGAAGAGCTGTGTGAAGTCTTGCTGAAGAAGAAGTTGTTTCAACTAGGTGAGAGGACAACCCTATCACGGGCCACCACTAAAGGCCATAGCTGTGCGTTCCTTACACGTTTTCTAACATCTCGCAGGTAGTGACTGGCGAACACGGTGTCGGATCGCCAGAAAGAGTCTTCTGTAATGGCAGCTCTCAGCCAAAGGGCCATGGTGTTGCGACGCACAGCGCTCTAACTGGACACAGTAGGAGCTCTTGTTTGTCTTCCAGTCCCACTATCGATGATAGTGGTGGGATAAGGAAGGATTGTCAGGCTGTCCTGGGAGCTGGCGGAAGCCAATAGGAAGATGGTCTTTTTCTTCAGGGTGTAGAACGACACCGAAAGAAGTGGTTCAAAGGGTGTGTCTCTCAAGCAGGTGAGGACTACATTCAGGTCCCAGTGTGGGGTCTGAACTTAGCCTTCTGGTCTTCCAATTGGAAGGAGTGAAATAGGGCTTCAAGTTCAAGTTCCGGAATAGACTGAGTGCTGCCCTTTAACCGCCATTTGTGATGCAGGAACAGGAGGAAACACTTTTTCTTGGCAAAAACTTTAAAGGAAAGCCAGTTGTCGTTGTAAAGGCTCCTGGTTGGTGGTCGATGGGCTAGTGTAATGGCTGTCGCCCCTCTGGCAGAGTATTCTTTGGCACTTTGAGCCCTTTGTAAATGGACCAGATGTGTAGATGTAATTTGTCTGGTACGAGATGTGTTCACTTGCTGTGTGGATGAATCAGAAGAATCTGCCAGTCTGGAATTGGGAGAGGGTCGGTAGAGGCTATCTCTTTGAGATCGACAAACCACCCCCAGCTGGCCAAAGTCAAATCTAGGCTCTGTGTCAACCTGATCTTTTGGATGAACCTGGGAAGGAGTAGAGGCGGCGGGAAAGTGTACGCTTTAAGTCCTTTGGGAAGCTGAAGGCATCGACTGCACAAGCCTACGGATCTGGTAGTTTTGGCTATGGTAAATAGGTCAATGTTGGGGTGACCGCGGTGCCGTGGGGGCGTCCAGGTGGAGCTTCCACTCTTGTGGGAGCGACCTTGTCTAGGGGGGGGAGGGCATCTGTTAGTATGTTGCGGCCGTATGTTGTTGGACCCAGAATCGGAGCCCCACCATACTCACTCACGCCCTTGTTCCGGAGATACCAAAAGACGGTGATGTTGTCCATCGAGATGGTGATGCGCTCGTTCTGTAGGGTCTGCTTCAAGTGGGAGAGAGCTAGTATGAGTGCTTCTAGTCGAGGTTGTTGATGTTCCACTGTTTTTGTATGGCGAACCACAGCCCCGCGGTGACATGTTCTTCCAGGTGCGTTCCCCATCCTAGAAAAGAGGTGTTACGATGTTGTAAGCTCTGTCTAGGAGACGCCGTCTAAGACTTGCAATTCAAGGTGAGGCATGAGGCGGTCTGGGAGGGCAATGGATATTGACAGGTCTTGGCATCTGATATATGGCCTAAAAACATCTGAATTGGGTGCAGTTGGAGTCGAACCCTAGAGGTCAGATCCTGCGCTGATGTCAGGAGGCCTAAGATGGCTTGCCACTGACGTAGCGTGTGTGATTGGTGAAGGACAGGAAGCAGGAGCATTCAATCCCACCTGTCCCTTGGTACAGAGAGGAGGGGTCATTTGGTTCGGAAGAGACCCCTGATGAATTGTAGACGAAATAAAGGATTAAGTTCTGACTTCCGTAGGTTGATTAGCCATACCAGTTGGAGTAGGAGGTGTTGGAGGAGTCCCTGTGATGAAGGAGTGTGGCCATGTCCTGGTGGTTCAGGAGGCAGTCGTCTATATACGCCTTAAACTGCACACCCCTCAGGTGGAGGTAAGATGCTATCGGCTTGATGATGCCTGTAAAAAGCCATTGATGGTGGACTCCAATGAAGTGGAGGAATTTCCTGTCGCCATGATGGATAGGGACATGGAGGTACACGACCTGGGTATCCAGTCTGATGAGGGCGTTGTGAGCTTGTATTCTGGACCAGAGGAGCCTGAGCATATTCATCCTGAAGTAGGGTGGAAGCACCAGGTAGCGCTTGTTGAAGGTGGCGAGATTGTGAATTATTTTGAATTGCTCCAAGCCCTTCTTGAGGACAAGGAATGTTTTGGCCAGCAGCATCTTGATGTTTGAGGGCAGGAGCTGCTGTTGTGTAGTGGGTTATGTGTCCAGTGTGGGCCACGATGTGGGAGGCGTGTCATCTGTCAGTGTGAGCCTGTACCCATGACGGAGGATGTTGGCAACGTAAGGGTCCCCCAGGATCTCCCAATTTTGCCAGAACCTGCGTAGTCTCTCACCTACAGTGGTATCGACAACATGGACGACTGGGGGTGGGAGGTTCCAGTCGTTAATGTTAGTCGCTTCACATTTTTGTCCCTTCAATCACAACTCCCTCCCCTTGGGCGGTCTTAACATGGCTGGTAGGAGCCAGAGGACTTGCCGTTTTCCTATGGATTTACCCCGAAATGATGAGTATGAGTCCCGGGTGTGAGGTTGCAGTGAGTTGCGCCTCGGCTGGACCTAGTTGGCTTGAAGAAGGCAGTCTGAGACATGAGCTAGAGCCTTGAGGGCGGTCTCGTCCATGGCGAAGGCTGAGAAGGTCCCACATGAATTCTCGATCCCAGTCAGAGAGAGCAAGGTAGCAGAGACAATATATAGTTGTGATCTCGATTAGAGTGGAGTCCTCATATGCTCCACTTGTCGCTGGAGGTAAGAGAGGACAGTGTTGAGGTGATCCAGTCTGTTATGGCCCTGGAGGAGGATAGCATGAGAGTGAGTGGCTTGAGGGAATGTCTAAGTTCTGTCTCAATGTATGCCATTTAATTGTCCAGTACACAGATGATGGTAGAGCAGTTAGAGCCCGTCATTCGATGCAGGTGCTTATCCAGAATGTGGGCATAGTCCGCAAGTGTGAAGGAGTGGATGGGGTTGTCCTCTCTCCGGTACTTTGGTGCCTTGAAGGTAGGAGTGAGCCAGAGTTTCATGACGTCCTTGTCTAAAGCCGAAATCATATCATTTATTAAGGGATCTTGAGGGATGGCTGTGTGGTCAGACCAAACAGTGTCCTTCTTGTCCATGCCCTGGCCAGGGAAAGAAGGAGCCATGGCCTCTAGCCAGTCTTCCATTTGGTTGAGACCAAGGTGGGTATCGACTTCTGACGTAGATCCTTCATAAGAAGGGACAAAGGAGCCCTCTGAATCAAGACTGCTTGAAATGCTGGAGGTAGTGGAGGCACAAGGCTGCCAAGTAAGGTGTCTGCTGCTGCGGATTCTGTTGATAGACAGGTTGCCCAAAGCCCGGCTGCGCTTGAAGGTTAGACTGCATAGGCCCTGAGTACTGGTACGTCTGCTGAAGTGGCGTGTGTAGGTCCATAGACGCTGCATCGTGGTGGCATGGGAGCCCAAGTGGAGACTACAACAAAGGTGGTGGACGACATGGCTGTTGATGATACCGGGGTGTCTGCCAGTACTGATGTCATAATAGACGATGTGGCCTAGGGGTAGCAGGTTCATTCTCTGTTTGCGTTTAAGGGCCTGCTGGGTCTTTCGCTTAAGAGATACCTGGACTTAATTTTCGAAAGCTGTGTGGAAAGCAGGAGACAGTCTTTACATTTAGTTGACTGGGAGCACGGGGATGTACAAATTAGGCACAGAATGCAAAACACGAGATCCACGTGGCCATGTAAATAATTCAAGATGGCTACCTGAAACAACAAGACACCTGAGATTACTGTGATGAAAATACACCACCAGGTTCCAATAATTAGGCTACGGCGTAAATCATATAAAACATCTGAAGAGCAAACCAGAGGCACAATAGAATCACAAGAGAAATTCACTAGGAATCAACACAATAGAGTGAAACAAAAAAATTTGCTGAGGGATCAACACGGGTCTTTCTACTGTGGGTGACAGCAGTAATGAGTAGATCTGTTACGTCATCACTTACTTCACATAGATCTTCTTTCTGTCAAGAACAAGCAGTAGATGGATTAAGGAGTAATGCAGGATAAATTAAAAAAGTAATGTCACTCTTACTGTTTTGTCCTCAAATGATGACTAAATTCTCTATTTCCTTATGTTTTGGTCATCTCAATATATAAATCATAACATAGTTTACAATTAATGCTTATACAATTAAAAACATCAAAGTTTCAACTTCTGTGAACATTGAGAGATAACATTGTACATAGTCACCTCACTTTTGACTAACGGTTGGTTTGGTACCCATCTTCATGTACCAAATAAGAAGGAAAGCTGCTACACCTCAGCTGGCTACCATACATAGAATGAAACTAGATAGTTTTTTCCTTCATAAAAATCAACAAACCTTTGTCACCTCAAATGGTACCAATTGGTGTTTTTTAGGCTTGTACCTTATGGATTATAGGGATGTAGGCAAAAACAATAATAATCTCTCTCTGAGATAACCATGCAGATTATGTCAGCTAGTACTACAAATGTATACGGGTTTGAAATAAATGCAGTACCCCATCGATGTGGTAGCCCTCATAGTGGGTCCTGCTGTATGTTGGAAGGGCTTTCCTGAGATAAAATTGGTGTTGATGTGGATGGCCCTCGCAGCCTCTTCATTCTCATGTCATATTTAGAAGCTTGTGGTCTTGCCACTTGCCACTTGATGTACTCACAAAGGTGTGACTACACATTCTTTTAATGATTAAGGGGTGGGGAGGGAGAACTTATCTATTGTGATCCTAGTTTGTCACTCTTTCTTTACACTTGTCTGGGGGATGCTCAATATAAAATGCTAATATAGCTGCTTCCCGTTTCAACCCACAGACATACTTGTGTTGTGAATTCATTAAGGGTTTAGGTAATATATTCTTATTCACTGGGGTGGGGGTGGTTAATAAGCTTCTGGAAGTTGAGTCACACTACTACCTAAACATACACCAAATTTCATAATAACTAGGATTTTCACGAATTGGGGATGTAATGATTGATAGCATGGGAGGTCCATGGGAAGTTTCAGCTTATTATTCCAGTGCCATCTGAGACGATGTTTACAATCCCCGATGGACAAACAGTCACCACACAGGAATTTCCTCACTGCAAACAGTGACACGGAGCCATGTGAAACTGCAATATAATACTATTTAAATAATGCAAGTTTCCTTGCAAAATAGCAAAACCATACATTGTATTCACTGATATTATGGGCTATTGTGCTCCCAACCATATCATGACAAAGAAAATGAATCTGATAATTTCGTTCCATTGGCATGACTATTAAGGTCATGTTTCTCTTTATCATGTTCACAAGACTATTTTTCTTCTTAGGAATCTGTGACCACCACGATGTTGACTGGCACGTTGTCTATGGACCATCATAAGCCGCACAGGAATCCCAGGTTCGCCCCAATTAAATCTCTAGATTTGTGAGTACCATTCCCGTGCTTGTGGGTTTCACCAAAGTGGTCAGCTTAGTTCCCTGGGTAAGCTGCGCTGGCGCTACACTGAGCCTGGCAATGACTGCACAATTGCCACACCATGAGGACACACCATGTATTTACTATAGAAAAACTCTAGAACAGGTGGTTAAATTTTTTTCTTAGCATTTTCAGGAATGCTCTAATCTGCCACGATTAGAACGAGGCTTTGCCGAGTTCTATTTGTGGCAGATTAATCACGATTGTGTAGATTTTTCGGCAACAACTGAACACAGTGGTTAATCCTTTTCTCCTATAACAATACGCCATAAAAAGTTGAGCTCGTAGTTGAAGATTTCCTGTGTTTTGTAACCACTTGGGATTCCCCCCCGCCTCATTTTCGAATATGCTCAGTAAGACAACTGCACCAAAAACAGGTAAAAAGGATCTAGCGAAGACAACTCACAGGAGTTTTCCCATGACAGGCAAGCCACTTGTTAGCATTCATGTTATATATTTTGTTAACTATTAAAAGCTGATGGGAGTAACGTTTTGAAAATAATTAATGTGATTTGATATTTGTTGATGACTTTGGACTACTCGGCCCATAACTTTATTTGCATTCGTCTCGCCGTGACTATCAATCTCTATGCGCAACACTAAATAGACTAAATACGTTATTAGTTTATTTGTCCGTTAGAAACTAATGTAATAAACCCAAATATGAGGAAATTAAATATTGTCTCTTTTTTTTAACATATTGTTAACGAAAAACAAGGGCCCAAGGAACTGTCAGCAGGATTGATCAGGCTAGATTCTATAATACCAACTCAGGCAACTGATCAGCTGATTACTGCTAGGTAAATCTTCTCAACACCATCATTGAATTGTAATATTTTTAAACGAATTTTAGTCTTCAAAATGAACTTTACAGTGAATAATTTAATATATAAAATGATGATTATTTCATGTCATCTTTTTTATTTATTTTTTGTTTTGTTCCTGAACATGGTGAGCACATGTGTTTCTATTATAAAAAAAGAAGAAAATATTTACTAATTCAGTGGACATTTTTTCTTTGACCATGATAATTAACATCATAACACCAAAAATGTTACTAAATGAGTAATCTAATTTTCCCATATCTCTGAATGTCATAATGTGAATTTGACAAGCATAATACTTTATTGTGTGTGAAACATAAATACATAGAATATATGTAAACAATAAATTATCATTTCAGTAGTTATACAAATATTTACATTATTTTGATACCCTTGTAATATAAAGTTGTTATTCTACTGCTACAGTTACATCCAAAATTTATTTTTTTCTTATTCTATCAGATTAGAAATTAAGAATTACTGATCATAGGTAATTAAAATTAAACATGTGCTTCTTTTTATAAACAAGACTCATAATAAATATATATTTCAGTGATCTGATCATATGTGAATTGTTTGTAAAAAGTATTAAAATTAAAATTTGACATTGCTTATGTTGAGAAATGAGGTTAATGGTAAATGTTATAAGATGACCGCTTGTTGGTCATTTCTTCATCATCCATAAATTTGAGTTTTTCTTTACTTACCAAATTCTGAAAATTTACACTTAACACAATAGAATAATTTAAGGTCTCTGGTTAAAATAGCAACATAGCTTTCCACTCTCTGGCAGCAAATAAGATTGTGTGAAAAAAATAAACCACTGTAAACCTTGTAATGGGAAAATAATACAGAAAAATTACATTTCTTATTTTTTCATATGTCCAGTTTATCATCCAAAGAAATGCTGAATAATTATCTTTAAAATTAAGCTATCTATGCATATTGGGGTTCTTTAACTGCTATGATCATAACCTACCTGGCAGAAGAAAGTTTTCACTTTAAAAATAGTTGTATAAAAAGCAAAAAATCTGGTACAGGTTGGAAACCCCGCAGAAAACATTCGCCCAAATGCAACGTGACCACAACTACAACGCAGATTTTCGAACGCAGCTTTCCAAATAATGCATTGTTGAAAACGTGCAAAACGTGATTTTGAGACATTGGTTCAAATGCACGTGCGTGATTGTGGCATAAATACCGACGTTGGACAGAGCAGGCATTCAGTAAGCAAAAAACCACCAAGAATATGCCCAGACTTACACAAGCGCAACGAGACAGAGCGATCGGTATGGCCAATATGGGTGCTTCTCAACGTCAGATAGCCAGAACCTTCAACTTCTCCCAGGCCACCATCAGCAAGTTGATAATCCGCTACCAACAGACAGGACAGACTCAAGACCGGCCAAGATCGGGAAGACCGAGAGTGACAACACCGGCCGAAGACCGCTACATCCGGCAGATTCCCCTCCGAAACAGATGTTCGACGGCGTCGTCAATGGCGGCAACAGCAGTAGGGTATGCCATCAGCAGACGAACAGTCCTTAGACGACTTCGTACGGCTGGTATACGAGCCTACCGACCCTTCCGTGGAATGGCCTTGACCTGTCTACACCATCAACGCAGACTGCAATGGGCATGAACTGTATGTCGGTGGCAGTGACATGACTGGGCAAGAGTGCTCTTTACAGATGAAATTCGGTTCTGTCTGTTCAGGAACGATGGCAGAGTTTGAGTTTTTCGACGAAGGGGAGAGCGATTGGTGCCAAACTGTATTAGAGAAGCTCACCCGTTTGGTTAGTTGGTTGGTTGGTTGGTTTGTTGTTTAACACCGCACTCAGCAATATTCCAGCTATATGACGGCGGTCTGTAAATAATCGAGTCTGGACCAGACACTCCAGTGATTAATATCATGAGCATTGATCCACGCAATTGGGATTGATGACATGCATCAAACCAAGTCAGCGAGCCTGACCACCCGATCCCGTTAGTCGCCTTTTATGACAAGCATAGTCACCTTTTACGGCAAGTATGGGTTGCTGAAGACCTATTCTATCCCGAAATCTTCGCGGGTCTCACCTGTTTGGAGGTGGAGGCGTCATGGTATGGGGTGGCATTTGTGGCCAGATTACAACACGGCTGGTTATCATCCAAGGAAACCTGAATGCTCAGCAATACAGGGATGAAGTGTTGAGACCTGTTGTGGTGCCCTTTATTCAACATCAGCCAAGAGGATTAATTTTGCAACAAGACAACGCAAGGCCTCACACCGCCCGGATTGTTCAAGACGACCTGAACAACGTTAATGTAAACGTATTGCCCTGGCCTCCTTGTTCTCCAGACATGAACCCCATTGAACATCTCTGGGATCATCTTGATCGTCAGCTGAGACAACATGTACCGCCTCCAACGAACCGACAGGAACTTGAACAGACTCTATTGAACTTATGGAACCGGATTCCTGTTGACTTTATCCGCCGACTGACGACGTCAATGAGGAGGCATGTGTTGGCGTGCATGGATGCCCAGGGTGGTCACACTCGCTATTGATAACGTGTTACCTGACTACTGTGTCATTAATGGACTCTTCATGCACTTTTTCAATGAACTCTGATTTGTGTAATTTTTAATTTGGACCCCTTGACTCTTTCTTTGTGTATTGCGGAGAATGCAATATCAGCATTACAATGCATTTTCATTCTAATTCATGGAAAATGATTTCTGTTTATGAATGAATCATCATAAATCTCACATATGCCTTTGTTTTTGGTGTTTGGTCAAGTGAAGTCGGTGAAAACTTTCTTTTGCCCGGTAGTTTATAACAGTTTCATTATTAAAGAAATGGGTTTTTTTTCAGTAAACATGGTAAATAATAAAAAAACCTTTGGTTTAAAGAATACACATGACACAAACATAATTCTATATTTCTTTAATACTCTGTATTGTCTGTTAATTCTGAAAATAATTAACTGTGATAGTGAGTTTCTACCTAAAAATGATAATATGAAATTAATTTTGAGATGATTTCATCCTATCCAAAATACCAAATATATTTTAAGATGAATAAATGTAAATCATTATTGAAAAAAATAAATATTGTTTTTGAAAAAAAAACACCTAATAAGGTTGATTGGTGCCCACCATCTTTATCTCCATCATTTTGTCTGCTCCCTATAAGAAATCAAAATAGCTAAGAAAAAATATAAATACATAGATCTAGGTACTTAAA
The DNA here is from genome assembly GCF_023055435.1 of Haliotis rufescens. Lineage (NCBI taxonomy): Eukaryota > Metazoa > Mollusca > Gastropoda > Lepetellida > Haliotidae > Haliotis > Haliotis rufescens. The sequence continues at coordinate 4,449,262 of NW_025964383.1, forward strand.
CTAAATACATTCAAGTTTAAATGTAGTAATGTTTTTTGTTTTGTTTTTAAAAAATGAGTTTCTTAATTGGCCTGAAATAGTATGTTTAAATAATTGAAGTCTTCAAGTTAAAAAAAACAAACAAACAAACAAATAATTACAGGCCAAAATGAATGAATTATATTGATCTGGATAAACTCCAACTGTTGAAAGGGGAAACAACTGCGGTGGTTGAAAAACATCTTGGTCGTGAGATGTTCGGTCCGGCAAAGGTTGATCGTTTAATGCATTAAAATTGAGTATGTCTTTTGATTCAAATTATTTAAGGTGTTTATTTTCTTAAAATATGAAATATAAACCTTGAATATTTTAATATAACTATAAAATATATTTTTGACGGTGGGTTACACAAATGATCAATCGGCTCTAGATCAACACTTCGAAACAATGTGACATTTCTTATGTGGTTGATGGTTATTTTTAAAAAATACTGGTACCAAAAACAATATGGTATGTTTTGCTATTTTTATCAGTTTTTTTACAAGAATTAATTAAGTTGTTTCATTAATCTTGAAAAAGCCCAGTGAAGAATCTACCGGAGTGGCTCACCTGGTCCTGTAATATCGAAGCGGTATCTCGCTTCCGTTACTGTCTTCTCATTCTGCAACTGAATCTCGTACACTTGGAAGCCGAAATTCTCTAATACATCTCCACATATCACATCCCTTCCTCCCCAACTAATCTTCTCTTGGTCACCATCTTTTGGAGATGGAAACATCGTCACTATGGTAATGTTTTGACAGATGGGGATTTCCTGTACTAAGACGACCTCGGGTATCCCCGATCCGAAAAAAGTGCCATCAATTATTTTTAGACAGCCAATCAAAACGTGATGACACAGCTCTCCACTCTCAGCCAGCCAATCAGATTGCGTAAATAAAAATAAACCCCTACGAATAAACCACTGCTGGCGATTGGAGATCAAGCCCTGTTATGGGAGAACTACAAATAAACCACTCAATAAAATAAGTTAAGATACATTATTGTTCAAGCAAAGGAAAAAACCCAGTATGATCATGACGGTAATACATAACATTAAAAGTGCACAGAAATTGTAATATTTGTGGATGAAAGCTGGAGACATGTACTTTCCTATATTTATTTGTGAACCATTTAACTAGGGGTAATGATTACTGGTACCAATGGAACCTGTCTTGACTATGAGTACCATAGTTTTGGGGGCTTAAAGCCAGTATCAAAGCATATACTGATCTGTAGATCTGACAGAAGTAACAAATCACATACATGTAATATGATGTCATCATTTATTCAGCCAGTGGATAAAATGATGCATTTCTTCACACTCTATGCTTTAACAGTACTGCTTCCATACCTGGATCAACACACAATCAGCAATTTTGCTTTGAATTAAGGAGAATTTATACTGAACTTGTTGACCACTTTTGCATTGTAAATTACATACTAACAAGTTTCCAAACAGATAATTTTTGTTTTTGCTTTTATTCAGGACATCATGTTCATCAGCTTTGTATGTTTTTAGATTGTTCAATTTGTAGTAAAAAAAACCAAGATAGAATTTTCTCAGATGTCTGATTGATGAAAACCCTTCGGAGTTATGCAGATTGATCAGTAGATACATGTTAAATTACAATTATGTTTTAATTTGCTTGAATGTTATGGTTATTTGTGACTTGCATGTGTGTTCCTTAGAATGCATTATTTGAATTTTGATAATAAATAATATGTATCATCATAACTCGGTGACACCCCCCACTCCCCACCCCCAATATCATGTTTATGACAATAGACAGATGGGAACATTATTAAATTGTAACAACTGCTTAGCTTTTTACCAAATATGTCTTTGATAAACTACAGCCCTTGAAAGTGTGTGTTTCACACATAGTTTCCTATGGTTTTCTTAACAAAATCAGTGGACACTTTCATTACAAACTGTTTGGGTGTCTGGATCTCAAACATGGCATTGTTATCTAGTAGAATTTCATGGCATAGTGATTTTCCATATCAACTAGAAAATCTGCCAATGGTGTAATTTATAATAAAGTTTTCTGTAACCTCATGCTTAAGTGTCTTCAGTTGATTACTTGCCACACTATGACTACTGTTACATTTTTATTTTTTTCATCCAGTGAAAAAGAGAATACACATGGCTGTGTATGCTACTGTACCAAATTAATTCAAATTAATGAACATATTCTTTATTATTATGCCATTCACATCGACATTTTTACAAGCACACATATAGTTAAAAAACACTAGATTGAAATCAATCAATTATTTTTCCAAAATTATTAGATCTATCTATGATTAATTTCATTGTGTAATAAGAAAACAAATGCCAGTAAATGGCTTTTCATGTGAATAAAATCCAGAGGCCAAATTTCCGAACCATTAACAGACCTTATCATTAAACACCATTATTACGGATCAAAAGTGTTTGTTTTTCTAGTTATTATACTGGGCGCTAACTCCGCTAAACCCACCACTTAACAAAGGGAGAAAACGGGGCATAATTGGTGACATTTGCATAATCAGATTTTCTAAAATAAAGATGATAAAGAAACGGTATTTCATTGACGTGGTTGTTTAATTCCATGTATTATGTTTACGATTTCATGATAACAGTGAGCTGACATGAAGTATTAACTCACATAACTCTGCTGAAAATGGGGTATGTGTCATTGTTTACATTTCACCGATGTGACAACCGCTTTCGAGTCTCAAAACAGCCTAAATAATGTTGTCCTTCACTGAAGGTAACAATGGACTTTATTCTTGTGACAAATACATTGCAAGAGCATTCCTGAAAATGCTAAGAAATCTTTTTAACCACCCGTTCTAGAGTTTTTCTATAGTAAATACATGGCGTGTCCTCATTGTTTGTTCGTCTAGTGGAGGCGGCCATTGTGCAGTCATTGCCTGGCTCAGTGTAGCGCCAGCGCAGCCTACCCAGGGAACCAGGCTGTAAAGTGGTAAACGTCTGAGACCTCCATCACTTCAGACTTTCCTCCCACATTAAACTGATAAAAGAGGTGTGAAACCCAACTCACTTACTCTAAGAAGCTGCTCAAATACATAGTCGATGAGCAAGTATCGGTACATTCCAATCATGTCATGAACAGTCCATACCCTTTCGCTACCATTAGCTTCAGGAGGCGACTTCAACATTTCCATCTTTCCTATCAGTTAGTTCCTACAAACTTTCTCTTGCTGAGGAGTTTGATTGGCAGCTATTGTAGCATCGCATGCTTCACATCAGACTAGCAACGAAGCGATGTTGGCAAATGGATCCTTGGTATTTATCAAGATAGATTTAAGATATAATGCATTTCGTAAAGGTTGAAGATGGCCCTGGGATCTTTGATATTTTTTTCCCTGACATATATAGTACGTTTGGAGAAGTAGTGAGTGAACAGTCTTAACAGTGTAAGTTAACTAGGTCGGTTTGTACATTTAAAAATCTATACAAATACTCCCATGAGCAAGGATAAGCTGAATTGCTTAGGTAAAGTAATGTTTCTAAACTGTCCAAAATAAGTTTTACATCTTTCGTTTGCAACATTATTCATTCAAACCAAATTATGGAGAGGAAGTGTCTCAAACCTTAAGTTCTGTCTCTCCTCTGAATTGAAGCAGGTAGCCCCCAAGAATATCAAGGACATCTCTACACTGTTGGCTCACATGAATCCTAAATGCTGAAAATGAATAGAAATGAAAATAACATATATGCAATTAGGAGTATATACATATTGCATTGAAAAATATAATTAAATTTTGTCTATTATTTTACTTAGATTAAGTGACTCAAAGTACCAAACTTCTCTGTTGTTGAAAATTTCATGGATTTACCATCACTGTTAAAAAGTGATATTAGCCAGTAGTATAGGTAATGGGGGTTCTGCCGCAACTCCACTGGAGCCGGATTCATATACCTATACTGCTACTATAGGGGGAATTTTTTATGCCAAAATGATTATGCGATTTAACGATAGTCATAAGATTAAGTTAAATTGGCTCTAGCTCACCAATACCTGGGGCCAATCATTGCTTCTATTAGTATAAAAATGATGATGTGATTCAACGAAAGTCGTTTTAAAAGAAATATCAATATTAATTAATAATGGATAAAATTTACTATAGCCCACGAGGATATTGGAAAGGTGTAGGAGCAATAAAAAAATTAGCCACCACGGCTAAGGTATCTAAAGATGTGGCCAAGGATTGGTCAAGAAGGCGTCTTTTTCTTGTTCGGCACCCCTGATTTCGGCACCCCTACAATATTTTTTTCCACTAGAGCAATAGGATGTGTCCAAAGCATACATCTGTGCCCAACGAATTTCCAATTGAACATTTGTGCCCAACTACAGTATAGAACAAAAATGGAAGAAGCGAAATATACAACTATGGAGAGCATGGGAATCCGCGCAGAAATGTCTATATTCCAACATATACTAGTGGAGAATGCATACGAAGACAACTTGCTACCAGATATATCCAAGGTAGACTATTTGGAAGGAAATCTGGGTAGAACACATCTAGAATCTTTGGATGGCCTGCCAACATTTGTAGACGATATGTATGCATTTGGCTATCTAGAAGAAAACGATATAGTATCTCTACGGGGATCTGTGTCTTGTACAACTGGAGAAAGTGGATCTGCAAAACGTATACTACAAGAAATACAAATAGCAACGCAGAAAGTATACGGATGTCGCGTGCATGCTACTATTGCAAATACAATTTCCTATATAGGAGGCTCTGGGAGCAAAATACGAGACACAATACGACGAATACAAAAACAAACAGAATACAAAGCAAAGAAAAAATGGATGGAAAGATTTTCCAACGAAGAACCCAAAGGTATATTTGTGTGCAAAATAGATGTCTCCGAGTTGTCCCTAGAGGAAACACAAAAAGGGTTGGATGCACTACACACGCAACTATATTCTTTTGGATACGAGATATATTCCATAGACTATACTAGAGACTTTTCTGGTGTACTAGATAGGAAAAAACTAGTGGAATACCTACAAAGGGAGGGATACTTTCTACAAGGTATACAATACGATTGTGGAGAAAGAGAAGGAACAATTCTAGACAATACAGCGTCTGTAGGAGAACATGTATGTACTTGGGTATACAGTAGGAACAATAGAACATTTTCCGCGAAGATATACAACAAAGTTGTTTCCAATTTCGAAGCGGGGGACGTTCGGAATCCAATAGGAGCACATCTTTGCGAATATGTAGATTGTCCAAATAGACACCTACGAAAAACATTTTTGCATCCAGACGTACAGAAAAGAGGTTGTTCTCGAATAGAAGTATCTGTGTATGCACCAGACGAAGACATAGGACCTTGGGTTGTAGCAAAATTCTAGAGTTGGTATCCCCCAAAGAAGAACCACTATTTCTCGAACAACCACCAGAAAACCAATGGAGAAACTTGGCAAAGAAATTGGATAGATGTTGTATAGCCGCCTCTAGACCTCTTGGGAAGATATTTGTAGCATGGTATGCACACACAAAAACTAGGAGAATAGCAGGGATACATATACATCCGAAAAAAGAGACAGTAGAAGATACGAAGAAATGGGAAAGAGCAGTAGAATTTGCAATTGGAGACTTTGGGTTTCGCGCTTGTCCAATATTTCGTATAGACATCCTATCTTCCACAAACGAAGGTGTAGAGTTTGGACCACTTCGATGCTATACAAAAGCAAAAGATTCCAAAACTATTCTTGCGCCATCCAAACAACCAACAAAAATATCCAAGGCAGATACAAACCCTTCCATGCTTCTCCCAAGCACAGAACACATAGAATGGATATTCCGGAAAAACAAATCCCAGAGAATAGGAAAAGAAGTTTCCCAATTCCAAGCAATAGAAATGGAAACCAAAAGACAAATATCCACTCTTTCCAGATCCACTAGAGAACAAAGATTGCAAGACATAGAAGACTGGTTGGATAGCAATCTATGGAAAGAAAATATTGCAAAAATACACGAACAAAGAATACAAAAAGAAAAGGAGGAAAGGAAAAAGAGAGAACAAGAAATAGAAGAAATACAAAAAACATACAAGAATATAGAAGAATATAGAACTGCATCTACAGATACCAAAAATATTGTAGAACAAAATTTGGGAAGCTGGTGTAGAAAGGTGTCCGAATTTTCGGGAAAAACCATTTCTATACTTGGATGGAAAGGAGAACGTGTTGTAGCTAGATGTATCGAAAATATCGAAAATGTAGATGTATATTGTTTTCCCGCTATTTGGCAAACAAAAAGACTGTGAAAGATACTAGAATTGCTAGAAACAGCTGCACAACACACAAAACCGGATAGATATGGAAAGTCTATGTATTGGATCCCAATGGTAGAAGGAGACGAATTGTCTTTGCACGTGGAAGAAACAAAAATGTTCTACAACAACGAGAACAAAAAAATAGAATACAATCCACTAGTTGTAGAAAAAACACCAAACCAAGAACTACTAGCAGCAAATACAAAGATAGACAAATTCGAAGAAGAAGTGGAATATTCTTCCATACAATATATAGAAAAAGCGCCAGCATGGAAAGAATGTACAAAAGCATTGGATTTGGAAGGAGAATATACATGTAGAAAATTTGCCAAAGGTATATTTCGAGGATTGGAAAGGACTATTCTGTTTCTACAAACAACAGATGGATCGGAAATTCCAGTATATGGAACATTTTTGCAAGAAGAAGTCGCAAAATTGGATCCCTTGGATACATATACAGCACCAATACTATGCAAAATAGGAAGAGAAAAGAGAACAATACATAGGAAGAAAGATAGATTGGTATCTATATCTGCAAAACACTAGTACGCAAACATACCACAAGGCAAAACAAGTCTAGAGTGCCCTATTCTATTTGTAGCAATATACAACTTTCCTCCATATTTTTTCCTTCGCCAAACTTTCTCTTCCTCTCCTTCTGCAAGGTATCCATCTATTTCCCATCCCCCTTCTCCACAAAGATACTTTCTGTTTTTCTCTATGTATTCTTTTGCAGTATATACATGTTTGGCATTTCCAAAATCGTATTTCTTCCAATCTTCTACACAAAATCTTCTGGGCATACCATTTTCTTGGACATATTGCATCGTTGTTTCTATACTATACTATATATAGCATATATCCAAATGGAAAATCTATAGCATTCGAAAAGCATCCTGTTTTGTGGGAGGGTCCTGCGGTGGAACAATGGGAGCTTCCTTTTTTCTCCGTAGCTTCCATAGTACAACAATTGGAAAGAGAATATATCCCGCTATATTTGTGTATTTGGCAAACCATTGCGCTTTCTGTACATTCTTTTCCAAGGACTCTACTTCTTCTTCTATATCCTCCACATCCTTCCCCAAGGTCTCCAATTTTCTTTCTCCTTCGCAATATTGTTTCGTATATCCAACAATACTCTATATATATCTCCCAATATATCTTCGGGAGACACACGCTCTATAGGGTTGTATGGTTCCACCTGTGTCGTGCTTTCTACAGGGTTCTCCGAGTTTTTCCATATTCTATACAACCTCCCAGCTCCAATACCATATTTTCTTTTCGCATCCTCCACGGAGATGCTCCCACGAAGGGCATGAATTTCTTCCAACTCTTCTTCGGATAGAATTTTCTTTCGCGGCATCGTATACATATTCTACGATATCTTGTCTCCAATAGGAATCCTATACATAGAAATTCCACGCACCAAGAATCCTGTACCTAGGAAAAGCAAGCAAATGCTTGTAGCAAAATATAGCAAAAATATAGCAAAATATAGCAAAATATAGCAAAATATAAGATTTCCAGTCTTCTATGTCTTGCAATCTTTGTTCTCTAGTGGATCTGGAAAGAGTGGATATTTGTCTTTTGGTTTCCATTTCTATTGCTTGGAATTGGGAAACTTCTTTTCCTATTCTCTGGGATTTGTTTTTCCGGAATATCCATTCTATGTGTTCTGTGCTTGGGAGAAGCATGGAAGGGTTTGTATCTGCCTTGGATATTTTTGTTGGTTGTTTGGATGGCGCAAGAATAGTTTTGGAATCTTTTGCTTTTGTATAGCATCGAAGTGGTCCAAACTCTACACCTTCGTTTGTGGAAGATAGGATGTCTATACGAAATATTGGACAAGCGCGAAACCCAAAGTCTCCAATTGCAAATTCTACTGCTCTTTCCCATTTCTTCGTATCTTCTACTGTCTCTTTTTTCGGATGTATATGTATCCCTGCTATTCTCCTAGTTTTTGTGTGTGCATACCATGCTACAAATATCTTCCCAAGAGGTCTAGAGGCGGCTATACAACATCTATCCAATTTCTTTGCCAAGTTTCTCCATTGGTTTTCTGGTGGTTGTTCGAGAAATAGTGGTTCTTCTTTGGGGGATACCAACTCTGGAATTTCGTCTACAACCCAAGGTCCTATGTCTTCGTCTGGTGCATACGCAGATACTTTTATTCGAGAACAACCTCTTTTCTGTACGTCTGGATGCAAAAATGTTTTTCGTAGGTGTCTATTTGGACAATCTACATATTCGCAAAGATGTGCTCCTATTGGATTCCGAACGTCCCCCGCTTCGAAATTGGAAACAACTTTGTTGTATATCTTCGCGGAAAATGTTCTATTGTTCCTACTGTATACCCAAGTACATACATGTTCTCCTACAGACGCTGTATTGTCTAGAATTGTTCCTTCTCTTTCTCCACAATCGTATTGTATACCTTGTAGAAAGTATCCCTCCCTTTGTAGGTATTCCACTAGTTTTTTCCTATCTAGTACACCAGAAAAGTCTCTAGTATAGTCTATGGAATATATCTCGTATCCAAAAGAATATAGTTGCGTGTGTAGTGCATCCAACCCTTTTTGTGTTTCCTCTAGGGACAACTCGGAGACATCTATTTTGCACACAAATATACCTTTGGGTTCTTCGTTGGAAAATCTTTCCATCCATTTTTTCTTTGCTTTGTATTCTGTTTGTTTTTGTATTCGTCGTATTGTGTCTCGTATTTTGCTCCCAGAGCCTCCTATATAGGAAATTGTATTTGCAATAGTAGCATGCACGCGACATCCGTATACTTTCTGCGTTGCTTTTTGTATTTCTTGTAGTATACGTTTTGCAGATCCACTTTCTCCAGTTGTACAAGACACAGATCCCCGTAGAGATACTATATCGTTTTCTTCTAGATAGCCAAATGCATACATATCGTCTACAAATGTTGGCAGGCCATCCAAAGATTCTAGATGTGTTCTACCCAGATTTCCTTCCAAATAGTCTACCTTGGATATATCTGGTAGCAAGTTGTCTTCGTATGCATTCTCCACTAGTATATGTTGGAATATAGACATTTCTGCGCGGATTCCCATGCTCTCCATAGTTGTATATTTCGCTTCTTCCATTTTTGTTCTATACTGTAGTTGGGCACAAATGTTCAATTGGAAATTCGTTGGGCACAGATGTATGCTTTGGACACATCCTATTGCTCTAGTGGAAAAAAATATTGTAGGGGTGCCGAAATCAGGGGTGCCGAACAAGAAAAAGACGCCTTCTTGACGCGGTGCCGGTAAATATATTTGCCACATTGCTTGTTTCTTTAACCAATCCTTGGCCACATCTTTAGATACCTTAGCCGTGGTGGCTAATTTTTTTATTGCTCCTACACCTTTCCAATATCCTCGTGGGCTATAGTAAATTTTATCCATTATTAATTAATATTGATATTTCTTTTAAAACGACTTTCGTTGAATCACATCATCATTTTTATACTAATAGAAGCAATGATTGGCCCCAGGTATTGGTGAGCTAGAGCCAATTTAACTTAATCTTATGACTATCATTAAATCGCATCATCATTTTGGCATAAAAAATTCCCCCTGTAGTAGCAGTATAGGTATATGAATCCTGCTCCAGTGGAGTTGCGGCAGAACCCCCATTACCTATACTACTTAGCCTATAACTGTAGAAACCAATAACACACTGGGCAGGTTTAGGTATAGTCTACGACACGTAAAGATCCAGGGTTAAAATAGGTCTTCATCAATCCATGCTTGCCGTAAGAGGCAATTTACAGGATTGGGTGGTGACTTGGTTGATGCATGACATTGTATCCCAAGTGCGTAAATCGATGCTCATGATGTCAGTAAATGGATTGTCTGGTCCAGTCTGGATTATTTATAGACCGCCGTCATATAGCTTGAATATTGCTGAGTGTGGCGTTAAACACAAACAAACAAAAGATATAGTCAACGACAGTGCAGACATTACACCAAGCCGATAATGCCATGTAAGCGGGTACTTGGCAGAATATTGTTGGTATACTATTTTAATGACGTAGAACACATCAGGGTTACATACAAAAGTAAGAATGTGTGCAGTTATAACGGAAAAGGATTACTCTCGTAACATCCCCCTTTTCTTCAAAAAGTTAAGTAATATTAAAATACTGGTATATTGTGGCAGATTGGTTGAGAATAATGTACAGATTAGTTTCTTTAAAATATTCAAATTGCTTTATAAAACTTAACATGTTAACTAAGTAAAGTCTCTGTGGAATGTCTCTGAAAGACAAAATACCATACTGAGAACACAACAAAGAAATTAAAACATAATGCTCTTTTTGCGTTTGACGTCAAACTGAAACACTTCACAAATCGTGCTCATTTCTTGGCACAATTAGTTGGTAACAAAGTCTTTTAGTCTGGTTGGTGGTTTGACTGCTCTTGTCCTGGTGGTCTTGATGTTTTCCTTAGGAAGCTCTAGAGAGGCTGGTACTGGTGGCGATGAAGGAGGTGGTTTCACAACAGGCGATGTCTTGGTAGCAGTTGTCTTTTTCGCTGTTATGTGAGAATCTGGTTCAATCTCACTGGTAACTTCCGGCAACTGTTTTGGTGGTGTAGTTTCAGACGTTGATCTAAGAAACTTGCGATTGCGCCTGTACTCTTTACCATCAATGTCAACAATGTATGACCTTGTCGACACTTGTCTGACGCAAGTCCCGTGACGCCATTTACCCGTTGTGTCGGAAGGCACTGGTTGAACACGTACTGGTTGACTAACTGTGAGTTCAGGTAGCTCCTTAGCATGACTGTCGTAATAGATTTAGCCTTTCTGTGTTTGAGGGCTTTCTTGGCACTGACACTGTCAACAACCTCAGGTTTCAGAAGTTGTGTAGCAACTGGGAGAGTTGTGCGTGTTCGACGCGACATAATTCTTTGTACAGGGCTACTGTCCATACCTTCAGTAGGGGTATTACGCCATTCCAGGATTGCCTTCCATGGGTTTTTGTCTTCTCTTTGTGACTTTTTGATCAGCTTCTTTGCAATCTTTACAGCTGATTCGGCCTTGCCGTTTGACTGACTGTGATAAGGTGATGTCGTGACATGGCTGAATTCCCAGTCTTTGGCAAACTGAGCAAACTCTCGTGATGTGAGTTGTGGACCATCATCCGACACTATGGTATCTGGTATGCCATGTCTGCTAAACTGTGCCTTCATACACTCAACAACAGATGTGGAAGTTGTGTCTGTCAGCTTGTCAACTTCCCAGTAGTCTGAATGATAGTCTACTTGAACAAGATATTCCTCATTATGTAGAGTGAAAAGATCCACACCAATCTTACTCCACGGACGTTCAGGCACTTCATGTGACACTAAGGTTTCCTTCTGCTGTTTGAGCCTCATTTCTGAACACACTGAGCATTGACCAACATGGTCTTTAATGTCTACAGTCATGTTTGGCCAATATACAACATCACGTGCCCTTGGGATGCATGCTTTGGCTCCAAGATGGCTTCCATGAAGGCGCTGAAGTATTTCACTTTGCACCGCTGGCGGAATAACAATTCGTGATCCTTTGAAGAGAATACCATTCTGAACACTCAGTTCCTCTCAGAATGTCCGTTAGTGTCTGACACACACTGGAGTGTCCTCACGTTGTTCTGGCCAGCCGGCTAAGATGGTGGACTTGAGAGTCTGGAGATTTACGTCTTGTTGAGTGAGACGCTGAATTTGATCGAGACGCTGATCTGTGACAGTGATACATTCTGCAGCGTTGATATTCTCCAGTTCGCTGATGAAGGAAGTGTCCTCCGAAACAGCAAAGATTTCATAGTCTTTCAAAGTCGGCTCTATCTTCCTGAGTGGAAGTCAGGCTCACGACAGGAAATCTGCAATGTACATCTCTGTGCCCTTCTTGTAGCGGACATCAAGGTGGTACTTTTGCAGACATAGTATCATTCTCTGTAGCCTTCTGGGAGAAGAGAGAAGAGATTTCTTGAAGATAGTCTCAAGTGGCTTATGATCGGTTTGTACATTGATCAGCTCACGACCCCACACATATTGATCAAAGCGTTCACAGCCGAACACCATAGCTAAGCATTCTTTTTCAATTTGTGCGTATCGCTGCTCTGTAGGTGATCTGGATGCGAAGCACACAGGTTGACCATTTTGAAGCAAGGTTGCACCTAGTCCTACTTCACTTGCATCTGCTTGTATGGTCACTTCTTCATGCACATCATAGTATCTGAGCACAGGAGTGTTAGTCACTAAAGTCTTGATGTGCTCAAATGCAGCCTTATGCTGTGTTTGCCAACACCACACTGCGTCATTGTCCAGGAGACGTCGCAGTGGTTCACAGGCATCTGACAAACAAGGTAAGAATTTCACCAGATAATTGATGAAACCAATGAAGCGTTGAAAAGCTTTCTTGTCAGTTGGCTTGGGCATCTCTGTGATAGCACACACTTTGTCAGGGTCAGGTTTGAGACATTCTGCTGTAAGAAGATGACCAAGGTAGGTATTGCTGACCTCCGAAGTCATAGTTTTGTTTTGTTCCACTTCAGGTTGATTGATCTGGCTCTTTGCAGTAGACCGATGAGATTTTGGTCATGATCTTGTGTGGCCTCTTCAATTGTGTCTCCACAGCCAAACACAAGAATGTCATCATGAATTACATCTACACCAGGTAAATCTTCCAGAACTACATGCTGACGTCTCTGATATTCTTCTGGAGCTATTGCGATGCCAAAGGGCATTCGTAGCCACCTGTATCGTCCTAGAGGAGTCCAGAAGGTAGTTAGGTAGCTACTTGTTTCATCCAGTTCTACTTGCCAAAATCCATCTTTGGCATCCAATGTCGAGAAGACTTTGGCTGTTCCAAGACGAGGAAGCACTTCATCAATTGTAGGAATCTGGTAGTGTCTGGTAGGTCTTTGGGTGTAGACACCATTCTGTTGAGGATTGTTGATCCAGACAGGACAGGGAGTCTGCTATGACATTGCTAATTCCAGGCATGTATTGAGCTCGGGCGTTGATGCCCAATTCATTGATCAGTTGATAAACATCCATTGTCAGAGCCAACAGGGAAGCTGACTGGGTCGAACACAACTTGTTGATATACCAACGACTGAGGCGTTGTCGAACTGTATCATCAGATGAGAGATCTAAGTACTTCTGCCCAATGAGAGATCGCTCGATTGACCGCCTTGAATTCAAGATTGTTGACATCAAGGGTCGATTCTATTGCTAAAAAACGTCCTGAAGTTTGTTGATACTGCAGGTGTGCTCCCCACCCAACTGTCGAGGCATCCATGAACAAGTGGTGTGTTGGTAGAAAGGGTTCCAGAAGAACTCCTGAACAGATATTTGTTTTGGATAACCACCATTGTAGCTGGCCGTACAGATGCTATGGGAGTTGAATCGGGTCCCGACAATCGTCGATCTGAAGATACTATGTTTGGAAGCGCTAAATTGGCCATAGTTTGAGTCAACCTCATTGGGTGAGGGCTCATGCCTATGTCAATAGACCGAACACAGCTGCCATTGTCGTAGAAGTAGTGACTGTCTGAGTGCTAAAGGTACAAGTCGTTGTATCTTTGTCCACTGTCCGGAGGGACGAACATCTTCCTGAGATCAGTGTCGAAAAGTGCTCCGATGAACTGTAGTTGCCGAGTGGGAGTGGTTTCCAACTTTTCCATGTTGACTAGCCAGCCAAGCTGATAGACAACTCGCCTTTGTGCAGAAGCTACTCCGACTAGGACATTCCGGTCGGTGTGAGCCTGAATGCAATTGTCGGTGAACAGCTCAAAGACAACCCCTCTGACATGTAGGAACCTCGAAATGCGCTTGGTAAGGCAGGTAAAAAGCCATGGGGCCAAAGAAATTCCGAAATGGGAGCACCTTCCATTGGTAGTGTCGACCTTGGAAAATAAACCTGAAGTAATGCCGGTGTTCGTGGTGGATTGGCTCCAAGGTCCAAGCTGACCATGTAGTCCCATTGTTGAATGATATCCTTGTGCGAAGAAGCGTGACAGACGTCATACGAAATGAGCTGGTTTCCCTAGGTACTGCGCGTTGAACAACTTCACGTTGAAGATCATGCGAAATGTCTAGCTGTCTTTTTTGGCGACCAGATATATTGGTGAGTAAAACCCCAGGGTTCTGGGACTTGGGCCTTCTTCCCTAGGAGTGTAGTAAAGTAGTCCCTGACTTCATTAGGTCCATCACATCCGGGAACTTGCTCCGGATCAAGCTGACAGTCCCTCTGCACAACTGTAGTTCCAGACGATCCACTAGATGGAAACACCTGAATGTCTGTTGAAGCAGGGAGTGGGAGTGCGTTGTTCCCTGATTGCAGAGGCACCACACCACAGTGCTGTTGTCTGTGGATATTGCGAGTTGGGAAGACTGTAGCTGATTCTGCCAATGGGATATGGCCAGAATTAACGCTGCCAACTCCAAGTTGTTAATGTGTCACTTTTGATGAGCGCCGGACCATAGCCCTTAGGCTGTCTAGCCTTGCAGGTGAGCAGCCCATCACTGAAGGGAGGCGTCCACAAACAGTTGTAGACTCGGGGATATCCCCGATAAAGAGACTCATCCTAAAACATTCAACTCTACCAACCACCAATTGAGCCTGTAGAGTGATGGCCTTGAGTGGATCCTGACGCCTGATGTAAGGGGTTCAGGAATTGTTCAGTTGTAAACGAGGTGAGTAACCCTAGCTACACTTATCACTGGCAGGCTGGCAGGTTGGTGTAGTGCAGGTGACAAGAGTGAGTGAGTGAGTGAGTGAGTGCGTGAGTATGGTTTTACGCCGCTTTTAGCAATATTCCAGCAATATCACGGCGGGGGACACCAGAAATGGGCTTCACACATTGTACCCATGTCGGGAATCGAACCCGGGTCTTCGGCGTGACGAACTAACGCTTTAACCACTAGGCTACCCGACTGCTTAACAGGCCTCCTATGAACTGAAGCTGATAGGATGGAGTTAACTCCAACTTCGCCTCGTTGATTATCCATCCCAGTTGATAAAGTAGCCGTCTGCATGGTGAATTCCCGGTGGCGTACAAACATTAACGCTTTAACCACTAGGCTACCCCACAACCCCTGGATAGAATTGATGTGAAGAAGGTGACCTTAGGTGTCATCAAGGTCACAGGACAGAAGCGGTGGTCAGTAAAAGTGGGACTTCAGAGTAACAACTTTATTTCTTCACCCAGGACCATCGCTGTTGCACTGTCCTTGTTGTCATAAGTTAAGCAGTGAATCCATTGTGGAGTAATGCAGGATAAGTTAAAAATAATGGTTATCAGAAAGTTTTAAGAAGCTTCATGATTTGTTGCAATCACAAAATGTGGGCCCAAAGAAATGGATTATTATCATAAAGTTACCTTAAGGAAGCTTGGTGACATAACATACTTAAACTATGGACTTTCCAAAGAAAGTTTTGGCCCACCTGCAGCCATGTCTGCAAGTTACGAATTGAAAGATGAAATAAACTATAATAATTAAATTTTGTTGTGTTAATTGAAATTCCTGCACTCTGATTAGCTGAATTGGTTACGTTTTATTGCATTCATTTCCCAATGAATGTAAAAAAATAAGCCATGCCCACTGAAAAGGACTACTTTTATTACTACGGAATGTCTGGGAATCCCAATATTACAGTTGAGGGAATTCTCTTTCTGCTCACGTGTATCGTCATGCACAGGACATTAAGCAAAATTCATGCATATTCAGAGTCCAAACAACTTTTTGAGAACGAAGGCTGAGAAGGAATAAAACAGCAACATGCAGGCTCGCTCGCCTGTTTTTTCCCCGCTTGCCTCAGTTCCACAACTTTCATGTCTTCAGGTTTCATTTCCGACTAGCATTTTTCCAACTGTGTCTTCCCGTTCTCAGGGAACTAATGTTTGAATCTGGCGGTAACTGACCATGTCATTTGAAACAGCCGCCTTCTCCCGAACATATTTGTTCCGTTTCAGTACAGTCTGACTATTGCAGTTCTTCTTGCCTCTTGTCTTGATTGACAGGTCCTATGTACTTTGTTTTTATCATACTCTCTGTTGATTGGCTACTGACTTTGTAGGCGTGCCAAGGTATGTGCATAAATCAAACAATCACTGGATTTATGTCACGCCACAGTATGTATTCCTACACACGGAATGTTTATCAATCTCGTCACTTTTGTCTGCTTTGATACATACAACTGTTTTTGGTTAAACTATTGTAGATAAAACATGTTTTCATTGTCGTTTCGTATGCAGATTCATACAGTTTGCACATCAGTTTTTCAATTCAATCCTTAATTAAATTACCTATGACTGCCTCAATGGTCAAGTGGTAAAGAGTCCCCGGACATGTCATATCAAATGATGTTAAAAGACCGTACTTGTTACACAGTCTGGCGCTGATTTGTTTTCGCACTTCTTACCTCCGCCTGCTGGATTAATTTCAGCATAAGGCGTCAAAAGAGGGTGGGTGCTTTCAAACAGTTGAGGCTTCATCAAACATGGGTCAAATGAACTAATATTTCGCACATTTATTCCTGATAGAAATATTATGGTTCTGTTCGGATGAACAAAACCTTCCAAATGGCGTGCTGGTTTTCTTGGGGGAATTAGTCAGCAAAGAGCCTCAGTCACAGGAGACTAATCACAATTTTATTTACAAGAACAATTAACAATGAACAATATCTTAACTATAGCTGAGGGTGCCACAGAGAGTTGGTACAACCCTGGGCTGTGGGAGAGAGATCTGCTTGGTTAGAGCGACAAACCCCTTCTGCTTAACATTTTGCTTCTGTAAGTATTTAACAAAACTTAGAACAATAAAAAGGAATATAATTGGTTGATACACGATGGGGGGTGCCTTATGGTTAATGAATGGCTAGACAGAGGGGAATACTTAATCCTGTTAATCCTGTTGGACTGGCACTAATCTTGTTGACAAATTTACTCGGTGCTTTGAAAGAGATTGTGGTGTCACTATAGACAAGCTTGTATGGGGGCTAATCCTTAATGAGTCTAAATTGAAGTAATTGCTGAAATTTAAAATCCCAATCGGACATTTGCATTTAGGCCACGCCCCCTTCAAATAGCGTATTTTAGTACGACTTTTCACACACATTACAAGTTTACGTATTCATAATATGATGAATTATGAATTGTTTCAATTTAAATTGTTTAATTCACCGGACAATTAATAACAAATAATATCATTTTAGATAAAGATGGAAAACATACGTTTGTTTCTGTTATAATAACGATCTGTTAACGTAGTAAACGGTCTAATTAATATTCATGAGTTATATTCATGAGTCTGCTCAAGTGTACGCGTTTTAACATTTGGATCGAGACTATTATCCCATATTTGGTTATCACGTGACCTCACGGGAAAAGTGTTTTTTTTAAACTAAAGATTTTTTAAAAACAAGACAGATAATTTAATCACAAATACTAAAATATCGTTGAGAGCAATAGTTATTTGAATACTTTTTTCATCTGTACTTAATTATTGACCATAAAAAAAATTGATATCGATCGTCCGAGAAAGCAAAATGGCGGTCAATTAAGATTCAATATACGACTAGCTACTGAAAACAATAAAATCTGCAAATCTTCATTGTATGTCAACCAAGTGAAAGTCGTTAGCCACGATTTACAAAATGATCGTCTAGACTTTGAGTGTTTGGCAGATCCGCTCGACTGATCTGCATCGGTCGACTGGCTGTCGTCACGCTTTCGCTTCTTGTCTGAGGTTACGTATCGTAACATTGTGAGGATAATGATGTACATCGATGATGCAAGGTATTTATGTACAGTTGTAAACACCTTTCACGCAAATTAACAAGATGTTCTCAGTAATTAATCCTCGATTAATCAGTGTCAACTCAGTTTATTGCCTATTACAGTGATTGACCGATTGGACTATCATGTAGGTACGATGTATTTACAGCAATCAAAACAAACAAAGCTTGTCAGTGTAGATAATCTTCATTGTGTTACAACTGCAGACAGAAACTGCTCAGTCCTAACTGTTGATCATGTCCGGTCAAAATTTAAGAATGTCCGGACAATAGTTTTTAAAATGTCCGGTAAGCAATATTTTAAACCGGACATTTGAGATTCCCAATCGGACATGTCCGGCGCATATGATGGTTTCCGGACCCCTGGTTATTCTAATATAGATTTACTTAAATAAAATAGTTCAAGGCAATCTATAAGACTTTGTAGACATATCTTTTGTCTTATTGGATATTAGTAGTTGTAGACAGTACCCTGGTACCGGAAGTGACTCTGCGCATGTGCAAGATAGCGGCACTTCCGGGTCCGGGTAGGGCGTGCACATCCAAGATGGCGGCACTTCCAGTTCTGGGAGGGGTGTGTTGCACATCCAAGATGGCTGCACTTCCAGTTCGATGATCTCACTCAGAAGGACATCACATCCGGTTCCGAGGGGGCATCCTCATCCAAGATGGCGGCAGAGGGAGGAGGAGGGAGGAGGGAAGAGGAGGAGGGTTCTTTGTTGGTGGTGGAGAGGGTAGTTAAAGCAATGATGAAAGCGTTCTTTCGGGAGAGATGGGAGGCCCTGAAAAGAGCAATTGGAAACAAACTGGAAACAAACTCGTTTGGAGAAGAAGAAGAAGATATAAAACTGGGTACGGGAACCAGAAACGGGAAACAGGAACGGGACAATGGGAACGGAAACGTCATCCTAGGAAGGCGGCCATGCTACATCATTCGGGTCTAGCACTCGTCGCAGTACTAGCCGCAGCAACAACAACACCCTCATCAGCAGCAGAAGCAGCAGCAATAACATCCGCAGCAGCAGCAACAGCAACAACACCCTCACCAACAGAAGCAGCAGCAGCAGAACTCGTTGCAGCACTAACCGCAGCGGCAGCAGAGGCACCAGCAGAAGCAACAACACCCACAGCAGCAGCAGAAGCAGCAGCAGCACTCGTCGCAGCAGTAACCTCAGCACCATTCACCATTGATTGCACCGTTTATCGTCTGCACGATGATCAGCCTCAGATGCAGCAGCAACACCAGCAGTAACAACGCCACCAGTATCATTGGGCAGACCTGTGTGACTGTAACGATGGTTGTAGTCCGCTTTTTTCGCATTGTTTTGCATTGTTTGCATCGTCCCCATTGTATCTAAGTTGAAGTTGTTACTGTTCATCATTAAACAGAGCTTGATTGAACTGACTCTTTGTGTCTTGATTGATCTCAACTCCGATAGTGTGCCAGACCGAGGGTAGAGGCTGAGTTGAGATGTCGTCAACGCTGTCTGTCTGTCTGTCATCTCGTTGAAAAAAAAATAGATAAAAGAGTCAGCCCATGCTTGTAAGTCTCAGTTGCCTGGTGTCATCAGTCACCCCGAACACAGGATGACGTCGCATGGTGAGGAGGAAGAGGTCATGACCTCCCCTTTGACTCTACATCACCCTTTTACGATGTTCATTGCGGGACCCACAGGATCTGGAAAAAGTTCCTTTGTGAAATCATGTATGGAGCAGATGCATCATACCGAGGTGTTGGATATGCCACCCCATCGGCTCGTGTGGGCGTATAGCAAATGGCAACCGCTCCATCATGAGCTGGAAGAGATGGCAGACCGCTTAGGGGTCACTCTTGAGTTTGTGCACAGCATGAAAGAAGCGGATCCTGCCTTGCCTGAAAAAGGGGTGTCCCCGCATTGGCTCATCATAGATGATTTGCTGGAAGTGCTGCGATGGTTCACCAAGAAAAGTCATCACCAAAACACATCCGTGCTGTATCTCACTCAGAACTTGTTTGCTCAATCACCACAACATCGCACCATTAGTCTGAATGCTCACTACATGGTCCTCTTTAAAAATTTGAGAGATGCATCGCAGATCGACAGTCTGGCTCGCCAGGTGTTTCCAGGCAAAGTTCCTTTTCTGCGTGAAGCCTATGAAGACGCCACCCAAGAACCTTACACTTACATGTTCTTGGACTTGAAACCCACCACGTTGCAAGACCGCCGGTTTTCGAGATCCGAGATGCCCATCGTATATGTACCGAAACTATGAGATGAGGAGAGGAGACTTTCATAAAAGCAGGCAAACCCACTGACCTTCCTTCAGTTGAGTCACAGTCATCATGGGGCGAAGACGGAAACAGACTCATACTACAAAGGGAAAGAACAAAGACCAAGAGATGGATATGATGGATCTCTATGACATGGTCTACACCCCCACATCGCTACGGGGACTTGTGTCCTCTGCACTTCAAAAGAAGACCTCTTCACCACCAGGACCGTCTCACTCTTCGATGTTACCCGTGAACATGCATCGTCAGCAGCAACAACCACGTCCTTCAACATAATCAGCACCCTCGCCACCCTCCTCACCCCACGATCTTCAACCCTTTCAACCTCTGCAGCAGCAGCAGAAGAAATCAACTTTTGCAGTGGTTTACGATTGTCGTGCGGAACCTGAGAGCAGGACCCGTCCCATTGGAAGCTCAACATAAGGCGTGGTTGCAGAGACATAAACATACCCTGACTAAAATTGTCAATCCACGTATAGCTATGGATGAACGTCTTGGCTACCTGATGCAGCCCAGCAGTAGTGGAACACTTGCAGGAGTCTTGACACGCATCCTGTTGTAATGGCAACATTATCTTCAAGCACCCCTCCTAAAAAAAACAGGATCACCGGCCTATGATGACATCGACGAAAGCCAAAAGGAAGCCAAAAGGAGTAAAGGCTCATGACCCTCTCATGAAAGTGTATCAAGCTGATGCACTCATGCGGATGGTGCAAATGCGCACCAAAAGAAAGTCCAAGAAGGCAGATCAACAGCTGCAACTCCCTCCTGCCACTGCCTGATAAAAGAGAGAGGCTGCAGATCAGGTGCCTCATTCAGGCTAACACCGTCATGCAGGAAAGATGTCTCGGTGCCTCAGGAAACAGAAACACATTCTGTATAATTTGTCATAAAGGGGTACACCAGGAAGGTCGGGATCAGTGTGTGGTGTGTCACTATGAAGTACGCACGCAAGATGGTGTTGGTGCCTGAAGACACATGGCAAAGTCTACAGGCCACCAAACAACGGCATCGTCAGACCCTTCACACCCCTCTCTTAGAAAAGAAACGTCTCCAAAATTTGGAAGAAATGGATGCGTTGATGCAGAGGTCACAGCAGCCTTTTCACCTGCGGGAACAAGAATACAACCAACTGTTGCAACGCATGCTAGAGTTGCAGCGCCAACAGCACCACACTACCACACTACCACCACCACCAGCAACGATGGACACCCCAGGTAGACCTACCCCTCCTCAACAGGTGTTCGACGAAGTGGTCATGAGTGTTCCTAAAGCCATGTCCAGTAAAGCCATGAAGTTGATGTCAAGGATTCAAAACAATCCAGAGGGAACCCTGATCGTGGAAGGGAAACCCGTCCCTGGCACACACATGGTGGACTTGATAAATGATTTAGTGCGTCACCGGAAAACCAAAGAGGGGCCGGCAGGGTGGACCCTTTTGAGTCACCATTTTTTGGCCAAGAGTCACGTTTCCCATGAAATGATTGGAAATCCTCAACGATGGCAATGGATGCAGAAGCAGCAGCAGCAGCACCATCCTCACGCCATGCCAAAGACACCCCACACCCAGTTCCCCCTCCCCAAGCTCTCCCTGCAAAGTCACCCCAAGAGAAGAAGGCAGGGGCGGCAGATGGATCCTCAAGCGGAAGAAGAAGATATGATGCCAACCCCATGGGTGATGACCCCACCTCCCTATGATACCAAACAGGACAGATTCATAAACAGGCGAGGTTCATGGATACCCTTTAGCACCACATAAGAAAACATCTCTCCCCCTCTCTATAAAAAGACCAACCATGTATCGAGAGACATCAGTCTGATGAGAGAAAATGACGCGACATGCCAAGATGCGACAATGTCTTCTTGCCGCTGGGAAGAAACAACACAAAGGACTTCCTACTCCCCTTTGGACGGCCTGGTTGGAAAAAACCTACTTTCATCCTGAACATCCTGCAAGTTTTGGCGGCTGGCGACCTTTGTGGAAAGCAGCACGGCTCCACGCTCAAGATGCAAGAACCAGGAAAAGCTAGAAGAAAACCATCCTATCACAAAGTCAAATCAAGCGTTGGTTGCAAACCCAAAGTACCAACACCTTGCACAAACCAGCCAGACGCTTCTTTCCAAGAGTCCGCTATCGCATAGGAGCCATCGATGAATTGTGGCAAGCAGACTTGAGTGACATGATTGCCTTTCAAGACGACAACCAAAGATTCAAATATCTGCTGTGCATGATCGATGTGCTTTCAAAGATGGCATGGGTGCAACCCCTGAAAGCCAAGAACAGTTCTGCTTTGACCGAAGGTTTTCAAACCTTGCTGATGCAACAAGCCAAAGGACGACTACCTGCTAAATTGCAAACAGACAAAGGCAGAGAATTTGTCAACCGCCCTTTCGAGGCTCTCATGATGAAGCACGGCATTCATTTCTACACCTGTCAAAATCCTGAAACAAAAGCAGCCGTGGTGGAACGGTTTCAAAGGACGCTGAAAAATAAAATGACGCGATACTTTACTCAGCATGGGACCAGACACTATTTGAAAGTGTTACCCCAGTTGGTCAAGTCATACAACCGGCGTGTGCATCGGACCATTGGTCAGCGACCTGAGGATGTCCTCCCAGGAGATCCCTTATCAGAAATTCGGGTGTTAGACTACATGGAGGAACAACAACAACGGCAGCAGCGCAAACAGAAAACAACACCCCAAAGACTGTTGTCCCCCAAGACAAGATCCCCCTCTCTTTTGGTTCTGCTGCTTCTGCATCCATTGCCATCTTTGAGGATTTCCAATCATTTCATGGGAAACGTGACTCTTGGCCAAAAAATGGTGACTCAAAAGGGTCCACCCTGCCGGCCCCTCTTTGGTTTTCCGGTGACGCACTAAATCATTTATCAAGTCCACCATGTGTGTGCCAGGGACGGGTTTCCCTTCCACGGTCAGGGTTCCCTCTGGATTGTTTTGAATCCTTGACATCAACTTCATGGCTTTACTGGACAATCAACAACTTGACGCAATCCCTGTTTCGCGAAGTGCGGGTGCAAGTGGGACACAATCAGTTGGAGATCACACCATCCATGGGCACTTACCCTTACAGAGCCTACTTGGAAACCCTTCTGAGTTATGGTACAGGAGCCAAAACGTCTCACCTACGATGTCCTGGATGGTTTGCCGACGATGCTGGTAAAATGGACGCCTTCAATCCTGATGCAAATGCGGATGCAAGAAACACGGGTGTCAGAACGCGACGTGATCTTATCGTGCCCACCAAAGAAGTGGAACTGACTTGACGTCTACACCGTGACCTGTTTCTTCAAGACCGTTATCTGCTGGACGGCGTCGCTATGAAACTGGAATTGCTACAAAGTCCCAATGAGTTCTTCTTCATGTGTGCTGCTGATGGTGTCTACAAACTAGCCCTGACCAAAGACGAATTTTATGTCCGTCAACTCAACATCGATCCTGCTGTCCGAGAAACATATGTGTCCATACTTGGGGTGACTGCCAAGTATCCCCTTTCCCGTGTGCAAGTGACCGCCCATGACATCCCAAGAGGCGGTAGAGATTTTCACAAGGAGCAGCTCATCGGTGGCCAATTACCAAAACGCGTGGTCCTGGGACTGGTGGACAATAGTGCCTATGTAGGAAGCAAAGAGAAGAATCAGTACAACTTCAAACACAACCATGTCACCATGATGAAGCTGGAACTCAATGGTCAGGAAGTCCATGGCATGGAAATGAAAAGTGACTTCAGCAACAACAGCGCCCATTTGAAACAAGTCTACATGAATCTGTTCTGAAACACGGGGCAGCTGTGGCGGCCTGAGACCTGTGAGCTGACTCCCAAGGCCTTTGCTCAAGGTTACACCTTGTGGGTGGTGGATATCACCCCAGACCTTGGCGCTGATGAAGGCATTAACTATTCTTGACACACTGGCAAGTTGGGTTTGGAAATCAAGTTTGGACAAGCTCTCAAGAACATGGTCACCCTTATCTGCTATGAAGAATATGAAAATGTTCTGGAAATAGATCGTTTCCGGAATGCGATGATGGCATAAAAAAGAACAGCGAAAGATGGTCATGGCACACTTTTTTCCCCCCTCCTATCATGGATGAACCACTCGGGTTGAGCACCTTGTTGGATTTAGAAGCCATCATGGCTGAGGACGGTCCACTTCATACAATGTACCGGGGCACCCTGGCCAGAGATGACTTTGCCAGACTGGGATGGGAACAGGATGACCCCTTTTACCCCAAAGCCTACATGGTCAACACAGATTCAAGCGATCAGCCTGGCACACACTGGGTGAGCATCAACTGTCCAGCTCCTGGATCCGTGGAAATGATGGATAGCTATGGACTGTATTCATTACCCCTGTTTAAAGAGACTTTGAATCGCATGGGTCAGATGGAACAACGATGGAATACACACTCCTTACAACATGAATACAGCACGTTGTGTGGGGCTTACTGTCTCTACATGCTGACCTATTGCGTGCGTGGATGGACTTTTAATCAAGTGTTAGATACGTTGGACTGGAAGGACACAGTCAAGAATGATGCCACGTTATTAGAATGGTTTCATACCAAAGTGTCTACCTCTGTTCACAAAAATCACAGGACGCCCCCTCATCCTGTGACTTTGGTTTTGTTGGTTCATGTGAGTGGGGATTAAAAAAGTTGAAAGAAAAAAATAAGTGTTGTGTTGTATTTAGAATGGGAATTGACATGCACACCCAAGGAAAAAACAGGATCGAAATCTGACCAATCAGAAGCTTGGGTTGTCGACCAATCAGAGGGCGCGCTCGCCTGTTCTGGTCTCTGATTGGTCGAACTGGGTTGTGTTTTCTCTCCCATGGTAAAACCCATTTCCTATCGAAAAGAAACACAAGGGTCGGGCCGGTTTGGAAAACCGAGGCTCAGGCTGGGCGCCAGAACGGACCAATCAGCACGCCGCATTTTGGACCAATCAGCGTGCAGCGATGTTCAATCAGCTCCCTGCATTCATACACCACGTCCATGTCTGTCCATGTCTGTCCATGTCCGTTCCACAATATGATCGTAGTGCTAAGGTGATCGCAACTCAGATACTTTAACTTAGACGAACGACTGTCATTGTGCTACAATACGATCCCCTTGTGGAACGATACCTTGCACCTCAAAGTTTACAATCACGTCATAATACCCGATGATGTCATTTGTGGAATTTTGTTGCAAGATCCTTGGGCGATGTGACGTCAACCTAGCAACAAAGTTGCTGGGTCATCGACTGTGTATAAGCTCGTGTCAGTGATCTATCATCTCCACACGCAATTGGCACACACCCTGCTCCTCCCTCCCTCCTCCCTCCCTCCCTCCTCCTCCTCCTCCCTCATCCTCCCGCCGCCGCCATCTTGGATGAGGATGCCCCCTCGGAACCGGACGTGACGTAGAACCCACTTCTGACTGACGTCATCGAACCCGGAAGTGCCGCCATCTTGGATGCGCACGCTCTCCCCGGAACCGGAAGTGCCGCCATCTTGCGCATGCGCAGAGTCACTTCCGGTACCAGGGTACTGTCTACAACTACTGATATTATGTCTGGGAGATGGGATCTTGATACCTCAGGCTAGTATTTTTCTAAAAGCCTTAGATCTATTCTCATTACCTTAGACTAGCATCTAACTAAAAAGCTATAACTGAAACTACTGATATTTCATATATGCATCTTACCTGATGATATGTATTACTTGCTAAACAATTATTATATGAAATGATGTATAATTATTACACCATGATAACTCATAAAAGCACTTGATGTGGATCTAATTATTATAGGAAAACTTAGTATAAATGTTATATCATGATAGAAAAATACACATGATTATATAAAAATATCCTGTCATTTTCAAGCATACAGAGAACAAATTTGTAAATTTTCTTGAACTTACCTGAATTATGTGATTGAATGCGGAATGTGTTTCATATTAGGAACCTGTATAATTCATTCT
Organism: Haliotis rufescens; assembly: GCF_023055435.1. Classification (NCBI taxonomy): domain Eukaryota; kingdom Metazoa; phylum Mollusca; class Gastropoda; order Lepetellida; family Haliotidae; genus Haliotis; species Haliotis rufescens. The sequence continues at coordinate 4,475,647 of NW_025964383.1, forward strand.
ATTTGTGCACACTGATTTCAATAATCACATCTCCGATATCTTGAATTTCAATGAGATAAACTTGCATGTTTTTATCGGCAAACATTGCATGATGGTAAATTATGAACCATTTCAGTAAATATATTATAAATTTTTTTAACAGAATAAAAACTTATTTTTCAAGGTCATCATGTCAGTTGCAGATATGAGAATATTAAGGTAAATTAAGTACTGCTGCAAACCTGTTTTTCCATTATCTGCTATCACAGTATCACAACTTCTTCAGCTTTTCAAAAAAAGATTTTCAGAAGGAGTTTTCTTTAATAGACCTAAGTCAAACCATGTGACAAGTTAGGTAGAATTAAAACTTTAAAGTCCCTCATTTCTGAGGCGTCCATATTTTTCACATTTTTTTTCTTCTATTTTTGGGACAAAACATGAGCCGTCTAGATCTACCTGTTATGATACGTAAAGCCAATTCTTGTCTTCAAATGTGAAAAGGAATCATTCAGACAAGATTTTATTTTAATCCCATCGTTTTATAAAAAAATCCAGGTGAAATGTAGTGATTTTTGTACCCAATAGTTCTAGTGATTTGGTACCCAATCAGGTATGTGATTTTGTAGATCTACCTAGAATAGTTTTGCTTTAGTTTCAAAGATATACATTAATTTTGATATAAAGTTAATCTACTATCACATTCCTATCCAAACAATACAGTTATCTTAGCTTTAACCAACTTAACTGGCCTCTTCTTCAGTGACAAGACATCCCTTTTCTATCAAAACCAAACCATCAATTTCATATTATGAACTTGATGAAATGTTTTATTATATGTTCTGCTCAATTATTAATATACATGAAAACATAAACATAATTATAGATCTATTGTCTTATTTTAGGTACAAATTCACAAAGTATTTTGGGTACAATTCAATTTGCTTTGGGTACAAAATCATATAGGGCCTACATATGCACCCTCCATCCTGTTGCCGTGTCCCTAAAGTTTCATCTGTTCTGAGGACGGGCAGTTCTCAGAAAAAGTTTTCAACAACATGTATAATTGTTCTTTTTGAAATGATAGACCAATAACAATATTATGTTGTTATTATTATGTCATATCAATATGATATATCGCTCCCCGTCACTACGTTGTCAGAAAACATTCAATAAAACATCGACAGTGGAATCCATGCATTACATTTTCAGATTAAGGCTTAAAACACTTGAGGAAGGCTACCGGTAAAGGAACCATGTGGTTGGTATTGGGTTAAGAGTGGATTTATAATCTACAATGTCATCCCAACAAAATGAATAATAAATGAACTAAATAGCTTTAAAACTGACGGTGTAGTGCCTTGTCAAAGAATGGTATGATTAGAATTTGTGGAATCTGTTTAAGTGAGAAAACATGTTTTGTTTGTTTGTTGTTTAATGCCGCACTCAGCAATATTCCAGCTATATGATGGCAGTGTGTAAATAATCGAGTCTGAACCAGACAATCCAGTGATTGATATCATGAGCATCGATCCACGCAATTGGGATGAATGACATGCATCAACCAAGTCAGCAAGTCTGACCACCTGATCCCGTTAGTCGCCTCTTACGACAAGTATAGTCATCGCCTTTTTGGTAAGCATGGGTTGATGAAGACCTGTTCTATACCCTGGATCTTTGGAGAAAACGAATGCTGACATTGTTGTGTGTTTTCGCTTTACCATAATACAATAATTATAACGAAGTTACAGTGTGCTCATCTGCATATATCTTGATATTAGCAGAGGTATAACCTTGCTAAATCGAAAAAAGTATAACATTGCTCAAACAACGCACGCATGCGTAATAGTGGAAGTGGTCCCTTTATACACAAGACCATCAGTTTTGTATTAAACGTAATCAACAAATAATAAACCCTTACACTCGCATTTGTACCATGGACTGAACAACTTGAATTTTATTTATTACATAATTCAGTTTTCAATAAAATGGATGCAATTAATAGAAGTATGCAATTAAAAGAACAAAATTTTTATCATGTTTTACATTTTATTATCAATCTAACGTCAAGAACCTGGACTCCCATTATCCATCGTCAAACTCATCATCACCCAAACTCTCATCATTATTATTGCAATCGCAAAACTTAAAAAATGTTCATACAAGCAGATACTTATTCAATGTTTCTTTTTGATGATACGTGACTTTATCGTTTGAGAGATACAGAGATAACTTTGAAATAATTATGAAAAGAACCTTTTTCGTATCACTGACAGAAAAAGCAGGTATCTGGTATTAAAAGTGTGTTATTTTGAATGTTCATTGAAGAGAGCTTTCTATACGACAAAATTGTATATTTTTTATATAGACATGGATGCCAGAGACAAAATACATCTTTTAATTTAAGGGGACTAGTTGGTCATATTTACCCTTGTGATATATTTAGCTGAATGATTATTATAAAAGAACTTTGTCATTATTTTGGACAATAATTGAGTTGTCATATATTCCCTTTCTTAACATACAAACACAAAAATACAAAAATACTATGTTACTGTCAACATATTGTATTATTCATGTTCAAATGTTGAGGCCCATGAACCTCCACCAGAAGCCTGGTCAGAGCAGACATGTGAGGAATGACGAAAAGTGCCCGATGAAGCCAACATAAAATATTGCTTTCCCCATGTGTTTTGCAGCGTCTGTGTGCTCACATTAAACTGCATAAAAGTGCGTCCAAATATGTGGTACTTTTATTATACCTCTAAATAATTTCAATTTTAAGGACATATATCATAATTATTACAGTCCATACGTAACAATTAAGTCTTTTGTTACTCATTCAGCACATTTTTTTACATACTCTTAATTTTAGCCGATTCCTCCTAAATGGTGGTCGACTATGTGGTCCCTTTACCTGTAGCCTTCTCCATTTGATGTTATGCACCGGCAGCAATCACGAAACAAATATAAAACATCGGAGTGAAGACTGCTACCCAGGTCAATACATAGTAAACAGTTGACGATAGATATTAAATTATGTAACTTCTGTTGAATCTTTTTGGGAAATTATCGACGATAGTTTTTTCCTTGATGTGTGAGATGCTGTATGTGCTTTCGTTTTTAGCAATGATACATAAAATTGCAAGTATGTTAATTGTTTTTTGTAATCTGCATTATTTTGCTAATGAATGGTTTACCTAGAATGTATATAAATTAAGATTTCACATCGCCCAAACTTGTTGGTTACGTTCGTCGGCTAGTTAACAGCAGGCAAATGTCAGAAAGTTTATGAACAAAATCATTTGCAAACTCGATAAAAATGAGATATTTTTTACAAAGATTTAAATGAAATTAGATGCAACCAAATGATTGTACTATTACGGGATTACAATGCATGTGGAGTTGTTTGTTCACCACCGTTGCCATGATTGTACAAGTTCCATCTAATTGATGGTGTTACGATTCATTTTGTGTTTGTTTCCAATTACTTACACCGAAATTTGCTAATTTTTAGACATAAAGGAACTTGAGTGTTTTCTTTTTGTCAGCTAACAAAAATATATGGTCAAATGTAAAAAATGATAACATTATAAAAAAAATATCGGACTGCATGCAACTCAACATGAAGTGCCAAAAGATAACAATGGCCGTTTCTGGTAGTTGTATGCCGGGAAATCTGGTTGAAACTTCTTTAACTCGCGATATGTTTTTTTAGGTAAATAAACTACTGAAAGTTTGGCAGAAAGTTTTGATATAGAGCAAGCTGATAATTTATGTATATCATACGTACTTTAAATGTTCCGGAAATCCTTTTTTGCAAATAGATATTGCGAGCTTTGTTTTTGGGTGTCCTTATGCTATTCGCCTGTCGAATGGGATCGACATCAGATGCACGGCTAGTGACACACTCTGTCGAATGGCTTTAGAGCTTAAGAGGCTAAAACAATGACTGGTCGGCTCGGAGTAAGTATACTGTGTCCTAGTGGGATACTCAAGTTAAACTCTGGCATGGTATCTCACGTGGGCTAGCACTATAAATTGGCATTAGTCCGGACTAGTAGCTTAGCTTCATATTCAATTATCTCATATTCAATTATCTCATTAGGATCTGGTGATAGTGAATTAATGTTTGACCAGTGATAACGTGCAGAATGATGACATTTTTTGCAAATACGAAACACTCATAACTCCAGATTGTTATTAGAGTAACATCCCTGTCACACTGTGAACCACTGATAATGCAGTTTTGTCCATTTTTTACCTGAACCAGTGGATTCCATTCTGGAAGCAGTGTTGACTGTATCACCGAACAAGCAGTATCTCGGCATTGTCAATCCTACAACCCCAGCGACACAGGAACCTGGTGATGATATAGAATAGGAAGTACATATTCTGATCTTGTTAGTGTGACACATATATCAGTTCCATCCAGCCTGTGTGGCATATAGATCATTTTAAACAAATAAATAGGTGGATAGTTTCGTATCATCATTTAAAGGGCAAGTTCACAGGAAAATGACCCTATTTTTCTTGTACTTTTCAATATGAAAAGTATTTACCAAGTTATCACAAGCAACTAATTTATTCTTTGAAAGGCATTTAGAAGTGATACACATAAGGAAGAGAATTTATGGATGTCAACTTCTTTATTATGAGGAACACAACGTTTTGGAGTATATGCTTACTCCTTCCTCAGGTGGATGAGTGATATGAGGCAGAGAGCATATATATGTACATGTAAGGACAACAAAAGTAATAAGATAGCAAAAGGTGGAAACTTAACACGGGAAGCCAACAGATAATTGGCGCTGATAGGCGATTAGCAACAGACAATGACAGCCAACACTTTACAGCAATTGGAGCTAACAGTTATGGACAACTAGTCTCCTTTTATTATCTTATCAGGGCTCCAAGCCAAAAGGCTGTAGAGCCCTATTGTAATCGTTCAATTAATTATTAGGGCTCCAAGCCTAAGGGGTGTAGAGCCCAGTTGTAATCATTCGATTTATTATTATTATTATGGCTCCAAGCCGAAAGGTGTAGAACCCTATTGTAATCGTCCGATTTATTAGGGCTCTATGCCTGAAAGGCAAGAGACCTATTGTAATCGTTCGATTTATTATTATTATTATTTAATATTATTCCGGCATTTTTTATTCCAATCATAACCCAAGAACTACAGCTCAGAATCTCTTCAAAATTGGCACCAAGATTTCCAATGTCCTGAAGCAGATACCACAAAAATCCCAAGGCCGTAGGCATGTGTCTGCTGCTTTAGGTGCTTGACATTTTTTGTTCTTTGACTTTGGCCATTGGTCATGTGGTTTGGCAGCCAAATTGAATTCAAGGTTTTCACGGTGTTTTTCGGTACATGTCTTCAACCCATGCTTGTCTTTAGGCGATTATCGGGATCGGGTTGCCAGGCTCCCTGACTTACTACTTTACTTACCCAATTGCCAAATGCTAGCGTACCTTACTCTTGATGACATTTGCGGATTTCTTGGTCGGAAATGGGTTTAGAACACTCTGGTTCACTCTGGCACATTCCAATTTCGTAGCGGTGATGTCCTGCAAACGGTTAACTATCTTTTGACGGAGTTGGTACAAGCAAACCCTATTAGGATTTGAGGTCGGAGACGGGTTCAGAACAGCTCTGTACACCCGGCAATGTCACAGCGTCGATGTCTCCAGCCGGTGCCTACATTTAACGGCATTGGTACAAGCAAACCATTTGAGGATTCGAACAAGCTTGAAGTCAAACAAGGGTTAAGAACTCACTGGGACACATGTGGTGATGTCTCACAAGCGGTTCCTTGCATTTGACGGCGTTTGTACAAGCAAACCATATGCAGATTCGAACATGGACGGCGTCTGAAATGGGTGTAGAACATCCCGGGATGTTCTTGGTAACGTCAATGTCATAGATGCAATGTCTCGCAATTTTTCTCCCGGACTATTTGACCCCTGCCACAAACTGCCATACAGCAGACCTCTGAAAACTTGTATCTTGGAAACTACTACAATAATCATATTGTCCATTTGTAATTGTTCGATTTATTTTTAAGGCTCTATGCCCTGGGACACCCCTGCACACACGTCTTACTTTTGACGGCATTGGTACAAGGAAACCATTTGAGGATTCAAATACGAACAAGGAATGGAACGGGTTCAGAACACCCAAGAATGCTCTGGCTCCCGCCAATTTTGTCAAAACGGACTAATGACATATCAAGTAATAAATTACACTTTAGCATACTAATGTGCACTGCATTTATAAAATGGATTCAAGTTGGCTCGAACTAAATGACTTATTGGCATGAGATGTATTTTGCCCCGTTGCTCGGACATCGCTAGTCCGATTACTTTCACACTCTACATGTGCCTGCTGCTTTAGGTTCTTGACATCTTTTGTTCTTTAACTTTGGCCTTTGGTCACATGGTTTGGCAGCCATTTTGGATTCAGGGTTTTCAGAGTGTGTTTTGGGTACACAGGTCTTCAAAAGCATACGACTCTGAATCCACCATATGAAATGCTACCAAACTTTCTGAGATTTGTCTCCGTACATAACACATCAAACATTGATATATTTGATGGGATAGTTATTAGTTGCGGCCATATTTGATTTTGATTTTGATACCCCCCGGCGTACCATCAACTCATCAAAGGTCCCAATCAGCCATAATCCTATTGTTTATATTACTGGCTTCATCCTTTGTTTATGTCACTGACTTCACCGACGATTGTCATCACTACCCTTGTGTGTACATAACAGGCTTCTCTACTCCAGTATAACATTATCTACTCTACTGTATAAACATTGCCTCCTACTTGTATATATATATACTTGTCAACCACACACTGTATATCACTTGCTTGATAACGGTGTTAGAACCTACACCGAAACGTCACTCTTAATTGTAATAAAGAAGTTGTTCATCCATAAATTCTTATCCTTACTTAGTACTCCAACTTCTAAATGCCTATCAAAGAAGAAGTCAGTGAAATATCAAATTATTAATTACATTATATAATACTCTTATGCACTGTATTATAAAGTGGATTCAAGTAGGCTGAAACTGAATGACTCAGTGCTTCTAGAAATCATAGAGCCCGACATCGCTGCGCGCAACTATATTTTATTATTATTATTATTCCGCCGATTTTTGTAACAGAGCTAGCAAAGTAACCACAGGCTCGATTCCGTTCCCATTTTGTATGTGCATAGAAACAGTTGAGTTCTAGATCGAAACAAATAAAGTTTTGAATATATGTTTTGCCCTATTGCTCTGCAACCGCAAGTCAGATTACTTTCAAACTTTGCATGTGTCTGCTGCTTTAAATGGTTGACATTTCATATTCTTAAACTTTGGTCATTGGTTTGGTGTTTTGGCAACAATATTGGATTAAATGTTTTCACTGTGTGTTTTGGGTACATGTCTTCAAACGCAAACTCCTCTGAGTCCACTGGCACTCATGAAGAGCAACCTCCCCGTGGTGAGTGCTGGGTAACGCTAATAGCTCTTCCCCCGTGTGGAACCGGGGCAGAATGATTCCTCAGCACCCCATTGCTAGTCGTAAAAGGCGACCAAATTGGGCAACCTGTTTGCCGTGGGTTGCGCCCCTGTGTCGGCGGAGGACAGGATTCTGGTAGTTGAGAGCACTGGTTCCAGGAACAGTGTTCCTATGCCCAACACACTACTTTGACCCTTACTTCGCCTAGACGGGTGGTAGAATGGGCCCAATTCTATCAATCGGCTGGTCATGCCATGCCCTGTGCATGGTATATCTCCATTTTGAATATAACCTTATATTCCACATAATAATTATGGAAAACATCACATTTTGATTACAATAGAAATCTGCCTAGAGTCCTATGCCAGAAGGCGGTGGCTCATGGGCCAATCTGGCATTACGGACCTCCGGGTTCTATTTGTCATCAGATAACTGTCTAGGGCAGAACCAGCCTGACTTTTAACCCTGTTTGTCAATAATAGCTACCTGTGTCCTTATTGCTTGAGTATAACACCCTTGTAGCCCTGGTGTTTGTAGTTGGCTTCCACTACATCACCGTCCTTGTTGACACTCCATGGTGGGTTGGGAACAGGGGTGTCGAATAACTTTCTTTCATTATGGCTACCCCACACTTATCTGGTTCTCGCACAAAAAGTAAACGCAGGCATATTGATTCAGATCCTGCAGTATCTTCAGATGAGGATTCTGTACCACATATTGATTCTTGGCCACGTTTTCTGGTTATTGAAGGTGTTGATGGTGAACCCCTCAAAATCAACCCCTTTGTAGTATCAAAATCTATTGAAGGAATATGTGGAACTGTAAAAAATGTTACTCGTCTCCGATCCGGTTCATTACTTGTGGAATGTGCACGGAGACAACAATCTCAAAATCTGCTCCAGGCACATCATTTCGCTGATACTGAGATTGTTGTCTCAGTTCACAAGACTCTGAATTCCTGTAGAGGTATTGTTCGCGACTATGCGAAATGCCTTTCAGATATGTCCGAAGATGAAATTGCTGCAGAGCTTAAAAATCAAGGCGTTACAACCGTCAAAAGATTCTCTAGGAAGGATGGTGATACATTCATTAAAACGAATACCTACCTTTTTATGTTTGCACTGACAAAGCTCCCTTCTTCCATCAAAGCAGGGTATTTCAACATTGGGGTGGATGTATACATCCCCAATCCACTCCGATGTTTTAAATGTCAACAATTCGGACATGGAGCAAAATCCTGTCGCAACAAACAAGTTTGCTCCCGCTGCAGTAGAAACCATGATGGCACTGAGTGCACAGAAACCATCAAATGTGCAAACTGCAGTGGTGAACACATGTCCTTTTCAAAATCATGTCCCTCTTTTGTCAGACAAACTAAGATTCTTAAAATCAAGTACAGCAATGACATTTCATTTGCTGATGCAAAGTAATTACTAGAGAGGGAGTCATCCCCTTCCCCTTCTACTCTATCTTACTCTGCAGCAGTTTCCTCTTCAACTCTCAAAGTAGACCATGGGTGCCAAACGGCAATTAACTGGGTCTCCGATGTGCAGACCATTTTATACAAAATTGATGCTGCGGTCACCCATACTTCCTCTACATCAGGTTCACAAACTGAGCTTTCAGCAGAACCTCTACCAGACACTGACACTGTACCTGACCCTGAAACTCCCCCCGAACCTGTTGCTGTATTGAAACAAAATGTAACTGTTACCAGAAAAGCAAATAAAGAACAAAAGAAAAAGGAGTCTAAGGCCCTTAAACACATTGAGGTTCCTTCTACATTGACAACCCCACTGGAGGTTCATAACTCTTTTGAACCTCTAGATATGGAGGTCACTCCATCGCTGCCATTGCAGCATAGAGGACCTTCCCCACTCTCCCGTTCTCCAATTGAGCCTCCATGAGTTGCTCCCCCAATTTAATCCAATGGAATTGTAGAGGACTTCGGAACAATTTCAATGATCTTCAGCTATTAATTCAGGATTTCAAACCATCTGCATTTTGCCTTCAAGAAACTTTCCTTAAACCAACAGATAATTTTGATTTACGACAGTATGATTCTTACCATTAAACTTTTTCCCGATTAACTTAATAAAATAGCTGATGAATGTATTCCGAAGTCCTCCTCAAATCCTCACATACGTAAACCATGGTTCAGCAATGATTGCAAGCTAGCTAGGAAGGCAAGGAAAAAAGCTGAACACTATTTCCGTCGCCATCCTATGGTCTACAATTTAAATAAATTTAAAATATTAAACGCCAAAGCACGGCGTACATTTAAACAAAACAAGCGTCAATCTTGGCACCATTATGTCTCCAAGATAAATTCATGTACGCCCATATCTAAGGTATGGAACATGATCCAGAAGATTAAAGGAAAGGGTTCTAAATCTAGTATCCATCACCTTAAAAATGGGAATGAATTACTAACCGATACTTCTGATATTGCTAATAAAATTGGTGAAACTCTGGCTCTACACTCTTCATCCTCGAACTATGTCCCTAAATTCCAAAAATTTCAAAAGCAGCAAGAAAAGAAACCTGTAAATTTTAGTTCCGATAATGGAGAAGATTACAATGAAACCTTTTCCATTCATGAGCTCAATACTGCCCTTGGGCAGGCTCATAACACTGCTACAGGGTCTGATAATATACATTATCAACTCTTAAAACATTTACCGCAATCATGTTTAGAAACCCTCTTGATGATATTTGATAAAATCTGGACGTCAGGAGAATTTCCTTCTTCATGGCGTGATGCTATAATCATCCCATACCCAAACCTGGACGTGATCATACTGATCCTTCAAATTATCGACCAATTCCATTAACAAGCTGCGTTTGCAAAACCATGGAACGCATGGTCAATAACAGATTAACATGGTACTTGGAATCAAATGACTTAATCACAAATATCCAATGTGGTTTCCGTAAAAATCGCAGTACCATTGACCATTTAGTTCAACTGGAATCATTCGTTAAGAATGCCATTGTAAATAAGCAACATGCAGTGTCTATCTTTTTCAATCTAGAAAAAGCATATGACACTACATGGAAGCACGGTATTCTAAAAGACTTACATGACTTTGGATTGCGAGGCCGTTTGCCTCAGTTTATATCCAAGTTTTTATCTGACAGACAATTTCAAGTCCGCGTGGGTACTACCCTGTCTGATCATTATAATCAGGATCAGGGTGTCCCACAAGGCAGTATTTTGTCTGTCACACTGTTCAGTATTAAAATATATAGCCTCTCTAAGGTTTTAAATGACTCCATTGATGGATCTTTATTCGTTGATGATTTTAACATATCATGTCGTGGTAAAAACATGCATACTATCGAAAGACAATTACAATTATGTCTAAATAAGATAAATAAATGGTGTTTAGAAAATGGTTTTAAATTTTCAAAATCCAAAACAAATTGTATACACTTTTGTAGGAAATACAAACCCCATAAAGACCCTGATTTAATTTTAGATAGCACTCCGATTAAAGTTGTAAAAGAGGCTAAGTTCTTGGATCTTATTTTTGACCACCATTTAACGTTTTTACCTCACATAAAATATTTGAAAAATAAATGCCTGAAGGCCCTTGATCTCCTAAAAGTTGTTTCAAATTCCAAGTGGGGAGGGGATCAGAAAACCCTCCTTCAACTGTACAGAGCACTTATTCGCTCTAAACTTGATTATGGCTCCATCATCTATGGTGGAGCCTGCAAAAGTAATCTTAAACTTTTGGACTCTATCCACCATCAAGGTCTGAGACTCTGTCTTGGATCTTTCAGAACTTCTCCTATTGACAGTTTGTACGTTGAGGCTGATGAACCATCCCTCAAACAACGCCGAATTAAATTATCCTTACAATATGTCACTAAATTACGCTCTAATAACTCAAATCCAGCATATGACTGTGTTTTTCACCCCCTTTATGAAAATCTCTATAATAAAAAATCATCGGTTCTCCCCCCACTTGGAATAAGACTTCAATCTGATATTTCTGCCGCTAAAATTAATCTTGAAGCTATAGCCCCCACGCAGCTTTTGTCTTCTCCACCTTGGCAGTTGGTAAAGCCAGAGGTAGATCTGACATTAACTAAATTAAAGAAATCGGAAACAAATCAACTTATTTATCAACAAAAATATAATGAATTAAGAAACACATATAATACTTACAAATCTATATTTACTGATGGATCCAAGGATAGTGGCGCTGGCAACAGCGCCACTGTCATTGGATCCAGGACTATCTCCTCCAGATTACCCGGTAATAGTTCTATTTTCACAGCTGAGGCCAATGCCATTTTAACAGCTTTACAATATATCAGTAAACAGTCAAAATATCAGAAGTTTATCCTATTTTCCGATTCTCATTCTTGCCTGCAGGCTATCCATAACATATCATGTCAACATCCACTTTTAATCAATATTATTGAATTATTTGATGAACTTGCTACTGGCCAATACGACATCGTCTTTTGTTGGTTGCCCAGTCATGTGGGCATCAAAGGCAACTCAATGGCTGATGCTGCTGCAAAAGCAGCACTCAACAAATCTGTGACACCACTTCTTATCCCATACACTGATCATAAACCTGTAATCAGGTCTTATATTTGTGATTTGATGCAAAAGAAGTGGGACTCCCAAGTCGGTATCAATAAATTACATGAAATTAAACCAAATATTGGTTACACCTACTTGGGCTGTCAGTCCAGATTTGAAGAGGTCATTATGCGACGATGTCGTATTGGCCATAGCAGGTATACACACGAATATCTTTTAAAAGGTGAGGATCCTCCATTTTTGTATCCCTTGTGATGAAAGAATCACCGTCAAGCATGTCCTGCTTGATTGTGTTGATTTTTCCATCACAAGGGATAAATATTTCAAAGTTTCATCCTTAAAGGATCTTTTTAATATCAGTGTTCATTTAATTATTGTCTTTTTAAAAGAAATTGAATTGTTGCTTAAATTTTGATTGATATGTTTTGTATATAGTATAGTTTTTATAATTGGTAAAATAAATTTGTTAACTGAGATTGTTAGTGGCTGTATCCTCGAAGGGGGTTGAAGTAGTGTTAAATTATTGTCCCCCTGAGGGTATGTAAGACCACGTCTTTCAAAGTATATTTATTTTGGCCACATTTTTAATAGTAGTATATATGTTCGTTTACCTTTGGCTAAATTTGTCATAATCGCCAACAGCTGAAGGGATGATGTAAATCCGGCTGGGGTCCATGCAGGTAGCAAAAGGACTGTAAGTCCCCATGGACCCTAGCATGGTGGTCTACCTTCAGCTGCTGGCAATCTATAGCCTGTTTTTATCTTGTATCGTTATGTATAGTGCTATTCTCTTTTTTAATTCCTTACTTGTTTTATATCTTTTTCTGTGATGAATCTAGTAGTTTTACTGTCCTTCGTTGACAGGTTTTTATACAAGTTTCAATATATGTATTCTGTTTAACTATTGATAGTCACGATATGGCTGAAATACTGCCGATGTGACTTTAAATATTAACTCACTCACACTCACTCACTCACTCTGAGTCCACTAGTAGTATAGACAATGGGGATTCTGCCGCAACCCCACTGGAGCCAGATTTATACCCAATACTGCTACTACAGAGGGAATTGTTTATGCAAAAACAGCGATGCGATTCAACAATCGTCATGAGACTAAACTAAATTGTAATGAAAATATTCTCCATTATTTTTACTCATACGCATGCCATTATTTTGAACAAATTGATATTCAATATTTTTCAAAGTTCTTTGTTCATTTTACTAGGAGACCAGACTATATACTCTCTTTCGAAATTGTAAAGGAACAATTGATGACCGTATTTGGTCAGTTTGACATCACTGATATAATGTATACCTTGTGGTAATTCTCGCCACTTGATAATTTTGTCCCGGAGCATAAATGTTTTTGTTGACATTATTATAGACTTATGTAAGCATTCGTTTAAATGTGATCAAACAATCTATTTTCAATCTCCAACCAGTCTTTTTGGTTTTGACTGGTTTGACTGGAATAGCTCTTAACAGAGTTGAAGGACTTTTGAGTTGTATATTTTCCGTTGTACTGATCTGATCAAGATGGATGCACAACTCTTTATAGGGAACTAAATCGGGTAATTTAACTCCATGCAATGTTTTGTTGGATGGTAATGATATTATTCCTACTCTTACAAATCCAAGTGTAGCTGCTCAGCCATATTCAAGAAGTAAATTCTTTTCTCCACTTTTTTAAATCAGCATCCCATTTGACTAATTTTATGTGAGACTAGCTCCCAAAGGCTTAAAAAATTCATCCAGTGAGCATACGCTGAAATACCCATCAGATATATTGATGTATTTGGGACTACCTGCATCAATTAGTATTAACTCATTATTTCTTCTTGCAGCACTTATATTGGTCCACCGCGGGTAATACGTTACATCACATATAGAGCAACTTCAAGTTGTCCAGCCGAGTTATCGATAGCATGAAGCAGTTGAATAGACTGGCCATTTGTTATTCCTGGGAGTGTAACATACATATTAAATATACAAAGATACTACATCATAACTTAAATATGAAATCAACGTACATTACGAATCAGTCGATTTTAGTAAGTGCCTCTGGTGCTAAGTTTTTTGTTAAATTCCCTGATATCTTTGAAAAATACAGCTTCACGGCAACTAGCGATAAAATGGTACATGATTGGTTCCACAATCCAATGCAGTTTTGGCAGAACCAGTTAAACTTTGCCATATGGTGTGCCACAACGGGATGTGGTGTATCTCTTTATGCCCCAGGATTTGAACTAAATAAGTCTGTTTTATCATTTCACGTGTACTATCAGATAAGACGTACGCTTAAAGAAATTAGTGCTCCATTACCGCAGGATTGAGCATGAAATGAATCAAATAATCCGTACAATAGGTGGGCATATGAGCATATTTGTAAGGAATTTGGTATTTCTACGAGTAAAGATACGCGTCTGAGTGGAGTTAACCATGGTCTAGGTATTCCGTACGCTGGTGCACACTCTGTTAAAGAAGTCAGCGATGATTTACTGAAAAGAGGTCAGCTTCTTCCAAGCTTTGCTCTCTCGAATAACGAGTGGAGAGATGATCGTATGAACTTTAAGGGTCGTGTTGCTTTCACCGTCCAAAAGGTTGAGCAACCACCTGGAAATGCTTGGAATGAATTTCTTTTTGATAAAACAGAAAATATATTTACTAACCCAGGAGTTGTAAGAGTTAATGAATCAATAAGAATTTATGTTTGGGCAATTCTTGGTGCACAATCGCAAACACGAGCGGGAATAATCGGTTCTAGGACGGCGCTCAATGCACAAAAACAGTTTGTCGCAAACGTAGAGGATGCTAGTAATTCACCAGCTGACATACCATCTTCTATAAAATGTCATCAAGATGTATTACTTTTTTACAACATTTGGCCTGGGTGGTGTGGGTGGTGTGGGTGGTGTGGGTGGGATGGGTGGTCCACCTCCACTGGCTAATGCGAGAGTCAAAGTTGATATAATAAATCCAAATGCAGTTAAAATACTGGCAGTGGTTATCGCCTGTTCTCTGAACAATGTTTTAATTTTATCAGCCAGTGTAGTATCATCATTGAGGACTTGATCGATAGTTTCTCTAATTCGACTGATTTGTGAATGAAGTGCCGTTCTATTACCGGAAGCCACTTCGAGGTGGGCCGATCTTTCATCTTCTAAGTTACGCAATCTTTCCGCAACGCGGCGTCTACTGAATTCATCACCCGTCTGTTCAAGTTTGGTTTTCTCATAAGCCAGATGCTCGTCGATTTCAGATAGCTTGGCTGTATTATTGATGAGTTCTCCCAGCATTGTTTGCATTGCCTTGTCAAGGCCTCGTAATTCCCTAATACTGGGCCCCGAGGATGGTGGTACCTGTAACGTGGAATTATCGTAGTAGGTATCCAAGATTTCTCTGAGTCCATCCAAGGCCAGCTTCGAGCTTTCTTCCAAATTATCTTTATCTGTGGCACCGAGTTCAGAACGCACAGTCTGAAGAACCTTAGTAGTCTTCGCAGAAAGTTTTTCATGTGAGTAGTCTACAAAACCTAATTCATTATGAACAATGTTGATGCCATGTTTACTGGCCATCGTAGACAAGGCTGGCGGCTTACAAGTACAAGAATTCATAAGATCAATACCCGGATAGCCACGCAGTCGCAATATTCCTTTACTATCTATTGTAAACTTTGAATAGTCACGACCAATAGGAGTTTCTTTTAAGGCATCGTAATAATCATTTACGGCTGGCTTCAAAAGTTCATCGTTAAGATTCATAAAGCTGGTGTTCATCAGTACCCTCTTAGATTGTTCTAGAATCAGTTATGTTATCTAGACTAAAATCATCCATTTTTATATTAAACATAGGGTTACATAATTTCAATATAAACAATGTCTTCGCAATACGGACGCAAGTTAAACCCACAACGTAGACTTCGGGATCCGTTAGGAGTCAAAGCAATTCACCAGTCTGTAACTATAACTAATAACCCGAGTACCATTGATCAGAATCAAACACTTCTGGTTAACTTTCCTAATCTAGGCGCTCACGATGTGATAGTTCCAGGAACTGCACAACTATCATTTACAATTAATTTGACTTCTGCTGACGCTAACAGAGAGCTGAAGAACGGGAAAACTTACAGTACCAAGGTATTTGTAATCAGAACACAATGACACTGTGTGTGGGTGCTGATAGTGGCGATAATACCATCGTAGAAGATAAGGCTGTTGCTGATGCATCAGGTAACCGATTCTTTATTCCGCTTGACTTTGAATAACTACATAGTCACATGCCCTTTTATCAAGCATCCCTAGGCGATAGGTTAGAATACGAACTCACTTTTAATGACTACAGCAGAGTAATCAAAGCTACTGAAGATGCTAGCTATTCTATTGATAATATCTCACTGGAGTATGATATGATAACAGATCCTGAACAGCGTAAGAAATTGGCACTAGTCCTATAGTCCTTACCAAACTGCCCAATAGTAAAGGCATCCTAAGGGCTAGAAGAAATTGGCCCATTTTAAGGGTTTTGCTATATGTTATCATTATAAGGACTAGTGGACAAAAGCTGTTAGTTTCTAACCCTGCTGAATTAGCCAGACAAATTCGTAACCAGTATACTGGAAGTTTAGCCATTTTGTATGATCACGTGCTTCAACACCGAAAGATCACCAGAACAAAAGAGATACGACGTGGAATATCAATCTTAACGTCCCCGCTAGATCATTGAAGGATTTTTTAATGTTTTTTGGGGACCCTTCTGAAGCATTTCAAAGAGATACTGAGAAGTTCTACAATCCCAAGATTACAAAAGTAGAATTGACTATCGAGGGCGTGCCTAGTCAATTATATAATCAAGGCATGCGAGCATATCAACACTGAGATGAGATTAAAAAACTCCCTTCTATGAAACGAAGCCCAGAAGTTAACACGGTCGTGAGAGATCTGTCTCTTGGGGATGTATTGCTGGCTGAATTCCTTGCCACGAAGTATTCACTATGGCTCGACATGCAAACCACAGATGATGGCCAACTACACGGTAGTGGGCGGAGAATAGAAAATGCTAGTGAGGGTGTTACTATACAGATAACAAAGCTCTTCGAAGCGGCTGGTAAATTAAACATATATTTGTACGTGATTATGGACGCGCAACTTAATATACAGAATGGAAGATTCGTGCAAGCGATCTATTTATAATCTTTTACCTAAAGAACCGCACCATGCTATCATCTGCGGGCAAAGGGGTTGCGGAAAAACAGCTTTTAGTCTAGATATTTTACAAAGTCATTATCGGGATGTTTTCAACCATATTATTATTCTGTGTCTGATTATATTGGGTAATGAATGATCCCGGGATGTGCAAAGTTGATCCGGGCAATCGTTTACAAGACTGTTTACAAGATTGTCATGAAAAATACAAAAGAGGATCAACCCTTTTCATAATAGACGACTGCAGTGTGAGTAAAGAACTTACCAAAAAGAAAGATATGATTTCGTATTTAGCATTCTCCGGACAGCATATGGAGCATAGCGTTTGGGTACTTACTCAAAAATACAACTCTGTTCTGAAAGATCTCAGAGAGCAGACCAAATGGGTAGCCCTGTTTCATTGCAAAGACTGAGATTCATTTGAGGAATGTCTATGTGAAAATGATGTTATTTCTACCAAGCTCGAGCGAGATAAAGTACGAAAACTGTTAGCAGAAACTAAGCACTGTAAACTCGTATTAAAAACTGCTTATGCAATTGCTTAGCAAAAAAATAGCAAAAATATAGCAAAATTATAGCAAAAATATAGCAAAAATAGCAAAAATGCGATAAATTGAACATTAGTGGTGATTATGTAATAATGTGGTTTGAAATACTCATTCTTTCACAACAGTTTATTATTTCGTGCTGTACAGGATATGCAATATTTCATTATGTTAGACTTAAATATCTTCTTAGGGATTACATTATAGAATGCGATGAACTTATTGAACAACTGTTCCAAGATGAGCCAGAACCTTTAGATAAACATAGAGAAAGACTTGCTGCTTTGGTAGCCGGTGAAAAATGTTCCCAATATTTTGTGGGAAAATTATACCACTGAAAAAATTGATAACATGACCGACGAAGAAATTTAAAAACTGTACGCGCATTACGAGTCTAGACTGGGAGCTACCATGACTAAAACAATAGGTTCTGCTGTGTTAAAACTATACATAGTTGTAGCTAGTACGTTTCTTCCTATACCGGCAGAAAATCGCTTGTATTTATGCGAATCTCTCGAGAAAGACCCATTCATCGAACGCAGTAAGCTGTGAGTTTTATCAAAGATACGGAATGTACTTAGCGCCACTTACCACCGCTTTGATAACGGCTAGGTATTGTCAATTTAAACATACGTGCCCACTTACTAATAATGGAGATGGAAATACAACAAGTGGCCATTGGCTATGCCCGTATAGCTAAAATGATTACTAAAGCCACACCACCCAAGCTAGATTTTAATGGTTATGATATCGGTATGATGGTTCTAGATGTAGGGCTAGCAATGGCTACAAAAGATATGCTAATCAAACAAGGGCTTTTCCCAGAAGACAATGAAGTAATTAAACATTTGAATATTTTATAAACATAGTATGGCATCAATTGCGATGATGGTCGGTGGAGCTATTGTTAATGCTCTAGCTTTTTCGGGGAGTAATTATTTATTTTCTACTCTGAGGGAATCAAACGCTAAAGAAATTGAAGAGGAGCGTAAACGGCATAATAAAGCATTAGAACAACTCGAAACAGCCCAGTCACAATGGGCCAGGCGCAGAATGGAGAGATTAGATTTTATTAATGATGAACTGCGTAAACAAGGACATTCAATTCAAACATTTAAGGATGTTGAATACTTCCTTGTTTACGTGTAAAGGCGGGATATTTTGCCCAAGTTCCTTACACCAGTTACCAAAATATCCTGCCAATTTACTAATTTTAGAATAGGGTTTGGGGGTTCACGGAACTGGTCTCATGGGTCTCTTAGCCAATAGCCTGGGGCTATGGGTTAACATGTCAGGGGCCAGTGCCACTGTGGGACCCCTTAACTTTTTAACAGCCTCTTTCTGCCTGCACTGCCTGGACACCAACATCGCCAGCTAGCCCTGTTCATTTTGTTTTAGGTAAGAGCACCAGTTTCTCTGTATGGCAACTATAGGTCTATTGTATGCAATTATGGTATGGTCCAGTGCGTAGTTATAACATTTACAGGATTAAGAATCATGTGCTGCATTTAATTTCATTTAGTCAAGCAAAATTCAAAACAAGTGTTTGGCCATTGTCCAAGTCATTCTTGCTGTGCCAAACTGGCAAACGTCGCTCATCTGTGACTGTCCAAAGGTGCACTCAATGCCAATAATGAATGACATTTATTTGTTGCATTATTTTCTCGTTTGAAAATAGCTTTAGTCAGATACCTTTTGTGTTTGGAAGTATTTTTGCTAATTAGATCAGCCAGTCAAAATTTACAACTAGCTCATTGCTAAATTCAAAGTTCCAGTTATTCCAATTCTTTCGTCTGATAAATGCACTTGTTGCTGACAACAACAGAACTCTGCTGCAAGTTTATTTTAAATTAACAAGTGGCTATCACTGGTCATTGTTTCCCAAGCTATGCGCTCAGTTAAAACACCCTGGTGCCATCTGGAAGTAATTAGTGGCTGACCCCTCACTGACAACTCTTGACCTCTGCGCTGGGCAGCACACATTATCTTCGGCTATCCTCTGCACTCTCTGGCTCTCTTCTGGTTGCATCACAAAATGGCCGCACCGGATGTAAAAACAAGGCATGGCTCCGTCGTCTGCTTCATGTTTACCTTAACACAGTTTGGCCTACCATACATTAATGTCATCCTATCCTAATGTCTATGAAGTAATAGTAACACATACCAGTTAATATATATGGCATAATTTTTCAGGCAATTTGATATCAGTGTTCATTCCAAGCTTTGGCTATTTCCGGCAGATGGTAACTTTCTTGTTCTCTTGGCGTCTTGCGTTACGCAATCCTACATGATGACAACAGGCTAAACATCTAAATATGAAAATACCCAGTTAATAAATACCAATCCTGTCCTTTTAAATATGTAGTATTTCTACATTGTCGGATTGGTGTTATAGAGTAATTTCACTGTGTTTTTCCCACTTGATGTGATAGTGAAGTCACCTTGTATTCAATAATAATATAATGTAATATATTATATGGCCAACAAGTTGCCTGCAATTTGAGAAATATATATTATGTAATATCCATTTATTACATTCCTTTTTAATACATTTGCTTAAATTGGGCATTCATTCTGGGTAGCCTCAAGTGGCTTACCTACTGGGTGTATTGACATACTGTTGGAGCTAGCCCCATATGGACTGGTACGATCATCCAACAGGCAGTCATACCCCACTCCTCTTAGCCACCTTTCTAGTACAGGCCAGGTGTCCTGTCGTGGTTATTAGTATTGCGTGTTTAGACCGTTTTTTTATACATGCATATCATATTCCAAATGCGCTGGGATAAATATTCCCTCATTTTGGGTTTGTATGTTTCCAAAATCTCCATTGGCCGCTGTTAAAGTGACTTCGACTCACGTGAGCGGGGATCTTATATGTATCCTATATGGTAGAAAGGATGTGATGATTATATTTGGGGATTATTAGTTAATGTCATTTCTGTAAACAATCATTGGGGTTGTGTATTTATTTATGCACATATGCTTTTTTGTATCAATAATGTGTTTGCATAGTCCTTAACATTATCGTTTTCTCCTATAAGTATTATCATCACATCCCGAATATCAGTTGGATTATTGTTGATTCTTTTAAATATATTTTATAAGCTCTTTCTGCCTGCACTGCCTGGACACCAACATCACCAGCTAGTCCTGTTCATTTTGTTTTAGGTGTTTTCCAGACTGTGCGGTCAGGATTTGCACCCTGTAACTTTCTTACACTATTTTACACTATTATTACTGTCTTTTTGTGTTGTGTCAACTTTGACGGGAGTATTTCGCGCAGTTAGCACACTTGCCCACCCCTTTTCCATGAGACGAAATCGTTACGCAACCGTGGTGATTTCACAGGTCTTACATACGGAAAGACACTTGACCCAATACCAAGGCCAACACTCTCTCAGTTTTATACACCGTCAGAGGCTAAGAAAGACCGCGAGATAGCAATTATAGTTTTTGGGTTGTCAGTAGTTGCGATTTTCAGCTATACAATTACACATAAGCTATGATCTACATATGACCTGACAACACACTACGTCGGGCTGAGCCATATCAGCTATTAACCCTGACTGCTCGGCTATGTCACTGGTTGAGTTAAGATTTGTACCCACAGCCGGCGTTGGTAAATATCTAAGAGGTTGGAAGATGGATATTAATTCCAACATGGATGTTAATGAAGTTAAGCCCCATAGTATCGAGCAAAATTAATGAGTAGTTAGATGATTTAAATAGTATAAAATACCAGCTAACGGTTAAAATGTCATTGAGTAAAAATGACGCCGAATATACCGAAACTTATTTCCCCAGCAACCAAGAAGTTATAACTGAATCTGATTCTATAAGCCCATCATTAGATGCTTCAACTCAGGGGATACAAGAAACTTTAAAACGCTGGACTAATAGAGGTTCAGGTTGGGGTGTGGATAGAATCGATAGTTTATATTTAGAAATAGCAAATTATATATCTTTCAAAGGTGGATCTTATATAGATTTACCCTCGTATTATAAGAAGAAAAAAGCCATAATTAATGTAAAAAATAAAGGCGATGACTGTTTCAGAATGATGATAAGATCTGCATTGTTCCCTGCAGATTCTAAAATTGCAAATAGACCTAGCTATCCCCAAAACGATGGACTCAACCTTGATGGTATAGACGAACCTACACCAATCTTGCAAATTGATTAGGCTGAAAAGCAAAATAATTTAGCTATAAATGTTTTCGGACATTCTTCTAAAGGAATTGTTGTACACAGGATAAGCTCCACTCCAGAACATATTCTCAGAATCAATTCATTTCTGATCGAAAAATATCATTATACGTGGCTAAAGAGTTTTAGCAGGCTGTTATGTGATCAAACAAAACATAAGCAAAAGAAATATTTCTGCAAAAGATGCCTGCATGGGTACAGCAGACAAGATCTATAAGAAGCGCATAAAGAAGACTGCAGAGGTGTTGGACAGACTGCTATCAGGATTGATAAGCCTAAAGTGGGAAAAAATATACTAAAATTTGAACATTATTGTAATCAAATGCCAGTACCATACATGATTTACGCTGACTTCGAAGCACTTATCAAAACTATAGAAAATACCGAACACAATACTGAATGTAGTTTTACATACAAAACTCAAGAACATATTCCTTGTGGGTTTGGATATATAGTTGTAAGGTATGATGGGAAAACAAACCCGCCCGTGATTTACAGAGGTCCCAATGCAGCAGAAAAGTTCCTACTTACAAAAGGAAGAGAGAATAATCAGGGAAAATTTTATCGCGTAAGGAACCCATGTGTATGAAGAAGGATAATTTGAGGGCATATAAGAAGTCAACGATTTTTCATGTTTGTAATAAACCCCTGAATGGGGATTCCGTAAGAGATCATTGTAACGTCACGGGTAATTATCGGGAAGCTGCGCATAACGAGTGTAACTTAAAACTAAAAATGAATTCTCAAACAATACCCATCCCTGTTGTGTTTCATGACCTTAGAGGATATGATTCTCATCTCATTATGCAAGCTATCTCAAAAACCGATGGTGGCTTAACGTGCATTCCTAATAATATGGAAAAATATATATAATTCTCAGTGACTAAAACTATACATTATACGGGCAAGGATGGGAAAGCCAGAACAAAACAAAGTGATGGACTTAGATTCATAGACTCATTACAGTTTCTGTTATCTTCCCTGGACAATTTAGCCAATGTGAACAATCCTGATGACTTTGCAATAACAAATCAATATACTGATCAGATAACTCGTCATTTATTGTTGAGAAAAGGTGTATATCCTTACGAATATAAGAATTATTGGTCTAGATTTGACGAAACTAAATTACGACCCCTTGAATCATTCTAAAGTAACTTAACAAAATCTAAAATAACCGATGCCGATAATGAACACGCTCTGATGGTGTGGGATAAATTAGATTGCAAGAATTTAGGCGATTATCACGATCTGTACTTAAAAACCGATGTACTGTTACTCGCCGATATATTCGAGATATTTAGAAAGACATGTTTAAAGAAATATGACTTGGACCCGGCATGGTACTATTCCAGTCCCGGACTATCGTGGGATGCATTGTCGAAGAAGACCGGTGTAGAACTAAAACTACTCACCGATAATGATATGCACTTGTTTGTTGAGAAAGGACTAAGAGGTGGTATATCGATGGCGGCGAAAAGGTATTCTAAGGCTAATAATAAATTAGTGGAAGGATATGATCCGAGTAAACCCGATACTCACATATTATATCTCGACGCCAACAATTTGTACGGATGGGCTATGAGTCAACCTTTACCCACGGGTGGTTTTGAGTGGGTTGATGTGAATGATATTGATGTGAATGATATTCACAAGGTCGATGCGAATAAAGGGTACATACTAGAAGTTGACTTGGAATATCCAACAGAGTTACATAAAGACCATAACAGTTATCCGCTAGATCCCGAAAGATTAATGGTTAATAAAGATTGGATGTCAGAATATCAACACTTCTTGATGGGCAATACTAGGTTAGCTAACGTAGAAAAACTCGTACCAAATTTGATGGATAAGACAAAATATATACATGTAGTTCACTACAGAAATCTCCAGTTATATCTATCGTTAGGTATGAAACTAAAGGAAATACACAGAGTTCTAAAGTTTGATCAAAGCTCTTGGATGGAGCCCTATATAAGGCTGAACACAGATTTAAGAAAGAT
This sequence comes from Haliotis rufescens, assembly GCF_023055435.1. Classification (NCBI taxonomy): domain Eukaryota; kingdom Metazoa; phylum Mollusca; class Gastropoda; order Lepetellida; family Haliotidae; genus Haliotis; species Haliotis rufescens. Next base: position 4,499,661 of record NW_025964383.1, read on the forward strand.
GGCTACCAGCGATTTCGAAAAGAACCTATATAAGCTCATGAATAACTCAGTATTTGGTAAAACTATGGAGAATCTAAGGAAGCGTGTTGATGTTAAATTAGTCAGATCTAATGAGGAAGTAAGACGCAGGAAACTTATAGCCAGTCTGACTTTTAACAGAAGCAAGATATTTAATAATGACTTAGCGGCATTACTTATGCAGAAGAGCAATATAAAATTCAACAGACCAGTGTACGTTGGTAGGAGTATTCTCGACTTGTCAAAACACTTAATGTATGATTTTTATTACAACAAACTTAAGAAGCATTACGGCGATAGATGCGAGGTGTTATATACCGACACAGAATCTTTGTTGATCGAAATACAAACCGAGGATGTATATAAAGATATGGAAGAAAAAATAGATATGTACGACACGAGCGATTACCCTAAAGATAATCCACTGCACAGTGTAGTAAATAAAAAGGTGTTAGGTAAAATGAAGGATGAATGTGCTGGGACCCCTATAGCAGAGTATGTCGGATTAAGACCTAAGATGTATTCTATAAAGAAGTCTGATGATGGAGAGATAAGAAAAGCTAAGGTTGTTAAGAAGTATGTGGTAAAAAAGCATATCAAAACGAACAGTATAAAGAAGCATTATTCAACAATAGAACATTCAAACACGAGATGAACGCTTAAAGAAGTGTCAATCACAGGATATATGGATTAAGAATGAACAAGACAGCATTATCCCCCTTTGATACAAAGAGATGTATTGATAAGTATGGTGTAACTACCTATGCTTATGGTTATGGTGGTAATACTGTACCGTTGGGAACTATGAGCAACTGTTCTCGTACAAATGCCCTGCCTGGTCCATCTTTAAGATAATAAAGAATAGGCTCTCCTTCTTTCATAACCAACTGACTAATGTTATGTATCTTAAGGGACCAAATCGGATCGGTTGCGCTACGTAGGCCTCCTTCGAGTTCACCGGGCTGGTATAAATATCTTACGCTTACTGTATCCGGAAGTTTTTGTTCTTTGCCTCTCCTCGGTGCTGAAGATTCGGAAGTCACAGATTTCATTTTAATCGCATCGGATAGTTCCTTCCCAATTAATCTTGTTACTTCATTATTCAGCGCTGATACAGCTGATAATCGTGTCACCCATTCGGTTGATCTTAATCGTTCTGATTTCATTTCAATCCCATACTGATATCCAAACAAACATTCCGCTACTAATGTCCGGTTAAATCTTTCGACGATAGCTTGACTACGGTGGGCCTCTTTTTCACCACGCCTGATTTCGACATCGTGCTTTGTTTACAGTATAGTTCTGATCCCATAAAGTCACGACCAGGATCTACTTGAAATAACTTGGGCCATTTTAGTGGTCCGCGTTTATATATGCGGCTCAGTGCATTAGCTACTTCTGTTGAATCTTTCGAGGTTAATGGTTCAGCCTCCTTGTAGCAACTAGCCACATCCACTACGGCTAAAGCGTATTTATATGTTTTGCGTCTTACCTTATCATGGGGAAGAAACAAGAGGTCAGCCTGATGAACTTCATTGATGTAAAAATATCAAACTTCTTCCTCGGGATATAACGCGGTGCGGGTAAGTATATTTGTCACATCGCTTGTTTCTTTAGCCAATCCTTAGCCACATCTTAATTTAGATACCTTAGCCGCAGTGGCTAATTTTCATATTGCTCCTATACCTTTCCAATATCCTCGTGGACTATAGTAAATTTTATCCATTATTAATTAATATTGATGATTCTTTTAATACGAATCATGATGATCGTTGAATCGCATCATCATTTCTGCATAAAAAATTCCCTCTGTAGTAGGTATAGGTATATAAATCTGGCTCCAGTGGAGTTGCGACAGAATCCCCATTGTCTATACTACTCCACTGCATGAAATTATTTCAAACTTTCTGAGAATTGTCTCAATACATAACACACCAAACCTTAATAGCTGTTTTTGGATATCTTGTTTAGTGATAGCCCTATTGGATTTTGATTTTGATGATTTTTTTTCACCGAAAGCGCTCAGATAACGTAGGATTTTCTCCCTTTCACTGTCAAGTGCCTTCTGCATTATGAATTCTACCCTTGAAGATGAGGGTTAGAATTGGTCTTCAGCAACCCATGCTTGTCTGAAGAGGCGATTATCGGGATCGGGTGGTCAGGCTCCCTGACCTGGTACTTCATTTTCCAATTGCCAAATGCTTCTGTACCCTACTTATGATGGCATTGTTAAAAGCAAACTCTTTGAGGATTCGAACATGTTCGAAGTCAAACATGGGTTAAGACACATGTGGTGATGTCTCGCAAGCGGTTCATTACCTTTGCCGGCGTTGGTACAAACAAAACATATGCGGATTTGAACATGGATGGCATCTGAAATGGGTTTAGAACATCTTGGGATGTTGTGGGACACGTCAGTTTTGTAGCGGCGATATCCCGCAAGCGTTTCCTTACTTTTGACGGCGTCTGTACAACCAAACCATTTGGGGATTCGAACATGGTTGAAGTCAAACATGGGTTAAGAATACACTGGGACACATGTGGTGATGCATTACAAGCAGTTCCATATGTTTGATGGCGTTGGTACAAGCAAACCATTTGAGGATTCGCACATGGTTGAAGTCAGAAATTGGTTAAAACACCATGGGACACCCAGGCACATGTCAATTTCATAGTGGTGATGTCTCACAAGCGGTTCCTTACATTTGATGGCATTGGTACAGGTAAACCCTTTGAGGATTCGAATATGGTAGAGGTCTGAAACAGGTTTAGCACTTTACCTCAGCAATGTGACAGAAACCTGGGGCCCTGACGAACTGGTCCGTTTGACTGGTGCTCATCTGACAAAGAAGTTACAGCCTGTTAAAGAGTCACCAAGCTGAAAGGCTAAAGAGCCCTAGTGTTATTGTTAGATTTAATATTATTATTTTTTGTACCATTGCTAGCATAATAACCACTTGCTTGATATTGTTCAAATTCTGTGTGTGTATGCAGGTACTTAAGTGCCAGATACCACACAAATTCCAAGGCCGTAGGCCCAATGACCAAGGGCAGATAACTAAAAAAACAAGTAAAGCTTGTCTGATTACTCTCAAACTTTGGATGTGTCTGCTGCTTTGGGTGCTTGACATTTTTTGTTCTTTGACTTTGGTCATTGGTTGCATGGTTTGGCAGCCATATTGGATTCAAGGTTTTCACTGTTTTTTTGGGGTGTATGTCTTCTAACGCATACTCCTCTGAATCCACTGAATGAAATGCATTCAAACTTTCTGAAAATTGTCTCCATACATAGCACATCAAATTCTGTTAGCTGATTTTGGATATGTTTTTTAGTTGCGGCCATATTTGATTCAAAGTTTTCACAGTGTCTTTTGGGTACCTGTCTTTAAAACCTATCTCCTCTGAATCCACTGCATGAAATGATTTCAAACCTTCTGAGAATTGACTCCTTACATAACACATCAAACTCTGTTAGCCGTTTTTGGATATCACTCTTAGTGACGGCCCTATTGGTTTTTGATTTTGATGAATTTTTCACCGAAATTTTACTTCATATAAAGATTAAATATTGTAAGGTTCTCCACAGAAACTATTGAAAGTTTACATGAAGTTAGCCTTACATATGTACCTCATCCTTTGTTCTTGGTTGCATGCTAAAAGTAACACCGCTTGATGGTAATATTGACAAAATACCGGATAAATCGCTCAGAAAATCTAGGATTATCTCCCTTTCACTGTCAAGTGTCTTTTGCAGTATGTATACTACCCTTGAAGATGAGGGTTAGAATTGGTCTTCAGCACCCCATGCTTGTCTTAAGAGGCAATTTTCGGAATTCGAACATTGTCTGGGTGGTAAGGGTTTAGAACACTCTGGTTAACTCTGGCACACGCCAATTTCGTAGCGGTGATGTCCTGCAAACGCTGACTATCTTATGACGGAATTGGTACAAGCAAACCATTTGTGGATTCGAGGTCGGAAATGGGTAAAGAACTCACTAGGGCCCATGTCTCGCAAGCGATTCCTTACGTTTTACGGCGTTGGTACAAGCAAACCATATGCAAGATTCGAACATGGACGGCGTCTGAAATGGGTCTAGAACATCCCGGGACGTTCTGGGACGTGTCAATGTTGTAGCGCCAATGTCTCGCAAGCATTCCCTTACTTTTGATGGCGTCAGTACAACCAAACCATTTGGGGATTCGAATATGGACGAGGTCGGAAACAGGTTCGGCACTTTATCTAAGCAATGCGACAGAAACCCAGGGTCCTGACGGACTCAGAATGCTAATCCGTTTAACTGTAGCTCAACTGACAAAGAAGTTACACCCTGTTGAAGAGTTACCAACCAAAAGGCTGTTGAGCCCCATGTAACCATTCGATTTAATATTATTATTATTCCGCCGATTATTGTACCAGAGCTAGCAAAATAACAACTTGTGCGATTTTGTTCAAACTTTGTATGTGTATGGAGACTGTTGAGTACTAGAATCTGCCAAAATCCCAAGGCCATAGGCCCAATGCCTAAGGGCAGATAACTGAAAAACAAGTATTTTTTTAAGATATATTTGGCCCTATTGCTCTGCAACCGCATGTCCGATTACTTTTAGATATTGCATGTATCTGCTGCTTTGGGTACTTGTCATTTATTGTTCTTTGACTTTGGTCATTAGTCATGTGGTTTGGCAGGCATATTGGATTCAAGGTTTTCACAGTGTCTTTGGGGTACCTGTCTTCAAACGCAAACAACTTCGAGTCCACTGCATGAAATGTTTCCAAACTTTCTGATAATTGTCTCCATACATAACACATCAAACCTTAATAGCTGATTTTGGATATCTTTTTAAGTTGCGGCTGTATTGGATTTTGATTTTGACTATTTTTTTCACCGTATTTTTATTCTAAAGATCATATCTTGTAAGGTTTTTGACAGAAACTATTGCAAGTTTACATGAAGGAAGTGTGCCATATGCATCTCATTTTTTGTTCTTGGTTGGCTGCTAAAGTAAGATCACTTGGTGGTGATACTTGATTAATATTTGGGACAGTGCAGCCTACTGTTTGGTTCAGTGCCACGCTGTTCAAAACCTATACACAATTAACCTAAAATTATTTCATTTTTCAAAATTGCGACTGAGAAGGCAACAATGCATGGATAATGAAACTGTTAGATTTGCGATGATGGTTGGAAAGGTCTGTTGTATGAATTGCGCTTGTTTGTTCATTTGTGTTGTGCATATTGACTTTTGCTGAGTTGCTGTCGTGTTCCGCGAGAAATATACCTGCTGGTTCTAAAACTGATTGGAAGTGGATGGTGTATGATATCCATATATGGAGACGGGCTAAAGGGACAGAACACTCATCAAGACCCTGAGTGGGCTCTTTTTGTAAACAAATGCTGTAAAGTTGAAGTAACTCAGGTAAGTTTGCTGTATAGTTATCAAACAGATAAATTCTAACCACAGTAATATTTAAGAAATATGTTTTAGCAGGATTAAAGTAATATTTTTTCATAGTTCCTCTAAATAATCATAAATATCTGTGATTGTGTCTCGTTTACATGTTCACTTCATGGTGATATACTCCGTGATCAGCTGATCAATACAGTATGCTACCAATATTCAAGTGATTTTGATGGAGAAAGTTGTGTGTTGAGTAATTTCCATGTTGTTTTTAGTTTTACAACCATTCTCGTTCACAAGTGGGGACAATGACTTTGAGTATCACTCCCCCTCAACGTCCGAGGGCAGTCAGTATGTGGAGGGCCAATATGCGAAGAACAGGACCATAAACCTCACTCTTTACTCACATACATCTAGTGGGGCAGCGAAAGCTGGAGTTGACACAAATCATCCCATTTTGGTTATTATTAAAGTTCAAAGTGATACAGTAAAACAAATTATGTATAATCATGTATGATTATTAAGCTTCAGATTGTCGAAGCAAAAAGCCACAAAAATACATTGATGCAAAATGTTCATTTTTTTATATTTAGGCTTATACTTTTTATTTAAACATATATCAGGTTTTACTGGTTTGTAGCTGACAAAAATATCCAGTCTCTGTACAAAATCCCAGCCCACCCACCACTCTAGAATATCAAATGGTCAGTCCTCATATTTCATGTTTGATGCAATTTACACACATACACTCTTCAAAGAAAGAAACTTACAGGTAGTATGTAGTTCACTGAACCTGACTACACAAAAAATCCTGTACACAAATTGGATATATGTTATTGGAAAATGTTAGTGGCTTGATATTCGACAAACGGTGTGTCAAAACGCAGCCATTGTCGATTTGCAATGTCTTAAACGCCATATCCTAGACCACGAGATCTGACCTGACCTTCTTTCAATCAAACGCCAGAAGGAGATAGTTCAACAGGACAATGCTCCTCCGCACACAGTTCGTGTCACGTCAGACTATCTTTAAATTGACAACATCAACGACTTGCCCTGGCCGTCGAGATCTCCAGATCTTAACCCCGATCGAACACCTCTGGAATTAACTGGATTGACGTGTACGTCAGCGTCACAACACGCCGCTGACACTCCCACAACTGGCCAAAGCGTTGCAAGCAGAATGGCGCAGAATTCCGCAGGACAGAATTCGTACACTGATCCAGTCAGTGCTGAGGAGATGCAGAGCCGTGATTGCTGCCCGGGGTGGTCACATGAGATACTGAGTTCCGTGCCACCTTGTGGCCTTATGTGAAATTTTCATATTTGTATCTATGATATTAAATAAAATAAATCGACTTTATTAGGTACATTAGTAGTATAGGTAATGGGGGTTCTGGACCACTTCCACTGGAGCCAGATTTATATACCTATACTGCTACTACAGGGGGGATTTTTTATGCCAAAATGATTATGCGATTTAACGATAGTAATGAGTTGTATTAAACGAAACATCAATATTAATTAATAATGGATAAAATTTACTATAGCCCACGAGGATATTGGAAAGGTGTAGGAGCAATAAAAAAATTAGCCACCGCGGCTAAGGTATCTAAAGATGTGGCTAAGGATTGGTTAAAGAAACAAGCGATGTGGCAGATATATTTACCGGCACCGCGTTATATACCGAGGAAGAAGTTTGATATTTTTACGACGAATGAAGTTCATCAGGCTGACCTCTTGTTTCTTCCCCACGATAAGGTAAAACGCAAAACGTATAAATACGCTTTAACGGTAGTGGATGTGGCTAGTCGATACAAAGAGGCTGAGCCATTAACCTCGAAAGAATCAACAGAGGTAGCTAATGCACTGAGTCGCATATATAAACGCGGACCGCTAAAATGGCCTAAGCTATTTCAAGTAGATCCCGGTCGCGAGTTTATGGGATCGGTAACTAAACTGTTAACAAAGAACGATGTCGAAATCGTCCGTGGTGAAAGAGAGGCCCACCGTAGTCAAGCTATCGTCGAAAGATTTAACAGGACATTAGCGGAACGTTTGTTTGGTTATCAGTATGGGATCGAAATAAAATCAGAACGATTGAGATCAACCGAATGGGTGACACAATTACCAGCCGTTGTATCAGCGCTGAATAATGAAGTGATGAGATTAATAGGGAAGAAACCATCTGATGCTATTAAAATGAAATCCGTGACTTCCGAATCTTCAGCACCGAGTAGAGGCAAAGAACGAAAACTTCCGGATAGAGTAAGGGTAAGATATTTATACCAGGCCGGTGAACTTGAAGGAGGCCTATGTCGCGCAACCGATCCCATATGGTCCCTTAAGACGTATAACATTAGTCGATTGGTTACGAAAGAAGGAGAGCCTATTCTTTATTATCTTCAAGATGGACCGGGTAGGGCATTTGTACGAGAAGAGTTGTTCATAGTTCCCGACGGTACGGTATTACCACCATAACCATAAGCATAGGTATTTACACCATCATTATCAATCCATCTCTTTGTATCTAAGGGGGATAATGATGTCTTGTTCATTCTTAATCCATATATCCTATGATTGTAACTTCTTAAAGAGTTCATCTCGTGTTTGAACGTTCTACCGTTAAATAATGATTCTTTATACTGTTCGTGTTTGATATGCTTTTTTACAACATACTTCTTAACACCCTTAGCTTTTCTTATCTCACCATTATCGGACTTCTTTATAGAATACATCTTAGGTCTTAATCCCACATACTCTGCTATAGGGGTCCCAGCACATTCATCCTTCATCTTACCTAATACCTTTTTATTTACAACGCTGTGCAGTGGATTATCTTTAGGATAATCGCTCGTGTTGTACATATCTATTTTTTCTGCCATATCTTTATACACATCCTCGGTTTGTATTTCCATCAACAAAGAATCTGTGTCGGTATATAAAACCTCGCATCTATCGCCGTATTGCTTCTTAAGTTCGTTGTAATAAAAGTCATACATTAAGTGTTTTGACAAGTCGAGAATACTCATACCGACGTACACCGGTCTGTTGAATTTTATATTACTCTTCTGCATATGCAACGCGGCTAAGTCGTTATCGAATATCTTGCTTCTGTTAAAAGCCGGACTGGCTATAAGTTTCCTGAGTCTTTCTTCCTCATTAGATCTGACTAATTTAACATCAACACGCTTCCTTAGATTCTCCATAGTTTTACCAAATACTGAGTTATTCATGAGCTCATATAGATTCTTTTCAAAATCGCTGGTAGCTATCTTTCTTAAATCTGTGTTCAGCCTTATATAGGGCTCCATCCAAGGGCTTTGATCGAACTTTAGAACTCTGTGTATTTTCTTAAGTTTCATACCTAACGATAGATATAACTGGAGATTTCTGTAGTGAACTATATATTTTGTTTTATCCATCAAATTTGGTACGAGTTTTTCTACGTTGGCTAACCTACTATTACCCATCAAGGAGCGTTGATATTCCGACATCCAATCTTTATTAACCATTAATCTTTCGGGAGCTAGCGGAAAACTGTTATGATCTTTATGTAACGAACTTGGATATTCCAAGTCAACTTCTAGTATGTACCCTTTATTCACATCATTATTATGAATATTAATAACATTGATATTATCGATATCATCGACCCATTCAAAACCACCCGTGGGTAAAGGTTGACTCATAGCCCATCCGTACAAATTGTTAGCGTCGAGATATAATATATGCGTGTCGGGTTTACTCGGATCGTATCCTTCCACTAATTTATTATTAGCCTTAGAATACCTTTTAGCTGCCATCGATATACCACCTCTTAATCCTTTCTCAATAAACAAGTGCATATCGTAATCTGTGAGTTATTTTAGTTCTACGCCGGTCTTCTTCAACAATGCATCCCACGATAGTCCGGGACTGGAATAGTACCATGCCGGATCCAAGCCATATTGTTTGAAACACGTCTTTCTAAATATCTCGAATATATCGGCGAGTAACAGTACATCGGTTTTTAAGTACAGATCGTGATAATCGCCTAAATTCTTACAACCTAATTTATCCCAGACCGTCAGAGCGTGTTCATTATCGGCATCTGTTATTCTAGATTCTGTTAAGTTACCATAGAATGATTCGAGGGGTGGTAATTCAGTTTCTTCGAATCTAGACCAATCATCCATATATTTGTAAGGATATACACCTTTTCTCAGCAACAAATGACAAGTTATCTTATCGGTATATTTATTTGTTATCGCGAAGTCATCGGGATTGTTCGCATTAGCTAAATTGTCCAGGGAAGATAACAGAAACTGTACGGAGTCTATGAATCTAAGTCCATTACTTTGCTTTGTTCTAGATTTCCCATCCTTGTCCCTATAATGAAACACAACGGGGATGGGTATTGTTTGAGAATTCATTTTTAGTTTCAAGTTACACTCGTTATGAGCGGCTCCCCGATAATTACCCATGACGTGACAATGATCTCTTACGGAATCCCCATCCAGGGGTTTATTACAAACATGACAACTCGTTGACTTCTTATGGGCCCTCCAATCATCCCTCGTCATAAGCATGGGTTTCTTACACGATAATTTTTCCCTTATTATTCTCTCTTCATTTTGTAGATATTCTAGGAACTTTCCCGCTGCATCGGGACCTCTGTAAATCACGGGAGTGTTTGTTTTCCCATCATACCTTACAACTATATATCCAAACCCACAAGGAATATGTTCTTGAGTTTTGTACGTAAAACTACTATCTTGATTATTATGGTTGGTATTTTCTATGGGTTTGATAAGCGCTTCGAAGTCGGCGTAAATTACGTACGGTACTGGCATTTGATTACAATAATGTTCAAATTTTAATATGTTTTTTCCCTCTTTAGGCATATCGATCCTGATAGCATTCTGTCCAACACCTCTGCAGTCTTCTTTATGCGCTTCTAACAGATCTTGTCTGCTGTACCCATGTAGGCATCTTTCACAGAAATATTTCTTTTCTTTATGTTTAGTTTGATTGTATAATAGCCTGTTTAAACTCTTTATCCACGTATAATGATATTTACCATCTTTTTCGATCAGAAATGAATTTATTCTGGGGATATTTTCCGGAGCGGAGCTTATCCTGTGTACAACAATTCCTTTAGAATGTCCGAAAACATTTATAGCTAAATTATTTTGCTTTTCCACCTTATCAATTTGTGATATTGGTGTAGGTTCGTCTATACCATCGAAGTTGAGTCCATCGTTTTGGGGATAGCTAGAAGGTCTATCCGGATGCTTGTCTACGGGGAACAATGCAGATCTTATCATCATTCTTAAACAGTCATCGGATTTATTTTTTACGTTAATTATGGCTTTTTTCTTCTTATAATACGGGGGTAAATCTATATAAGATCCACCTTTGAAAGGCATATAATTTGCTATATCTAAATATAAACTATCGATTTTATCCACACCCCAACCAGAACCTCTATTAGTCCAGCGTTCTAAAGTTTCCTGTATTCTCTGAATTGATGTATCTAATGATGAGTTTATAGTATCGGATTCGGTTATAACTTCTTGATTGCTACGGAAATATGGTTCGGTATATTCGGTGCTATCATCTGTGTTACTTTTACTCAATGTCATTTTAATCGTCAGCTGGTATTTTATACTATGTAAATCATCTAATTCCTCGTTAATTTTACTCGATATGATGGGCTTAATATCGTTAACATCCATGTTGGAATTAATATCCATCTTCCAACCTCTTAGATATTTACCAACGCCGGCGGATGTGGGTACAAATATTAATTCTTGTTGTTGATTCTCAACATCATTATGTTGATTATCAACATCATTATCAATATCATCATTATCATTAGGTTGATTATTATCTAGTAAAGCGATCAATTCAGCTCTTCTCATTCGAGAATAACCTCTCAGCCCACTGTTTCTCGCTCGAACTTTGAGTTCTCTAACAGTCTGGGGTGGTCTGTTGTATTCCAAACCGAGTAAATCCATCAATTCAGCTTTTCTCATCCGAGAATATCCACGCAGTCCACTTTGCTTTGCCATAGCTTTTAATTCTCTGACAAAAACCATTGTGGTTGAATGGTATATGCAAAATGAGACAAATGTCTAATTGGTTGTTTTCATATATCTAAATACTTATTCTCCCCAACCTATTCCTCTCATTGATGTAATCTCTCTTCCTAGCATAAATAATCTGGTTCCTGACCCTATCAGCACCGTGTTTCTTGCATAAACAATAACGACCTTTGACCCCTATCCCGCATTCAGAACACGTATAGTTAATGTTTCCGCGCCTGATGTAATAATTGTGTATGCCGCAGTAAATTTGAACACAGCGTTGTTTACAAAGAGTAGTCTTACCCATGAGTGTTAACTTGCAGTTATTCATGGTATATACATCTATCATATCATTTGTCTAAATGCAAATCACAGCTACACTGGTGAGATATATTGATTAGGCTATTTATAGGTCATAGCCACAGCTGTCACTGCGTATTCATGGTATAGCTGAAAATCAATACAGCAGTCAATCCCAACATGATAAATGTGACCTCTCCGTTCTTTTGTTCCTCTGTCGGTGTATAAAACTGACTCATTGTTGGTCTCGGTATTGGGTCTAGTTTTTTCCCAAAAACGAGGTAGTATTCGTGCATGGCATATTCAACATCCTTAAACGTTTGAATTGAATGTCCTTCCTTAATCAGTTGTTCATGAATAAAGTCTAATCTCTTCATTCTCTGCTGTGTATATTGTAACTGGGCTGCTTGGTATTGTTCTAAAGCTTCATTATGTCGTTTACGCTCCTCTTCAACTTCTTTAGCGTTTGATTCCCTCATACTGGAAAATAAATAATTACTCCCCGAAAAAGCTCCAGCGACCATCATCGCAATTGTTGCCATGTTTAATAATATAAAATATTCAAATGTTTATATGAATATAAATATTCAAATGTTTAATTACTTCATTATGTCTTCCGGGATAAGTCCTTGTTTGATGAGCATATCCTTCGTTGCCATAGCCAATCCAATATCCAGAATGGCCATACCAATGTCATATCCATTAAAATCTAGCTTGGGAGGTGTGGCTTTAGTAATCATTTTAGCCATACGGGCATAGCCAATGGCCAAGCTGGTGACCACCGCTGAATGATACGTCGCTTTTACCAACATTTTACCGTCTGTAACTGGAGTAGTCATGCTTCTTATAGCATTATATGAGGACTAACCTCTAATTGAACTTGTTGTTGCGGCGGGGGTGATGTTTTCTCTTCTCTGGTCTTATAAAAGAACCATACAGCCGCTATACCAGCAACTCCTACTAGTGCCATTGTTTTAATCGGATTTGAATTATTTATTAATTTCGCTTTGCGCGCCAGCCCTCCCTTTCTTCCTGCAGCTATTTTTGGGGGGTTCTTAGTAACTCTAGCTTTCTCATTCACATGTGGTGCATTCACATCCTCATTCACATGTGGTGGTTCCTCATTCACTTGTTGTTGTGTGTTCACTTGTTGTTCCTCGTTCACAATCTGTTGTGGTGTCACTTGTTGTGATTGTGTCTCCATTATTATTAAGTGGGCACATATGTTTAAATTGACAATACCTAGCCGTTATTAAAGCTGTGGTGAATGGAGCTAAGAACATTCCGTATCTATGATAAAACTCACAGCTCACTGAGCTTATAGCGTGTTCGATGAATGGGTCTTTCTCGAGAGATTCGCATAAATACAGGCGATGTTCTGCCGGGATTGGGAGAAACGTACTAGCTACGGCTGTGTATAGTTGTAATATAGAAGACCCTGTCGTTTTAGTCATGGTAGCTCCCAGTCTAGACTCGTAACGCGCGTACAGTTTTTTAATTTCTTCGTCGGTCATGTTATCAATTTTTTCGATGGTATAATTTTCCCCCAAATATTCGGAACATTTTCCACCGGCTACCAAAGCCGCGAGTCTTTCTCTATGTTTATCTAAAGATTTATCTGTAACATTTTGATCAACATCAGATTCTTTGAGTATTTGTTCGATGAGTTCGTCGCATTCCATAATGTAATACCTAAGGAGATATTTAAGTCTAACGTAATGTAATATGACATATCCAATACAACCCGTAATAATGAACTGTTGCGAAAGAATGATGATTTCGAACCACATTTTATGTCATATTAACCGCTAATGTTCAATTTGCTACATTTTTGCTACATTTTGCTACATTTTTGTTACATTTTTGCTACATTTGCTATAATTTTACTATATTTTTGCTATAATTTTGCTACATTTTGCTAAGCAATTGCATAAGCAGCTGGTTGATCAGTTTTTAATACGAGTTTACAGTGCTTCGTTGCCGCTAACTGTTTTCTGACTTTATCTCGTTCCCCCTTGGTATAAATGACATCATTTTCGCGTAAACATTCCTCGAATGAATCTCGGTCTTTGCAATGAAACAGTGCTACCCATTTGGTCTGCTCTCTGAGATCTTTCAGGACAGAGTTGTATTTTTGAGTAAGTACCCAAACGCTATGTTGAGTATGCCGACCGGAGAATGCTAAATACGAAAGCATATCTTTCTTTTTTGTGAGTTCTTTACTCGCGCTGCAGTCGTCTATTATGAAAAGGGTTGATTCTCCTTTGTATTTTTCGTGACATACTCGTAAACAGTCTTGTAAACGATCGCCTGGATCGACTCTGTGTTTGTCATTCATTACCCAATCTCTCGATAGGTAGGTTTTATTAACACTTATAGTTGGACACAGAATAATAATATGATTGAAAACGTCCCGATAATGACTTTCTAAAATATCTAGAATAAAAGCTGTTTTTCCACAGCCCGTTTGACCGCATATGATAGCGCAGTGCGGATCTTTAGGTAAAAGATTATCAATAGATTGCTTGCACGAATCTCCCATTCTGTATATAAAGTTGCGCATCCATAATCACGTACAAATATATGTTTAATTTACCAGCCGATTCCTGGAGCTTCGTTATCTGTATGGTGGGACCCTCGCTAGCATTTTCTATTCTCCTCCCACTGCCGTGTAATTGGTCATCGTCCGTTGTTCGCATGTCGAGCCATAGCGCGTACTTCGTGGTGAGGTATTCACCCATCGATACACTCCCGAGAGACAGATCTTTCACGACCGCGTTAACTTCCGGAGAACGTTTTATAGAAGGAAGTTTTTTAATCTCATCCCACTGGTGATACGCTAGCATTCCTTGGCTATATAGTTGATTAGGAACGCCTTCGATAGTCAATTCTACCTTTGTAATCTTGGGATTGTAAAACTTCTCGGTATTTCTTTTAAACGCATCGGAGGGGTCCTCGAACAACATTAAAATACACTTCAGCGACCTCGTGGGAACGTTTAGATTGATATTCCACATCGTATCTTTTTTGTCCCTCGTGATCTTTCGATGTCGCAGCAAGCGATCGTACAAAATGGCTAAACTTCCCGTATACTGGTTACGAATTTGTCTGGCTAATTCGGGATCCGTTATCATATCGTACTCCAGCGAGATATTGTCAATAGAATATCTAGCATCTTCATTAGCAGATCTGATTACTCTACCGTAGTCATTAAAAGTGAGTTCGTATTCTAACCTATCGCCTAGGGATGCTTGATAAAAGGGCATGTGGGAATCTAGTAATTCAAAGTCTAGGGGAACATAGAATCTGTTACCTAATGCGTCGGCAATGGCCTTATCTTTTACGACGGTACTATCACCATTAGCAGCGCCCACGCGCAGTCTCAATGTGTTCTTATTACAAATACCTTGGTACTGTAAGTTTTCCCGCTCTTTATCCGTTCTCCAGAGATCCATGTAACAATAGTATACATCGCTATCGTCGATACTCAAAACCTCATTACCGCTAATTTTAATGGCGATTTTCTTAACGATAGCACGACCTATGTTCTGAACGGGCTCCCTGTTAACGTCTGTAGAAGTCAAAATAATCGTAAATGCTAGTCGGACAGTTCCGGGAACTAACACATCGTGTGCGCCGAGATTAGGAAAGCGAACCAGAAGCGTTTGATTCTGATCGATGGTACTAGGGTTATTAGTTATAGTTACAGACTGACAAATTGCTTTGACCCCTAATGGATCTCGAAGTCTACGTTGTGGGTTTAACTTGCGTCCGTATTGCGAAGACATTGTTTATATTGAAATTATGTACCCTATGTTTAATATAAAAATGGCTAATTTTGAACATAATGACTTAGATCTAAGTACCTTTGATGACTTTGATAACCCAAACGAAGAGGGTACTGATGAAACCAACTTTGGTGGCATGAATCTTAACGATGAAATTTTACAATCGTCCGTCAATGATTATTACGATGCATTAAAAGATGATACCCCAATAGGTCGTGACTATTCAAAGTTTACGATATATAGTAAAGGAATATTGCGACTGCGTGGCGCTCCGGATATTGATCTTATGCATTCTCGTACTCATAAGCCCCTAGCCTTGTCTACGATAGCTGCTAAACACGGCATCAGCACTGTTCGTGATAAATTAGGTTTTGTGGACTACCGACGACTTTCCGCGAAGACTACTAAGGTTCTTCGAACCGTGCGTACTGAACTCGTTAATACAGATTATTTGGAGGCTTCCTTGAAGGTGGCCTCGGACGGACTCGGAGAAATCTTAGATACCTATTACGATAATTCCACGTTACAGGTACCATATTCGGAGTTTAGTATTAGGGAATTACGAGGTCTTGACAAGGCAATGCGAACAATGCGGGGAGAACTCAGAAAGGCACTTCGTTCGCAAATCAGTCGTATTCGAGAAACTATCGATCAAGTCCTCAACGATGACACTACACTGGCCGATAAAATTAAAACATTGTTCAGAGAACAGGGAATAACCATTGCCAGTATTTTAACCGCGTTGGGATTTATTATATCGACTTTGACTCTCTCGTTAACAGGTGGCAGTACAGGTGGAGGCGGATCACCTCCTAGCGATAAAAATGGTATAAAAGAGTGGATAAAAAAGCATTTAAAAGCATTAGGTTCAGCACTGGGAAAGCTCGCTGAGAAAGCCGCGGCCGCACTTCCCGGTATAATAGGGAGTGTTGTTTCCTGGCTATTGAATTTATTAGCTAAGACCACGTCTTGGCTTAGTCAAAACTTGTGGGGGTTGATCGTAGCAATTGCAGGGCTGTTGTACGTGTTCGCTAAGAACTATTTATCCACCAAATCAGTTCGCTAACCAAATCATGAGTAAACCAACCGAGAATCCACCCACTACAAGCGCTGTTTTTTCATTGATATGTTGTTGATTTTTAGCCTCAATATGTGGTGGTACTTGTGCATTAGTAGATGTTTGAGCATTGGTAGATGGTTGTGAAACATGTGGTGTTTGCGGCTTGACTATTCCCTTTTCGCCCGTGATCGTTTGCGTTATTAATTCGACGTTAATATCTGAATTTATACCTGGTTTTTGTTGATCGGTAGCGATAACAATTTTATTGTTATAGCCTATCACTTGACCGATCTTAAGTTCCATATTACTCGGAGACATGTATAGTCCCGGCGCATAAACGAAGTCCACTTTGGATTGAGCGTACTGTAATGCATCTTGAAAACGCTTTATAGACGATGGTATGTCAACTGGTGAATTAATGGCGTCCTCCACGTTTGCGACAAACTGTTTTTGCGCATCGAGCGCCGTCCCAGTACCGATAATGGATGTTCGTGTTTGCGATTGTGCACCGAGAATTGCCCATACATAAGTTCTTATCGATTCATTAAATCTTACAAATCCTGGGTTAGTAAAATTATTTTCCGTTTTATCATTAAGAAATTCATTCCAAGCGTTTGCGGTATCGTTCAGTTGTATAAATTTTGTAACAATATAAATTAAACTACTCTTAAAACTCATAATATCCCCTCTCCAATCGTTACTCGAAAGTTCCCAGTCTTTATACCAATGATGAGTTTTTAGAAAATAATCATACATTCTTATGTAAAGTTTGCTGGTATGCAACAACTTAAACGCATTAAATGGACCTTTGTTAACTTCTTTAAATAAATCATCGCTTTCTTCTTTGACGGTTATTTCCCCTGTGTAAGGAACACCTAGACCATGGTTTGCTCCTTTAATACGCCAATCTTTACTAGTAGAAATATTAAATTCCTGACAAATACGCTCATATGCGGACCTATTGTACGGATTATTTGTGGAATTCCACGCTCCATCCTGCGGTAATGGAGCACTAATTTCTTTAAGTATACGTCTAATCTGATAGTACACGTGAAATAATAAAACAGACTTATTTAGCATAAATCCTGGGGCATTAACAGATACGCCACATCCCGTTGTGGCACACCATATGGCAAAGTTTAACTGATTCTGCCAAAATTGCATCGGATTGTGAAACCAATCATGCACCATTTTATCGCTAGTTGCCGTGACCCTGTACTTTTCAAAGATATCGGGGAATTTAACGAAAAATTCAGCACCAGAGGCAGTTACTATAATCGATTGATTAGTAATGTATCTCGATTTCATATTTAAGTTATGATATAGTATCATTGTATATTTAATATGTATGTTACACTACCTGGAATAACTAATGGTCAGTCTATTGAACTGCTTCATACAATCGATAACTCGGATGGACAACTCGAAGTAGCTCTATGCGATGTAACGTATTACCAACGGTGGACCAATATAAGTGCTGCGAGAAGAAATAATGAGATATTTGTAATAGATGACCAAAATAGAATTAATAGAATTACTATACCTGATGGGTATTACAGCATAAGCTCACTCAATGATGAATATTTTAAGTCTAATGAGGAATTTTTTAATACTATTAAAATTAGTATCACACAAAATGAGGTGACTGGGACAGTGAAAATCATCAATGGAAACACAAAAATACTTATTGGTGAGAACTTAGCATACACACTTGGATTGGGAGGAGAAATAACATTATCACGCGGCTCAACAGTGGTTGCATATGGTGCATTACCCGATTTAGTTCCCTATATAGAGTTGTGCATCCATCTTGATCAAATAAGCACGACGGATAATATTCAACAAGAAAGTCCTTCAACTCTTCTCAGAAGTGTTCCAGTGAAAAATGAAAAATATAATAGCGGTAGAACGGAATCTTTCTCAACATTACAATATAAAAAATTGAAGCGTGGTATTATTTCAGACCTCAAAATTTCTGTATTAGATGTAAAACACCAACCAGTACATATAGGATACTTAAGTGTAACACTCCATAATAAAAATAATGGTTAATTCCATATTTAAGTCATGATATAGTATCATTGTATATTTAATATGTATGTTACACTACCTGGAATAACAAATGGTCAGTCTATTGAACTGCTTCATACAATCGATAACTCGGATGGACAACTCGAAGTAGCTCTATGCGATGTAACGTATTACCCACTGTGGACCAATATAAGTGCTACGAGGTGTTATAATAATGAGACAGAAATAAATGGTAAAAAATACATTATACCTGATGGGTATTACAGCGTATGCTCACTCAATGATGAATTTTTTAAGCCTAATGGAATTAGTCTAACACAAAATGAGTCAAATGGGTTACTGATTTTAAACGCTGGAACAAAGGATGTAAAGCTTTACGTGAACTTAGCATACACACTTGGATGGAGAGGAGAAATAACAGTACTCAAGACATCAGATCAGGGACTCTATTTACCTGAGTTAGTTCCCTATAAAGAGTTGTGCATCCATCTTGATCAAATCAGTACAACAGATAATATTCAACAAGAAAGTCCATCAACTCTGCTCAGAAGTGTTCCAGTGAAAAATGAAAAATATAATAGCGGTAGAACGGAATCTTTCTCAACATTACAATATAAAAAATTAAAGCGGGGTATTATTTCAGACCTTAAAATTTCTGTATTAGATGTAAAACACCAACCTGTACATATAGGATACTTAAGTGTAACACTCCATATTATAAATAATGGTTGATTCCATATTTAAGTTATGATATAGTATCATTGTATATTTGATATGTATGTTACACTCCTGGAAATAACAAATGGTCAGTCTATTGAACTGCTTCGTACTATCGATAACTCGGATGGTCAACTCGAAGTCGCTCTATGCGATGTAACGTATTACCCACTGTGGACCAATATAAATGCTGCAAAAGATAATAATGGGATAATGATATTATCCACACTTGGCACTGTCAAATCCATTACTATACCTGATGGGTATTACAGCGTAAGCTCACTCAATGATGAAATTTTTAAGCCTAATGGAATTAGTCTCACACAAAATGAGGCGACTGGGACAGTGAAATACAACCATGCACATATTATAATTGTATTGGGCCAACCAGGTAGAGAGGAATTTAGTCGCTTAGATGGTGCACATCCTTATATTAAATTACCCGATTTAGTTCCCTATAAAGAGTTGTTCATCCATCTTGATCAAATAAGCACGACGGATAATATCCAACTAGAAAGTCCTTCAACTCTACTCAGATCTATTCCAGTGAAAAATGAAAAATACAATAGCGGTAGAACGGAATCTTTCTCGTCATTACAATATAAAAAATTAAAGCGGGGTATTATTTCAGACCTCAAAATTTCTATATTAGATGTAAAACACCAACCTGTACATATAGGATACTTAAGTGTAACATTCCATATTAAAAATAATGGTTGATGCATCAGGCCCTGGAACACTAAGACAATGTAATACAATTGCGCTTTCCGATCTCAGAGACACAGAAGGATTTGATAAACCCGGTTACAATGGTAAGTTATACGCTTTACACTTACAAGATAATGTATACAAGCGGAAAGAAGTCACATTCACGGGTAATCTAGGAGATTTAAGCGATGTTGACGTTAGTAGACTCCTTAAAAACACTTCGTACAATATTACTCGCAACGACGATAATAAATGGGCTATGGTCGAAGCAAACATCAAGTGGCTACTGAATATCGTCATTACCCCACCTTATGTGATGATGGGTAAGGGACATAATTTAACTAAGATAATAAATAGTGGCATCGTACTCGCGGCTTATATCCCATCAAAACGAAAAAGTGTGTTAGTTACCCCTCTGCCAGAAAACCCAGGTCATATGTTATATAGTCGTCCGGCCTTAAAGAATGTTACTTTAAATTTGGTTACTGAATTCGATGATATTAAAGTTAACTTGAGTGCAATACCTAATCTTTCTACGCTTATTATTGAAGTCTTGTTCGGAGATGCACCGGAAGATGCCTTCGATATATTACCAGGTCTATCGATTAAATGGCTCAAGAAACACGAGCGTCAACGTTGCAGTATTATTCATATCGGAGCATCGCCCGTTGCAACCCTCGAGGGGGTTCAAATTATTAAAAGTGACAGTATTTCTCTTTCTAAGATATTATTGCCGTATAATATACATTTGATAAGATTGATGTATAGTCTCAAAACATTTAAGCAAGACCAATTAAAGACTATTATATGAACGTAATATACACTATGAGTTTATATCCAGCGCTCGATGAAGCATTTGAAAAGATGGAAACTGTTGATGGATTTCGATTACATCAAATAAGCGACATAAAACATTGAATAGAGAAGGATAGGGAGTTGAGACTTGGACTGTATAAAAAGTATCGCAGAGCCGTGAATGCTCTGGATGGAGTATCTGGCATGGGACTCGGTGTAGCGGGTATCGGTTTACTATCAACTATAATCGCCGCGCCTATCGTGCTCGGCATGGAAATAACTGCTGGAGTCTCGGGACTGGCAGGAATAGCGATAAAATTCATTTCTCGTAGGTTACAAAAGAAAGCATTAAAACACGATAGTATTCGGATACTCGCCGAAGCAAAGTTGAACAGCATCGAGGATCATATTTCGACAGCAATGGCTGATTGTAAGATATCCGAGGATGAGTTTCGTTTAGTGCTGTCGGAACTCACCAAATACAACGAAATAAAGCAGGAGATTCGATCAAAATCTCGTAAGACCAGTGGTATTAGCGAAGACGAGAAAAAAAAGTTCATAGAACAGGGGAGGCAACAAGCGCGTCAATTATTCCGTGCCAAAACCAAAGAACTGGTTGGAGATTAAAAATAGATTGTTTACTATCGTTTGATCACATTTAGACAAATGCTTACATAAATATATATAATAATGGAGAAAGCTATTAAATGGAGAGAATTACCACAAAGTTTTTATTATATCAGTGATGTCAAACCAACCAAATACGGTTATCAATAGTTTCTTATCAATTTCCAAGAAGAGTGTAGTTATATAGTCTGGTCTCCTAGTAAAATGAACGAAGAACTTAATAAAAATGTTGAATATCGCTTTATCGATAAAAATAATGAAGAATATTTTTATTACCATTTAGGCTCATCTAAAGCATTGATTGGCCCCAGGTATTGGTGAGCTGGAGTCATTCTCATGACTATCGTTAAATCGCATAATCATTTTGGCATAAAAAATCCCCCCTGTAGTAGCAGTATAGGTATATAAATCTGGCTCCAGTGGAAGTGGTCCAGAACCCCCATTACCTATACTACTACATTAAATTTACTAAAAATCTACCTGTACGTTTCTTTTTTTGGAAAGTGTATACAATTTATAGTACATTGATATATGAAATAAATAAATTAAAATGTTACCATATTTTATTTAGTGATAGTGAAAGATATAGATGACAGAAGTGTCAATGTTTTTATGTTGTGTCTTTCAAATATGAAGTGTTGAATCAAGTCATACCAAACACTGATGCCCAGAAGGTACAGGTCCCCAGAAGAGCCTCAGTCCATCATGTCCAGTGTACAGAAACATGGGACACCGTGCTTCACAGCATGAGGTAACATGATAATATTTTGATAATAAATAATAACACAATATAAATACTATAAACAAAAGATTTCTGTATTGAACTATTTTGTATATCTGTTACAGTCTATATTGTAACATGACTGTCTTTTGATGTGGGTAGAGTGGATGACATATATGTACAGATCTGATACAATTAGTACATTTTAAACTGATGATATTTGTATTCAGGCACCCAGTGAGGCCGAAATAAAGCATGACTATCCCTACACAGCTGATGACTATCACCACCTACTTTTACAATTACTTAGAGAACATGTTATTTTCATAAATTAAAAAAACAACAAATTGTTTTATTTTTCAGGTCCCTCAATGATCATATGGAAAAGAAAAAAGCAAGAAAACCCTTCCCATATGCATAAGAAATCAGTCAAAAACAATCGATTGTATAATTCTGACTATATCATGAGCATGTGTTAATGAAACGCTATCAAATAGTGATGATACCAGGTGTTCGCGAAAAGGTGAGGGTATCCTGCCCCACTGGTGGCGCAGAAGAAATTCCTGGTGTTAAGATCCATGTTCATTGTGTGCAAATTATGTCTTATTTTCATGCAGAGCTACAATGTATAACATATGTGTGTATCTTGTGAGGTACAGTGCTTCAGACACCAAAAGAATTGTACTTTTGAAATAGTCAACAAAAGCACTAACAACATAACACTGAGAAATTTAGCCAGTGCTTGTGCTATTTTCTTCAGTAGTTTTTCCGCGGCCTTTGCTGTTGCCAATACCTCCCTCATCCATCATTAGCCATCCTGTATTAAAAGCCGATTGTTGTCAGAGACCACAAGACAAGATTTCAATGAAAAAGGTTTATTTTAGTGAGCATCGAGAAAAACAGTACATACATCAGATGGAAATCATTCACAAATCACCCGGACAACATAAGATGGAATAATTTTCCTCTGATTCTTCAACTGTTTTTGCAAATCCCAAGAGTGAACGAACCTCTTGTTAACAAGGTGTTGATAGATTCTGAAATGAAAAAGTGTCATTTATCACAAAACAAAACATTACAAAAATATCATAGCATCATTGATGAAAGTAAATCATGTTACGTTTTCTAAAATTTATTTCACTTATTCATATAAAAGATTCATTGCATATTTCATAAATCTGAAAATGTTAGTTTCAACTGCAAAACCAATTTAGTCTGAAACCGTTCCAGATGATTGCTGAAGGGAAGAACACCAAAGAATTTTATGGGGTAGATCTGCAAGTGATTAAATTATTTTTAACAAATGTTATATTTGGGATAACACATTCTGAGTAAAGTACAGATTCTCATACTTTTTGGGTTGAGTCCCATCCAGGATTCAAACCCAATCTGCCAGAGTGAGGCACCTATTTGCCAGCACACAAAGTCAGCGACTTAACCCACTCAGCCACCGAGGCTTCCACAAGAATGAAAGTCCGACAAATGGTAGTCCAGATCACATACTTTGTGTACCCCTCTGACAAGTGGAAATTGTCATTCTTAAACATGTTTGGCAGCAAATATCAATATTTCTGGTCAAAATGTTGGCTGGGTTAAATGAAACAGACTTTTGAAATAGTAAACATAAATAAATGTTATGAATCCACTGTAAATAAACTTCAGTCCAATATGTTCACCCATTCATTAAGGGATTCCCATTTATCCATCAGCAAGTTAAGAACGGTTGGTCAAGTCATCTATAGATATTGAAAATTATCTTACATATTATAAAAACAAAGCTCATAGGTCACATTTCTCAAAACCCCAACCCCATTGGAACAATGTCTCTGTGAAACATGTGATGTCTTAGAAGATAAGCAACCTTACGCACTGTCTTGTATAAAATACAACAAAGAAAGAGAATCCCAAATAATTCTCAATCATGATAAAGAATTTGGTACACTCTGTTAAAAGAAACAATTCTTAATAATCCTTACCAACAGTTATAAAGAAACAATTTCAAAGATCTGTTATCATATACCATTATAAACAAATTCTTTGCATGTACATCAATACCATAGTTTTGCTCAATTCTCATATTATTTCCATATCATTATAATACATGTTTTAAAATAAAATTGTTAAAATATACCTCCTTTGTATGTTGAATGTTCCTGTGTGTTTGCACTTATTTTCCATATATTTTGTAGTTTGTGATAGTATAACACTGTTTCTTGATTGAATGTTACGCAATACAAATATCATCAAACACATCTTTGTTGTATGATAGTTTGTTACAGTTGTGTCCATTGAGCACACAAGAAACCTATGAGTGTGTTCAAATCCCGGTTTGCAACGATTATGTTGTCATTACTATACCCATTTCGTGGTTTCACCAAAGTGGTGAACGTTTAAGATCTGCTTTACTTCGGGCTTTCCTCCCACATCAATCTGACAAACTGTGATATAAGTGGTACCGGGTATTCAAAGCGGTGTTAAACCAAACTAACTCACGCACTCATTACTCTCTGTTTGGTTAACAGGCTCCGTTTGGTTAACAGGGTTTGTGTTCTGATTACTTCCAGTTTAGATTTGAAGTATGTTTGGAAGAATGTTACTACCAAACATCGTAAATATATCATGCAACCATATTATTTTATAGGAAAATAATTTCAAACTACAGACCAACCTGTTGATTTTCCATATATCCAGAAGCAAAGAACATATACAGGTGTATAATCTCTGCCGGAAGTTAAAAAAAATGTCAAAGCAATAAACCATGCAGAACTGTAAACCGCCGGATGAAACGGTATGAATTACATACAGTGAACTACTTGAAACAATACTGTGCTCAACTATGCACAGCAAGCACCATACATGTGATCATGAAGACAACTAATTACAAATTTCTCATATCAAACCTGTTGTTTTACTTGTGTTTTTTATTGAACAAAGTCAAACTTTATAGAAGCCTGGTATTTAATCCTATTGAACAATAAGTTGCAATAGCAATGTGAAGGAAGAAACATTTTACCTCACACATAAAAATACTGTATTCATTACCACAGAGAGTTCCAAAACTTGCATTCCAATATTAACATTGAAATTAGTTTATATGAATATATAAAAATTTACTTCAATATGCTTTTAGCATAAATGGAGGAAGAAACGTATACCAGGGGGTATACCGGTAGACACACTGTTTAGATTCACTCAAAACGTGCACACCCATCTTTACGTTTATACCTCCATAAAACAAATACAAATTGATGTCAATTCTTAGGAAAAAATATGTCAACAATAATAACTTCACATACTGCTTACCTATCATTTTTATATTCATATTCACAGAAATCTAGAAATAGCAATTCGAAATCAGTGACATTACAGTCCAGCATTATAGCAACACAAGCCCTGCTCATTCTATTATAAGTGTTTGTTTGTTTGTTGTTTAACGCTGCACTCAGCAATATTCCAGCTATATGACGGCTGTCTGTGAAATAATGGAATCTGGACCAGACAATCCAGTGATTGACATCATGAGCATCGATCCACGCAATTGGGATCGATGACATGTATCAACCAAGTCAGCGAGCCTGACCACCCGATCCCGTAGTCGCCTCTTACGATCTATTATAAGGAAACAGTAGTCCATGAATGGGCGTGGCCTGATTATTTTTCAGTTTATGGAAACAAACACAAAATTGTTTGCTTGGTTAACCAATCGAAATTTCCACAGAACCACTTGCTCTTTCTTTATCATAATGCATTCTGTTCACATACTTCAAATGGAGTGGTGGGGTGAAGACCCGGGTTTGAGTGAAGACCATTTCTGGTGTCCTCCTCCGTGATATTGCTGGAATATTGCTAAAAGCGGGGTTAAACCATACTCTCACATGACATACATTAAAATAAGGAGGAGGTGATAGAAAATAATCTTAATTACTAATACCATCTCTTACAGTGCATTTCCATAAGTACCTTTTGAAATCGTATTCCGCCTTGTTTAGATGAAGCAAGTTTCCGATACTCCATGTCAGAGCTCCAACACAACCTCCTTTTCCTTGCTTCCACTGTTCTTCAGACAGGACTTTGAAACAAAATATATGTATTCATTGTCCTGTTTATAAAACATTATTATTAGATGTATATTGATTTCCATCTCTTTATTTTTAACATGGTATTGCAGTGTTAAACAGCAAACAAATTAACAAAATAATGTTCCTTCTTAAAAAGCTTACAAGTTTCAGCTTCACCAGAACTAATAGTGTCAACAATTCTGAATGTTTGCTTTTTCACTGTTATTTCTGATGCACTAACAATATCTGTCCGAGCAGATATATCTAATGAAGCATTCTACTCGTGGTAAGGATATATCTATTTAAGCATGCCAGGGACAATCATTCAGACCGTTTACAGTGATACATTCTAGGAATGCTGACAAGGTCAATTTGCCCGAGCACTGCCCATGTGACAAAAAAAAGACCCCATTCGTTCTAACATTGTAACAAGATATCTGACCAAAGACATGACGCAATATTCCTACTATGTAAGAGGCGGTGGTTTGGGGATTCTTTAAAGGTGGAAACAGTTCCAAAAGCAGGACGAATTTAAATATTTGACATTTCAAAGCAAGATTGTGGTATGGATATCAAATTATTTTAACTGTACGTAATCTTGTTACTTGTGGTTAATTTTTAGGGTCGTCCGTGGAGGATGGAGATGATAGCATATATACTGACAAATAAGTGTCAACAATTGTAGGCACCTTACAGAAATTCTAGTGTTTACAGCACAGTGAGGGAACTGGTCATGCCTGCACCCACATGGAAGATCCAAGCCAGGAGCGAATGATATGAGATATTTTCATGTGTAATGTATAAAACTATCGTTTCCTTGCTGTAAGTTGCTGTGTCAACGTAAAAGTGAATCAACAAGAAGAGTGAACTTCTGATAAACCTTCTTAACTTGGGTCCATGTGTTTTCATACAAGAGCACAGCTTCCGGTGGTTGGCCATGCGCTGTGCAAGGGAGGTAACCCCAGCTGTAGCTGTATGGCGCTTACCGCTAGTTAAGATATAAATCTACATCCTTTCTCCTTTAAGAGAAATACAAACTTGACAAATTTGTTTTTTGAAATGAAAATGTGACACTGCCAAAGATTAATACAAGAGGTAAGTGTGCATGAAAAGTCTAATGGAGGTATGACTTCCTCCTGAAAATAATAAAGTTAGTGTCTCTGAAATTATAACACTTTGTTGACTGAATTAAATAATACTGTTGAAGTCCACTGGTCATTATTAAATGTCTTTAGATCTTGCATAAAGGCATTTATCACTCAATACAGCTCAGTGTCAATCAAGGTATTTGTGATTTGGTTTCACGATTCTGCACTCCTGGTAACTGTCATGTTAGGTTGTGTGTTGTTTTCTGGCACCACCATAGGTCTTGTGTCTTCACTTCTCTTTGTTGTCATTTCTTGTCTCATGTTAGTCATTGTAATTTGTGTTTCAGTGTCTTTAGTGTTGAGTGTATATTCCTCAGGTGGGGACATCAGCTTCACTGGTGTTTTCTCATGTGTGAATGAGAGTTGTCTTCTATTCCTTCTTAGGTCTTTACCTTCCGAAGATATGATGTAGGATCTGGATGACTGATCCACTTGTCTTACTGGTCCTAGTCTATCAAATCCATTATTTGTTAGAATTCTCACTTTGTCACAAGTTCAAGTGCAGGCAGTAGTTTACCTGTAGCTGTCTTGTCGAATTACTGTTTTGTTGCCCTCTCAGTTCTACAAGGTGTTTGTAGACACTTGATGGTTTTCGAATAACTGGTGAAAGTAGCTTGGACGATATAGGAGTTTCAGTTTTGGTTCTGCATGACATGATTCGTTGGGCAGGCGATCCCAGGACTTGATCTCAGGGTGTATTCCTCTGGTTGAGTATGGCAAGGTGTGGGTCGCTGCCATCCCTACTTGATTTTTCCAAAATTCTTTTGGCAGACTGTACTGCCTTTTCAGCAAGTTCATTGCTCTGTGGATAACCTGGACTGCTCGTTTTGTGTGTGAATCCCCAAGTTTTTAGCAAATAATGCAAACTCCCGTGACTAGAACTGGGGTCCATTGTCAGTTAGAAGAGTGTCCGGCACACCAAACCTAGCAAAGTGCCCTTTCAGCTTTCTTATTACAGCTGCAGAGGAAGTTATGGTCAGAGTGTTCATTTCTATCCAACCAGAGTATGAATTGACTAGCACAAGTTATTCGGTTGAGTTCCAAGTGAATAGATCTGATGCAAGTATTTGCCAAGGCCTGGTAGGAATCTCATGACATTTGAGAGGCTCCTTCTGCTGTTGAGATTTGCAGCTGTTGCACACTGCACATTCAGCTACCCTATGTTCAATGCCAGAGTTCATGTTACACCAATACAGGACATCTCTTGGTCTTCCTTTACACCGCTCTGCATTGAGGTGTCCTTGATGAAAATGTTTCATGTAGTCATGCCACAGTGATGTCTCTACTGTGACTTCTTTTCCAAGGATATAATCATGGAACTTCTCACAAGCAAACACAATTGCTAGGAGTTCTTTTTCGATCTGGGCGTAGTTTACTTGTGTTTTCATCATAGCCCATGAGGCATAAGCAATGGGACGACCGCTTTGGAGTACAGCCGCACCCAGTCCATTGTTCAAGGCATCACATGTTAGTGTGAGGGGTTTGTTAACATCAGAGTACTGTAGTGTGTTGGGCTCACAAATGTCTCTCTTGATACCATCCAGAGCTTGTTGGTGAGTTTGATTCCAGTGCCACTGAATGTCACTCTGTAGCAGGTCTCTCAAGGGTGTTGCTTTCTCACTGAGATGAGGAATAAACTTGGCAAGGTACGTGACCACACCGAGAAATTGTCGAAGCGATTGAACGTTATCTGGAGTCGGCATTTCAAAGATTGCAGTGACCTTCGCAGGGTCTGGTTTGACTCCTTGATCATTTAACAAATGTCCAACATAACTGACCTCTTTCACTTTGAAGTGAAATTTGTCCTTGTTGAGTTTCAATCCTATTTCCTCAGCCCTGTCCAGCACTTTCACTGCATTCTTGTCATGCTCGTCTTCGTTTTCACCCCATATTATGATATCGTCCATGATACTCTCACATGGCAGACCACTAAAAAGCATGTCCATGTTCTTCTGGAATACCTCACTTGCTGAGATGATACCAAGTAACGATATCTACCGAATGGCGTGTTAAAGGTGGTAAGCAGTGACGTCTCATTTGTCAAAGGTATCTGCCAGAACCCTTTCGAAGTGTCCATTTTGGTGAATATCTTTGCTGATGGCATTCTGGACATTATTTCCTAATTCGTTTTCATTGGATAATATTGTCTCTTCAATGCACGGTTGAGATCTTAGGGGTCAATACATATCCGCACACTGTCCGACCCTTTTTCTTTGCCACTACCATTGCTGACACCCAATCAGTTGGTTCGTTTATTGGAGCTATCACTCCTTCTTCAATCATTTTGTTTAATTCTGCTCTTATCTTTTCTCTCTTGGGTGCAGGAACTCTGTGGAGGTCTGACTACCGGAGATACATCAGGATCAAGTTACGCATCATACGACACAGGCAAGTTTCCAAGTTGACCATCAAACAATTTGGAGTATTTGTCAATAATGTCCTGTTTGGTCATTCTTGTTTCAGCTTTCACATCATGGATGTCAAGTTTCACCATTCCCAAGGCAATGCTGTCTTGTATGCCAAGGATGGGTTTCACTGGGCTGTCAATAATGTGGAATACTAGTTTGTGTAGTTTGCTCTTGAAGCCAATATTCATTTTGCAAGTGCCCAAAGTCATAATGGTGTCACCACTGTAAGCTACAAGTTTTACTGATCCTCATCTGGAAATCAGTTCTTTGTCTCTCAATTGTTTGAACAAAGAGAGAGGCATCACATTGCATTTAGCACTGGTGTCAACTTTAAAGCATGCTGCTTTGTCATTGATTGTAATTGTTGTATGTGCTTCTGATGGCATGTTGTCTATACCATCAATCTCTATAGTGTCAATAAACAAGCACTTATTTTCATCTTGTTCATACCAGTCGTCTTGAGTTTCACAATTGCTTACTGGCTGTAGATCATGAATGGTTCGCGATCCTTGATACTTTGGTGGCCTAGTTCTTGCATGAAATCTACCCCTGCCTCTTGGACTTGATTTCCATTTCAAATTTCAACTGGCACTGTGACTGTATGTCCAGTCCAGTATGCTATTCCACATACGATTCTGTCTCTCAACATTTTATCTTTTAGAACTCTATAATTACACGTATTTGCTTTGGTGCGTAAGTCTGTGTAAAATGTCTGAAAACTTTCACCTTTCACTTGTGAGCGTGTGTTGAACTTGAATCTTTCGATTGTCGTGTTTGTCTGTGGCAAACAAACTTCCCCAAATTTTCTTTTCAGGCATTTATATGATTCTCTAGATTCACCTTCACCATAAACAAATGTTTTTTCTTTCTCAGTTGCTTGTCTGCCGGCAATGTTCAGAAACACATATGAACGAGCCTTGTCATTTTTGTCAGCGTGCGCCACTTTCACGAATATGGAAAACTCGAGTTCAAATTGCCGCCAGTTGTCTGCGATGTCTCCTTCGAAGGATAATGGTGCAGGTTTGTTAAATGCATCAGCAATCCCGCTTCTGACACCATGTTAGTTGCTGTGTCAACTTTAAAGGGAATCAACAAGAAGAGTGAACTTCTAATAAACCTTCTTTACTTGGGTCCATGTGTTTTCATACAAGAGCGCGGCTTCCGGTGGTTAGCCATGCACTGTAGCTGTATGGCGCTTACTGGTAGTTAAGATATAAATCTACACTTGCAAGTGTGAGAAGTTATTTTATGACTTTAATAAATTCAAACAGATTCTTAAACCACACTTTTTTAATTATTATATCTAAATATATTATCCAATAATGTAATTATGTTACTTAGAACAACAAGACAGCACTGATACAAAACTCCGCCATTTAACATGACATTTTGTTTCTTGATATATTGCATGAGAATGAAAACAGTTTATCAATCAAAAACAATTACATAAAGTAAGCAAAATCAAGATATGCAAAGCAGCTTTCATACAGACTTTTATGCAATATAATTTCAATGGCATGATGAAATTGTATAGTAGTTTTACTAACCACAAAATCATCCTCTCCTGAGATGTTCCCTTTCGACCAGCAATGGTTTCTCTCACGCCCGTGCCAAAAAAAAGTGCACCCAAATGTTTGACTAACTGTGTGTGACACTATCAGTAAACAGCAATTAACGAATGATGTGTTGTTTATCTTACTCATGTCAGCTTTATTAGACATTATTTATTTATTTATTTATTTATTTGACATTATCACAACATAATTTTGCAACGTTGTAATTACGTTGTGAAATAACTTTATCTCTTACGTTATCATAGACAGAGTAATTACTTTCTGATGTTTCAAGTAGTTTTAAAGGATGAAAATCCAAATGCTGAATTACGAAAGTAATGCATTACTGCCTTGGTTTTCTGACGAAATCAAGTTGATTTTGATGAAACACTTCCATTCCTAAGACTTTTGTGAAGCAAACTATGATATAGCAACAACTTTTCAGAAACATAGTTACAAAACATTGTGTGATGTCTGCTGCACGTTTTCACAATGTAAATGTGTAACATTGTTATTACGTTGTGAAATACACAATGACGTAATAATAACATTGTGGAAACATTTGTATCACATCGTTACTAATCCCCAACCTTACCACAACATTGTGAAAACGTAGTGTGTTAGCTGGGATATGCTCTTGTAATCAGTGCACAATGCATGTGTAATCTTGGTGTGACAACGCATTTGTTTCTTGATATTGCCAAGTAGCCTTAATGCAATGGAGACAAAAGGTGGTGGGAATATTTATACCTCATAGGCCTATAGACAAGCATAGCTTGACGACATTGCCGATACCAGCGACAGGGTCGTAACAGGGTGGGACAGGGTGATTAAGGCCAGCTGAGTGAGTATGCAGGCTACCAGGAGTAATAAATATCTCTTAGAATTAATATTATGTTTTCGCTTCTAAAAATGTAATAATGAACATGTAGGTATACACATATATCAAAGTGTTATTCTTACCACAGTGTCACCACATGGTGATTGAGGAGATGTCGAGTCTGGGTTGGGTGACACAACAGGTCATACGGGTCTTCTCTTGTTTCCTCTTCATGTTCATCATGTTCATCATGTCCATACCGCGAAACTGGCTAGTGTTGGTTCATAAGCATATGGTTTTATAATTTCTTGATGGGTAAAGGGAACTTCTTCGGAATCAGGCAATGTATCCAATTAACTATGTCTCACCATAAACTGGTACTTAATATCTTTTTCAATGAGACTAGACAGGGACCGAAGTTGAATTGGCATCAATTATGTCATCAACCTCCTTCCCAGCTCGTGACACTATCATTACACTCTCATTAACATCGCTGCCACCAGTGGAAAGTTTTGTCTGGTGGCAGCGATAGTATAGAGAGCTCCAGGAATGGGCTATCGCTATGAGGAGCTTGTTACATCATAATCTAAGGGGGATAACTCAGGCCAGTTCAGCTCGAAAAATGAAAGCCCCATAACGGAAATACATTTACACACATATTGTGAGCTTCCTACTTTCACTGTGAGAAAAATGAAACAAAAGTTATCTTTGTTAATAATTCTAAGAATACTACCTCTATTACATCATAGCCATAAACCGCCATGATATTGCTGGAATATTGTTAAAAGCGGCGTAAAATCAAACTCACTCACTCATAGCCATAAATCCTGTATTTTGGCTGCAGACACACTGTAACGAAATCTTCAGATTTCCAACAGAAGTTCTCCTCACTGTCAACTACATACAACTAGTTGTTCCCCTAATAGCACATCTAGCTTTTCAGCTCTTTAGTGCGAAAAGGCGGGAAAAACTTCACTCTTTTCCAAAACATCTAATCAATGGAGGCAGATGAATTGGGGAGGTGGGTGGGAGTACTTCCTGATGTAATAGTCTGGACAAGACAATCCAGTGATTGACATCATGAGCATTGATCCACGCAATTTGGACACAATGACATGCATCAACCAAGTCAGCGAGCCTGACCATCTGATCTCATTAGTCGCCTCTAACGACAAGCATAGTCACCTTTAATTACTATTGTTTGATAATTCCTGCAAATCTTCTACCTCTATTACATCATAGCCAGGATATACCAGCGGGATAAGGTGGGATCTGCCTCTAGTAACTCCCTGTGTAGTTGACAGCAATCCAATACTGTCATATGAATTCTTGTATATTACCGGATCCAAACCCTTTCAAGACGTAATTACTCTATAATCTTCCTTAGAGGACTTGAAATCGGGTATTATGATTAAATAAGAAAATATGAGACTTCACCTGAAGTACCATAGTTTTTGCTGATAATCATGAAATGATGTCTTTAGTTCTATTCTGACTCATCATTTATCTCAGATTATGAGATTGACGTCACTTTCAGTTTATCAACTTCCGGTTATGACGTCACTTCCGGTCTATATTCCTTCCGATTGTGACGTCACTTCCGGTTGATCTGTTTATCAGCTGTTCTAATACAGGTAGCCCTTGAATTCCTCACTTACCTTACTCACCTTACTCGTAGAAGATGTACTCACCTTCTCTATCTGCTGATGTCAGATGCTTGCTCCTTCCTTTTTTCTCATAGAGAAGAGGAAAAACTAAGGATGTATGATTGCTTGGGCCGCAACAATAGGTCCCAAGTAATAAATCTCTGTTAAGTCTGGCTGGATATCTCATAAATAAAAACTAGTGAAGGTATTGTGTGAACCCCATCGGCATGTAGCTACGACTTGTTCAATGGACATGGATGAACAGGACGCCAGACTCATTGCCAAAGCTCGGATTTCGTGGGCAGAGCTAGAACCCATAGTAGGAGGAGTATCTTGTGCCAGCCAATAACTTGTTGCGATGATAGTCTTTACCGTCCAGCAACCGTTGCTTTAGCGATGTCTTTATCTGAGGGGGTCTTGCACAAGATGACGAGACGTCTTTGACATCGGTGATGTGGATCAGTGGCCGTCAGGTAGAACTTGAGAGCTTGTATAGGACAAAGGAGTATGATCCACTGTAGGTGCCAAGGCGGGAATAATATAATGTCTGTGACCCAATCGACCTGTAGCCGTGGACTGATTCTTGGCTATAAAGTCCAGTAAGGACTGCAAGGTGATGGAGGTCCAGTTGGGAACGTGAGTGACACTGGAATAGTCGAGAGCGTGGAGTTCAGATACTCTAACTGCGGTAGCCATGGCTAGTAAAAATGCTGCTTTATGCGATTTTTGGAGGAGAGTAGCGTTTCCAAGAGATTAGTATGGAGCGGTTAAAAGAGCAGACAGGACAACTGCTAAATACCATTTTGGGAAGATCCGGGAATGCGAATATCCTCTAGGCTGAAATGCTTGCATGAGTCTGTTAAGCACCGAATGTGATCCAATCAACAATCCACCGAGCAGGAGAACGGAATGGAGGGCAGATCTATATCCTTCAATAGTTCCATGTCGGAAGTTATGATCCTGTTGTAGGCCACATCTGTGTCTCCACTGGACAAATTTGTTCCATCTGTTGTAATAAAGGTGGGTGGATGGATGATGATCTCCATCATCTTGCATCAGCAGTAGAGGCAGCTTGAGAGAACCCAGAGGCCTGCATTCTCTGCGAGATACTTTCCAGGCAGTGAGATGGAGCCTGGAAGATTGAAGTAAAAGAGGCTGACGCAGGAGATCTTTGCGAAGTGGAAGAGGAAGCGGCTCATCCATCTGGAACGATAGTAGTCTGGGAAACCATGTCCTGCTTGGCTAAGTTGGAGCAATGAGAATGACTGTGCAATTGGTCACTTCCAACGTCTGTATGACCTTGTCTAGAAGAGAATATGGTGGGAACGCGTAGGCGAACAGGCCTGTCCAATCCATGGATAGTGCATCTATCTTGAGAGCTCACGGATATGGGACCGGGCTGACGTAAACCAGAAGTTGATGGTTGAGACAGGTCGCAAAGAGGTCCAGATGCGGTGTGTACCAAACGGAGGTTTTCCAGGTAAAGACGTCTGGTGAAGTGTCCACTCCGTGGGTACGATCATCCCTCTCCGGGGTAAGCTGTCAGTTTGCCTGGAATATGTCTCGCTTCCATCAGGCAGTTGAATGAGTCGGCCAAGGCAAATAGCTGAGTAGTTTCCGTCATCAGTGAAGGGGACTTGGTTCCGCCTTGCTTCTGAATCTAGACCACCACTGTCGTGGCAATCAGGACGGATAATTTGATAAGATGATCTTTCCAAGTCTGGAGAGCATAATGGATTGCTTTCATCTCTGCAGTTTATCTGTGAGCTGTTTCCGTCTTGTTTCATAGACCCTGAACTTGGAGGTCGTTCATGTGAGCTCCCAAACCTGAATCTGAAGCGTCTGTGAATAGGTGGTGTTTGGGAGCTGGTAAGGTGAGAGGAATCCCCGACATGGCATGATCTCGTTGATTCCACCAGATTAGATCTTGTCGCAGGTGGAGAGGTATGAGTACCTGTGTATCCAGGGTCCAAGATCATAGGGAATTGATCTAATTCTGCAGTGGGCATAATTGTAATCGGCCGCTTTGAGTCATATCTTGTAGAGAGAACAGCGTTCCCATGAGAGACATCCACCATCTGATCAATCTGGTAGGTTGGTCTCTGGCTGAGTTGATCATGGTGATGGACTTATTGAATCGGTCCTCCGGTCCTCCAAAGATAACCTGTGCACAGAAGAAATCTGGCCTCAATGTAAACTATGTCTTGTACCGGACAAATCTCTGACTTGGTCGTATGGATGAGGAACACGAGATAAGACATGAGTTGGGTGAGTAATGTCACATCCTGATGAAGCTGGGCATGTGTCTTACCATCTGTAAATGGGCGAAGTAGATGACTAGAGCTGTTATTCTGGTGAATAACCAAGGGGCTATTGACATGCCGAATGGTAATACCCGGAATTCATAATGACAGTCGTTTACTGTGAAACGGAGGTACCTTTGTGAGGTGAGGTGGATTTGGCACATGGAGATAAGCATCCTAAAGCGGTTAGTAGAGCAGACAGGACAACTGCTAAATACCATTTAGGGAAGATCCGGGAATGCGAATATCCTCTAGGCTGAAATGCTTGCATGAGTCTGTTAAGCACCGAATGTGTTCCAATCAACAATCCACCAAGCAGGAGAACGGAATGGAGGGCAGATCTATATCCTTCAATAGTTCCATGTCGGAAGTTATGATCCTGTTGTAGGTGTAAAAGGAAATTTGCAACCATGGGAATGTCAATTGTGACATAAGTTTTGTTGGTATCCCACATTCTCCGAATGGCCCGTTTGATGAGAAGGGTCTTGATAGCAAGGTCGGCTGCCTCCATTTTGGCACCCATCATGTGAAACCCGTGTCCCAATGGGATACATGTCGAGTGCGCTTGTGAAAATCTAGCTTGTACCTGTGATGGAGAACGTCTAAAATCCAGTGGTCAGTCGTAATGTGCATCCAACTTTTGGTGTATGACAAAAGACGCCCTCCCACTGGACCCTGAGATGGCGTTATGTAGAATGGCGGAAGTCTGGATCGTAATCCGTAGATGAAGCCAGTATGATAGGATCTGTGATGCTTAGAGGGGGATTACGAAAAGAGTCTATCGATGGCTTGTCGTAACGCTGGGATACCTGGTAGGATTCCTTCCATGACGGGATCTACTTCTTACAAAGCGATTCATGGAAGGAGGAATCCCTTGCCATGCTTCCCATGCTCGTTTAGGAAGGAACTGCGATCCATGTGCCTTGACTGCCAAGTTGGTTGGAGATACTTAGATACTATCTCTCTGTCGTGTCCTGTCTGACTTCATCTAAGATAGTGCCCGGTTTGTTGTTAAACAGCATTGATGATGTGACTGGCTGTGACATAACTGTTTGTTTAGCATGACTGGAGACAGCCCTAGTAGTATAGGTAATGATGGTTCTGGACCACTTCCACTGGAGCCAGATTTATATACCTATACCACCACTACAGAGGGAATTTTTTATGCCAAAATGACTATGCGATTCAACGATAGTCATGAGATTAAGTAAAATTGACTCTAGCTCACCACCACCTGGGGCCAATCATTAGTTCAGATGAGCCTAAATGGTAATGAAAATATTCTTTATTATTTTTATCAATAAAGCGATATTCAACATTTTTATTAAGTTCTTCGTTCATTTTACTAGGAGACCAGACTATATAACTACACTCTTCTTGGAAATTGATAAGAAACAATTGATAACCGTATTAGGTTGGTTTGACATACCTTGTGGTAATTCTCTCCATTTAATAGCTTTTTCGATTGTTGGGTTGTAATTCTCCATTATTATATATTTATGTAAGCATTTGTCTAAATGTGATCTAACGATATTAAGCAATCTATTTTTAATCTCCAACCAGTTCTTTGGTTTTGGCACGGAATAATTGACGCGCTTGTTGCCTCCCCTGTTCTATGAACTTTTTTTTCTCGTCTTCGCTAATACCACTGGTCTTACGATATTTTGATCGAATCTCATGCTTCATTACATTGTATATGGTGAGTTCCGACAACACTAAACGAAACTCATCCTCGGATATCTTACAATCGGCCATTGCTGTCGAAATATGCTGTTCAACTTTGCTTCGGCAAGTATCCGAATCTTATGGAGTTTTAATGCTTTCTTTTGCAACCTACGAGAAATGAATTTTATCGTTATTCCTGCCAGTCCTGAGACTCCAGCGGCTATTTCCATGCCGAGAACGATAGGCCCGGCGATTATAGTTGATAATAAACTAACACCTGCTACACCGAGTCCCATGCCAGCTGCTACAAGCGCGGTGTCAACTCCATCCAGAGCATTCATGGCTCTGCCATACTTTTTATACAATCCAAGTCTCAACTCCCTATCCTTCTCTATTCGATGTTTTATGTCGCTTATTTGATGTAATCGAAATCCATCAACAGTATCCATCTTTTCAAATGCTTCATCGAGCGCTGGATATAAACCCATAGTGTATATTACGGTCATATAATAGTCTTTAATTGGTCTTGCTTAAATGTTTTGAGAGTATACATCAACCTTATCAAATGTATATTATACGGCAAGAATATCTTAGAAAGAGAAATGCTGTCACTTTTAATAATTTGGACCCCCTCGAGGGTTGCAACGGGTGATGCTCTGATATGAATAATACTGCAACATTGACGCTCGTGTTTTTTTAGCCATTTAATCGATAGACCTGGTAATATTTCGAAGGCATCTACCGGTGCATCTCCGAACAAGACTTCAATAATAAGCGTAGAAAGATTAGGTATTGCACTCAAGTTAACTTTAATTTCATTGAATTCAGTAACCAAATTTAAACTTACGTTTTGGATTGCCGGACGACTATATAACATATGACCTGGGTTTTCTGGCAGGGGAGAGACTAACACACTTTTTCGTTTTGATGGGATATAAGCCACGAGTACGATGCCACTATTTATTATCTTAGTTAAATTATGTGCCTTACCCATCATCACATACGGTGGGGTAATGACGATATTCAATAGCCACGCGATGTTTGCTTCGACCATAGTCCATTTATTATCATCGTTGTGAGTAAGATTGTACGAAGTGGTTTTTTTAAGGAGTCTACTAACAACGTCAACATCGCTTAAATCTTCTAGATTACCCGTGAATGTAACTTCTTTCCACTTGTATACATTATCTTGTAAGTGTAAAGCGTATAACTTACCATCGGTACCGGGTCTACCGAATCCTTCTATGTCTCCGAGATCGGAAAGCGCAATTGTATTACATTGTCTGAGCGTTCTAGGGCCTGATGCATCAACCATTATTTATAATATGGAGTGTTACACTTAAGTATCCTATATGTACAGGTTGGTGTTTTACATCTATTACAGAAATTTTGAGGTCTGAAATAATACCCCGCTTTAATTTTCTATATTGTAATGATGAGAAAGATTCTGTTCTACCGCTATTATATTTTTCATCTTTCACTGGAACAGATCTGAGCAGAGTTGAAGGACTTTCTAGTTGAATATTATCCGTCGTGCTTATTTGATCAAGATGGATGCACAACTCTTTATAGGGAACTAAATCGGGCAGAACTAAATCGGGCACTGTAACTACATTCGCTGTTTTGTTGGGTTGTAATGCTCCTGACCGTGCAAATCCAAGTGTAATTGCTAAGTTCTCGTCAAGAGCTACACCTTTTTCTCCAGGGGTTAAATTCACTGTGTGAGACTCATTCCATTAGGCTTAAAAAATTTATCATTGAGTGAGCATACGCTGTAATACCCATCAGGTATAATAATGGATCCGCCAACAATTAATCTAGACATCTCATTATTACCTCTCGCAGCACTTATATTGGTCCACCTCGGGTAATACGTTACATCGCATAGGGCGACTTCGAGTTGACCAGCCGAGTTATCGATAGTATGAAGCAGTTCAATAGACTGACCATTTGTTATTCCCGGGAGTGTAACATACATATTAAATATACAATGATACTATATCATAACTTAAATATGGAATCAACCATTATTTATAATATGGAGTGTTACACTTAAGTATCCTATATGTACAGGTTGGTGTTTTACATCTAATACAGAAATTTTGAGGTCTGAAATAAATAATAATTTTTTATATTGTAATGTTGAGAAAGATTCCGTTCTACCGCTATTATATTTTTCATCTTTGACTGTAATAGATCTGAGCAGAGTTGAATGACTTTCGAGTTGAATATTATGCGTCGTACTGATCTGATCAAGATGGATGCACAACTCTTTATAGGGAACTAAATCGGGTAATTTAACCCCCTGTGCTGATGTCTTGAGTACTGTTATATCTCCATCTGCATATCCAAGTGTAATTGCTAAGTTCCTGTAAAGCATTACATCCTTTTCTTCAGCGTTTAAAATCAGCATCCCATTCGACTCATTTTGTGTGAGACTAATTCCATTAGGCTTAAAAAATTCATCATTGAGTGAGCATACGCTGTAATACCCATTAGGTATAATGTATTGTTTACTATTTATTACTGTCTCATTATTATATCTTGCAGCATTTATATTGGTCCACCGCGGGTAATACGTTACATCGCATAGGGCGACTTCCAGTTGACCATCCGAGTTATTGATAGTATGAAGCAGTTGAATAGACTGACCATTTGTTATTCCCGGGAGTGTAACATACATATTAAATATACAATGATACTATATCAAAACTTAAATATGAAATCGAGATACATTACTAATCAGTCGATTATAGTAACTGCCTCTGGTGCTGAATTTTTCGTTAAATTCCCTGATATCTTTGAAAAATACAGAGTCACGGCAACTAGCGATAAAATGGTGCACGATTGGTTTCACAATCCGATGCAATTTTGGCAGAATCAGTTAAACTTTGCCATATGGTGTGCCACAACGGGATGTGGTGTATCTCTTTATTCCCCAGGATTTGAACTAAATAAGTCTGTTATATAATTTCACGTATACTATCAGATTAGACGTATACTTAAAGAAATTAATACTCCATTACCGCAGGATGGAGCGTGGAATTCCACAAATAATCCGTATAATAGGTGGGCATTCGAACGTATTTGTCAGGAATTTAATGTTTCTATGATTAAAGATTGGCGTATTAAAGGAGCAAACCATGGTCTAGGTGTTCCTTACACAGGGGAAATAACCGTCAAAGAAGAAAGCGATGATTTATTTAAAGAAGTTAACAAAGGTCCATTTAATGCGTTTAAGTTGTTGCATACCAGCAAACTTTACATAAGAATGTATGATTATTTTCTAAAAACCCATCATTGGTATAAAGACTGGGAACTTTCGAGTAACGATTGGA
Organism: Haliotis rufescens; assembly: GCF_023055435.1. NCBI lineage: Eukaryota > Metazoa > Mollusca > Gastropoda > Lepetellida > Haliotidae > Haliotis > Haliotis rufescens. The sequence goes on from NW_025964383.1 coordinate 4,540,836, forward strand.
GAGGGGATATTATGAGTTTTAAGAGTGGTTTAATTTATATTGTTACAAAATTTATACAACTGAACGATACCGCAAACGGTAAAATGATAAAACGGAAAATAATTTTACAAACCCAGGATTTGTAAGAGTTAATGAATTGATAAGAACTTTTGTATGGGCAATTCTCGGTGCGCAATCGCAAACACGAATGTCCATTATCGGTTCTGGGACGGCGCTCGATGCGCAAAAACAGTTTGTCGCAAACGTGGAGGATGCTATTAATTCACCAGTTGACATACCATCTTCTATAAAGCGTTATCAAGATGTATTACAGTACGCTCAATCCAAGGTGGACTACGTTTATGCGCCGGGACTAAACATGTCTCCGAGTAATATGGAACTTAAGATCGGTCAAGTGATAGGTTATAATAATAAAATTGTTATCGCTACCGATCAACAAAAACCAGGTATAAATTCAGATATTAACGTCGAATTAATAACGCAAACAATCACAGGCGAAATGGGAATAGTCAAGCCACAGTTATCTACTATCGCTAAAACATCTACTGACGCACAACCACAAGTGTCACTGTATATTGCGGCTAAAAATCAACAACATATCGAATCATCGATGAAAAAACAGTGCTTGTATTAGGTGGAGTCGCGGACGGTTTACTCATGATTTGGTTAAATAGTTCTTAGCGGATATGTACAACAGCCCTGCAATTGCTACAATCAGTGCCCACAAGTTTTGACTAAGCCAAGTGGTGGTCTTAGCTAATAAATTCAATAGCCAGGAAACAACACTCCCTATTATACCGGGTAGTGCTGCCGCGGCTTTCTCAGCAAGCTTTCCCAGTGCTTCTCCTAATGCTTTTAAATGCTTTTTTATCCACTCTTTTATACCATCCGACGTAGGCGGTGTACTACCACCTGTACCACCTGTACCACCGGTTAACGCGAGAGTCAAAGTCGATATAAAAAATCCCAACGCGGTTAAAATACTGGCAATTGTTATTCCCTGTTCTCTGAACAATGTTTTAATTTTATCGGCCAGTGTAGTGTCATCGTTGAGAACTTGATCGATAGTTTCTCGAATTCGACTGATTTGTGAACGAAGTGCTTTTCTATTACTGGAAGCAGCTTCGAGGCGGGCCGATCTTTCGTCTTCTAAGTTACACAATCTTTCCGCAACGCGGCGTCTACTGAACTCATCGTCCGCCTGTTCAAGTTTTGTTTTCTCGTAAGCTATATGCTTGTCGATTTCGGATAGCTTGGCTATATTATTGATGAGTTCTCCCCGCATTGTTCGCATTGCCTCGTCAAGACCTCGTAATTCCCTAATAGTGAACTCCAAATATGGTGATACACTGACCGTGTATTTATCGTAGTAGGTACCCATGATTTCTTCGAGTCTGTCCGAGGCCACCTTCGAGGAAGCTTCCAAATTATCTATGTTAACGAGTTTATCACGTGTAGTCCGAAGAGCCTTAGTAGTCTTCGCGGGAAGTTTTGCTCGTCGTGAGTAGTCCACAAAACCTAAATAATCACAAACAATGCCGATGCCCTGTTTAGTGGCTATCGTAGACAAGGCTAGGGGCTTACTAGTACGAGAATTAATAAGATCAATATGCGGAGCGTCACGCAGTCGCAATACCCCATCACTATCTACCGTAAACTTTGAATACTCACGACCAATAGGACTAATATCTTTAAAGTCATCGTAATAAGCATCGACGGTTGATTGTACAAGTTCATCCATAAGATTCGTACCAACAAAGCTGGTTTCATCAGTACCCTCTTCGATTGTATTCGGGTTATCTTAATAATCTAGATCAAAATCAGTCATTTTTATATTAAACATATGGTTATATAATTTCAATATAACAATGTCTTCGCAATACGGGCGCAAGTTAAACCCACAACGTAGACTTCGAGATCCATTAGGGGTCAAAGCAATTCGCCAGTCTGTAACTATAACTAATAACCCTAGTACCATAGATCAGAATCAAACGCTTCTGGTTCGCTTTCCTAATCTCGGCGCACACGATGTGTTAGTTCCGGGAACTGTCCGACTAGCATTTACGATTATTTTGACTTCTACAGACGTTAACAGGGAGCCCGTTCAGAACATAGGTCGTGCTATCGTTAAGAAAATCGCCATTAAAATTAGCGGTAATGAGATTTTGAGTATCGACGATAGCGATGTATACTATTGTTACATGGATCTCTGGAGAACGGATAAAGAGCGGGAAAACTTACAGTACCAAGGTATTTGTAATCGGAACACATTGAGACTGCGCGTAGATGCTTCTAGTGGTGATAGTACCGTCGTAAAAGATCAGGCCATTGTCGACGCATTAGGTAACCGATTCTATATTCCCCTAGACTTTGAATTACTAGATTCCCACATGCCCTTTTATCAAGCATCCCTAGGCGATAGGTTAGAATACGAACTCACTTTTAATGACTACGGCAGAGTAATCAAAACCGGTGGTGAAGATGCTAGCTATTCCATTGACAATATCTCACTGGAGTACGATAGGATAACAGGAAGTTTAGCCATTTTGTACGATCGCGTGTGGCGACACCGAAAGATCACGAGGGACAAAAAAGATACGATGTGGAATATCAATCTAAACGTCCCCACGAGGTCGTTGAAGGGTATTTTAATGTTGTTCGAGGACCCCTCCGATGCATTTAAAAGAAATACCGAGAAGTTCTACAATCCCAAGATTACAAAAGTAGAATTGACTATCGAGGGCGTTCCTAATCAACTATATAGCCAAGGAATGCTAGCGTATCACCAGTGGGATGAGATTAAAAAACTTCCTTCTATAAAACGAAGCCCGGAGGTCAACGCGGTCGTGAAAGATCTGTCTCTCGGGGGTATATCAAAGGGTGAATACCTCGCCACGAAGTACGCGCTATGGCTCGACATGCGAACAACGGACGATGACCAACTACACGGCAGTTGGAGGAGAATAGAAAATGCTAGCGAGGGTGTCACTATACAGATAACGAAGCTCCAGGAAACGGCTGGTAAATTAAACATATATTTGTACGTGATTATGGATGCGCAACTTAATATACAGAATGGAAGATTTGTGCAAGCAATCTATTAATAATCTTTTACCTAAAGATCCGCACTGCGCTATCATATGCAGGCAAACGGGCTGTGGAAAAACAGCTTTTATTCTAGATATTTTAGAAAGTCATTATCGGGACGTTTTCGATCATATTATTATTCTGTGCCCGACTATAAGCGTCAATAAAACATACCTATCGAGAGATTGGGTAATGAATGACGACGGGGTACACAGAGTCGATCCAGGCGATCGTTTACAAGACTGTTTACGAGTATGTCACGAAAAATACAAAGGAGAATCAACCCTTTTCATAATAGACGACTGCAGCGCGAGTAAAGAACTCACAAAAAAGAAAGATATGCTTTCGTATTTAGCATTCTCCGGACGGTATACTCAACATGGCGTTTGGGTACATTGGGTTTCATTGCAAAGATCGAGATTCATTCGAGGAATGTTTACGCGAAAATGATGTTATTTACACCAAGCTTGAACAAGCTGTTATCAGCAATGAAGCACTGTAAACTCGTATTAAAAACCAATCAACCAGCTGCTTATGCAATTGCTAAGCAAAATGTAGCAAAAATGTAGCAAAATGTGGCAAATTGTAGCAAAATGTAGCAAATTGAACATTAGCGGTTAATATGACATAAAATGTGGTTTGAAATCATCATTCTTTCGCAACAGTTCATTATAACGGGATGTATTGGATATGCCATATTATATTATGTTAGACTTAAATATCTCCTTAGGTATTACATTATGGAATGCGACGAACTCATCGAACAAATGCTCAAAGAATCTGATGTGATCAACATACACATCAACATGCAGATCAACATGATGATAAATCTTTAGATAAACATAGAGAAAGACTCGCGGCTTTGGTAGCCGGTGGAAAATGTTCCCAATATTTGGGGGAAAATTATACCATCGAAAAAATTGATAACATGACCGATGAAGAAATTAAAAAACTGTACGCGCGTTACAAGTCTAGACTGGGAGCTACCATGACTAAAACGATAGGGTCGGCTATATAACAACTATAAACAGTCGTAGCTAGTACGTTTCTCCCTATCCCGGCAGAACATCGCATGTATTTATGCGAATCTCTCGAGAAAGACCCATTCATCGAACACGCTATAAGAGCAGTGAGCTGTGAGTTTTATCATAGATACGGAATGTTCTTAGCTCCGTTTACCACAGCTTTAATAACGGCTAGGTATTGTCAATTTAAACATAAGTGCCCACTTAATAATAATGGAGACTCAACAGGTGACACCACAACAGATTGTGAATGAGGAAATAACTGCACAACCACAACAGATTGCGGAACGAGTGAATGAGGAACCACCACAAACACAAAAACAACCCAGAGTTACTAAGAACCCCCAAAACTCGCGAGGAAAGCGAAATTAATAAATAATTCAAATATTGATCCGATTAAAACATGGGCACTAGTAGGAGTTGCTGGTATAGCGGCTGTATGGTTGTTTTATAAGCCTGGAGAAGAGAAAACGTCACCCCCGATGCCACAACAAGAAGTTCAATTAGAGGTTAGCCCCCATATAATGCTATAAGAAGCATGACTACTCCAGTTACAGATGGTAAAATGTTGGTAAACGCAACGTATCATTCAGCAGTGGTCACCGGCTTGGCCATTGGCTATGCCCGTATAGCTAAAATGATTACTAAAGCCACACCTCCCAAGCTAGATTTTAATGGATATGATATCGGTATGATGATTCTGGATATTGGATTATCAATGGCAACAAAGGATATGCTCATCAAACAAGGGCTTATCCCGGAAGACATAATGAAGTCATTAATTAAACATTTGAATATTTTATATTATTGAACATGGCAACAATTGCGATAATGGTCGGTGGAGCTATTGTTAATGCTCTAGCTTTTTCGGGGAGTAATTTTTTATTTTCTAGTGTGAGGGAATCAAACGCTAAAGAAGTTGAAGAGGAGCGTAAACGACACAACAAAGCATTAGAACAACTCGAAGCAGCCCAGTCACAATGGGCGTGGCAGAGAATGAAGAGATTAGATTTTATTCATGAAGAACTGCGTAAGGAAGGACATTCAATTCAAACGTTTAAGGATGTCGAATCTGCCATGCACGAATACTTCCTCGTTTATGGGATAAAACTTGACCCAATACCGAGACCAACAATGAGTCATTTTTATACACCGTCAGAGGCTCAGAAAAACAGCGAGGTCGCATTTGTGATAATTGGGATATCAGCTGTTGCGATTTTCAGCTATACCATGACCTAGTTAGAGCGACAGCTAATCTATAAATAGCGTTGGCTGACTGCCTCTCACTAGTGTAGATGTGATCTGCATTTAGACAAATGATATGATAGATGTATAAACCATGAATCAGTGCAGATTTACACTCATGGGTAAGCCGACTCTATGTAACCGACGCTGTGTTGATATTTACTGCGGCATACACAATTATTACATCAGGCGCGGAAACATTAACTATGTTCTGTATGTGGGATAGGGGTCAAAGGTTGTTATTGTTTATGTAAGAAACACGGTGCTGATAGGGTCAGGAACCAGGTTATTTATGCTAGGAAGAGAGATTACATCAATGAGAGGAATAGGTTGGGGAGAATAAGTATTTAGATATATGAAAAACAACCAATTAGACATTTGACTCATTTTGCATATACCATTCAACCACAATGGTTTTTGTCAGAGAGTTGAAGGCTATGGCAAAGCAACGTGGTCTACGTGGATATTCTCGAATGAGAAAAGCTGAATTGATCGATTTACGGTTTGGAATACAACAAACCCCAGACTCAAAGCTCAAGCGAGAAACAGTGGGCTGAGAGGTTATTCTCGAATGAGAAGAGCTGAATTGATCGCTTTACTAGATATTGATAATAATGTTGATATTCAACATAATGATAATAATGTTGAGAATAAACAACAAGAATTAATATTTCTACCCACATCCGCCGGCGTTGGTAAATATCTTAGAGGTTGGAAGATGGATATTAATTCCAACATGGATGTTAACGATATTAAGCCCATCATATCCAGCAAAATTAACGAGGAGTTAGATGATTTACATAGTATAAAATACCAGCTAACGATTAAAATGTTATTGAGTAAAAGTAGCGCAGACGATAGCACCGAATATACCGAACCATATTTCCGAAGCAATCAAGAAGTTATAACCGAATCCGATACTATAAACGCATCATTAGATACATCAATTCAGAGGATACAGGAAACTTTATAACGCTGGACTAATAGAGGTTTGGGTTGGGGTGTGGATAAAATCGATAGTTTATATTTAGATATAGCAAATTATATGCCCTTCAAAGGTGGATCTTATATAGATTTACCCTCGTATTATAAGAAGAAAAAAGCCATAATTAATGTAAAAAATAAATCCAATGATTGTTTAAGAATGATGATAAGATCTGCATTGTTCCCCGTAGACAAGCATCCGGATAGACCTTCTAGCTATCCCCAAAACGATGGACTCAACTTTGATGGTATAGACGAACCTACACCAATATCAGGTGGAAAAGCAAAATAATTTAGCTATAAATGTTTTCGGACATTCTAAAGGAATTGTTGTACACAGGATAAGCTCCGCTCCGGAACATATTCCCAGAATCAATTCATTTCTGATCGAAAAAGATGGAAAATATCATTATACGTGGATAAAGAGTTTAAACAGGCTATTATACGATCAAACAAAACATGCTAGAAAGAAATATTTCTGCGAAAGATGCCTTCATGGTTACAGCAGACAAGATCTATTAGAAGCGCATAAAGAAGAATGTAGAGGTGTTGGACAGACCGCTATCAGGATCGATATGCCTAAAGAGGGGAAAAATATATTAAAATTTGAACATTATTGTAATCAAATGCCAGTACCGTACGTAATTTACGCCGACTTCGAAGCGCTTATCAAACCCATAGAAAATAATCAAGATAATAATCAAGATAGTAGTTTTACATACAAAACTGAAGAACATATTCCTTGTGGGTTTGGATATATAGTTGTAAGGTATGATGGGAAAACAAACACGCCCGTGATTTACAGAGGTCCCGATGCAGCGGAAAGTTCCTAGAACATCTACAAAACGAAGAGAGAATAATCAGGGAAAAATTATCGTGTAAAAAACCCATGTGTATGACGAGGGATAATTGGAGGGCCTATAAGAAGTCAACGAGTTGTCATGTTTGTAACAAACCCCTGAATGGGGATTCCGTAAGAGATCATTGCCACGTCACGGGTAATTATCGGGGAGCTGCGCATAATGAGTGTAACTTGAAACTAAAAATTAATTCTCAAACAATACCAATCCCCGTTGTGTTTCATAACCTTAGGGGATACGATTCACATCTCATCATGCAAGCTACATGTGTGTGACAGTTTAGCCTTAAATTGGATTGCCCACTAATTAAGAATATAAACTTCACTTGTGGTTCTCTTTTATTGCATGCATGCGCTTCTAAGATCAAAGGATGTATAGTGTGAAAAGTTAACTAGTAGAACAATCGTATTTCCGGGACCTGCCGCGGATGTTTTCAAACAGATTATTAGAACTCCATTCAGCGATAAACCGTTGATTATGCAATGAGAAGCGTTATGTGCAAATAAACAACGAACAACAATACAATCATGTCTGTGTAAAACTCTCAGTATTAAAAGTGTACATAAATTTTGGGAGCCATGCGTTACCGCGCATAATAACCGAAGTAGCGCTTTATCGAAGAGCGCAATAGCGAGCGATCACTGTATCTCAAAGACCGACGGCGGTTAAACGTGCATTCCTAATAATATGGAAAAATACATATCGTTCTCGTTGACTATACATTATAGGGACAAGGATGGGAAATCTAGAATAATGCAAAGTAGTGGGCTTAGATTCATAGACTCTGTACAGTTTCTGTTATCTTCCCTGGACAATTTAGCTAATGCGAACAATCCCGATGACTTTGCGATAACAAATAAATATACCGATAAGATAACTCGTCATTTGTTGCTGTGAAAAGGTGTATATCCTTACGAATATATGGATGATTGGTCTAGATTCGACGAAACTGAATTACCACCCCTTGAATCATTCTATAGTAACTTAACAGAATCTAAAATAACCGATGCCGATTATGAACACGCTCTGACGGTCTGGGATAAATTAGGTTGTAAGAATTTAGGTGATTATCAAGATCTGTACTTAAAAACCAATGTACTGATACTCGGCTCGCCGATATATTCGAGATATTTAGAAAGACATGTTTAAAACAATACGGCTTGGACCCGGCATGGTACTATTCCAGTCACGGACTATCGTGGGATGCATTGTTGAAGAAGACTGGCGTAGAACTAAAACTACTCACCGATTATGATATGCACTTGTTTATTGAGAAAGGATTAAGAGGGGGTATATCGATGGTAGCGAAAAGGTATTCTAAGGCTAATAATAAATTAGTGGAAGGATATGATCCGAGTAAACCCGACACGCACATATTATATCTCGACGCCAACAATTTGTACGGATGGGCTATGAGTCAACCTTTACCCACGGGTGGTTTTGAGTGGGTCGATAATATCAATGGGAATGATGCGAATAAAGGGTACATACTAGAAGTTGACTTGGAATATCCAAATTTCTTACATAAAGACCATAACAGTTATCCGCTAGCTCCCGAAAGATTAATGGTCAATAAAGATTGGATGTCGGAATATCAACACTCCTTGATGGGTAATACTAGGTTATTTGATGGATAAGACAAAATATATAGTTCACTACAGAAATCTCTAGTTATATCTATCGTTAGGTATGAAATTAAAGAAAATACAGAGAGTTCTAAAGTTTGATCAAAGTCCTTGGATGGAGCCCTATATAAGGTTGAACACAGATTAAGAAAGATAGCTACCAGCGATTTCGAAAAGAACCTATATAAGCTCATGAATAACTCAGTATTTGGTAAAACTATGGAGAATCTAAGGAAGCGTGTTGATGTTAAATTAGTCAGATCTAATGAGGAAGAAAGACTCAGGAAACTTATAGCCAGACCGGCTTTTAACAGAAGCAAGACATTCGATAATGACTTAGCCGCGTTGCATATGCAGAAAAGTAATATAAAATTCAACAGACCGGTGTACGTCTGTATGAGTATTCTTGACTTGTCAAAACACTTAATGTATGACTTTTATTACAACGAACTTAAGAAGCAATACGGCAATAGATGCGAGGTTTTATATACCGACACAGATTCTTTGTTGATGGAAATACAAACCGAGGATGTATATAAAGATATGGCAGAAAAAAAAGATATGTACGACACGAGCGATTACCCAAAAGATAATCCACTGCACAGCGTACTAAATAAAAAGGTGTTAGGTAAGATGAAGGATGAATGTGCTGGGACCCCTATAGCGGAGTATGTCGGATTAAGACCTAAGATGTATTCTATAAAGAAGTCCGATAATGGGGAGATAAGAAAAGCTAAGGGTGTTAAGAAGTATGTTGTAAAAAAGCATATCAAACACGAACAGTATAAAGAAGCATTATTCAACGGTAGAACATTCAAACACGAGATGAACTCTTTAAGAAGTTACAATCATAGGATATATGGATTAAGAATGAACAAGACATCATTATCCCCCTTAGATACAAAGAGATGGATTGATAAGGATGGTGTAACTACCTATGCTTATGGTTATGGTGGTAATACCGTATGGTTTCTTCCCGATTAATCTCGTTACTTCATTATTCAGCGCTGATACAACAGCTGATAATCGTGTCATCCATTCGGTTGATCTCAATCGCTCGGATTTCATTTCGATCCCATACTGATAGCCAAACAAACGTTCCGCTGATGTCCTGTTAAATCTTTCAACGAAAGCTTGACTGCGGTGGGCCTCTCTTTCACCACGCCTGATTTCGACATCGTGCTTTGTTAACAGTTTAGTTATCGATTCCATAAACTCGCGACCGGGATCTACTTGAAATAGCTTAGGCCATTTTAGTGGCCCGCGTTTATACATGCGACTCAGTGCATTAGCTACTTCTGTTGAATCTTTCGAGGTTAATGGCTCAGCCTCTTTGTATCGACTAGCCACATCCACTACTGTTAAAGCGTATTTATACGTTTTGCGTTTTACCTTAACGTGGCGAAGAAACAAGAGGTCAGCCTGATGAACTTCATTCGTTGTAAAAATATCAAACTTCTTCCTCGGTATATAACGCGGTGCCGGTAAATATATTTGCCACATCGCTTGTTTCTTTAACCAATCCTTGGCCACATCTTTAGATACCTTAGCCGCGGTTGCTAATTTTTTTATTGCTCCTATACCTTTCAAATATCCTCGTGGGCTATAGTAAATTTTATTCATTATTAATTAATATTGATATTTCTTTTAAAACGACTTTCGTTGAATCGCATCATCATTTTTATACTAATAGAAGCATTGATTGGCTTCAGGGGTGATGGTGAGCTAGAGTCAATTTAACTTAATCTCATGACTATCGTTGAATCGCATAGTAATTTTTGCATAAAAAATTCCCTCTGTAGTGGTGGTATAGGTATATAAATCTGGCTCCAGTGGAAGTGGTCCAGAACCATCATTACCTATAAAAATTTATATCATAGACTCCAGGTGGTGTTGAGCTGGAGTCAATTTAACTTAATCTCATGACTATCGTTGAATCGCATAGTCATTTTGGCATAAAAAATTCCCTCTGTAGTGGTGGTATAGGTATATAAATCTGGTTTCAGTGGAAGTGGTCCAGAACCATCATTACCTATACCACTGCCCTTGATCTGACTTGAGACAGGAGTTGTCGCTGAAGCCATAGAAGCTAGGAAGCAGTCCAGACTTGGGTGGATAACATGTCCTCTTGCATGCGGACGATCGCATCTAGCAGGCTGTAGATGAGTCCCACTTGGTCCGTTCTGGTGGACATCAGTGTTTCTGCCAGGACATCATCAAAGGACGTTGGTAGAGGTGGCATTGCATGTCGAATTCTGGTGAATTCATGTTAGTGTCAATGTCCACAGAGTACTTATTGACCGTAGATAGATCCTTGACTCGGCTAGCCGGGGGACAGAGTTTTGCGTTAAGGGGTCTTCACCAATTTGCTAAACTCATCATCCAATGGCTGTGTTTCCGGGAACGGTGATGCAGTCTGGTATAGTTTCTTCCTCATAGTCAGGAGGGGAAGCCATTCATCATGACGGAGCTTTGGCATCATTTTGTTCATCTGATCAAAGATTCTGGTGGTACAGCTTTGCCACGGTAGAGTACGGTGAATATGTGATGTCGATGAAGGAGCATGGCATCCAGCATGTTCAGGCATTTCCAGAGGAGATGACTGTTCTGTCCGTGGCTGTTTAGTTGGCATGAAATGGTAGATGGCGTCTATCATATCCACCAATGATAGGGCTGGCCCATATTCACACGGAGGTGATGTGGCCAGTTGATCGGAACCTCTCTGTTGTCAGACTCTGATGCCGATGGTTCCATGGGCTCATATACAAGAGTCTCATCGTCTAATGGGGTCCATGACTCTGGTAGCATTTGCTGACGCACTGGTTGAGGGTAAGGTCTAATGGTATCCGGATGGCTGGCTGGTGATGTGAAGACTGTGCTCGCTCCTCATGCCGTCCATGGTCCGTGCGGGATCCGTTGGTTTGTCTAGCCACTCCCGGGTAACCTGTGCAGGAGTCATTTGGTGACCGGCTTGATCTGGTAACGGTAGCTGTGGTTTCAGATTGGCCCATGCAGTCCGTGCGAAGCCGTATGGTATTTTTCGGCTGGTTGGCTCTGAGGGGATAAGGCGTAATTGCCACTACCCTGCTGATCATCAGGAAGGCGTGATCTGGACATGCTGGTCTTCGTTTCTGTCGACTGCTTAACACCATGTGGCCTCTTGGACGGGGAAGACTTCTGAGTTTGTCGCCTTCCGAAGTGATAGCGGCTAGATGGATGTTGATCAACTCTTCCATGGAGGCCTGCTGTAGGGCAAACAGAGTGCTGATCTGGAACCCTGAGGCTGGTTTTGGTTGGGGTGTCGAAGGCACGATAGCGTAGATATGGTCTCCTTGGTGGCAGATAAGATAGAGTCGACTTTCTTTTTAGCCGCCTCCTTGTGCTTAGCCTTGACTATGGAGGCATCTAGCTTCATAAAGAAGGACTTGGAGAGGGGACAGCACAGGTCGCATCGTGACTCTACCGTGCATGAGGCTTCTTGTTGTGAGGATCGCCAGTGACTCTAAACTGACCAATCACACTTCCGACATGTCAGGGGAGAAGTGGAGGATACCATAATATGTGAACCCCCCCCCCCCCCACCAAAAAAAAACCAACAAAAAAAACCCAAAACAGTAGAACTACGTATACAGCCAGTTCGTTACCAAATAACTAAGCAATTCTGAAGAAATTAACTAAACAGTATGACTACATATACCAAGCGCTACAGCAAAAACAAAAATCATGTGTTGACTCTAGCACACATAGGAAAGAAGTGACGTTTTTCCCCGCCTTTACGCACAGAAGAGCTGAAGAGCTAGATGTGCTATTAGGGGAACAACTAGTTCACAGTGAAGAGGACTGTTGAAAATCTGAAGATTTAGTTATAGTATGTCTGCAGCCAAAATACAGGACTTTTGGCTATGATGTAATCGAGGTAGAAGATTCACAGGAATTATGAGTACATATATATATATATATATATATATATATATATATATATATATATATATATATATATATATATATATATATAAAGGATTTACGTCATCACTTTAGCTATTGGTGGTTGTGCGCAATACTAGCCAATTACAAAAATACTCAGTAATGAGTTTGCTTAAAAACACTGGTTAATGATAGTTACATCGATTCTCATGGGAAGTAGGTGTCACACAGGGGGACAATCATTTTAGTGTACTTTAACCTCCTAGACAGAGCCTTCAGTAATGTCAGTTGGTAAAATCATCAAACCAAATTTATAAACAAGCAATTAATCATTCACATACATGTTTAAAATTTATATACTAGAATATATGTTTAACTGAACCTTTTGTAGCAGGGCGTGGAGTCATCCCACAGATGACATCCTTACCATGTCAGCTTGCTGACGGGGTTAACCTCTTTGGTCATGTGGACAAGGTGTCCGACCTCGGATCAGAAGGTCCGTGGTTCGAATCCCATCAAGGGACTCGGAAATTGGCCGCTACACTTTCATCACAAGGTGTACACTTAGGAGGTTCGTCCTCATCTCTTTTAAGTGTATATTCATGGGTAAACCGACAGTGGCCAATACGACATACTCGTAAAACATTCTTATCATGTCTTGACTCACAACCCAAGTAGGTATGACCTACTTGCATGAAAAGATGTGGGACACCCAGGTGGAGTATAACCTTTGATGGTTGGTGTGAAATCGCTGTATGGAATATGGAGTGGAGATAACAGTTTGCCAAGAGCTGCTTTGCTGCAGCATCAGCTTTTGAGTAACCTGTTTTGCCTACATGACTTGGTAACCAGCTAAAGACGATGTCACATTGGCCAGTAGAAAGATCATTGAAAAGTTCTTAAATGTCAAGGATTATTGGATGATTTGAGGAAACACTTTTAAGTCCCTGAAGGCAAGACAATGTATCGGATTGAGGTCCTAAAAGCTCTAAGACAGAGCCTGGGTATTGGTGGAGTATAGTGTCTAATTTTTCTAAATTGATTTTGCAGGCTCCACCACAGACAACGGAACCATCATCTATTTTGGGGCGTATAAACAATCTCTACTAGTGAAGGAGGGCTGCCTGATCCCCTCCCCACTCAGAATTTGAAACGACTTTTAGCAAGTCGAGAGCCTTCATGCACTTTGCCTTCAGTTATTTGAGGTGTGGTAAGAATGTGAGATGACGGTAAAAAATGAGTCCCAGGAATTTGGACTCCTCTACTAACATGATAGGTGTACCATGCAAAGAGAAATCTGGACCCTTGCCAGTTTTATATTTACGACAAAAGTGATTACAGTATTGTTTTGGATTGAGAAAATTTGAAGTCATTTTCATTGATTTTTTTAATTTTGTTAAGACAGCACTGTAGCTGTCTTTCTATTGTATTCATATTATTACCATGACAGGTTATGTTTAAATCAACCACAAAAGTGAACCATCAACACTATTGTTTAATACTTTGGTAAGACTATTAATTTTGATGCTAAAATGTGTGACAGATAGGATGCTGCCTTGAAGGACGCCCTGATCATGATCGAAATGATCAGACAGAGTAGAGCCCACTCATACATGAAATTGGAGATTGCAAACAGATTCAGTTTGATTGGTTCTTTGACACATGCTTCAATTGGCCAAAAGTCAGATCAAATGGATGTATTCTAGTCAGATGAGCTATTGTCAGTATCTATGTACATTTGTTTCGAACCAGGGTGTTGGAAAGCCATGTCGAAAGGAAAATCATTTAGCACCCCTTTTCCCCACCCACCATGGACAGTCTTATGCTGCAGCGGATCTCCAAGCTGCAAAGACCAAGGATAAAGGAGTGGTATACTTCAGAAAATTCGACATGAAAAGCTAAACCTAACTACCAAATAAAAGGCTCATTTGGCCCACGACAATCAATTGGAGATGTCCAGAATTCGGAGGTCAGCATCAGGCTGTCGAATTCGATTGCCTCATATGACAAGCAATGGGGTGCTGGGGACACATTCTACCCCAGCTCCCCACGGGGCAGTCTGACAGCTAAACTGTCATAGACAGGGAAGCTGCTTCTGTGTCAGTGTCAGGTAATAAGTTCTTATTCAGTAATCAGTTAACCAGCAATTCAACCAGGTCACGAGACAACAGACCAGACTGTTTAATTAAGTATGAGGTAAAACCCACACAAGACTGTGTGGAAACGCACACAATACTAACAAAGGCATATTTTTTTTCTGTTATTTAAACAACTAGACTAGTAACAAGGACAAGTTGTAAATCAATTTAAATAGTGTTAATTAATAGGAAATCTTTTAGGCGTTTTCAATGACCGCCATAAGAATCTGTTAATGCTGAATATTTTATGTACTTCACACTGCAGCTTTCCTAATTCTCTGTATCAGCTTACTGCATGAGTAATTTGCCACAGCCTCAATCACCTAATGCACTATCACACAAAAGCCTGCCCAAGAGCGCCCCTTACTGCCCCTTTGTGTTTAACTTTCTAGCTTACTGTCTCTTTAAAGGGTTTAGTTTTACTACAGTTTATATATGACATTTGATGTTACTGTCGAACACACATATAACACTGGACCTTGTGATATTCACAATTGGACTAATTGTTGTGTTTCATTCATGGACTTTGTGATTCATTTCTAAAGGTTAGTCTATTGATGATATTTTATCGTTTGTACGTATTCCTAGGATTTGTAGGTACATTGTGTTTATGCTGTTGATAATTTGGCTTTTTTTGTCATGTTGTAAATATTAGATAGATCATAGTAACTAGTTGTGTTTCTGTATACATTACAAGTGATATTATTTACAAATCAATAGGGTGTGTCCACCTCTGGTTGCGATGCAAGCAACACATCTTCGTCTCATGAAATGGACCAGGTGTCGCACAAAGTCCTGTGGGATATCTGTCCATATCTGCTGGAGCATGTGTCGAAGTTCATGGAGTGTCTGTGGAACATGTGGTTGACGTCGAAGACGCCGATCCATCTCATCCCTTATGTGCTCGATTGGTGAGACATCAGGGGAGCGAGCCGGCCAGGGGATGACATTCACGTTGTTTTGTTAGTGAGAATACTGAACAAGTCGAGCAATACGAGGCTGGGCATTGTCATGTTGATGGGTAATGTCTGGGCCATGACGACGCAAAAACGGTAGAACAACAGGGCTGATGATCTCGTCTTGGTAGCGCTGTCCATTGAGATTTCCCTCTACCACTATCAAACGGGTCCTCTGTCTTGCTGTAATTCCACCCCATACCATAACACTGCCGCCCCCAAACCGATCTTCTTCCATGACACAATGATTGACGTAACGTTCCCTTCGACGTCGGTACACTTAAATCCGTCCATCGCTGTGGCTGAGGTGAAAACGAGACTCGTCAGTGAATAGAACTTGTCCCCACTGCATGGCCATCCAGCGTAGACGCTGTCTGCACCACTGTAGACGTGCTTGACGGTGGTTTCATGTCAAAATGGGACGTCTGTAGGGTCTTCTGGCGACAATCCCCGTACATCTGAGGCGACGACGTACGGTTTGTGAAGATATTCGTTGAAGGCCAGGGATGCTTCTTGCAGTCACTGTTGCTGGCTGGAATCGATTTCGTAGATGTGTTGTTTGAATCCAGTTGTCTTGTCGATTATTGGTTACGCATGGCCTTCCACTCCGAGGATGGTCTCTGACTGCATTCGTCTGTTACCAACGTTGCCAATGTAGCAAATAAACTAGGCCTTAATACACCATTTCAAGTTTCATCGTGTAGGGCTGTTGTGTGTTCCAAGTTCAGTGGTAGTTGTATTACTCTTGCTACTTGACTTGTGGTAGACTTATAACTTGTTCATTAAGCTGCAGTAATTTTGTCTTCATGTGTGTCAATATGGGTTGCATTTGTTTGTTTTTTGTTGGCTGGGTTTATAGTTAACTTTGGTATATAAGCATTCTCCCGGTCCCATTATATTGTCCCTGCTCACGTAGACATACACTACATGTGCACATAAGCACAGATGTTTGCACAACTTTCAACTTTTTCCTTGGTATCTTCTACATGAATGAAATAATATGAAGTTCTTTATCTTCATGTTTTTGCTTTTTAGCCCATTTTATTCAGGTATCACTCATATATATCAGGTTGTTGGTCATTATGCCATGAGTACACACTCATTTGCATAATGTTTTTGTTGTTCAGGTTATCATCAACATATACTAGTATTTGTAGTATCACTTCCTTACACCAGGGCATCCTGTGTGTGGTTGTTCACTAAACATTTATGTTGTCCCCTTTAATTTCCTTATCACTTGTTCATGTTACAGTATCATGAGTAAACCACTGCCTGAAGAGTTTGAGAAACTTATTTCTTCTGTTCAGGCATTTGGTACCTGGCTTACTGTTGATAACCCAGAGGACCTGTTACAGTGGATGCGAGCATACACTCAGACCAAGGTCTAACAAAGGTACTCAAGCACCTGTTACGTTAGCACAGGTACCAAAAGTTCCATCTTTTTCTGGTGACAAAAAAGGCGAAACATCTTTTGATGTTTGTAAATATCACCTTGAGTGTTTGATTTAAAAAAAGTCTCTTCACCACAGGCTGTTGTTAACCTAGTCCAACAATCCCTACGTGGTAAGGCAGCGACAGTTGCCATGTGCAATGAGGCTGATATCAAGCAGCTCATTTCAAACTAGAGGTTACTTTTTTGGTAGTCTAGATAGGGGTCAATCACCACTAGCTAACTTTTATAGCTCACATCAAGAGACCACAGAAGAAGTTGCGTTATGGGCATGCAGGTTAGAGCATTTACTCATCCAAGCAGAAACACAAGGACCAGTTCCCCAGGCAACCAGGAATGAGGTGCTCCATACACAGTTATGGTCAGGGTCAAAGCCAGAACTTCGGGATCAGACAGCTCATATCTATGACCAAGGTTGCACCTTTAATGACCTTCTCAGAGCCCTGCGGAGAACTGAAGTGCATTTGCAGCAGAGAGGAGCTGGAGCCAAAAAGAAGATTCTAACTCCTAGTATGGCCGCTGTAAACACACAGGACACTGAGATAAAGGAGATCAAGGGGATGTTGAGACAGCTGTCAAGCGAAGCTGCAAACTGAAGAAGAACCAGATTACACCACTCCCTGTTTCCTCTGTTCCTTGGATGAACAGAAACCCAGGACCATCGCTGAATTTGCAGCCTCCACCTCAACAGTATTGGCCACCTCTGCCAGGAACACCATCATGGTACCAGGACGAGAGAGGGGATTCTAGGAATCAGCGACCCTTTAAGGATTCCATTACTGGAGAGCCTATTTGTTACAGGTGCAACCAGCCAGGACATCTACAGTACGGCTGCTGTGTAATTCTGGATCACCGCCAAACTTTAAACAGGAAGAAGCCTATGGGACTGGGCAAGCCATAGGCTATAGGAAGAGGCACCCCATCAGTAACCAGCAAGTTGCCAAGCTAGTAGGTCAACCAAATGAAGGCACAGTTTACATTAATGGAGTGAAAGCCAGAGCTCTTTTTGATACAGGTTCCACTGTGTCAACTGTTTCCCACAGCTTTTATACAAACTTTCTCTAAGAACTTCCCATTAAGCCTTTGGATGTATTTATACAAATTGATGGACAGCATCTTCCGTATTATGGCCACATCGAGGTTGAGTTGCAAGATACAGGATCAATATCTTCACTGCCATGTATCTTACTAGTCGTTCCAGATACACACACCACTCAGCAGTTCCTGTGTTATTAGGTACAAACATCTTGTCAACTTGTATGGAGACCTGCAAACAACAGTATGGAATTTGTTTTCTCATACAGCGTGGTACATGGCTTTCAGGAATATGATGCTGCAGGAGAAGGAACTTTTCACTTGGAAGGATTAGAAGTGCTGAGTTATAATACCACCCAACACTGAAAGTGTTATTGAAGGTTATATTTTAAGCTGCTTGTTTTTAGGGATACATGTGCTATGGTGCAACCAACTACAGGATCTGCCATACTATCTGACCTCGATATAGCACCAACTATCATCAACTACCATCATGATGACAAGTTTATGGTACAGGTACATGTCGCTAATGTAACAACTAGGACTGTGACTATTCCAACCTGTTCAGTACTGTGTGAGCTCCAGGTTGTTAATGTTGAGGATGTTCCTGAGGGTGAAAGTCAAGGTGAAGGCCAGAATGTTATCAACCTCATGTACTTCAAGGAAGCAGCAGTCACACCTGAACAGTTGAAGATTGGCAAGCAGGCTATCTCACAGTACTTGGATGTATTTTCCAATGGCATGACAGACTAAGGAAATGTCCCCAATGTTAATCATCGGATTGACCTTGAGGATGAACGACCTTTCAAGCAGAGACATAGAAGGATTGCACCATAAATGTACGAAGAAGTCAAGGAACACCTTCAACAACTGCTTGCATGTGGAGTCATCCGTCACTCATATTCCAAACAGTCATTTAATGTAGTCTTCGTCAGAAGAAAAAAAAGGGAAACTACGGATGTGTGTGGACTTTAGACAGCTGAATCGTCGGACTATCAAAGACTCCTACTCTCTGCCACGGATTGACGAGATGTTCGACACACTTGCAGGATCAATATTCTTTAGTACACTGGACATGAAGTCAGGATATCATCAAGTAGAAATTCAGGAATTGCAAAAGGAAAGGACAGCTTTCATCTAAGGTGCTTTGGGGTTCTTGGAATACAACCGTATGCCATTCGGTTTCTGCAACAGCCCTGCAACATATCAATGCGTGATGAACGAATGCTTCGAAGGACTCCACCTCAAAATTTGTCTTATTTACATGGATGATATCATCGTCTCTTCAGCTCATATGAAGAACACATAAAATGTCTTAACCAAGTACTGCAACGATCCAGAGAGACAGGAATGAAGCTCAATGCCGACAAGTGTTCCTTCTTCAAGAACAAGATCAAGTTTCTTGGCCACATTGTAACTGGACAAGATACAGAGGATTTTGGACTGGCCTATACGTATGTTTCTTGGATTTGCAGGTTATTTCAGGAAATCCATCAAGGACTTGCCAAGATTTCCAAGCCTCTATCAGATTTGATGCCAGTCACAAAGACCAAGACACGTGGAAGAAACCATCCAGCCAACAAACCAGACAAGCCATGGCAATGGGGACCACACCAGGAAACTGCGTTCAAGACAATCAAGACATGCTTATCAACACCCTCAGTTCTTGGGTATGCGGATTACACACTGGTGCCAGTAGCCAAGGACTGGGAGCTGTTTTGTACCAGGAACAGAATGGATTGAAGAAGGTCATCAGTTATGCAAGCCGTGGACTGAGCAAGGCAGTGAGCAACTATTAAGCTCACCATCTAGAATTTCTAGCTTTGAAATGGGCGGTGACTGAAAAGTTCAAGGATTATCTGTATGGCAATACATTCAGTGTATATACAGATATGACCTATGTGCCCCAGCTAACACAAAGCATTTTCAAAACATTTTCAAAAGGTTTCATTAAAGTTTTTCAAAAACATTTTCATGAAAACATTTGATTAATGTTTTCGAAATGTTTTACAACTATTCAAAATGATATTGAAATGTTTTAAAAATGTAATACAAGAACATCATGATATAACATAGGCGAAACTATTTCATAACATGTTATTACAATGTTTTCAACACGTTGCAGAAATGTTATGCCAGAAACTATTTCATGAAATGTTATTGAAATGTTTTTGGAATGTTTTGCAAGAACATCATGCTGTAACACTGACGAAACTATTTCATAATATGTTATAAAAATGTTTTCAACACATTGCAGAAATGTTATGCTAGAACATAGTTCATGAAATGTTATCACCATGTATTAAAGTGAGTGCCGATTACGACCCCAACAACCTATAGTTGAACACAAGTTCCCCAGCTAGACACTACTTTTTCATAATGTTGTGGATTGGTAATGCTGTGATATAACACTTTCACAACTGTTACAGTTTAATCTGTAGACTAAATGTCTAATGAAAATATAGCAGACATGAGTAAGAACAAACTTCACATGATTTGTTATTGCTGATCACAGGTAGTGTTACAAGCAATTACATTTAGTTGCGCATATTTTGCTGATCACATTTAAGTATTTTTCAAGTACATGACTAGTTATTAAAATGTCTAAAACGTTTTTGAAAAATTATCACAAATAAAAATGTTTTTGACATGTTTTTAAATGTTTGTAAAAACTGATGTCACACAAACGTTTCGAAAACATTTTTAAAATGTTGTGACATAATTTCATTTAGTGCTTCTCACTAAATGGGTTTTATTGAAACCATAATGCACCTCTTTGTTTACCTCCGTTACATCATTTCCTCTTACAATCTCCCGCCACTTACATCAAAATTCTACTTCCTATGACATCATCAAAGTTTCTCTTGCGTCATCACCATTGTCCGTTAGTTCAGTCTAAATTTTCTGTACCCAGTTTTGTACAGCAATTCTCAACTTTTGGCTCTTCCACTCAACTTTTCGACTTGTGACTGCTAATTTTGTCTCCTCTTCACCAATTATTATTACTCTTCCGCTTCGACTTTCTCTTGCGCCATACACCCCGCTCATAATGCCACCTAAGCGTAAGGCATCTATGAATCACAAGCTGGTGAGGACCGGCGGTAAGAACCGGAGGATTACTACTGCAAGCGGGACGTCATTTGCAACAACAACCACATCACCATGTGAGTTACCAAACTTAGTTTCGCACGATAGGTGAACTGTGGCTGCGCTACATGATTCCGCATCAAAACAGGTCAAGGAATCCACCCGGCAGGGTAGGTAGTAATACTACATCAGTTAAGGAATTCCCACAAAACTTTTGTTGGGATTTCAACAAGGGTTCGTGCATCAGGTTTGCATGTATAATTCCACGTAAATGTGGAAAATGCGGGGGTATCTCTCATGGAGTTTTAACTTGCTTTCGAGCTACAGGGGCCAGAAGGCCCCAAGCTAGCAGCACCCTGCAGAGCAGACAATTCCACTCAGGCAAGCATAAAGTCAACAGCACCAACACCAGTAAGAATTGTGAACTTGAAGCCTTATTTGCTGCATTATGCCAGTGTTCACAAGCAACAGGCAATTTCATTGTTTTTCTGGTTTTAAGTATTGTTTTTCGACTTAGGTACCAAGGCTTTCGCAAATACAGATTGGCAGACAACCTGAGGTCAGCACAAGGGCCCAAAGCAAGGTACATTGTTCAGGCAAAACTGGATAAGGAGTTAGACTTGGGTAGAATGGCCGGGCCTTTCATTCGCCCTCCGTTCCAGAACATACAGGTGTCACCAATAGGCCTCGTCCCTTAAAAGCAGGAGTTGGTAACTCCATCTGCTGAGGGTAAGTCGCCTGATAGCTTCAGGCTAATACATCACCTTTCGTACCCACAGGGGCAGTCTATTAATGACAACATTTCTCCACAGGATTGCTAAGTCACTATGCCCATTTTGATGAAGCAGTTAGGATGGCACAGGAGTTGGGCCCAGGAGCTTTGCTCTCCAAATTTGATGTTAAATCAGCATTTTGCATTATTCCAGTTCACCCAGCAGATTTTGAACTCCTGGGAATTGCCTTCCAAGGTAGCTTTTATGTCGAAAAATGTTTGCCGTTTGGTTGTTCAATTTCTTGTTCGATATTTGAAACTTTCAGTACCTTTCTGCAGTGGTGTATACAGCAGCACCTTCCAAACCAGCAGATTATGCACTACTTAGATGATTTCTTAACTGGCGGCCAAGCAGGTACGCAGGATTGCAGCAATAACGTACATATAAGCTTGCAAATGCTTGAATTCTTTGGAGTGCCCGTAGCTCCAGAGAAGACAGTTCATCCTACTACTGACATCACGTTTTTGGGGTTGCAAATTGACAGTGGCAATGCAGGTTAGGATACCATTCAACAAGATAGAGAGGTGAGCCACCAGATCAAAGGTATGTTAACTGGAGGTTCTAAAAAGGTAACTAAACGGGATCTACAGTCACTGGTGGGAAAACTTAACTTTATTTGCAGGGCAATCCCCATGGGTTGGGCTTTCTGTCGCAGGTTGATAGATCAAATGTCCAATCTACATTCCATCGCATACGTCTCACAAAAGGGTTGAAAGAAGATCTGTCTATCTGGCTATAGTTTCTTACCTATTATAATGGCGTCTCAATCTTTCAGCAAGCTCAGTGGGATGACAATAGTACATTGCAGCTTTTCACTGACGCAGCAGGCAGTGCAGGTTTTGGGGCTTATTTCCAGGGTCACTGGGCGAGTGGTCATTGGCCACGACAATGGATTGACACGCTCACTGACCAAGGACTTGACTTTGACAGACAGTACAATTGGAAATAACTCTAACAGACTCTGGGGTAAGTCACTCGAAAGGTTGAGTTGATTTCTGTTGTACTGCGAAGAGGAGCAGTCAAAACAAAGGAAATATTTCTGTAGGCTACTAGTTATTGTAAACGTCTAAAGCGTATGATTACCGGTGGGTAATATTTACCCATATTTTCGGGAAGAAATGAGAGACTCACTCTTGTGAATTGGCACTGACTGAACTAAATGTCAATCATCTGGTTGTTTTTATTTTGTTTTATTTATGCATTCGAGCCAGGGTAGCATCAGAATTAATAGTCTCACAAAACTATTGACCAATAAGAACTGATTGCTCACTTTTTGTGTATGATTTTAGCACTTCTTGTTGTGTTAAGTATATGTATACAGTAGAAAGACAGCTCTGGGTCTTAACGAAAATGGCTTCAAACTTTCTAAATCCAAAGCCAACTGCTTGCATTTTTGTTATAAATACAAACAATGTAAGGATCCAGATTTATTTTAGATGGTATCAAGGTAGTAGAGGAGGCCAAATTCCTGGGCCTCATATTTGGCCATCATTTCACATTCTTACTGCACATCAAATATCTAAAGGCAAAATGCCTGAAGGCTATTGACTTGTTAAAAGTCTTTTCAGTGGGTAGGGTATCAGACAACCCTTCTCCATGTGTAGAGATCGTTAATACACACAAAACTTGACGATGGTTCCATTGTCTATGGTAGAGCCTGCAAAATCAATTTAGAAAAATTAAACACTATGCACCACCAAGGCCTAAGGCTCCTTGGAGCTTTTAGGAGCTCAACTGTGAACAGTTTGAATCTTCTCCGATTCATTGTCTTGCCTCAAGGCACTTAAAAGTGTCTCCTCAAATCATCTCATTTTAGAACTTTTCAATGATCTTTCTACTGGCCAATGTGTTATCTCCACACTAATTCCATAGAGC
Source organism: Haliotis rufescens (assembly GCF_023055435.1). Taxonomy (NCBI): domain Eukaryota; kingdom Metazoa; phylum Mollusca; class Gastropoda; order Lepetellida; family Haliotidae; genus Haliotis; species Haliotis rufescens. Next base: position 4,564,900 of record NW_025964383.1, read on the forward strand.
AATTTTAAACTAACTATTAAAAGTTATACTCCGGATCTAATGCAAAAGAGGTGAGAGACACAGGTAGGAATCAAGACATGATGAGGTCGTTTTACGACCATGTCATATAGGCCACAGTTGGTTTACCCACAAATATCTGCTTAAAACAGATGAGGACGAATCTCCTCAGTGTATCCCTCTTGATGAAAGATTCACCGTGGATTTTGCAATTGTAAGGGTTTCACATTATCAAAGAGTAAATCTGAAAGATATTTTTCCCTGTATAAACGGGCATCTGATTCTTAGCAAATTGAAAGAAATTGGTCTGTATAATAAATTTGAAATTTGTATGTGAATAACTAATTGCTTCTTTTTAACTGGGTATGATGCTTTATCAAAAGGGAGTATTGAAGGCTTTGTTCAGGAGGTTAAAGTTCCGTTAAATGATTGCCCCCATGTGACATATAATTCTTATCATAAACTATCATCAGCCAGTGTATACCTTGTGATGAAAGGTTCACCGTCAAGCATATATTGCTTGAGAGTGTGTGGTGTTTGATAATGTGAATCCCTTGCAATTGCAAACAGTAAATCTGAAAGATCCCTTTTCCCGTATAAGCGGGCATCTCATTCTCAGCTACTTGTAAGAAATTCATGTACGGTCGAATCGAAATGTGACATGTGTTCTCCCATATCCAAGTCCTTCTTCATGAAGTTAGATGCCTCCATACTCAAGGCAAAGTGCAAGGAGGCCGCGTAGAAGAAAGTTGACTATCTTATCGGACCCTAAGGAGACGATCTCAATGCCTTCGATCCCTTCGACTCCCCAATCAGTTCCAGCCTCAGGATTTGAGATCAGTGCTCTAGAGAGACTTTGCCCAACAACAGGCCTCCATGCAAGAGATGATAAACACCTGTCTGGCGGACATCACTTCAGAAGTAGATCAACTGAAGAAGTTGCAGGCTCAGAATTCTTCCCCGGCCAAAAGGCCAGATGGAGTTAAGCAGTTGTCAAAGCCTAAGTCATCAACGAAGTCCAGCACGCCAAGATCACGGCTTCCAGATGATCACCAGGGAAGTGGCAAGAACACCTTACCCCCACAGAGCCAACTAGCTGAGCCGCCGAAGAAACTGTACTTTTCCCGCACGGTCAGCACGGGCCGATCCGAAACGTCTGCTACCGTTACCAGAGCAAGCCGGTCACCACAAGTTAACACACAGGCTCCCCGGGATTGGCTAGACAAGTCAATGGTTCCCGCAAGGACCATGGACGGCATGAGGAGACAGCTCAATCTTCACGTCATCAGGTCAGCCGTCCGGAACCAGTTAGACCAGACCCTCAGCCAGAGCGTCAGCAGATTATACCGGAGTCCTGGACCCCATCAGACGACTATGAGGAAGAAGTTATATCAGATGCATGCATCGCCGTTCCCGGAGTCACAGCCACTGGATGACAAGTACAGGAAGCTGGTTAAAAACCCTAACACCAAACTCATGATCCAGGCCAGCCGACTTAAGGACTTAACTACGGTTAACAAGTACTCCCTGGACATTGACACGCGATGCCACCTCTACCAAAGTCTTTTGATGCTGTCCCGACAGAAACTCAGATATCCACCAGAACGGAACAAGTGGGACCAAGTGGGACTCATCTACAGTCTGCTAGATGTGATTGTCTGCATGCAGGAGGATATGTTATCTATGCAGGTCTGGACTGCCTCCCAGCTCCTATGGCTTCAGCATCAACAATTCCTGTCTCAAGTCAGATCAAGGGCTGTCTCCACGCATGCCAAGTAGACAGTCATGTCACAGCCAGTCACTTCATCTACGATCTTTAAAAACAAGCTGGGTACGATCCGAGATGAAGTCAGACAGGACACGACAGAGAGATTTCAAGTGTTTACGATCAACCTGGCAGTCAAGGCACATGGATCGCAGTACTCACCTAAGCAAGCACAAAAACCTGCCAGGTTTCCACAAACTACCACGAAAGAAGTACATCCCATCTGGAAGAGAATCCTACCAGGCATCCCGGTGTTATGACAAGCCATTGTCAGACTCTTTTCGGAACTCAGACTCCAAACCCATGGATCTGGCCATTGAAGTTTTAAGTCCCCAGGTTGCAGGGATAGAAGATGACTTGTTTCTCCCCGCCTCCAAAAGTCGCAGATCCTATCAAACTGGTTTTATCTACGGATTACGATTTACGATACACGACATCTGCCATTCCAGTGGGAGGGCATCTTTTGTCATACGCCGAAAATTGGACGCACATTACAACCAACCAATGGATTTTAGACATTATCCGTCATGGGTACAAGCCACATTTTCTCAAGTGCCCTTGACTTGCATCACGTCAAGGGGGATGCAGCTTTCACCTGAAAGGTGCCAAACTGGATGCAGCTGACCTTGCCATCAAGACCCTTCTCACCAAATGAGCCATTTGGAGATTGCAGTATAACAACGAAACTCTACTCCCCAGTGTTTTTAGGACCGAAAAAGAACTCACAGAGATGAGAATGATCATAGACCTCAAAATTCTCAACAAGAAGTACTTGGTGCCAGTCATCAACTTCACCCATTTACAGATGGTAGGACTTCATATCTAGATGATTTCCTTGATGCCAATCAGGAACACACCCAGCTGCGTCAGGATGTGACATTCCTCACCCAACTTATGTCTTGTGTTGGTTTCCTAATCCATCCGACCAAGTCAGAGATTTGTCAGGAACAAGACATAGTCTACATAGGGGCCAGATTTCTTCTACATATGTGATATCTTTGCTCCCCCTGATGGACCGGTTCAACAAGTCCATTGCCATGATCAACTCAGCCAGAAACCAACCTACTAGATTGATCAGATGGTGGATGTCTCTCATGGGAACACTGTCCTCTCTACAAGATATGACTTACAGAGGCCGATTACAATTACGCCCGCTACAGAATTGGATCAACTCCCTATTATCTCAGACCCTGGATAGACGGGTACTCATACCTCTCTACCTGTGCCAAGATCTAATCAGATGGACTCAGCTAGATAATGTAATGACGGGGATTCCTCTCACCCTACCAGCTCCAGAACACCACCTGTTCACAGACATGTCGGATTCAGGTTGGGGAGCTCACATGGACGACCTCAAAGTTAAGGGTTCATGGACCAAGACGGAAACAGCTCTACACATAAACTGCAAAGAGATGAAAGCAATCTATTATGCTCTCCAGACTTGGAAAGATCGCCTCATCAAATCATACGTCCAGATTGCCACAGACAACATGACAGTGGTGGCCTAGATTCAGAAGCAAGGCGGAACCAAATCCCATCGCTGATGATAGAAACTACTCAGCTATTTGCCTTGGCCGACTCATTCAGCTGTCGGATGGAAGCGAGACATATTCCAGGCAAACTGAAGATAGTAGCGAACAGCTTATCCACGGAGTGGACTCTTCACCCAGACGATTTTACCTGTATACCCTCCATTTGGGACACCCCAATCTGGACCTCTTCGCGACCTGTCTCAACCATCAACTTCCGGTTTATGTCAGACCGGTCCTATATCCGAGAGCTCTTCAGATAGATGCACTATCCATGGATTGGACAGGAATATTCGCCTCTGCATTCCCTCCATAGTCTCCCCTAAACAAGGTCATACAGACGTTGGAAGTGTCCAATTGCACAGTCATCCTCATTGCTTCAACTTGGCCAAGCAGGACATGGTTTCCCAGACTACTATCGCTCCTGATGGACGTACCGCTTCCTCTTCAATTTTGCAAAGATCTCCTGCGTCAACCCAGGTCGAGCCTATTTCACACCTATCTTCGCAGCCTCCATCTCACCGCCCGGAAAGTATCTTGTAGAGAATGCAGGCCTCCAGGTTCTCTTAAGCTGCCTCCACTGCTGTCACTAGATCATGGAGATTGTCATCAACCCAGCTTTATGACAACAGATGGAACAACTTCGCCCAGTGGAGACACAGATGTGGTCTAACTAATGTCAAAGTGGACATTCCCATGGTTCTGAATTTCCTCTTATACCTACGACAGGATAATAACTTCCGACATGGGACCATTGAAGGATATAGATCCGCCCTCCATCTCGATGGATTAATGATTGGAACACATGTGAGCATTCAGCCTAGAGGATATTTCCATTCCCCGGATCTTCCCCAAATGGAATTTATCGGTCGTCCTGTCTGCTCTACTAGCCGCTTCCTACGTACGCTCCATGCTACACCTTCTCCAAAAATCCTGTAAAGCAGCATTTTTACTAGCCATGGCTACTGCAGCTAGAGTTTCTGAACTCCACGCTCTCAACTATTCCAGTCTCACTCATGCTCCCAACTGGACCTCCATCACCTTGTGGTCCTTACTGGATCAGTCTACGGCTACAGGTCGATTGTGTCACAGACATTATACTATTCATCTCTTGGCACCAACAGTGGATCATCCTGATCCCCTCCTTTGTCCTATACAAGCTCTCAAGTTCTATCTGACAGCCACTGATCCATATCGCTGACGTCAAAGACGTCTCTTCATCTCATGCAAGACCCACTCGGATAAAGATATCACTAAAGCTACAGTTGCTGGATGGCTTAAGATGACCATAGCAATAAGTTATCGGCAAGCACAAGATATTCCTCAAACTATGAGTTCCTTGATATACTACACTACATTTCATAAATAACTTCCCCTATCTTCGCGAAAATTTTGCAAAATGATCTCGCCACTATTGTGGCACTAACGCGGAATTATCACGCCACCTTTGAGACATTAATGCGAAACTATTGCGCCACTTTCAGGACACTTAGCGCCATTTTCGTGATAACATTTTTCAAGATCGCGGCACTTTCATGGCACTATCGCGCCACTTTCACGCCACTATTGCGACACTTTCAAGCAACTATCGCACAGCCACTATCGCACCACTTGCGAGACAATAGTCACGCAATCTAGTGACAGTTGTGCTAAATGTGCGGTACAATATATTGTATTACTTTTTTCCTTGACTGATTTAGGATTCTTGAGTTACATTTTCCATGGCATGCTAGTCTGCATTATTTAAGATCATAGTGTAAAGCTTCTTTTCCTTTTACAAATACTGATATCTATACTTTATTTAGACTGCAAATGTAAGGTGATCTTGTGGTCATGACTCCAATCACAAATACTCGTATACACATTAGCTGAGGTGATTTTCATGGCAACAAATAAGTTAGAACAGAATCAAACACAATCATGTGTCGGCCAAAATGACCGTCAGGAAACCTTATAACAAACTAATGTTTTGTGCATGTCTAGTATCCCATAATGTTTCGTGTTAAGTTTCATTCTGAATATAATGTGAAATAATCTGGACAAAATCGTTTGGTTATGAAAGATTTCCTATGATAAACGAAGTCCTTCACAAATATTACGTCGTTAGGTATGTGTATTACACAGTGACTGGTTCTTGATGTGTGAATGATTATTAACATTGTAAAAGAATACACTTTTTATTGGAAATAAAACAAACAAAACCATTTCCATAATTTACCTATTTTCCATTCCATTCCGACTATATCATAAGCATGTGTTAATGAATCATACTCATGAATCAGGTTAGCGCGTATCCACCACAAACACATGCAAATGCAAGTCAGGTACTTGCAAGTCAAAGACATACATGGACAGTTACCACATTGAAATAACACAACTTTACAGCTTCTGAAATAAACTTAACATAGATTTATCAGGCTGATTATAACTAGATTTGATTGAGAAATTTATGTAAATCTTCCATGAACTGCTATTTGAGCGTCTTCGGGATTTATAACATGGTGCCCCGATTTTGATTTCAGTGGGGTGCACGGGTGGTCCAGTCGTCTAAGGCGCTGCCATTCGCTGTGCATAGTTGAGTCCCTTGGGCACGCCAGAAACCTATGATTGTGGGTTCGAATCCTGGTTCGCCCAAATTAAGTTTCTAGGTTTGTCAGCACCATACCCATGCTCGTGGGTTTCACTGAAATGGTAAACGTCTGAGACCTGCATCACTTTGGGCTTTCCTCCCACATTGTACCGTTTAAGGGGCAATGACCTAAAGCAAATCCCGGGACTGTTTGTTGCCTTTGTTTTTCCCTGTGAGTACCCGGATGACATAGCAGAGATCTAGACTGGTTCGCGACCTGTGCTGCGCCATTCGTAAGTGGATTTGTCAGTTTTATTGACAGTATAAGGGCGTATGGTCATGTTAATCAACAAAATGAAATACAGTTTTGGAAATAATTAGGAAATGTAGGTAACTTTGTGGGTAGCATCATTAATGGTGACGGTGTTTTGATAAGTCACTTGCTTGGTAATTGTGTGATTTTCGTTTACACTATTTTGACTTGTAACTCAAAGAAAATATTTCACCAAGACGAGGAGGAACAAGAGTGATTCTGTTCAATGCTACAGCAAATGAATGAAAACAAAATGCAAATATCATAATTACAACCTACCAAAGTTATATGTATAATTTTTGGCAGCTGCCTTGTTTCGAGGAATTTAACTGTGAATATTCGCATAAAGGAACAATATCCCACATGTCTGCAGCTGTACAAAGAAAGACATTTGATGTCACGTGTCTCTGTAACAATCAAATATTTTAAAATATGTATATCGTTTCGGGATGTTATAACCCATGTTCGTTTCTCAACTGATCACTTTGATTGTTTCAGGTGTTTCACACAGGTGTCAAGTCTCAAAAGTCAGCTGAGAAAGCCCAAGTGACAACTGTTTTCATAATGTCCATGGTTCTTTAAAAAATCCATTGAGTTAGATAACAATGAGCAATCAATCAATGTTATTTCGGATTTGAACAAAGTATGTTGTTAGTACCTCGGCACTTCACGCCCAGATATTGGGGTATTCCGTCTGCTTTAGTAAACATACACATGTAAATGCTTACTTTTGACAAAACCACTGTGCAAAATAACAGTGATTATTCAATCAACGTAATTTCTGTTTATCCTTTGATGGAGAGGGATAATCAGTTGATTTACAAAAATGTAAATCAACTGATCACTCCTCTTGCTGGGCTGCCACGTGCATATTACATAACATACATTTCACCTCACTTCAAACCGGGATTCGGATTAAATCTTGATTTGAATTGAATAAATACCCCAGACACACAAAATGCCAAATGGGAACCTTTATCAGTTAATCTGAGTGGTGCCTCCAGTAATTATACCTGTAATAAATTAACTGAGCATCAAGTGAATGATGACAAATACACAAGTGTAGGGTTATACCAGAAAACATGGATGACAACAAGGGAGTAGTTTACCCACGCAATCCGAAATCCGAAAATGCTTTCACTGCAGGGATAATGTTCTTATTATAAACTATAACCATCAGGGGTATTTCCAAATAACGACATCCGATGAGCTTCTGTCATTCTTTTTGTCTGTTTGTTTAGGCTGAAGAAATTTATTAACATGCGCCCTTTGTCCAAATCTTCAAAGATCATGGGTAACCAATCAGTGTTGAAAAATGCGTAAAACAAATATTGCCTCAAAGTTTATTTAGCTGTCCTTGCAGATGGTAGCCCAGTCTCTTGTCACGCTCAGTTGCGTTAGCGAGCAAATCGATTCACGGCAGCTAGTGAGCCCAAGCGGCTAGTGTCAGACTGCCGAGAAGAAGCCAGAGATTAGCGCGTTAAACCCAACTCACTCACTCACTGATTTCAGTGATTCGTTCTGATAAGTAGTGCCCCTTCTAACTATTCACTTATTATACCTGTAGTCAGTGTTAGAAACATTTCAATGTTCTAAAACAGATCATTAAATAGTTGGTTCACATACGCATCTACCCGTTGGACGCGGACATTTCACAATTTCATAATTCAATTTCTGAAGTGGTCTAACGGGGTTCATTTTGTGACACATGTACGTAGCAAAAGTGTCAGTTTAATGTAGGTATATAACATACAGGCTTTGCCTTAAATATATGCAATATATTATTAAAGCGAGACAGACTTCTTTCTTTAGAAACACATGTAAGTGTTTAAAAGAACATCCTTGAAAGGGGCCCGGGGCAAATATTATCCTGGATGGTAGGTGGCAAGACGATTGTGTTGTATTATTTTCCACTTACATGGAATTAACATTTCACGAACACCCGATACCATCACTATTTGATAGTGGTTTATAAACACATGCTCACGATACAGTCGAAATACCTTCGACAAGAATTACACCTGCTTTGATCTGTCAAGCAGTCGAAGACTGATCAGCTACCGAAAGGTGTGACAATTACTGTACATACAGTGGCTGGACCAACTTGCCACGTCCAGGCAATGAAAGACTATTGTTAACTTGCGCAATCAGTCTCAGGCACTTGCCTCGGACCCACTGTTTCTCACCGACTTGGGTATACCTCTCAACGGTGACTATTTCATTCATAAACTACATCAGACTCTGGCGGCAGCAGGATACGACTATAAGAAATTCAATGGACATGCGCAATATTGCTCATACCTAGCATGCTCAGTAGCCTGATTATCCCTGGCTAGTACATAGTGTATATATACTGAGAGGCACAAATAACGCATACTCAAAGTTAAGTGTCAATAATTTTTTACTGAAATGAAATATACAAATGACAATCAATACAAATGACTAATTAAAGATTACACTGATGAATTTCATGAACAGTTACTGTGTGACAAAGAATTAATGTCTATGAAAATGAAGTCAAAGTCGAGTGGTGTCAATAACCAGTGTGTCCTCCTTGTGCACACAGTCGACGAATTGCAGCCTGAGGAATACGTCTCCAATGATGCAGAAGAGCTTGAGTCAGTTGTGGAACCGCCTGTGGAGGATTTTGTTGACGTCAGAAACGGCGGCCAAGTTCATCCCACAAATGTTCTATCGGGTTCAAATCTGGGGACCTTGAAGGCCAGTCCAACACATTAATTTGTTCTGTTGCAAGAAGGCATTTGTTATCCTGGCAGTGTGAGGCCTTACATTGTCATGTTGAAAGAGTCAGTAATGGCAGCAGAACAGTCTGTAGAACGTTGTCGATGTAACGTCTGGCATTAAGGTTCCCCTGAATAACAACAAGATCCGAGCGTAAATTTGCATTGATTGCTCCCCAAACCATAACACCTCCACCTCCAAACCGATCACGTTCAGTAACACATGGTTGTGTAAATCGTTCATGTTGGCGTCGGTATACACGTAAACGTCCATCAGGGTAGCTGACTGTGAAACGTGTTTCATCAGAAAAAAAAACTTGTCTCCAATCTCTACCACCGAGATTACCTCCACCAGCTGCCCATCGCTAGCCTGTGTGCCTGAGTCAAGATTTGTCCACGGTTGGGTCGTCGACACCTCAAATTCCTGGCAGCAAGACGACGACGCACTGTACGGTCACTGATGTGTCTTCCACAGAGACCAATGGTTGCATTTGCCGTTGACCTGGCAGACGTGAAGCGATTTCTGAGGTGGCTGTTAACGATTTGACGATCTTGTCTCTGTGACGTCACAGGCGGTGCACCTGGTCGAGGACGGTCCCTTACGCTGCCTGTGGTTCTCAACCGCTCATGTAATCTCGATATTGTCGTTTGATGGCAATGGAAATGAGCAGCAACTTGTTCTTGGGTACGACCAGCACTTAACATCCCCATTGCTTCATTGTGCTGATCTTGCGTTAACCGTGGCATTGTGTAGGCAAGTGATGGCAAAATGTCATGGTGTGCATTTATAGGGCCTACCTTTGAGGTTTGCACGTGCATCATGCCTTTCACAAAATGTGCATCGATAGCAGCATTCCCAATGGTGTGTTGCGTTTTGGTGATTGGCTTCGTTTCCAGAAACAGTTTTTGTTTGCAACCCATGTGACATGTTTACAGTAATAACCAACAATGGACAGTGTCAACAAGGTAAAATGTAAACGGACCTCATATGTTCTTAAAAAATTATATCTTAAAATTGAGTATGCATTTCTAATGCCTCTCACTATACTTTTTGTAGCAGTTTCTATGCCACCAGCATTCTGCTTCAGTAGTAGTGCACTTATCTCCAGTCAATCTTATGGTTGATTCTTGCTTTGTCTGACCTTGTCAACAATCTTCCTATGCAGTGTCACAATGGTGTCATGTTTTAGTGTAAGCCTTGGTGTTAACGTCCACTTCCACTTGTTGTTCAGGTATATACCTTACCATCCTGTACGTAATTACTTGGTATTATTTTCCTTATGGGGTATTCTCAGCCAGCTGTATCATTGTATTTCATTTGTTCCACATCTGGCTCTCAAATTGAGGCCTTACTATCCTCCTCAGCTTGCTTGGATTGGTCCCCCTAAAGTTCAATAATCCACATCCAACTTGTATGCTACTTGTGTCCTCATTTATCGCATCATTTTGTACCGTTGTGTGTAGTCACTCGCTGTGCTCTGATACTCAGAAATATAGCCAGCATTTGTTCCCAATGCATGGGCATGATTGATGCTCGATCATGTACACACTTAGTCTTGTGCCAACGATTTGGCCGTCCAGCTTCGCTTTGTCATGTTAGTATTTGTAAGTGGCCAAATCGTTTCCGATGCTTGGCATGATTGATGCTCAATCATGGGCACCCTTAGTCATATCTGAGAATTCCCCATACGCCAAACTTATAATTTGCATTTTATCATAACAAATGTTTGAAACTACTTCAGGTTTGGTTGTCATTATAAATGATACCATCAATATTTGATAGTGGTTTATAAACACATGCTCGTGAAACAGTCAGAATGCTTTTAGCAGAGATTTTCTTTTGAATATGGAAAGGATTTTGTGCCTTTTTTATGAAACTGTAGCATATTAAATATTTCACCAACATTGTTTGCGGGTGTTAGTGCAGTCAGTATAGAAGCTTGAATTTCGAAATATACCAATTGAAGTTTGAATCCATCTGTCGGCGAAACATTTATAGCTTATGGTGTTGTTATGATATAACAAGACAATTGGACTTATCCGATAACACACTCGCGAGTAATCAGAACCTCTCTTACTTTCCTAAACATATGTTCAAGCTCAAATTAGTGAATTGAATTGTTTACAAATATCAAACGATGCATGGAACCAATGTCGCCAATACCTTCTCTATCCAGGGAATATTTACCACAAACCAAATCACTCTATTTGTGAAAAGCGGGTTTTTTTCGTTAGGGCATAGTGGTAGTAAACCCTCCATTATATCTCAAATGTTAACTGTTCTTTTTCAACACAACCAGGTGCTATAAGCGTACGCATAGACAACAAAGGCACACATTTGAACCGACCGTCGCCGCTCATTCATTGTCATGTATATCATGAAGTAATTAGGGTATTGTCACTAAAGCTTCGCGCCCGTCTGTTAGTTCTGTTAGTGAGACTACATCGTTAGCGATTACGTAAGCTTTGTATTGATATGTTCATGGAGACGAATCAAAGTACGTGAGGGGTGTAAGAATGTTTAATGCCTCACCGTCACACGAAATGAAAACCGGAGTCAATCGAATGGTTTGAGTAAGACAGTGACAATCACAATCACAATATTCTCAATGACTGTATACTCCATTACTTAAGATTAGCTGATAGAACCACAGTCAACCTTCAACTTACAGGTAAGTCTCGTTTAAACTTTTAGATTATACAACATACTCCAGAATCCTCTTTGCCACAATGAATTATAAACAATATAATAATAATATTTTCCCTTCCCATAGATTATTTCAATCATTTGGTAACAGATTTAACGATCCAGTGGCAATCATAGCGAAGACAGTTTTGAATGTTAAAGTTTGAGTTATTATGATATTAGATAAACATGCCAGGGGCCATTCAAATATGATTTCATTTTGTAAATATTGCTAATCCCATGAGTCTGCCAGTATATTGCGGGTATTTCGGGTGGGAATGTACAATGCCCGGCGCTTATGACGTGTGATACACTAAAGCATCAAAACATCATTATTCACCATGAAAAAACCCAACAACATCAATACAAGCACATCCAATCACGCAACCCCAACTCCTCCCGCATTTCCCCTACATTCATCACACTATATCTACGTCAGCCCTTATGTATTCATGTGTATGCTTTCATACATACACCCCCCTCTCATCATACCCTTACAACCATCCCACTATAACTATATCCGCCCTCATGTATCCCTCGAACTCATGCTTACATACACACACCCCTCTCACCATACCCTTACAACCATCCCACTATAACTATATCCACCCTCATGTATCCCTCGAACTCATGCTTACATACACACACCCCTCTCACCATACATCCCACTCTAACTATATCCGCCCTCATGTATCCCTCATACTCATGCTTACATACATACACATCCCTCTCACCATACATCCCACTCTAACTATATCCGCCCTCATGTATCCCTCATACTCATGCTTACATACATACACATCCCTCTCACCATACATCCCACTATGACTATATCCGCCCTCATGTATCCCTCATACTCATGCTTACATACATACACATCCCTCTCACCATACATCCCACTATGACTATATCCGCCCTCATACTCATGCTTACATACATACACACCCATCTCACCATACATCCCACTATGACTATATCCGCCCTCATGTATTCCTCGTACTCATGCTTACATACATACACACCCATCTCACCATACATCCCACTATGACTATATCCGCCCTCATGTATCCCTCATACTCATGCTTACATACATACACATCCCTCTCAACATACATCCCACTCTAACTATATCCGCCCTCATGTATCCCTCATACTCATGCTTACATACATACACACCCATCTCACCATACATCCCACTATGACTATATCCGCCCTCATGTATCCCTCATACTCATGCTTACATACATACACATCCCTCTCACCATACATCCCACTATGACTATATCCGCCCTCATGTATTCCTCGTACTCATGCTTACATACATACACACCCCTCTCACCATACATCCCACTGTAACTATATCCGCCCTCATGTATCCCTCATACTCATACTTACATACATACACATCCCTCTCACCATACATCCCACTCTAACTATATCCGCCCTCATGTATCCCTCATACTCATGCTTACATACATACACATCCCTCTCACCATACATCCCACTATGACTATATCCGCCCTCATGTATCCCTCATACTCATGCTTACATACATACACATCCCTCTCACCATACATCCCACTATGACTATATCCGCCCTCATGTATCCCTCATACTCATGCTTACATACATACACACCCATCTCACCATACATCCCACTATGACTATATCCGCCCTCATGTATCCCTCGTACTCATGCTTACATACATACACATCCCTCTCACCATACATCCCACTATAACTATATCCGCCCTCATGTATCCCTCATACTCATGCTTACATACATACACATCCCTCTCAACATACATCCCACTCTAACTATATCCGCCCTCATGTATCCCTCATACTCATGCTTACATACATACACACCCATCTCACCATACATCCCACTATGACTATATCCGCCCTCATGTATCCCTCATACTCATGCTTACATACATACACATCCCTCTCACCATACATCCCACTATGACTATATCCGCCCTCATGTATCCCTCATACTCATGCTTACATACATACACACCCCTCTCACCATACATCACACTGTAACTATATCTGTCCTCATGTATCCCTCGTACTCATGCTTACATACAAGCACACCCCTCTCACCATACATCCCACTATGACTATATCTGCCCTCATGTATCCCTCGAACTCATGCTTACATACATACACACCCCTCTCACCATACATCCCACTATAACTATATCCGCCCTCATGTATCCCTCATACTCATGCTTACATACATACACACCCCTCTCACCATACATCCCACTATGACTATATCCGCCTTCATGTATCCTGAAGACCCACTACAGTACTTCTTTGTTTGTTGCAATTTATCATATTACATAAAAGAATGTGATATTAATACAGTTCTTTACGGATGTGAAGCCCTATTATCTGAAGCAAATCAAGAAATTCTCCTGTCTGTCCATACTTTCATCATAAATTCTGGTAGATTTAAACTTAAATCATACACCAAACCCTCGCAAATGACCAGGGTATGAAACTCCCAAAAATTTCAGCCAGACCACAGGACTGGCTAGCTGAAATACTTGCCAGCCCTGACCAAAACCTGCCTGCCCACTATAATCATATGTTTCTCAGGATAAGCTAACAGGGTTTCTTTTTGGTTACATTTTATCATTCATCTTTACATGTGAATTAATGCTTATCATTGGGAAATATTTAGAATATTTTCACATATGAAATATAACCTGACCGTCGGGCAGGGGGATTTGAAAATCTGGCAGCCCGAGTTGAAATCAACCCGTCTCGGACGGTCGGGCAGGCAGGTATTTCGAACACTGATATAACATGTATGTATTTTGTATACATTATGTTAATGTTACGTATAACCCCATCATTCTGACTACCCAAACCGGACACTGCTGGTCATGCTTGATAACTGACCACCAATTGCAAGGTATTTTTCTGTAAATAGTATGCATGTATACATGTCAACTATACCTGGGCCTAGATTTTCGAAACGATCGTAGCCCTAAAATTATCGCAAATTTGTCGTAAGGAAATCGTAGGCTATCGTAGCATATTTTCGAAACTATCGTAGCGCAATCGCCTCTAAGATATCTTAAGTTTGTCGTAAATCTAAGATAGCCCTATACCTGTCGTAAGTTTATTTTATCTTCATTCAAGATGGCGGCATACTTTTCCATAGATATTTTGCCAAACAATTAGTCCGCTTTACGTTCAAACATTGACATTTCATTTTGTAAAACTGAGTGATTCAAATTGACACTTCGAAAACACGAAGAACGCATCAAGGATTTCACGTCAAAAATGTTCTTAATCGCGACAGCGATACACATAACTGTGGAGTCGATAGCTTACATTATTTTTCTATCCGAGTCCATGCTGAAGAAGTGTGAAACAACATACCTTTTCGATAATTTGGGAAGGATAAAAATGGAAGGTGTCGACAGGCTACAGTAATGACCGTGACCTTATTGATAGTTTAGGGGGAGCTAATCTTAATTCAAACTCTAGTTGAGAATGGTTTCCCTTTGTATTCGCCCGGGACACCTTGCTCAATGGTACAGTTTTCATAAAGCGCAGAGTTCCGCTGTTATATTTTCTGAGTCGCATTTGTGTCAATGCTTTAGTCTTTATTTTCGCATTTTATAAAATTATATCAATCTATATGTGTAAAAACAACCATAAAGGTTTCGCATAAGTTTTTACATCTAAAATCGTGTGGGACGGGTGGTTTTAATAACTGAATTTTAACTATACAGTGTAGTATTTATCGACTTAACAAGGAAATACATGTGATCAAATATTTGTATACAATATCTAATATTTTTCTTGCAAAAGTAATTGTAATTTGTTTCGTTTAAATTCAATACCTACGTTATCTATATCCTCTTGAAAGACAAATATTTGATAAAAAGTGATAAAAAACTGTCTGTTGAACAATTGCATTCTTTAAAAACAGGTGATTAACGGCATATAGATGTATTCCCTAATAAATATAACAATTTACTGAAATTTTGACAGCAAAAGTTAAGCACAGATTTTTGTATCGACAAATCAAATAAAAAATGAGTTCCCATGCTCGTTCTGGTTCTCGTCAAAATGTAGCATAGACTGCACATTGTCCAAAATTCACTTTCAAATATATGTTCGTAGAAACAAAGTTTATTGAATGAAATTTACTGATCAACATAAAATACACATTTTCAACACAATAATCTTTGCATTCAATAAACCGGTTTTAAAATATTTTGATGTTTTTAATATTTAAGTCTACATCTTCCCGTTTTATGTTTAAAAAATATAAATATATACTTGAGACCATTCAAACAATAAAATCATTGTAACGTTTAGGGTCAACGGACAAATACTAGTAAATGATCCTCAGCAATGCTGTCAGACAAGCCAAACATCATTGAACTACGTTCTGGAATAGATTTGACACATTACAAAGTATTTCGCTCCTTAGTCAGATTTAAATGAAATCAGACAAATCAGTTTATTAACTCTACTTAATTTAAAAGGATAGAAAATGACTACATTATATGTATGTTTACATTAACTTGTGGCATGTTCCATGAGACAACATAACTTGGCAATTCCGAAATTATCTCTCTTTGCGAACGAAAATTAGTGTCACTTTTAAATTTTGAAAGAATTATGGATCTAGATAGATAAAAAATAATTTCATCATCTGAATACTTATAGCTTGATATTGTATTTAAGTCCTTGGTTAATTCGTGAAATATATTGGATACATAAATAACAAAACAAACTTAACAAGCTTAGATTGTCATAAAATCTTGCTTGTGGGTGCGCTGCTTCCTGAACAATTTTTGTTTTGAGTGTTTCCACGTATAATGTTGGTGTTTACACTAATATAAACTTGACTTTCGACATAAACACAAACATATACAGTATACATCACTAAACATCAGACTTGAACACGCATGATAAATGCTGAACGCATATGCTGTTCGATCAAAGGTCTCGTCGTTGTCATTTAGAATAACGTCCCTTACTTTCGTCCCTGACTTTGTACGCGATGTGTTTATATCATAAAGTTCTGCGCGGTCACGAAAGGACCATTTGAAGGGAAAATAGTGAAGTATCTTTTGGCACATTATTTCTTTTCTAATAGCTAAAGTGTGGTAACACTATACTTATTGATTATAACATTTTTGGGCTTTGAAAAATGCTATTGCATGGCACACGAATGCTTTTTGTGTTCGGTTAGTCATGGCATCTTTTATCATAAGAACAACACGTCTACATGTAGGACATATGTAGGATTGTACAGAATTTCACTCAAATATGTGCGTGTTAAACAATGTGACCTGACAATGTGATCATGAATTCCGTGTCAGTTATCTATGTTGTTGTTATTGTCAGCAGCTGGGAAATCCCCGTGATGTCATTGGGAAACACCCACTTTTTCGATCTCTAACACAAATAAGTTCTCTGTCAGAGTTACGATAGGTATCGTAGCTCTGAACGATCTGCGACAGGTTAACGATAGTTTCGAAAATCTATCTTATCTTAACCTTAAGATATCTTATCTTTGAACGTAAGTTGTTAAGATTTATCTTAGCTAAGATCGTTTCGAAAATCTAGGCCCTGATTTCTATGTAGGGTGAGGTATTCAAATAAGCGCTGTCTTGTTTACCGATCCCAAATTTCAGATTAAATAAAAATATGTTTAAACCATGTATCCGTTCTTATTGCGTGCATTCAATTACACGTTTAAAATATGGTAAAAATGTCATAGTATGTACATATTTTTATCAGAGATTGTTTTTAAACAATAGATTTTCTCCGTCTAAACATCAAAGACAGACAGGCAGGGATTTTACAATGGCATCAGAACGCATTAAGACGTTCAACTGGTCAGTAGGTGAGAGTACAATAAACTTCAGTTACAGATCTTCTTAACAAATATCTAATATCTGAAAGAAGATTGCAGCTCGCTTTAAAGTGCATTTTATCCTCAGCAGTTTGATTTTTTCTATTTTTGCATATACGATTGCTGGCCACCACTCCGTAACACTTGATGCGATGGTATTTGTGGATAAGCCTTCAAATGTTATTACTTTAGAATATCACTTTTTGTAAGAATTATGAAGTGGACATTTGGAGGCATCTCAGGATATCTTTCAGAATGTGTTTTTTAGCATTCACCACTAATTATAACAGGATATTGGAAACATGTATAGACTGCCTGGCTGTAGATAGGATTTGTGATCTTAACAATTATCGGGTGTGACAAAGTATACATAATCACCTCATTAGGGGATACCAAGTTTAATATTAGAAGATGTTAGTAGTGAATACGTAATAGCATGTAGATTTCTAATCCTTTTTTTCTCTGTGGGTAATCCTTTAAACATGATGGCAGGAGGTCACTCAACCAGTTCGTGCATTCTTTGTCAAATGTATCTTTAAAGGAAGGACAGCTAAACAACGAGTAAAATCTATTTCCCATGTCACTTCCAGCTGGTGACATGTAGAGAACTTGACATGTGATGATGACTTTTCATGTTTATATTATAATAGTTTGTCAAACTGTAAATGCAACTGTAATATTAATTATTAATATATTTAATGTGAGGAAATGTCAGTACGGGCTATTGTCCGAGTAGGGAATTGTCAATGTGGGGGAAATATCCTACACTCCTTAAATATATGGTGTGGTACATAAAAAATGAGCCCACAATCCCGCGATGTAAATGTGCCTATTTTAGAACGTAATATGTGGCAATGAGTATGATAACCTTTTTATTCAGATCTTCAGAGAGGCAGCAGCAGAAGCAAGCACTGGCTTGTTTTGTCCTATCCGTTTTACAAAACGTTATAAAACAGTGTCAAACCATACCTACATTGTTTTGTGTGATGGATGATACAGAGGTACATGTTATCTCGTCTTCTTAACATTCACTTACTTCATTAGTGCAGGCGCACACGCATAACTAAACACAACGACATGAGAATGTTTCAATTATAGCCCTCCCTCCTTTAGTGAATATTTATAAACAACCGATATAGATACATAACATGTTCTCTGGTTTGAATCCAATGTAACAAGTTAATTAAATACTGCCTATCAATCCTATTTCAGTGAATGAATGTTAAGAACAAGACGACAAAATGACTGCATAGTGTAATGTGTTTGAAGTCATTGTTCTATATTCTAAGCAAACACGATACCACAGGATATGTGAGATGTTGCTGACTAAGAAATATGATCTTGTGTTGCAAATAGATAGTAATCCTTGATCCTCAAACAAACCTATGGATATCGTTCATATCTGTTGCGCTTCCGTCCTAATGACCATGAGTATTACATATGTTCCTAAATGTAAAAACGTCTTAAATGCCATTGGTTAACGCTACTATTCAATTGTCTGCACAGCTGAATCTACTCTACTCCAATATACAAGCATCTCTTTGATAGGCATTATGAATACAATTTGCTGGAAGGTGGATTTCATCCTCCATGTTTATTATGTATTATAACGCATGACTCTTCCTGTTATTTCGTGCACCTGCATAGCATTGTGAGTAGACAATGTAATTAACTATCCCAGTTGTCTCGCTATAAGTTACATAATAAACTGTGGGGTGCTTTTTATTGGAGTAAATATTCTGAGTATATTCATTGTGAATAATGCTGCAGTCTGGTTCGCTCTCAAATGTCTAGAGAATAAAGAATTCATCAAATCAAAACTATATCTAGCTCTAAAACCTGCAGACCCCGCCACCAAAAACCCCTAATCCTTTCAGATTCATTAAGTGGGCTCCAGGCCATAAAAAATAAAAACACAAAAAGCGCCCAAAACTAATACAACTGATAATTAAAAGCGCCAACAATCCATGTAAACTAGGTAAAGACATAGAAATAGTTTGGATCCCTGCCCAAGTTGGAGTGTTTGGCAACGAAGACACAGACAAAGCAGACAAATCAGCACTAAAATTAGAAGAAGTAAGCATCAACTTACCAATATAAAAAAAACGTAATTAAAAGTATAACAAATGAGAAAATCTTCCAAAAGCAGAAAAATAACTGTCAGAAATCTGACTGCAAACTAAAACACCTGCTACAAAAGCCACTCAAAAAAACAAAAATCCATCATAAACCCAAAAACATTGACAGAGTAATAACTAAACTACAAACAGGCCACACTAAGATAAACCCCCACCTACACCAAATTTAAAAAAACACCAATCCAGGAAATGCCCCCACTGCAACTTAAAAGAAACTCCTGAACACGTAAGACTATATTACACACAGTACCAGCAACATAGAACAACACTCCAATCCACACTAAACTGCAACAATCAAATGACACTAACAATGGTACTAAACCCCCTCAATGACTTACTAACCTTTAAAGCACAAGGCATATATCTAATCAAAACAGGCCGACTCGGCCGCATCTAACAAAGTACAACAAACAAGCTGCCAATAAACCTTAGAATACTAAACCTACAAAAACACACAAACTCCATTTAGTACCCCCTCCACCTTTTGCAAGGCATATTTCAAAATTCAAAATTTGTTTTCCAAATTAAGCAGGCAACCCAAAAGCCCCCCCTAGGTTGCCCCACCTTCTCGGACATACGCTTTTCGACCAAACACTAAATGGGTCGATTGGCTCGTGCGCGAAATATGCATGTGTCGGAAAGCGCACGTTTAAGTCCCAATTTAAGTAAGTAAGCAAGTAAGCAGACCCCGCTATCTGAGACACTCGACATGTGTATATATGTGCATCAACTTTTGCACAAACCAAGTGTAGCAGTAGTTTGTCTGATTAACGAGCAGAAACTCATCTTACAACTTACCTTTATGTGGAACAGATGAACAACACTGTATTTGACCTATCATTTTAAAACCGTCTGTGTATCATATGTCTTTGAAAATCATTTACAAGTGCAACACATGAGGAAGACATCATTATTTTGGGGAACACAATGTTTCGGAGTGTATACTTACTCCTACACCTGATGAAGGAGTAAATATTACTTCGAAACATTGTGTTCCTCATAATAAAGTTACCATCCATAAATTCTCTTCCTTTCATGTATGTATGATCCGTGTATCATCTGGTTTCTACTTCGTGTTGAGGAAAGTTATTCCGTTTTCAGTCTAAGACCCCAATAACAGAATCATAAGCTTCCTCAGCACATCAAGCCGAAATGTATTTTCATATATTTAATCATGAATGCTAAATACTAAACAGAGACTTGATGGCTGCTGTTAACACTCAGCATTTCAGGCATTTACGGACGAACTCAAGTCCTTAGTGTGTATGAATCAGATGGAATGAGGACCAAAATCGGGGTGAATCTAGAAAAAAAATTGTATTCAGGCACCACTGGGAATTGCGTTCTGATACACTACTCCCCATTCCGAAGACTATTGATAACTTATACAAATGAGTTACACACATCAGGAAATATAAACATTTGTCAATGAATTTCTTATTGATTAATATAGAATAGGTGATGCAACCTTGCGGAAAAAATACAGTTTTTAAGAACATATCCATGTGAAGCTTTGTACTGTTATGGACCTAGCACCTACACCTCTCTAAATATAACAAGAGGAACAGGCTTAATATAGCTCCAGGTTAGATTGACATACATCCGATATACATGGGGAAGTAATGCACGACAGCATTTCTGAAGTGTTCATGCAGTGTACTTTCTCTGCATGTATGTAAGGAAGTTGATAAACCAGAAGTGACGTCACTCTCATAATCTGAGACGAATGATGAGTTAGAATAGAATTTAAGACATCATTTCATGATTATCAGCAAATAATAAGGTACTTCAAGTGAAGGTATCGCATATTGACTAATATATTCATTATACCCGATTTCAAGTCCTCTAAGAGAGATTCTAGAGTAAATACCTCTTGGAAGGGTTTGAATCCAGTAATATACAAGAACTAATATGACAGTATTAGATTTCTGTCAACTACACAGGGAGTTACTAGAGGCAGATCCCGCCTTATCCCTCTGGTATATGCTGGCTATGATGTAATAGAGGTAAAGTATTCGCAAGAATTATCAAACAATAGTTATCATTGTTAATAATTCTAAGAATACTACCTCTATTACATCAGTAAGTACTCCCAACCACCTCCCAATTCATCTGCCTCCAGTTGTGAGATGTTTTGGAAAGAAGTGACATTTTTCCTGCCATTTTGCACGGAAGAGCTGAAGAGCTTCATGTGCTATTAGGGGAACAACTAGCTGTGTGTAGCTGACAGTGAAGAGGTCTTCTGTTGAAAATCTGAAGATTTAGTTATAGTGTGTCTGCAGCCAAAATACAGGATTTATGGCTATGATGTAATAGATGTAGTATTCTTAGAATTATTAACAATGATAACTATCTCTTGATTTATGAATACAACACTTATTAAACCTTGGCTGGCTACGAACCTGCAAATTCTTGATTTGGTGTCTATCATGCTACAACCTGTGCTATGGAGACTGTTGTCGTTATAAATGTCAATTTCCCTAGTCACACACCATTAACCTAGCTACCTTTGCTTATTTGTACATTTATATGTTAATAGTGTACAAAGTTGGTCTTACTTCCTGGTGTAATTTTTTTAATGCAAATGCCCATGAGTCTTTTTTGCACATCTAATTTCAATATATATTATACATCTTAAAGGGGCACTAATCTCTGGCTTCTTCTCAACTGTCTGACACTGCCTGCTAGGGCTCACTTGCTTCCGGGAGTCGATTTGCTTGCTAACACAACTTAGTGTGACTGGGGAGACTGGGCTTCCGTCTGCAATGACAGCTAAATAAACTTGGAGGCAATATTTGTTTCACACATTTTTTAACACTGATTGGTTACCCCTGATCTATGAAGATTTCGACAAAGGGCGCACGTCTTCAGACTAAGCATTTTTTAACAGACAAAAAGAACGGAGGAAGCTCATTGGATGTCGTTATTTGGAAATACCCCTGATGGTTATAGTATAATAATAATAATAAAAAAAAGTATCTCTGATACTGAAATACCCCTGATGGTTATGGTTTAATAAATAAAAAAAGTATCCCTGATTTTTCGGATTTTGGATTGCGTGGATAATACAATTACAGCTCCCTTGTTGTCATCCAAGTTTTCTGGTATAACCGGCCCTATACACTTGTGTATTTGTTGTCATTCACTTGATGCTCAATTAATTAATTTATTACAGGTATAAATAGTGGTAGCACCACTCAGATTACTTCACAAAGGTTCCCATTTGACATTTCTTGTGTCTGGGGTAATTATTCAATCTAAATCCAGGTTTGAAGTGAGGTATGTTATGTAATATGCATGTGGCAGCCCAGCAAGAGATTAATATACGTTGATTGAATAATCATTGTTATCTTGCACAGTGGATATGTCAAAAGTAAGTGTGTAGAGTTACTAAAGCCATTATGAAAATAATTGTCACGTGTGTTATCTCAGCTGACCTTTGAGACTTGACACTAAAAAGAACTGAAACAAACTAAGTGATCAGTTGAGAAATGAACTCCGTTCATAATATTCGAAACACTATACATATTTTAAAATATTTGATTGTTACAGAGACACGTGACATCGAATAAGTTTCTTTGTACAGTTGCAGATGTATGGGATGTTGTTCTTTTATGTGGATATTCACGGATACATTCCTCAAACAAGGTAGCTGCCTAAATTTATACATTAACTTTGGTAGGTTGTAATTATGATATTTGAATTTCGTTTTCATTCATTTGCTGTAGCATTGAACATAACAACGTTCTTGTTCCTCTGCGTCTCAGTTGGGAAGTTCTTCAATGCGCGATAGACGTTGTTTTCACAAGTCTTTTCCTATATAAGTGTGTACATGTTACAGTCAATGTGTAAAATGTGATTCACTCAGGCAATTTATATGTCTAAATATTTCAGTCATTTTACAAATTGACTGAAAAATCTGTCCATTTATTTCATAGACTGACTAAAAATGATTAAGACATTCATAAGGGCTTAAAACATCACTATAGATTAAGTATGCTAGGATTAGAAGCCAAACAATATACAAATGTACTTTTAATCCTAACATTTTCACTTGGTGATGATATTAAAACATAAAAATGATTTGAATTCGTTATCATAATAATACAGATGGACATGTTTTTCAGTCAATTTGTAAAATAACTGAATATTTAGACATTAAATAAATTGCCTAAGTGAAAATTTTGACTGTCAAAATATACGCACGATAAAATAAGCTATACTCAGGTGAAATATTTACTTTGTGTTGCAAGTAAAAATAGTGTAAACGAAAATCGTACAATTACCAAGCATGTGACTTATCAAAACTTTGTCACCATTACCGATGCTACCCACAAAGATACCTACCGTATAGTGCACCCTTTTTTCCAAAAACAACACAGCTGTGTAGAAGGAGTGCGCATTATACATGCCATAATGAGTTTTGATGTGTTTTCCCCCCAACGGAAAGACATTACCGTGAGCACGTAACACCGGAAATACCATGTCAACAAATCCATACTGAAGTACGCAAATTAATCATGTAATTACACAGTCTGGCTACAAAAAGAGTTCTTTGTATATCTGGACTTATGTTTGTAACTTATTTCATAAATTTTATTAAAAATTCCTTTTAATATTGTTTTAATTAATTTCGGCGAAATCGTGTGTGAAGTGATCGAAAGATCGCACAACTCACCGTTATTAACAGCAACCACAGTCAGATTACCGCTATTGACGCCTTGAAACAAACAGAGTTGACAGAGAATGGATACATATATCATAAATGCCATACTTTGACTCGTTAAAGGCATATTTGTTATAGTCTGATGATTCCATATCAACACATAATTTTCGCGATCACGTTCGCGGGAGCCTCAATGGTGACTGGTCAAACTGGTTCCATGTGAAAAATAATAACCGACAACAGCAATCAGCTACTTCGCTTAGGGTTATAATTATTTTGAATATCTTTAGTAAAAGCTGCAACTAAAATAACAAGATATTGGAATATATTATTCCTGATAAAAAAAATAGTTTCAGATACAATTTTTGATGATCCTTGCATTAAAATCCTGTAAAGTTATATCATTCGGTGTGTCTTGACCGAATCACCGGTAGATTCCAAGAAAACGTGTATACAGCTGATTGCTGTTTCTGGCTTAGTTTACGAGAAAATACACAAGGTAATCTTAATCCCTGGATGTAAAACAATGCCTAGCAGAACAAACAAGAGGCCCCTATTGCCTGTATTGCTCACCTGGACATTTATGCAATCATGACAAAATATACATTTGCATCGTACATGTATATAATACTGCAAATATTTCGGAATTTTGACTCTGTCAGCATTTAAAATGGGTGGATGGCAAATCATTATACTCTCAATTGTACATATGGTTCTACGGTGGGGATCTTAACTGTGTCCACGTTATAACTTCTTTTTAGCCCTGCCCCTTTGTCCCCGGGGATGGGGGTAGGGGGTAGGGGTAGGGTTCAGCCCCTTCATTTCTCCAATTTGAATCCCCACCATTGGAGAATGCTTCAAACCAAATATGGTTGATATCTATATCTTAGTTCCAGAGAAGAAGTCACTTAAAGCAATATAACCAAATTACCTCTATTTGGCCCCACCCTCAGCCCCTTGGGGGGTCAGCCCCGCCATTTGTACAATCCTCACTACCTAGGGATGCTTCCAACCAAATATGGTTGATAACTATCTCTTAGTTCCAGAGAGGAAGTCGTTTAAAGCAACATAGCCAAATTACCCCTATCTTGCCCCGCCCCTCAGCCCCTTGGGGGGGTCAGCCCCACCATTTGTACAATCCTCACTACCTAGGGATGCTTCCATCCAAATATGGTTGATATCTATATCTATATCTTAGTTCCAGAGAGGAAGTCATTTAAAGCAACATAGCCAAATTACCCTTATTTGGCCCCACCCTCAGCCTCTTGGGGGGTCAGCTCTGCAATTTGTACAACCCTCACCACCTAGCGATGCTTCCAACCAAATGTGGTTGATATCTATATCTTAGTTCCAGAGAAGAAGTCATTTGAAGTAATATATCCAAATTACCTCTATTTGGCCCCATCCCTCAGCCCCACCATTTGTACAATTTTGAATACCCACCACCTGGGGATGCTTCCAGTCAAATTTCGTTAAATTCCAATTTTCAGAAGAAGAAGTCGTTTTAATAAATTGTTGACTTACCGACGACGGACGGATGGACGGACGGACGGCAGACGCCACAGTATGGCATAAGCTCACTGGATTAAATTTATTTTGTGAAGAAAAGGGATTAAGTGTATATATATCAAGAGAGTGAATGTGAACATTTTGTGATGATTTGCATTTAAAGATGTTTTCTTTGCATATTTTCACTTTGTTGTGGCCCCCGAGTGTGGATTGAATTAATTTTGTGAGGAAAATATTCAATTTAAATTTTTGTAATACATTTTCTATTATAAAAGCTTAAGTTGTCTTTTTGTACTTCTCGGTCGTAAGTCATTATATTTTTTCTTTTGTCGACAGAGAATCATCAATAAATTCTAACTATATCGATTGTTTCGGGTAGATAGTATTTTCGAACTCATTGTATTTCCGCCCTTGCGGCACGAGCTCTCAATCACATGCGTTCCAACAGAAAGAGTCGAGCAAGCGAGAGAGAGAGAAATTGTCAAAAGTATAAGAGGTTTACTCTTCAGGTAATTAGTTGTACTTTATATTGTTTATTAATGCTTAGAGTAGCTTTTCTTGTATTATTTCATGAAATTTTATATTTATGCATATTTGAAGGAAAATTGTAGGATTTTGACAACTGTTGACTCTTGGAACAGTCCATTATATTCTAGTGTAGGGATGTTTTCTTAAATGTACATTTATTAGCGCCAAAGTCACTTTATTTTCAATTTCTTTCCAATATTTGTAATGTTTAGCATTTTCGCTTTATTTAGGCGTTTTTTAGGCTTTCCTTTTTGAGTACATTTACTTGAGAGCACAACCTATTTCCCCTCGAGTAAAATAGACTAGTCCAAATCTCGGCATTAGGCTGGCTGGCAGTGTTACTCTAGTTTCAGTGTTTGTTTACATTTTGGAGTCAAGTAAATGTTATATATTCAAAAACGTTAATTCTTTTGCTATTTTGGTATTTTATGGAATATCTAATGATATTTCCGAGTACTTTGCAATTATTTTCGTTAGAGAAGTGAACTTTCAATTGAGGTTTCTTTTGTAAGCAACAAGTGTATGAAAGCTTCCAGAGATTTTTGCGTGTACTTTATTTTTGAGTAAGAGTGCAAAAGAGATTATATATTATGGATTTCCTGATATTTTGTTACACTATTTTATATATTTATTTGATAATTATTTCATAAATAATATAAGGCATTCCAGAGATAATTAGTAACACCGAGTCATTGTACAATTTAGAGTAATTAATTTAATGCCAAGAGACTTTCACTAAGAGATGTATTTTATATATTTAGTGATTGTATAAATATTTGGTGTTAAAACAAAGAGATTTATTATTTTTGTCAATTGTTTTCAGAACTCCGTCATCAGAGTGAATAAACAGGTGTTCGGAAGCCCTCCTGTTTTCCCATTCTTCTTTGTCCGAACCAATATTTTCTGAAGAGTGAAGAGGTTCTTCAAGAGAGTAGAGAGATACAGAATTGCCGAGAGAGGAGTGATAGAGGCAGAGATTCATGAAGAACAAGAGTCAGGAGTACAAGATGGAAAAGGGAAAACAGAGAAGACACAAGAGTCAAACTAGGAGTATGTGAAAACCAGACGAAGGGTGCTAAGAGGTAAAATTACAAGATCAATTCGCAGAATAAATGAACAGATCTAAAAAGAAACCCTGTCAGAGAAGATAGCAGATAAAGAGTTAGAAGATCTAAGAAGAGACTTTGACAGTGCATTGAACTTTCACATTGAACTGTATGGGTATGAGGAGGAAGATAAACTAGAAAGATGGGAAATGACCTCACAAGAGATGACCAATCCATTGAAGTGAAAGTCGAGGACTATTTTACAGTTGAAGGTACTCAGAGTGAAATAAACAGTGTTTCAAAGAGCTCCATGGACACCTGGATAGACAACTTGGCAGAATTTACAGAAACCATACACCCAAAACCAAAAGTAAAAATGTCCATTGCTGAAGCATTGTATCGCCTTGAATCAACAAGAGAAATGCCTGCTAGCAGATCAATGACTTTCAATGGTGATCCGTTACAGTATGTAGAGTTCATAGAGACATTTAAGATTCAGATTCATGACAAAATTCACCTGAATGATGATCAGAGAATGCAACACCTGAAGACAGCATTAACAGGAGATGCTGCCAGAGCTATAACTGGCCTGGGGTGTGCAGGAGTCATGTACACCACCGCTTTGAAGATGGTCAAAGAACAGTTTGGACAAAGATCAGTAATTGCCAGAGCACACATCAAGAAGTTGACAAGCGGGGAGAGACTTCGACCCAATGACAGATATGGACTCAGATCACTTTCAC
Source organism: Haliotis rufescens (assembly GCF_023055435.1). NCBI lineage: Eukaryota > Metazoa > Mollusca > Gastropoda > Lepetellida > Haliotidae > Haliotis > Haliotis rufescens. The sequence continues at coordinate 4,593,029 of NW_025964383.1, forward strand.
TGGACATCACGAACTGTCTAGCTAATCTAGACAGATTGCAGTTTATCTCAGATGTTAACGCCACGGAAACCCTAAGAAAGATAATAGGACGTCTGCCAGACTACCTCATCAGGAAATGGAAAAGTCATGCCACTGATCTTAGAGAGAGAGGTGAAATCCCAGACCTACAGACCATTAACAACTTCCTTTGTAAGCAGGTGAAGACAGAATTTGACCCAGATTTCGGAGACATTGACAAGAGTTACAGAGACAAAGAGAGAGATCAACGAAGAGGGATCCATTCAGTAAGAGAGATCAAATGTCATGTCTGCAGTGAAGGTCACAGAGTTCCAGACTGTCCTACATTCAGAAATTCAAGTGTTCCCAACAGAGTAGACCTGATAAAGAAGAATAGACTATGTTTCTCCTGCCTCAACAAGGGACATGTCACAGACTGTAGACTGAAGAAGGCCAGTGGAAAAGACAACTGTACGAGGACACATCACATGCTGATACATGCAGATCCAATAAGATTGGGGTGTGCATCATCAGTGCTAGATCATGACAGCATCTTGCCAGTGGTCAGGGTAAAATTCATATCAATAAATGGAAGAGTAAAAGAGGGAAATGTACTGATAGATGGGGGAGCGGGGACTACAATAATCAGAAAAGGCTTTGCTAAAACTCTAGGTCTACAAGGAGTGAAAGAGGTACTAGAGATGGGGGTAGTAGGAGGCGAGAGGCATGTAAACAGAGATAGTCGTCGTCATAAATTCTGGATATGTCCCCTTGATAGAGATGAAGATTACGAAATCGAAGCTCATGAACTTGACCAGACTGTACTGAGTGTTCCTGATCTGAATAGAGAATGGCTGTCGACGTTTAAGCATTTGAAAGGTATCTCCTTCCCACATGAGGGAGGTGACATTGACATGATACTAGGAGTACAATAGAGTCATCTCCATGCAGAACAAGAAGTACGAGAGGGGCGCCCGTTTGAACCAGTAGCAAAACTGACCAGACTTGGATGGTGTGTAATCGGCTCAGACCATAAGCAGAAGACTGGTAGCTCAAGTGTCAACTTCTGTCAAAGACTAACTAATCCAGACATCGCGAGAATGTATGACATGGAGACCATAGGAGTTCAAGAATCACATTGCACCTTTCCCAGAGATATCCTATCAGAAGATGACAGAAATGCACTGGCGCTAATGGAATCTTCATGTCAGAAACAAGGGGATAGATATGTCATAGGATTGCCCTGGAAAAGAGACAAATCTGAATTACCAAACAACTATGCCTTGGCTGCAAAACCACTGACGTCACTGGAGAGGGGATTGAAATCTAAACCCCAAAAAACAGAACTATACAAGAAAGCGATGAAGGAATTCATAGACAAGGGATGGGCTGAAAAAGCACAGACCGCAGAGAAGGGAACTGTAATCCATTATCTACCACATCATGGGGTCTACAGGGAAGATAAAGAAAGTACACCCTTGAGAATAGTCTTTGATCCAGCAAGCACGTTCCAGGGAGTCTCCTTAAATTCTTTCCTGTACAAGGGTCCATCACTGCTGGGTAATCTGCTCGGTATCCTCATACGCTTCAGAGAAAGAGCTGTAGCATTTCAAGGTGATATATCAAAGATGTTCTTACAGATCCGCCTACCAGAAGCTGATACACAAGTACACCGATTCCCGTGGAGAGATCTAGATACAACAAGAGAGCCTACAGTATATCGTCTGATGAGAGTGACATTCGGCGACAAACCATCTCCTGATATGGCCAACTTCGTCGAAGAGTATCCAGAGGCTACAGAAATATTGACAAATGACAGATACATGGATGACATAATTCATTCCTGCAACGTACCAGAAGAGGCAGCTAAACTGATGGGAGAACTTGACCACATACTTGCATCAGGTTCTTTCAAGATAAAGAAATGGTATAAATCAGCTGATTCAAGTCCAACAAACACAAGAATGACAGACCTGAGAGACATATCCACACCAGATAAAAGTGAAGAGACTGTGAAGACCTTGGGAGTGTTCTGGAACTGTGAAAGTGACACAATACACTTCAAAGTAGAAATGAAAATGGAAGAGCAGCTAACGAAGAGAATAGTTCTATCCAGACTATCCATGATATATGATCCACTTGGCATTGCAACCATCACAACCATCAGAACAAGAATAGCCATGCAAGACCTATGGAGATTGAAAGATACTGACTGGAATGATGTACTGTCCAATGAAGACTGTAAGAAATGGACAGAATTGTTCCTGGATCTGGAAACCCTGAATGAGATACATGTAGAGAGATGCCTGAGACCAGAAGAAGTAAGCTCAACCCCGGAACTGCATGTTTTCTGTGATGTAAGCCAGAAACCATATGGAGCCTGTGCATATCTGCTGTGGAGAACAAGTGAGGAACCTGAAGTTCAATTAATAGCAGCAAAGGCAAGGGTGGCACCACTAAAACAGTCAACAATTCCTCGACTAGAACTGATGGGAGCTCTACTAGCGTCTAGACTGGCAAGAACCATTTACACAGAACTGCAAGAAAAGCCCGACGTACTCCTGTGGACAGACTCCCAAATAGTCTTGAGATGGATAAATACTGAATCAACAACAAAGAAGGCCTTCGTGGGTGTCCGGGTGGCTGAAATACAGAGTGAGTGGAACATAAATAAATGGCAGTTTGTTCCTACCGAACTCAACCCGGCTGACGGTCTGAGTAGAGGGATAAAAGTGAGTGACATCAAGAACACCTGGTTCCATGGACCTTCATTCCTCAAGAAACCGAAAGGAAAGTGGCCTGACCAGACCACCTGTGCAAAACCAGCAGACAGAACACCCGACAATGAAGACAAGCAGGTTAAATCAACATGTGTAAGTGTAATGACTGAAGTGATTAATCTATCCTCAATCATAGACTCTCAGAAATATTCAAGTTTCACAAGACTGATCCATGTAACATCATATTGCCTCAGATTTCTCAGAAATCTCAGGTCAGCAGTAAAAGAGAGAAATCTTAACAAGTGTCTGCTTCCAGAAGAGAGAAAATCAGCAGAAACATGGTGGATAAAGCAGGCACAGAAGGAAATCCCAGACTGGAGAAGAACATGCAGTGAGTTATCTCCCTTTGTAGAAGATGGAATCATCAGAGTAGGAGGTAGAGTAAAACATTCATCTCTAAGCTATGGCCAAGTTCATCCCGTGCTGTTAAGTGGTTCCAGTCACATCGCCAAGCTCATTCTAAGAGAAGTACACAACAAAACATACCATGCTGGAGTAGAGAGAACACTGTTTGAAAGCAGAAGAAAATACTGGATAGTGAAAGGTAGAAATGCAGTGAAAGGTATAGTGAGAAAATGTGTAATCTGCAGGGAAATGCGACAACCTGCGCATTCGACACTGATGAGTGACCTGCCGTCAGAAAGACTGAAGATATATTCACCGCCGTTCACAACCGGTGTAGACTTGTTTGGACCATTTCACCTCAAGTATGGAAGAAATAAGAAAATTAAAGCATGGGGTGCTCTGTTTACATGTGCTACAACCAGAGCAGTGCATTTGGAAATAGTAGAAAGCTTGTCAACAGATTCACTTCTTCACGCTCTGAGAAGATTTGCATCACATCATGGCTGGCCATCGACAATCATCTCGGATAATGGTACGTCATTCGTTGGAGCAGGGAGAGAATTGAAGAAAATCTTCAAGGACGGACACCGGGACATCAAAGAAGTGAGTGCTTTCAACGATGTGAAATGGATTTTCACAACACCTCTAAGTCCACATCAAGGAGGTATCTATGAAAGCCTAATAAAGCAAGCCAAACGAGCAATCCGTGTCGCGGTTGGAGACCATACTTTGTCATGGAATGAGATGTCAACAATATTCAGTGAAGTGAAAAGTCTGTTAAATTCAAGACCGCTTGGATACCGCTCGAATGACCCAAATGACCAACAACCAGTGACACCAAACCACTTCATCCTTGGTCATGCTACAACGGATGACCACATAGACATTTCGACCAATCCGTGAGTCTCAGAAAGAGATTTGATTTCACACAAACCCTAGTAAACCAGTTTTGGAAGAGATTCATAAGAGTACTTGCCTACACTGATGCAGAGAGTAAAGTGGAGAAGTAAAGGGAGACAACTAGCCATTGATGATATAGTGCTGTTAATAGACAATCAATCTGCAAGCGGAAAATGGCCCATGGCGCGTGTAGTTGAAGTGTTTCCGGGTAAAGATGGTGTAATCCGAAATGTGAAAGTGAAAACTCAGAACAGACTGTACACAAAATCAGTTCAGAAGTGCTGTGTGTTGATTGAAAACTAACTTTGTGCTGAGATACATGAACTGACATAGTGAGGGATTAAGTGTATATATATCAAGAGAGTGAATGTGAGCATTTTGTGATGATTTGCATTTAAAGATGTTTTCTTTGCATATTTTCACTTTGTTGTGGCCCCCGAGTGTGGATTGAATTAATTTTGTGAAGAAAATATTCAATTTATAATTTTGTAATACAATTTCTATTTTTAAAGCTTAAGTTGTCTTTTTGTACTTCTCGGTCGTAAGTCATTATATTTTTTTATACTATATCGATTGTTTCGGGTAGATAGTATTTTTTAACTTGTATTTCCGCCCGTGCGGCACGAGCACTTAATCACATGCGTTCCAACAGAAAGAGTCGAGCAAGCGAGAGAGAGAGAAATTGTCAAAAGTATAAGAGGTTTACTCTTCAGGTAATTAGTTGTACTTTAAATTGTTTATTAATGCTTATAGTAGCTTTTCTTGTATTATTTCATGAAATTTTATATTTATGCATATTGGAGGAAAGGTGTAGGATTTTGACAACTGTTGACTCTTGGAACAGTCCATTATATTCTAGCGTAGGGATGTTTTCTCAAATGTACATTTATTAGCGCCAAAGTAACTTTATTTTCAATTTCTTTCCAATATTTGTAATGTTTAGCGTTTTCACTTTATTTAGGCGTTTTTTAGGCTTTCCTTTTTGAGTACATTTATTTGAGAGCACAACCTATTTCCCCTCGAGTAAAATTGACTAGTCCAAATCTCGGCATTAGGCCGGCTGGCAGTGTTACTCTAGTTTCAGTGTTTGTTTACATTTTGGAGTCAAGTAAATGTTATATATTCAAAAACGTTAATTCTTTTGCTATTTTGGTATTTTATGGAATATCTAATGATATTTCCGAGTACTTTGCAATTATTTTCGTTAGATAAGGTGAACTTTCAATTGAGGTTTCTTTTGTAAGCAACAAGTGTATGAAAGCTTCCAGAGATTTTTGCATGTACTTTATTTTTGAGTAAGAGTGCAAAAGAGATTATATATTATGGATTTCCTGATATTTTGTTACACTATTTTATATATTTATTTGATAATTATTTCATAAATAATATAAGGCATTCCAGAGATAATTAGTAACACCGAGTCATTGTACAATTGAGAGTAATTAATTTAATGCCAAGAGACTTTCACTAAGAGATGTATTTTATATATTTAGTGATTGTATGAATATTTGGTTTTAAAACAAAGAGATTTATTATTTTTGTCAATTGTTTTCAGAACTCCATCATCAGAGTGAATAAATAGGTGTTTGGAAGCCCTCCCGTTTTCCCATTCTTCTTTGTCCAAACCACTCACCTTGGTCCTTCAGACCCGGTGAGCTAAAAATACAATTTAAACGGTAAATCAACATGTCAGGTGATTTTTTTTATCTCTAATTTCAAATTTGTACTGACCAAGTTTCTCATCACCCCTTTGTTTACCGGAATTTGCTGAAGGGGTACGGTGCAATTTTTTTCTGCGCATAGTATTCAATTTATTTTTTCTCCAAAATACTGAATCCGCTAGAGGGGTTGTGCATCATACTCGGGTGTGCACTATACTCAAGAAAATATGGTAACTACATTTCCTTATTATTTCCAAAACTGTATTTCATTTTGTTGATCAATGTGACCATACACCTTTATACTATCAATAAAAGTGACAAATGCGCTTACGGATGGTGCAGCACAATTCGCGAACTAGTCTAGATTTCTGCTATATCATTCGGGTACTCATGGGGAAAAAACAATAACAAAGGCAACAACCAGTCCAGGAGTAGTGCTTTGGATCAGTGCCCCTTTAAGCTTATTTTTAAGCCCCTTTTAAGACTTATTGCCAAATGATAGGCACTTTAAATGTTTAAATTCTAAACATGTTTAAATGTTTTTTAATTCTAATAATGTTAAAATTTTATACATGTTTAGATTATGGTGATTTCGTGTTTAGGTGGTGTATAGGCTGTGAGACTCATTGCATGTGTTTAGACCCTAAACGTGTATAGATAGGACACACCAAGTGTGTATTCCGTTTTGGATTAAAGCACATTCCTAAACATGTTTAGTCCTAAACTTGTTTTGTATGAAGTCTTTGAAAGGCATTTAGAAGTGATACACATAAGGAAGAGAATTCATGAATGTCAACTTCTTTATTGTAAGGTACACAACGTTTCGGAGTATATACTTACTCCTTCATTAGGTGAGTATTTGCTAATGGGCAGAGAACATATAAATGTACCTGTAAGAACAACAAAAGTAATTAAAGCTGCAAGCAGCAATGGCGGGTTCCAAGTAACACTGCGCACAAATGTCCATGTTCGAATCCTCAAAGGGTTTCCTTGTACTAAATCCGTCAAATGTAGGCACACTTGCAGGGTATCGCTGCTATGAAATTGTCGTGTGCAGGGGTGTCCAAGTCTGTTCTAAACCCATTTCCGACCATGAACATTGGCGTGTTCCAGGGGTGTCCCAGATGTGCCCCAAATATTAATGAAAAATTACCACCAAGCGGTGTCACTTTTTGCATGCAACTAAGACCAAAAGATAAGGTACATATTTTCGACTAACTTCATGTAAACTTTCAATAGTTTCTGTAAAGAACCTTACAAGATATTATCTTTAAAGTAAAATTTCAGTGGAAAAATCATCAAAATCAAAATCCAATAGGGCAGTCACTATGAAAGATATCTAAAAATGGCTAACAGAGTTTGATGTGTTATGTATGGAGACAATTCTCAGAAAGTTTGAAATCATTTCATGCAGTGCGTTCAGAGGAGATAGGATTTGAAGACATATACCCAAAAAACCCTCTGAAAACCTTGAATCCAATATGGCTGCCAAACCACGTGACAAATGACCAAAGTCAAAGAACAAAAAATGTCAAGGAACAGTAGCAGCAGATACATGCAAGGTTTGAAAGTAGTTGGACAAGCAGTTGCCGAGCAGTAGGGCAAAATACATCTTATAATCAATCAATAATAAATAATAATAATAATAATAATAATAATAATAATAATAAATCGAACGATTACAATAGGGCTCTTCAGCCTTTCGGCTAGGAGCCCTTATAAATCAAACGATTACAATAGGGCTCTACAGCCTTTCGGCTTGGAGCCCTAATAATAAATCGAACGATTACAATAGGGCTCTACAGCCTTTCGGCTTGGAGCCCTAATAATAATAAATCGAACGATTACAATAGGGCTCTACAGCCTTTTGGCTTGGAACCCTAATAATAATAATAATAATAATTAAAGCTGCAAGCAACAATGGCGGGCTCCAAGTAACACTGTGCCCAAACGTCCATGTTCGAATCCTCAAAGGGTTTCCTTGAACCAAATCCTTCAAATGTATGCACCACTTGCAAGGTATCGTCGCTAGGAAACTGGCGTGTGCCAGGGTGTCCAGGTCTGTTCTAAAACCATTTCCGACCTTGAACATGTTCGAATCCATAAAGGGTTTGCTTGTGCCAACTCTGTCAAAAGATAGTCACCAGAAATCGCCGCTACGAAATTGGCGTGTTCCAGGGGTGTCCAAATTATTATTTAAATATTACCACCAAGTGGTGTTCCTTTAAGCATGCAACCAAGAACAAAAGATGAGGTACATATGTCCGACTAACTTCATGTCAACTTACATATATGATCTTTAAAGTAAAATTTCTGATCTTTAAAGTAAAATTTCGGTTAAAAAAAATCATCAAAATTAAAATCCAATAGGGCCGTCACTAAGAAAGTTATCCAAAAACGGCTAACATAGTTTGATGTGTTATGTATGGAGACAATTCTCAGAAAGTTTGAAATCATTTCATGGAGTGGATTCAGAAGAGATAGTATATGAAGACAGGTACCCAAAAGACACTGTGAAAACCTTAATTTCAATTTTGCTGCCAAACCCGGTGACCAATGACCACAGTCAAAGAATATGAAATGGCAAGCACCTAAAGCAGCAGACACATGCAAAGTTTGAAAGTAATAGGCCAAGCGGTTGTAAAGCAATGGGGCAAAATGTGGCTTCAAAAATTACTTGTTTTTCAATTATCTACCCTTTGTCGTTGGGCCTACGGCCCTCGGAATTTTGTGGAAACTAGAACTCCACTGTCTTCATACACATACAAAATTTGAACGCAATCGAGCGACTGGTTACTTTGCTAGCCCTGGTACAAAAATCGGCGGAATAATGATAATAAATAAATATAGCTGCGGGCAGCGATGTCGGGCTCTATGATTTCTAGAAGCACTGAGTCATTCAGTTTCAGCCTACTTGAATCCACTTTATAATACAGTGCATAAGAGTATTGTATAATGTAATTAATAATTTGATATTTCACTGATTTCTTCTTTGATAGGCATTTAGAAGTTGGAGTACTAAGTAAGGATAAGAATTTATGGATGAACAACTTCTTTATTACAATTAAGAGTGACGTTTCGGTGTAGGTTCTATCACCATTATCAAGCAAGTGATATACGGAGTGTTGTTGACAAGTATTCAAGTGGATTCAGAGTCGTATGCTTTTAAAGACCTGTGTACCCAAAACACACTGTGAAAACCCTGAATCCAAAATGGCTGCCAAACCAGGTGGCCAATGGCCAAAGTTAAAGAACCAAAGATGTCAAGCACCTTAAGCAGCAGGCTAAGCACATTTAGAGTGTGAAAGTAATCGGAGTAGCGGTTTCAGAGGAAGGGGGCAAAATACATCTCATGCCAATAGTGAGTGAGTAAGTGAGTATGGTTTTACGCCGCTTTTAACAATATTCCAGCAATATCACGGTGGGGGACACCAGAAATGGGCTTCACACATTGTACTCATGTCAGGAATTGAACCCGGGTTTTCGGCGTGACGAGCAAAGGCTTTAACCACTAGGCTACCCGACCGCCCCTCATACCAATAAATCATTTAGTTCCAGTCAATTTGAATCCACTTTATAAATGCAGTGCACATTAGTATGCTAAAGTGTAATTTATCACTTGATATGTCATTAGTCCGTTTTGACAAAATTGGCGGGAGCCAGAGCATTCTTGGGTGTTCTGAACCAATTCCAGTCCTTGTTCATATTTGAATCCTCAAATGGATTCTTTGTACCAATGCCGTCAAATAAAGATGCCGCTACGTAATTGACGTGTACAAGGGTGTCCCAGGGCATAGAGCCCTAATAATAAATCGAACGATTACAATAGGACAATTTGATTACAAGAATATAATCTAATCCCACTCTACATACACATACAAAATTTGGTCGAAATCGGACCAGTAGTTTCCGAGTTACAAGTGTTCAAAGGTCTGCTATTTAGAGGTCTGCTGTACGGCAGCTTGTAGCAGGGTGACAGGCCGGGTGGCAGGGTGGCAGGGTGGCAGGGGGTCAAATAGTCCGGGAGCATAGCTCCCTTGTCCATTGAGCTACAGTCAAACAGATTAGTGTTCTGACTTTGCCAGGACCCCGGGTTTCTGTCGCTTTACTTAGATAAAGTGCTGAACCTGTTTCCGACTTCGTCCATGTTCGAATCCCCAATTGGTTTTGTTGTACCGATGCCGTCAAAAGTAAGGAAATGCTTGCGAGACATTGCCCCTGCGACATTGACGTGTACCAGAACGTCCCGGGATGTTCTACACCCATTTCACACGCCGTCCATGTTCGAATCCGCATATGGTTTGCTTGTACCAACGCCGTCAAATGCAAGGAACTGCTTGCTAGACATTACAACAAGTGTCCCAGTGAGTTTTTAACCCACGTTTGACTTCGACCATGTTGGAATCCTCAAATGGTTTGCTTGTACCAACGCCGTCAAATGTAAGGAACTGCTTGTGAGACATCACCACAACGAAATTACCGCTTGCAGAACATTGTCGCTACGAAATTGGCGTGTGCCGGGGTGTCAGAGGGCTACTTAACTCATTTCGACCTCGACCATGTTTGAATCCTTACATGGTTTACTTGTGCAACGCTGTCAAATGTAGGCACCGTTTGCAGGACATCACAACTCCGAAATTGAGTGTGCAAGAGTGAACCAAAGTGTTCTAAACCCATTTCGAATCTAGACCATGTTCAAATTCTCAAATGGTTTGTTTGTACCAACGTTGTAAAACAAATTAACTGCAGGCAGGTTGGACATCGCCGCAAGAAATTGGTCTGTTCTGGGGGTGTCAGTGGCACGCGTGGCCCAGCCGTAAAAAGTAAGGTACGCTAGCATTTGGCAAGACAAGCATGGGCTGCTGAAGACCAATTCTAACCCTCATCTTCAACGGTAGTCTACAGTCAAAGGGAGATAATCCTACCTAGATTTTACGAGGCTTCATTCTCTGTATTTTGAAATCAAAAATCAAATATTGCCACCAAGCAGTGTTACTTTTAGCATGCAACCTAGAACACAAAATGAAGTACATATGTGGAACTAACTTCATGCAAACTTTCAATAGTTTCTTTAACCTTTAGCCTGCTGAATTGTTTTCACACTTCTTAGCCCTGCCTGCTGGATTAATTTTAGCATATGGCACTGTAAAGAGGGTGGGTGATTTCAAACGGTCAGTGCTTCATTAAACATGGGCCAACTAAAGAAATATTTCGCACATTTATTCCTTTTAGAAAAATACACATTACTAAATAAAAATATCCTGATGTTTTCGATCATACCAAGGTTAAGACCAAAGCGAACACAAAATTTGTAACATTTCTTGAACTTACCTTAATTACGTGATTGAATGTTGAATGCGTTACATATTAGGAATGTATTTAAATCAATGAATCTGTGCAAACTGATTCCAGTAATCATATCTCCTTTATCTTAAATTTAACTGAGGCGAAATTCGATTTTTTTTTATCGCGAAACAACAGCACGATGGTAAATTATAAACCATTTCAGTAAATATATTACGCAAAGGTTAGACAAAATAAAAACGTTATTTTCGAGGTCATCAAGTCAATTGCTAAAAAGGAAATATTAGGCTTTTTACAACGTGTCATGTTATAAAATCTGGAGGATACAATAACTGACTCATAAATATTCACCAACCCTAATTTCAAATGTTTGGGTTGATTATTTTCGATATTAAAACACAAATCCCCTGTCGTAATTGCAAGCAGACGAACGAAAATCAAACATGGCGCGCTTCGTCCGACCTCATCATAAAATATTGCTATTTTTATAACAACAAAGTATACATTGCCTTCATATGTACACCTTAGGGAAAGTTGAAGATCTTCGCAATCGACGAGTGTTTCATTTGTAATGTTTAGTTTAATTTGACGAGAGTGACACGAAAATAGAAATCACAAAATCTGACAGCAGAAGTGCAAAGGTTACCGGATGTGAATGTCACAGACAGGGGTAGTCTGCTGATATCCTTTGTTGAGATAAAATAACAGTAAATGTTGACACATTTCGTCTGTCACAGCCAGAATAAACACATACCATTACATAGGCTTAGTAATAGCCACTCATAAGAAATAACAAGTGACTTTGACCATATAATTCACATAATAGCAATACCCATTTGACCTTGTATGCTCCCGTGACCTGGAAACGGTAGTAGATGTCAACGTGAAGCAGGCAAGTTTCTCAGTATCTTTCATTTGAAGTTTTGGTGGTTTAATAATCAGCCTTTTATTTTAAGTTGAATATAGATATGATTCATGTAACTGTGAGGTATGCTGGTGATTTTGTTACCATGATCATTGTGTCAAACGCAATAAGTTTACAGATTTCGTCGATCGGCAATGACCACCCTCCTCAGCAGGTGCGCGAAAATGGGCGTAACAAAAACAATATTTCAAAATAACATTCATGCTTTCCTGAATGTGATAAGATATTCGCATTTGCATGATCATATGTTAATAAAATACTCATTAAATATATTTCAGTTTCAGTTCCACATTATATAAGGGATATTTTAGTGTGTTTTATGAGTGTTGCTCTTATAATACTATGACTGAATTTAGAACAATTTCAGACAACAATTATAAATAAAATTGCACCATAAATTGTAATACCTCCCTGGTTGGAGGAAAGTACATGGGAAAACATCCTGCCTTATGTGTTTTTTCCTGAGTTCTTAGCAATTAAAAATTATGTATTTTTTGTTTGGTGTTTAACAAAGCACTCATCAATATTTCAGCTATATGAAGGTGGTCTATAAATAATAATAATAATAATGATAATAATGTATTTAGTTGGGCTACTTTCATAGCATACGCAGGTGTCTTGACAGTGATGCTAGTTTTGGGAGCATTAGAACAAGTATGTACCATATTTTACATCATCAATCAATGTTTCCATGAAACAATATCCATAAATAAATAAATAACAACGTTTTTCAACAAATATATATACATTTCATAGGCAAAATTTTTTTAAATTTTTTTTTTTTGCAAACAAAATATTCGTCAACAACCATAACAGTAAAGAGTAATATGAAATGATTAAGATTTTAACAGGACAAACATATGTGTAATCTTTTAATCATGGAGACCTGAGTAGCACGCTATTTTATAATTTACCAATGAATGGTACCTTTCGAAACATGGAACGGGACACATGTAAACATTGCAGCTCTTGCAAATGAAAACCGTCTGATGCCTTCTTGCAGATCTGTTTGAGCATACTACACAATCGTTGCACGACATCTTACCTTTTGGGGTCTTTTCCTGTGTCTTACCTGGGAAATGGCGAGCTGTAAGTCTGGCAGGACGCTCCAGGTTGGCTGCAGGACGCCAAGGTCTTCCACTTCCAAGTCGCTCGTGTCCCTCCAGGAACTTGGTGGAAATAACCAATCTAAAATTCTCAGAATTGACCCTCTTACCTGGGTGTGCAGCTTTGTAGATGACAAGTGCATTGTTGAAAGAGAGTTCCATGAGGTACAAAAATACCTTTTTCTACCACTTACAACACCTGTGGAGCACAACGTAATACTGCAGTTGCTTGTCTGCCAGGTCCACGCCTCCCATGTGCTGACTGTACAACTGAACTGCTTTTGGTTTTCTTACCTCCCTGAAGTAGTTTGGTGCAGACCTTGATATTACTCTTTTCAAAAAACAAGAACCATTGTGAACACTGGTCAAAAGATTTACTTTTCTTTTATCTGTCCATGTGATATACAGGAATTCATTATCACGAAATAAATGCGGATCATCACCAGCCTTGGGTCGGGCATCCTTGACAGGCTGTGGTACATCCAGTCGGTAGGCCCTCAGTGTTCCACAAGCACCTGTCTGGTTGTCAGATAATTCCTGGAAAAGAGTGGGAGAAGTGAAAAAATTGTCCATGTACACATGGTGACCCTTACCATACAGTGGTTGACACAATGATGTAACAACCTCATACATCAAACCATGCGGTCTCCCTCCCTCCTCTCTCCCTGTATAAACCTGCAAGTTCCACATGTACCCGGTCCTGCTGTCTGCCAGACCCCATGACTTGATCCCCCACTTATGTGGCTTATTTGGCATATATTGCAGCAAACCTGTTCGACCCTTGTATGCTATCATACTTTCATCAACAGATACCTCCCTGTCTGGTTGAAAGTGCCCCTGCCATCCTTAAACAAGAATTGTCATTAGAGGTCTTATTTTGAATAATTTGTCATGCCTTGGATCCTCTTTGGGGAAGTCTTTGGCATTGTCATTTAAATGAAAAAACATCATGATCTGTATAAACCTATCCCTGGACATGATGGCTTTGAACCCTTTACATTCGATTGGGTCACTTGACCAGTAGGATTCATAAGATGGCTTTTTTGACAGGCCCATCACCAACAAGATAGAAATGAAAGCCCTCATTTCGGAGGTGTCAACATTTTTCCAGTTATTCGCACGTGAATGTACTTTCAACGTGTCCATGTTATCAACCTTAAATTGCGCCGCATACCTGTTGGTTTCAGTGACAAGTAAAGCAAACACTTCATCACTGAAAAAAAGTGAGAAGGCATCAAACTCACTGACATTTTCACAAATATTTCTTGGCCCCGATCGATCAACAAAATCTCTTAGCCATGGTTTTTCGCTGGCTCCGACTGAGGGGGTCCTCTAAAATTTCTTCTTCGGCGTCTTCAATGTCCAAATTGTCCACTTCTTCCAAATTCACGTCATCGAACCCGAAAAAATCGTCATCCCCTCGCTGTCCGAATTTCCGAAAATTTCCCTAAAATCTTTGATCGCGGAAGCCATAATGTAACTTCAAATGTTTTTTGCCTTTGGGCGGAACGCAAAGTAATTCGAAAACTTTTGAAAATTCTATCAACCGTGACTACCCAGGTCAATTAGTAATAAACAAGTGATTATGTTTACAATAGATAATTACGTCATTTCCTTTTATTTTGGCGGGAAAAAAATTCCGGAACTTTCTCGAAGCCATCCATTTTAGCTCGGGGCGTGGCTGTCCGCTTTCAGCAGGTACGATAAAATTGCAAGTATGTCGATATATTTTGAATCTACATCATATTTTGTTATTGCATGCTTCAGTCATAAAGCTATTGCGTTCAGGTTTTGTGTTTTATCAGTTATTTTCATGTATCAGCTTGGCGATAAGCTTATTAGTGGTCATGTTTTCAACAAAACAAATCGCGAGTTATGTCACGCCCACACGTGTCATCTTCTCTCATCAACAGCTGGTCAATGCCGATGTTCGCGAAAGTTTTTCTCACGAAACCATTTACGAATTCATTAAATATTAGATTTTTAAAAAGACTGATAAATTTATGCATTTGAATTTAGAAACTTAAGTTACATATTAAAAATGTGAAGTTATGGTATTACGGCATCGCGGTGTAGGTAGAGTTGTTTGTTTACCACCGTTGCCATGATCGTGTCCGCTTTATCAAGTCGATGATGTGACGACCAAAGTTGTTTTTGTTTACATTTAATTAAATCTAAAGTTGCTAATTTTTAGAAATTAAGGTACTCCAGTGTTTTTAGTTCATGAAAGAACACACAATTGGGATCAAATTTAAAAGAAATACTACATCTAAAAGAAAATATCGGATGGCATGCCACTCAACGTGAAGCACCTGGAGTCAACAATGGCCGTTACGGATGGCTATGTGCCGAGAAAGTGGGTAGATACTTTTTTAACTCGCAGGATTTTCTTTTTGAGGTAAATAAGCTAATTAAGGTTGTGATATTTAGCAAGCTTAGCATTTATGCATATCATCCTTCATTTAATTGATATGCAAAGCCAACTTGGTATGCAGTTATTGCGAGTTTTATTTTGGGGTGTCGTTATGCTATTCGCTTGTCGAACTGGTTCGACAGTAGCAACACGGGTAGTGACAAACTCTGTCGAACTGGTTCGACAGTAGCATTGAGAGCTTTAAAGAACCTTACAAGATATGATCTGTAAAGTAAAATTTCGGTGAAACAAAATGATCAAAATCAAAATCAAATTTGGCTGCAACTATCAAAGATAGCCAATAACAGTTATCAAAGTATTGATTTGTTGTGTAAGGAGACAATTCTCAGAAAGTTTTGAAGCATTTCGTGCAGTGGATTCAGAGTTCTATGCTTTTAATGACATGTACCCCCAAAACACTGTGAAAACATTGACTTCAATATGGTTGCCAAACCACGTGTCCAATGGCCAAAGTCAAAGAACAAAAAATGTCAGGCACCTAAAGCAACAGACACATGCCAATTTTGAAAGTAATCGGACAAGTGGTTGGGGAGCAATAGGCCAACATAAATGTTCAAAAAATACTTGTTTTTTGGTTATCTGCCCTTGGTCTTTGGGCCTACGGTGTTGGAATTTTGTGGTATCTGCTTCAGGACATTGGGAATCTTTGTGCCAATTTTGAAGAAATTCTGAGCTGTAGTTCTTGAGTTATGATTGGAACAGAAAAGGCCGGAATAATAATAATAATAATAATAATAATAAAGAATAATAATAATAATAAATCGAACAATTACAATAGGTCTCTTGCCTTTCAGGCATAGAGCCCTAATAAATGGGCCGATTACAATAGGGCTTCCAGCCTTTCGGCTTGGAGCCCTAATAAATCGAACGATTACAATAGGGCTCTACAGCCTTTCGGCTTGGAGCCCTAATA
Source organism: Haliotis rufescens (assembly GCF_023055435.1). Lineage (NCBI taxonomy): Eukaryota > Metazoa > Mollusca > Gastropoda > Lepetellida > Haliotidae > Haliotis > Haliotis rufescens. The sequence goes on from NW_025964383.1 coordinate 4,609,394, forward strand.
ACATAACAAAGGTGGAAACTTAACAAGGGAAGCCAAATGATAATTGTGCTGATATGTGATTAGAAATGGACAAATGAAATCCAACACTTAACTGTTCTCTTCCTTGTTTTTTATGTGTTTACATTCTTAACACATTTTACAGTGTGGTGACACATGTGGGGTCCCATGATGACATATACCACTGCTAGGTTATATGATAGGATATGTCAGTGGATACCCTGATTTGTGTCGAGTAAATATCTGCTTTTAATGCCAGGAATCAGGCGGACTGAATCACGCTTTTTGTACTGTTGTTTTTCTAAATAATCTCTCACCTGAGTGTAATCCAATTCTTAATCTCATAGGAACATCAGGCATATGACGTATGGTGAACTTTCCACACTGACTCAGGAGATCAAGCGCCATCGTACTGATTTCTCCAGCATGCCTGTTACCGTTCCTCACTGGCAGTCCACTTGATACCATGTAAGCATCTCCTATTGTTTCCACCTGAAGACCATAAACAATTTAGCTTGTCAGTGTTGACATGTATTCATGTTTTTGAGCTCACTTTTTCTGCCCATCGTCTTTTACATGAGCTATGACATTATCAAGTGTTTGTCAACACATTCCGCTCCATTAACTAATCGTGCTCATGACGTCGGGCAATTAAATTTTCATGTGAGTTAAAATTTAACGTTGCTTTGGCATTATATCAGACATATAGCGACAAGAGCAAGTTGATATATATCCAATGGGCGATCTTTTTGTTCCAAAGGGCAATAACTCTCCTTTTGAAATGATATAAGCGACGGTCCAACCTGTCGCTTCCGGTCTGGTTCCCGGATCTATGCGCGCTGCAACAACTAGTAACATGTAGAGACGGAGCCAAGCTGAAGAGTTACCCTGTTGCACCTTCGTTCAAGAACGGTCGTTTACAACTGAATATTTTTAACTGGCACATATTTGTAGTGATTATTAGTTTATAATATCAACATTTGTTGAGTCTTCAACTACAGGACGAATTGTCACTTTGGAAGATAGTGGGAAAAACGTCATGAAAAACGGTATATTGCCACGGTATTTTCTACGTCAGAAAACAGCGAAGCATTCTGTCAGTCTGGACTAACATATTGCATCGATGAAATAATGCAAACTCATTTTATTTATCAGCCTTTGTGTTATTTCCCACAACAATGAAAGAATTCAAATCTCAACAAATACTACCATGGGCTTCAATTTAATAAAATTAGTGATACGCCTACATTTGCAGCACACAGACATCTTTGACAGGCCTTTACCAATGATCTATATAGTAAGTATACATCCGTGCCTTAACAAATATTTTAAGAAGAAATAATGTTCAAAATAATAAAACAACTGATTTTAAACGATACTTTTTATATCAAAATTAAAGTTGCATCTGAATATTTAAATTTATATTATTTTTTAGAAATATGCCAAATGAAAATCTGCCATGCATCTATTAAGCATTCAGTTACTCAGTTGCAATATACATACCAGTCATCATACTTTGAAATAAGAGATTTACCCATATTATTCTGTCCCTTATAACATGTGTCCCACCATTAAGTGCTCTGAGTCATCACAGATATTAATTCATTTATCCATCATTTCTTACAGAATTCTGATACTCATGCTCTTAAAATAGAAGTAAATTACAGAGATTTGTCCCAACAAACAACAAATCATACAGACTACCTCACAAAATGTGTATGATGCATAAATAGATGTAAATCATAGTTTTATCTTCTTGTTTTAGTAACATTATATTTATTTTAATGCTGACAAATTATTTCCCATACAAATCCACACACTATCCTGCTGTATCTAGGTATCCTGATTTTCATTCAACAGTAATTCAAGACACCTGTAGTATAAAGTATATTTTGTAGATATTATTATCATATAGCAAATATGAATTTAGGAAGTTTATCATCAAATCTTCTGATGGTTAAATAAATGCAAATTGAACCCCACAATCATTCCATGTAAAAAATTGGATTTATTTATGTTATTTGTTTTGGCATATAACAGATTATACTTACATATCTTACAGTCAGTGTCTATAATCAGACCCAATATGTATATTGACTGAAAATTTCAGTCAATATGCATATTGACTGATTCACTCAGGCAAGGTATATATAATTTTCATTCATTTATTAATGCCTGAAAAATAGGACTGGATTTTAGACAGACTGTCTGAAAATGAATTAGACTGCATAATTTAATCTCCTCAATTTAATTTGGATCTATTTTGATCTTATGAAGATCAAATTAAGTAACTTATGTAAGAAATCAAAAATGTTTTCACAATGAATTGATTGATTTTCCAAACATGAAAGAATACCAGAGTCCTTTTTTTATGTTACTTATCTTTATTAGCATAATATTCAGTTCAGAAACAGATGACTGCTAAAAAGTCATCCATGTGTAATCAAATACTAGTACACATGCACAAGTATGCCAAGATATTAAATAAAATAAGAGTCATTGTGCAATGCAGATATCTGTTGGTGTGCAGAGAAAAAAGAATAACATTAATAATTTGTTCATGTTTGAATTTGAAACATCAGTTTAGAACAAGGAAACATAAAAAGCATGGCCTAACGAAGTTAAGAATCAGTTTTATTTGTGTTACAATCATATGATTATTGTCAATGCAAACTGGATGTAGACACTGCAATGTTAATACAATCAACATTATAGAGATTGAAAATTAGTATGAATATGTATTGTTTTATTTTTTTTATAAATTGTAGTTGGTACAAATACTCTTGAATATGTATTTTAACAAATATATAGGGTCCTCTGACTGAAAATTATTTTTTTTCTACCTTTTAAAATTTAAAAAAGGCCAAATATAACAAATATATCTTTCATTGATCATATTGAAATATAATCATGGTAGTATTTGGAAACAAACAGCTACCATTCATACATAAAATCCTTTCATACAACATGCACCAATTAACCCTTAAATATCAAAACAGATTTCAGTGATTTCCATTTCTTTTATTTTGAACATTGTATTATGATATCTGGTTGATAACATAATTTTACAGTGCCTGTTCTCTAACAATTTCTTGAAAACATTTCTCATTGCTCTCAATTATATATCTAACAAAAAGTTACATGTGTTGCTGTCAATATTCATAACATTGAGGCTACGGGCAACTTTACGTTGTATCAGACCTTCACATTTCGCGTACCGTTGTACATACTGAAATGCATGCATATGATGTAGCATGCTCGGCGATACTACAACATAGATATAGGAACGTATACAAAATCTACTTAATTTTTAAAAGTGTGATATTCATACATCAAGGGCAACACTTTCAGTACTGATTGCAAAACGTCAACAAAGCGACCTGGAATGAACGATCAGCTGATCTTACCGCATCGCTTCTAACGCCCATCTAGTGGTTAACTATACAATATAATCAGTCATGGTCATCCCTGATGTATCATTAAATCAGTGAACATTTATTTCCGGACATGGCAATAGATAAATCATCGTTTAGGCGAAAAGATATACTGTCCACACACAAGCGTGACCGTGGCCGACAGAGGTGAAGGTTATACTAGTTAACTGTCTATAGGCGTCATAGTAACATGTAGTGCTCGTATCGCGCATACCACATGCGCCATCAGTTTAAGGTTGGACTATCCGGGTCAGCGCACCTAGCGGGTTAGTGAAGGGAAGATAAATTGAAAAAGATCACCCATTGAATCATGAATACAAAGTTGTATTTAAAAACAAATTTGTCAAACATATTTTATCTTTACAATATTACTTGCAACAGTTTAAAACACGGGCTATTAGTGTCCAGCAACCAAATCTAGGCCACCTTACTGGGCATCCTGGGAACTTACGGTGCTTCCTGCAGATAGCCTAGCAGGATTTATGTCATCACTTTATCTACCAGTGGTTGTGCACAATACTAGCCAATATTAAAAAATGTTCCGCAGTGAGTTGGCTTAAAAACACTGGTTGATGATAGTTACATTGATTACAATGAGGTACTTTCATTGCATGAGCTACATGCCGCTCTTTAGCAAGCTCATGATACTGTAGCAGGGGATGATAATATCTATTACTGCTTATTGAAGCACTTGCCTTAACCACGTCTTGAGACACTTTTAGATATTATTGCCCAAATATGGACTTCCTCCTTCATGGCATAATGCCATTATAGTCCAGACCAAAATCTGTCTGGGATCATACAGATCCCATAAATTAACTTTAACCAGTTGCGTTTGCAAAACCATGGAACGAATAGTGATTAGTTTAGTACATTCTCACAATATTCAATGTGGTTTCCGGAAACATAATAGTACTACAGATTATTTAGTACGCTTAGAATCCTTTCTGAAAAAATGCTACTTGGCATTTTAAAGCATTTACATGATTTTGGCTTGAGAGGTCGTTTACCTTATTTTATATCACAGTTTGTAGCAGACAGGCAATTTCTAGTCCGAGTGGGTACAATCCTGTCTGACCATTATAATCAGGATCAGGGTGTCCTGCAAGGCAAGATTTTGTCTGTCGCTTTATTTAGTATTAAAGGGGCACTAATCTCTGGCTTCTTCTCGGCAGTCTGACACTAGCCGCTAGGGTTAACTAGCTGCCTTGAGTCAATTTGCTTGCTGATGCAACTGAGCGTGCCAAGAGACTGGGCTACCGTCTGCAATGACAGCCAAATGAACTTGGAGGCAATATTTGTTTCACACATCTTTTGAACACTGAATGGTTACCCGTGATCTATGAAGATTTCGACAAGGGCGCATGTTAATTCATTTCTTCAGCCTAAACAAACAGACAAAAAGAACGGCGGAAGCTCATCGGATGTTGTTATTTGGAAATACCCCTGATTGTTATAGTTTAATAATATAAAAAAGTATCCCTGGAGTGAAAGCATTTTCAGATTTCGGATTGCATGGATAATACCATTACTACTCCCTTGTTGTCATCCATGTTTTCTGGTATAACCCTACACTTGTGTATTTGTTGTCAGTCACTTGATGCTCAGTTAATTAATTTATTACAGGTATAATTAGTGGCAGCACCACTCAGATTACCGGATAAAGGTTCCCATTTGGCATTTCTTGTGTCTGGGGTAATTATTCAATCTAAATCCAGGTTTGAAGTGAGGTGAAATGTGTGTTATGTATTATGCATGTGGCAGCCCAGCAAGAGATGAATAATCAGTTGATTTACTTTTTTGTAAATCAACTGATCATTCCTAGCCATCAAAGGATCAACAAGAAATACGTTGATTGATTGACTGTTATTTTGCATAGTGGATATGTCAAAAGTAAGTGTTTACATGTGTAGGTTGATTGCTCATTGTTATCTTACTCTATGTATTTTTTTTAAGAACCGAGGACATTATGAAAATAGTTGTCACGTGGGCTTTCTCAGCTGACCTTTGAGACTTGACATCTATGTGAGACAACTGAAACAAACTAAGTGATCAGTTGAGAAACGAACACGGGTTATAATATCCTAAAACAATATTTTCAAATATTTGATTGTTACAGAGACATGTGACATTGAATAAGTTTTTTTGTATTGCTACACTGTTATCTGTAGCTTGTCTGGCATCAGACTACAGCTGTCTGAAGGTGTAACTCAATTGTCATCACATAGCACGCCCGTAGTTAGCTCACCCATCGGGGTAATTTAGTAGCATTTTATTTCGTCAATAAACAGTGTGCTGCAGGCTCAACAAGAATCCCCAATGAAGCCAAAACAATAAATATTTTATTAAACATTTGCCTTGTCCGAATCCGAGGAAATAAAATTAGGGTTGCATACTAGTTTCGTAAAATCTCCGTCCAAAACTTGATGATCCGGAAGTGGTGAGTCATGAGTTCTATACAACTTCCGCTTAAATGTAGGTAAGGGTAGCTGGTCATTATGTCTGAGCTTCAGTAGATTTTCAGACACCTGGTCTACCACTTTGACTGCATAACTCGACCAGAGCAATGTGTGGTGGGTGTGTTGAGATTATGTAAGAGCATGACATCCTCCATAATCCGGCATCTTAGGTGGTAAATTTTCTTTCATAGGAGGTTGGAGTACAGGCATAAGATGATATAACTCCTCAATGAGTTTCACAAAGCTGTATCCCTCTGTATAATCCCACTGGGGTGAAACGTCAGACTGATTAACCTCCTCATATAGCTCCGATTCCGCCTCTGAATGACTGTGAGTAGCTCCTTGGAGGGGTGGATGTTCATAATAGTCCATACACTCAATGTGTTCGCCGTGCAGTTCATCATCTGCTGGTGTCCAGGATTCCTGTATGTGATGACTGCCTGTGTATAACAGAGCCTGTACGGTAATCTTTGTCACGGTCGGTTGGCCGATCAGCTGGACAGTAGGTTGGACGGTCCCGTTTTGTCACTGAGGACGGTTTGGGTACCGTCTGTTGATGGCGACCATATGGTAGGCCAGTCGGCTGGACAGTCTGCTGGGTTACCGTGCGGTGACCGTACAGTGTCTTACCTGGGGAGTATGGCCTTGCAGTACACTGACAGGACACAAGCGAACGGTAGGGTAAAGCTTGAGAGCTTCTACCTGGCTGGTCGGACTAATGTTACATGCACATACAAATTCCAGATTGATCTCTATACATTAAGGGACAATCTAGTTTACGCTATGGCAGTTGTAAACCATTTGTAGAGAAGATACAAAAACAAGCTAGATTTTTAACAGTTCTACAGTCATTAGTGCAGCAGATAAATAGCTGTGTAATTACAAACAGATTTGTTATTGGTTGAGATCCATATCCATGAGGGAAAATATTGGTCTTACCTTATAGACATCATAGTTATCTATTGTGGCATCAAACATTGTGTAGAGATCATTTAGTAGGTCCACAACTTGCATAGGGGTGCTCATGGCTGAAATAGTGGTGAAACCTACAATGTCACTGAAGTAGATAGTTGTTTCTTCAAATGTCTCTGCTTCAACTGGACGTCCTAATTTTAAGCTTTCTGCTACAGTCCTGAAACAAAGTGTAAAACCAATATTATCTCAGTGTGAGTGGGGAAGCCATGTTAAACTGTGATCGTGAAATAATCTGGAACAAAGTTAAAACCTATTTCTCCGCACTTTATATTCATATCTGCAGAGATGCTTCCTTTAATAGTTTGTTGTATGCAGATTACAGCCGTCCTTCCAAGTCTCGCATGCATATGTTATGTGTTTGCTAACACCATGACATGATGAGTAAGTGAGTGAGTTAAAACTTAAAGTCACATCAGCAGTATTTCAGCCATATTGTGGTTTTCAAAGGTTGTACATCATAAATACATGTAAACTGAAAAACCCTGTCAACAATGGACAGTAAAATAACTAGATTTATCACAGATTGAAATTTAAAACTAGCTGGGAACCATAAAAATAAATCACTACGCAAAACAATACATGATAAAAACGGGCTATAGATCACCAGTAGCCAAAGTTAGGACATCATACTGGCGACCATGGGAGCTTACGATACTTCTGCTACCTGTGCGGTTCCCCAGCAGGATTTACACCATTCAACCGCAGGCGATTGTATGCAAATTTAACCAAAAATTAATATGACACATTCTATGTTTAAGAGGATTGTAGATATAGATATGCTTTGAATGACATGGACTTACAATATCCTATCTGGGGGACAATAATTTTACGCTACTTCAATCACTATTGAGGGCAGGGCCACTAACAATCTCAGTCAATAATTATATACTACCCACATATCATGGGATTTGTTGATTGCTGCTTTTGCAGCAGCAGCAGCCATTGTGTTACCACTGATACCAACAAGGCTGGGTGACCAACAGAAAATGATGTTGTAATGGCCAGTAGCAAGATTATTATATAATTCAACAATGTCGATTAAGAGTGGATTTATACATGACATATTTTTGGTAGCCTGAAGACACAAAACACAGTCTGAAAATATTATGAACTGCTAATGCTTCTATTTATTATGAATATGTCTAAGAACTGTTAAAATACCAATTGATTCTGATGTGAAAATTCAGCTGGCATGTGGTAACCTGGACGGGATGGTTCTGGATCCAATGATAGTAGCGCTAGCAACTGCGTCACCATCCTTGGATCCATCAGTATATTGGCATTTTTTATCCTTATTCCAAGACGGGGAATAAGAGATGATTTCTTTCGGTAAAGTTCCTCATAGAGGGGATGAAAAATGCAGTCGTATGCAGGATTAGATTTATTTGAAGATAATTTAGTGATATACTGTAAAGATAATGTTAATGTCAGAGTTGTAGTGATGGCTCGTAAGCCTCTATATATAGACTATTTATTGGAGATGTTCTGAAGGATCCTAGGAGTCTTAGTCCTTGATGATGAATAGAATCAAGTATTTTGAGATTACTTCTGCATGCTCACCCCTTAATGATAAACTGTAAGAAGTTTTGAACGGATGAGAGCCCCATAAAGTTGGAAGAGGGTATTTTGATTACTAAATAGTGTAACAGACAAGTACTACCTTGTGGGACACCCTGATCCTGATCATAATGACAGTTAAACATTTGGATATAAATTGAGGCAAGCACCCCTTAATCCAAAGTCATGTAAATCTTTTAAAATAACGTACTTCCATGTTGTGTCATATGCTTTTTCGAGATAAAAAAAAGATAGACACAGCATGTTTTTTATTTATAATTGCATTTTTCACAAATGATTCTATGAAACCACATTGTAATTCAATTATTGGTTTCTAAGAACCATATTAATCGATTATTGATCATGCATTCTATAGTTTTGCAAACGCAGCTGGTTAAGGAAATAGGTCGATTATTTGAGAGATCAGTATGATCCCTACCATGTTTCCGTATGGAAATAACTATGGCATCACGCCACGAAGAAAGAAATTAATCGGATGTCCATATGTAATCAAAAATCAGAAGAAGGATTTCTGAACATGGTTCAGGTTGTAGGTGCTTCAGGAGCTGATAGTGAATGTTATATCCTGAAGCAGTGTCATGAGCTTGCCCAAGAGCAGTATGGAGTTCATGTATTGAAAAAACTTCATTATAATCTTCCCTATTATTCGATTTAAAATTAATAGATTTCTTTTCTTGCTGCTTTGGATATTTGTGGAATTTAGGCATATAATTAGAAGAGAAAAAATGTTTCACCAGAGTTTCACCAAATTAATTTGCAATTTCATCTCTATTGTAAAGATGTTGGAGGCTGGAATTTGATCCCTTACCTTTTATTTTCTGAATCATGTTCCATACTTTAGACATGGGAGTGCATGGTTTTTTTTTTTTAGATGTAAGCTTGCCAAGACTGGCATTTATTTTGCTTGAAAGTATGTTGTGCTTTAGCATTTGAAATTTTGAAAGCGTTCAAATTATGGACCATAGGATGGCGATGAAAATAATGTTCAGTCTTTTTCCATGCCTTCCGAGCTTGTGTGCATTCATTCTTAAACCATGATGAAAGCAAACAAGCTTAGAAGGCACGGAAAAAGGCTGAACATAATTCATTATTATGAAACAATGGACCTGTGAAGATCCTAGGTAGAATAGGTCTTCAGAAACCCATGCTTGCCGTAAAAGGTGACTATGCTTGTTGTAAGAGGCAACTAATGGGACTGGATAGTCAGGCTTGCTGACTTGGTTGATGCATATCATCATATCCCAATTCTGTTGATCGATGCTCATAATGTCAATCACTGGATTGTCTGGTCAAGACTTGATTATTTACAGACCGCTGTCATATACCTGAAATATGGCTGAGTGTGGCGGTAAACAACAAACAAACAAACAAATACATGCATGAAACCATATGTGTGGAGTTGCAGAGGACTTTGGAATACATGCATCAGCTATTTTGATAAGTTCATCAGACAACAGTTGTACAGGGGCAGGAACATCAATACACAGCTCAGGTTTTAACTTGTTGGATGATAGTATTTCAAATAGAGGCCAGATGGCCAGTTTCATGGAGGAACGTGAAATGGAAGTATTGCTATTAGAAAATGGTCACTCACAGACAAGTCATCATTGACTGACCATTCAAACTTATTCAGCTGATTAGAGTCCGTAATGGACAAATCAAGGGAAGAGTAGATACCTGTACCAGGATTTAAACAAGTGTCGGAATTATCATTAAAAAGACACATATTGATGTTAGAAATAAAATCTTCCAGGACTTTCCCTTTACTGCTTGTATGCCCACTGCCCCGAAGGGGTTGTATCCATTCAAATCACCAATGATTATGCAGGGCTTGGGAAGCTGGTCGTACAGCACCTGGAAATCAGCATGCTGAAGAGTAGATGATGGAGGAACATAAAGAGAGCACCAAGTAACAATGTGCATGGTCACAAGGACAGCAACAGCCTGAAGAGTGGTATGGAGGGGAACAGGGCTATGATTGACGCCCTGTCTCACTAAGATTGAAGAACTGTCATAGCGACTGATAAACGACAACCATTATCTGAAGAACATTTGATTCCAAAGGCTAATTACCCTGTAGCCATGACATGTGACACGTTTCCATAAGTTAATTGTCATTATGTATTAGGCGCTCATCCCCGTTGTTAATCCTCACCAACATTTCATTGTATATTGACTGTCAGTCAACCTGGGCCTAGATTTTCAAAATGATCATAGCCCTAAAGTTATCGTAAATTTGTCGTAAGGAAATCGTAGGCTATCGTAGCATATTTTTGAAACTATCGTTGCCCTAAGATATCTTAAGATTGTCGTAAATCTAAGATAGCCCCATACCTGTCGTAAGTTTATTTTATCTTCATTCAAGACGGCGGCATACTTTTCCATAGATAATTTGACAAACCATTAGTCTGCTTTACGTTCAAACATTGACATTTCATTTTGTAAATCTGTGTGATTCAAATTGACACTTCGAAAACACGAAGAACGCATCAAGGATTTCACGTCAAAAATGTTCTTAATCGCGACAGCGATCCACATAATTGTGGAGTCGATAGCTTACAATATATTTCTATCCAAGTCTATGCTGAAGAAGTGTGAAACAACATACCTTTTCGATATTTTGGGAAGGATAAAAAAACGGAAGGTGTCGGCAGGCTACAGTAATGACTGTGACCTCATTGATAACTCAGGGGGAGCTAATCTTAGTTCAAACTCTAGTTGAGAGTGGTTTCCCTTTGTATTCGCCCGGGACACCGTCCTCAATATTACAGTTTTCATAAAGTGCAGAGTTCCACTGTTATATTTTCTGGATCACATTTGTGTTAATGCTTTAGTCTTTATTTTCGCATTTTACAAAGTTATATCAATCTACATATGTATAAAAAACCTTAAAGGTTTCGCATAAGTTTTTACATCTAAAATCGAGTGGGATGGGTGGTTTTAATAAATGAATTTTAACTATACAGTGTAGTATTTATTGACTTAACAAGGAAATACATGTGATCAAATACAATATCTAATATTTTTCTTGCAAAAGTAATTGTAATTTGTTTCGTTTTAAATTCAATACCTATGTTATCTATATCATCTTGAAAGACAAAAATTTGATAAAAAAAAATGAATGAAAACTGTCTGTTGAACAATTGCATTCTTTAAAAACATTGATTAACGGCATATAGATGTATTCAATTAAATATAACAATTTACTGAAATTTTGACAGCAAAAGTTAAGCACAGATTTTCGTATCGACAAATCAAATAAAAAATGGGTTCCCATGCTCGTTCTGGTTCTCGTCAAAATGTAGCATGGTTTGTAAATTCAAATATATGTTCGCAGAAAAAAAAGTTTATTGAATGAAATTTACTGATCAATATAAAATACACATTTTCAACACAATAATCTTTGCAATCAAAAAACCGGTTTTAAAATATTTTGGTGTTTTAATATTTAAGTCCACATCTTCCCATTTTATGTTTAAAAAATATATAGATATACTTGAGACCATTCAAACAATAAAATAGTCAGACAAGCCAAAGATCATTGAACTACATTCTGGAATAGATTTGACACATTACAAAGTATTTCGCTCCTTTGTCAGATTTAAATGAAATCAGACAAATCGGTTTATTTGCTCTACTTAATTTAAAAGGATAGAAAATGACTACATTATATGTATGTTTACTTTAACTTGTAGCGTGTTCCATGAGACAACATAACTTGACAATTCCAAAATTATCTCTCTTTGCGAACGAAAATTAGCGTAATTTTTAAATTTTGAAAAGAATTATGGATCTAGATAGATAAAAAATAATTTCATCATCTAAATACTTATAGCTTGATATTGTATTTAAGTCCTTGGTTAATTCGTGAAATATATTGGATACATAAATAACAAAACAAACTTAACAAGCTTAGATTGTCATAAAATCTTGCTTGTGGGTGCGCTGCTTCCTGAAAATTTTTGTTTTGAGTGTTTCCACGTATAATGTTGGTGTTAACACTAATATAAACTTGACTTTTGACATAAACACAAACATATACAGTAATCATCACTTAACATCAGACTTGAACACGCATGTTAAATGCTGAACACATATGCTGTTTGATCAAAGGTCTCGTCATTGTCATTTAGAATAACGTCCCTTACTTCCGTCCTTGACTTTGTACGCGATGTGTTTATATCATAAAGTTCTGTGCGGTCACGAAAGGACCATTTGAAAGGAAAATAGTGAAGTATCTCTTGGCACATTATTTCCATTCTAATAGCTAAAGTGTGGTAACACTATACTTATTGATTATAACATTTTTTGGCTTTGAAAAATGCTATTGCATGGCATGGCTTTTTGTGTTCAGTTAGTCATGGCATCTTTTATCATAAGAACAACACGTATACATGTAGGACATATGTAGGATTGTACAGAATTTCACTCAAATATGTGCGTGTTAAACAATGTGACCTGACAATGTGATCATGAATTCCGTGTCATTTATCTATGTTGTTGTTATTGTCAGCAGCTGGGAAATCCCCGTGACGTCATTGGGAAACACCCGCTTTTTCGATCTCTAACACAAATAAGTTCTCCGTCAGAGTTACGATAGGTATCGTAGCTCTGAATGATCTGCGACAGGTTTACGATAGTTTCGAAAATCTATCTTATCTTAACCTTAAGATATCTTATCTTTGAACGTAAGTTGTTAAGATTTATCTTAGCTAAGATCGTTTCGAAAATCTAGGCCCTGGGGCAGTGTTCATGAAAGAACTTAAGTTTGAAAAAAAACTTAAGTCTTGAAAAAAACTAAGTTTTTTACCTTTTCTGACTTAAGTTTTAAGATTTGACTTTAGTCATATTCCTGAAGCGACTTAGGCTTAAGTTTTACCAATTTCTGACTTAAATCTTAAGACTGGGTAGGGGTAGGCTTAACTACAAGGTGTTTGACTTAAGTCAGTAAACAAAATGGCTGCCGTACCGCTAGGTTGTCGTTCGTTTCATCAGAGAAGACAAAATCTTGTTGAATACAACGATGAGGAGTTGATACCGTTTAGATGGAAATGGCATTAGGTACGTAGCTAATTTAATAGCAGCTGACGTGGAGCCTGCAACCAACCGTAACCATGAACTTGACGAGATACAAAAGATGCTGATCACATTAAGGTACTTTGCAACGGGAAAATTTCAGTTGTGTAATGCAGATGATCAAGGTGTCACCCAGCCCACCATTTCCAGAGTTGTAAATCAGTGCATCACCAGTTTGTCATCTGACAGGATTGTGAAACAGTTTGTCCGCTTCCCCCTGCAACTCAGGGACATTAGGCGTCACCAAACCAACTTTTATCACATTGTGAACTTTCCTGGAGTTGTCGGGTTGATTGATGGAAGCCACGTACAAATCCAGGCACCACCAGTTAACGAAAATGAATACGTAAACTGACATTATTATCACGTACAGTATAAATACGCAGATTGCTTTTGACAGCGACGACAGAGCCATTGACGTTGTTGCTCGGTGGCCGGGATGACACACGATTCACGCATGTTGACAAACAGCGGGCTCTACCAGCTATTCGAGGGCAATGTTGTCCCCATCGGATGTCACCTTCTCGGTGACAGTGGTTATCCCTGCAAGAACTGGCTTCTTACCCCTTTCCTAAGACCATTGCCGCGATCACAAACAAACTACAACAGGTATGTAAAGTTTCGTGTTACGTTGCCAATCGTAATCAACAACTTAGAGTGATGTCCCTTGTATTTACCTCGATTACATATTTGCCCATCTTTCTTTCATAGAGCACAAACACAATATTTGGTCTGGATAATCGAAGCAATTACAAAAATTACAAAAACATTATTAATAAAATACGGAATATTATTCACACCATAACCATATGTTTTTATTATAACATCTATTATTATGTCTATGTTAGTTGTTCTAAATGTACAAGTAATCATGTGCTGTTTTGGTAAACATGCTTAATATTTGTGGTAATTAGGAATATTTCTTTTAAACATTACCAGTATGAATTTCCTAAATAATCTAAAGTGTAAATTATTGTTTTCACATGATCAAAATTATTTCTTCAACAAGTGACATTTATCAATAAAAAGATAAATATATATTTCTTAAACCCTGTTGAAGATTAATGTTACAGGTTACACTCTGATATGTTATGTTATTTTCAGGTCACACAAAAGAACCAGGGCCTAGATTTTCGAAACGATCTTAGCTAAGATAAATCTTAACAACTTACGTTCAAAGATGAGATATCTTAAGGCTAAGATAAGATAGATTTTCGAAACTATCGTAAACCTGTCGCAGATCGTTCAGAGTTACGATACCTGTCGTAACCCTGACAGAGAACTCATTTGTGTTAGAGATTGAAAAAGCGGGGTCTTTCCCAGTGACGTCACGGGGATTTCCCAGCTGCTGACAATAACAACAACATAGATAAGTGACACGGAATTCATGATCACATTGTCATGTCACATTGTTTAACATGCACATATTTGAGTGAAATTCTGTACAATCCTACATGTAGACGTTTTTTTCTTATGATAAATGATGCCATGACTACCCGAACACAAATAGCATTCGTGTGCCATGCAATAGCATTTTTCAAAACCAGTAAATGTTATAATCAATAAGTGTAGTGTCTAGATCCATAATTATTTTCAAAATTTATAAGTGACACTAATTTTCGTTCGCAAAGAGAGAATTGTAGATATACAGATAGATAATTTAGGAATTGTCAAGTTATGTTGTCTCATGGAACACGCCGCAAGTTAATGTAAACATACATATAATGTAATCATTTTCTATCCCTTTAAATTAAGTAGAGCTAATAAACTGATTTGTCTGATTTCATTTAAATCTGGCTGAGGAGCGAAATACTTTGTAATGTGTCAAATCTATTCCAGAACGTAGTTAAATGATGTTTGGTTTGTCTGACAGAATTGCTGAGGATCATTTACTAGTATTTGTCCGTTGACCCTATACGTTACAACGATTTTATTGTCTGAATGGTCTCAAGTATATCTATATTTTCACAAAACGGGAAGATGTAGACTTAAATATTAAAAAGACCAAAATAATTTAAAACCGGTTTATTGAATGCAAAGATTATTGTGTTGAAAATGTGTATTTCATATTGATCAGTAAATTTCATTCAATAAACTTTTTTTCTGCGAACACATATTGGAAAGTGAATTTTGGACAATGTGCAAACTATGCTACATTTTGACGAGAACCAGAACGAGCATGGAAACCCATCTTATATTTGATTTGTCGAGACGAAATTCTGTGCTTAACTTTTGCTGTCAAAATTTCAGTAAATTGTTATATTTATAATGGAAAACACCTATATGCCGTTAATCACCTGTTTTTAAAGAATGCATTTGTTCAACAGACAGTTTTTAATCACTTTTTATCAAATATTTGTCTTTCAAGAGGATATAGATAACATAGGTATTGAATTTAAAACGAAACAAATTACAATTACTTTTGCAAGAAAAATATTAGATATTGTATTTGATCACATGTATTTCCTTGTTAAGTCAATAAATACTACACTGTATAGTTAAAATTCATTTATTAAAACCACCCGTCCTACACGATTTAAGATGTAAAAACTTATGCGAAACCTTTAAGGTTTTTTATACATATGTAGATTGATATAATTTTATAAAATTCGAAAATAAAGACTAAAGCATTGACACAAATGTGATCCAGAAAATATAACAGCGGAACTCTGCGCTTTATGAAAACTGTTATATTGAGGACGGTGTCCCGGGCGAATACAGAGGGAAACCACTCTCAACTAGAGTTTGAACTAAGATTAGCTCCCCCTGAGTTATCAATGAGGTCACGGTCATTACTGTAGCCTGCCGACACCTTCCGTTTTTTTATCCTTCCCAAAATATCGAAAAGGTATGTTGTTTCACACTTCTTCAGCATAGACTTGGATAGAAATATATTGTAAGCTATCGACTCCACAGTTATGTGGATCGCTGTCGCGATTAAGAACATTTTTGACGTGAAATCCTTGATGCGTTCTTCGTGTTTTCGAAGTGTCAATTTGAATCACACAGATTTACAAAATGAAATGTCAATGTTTGAATGTAAAGCAGACTAATGGTTTGTCAAATTATCTATGGAAAAGTATGCCGCCGTCTTGAATGAAGATAAAATAAACTTACGACAGGTATGGGGCTATCTTAGATTTACGACAATCTTAAGATATCTTAGGGCAACGATAGTTTCAAAAATATGCTACGATAGCCTACAATTTCCTTACGACAAATTTACGATAACTTTAGGGCTATGATCATTTTGAAAATCTAGGCCCAGGTTGACTGACAGTCAATATACAATGAAATGTTGGTGAGGATTAACAACGGGGATGAGCGCCTAATACATAATGACAATTAACTTATGGAAACGTGTCACATGTCATGGCTACAGGGTAATTAGCCTTTGGAATCAAATGTTCTTCAGATAATGGTGTTAAGTCAATAATATGCGAAAATAAAAACTAAAACATTGACACAAATGCGATCCAGAAAATATAACAGCGGAACTCTGCGCTTTATGAAAACTGTAACATTGAGCAAGGTGTCCCGGGCGAATACAAAGGGAAACCACTCTCAACTAGAGTTTGAACTAAGATTAGCTCCCCCTGAGTTATCAATGAGATCACAGTCATTACTGTAGCCTGCCGACACCTTCCGTTTTGATCCCTCCCAAATTTTGAAAAGGTATGTTGTTTCTAGGGCTGGGACGAGTCCACATTTACTACCCGGGTACCCACCCCCCTATTACCCGACCCTACCTGGGTACCCACTGTTGGTATCAGGAGATGTCTAAAAATGTCCGATTGGAAACATTTTAAGAATAGCCCTGGCAAAACGTATTTAGATACATGTATTAAACAACCTGGTCATTCATACACTGAAGTTGAATTAAGTTATATCTTTATTCAACCATATGAAAAATCAGAAGGAATGGGTGCATAGTCAGAAAGAAATGCAAACATTAGTGACTTGTAGTGTAACCATAGAGTTCTAGATAATCTTTGTCAATAAACAATATATCACGTGATTAACCACGGGTCCGAGTAGTCCTGTGGGTACCCGGGTCCTACTCAGTACCCACCCGACCCGGGTACCCGAGTTACCCGTCCCAGCCCTAGTTGTTTCACACTTCTTCAGCATGGACTCGGATAGAAATATATTGTAAGCTATCGACTCCACAGTTATGTGTATCGCTGTCGCGATTAAGAATATTTTTGACGTGAAATCCTTGATGCATTCTTCGTGTTTTCGAAGTGTCAATTTGAATCACTCAGTTTTACAAAATGAAATGTCAATGTTTGAACGTAAAGCGGACTAATTGTTTGTCAAAATATCTATGGAAAAATATGCTGCCATCTTGGATGAAGATAAAATAAACTTACGACAGGTATAGGGCTATCTTAGATTAACAAAGCTAAATGACAATAAATATATAACATTATTATGAGAACATTTACATTTATAATCATATCACATTGTTTAAATAGCAATTAACTTAATTTGTGCACAATTGAGGTGTTGATATTATCAGAAAAATATACATTTATACTAAGTTTTCAAATAATAATTAGATCCACAGCAAGTGGTTTAATAAGTTATTCATGGTGTAACATTTATACAAAAAGTTATACATATTAGGATCCAGGGAAAATGCAAGTACAAAATATTAGTAGTTTCAGTTATAGCTTTTTAGATAGATGCTAGCCTAGCTAAGGTAACATGAACCTATCTCCCAGACATACTATTCAACAAGACAAAAGTTTTGTATACATAGTTTTATAGATTCAAAGCTTTTAGATAAAAACTAGCCTAAGGTAACAAGATCCCATCTCCCAGACATAATATCCAATAAGACTAAAGATATATCTACATAGTATAAATAGATTGCCTTGAACTATTTTATTTAAGCAAATCTGTCATCACCAAAACTAGAATAACATTCAGAAAATACTTCAATTTGGACTCATTAAGGATTAGCCCTATACAAGCTCGTCTATAGTGATACCATAATCTCTTTCCAAGCAATGTATTCAGCAGACAATTAAGATGTTAATACTTTGGATATCACTTCAAGATTTCATATTTAGCCCCAAGTCTGCTGCAAGGGCACTGTCAGTTAAAAAACTCAAATTGGAAATAACAAATGTCCCAGTTTATGATAGTAATAGAATATGTTATGGCTACAGTAGAGGTGACTTAAATTCCACTGATAACAGGACCAATCACCAATAGTGATGATTTCATGCTCGGTGGTAGAAATGTTGCATTAAATCTATATGCAGTGGTAAATACTAGTGAAAATATTGTTACTGAAAATCAGCAAGTTGGCTACAGGGACAGGTGATTTATTATAGGGGTGTGTGGAATTTGTTATACTAATATTTAAATAATGTTCGATTTAAAAATCGATTTAAAAAAAATATTATTTCCACCACCAGGTTCCCTCTCTTCCCCCACCCCACAATAAATTGCAAGTCCCTCAATCATGCACTTATAGTCGCTTGATTGGCGTACTAATATATCTCGGATAAGTTAAATTAGCAGATGTACACTGCTAAAATATAACTTTATAAAACTCATGTCTGGTGTAAATACTACTTTGCCTGCCTGAACGACTGCCTGAGTGACAGACAACGACAAGTGTCACTGTACCTGCCACACCTCTTGATGCTTCGCCGATGTCACCCCCAGACCACACATGTACATTTGCTTTCACTAGTTCAATCAACAGTTAAACCCCCTCTTTCGTCCAGTTAGGCTTCCTCTTCTTCATATCTGTCTCTGACATGATGTTGGCAATGTGGACAAAGTTTCGTTGTGTGTGTCGTCTGCCGTAAATAGCAACCGGGAAATCCCACCGAAAAAGACGTTCACACCTCTCTCTTTTTTTAAAGAGTTCCACCGGAAGTTTAAAAATAGCTGGGATTCCCCCTAGTGATCACGCGGGTACATACTATGAAACTGACTTAGTTTTTCTTTTGAGACTTAGCATCTTTATGAATATCAACTTAAGTCTCAGACTTAGCTAAGTCAGATTTCTAAAACTTAAGTTTAGACTTAAGAAAAATCTTAGTTTTTGTATGAATACCGCCCCTGGGCCACTATATCCCGCGTTAATTACTGTTATTTATAGTATGACATTTATTGCCTTAATTGTTCATCCCCTGAGCAATGTCGGTTCATAACCCTCAGAAGTCCCATGTCCAGAGCAACATCACTGTCTGTCCATTGTTGTTCATTACTTTATATGTGTCACCATTACATGGTGTTAGTCAAACTTTGGTATTCCGAGTGCTGGTGTGGGGACGACCTCAAGCAGGATGTGCCACTCGTAGGAAACGTCCTGAGGTTGAGCTGGAGCTCCGCTCACCTCATGTATGCCTGAGCTGGAAGGTCTGCTCATTGCTGTGTTTGTGTTGTCAGAGCAGGCATTCTGCTCATTGTGTATTTGTTGTTTAATGTTTACATGTTGTGCATAAAACATTCTGGGACAGTGATGTCGATTTTGTCCTTGATTCCCCCAAGAGCCAATTCCCCATCAACATGCGCATTGACATCTGGTGGAGAAACTATTGGTTTACGCTGCCTTAAGTCAAGCTTATCAGTATTTTTGAAGTATGTTTCCCAAAACAAAATGCTGTTGGCTTAAATTCCTGTATCAGTAACTGTAAATCATTAAAATTATTCTTTAGTCCTCTGCAATTCCACCGAATAATGTTATTAGAGCCGTTCATGGAGCCTCAAATGGTGATCTTGAGAGAGAGAGAGGTCCACTCCCACAAACTGGGAGTGAGGGAATGACCTCCATCGCTAGAGGCTCAAATGGATTCTGAACCTCCACTGTGGTGGTATCAGAAAGAGACAATTTCAAGTGCTGGAGTGCCCTAATGTTTTCCAATTTCTTTTTTTCTTTCAGAGACAGATGGGCATCGCCCTAAATGTATTGGGTGCCTTTTACACTGTCTCGTTCTGATGAATGAGGTCATTGTGGAGAATGATATAATATTTTTGATATATTATCTCGATCGGAATCGCATGTTCTACCTGTACATTTAGGCATTAAAAAAGCTGTTGCACAAAGTCAGACTCCTTAGGTAACCGTAAAGAATACAGATATACATGGTTTTTCACAGCGTTTTGTCCACAGTTTGGGATCCTCTTCGACAACAGACTTATTAGAGAATGTAGCACTGTGTTCTCTTATCGACGTGTCTCGTGCAGTCCTGTTATTAACTGATGCTATTTTATTATATTATTCTGTGATGAAGACACGAGTGAGCGATAACTATAGAAGTTACCCGGGGTATGATGATGAATGTCTATGTAAAAACATGAACAGCGCCATTATTTAAATGTGTTTAGAAAAAATTCAAATAACTCATTCCTTATTAAGTATAACAAAGTTTGCAATGAATACAGATCACTATGTAGAATCAAGAAGGACCAATATGCACAATGTAAAGGGAGTAACCATGAAAATGCTGCAGCAGGAGATTCAAAATGTTTCTGGGACATGATAAAGCGTGTTGATATACAAGACTGGGGGGACGCTGTATTCCGAACAGATGGGTATTCAGGATGATCTTGGTGAGGTGGAGAACATAGTGACATGTCCAGGTTATGTGCAAGAACTGACAATTGACATATTACAAATCCCAATCACCAGATCCAAACTTTTTGAAAGCATCAGTGCCCTGAAAAATAATAAAACAGCTGGTCTTGACGACCTTCTTGGTGAATATCTAAAATATTTGTCCGCTGTTATAATACCTTATTTAGAAATCATATTTAACAGCATTTATGAAAACGGTGTGTTTCCTGAATGTTGGGCTAGTGGGATAATTATGCCAATACATAAGAAAGGGGACGCCTCTGTTCCTGATAACTATAGAGCTATAAGCCTCATGAGTATCCTCAGTAAAGTATTTACATCTATTTTAAACAGAAGACTAGTGTATTGGGCTGCAACACTTGACGAAATATCTGAATGTCAGTCGGGGTTTCGAAAAGATTATTCAACTATTGATAACTGTTTTGTTTTAAATTCTGTCATTCTGTCATGGTGGAAATGCAGTTGAAGTAGTTACTGGATACAGTTATCTTGGTTTGTATTTTAGCAATAGATTACTGTGATCGAAAGCCTTAAGTAATATTGCAATTCAGGTGTTCATGGTCCTTTTAAGTAGTTTACATTCCTTGAAACTCGCATCACTTTAACTTCAAATTATTTGAAGCAAAGATAACACCAATACTTTTATATGGGGCCGAAATTTGGGGGTTGAGTGACATAGAACCACGAGAAAAAGTTCAATTGTATGCTTGTAAGCATCTTTTAAATGTAAAGTTATCAACTTCAAATAATGGGGTGTTAGGCAAGTGTGGTAGATACTCTATTCAGTCTCTTGCTGTTTTGAAATGTGTCAATTATTGGCTGTTTCTTTTCAATATGGAGGAATCCCGTTTACCAAAAAAATGTTACAATATCTTGCGCTTGTAGGATGAACAAGACCACAGAAATTAAAAACTTAAAACTGTTATTTTTAGATCAGGATTTGGTGATGTCTGGTTCTTTCAAACATGTGGTAATAAAACCATACTTTCAAATATGTAATTACGTCAAGGGTTAAAAGACAACTTTTTTTTCAGGTTCGGCATAGTGATTTATCTGAAAGCCCCCAAATGGTTTATCATGTACATTTTAAAACATCCATTTTATGTGAGAACTATTTCAGGAGTATTACTGTAAATAAATTCAGAACCACATTGACTCATTTTTGGCTTAGTTCTCACAATTTAGAAATTGAACATGGACAACATTATAATATTCCTCGTGAATTAAGAAAATGTAAAATTTGTAACTTAAACCATATTGAAAATGAATATCACTTATTGTTAATTTGTCCAGCTTATAGCCATCTTAGGCAAAGTTACATTGAATCTAAATTTTACATCTTTCCAAATATTCTGAAGTTTAATACACTACTGTCATCGCAAGACCCTATTATCAATATGAATACAGCAAAATACTTGTCTTATGCCAATACTGTAAGAACACAAATACTCCAACATTTAGAATATGCAATTATGTTAGAACCGCTTTATTTAAAAAAGCAAAGAAATGTATTATTTCTTAGGCGACACTTTTTTTATTTCTTGGTTTACGGATTTCAAACTCATTTCAAAAGTGAGGCAGGCCAATTAAAAAAAAAAAAAAAAAAGCCTCTCACATTTTTTTTACCTGAATTTTGTCCTAAAAAGTTAGGTAGGTATGGAAAAAAATATCCTGGCGTAATAAAAGTAAAAAAACAAGAACATTTTATTATATCCCTGGCACTCAGCTTGTGCAAGGATGGCAACATAACAATATTCATGTCATGGGTGGAAATGCATGAAAGACGCTGCTATTTTGGCAGCATGGGCAACGTTCAACTCTTTCAACACCAGCCAACCAGAAGATTACTGCTGTGACACCAAGTTCCCAGAGACTGTTGTGTGATAGATGAAACCAACATTTATCAAGGAATTATCTGCTGAAATTAACATCTTTGCTACTACATGTTTGGCCATACACTATTTGAAAGGTCTAATTAATTCTATTGTTTATAAATATGAAAGTAATGTGTATTTCATTATTTAAATAATTCATGAACAACTAAATAAAGTTCGTTTTAAATAAATAATAATGTAAGCTAAAACATTCATAACGTCCAAATTAAGCGTAAATCTAACGATTTTTTCGGCAAATATAAGAATTCATAAAATCCACTTACCTATTTCTTTTTAATTTTCATTTGTTTACGTTGTTGGAACATTATTTTAAAAAGAATTACAAATAATATCTGTCATCACCCATTTCCCGATGATAGTGGCTGTCCGCTCACTAACATGATGAAATACCTCGGTTTTCAAAGCTTCGTATGAATAACACATACGTCCTGCCATGTCAGTATACATTAAAAAAACTTATATTGTTTCACCGACCTAATCTGCTACAAGGTTCGTGATTGGTCAAATTTAAGCACGTGACCTAAGGCAGCTAATCAAATTACAGCAACGATAATTTTCAGACTTTGGCGAAAGGTTTGGGTTAAATCATGTTATTCTGAACGTTTTAGCATGAAATCACGATCTATATTAAAAATATGGAACTTTATGGATGCATAGAGCTAGGTTTCGAGCTGTGACAAAGATTTCTTATGCATATATTTTGGCATTAAGACATCGTGTCCGAGCCGAGAAATCGAGGCGACGAAAGCCGAGATGTCATTTGACTTACGATATGCGATCCCATGAAAAGTTGGAAATAATAACTAAGATGTCAGTTTGGCAACTTTTATAGATATATTTTTGATAATTTTATTACTTTGTAAATAAAGACGTTTCAGCGCGTGAAACGTCTTTATTTTGCTATTTGACATGTTCGATGAAGACCCGTTGTCGAAGTGTGTCCGAGAATTTTATTTTCAATAACATTGCGGGAAATAGTGTTAAGTGAATATATTTTTAATCTATAGATAAAAAAATGATAAAATCAAATGGAATACGTATTTCAGACATTGTGAAATGTGATAGATTTAATAAATGAATGATATGACAAGTAGGTTAATATGATTATAAACTATTTTGACGTGGCTTGGACGGTCTACCGTGCGGTGTGACTTGTGGCTTTGAACGGCCAACAGTGTTGAAATAGTTAAACTGGTCACCACTGCGCTTTGCGTTGACAAGCTTTGATGGTATTAGAGAAGGATCCCAGCAAGAAATGTCAGAGTGACTTCCCTTTGCTTTACGCTCGACGAGGAAATGAAATCTTTTTTTTGTTTGAACTTTTTGTCGAAAAGATCGGCAGTAATAAAAAAAAGGGTAATTTTCATTTTTATTTTTTTTTAACATTTGGACTTTGAAAGAGTGGCGCATCCGTAAACCAAGGAATAAAAAATTTGTCGCCTTATACTGTTTGCACCTAAATTGTATTCCTTCTGTACAGAAAGGCCCGTGGCATACAAGTACTGAATAAAGTAAAGACTGCAGAAACTGGGAAGCAGATGTTGATTTTGTATTTAAATTGTGAGAGATCTGTTCTTCATCGACAATATACTGGTCATCTTTAAACCAAGAGATTAAAGTTTGGCAGGAAGTAGAGGCTGTAGCAATTTTGACAACTGCATGGAGTTGGGGAAGACACTGCAGCTGAATGATTTTTATATGATGGGAATTAGTTAGACTAATCTTTTGGAATCTGAGTAAGAAATAGTTTGAGTATGCATTATTTTCAAGGTTTGTGATTCAGAAAGAAACATAGGACAGGATTGGGACAAGGCCACATGCTCCCCGTCACAGTTGGCACATTTGATCTCATTTGTTCACGCTGCAGTTACGCCCCTTGTCATGTCAAGATGTGTGTTGATGCGCTCTGTCAAAAATTCACCTTAATGTCTTATTATGGCCGAAATTGACAGAATTGAAGTTGAAATAAGCAATTGACATAATACCAGGGACCGAAGTAAGACAAGAAATGGTGTCGATCGACGTCTATAGAGCAAGAATTGGACTTTTCACTCAACCAAAAGGCACCCGGCAAGTAACACTTGACAAACATGGCGAGTATTCACCGACTGTCGTTGGGTCTGATATACACTTCAGAATCGTTATATGTGCAGCTATGTGTTTATCTTGCATATTGGTTTAAGCTATGCTGTTTTGAACGCATGTGAAAATGTTGATGTGTATTCATATATACCAAAAGAGCATGTTTGTGACCTTGTTTTCACCAGTGACGTCATATCATTCAAAACTGAATGGTCAGCTTGGCCATCTCAATCTTCACGTGCTCCAGTCGCTTGCCTTTTAGGTGGAAATCCACTGCCCGCTGAGGTAATAACACATAGAATCTTGTGTGCAAATGACATCGAAATGAATCCCGGACCACTTACCTTAGCAGAAGTCAAAGATACCATTTTGAAGGAAATCCAGTGCGTGAAATGTGATCTTGGAAGTCAGATAACCATACTATCAAATGAGGTTCGAGATTTGAGCACCAGATTTAATAACATTGAATCAAAGATGACCAAACTCCAGAGTGACATGGAAACTGTACAACACAACCAGAGCATAATGTACAAGACGTCGGTTTGATCTCCGGTAAGATGGAAAACGTGGAAGAGAAACTAGCACAGTTTGACGGTGAGATCGACAAGCTAGAGGCATTTAGCAGGGGTGACAACGTTATCCTCTATAACGTGACAGAGGAAACAGGGGAGACGCACACTGATTGCAAGGTCAAGGTACTAGACATCTTGAACAGCAATGTTCAGACCAAGACATGGGTTAGTGATGACGTCATCCGTGCTTATCGACTCGGCGCCCAACGTGAGGATACCTCTAAACCAAGACCGCTAATTGCCAAATTACGGCTGTCTGATGCCAAGATTGAAGTATTGAAAGCTCGAACAACACTCAAGAATATCGGTTATGGAGTCTCAAGTGACTTAACTATCCGCCAACGTGAACAACTTAAAGCTGTGATAGATAGAGGACTGATTGGATATTTTAAAAATGGTAAGCTGTTAACTAAACCACGAAATGATGAACATAACCAAGACACACACAAATCTGAGAGCTCCAAACGACAATTGAGGAGTACCTCAAAGCGTGGTGGCTACCATAAGAGATAACAATCCGGCCAGGGCCAGTATTTGACACTGAATGGAAATAACACCGGTAACGATAAACATTTGTCATTGTTGTCCTGGAACATTTGTGGCCTACGTAAAATGTTTCATGATTGTGACTTTATTGCCTACCTCCAATCATTTGATATTCTGTGTCTCTGGGAGACATTTATATCAGATTTCCCAGACTTAAACTGGTTACCTGGTTACCAAATGTACTTTGCCCCAGCAGTTAAAACATCATTGTCAGGTAGATGTTCTGGTGGTGTGTGTCTCTGTGTTAGGCAAGATGTTGTGAACCAGTGCATTCACCTTAGCACCGACATAGAAAACCTCATATGTTTAAAATTTCCAAAATCTGTGTTTAATTTGAAATGTGATTGAATGTAGTTGTGTACATATGTCCCCCTGGCAGGTTCAACATTTTACAAAGGGAGAACTGATTCAGGTTGCCTTATTGATAAAGTGGAAGCTTTTATATTGGAGCATTGGTCTGATTTCACTTCTTCACATGTGCTACTCTGTGGTGATTTTAATGCCCGCACAGGCAACGAAAATAATCCCATTTCAGAGGAAAGTGATGACTTTGGACATGATGATGTATACATTGATGTCGACAATGCCTCTGTTGAACAACGTGTATCGCACGATGGTACTATCAATAGATTCAGACGCATTTTATTGAATCTATGCTTTGTACTTCGTATGTTTAAACTAAATGGGAGAGTTTATGGTGAAAGTGCAGGCGAGTTTACTTTTGTAGGAGATACTGGTTCTAGTGTTGTTGATTATTTTATTGCATCTGTTGATTTTTTCCAGTATGTAGATATGTTAAATATTGGTGATCGATCAGATTCAGACCATTTCCCTCTTGAGTTATCCTGCAGGTTTCCTTGTAGCAATCGTGCCATACATAGTTTAGACTGTGAGGATTATGTCTCTATGAACAGTACATTTTCATGGAACGAATCGAAGAAAAGCATTTTTATCACAGCACTTAGATGGTCCTTGCATATTCATGAAAATTCCTTGATGGATAAAATTGAAGCTAATGTAGAGGAGGGGATTACATATTTGGTACAGTATGTCCTAGACTCGGCGTCCTGTATGAGGAAACAGATCAAATATAGTGAAAATAAACACGATAAACCAAAGTTGAATATAGCATGTAGGGCAGCAAGATCTGAATCCAGGAAGGCTCTCAGAAGGTATAGGTGTTGTCGCAGTGAATACAACCGACAACGCTACTGTAAACTGAGAAATGTGTATAAAACCTTTTGTAGAAAGTTCAAATATGATCTTAAATTGTCACGGCTAGTCCGACTAAACAGCACTTTACACAGTCCGAAATTATTTTGGAATACTATACGTTCTCTTCAGAGACATCCTACCCCCAAAGGATCTATATCCCCAACAGAATGGCTACATCATTTCAAGAAGTTATTCTCAAAAGATGATTTGATATATTTGGTAGACAATGAGTGCTTTGAACGTGAGGATGATGGCGTCAGTGAAATTCTTAGTGATGTTGACATGCTTCTATTGGAATCGCCTATCACAGAAACGGAAATATTTAATGCTATATCTCACTTTAAAACAGGTAAATCTGCGGGGATTGATTGTGTTATAGCTGAAATGCTCAAGTACTCACTACCTGATACTATGCCTTTTCTGGTTAAATGTTTCAATCGGATTTTTGATACAGGTATTTTTCCTTCTATCTGGTCAAAATCTATTATTATTCCGTTATTCAAGAATGGAAACGTAAACAATCCTGACAATTATCGGGGTATATCTCTCACGAGTATCCTTAGTAAAGCATTTACATCTATCATCAATAATAGATTGACACAGTGGTCAAATATGAGAGATTTGATCCCTGAAATACAAGCGGGATTTAGAAAGGACTATTCGACTTTTGACCACATATTTACTTTGTATGCAGTCATTGAGAAATATTTATCGTACAGGAAACATAAGTTGTATGTGGCCTTTGTTGATTTTAAAAAGGCATTTGATTCTGTAAATAGAGCTAATTTGTGGAGCTGTTTGAAAAATAAGGGTTTAGGAGGTAAAATGCTTGTCATTATTAAATCAATGTATGCAAATGTAAAATCATGTGTTCACTGTGGTGATACTAAGAGTGACTTTTTTGATTGTCCGATAGGTTTACGTCAAGGATGTGTTTTAAGTCCTATACTTTTCTCATTTTTTATAAATGAGTTATATGTTGATATCATACAGTCTGGTAGACATGGCGTCCAGCTCTGCCCTGATATAATAGAACTTTTCATGCTACTTTTTGCAGATGATGTGATTTTGATGTCTAGTACATTATTGGTCTACAGAAGCAGCTTAACATACTTTCGGAATATTCAGATAAATGGAAACTTAGTGTTAATCTTGATAAAACAAATATTGTTATATTTCGTAGAGGTGGTCGAGTGGCCACAAGAGAGAAATGTTTTTTTAAAGGTACATGTATTAATGTTGTGAATGAATACAAATACCTTGGCATATTGTTTACCCATACACTGAATCTGAATAAGTCAGTAATTAATCTCACAAACAGAGCAAAGAAAGCTCTGTTACTAGTCCACTCTGTTATGTCACCAAAATGTATTTTAAATTATTTGATTCTCAAATACCTATTTTACTATACAGGTCTGAGATATGGGGTTGTAAAGAGTTCTATACAATTGAAAAGGTTCATCTCCTCGCTTGTAAAAAGTTTTTGAATGTTGGTATGTCAACACCAAGTAATACGGTTTATGGAGAATGCGGGAGATTCCCATTGTACATTGGATCTTACACTCGTTGTTTGAAGTATTGGTGTAAAATAATAATAATGCCTGAACACCGTTTACCTAAGAAAGCCTACAACATGCTCGTACACCTCGACAGTCTTGGAAAGAACATGTGGGCTTCTTGTATTCGTACACTGCTTTTTACATATGGCTTTGGTTTCATTTGGCTGTCCCAGACAATTGGTAATGCAAATATTTTCATTAAGTACTTTCGCATGTGTGCCATTGATATGTTTTATCAGAAATGGCATTCAGATATTTATGAAAGTTCAAGATATGATACTTATCACCAATTCAAGTCATTGCTTGAACCAGAATCTTATTTATCAACTTTACGGTACAGGAATTCTCGTAACACCCTTATTCGTTTTAGACTTGGCCTGAATGATCTAAAAATTAACACAGGGAGATTTTCATCTATTGAGAAATCGATACGATTATGCCCATTTTGTGACATTGTTGTCGAAGATGAATACCATTTTATGTTTATTTGCCCTATATACGAAAATCTAAGAAGCAAGTACTTACCGCAGTGGTCTTTATCTCATTTAAATGCTATAAGATTGTCTTCATTACTGTCTTGCAAGGATCTTATAACACAACTGGCTTTGTACATACATAATGCTTTTTTGTTACGAAGTGAATTGTTACCTTGACATTGTATTTTATAAAATATGTTATGTAACTCAGTTGTATATGGGTCTGTGGCCTTTCATACAATAAAGAATTGAATTGAATTGAATTGAATTGAGTTCCACTGCAACTGAAGCACCTGGAGTGGATTTGGAACAAACCTCCATTCCAATGTTAAAGTAATCAAAGCTTTGATAGACTTTGAAATTTTGGTAAGACAAAAAGTGAAAAGCCTTACAGTGTAAGCTTCTATGATAAGCTCACTCTCCCAATCACATGTGCTTAGCTGCCTTCAACATTATACAAGAGGGAGTCCAGGAATTTAAGTAAAATGATGTTAATTAAGTTTACACATGCATCCCTCCTACATAAGACCCAAGAGCTATAAATGCACACATCAATGTATTCCTGCACACAAACTCACGACCAGAATGCGACAGGCACAGAACCGTTAATGCAGATTCGTACACATTTGCATACACATGGAATAGCAAATATCTCAAGACACTGTAAAAGTTAATGTCATGAGATATGTAAGTCGGCCAACAGCTTAACTACCATGCCTAATTGGAAAACAGTGAGAAATACATTCCACGCCTGAAAATACACGTTCTCCGAGAATGTTACTACATTGCTTGAATGTTCAACAAAGTAGATTAATGACAGGCTAAACAATCTGACTGACTTCTTCACTAGTTGGCTAACTAGCTTTGGCTGACACTATAATTTAAAATTGTCCGGACGTAATGTGTGACCCCCACAATTGCTTCCATTCTCACTGTCACACGTGGATCGTTACCAGTGCAGCGGCATTTATACAGCAAGATTGATGGGGTTCTTCCGTTCAGATGTCATGTTCGGAACAATGGTCATGTCCGGAACAAACGTTACTTCCTAAAAATGGTGACACCCAGTGTTGATCAGCTGACTTGGCGAACCGTCATCTCAATTCACCCAACCCCAACAACATACAACTGTCCATGGACGAAACCAACAGCTTTGACACAATCTGACACCACAGCCATATCACCGACTGCTGTGTGCAAGTTCTCCAAGGTCTGTCTTCAACCATGTCACATACACATACGCACTTGAGTGCTGAAAAGTTCATTACAACAGCAGTGACCCCTTGATGTTTCATTTCAGCAACAATCTCTTCTTCTGTCATATGACAGCGAGCACTGCACGGTCTGTGACAATGCCTCTGGTAGAATTCAATGTCCTCTGCACAGAAACAACAACCTGTCTGTTAACAAACTGTGGTAGATCCAGCAGATTAACAGACTGTTGTGCACATTCCACAAGGATCATCTTCCCGAGGCAAGAGAGTTAACTGACTTTAAAAGTCCAGTTTGCACCTGTGCCGAACTAGGCTGGAATTCCTGGGCTCGATCCAAGTGCCACTAGTGGTTATGTTATGTCCCTTCCAAGCATCTCCTATGGACCAATCATATTTCACCTCTCGTAACACTTGCATTTGTTTCAAACAAAATGGCGGCGCCCGGTCAAGACGATCTGATTGATTATCAAGATCTACATCGCAAAGTGCATCAAATCACGCTAGCACCTTGATTAAAAACATGAAAAGATTTGGAAAATATCTGTTGACAATGAGTTGGCAGTGCTCATGCTTTGCAAATCCTGCAATCGATCGAAATCTGCACGACAGTTTACGAACTGGATTTTGAGTTCATTGCGCAGTTTTGATTGGACTATGTATAGACTCATTAGCCCAGCCAAAATATAACTCAATTATACTAGCCTAGTTCTGAAAGGGTGGAAACTGGACTTTTATAGTCAGTTAACTCTCTTGCCTCGGGAACATGACAAGGATGGAACCAAAACAAAGATGTGTAACATTGGATACAGGCCGCTAAGTATAAATTTTTACCAAGTAGCCATATGGCTACAAATATTTTTTTCCATGTAGCCAGTGGTAAAATCAAGACGTCAAGCCAATATTGCAGGTAGCCAAAGGCATTTGAAATTATCTTTTCTCAAATAACTATTATATGTACAAGTCACAGCATTAGTCTTGGAATTGTATATTAGTGGAAACTGTTGAGTTTTGTTATTTGTGACTCGAACAATGATGCAATTTATGTTTCTAGATTATATAGGTATATCCTTGCTTATCAAAAAAAACTATCAACTAGAATAAAATACTAATTACATTAATATTTAAGCATTTCGGTTCATTGTTGACGTTAGGAGGAATTATTTGCGAGTACAATTAGTAGCAGACATGTTTATTTTTGTGTCTACATATGTGTAGCCATAGAATTAAGTCGCCACAAGATATTTTGAAGGTAGTCATTTGGCTACCTCTGAATTTGAGACAGTAGACAAATGGAAATTTAGTTCGCATTGGCGACCATTTTAGTTTCAACTTTGAGGCCTGGGATACCTCACCACACACACTTTGAATACCTTTCGAGATGGCAAAAGGATTTAGTTTGTCTGGATTGCCATCAGCAGATGCGACGACAATAAATCGTGGCCAAGAATCAGGAATTTTGATGTTTCTTCTTCATCAGACAATTTAGAATTGACATGACAACGTTTATTTGTTTTAATAGAACCAGATGATTTGAAACACGGTGTAAGTATATTAGTTGGCATCTCTGCTCCCCATCCACCATGGAGTTTCCACAAGGACCGTGCAGAGCAAGCCATCCTGCAACACCAAAGCTACAGAGTGTTGCGGTATATCTAGAGCGCACAGAGTTGCCTCCCTTGTATGATTGTTGAGTAAACAGTTTCCAGTCGAGAAGCGTGTTTCTCTTTACTCTAAATAATCTCTAACCAGCAGTTAACAAACATAACATGGTGTCAGAGCGGAATCAAAATCAACCCAAAGAATTTCTCAATTGTAGAAATTAAGCATGCAGTCAACAAGTAATCACTAAAGCAAGTATTCAATCGAAATACTGTTAAATTCAAAACAGCGTGGGCCGCTACACGTGATTCACTTTTTTGCAGTAATTTTCATGAAGTTTTATCTCATTTTGAAGATAAATCTGTGAATTATGTGACTTTGTGTGCAAATTATGATCAATATTTGCCATTACTGACCGGTTTTGATGCTTTCACGATTGTCAAATGTGAATTTCAATTAGTAATCTGTTTGATTTTCAAATCTAGACTTGCTGAGGCTCTTTAGCAATATTTTAATACAAGCAAGTACAGAACTGAAATAAACTATGGCTGAAGGTGAAGAAGATGCACCGCAGAGAATTTATATGCCTTCTGCAATTCCATTGCCCCCTAAACTTGAATTAAAGGGGAATTTAGCGTCGAATTGGAAGAGATTCAAGCGTGGTTGGGATAACTACGAGATTGCACAGAGACTTGTGAATGAAAACATAGGACTTAGAACAGCAACATTGTTAACTGCAATTGGTTCGGATGCACTTGAAGTTTTTGATGGTTTCCAATTTGAATATGAAGAAGCCAAAACTGACATTGATATTGTTGTGCAGAAATTTGAATCATTTTGTGTTGGTGCTACAAATAAGACATATGAACGCTATCTGTTCAACAAGAGAGACCAAGAGAATGGTGAAACCATCGATGCATTTGTCGCTGCTCTTCGTTCATTGGCCAAGTCCTGCAATTATAGAACTTTGATAAATTCTCTAATCAAAGACAGAATTGTCATCGGAATTTCAATAACAGTACCAGGAAGAAGTTATTACAGACTTCTGATTTGAATCTGGAGAGGTGTATATCAATATGCAGAGCTTGTGAAACAACAGATCAACAGCTCAAGTCAATGAAGAGTGAACAAGTTTCACATGTCAGTGGTGAAACTCACAAGAAAGGGCCTCCTAGGAAACCTGTGAGAAATGAACAGTCAAAATCAAAAGCAAGTCTACAACGGGATGAAATTTCTGACTGCAGATATTATGGTAGATCACAATGAAGAGATAGAGACATGTGTCCAGCCGTTGGTAAGACATGCTCTTATTGCAAGGGAGTGAATCATTTTGAACTGAAGTGCAAGCTGAACAGTAAAAAATCAAGGTCAAAACGTCAAAGTAAACAGAGACAGAATGTCAGTTCTGGTGGATGCTGATGACTATGACAGTGAGTCAAATGAGTATGCTTTGAATGTTTTAGAATCTGTCTCCATGGTGAATGGCAGTCCCCAGAAGAGACTATTTGCTCATATGACTGTTCACAAGAAGATGATCAAGTTTCAGCTTGATTGTGGAGCAACCATCAATGCTATGTCACAGTCACTGTATAACTCCCTCTATGTCAACAGAACTGATGAACTGAATAAATATGACACTCCACTGGTGATGTACAACAATTCAGAAATGAAAACAGTTGGCAGGAAGAAACTGTGGGTCAAGAATCCCAAGACTAATGATAAATATCAGCTCAAGTTTATCATTGTGAAAGATGAAGTGAGACCAGTTCTAGGATCTCAAGCCATACAAGAAATGAATCTTATCACTGTCAATGTTGAGAACATCCTATCTGTGTCAGGCGATGGTCTACTTGAAGACTTCTCTGATATCTTCAATGGGGAAGGCAAGCTTGATGGATCACTAATGCTCGAAATAGATCCAAAAGTCTCGCCAGTCAAGACACCACATCAAAAGGTACCTTTGTCTATCAAGCCAAAGCACAAAACTGAAATTAGCAGGTTGGAGAAGATCGGGGTCATCAAAAAGGTTGATGTACCAACTGATTGGATATCTGCTATGGTGGTCGTCATGAAACCTAGTGGTCGTCTTAGTGTGTGCCTAGATCCACAGCCTCTTAACAAAGCCTTGAAAAGGAACCACTATCCCATGCCAACAATCGAGGATGTCCTTCCTGAACATTCAAGGTTCTACTACACCAAATAAGAACCAGTTTGGACAGTGCGGTTTTCGTAGGGAGCCTTCAGTGCAGATCGAGAGATATCTGCAGGCTGTGATTGAAGGATATTGCGTAAGATTTTTATGGCTTTTAAATGTACATCCATCCAGTTATTAAAACTGATCATGTTTTTTTATATTTAGTACTGTCTTTTTCAACATGATGATTTATGCTGAATGTGACCACAGCTATTTTCAAGTAGGTGACATTTGGTGCGAAACTGGGGGAGGTGTGATTAGCTTCATGTACTCGGAAAAGGAGCTGGCAAAGCTAGTTATTTTTTTGGGTTTTATTGCTGCTCTAAGGCCAAACTGTACACGTACAGGTAATAGTTGTTGAATGCTTAGTTATTTAAAAAAAAATACATTACTATAGAAGTCTATGGGAAAACATTTGGTTTGTGTAACCTCAAATGCCAAAGTGTTCACAGTGGTTGATGTCAAAAATGGCTTTTGGCATATCTGTTTGGATGAGGATAGTAGCTACCTCACGACTTTTGATACTCCATGTGGTCACTATAGATGGA
This sequence comes from Haliotis rufescens, assembly GCF_023055435.1. Taxonomy (NCBI): domain Eukaryota; kingdom Metazoa; phylum Mollusca; class Gastropoda; order Lepetellida; family Haliotidae; genus Haliotis; species Haliotis rufescens. The sequence goes on from NW_025964383.1 coordinate 4,644,416, forward strand.
TCAGGATGCCATTTGGAATATCACCGGCGCCTGAGGAGTTCCAGAGAAGACTCAACAAATCGCTTGAAGGTCTTCATGGTGCCAAAGCTATACATGATGATATCATAGTGTATGGATCAGGAGACACTATGGATGACTCTTATCTGAAAGCTGTGTTTGAAAGATGCAGGTCAAAAAGCATCAATTTGAACTTTCAGAAAATGAAGCTGAAGAAAACTGAGGTATTCTACTTACCGTATATGTCCACAGATAAGCCGAATTTTGAGGACCAGAAAAAAGATTCTGTAGAAAGGGGTCTGCTTATCCACGGGATACACTTTCATGATAGTATTTTTCAGAAACATCGCCTGAATGACGGTCCGATATATTACAAGTTCCCGAAAGTTTATTATTGTTTATTGTTATAAATTATCAATAAAGTTATTATTATACACCAATGTTGTCATTATTAAAAAAATGTTATGCATGTTACTACTTCCGATAATAAGTTTTCAATTGAATGTTCAAAGTTTATCGTTCTTCTTCATAAACTCCACAATCTTTACATGTAACAATATATGTAATCCACAGCTATAATATATAATCCACAGATGAAATCGCCAATAGCTATTACGTACGTTTTGCAAAGTTCATAAATTGATAGTGAACAAGTATCTACCTTTTTTGAAAGAGGCAAATAAACAACTGTAATGGCGAGTTATTCCGTTCGCCATTTGCAAAAACATGTGATCAGCTGTTTCCTGTGACGTCACAAACGGTGACCACTGTGATTGCTTCCTGTTTTTTAAAAAGCAACACGGTCCACAAGGAAATGAGCACTGGTAATAACGGGCTGATTGGTATTCATATGTTGTTTACACAAACACTTTCAAGTTGTTGGTGCTTAGCGATCGTGTTGGGAGTAGGGGCTTAATTCCTTTGTTTTCGAGAGATTAGTTTAATAAACAGGAGAAGCCTGTGAGTAAGTGATGGTCATTCAATGTGTTCATAGTTAATTTAATTCAATTGGATTAACATACAATAGTGGTATAAAGGGGGGTATAAAAGTTGGTATATTTTTACTGACTGACATTCTCATCATGAGTTTGAAACGAAAACGCCATGCTTACAGTGCTGCATTCAAACTGCGAGTCTTCGCTCTAGCTGATATATTTTCTCATGGGTTCATTATACACCGATTCACAAAATGGTGCTTCGTTGTTGATGGGCAACATATAACGATCATTATGAGATTAAAAAAAGACAAGAGAAACAGCTTCCCACATTATGAGAGTGGATGACTGGTTTGTTAAATCTTTATTAGAAATAATAATGACTTACTAACTTTGTCCAGAGATTTGCACCACAACTGTCGGAAGCAACTGCACCATTCAGAGAGCTGCTCAAAGCTGATGTTGCTTTCAAGTGGACTGATGGCATTCACACTAAAGCTTTAAATGAAGTGAAGCAGATCTTGTCCTCACCACCTGTCCTGAAATACTTCAATCCAGAATTGGATACAGTTGTTCAATGTGACGCTTCTGAGTGATGTCTTAGAGCGTGCCCTCTTCAGAACAACCAACCAGTCTTGTATGCATCAAGAGCTCTTACAGAGACTGAGATCAATTACGCTCAAATTGAAAAAAGAGCTTCTGGCTATCATGTTTGGCATGGAGAAGTTTGACAACTATGTGTATGGGAGACATGTTCTTGTGGAATCAGACCACAAACCGCTAGAGACTATCATGAAAAAAAGTCTACTCGGTGCTCCTAAACGACTCCAAAGGATGATGCTACGCTTAGAGAGATACGACTTTGAGGTACTCAACAAGAAGGGTACACTGATGGTCTTGGCAGGTACACTGAGTCGAGCTTATCTGCCACAGAAATCTTAGCATCAAAGTCAGGATGATTAGAGAGTCATGTCCATCTATGAACGTTCTGAAATGGAAATTGATATTGAATCAATAAATATGGTTCAGTACATTCAAGTGTCATCAAATACATTTCATGAGATTGCCGTCGCATCATCAACAGAAAGAACCTTTGATCAACCATGATCAACCTAGGCGTCCATGGGAAAAAGGTTGGCACGGACTTGTTTGAGATCGAGAGAAAAGATTACCTCATCACAACAGATTATTATTCTGATTTCTTTGAAGTGGGTCGACTGTTCAACAAAATTGCTTCAACAGTCATCAAGTTGCTCAAATAACACTTCTCACCACATGGCATTCCAACTGAAGTTGTTTCAGACAATGGACCTCCATTTGGTTCCAAAGCCTTTGCTCAGTTCTCAAAGAACTATGACTTCAAGCACACGACTAGTTCTCCCCATTATCCTCAGTCGAATGGAAAAGCGGAAAACTCAAGAAAGCAGGTACAGATCCAAATCTTGCTCTTCTTGATTGGAGGGGGGCGGTCGGGTAGCCTAGTGGTTAAAGCGTTCGCTTGTCACGCCGAAGACCTGGGTTCGATTCTCGACATGGATACAATGTGTGAAGCCCATTTCGGGTGTCCCCCCGCTGTGATATTGCGGCGTAAAATCAAACTCACACTTGGAGGAACACTCCTTCTGAACAAATAGGAAGTTTGTTCAGTAGAACACATACTTTGATCAGTATGTCGTCCAAGCAGCTTGTGCCTAAAACTGCTAAGTCAGGATCCAAGAAACTTAGTCAGAGAAAGACAACATGTGAAGCCACTACCAGGTCTACAAACTGTTGATACAGTTGTTCTCAAGCCTTTTGGAGGAAGAAAGGAATGGACCACTGCTACGGTCAGAAACAAAGTTGGTATCAGATCATACCAAGTTGAAACAGAAGAAGGTGCACAGTACAGGCGACAGTACAGGTCCAAAATCACTTGACTTTCAACCATATGTTCATCATGATCAAATTGCACATCGTCCAACAGAACCAAAACATTCATCAGTTCCTGTACAACAGTCAAGACCTCAACAATCAAGATCTGAACAGTCAAGACCTCAACAATCAAGATCTGAACAGTCAAGACCTCAACAATCAAGATCTGAACAGTCAAGACCTCAGCAGTCACCACCTTAACAATCAAGATCTGAACAGTCAAGACCTCAACAATCAAGATCTGAACAGTCAAGACCTCAACAATCAAGATCTGAACAGTCAAGACCTCAACAATCAAGATCTGAACAGTCAAGACCTCAACAATCAAGATCTGAACAGTCAAGACCTTAACAATCAAGATCTGAACAGTCAAGACCTCAACAATCAAGATCTGAACAGTCAAGACCTCAACAATCAAGATCTGAACAGTCAAGACCTTAACAATCAAGATCTGAACAGTCAAGACCTCAACAATCAAGATCTGAACAGTCAAGACCTCAACAATCAAGATCTGAACAGTCAAGACCTTAACAATCAAGATCTGAACAGTCAAGACCTCAACAATCAAGATCTGAACAGTCAAGACCTCAACAGTCAAGACCTTAACAATCAAGATCTGAACAGTCAAGACCTCAACAATCAAGATCTGAACAGTCAAGACTTCAACAATCAAGATCTGAACAGTCAAGACCTCAACAATCAAGATCTGAACAGTCAAGACCTTAACAATCAAGATCTGAACAGTCAAGACCTCAACAATCAAGATCTGAACAGTCAAGACCTCAACAATCAAGATCTGAACTGTCAAGACCTCAACAGCCTACCTCAACAGAGTGCCAAGTCCAGACAAAGACTAGGAGGACAGTGATCCATGTGTTCAATTCACTTATTATAAGTTCATAGTTGAACATTGTTATTTGAGTTAGTGTTCAGTGACTCAGCATAATGCTTCATTGGAAAAGGCATCAGTGATATTGTGTTGACATTTTCAAGTTGGGATACGAACATTCTTTTATTTCAGGTATCAATATTTCAAAGATAAAAAGACTCTATATTTTGATAATTTGAATGATTTATTGATGATGTTTATTTCATGTTCAAATGATGTGTGTTGGCCCTATATCTCCCAACATTGATGATCGAATTCAAAGGTAACAGTTTTATCTTATAGAGGGGAGATGTAGCGGTATATCTAGAGTGCACAGAGTAGCCTCCCTTGTATGATTGTTGAGTAAACAGCGTCCAGTCAAGAAGCGTGTTTTTCTTTACTCTAAATAATCTAACCAGCAGTTAACAAACAAGAGATGTGTTACTCAAGCAATATCAACACAGGAAACTGTTTCTGATAAAAAGTCAGGCTGGTTCGGCCCTCGACTGCAAACTGAACAAGGGCATTGATAAAACCAAATTGGCCCATAAGCCACCACCTTCTGGCACAGGGCTCAAGGCAAAATTGACGATAGCACTTTTTACATTAATGCTCAGTATGAGAACACATGTGTTATCATATATGTGTCAGTATTCATGCTTTCCACACTCAGGGCATGACTCCAGTGCCCTCAACCACCAGACTCCCATCCTCCACCGACACAGGGGCGCAACCCACGGCAAACAGGTTTCCCCCCTCTGATGACCAGCAATGGGTTGCTGAGGAGACATTCCATTTTACCCCAAGTCCCCACGGGGCATGACATGATGACTATCTAGGAATATTTAAAATATAGTGTGCCCAGAGAAGTCTGCTTTAATGATACAGGGTTTACTCATCCTTGCAAATCTACTCCCATAAATGTTTCACTGAATATTTATTAGTATACCAGGTAACATTTCTCATTTCAGCATTAGGCTGAAAAAAATATTGGTTCTCCGGCAACAGCTTTTGAAAATATTGTGCGGGCAGGCAGCTTTTTTTGTGTGTGTTGTTGTTGTGTACAAACTAGTTACAATCCAAATCTATATGTCATAACAAGAATTAGGAGACTTTCAAGGGGATGGGGGAGTGTGTGTGTGTGTGTGTTCTTATACACAGGGTTGAAGAGGTCTGCTTTAATGATACAGGGTTTAATCATCCTTGCAAATCTACTCCCATAAATGTGTTTCACTGAATATTTACTAGTATACCAGGTAACTTTTCTCAGCATTAGGCTGAAAAAAAATAAATTGGTTCACCGGCAATAGCTCTGAGCACTTGAATCCGTACTGAAGTATGCAATTTAATCATGTAATTACACTGTCTGGTTGTAAAAAGAGTTCATAATATATCTGGACTTATGTTTGTAATCTGTTTTATCAATTTTATTTAACATTTCATTCAATATTGTTTCAATTCATTTCGGCGAAATCGTATGTGAAGTGATCGGAAGATGTTATTTACAGCAACCATGGTCATATTACCGCTATTGACGCCTTGAAACTTACTTTAGTGATAGAGAATAGATATATATATATATCATAAATGCCGTACAATGAATTGCTGAAAGTCATATTTGTTGTAGTTTGACAATTGTATGTCAACATAAAGTTTTCGCAATCGCGGGTGCGGGAGCATCGATGGTGATTGGTCAAATTCTACCATACGAAAAAATATCCAGCAATAGCGATCAGCTTTGACCAAATCACCGGTAGATTACAAGAAACAGCTGATTGCTACTTCCGGCTTAGTTTACAAGAAAAGACACAGGGTATCTTAATCTCTGCATAAAAAAACAATAACCTAATAGAACAGGAAATACAATTTAATGGGTAAATCATCATGTCTTGGATGTCTTATCTCAAACTTGTATTGACCAAGTTTAATTGTTATAATGTGTTCATTTCACTGAAGGGATACAATGTCTTTTTTTCTGTGGAAGACAAGCACGTTTTTTATTGCAAATGAAGTGATTTTGTACGCACCGGTGATGTGCTTCATTCGGAGTCGCTTTATGGACAGGGTATATAAATTAGCATCGATTTCCCGCTTATTTACGACACAAATACACATGTAATTGTAAATCTTAACTACTGTGTATTAAACATTGTCCCGCATACAGTACACAAATACCATTGAATTTGTAAATCATCATGTCTTGTGATTTTTTATCGCAAATTTCATGTTTTTATTGACCAAATTAGCAAACAGCAAAACAAGCACATAAACTCCTATTGCCGCCATGACCATAACACACGAGATGCGCAGTAAAGCAGTGCACATGAAAAGGGAAATAACTGCACATTATATTGGATTGCATTGTTTTTAAATATTGTAGTATTTCACTGAAGGGGTCGTGTGTTTGAGAATATTTCAGGATTTTTTTTTTTAAAATGGGAATAAAAACGAAATGTGTGGCTGATGATGCGGCAGTGCATTTTTTAGCCTTACAACACTCATATTTCACGTCAATGACACTGTAAGAGATCAAGGCACATGTAAAGAAACCCCATGCGTTCATGATTTTATAGTATAACAAATGCTTGTAGGAACAACTATCAATTCTAAAGCCTGAAATCAGGTCAGTATATTAAAAAGTTTGTCAAAACAACAAACGAGAAGAGCACAATATTGAATGTACAAGAGGATATGGGGAAGGTTCAGGGTACATCATCCTGGTGCAACTCTTATACTAGAGACACAGATATTAAATCAAAATTTTGAAAACTTGTTTGGTCCTTAAGTTTCATGACAATTATCCATGGTTTGAAATGGTAAAATGTGACCAGACAAGAGTTATCAATTAACCTTCTAATTCTAACCAATAAGTTCAAAGATAAAACTAATAGTTAATGTTTTCGATTTTTTATGCTTGATACTCACGGAGGTAACATCCTGAACAAAAGTTGATCAGTTTTTTTCTTCTCCTCTTCCAGCTGGGTTGTTCTCTCTGCTACAATTTCTTCCAAGTCATTGGAATATTTTTCCAGCATGTGAAACATGGTGTCAACAATGTTGGCCTTTCTGAAATTAAAGAGGCATTGGTAAGGGAGAGGCATTGGTAAGAGAGAGAATAGTAGAGGGTATTTAAAGATTAGGCTCTATTTTCTACTAAATTACCTGATCGGCCCATGACAATCAACTGGAGATAGGAAAGCTTGTTTATATAGAGGATTAACCACTGTGTTCGGTTGTTACCGAAAAATCTACACACGAGTGATTAATCTGTCACGATTAGAATGAGGCTTTGCCGAGTTCTAATTGTGGCAGATTAATCACGAGTGTGTAGATTTTTTGGTAACAACCGAACACAGTGGTTAATCCTTTTTCTCCCATAACAATACCCAATAAAAAGTCGAGCTCGTAGTTGAAGATTTCCAGTGTTTAGTAACAACTCGGGATTCCCCCCAGCCTGGTTTTAGAATATGCTCAGTAAGACAACTGCACCATAAACAGGTAAAAAGGATCTAGCGAAGACAATCCACTTGAGTTTTCCCGTGACAGGCAAGCCACTTGTTAGCATTCATGTTATGTTTTTTGTTAACTATTAAAAGCTGATGGGAGTAACGTTTTGAGAATAATGTGATGTGATTTGATATCTGTTAATTGTTTTGGATTACTCGGCCCATAACTTTATTTGCATTTGTCTCGCCGTGACTATCATTCTCAATGCGCAACACTAAATAGGCCCACCTTTTTAGTGTATGTAAATACGCTATTCGTTTATTTGTCCGCTAGAAACAAATGTAATAAACCCAATTGAGAGGAAATTAAATATTGTCTTAGTGAAATATTGTTAACGAAAAACAAGGGCCCAAGGAACTGTCAGCAGGATTGATCAGGCAAGATTCTATAAATAACATCTTCCCGAGGCAAGAGAGTTAACTGACTATAAAAGTCCTGTTTCCACCCTTGCCGAACTTGGCTGGAATTCCTGTGCTTAATCGTAGCGCCACCAGTGGTTATTACGAATTATGTCCCTTCTAAGCCTTTCCTATGGACCAATCAGATTCCTTCACTGGCATTTGTTTCAAACAAAACGGTGGCGCCCAAGTCAAGACGATCTGATCGATAATCAAGATCTATGTTGTGATAAAACAGGTCTAACATCGCGAAGTGCATCAAATCACGCGAGTACCTTTATTAAAAACATGAAAATGTTTGGAAAATATCTGTTGACAACGAGTTGGCGGTTCACATGCTTTGCAAATCTTGCAATTGACCGAAATCTGCGTGACAGTTTACAAACCGGATTCGATTTCATTGCACGATTTTGATTGGACTACGCATAGACTCGTTAGTCCAGCCAAATTCTAACTCCATAATACCAGCCTTGTTCGGCAAGGGTGGAAACTGGACTTTTATAGTCAGTTAACTCACTTGCCTCGGGAAGATGATAAATAACAACTCAGGCAACTGATCAGCTGATTACTGCTAGGTAAATCTTCTCAAGTCCATCAATGGATTGTAATATTTTTGAACGAATTTTCCTCTTTAAAACTAATTTTACAGTGAATAATTTAATTTGTAAAATGATGATTATTTCATGTCATCTTTTTTTTTTTTTTTGGCCCTGAACATGGTGAGCACATGTGTTTTTAGTATATAAAAAAATTAACTTATTCAGTGGACAATTTTTCTTTTGAATATAATATACTGAACAGCATTGAAAACGCACCAGCAATAAATCTTGAAATATTACATAAACAACTTGAGCAATGATCAATTTTAAGTAAAACAGACATAGACAGATTATTAAGAAAGACGACAAAGGAAACAGGAATACCACACAGTAATTACATTACGTCATCAGTGTGAGGAAGACACATAGGGTTAAAATGAAAAGTCAATATCTGGTATGTCCGCCATTGGCAGCAACACAGGCCATGCAACGTCTTTTCATTGATCGAATGGGGGCACGGAGGGCCCAGTCGTCTAAGGCGCCACGATTCGCTGTGCAGAGTTGCATCCCTTGCGCACGCCAGAAACCTGTGATTGTGGGTTCGAATCCCGGTTCGCCCCGATTATGTTTCTAGGTTTGTCAGCACCATACCCGTGCTCGTGGGTTTCACCGAAGTGGTAAACGTCTAAGATCTGCATCACTTCGGGCTTTCCTCCCACATTAAGCTGACACACCGTGATATAACTGGAATAATGCTAAAAGCTGCGTTAAACCCAACTCACTCACTCACTCACTCATTGATCGAATAAGTCTGCGAATAGTGTTCTGTGGGATAGCATTCCACTCTTGACATAGTGTATCTTCAAGTTCTCTCAGGTTCCGTACTTGCGGACGACGTGAGAGGCGTTGACCCAGGTAATCCCATAGATGTTCAATTGGCGTTAGGTGGGTGACTGGGCTGGCCATGGAAGCAGAGGGACATTATTGTTCTTTAGATACTGTGTTGAAACACGTGCTGTGTGCGCTCTTGCATTATCTTGCTGGAAGGTGTGCATAACCTGGTGCTGATGAAAGAATGGGATGACGAGATTTGCCAATATGTTATTCCTGTAGTAAAGGGCATTAACTCTTCCACATCAAACATGGAACTCTGTTCGATGGTTATGACTGATGCCGCCCCACACCATGACACTCCCTACCCCCTCCTCTTCGATCTGTCTGTACAACGCAGTCATTGTGGTAACGTTCTCCACGTCGACGCCACACTCGCAGTCGACCGTCAGCTTTCCATGCCACTGCCGCAATCTCCAATGACGATGCCTTTTGGCCCAACGCAGATGTTCATTTCGATGTCGATCAGTTAGTATGGGTCCAACATATGGACGTCGGGCACATAGCTGAGCGGAGACGCCGATGTACGGTGTCAGCACTGATCAACCCCGTCGGCCTTGTATGGTTGCTTCAGTCCTGGTAGCCAGAAGTGTACGATCACGAAGATGCCGACGAACAATATGGCAATCCTGACGTGGTGTAGTAACACGACGTTGACCCGGACATGGTCGATCTCTGGTGGTTCTTGTCTGCTGGTATCTGCTGTAGCCTGAGGACTGTTGAATGATGGCATTGAAACCGTTGTGCAACGACTCTACTTGACGTACCAACTTGAAGCATGCCCAAGGCACGTTCATGTTCCTCTGCTGTTAATCTTGGCATTTCTTGTGTAAGTACCCTTTACGTCTGCAGCAACAAGTGATGAGGCTTTTAAAAGTCCGTCTTTTATAGCCCTATTCTGCATGCTTCCCGTGAAACAAAACACGTTTTCCATGATGCGCACGCAATTTGTTGCGTTTTGGTGTTGTCGCTCACAAAAAATTTAGGAATGTGTTTTGACGAGCTGTTCTTCTTCATGCTTCGTCCAGAATGCCGTATATTACTGATTCACTTATATATTTTCATATGACATAAGCCCGGATAAAAATACATCCATTTTCATGGTGGTGTGTTTTCAATGCTGTTCAGTATATTTAACATCATAACACCAAAAATGTCACTAAATGAGTTATCTAATTTCCCCACATTTGTGAATGACAAGAAACAATGTGAATTTGAGAAGCACAATACTTTATTGTGTGTGAAACATAAATACATAGGATATATGTAAACAATAAAGTATCATTTCAATAGTTATTCAAATATTTGCATTTTAATACCCTTGTAATGTTACATTGTTATTTTACTGCAACAGTTACGTCCAAACTTTATTCTTTTCTTATTTCATCAGATTAGAAATTAAGACTTACTGATAATAGGTAATTTAAAATTAACATTTTCTTTTCATCTTCATGAAAACAAGACTCATAATAAATATATATTTTAGTGACCTGTTCACATATGATTTTTTTGTAAAAAGTATGAAAATTAAACTTAGACATTGCTAATGTTAAGAAATGAGGTTTATGGTAAAATGTTATAAGACGACCTCTTGTTGGTTATTTCATCATATTTCCATGGAAACAACAAAAATAAAAAAATTCTAAAAATCTCTAAATAGCAAAAGGCACTTCTACAGAGCCTGATTGTTAAGTGTACCAAGTTTTGGGAAGCTAGGTGATACGGTTTAGGAAATATGCTCCGGACAAGAGCACTACCGTCAAATTTCCTAAGTTAATAATATTTCAATGGAAACAACAAAAATTAAAAATTCTAAAAATCTCTAAATAGCAAAAGGCACCACTACTGAGCCTGATTGGTAAGTGTAACAAGTTTTGGGAAGCTAGGTTGTACGGTTTAGGAAATATGCTCCGGACAAGAGCACTACCCTCCAATTTCCTAAGTTCATCATATTTCCATTGAAACAACAAAAATAAAAAATTCTAAAAATCTCTAAATAGCAAAAGGCACTACTACTGAGCCTGATTGGTAAGTGTACCAAGTTTTGGAAAGCTAGGTTATACGGTTTAGGAAATATGCTCCGGACAAGAGCACTACCCTCCAATTTCCTAAGTTCATCATATTTCCATGGAAATGACAAAAATATAAAATTCTAAAAATCTCTAAATAGCAAAAGGCACTTCTACTGAGCCTGATTGGTAAGTGTACCAAGTATTGGGAAGCTAGGTTGTACGGTTTAGGAAATATGCTCCGGACAAGAGCACTACCCTCAAATTTCCTAAGTTCATCATATTTCCATCGAAACAACAAAAATAAAAAATTCTAAAAATCTCTAAATAGCAAAAGGCACTACTACTGAGCCTGATTGGTAAGTGTACCAAGTTTTGGGAAGCTAGGTTATACGGTTTAGGAAATATGCTCCGGACAAGAGCACTACCCTCCAATTTCCTAAGTTCATCATATTTCCATGGAAATGACAAAAATATAAAATTCTAAAAATCTCTAAATAGCAAAAGGCACTTCTACTGAGCCTGATTGGTAAGTGTACAAAGTTTTGGGAAGCTAGGTTGTACGGTTTAGGAAATATGCTCCGGACAAGAGCACTACCCTCAAATTTCCTAAGTTCATCATATTTCCATCGAAACAACAAAAATAAAAAATTCTAAAAATCTCTAAATAGCAAAAGGCACTACTACTGAGCCTGATTGGTAAGTGTACCAAGTTTTGGGAAGCTAGGTTATACGGTTTAGGAAATATGCTCCGGACAAGAGCACTACCCTCCAATTTCCTAAGTTCATCATATTTCCATGGAAATGACAAAAATATAAAATTCTAAAAATCTCTAAATAGCAAAAGGCACTTCTACTGAGCCTGATTGGTAAGTGTACCAAGTATTGGGAAGCTAGGTTGTACGGTTTAGGAAATATGCTCCGGACAAGAGCACTACCCTCAAATTTCCTAAGTTCATCATATTTCCATCGAAACAACAAAAATAAAAAATTCTAAAAATCTCTAAATAGCAAAAGGCACTACTACTGAGCCTGATTGGTAAGTGTACCAAGTTTTGGGAAGCTAGGTTATACGGTTTAGGAAATATGCTCCGGACAAGAGCACTACCCTCCAATTTCCTAAGTTCATCATATTTCCATGGAAATGACAAAAATATAAAATTCTAAAAATCTCTAAATAGCAAAAGGCACTTCTACTGAGCCTGATTGGTAAGTGTACAAAGTTTTGGGAAGCTAGGTTGTACGGTTTAGGAAATATGCTCCGGACAAGAGCACTACCCTCAAATTTCCTAAGTTTATCATGTTTCCATGAAAACGACAAAAATATAAAATTCTAAAAATCTCTAAATAGCAAAAGGCACTACTACTGAGCCTGATTGGTAAGTGTACCAAGTTTTGGGAAGCTAGGTTGTACGGTTTAGGAAATATGCTCTGGACAAACAATGATTACAGACGGACAGACGGACGGACAGACAGATATACTGATGGCCATATCCCCCTGTCTATATCAAAAATATAAATACACATATTACATTCTTGAGTTTACATATATCTAGGTAAGACTTAATACATTCAAGGTTAAACGTGGTAATGTTTTGTTTTAAAAAAAATGATTTTCTTAATTGACCTGAGATAGTATGTTTAAATAATTGAAATCTTCATGTTAAAAAACACACCATATAATTAAAGGCCAAAAAAAATAAATTATATTGATCTGGATAAACTCCACCTGTTGAAAGGGGAAACAACTGCTGTGGTTGCAAAACATCTTGGTCGTGAGATGCACGGTCCGTCCGGCAAAGATTGATCGTTTCCTGCATTAAAATTGAGTATTGTTTTAGATCCAAATGATTTGAGTGTTTATTTTCTTAAAATATGAAATTTAAGTCTCGATTATTTTAATATAACTATGAAATATGTTTTTGATCGATCGGCTCAAGATCAACACTTTGTTATGATGTGAAATTTCTTATGTGGTTGATGGTTATTTTTTTTTTAAAATAACAAAAACAATATGGTTTGTTTCACTATTTCATCAGTTTTTTTACATGATTTAATTAACTGTTTCATTAGCTGTTTTATTAAGCTTGAAAACGCCCAGTAAAGAATGTACCGGAGTGGCTCACCTGGTCCTGTAATATCGATGAGGTATCTCGCTTCCGTTACCGTCTTCCTGCAACTGAATCTCGTACATTGGGAAGTCGAAATTCTCTGATATATCTCCACATATCACACACCTTCCTTCCCCACAAATTTACTCTCAGTCACCAACTTTCGGAGATGGAAACATCGTCACTACGGTAATGTTTTGACAGATGGGGATTTCCTGTACTAGACGACCTCAGGAATCCCCGATCCGAAAATAGTGCCATCAATTATTTTTAGCCAGCCAATCAAAACGCGATGACACAGCTCTCCACTCTCAGACAGCCAATCAGATTGGGTGACTGCTATGTAAATTTTGTTTGAATTCGTCATGTCTCTATGAACTACAACAAGAGTTTGCCACTAACGTGGCTATATCCCCCGCCCCTGTTGCAGAATTTATGACATAATTAAATCTAAACAAACCCTAACCTTTTTTAACCGAGGTGGAACTTGTCATGGAAATTGTAAAAAAAAGATGAGTTTGGAACCTAAGTCCATCTTGTTGCCATGGAAACATAAAAAATAAATATTTCTAAAATTTCTCAATAGCAAAAGGCACCAGTTCATTATGTACCTGACAGACCTGCAAAGTTTGATGAAAAAATATTGAATGGTTTATGAGTTATGCTCCGGAATGAACCCTACCCTCACAGAACCTAAGTCCATCTTGTTGCCATGGAAACGTAAAAAATAAACATTTCTAAAACTTCTCAATAGCAAAGGGCACCAGTTCAGCATGTACCTGACAGACCTGCAAAGTGTGATGAAAAAATATTGAATGGTTTATGAGTTATGCTCCGGAAACGAACCCTACCCTCACAGAACCTAAGTCCATCTTGTTGCCATGGAAACGTAAAAAATAAAAATTTCTAAAATTTCTTAATAGCAAAAGGCACCAGTTCATTATGTACCTGACAGACCTGCAAAGTTTGATGAAAAAATATTGAACGGTTTATAAGTTATGCTCCGGATACGAAACGAAACGTGACGGACGGACGGACGGACGAAGCCCGTTTCTATATCCCCCGCCAACTTCGTTGGGCAGGGGATAAAAAGCGTATAGTCGACGAAGTAATCTATATCCCCCGCCCATTTTAACAAGTTATAGTCCCAAACCAGGTAACTGACCCAACATTTCTCTTAGCCCATGTCAAAATAGCTTCAATGGAAATTCTAAAATAAACATTTCTAAAACTCCCAATCTCATTAAAATCAGATCTTAGTTTTCGCTACCGCTAAACAAAGATCTGAGGACATCCCATTACAGGTCACGTCAGAAAGACCTTTCACAAATTATGACCAACCAATGAAATGACTGACAAGAAATCGACATGAGCCATCCAGAAGGCAGCTTTCTCAAGCTTCACAATACTAGTTTCAAACTAGCGACTACGCTTTGAAACATATTTTGACATATTCTCGATTAAATTAAAATCACTGTACTTGAAAAGCAGAATGCATCAAGAATCAGTCAAATACATGACGCGCTTTACTAGAAATACCGTTATATTTGCTGATCTTGTAAGTAATAATGATGTCATTTTTGGTCTAATTCTACCAAATGATGTCATTTCCTGTTTAAAATGGATATGTGACACTATTTCCGGTGCTGACATCACTTCAGGTTTTGACTTCACTTCCGGTTCTGATGTCACTTCCCTTTTATTGGAGAATGACATCTCTTATGGTAATTTCTACCAAAAGACATCATTTCCTGATTAGATGGACCTTGTACTGCTATTTCCGGTGATGACGTCACTTTCGGTTTCTATCTCTTCCGACTCTGACGTCACATGCACCTAGTTCTTGAAGCAGTTGATACTCAAGGTGCTCCTAATCCATCCTACACCTAAATGTCAGGATAATCAATGGTGTACTCACCATCTGATTCTGCCGGTGTCAAATATATGCCCTCTAGGTCTGGCTGCACCTTACGTAAGTAAAAGCTGATGAAGGTGTTTTGTGAGGCCCACTGTCAGCTAGACACCATTTGTTCCACCAAAATGGATGTCCATGAAGCGAGACTCATGGCTAGGGCTCTGATTTTATGAGCTGAGCAGGATCAAAGATGGGGACTGGAATTCTGTGCCTGCGTATAACTCGCTGCAACAGTAGACTTAAGCCAGCCCGTTACTGTAACCTTGGTGATGTCATCGTTGAAATGAGGCTTGCAGGATATGAAAAGTCTCCTTCGATGGCATCTATGTGGATCTGTAGCCAAGAGGTAGAATTTGAGAGCTCTGATGGGAAGTCTGTCTGGGTGATCCACTGTTGCCCCAAGGCAGGAATGGTAATGGTATAGTGTTTATGGCCCAACCTCCCCATATTTGTAGACTGATTTATGGCTACAAAATCTGGTAGCGATCTTAAAGTGATTGAGGTCCAATGTTGACCATGTGTGAGACTAGAATAGTCCAGAGCATGGAGTTCTGAAACTCTTGCTGCTGTCGCCAAGGCTAGGAGGGAGGATGCTTTCCTTGATGTTTTTTAGTTAGGTGGATTTTTGCTAGCCAGGGGCTTGTAAGGTTCTGTCAAAAGTGCCGATAACATAACAAATAGATTCCACTTGGGGAAGATTCAGGTGTGCAAACATCTTCAAGTAGGAAGGATCTCATTTGTCTGTTTAGAATGAGATGGTTTCCAATTGAGAGTCTGTCATGTTGAAGTACAGAGTGAAGTGCCGATCAGTAACTTTCTATCGTCCCATGTCGGAACTTATTGGCCTGACGTAGATGTAGTAGAAAGTCTGTTACCATAGGGATGGATATTGTATTAGTTATAATCCCTTGTCGTCTTCTCCACTGGATGAACTTATCCCATCTGTTGTCATATATAAGGGAGGATGAAGGTCTCCATGATCTCACAGCTTCAGAGGCAAGTCCAGAGTACCCGGATGTCTGCATCTTTTGCTCGATAACTTCCAGGCAGTTAGATGTAGACTGGGCAGATTGTTGAAGAAAATGTTTGACTTTGGCTGTCGTAACAGATCTCAATGGAGAGGTAACTGGAGAGGCTCTTCCATTAATAGACTTAACAATTTTGGGAACCACGCTCTACTGGGCCAGATTGGTACTATCAGGATTATCATGCAATCCGTCTCCTCCACCTTGTGGATGACCTTCCCTAGGAGAAACCATGGTGGGAATGTGTATGCGAATAGATCCGTCCAATCCATCGATTGCGCATCGACCTGGTGAGCCATTGGATCGGGAACTGGACTGACATAAACCGGAAGTTGATGGTTCAGGCAGGTGGCAAAGATATCTCGATGCGGTATGTCCCATAACCTGGTTATCCATGCAAAGATCTCGGGATGTTAGGTCATTTTGTTGCCATTATACTCCCCTGGCGGGAAAGGCTGTGGGCAAGGATATTCAGCTTCCCTGGAATATTTCCCGCATCCATCCGGCAACTGGATCATCAGAGAACTGGATCTGGTTCCTCCTTGTAACTGGATGTATGCCACTACTGTGGTGTTGTCCGTGGCAATGAGGATGGACGATTGGGAGAGACCTATTTTCCATGCCACGATGGTTAATAAATGGCCTTCAGTTCCCTGCAGTTGATATGTAGGATCCTCTCTCCATACCGTAAGATCATCCATATGGGCTCCCAATCCCGAATCTGACGTGTCTGTAAATAGATGATGTTCGGGCGTCAGAGAAGTCAGAGGAATGCCGCTCATCACATGCTCTCTGTGAGTCCACCCATGCAGGTCCTGTAATAAGTTGAGAGGTAACTGAGTCTTGAACTCTAGGGTGCGGGATCGTAGTGAGTTGATCCATGTCTGTAGAGGATGTAATATCAACCTTCCTCTGAAGGTCATATCCTGTATAGACGCTAGGTTGCCTAGAAGAGACATCCACCACCTTTTAGACCTGCTGGGTTGAATTGATAGGGATTGAATCATTGTAATAGTGTTGATGAATTGATCCCCTGGTGGACATAGATATCCCATGTGTAGTTGGAAATGCACTCCGATGTATGTCTTGAACCAGAGTGGTCTCGGACTTGAAGGGATTGACTAGGAAGCCTAGGTAGGTCATAAGCTGAACCAGAAATAGCTTTGGCCTCAGCAGTGAAGATTAAAGTACCTACTGTATTTTCTTGAGTAAAGTGCACACCAAAGTATAATGCTCACCCCCTCTAGCGGATTCAGTATTTCGGTAATTTTTTTTGAATATTAAGCACAGAGAAAATTACACCATGCCCCTTCAGTGAATTCTGGTATACATACGGGTGATAAGAAACTTGGTCAGGGGCGGTACTCATAAAAGAACTTAAGTCGGAAAAAAAACTTAAGTCTTGAAAAAAACTAAGTTTTTTACCTTTTCTGACTTAAGTTTTAAGATTTTACTTAAGTCATATTCATGAAGCGACTTAGGCTTAAGTTTTACCAATTTCTGACTTAAATCTTAAGACTGGGTAGGGGTAGGCTTAACTACAAGGTGTTTGACTTAAGTCAGTAAACAAAATGGCTGCCGTACCGCTAGGTCGTCGTTCGTTTCATCAAAGAAGACAAAGTCTTGTTGAATACAACGATGAGGAGTTGATACGGCGATACCGTTTAGATGGAAATGGCATTAGGTACGTAGCTAATTTAATAGCAGCTGACGTGGAGCCTGCAACCAACCGTAACCATGAACTTGACGAGATACAAAAGACGCTGATCACATTAAGGTACTTTGCAACGGGAAAGTTTCAGTTGTGTAATGCAGATGATCAAGGTGTCACCCAGCCCACCATTTCCAGAGTTGTAAATCAGTGTATCACCTGTTTGTCATCTGAAAGGATTGTGAAACAGTTTGTCCGCTTCCCCCTGCAACTCGGGGACATTAGGCGTCACCAAACAAACTTTTATCACATTGCGAACTTTCCTGGAGTTGTCGGGGTGATCGATGGAACCCACGTACAAATCCAGGCACCAACAGTAAACAAAAATGAATACGTAAACCGACATCATTATCATAGCATAAATACGCAGATCGCTTTTGACAGCGACGACAGAGTCATTGATGTTGTTGCTCGGTAGCCGGGATCGACACACGATTCACGCATGTTGACAAACAGCGGGCTCTACCAGCTTTTCGAGCGCAATGTTGTCCCCATCGGATGTCACCTTCTCGGTGACAGTGGTTATCCCTGCAAGAACTGGCTACTTACCCCTTTCCTAAGACCATTGCCGGGACCACAAACAAACTACAACAGGTATGTAAAGTTTCATGTTACGTTGCCGAGCGTAATCAACAACTTAGAGTGATGTCCCTTGTATTTGCCTCGATTACATATTTGCCCCTCTTTCTTTCATAGAGCACAAACACAATATTTGGTCTGGATAATCGAAGCAATTACAAAAATTACAAAAACATTCTTATTAAAATACGGAATATTATTCACACCATAACCATATGTTTTTATTATAACATCTATTATTATGTCTTTGTTAGTTGTTCTAAATGTACAAGTAATCATGTGCTGTTTTGGTAAACATTGCTGAATATTTGTGGTAATTAGGAATATTTCTTTTAAACATTACCGGTATGAATTTCCTACATAATCTAAAGTGTAAATTATTGTTTTCACATGATCAAAATTATTTCTTCAACAAGTGACATTTATCAATAAAAAGATAAATATATATTTCTTAAACCCCGTTGAAGATTAATGTTACAGGTTACACTCTGATATGTTATGTTATTTTCAGGTCACACAAAAGAACCAGGAGCACCTGAGAAGGCTTGTAAGGTAAAAATTATGATCAACAAATGTTAATTTGTGTGCACTATTTATTTGCCACACAAATAAGTTCAACAGAACAAAAATGTAACAAGGCTAAATGACAATAAATATATAAAATAACAATTCCTAGAGAGGAAAGCAATGATTGAAAAAAGCAACAAGATTTTATTGAGTTACATAATTATGTCAAACATGGTTGTTTGAATTTATGTTAACAAATGCCATTGAGAATATGAAAAGAACAATGCAGTGGCTCATCATCTATTAAAGTTTGTACATGGACATGAACATGTTCAGATTGACTTGTATCTAAATCAAGTGAATATATAGTGAATATATATATACAGTTTTGTATTTAAGGCAATAACAGGGCAGTTGTAGATTGGTAATGACTAGGAGCAGATAAGGGAAATGATGGGGTTGTATGAACTTATTCGTTATTTACAGTAATATTTGTATGTTCAACTGAGGCCAGGTAAAAGCCTAAATGTTAAGTGTAATGATGTTAATTTATCATTAATGATTTCATATTTTAGGTGATAATAGCATGTGCTGTCCTACACAATATTTGCAAGGACAGAAATATCCCAGTTCCACCCACTGATGGGCATGATGGACTTGGCAGGCTCGATGGGCAGAATGGAGCTCAAGCAGTGACTGCTCCACCAGTAGCTGCACTCAGATACCGGGAGCACTTTGCCAATACCAACTTTCCATGTAAGATTATTTTATTTTAATTTTCAACATTTCCTCATAATAAATCCAATTTGTATCAGCAGTACATTCTTTGCAAAGTATCTTTAGTTTTTAATCATCTTAATTATCCCTCACCCTCTTAAATATACAATATTCTAAATGCAATGTAGTGAATGTACTATTTCTCAAAAATGTTCCACAATGGTCTTTCTACCAGAATCTGTTGTATCATAACATTGGGCTTACCGATAGTATGTATTGTGACATTAAATATTCAAATATATAAATAATTCTTTAATGCCCAAACAACATGTATGATACTTTTAGCTAATTCAGTTTCGTGATTGTCAATTTAAGGTATTCCTTTTTCAAAGTGAGACATTCAATTTCAAGCTTTAATTTTTGCTTCAACAGAGTTTCCACGGTTGGTGAAGTGAGGGACCCTGTGACATCTGGCTCCTTGGAATACATGTTGGCTCCTTCTGGTTGAGGATGTGGATCTGACATGGCAGTGTCATAAATCTCCCTGAAACAGAAAATATTAAAGTTTTAATTGTAATTTTCACATAAATGTTCTTTTCAATTTCAACAAGCCTGTTGTTTTGTGTTATTATAATGAGAACATTTACATTTATAATCATATCACAATTGTTTAAATAACAATTGACTTAATTTGTGTTGAGGTGTTGATATTATAAAAAAAATATACATTTATACTAAGTTTTCAAATAATAATTAGGTCCACAGCAAGTGGTTTTATAAGTTATTCATGGTGTAACATTTATACAAACTTTCATGTGATTACAGAACAGCAAGTTATACATATTAGGATCCAGGGAAAATGTAAATACCAAGTATTAGTAGTTTCAGTTAAAGCTTTTTCGATAGATGCTAGCCTAGCTAAGGTAACATGAACCTATCTCCCAGACATACTATTCAACAAGATAAAAGTTATGTATACATGGTTTTATAGATTCAAAGCTTTTAGATAAAAACTAGCCAAAGGTAACAAGATCCCATCTCCCAGACATAATATCTAATAAGACAAAAGATAGTGTTATAGATTGCCTTGAACTATTTTATTTAAGCAAATCTGTCATCACCTATACTAGAATAACATTCAGAAAATACTTCAATTTGGACTCATTAAGGATAAGCCATATACAAGCTCATCTATAATGATACCATAATCTCTTTCCAAGCACCCAGTATTTATGTCAGAACAGAACCATGATAATTTTCTAACCCGAAAGGTATCTCATATCATTGATGTACCTGTCAGTAGGTGGCATCAAATCCAGCACCTGCAGCATTGTCGTGTCAGTTGAACCTGGCACACCAGTTAGGGTCACGTTGTCCTGGCCTAAGATATCAATGACTGCATTGGTCACTGGGCTGATTGGTGCTGGTGCTGGTCCACCTCCTGTATAAACATTTAATTACAAACTGTAATTTTTTATATCGTTTAAAATTTTATTATATATGTTCGTTAATGGAAGGGATAAGACAATGAAATTTCTAATCATCATCATTATCTAAATGTATTTTGGAAATAATATTCTTCATACAAAAATACACAGAACATTATGATTGATAATTGATCTATTGGTAATACCGTATTTATAATGACCATTGATAGAAGAGTTGTCATGCAATAACCCTGACTTGAATACAGTATGTATGAAGGGAAGAAAAGTACTTGCCAGTTCCTTTTGTCAGTTTCCCAAATTCGGAGTACTTGTGTTTTGCCTGGCTTTTCACGTTCTTCCATTTTTTTTCCACCTCTTCCTTTGTTCTCGGGTGTGAACCAGAGGAATTGAGGGTAGCTGTAATAACCTGTAGAGTTAAGGGAAAGTAGTAAGTGTCTTACAATTGTGGAAATATGAAGATAATAAGGGGCCAAACATTTTGTGAGGGTGCTGAGATTATATTAAAAAAGTAGTCTGATCCCAAATATATATAAAAAATATTTAATTTAAAAGTTAATTTATTCAGCCAACAATTAAGATGTTAATATTTTGGATATCACTTCAAGATTTCATATTTAGCCCCAAGTCTGCTGCAAGGGCACTGTCAGTTAAAAAAAACAAATTGGAAATAACAAATGTCCCAGTTTATGATAGTAATAGAATATGTTATGGCTATAGCAGAGGTGACTTAAATTCCACTGATAACAGGACCAATCACCAATAGTGATGATTTCATGCTCAGTGGTAGAATGTTGCATTAAATCTACATGCAGTGGTAAATCATGCATTTATAATCGCTTGATTGGCGTACTAATATATCTCGGATAAGTTAAACTAGTAGATGTTCACTGCTAAAATATAACTTTATAAAACTCATGTCTGGTGTAAATACTACATTTGTGTACAACGACTGCCTGAGTGACAGACAACGATAAGTGTCACTGTACCTGCCACGCCTCTTGACGCCTCGCCGATGTCACGCCCGGACCAAACTTTCCTTCCAACACATGTACATTTGCTTTCACTAGTTCCGTCAACAGTAAAACCTCCTCTTTCGTCCAGTTTGGCTTCCTCTTCTTCATATCTGCCTCTGACATGACGTTGGCAATGTGGACAAAGTTTCGCTGTGTGTGTCGTCTGCCGTAAATAGCAACCGGGAAATCCAATCGAAAAAGACGTTCACACCTTTTTTTTTAAAGAGTTCCACCAGAAGTTTAAAAATAGACGGGATTCCCCTTAGTGATCACGCGGGTACGTACTACGAAACTGACTTAGTTTTTCTTTTGATACTTAGCTAAGTTTCGGACTTAGCATCTTTATGAATATCAAGTTAAGTCTCAGACTTAGCTAAGTCAGATTTCTAAAACTTAAGTTTAGACTTAAGAAAAATCTTAGTGTCTTTATGAATACCGCCCCAGTACGATAGAAAATCACCAGACATGTTGATTTACCATTAAAATTGTATTTTCTGTTCTGTTAGGCATTGTTTTACATCCAGGGATTAAGATTACCTTGTGTATTTTCTCGGTTTCTAAGCCGGACGGAAACAGCAATCAGTTGTACACATGTTTTCTTGGAATCTACCAGTGATTGGGTTAAAACATACCCTATGATCAGGAAAAAGGGTACCTGAAACTACTTTTTTATCGGGAATACTTCATTCCAATATCTTGTTATTTTAGTTGCAGCTTTTACTAAATGTATTTAAAATAATAAGAACTTTGGTGCAGCTGATCGCTATTGCCGGTTATTTTATTTCACATGGAACAATTTGACCAGTCACCGTTGAGGCTCCCATGCCCATGATCGCGAGAACTACATGTTGACAAAGAATCATCAAAATACAACAAATATGACTTTTAATGAGTCAAAGTATTGCATTTATGATATATGTATCCATTCTCTGTCAACTAAAGTTTGTTTCAGGGCATCAATAGCTTTTATCTGACCATGGTTTCTGTCAACACCGGTGAGTTGTGCGATCTTCTGATCACTTCACACATGATTTCGCCGAAATGAATTAAAGCAGTATTAAAAGGAATTTTGAATAAAATTAATGAAATAGGTTACAAACATTAGTCTAGATATACAATGTACACTTTTTATAACAAGACAGTGTAATTACATGATTAATTTGCGTACTTCAGTATGGATTTGTTGACATGGTATTCCCGTTGTTACGTGCATATGGTAATGTCTCTGCGTTGGGGGAAAAAAACATTAAAACTCATTATGGCATGTATAATACACACACCCTTTGTGTTTCTGGAAAAACTACAGAAAAGTGCACACTATACTCAAGAAAATATGGTATTATCTGGGATTATAGAGGTTTGGTTTGGATCTGATGATGTTGGCACTTGCAACTTTGACACCATCCTTGGACCTCTTAACTAAAAGGAAACTAACAGAAGCAGTCCACATTTGCTGCCACAAGCCATCAATCAACAGAGATCAAGGCTCTTTCACCCGATCCACCTACTATGAACTCATAAAGCAATAATCACCACACCTATGTATACTGTTGGGTTATTAAACTAGCTAGTGTTATTATACACTAGCTTGTTTACAACTACCAATTTCAATTACAGATATTACATCTTTCCCTCCTCAAAATATAAATAAATAACCTTTGATAAACAACATAGTATTTGTAAGGTATAAGTAACTTAACAATGTACACTGCTCCATATACAAGGTACTAATAACCCTGAAAACTTGACAATGTACAGTCATAATGAAAACATTATTAATTGTCGTAATTCAAATAAACTGGGTTTTTTAGACACATAATAATATTGACAATCTGTTGAAGTATACTCCTAAAAAAAAGAAACGCAATACGGATATAAAAGCAAAATTAGCGGACCAAGAGGTGTAAAATGAAAAGGTTTAATGTGTTATAGTGTCAGTGACAAATTTGCCGGATTCGTGTCGTGAACACAGGGTATCGCCTCAACTGCGCTGGAGATATGTCTGGTTCAGCGACGAATCAAGATTTCTCCTCCGGATCACAAGAGCCTGTCTACACAACAACGTTGATCTTCTTTTTATACAATTGCAAACGGATAATGACATGCATCTAACTTCTTTGATAGGCATTTAGAAGTTGGAGTACTAAGTAAGGATAAGAATTTATGGATGAACAACTTCTTTATTACAATTAAGAGCGACGTTTCGGTGTAGGTTCTAACACCGTTATCAAGCAAGTGATTTACAGAGTGTGGTTACTTACTTACTTATATTAGAGATTTTACGTGCGCTTTCCGACTGCAGCGTATTTCGCACACGGGCCTGGCCAGGCGTTTAATGTGTTTCCGAAAAGGGGAAAAAGTTGTTTGGCAATCCAGTAGGGGTGTTTTAGTGGTTGCTTATATAGAATTTTGGAAATTTTGAGACTTGGAAAAAATGCCAAGAGGGTTTGGGGGGCGAACTAAGGGAGCTGAGTATGGAAGTTTGTTAGTTTGATTATGTGGTTTGGTTTTGGTAGTTTATTGGGGTTTTAAATGCAATTTATTAGTCCTGTTTTGATTAAGTATACGCCTAAGGCTTTGAATTTTTCTATTTTATTTTGTGGGTTTAGGATTGCTTCTAGAGTAAGAGCCTTATTTAGATTTAGGGTGGTTTGTAGTGTAGTTCGGTGTGTTAGGTAGTGGGTGCAGTGTATGAGTGCGTGTTCTGGGGTTTATTGTTGTTTGCAATGTGGGCAGGTTCCTGTTGCGTGTATTTTTTATTATTTTGAGGTGGTTATTTAGGTTGGTATGTCCTGTTTGGAGTTTAGTGATTACTCTGTCGATTTTTTGGGACGGATGTAGAATTTTTGGTTTGGTTAGGGGTGTTTTGAGAACCTTTTTGATTTGGCTATTTGAGTTTAGATATAAGTTATGCCATTTTTTGGTGTTTGTTGACACTTTTAATTTCTGATTTGGAGATGGGTAGGTTTAAGCTTATTTCTGGGATTTTAAGGGATAGTTTAGCTGCTTTATCGGCATTTTCATTGCCGTATATTCCTACCTGGGCGGGGATCCAAATGAATACTATTTGTTTGCCTGCCATAGTTAAATCGTTTGAGCTTTTTAGTATTTGATTTATTCGTTCAGGGCGGTTTTTTGGTGTTTTTATTTTGGAGGGCTTGTAGTCGGTAAGCATTAGGATTTTTTGTTGTTTTTTAGATTGTTGATTATGAAGGGCTGAGGCCATGCCCATTAGTTCGGATGTGAATATTGATTGATTTTTTGGGAGTCGGTAGGATTGTGTGGCTTTAGTTGGTTGTGTGATGTGGACTCCTAAACCAGTGTGTTTAGAGATCGGATCTGAGGATCCGTCTGTGTAAATGTTACACCAATTTGGCCAATTTTCATGAATGTATGCTAGTGTGGTGGTTTTTGCTATGTTTGGGTCGGTTTGTTTATTTATTGTGCTAACTAGTGTTATGTCTATTCTGGGTGTTTTAAGTTTTGGGGTGAAGATATTTGATTTTTTACAGTTTTGTTTAAGATTGTTTATTTGGTGTTCATTTAAGTAATTGGTTATTCTTTGGGATATTGGAGTAAGTAGAGGGTGTTTTCGAGCTAGGGCTTGGTTTTTGGGGCTGATATTTTTGTTTATTAGGTTTTGGATTAGGGGTTTAGATTGAGACGCAGCCCAGAAATTTAGGGTTAATTGTTCCCTACGTAGATTTAGTGGCATTTCTCCTGTTAAGGCCTGGAGTGAAGTGTAGGAGGTGCCATGTTGAGTGCGTGTTATTAGTAAATTTTAGAGCCTGATATTGGATTGAGTCTAGTTTTTTGCTTAGGGATTGGTTTAGGGTGTCGTATATGGCACATCCGTAGTCTATTTTAGATCTAATTAGTGATATATAGAGTGAGAGGAGGGTGTCTTTGGAGGCCCCCCAGTTTGAGCCAGTTAGGCATCTTAGCGTATTTAGATCTTTGGTACATTTAGTTATTAGATTATTTATGTGAGCGTCCCAGGAGAGATATTCATCGAAAATTAGTCCTAAGAATTTTGTTTGTTTTAGGTATTGGATTGGTTTGTTGTTTAGCTAGAGTTTTGGGGAGGCGGGTTTCATGTTTTTGTGTTTAAATACTATTCCTGTAGTTTTTTCCGAGTTAAGGGAGAAGCCCCATTTGTTGGCCCATTGCTGTATTTTGTTTAGAGATTTTTGAAGTAGGTTTTGGGCCATTTTAATGCTTTTTGTGCGGATCCAGAGGGCTCCATCATCCGCGAATTTAGATGTGTTTATTTTAGGGGATAGGCCCTCGAATAGGTCATTTATCATTATATTGAAGAGTGTGGGGCTGAGGATACTGCCCTGGGGAGTGCCATTTTCTAGGGGACATTGGTCTGATAGCGTTTGGTCTATACCCACGGTTATTTTACGATTGTTTAGGAAGTCCTGGATGTAGTTTATTATTTGACCTTTGAGTCGTATTTTTTGTAGTTTTTGTATAAGCCCGTCGTGCCATACCATGTCGAAAGCTTTGGAGAAGTCTAAGAAGATGCCTGTAGTATATTGTTTGCTGAGTTGTCCTGTTTTAATGTCCTGCTCTAAACGGGCGAGGTTATCTAAGGTTGAGCGGCCAGGAGTGAAACCACTTTGATCTGGGTTTATGATGTTATTTTGAGTTAGGTAATGCTGTAGTCTGTTTTTAGCCATAGATTCCATTACTTTACATAAGTTTGAAGTTAAGGAAATTGGTCTATAGGAGTTAGCCTGATTAGATGGTTTATTAGCTTTAGGGATTGGTATGACTAAGGCCTGTTTCCAGGCAGTAGGTACTTGTCCGTTTTGATAGATGAGATTGTATAGTTTAAGTAGTGCCTGGAGTAGGGGAGTTTAGGTGGGAGTTTTTTAATTATTTGGTAGGAAGTTAGGTCCAATCCTGGGGCTGTGCCCTTTTTCCTGTTTTGGATGACGTAGAGTAGCTCCTCCATTGTGTAAGGGTGGTTTATTTCTAGGTTGTCATTATTTGGTTCTTTGGTGGATTTGTTTTCTGTTTTAAGTTTATCTTGAAATTTTTGGCTAAAGTTGTTGTTACTGATTACGGCCGAAAAGTGGTTGGCGAGGTTATTTGCCTTTTCGGCGGGGTTTGTTGAATTATTAATGTTAGGTGTTTTTTTATGACGTTTTAAGCCTCTAATGGCGTGGATTTTGCGCCAGACCGTTCTGGCGTCTGTACGGTTATTTATTTCTTCACAGAATTTTTTCCAGTTTCTGGTTTTAGATATTTTGACTTACGTTTACGTCTAGTTTGTTCTATTTCCTCATTCCACCATGGTACTGTAGGTTTGCCTGTTTTATTTGTTTTAAAAGGGATGGAGGTTTTGGCTGCTTTTATTATGTAATCTGTTAGGTTTTTACAGTAGATTTCTGGATCATTATTTTCTAATTCGTTTAAATTAGCCTGATTGCAGATCACTTGAAATTGGTCCCAGTTAGCTTGGTTATAACGGAATTTTGGTTCTTGATTTTCTGTTTGTATTGGTACGATTGTATCTCCTATGGTTATGTTTATGGGGAAGTGATCACTACCTAGTGGGACATCGTGTACTTCCCATTGAGTACTTTTGGCTAGATCTGCGGTGCATATAGTTAGGTCGATAGCCGACATTTTTTGGTTAATCTTATTGTACCTCGTGGGTTGGTTGTTATTTAGGAGTACTAGGTCGTTTGTTTCTATCCATTCGGATATTAGTTTGCCATGATTATCTATTTTATCATTTATGCTCCGGGTAGGATGGTGAGTGTTAAAGTCTCCTAGGATTATAGTGGATTTGTTGCTTATTTGGAGTAGCTTATGTAGATCCTCAGGTTGGACTTTTTGTTCTACCCAGTGGTATATATTAATGATGTTTATCTTTTTGTTATTTAATGTGATTTGACTGCCGTTAGTTTCTAGGTTTGGCGTGTCTATCTTTATTTCTTCGTAGTTTATATCTTCCCTGATATATATTATCAGTCCTCCTGCGTCTCTACCTGTTTTTGGTTTAGCTCTATCTGTTCTAACTGAGTTATAGTTCGGTAGTGTGAATTTGGATTTTTTGAAGAATTTAGTTTCCTGAATACAAGCAATATGTGGGCATTTATCTCATTTAAATTTAGCTTTTAGTTCATGGCCGTGGGAGGTGAGTCCGTTGGCGTTCCACTGAAAAATATTTAGTCCTTCCATTATTGCGGTCGGGTGTTTGGTAATTTTGGTTTTAGTTTTATTTTACTTGGTGACTTCTTTTAGGTGGAGGTTAAAGAGGAAGAAGGGGAGATTGGTTAAGTTGAGATTGAATGCTACTTTGTGGAAGGATTTCATGCTAGAATTTGGTGAGTTTTGACTATGCATGTAAGCTAGGAGTAAAGTGAGACTATTTAGGTTTTTGATGTTGGTTACTTGGGGGGTTTTGCGGTTCAGTTTTTTGTTTCTTTTAGGGGCTGAGAAGGTAGTTTCATTTGCTTTAGTTGGAGTAGCTTCGATTGTTTCTTCTGTTGTGGAGTACTCTTCTTCATCAGTTAAGTTAGATTTAGTTGTTTGGGTTTCCATAGGGGTGGCTCGCAGTGTGGAGGGTTCTGTTTGGGCTTGCGGGGTGGGCGTAGCTGTGGATTTAGTGTTTGTGTGTTTTTATTGTGCTTGCTTGTTGGGGAGTGTTTGGATGAGGGTTGTGTTGTGGTGGTCGTGTTGTGGTGGTCGTTTTGTGGTTTGTTTTGCATGCGGGTGTTGATGTTGTGGTTATGTGAGGTATGGGAGAGTTGGTGGGTGGTTGTGTGGCTGCATGTGTGTGTGAGGTGGGTGCGGTTTCTATGTCGTCGCCCCAGACAGAGCTTGCGGTTATGGGTGTGGTGTTTGTTTGAGTGATGGTGTTTGGGTGCGGTGTAGGGAGAAGTGGTTTTGATGCGGGTGATGCAAATTTTCGTGTTTGGATTTTGGCCGTTTCTATGTTAATGTGTTTGTTGGCCTGCTGGGTGAGGGTGTGTCTGTGTGGGCATTGGTTTGAAAGTGAGGTGTGTTTGATGGATTTGCAGTAGATGCACCAGGGTGGGCATGTGCCTGTGCAGTCTGTTTGTGCGCATTTTTTACATTTAGTTTTTTGAAATGTGCATTCGGAGGCTGTGTGATTATATTTGAGGCAGTTGGAACATTGTTTGACCTGTTTTATATAGGGTTTGACTTCGAAGTTAGTGTGGGCTCCGAAAGATATGTGTTTAGGGGCTTCGGGAAATCTAGCGGTCTTTTTGAAGTTGATGATAACAATTGAGGTTGGGACCGTTTTTTCGTTTCTAGTTGAGGTGATTCTGAGGGTACTTGTGATTTGAGGTTGAGGGTTTAGGTCTTGGTTTATGTTTGCTTCTAGGGAGTAAAGTTCTAAATCTTCAGTTGTTTCTCTTGGATTGAATCTAATTACGCCTCGTGTGTATTGCTGCCAGTTTGGTTTTTGTTTGATTACGGTAAAGTGGAATATTTGAGTTATTTTATTGGCTGCCATTAAGGATTCTTGGTTAGGGAAAATAATTTAGTATCCTTTGTTGGCTTTTTTAATGTTGCTGTAGTTTATCTTTTCTCATTTGAACCAGAGTCCTATTTTGTCTATTGAAAGTTGGTGTGTGAGTGTGGTGCCTGAACCTGCGGAGAAGAAGTAGAGGGCGAAGGTGGTGAGGAAGGCAGCCGGGGAGGGTGTGGATGTGTCGAGTTTGCGTTTTTTGGTGTTTTGAGGCGAGTTGGCTGGTTTGGTGGGGGTGGTGTGTTTCGTGTTTTTGCCATACTCGGTCGTGACGATGTTTTTGAGTGACCTCCCAGAAGTGTTGTGCGCTTCCGCAGGCGTGGGTGAGTAAGGAGCTGGGATGTCTGCGAGTGTGACGTTGCGGGTGTCAGTCATGTTGTTTGGGTGTTGTGCATGAGCATCAAACCACGCAATTGGGATATGGTGACATACATCAACCATGTCAGCGAGTCTGGCATTCCTATCCTGTTAGTCGCCTCTTAAGGACAAAACAAGTTAGTGGAAGATAATGAGCCAGATAAACCATCCACACACATTTTATATTGAGATGCAAACAATTTACTGCATGGACCATGAGTCAGTCGTTATCTAGAGGGGGAGTTTAAGTCTTTGATGTTTATGTTTTCATCCTCCCAAAAGACTCTGACACACATCATATTCACAATGACTACACAAAGTTCATAATTGTGACCCACATGCTCCTGAGAGAAAACTAATAGCCAGTCTAGCTATGATAGAAGTATGGTATTTGATTATGACTGACACATGAAAAACAGACCAGTATATATGTTGGAATAAACATACTCGATGCATCAAGTTGGGACACCCATTCAGTTGATCGTCCGGACAATGTTTTTTCAATTGCATATTTGTGTCCAAATAAGCCCTCTGCAAGTGAATGGTTAAATCGTTCTACTATAGCCTGGATGCTATGGGCTTCTCTGTCGCCATGTCAGATCCCAACATTATTCTTTAGTTACCGACCCCATGAATTCAAGTTCAGGATCAGTTTGAAACAACTCAGATCAATTCAAAGGTCCATGTTTGAGACATGGCATTAGTCACTTCTGAAGAATCTTTTGAGGTAAAGACGACTAGCCACATTGACCATAGTTAAAGGCTTAAAGCACATATGAAAGTTTTGCATCTTACCTTATCGTGTGGAAGGAAAAGGAGTCAGCTTGAAGAACTTCAATGGGTACAGGTATATCAAACTTTTGACTCAGTATTTAGCAAGGTACTGGTAAATATGTTTGTCAAATGGCCACTTCTATAGATACCTTGGCAACATTTTGAATAGAGACAACTCACTTTCATTATCCTCGGGGACTGTATGTTGTGTGTTTGTTTGTTGCTTAAAGCCGCACTCTGCAATATTCCAACTATATGAGGACAGTCTGTAAATAATCGAGTCTGGACCAGACAATCTAGTGATTGACATCATGACCATTGATCTATGGAATTGGGACACAATGACATGCATCTACCAAGTCAGCGAGCCTCATCATCCGATCCCATTAGTTGCTTTTTATGACAAGCATAGTCGCCTCTTACAGCTAGCATGGATGGCTGAAGACCTATTCTAACCCGGATCTTCACAGGGTGACTGTATGTAGTAAATCTTATCCATTATTCAAATACTGAGTTTTCAATATGAATTTTGCTTTAGAGAAAAATGTTGTGGTATATAATGTGACGTCAAGCAGAGATTGACAAAATGTAACTGCTAAAGCCTATTGGAAAGAGTTTCCAAGAAACAAAATAGAGACACTTAGCAGCGGAAGAATATCTGGAGTATTATTGCGTCTTCATTTTGTCTTGAGCAAATAGATGATAATGGAACCTTGAAAACCTTGGAATACCATGTCAACAAATCAATACTGAAGTACGCAAATTAATCATGTAATTACACAGTCTGGCTACAAAAAGAGTTCTTTGTATATCTGGACTTATGTTTGTAACTTATTTCATAAATTTTATTAAAAATTCCTTTTAATATTGTTTTAATTAATTGCGGCGAAATCGTGTGAAGCGATCGGAAGATTGTACAACTCACCGTTATTAACAGCAACCAGTCAGATTACCGCTATTGACGCCTTGAAACGAACTTTAGTTGACAGAGAATTGATACATATATCATAAGTGTTTACGAGAAAATACACAAGGAAATCTTAATCCATGGATGTAAAACAATGCCTAGCAGAACAAAAAAGACAAATCAAAGGGTAAATAAACATGTCTAGTGATTTTTTTATCTCTAATTTCAAATTTGCACTGACCAAGTTTCTCATCACTCATTCGTTTACCGGAATTCGCTGAAGGGTACGGTGTAATTTTTTTCTGCGCATAATATACGAATTTTTTTTTAAAATATTGAATCCGCTAGATGGGGTTGCACACTATACTCAAGACTACTGTGTGGACACCAAGTCATATCACTGAAGAAATAATAGAAATCCGTGATCATAAGGAACCAGAAATTTTTTAAATTAAAACTATGCGCCTGAATATTTTTCAAGAAGAACACCTTGCTACAGACTGAATAATAATAATTTTTTTCAAGAATTTTGTGGGACAAATATTGTTGTTTTTCATGAAATCCCAGCCTCAATGGTTGGTCTCTAAGTAACGCAATCACAGAGGATTGATTGTTTCTTTTTTTTTCAACAGACTGAAGGATAATTATTGTTTTTTTCAAGAATTATTTGGGACAATTTATTTTTTTCCATAAAATCTCAGCCCCAATGGTGCTTGGTCCCAGGTGTCTCATAACAAAAGATTGATAGAAATCACAGGTTAACACGACTATACAATATTTTACCAAGGGTGAGGGGACAGTGGGTTTAAACCGATTGAGTACAACACCTGCTTAATTACAATTTTAACTTACAAGCTGATCATTCAAGGTACGACTGTGTGCTGAGGTTGGTAACAAACCCAGAAGCTTTGTACTTGTTGATTAATCAAAAGGTGAAATTACATGAGTTCACAAACAATTGGGGCAGTGGGGTAGCCTAGCCTAGCCAAAGTATTGGCTCATCACGCCGAAGACCTGGGTTTCGATGCCCCACATGGGTACAATGTGTTAAGTCCATTTTCTGGTTTCCCCTGCCATGATATTTTTGAAATATTGCTAAAAGCGGCGTAAAACCATATTCACTCACTCACAAACAATTTCTAATCGCCTTCAAAACTTTGTGGAAACTGTGCGTTGCCGATTGACGAGCAGACACCTCCACTGTCACAGGCCACACCGAGGACCGATTCTGACACTGGACCGGGACCATCTTCAGTGGGCAACACAGCACCAGCATTAGTGCCAGTAGCAGTGGAGAAGAGTCCTCTTCTCAGACGAGAGCCATTACTGGTGTGGGGTGGAATTGGTCTTTCACAGAGGGTCGGCCCTGTGGTCTTCCAGAACATCGGTCCAGGGAGAGGCAATGGTGTCACAGCAGCTCGGTACAATGATCAAGTCTTCAGACCACACGCCATACCTCATTTGACACGTCGCCGCAACCACGAGTTTCAGTATGATAACGCCCGTGCCCACACTGCGAGAGCAACAAGAGACTTCCTCCAGCAGAATGGCATCAGAACCATGCAGTGGCCTGCCCTCAGTCCCGATTTAAATCCCATTGAGCACCTGTGGGACGAGATTCAAAGACGGCTGAATGACATCCGACCAAGGCCGACAACTGCAGCTGAACTGCATCAGGTGTTCTTCAGAGTGCGGTCTCAAGTGCCTATGGCCTTCATCAGCCGCCTCATCCATTCCATGTATCGATGTTGCATGGCAGTCAACAATGCACTTGGCGGACACACAAGATACTGACTTGCGATGCCATTTTCTCAGAAACTAGTGTTGTGCTTCACTTTAAGAACATTAAGACACTTTAATTTCAACCTTGGTGATCAGTTTTGCCAAGTTTCATCTTTTTAATGTCTCAAAGTACAATTGCAGTGTTTGGACAAATAAGGTTTCTCATATATCTATCCATGGTGATGTTTCTTTTGCATTTCAGTATAGTTTAAACATGTGTCAACATTTTGTGAACTGTTGGACTATAGTCATTTACAAGATTATTGATGTAAACATTTAACAACTACACTGTTCTCCCATGGGTAATGCTCTGAGCATTGCAGGAAAAGAAATATCAACCAGTTGTGGTTATGTTTTAAACCTCCTGAGTGGGACATTCAAACAAAAGTCATTTAAAAAATAAAACAATACTTATTGAATATCAATACTCTTTACATTAGAGAACATTTCTCAAATGCTCTTAAAGTTTCCAGTTTCCAAAGAGTAGTTTACAAACTTCAAAAGTTCAAAATGTTTGCCAAGTGTTTTCAAAAATTTAGAATCAGTTTGGGAACTTGTAGGGATATAAAACAGAATGCAGGTGCGCTTTTCATGGCCTTAATGAAACCTTTAAACAACTTGTAAGAGTTTCAACCTGTTTTGATAAAATAAGTAGGACATTGTACTTTCTCGCATAACAGGGCTTGATCTCCAAACGCCAGCAGTGGTCATCGTAGTGGTTCATTTTTTTTACGCAGTCTGATTGGTTGGCTGAGAGTGGAGAGCTGTGTCATTGCATTTTGATTGGTTGGCTAACAATAATTGACGGCACTATTTTTAGATCGGGGATTCCCGAGGTCGTCTAGTGCAGGAAATACACAGCTGTCAAAACATAACCTGAGTAACGATGTTTCCATCTCCGAAAGTTGGTGTCCAAAGATAAATTAGTGGGGGAGGAAGGGATGTGATATGTGGAGATGTATCAGAGAATTTCGGCTTCCCAGTGTACGAGATTCAGTTGCAGAACTGGAAGACGATAACCGAAGCGAGATACCGCATCGATATTACAGGACCAGGTGAGCCACTCCGGTAGATTCTTTACTGGGCGTTTTCAAGACTAATAAAACAGCTAATGAAAAAGTTAATTAATTTATGTAAACATACTGATGAAATAGTTAAACATACCATATTGTTTTGGGCATTTTAAAAAAATAACCATCAACCACATAAAAGATATCACGTTATATCGAAGTGTTGATCTTGAGCCGATCGATCGTTTCTGTAACCCAGCGTCAAAAGCATATTTCATAGTTATATTAAAATAATCGAGACTTAAATTTCATATTTAAAGAATATAAACACTCAAATAACTTGTATCAAAAGCAATACTCAATTTTAATGCAGGAAACGATCAACCTTTGCCGGACGGACCAAACATCTCACGACCAAGATGTTTTTCAACCACAACAGCTGTTCCCCCTTTCAACAGATGCAGTTTATCCAGATCAATATAATTCATTTATTTTGGCCTAAAATTATTTGTTTTGGTTTTTTTTCAACTTGAAGACTTCAATATTTTAACATACTATTTCAAAACAATTAAGAAACTCATTTAAAAAAAACAACATTACCATGTTTAAACTTGAATGTATTAAGTTTAGGTACCTAGATCTATGTAAACTCAAGAAAGTAATAATGTATTATTTTTTTTTCTAAGCTACTTTGATTTCTTTTAGGGAGCGGACAAAATGATGAAGATAAAGATGGTGGGCACCTTTTTGGTATTTGTTTCATAATGATTTACATTTATGCATCTTAAAATATATTTGGTATTTTGGATAGGATGAAATCATCTCAAAATTAATTTCATATTATCATTTTTAGGTAGAAACTCAATATCACAGTTAATTATTTTCAGAATTAACAGACAATACAGAGTATTAAAGACATGTAGAATTATGTTTCTCTCATGTATATTCTGTAAACCAAAGATTTTTTATTATTTACCATGTTTACTGAAAAAACCCTTTAATAATGCAACTGTTATATTATCATAGCAGATAAAGAACCCCAATATGCATAGCTAGCTTAATTTTAATGATAATTATTCAGCATTTTTTTAAATGATAAACTGGACATATGAAAAAATAAGAAATGTAATTTTTATGTATTATGCTCCCTTTACAAGGTTTACAGTGGTTGTGGTTTTTTTCACACAATCTTATTGGCTGCCTGAGAGTGGAAAGCTATGTCGCTATTTTAATCAGACACCTCAAATCATTCTAAGGTGTAATGTGTAAATTTTCAGAACATGGTAAGTAAAGAAAAACTCAAATTTATGGATGATGAAGAAACGACCAACAAGAGGTCATCTTATAACATTTACCATAAACCTTATTTCTTAACACAAGCAATATAAAAAAAATTCATATTTGAACAGGTCACTAAAATATATATTTCTTATGAGTCTTGTTTTCAAGATGATAAAAAGAAGAAAATGTTAATCTTTAATTACCTATAATCAGTACCGTATTTTCTTGAGTATAGTGCGCACTTTTTTTCCAAAAAACACAGCTGTGTAAAAGGGGGTGTGCATTATACAAAATTAATGAGTTTTGATGTTTTTTCCCCCATGGAAAGACATTACCGTGAGCACGTAACACCGGAAATACCATGTCAACAAATCAATACTGAAGTTCGCAAATTAGTCATGTAACTACACTGTGTGGCTATAAAAAGTGTTCTTTGTATATCTGAAATTCCTTTTAATATTGTTTTAATTAATTGCGGCGAAATTGTGTGTGAAGCGATCGGAAGATCGCACAACTCACCATTATTAACAGCAACCACGGTCAGATTACCGCTATTGACGCCTTGAAACGAACTTTAGTTGACAGAGAATGGATACATATATCATAAATGCCAGACTGTGACTCGTTAAAAGTCATATTTGTTTTTGTTGGACGATTCTATGTAAACACGTAATTCTCGCGATCACGCGATCACGTGCAAGGGAGCCTTAACGGTGACTGGTCAGACTGGTTCCATGTAAAATACTGCTGCTTCGCTTAGGGTTATTATTATTTTAAATATGTTTAGTAAAAGCTGCATCTAAATTAACAAGATACTGGAATATATTATTCCTGATAAAAAATAGTTTCAGATATAATTTTTGCAGATCTTTGCATTAAAATCCTGTAAAGTTATATCATTGGGTGTGTCTTGACCGAATCACTGGACGATTCCAAGAAAACGTGTGTACAGCTGATTGCTGTGTCCGGCTTAGTTTACGAGAAAATACACAAGGTAATCTTCATCCCTGGATATAAAACAATGCCTAGCAGAACGAAAAATACAATTCAAACGGTAAATCAACATGTCTGGTGATTTTTTATCTCAAATTTGTACTGACCAAGTTTCTCATCACCTGTTCGTTTGCCGGACTTCGCTAAAGGGGTACGGTGTAATTTTTTTTCTGCGCTTGGTATTCAAATTTTTTTTCTCCAAAATATTGAATCTGCTAGAGGGGGGTGCACATTATACATAGGTGCGCACTATACTCAAGAAAATACGGTATTTCTTAATTTCACATCTGATAAAATAAGAAAGAAAAAAGTTTGGATGTAACTGTAGCAGTAAAATAACAACTTAATATTACAAGGGTATTAAAATGTTGTAAATATTTGTGCAACTATTGAAATGATAATTTATTGTCTACATATATCCTATGTATTTATGTTTCACACACAATAAAGTATTGTGCTTGTCAAATTCACATTGTGTCATTCAACAGATATGGGAAAATTAAATAACTCATTTAGTAACATGTTTGGTGTCATGATGTTAAATATCATGGTCAAAAGAAAAATTGTCCACTGAATTAGTAAATATTTTCTCTCTTTTTTTTATAATAACAACATGTGCTCACCATGTTCAGGAACAAAACAAAACAAAAATAAAAAAAGATGACATGAAATAATCATCATTTTATATATTAAATTATTCACTGTAAAATTAGTTTTAAAGACGAAACTTCGTTTAAAAATATTACAATTCATTGATGGAGTTGAGAAGATTTACCTAGAAGTAACCAGCTGATCAGTTGCCTGAGTTGGTATTATAGAATCTTGCCTGATCAATCCTGCTGACAGTTCCTTGGACCCTTGTTTTTCGTTAACAATATGTTACAAAAAAGACAATATTTAATTTCCTCATATTTGGGTTTATTACATTAGTTTCTTGCGGACAAATAAACGAATAATGTATGTACATAGACATCTACACTCAAAAGGTGGACGTATTTAGTGTTGCGCATTGAGAATGATAGTCACGGCAAGACGAATGCAAATAAAGTTATGGGTCGAGTAATCCAAAGCCATTAACAGATATCAAATCACATTAATAATTCTCAAAACGTTACTCCCATCAACTTTTAATAGTTAACAAAAAACATAACATGAATGCTAACAAGTGGCTTGCCTGTCACGGGAAAACTCAAGTGGATTGTCTTCGCTAGATCCTTTTTACCTGTTTATGGTGCAGTTGTCTTACTGAGCATATTCTAAAACGAGGCTGGGGGGAATCCCAAATAGTTACTAAACAAGGGAAATATTCAACTACCAGCTCGACTTTTTATGGCGTATTGTTATGGGAGAAAAAGGATTAACCACTGTGTTCGGTTGTTACCAAAAAATCTACACACTCGTGATTAATCTGCCACGATTAGAACTTGGCAAAGACTCGTTCTAATCGTGACAGATTAATCACTCGTGTGTAGATTTTTCGGTAACATAACCGAACACAATGGTTAATCCTCTATGTATGAGAGGCCATATTGTTAAAATAACTGTGCATTATACTATTTTGGCTTTAAGAAAAGAGAGTCTGCTGATACGCCATCTTCCAACTCTTTGGGCCAATGACTATCAGTGTCAATTACTTACTTTCCTCCTGTTATTTTCTTGAACTGGTCATACACTTCCTCTATTGTTGGTCTCATTTCTGGCATTTCAGACCAAGCCTGTTTCATTATTTGGATATACTGTGGTGGAACAGCTTGCGGAGAAACGGATGGGCGGATGAGGGGTGGTGGCTTCTTTACTTTCGCTATTATGGCTACAAAGAAAAAAACATCTAAAAAAAGGCATGTCTAAAACAAATATTGTTTTCGTAAGCAGATCAAATTGGTTGTCCAAGTCAAAGTCGTTGCCATGGAAACTCAAAAAATATTTTTTTATAAATCCCAAACTATCGAAAGGCACCAGTTCACCACCAGACCTATCTATTTGCCAAGTTTGGTAAAGAAATATTGTACGGTTTTCGGTTTTTCAAGTTCTGCTCCGGAAATGAGGACTACCGACATCAGTAAGTCAAATTCGTTGTCTCAGAAACTCGAATTTTTGTATTTTTTTTAAATCCCAACTATCGAAAGGCTCCAGTTCACCACTAGGCCTATCTATGTGCCAAGTTTGGTGAAGAAATATTTTAACGTATTCAAGATCTGCTCCGGAAACGAGGATTACCACCATTTTCAGTCTAAGTCAAAGTCGTTGTCTCAGAAACTGGAAATTTTAATTTTTTTTAAATCCCAAACCATCACAAAGCCCCAGTTCAACAGTAGACCTATCTATTTGCCAAGTTTGGTGAAGAAATATTTTACGGTTTTCAAAATCTGCTCCGGAAAAGAGGATTACCACCATTTTTAGTCTAAGTCAAAGTTGTTGCCATGGAAACTCGAAAATAATGTTTTCAAAAATCCTAAACTATCAAAAGGCACCAGTTCACCACAAGACCTATCTATGTGCCAAGTTTGGTTAAGATATCTCTC
The DNA here is from genome assembly GCF_023055435.1 of Haliotis rufescens. Taxonomy (NCBI): domain Eukaryota; kingdom Metazoa; phylum Mollusca; class Gastropoda; order Lepetellida; family Haliotidae; genus Haliotis; species Haliotis rufescens. Next base: position 4,683,639 of record NW_025964383.1, read on the forward strand.
ACGGTTTTTGTGTTTCTGCTCTGGAAACAAAATGTGACAGACGGACGAAAAGACGGAAGGACTGACGGACAGCACCCATTCCTATATCCCCCTTCCACTTCGTGGCGGGGGATAATAAAATAGGTTTAAACTAGATCAAATCAAAATTTACCAGTCAACAACATTACTGAGTGAGTTTGAAAGTACTTCACATCAGCAATCTTACAGCAATATCGCAATGATATGAAGATATAGGAATACAAAACAATGCCATGATGACAATAATGTATATCAGTAATAACAACAATTACAACACTGGTGATAAGCCACCAGATAATAAAAGCTGGCCTACATAACTGAGGTCATGGGACAGATGAACATTGCTTGTTTCTTGTTTAGTGCTACACTTAGTCGCTCCTTTTGTTGGTAGATATTACACCATTTTTAGATACCGTTTTTATAATGAGTGTGTTTGGATATGTTTGGATCAAAATTATACATCAAAAGGGGTTGGTTGTTGTTGCAATTTATTTTATACCTCAGGTAAATGTAGTTGACTGATGGAGTTGACTATTCATTACTGACCAAATCCTAGGTATTCTTTCTCACATGCATTTCCTTTTCTTACCAGAAATTATTCTAGTCACATTTCTCTTTCAAACCAAAGCCTGTTTTTCTCCTTATATCAATAGCTATTTTTTCAGGTGTTATCTTGGAAGTAAAAGTACACATTGAACCACGAAATTGCTGGTGATTCCTGGCAAATTGAAAATGACATTTCCAAATTCAAAGTGACAGTAGTGGTCTAATAAGGCTTTCATTTAAAACATAATGGTCATAGTCGTAAGTACTGCTGCAAACACGTTGCAAGTTGCGTAATATGTTAGGAACAGTAAGCAGTATTATATGCCTAATCAATGCTCTGAATGTAAAAAAATTCCCGATATTTTCAGTGAAATAATGTTTCCTGTATCAAGTATCTATGGGATGCTATATCGCTGAATAGCCAATCAAAGATTGTTCATGGCTCCACCTTCAGCTGAGGTTTATTGGATAGTTCATTGAGAACGAGTTTGATCCAAGCATATGTAACAATGCAACCTCCTGTTTTCATTACACCAAGGGCATAGAAGATAGGTCTTTGTGTCATTTGTATTGGGAACACAAAGTCTAGAGTGGGCACATGGATGTTGACATCACCATATTTTATGAATAAGCAAATAACTTCTGGGGTTATCAAACATGATCATCCAATCAGAGAACTGAAAGAATGTTATCTGATGATGTTATCCACCACACAGATTTAATAAAGAAATGTATGCTGTGCTTTATCAGACAGCAGGACACAAAGAGAATTAAACCAGATTCAACTAGATTAAAAATTTAAAGCTTATATAGACAACCAATGCATGCGAACTACAATTAAAAGCATGTAATTCATACACTTGTTCACAAGTTATTAGTAAACAAGCAGTTAGGCGTTCTGACACGAGTAATGGTACATGGTAATTTCTTTCAGATGTAAACGCCAAAAGTCAAAACAATCAAACATCCTAGTGAGTGAGTTAAAATATAACGTCACATCAGCAATATTTCAGCCATATCGTGACGAGAAAAAGGACTACATTCAAAATAGATATATTTAGACTGTATAAAAACCTGTCGTCGAGGGACAGTGAGATAACTAGACATTTCACAGATTATATTTAAAACGTGTATAGAACAATACAAATATATCACCATACATAACAATACATGATAAAAAGGAGCTATAGATCGCTAGCTACTGAAAGTAGACCACCATACTGGGGTCTTACAGTACCTTTCTGAATGGTGCCACAATTAAAATGGCATTTTTTTACGTTTAAAAGCGTAGTTGATGTAAAAAAATTTTTAATGACATGGACTTACGATACCCTCTCAGGGGAACAATAATTTTACACTACTTTAACCCCCCTCTCTGATACAGCTACTTCCATTTTAAGATATGAATTCATTCTACTAATTTTAAAACGCCATTTTACACACAACATTTTAACCAAATGTATGATACAATTTTATCTTTTAAAAAACAAAACTTAAATGTATTATAGTATAACTTATAGTATTTAAAAAAACCTTTTAGATGAAACCTTGAAATATTTATCCCTTGTGATGGAGAAATCAACACAGTCAAGCAGGACATGCTTGACAGTGGTTCTTTCATCACAAGGGATGCAGAACGGAAGATCCTCAACTTTCAACAAATATTCATGGGTGTAACAACAATGGCCAATACGACATCATTGTAAAATGACCTCATCGTAAAATGACAACCCAAGTAGGTGTAACCAATATTTGGTTTAATTTCATGTAATTTATTTACACCTACTTGGGTGTCACACTTCTTTTGCATCAGATCCCTGATGTAGGATCCTATGACAGGCTTAATTGTAATCAGTGTGTCACGGATTTGTTGAGTGCTGCTTTAGCTGCAGCATTAGCCATTGTGTTAACTATGATGCCAACATGGTAACCAGGAAAATAAACGATGTTGTATTGGCCAGTAGCAAGTTCATTATATAATTCAAGAATTTCGATAAAAAGTGGATATTTGGTAGACTGAATTGTAATTGCCTGAAGACATGGAAGAGATTCTGAAAATATAATAAACTGTTTATGCTTTGATTGTTTACTAATGTATTCTAGTGCTATTAATAGGGCCTTTGATTCGACTGTAAAAATGGAACAATTATCTGGTATTCACAATGATAAAGTCCTGGATCCAATGAAAGTGGCGCTGGAAACAGCATCACCATCCTTGGATCCATCTGTAAACATAGATTTGTAAGTATCATATATGTTTCTCAATTGATTATATTCTTGTTGATAAATTAGTTGGTTTGTATCAGATTTCTTTAATTTGGTTAATGTTAGATCCACCTCTGATCTTACCAACTGCCAAGGTGGAGAAGAATGGAGTTTGGTTGGGGCTATATTTTCAAGATTAATTTGAGCAGCAGAAATATACTCAATAACAAAAGTTCCTTTGACATCAATATTTTAGTGTATTTTTCAAACAAGTAAAGTTTGGTTTTCAAGCCCCATGCATTTCACTACCCAAAAATGAGTATAATAACATGTGCGTTAACGGGATTCCATATGCATTGTTTAGCATCGTGCTGACAACCACCACTCAGAAAAAGAACAAAATTACGCAATTATTCAACATTACGAAAAGCCACACCTGTCCGAAAATGAGCGTCTGCGAGCCATTGGTATGCTTGAAGCAGGATCGAGTCAACGTGATGTTGCAAGACAATTTAACGTCCACAGAAACACCATTTAGTGTTTATGGCAACATTGGCAACAGACGAATGCAGTCAGAGACCATCCTCGGAGTGGCAGGCCACGCGTAACCGATAATCGACAAGACAACTGGATTCGAACAACACACCTATGAAATCGATTCCAGCCACCAACAGTGACTGCAAGAAGCATCCCTGGCCTTCGACGAATATCTTCACAAACCGTACGTCGTCGCCTCAGATGTGCAGGGATTGTCGCCAGAGATCCCATTTTGACAGGAAACCACCGTCAAACACGTCTACAGTGGTGCAGACATCGTCTACGCTTGACGGCCATGCAGTGGGGACAAGTTCTATTCACTGACAAGTCTCGTTTTCACCTCAGCCACACCGATGGACGGATTCGAATGTACCGACGTCGAGGTGAACGTTATGTCAATCATTGTTTCATGGAAGAAGATAGGTTCGGGGGCGGCAGCGTTATGGGATGGGGTGGGATTACAGCAAGACAGAGGACCTGTTTGATAGTGGTAGAGGGAAATCTCAATGGACAGCGCAAGATCATTGGCCCTGTTGTTCTACCGTTTTTGCGTCGTCATGGCCCAGGCATTACCTTTCAACATGACAACGCCCTGCCTCATATTGCTCGACTTGTTCAGGATTCTCTTCAACAAAACAATGTGAATGTCATCCCCTGGCCGGCTCGCTCCCCTGATCTCTCACCAATCGAGCATTTGTGGGATGAATGGATCGGCGCCTTCGACGTCAACCACGTGTTCCACAGACACTCAAGGAACTTCGAAACATGCTCCAGCAGATATGGGCAGATATCCCACAGGACATGGTGTGACAGGCGACACCAAGGATACCAAGTGAGTATACTCAAGCAGAAACATCATAAAAATGTTCCACCAGATTGGCCCATGAGCCACCGCCTTCTTGGCATTGGGACCCGAGGCAAATATAGAAATGTTTCAGTAATAGTTCAAAATGCATTTCATAAGTCTACACATGTATGAGTGCAATATATGGCACTGTTCTGTTTGTTAAATAACATGAGAATTAAATTGATCAAGTCAAAAGCATGAAATATAGCTCATGACATACCTTCCAAAAATGTGCAAATGAAATTAAATGCAGAGGGCTCAACATGACCAGCCAATTGTTGGACCGGGCCAATCCTTCCGCTGTTTAAAACCAAGCTTAAGAAAGCAATTTTAACGTTTGGATATACTGCTTTTAGAGAGACTCGAGGGCAGCATGCATGGCAGGTGAGCTTTTGTCAACGCATGACTGATTACACCATCTCAAGAAAACATAATTCTTCCCATAATTATATCTTTCATGACTGTTACAAATATTGGGACCAAACAATAATGAAATATATTAGGGTGTGCTTAACTTTTTTCTTTGTGTATATTTATGAACATATACCATTATGAATGGTTTTATCTGAATCATCTGATATATATATATCAGGGATGTGAAATCTCTGCGGAAACGTGGAAAATCACGTTTTTTAAAACAGTAGTCCTCGGAAAAAAATCATCTTCCGTGTAAAAATATAATAAAAGATTTTTAAAAAAACACTCCGAAAAATATGATCGAAAACCGGACAACCATCGCGGATTGTTCTGTTTTCGATCAGAGCTTTCAGTAGCATAGGTTTTCGGACATCAGACGTTTTCTATCACGAATACTTGCACTATAACGTGGGGTGTGGCGTCACACAGAAATTGTAAATACTCAGAGTCAGATGATGGCTTGTTTTTAAGATAAAGTTGTCTTTTACCCTGTAAGTTAATGAGATGATTTACAGTTGTTCATGTGATTAGCGAGAAAACTGTGAATGTTTCTTCAGCATCCAAAAACCCATAACATGGGGATATATGTTGTAGTAATGTCTTATGTTTGCAATGGAGTTTTGTTTTTTTCAACAAAAGGTAAGTAAGTACAAGGTAAGTTTTTTTCAATATGCTTCAACATGGGGAAAGGGTCAGACATTGCACGCTTTGACAGTTGTCCTTGTGTCTGGGGGATAGGGGTTTATGATTATTTGACTTATTGACTTTTGCCATTGACTTATTACATTTCTTGGTGTGAATGTTGTCCAAACTGCACAAAATTGCTTAAAATGCAATCAAATGTTTAAAAAGTTTCTGGTGGGGCCTGCCCCCAGACCCCCTTCCACTTTTCCTCTTTTTTTTTCGGGAAAACCTGCTCACATCCCTGATATATACAAGATAGGAAGAAAGTCAGTTTAACCTGAAAAGTAAGTCAAGGTGATTAAGGTTACATAAACCCACAAACCCACAAACCCACAAACAAATGTTCAAGTATTTTTAAGAAATGTATATTTTACTTGAGACCACCGACAAAATAGACACAAGTGATCGATCATTTGATTTTCATGGGGAGGGGGTGTGTGTGGCATGAAAACACCTTGCTACAATGTAATTTTGTTGCTTGCAATTTCTATTTTCTTAACAGTCTGAAGCATAATTCCTTTTCTCAATAATGCTCTAGGACAATTTGTTTTTTCCCAATAAAAACAGCTGAAGGACAAACATGACAAGTCAAAAACAGCTAAAGATGATCTTGGTCAATGGCAAGGAGAGGACAAAGGAAGGATATAATATACATTGCGGATAAGCAGGACTCGTGTTTGGAGCTAGGGCGAACAAAGGCCAAGAGATCTACATGTACTTGCGCTCAGAATCTCAGATGACAGAGGTGACGAGAATGGCCATCTTTCGCTTTTGCCGAAAAACAAAAGCATTTGTTAAAAAAGAGTTAGACTTTCTAAAACCCAACATGACTTCACTCTAGTCTTAGATAAGTAACTGAAACAACAAGCTGTCAACATTTGTCAAAACAAACTAAAATCGTGATGAAAGAGACAGAGAAAGAATAGTAACCTGTACTAAATCAACAATGATCATAATCAGAGCGGACCAGATGTAATAACATGACATTAGGGTGAGCGAGTTAAAATTTACTAATTCAACTACATCTATGGTCACCCCGTTTAGTGACAAATGTTCTAAGATCAAGGAATGAAGTTTTTCCAAAAATTTGTTGTGTGGGATAGTGGTATACAAGGCCGAAAATTCATATGTTTTACAGAATTGAACTTGGTTCGAATTCTTTTCTGAAACTGAAATTGTTTAAGCAAATCCTTTGTGACTTGAGAATCAAAATGGTATTAATTCCATTTGTATCAAATACTTTCTGTGAATATAAAGAAAGTCCTTCCTTGGTTGTATTGAGGACTCTGGTTAATATTTGAGACAGGGATTTGGTGGTACATTTGCTGGACTCAGCAATATATCTCCCTTGGTAGGGATTGTTATTGATCTTTGGAATACAGTAAAAAAGAGGAATGGATATGTCTTTAGGCTTTAGTGTTGTCGATAGTTGATAGTATTGATACATAGTTTTGGTTTGAGTGCTGATGGCACGAGTCATCATATTTTCTTCCACCTGTCCGGCAGAAAGGACATCTTCCTGAGATCGGCTCTGAGGAACTGCAGTTGCCGGGTGGGTGTTGTTTCCAATTTTTCTGTGTTAACTAGCCAGCCAGGCTGATGAAGTAATCTCTGCGCGAAGGCAAGATGCTTGACAAGAACATTCCGGTCGGCATGGACCTGGATGCAGTCGTCGATGATGGACTCGAAGACGTTACCTCTGACATGTAGAAACTTTGTGATGGGCTATGTCAGATGGGTAAAAAGCCACGGGGCTGAAAAAAATTAAAACGGGAGCACCTTCCACTGGTAGTTGACAACCTTGGAAAATAAACCAGGGTAATGGTGGTGCTGGCTGACCAGGTAGTCCCCTTGTCGAATGAAGGAGCGCGACTGACATCATGCAAAAATGAGCCGGTTTCTCCAGGAACCGCACATTGAACAGCTTCATGTTGAAAATCATGTGAAATTTCTTGCTGTCTTTCTTCGCGACCAAATATACTGAACCAAATTAAATCTTCACAATCCTAAAATTTTAACATTTTGACCAGTTATCATTGTGGGCCCTTATTGTGTATTTAAACAGTAATGGCCACGTATTGTCTTCAGATAACACCCGTTTTTGTGCAGGTGAATGGATCAAAATCATGTGCACAACACTATAGTGGCAAAAGTGTTTTTTCACGTGCAACTGGTCACGTGGCCATAATACCGCACATGTTTTCAGCCATACTTGTTAGCAGTCATTAACAAAAACAGAAAAACACAAGAAAACAAAAGTCTTTACGGCCATTTGTCATGCCACGCCTTTCAAATGTGCAACGTGAACGTGCCATCAGCATGTTGCAGACGGGAACGTCCGTAGCTGAAGTCGCAAGGACGATGGGTTGTAGTCGACGGACTGTTTATGATTTACAGATGCGTCTACAGCAAACGGGTACCACCGCTGATCGCCCTCGGCCAGGTCGACCACGTGTGACGTCACATGCAGAGGATTGCCAGATTGTCTTACGTCACCTCCGTAACCGATTTTTGACGGCTACATCAACCAGAAATGAACTTTTTAGGGGTAGACTGAGTGCGCAAACTGTTCGAAACCGTCTGAGAACTGCTCACCTTCAAGCACGATGGCCATACTGCGGGCCGATTCTGACTCAATTTCACAGACGTCAACGTCAATTGTGGGCACAGCGACACTTACGATGGACTAAGAGGAATTGGAATCAAGTCATCTTCAGTGATGAATCCCCATTTAATCTTCGATTTGCTGATGGTAGGGCGAGGGTGTGGAGGCGCCGTCATGAACGTTACGCCCAGTGTTGTGTACGGTAAGTTGACAGATTTCGAGGCGGAAGTGTCATGGTGTGGGGTGCTTTCTGTGGCAATACACGTTCCAGGCTTATAGTCATCCGTGGCAACCTCAACGCTGATTCTTACCGTGACCAGATACTGGCACCAGAACTTCTGCCTTTTATGGCAGCACATGGACCCGGTTTGATCTTCCAACACGACAATGCCAGACCCCACACAGCAATTTAGACAAGGAATTTCCTTCAGAATGCGGGAGTCAATGTCATGGACTGGCCGTCAAGGTCTCCCGACCTCAATCCCATCGAACACGTCTGGGATGCTCTTGGCAGAAGTCTGCGCACTCTCCAGAACCAACCACAGAATTTGCAAGATCTTGGCACCATTTTGCAGCAACAATGGCGTTGTCTTCCCAATCATGTGTTCACAAGCATCACAAGGTCCATGCGGAGGCGTTGTGTGGCAGTTGTCAACACAGATGGTGGCCATACACGCTACTGAACTTGTGTGCCATCAGATTCTCGTGCTTGGGACTTATGATTTAAACTGTTGATGTTCTTACCGAATACCGTAGGTGCTTGGAACAAATTATGGTTACCACCGTTATTAAAATCCTTCTTTGGACATTAATGATTAAAAATTACCTTCTCTGATACATTTGTCCGTTGTATATCATATATGCGATTACTTTTAAAAATGTGAAGTTTTTAATTTGACTCAGTATATATCAGCGGGTAGAACCCCTTGATTCTGGGACTGGGTCCTAAACACTCTAGGGCATATTTGGATATCCTGTGGTGTTGTTAGTTGCCTGGCAGGATACACCCTCTGGAGTGGCATGGACGTTGTTTGAGGGACCACTATGAGCGGCCGCTCATACCCGCCTCACAGGATCTGGGATACGAACAGGTCGTCCAGGATGGTCAAGTTGGCTGCAAACTGAGTCACAGTTTGAGTCACAGGAATGACTGAGGGCTGAAGTTCCTAGTCGTCCTGAAGGTGGGAGGAGTTACTTGGAGGAGACATCTCCCTTCTTGGGCGATTCCCCAGAGTCCTTGTGGAGGTGAAGGTAACCATCCTGGCTGCAGAGCCTCTGTTACCTCGTCCTCTACCACATCCTCTGCCACGAAAAGAACTTGCTCTTCCGCTAGCTATGTTGCAGAGATCTTGCTTGGATGGATTAAATTGGGGACGTCTACGATCATGTCTCTGTTGATCCTCCAATTGTTGCCTCTGAAGTTTCGGAAATTCTACTGACACCTGGAGATGCGTTTCTTTATAAACTTCTTGAGCCACATCCTGTATCCTGTTGTCGAATAGATACGGAGATGACCAGGGCATCTGGAAGAGGCTTATCTTGTGATATTCTTCCCAAGGGCAGTAGTACAGTTTCCATGGGGCAGTGGAGGCGATGTTACCGTCCAACTCAGGGGAGGAGGCCATGGTAGACATACCATGTGTCCCTGTCTTGCTGATGTTAAAGCTTGTCCTTATGCAAAGACCAAGTCCAACTTCTCAGCGAGGTCCGTCATAATGGCCGTTGGAGGTAGCGTGATGGGAGAAGCCGTATTTGCTTTCATCGCGAATCCCCTGAGTAAATCCTAATCCAATGTACTGCAAGGAAGGTTGAGTGAGTCCATGATCCAGGGAAGAATCATAGAGGGTTCAACCATGGAATTACTGCCTGTAGATGACAGAGGTGAAGTCTGGCTTTCAGGGGTAGCATCCAGAGGAGTCGGTGTGTTATCCGACCTGTCCACGACTGAAGTAGCCGAAGTAATCTAGTAGAAGTGCAAGTTGTACCCACCTAAGTTGTTCCCGCCTGTTCGTGGCATAGCTGTAAAGCCGCCGATATAGACTGTAGTAGAGATCTAATCTGTGAGGCTGGAAGTGGAGTCTGATCTTTATGATCCCATGAAATCGGTAAGGGATTAGTCACAGCGCTAGTAGTAGGGTCCCTCACATGAGTCTGAGAGGGATGCGACATGACCGGAGAGTGCGACTTATCAGGTGCTTGCTGGTTTGGATGCGTATCAGCCTGTGACTCGGAACGGGTATGAGAGGAAGGTCAAGTGAGATCTTCTTGTCTTGCCAGTACCATACATGTGTCTGATGTGTGTTTGGCCTGGGATTTTGTAGTGGTGGAAGGATTGCTGGTCCTTGTTGATAGGGAGGAACTGGCGGGAATCTCCTCGTTTTAAAAGCTGAGTAGTATAGGTAATAGGGGTTCTGGCTCACTTCCACTGGAGCTGGATTTATATACCTATACTGCTACTACAGATGGAATTTTTTATGCCAAAATGATTATGCGATTCAACGATAGTCATCAGTTGTATTAAACGAAACATCAATATTAATTAATAATGGATAAAATTTACTATAGCCCACGAGGATATTGGAAAGGTGTAGGAGCAATAAAAAAATTAGCCACCGCGGCTAAGGTATCTAAAGATGTGGCCAAGGATTGGTTAAAGAAAACAAGCGATGTGGCAGATATATTTACCGGCACCGCGTTATATACCGAGGAAGAAGTTTGATATTTTTACAACGAATGAAGTTCATCAGGCTGACCTCTTGTTTCTTCCCCACGATAAGGTAAAACGCAAAACGTATAAATACGCTTTAACGGTAGTGGATGTGGCTAGTCGATACAAAGAGGCTGAGCCATTAACATCGAAAGAATCAACAGAGGTAGCTAATGCACTGAGTCGCATATATAAACGCGGACCGCTAAAATGGCCTAAGCTATTTCAAGTAGATCCCGGTCGCGAGTTTATGGGATCGGTAACTAAACTGTTAACAAAGAACGATGTCAAAATCGTCCGTGGTCAAAGAGAGGCCCACCGCAGTCAAGCTATCGTCGAAAGATTTAACAGGACATTAGCGGAACGTTTGTTTGGCTATCAGTATGGGATCGAAATGAAATCCGAGCGATTGAGATCAACCGAATGGGTGACACGATTATCAGCCGTTGTATCAGCGCTGAATAATGAAGTAACGAGATTAATAGGGAAGAAACCATCCGATGCTATTAAAATGATATCCGTGACTTCCGAATCTTCAGCACCGAGGAGAGGCAAAGAACGAAAACTTCCGGATAGAGTAAGAGTAAGATATTTATACCAGCCCAGTGAACTCGAAGGCCTATGTCGCGCAACCGACCTGATTTGGTCTCTTAAGATATATAACATTAGTCGATTGGTTACGAAAGAAGGAGAGCCTATTCTTTATTATCTTCAAGATGGACCGGGTAGGGCATTTGTACGAGAAGAGTTGTTCATAGTTCCCGACGGTACGGTATTACCACCATAACCATAAGCATAGGTATTTACACCATCATTATCAATCCATCTCTTTGTATCTAAGGGGGATAATGATGTCTTGTTCATTCTTAATCCATATATCCTATGATCGTAACTTCTTAAAGAGTTCATCTCATGTTTGAACGTTCTACCGTTGAATAATGATTCTTTATACTGTTCGTGTTTGATATGCTTTTTTACAACGTACTTCTTAACGCCCTTAGCTTTTCTTATCTCTCCATTATCGGACTTCTTTATAGAATACATCTTAGGTCTTAATCCCACATACTCCGCTATAGGGGTCCCAGCACATTCATCCTTCATCTTACCTAACACCTTTTTATTTACAACGCTGTGCAGTGGATTATCTTTTGGGTAATCGCTCGTGTCGTACATATCTATTTTTTCTGCCATATCTTTATACACATCCTCGGTTTGTATTTCCATCAACAAAGAATCTGTGTCGGTATATAACACCTCGCATCTATCACCGTATTGCTTCTTAAGTTCGTTGTAATAAAAGTCATACATTAAGTGTTTTGACAAGTCGAGAATACTCATACCGACGTACACCGGTCTGTTGAATTTTATATTACTCTTCTGCATATGTAACGAGGCTAAGTCGTTATCGAATATCTTGCTTCTGTTAAAAGCCGGACTGGCTATAAGTTTCCTGAGTCTTTCTTCCTCATTAGATCTAACTAATTTAACATCAACAGGCTTCCTTAGATTCTCCATAGTTTTACCAAATACTGAGTTATTCATGAGCTTATATAGATTCTTTTCAAAATCGCTGGTAGCTATCTTTCTTAAATCTGTGTTCAACCTTATATAGGGCTCCATCCAAGGGCTTTGATCAAACTTTAGAACTCTTGTGTATTTTCTTAAGTTTCATACCTAACGATAGATACAACTGGAGATTTCTGTAGTGAACTATATATTTTGTCTTATCCATCAAATTTAGTACGAGTTTTTCTACGTTAGCTAACCTACTATTACCCATCAAGGAGCGTTGATATTCCGACATCCAATCTTTATTAACCATTAATCTTTCAGGAGCTAGCGGATAACTGTTATGATCTTAATGTAACGAACTTGGATATTCCAAGTCAACTTCTAGTATGTACCCTTTATTCACTTCGATATCATTATTATTGATATTATTCACATTAATATCATCGACCCATTCAAAACCACCCGTGGGTAAAGGTTGACTCATAGCCCATCCGTACAAATTGTTGGCGTCGAGATATAATATGTGGGTGTCGGGTTTACTAGGATCGTATCCTTCCACTAATTTATTATTAGCCTTAGAATACCTTTTAGCTGCCATCGATATACCACCTCTTAATACTTTCTCAATAAACAAGTGCATATCGTAATCGGTGAGTAGTTTTAGTTCTACGCCGGTCTTCTTCAACAATGCATCCCACGATAGTCCGGGACTGGAATAGTACCATGCCAGGTCCAAGCCATATTGTTTGAAACACGTCTTTCTAAATATCTCGAATATATCGGCGAGTAACAGTACATCGGTTTTTAAGTACAGATCGTGATAATCGCCTAAATTCTTACAACCTAATTTATCCCAGACCGTCAGAGCGTGTTCATAATCGGCATCTGTTATTCTAGATTCTGTTAAGTTACTATAGAATGATTCGAGGGGTGGTAATTCAGTTTCTTCGAATCTAGACCAATCATCCATATATTCGTAAGGATATACACCTTTTCTCAGCAACAAATGACGAGTTATCTTATCGGTATATTTATTTGTTATTGCAAAGTCATCGGGATTGTTCGCATTAGCTAAATTGTCCAGGGAAGATAACAGAAACTGTACGGAGTCTATGAATCTAAGCCCATTACTTTGCTTTGTTCTAGATTTCCCATCCTTGTCCCTATAATGTATAGGTTTAGTCAACGAGAACGATATGTATTTTTCCATATTATTAGGAATGCACGTTAAACCGCCGTCGGTCTTCGAGATAGCTTGCATAATGAGATGTGAATCGTATCCCCTAAGGTTATGAAACACAACGGGGATGGGTATTGTTTGAGAGTTCATTTTTAGTTTCAAATTACACTCGTTATGAGCGGCTCCCCGATAATTACCCGTGACGTGGCAATGATCTCTTACGGAATCCCCATCCAGGGGTTTATTACAAACGTGACAACTCGTTGACTTCTTATGGGCCCTCCAATCATCCCTCGTCATACGCATGGGTTTCTTACACGATAATTTTTCCCTGATTATTCTCTCTTCATTTTGTAGATATTCTAGGAACTTTCCCGCTGCATCGGGACCTCTGTAAATCACGGGCGGGTTTGTTTTCCCATCATACCTTACAACTATATATCCAAACCCACAAGGAATATGTTCTTGAGTTTTGTACGTAAAACTATTATCAGTATTGCTATGGTTGGTATTTTCTATGGGTTTGATAAGCGCTTCGAAGTCGGCGTAAATTACGTACGGTACTGGCATTTGATTACAATAATGTTCAAATTTTAATATATTTTTTCCCTCTTTAGGCATATCGATCCTGATAGCATTCTGTCCAACATCTCTACAGTCTTCTTTATGCGCTTCTAATAGATCTTGTCTGCTGTACCCATGCAGGCATCTTTCGCAGAAATATTTCTTTCCCTTATATTTAGTTTGATCGTATAATAGCTTGTTTAAACTCTTTATCCACGTATAATGATATTTACCATCTTTTTCGATCAGAAATGAATTGATTCTGGGGATATTTTCCGGAGCGGAGCTTATCCTGTGTACAACAATTCCTTTAGAATGTCCGAAAACATTTATAGCTAAATTATTTTGCTTTTCCACCTTATCAATTTGTGATATTGGTGTAGGTTCGTCTATACCATCGAAGTTGAGTCCATCGTTTTGGGGATAGCTAGAAGGTCTATCCGGATTTTTGTCTACGGGGAACAATGCAGATCTTATCATCATTCTTAAACAGTCATCGGATTTATTTTTTACGTTAATTATGGCTTTTTTCTTCTTATAATACGGGGGTAAATCTATATAAGATCCACCTTTGAAAGGCATATAATTTGCTATATCTAAATATAAACTATCGATTTTATCCACACCCCAACCAGAACCTCTATTAGTCCAGCGTTCTAAAGTTTCCTGTTTCCTCTGAATTGATGTATCTAATGATGAGTTTATAGTATCGGATTCGGTTATAACTTCTTGATTGCTACGGAAATATGGTTCGGTATATTCGGTGCTATCGTCTGTGTTACTTTTACTCAATGTCATTTTAATTGTCAGCTGGTATTTTATACTATTTAAATCATCTAATTCCTCGTTAATTTTACTCGATATGATGGGCTTAATATCGTTAACATCCATGTTGGAATTAATATCCATCTTCCAACCTCTTAGATATTTACCAACACCGGCGGATGTGGGTACAAATATTAATTCTTGATGTTGATTATCATTATCATTATTATGTTGATTATCATCATTATTAGGTTGAATATCATTATCAATAGGTTGATTATTATCTAGTAAAGCGATCAATTCAGCTCTTCTCATTCGAGAATAACCTCTCAGCCCACTGTTTCTCGCTCGAACTTTGAGTTCTCTAACAGTCTGGGGTCTGTTGTATTCCAAACCGAGTAAATCCATCAATTCAGCTTTTCTCATACGAGAATATCCACGCAGTCCACTTTGCTTTGCCATAGCTTTTAATTCTCTGACAAAAACCATTGTGGTTGAATGGTATATGCAAAATGAGACAAATGTCTAATTGGTTGTTTTCATATATCTAAATACATATTCTCCCCAACCTATTCCTCTCATTGATGTAATCTCTCTTCCTAGCATAAATAATCTGGTTCCTGACCCTATCAGCACCGTGTTCCTTACATAAACAATAACGACCTTTGACCCCTATCCCGCATACAGAACACGTATAGTTAATGTTTCCGCGCCTGATGTAATAATTGTGTATGCCGCAGTAAAAAAAATCAACACAGCGTCGGTTACAAAGGGTAGTCTTTCCCATGAGTGTAAACTTGCAGTTATTCATGGTATATACATCTATCATATCATTTGTCTAAATGCAAATCACAGCTACACTGCAAGATATTGATTATGCTATTTATAGATCATAGCCACAGCTGTCACTCTGACTTATGCATGGTATAGCTGAAAATCAATAGAGAAGTCAATCCAATAATAATAAATGCGACCTCTCGGTTCTTTTGTTCCTCTGACGGTGTATAAAACTGACTCATTGTTGGTCTTGGTGTTGGGTCTAGTTTTTTCCCATAAACGAGGAAGTATTCGTGCATGGCAGATTCAACATCCTTAAACGTTTGAATTGAATGTCCTTCCTTAAGCAGTTTTTCATGAATAAAGTCTAATCTTAATGTCCTATTTCTGGCCCATTGTGACTGGGCTGCTTGGAGTTGTTCTAAAGCTTTATTATGTCTTTTCTGCTCCGAACCTCTCATACTAGAAAATAAAAAATTACTCCCCGAAAAAGCTAGAGCATTAACAATAGCTCCACCGACCATCATCGCAATTGATGCCATATGTATAATAATATAAAATATTCAAATGTTTAATTACTTCATTATGTCTTCCGGGATAAGTCCTTGTTTGATGAGCATATCCTTCGTTGCCATAGCTAATCCAATATCCAGAACCATCATTGGTATGTCATATCCATTAAAATCTAGCTTGGGAGGTGTGGCTTTAGTAATCATTTTAGCCATACGGGCATAGCCAATGGCCAAGCCGGTGACCACCGCTGAATGATACGTCGCGTTTACCAACATTTTACCGTCTGTAGCTGGAGTAGTCATGCTTCTTATAGCATTATATGAGGACTAACCTCTAATTGAACTTGTTGTTGCGGCGGGGGTGACGTTTTCTCTTCTCCGGTCTTATAAAACAACCATACAACCGCTATACCAGCAACTCCTACTAGTGCCCATGTTTTAATCGGATTAATATTTGAATTATTTATTAATTTCGCTTTGCGCGCCAGCCCACCCTTTCTTCCTGCGGCTATTTTTAAAGGATTCTTTGTCACTCTGGGTTGTTTTTTTGTTTTCTCATTCACATGTGGTGCATTCACATTCACTGGTGGTGGTTCCTCATTCACTTGTTGTTGTGTGTTCACAATCTGTGGTTCCTCGTTCACAATCTGTGGTGTCACCTGTTGTGATTGTGTTTCCGCAATCTGTTGTGTCTCCATTTATATTATTAAGTGGGCACGTATGTTTAAATTGACAATACCTAGCCGTTATTAAAGCTGTGGTGAGTGGAGCTAAGAACATTCCGAATCTATGATAAAACTCACAGCTCACTGCACTTATAGCGTGTTCGATGAATGGGTCTTTCTCGAGAGATTCGCATAAATATATGCGATGTTCTGCCGGGATGGGGAGAAACGTACTAGCTACGGCTGTGTATAGTTGTAATATAGAAGACCCTATCGTTTTAGTCATGGTAGCTCCCAGTCTAGACTCGTAACGAGCGTACAGTTTTTTAATCTCTTCGTCGGTCATGTTATCAATTTTTTTGATGGTATAATTTTCTCCCAAATATTGGGAACATTTTCCACCGGCTACCAAAGCGGCGAGTCTTTCTCTATGTTTATCTAAAGATTTATCTAAAGATTTATCAGCATGTTGATGTGTTTTTTGATCTGCATCAGATTCTTTGAGCATTTGTTCGATGAGTTCGTCGCATTCCATAATGTAATACCTAAGGAGATATTTAAGTCTAACATAATATAATATGACATATCCAATACATCCCGTAATAATGAACTGTTGTGAAAGAATGAGGATTGGGAACCACATTTTATGTAATATTAACCGCTAATGTTCAATTTGCTATAATTTGTTACATTTTGCTATAATTTGCTACATTTTTGCTATAATTTTGCTACAATTTGCTACATTTTGCTAAGCAATTGCATAAGCAGCTGGTTGATCGGTTTTTAATACGAGTTTACAGTGCTTCGTTGCCGCTAACACTTTTCTGACTTTGTCTCGTTCGCCCTTGGTATAAATGACATCATTTTCGCGTAAACATTCCTCGAATGAATCTCGATCTTTGCAATGAAACAGCGCTACCCATTTGGTCTGCTCTCTGAGATCTTTCAGGAAAGAGTTGTATTTTTGAGTAAGTACCCAAACGCTATGTTGAGTATGCCGACCGGAGAATGCTAAATACGAAAGCATATCTTTCTTTTTTGTGAGTTCTTTACTCGCGCTGCAGTCGTCTATTACAAAAAGGGTCATTTCTCCTTTGTATTTTTCGTGACATACTCGGAGGCAGTCTTGTAAACGATTGCCCGGATCGACTCTGTGTACCCCGTCGTCATTCATTACCCAATCTCTCGATAGGTATGTTTTATTAACGCTTATAGTCGGGCACAGAATAATGATATGATCGAAAACGTCCCGATAATGACTTTCTAAAATATCTAGAATAAAAGCTGTTTTTCCGCAGCCCGTTTGCCCGCATATGATAGCGCAGTGCGGATCTTTAGGTAAAAGATTATCAATAGATTGCTTGCACGAATCTCCCATTCTGTATATTAAGTTGCGCATCCATAATCACGTACAAATATATGTTTAATTTACCAGCCGCTTCCTGAAGCTTCGTTATCTGTATGGTGGCACCCTCACTAGCATTTTCTATTCTCCTCCCACTGCCATGTAGTTGGTCATCGTCCGTTGTTCGCATGTCGAGCCATAGCGCGTACTTCGTGGTGAGGTATTCACCCATCGATACACTCCCGAGAGACAGATCTTTCAAGACTGCATTAACTTCCGGAGAACGTTTTATAGAAGGAAGTTTTTTAATCTCATCCCACTGGTGATACGCTAGCATTCCTTGGCTATATAGTTGATTAGGAACGCCCTCGATAGTCAATTCTACTTTTGTAATCTTGGGATTGTAAAACTTCTCGGTATTTCTTTTAAACGCATCGTAGGGGTCCTCGAACAACATTAAAATACCCTTCAGCGACCTCGTGGGAACGTTTAGATTGATATTCCACATCATATCTTTTTTGTCCCTCGTGATCCTTCGGTGTCGCAGCACGCGATCGTACAAAATGGCTAAACTTCCCGTATACTGGTTACGAATTTTACTGGCTAATTCGGGATCCGTTATCATATCGTACTCCAGCGAGATATTGTCAATTGAATAGCTAGCATCTTCATTAGCAGATCTGATTACTCTACCGTAGTCATTAAAAGTGAGTTCGTATTCTAACCTATCGCCTAGGGATGCTTGATAAAAGGGCATGTGGGAATCTAGTAATTCAAAGTCTAGGGGAACATAGAATCTGTTACCTAATGCGTCGGCAACGGCCTTATCTTTTTCGTTGGTATCAACACCATTTTCAGCACCCACGCGCAGCCTCAATGTGTTCTTATTACAAATACCTTGGTACTGTAAGTTTTCCCGCTCTTTATCCGTTCTCCAGAGATCCATGTAACAATAGTATACATCGCTATCATCGATACTCAAAACCTCATTACCGCTAATTTTAATAGCGATTTTCTTAACGATAGCACGACCTATGTTCTGAACGGGCTCCCTGTAAACGTCTGTAGAAGTCAAACTAATCGTAAATGCTAGTCGGACAGTTCCCGGAACTAACACATCGTGTGCGCCGAGATTAGGAAAGCGAACCAGAAGCGTTTGATTCTGATCTATGGTACTAGGGTTATTAGTTATAGTTACAGACTGACGAATTGCTTTGACCCCTAATGGATCTCGAAGTCTACGTTGTGGGTTTAACTTGCGTCCGTATTGCGAAGACATTGTTTATATTGAAATTATGTACCCTATGTTCAATATAAAAATGACTGATTTTGATATTAATGACTTTGATCTAAGTACCTTTGATGATCCGAATCGAACTGAAGAGGGTACTGATGAAACCAACTTTGGTGGCACGAATCTTAACGATGAACTTTTACAATCGTCCGTCAATGATTATTACGATGCCTTAAAAGAAGATACCCCAATAGGCCGTGACTATTCAAAGTTTACGATAGATAGTAAAGGAATATTGCGACTGCGTGACTCTCCAGATATTGATCTTATGCATTCTCGTACTCGTAAGCCCCTAGCCTTGTCTACGATAGCCACTAAACACGGCATCAGCACTGTTCGTGATGAATTAGGTTTTGTGGACTACCGACGACTTTCCGCGAAGACTACTAAGGTTCTTCGAACCGTGCGTGATGAACTCGTTAATACAGATAATTTGGAAGCAGCCTCGATGGTGGCCTCGGACGGACTCGGAGAAATCTTAGATACCTATTACGATAATTCCACGTTACAGGTACCATATTCGGAGTTCAGTATTAGGGAATTACGAGGTCTTGACAAGGCAATGCGAACAATGCGGGGAGAACTCATCAATAATACGGCCAAGATATCCGAAATCGACAATCATATAGCTTACGAGAAAACAAAACTCGAACAGGCGGGCAATGAGTTCAGTAGACGCCGCGTAGCGGAAAGATTGCGTAACTTAGAAGACGAAAGATCGGCCCACCTCGAAGCAGCTTCCAGTAATAGAAAGGCACTTTGTTCGCAAATCAGTCGTATTCGAGAAACTATCGATCAAGTCCTCAACGATGACACTACACTGGCCGATAAAATTAAAACATTGTTCAGAGAACAGGGAATAACCATTGCCAGTATTTTAACCGCGTTGGGATTTATTATATCGACTTTGACTCTCTCGTTAACAGGTGGTAGTACAGGTGGAGGCGGATCACCTCCTAGCGATAAAAATGGTATAAAAGAGTGGATAAAAA
The DNA here is from genome assembly GCF_023055435.1 of Haliotis rufescens. NCBI lineage: Eukaryota > Metazoa > Mollusca > Gastropoda > Lepetellida > Haliotidae > Haliotis > Haliotis rufescens. Next base: position 4,703,811 of record NW_025964383.1, read on the forward strand.
AGCATTTAAAAGCATTAGGTTCAGCACTGGGAAAGCTCGCTGAGAAAGCCGCGGCCGCACTTCCCGGTATAATAGGGAGTGTTGTTTCCTGGCTATTGAATTTATTAGCTAAGACCACCAATTGGCTTAGTCAAAACTTGTGGGGGTTGATCGTAGCAATTGCAGGGCTGTTGTACGTATTCGCTAAGAACTATTTAACCACCAAATCATGAGTAAACCAACCGAGACTCCACCCACTACAAGCGCTGTTTTTTCATCGATATGTTGTTGATTTTTAGCCTCAATATGTGGTGACACTTGTGTGTTAGTAGATGGTTGTGAAACATGTGGTGTTTGCGGCTTGACTATTCCCTTTTCGCCCGTGATCGTTTGCGTTATTAATTCGACGTTAATATCTAAATTTATACCTGGTTTTTGTTGATCGGTAGCGATAACAATTTTATTATTATAACCTATCACTTGACCGATCTTAAGTCCCATATTACTCGGAGACATGTATAGTCCCGGCGCATAAACGAAGTCCACTTTGGATTGAGCGTACAGTAATGCATCTTGAAAACGCTTTATAGACGATGGTATGTCAACTGGTGAATTAATGGCGTCCTCCACGTTTGCGACAAACTGTTTTTGTGCATCGAGCGCCGTCCCAGAACCGATAATGGACGTTCGTGTTTGCGATTGTGCACCGAGAATTGCCCATACATAAGTTCTCATCGATTCATTAAATCTTACAAATCCTGGGTTAGTAAAATTATTTTCCGTTTTATCATTAAGAAATTCATTCCAAGCGTTTGCGGTATCGTTCATTTGTATAAATTTTGTAACAATATAAGCCAAACCACCCTTAAAACTCATAAGAGAACCTCTCCAATCGTTACTCGAAAGTTCCCAGCCATGATTAAGATTATGCAATCTTACAAAAAGATTGTCTATCTGTAAGAATTTAAATGGATCGAATGGTTGATGAGTTTTTTTAACTAAATCATCGCTGACTTCTTTAACAGTTCTTTGTCCGCTGTACGGAACACCTAGACCATGGTTTGCTCCTTTAATGCGCCAATCTTTACTCGTAGAAACATTAAATTCATTACAAATACGCTCATACGCGGACCTATCATAATTATTATTTGTGGAATTCCACGCTCGATCCTGCGGTAATGGAGCACTAATTTCTTTAAGTATACGTCTAATCTGATAATACACGTGAAATAATAAAACAGACTTATTTAGCATAAATCCTGGGGCATTAACAGATACGCCACACCCCGTTGTGGCACACCATATGGCAAAGTTTAACTGATTCTGCCAAAATTGCATAGGATTGTGAAACCAATCGTGCACCATTTTATCGCTAGTTGCCGTGACCCTGTAATTTTCAAAGATATCTGGGAATTTAACAAAAAATTCAGCACCAGAGGCAGTTACTATAATCGATTGATTAGTAATGTATCTCAATTTCATATTTAAGTTATGATATAGTATCATTGTATATTTAATATGTATGTTACACTCCCGGGAATAACAAATGGTCAGTCTATTGAACTGCTTCATACTATCGATAACTGGGATGGACAACTCGAAGTAGCTCTATGCGATGTAACGTATTACCCGCTGTGGACCAATATAAGTGCTGCGAGAGATAATAATGAGTTGTCTATAACAGATAAACAAAATATTATTGAAAAAAACATTAATATACCTGGTGGGTATTACAATATATGCTCACTCAATGATAACATTTTTAAGCCTAATGGAATTAGTATCACACAAAATGAGTCGAATGGGATAGTGAAAATCGGCACTGGAGAAAAAGGTATGTGGATTCATGAGAACTTAGCAATTACACTTGGATTTACACAGGTAGAAAGATCAAGAGACTTTATATTATCAATATTCAGGACAACATCTGATGGAGATGCATTACCCGATTTAGTTCCCTATAAAGAGTTGTGCATCCATCTTGATCAGATCAGTACGACGGATAATATTCAACAAGAAAGTCCTTCAACTCTACTCAGATGTGTTCCAGTTAAAGATGAAAAATACAATAGCGGTAGAACGGAATCTTTCTCAACATTACAATATAAAAAATTAAAGCGTGGTATTATTTCAGACCTCAAAATTTCTGTATTAGATGTAAAACATCAACCTGTACATATAGGATACTTAAGTGTAACACTCCATATTATATAATGGTTGATTCCATATTTAAGTTATGATATAGTATCATTGTATATTTGATATGTATGTTACACTCCTGGGAATAACAAATGGTCAGTCTATTCAACTGCTTCGTACTATCGATAACTCGCATGGACAACTCGAAGTCGCTCTATGTGATGTAACGTATTACCCAAGGTGGACCAATATAAATGCTATAAAAAATAATAATAGGATAAATATATTATCCGTACTTGGTACTAACAAATCCATTACTATACCTGATGGGTATTACAGCATAAGCTCACTCAATGATGAAATTTTAAAGCCTAATGGAGTTAGTCTCTCACAAAATGAGGCGACTGGGACAGTGAAATACAACCATGGTCCAAATATAATTGTATTTGGCCAACCAGGTAGAGAGGAATTTAGTCGCTTAGATGACGCACATCCTTATATTAAAGTACCCGATTTAGTTCCCTATAAAGAGTTGTTCATCCATCTTGATCAAATAAGCACGACGGATAATATTCAACTAGAAAGTCCTTCAACTCTACTCAGATCTATTCCAGTGAAAAATGAAAAATACAATAGCGGTAGAACGGAATCTTTCTCGTCATTACAATATAAAAAATTAAAGCGGGGTTTTATTTCAGACCTCAAAATTTCTATATTAGATGTAAAACACCAACCTGTACATATAGGATACTTAAGTGTAACACTCCATATTAAAAATAATGGTTGATGCATCAGGCCCTGGAACAGTAAGACAATGTAATACAATTGCGCTTTCCGATCTAGGAGACACAGAAGGATTTGGTAAACCCGGTACCGATGGTAAGTTATACGCTTTACACTTACACGATAATGTATACAATCGGAAAGAAGTCACATTCACGGGTAATCTAGGAGATTTAAGCGATGTCGACGTTAGTAGACTCCTTAAAAACACTTCGTACAATATTACTCACAACAACGATAATAAATGGACTATGATCGAAGCAAACATCGAGTGGCTACTGAATATTGTCATTACCCCACCTTATGTGATGATGGGTAAGGGACATAATTTAACTAAGATAATAAATAGTGGCATCGTACTCGCGGCTTACATCCCATCAAAACGAAAAAGTGTGTTAGTTACCCCCCTGCCAGAAAACCCAGGTCATATGTTATATAGTCGTCCGGCCTTAAAAAATGTTACTTTAAATTTGGTTACTGAATTCGAAGATATTAAAGTTAACTTGAGTGCAATACCTAATCTTTCCACGCTTATTATTGAAGTCTTGTTCGGAGATGCACCGGTAGATGCCTTCGAAATATTACCAGGTCTATCGATTAAATGGCTCAAGAAACACGAGCGTCAACGTTGCAGTATTATTCATATCGGAGCATCGCCCGTTGCAACCCTCGAGGGGGTCCAAATTATTAAAAGTGACAGTATTTCTCTTTCTAAGATATTCTTGCCGTATAATATACATTTGATAAGATTGATGTATAGTCTCAAAACATTTAAGCAAGACCAATTAAAGACTATTATATGAACGTAATATACACTATGAGTTTATATCCGACGCTCGGTGAGGCATTTGAAAAGATGGATACTGTTGATGGATTTCGATTACATCAAATAAGCGACATAAAACATCGAATAGGGAAGGAGAGGGAGTTGAGACTTGGATTGTATAAAAAGTATCGCAGAGCCGTGAATGCTCTGGACGGAGTTGACACCGTGCTTTTAGTATCTGGCATGGGACTCGGTGTAGCGGGTATCGGTTTATTATCAACTATAATCGCCGCGCCTATCGTGCTCGGCATGGAAATAACTGCTGGAGTCTCGGGACTGGCAGGAATAGCGATAAAATTCATTTCTCGTAGGTTACAAAAGAAAGCATTAAAACACGATAGTATTCGGATACTGGCCGAAGCAAAGTTGAACAGCATTGAGGATCATATTTCGACAGCAATGGCTGATTGTAAGATATCCGAGGATGAGTTTCGTTTAGTGTTGTCGGAACTCACCAAATACAACGCAATGAAGCAGGAGGTTCGATCAAAATCTCGTAAGACCAGTGGTATTAGCGAAGATGAGAAAAAAAAGTTCATAGAACAGGGGAGGCAACAAGCGCGTCAATTATTCCGTGCCAAAACCAAAGAACTGGTTGGAGATTAAAAATAGATTGTTTACTATCGTGTAATTACATTTAGACAAATGCTAACATAAATATATAATAATGGAGAAAGCTATTCAATGGAAAGAATTACCACAAGGTTTTTATTATATCAGTGATGCCAAACCAACCAAATACGGTTATCAATTGTTTCTTATCAATTTACAAAAAGAGTGTAGTTATATAGTCTGGTCTCCTAGTAAAATGAACGAAGAACTTAATAAAAATGTTGAATATCGCTTTATCGATAAAAATAATAAAGAATATTTTTATTACCATTTAGACTCATCTAAAGCAATGATTGGCCCCAGGTATTGGTGAGCTGGAGCCAATTTAACTTAATCTCATGACTATCGTTGAATCGCATAATCATTTTGGCATAAAAAATTCCATCTGTAGTAGCAGTATAGGTATATAAATCCAGCTCCAGTGGAAGTGAGCCAGAACCCCTATTACCTATACTACTAGCTGTCTGACAGAGCATCCTCCTCGACTGTGGGCAATATTATGGTGGCATCTGGTTTTGATATTAAATATGAGGCGGAAATAATGATTTGAGAACATGGCTGTGACAATTCTTCCAAAGTTAAATTTCATTTTACGTTTATCAACTGTTGCATTCTGTAATCCGCACATGCACAGTATGCAATTTTGTTCATCAATGGAATATATATTCTGAGAACCCCATGAAGACTTTGTCAACATGTGCACTAGCATTGGCACAGGCACAAAGTGAACACAATGCGACACTTTTTTCGTTTTTTGGTTTACGGATTTCAAAATCATTTCAAAAGTGTGGTAGGCCAATTCAAAAAAGAAAAAAAGCCTCACAGATTTTTTTTACTTTGATTTTGTCCTAAAAAGTTAGGTAGGTATAAAAAAAATATTCTGGAGTAACAAAAGTAGTGAAACAACTCAATTTTTCAAGAACATAACATTATATCCCTCTCACTCAGCTTGTGCACAAATGGCAATATAACAATATTCATGTCATGGGTGGAAATGCAAGAAAGACTATTATGGCAGCATGGGCGACGATCAACCCTTTCAAAACCAGCCAACCAGAAGATTACTGCTGTGACACTGAGTTCCCAGAGACTCTTGTGTGATTTATCAAGGAAATTATCTGCTTGTAAAACATCTTTGCTGCTACATGTTTGGCTATACACCATTTGAATTAATTAATCCTATTGTTTATAAATATGAAAGTTATGTGTATCACATTATTTAAATAATTCATTCACAACTTATATAAGTTCGTTTTGAAATAAAATAATGTAAGCTAACAAATTCATAACGTCCAGATTAAGGACCAAGGAAGCAAACATTTAACGATTTTCGGCAAATATAAGATTTTATAAAATCCACTTACCTATATTTTTTTTAAGTTTCATTGTTTACGTAATCAGCAACTTATTTTAAAAAGAGTTACAAATAATATCTGCCATCACCCATTTCCCAATTGTAGTGTCTGTCTAACATGGGGAAATACCTCCGTTTTCAAAGCTTCGTATGAATAATACGTACGTCTAAGGCTGCCATGTCAGTATCCATAAAAAAACTTACATCAATTCACTGACATTATGATTATAAGGAAGTAACATCCACTGAAGTCTTTTCATAGCTGTAAACATGTAAAAATTGGTTTCTAGTGACGCTTTCTTGGCGAAAACTGATACAAGGTTCGTTATTGGTCAAATTTAAGCATGTGACCTAGGGCAGCCAATCAAATTACAGCAACGGTACCGTCCTCGTGTATGAAAATTTTAAGATTTTGACAAAAGGTTTTTGTGAAATCATGTTATTGTGAACGTTTTAAGCAGGAAATCGCGATCTATATTAAAAATACGGAACTTCATGGATGTTTAGTGCTAGCCCTTATAAAGATAAAAAGGCCTGAAAAGATGCATCCGAGACCGCCTTAATCATTCCCCAATAAGGCACATTTTTACCTTCTTCGCAGGGTCTTAAGGACGTCTCTAGATATTCCCGGGAAATGTCACCACACCATCTCGGCAAACTACTCCAACTTGCAGCTTGCTGAGAAGTATCTGAGACTTCCTTACAGTACCTACTGAAGTAGTCTCCGATACTTCCTCAGAACTAACCTTTTATGGCTAATTAAATATGCTTTAAACCATCTGCAAACCTACTTAGGAAGTCCCCGATTAAATCAAAGATGTTTCTAATGCATCCCCGCAACACTTGCAAGGAAGTCTCCGAAGCGTCTTTGGAAACCTATCATGGGTAATTAAATATGCTTTGAACCATCCCGGCAAAATTCTTAGGAAGTCCCCGATTAGTCTCCACAAAGTTGTTGTGTTTGTTTGTTGTTTAACGCCGTACTCAGCAACATTCCAGCTATATGACGGCGGACTGTAAAATAATTGAGTCTGGACCAGACAATCCAGCGATTGACATTATAAGCACAAACTTGTGTTTCACAATCAAAGATGTTTCTGATTCCCCATGACACTTGCAAGGAAGTCGCCGAAGTGTCTTGGCAAACCTATCGTGGGTAATTAAATATGCTTTGAACAATCCCGGCAAAGTACTTAGGAAGTCCCCGAATAGTCTCCACAAACTTTTATTAGGTAATCAAAAATGTTTCTGAAGCATCCCTGCAACACTTGCAAGGAAGTCTCCAAAGCGTCTTCACAAACCTACCATGGGTAATTAAATATGCTTTGTTCCTAAAGTTCTTAGGAAGTCCCCATAACAAAGATGTTTCAGAGACACTTTGATTAAATACCTTTCGATCATTTTCAGTAATACAAAATATGTGCTTACATCATAATCTAGTCTTTCAACAGCATCTCAGAAGTATTAATGTGTCTCTGAAACATCCTTGATAAACCTGTACTGTCAAAAATGAAATAGCAAAGATGTATAGTATTCTCTTTATTTGGAGCGATAACAAGTAGCCAGAGGTGGACATCATCATCTGAGGCGGTCTTCATCAACAGAAGATATCATTATATGGTAGCCATCATATGGAAGTGGAAGTCATCATATGAAAGTGAAAGTAATCCTCGTCCTGGCAGGGTTTGTTTGTTGTTTAACGCCACACTCAGCAATATTCAATCGGCGTTCTGTAAATAATCGAGTCTGGACCAGACATTCCAGTGATCATGAGCATCGATCTACGTAATTGAGATAAGATGACATGCATCAACCAAGTCAGCGAGTCTGACCACCTGATCCGGTTAGTCGCCTCCTACAACAAACATGTGTTGCTGTAGACCAATTCTCCCCACAGGTCGGCCACACTCTGCAAAATGAATCAACATCAGGACAATGATGACCCCAGGAAGGCCACCATGAAAGGTATGAGTGGAATAATAGTGGTCGCTTTCAGTAAGGAAATTATTACCAGCAGCCAATGTGACCATTACAGCACGAGGTACTTTGGACCTTTACTCCTCTGTCAAAGGGGCTCTTTACATCAGTGTTGTGAATCGACCTCTAAATTTGGGATTGATTTGACACTGGCCATTGATCAATAACTGATACCCATTGTGACCACTCAATCTTTCCCTGTAAAGGGGCTCTTTACATTAGTGTTGTGAATCGACCTCTAAATTTGGGATCGATTTGACACTGGCCTTTGATCAATAACTGATACCCATTGTGACCACTCAATCTTTCCCTGTAAAGAGGATCTTAACAATAGTGTTGGGATTTGATTCTAAATTTGGAACACTGACATCCTCAATCGATCAATAAGTTATCAACAATGACAAGTTCTCAGAAGTTCATGATCTTGTTTTCATGTGTTTCCATTTCTTGCTGAATTATCGGAGCACTTTGTGTGAAACCTTTCAAGAAAAGAAGAAAATGTTTTTCTTTCATCAAATTGATTTGACTTTTATTTAACAGACGGAACCAGAGACAGAAGATATAACTCTCCAAAATACGAAAAGCAGAGGTGGTAACAATATTTTCATAAGTTCTTTTCACACTGTAACATGAAAATATAGTCTTTACATATCATTTTTACTCATAAAGTCTCACAATACAATTTTGGATAGAATTAATATCAATGACCTTTTGCATATGTATGATTCATTTTCTTGGAGCTGAAAAGCAGTTTTCACTTGCAAGTCATCAAATTTGTCATGGGTTTACAAGCTGTGACAAGGATTTCTTATGCATATATTTTGGCATTAAAAGGGCACTGATCTAAAGCAATTTCCTGGGACTGGTTGTTTGCCTTGTTATTGTTTTTTCCCTGTGTGTACCCGGATTATATAGCAGAAATCTAGACTAGTTTGCGACCTGTGCTGCACCATTCGTAAGCGCATTTGTCGCTCTTATTGATAGTGTAAGGGTGTATAGTCACATTGGTCAACAAACTGAAATACAGTTTAGTCTTGAAAATAATAACAAAATGTAGGTATCTTTGCATAGGTGATGGTGACGAAGTTTTGATAAGTCACTTGCTTGGTATTGTGCGATATTTGTTTACACTATTTTGACTTGCAACAAAAACATATTTCACCTGAGCATTGCTTATTTTATCTTGGGTATATTTTATAGTCAAAATGTGTAACATTTTCATTGAGGAAATTTATCAAACGCCTAAATATTCAGTTATTTTACAAATTCACTGAAAAATCTGTCCATTTCTGTTATTATGATAAGGAATTCCAAACATTTTTATGCTTTACTTTCATCACCCAGTGACTGAAAATGAAGGGATTAAAAGAAAATGAAATTCAAAGTACATTTCTATAGTTTTGGCTTCTAATCCTAGCTTAATTAGTCTATTGTGATGTTTTAAGCCCCTTTGAATCCCTTAATAATTGTTAGTCAATCTGTTGAATAAATGGACAGATGTTTCAGTCAATTTGTAAATTACTGAAATATTTAAACATTTTATAGATTGCCTGAGGGAATCACATTTTCACATAGACTGTAACATATACACGCCTACAAATGAAAAGGCTTGTGAAAACAACGTGTCTTGCAGCAAAGAACTTTCCAACAACAACGTCGAGGAACAAGAATGATTCTTTTCAATCAACAGCAAATGAATGAAAACAAAATGCAAATATCATAATTACAACCTACCAAAGTTATATGTATAAATTTAGGCAGCTACCGGGGTACCTTGTTCGAAGAATGTATCAGTGAATATCCACATAAAAGAACAATATTCCATATGTGTGCAGCTGTACTAAGAAACTTATTCAATGTCACGTGTCTCTGTAACAATCAAATATTTTAAAATATGTCTAGCTTTTCGGGATATTATAACCCGTGTTCATTTCTCAACTGATCACTGAGTTTGTTTGAGGTGTTTCACATAGGTGTTAAGTCACAAAGGTCAGCTGAGAAAGCCCACGTGACAACTATTTTCATAATGTCCACAGTTCTTTAAAAAAAACATAGCATTAGATAACAATGAACAATCAAACAATGTTTTATTGGCTAATCTTTTGAACAAAGTATGTTGTTAGTACCTCGGCACTTCACGCCCAGATATTGGGATATTCCGTCTGCTTTAATAAACATGCACATGTAAAAGCCTACTTTTGACAAATCCACTGTGCAAAATAACAGTGATTATGCAATCAACATATACTTTCTGCTGATCTTTTGATGGCGAGGAATGATCAGTTGATTTACAAAAAAAGTAAATAAACTGATCACTCCTCTTGCTGGGCTGCCACGTGCATATTACATAACATACTTTTCACCCAACTTCAAACCGGGATTCAGATTAAATAATTACCCCAGACACAAGAAATGCAAAATGGGAACCTTTGTCAGGTAATCTGAGTGGTGCTACGACTAATTATACCGTTAATAAATTCATTAACTGAGGTTCAAGTGAATGACAACAAATACACAGGCATTTGGTTATACCAGGAAACATGGATGACAAGGGAGTAGCAATCGTATTATCCATGAAATCCGAAATCCGAAATCCGAAATCCGAAAATGCTTTCACTTCAGAGATACGTTTTATTATTATTATTAAACTATAACCATCAGGGGTATTTCCAAATAAGATAATCTGATGAGCTTCCACTGTTCTTTTTGTCTGTTTGTTTGTTTAGGCTGAAGAAATTAATTAACATGCACCCTTTTTCTTAATCTTCATACATCATGTGTAACCAATCAGTGTTCAAAAATGTGTAAAACAGATATTGCCTCGAAGTTTATTTATGCGGCCTTACAGACTGTAGCCCAGTCTTTTGTCACGCTCAGTTGCGTTAGCGATCAAATCGACTCACGGCAGCTAGTGAGCCCTAGGGGGTAGTGTTAGACAGCCGAGAAGAAGCCAGAAATTAGTGCCCCAGTAGTATAGGTAACGGTGGTTCTGCCGCAACCCCACTGGAGCCAGATTTATATACCTATACAGTAGTATAGATGATGGGGGTTCTGGCTCACTTCCACTGGACTGCTACTACAGAGGGAATTTTTTATGCAAAAATGATGATGCGATCCAACGATCGCATGATGATCAAGTTAAATTGGCTCTAGCTCACCACTACCTTGAACCAATCAATGATACCATTAGTACAAAAACGATGATGAGACTAGACTAAATTGTAATGAAAATATTCTCTATTATTTTTACTCATACGCACACCATTATTTTTAACGAAGTGATATTCATCATTTTTACTAAGCTTCACTCATTTTACTAGGAGACCAGACTATATACTCTTCTTGGTAATTGGAAAGTAACAATTGATGACCGTATTTGGTTGGTTTGACATCATTGATATAATATATATACCTTGTGGTAATTCTCTCCATTTGATCATTTTGTCCCTGAGCATAAATGCTTCGATAGCTTTTTCGAGTTCTTCCTTTGTTGGTATGTAATTCTCCATTATTATATACTTATGTAAGCATTCGTCTCAATGAATGTATGATTTTATGCGGTGCGATCTAATGATAGTAAGCAATCTATTTTTAATCTCCAACCAGTTCTTTGGTTTTGGCACGGAATAATTGACGTGCTTGTTGTCTCCCCTGTTCTATGAACTTTTTTTTCTCATCTTCGCTAATACCACTGGTTTTACGAGAATTTGATCGAATCTCCTGCTTCATTACGTTGTATTTGGTGAGTTCTGACAAAACTAAACGAAACTCCTCCTCGGATATCTTACAATCGGCCATTGCTGTTGAAATATTATCCTCAATGCTGTTCAACTTTGCTTCGGCAAGTATCCGGATATGATCATGTTTTAATGCTTTCTTTTGCAACTTACGAGAAATGAATTTTATCGCTATTCCTGCCAGTCCTGAGATTCCGGCGGCTATTTCCATGCCAAGTACAATAGGCGCGGCGATTATAGTTGATAACAAGTATTTGTCACAAAGTGACGAAATGTCCCCCACCTGTATATACACCAATGTACCAAATATGAAGACAATCCAGCGATTAGTTCTTGAGATATTGTGGCAACACCGTTTTCCAACTCCAAAAGCAGATTTGCCTGCTGTGACCTTGAAAATTGGGTCAAGGTCACCAAAACCGACTGGTGTCTGCGGTGTCTGTATATACACCATAGTTCCAAATATGAAGACAATCCAACTATTAGTTCTTGAGATATCGCGGCAACACCGTTTTCCAACTCCAAAAGCAGATTTGCCTGCTGTGACCTTGAAAATAGGGTCAAGGTCACCAAAAACCGACTGGTGTCTGCGGAGTGTGTAGATACACCATAGTTCCAAATATGAAGACAATCCTGTGTTTAGTTCTAGAGATATTGCGGCAACAAACAGGTGGGACGTACGGACGGACGGTCGTGAATACTATATCCCCCGCTTCGTGCTTTTGTGCGGCGGGGGACAATAAACCGACACCGGCTACACCGAGTCCCATGCCAGCTGTTACAAGCGCAGTGTCAACTCCATCGAGAGCATTCAAGGCTCTGCGATACTTTTTATACAATCCAAGCCTCAACTCTCTCTCTCTATTTGATGTTTTATGTCGCTTATTTGATGTAATCGAAATCCATCAACAGTTTCCATCTCTTCAGATGCTTCATCGAGCGCCGGAAATAAACCCATAGTGTATATTATTATATCATATCAGGGGTCCGGAAACCGTCATATGCGCCGGACATGTCTGATTGGGAATCTCAAATGTCCGGTTTAAAATATTGCTTACCGGACATTTAAATTTTTCTGTCCGGACATTTTCAAAAGTATTGTCCGGACATTCTTAAATTTTGACCGGACATGATCAACAGTTAAGACTGAGCAGTGTCTGTCTGCAGTTGTAACACAATGAAGATTATCTACACTGACAAGCTTTGTTTGTTTTGATTGCTGTAAATACATCGTACCTACATGATAGTCCAACCAGTCAATCACTGTAATAGGCAATAAACTGAGTTGACACTGATTAATCGAGGATTAATTACTGAGAACATCTTGTTAATTTGAGTGAAAGGTGTTTACAACTGTACATAAATACCTTGCATCATTGATCATTGCATCATCTTGTTTTTAAATAATCTTTAGTTTAATTTTTTTTTTTCCCGTGAGGTCACATGATAACCAAATATGGGATAATAGTCTCGATCCAAATGTTACAACGCGTACACTTGAGCAGACTCATGAATATAACTCATGAATATTAATTAGACCATTCACTACGTTAACAGATCGTTATTATAACAGAAACAAACGTATGTTTTCGAAGTATATCTAAAATGATATTATTTGTTATTAATTGTCCGGTGAATTAAACAATTTAAATTGAAACAATTTATAATTCATCATATTATGAATACGTAACAACTTGTAATGTGTGTGTGAAAAGTCATCTTACAATACGCTATTTGAAGGGGGCGTGGCCTAAATTCAAATGTCCGATTGGGATTTTAAATTTTCCAGACCCCTGTATCATATAATAGTCTTTAATTGGTCTTGCTTCAATGTTTTGAGAGTATACATCAACCTTATTATATGTATATTATACGGCATGAATATCTTAGTAACAGAAATGCTTTCACTTTTAATAATTTGGACCCCCTCAAGGGTTGCAACAGGTAATGCTCCCATATAAATAATACTGCAACGCTGACGCTCGTGTTTCTTGAGCCATTTAATTGATAGACCTGGAAATATTTCGAAGGCATCTTCTGGTGCATCCCCAAACAAGACTTCAATAATAAGCATAGAAAGATTAGGTATATACTTCAAGTTATCTTTTATATCACTGAATTCAGTAACCAAATTTAAACTAACATTTTTTACTGCCGGACGACTAAATAACATATGACCTGTGTTTTCTGGCAGGGGAGAGACTAAAACACTTTTTCGTTTTGATGGGATATACATGTACTACTAAGCCCCGAGTACGATCCCACTATTTATTATCTTAGTTAAATCATGTGCCTTACCCGTCATCACATATGGTGGGGTAATGATGATATTCAGTAGCCGCTCGATTTTTGCTTTCGATCATAGTCCATTTATTATCATCATTGTACGAAGTGTTTTTATGGAGTCTACTAACGTAAACATTGCTTAAATCTCCTAGATTACCTGTGAATGTAACTTCTTTCCGCTTGTATACATTATCTTGTAAGTGTCAAGGGTATAACTTGCCATCGGTGCCGGGTTTACCGAATCCTTCTGTGTCTCCTAGATCGGAAAGCGCAATTGTATTACATTGTCTGAGTGTTCCATGGCCTGATGAATCAACCATTATTTATAATATGGGGTGTTACACTCAAGTATCCTATATGCACAGGTTGATGTTTTACATCTAATACAGATATTTTGAGATCTGAAATAATACCCCGCTTTAATTTTTTATATTGTAATGATGAGAAAGATTCTATTCTACCGCTATTTTATTTTTCCTCTTTGACTGGAATAGCTCTCAGCAGTGTTGAAGGACTTTCTAGTTGAATATTATCCGTCGTGCTTATCTGATCAAGATGGATGCACAACTCTTTATAGGGAACTAAATCAGGTAATTTAACTCCATGCACTGTTTCGTTGGGAAGTATTATCATTCTATTTTCTCCGTTAATAAATCCAAGTGTGGCCGCAATGCCCCTGAAAAGAAATATTCGCCTTTCTCCAGCACTTATAATCAGCATCCCATTCGACTCATTTTGTGTGAGACTAATTCCATTACGCTTAAAAATTTCATCATTCAGTGAGCATACACTGTAATACCCATCAGGTATAACAATGCGAGTGGGGGCCCCACCACCCTGTAGTTCAAGTTGTCCAGCTGAGTTATCGATAGCATGAAGCAGTTGAATAGACTGACCATTTGTTATTCCTGGGAGTGTAACATACATATTAAATATACAATGATACTATATCATAACTTAAATATGAAATGGACTTACAGTACTAATCAGTCAATTTTAGTAAGTGCCTCTGGTGCTAAGTTTTTTGTTAAGTTCCCTGATATCTTTGAAAAATACAGGGTCACGGCAACTAGCGATAAAATGGTACATGACTGGTTTCACAATCCAATGCAATTTTGGCAGAACCAGTTAAACTTTGCCATATGGTGTGCAACAACAGGATGTGGTGTATCTCTTTATGCCCAAGGATTTGAACTAAATAAGTCTGTTTTATCATTTCACGTGTACTATCAGATTAGACGTATACTTAAAGAAATTAGTGCTCCATTACCGCAGGATCGAGCATGGAATTCCTCAAATAATCCGTACAATAGATTCGCATATGAGCGTATTTGTCAGGAATTTGGTATTTCTACGAGTAAAGATTGGCGTATTAAAGGACTTAAGCATGGTCTAGGTGTTCCGTACAATGGACAAATAACTGTTAAAGAAGAAAGTGAGGATTTATTAAAAAAACTCATCAACCATTCGATCCATTTAAGTTGTTACAGGCAAACAAACTTTATATAAGAATGCATGATTTTTATTTAAAAATGCATAGTTGGTATCACGGCTGGTAACTTTCGAGTAACAATTGGAGAGGAGATATAATGAGTTTTAAGAGTGGTTTCCCTTATATTGTTACAAAATTTGCGCAACTAAACGATACCGCAAACACTTGGAATGAATTTCTTAATGATAAAACAGAAAATAATTTTACTTACCCAGGATTTGAAAGAGTTAATGAATCATAAGAACTTATGTATGGGTAATTCTCGGTGCACAATCGCAAACACAAACGTCCATTATCGGTTCTGGGACGGCGCTCGATGCACAAAAACAGTTTGCTGCAAACGTAGTGGATGCTTTTAATTCACCAGTTGACATACGTTCTTTTATAAAGCACAATGAAGATGTATTACAGTACGCTCAATCCAAAGTAGACTACGTTTATGCGCTGGGACTATACATGTCTCCGAGTAATATGGAACTTAAGATCGGTCAAGTGATCGTTTATAATAATAAAATTGTTATTGCTTCTGATCATCAAAAACCAGGTATAAATTCAGATATTAATACCGAATTAATAACGCAAACAAACAGAGGTGAAACGGGAATAGTAAAACCACAGATATCTACTAACGCTCAACCATCTACTGACGCACAGTCACAAGTGTCACCACATATTGCAGCTAAAAATCAACAACATATCGATGAAAAAACAGCGCTTGTAGTAGGTGGAGTAGCGGTTGGTTTACTCATGATTTGGATAATGAACTGATTTGGATAAATAGTTCTTACCGGATACGTACAACAGCCCGGCAATTGCTACGATCAGTGCCCACAAGTTTTGACTAAGCCAAGTGGTGGTCTTAGCTAATAAATTCAAGAGCCAGGAAACAATACTCCCTATTATACCTGGAAGTGCAGACGCGGCTTTCCCAGCGAGCTTTTCCAGTGCTGAACCTAATGCTTTTAAATGCTTTTTTATCCACTCTTTTACGTCATTTGACGTAGGTGGTGTTGGTGTGGGTGGTCCGCTGCCACAGGTTAATGCGAGAGTCAAAGTTGATATAATAAATCCCAATGCGGTTAAAATACTGGCAATGGTTATCCCCTGTTCTCTGAACAATGTTTTAATTTTATCGGCCAGTGTAGTGTCATCGTTGAGGACTTGATCGATAGTTTCTCGAATTCGACTGATTTGTGAACGAAGTGCTTTTCTATTACTGGAAGCAGCTTCGAGGTGGGCCGATCTTTCGTCTTCTAAGTTACGCAATCTTTCTGCAATGCGGCGTCTACTGAATTCATCGCCCGCCTGTTCAAGTTTTGTTTTCTCATAAGCTATATGCCTGTCGAGTTCGGATAGCTTGGCTATATTATTGATGAGTTCTCCCCGCATTGTTCGCATTGCCTTGTCAAGACCTCGTAATTCCCTAATACTGATACACTGACCGTGGAATTATCGTGTTAGGTATCCAAGATTTCTCCGAGCCGGTCCGAGGCCAGCTTCAAGCTTTCTTCCAAATTATCTATGTTACCGAGTTCAGCACACACAGTCCGAAGAACCTTAGTAGTCTTCGCGGAAAGTTTTTCTCGTGAGTAGTCTACAAAACCTAATTCATCACGAACAGTGCTGATTCCATGTTTAGCGGCTATCATAGACAAGGCTAGGGGCTTACGAGTACGAGAATTCATAAGATCAATATCTGGAGCGCCACGCAGTCGCAATGTTCCTTTACCATCTAATTCAAACTTTGGATAGTCACGACCAATTGGGCTAACATCTTTAAAGGTATTGTAATAACCACTAACGGTTGATTGTAAAAGTTCATCGCTAAGATTCATGACACCAAAGCTGGTTTCATCAGTAACCTCTTTGATTGTACTAGGGTTATCAAAGTTATCTAGATTAAAATCATCCATTTTTATATTAAACATAAGGTTACATAATTTCAATATAACAATGTCTTTGCAATACGGATGCAAGTTAAACCCACAACGTAGACTTAGGGATCCATTAGGGGTCAAAGCAATTCGCCAGTCTGTAACTATAACTAATAACCCGAGTACCATTGATCAGAATCAAACACTTCTGGTTCGCTTTCCGAATCCCGACTAGCATTTACAATTAGTTAATTCTACAGATGCTAACAGGGAGCCGTTCCAGAACATAGGTCGTGCTATCGTTAAGAAAATCGCGATTAAAATTAGTGGTAATGAGGTTTTGAGTACTGATGATAGCGATGTATATTTCTGTTACATAGATCTCTGGAGAACGATAAAGAGCAGGAAAACTTACAGTACCAAGGTATTAGTAATTGGAACACATTGAGACTGTGTGTGGGTGCTGATAATGGTTATAATACCGTCGTAAAAGATCTCACTGTTGCCGGCGCATTAGGTAACCGATTCTATATTCCGCTAGACTTTGAATAACTAGATTGTCACATGCCCTTTTATCAAGCATCCCTAGGTGATAGGTTAGAATACGAACTCACTTGTAATGACTATGGTAGGGTAATCAGAGCTGCTGAAGATGCTAGCTATTCTATTGACAATATCTCACTGGAGTATGATATGATAACAGATCCTGAATTAGCCAGACAAATTCGTAACCAGTATACCGGAAGTTTAGCCATTTTGTACGATCGCGTGCTTCGACACCGAAAGATCATAAGGAGCAAAAAAGATACGACGTGGAATATCAATCTAAACGTCCCCGCAAGATCGTTGAAGGGTATTTTAATGTTGTTCGAGGACCCCTCTGATGCATTTAAAAGAAATACCGAGAAGTTCTACAATCCCAAGATTACAAAAGTAGAATTGACTATCGAGGGCGTGCCTAATCAACTATATAGTCAAGGAATGCTAGCGTATCAACAATGGGATGAGATTAAAAAACTCCCTTCTATAAAACGAAGCCCAAAAGTTAACGCAGTCGTGAAAGATCTGTCTGTCGGGGATGTATTGCTGGCTGAATTCCTTACCACGAAGTATGCGCTGTGGCTCGACATGCGAACTACAGACGATGACCAACTACACGGCAGTGGGCGGAGAATAGAAAATGCCAGTGAGGGTGTCACTATACAGATAACGAAGCCCCAGGAAGCGGCTGGTAAATTAAACATATATTTGAACGTGATTATGAATGCGCAACCTAATATACAGAATGGAAGATTTGTGCAAGCGATCTATTGATAATCTTTTACCTAAAGAACCGCACTGCGCTATCATCTGCAGGCAAACGGGTTGTGGAAAAACAGCTTTTATTCTAGATATTTTAGAAAGTCATTATCAGGGTATTTTCAACCATATTATTATTTTGTGCCCGACTATAAACGTTAATAAAACATACCTATCGAGAGATTGGGTAATGAATGATCCCGGGGTGTACAAAGTTGATCCGGGCGATCGTTTACAAGACTGTTTACGAGTATGTAAAAAAATACAAAGGAGAATCAACACTTTTCATAATAGACGATTGCAGTGCGAGTAAAGAACTTACCAAAAAGAAAGATATGCTTTTGTATTTAGCATTCTCCGGTCGACATACTCAGCATAGCGTTTGGGTACTTACTTAAAAATATAACTCTGTCCTGAAAGATCTCAGAGTGCAGACCAAATGGGTAGCCCTGTTTCATTGCAAAGACCGAGATTCATTTGAGGAATGTCTACGCAAAAATGATGTTATTTATACCAAGTCCGAACGAGATAAAGTCAGAAAACTGTTAGCTTCAACGAAGCATTGTAGACTCGTATTAAAAACCAATCAACCAGCTGCTTATGCAATTGCTTAGCAAAAATATAGCAACTGCTTAGCAAATATAGCAACTGCTAGCAAAAATATAGTAAATTGAACATTAGCGGTTGTTATGTAATAATGTGGTTTGAAAACCTCATTCTTTCTCAACAGTTTATGATTTCTGGCTGTATTGGATATGTTATATTCCATTATGTTAGGCTTAAATATCTACTTAGGTATTACATTATGGAATGCGACGAACTCATCGAACAAATGCTCAAAGAACCTGATGTAGATAAATCTTTAGATAAACATAGAGAAAGACTCGCTGCTTTGGTAGAAAATGTTCCCAATATTTGGGGGAAAATTATACAACTGAAAAAATTAATAACATGACCGATGAAGAAATTAAAAAACTGAACGCGCGTTACGAGTCTGCCCTGGGAGCTACCATGACTAAAACAATAGGGTCGGCTATGTTACAACTATACACAGACGTAGCTAGTACGTTTCTTCCTATCACAGCAGAACATCGCCCGTATTTATGCAAATCTCTCGAGAAAGATCCATTCATCGAACACGCCATAAGCTCAGTAAGCTGTGAGTTTTATCGTAGATATGGAATGTTCTTAGCTCCACTCACCACAGCTTTAATAACAGCTAGGTATTGTCAATTTAAACATACATGCCCACTTAATAATAATGGAGAGTCAATCACAACAGATTGCGGAAATGCAACAACAAGTACAAACCCTGATTGTATCACAACAAGTGAACGAGGAAATACCACAACAAGTGAATGAGGAAATACAAGCGATTGCACAATCACCACAACAAGTCAGAGTGACTAAGAATCCTCGAAAAGTCGCAGCTGGTAGGAAGGGTGGGTTGGCGAGGAAGGCGAAACTTATGCATAATACTGAACATAGTCGTCCGTTAAAACTTGGGCCCCTTACGTACAAGGGGTTGTTGCTACAGTGATCGCTCGCTATTGCGCTCTTCGATAAAGCGCTACTTCGGTTATTACGCGCGGTAACGCATGGCTCCCAAAATTTATGTACACTTTTAATACTGAGAGTTTTACACAGACATGATTGTATTGTTGTTCGTTGTTTATTTGCACATAACGCTTCTCATTGCATAATCAACGGTTTATCGCTGAATGGAGTTCTAATAATCTGTTTGAAAATATCCGCGGCAAGTCCCGGAAATACGATTGTTCAACTAGTTAACTTTTCACACTATACATCCTTTGATCTTAGAAGCGCATGCATGCAATAAAAGAGAACCACAAGTGAAGTTTATATTCTTAATTAGTGGGCAATCCAATTTAAGGCTAAACTGTCACACAAATGTAGTTGCTGTCACAACACGGCGGTCATTCATTTCGTAATCGCGCTTTCGTAACATCGCCTGTTTTTTCCCCGTAGTTATAACAAGCGATTTCATTGGATTAAAATTTGTTTCTAATGACGCTTTCTTGCCGAAATCTGCTACAAGTTTCGTGATTGGTCAATTTTGAGCACGTGACCTCAGGCAGCCAATCAAGCTTTGATACAAAGCTCGTGTTTGATAAATTTCAGAAGTTAGCGAAAGATTTTTTGTTAAATCGTGTTATTCTGAACGTTTTAAGCAGGAAATCACGATATATATTAAAAATATGGTTACGAGCTGTGACAAAGATTTTTCATGCATATATTTTTGCATTAAACGTTGTGTCCGAGCCGAGAATTCAAGGCGACGAAAGCCGAGATGTCATTTGACTTACATTACACGCGATCGCACAAAACGATGGAAATAATAACTTAGATGTAAGTTTGATTACTTTTAGATATATTTTTGTTGATTTTATTTATCACTTTGTATAATATATTTAAAGATTTGCTTAAAATAGTCTTTATTTTGCTCTTTGACATGTTCGATGCGGACCCGTTGTCGAAATGTGTGTCCGAGAATTTTATTTTCAATAACATCGCGGGAAATAGTGAATAATTTTTTAATTTATTGATAAAAAATGATAAATTAGAATGGAATACGTATTTCAGACATTGTGAAATATGACAGATTTAATAAATGAATGATATTACAGGTAGATCTAGGTCCATAAAAATATATACTATTTTGACGTGACGTGAGATAAACACATAGGCCTATTGATGATTTGAGATTTGCCGAGCGCGCTCCCCCGCCTCGGCTTCGGTTAAACGGCTCATCGTCTATAACGCCCACCAATTATTTGGACCCCATTGGTAGCGCAATAGCGAGCGATCACTGTATAATGGCAGTAGAGAAAGAAAAGAGAAAACGTCACAAGTTAAAAAATTAGATGAGGTTCAATTAGAGGTAAGCCCCCATATATTGTTATAAAAGCATGACTACTCAAGTTACAGACGGTAAAATGTTGGTAAACGCAACGTATCATTCAGCGGTGGTCAGCTGCTTGGCCATTGGCTATTCCCGTATGGCTAAAATGATTACTAAAGCCACACCACCCAAGCTAGATTTTAATGGTTATGATATCGGTATGATGATTCTGGATATTGGATTGGCAATGGCTACAAAAGATGCTCATCAAACAAGGACTTATCCCAGAAGACATAATGAAGTAATTAAACATTTGAATATTTTATAAACAAAGTATTATTGTACACAGTTCAAAACATCATGGCATCAATTGTGATGATGGTGGGTGGAGCTATTGTTAATGCTCTAGCTTTTTGAGGGAATCAAACGCTAAACAAGTTGAAGAGGAGCGTAAACGACATAATAAAGCATTAGAACAACTCGAAGCAGCCCAGTCACAATGGGCCAGGCGCAGAATGGAGAGATTAGATTTTATCAATGAAGAACTGCGTAAGCAAGGACATTAAATTCAAACGTTTAAGGATGTTGAATCTGCCATGCAAGAATACTACCTCGTTTATGGAAAGAAACTTGACCCAATGCCAAAACCAACAATAAGTCAGTTTTATACACCATCAGACGCTCAGAAAGACCGCGAGATAGCATTTATAGTGTTTGGGTTATCAGTCATTGCTATTTTTAGCTACACAATAACTACACGCATGGGCCAATCACAAATTTGTGGAAAAAGCTGTCTGGCGGATTTTTGTGGAATCCATTCCATTGCAATTAGAAAAGGGCATATTAACTATTCGTGTTCTGTATGTGGGATTGGGGTCAAAGTGAGTGAGTATGGTTTTACGCCGCTTTTAGCAATATTCCAGCAATATCACGGCGGGGGACACCAGAAATGGGCTTCACACATTGTACCCATGTCGGGAATCGAACCCGGGTCTTCGGCGTGACAAGCTAACGCTTTAACCACTAGGCTACCCGACCGCCCCGGATTGGGGTCAAAGGTAGTTACTGTTTATGTAAGAGTCACGGTGCTGACAAGAAACTGTTTCAAATTATTTATGAGAGGAAAAAGGCTTACGAAATGAGATAAAAAGATTGGGTAGAATTCAAACCAATTAGAGATTAGTCCACATGTAGTTATATATCACAATGACTTATGTTGTCAGCTCGCTGAAAACTTTGGTAAAACAACGTGGTCTACGTGGATATTCTCGAATGAGAAAAGCTGAATTGATTGATTTACTCGGTTTGGAATACAACAAACCCAAGACTGTTAGAGAACTCAAAGCTCAAGCAAAAAAAGTGGGCTGAGAGGTTATTCTCGAATGAGAAAAGCTGAATTGATCGATTTACTAGATAATAATCAACCCGATGATGTTGATAAAAATAATCAACCAGTTGATGAGTTAAAATTTGTAACCACAGCCGGCGTTGGTAAATATCTAAGAGGTTGGAAGAAAATTAACGAGGAATAAGATGATTTAAATAGTATAAAATACCAGCTAACGGTTAAAATGTCATTGAGTAAAAGTAACACAGACGATAGCGCTGAATATACCGAACCATATTTCCGAAGCAATCAAGAAGTTATAACCGAATCTGATACTATAAACGCATCATTAGATACATCAATTCAGAGGATACAGGAAACTTTAGAACGCTTGACTAATAGAGGTTCGGGTTGGGGTGTGAATAAAATCAATAGTTTATATTTAGATATAGCAAATTATATGCCTTTCAAAGGTGGATCTTATATAGATTTACCCTCGTATTATAAGAAGACAAAAAGCCATAATTAATGTAAAAAATAAATCCGATGACTGTTTCAGAGTGATGATAAGATCTGCATTGTTCCCCGTAAATCCAGATAGACCTTCAAGCTATCCCCAAAACGACGGACTAAACCTTGATGGTATAGATG
This sequence comes from Haliotis rufescens, assembly GCF_023055435.1. Lineage (NCBI taxonomy): Eukaryota > Metazoa > Mollusca > Gastropoda > Lepetellida > Haliotidae > Haliotis > Haliotis rufescens. Next base: position 4,727,010 of record NW_025964383.1, read on the forward strand.
AACCTACACCAATCTCCCAAATTGATTAGGTGGAAAAACAAAATAATTTACCTATAAATGTTTTCGGACATTCTTCTTAAGGAATTGCTTAACACAGGATAAGCTCCGCTCCGGAACATATTCCCAGAATCAATTCATTTCTGATCGAAAAAGATGGAAAATATCATTATGCGTGAATAAAGAGTTTAAACAGGCTATTATACAATCAAACAAAACAAAAGGAAAAGAAATATTTCTGCGAAAGATGCCTGCTTGGGTACAGCAGACAAGATCTATTAGAAGCGCATAAAGAAGACTGCAGAGGTGTTAGACAGAATGCTATCAGGATCGATATGCCTAAAGAGGGAAAAAATATATTAAAATTTGAACATTATTGTAATCAAATGCCAGTACCATACGTAATTTATGCCGACTTCGAAGCGCTTATTAAAACTATAGAAAATACTGACCGAAGCAATCAAGATAATCAAGATTGTTTTACGTACAAAACTCAAGAACATATTCCTTGTGGGTTTGGAAAGATAGTCTTAAGTTATGATGGGAAAACAAACCCGCCCGTGATTTACAGAGGTTCCGATGCAGCGGGAAAGTTCCTAGAATATCTACAAAATGAAGAGAGAATAATCACGTGTATGACGAGGGATGATTGGAGGGACTATAAGAAGTCAACTAGTTGTCATGTTTGTAATAAACCCCTGAATGGGGATTCCGTAAGAGATCATTGCCACGTCACGGGTAATTATCGGGGAGCTGCGCATAACGAGTGTAACTTGAAACTAAAAATGAATTCTCAAACAATACCCATCCCCGTTGTGTTTCATAACCTAAGAGGATATGATTCACATCTCATCATGCAAGCTATTATCAAAGACCGACGGCGGTTTAACGTGTATTCCTAATAATATGGAAAAATACATATCATTCTTACACACCTGTTGTTGAGCAACCCATTTGAGATAACTGGTATCAAACATATGTGTGAGATCGAAATTCCAGGCCCGTGATTGGCTACTCCATGGTGATGACCTGGGGTCAGATGATGACGGACTACTTACCTGAGTGTAAGTCATTCATAACTTGCTCGTGCTTCACTCGAATGTTCACCTACGTCTGTATTGAACTACAGGACCATGTAATTAATAATAAAAATAAACAAACTCGTCCTCGTCTGCGAGTTTGTTTGTTATTATTATCAGTTACATTTTCTGTTGTTATGGCAACATTATCGTTTTTTCAGAGTGTAATGCACCCCCTTGATGCCACAGCGACACATATGTCCCTCCACTTCAACCCTCACCTCCAAATCGAATAAAATTTGAAATAGACTAATACACTTCACAGTTTTGAATTCTGTTTATCATTTACTGTAATTTTAGGCAATTCAGGCAATTACTGAAAGTGACTTCTGAAAATTAGGTCCATTGTAAATCTGGCCAAATCACAATTCACGGCGTTATATAAATATTTACTGTGTGTTTAGAAATCTAAATAGTGGATATTTACTCGAATAATTCAAATAGAAAAATAGCATATTAGCGATCACAGGTATCAAATCACTACTGATAATTCTGAAACTTCGCTGATAAGCCTAGAATCGTTTAGAATGTTTTGGAAAATACGCATACACGAACGCCAAAATGTACGTTCCGCCATATTGGATTGTGTTTATAAAATGCCGGTTATGAGACGCCTATTCGATCAGGTATATTTCAAACTCAGCTGCTATACATGCATCCCTGAAGTCCTCATACATTTTCGAAACAATGGATAAATGGTCTTTGTCACCAATGCAAATTATCTAGATGAAATCATGCGAAATAAATTAGGTATGGAAACGAAAACTGTGCTCGGAAAACTGTACTTGCTGAAATGTAAACAAAGCAAAATTCAGATTTTACACTGTGAAGCATTTTTAGAGGTACTTTCGTCTAATTGTTGCATACATTGGCTCGATCACGTGTTTGAGAATATTCATGGGAAGAGTATCTTTGCACTAATTATGGAATAACACATATATACATTACAATGATGTGGTAAATTCAACAGAAACCGTAAAAGTTTCCGTCCTGTGTGACGCCATGACTAACGCTAAATCACGCATAACGATGACGGTAGTTATCTGCATTTCTGACTAATTCTCTTTGTTACATTGGAAAACATGGTAAACAAATAACAGTACGGAGATTGTCAGAATGTTTCTGATTACTTACGTGACACATTTATGTGTATACGATCCCTCAATCAACGAAAATCCTCCACTGGAAATCCCGCGTTCTGTTGTCAGCGAACATGCCATTTTGTAAAAGTCGGTCACCGGTAGTGATGTCATACGGAAGTAAACATCGTTGTACATATTTGGTCATTTCTTTGAGGTGTAAACTTTTAACTTAGCACCAGCGTGTTCTTTGTTTTTGTCTAGTTTGCATTTTCATCATCGCCTTGATAATCCAAAGATATAACGGAAACCTTTTTGTGTAGGGTCACATTATTTATGAGTAGTAAGCAGCACATAGGATGACGTCACTTATGACAGTGGTGTTATGTATTAATGCGCTACTGCAATCATGAGAATAGACAAAATTCATCGGTTCGATGCTAAAAAGGTGCGATTTTTAGGTGTGTAAGAAACAGATTACTGCACTCGTGCCTGTCAGATACCATTGACACTCGTGTAGTAATCTCTATTTCTCGTTGACTAAAACTATGTATTATAGGGACAAGGATGGGAAAGCCAAAATAAAGCAAATAATGGACTTAGATTCATAGACTCCGTACAGTTTCTATTATCTTCCCTGGACAATTTAGCTAATGTGAACAATCCCGATGACTTTGCAATAACAAATCAATATACCGATCGGTTAACTCGTCATTTGTTGCTGAGAAAAGGTGTATATCCTTACGAATATATGGATGATTGGTCTAGATTCAACAACAGAATCTAAAATAACCGATGCCGATTATGAACGCGCTCTGACGGTCTGGGACAAATTAGGTTGTAAGAATTTAGGCGATTATCACGATCTTTACTTAAAAAACGATGTACTGTTACTCGCTGATATATTCGAATTATTTAGAAAGACATGTTTAAAACAATACGGCTTGGACCCAGCATGGTACTATCTAGTCCCGGACTATCGTGGGATGCATTATTGAAGAAGACCGGTGTAGAACTAAAATTACTCACCGATTACGATATGCGCTTGTTTATTGAGAAAGGATTAAGAGGTGGTATATCGATGACGGCTAAAAGGTATTCTAAAGCTAATAATAAATTAGTGGAAGGATATGATCCGAGTAAACCCGACACGCATATATTATATCTCGACGCCAACAATTTGTACGGATGGGCTATGACCCAACCTTTACCAACGGGTGGTTTTGAGTGGGTGAATGATATCCATAATATCCATAATATCAATATGAATAAAGGATACATACTAGAAGTTGACTTGGAATATCAAACAGAGTTACATAAAGACCATAACAGTTATCCTCTAGCTCCTGAAAGGTTAATGGTGAATAAAGATGGGTAATAGTAAGTTAGCTAACGTAGAAAAACCCGTACCAAATTTGATGCATAAGACAAAATATATAGTTCACTACAGAAATCTCCAGTTATTTCTATCGTTATCAGTATGAAACTAAAGAAAATACACAGAGTTCTAAAGTTTGATCAAAGCCCTTGGATGGAGCCCTATATAAGACTGAACACAGATTTAAGAAAGATGGCTACCAGCAATTTCGAAAAGAACCTATATAAGCTCATGAATAACCCAGTATTTGGTAAAACTATGGAGAATCTGAGGAAGCATGTTGATGTTAAATTAGTCAGATCTTATGAGGAAGAAAGACTCAAGAAACTTATAGCCAGTCCGGCTTTTAACAGAAGCAAGATATTTGATAACGACTTAGCCACGTTGCATATGCAGAAGAGTAATATATAATTCAACAGACCGGTGTACATTGGTATGAGTATTCTTGACTTGTCAAAACACTAATGTATGACTTTTATTACAACGAACTTAAGAAGCAATACAGCAATAGATGTGAGGTGTTATATATAGACACAGATTCATTGTTGATCGAAATACAAACCGAGGATGTATATAAAGATATGGTAGAAAAAATAGATATGTACGACACGAGCGATTACCCAAAAGATAATCCACTGCACAGCGTATAAATAAAAAGGTGTTAGGCAAGATGAAGGATAAATGTGCTGGGACTCCTATAGCGGAGTATGTCGGATTAAGACCTAAAATATATTCTATAAAGAAGTCCGATAATGGAGAGATAAGAAAAGCTAAGGGTGTTAAGAAGTTTGTGGTAAAAAAGCATATCAAACACGAACAGTATAAAGAATCATTATTCAATGGCAGAACTTTCAAACACGAGATGAACTCTTTAAGAAGTGTCAATCACAAGATATATGGATTAAGAATGAACAAGACATCATTATCCCCCTTAGATACAAAGAGATGGATTGATAAGGAGGGTGTAACTACCTATGCTTATGGTTATGGTGGTAATACTGTATCGTTTGGAACTATGAGCAACTCTTCTCGTACAAATGCCCTGCCCGGTCCATCTTTAAGATAATAAAGAATAGACTCTCCTTCGTTCGTAACCAATCGACTAATGTTATATGTCTTAAGGGACCAAATCGGATCGGTTGCGCGACGTAGGCCTCCTTCGAGTTCACCGGGCTTGTATAAATATCTTACCCTTACTCTATCCGGAAGTTTTTGTTCTTTGCCTCTCCTCGGTGCTGAAGATTCGGAAATCACAGATTTCATGTTATTCGCATCGGATGGTTTCTTCCCAATTAATCTCGTTACTTCATTATACTTCATTCAGTTGATCTCAATTGATCCGATTTCATTTCAATCCAATACTGATATCCAAACAAACGTTCCGCTAATGTCCGGTTAAATCTTTCAACGATAGCTTGACTACGGTGGGCCTCTTTTTTACCACGCCTGATTTCGACATCGTGCTTTGTTAACAGTTTAGTTACCGATCCCATAAACTCGCGACCGGGATCTACTTGAAATAGCTTAAGCCATTTTAGTGGTCCGCGTTTATATATGCGACTAAGTGCATTAGCTACTTCTGTTGAATCTTTTGAGGTTAATGGTTCAGCCTCCTTGTATCAACTAGCCACATCCACTACGGTTAAAGCATATTTATATGTTTTGCGTCTTACCTTATCGTGGGGAAGAAACAAAAGGTCAGCCTGATGAACTTCATTCGTTGTAAAAATATCAAACTTCTTCCTCGGGATATAACGCGGTGCCGGTAAGTATATTTGCCACATCGCTTGTTTCTTTAACCAATCCTTGGCCACATCTTTAGATACCTTAGCCGTGGTGGCTAATTTTTGTATTGCTCCTATACCTTTCCAATATCCTTGTGGGCTATAGTAAATTTTATTCATTATTAATTAATATTGATGTTTCTTTTAATACGTATCATGACGATCGTTGAATCGCATCATCATTTTTGCATAAAAAATACCCCCTGTAGTAGCAGTATAGGTATATAAATCTGGCTCCAGTGGAAGTGAGCCAGAAACCCCATCATCTATACTACTCTGAACTGCTACTACAGATGGAATTTTTTATGCCAAAATGATGATGCGATTTAACGATCGTCATGATATTAAACTAAATTGTAATGAAAATATTCTCTATTATTTTTACTCATATGCCTACCATTGTTTTGAACAAAGTGATAGTCAACATTTTTACTAAGTTTGTCGTTCATTTTACTATAGGAGACCAGACTATATACTCTTTTTCGAAATTGGAAAGAAACAATTGATGACTGTATCAGTTTGACATCACTGATATAATATATACCTCGTGGTAATTTGGCCATTTGATTGGCTTGTAAATCTTCATTATTATATACTTATGTAAGCATTTGTCTAAATTATTGTGGTGTGATCCAATGACAGGAAACAATCTATTTTAATCTCAAACCAGTTCTTTGGTTTTGGCACGGAATAATTGACGTGCTTGTTGTCTCCCCTGTTCTATGAACTTTTTTTTCTCATCTTCGCTAATACCACTGGTCTTACGAGAATTTGATCGAATCTCCTGCTTCATTGCTTTGTATTTGGTGAGTTCTGACAGCACTAAACGAAACTCTTCCTCGGATATCTTACAATCAGCCATTGCTGTTGAAATATGATCGTCAATGCTGTTCAACTTTGCTTCGGCGAGTATCCGAATATTATCATGTTTTAACGCTTTCTTTTGCAACTTACGAGAAATAAATTTTATCGCTATTCTGGCCGGTCCTGAGACTCCGGCGGCTACTTCCATACCAAGTACGATAGGCACGGCGATTTTAGTTGATAATAAACCAACACCAGCTACACCGAGTCCTATGCCAGCTGTTACAAGCGCAGTGTCAACTCCGTCGAGAGCATTCACAGTTCTGCAATACTTTTTATACAATCCAAGTCTCATCTCCCTCTCCTTCTCTATTCGATGTTTTATGTCGCTTATTTGATGTAATTGTAATCCATCAACAGTATCCATCTTTTCAGATGCTTCATCGAGCACCGGATATAAACCTATAGTGTATATTTTTATGTCATATAATAGTCTTTAATTGGTCTTGCTTCAATGTTTTGAGAGCATACATCAACCTTATTAAATGTATATTATGTGGCATAAATATCTTAGTAAGAGAAATGCTTTCACCCTTATTAACTTGGACCCCCTCAAGAGTTGCAACGGGTAATACTCCCATATAAATAATACTGCAATGTTGACGCTTGTATTTCTTAAGCCATTTAATTGATAGACCTGGTAATATTTCGAAGGCATCTTCTGGTGCATCCCCAAACAAGACTTCAATAATAATTGTAGAAAGAGCAGGTATAGCATTCAAGTTCTGTTTTATATCACTGAATGTAAGTAACCAAATTTAAACTAACATTTTTTACTGCCGGACGACTCAATAACATATGACCTGGGTTTTCTGAAAGGGAAGCGAATAACACACTTTTTTGTTTTGAGGGGATATAATCCCCGAGTATGATCCCACTATTTATTATCTTAGTTAATTGATGTACCTTAACTATCATCACATATGGTGGGGTAATGACGATATTCAATAGCCACTCGATTTTTGCTTTGACCATAGTCCATTTATTATCATCGTTGTGAGTAAGATTGTACAAAGTGTTTTTATTGAGTCTGCTAACATCGACATCACTTAAATCTCCTAGGTTACCTGTGAATGTAACTTCTTTCCGCTTGTATACATTATCTTGTAAGTGTAAAGCGTATAACTTGCCATCGGTACCGGGTTTATCGAATCCTTCTGTGTCCTCAAGATCGGAAAGTGCAATTGTATTACATTGTCTAAGGTTATGCGTTCCAGGGCCTGATGAATCAACCATTATTTATAATATGGAGTGTTACACTCAAGTATCCTATATGTACAGGCTGGTGTTTTACATCTAATACAGAAATTTTGAGGTCTGAAATAAAACCCCGCTTTAACTTTTTATATTGTAATGATTAGAAAGATTCCGTTCTACCGCTATTGTATTTTTCTTCTTTGACTGGAATAGCTCTCAGCAGAGGTGAAGGACTTTCAAGTTGAATATTATCCGTTGTACTGATCTGATCAAGATGGATGCACAACTCTTTATAGGGAACTAAATCGTTTAATTTAACTCTATGCAATGTTTCATTGGGTGGTTTAATTGATTTTTGATAAAAAAACTCCAAGTGTATCTGCCAAGTTATTTTTAAAAAATATTTGACTTTCTCCAGCGTTAAAAATCAACATCCCATTTGACTCATTTTGTGTAAGACTAGCTCCCAAAGGCATACAAATTTCATCATTGAGTGAGCATACGCTGTAATACCCATCAGATATAATAATGTGAATGTCATCACTACCTAATTTCACCTAGTATCATCTTATTATTATCTCTCGCAGTACTTATATTGGTCCACCGCGGATAAAAGGCTTAAAAATTTCATCATTGAGTGAGCATACGCTGTAATACCCATCAGATATAATAATGTGAATGTCATCACTACCTAATTCACCTGGTATTATCTTATTATTATCTCTCGCAGTACTTAAATTAGTCCACCGCGGGTAATACGTTACATCGCAGATAGCGACTTCAAGTTGACCAGCCGAGTTATCGATAGTATGAAGCAGTTGAATAGACTGACCATTTGTTATTCCCGGGAGTGTAACATACATATTAAATATACAATGATACTATATCATGACTTAAATATGAAATCAACTTACATTACTAATCAGTCAATTTTAGTACGAGCCTCTGGTGCTAATTTTTTTGATAAATTCCCTGATATCTTTGAAAAATACAGGGTCACGGCAACTAGCGATAAAATGGTGCATGATTGGTTCCACAATCCGATGCAATTTTGGCAAAACCAGTTAAACTTTGCCATATGGTGTGCCACAACAGGATGTGGTGTATCTCTTTATGCCCCAGGATTTGAACTAAATAAGTCTGTTTTATCATTTCACGTGTACTATCAGATTAGACGTATAATTAAGGAAATTAGTGCCCCATTACCACAGGATTGAGCATGGAATTCCTTAAATAATCCGTACAATAGGTTCGTGTATGAGCGTATTTTTCAGGAATTTGGTATTTCTACGAGTAAAGATTGGCGTATTAAAGGACTTAACCACGGTCTAGGTGTTCCGTACAGTGGACAAAAAAATGTTAAAGAAGAAAGTGATGATTTAGTTAAAAAAACTCATCAACCATTCGATCCATTTAAGCTGTTACAGAAAAACAATCTTTTTGTAAGATCGCATAATCTTAATCATGGCTGGGAACTTTCAAGTAACGATTGGAGAGGAGATCTTATGAGTTTTAAGAGTGGTTTAGCTTATATTGTTACAAAATTTGTGCAACTAAACAATACCGCCAATGCTTGGAATGAATTTCTTAATGATAAAACAGAAAATAATTTTACTAACCCAGGATTTGTAAGAGTTAATAAATCAATAAGAACTTATGTATGGGCAATTCTTGGTGCACAATCGCAAACACGAACGGGAATAATTGGTTCTGGGACAGCGCTTGATGCGCAAAAACAGTTTGTTGCAAACGTAGAGGATGCTATTAATTCACCAGTTGACATACCATCTTCTATAAAGTGTCATCAAGATGTATTACAGTACGGTCAATCCAAAGTAGACTACGTTTATGCGCCGGGACTATACATATATGGAACTTAAGATCGGCCAAGTGATAGGCTATAATAATCAAATTGTTATTGCTACCGATCAAGAAAAACAGGTATAAATTCAGATATTAACACCGAATTAATAACGCAAACATACACAGGCGAAACGGGAATAAACCACAGTCATCTACTGACGCTCCTATCAACACATCTACTGACGCACAACCACAAGTGCCACGACACATTGCATCTAAAAATCAACAACATATCGGCTGGTTTACTCATGATTTTGGATAAATAGTTCTTTATGAACTGATTTGGATAAATAGAACAACAATCCGGCAATTGCTACGGTCAGTGCCTACAAGTTTTGACTAAGCCAAGTGGCGGTCTTTGCTAATAAATTCAAGAGCCAGGAAACAATACTCCCTATTATACCTGGAAGTGCAGACGCGGCTTTCCTAGCAAGCTTCCCCAGTGCTTCTTCTAATGCTTTTAAATGCTTTTTTATCCGCTCTTTTACACCATTTTTATCACTAGGCGGTGTGCCACCGGTTAACGCGAGAGTCAAAGTCGATATAATAAATCCCAGTGTGGTTAATATACTGGCAATGGTTATCCCCTGTTCTCTGAACAATGTTTTAATTTTATCGGCCAGTGTAGTATCATCGTTGAGGACTTGATCGATAGTTTCTCGAATCGACTGATTTGTGAACGAAGTGCCTTTCTATTACTCAAAACGATCTTTCGTCTTCTAAGTTACACAATCTTTCAGCAACGCGGCGTCTACTGAATTCATCGCCCGCCTGTTCAAGTTTTGTTTTCTCATAAGCTATATGCTTGTCGAGTTCAGACAATCTGTTCATAATTTGAATATAACAATGTCTTTGCAATACGGACACAAGTTAAACCCACAATGTAGAATTAGCGGTAATGAAGTTTTGAGTCTTGACGACAGCGATGTATAATTCTGTCACATGGATCTCTGGAGAACGGCTAAAGAACGGGAAAACTTACAGTACCAAGGTATTTGTAATCAGAACACATTGAGACTGCGTGTGGGTGCTGATAGTGACGATAATACCGTCGTAGGAGATAAGGCTGTTGCTGATGCATCAGGTAACCGATTCTTTATTCCGCCCGACTTTGAATAACTACATAGTCACATACCCTTTTATCAAGCATCCCTAGGTGATAGGTTAGAATACGAACTCACTTTTAATGACTACGGAAGAGTAATCAAAGCTACTGAAGATGCTAGCTATTCTATTGACAATATCTCACTGGAGTACGATATGATAACAGATCCTGAATTAGCCAGACAAATTCGTAACCAGTATACCGGAAGTTTAGCTATTTTGTACGATTGCGTGCTTCAATACCGAAAGATCACCAGGAACAAAAGAGATACGACGTGGAATATCAATCTAAACGTCCCCGCTAGATCATTGAAGGGTATTTTAATGTTGTTCGAGGACCCCTTTGAAGCATTTCAAAGAGATACTGAGAAGTTCTACAACCCCAAGATTACAAAAGTAGAATTGACTATCGAGGGCGTGCCTAATCAACTATATAGTCAAGGCATGCGATCATATCAACAGTGGGATGAGATTAAAAAACTCCCTTCTATGAAACGAAGCCCAGAAGTTAACTTGGTCGTGAAAGATCTGTCTCTCGGGGATGTATTGCTGGCTGAATTTCTTGCCACGAAGTATTCACTATGGCTCGACATGCAAACCACAGATGATGGCCAACTACACGGTAGTGGGCGGAGAATAGAAAATGCCAGTGAGGGTGTTACTATACAGATAACGAAGCTCTTCGAAGCGGCTGGTAAATTAAACATATATTTGTACGTGATTATGGATGCGCAACTTAATATACAGAATGGAAGATTTGTGCAAGCGATCTATTAATAATCTTTTACCTAAAGAACCGCACTGCGCTATCATCTGCGGGCAAACTGGTTGTGGAAAAACAGCTTTTATTCTAGATATTTTACAAAGTCATTATCGGGATGTTTTCGACCATATTATTATTTAGTGCCCGACTATAAGCTTTAATAAAACATACCTATTGAGAGATTGGGTAATGAATGATCCCAGGGTGTACAAAGTTGATCTGGGCGATCGTTTACAAGACCGTTTACGAGTATGTCACAAAAATTACAAAGAATCAACACTTTTCATAATAGACGACTGCAGTGCGAGTAAAGAACTTACCAAAAAGAAAAATATGCTTTCATATTTAGCATTCTCGGGATGACATACTCAGCATAGCGTTTGGGTACTTACTCCAAAATACAACTCTGTCCTGAACGATCTCAGAGAGCAGACCAAATGGGTAGCCCTGTTTCATTGCAAAGACCGAGATTCATTTGAGGAATGTCTACGCGAAAATGATGTTATTTATACCAAGCTCGAACGAGATAAAGTCAGAAAACTGTTATTGGAAACTCGTATTAAAAACCGATCAACCAGCTGCATATGCAGTTGCTTAGCAAAAATATAGCGTGTTGATGTTAAATTGGTCAGATCTTATGGGGAAGAAAGACTCAGGAAACTTATAGCCAGTCCGACTTTTAACAGAAGCAAGATATTTGATAACGACTTAGCCGCACTACATATGCAGAAGAGTAATATAAAATTCAACAGACCGGTGTACGTTGGTAGGAGTATTCTTGACTTGTCAAAACACTTACCGTATTCGACGTAATAAGCGCCCCGCTCTAATAAGCGCCCACGGCGATATTTGCTAATATATTGGCTAGTAAACAATCCCAATCAGCACCCCTTCCGATTGATCAATGTACACAGGACGTATTTATTCGTGTGTAATACGCACTCGTGTGTTAATTATGGGCAATTAAATTCTTGAAAAATATATCTTTCGTATGTAAACACTTCAGGCTGTTGGCATAAACAACGAAATTTACAATCTTTCAACTCAAAATAATATTCTAATAAGCGCCCCCTATTTCTAATTTTGAGAGCGCCCTGGGCGCTTATTACGTTGAATACGGTAATGTATGACTTTTATTACAACTTAAGAAGTAATACGGCGATAGATGCAAGGTGTTATATATAGACACAGATTCTTTGTTGATGGAAATACGAACCGAGGTTGTACATAAAGATATGGCAGAAAAAATAGATATGTACGACACGAGCGATTACCCAAAAGATAATCCACTGCACAGCGTAGTAAATTAAAAAAGGGGTTAGGTAAGATGAAGGATGAATGTGCTGGGACCCCTATAGCGGAGTATGTCAGATTAAGACCTAAGATGTATTCTATAAAGAAGTCTGATAATGGGGAGATAACAAAAGCTAAGGGTGTTAAGAAGAATGTGGTAAAAAAGCATATCAAACACGAACAGTATAAAGAAGCGTTATTCAATGGTAGAACATTCAAACATGAGATGAACTCTTTAAGAAGTGTCAATCACAAGATATATGGATTAAGAATGAACAAGACATCATTATCCCCCTTAGATACAAAGAGATGGATTGATAAGGATGGTGTAACTACCTATGCTTATGGTTATGGTGGTAATACTGTATCGTTGGGAACTATGAGCAACTCTTCTCGTACAAATGCCCTGCCCGGTCCATCTTTAAGATAAAAAAGAATAGGCTCTCCTTCTTTCATAACCAACCGACTAATATTATATATCTTAAGAGACCAAATCAGGTCGGTTGCGCGACATAGGCCTTCGAGTTCATTGGGCTGGTATAAATATCTTACTCTTACTCTATCCGGAAGTTTTTGTTATTTACCTCTCCTCGGTGCTGAAGATTCGGAAGTCTCAGATTTCATTTTAATTCCATCGGATGGTTTCTTCCCTATTAATCTTATTACTTTATTATTCAGCGCTGATACAAAATCGTGTCACCCATTCGGTTGATCTTAATCGTTCCGATTTCATTTCGATCCCATACTGATATCCAAACAAACGTTCCGCTAATGTCCGGTTAAATCCTTCAACGATAGCTTGAGTACGGTGGGCCTCTTTTTCACCTAGCCTGATTGTGACATCGTGCTTTGTTAACAGTTTAGTTACTGATCCCATAAACTTTTATTTTATTTTTTTTCAACATATGGAGCGGCGCATCTGTATACCAAGTAATAACAAAAATGTCGCCCAAGTAGGGTGGTCGTTTATATAAAGTCAATTGGCCACACTCTCACTCACAAATTCAGGTTGGGTAGGACATTCTCTCAGCCCAAAAGCTCTCTAACATGACAGCTGAACACCTTAGTCATGTCACGATTTGCTTATTATTGAGGCTCATCATTGTGGGTTTCACCAAAGTGATGACGTTTAACCTCTACATTACATCACGTTTTCCATCTGTGACAGTTGTGCCTACTGACTTAATTGAGACACTATGTTAATCATATCAAAACAGTAACCTCTAGTTATAAAGCGTATAGGGGAATTGATTGATGTATGTGTCGCAGCAGATTGTGGAATAGGTATGACACATCGTCTCATCTTGCCTTGTGAGAGACAGACACCAAAGTTGAGTTCTTAAACACGATACAACATGGCAGACATGGCTGTTGGATTGGGTGTAAATGTGTACATAATCTTGAAAACTCATCTTCTCCTAGACCCATCCAATTATCACATTATCAACAAATAACCATATCACATTGGAGTGTGAGTAAGTGATTATAGTTTTATGCCGATTTTAGAAATATGGCAGAAATATCACGGCGGGGGACGCCAGTAATGTGCTATAATATAACGTTAGAAATGATTATTCGACATAAATTTGTTTATGATACTGGGGGTGTTTCAAAACAAATTCTGGTGTTTTGTTAATTCACAGATATCTTTCATCACTAATGCTCTCAATGTATCACAGTACAAAGTTTACCAAGGAAATTACAAATGATACTTAAACTACTTATAGGCATGCACTCCAAATACCGTATTCGACCCATTAAGCGCCCCTCCCCCCAAATATCAGGAATAATATATTCCAATATCTTGTTAATTTAGATGCAGCTTTTACTAAACATATTTAAAATAATAATAACCCTAAGCGAAGCAGCTGATCGCGATTGCCGGGTATTTTTTTTACATGGAACCAGTCTGACCAGTCACCGTTAAGGCTCCCTTGCACATGATAGCGTGATCGCGAGAATAACATGTTGATATAGAATCATCCAACAAAAACAAATATGACTTTTAACGAATCAAAGTATGGCATTTACGATATATGTATCTATTCTCTGTCAACTTAAGTTCGTTTCAAGGCGTCAATAGCGGTAATCTGACCGTGGTTGCTGTTAATAACGGTGAGTTGTGCGATCTTCCAATGGCTTCACACACGATTTCGCCGAAAACAATATTAAAAGGAATTTTGAATAAAATTAATGAAATAAGTTACGAACAAAAGTCCAGATATACAAAGAACACTTTTTATAGCCAGACAGTGTAATTACATGAATAATTTGCGAACTTCAGTATGGATTTGTTGACATGGTATTTCCGGTGTTACTTGCTCGAAGTAATGTCTTTCCATGGGGGAAAAAAACATCAAAACTCATTAATTCGTGTATAATGCACACCCCCTTCTACACAGCTGTGTTTTTTGGAAAAAAGTGCGCACTATTCTCAAGAAAATACGGTAAGGCTTACTGATGAATTTACGCCAATTTGACTCTGAATTGGTCCCAATAAGCGCCCACCCCTTCTGTCCCTGGGGGCTTAATGGGTCGAATACGGTACTTCATATGACCACGAGGCTGCATTGCTTGAAAACCTCTGGGTATTATACATCAAATAACATTGTTTCGAACTGAAACCTAGTCCAAAATAAAGAAGCGCACATGGTATGTTTCATATGAATTATTACCCTCTGGTGTTAGTCCAGTTGAGCTGTAGGGCTCACTCCTAAGAGCTACCTCCTGCATAATGATTCCGAGACTGAATATATCTGCCTTTTCGTTTCCTTTGGTCATTAGAATCGGATCACGAAGATGTTCTGGACACGTCCACAATAGATCTGAAATTTACAAAATCATGGTTGTCACAAAATATGTTGTTTGAAGTGCTAGAACTTTAATATAAGGTGATTTATATTTGGCCATGCTTTATCATCTCCTCATGTAAGAAAGACGTTTTGAAATTGAGAACTTTAATAAACACATATTTTCCACGGTTATAATAAAATAGTATAATTGACAAACCAATTGCAAATATCACATCCTTTCAAACGAATGACATACATTGACACACAGGCATTTTACAGATATACTCTATGTGTTTTTTATGTTAGATTAACTCACTGATGCGATACAAAACTTACAGAGTTATTATCAGGGCGTTGGAAAGGATTGAGTAAGAGCCAGAAATATTCCAGCCATTTCACACTGATTACATGTATTGGGTGTACCCCATTGTATGGACAAAAACAAAAAGGCAAAAACAAAAGAATATTATTCCATACCATATGGCTCCAAGTCTGTTCGAATTTGTTTTAATGCAGTGAAGAAACCTGGAAGACCATAGTCTGTTATGCGCAACTGCCAACGACTGTCAATCACACAGTTACGTGATTTTAGATTCCCGTGACATCGAATAGGTGATCCATGAATGTATCGCAATCCCTGAAACAGAACATCATTGAAACTTCTTTTTTTAATTGCATTAAATGTTTGATAATTAATAGGTTTCACACAGAGGCAGTGCACAGGTAACTTAGTATCATGCTCTGTCTGTTACAGTTGCTGTGAGGAGAGTTCCAAGTGAAATCATAATTTCAAAGCAACCATTCAAATTCTACAGGGCTTGTTCAGTTTCAAATACATGTGGTTACTTTTTCAAACACACATATGTGCCTATGCTATCCATATTTCTATACCTACATTAACATAGATGTTATGGCGATGGTAACATTATATACTGAACCGCAAAAGAAACATCACCATGGATAGATATATGAGAAACATTATTTGTCCAAACACTGTAAACATACTTTGAGACATATTAAAAAGATGAAACTTGGCAAAACTGATCATCAAGGTTGCAATTTAAGTTTCAAATGTTCTTAAAGTGAAACACAACACTAGTCTCTGAGAAAATGGCATCACGAGTCAGTATCTCTTGAGTCCGCCATGTGCATTGATGACTGCCGTGCAACGTCAATACATGGAATGGATGAGGCAGTTGATGAAGGCCATAGTCACTTGAGCCCACACTCTGAGGAACGCCTGACGCAGATCAGTTGCAGTTGTCGGCCTTGGTCAGACGTCATTCAGTCGTCTTTGAATCTCGTCCAACAGATGCTCAATGGGATATAAATCAGGACTGAGGGCAGGCCACTGCATGGTTCTGATGCCATTCTGCTGGAGGAAGTCTCTTGTTGCTCTCGCAGTGTGGGCACGGGCGTCATCATACTGAAACTCGTGGTTGCGGCGACGTGTCAAATGAGGTATGGCGTGTGGTCTGAAGACTTGATCAATGTGACACCAATGTCTCTCCCTGGACCAATGTTCTAGAAGGCCACAGGGCCGAACCTCTGTGGAAGACCAATTCCACCCCACACCATGATGCTCAGACCACCCCACGAGTCTCTCTCAACAACACAAGCACCCGAATAATGCCCCCACGGCGTCGCCAGACTCTTCTCTCTGCCATCTGCTGTTGAGATACAGTAACGGCTCTTGTCTGAGAAGAGGAGTCTTCTCCACTGCTGGTGGTGCCAATGCTGGTGCTGTGTTGCCCACTGAAGACGGTCTCGGCGATGACGTGGTGTCAGAATGGGTCCTCGGTGTGGCCTGTGACAGTGGAGGTGTCTGCTCGTCAATCGTTTACGCACGGTGTCCTCACTAATGTGTCGCTGGTGTGTCTTCATGGTCTGTCGAGCAGTCTCCGCGGCAGTAATAAAGCAATCTTGAAGATGCTGTCGCACAATCTGACGATCCTGACGTCGGGTGGTGACCCTTGGTCTCCCACTATGTGGTCAGTCATCTGTAGTGTTGGTGGTCTGGTACTGTTGCTGGAGCCTGTATATGGTCCTTACATGGACTTGAAATGCATTGGCTACTTGCTAGGCGGTTTGTCCAGTTTGCAATCGTCCAAGGGCTTGGTGTCGCTGATTTCTTGTCAATCTTGGCATGTGGTAGCAATTCAATAACGAATGAATGTTATCCGATCTGGGTGGATTTTTATAGGGCAAGAAATGGGGAAACACATGTGCATTTCAATTTACACGGAACTCACATGCATCAGGTTACCATGGCCATTGCCGTGATGCGTTTGGGCGATCGGTTTTATTGTCATCTGCTTTGTTTTTTTATCATCAAATTTCATTTTTCCAGACAATGTAATGTTACATTTTTTAGAAACTTTGACTAAAATTACCCAGATATTTAAATGACAACTTTTCATGCAATGTTACTTGGGGTGATGTTTCTTTTGCGGTTCAGTATATATTCATACAAAAGCTGTAACAGTGAGGTAAATTTTCACTGCATCCGGAAGTGCTCAGGTAATACATTGACTTAATCCGCTCAAACATCAAGCCACCTCACTGGTGATCAATTAATGCAAAAACTGTTTCAAGTCATCAGTGACATCATCTTCTCTTTGTTGCCGATTTGGACTGATCAATTCACTCCCCTCAAAGGATGAAAACACTTAGGATATACTCAATCCTCCTTAGGATCAAATCACACCCCTAAAAGGATGTGAAACACTTAGGATTTACTCAATCCTCCTTAGGATCAAATCACACCCCTAAAAGGATGTGAAACACTTAGGATATACTCAGTCCTCCTAAGGTTCAAATCACTCACCTCAAAAGATGAAAACACTCAGGATATACTCAATCCTACTTAGGATCAAATCACTCCTCTCAAAGGATGAAAACACTCAGGATATACTCAATCCTCTTTAAGATCAAATCATTCCCCTCAAAGGATGAAAACACTCAGGATATACTCAACCCTCCTTAGGATCAAATCACTTCCCTAAAAGAATGAAAACACTCAGGATATACTCAATCCTCCTAAGGTTCAAATCACTCACCTCAAAGAATGAAAACACTCAGGATATACTCAATCCTCCCTAGGATCAAATCACTTCCCACAAAGGATGAAAACACTCAGGATATACTCAATCCTCCTTAGGATCAAATCACTTCCGACAAAGGATGAAAACACTCAGGATATACTCAATCCTCCTTAGGATCAAATCACTTCCAACAAAGGATGAAAACACTCAGGATAAACTCAATCCTCCTTAGGATCAAATCACTTCCGACAAAGAATGAAAACACTCAGGATATACTCAATCCTCCTTAGGATCAAATCACTTCCGACAAAGGATGAAAACACTCAGGATATACTCATCCTCCTTAGGATCAAATCACTTCCCTAAAAGAATGAAAACACATTAAGGATATACTCAATCCTCCTTAGAATCAAATCACTTCCGACAAAGAATGAAAACACTCAGGATATACTCAATCCTACTTAGGATCAAATCACTTCCCTAAAAGAATGAAAACACTCAGGATATACTCAATCCTCCTTAGGATCAAATCACTTCCGACAAAGGATGAAAACACTCAGGATATACTCAATACTCATTAGGATCAAATCACTTCCCTTAAAGGATGAAAACACTCAGGATATACTCAATCCTCTTTAGGATCAAATCACTTCCCTAAAACAATGAAAACACTCAGGATATACTCAATCCTCCTTAGGATCAAATCACTTCCGACAAAGGATGAAAACACCCAGGATATACTCAATCCTCCTTAGAATCAAATCACTTCCGACAAAGGATGAAAACACTCAGGATATACTTAATCCTCCTTAGGATCAAATCACTTCCGACAAAGAATGAAAACACTCAGGATATACTCAATCCTCCTTAGGATCAAATCACTTCCGACAAAGAATGAAAACACTCAGGATATACTCAATCCTCCTTAGGATCAAATCACTTCCGACAAAGAATGAAAACACTCAGGATATACTCAATCCTCCTAAGGTTCAAATCACTTCCCTAAAAGAATGAAAACACTCAGGATATACTCAATCCTCCTTAGGATCAAATCACTTCCCACAAAGGATGAAAACACTCAGGATATACTCAATCCTCCTTAGGATCAAATCACTTCCCTAAAAGAATGAAAACACTCAGGATATACTCAATCCTCCTAAGGTTCAAATCACTCCCCTCAAAGAATGAAAACACTCAGGATATACTCAATCCTCCTAAGGTTCAAATCACTTCCAAAAGGATGAAAACACTCAGGATTTACTCAGTCCTCCTAAGGTTCAAATCACTCACCTCAAAAGATGAAACCACTCAGGATATACTCAATCCTACTTAGGATCAAATCACTCCTCTCAAAGGATGAAAACACTTAGGATATACTAAATCCTCCTTAGGATCAAATCACACCCCTAAAAGAATGTGAAACACTTAGGATATATTCAGTCCTCCTAAGGTTCAAATCACTCACCTCAAAAGATGAAAACACTCAGGATATACTCAATCCTCTTTAAGATCAAATCACTTCCGACAAAGGATGAAAACACTCAGGATATACTCAATCCTCTTTAAGATCAAATCACTCACCTCAAAGGATGAAAACACTCAGAATATACTCAATCCTACTTAGGATCAAATCACTTCCCTAAAAGAATGAAAACACTCAGGATATACTCAATCCTACTTAGGATCAAATCACTTCCCACAAAGGATGAAAACACTCAGGATATACTCAATCCTCCTAAGGTTCAAATCATTCCCCTCAAAGGATGAAAACACTCAGGATATACTCAATCCTCCTTAGGATCAAATCACTTCCCTAAAAGAATGAAAACACTCAGGATATACTCAATCCTCTTTAGGATCAAATCACTTCCCTAAAAGGATGAAAACACTCAGGATATACTCAATCCTCTTTAGGATCAAATCACTTCCCTAAAAGAATGAAAACACTCAGGATATACTCAATCCTCCTTAGGATCAAATCACTTCCGACAAAGGATGAAAACACCCAGGATATACTCAATCCTACTTAGAATCAAATCACTTCCAACAAAGGATGAAAACACTCAGGATATACTCAATCCTCCTTAGGATCAAATCACTTCCGACAAAGAATGAAAACACTCAGGATATACTCAATCCTCCTTAGGATCAAATCACTTCCGACAAAGGATGAAAACACTCAGGATATACTCAATCCTCCTTAGGATCAAATCACGACCGACAAAGGATGAAAACACTCAGGATATACTCAATCCTACTTAGGATCAAATCACGACCGACAAAGTATGAAAACACTCAGGATATACTCAATCCTCCTTAGGATCAAATCACTTCCCTAAAAGAATGAAAACACTCAGGATATACTCAATCCTACTTAGGATCAAATCACTTCCGACAAAGGATGAAAACACTCAGGATATACTCAATACTCCTTAGGATCAAATCACTTCCCTTAAAGGATGAAAACACTCAGGATATACTCAATCCTCTTTAGGATCAAATCACTTCCCTAAAACAATGAAAACACTCAGGATATACTCAATCCTCCTTAGGATCAAATCACTTCCGACAAAGGATGAAAACACCCAGGATATACTCAATCCTCCTTAGAATCAAATCACTTCCGACAAAGGATGAAAACACTCAGGATATACTCAATCCTCCTTAGGATCAAATCACTTCCCTAAAAGAATGAAAACACTCAGGATATACTCAATCCTCCTTAGGATCAAATCACGACCGACAAAGGATGAAAACTCTCAGGATATACTCAATCCTCCTTAGAATCAAATCACTTCCCTAAAAGAATGAAAACACTCAGGGTATACTCAATCCTCCTTAGGATCAAATCACTTCCGACAAAGAATGAAAACACTCAGGATATACTCAATCCTCCTTAGGATCAAATCACTTCCCACAAAGGATGAAAACACTCAGGATATACTCAATCCTCCTTAGGATCAAATCACTTCCGACAAAGGATGAAAACACCCAGGATATACTCAATCCTCCTTAGAATCAAATCACTTCCAACAAAGGATGAAAACACTCAGGATATACTCAATCCTCCTTAGGATCAAATCACTTCCGACAAAGAATGAAAACACTCAGGATATACTCAATCCTCCTTAGGATCAAATCACTTCCGACAAAGGATGAAAACACTCAGGATATACTCAATCCTCCTTAGGATCAAATCACGACCGACAAAGGATGAAAACACTCAGGATATACTCAATCCTACTTAGGATCAAATCACGACCGACAAAGTATGAAAACACTCAGGATATACTCAATCCTCCTTAGGATCAAATCACTTCCCTAAAAGAATGAAAACACTCAGGATATACTCAATCCTACTTAGGATCAAATCACTTCCCACAAAGGATGAAAACACTCAGGATATACTCAATACTCCTTAGGATCAAATCACTTCCCTTAAAGGATGAAAACACTCAGGATATACTCAATCCTCTTTAGGATCAAATCACTTCCCTAAAACAATGAAAACACTCAGGATATACTCAATCCTCCTTAGGATCAAATCACTTCCGACAAAGGATGAAAACACCCAGGATATACTCAATCCTCCTTAGAATCAAATCACTTCCGACAAAGGATGAAAACACTCAGGATATACTCAATCCTCCTTAGGATCAAATCACTTCCCTAAAAGAATGAAAACACTCAGGATATACTCAATCCTCCTTAGGATCAAATCACGACCGACAAAGGATGAAAACTCTCAGGATATACTCAATCCTCCTTAGAATCAAATCACTTCCCTAAAAGAATGAAAACACTCAGGGTATACTCAATCCTCCTTAGGATCAAATCACTTCCGACAAAGAATGAAAACACTCAGGATATACTCAATCCTCCTTAGGATCAAATCACTTCCGACAAAGGATGAAAACACTCAGGATATACTCAATCCTCCTTAGGATCAAATCACTTCCGACAAAGGATGAAAACACTCAGGATATACTCAATCCTCCTTAGGATCAAATCACTTCCGACAAAGGATGAAAACACTCAGGATATACTCAATCCTCCTTAGGATCAAATCACTTCCGACAAAGGATGAAAACACTCAGGATATACTCAATCCTCCTTAGGATCAAATCACTTCCAACAAAGGATGAAAACACTCAGGATATACTCAATCCTCCTTAGGATCAAATCACTTCCGACAAAGGATGAAAACACTCAGGATATACTCAATCCTCCTTAGGATCAAATCACTTCCCTAAAAGAATGAAAACACTCAGGATATACTCAATCCTCCTTAGGATCAAATCACGACCGACAAAGGATGAAAACACTCAGGATATACTCAATCCTACTTAGGATCAAATCACTCCTCTCAAAGGATGAAAACACTCAGGATATACTCAATCCTCCTTAGGATCAAATCACTTCCGACAAAGAATGAAAACACTCAGGATATACTCAATCCTCCTTAGGATCAAATCACTTCCGACAAAGAATGAAAACACTCAGGATATACTCAATCCTCCTTAGGATCAAATCACTTCCCACAAAGGATGAAAACACTCAGGATGTACTCAATCCTCCTTAGGGTCAAATCACTTCCCACAAAGGATGAAATCACTCAGGATATACTCAATCCTCCTTAGGATCAAATCACTTCCCTAAAAGAATGAAAACACTCAGGATATACTCAATCCTCCTAAGGTTCAAATCACTTCCCTAAAAGAATGAAAACACTCAGGATATACTCAATCCTCCTTAGGATCAAATCACTTCCCACAAAGGATGAAAACACTCAGGATGTACTCAATCCTCCTTAGGGTCAAATCACTTCCCACAAAGGATGAAATCACTCAGGATATACTCAATCCTCCTTAGGATCAAATCACTTCCCTAAAAGAATGAAAACACTCAGGATATACTCAATCCTCCTAAGGTTCAAATCACTTCCCTAAAAGAATGAAAACACCCAGGATATACTCAATCCTCCCTAGGATCAAATCACTTCCCACAAAGGATGAAAACACTCAGGATATACTCAATCCTCCTTAGGATCAAATCACTTCCGACAAAGGATGAAAACACTCAGGATATACTCAATCCTCCTTAGGATCAAATCACTTCCAACAAAGGATGAAAACACTCAGGATAAACTCAATCCTCCTTAGGATCAAATCACTTCCGACAAAGAATGAAAACACTCAGGATATACTCAATCCTCCTTAGGATCAAATCGCTTCCCTAAAAGAATGAAAACACATTAAGGATATACTCAATCCTCCTTAGAATCAAATCACTTCCGACAAAGAATGAAAACACTCAGGATATACTCAATCCTACTTAGGATCAAATCACTTCCCTAAAAGAATGAAAACACTCAGGATATACTCAATCCTCCTTAGGATCCAATCACTTCCCACAAAGGATGAAAACACTCAGGATATACTCAATACTCATTAGGATCAAATCACTTCCCTTAAAGGATGAAAACACTCAGGATATACCCAATCCTCTTTAGGATCAAATCACTTCCCTAAAACAATGAAAACACTCAGGATATACTCAATCCTCCTTAGGATCAAATCACTTCCGACAAAGGATGAAAACACCCAGGATATACTCAATCCTCCTTAGAATCAAATCACTTCCGACAAAGGATGAAAACACTCAGGATATACTTAATCCTCCTTAGGATCAAATCACTTCCGACAAAGAATGAAAACACTCAGGATATACTCAATCCTCCTTAGGATCAAATCACTTCCGACAAAGAATGAAAACACTCAGGATATACTCAATCCTCCTTAGGATCAAATCACTTCCAACAAAGGATGAAAACACTCAGGATATACTCAATCCTCCTTAGGATCAAATCACTTCCGACAAAGAATGAAAACACTCAGGATATACTCAATCCTCCTAAGGTTCAAATCACTTCCCTAAAAGAATGAAAACACTCAGGATATACTCAATCCTCCTTAGGATCAAATCACTTCCCACAAAGGATGAAAACACTCAGGATATACTCAATCCTCCTTAGGATCAAATCACTTCCCTAAAAGAATGAAAACACTCAGGATATACTCAATCCTCCTAAGGTTCAAATCACTCCCCTCAAAAGATGAAACCACTCAGGATATACTCAATCCTACTTAGGATCAAATCACTCCTCTCAAAGGATGAAAACACTTAGGATATACTCAATCCTCCTTAGGATCAAATCACACCCCTAAAAGAATGTGAAACACTTAGGATATATTCAGTCCTCCTAAGGTTCAAATCACTCACCTCAAAAGATGAAAACACTCAGGATATACTCAATCCTCTTTAAGATCAAATCACTTCCGACAAAGGATGAAAACACTCAGGATATACTCAATCCTCTTTAAGATCAAATCACTCACCTCAAAGGATGAAAACACTCAGAATATACTCAATCCTCCTTAGGATCAAATCACTTCCCTAAAAGAATGAAAACACTCAGGATATACTCAATCCTACTTAGGATCAAATCACTTCCCACAAAGGATGAAAACACTCAGGATATACTCAATCCTCCTAAGGTTCAAATCATTCCCCTCAAAGGATGAAAACACTCAGGATATACTCAATCCTCCTTAGGATCAAATCACTTCCCTAAAAGAATGAAAACACTCAGGATATACTCAATCCTCCTTAGGATCAAATCACTTCCCTAAAAGGATGAAAACACTCAGGATATACTCAATCCTCTTTAGGATCAAATCACTTCCCTAAAAGAATGAAAACACTCAGGATATACTCAATCCTCCTTAGGATCAAATCACTTCCGACAAAGGATGAAAACACCCAGGATATACTCAATCCTCCTTAGAATCAAATCACTTCCAACAAAGGATGAAAACACTCAGGATATACTCAATCCTCCTTAGGATCAAATCACACCCCTAAAAGAATGTGAAACACTTAGGATATATTCAGTCCTCCTAAGGTTCAAATCACTCACCTCAAAAGATGAAAACACTCAGGATATACTCAATCCTCTTTAAGATCAAATCACTTCAGACAAAGGATGAAAACACTCAGGATATACTCAATCCTCTTTAAGATCAAATCACTCACCTCAAAGGATGAAAACACTCAGGATATACTCAATCCTCCTTAGGATCAAATCACTTCCCACAAAGGATGAAAACACTCAGGATATACTCAATACTCCTTAGGATCAAATCACTTCCCTTAAAGGATGAAAACACTCAGGATATACTCAATCCTCTTTAGGATCAAATCACTTCCCTTAAACAATGAAAACACTCAGGATATACTCAATCCTCCTTAGGATCAAATCACTTCCGACAAAGGATGAAAACACCCAGGATATACTTAATCCTCCTTAGGATCAAATCACTTCCGACAAAGAATGAAAACACTCAGGATATACTCAATCCTCTTTAGGATCAAATCACTTCCCTAAAAGAATGAAAACACTCAGGATATACTCAATCCTCCTTAGGATCAAATCACTTCCGACAAAGGATGAAAACACCCAGGATATACTCAATCCTCCTTAGAATCAAATCACTTCCAACAAAGGATGAAAACACTCAGGATATACTCAATCCTCCTTAGGATCAAATCACTTCCGACAAAGAATGAAAACACTCAGGATATACTCAATCCTCCTTAGGATCAAATCACTTCCGACAAAGGATGAAAACACTCAGGATATACTCAATCCTCCTTAGGATCAAATCACGACCGACAAAGGATGAAAACACTCAGGATATACTCAATCCTACTTAGGATCAAATCACGACCGACAAAGTATGAAAACACTCAGGATATACTCAATCCTCCTTAGGATCAAATCACTTCCCTAAAAGAATGAAAACACTCAGGATATACTCAATCCTACTTAGGATCAAATCACTTCCCACAAAGGATGAAAACACTCAGGATATACTCAATACTCCTTAGGATCAAATCACTTCCCTTAAAGGATGAAAACACTCAGGATATACTCAATCCTCTTTAGGATCAAATCACTTCCCTAAAACAATGAAAACACTCAGGATATACTCAATCCTCCTTAGGATCAAATCACTTCCGACAAAGGATGAAAACACCCAGGATATACTCAATCCTCCTTAGAATCAAATCACTTCCGACAAAGGATGAAAACACTCAGGATATACTCAATCCTCCTTAGGATCAAATCACTTCCGACAAAGGATGAAAACACTCAGGATATACTCAATCCTCCTTAGGATCAAATCACGACCGACAAAGGATGAAAACACTCAGGATATACTCAATCCTCCTTAGAATCAAATCACTTCCCTAAAAGAATGAAAACACTCAGGGTATACTCAATCCTCCTTAGGATCAAATCACTTCCCACAAAGGATGAAAACACTCAGGATGTACTCAATCCTCCTTAGGGTCAAATCACTTCCCACAAAGGATGAAATCACTCAGGATATACTCAATCCTCCTTAGGATCAAATCACTTCCCTAAAAGAATGAAAACACTCAGGATATACTCAATCCTCCTAAGGTTCAAATCACTTCCCTAAAAGAATGAAAACACTCAGGATATACTCAATCCTCCTTAGGATCAAATCACTTCCCACAAAGGATGAAAACACTCAGGATGTACTCAATCCTCCTTAGGGTCAAATCACTTCCCACAAAGGATGAAATCACTCAGGATATACTCAATCCTCCTTAGGATCAAATCACTTCCCTAAAAGAATGAAAACACTCAGGATATACTCAGTCCTCCTAAGGTTCAAATCACTTCCCTAAAAGAATGAAAACACTCAGGATATACTCAATCCTCCTTAGGATCAAATCACGACCGACAAAGGATGAAAACACTCAGGATATACTCAATCCTCCTTAGGATCAAATCACTTCCGACAAAGAATGAAAACACTCAGGATATACTCAATCCTCCTTAGGATCAAATCACTTCCGACAAAGAATGAAAACACTCAGGATATACTCAATCCTCCTTAGGATCAAATCACTTCCCACAAAGGATGAAAACACTCAGGATGTACTCAATCCTCCTTAGGGTCAAATCACTTCCCACAAAGGATGAAATCACTCAGGATATACTCAATCCTCCTTAGGATCAAATCACTTCCCTAAAAGAATGAAAACACTCAGGATATACTCAATCCTCCTTAGGATCAAATCACTTCCCACAAAGGATGAAAACACTCAGGATATACTCAATCCTCCTTAGGATCAAATCACTTCCCTAAAAGAATGAAAACACTCAGGATATACTCAATCCTCCTAAGGTTCAAATCACTCCCCTCAAAGAATGAAAACACTCAGGATATACTCAATCCTCCTAAGGTTCAAATCACTTCCAAAAGGATGAAAACACTCAGGATTTACTCAGTCCTCCTAAGGTTCAAATCACTCACCTCAAAAGATGAAACCACTCAGGATATACTCAATCCTACTTAGGATCAAATCACTCCTCTCAAAGGATGAAAACACTTAGGATATACTCAATCCTCCTTAGGATCAAATCACACCCCTAAAAGAATGTGAAACACTTAGGATATATTCAGTCCTCCTAAGGTTCAAATCACTCACCTCAAAAGATGAAAACACTCAGGATATACTCAATCCTCTTTAAGATCAAATCACTTCGGACAAAGGATGAAAACACTCAGGATATACTCAATCCTCTTTAAGATCAAATCACTCACCTCAAAGGATGAAAACACTCAGGATATACTCAATCCTCCTTAGGATCAAATCACTTCCCACAAAGGATGAAAACACTCAGGATATACTCAATACTCCTTAGGATCAAATCACTTCCCTTAAAGGATGAAAACACTCAGGATATACTCAATCCTCTTTAGGATCAAATCACTTCCCTTAAACAATGAAAACACTCAGGATATACTCAATCCTCCTTAGGATCAAATCACTTCCGACAAAGGATGAAAACACCCAGGATATACTTAATCCTCCTTAGGATCAAATCACTTCCGACAAAGAATGAAAACACTCAGGATATACTCAATCCTACTTAGGATCAAATCACTTCCCTAAAAGAATGAAAACACTCAGGATATACTCAATCCTCCTTAGGATCAAATCACTTCCCACAAAGGATGAAAACACTCAGGATATACTCAATCCTCCTTAGGATCAAATCACTTCCCTAAAAGGATGAAAACACTCAGGATATACTCAATCCTCCTTAGGATCAAATCACTTCCCTAAAAGAATGAAAACACTCAGGATATACTCAATCCTCCTTAGGATCAAATCACTTCCGACAAAGGATGAAAACACCCAGGATATACTCAATCCTCCTTAGAATCAAATCACTTCCAACAAAGGATGAAAACACTCAGGATATACTCAATCCTCCTTAGGATCAAATCACTTCCGACAAAGAATGAAAACACTCAGGATATACTCAATCCTCCTTAGGATCAAATCACTTCCGACAAAGGATGAAAACACTCAGGATATACTCAATCCTCCTTAGGATCAAATCACTTCCAACAAAGGATGAAAACACTCAGGATATACTCAATCCTCCTTAGGATCAAATCACTTCCGACAAAGAATGAAAACACTCAGGATATACTCAATCCTCCTTAGGATCAAATCACTTCCGACAAAGGATGAAAACACTCAGGATATACTCAATCCTCCTTAGGATCAAATCACTTCCGACAAAGGATGAAAACACTCAGGATATACTCAATCATCCTTAGGATCAAATCACTTCCAACAAAAGATGAAAACACTCAGGATATACTCAATCCTCCTTAGGATCAAATCACTTCCCACAAAGGATGAAAACACTCAGGATATACTCAATCCTCCTTAGGATCAAATCACTTCCAACAAAGGATGAAAACACTCAGGATATACTCAATGCTCCTTAGGATCAAATCACTTCCGACAAAGAATGAAAACACTCAGGATATACTCAATCCTCCTTAGGATCAAATCACTTCCGACAAAGGATGAAAACACTCAGGATATACTCAATCCTCCTTAGGATCAAATCACTTCCAACAAAGGATGAAAACACTCAGGATATACTCAATCCTACTTAGGATCAAATCACTTCCGACAAAGAATGAAAACACTCAGGATATACTCAATCCTCCTTAGGATCAAATCACTTCCCTCAAAGAATGAAAACACTCAGGATATACTCAATCCTCCTTAGGATCAAATCACTTCCGACAAAGGATGAAAACACTCAGGATATACTCAATCCTCCTTAGGATCAAATCACTTCCGACAAAGAATGAAAACACTCAGGATATACTCAATCCTCCTTAGGATCAAATCACTTCCGACAAAGGATGAAAACACTCAGGATATACTCAATCCTCTTTAGGATCAAATCACTTCCGACAAAGGTTGAAAACACTCAGGATATACTCAATCATCCTTAGGATCAAATCACTTCCAACAAAAGATGAAAACACTCAGGATATACTCAATCCTCCTTAGGATCAAATCACTTCCCACAAAGGATGAAAACACTCAGGATATACTCAATCCTACTTAGGATCAAATCACTTCCAACAAAGGATGAAAACACTCAGGATATACTCAATCCTCCTTAGGATCAAATCACTTCCGACAAAGAATGAAAACACTCAGGATATACTCAATCCTCCTTAGGATCAAATCACTTCCGACAAAGGATGAAAACACTCAGGATATACTCAATCCTCCTTAGGATCAAATCACTTCCAACAAAGGATGAAAACACTCAGGATATACTCAATCCTACTTAGGATCAAATCACTTCCGACAAAGAATGAAAACACTCAGGATATACTCAATCCTCCTTAGGATCAAATCACTTCCCTCAAAGAATGAAAACACTCAGGATATACTCAATCCTCCTAAGGTTGAAATCACTTCCCTAAAAGAATGAAAACACTCAGGATATACTCAATCCTCCTTAGGATCAAATCACTTCCCACAAAGGATGAAAACACTCAGGATATACTCAATCCTCCTTAGGATCAAATCACTTCCCTAAAAGAATGAAAACACTCAGGATATACTCAATCCTCCTAAGGTTCAAATCACTCCCCTCAAAGAATGAAAACACTCAGGATATACTCAATCCTCCCTAGGATCAAATCACTTCCGACAAAGGATGAAAACACTCAGGATATACTCAATCCTCCTTAGGATCAAATCACTTCCGACAAAGAATGAAAACACTCAGGATATACTCAATCCTCCTTAGGTTCAAATCACTCCCCTCAAAGAATGAAAACACTCAGGATATACTCAATCCTCCTTAGGATCAAATCACTTCCCTAAAAGAATGAAAACACTCAGGATATACTCAATCCTCCTAAGGTTCAAATCACTTCCAAAAGGATGAAAACACTCAGGATTTACTCAGTCCTCCTAAGGTTCAAATCACTCACCTCAAAAGATGAAACCACTCAGGATATACTCAATCCTACTTAGG
Source organism: Haliotis rufescens (assembly GCF_023055435.1). Classification (NCBI taxonomy): domain Eukaryota; kingdom Metazoa; phylum Mollusca; class Gastropoda; order Lepetellida; family Haliotidae; genus Haliotis; species Haliotis rufescens. The sequence goes on from NW_025964383.1 coordinate 4,757,719, forward strand.
ATCAAATCACTCCTCTCAAAGGATGAAAACACTTAGGATATACTCAATCCTCTTTAAGATCAAATCACTCACCTCAAAAGATGAAAACACTCAGGATATACTCAATCCTCTTTAAGATCAAATCACTCACCTCAAAGGATGAAAACACTCAGGATATACTCAATCCTCCTAAGGTTCAAATCACACCCCTAAAAGGATGAAAACACTCAGGATATACTCAATACTCCTTAGGATCAAATCACACCCCACAAAGGATGAAAACACTTAGGATATACTCAATCCTCCTTAGGATCAAATCACACCCCACAAAGGATGAAAACACTTAGGATATACTCAATCCTCCTTAGGATCAAATCACACCCCACAAAGGATGAAAACACTTAGGATATACTCAATCCTCCTAAGGTTCAAATCACTTCCCACAAAGGATGAAAACACTCAGGATATACTCAATCCTCCTAAGGTTCAAATTATTCCCCTCAAAGGATGAAAACACTCATTATATACTCAATCCTACTTAGAATCAAATCACTCCCCCTGGAATAATGCAAAAAAACACATTTATTTATTTGGAAAATAGTGTAACTCAAAAGAGGTGTTTCTATTGTATAGTGTGTGTATGTTGTGTAGGTCTGAGTGGTATTGAAATGTTGATTTAATTGTTATTAAGTTCTAACTTTCAAACTAATCGTTCATATTTATTGTAATCCTGCATAGGATAATAAAACCATGATTACATTTTTTTCCAGTGTAGTTTTAATCAATAACAAATATTTTTAAACTTGTTCTATCTCACTCTATGCATTCCTCCTTCTTTTAATCCCTTGCCTGGAAACATCCTTGATCAAAGTTTCTAGCTTCTTTGCTTCATTTGCCAGCCACCCATCCATCACCATGACCAAATATCTAGGTCATGCACCCGGATCACACTGTCCATTGACTGCCTCATCATTCTCTTTCTTTTTGCCTCCCTGTGGAGACATATTTTCTTCTTTTTGACAGAATATTTATTGCTTTATTTTTCTCAAAATTACATGAGCTTGGGGGCACTAATTGCATATAAATAAGAATAAGGACCAAGCAAAACGTCCAGCCTGCATGAGGTGCCGCCACACATTTTTGCTGAAGGATCCTTCAAAATTATGATGCGATTGTTCTAGAATCTGTCAACCGGGTTTACAGTGTTTGGAATGCTCTCATTTGTCACAAGAGCCATTGACAGACTATCTTTAAAAATGCCAGAAGAGGGGGATTGATCACCGATCTAAATCCAAGGATACCGAACATGTATATTCTGCATCCAAGAAACCTAAGCGTGTGACCAAGATTAGCGGTCACCCAAATGTCAAATATGTGGTAAAGCAACCACCATCAGCCACAATTACTTCCCTGTCAGTGGAAGAGCTACCGTTTCTAACAGTTTTCTGCACGAGTTTTCTAACAGCAAACCACCGACTTCAATGAACTCCAAGTCAACAAATACATAAGAAAAAGCGTATGGTGCTGGCAGTAAATTTTGACCAGTCTACCGAGATATGCTTATCTTCTCAGACCCCATCTACAGGAAGTCATTTATCGACTTCGGAGATTACAGCGCGACTTCTACGGAGAAGTCGACATCAAACCACGATCGACCCTCCAAGGGTCGACGTTCCTTAGGTTGACATTCTCTATCCACAGTCATTTCGACACTTTGGTTACGAAAGAGATGTCGACTGGGATCGACAACGATCTCCATCACACCAATACCAAGCAAACAATGAGATACTATCCAAATCCGACAACTGATCGTTACGGAGACCCTCGATATCAGCCTTTCCTTGAATATCCTTTGACGCCGGACTATTATCGATACACTGCTCCTCCCCATTGACAACAAGATTGACATCGCATTGGGGATTGACAGATTGAACAAGTTAGACTCTCCTCACACTTACATTCTGAGTCACCGATAGAGACGCACACAGACCAGCGATCTCCAGACAAGTCACACCTTCCAGTTGTGACACTTCCTTCTTTACCTCCAGTGTCAAACCCGGTTATCAGTAATTAATCCTCGATTAATCAGTGTCAACTCAGTTTATTGCCTATTACAGTGATTGACCGATTGGACTATCATGTAGGTACAATGTATTTACAGCAATCAAAACAAACAAAGCTTGTGAGTGTAGATAATCTTCATTGTGTTACAACTGCAGACAGAAACTGCTCAATCCTAACTGTTGATCACGTCCGGTCAAAATTTAAGAATATCCAGACAAAACTTTTTAAAATGTCCGGACAGAAAAATTTAAATGTCCGGTAAGCAATATTTTAAACCGGACATTTGAGATTCCCAATCGGACATGTCCGGCCATTATGACGGTTTCCGGACCCCTGCACCTACCTCGTAGTAAGACATCACAAGGTTTTGTGATGACATTGAACCCGGCTTCTCTTGTCACTTTACCACCAGCGGCTATTATGTTGGACTTAACTAAGAAGTTAGATTAGGCATTTGGAGCAAGTTCAACACAGCTGATACAAGAACTTATGGGATGACTAATCTAGCCGCAGCTCCAGAACTAGTAGTGGGGCGGTTAAGGCTGGATTTTAGTCACAATTGTGCACTCTGGGTTAAAAGCACTAAACTTGGCACGCTTATACATTGAACCATTCTAAACATTTCTGGATATGGATCCACCTCAGTGGTGCCACCTGGTGGTAGAAAATCCAAGATGGCCGCCCAAATGGTTAAAATCTCTTTTGATATCAATTTATATTCAATATATCATAATTATTTTGACACTTTTAGTCATTTATGTAAAATAAATTGCATCCATGTTGTATATAATTCAAATCTAATATGCAGCGCGCACTTAAATAAGCTTCCCAGCCCGTTTCACAACTGGCCCCTTGTTCTTGAACAAGAACTTTGCATATTGTGCCTGGTGGGTGGAATTCAAAAAGCAGATTTCCCAAAGTTTGCAGCATCACTTGTCATATTAATGGCTTGCATTTCACAGATATGTCCCTCTTACAGTAGAGCAAGAGCACCGCTGTACCACGAATACTGTTCCGATTGATTAGTGACACACAAGACTAAACGGACATTCTCTGGTGTGGCACAAGGTCAGACACATGAACAATTCAAAAGCCGTATGAAAGGAGATGGAGGTCCAGTTGGATTGACCGAAACAGCAGAGAGTTTTCTTCTAGAGGCACGGGGGCATGGGTGGCCCAGCCGTCTAAGGCGCTGCGATTTGCTGTGCAGAGTTGCGTCCCTTGGGCATGCCAGAAACCTATGATTGTGGGTTCTTATCCCGGTTCGACCCGAGTATGTTTCTAGGTTTGTCAGCACCATACCTGTGCTCGTGGGTTTCACCGAAGTGGTAAACGCCTGAGACCTGCATCACTTCGAGCTTTCCTCCCTCATTAAGCTGACACGCAGTGATATAACTGGAATACTGTTAAAAGCGGTGTTAAACCCAACTCATTCACTCATTCTGGAGACCCACGGAATTCAAAAACATTGTCACTATTTCATGCCTTCACCAGTTCATATGCTTGGGATACGTGTCAAGTATTTCCTGAAGTCACCAATGCTTTCCCATCATCAGCAGATATCTCTGACAACACAACGCAGATTCTTGAGCGGTTTCTCGTTCTCACTGGTTTATTTGGAAGGTCAATGAAAGGCAAAATATCTGTTCATGAAGATCTCAGACAACTGACATTCCAACCCAAAGAGTCAGCTCTAAGACAGCACCAATGCATGTATGGGGACAGGTGCTTGAGTCAGGGGTTGGGAGATGACATGCAGTAATATATGAATATATAAATACCCAAGTGGGCAACACTTGGTCAGGCACAAGACTGTAAGAAGTCTTGCAAACCTTTGTAAACTTTACACTGCCGGTCTTGAGTACAGTGCTATGTAGTGTTTTGAAGGAAAGTGTTCACTGTAACTGAATTATAGAACTGTAAACACATACATTGAACCGATATTCCTGGTCATACTTGAGTAGTAAGTAAGTTGATGTCATAGGTTCATGGCAATAATGTCAATAATACTTACACATACATTACTGTTTTTAAGATATGAATCCATTCCCAGATGAGGTGGGTTCTGGGGTGATCTAATATAAACTAGGTAGAACATTTCTCAGTAGACATTTATAAAATAATATGCCAAGATTAGATCATGCACAATACATATTAATTGATACAATGTCATTTAAAAATGTTTCATCATATCAAAACTTATCAACTTCTCCTTATCCCAAAGATATCAAATGATATCTATATCTGCTGTAGAAGTAGACATTTTCTGAAAACTAAAACATTTTGGAGGCCATCTTGGATTTTCGTCATCACAAGGAGTAGTATAGATGATGGGGGTTCTGGCTCACTTCCACTAGAGCCAGATTCATATACCTATACCACCAATACAGAGGGAATTTTTTATCTCAAAATGATGATACGATTTAACAATCGTCATGATATCGTATTAAAAGAATCATCAATATTTTTCCTAATGTAAGCATTCGTTTAAATATGATCCAATGATAGGAAGCAATCTCTTTTTAATCTTCAACTAGTTCTTTGGTTTTGGCATGGAAAAATTGACGCGCTTGTTGTCTCCCTTGTACTATGAACTTTTTTTTCTCATCTTCGCTAATACCACTGGTCTTATGAGAATTGGATTGAATCTCCTGCTTCATTGCCTTGTATTTGGTGAGTTCTGACAGCACTAAACGAAACTCTTCCTCGGATACCTTACAATCAGCTAATGCTGTTGAAATATGGTCCTCAATGCTGTTCAACTTTGCTTCGGTGAGTATCCGAATATTATCATGTTTTAATGCTTTCTTTTGCAACTTACGAGAAATGAATTTTATCGCTATTCCTGCCAGTCCTGAGACTCCGGCGGCTATTTCCATACCAAGTACGATAGGCGCAGTGATTATTGTTGATAATAAACCAACACCGGCTACACCGAGTCCCATGCTAGCCGTTACAAGCGTGATGTCAACTCCATCGAGAGCATTAACAGCTCTACGATACTTTTTAAACTCCCTCTCCTTATCTATTCGATGTTTTATGTCGCTTATTTGATGTAATCAAAATCCATCAACAGTATCCACCTTTCAGATGCCTCATCGAGCGCCGGTTATAAACCCATAGTGTATATTATTATATTATATAATAGTCTTTAATTGGTCTTGCTTAAATGTTTTGAGAGTATACATCAACCTTATCAAATGTAAATTATACGGCATGAATATCTTAGTAAGAGAAATGCTGTCACTTTTAATAATTTGCACCCCCTCAAGAGTTGCAACGGGTGATGCTCCAATATGAATAATACTGCAACGTTGACGTTGGTGTTTCTTTAGCCATTTAATCGATAGACCTGGTAATATTTCAAAGGCATCTTCCGGTACATCTCCGAACAAGACTTCAATAATAAGCGCAGAAAGATTAGTTATTGCACTCAAATTCTGTTTAATATCATTGAATTCAGTAACCAAATTTAAACTAACATTTTTTACGGCATATAACCTGGGTTTTCTGGCAGCGGAGAGACTAACACACTTTTTCGTTTTGATGGGATATAAGCCCCGAGTATGACCCCACTATTTATTATCTTAGTTAAATTATGTGCCTTACCTGTCATCACATATGGTGGGGTAATGACGATATTCAATAGCAAATCGATTTTTGCTTCAACCATAGTCCATTTATTATCATCATTGCGAGTAAGATTGTACAAAGTGTTTTTATGGAGTCTAACGTCGACATCGCTTAAATCTCCTAGATTACCTGTGAACTTCTTTCCGCTTGTATACATTATCTTGTAAGTGTAAAGCCTATAACTTACCATTGGTACCGGGTTTATCGAATCCTTCTGTGTCTCCTAGATCGGAAAGCGCAATTGTATTACATTGTCTAAGGTTATGCGTTCCAGGGCCTGATGAATCAACCATTATTTATAATATGGAGTGTTACACTCAAGTATCCTATATGCACAGGTTGATGTTTTACATCTAATACAGAAATTTTGAGATCTGAAATAATACCCCGCTTTAACTTTTTATATTGTAATGTTGAGAAAGATTCTGTTCTACCGCTATTATATTTTTCATCTTTGACTGGAATAGCTCTCAACAGAGTAGAAGGACTTTCAAGTTGAATATAATCCATCGTGCTTATCTGATCAAGATGGATGCACAACTATTTATAGGGAACTAAATCGGGTTATTTAACTCCATGCACTGTTTGGTTGGGTTGTATTAACATTCTATTTTCCCCATTAATAAATCCAAGTGTGGTTGCTATGCCTAGTAAAAGTAATATTTGCCTTTCTCCAGTGCTTATAATCAGCATCCCATTCGACTCATTTTGTGTGAGACTAATTCCATTAGGCTTAAAAAATTCATCATTGAGTGAGCATACACTGTAATACCCATCAGGTATAATGTGGTCTTTTCTATTTATTACTGTCAGAGTATTTCTTCTCACAGCACTTATATTGGTCCACTGCAGGTAATACGTTACATCTCAGAGGGCAACTTCAAGTTGACCATCCGAGTTATCGATAGTATGAAGCAGTTGAATAGACTGACCATTTGTTATTCCTAGGAGTGTCACATACATATTAAATATACAAAGAAACTATATCATAACTTAAATATGAAATCAACTTACATTACCAATCAGTTGATTTTAGTAAGTGCCTCTGGTGCTAATTCTTTTGTTAAATTCCCTGATATCTTTGAAAAATACAGGGTCACAACAACTAGTGATAAAATGGTGCACGATTGGTTTCACAATCCAATGCAATTTTGGCAGAATCAGTTAAACTTTGCCATATGGTGTGCAACAACGGGATGTTGTGTATCTCTTTATGCCCAAGGATTTGAACTAAATAAGTCTGTTTTATCATTTCACGTGTACTGTCAGATAAGACGTATACTTAAAGAAATTAGTGCTCCATTACCGCAGGATGGAGCATGGAATTCCACAAATAATCCGTACGATAAGAGGGCCTTTGAACGTATTTGTAATGAATTTAATGTTTCTACGAGTAAAGATTGGCGTATTAAAGGAATTAACCATGGTTTAGGCGTTCCTTACACAGGGAAAATAACCGTCAAAGAAGAAAGCGATGATTTATTTAAAGAAGTTAACAAAGGTCCATTTAATGTGTTTAAGTTGTTGCATACCAGCAAACTTTACATAAGAATGTATGATTATTTTCTAAAAACCCATCATCATACCATCTTCTATAAAGCGTTGTCAAGATGTCTTACAGTACGCTTAATCCAATGCGCCGGGAATATACATGTCTCCGAGTAATATGGAACTTAAGATCAGTCAAGTGATCGGTTATAATAATAAAATTGTTATTGCTACCGATCAACAAAAACCAGGTAAAAATTCAGATATTAACACCGAATTAATAACGCAAACAAACACAGGTGAAACGGGAATAGTCAAACCACAGACACCACAACCATCTACTAACGCACAACCACAAGTGCCACCCCATATTGCAGTTCAAAATCAACAACATATCGATGAAAAAACAGCGCTTATAGTAGGTGGAGTCGTGGCTGATTTACTCATGATTTGGTTAAATAGTTCTTAACGAACTGATTTTGATAAATATTCTTTAGCAGACACGTACAACAGACCGGCAATTGCTACAATAAGTGCCCACAAGTTTTGACTAAGCCAAGTGGTGGTCTTAGCTAATAAATTCAAGAGTCAGGAAACAATACTCCCTATTATACTGGAAGTGCAGACGCGGCTTTCCCAGCCAGCTTTCCCAGTGCCTCTCCTAATCCCTTTAAATGCTTTTTTATCCACTCTATTACACCACCCCCATCACTAGGCAGTAAGCCACCTCCTGTACCACTGGTTAACGTAAGAGTCAAAGTCGATATAATAAATCCCAATGCGGTTAAAATACTGGCAATGGTTATCCCCTGTTCTCTGAACAATGTTTTAATTTTATGGGCCAGTGTAGTGTCATCGTTGAGTTTCTCGAATTCGACTGATTTGTGAACGAAGTGCCTTTCTATTACTGGAAGCAACTTCGAGGTGGGCCGATCTTTCGTCTTCTAAGTTACGCAATCTTTCCACAACGCGTCATCTACTGAATTCATCACCCACCTGTTCAAGTTTTGTTTTCTCATAAGCTATATGCTTGTCGAGTTCAGATACCTTGGCTATATTATTGATGAGTTCACCCCGCATTGTTTGCATTGCCTTGTCAAGGCCTCGTAATTCCCTAATACTGAACTCCGGGGATGGTACCTGTAATGTGGAATTATCGTAATAGGTGTCCAAGATTTCTCCGAGTCCGTCCGAGGCCAGCTTTGAGCTTTCTTCCAAATTATCTATAGTACCAAGTTCATCACCCACAGTTCGAAGAACCTTAGTAGTTTTCGCGGAAAGTTTTTCTCGTGAGTAGTCTACAAAACCTAATTCATCACGAACAGTGCTGATACCATGTTTAGCGGCTATCGTAGACAAGGCTAGGGGCTTACGAGTACGAGAATTCATAAGATCAATATCTGGAGCGCCACGCAGTCGCAATGTTCCTTTACCATCTAATTCAAACTATGAATAGTCACGACCAATTGGGCTAACATCTTTAAAGGTATCGTAATAATCATTAACGGTTGATTGTAAAAGTTCATCACTAAGATTCATACCACCAAAGCTGGTTTCATCAGTACCCTCTTCAATTGTACTAGTATCAGTTATGTTATCTAGATTAAAATCGTCCATTTTTACATTAAACATAAGGTTACATAATTTCAATATAACAATGTCTTCGCAATACGGACGAAAGTTCAACCCACAACGTAGACTTCAGGATCCATTAGGGGTCAAAGCAATTCGCCAGTCTGTAATTATAACTAATAACCCAAATACCATTGATCAGAATCAAACGCTTCTGGTTCGCTTTCCTAACCTCGGCGCACATGATATGTTAGTTCCAGGAACTGTCCGACTAGCATTTACAATTAGTTTGAATTCTACAGATGCTAACAGGGAGCCATTTCAGAACATAGGTCGTGCTATCGTTAAGAAAATCGCGATTAAAATTAGTGGTAATGAGGTTTTGAGTACTGATGATAGCGATGTATATTTCTGTTACATAGATCTCTGGAGAACGATAAAGAGCAGGAAAACTTACAGTACCAAGGTATTAGTAATTGGAACACATTGAGACTGTGTGTGGGTGCTGATAATGGTGATACTACCGTCGTAAAAGATCTCACTGTTGCTGATGCATTAGGTAACCGATTCTATATTCCGCTTGACTTTGAATTACTAGATTCCCACATGCCCTTCTATCAAGCATCCCTAGGTGATAGGTTAGAATACGAACTCACTTTTAATGACTATGGTAGAGTAATCAGAGCTGCTGAAGATGCTAGCTATTCCATTGACAATATCTCACTTGAGTATGATATGGTAACAGATCCCGAATTAGCCAGACAAATTCGTAACCAGTATGCCGGAAGTTTAGCTATTTTGTACAATCGCATGCTGCGACACCGAAAGATCATAAGGAGCAAAAAAGACACGACGTGGAACATCAATCTAAACATCCCCACAAGATCGTTGAAAGGTATTTTCATGTTGTTCGAGGACCCTTCTGAAGCATTTAAAAGAAATACCGAGAAGTTCTACAATAGTAGATTTGACTATCGAGGGCGTGCCTAATCAACTATATAGTCAAGGAATGCTAGCCTATCAACGAGGGATGAAATTAAAAAATCCCTTTTATATAACGAAGCCCAGAAGTTATGATGAGATTAAAAAACTCCCTTCTATAAAACGAAGCCCAGATATTTTAGAAAGTCATTATCGGGACGTTTTCGATCATATTATTATTCTGTGCCCGACTATAAGCGTTAATAAAACATACCTATCGAGAGATTGGGTTATGAATGACGACGGGGTGCACAGAGTTGAGCAGGGCGATCGTTTACAAGACTGCTTACGAGTATGTCACGAAAATACAAAGGAGAATCAACCCTTTTCATAATAGACGACTGCAGCGAGAGTAAAGAATTTACCAAAAAGAAAGATATATTTAGCATTCTCCGGTCGGCATACTCTGCATAGCGTTTGGGTACTTACTCCAAAATACAACTCTGTCCTGAAAGATCTCAGAGAGCAGACCAAATGGGTAGCCCTGTTACATTGCAAAGACCGAGATTCATTTGAGGAATGTCTACGCGAAAATGATGTTATTTATACCAAGCCCGAACGAGATAAAGTCAGAAAACTGTTAGCTTCAACGAAGCATTGTAAACTCGTATTAAAAACCGATCAACCAGCTGCTTATGCAATTGCTTAGCAAAATGTAGCAACTGCTTAGCAAATATAGCAACTGCTTAGCAAATATAGCAACTGCTTAGCAAAATATAGCAAAAATATAGTAAATATAGAAAAAATATAGTAAATTGAACATTAGCGGCTGTTATGTAATAATGTGGTTTGAAATCCTCATTCTTTCTCAACAGTTTATGATTTCTGGCTGTATTGGATATGTTATATTCCATTATGTTAGGCTTAAATATCTCCTTAGGTATTACATTATGGAATGCGACAAACTCATCGAACAAATGCTCAAAGATGAGCCAGATCAACATGTAGATCAACATACAGATAAACATAGAGAAAGACTCGCTGCTTTGGTAGCTGGTGGAAAATGTTCCCAATATTTGGGGGAAAATTATACAACTGAAAAAATTGATAACATGACCGATAAAGAAATTATAAAACTGTACGCGCGTTACGAGTCTAGACTGGGAGCTACCATGACTAAAACAATAGGGTCGGCTAGGTTACAACTATACACAGTCATAGCTAGTACGTTTCTCCCTATCCCAGCAGAAGATCGCCCGTATTTATGCGAATCTCTTGAGGCCCATTCATCGAACACGCTATAAGCTCAGTAAGCTGTGATTTTTATCATAGATACGGAATGTTCTTAGCTCCACTCACCACAGCTTTAATAACGGCTAGGTATTGTCAATTTAAACATACGTGCCCACTTAATAATAATGGAGAGTCAATCACAACAAGTACAAACCCTGATTGTATCACAACAAGTGAACGAGGAAATACCACAATAAGTGAATGAGGAAATACCAGCGATTGCACCATCACCACAACAAGTCAGAGTGACTAAGAATCCTCGAAAAGTTGCAGCTGGTGGGAAGGGTGGGTTGGCGAGGAAGGCGAAACTAATGCATAATACTGAACATAGTCGTCCGTTAAAACTTGGGCCCCTTACGTACAAGGGGTTGTTGCTATAACTGCGGTATGGTTATTTTATAAGACCGGAGAAGAGAAAACGTCACAAGTTCAAAAATTAGATGAGGTTCAGTTAGAGTTAAGCCCTCATGTAATGTTATAAAAAGCATGACTACTCCAGTTACAGACGGTAAAATGTTGGTAAACGCAACATATCATTCAGCGGTGGTCAGCGGCTTGGGCATTGGCTATGCCCGTATTGAGTAAAAGTAACAGAGACGATAGCACTGAATATAACGAACCATATTTCCGGAGCAATCAAGAAGTTATAACCGAATCCGATACTATAAACGCATCATTAGATACATCAATTCAGAGGATACAAGAAACTTTAGAACGCATGACTAATAGAGGTTCGGGTTGGGGCGTGGATAAAATCGATAGTTTATATTTAGATATAGCAAATTATATGCCTTTCAAAGGTGGATCTTATATAGATTTACCCTCGTATTATAAGAAGACAAAAAGCCATAATTAATGTAAAAAATAAAGGCGATGACTGTTTCAGAATGATGATAAGATCTGCATTGTTCCCCGTAGACAAAAATCCGGTTAGACCTTCTAGCTCTCCCCAAAACGATGGACTAAACCTCGATGGTATAGACGAACCTACACCAATCTCACAAATTGATAAGGTGGAAAAGCAAAATAATTTAGACATAAATGTTTTCGGACATTCTTCTGAAGGAATTGTTGTACACAGGATAAGCTCCGCTCCGGAACAAATTCCCAGAATCAATATATTTCTGATCGAAAAAGATGGTAAATATCATTATACATGGATAAAGAGTTTAAGCAGACTATTATACGATCAAACAACCCATAAGGAAAAGAAATACGTCTCTACAGCAGACACGATCTATTAGAAGCGTATAAAGAAGACTGTAGAGGTGTTGGACAGACTGCTATCAGGATCGATATGCCTAAAGAGGGGAAAAATATATTAAAATATGAACATTATTGTAATCAAATGCCAGTACCGTACATAATTTACGCCGACTTCAAAGCGCTTAGCAAACCCATAGAAAATACTGAACGCAATACTCAAGATTGTTTTACGTACAAAACTCAAGAACATATTCCTTGTGGGTTTGGATATATAGTTGTAAGGTATGATGGGAAAACAAACCCGCCCGTGATTTACAGAGGTCCCGATGCAGCGGGAAAGTTCCTAGAATATCTACAAAATGAAGAGAGAATAATCAGGGAAAATTTATCGCGTAAGAAACCAATGTGTATGACGAGGGATGATTGGAGGGCCTATAAAAAGTCAACGAGTTGTCATGTTTGTAATAACCCCCTGAATGGGTATTCCGTAAGAGATCATTGCCACGTCACGGGTAATTATCGGGGAGCCGCGCATAACGAGTGTAACTTGAAACTAAAAATGAATTCTCAAACAATACCCATCGCGTGTGTTTCACAACCTTAGAGGATACGATTCTCATCTCATCATGCAAGCTATCTCAAAGATCGAAGGCGGTTTAACATGCATTCCTAACAATATGGAAAAATACATATCATTCTCGTTGACTAAAACTATACATTATACAGACAAGGATGGGAAAGCCAGAATAAAGCAAAGTAATGGGCTTAGATTCATAGACTCCGTACAGTTTCTGTTATCTTAGCTGGAAAATTCAGCTAATGTGAACAATCCTGATGACTTTGCAATAACAAATCAATATACCGATCGGTTAACACAACATTTGTTGTTGAGAAAAGGTGTATATCCTTACGAAAATATGGATCATTGGTCTAGATTCAACGAAACTAACTTACCACCCCTTGAATCATTCTATAGTAACTTAACAGAATCTAAAATAACAGATGTCGATTATGAACACGCTCTGACGGTGTGGGAAAAATTTGGTTGTAAGAATTTAGGTGATTATCACGATCTGTACTTAAAAACCGATGTACTGTTACTCGCCGATATATTCGAGACATTTAGAAAGACATGTTTAAAACAATACGGCTTGGACCCGGCATGGTACTATTCCAGTCCCGGACTGTCATGGGATGCATTGTTGAAGAAGATCGGTGTAGAACTAAAACTACTCACAGATTACGATATGCACTTGTTTATTGAGAAAGGATTAAGAGGTGGTCTATCGATGGTAGTGAAAAGGTATTCTTAGGCTAATAATAAATTAGTGGAAGGATATGATCAGAGTAAACCCGACACACATATATTATATCTTGACGCTAACAATTTGTACGGACGGGCTATGAGTCAACCTTTACCCACTGGTGGTTTTGAGTGGGTCGATGATATCGAAGTGAATGATATCAATGTGAATAAAGGGTACATACTAGAAGTTGACTTGAAATATCCAAATTCGTTACATAAAGATCATAACAGTTATCCACTAGCTCCCGAAAGATTAATGGTGAATAAAGATTGGATGTCCGAATATCAATACTCCTTGAATGGTAATACTAGGTTAGCTAATGTAGAAAAACTCGTACCAAATTTGATGGATAAGACAAAATATATAGTTCACTTCAGAAATCTCCAGTTATATCTATCGTTAGGTATGAAACTAAAGAAAATACACAAGAGTTCTAAAGTTTGATCAAAGCCCTTGGATGGAGCCCTATATAAGGTTGAACACAGATTTAAGAAAGATAGCTACCAGCGATTTTGAAAAGCATCTATATAAGCTCATGAATAACTCAGTATTTGGTAAAACTATGGAGAATCTAAGGAAGCATGTTGATGTTAAATTAGTCAGATCTTATGAGGAAGAAAGACTCAGGAAACTTATAGCTAGTACGGCATTTAACAGAAGCAAGATATTCGATAATGACTTTGCTGCGTTGCATATGCAGAAGAGTAATATAAAATTCAACAGACCGGTGTACGTTGGTATGAGTATTCTTGACTTGTCAAAACACTTAATGTATGACATTTATTACAACGAACTTAAGAAGCAATACGGCGATAGATGCGAGGTGTTATATACTGATACAGATTCTTTGTTGATGGAAATACAAACCGAGGATGTATATAAAGATATGGCAGAAAAAATAGATATGTACGACACGAGCGATTACCCAAAAGATAATCCACTGCACAGCGTAGTAAATAAAAAGGGGTTAGGTAAGATGAAGGATGAATGTGCTGGGACCCCTATAGCGGAGTATGTCGGATTAAGACCTAAGATGTATTCTATAAAGAAGTCCGATAATGGAGAGATAAGAAAAGCTAAGGGTGTTAAGAAGTATGTGGTAAAAAAGCATATCAAATGATAAGGATGGTGTAACTACCTATGCTTATGGTTATGGTGGTAATACTGTATCGTTGGGAACTATGAGCAACTCTTCTCCTACAAATGCCCTGCCCGGTCCATCTTTAAGATAATAAAGAATAGGCTCTCCTTCTTTCGTTACCAATCGACTAATGTTATATGTCTTAAGGGACCAAATCTGATCGGTTGCGCGCCGTAGGCCTCCTTCGAGTTCACCGGGCTGGTATAAATATCTTACACTTACTCTATCCGGAATTTTTTTATCTTTGCCTCTCCACGGTGCCGAAGATTTGGAAGTAACAGATTTCATTTTATTCGCATCGGATTATCGTGTCACCCATTCGGTTGATCTCAATCGTTCCGATTTCATTTCGATCCCATACTGATAGCCAAACAAACGTTCCGCTAATGTCCGGTTAAATCTTTCAACGATAGCTTGACTACGGTGGGCCTCTTTTTCACCACGCCTGATTTCAACATCGTGCTTTGTTAACAGTTTAGTTACCGATCCCCTTAAACTCACGACCAGGATCTACTTGAAGTAGCTTAGGCCATTTTAGTGGTCCGCGTTTATATATGCGACTCAGTGCTTAAGCTACTCCTGTTGAATCTTTCGAGGATAATGGCTCAGCCTCCTTGTATCGACTAGCCACATCCACTACGGCTAAAGCGTATTTATATGTTTTGAGTCTTACCTTGGGGAAGAAACAAGAGGTCAGCCTGATGAACTTCATTCGTTGTCATAATATCAAACTTCTTCCTCGGTATATAACGCGGTGCCGGTAAGTATATTTGCCACATCGCTTGTTTCTTTAACCAATCCTTGGCCACATCTTTAGATATGAGTGGTGTTTATTAAAGATTTCCCCGAAACCACCTATGGTTATCATATTTGGTTGAAATTTCACATGTGTAATGATACATGTATCTATGGGTTATAGCACCGAACTATTAATCTTACCACTTTTACAGGATTTATGATCGAGTGGGTGTGACAATGGAGCCAGTTGAATACCGAGCAGTGATAAGGTTTTTATATTTGAAAGGTCACACACCAAAAGAAACTTTCGATGAAATGAAAGCAACTTATGGGGAAGATGCCCCATCATATGACGTTATTAAACACTGGCATCGCCAGTTCAAGTGTGGTCGGACATTTGTGGAAACAGCTGCCATTCCTGGTCGCCCAGCCATTGATGAGGACACTATCCATCAAGTGGAGACCGCCATTTTGGCAGACCGACGTATAACTGTTCGCCAGTTAGCACAAGATGTCAAGATCAGTGTAGGGTCTGTGGAAAAAATCATCCATGACAATTTGAACATGCATAAGGTGTCTGCACGATGGATTCCCAGGTTGCTCACACCTTTCCAAAAGCAGGAACGAGTCAATTGCTCAAAGGATCTTTTGGAAATGTGCCGTAAAAAACAGGCAAACTTTTTGACAGACTTATCACACAGGATGAAACATGATCCTGAGACTTAAGTTCAGTCGGTGCAATGGAAGCATGTGGAGTCACCACCCCCAAAGAAGGCACGTGTCCAACCCTCTGCAGGCAAGGTCATGCTCACGGTGTTTTGGGACCAGCACGGAGTAGTGATGATGGATTTCTTGGCAAAGGGTACCACAATTACAGGAGCTTATTATGCTTCACTGCTGCGGTAATTGCGGGACGCTATCAAGCTTAAGAGGCGTGGCATGCTGACCTAGGGTGTCCGTCTCCTGCAAGACAATGCTCCAGTACACAACTCTCATGTTGCCCAGACAGAAGCGCGGTCCTGTGGCTATGAAATCCTTCCACATCCTCCTTACTCTCCTGACCTTCCACCAGTTTCAAACCATGAAGTCATTTTTGAAGGGAAAACTTTTCACAGATGATGAAACACTGATTTCTGAAGTCAAGTCCTGGTTTGAGACGCAAAATGAGGGCTTTTACAAGGGAGGTCTCCATAGTTGCATAAAACGATGGGAGAAGTGTGTAACTCTTGGTGGTTCCTATGTGGAGAAAGACTAATACCTATGCCAAGTTTCATTCCACTAGGTCCATCGGAAGTGGGTCAGGGGAAATCTTTAATGAGCACCCCTCGTACCTTAGCCGCGGTCGTGGGCTATAATAAATTCATTATTAATTAATATTGATGATTCTTTTAATACGATATCATGACGATTGTTAAATCGCATCATCATTTTGACCTAACAAATTCCCTCTGTATTGGTGGTATAGGTATATGAATCTGGCTCTAGTGGCAGTGAGCCAGAACCCCCATCATCTATACTACTCAAGGGAGCGCTGCATACCAGATTTGAAATATATAGAGCATTGTTGCAATTGATCCTGAAAAAGATACTGTGATAAATTGTATGAAGTGACCAGGTAATTAGGATATAATGAGTATAGAATAAAGTCATTAGAGATTTCTACCATGTCGGCGACCATCTGGGACTTTCATCACCACCAGGGGGTGGTGCATACTAGGTTTGAATTATATACGGGGTTGTTGTGATTATTCCTAAATACATTGCAATGATTATTTGTATAAATTGGCCAGATAGCTATGATATATTGAGTATAGATTGATATCATTAGAGATTTCAGCCATGCTGGTGGCCATCTTTGATTTTCTACCACCGGGGGGCGCTGCAAACTATATTTGAATTATATACATTCTGCATGCATTACTATGGATATATGTATAAAGGGAAAAGATAAGTATGATATATTGAGTATATATTGATATCATTAGAGATTTCAGCTATGGTGGCGGCCATCTTGGATTTTCTACCACCAAGGGGCTCTGCTGAGGTGGATCCATATCCAAAAATGTTCAGAATGGTTAATGTATAAGTGGGCCAAGTTTGGTGCTTTTAACCCAAAGTGCACAATTTTAGCCTTAACCACCCCACTATAGATGCCAACTTCACATCTATCTTCCTGAAGCGCACATCAGTTACATCTGTTGTAGATCTTAAGGAGTTAGCTCATCTGGATCTTACTATTAGCCGGACCTTACCATTACTATCCACTATTCTGTCGGGCATAGGAGCGACAGGCATGTCAGTTCATCACACTAAGACTATGGACAAAGCTTATATCAGAGGGACTGTCAACTTGATCCAGAGCAAGTTCCAGGATGTGATGGAGCTAATTAAGTCGGGGACTACTTTACTACTGTCTGTGGGAAGAACGCCACAAAGTTACACTCTATCAGATGCCTTGGTCATCTGCCTAACATTTTGACAACAGGATCCAGGAGGTTGCCCAAGAAGTAACTAAAGAAAGGCATCTTCAGGTGTCAGTTGATCTCATCAGTTGATGAAGGACTCTTGAGACTCGCTTAAGGGTATGTTGATATCCAAGCATGCTCTAGAGTGTTTAGGCCCAAGTTCAAGAACCCAGGGGTTCTACTCGCTAATATTTCTGGTCGCGAAAAAAGACAGCATGAATTTTTGCATGATCTTCAACATGAAGCTGTTCAACAAGCGGTACCTAGAGAAACTGGCTCAGTTCATGTGACGTCTGTTGTGCTTCTTCACACCATCATGATGCCTACCTCCATGTGCCCATCCACCACAAGCACAGGCATTACCTCCGGTTTATTTTCCAAGGTCGACACTACCAATGGAAGTTGGTCCCATATGGAACTTCTTCGGCCCCGTGGCTTTTACCTGCCTCACCAAGCACATTACGAAGTTCCTACATGTCGGAGGGATCGTCTTCGAGTCCTTCATCGACGATTGCAGTCAGGCTCATGCTGACCGGAATGTCCTAGTCAGACAACTCGCCTTTGTGCAGAAGCTACTCTGTCAGATCGGCTGGCATGTTAACATAGAAAAAAATCAGAAACCACACCCACTCGACAACTGCAGTTCATCGGAGCACTTTTCAACACCGATCTTGGGAAGATGTTTGTCCTTCCGGACTGATGGACAAAGATACAACGACTTGTACCAATAGCACTCAGACAGTTGCTATATCTACGACAATGGCAGCAGTTGCTCGGTCTATTGACGTCAGCACAAGCCCTCACCCAGAGAGGTCGACTCCAACTACAACCAAATCAGCGCTTCCTAACACCGTATCTCAGATCGACGATTGTCGGGACCCGATTCAGCTCCCATAGCATCTGTACGGCCATCTACAATGGTGGTTATCCAAAATAAACGTTTGCTCAGGAGTTACCCTGGAACCCTTTCTACCAACACACCACTTGTTCATGGATGCCTCGACAGTTGGGTTGGGAGCACACCTGCAGTATCAACAAACTTCAGGACGTTGGTCAGCAATAGAATCGACCCTTCATATCAACAATCTCAAATTCAAGGCGATCACTCTAGCAATCATTGGGTAGAAGTACCTTGATCATCTCATCTGATGATACAGTCCGACAACGCCTCGGTCCTTGGTATATCAACAAGATGGGGTCGACCCAGTCAGCTTCCCTGTTGGCTCTGATGATGGATGTTTATCGATTGATTGACGCATGGCCATCAAAGCCCCAGCTCGACACATTTGAGTAATGTCAAAGCAGGCTCCCTGTCCTGTCCAGATCGACCATCCTCTTCTCTACATTTCTGGATCTAGAGGTGTGGGAGTTTGACCCTCTGGCTATATCATGAGAGAATGTCAGTGCCTACAGAGCTTCTACCACAGGTAATCTAGAAGATCACATCAACAATACAGTTACAACTGATTTTGATTGCGCCTAACTGGCAAGCTCGCAGCTGGTTCACCGTGTTCAAACTATTATCCCCACTTCTCCTTCAACCTCACTCCAGCCTACTACATCCATCGCTGGACACCCTACATCTATGCGCCTGGCTCATTTACAGAAGTCATTAGTCGCAAAAGGGTATTCAAGAAGAGTAGTGAAGACCATTACAGAGGCTCATCATACTTCCACGAAAGCATTGCAATAAATGTAAAGCCTTCGAGGGATATAGCCACTGTAGATCGATTGATAAACCGACAACCGCCTCCCCTCAACAAGTTGCAAAATACCTTCAGCACCTTCGCTCCACTCGGAAGTTGAAGGACTCTACATTATCCACATATCTAGCAGCTCTTAATTTGGTCATCGCTAACACAACGGGTGTAAAGATCACTGTAGTCCCCGAACTCCAACCGGTTCTCCGCTCTTATAAACTCATCGACCAGTCGTCCTGATTTCGTCCACCAAAACGGGATTTGAACGTAATATTACGACACCGTATGTCAGCAGAATATGAACCCTTGGCGGAAAAAGACTTTGAACAGATTACACTCAAGACAGTCTTTTTTCTAGCCCTGTCTACTGCAATGGAAATGTTACATGTGAAATTGGACAAATTAGACAACATTTTATACAGTGCTCATGCTTTTTATCAATTGTTTATTTTATATTTTAAAGTAAACGAATGCTGGATGTACGGATGTGATGTACAAACACAATGGGAATTATCCCTTGGCCAGCTGATGGACAAGCAGGAAGTCACCGTTTATGGTACCCAAACAGGATGCTTCCAGCACAATACCCCCAGCAGGATTTATGTCATCACTTCAGCTACAGGTGGTTGTGCACAATACTAGCCAATATTAAAAAATGCTCAGCAATGAGTGGGCTTAAAACACTTGTTGATCACAGTTACATCGATTATGATAAGAAAAAACGGGTCACACATGGCTTATACGGGAAAAGAGATCTTTCCAATTTATGCTTTGATAATGTGAATCCCTTGCGATTGCCAAGTCTACACAGTCAAGAAATTTATGCTAAACAGTGAACCTTTTATCACAGGGATACAGGGTTCGTCCTCATCTGTTTTAAGCAGGTTTTCGTTGCTAAACCGACTGTGGCCAATATGACACCGTCACAAACAACCTCATCAAGTCTTCACTGACAACCCAAGCAGGTATAACCGATTGTTGGTTTAATTTCGTGAAGATTATTGATTCCTACCTGGATGTCCCACCTTTTTTGCATGAGATCCTGAGTATTGGTTTGATAGTTGGTTTGAAATCTCTGTACTGAAAAGTACTGGACATATCGGTTTGTTTTAGGTGCTTTAGCTGCAGCATCAGCTTTTAAGTTACCTGTTATGCCTTCATGACTTGGTAACCAGCAAAAGAGGATGTCACATTGGCCAGTAGAGAAATCATTGAAAAGTTCTAAAATGTCTAGGATTAAAGAGTGATTTGAAGAGACACTTTTAAGTGCCTAAAGGCAAGACAATGAATCTGACAACATGATGAAATGTTTAGATTGATCTTGTTGTTCAATATAGGTCAAAGTTGTCAAGATAGCTTTGGCCTAGGCAGTGAAGATTGAACTATATACAAAGAAAGAAGTTAAGCATAAGGATAGAACAAACATTTGACATCAAATAAAGAAGATGTTGGTGAGTTGTGATTGAAATTTACTGACAAAAACATCATGGTAACACAGGTACTGTTTTTGACCTTAGACAATACCTAAAAAAGGATGGCGCTGCAGGATTAAGTAAACGAGTTACATTTGATGTTTCATGTGAAAATGTTCCTTAAAGTCTCTACTTGACATGACAAGTGAAACAGATCAGTAGCATGTATAACCGCCACGTGCCTGGATGACTCATTCCACCCTACATCTCATGCCTCCAGTCAGACGTTGGATCTGTTGATGGGTCAACAACAACCACTCCTGATTTAATGTTGCTTCCAATTGGCGTAAATCTTGTATAGGAGGATCTCGTGCCTGTATGCGCCACCCCAGAATATCCCAAACATGATCAAGGGGGTTCAAATCTGGGCTCATTGCTGTCCAGAGTAGAGTCGTTATTGCATTGGCCCTCATGTAATCCATGAATGCATGCGAACGATGTCATCCATGTACTGAGGTCGAGTAGTAAGAGAGTGACGTGGAGCAGAAAGCGACTTTCGTCTGACTAATGGATCCGTCTCCAAGTTCTCAGATCCCAGTTCTGTCTCGCAATACACCATGCTAAATGAGCAGCTTTGTGGTGATCTCTCAACAAGGGATGCTTTATGACTTGTCTAGCCCTCAGTCCTGCTGCTTTCAGCCGGTTCCTGACAGTTCTGGTGCTGAAACGCCGATTAGGCAACCACAGCTGTTTCAGATGAGTGCTTGTTAAAAAGGGTTCTCAGTGTATGAGACGAAGAAGGTCCCTGTCTTCGCAATGTGTTGTCACAGGAGGTCTTCCGGACCTGGGACGGCCCTGTACATCACCGGTCTGAGCATGTTTCTTGACTTAATGGCTTACAACAGTGTGATGATACTCCAAATTCAAACCAATGGCATTACAAGACATTCCTGCGTTATGAATGCTGATTATTTGCCATCTTGTGGGGTTTGATAATCGCCTTCGTGCCATGGTCACACAATGTCATGGAATAACCGTTTAAAACCGAGCTTAAGAAAGCAATTTTAACGTTTGAATATACTGCTTTTAGAGATACTCGATACCATGCATGACACGTGAGCTTTCGTCACGCATGACTGATTACATCATCTCGAGAAAACATAATTCTTCCCATAATAATATCTTTCATGATGTTCCAGTTTGTTGAAGGTGGTTATCAGAGGGATTGATAGTTGTAAGTATTTTTGGAAAATAGTCACTTCCACAAAGGTCATCATGAACCGACCATTCAAATTCATTTAAAATAGTTGAATCTGTCAGTGAAAGATCTAGGGCAGTGTATGTGCCAGAGACAGGATGCAGATAAGTATTAGAACCGTCATTGAAGATGCATGAACTATTGTTTGAGAAAAATCTTCAAGAACTTTTCCCTTATTATTTGTATCAGTATTCCCCTAAAGGGGATTATGACTGTAAAATCGCCCATGATGACGCAGGGCTTCGTGAACTGTAACACTAAGTAATGTAAACACTACGTTCAAAGTAACATGGACAGCTACAGTCTGAAGATTTGTGTTAAGTGGAACAGGCCTATGGTTACAGGTCTATGTTCACCAGGATAGAAGAACCTCCTTTAGCTCTATCACCAGGGGAGGAAAACAAGTGGTAAGAACAGTACTGATGACGGATATCAAATAGATCTGTGTTCTTTAAGTGGGTTTGTTGGAGACAAAAAGCTGACAGTCTAAAATCTTGAATTAAAAGCTCTATTTCATGAAAATTCTTCTTAAGACCTCTGTAATTCCATTGTATTACGTTTTGTGGATTTATGATGGTGCTTCCACAGGAGATGTATCACACGAACGCGAGGAAGAATTTGTATTTAGGCCAGGAGATTTAGAACCAATAGTGGGGGATCCAAAAACAAATTGCAACAGAAACAAATTGTTTTGTTTCTAGGTCAGAAATACCTGAGTATTCACATACTAAAAGTCTTAAGACATCTTAGGTGGGGAACATTATCAAAATTAAGGTTATTTATGAAAATACCAATACTAAAAAAAATCATGAACCGTTTTTTTAATACTTTTTAAAGAAATATCTGGAAACTTTATATTTTTAAGCAATATATCTAGTGAAATGTTATAATTTTATCTTTATATTGATATAAATCTGAAAATGTTTATTTCAAACAGTAAAAAAATATTTTAGATTTATATGCAATTTTTACCCATTTTGACATCGATGGATTTATAACTTTTCCAAAAATAATTATTTTAGCAAATTTTCTTGGTAAATAATAAGAGAAAATAATACTTTTTTGTTCTTGATAGAGTGTACTAATTATTTTCTTACTTTAGCCAAATTTTATTTTATGTACCGTCTCATACTTTGAGAAGATCATACTGCATAACAAATAGTCTTCAGGAAAAGAAATGATGAGAGTTATCCAACTTTGACGACATTGACATTGCCTTGGAACATTTCAACAGTCTTCCAGATATTTTTCACTGATAAGAGAGGTAAGTAAATGCAAGCACTGATTTCAAGAACTGCAGTATCACAAGACATATATGTAGCATTATTAATGGGAGACTTTTAACCTTTTAAAAATTGATGAACAGGCCTTGCATCTTCCTAAATGAAATATGTTGGCTATCTCTGTTACCACATGATGCTTTGTTTGATGAAATACTTAATTAATTGGAATTATGGACCCAAGGTCACTATGACCTAGGAAAGGAAGTTGTTACTGGAAACTATTTTCTATACAACTGTATTTTGTATGAACCTGAAATGTCACGTGTAACATGTGTCCAAAAATGAAAATATTGAACTAATAATTATTTCATTCTAAAGCCATTGTACTTGGTATTACTATTCATGAATGAGGTAGAATTATAGGTATTTCTTTATAGATACAAGAGTAAAATATTTCTTGTTTCATGTCAAGCATGCTTGCTGCAAACATTGATCATCATTAAGTTTTTTCTTTAACTGGTAAAAATCCATGCATTATGATTTACTCATGTCAATGAACTGGAAACATGTGGGTTAATAGTCTGTTGCACCATGAGAGATCTAAGGTTGCAACACAATCATTTTAAGGTGGAAATGAGTGAAATTCAAATTTTTCCATATATCATGCATACAATCCACCAAAATAATATTTACATGAAAGTTTTTTTAATACCCTTTCCAAAGCAAAAGATGTTTTTTTTTCTTTAGAAAAATCTTAATTTTAATATATGTCTGTGCTTTGAAAGTGTAAATATATATTTTTTTATCAATAATACTTATATGACAAATACCATAATTATTGACATTTTGTAAATTAAATATTTTAAAATTACAGAAATGTTTAAACGCTAAACAAATACATAAATATGGGTTTTTCAGATTAAAAATGATGTTCGTCTAGTCGCGCGTTTAAAAGGAAGCCAGAAGCTGGAATGTAAACATTAAACTTGTTTCCGTCCGGTTGCGCACGCACCTCGCTATGACATGTCACAAATCTCGAAGAATAAGCCATCAAACAGGACTGGACTAGATTACTTCCCTGTGGGGATGGCTGGGTGGGAACGTACGACTGAAAACAGACCAATAAAACATCGTTTTTAATCTGAAAAACCCATGTTTTAGTCTGTTTTCAGTTGTACAAATGGGTAGAATTCGACGGAACACTGGAAGGAGGGTCGGGAAAGTAATCAGGAAGTGACCTCTTTCACGTCGAATGTACCAAGTTCCTCACCCCTGTAGTGACAATAGAACATTCAACCAGATGCACAGACGTGACAAGTTGTTTAACACGAACGCACAGCATGGTTAATGCTCTTCGACACACAACTAATTATGCGACAGGACAACTGCACGCGTCAGTTGAACTGAGATTGAAGTGTGGTCGACGTATAGTTTAGTTACAGAGCAACTCGCAGTATACAAGGTAACTAAAACAGCATGGTTAATGCTCTTCGACCCACAAGTAACTATCGATGCGACAGGACAACTGCACACGTCAGTTGAATTGCGAACGAAGTGTGGTCGGCTTAAATTTAGTTACAGAACAACTCGCCGTAGTCAAGGTAACTATAAATAGCATGGTTAATGCTCTTCGACACACAACTAATTATCGATGCGACAGGACAACTGCACACGTCAGTTGAATTGCGATCGAAGTGTGGTCGGCGCATAATTTAGTTACAGAGCAACTCGCAGTATACAAGGTAAATTAAAAATACGAGCAGTACTATAAAGTATGGGAAGACGATGCATACACCGAATAACCATAATAAAAAAGCCGAAGTACTGCACGCAACAAAAAACCATAAGAATGCGTACATTCACTAACAGCTTTTATTGTAACATGTTATATGGCACGAAGACTCGAGCAAAAAGTCCAAAGTGAATAAAACACAAATTCACTGTCTTTTCTGAGAGATCTGTTGTGCCACCACGAGTGGACCAAACCGTTTGAGTCCTTCAACATCTTCTGTTGAGATATCTCTGAGATAATGCGAAGCAAACACTGAAGTAGATCTCCAAAAGCAGCCCTCCATAATAGCTTGCAGCGACCAATTACTGTGGAGTGCTAATGTTGAAGTGATGGCTCGAACTTCGTGCCGATGAGAGGAGGTGGGAGGTGCGAGTCCTTGCGCCTCGTAAGCTCTGAGAATTACCGCTCTCAACCAAAAGGAGAGAGTATTACGTGAAATTGGGTGAGAGCGGTATGAACAGCCGTCGAAAATGTTGTCGTCGCTGTTCAGATCGCTGCAGGTAAATACGAAGCGCACAAACTGAGCACATGGTGAGATCAGCGTGATCATGAGGGCCCATAATGGCCGATAAGGAAGGAATGTGGAACATTCTCGATTCTTGGCCAGGAAGTTGATTTTTCACTAAAAAATCCCATCTAGGCGCGACCAAAAGCAGACGTAGGTTGGCCGTTTCTCCAGTATCGATGGTAACAGCACCGTTGGCGGAAACGCGTAAGTGTCTAGACCCTCCAACGATATCGCTAGAGCGTCGTGGTCCCATGCCCGTGGGTCTGGAACCGGCGACACGAACCAAGGGAGGCAGTTGTTGTACCGGGTTGCGAAGAGATCTACTTGGGGCAACCAGAGTCGATCTGTCAGCAGATGAAAGACTGTCGGATGGATCATCCACTCCGTGGGAGACGGCCTCGATGGTCTCGACAGGGCGTCGGCAATCACATTCTTGGCCCCCGGGATGTGACGGGCGCGTACGCCCACATCCAAGTCGTCGACGAGGGCGAAGAACCTGAATGTCTGTGCCAGAAGTGCCGCCGACCGAGTCGTTCCCTGTTTGTTGACGCAGTGGACGACTGTGGAGTTATCCGACTGTATCATCAGCCGTTTCCGACGGAGTCGAAGTTTCCAGAACTCGACCGCCCGAATCACTGCTTCCATTTTGAGGTTTGTTGTGGAGGACCTTTTTTTGCTGGCGACCACAGCCTGGCCGCTTGGTCGTCCCCGAAGTGCGCTCCCCAGCCTTCCAATGTGTACAAATAGGTGTAGTATGAACGGAGGCTCTTGGCCAGGAAGTTGATTTTTCGTGAAAAATTCCCATCTAGGACCACGATAGACGTTGCCATGGTTACGCTGATCGAACGTAATCCGACCGACGTCAATGACATGTATTTCCGATACTCTCACTGCCATAGCCAGCGAGAGAAGGAAAGACGTTTTCTGAGACAATAAGTCGAACGCGACCTGATCTAGAGACTCGTAAGTCTGACCAGACAGGTTGCGCAGAACGACATCTAGGTCCCAGGCCGGCGGTCGGAATTTACGGGACTGATCTTCAACCATGAAGGCACGTAGAATCTTCTGTAACTCCGGTACTTTAGTGAGCTTGTCGCCCATAGGAGACGGCACCACTGAAGCCAAAGCTGCCAGATAAGACGAGATCGTCGACCCTTTCAGACGCCAAGATGACCGGAGATAGACTGGGAACTCCGCCACCTGTGGAGGGGTTGCTACCGCCGGGTTGAAGCCATGAGACCTGGCGAAAATGGAGAAAGTGGTTCACTTGTCATCGTACAGCTTACGGCAGAGAGCTGAGGGATATCATGGTGAAATGTGTCGGGTTGTTGGAGGTATGTTGCGTTTAACTTTTTGAGATTGAAAATAAGCCGCATCTTTGTGGAGTTTTTCTTGGGTACTAGAAAGATGGGCGAGTAGTACCCCGGCGATGGTGCCGATGTCCCTAGGCGAAGTACGGCCACCTTTTCCACCAACGAATCAATGGCCTCCGTCAGCCGATCTGTTGGTGGAGTGTGGAATGTCGGGGATGACGTCAGTGGTGACGTGGATCTCAGGCGTGTGGCGTAGCCTGTTGTCAAAATGTTCTGAACGTAAGGGTCACTGAGGAAAGCTCGTCTAAAGGTAGTGTCACAACAACGGTGACAGCCGGGGAAGGGACCTCACTTCCTCCCCCGCTGGCTCTTTCCCCCTCTGGGATACTCGGAAAAGGAGACCTGGCGACATTTTCTGTCCGAATCTCTCTTGCGGGACGGCTGTCGAGGTACGTCCCTACAAAAGGCCCGTTGCACATTCTAGTTTCGGTAACGTCGTCGTGGGCCGTTCGAAACCGTAGGCCGCTGGACAGGTTGTGTGAAGCCGAGATGATGATGTCACGTTTGGCTTCCCTGGAGTACTATCCAGAACTTCGTTGGTACGACCGTCAAACAACTGTTGCGATGACCACGATCACGATGACGATCAGGTAGGTCAGTGCAGTCGATGTAACCATGGTGACGTGCCGTAGTAATCTGGCCCGATACATATCGGGACTGGGCGAGGACGTCCGAGATCCACCGTTGCATACAGGTGAGGACCGATGCCACCGTCCTGTCGTCCTCATCCTGGCTTGGTTCTTTCTCCTCAAAGTACACTGAGAGGGCCTCGATCACTGTCAACAGCATAGCAAGCGGTTGTAGCTGGTGACGAACAGCAGTGTCCATGGTTTCCAAATGCCTGTCTTCTAGAATCTTGGAGGGCGCTGGTTTCTTGAAGATTAGCCCCCAATCCAAGTCCCTAGTCATGGGTGACGAAAACGGAGACTGCGGTGTATCTCCGACCTTAAAGCCCGCACGCGTCGGTTTGTCATCGTCTTGTGATAACTCAGGCAGAAAGTTAGATAGCCAAGCAAACAACTCAATGTCTTTGGGAGGCGTAGGAGGGCTGACGACGTCTTCACAATCCATCGTCGACGTCGATTGTGGAGGCGTAGATGAAGGAGCTGGTGTACTGGTTGACGGTCCATGGACCCCCGACGCCGTCAAGGCATGGACCGCCGCTGTGACCTGGGCTATCACAGCCGGGTCGATATGAAAGTGAGACGAGGGCGTTGTTCTGTCATTATCTTCACTACAACGCTGAACTCCCAGAAACTCCCTGCAAGAACATCGCACGTCCCCCGTGGGGACGAGGGCTACAATCTCTAACTGTAGAAGTACTATGATCTCCATCGTAGTTATCGTCCGAATCGTACTCCCGATGACCACGAAGGCAATGAACGCCCTCGTGTCGTGTACTGTCTCTCGACGAGGCACTCGACCTGTCGTCCCGACATGAATGGGAACGACTTCTGTGTCCACTGTCGTCCCACACGACGTCCCTATCGTCGTTGGTAGACCGAAATACGGACTGACTGGGGACCGTAGTCCCCTCACGGTCCTCGTCACCACCCGGTCCCGTCGTAACTGGGGAGGCTGAGTGACGCTCTCGATCAACCGATTGACGAAGATCAGTCGTGCGGGTAGTATCATCAGCAGGCAAACGGTCACGTGTCTTGTCGAAAACAGAAGTTGGCTGAGGCAGGTCTTTATCAACTGATTTCTTGGGTGTGGCCGACTCGCCACTCCCAGGGCCTGATGTAGAGGGATGTGGAGAAACCCTTTCTCTGAAGATTCAACTCTGAGGAGCATTGCTACTGGTATGACATCAGAGACTGCAGTGAAAGTTGACAAGGCAAAGGAAGTTGGTATTGGCATCTTGAAGAAAATGACAGGAAACAGGGTTGGAGATTTCAGCTTCAAAAAGAAAGGTCAAGCCGTAACACTTGCTTCGCAGTCATCAGTGAAGATTGATGGTGAAACAGTTCAAGTGGATCCACAGCTGTTGTTTCAACTCTTAATTACTGCAGCAAACTGTTCACATGAGGAATTAACATGAGGAATGTGCTCAGATATGAAATGTGTAGCCACCCACCAGCACTGTTTGATTCTCATTCTCTGCTGCGACAAGCTAACAAATCAGTTCTTGCAGATGCTATGTGGTCAGTGTTGCCTTCATCTCAAACCTCTCCTCCTGGCGATGTCCACTATGTGCTGGATGGTGGTTCTCTTCTACACCGACTTCCATGAGTCTTATGGTATGATGTATGAGGAGATTCTGGCTTTGTATGTTGACCATGTCAAGAAGAAGTACAACATGGCGGTAATTGTGTTCAATGGCTATGGAGAAGGCATGACAACAAAAGATGTTGCACACCAAAGACGTACTAATGGCAACATGCCACCAGTAATCAACTTACTTAAGGACATAAAACTGACAACCAAAAAAGAGCATTTCTTAGCAAATCCCCAAAACAAGCAGAGGTTCATATTAAGTGAATCATTGACAGCAAAGGGATGCACAACTCACAACAAAAGCTATCCTTGGCCCCTGGATTTGTGAGAGTATACTGTTTGTTCATGCTATACTTGGATGTGACACAACATTGAGGCCGTATGGACTGGACAAGGGCCTTGCTTTAAAGAACATCAGTAAGTGTTCACATTTTTGTTCTCAGGCAATGATATTTCTTAATCTCGAGTCTTCACATGACGATGCTGCCAAGGCAGGAGAAGCAGCCCTAGTGTACCTATATGGAGGAAAACCTTGTGTGACACAAGACCAACTCAGTTACAGGAAATTTTGTGAAAAGGTCAACCAGCTTTACGTGTGTCCAGCCCCAGTCATTACCCCCAATACAAAATGCTGCTCGCTTTCACAGCTACAGAGTGTTCTACCAGATTCAGGACTGGGCAGACAATTCAGGTGATATGAACCCTGCAGAGTGGGGGTGGAAGATCTGCCATTGCAAGTTAATACCTATCCAGACAGATATGACAGCGGCTCCACAGTTACTCCTCAAAGTTATCAGATGTAACTGTAAAACTCAGTGTACGTCCAGGGGGCACACGGGTGGTGCAGTCGTCTAAGGCACCGCAATTCACTGTGTAGAGTTGCGTCCCTTGGGCACGCAAGAAACCTACGATTGTGGGTTCGAATCCTGGTTCGCCCCGATTATGTTTCTAGGTTTGTCAGCACCATACCTGTGCTCGTGAGTTTCACCTAAGTGGTAAACGTCTGATACCTGCATCACTTCAGGCTTTCCTTCCACATTAAGCTGATACGCCGTGATATAACTGGAATACTGTTAAAAACGGCGTTAAACCCAACTCACTCACTCACCAGTGTACGTCCATGATATGTTCTTGTAGGAGGCATGGCCTTGACTGTTCTACTGCATGTGACGAGTGTATGGGTGTCAGCTGTGCCAATTCCAGTGCAGCTGATGAAGTTTAACATCTGCTCATTGGTTCAAAAATGCATGATCAAGTTGGTGAGTGGCTTCAGTAAAATCGTGTTACAGTACCCTTGTAACAATTGCGGAATTATTCATCTCATGAACTGAACAGTAAAATGAACCTTTAATAATGAATGTAGTGCTTGAGGTAATTTGCACATATGATCTGGTTTTCACATGTAACCAAGGACGGTGAGAGATAACCTAAAATTATTAGACCTGCACAACAATGGCAGATTTGCAATTATTTAATCCAATCAACTACATCTGGAAAATACCTAGATGAGTTCCTTGTCTCTTAAATATTGTAAAAGGCATGCTCATTATGTAATAGGTATATCAATAATCACAGAGTGAGCTTTCCAGGGAGTAGTTGCAAACATGTTCTCGGTACATTTCCCTTATAATTATACCAATTAACCAAAATCAATTAAAAAGTTAATTAATAAAGAATTGATTAATTTTATGAACTTACTTATGTAATAAATGATACTGTCTTGTCATAAGCTTCAAAATGATATGTCACAAGCTGAATATATTTCAAAAAAAATATTTTCATATTTTTCAAAGTGTATATTAATTACTTATTTAATTAGAGTCAAATTAACATATTTTCCCCTCGATGGATTCACTAAAACTTTTAGTATAGTGTTCACTGATGTTGACTGAGTACAAAACAGCTGGATTTATTTCTGTTGCAATTTGTTTAAGGTCAAACTATTTCTCCTGGCCTTATTACTCCTTATGTTTTAATAATTTTCTTTCTTTTTTTTCTTTGTAAGATGAACAATTTCTGGTACTGGATCAGTTACTGGTTTTGGAGTAATATATGATGAAATTGTTTACTATTTTGGTTTTCACAGACGAAGATGTCACAGCTGGTTTTGAACTAAAGCAGTTGGAAGTGGCTGAACAGACTTGACCCATGTCAGATCAGTCCGGCAGTCAATAGAGATAGTGGTGCCAGCAGGATGAGAGACTACAGCAGAGAAGGAAATAATAGAAGTGATTGTAGTAAGACCTACAACCCTCTTCTTAAATTCATGGTATGACATTTCCTTTGTTACGACCCCACAATTGTTATATAGAGTACTTTAGTAGATTTTGTTTTGAATTGATAAGCATTCCAGCAAGTCAGGGATAAGTTCGTTTTCAGTTTCACTGCATTTTTATAAAAAAAATTATGTTTTATGTCGCTTCTATTCTATCTCGTATGTGAAGCCCAATGAAAGTTTGACAAGTACGATCCAGCAAAACTCCTTTAAGCGTATAAGAAATTAATGCGCTTACCAATCTGCTAACCACGCAGTTCAGTATGACAATCACTATATTTGGAAATATATCATTAAATATCAGCCTAGTATTTAATTTCTTCCCAAATGTGAATTGGAATATTCATGCCATATCATAGTGATTAATGATATTGTTACACCACTGTGCAATAATAACCCTCATTCAGTGAAATAGGAAGGTTTTTAAACTTTCTTCTTTTGATCTCTGGTCGTTACAATTCATATTTATACATGTAGCTCACTTGAATGAATTGACTCTCATGATTATGGAAAGTGTTTTGTCTCTTTTATTTATGTATAGGCCTACATGTAATCTTCAGAGGTTCAGGTCAGTTAGTGAAATGTGAAAGCAAATTTTATCATTGAACTAAAGCATTTATTCATGACAAAAGCTTATGACATAAAACATGTTTGTCATACCCCAATGACATAAGGATGCAAATTAGATAGTGCAGTGAGTTGGTGTTACAAACAACATGGATACCTTTGATGTACGTTGGAGACAATGTTTTAATAGATCAAAGGGGAAGTGCTACAGTGATATCCGTGTTGACAAATGGATATTACAGGTTACAGGTTGATGGTACCGAATTTGAATTTGACTGTGATGAAGGCAGATTATCAAAACTTCCCTGTGGCCAACGTTTCATCATCGAAACAGCATCGTGAAGCACGGCGAAGCAAGGATGCCCAAGGTAGATTTGTGGCTGTTGAGGACGGCATGATCGATGGTGTAATCCTTAACAATCAAAATAAACACACAGCCAAGAAAACTTTGTACGATTTTCATTAGTGTTCGAAAAACAAATGGGGAAAATTATGAACCAAACATTCTCATGGGTTTTCAGAGCAGCATCAAGAGATCACTAAAATGAAGGGGGTATGGCTATTCACTCACGTCATCTTTAGAATTTTCACGATCACGGGAAGTATTAAAGGGGAGAAAAATTGAAGTAAAGAAAAAAGGGCGTGGCAACTAGCCAAGGAGAGACGACCCGATTTGTGATGAAGAGATCGAGTCCCTGTTTCAGTCCAGATCCATTTGAATCAGTAATCCAATGAGCATGATAAACTGTCTATGGCTCTACAACACAATCTATTTCGGGTTAAGATGTGTCAATGATCACTACAACATGTGTTGGGGGACATCACATTGCATGTTGATGGAGACGATCACGAATATCTTGAACAGTCCATGAGACAAGAAAAGAATCGGTCTAGAGAGAATCCTTGTGATTGTCGCGACGTAAGGCTCAAAATGTGGTCTAAAGTTGCTGATCCCTCTCAGTGCCCTGTGCAGGTGTATAAGTAGTATGCCTCCACACGTCCATTCGACTTCTGTCGCACACACACTTTAGGTATGCCTAAACCTGGCGATCAGTGGTTTTTCCGCTATCATATTGGGAAAAACAAACTTTCCTCTCTCATGAAAAACATGTGCGATGCTGCCAGTCTCCAAACATCGAAACGACTCACAAATCACTCTGCGCGCAAACACCTTGTGCTAATGTTGAATGACAATAATGTTCCGCCAAATCAAATAATGCACATAACTGGCCACAAAAACATCCATTCTGTGAACAATTACAGTAGTACAGATGATGGGGATTCTGACGCAACTCCACTGGAGCCAGATGTAGCTAGTGCACTGAGCCGCATATATAAACGCGGACCACTAAAATAGCCCAAGTTATTTCAAGTAGATCCTGGTCGCGAGTTTATGGGATCAGTAACTAAACTGTCAACAAAGCACGATGTCACAATCAGGCATGGTGAAAAAGAGGCCCACCGTAGTCAAACTATCGTTGAAAGATTTAACCGGACATTAGCGGAACGTTTGTTTGGCTATCAGTATGGGATCAAAATGAAATCGGAATGATTAAGATCAACCGAATGGGTGACACAATTATCAGCTGTTGTATCAGCGCTAAATAATGAAGTAACGAGATTAATTGGGAAGAAACCATTCGATGCGATTAAAATGAAATCTGTGACTTCCGAATCTTCAGCACCGAAGAGAGGCAAAGAACAAAAAATTCCGGATAGAGTAAGTGAAGATATTTATATCAGCCCGGTGAACTCGAAGGAGGCCTACACCACACAACCGATCCGATTTGGTCCCTTAAGATATATACCATTAGTCGGTTGGTTATGAAAGAAGGAGAGCCTATTCTTTATTATTTTCAAGATGGACCGGGCAGGGCATTTGTACGAGAAGAGTTATTACCACCATAACCACAAGCACAGGTAGTGACACCATCCTTATCAATCCATCTCTTTGTATCTGAGGGGGATAATGATGTCTTGTTCATTCTTAATCCATATATCCTGTGATTGACACTTCTTAAAGAGTTCACCTCGTGTTTGAATGTTCTACCATTGAATAATGCTTCTTTATACTGTTCGTGTTTGATATGCTTTTTTACCACATACTTCTTAACACCCTTAGCTTTTCTTATCTCCCCAATATCTTAGGTCTTAATCCGACATACTCCGCTATAGGGGTCCCAGCACATTCATCCTTCATCTTACCTAATTCCTTTTTATTTACTACGCTGTGCAGTGGATTATCTTTTGGGTAATCGCTCATGTCATACATATCTATTTTTTCTGCCATATCTTTATATACATCCTCGGTTTGTATTTCCATCAACAAAGAATCTGTATCAGTATATAACACCTCGCATCTATCGCCATATTGCTTCTTAAGTTTGTTGTAATAAAAGTCATACATTAAGTGTTTTGACGAGTCAAGAATACTCATACCAACGTACACCGGTCTGCTGAATTTTATATTACTCTTCTGCATATACAGCGCTGCTAAGTCATTATCGAATATCTTGCTTCTGTTAAAAGCCGGGCTGGCTATAAGTTTCCTGAATCTTTCTTCCTCATTAGATCTGACTAATTTAACATCAACACGCTTCCTTAGATTCTCCATAGTTTTACCAAATACTGAGTTATTCATGAGCTTATATAGGTTCTTTTTGAAATCGCTGGTAGCCATCTTTCTTAAATCTGTGTTCAGCCTTATATAGGGCTCCATCCAAGGGCTTTGATCAAACTTTAGAACTCTGTGTATTTTCTTTAGTTTCATGCCTAATGATAGATATAACTGGAGATTTCTGTAGTGAACTATATATTTTGTCTTATCCATTAAATTTGGTACAAGTTTTACTACGTTAGCTAACCTTGTATTGCCCATCAAGAAGTGTTAATATTCTGACATCCAATCTTTATTAACAATTAATCTTTCGGGAGCTAGTGGATAACTGTTAAGGTCTTTATGTAACTCTGTTGGATATTCAAAGTCAACTTCTAGTATGTTACATACTGTATGTACCCTTTATTCCTATCGACCTTGAGAATATCATTCACATCAATATCATTCACATCAACCCACTCAAAACCAACCCCCAGGTTGACTCATAGCCCATATGTACAAATTGTTGGCGTCGAGATATAATATGTGTGTGTAGGGTTTACTTCCACTAATTTATTATTAGCCTTAGAATACCTTTTCGCCGTCATCAATATACCACCTCTTAATCCTTAATAAACAAGTGCATATCATAATCGGTGAGTAGTTTTAGTTCTACGCCGGTCTTCTTCAACAATGGCATCCCATGATAGTCCGGGACTGAAGTAGTACCATGCCGGGTCCAAGCCGTATTGTTTTAAACATGTCTTTCTATATATCTCGAATATATCGGCGAGTAACAGTACATCGGTTTTTAAGTACAGATCGTGATAATCACCTAAATTCTTACAACCTAATTTATCCCACACCGTCAAAGAGTGTTCATAATCAGCATCAGTTATTTTAGATTCTGTTAAGTTACTATAGAATGATTCAAGGGGTGGTAATTTAGTTTCGTCGAATCTAGACCAATCATCCATATAATCGTAAGGATATACACCTTTTCTCAACAACAAATGACGAGTTATCTGTTCAGTCATCGGGATTGTTCGCATTAGCTAAATTGTCTAGGGAAGATAACAGAAACTGTACGGAGTCTATGAATCTAAGCCCATTAGTTTGCTTTGTTCTAGCTTTCCCATCCTTGTCCATATAATGTATAGTTTTAGTCAACGAGAATGAGATATATTTTTCCATATTATTAGGAATGCACGTTAAGCCGCCGTCGGTCTTTGAAATAGCTTGCATAAGGAGATGAGAATGATATCCTCTAAGGTTGTGAAACACAACGGGGATGGGTATTGTTTGAGAATTTAATTTTAGTTACAAGTTACACTCGTTATGCGCGGCTCCCTGATAATTACCCGTGACATGACAATGATCTCTTACCTCGTCATACACATGGGTTTCTTACGCGATAAATTTTCTTAATTTTCCTTACAACTTTTCTTCGTAAATTCTTAACAATCGCATGACCTATGTTCTGAACAAGCTCTCTGATATCGTCGGCAGAAGTCAAATTAATTGTAAATGATAGTCGTGCAGTTCCTGGAACTATCACATTGTGAGCGTCTAGATTAGGAAAGCGAACCAGAAGTGTTTGATTCTGATCAATGGTACTCAGGTTATTAGTTATAGTTACAGACTGGCAAACTGCTTTGACGTTGTGGGTTTAACTTGCATCCGTATTGCGAAGACATTGTTTATATTGAAATTATGTAACCTTACGTTTAATATAAAAATGGATGATTTTAATCTCGATAACATAACTGATAAAAGTACAATCGGAAGAGGGTACTGATGAAACCAGCTTTATGAATATTAACGATAAACTTTTAAAACCAGCCGTTAATGATTATTAAGATGCTTTAAAAGAAGACAAAAAATATGTTACACCTATTGGTCGTGACTATTCATAGTTTACTATAGATAGTAAAGGAATATTGCGACTGCGTGGCTCTCCGGATATTGATCTTATGAATTCTCGCACTCGTAAGCCCCTAGCCTTGTCTACGATAGCCAGTAAACATGGCATGAACATTGTTCGTAATGAATTAGGTTTTGTAGAATACTCACGAAAAAAACTTTCTCTGAAGACTACTTAGGTTCTTCAGATTCAGCGTACTGAACTGGGTGACAT
Source organism: Haliotis rufescens (assembly GCF_023055435.1). Taxonomy (NCBI): domain Eukaryota; kingdom Metazoa; phylum Mollusca; class Gastropoda; order Lepetellida; family Haliotidae; genus Haliotis; species Haliotis rufescens. The sequence goes on from NW_025964383.1 coordinate 4,794,584, forward strand.
AGATAAAGATAATTTGGGAGAACACGGGAAGCTGGCCTCGGACAGACTCAGAGAAATCTTGGATACCTTTGGTGATCTGGGGGCTCAGTATTAGGGAATTACGAGGCCTTGACAAGGCAATGCAAACAATGCGGGGAGAACTCATCACTAATACAATCAAGATATCTGAACTCGACAAGCATATAGCTTATGAGAAAACAAAACTTGAACAGGCAGGCGATGAATTGAGTAGACGCCGCGTTGCGGAAAGAGTGCGTAACTTAGAAGATGAAAGATCAGCCCGCCAAGAAACGGCTTCCACTAATAGAAAGGCACTTCATTCACAAATCAGTCGAGTTCGAGAAACTATCGATCAAGTCCTCAACGATGATACTACACTGGCCGATAAAATTAAAACATTGTTCAGAGAACAGGGGATAACCACTGCCAGTATGTTAACTGCATTGGGATTTATTATATCGACTTTGACTCTCGCGTTAACTGGTGGAGTTGGACCATCCACACCACCCACACCGCCCACACCACCCACTGATAAAAATGGTGTAAAAGAGTGGATAAAAAAGCATTTAAAAGCATTAGGAGAAGCACTGGGAAAGCTCGCTGGGAAAGCCGCATCTGCACTTCTCTGTATAATAGGGAGTATTGTTTCCTGGCTCTTGAATTTATTAGCTAAGACCGCCACTTGGTTTAGTCAAAACTTGTGGGCACTGATCGTAGCAATTGCCGGGCTGTTGTACTTATCCCTTAAAGACTATTTATCCAAATCATGAGTAAACCAGCTGCGACTCCACCTACTATAAGCGCTGTTTTTTCATCAATATTTTGTTGATTTTTAGCTGTAATATGTGGTGGCACTTGTGGTTGTGCGTCAGTAGATGGCTGTGGTGACTGTGGCTTGACTATTCCCGTTTCACCTGTGTTTGTTTGCGTTATAAATTTGGTGTTAAATTTTGAATTCATACATTGTTTTTGTTGATCGGTAGCAATAACAACTTTATTATTATAGCCGATCACTTGACGATCTTAAGTTCCATATTACTCGGAGACACGTATAGTCCTGCCCCATTAACGTAGTCTACTTTGGATTGAGCTTACTGTAATACATCTTGATAACGTTTTATAAAAGATGGTATGTCAACTGGTAAATTAATAGCATCCTCTACATTTGCAAACAAACTGTTTTTGTGCATCGAGCGCCGTCCCAGAACAGATTATTCCCGTTCGTGTTTGCGATTTTGTACCAAGAATGGCCCATACATAAGTTCTTATTGATTCATTAACTCTTATAAATCCTGGATTAGTAAAATTATTTTCTGTTTTATCATTAAGAAATTCATTCCAAGCATTTGCAGTATCGTTTAGTTGCACAAACTTTGTAACAATATAAGGCAAACAACTCTTAAAACTCATCTCCTCCTAGATCTCCTCTCCAATCGTTATTCAAAAGTTCCCAGCCGTCATACCAATTATGCATTTTTAAATAAAGATCATGCATTCTTATATAAAGTTTGTTTGCCTGTAACAATCTAAATAGATTGAATGTTTTTTTTCGAAGTTGTTTAAATAAATCATCACTTTCTTCTTTAACAGTTATTTGTCCATTGTACAGAACACCTAGACCATGGTTAATTCCTTTAATATGCCAATCTTTACTCGTAGAAATACCAAATTCCTGACAAATACGCTCATACGCGAACCGATTGTATGGATTATTTGAGGAATTCCATGCTCGATCCTGCGGTAATGGGGCAATAATTTCTTTAAATATGTCTAATCTGATAGTATACATGAAATGATAAAACAGACTTATTTAAACTGCCGGGCAAAAGAAAGTTTTCACTTTAAAAATAGTTGTATAAAAAGCAAAAAGCTGGTACAGGTTTGAACCCCCGCAGAAAACATTCGCCCAAATGCAACATGACTACAACCATAACGCAGATTTTCGAAATGCAGCTTTCCAAATCATGCATTGTTGAAAACGTGCAAAACGTGATTTTGAGACATAGGTCCAAATGCACGTGCATGATTGTGGCATAAATACCGACGTTGGACAGAGCAGGCATTCAGTAAGCAAAAAACCACCAAGAATATGCCTATACTTACACAAGCGCAATGAGACAGAGCGATCGGTATGGCCAATATGGGGGCTACTCAACGTCAGATAGCCAGAACCTTCAACTTCTCCCAGGCCACCATCAGTAAGTTGATAATCCGCTACCAACAGACAGGACAGACTCAAGACCGGCCTAGATCGGGAAGACCGAGAGTGACAACACCGGCTGAAGACCGCTACATCCGGCAGATTCACCTCCGAAACAGATGTGTGACGGCGACGTCAACGGCGGCAACAGCACTAAGGCATGCCATCAGCAGACGAACAGTCCTTCGACGACGTATGGCTGGTATACAAGCCTACCGACCCTTCCGTGGAATGGCCTTGACCCGTCTACACCATCAACGCAGACTGCAATGGGCACGAACTGTACGTCGGTGGCAGCGACCTGACTGGGCGAGGGTTCTCTTTACAGATGAAAGTCGGTTCTGTCTGTTCAGGTACGATGGCAGAGTTTGAGTTTTTTGACGAAGGGGAAAGCGACTGGCGCCAAACTGCATTAGAGAAGCTCACCCGTTTGGAGGTGGAGGCGTCATGGTATGGGGTGGCATTTGTGGCCAGATTACCCCACGGCTGGTTATCATCCGAGGAAACCAGAACGCTCAGCGATACAGGGATGAAGTGTTGAGACCTGTTGTGGTGCCCTTTATTCAACATCAGCCAAGTCTTCTCATTCTGAAACTGAATCTTGTACACTTGGAAGCCGAAATTCTCTAATACATCTCCACATATCACATCCCTTCCTCCCCCACTAATCTTCTCTTGGTCACCATCTTTTGGAGATGGAAACATCGTCACTATGGTAATGTTTTGACAGATGGGGATTTCCTGTACTAAGAGGACCTCGGGTATCCCCGATTCGAAAAAAGTGCCGTCAATTATTTTTAGACAGCCAATCAAAACGTGATGACACAGCTCTCCACTCTCAGCCAGCCAATCAGATTGCGTAAATAAAAATAAACCACTACGAATAAACCACTGCTGGCGATTGGAGATCAAGCCCTGTTATGGGAGAACTACAAATAAACCACTCAATAAAACAAGTTAAGATACATTATTGTTCAAGCAAAGGAAAAAACCCAGTATGATCATGACGGTAATACATAACATTAAAAGTGCACAGAAATTGTAATATTTGTGGATGAAAGCTGGAGACATGTACTTTCCACTATTTATTTGTGAACCATTTAACTAGGGGTAATGATTACTGGTACCAATGGAACCTGTCTTGACTATGAGTACCATAGTTTTGGGGGCTTAAAGCCAGTATCAAAGCATATACTGATCTGTAGATCTGACAGAAGTAACAAATCACATACATGTAATATGTCATCATTTATTCAGCCAGTGGATAAAATGATGCATTTCTTCACACTCTATGCTTTAACAGTACTGCTTCCATACCTGGATCAACACACAATCAGCGATTTTGCTTTGAATTAAGGAGAATTTATACTGAACTTGTTGACCACTTTTGCATTGTAAATTACATACTAACAAGTTTCCAAACAGATTATGTTAATTTTTGTTTTTGCTTTTATTCAGGACATCATGTTCATCAGCTTTGCATGTTTTTAGATTGTTCAGTTTGTAGTAAAAGAAAAACAAGATAGAATTTTCTCAGATGTCTGATTGATGAAAACCCTTCGGAGTTATGCAGATTGATCAGTAGATACATGTTAAATTACAATTATGTTTTAATTTGCTTGAATGTTATGGTTATTTGTGACTTGCATGTGTGTTCCTTAGAATGCATTATTTGAATTTTGATAATAAATAATATGTATCATCATAACTCGGTGACACCCCCCACTCCCCACCCCCAATATCATGTTTATGACAATAGACAGATGGGAACATTATTAAATTGTAACAACTGCTTAGCTTTTTACCAAATATGTCTTTGATAAACTACAGCCCTTGAAAGTGTGTGTTTCACACATAGTTTCCTATGGTTTTCTTAACAAAATCAGTGGACACTTTCATTACAAACTGTTTGGGTGTCTGGATCTCAAACATGGCATTGTTATCTAGTAGAATTTCATGGCATAGTGATTTTCCATATCAACTAGAAAATCTGCCAATGGTGTAATTTATAATAAAGTTTTCTGTAACCTCATGCTTAAGTGTCTTCAGTTGATTACTTGCCACACTATGACTACTGTTACATTTTTATTTTTTTCATCCAGTGAAAAAGAGAATACACATGGCTGTGTATGCTACTGTACCAAATTAATTCAAAATAATGAACATATTCTTTATTATTATGCCATTCACACACGACATTTTTACAAGCACACACATAGTTAAAAAACACTAGATTGAAATTAATCAATTATTTTTCCAAAATTATTAGATCTATCTATGATTAATTTCATTGTGTAATAAGAAAACAAATGCCAGTAAATGGCTTTTCATGTGAATAAAATCCAGAGGCCAAATTTCCGAACCATTAACAGACCTTATCATTAAACACCATTATTACGGATCAAAAGTGTTTGTTTTTCTAGTTATTATACTGGGCGCTAACTCCGCTAAACCCACCACTTTACAAAGGGAGAAAACGGGGCATAATTGGTGACATTTGCATAATCAGATTTTCTAAAATAAAGATGATAAAGAAACGGTATTTCATTGACGTGGTTGTTTAATTCCATGTATTATGTTTACGATTTCATGATAACAGTGAGCTGACATGAAGTATTAACTCACATAACACGCCTGAAAATGGGGTGTGTGTCATTTTTTATTTTTCACCGAAGTGACAACCACTTTCGAGTCTCAATCAGCCTAAATAATGTTGTCCTTCATTAAAAGTAACAATGGACGTTATTCTCGTGACAAATACATTACAAGAGAATTCCTGAAAATGCTAAGAAATAATTTTAACCACCCGTTCTAGAGTTTTTCTATAGTAAATACATGGCGTGTCCTCCATGTTTGTTCGTCTAGTGGAGGCGGCCATTGTGCAGTCATTGCCTGGCTCAGTGTAGCGCCAGCGCAGCCTACCCAGGGAACCAGGCTGTAAAGTGGTAAACGTCTGAGACCTCCATCACTTCAGACTTTCCTCCCACATTAAACTGATAAAAGAGGTGTGAAACCCAACTCACTTACTCTAAGAAGCTGCTCAAATACATAGTCGATGAGCAAGTATCAGTACATTCCAATCATGTCATGAACAGTCCATACCCTTTCGCTACCATTGGCTGGTGGTGTCAACACTATGTTTGCTGGCAACATTACTGGTGGAAACATAACGATCAATGTTGTTAAACCTCCAAGCCCGGTCCCAGTCAAAAGACGCCGGATTGTCATTGAAAGTGATAGTGACACCGACTAAGGCATCTATTCTGACCTCTCCTCCGCGAGACATTCATCAAGTTAGAGAGCGGTTTGATTTGAAACTATATATAAGTGAAGTTACACCAGAGATATCAGATTACACAGAATCGTTGTTGTTACCATTATTAAAGTTTCAATTATTCTGCAAAAGTCTGTTCAAGTATTTTGTTTAAAATAATCCGGGGACCTTTTTTTCTCAGCGAAGGAATATGTCATAAAGGATTTTAGAGGTTGTTTATTTTGGATTACAGTATCTTCACACGGCTATGGAAAACATGTATCCTTACGCATGATCTATACATAAGATTTCGACAAGTTGTTGATGTTAATGTTAATGCATTTATTCCTTAAAGGAGAAGCAAAAATGTGAAAATGATAGCCTTTGGCTCGGCAAATACCTATTAACTAAGACTCGGTTGATATTTCCCATATTAAAAAACACTTGTGATGAATCCTCTATTTAGCAGGTGTTTACTGAGAAAACAATACGTAAATGCTAGACTACCTCCTTGATAACATCTAAACTACCAGGCAAAAGAAAGTTTTCACCGACTTCACTTGACCTAACACCAAAAACAAAGTCATATATATGTGAGATTTATGATGATTAATTTATAAACAGAAATAATTTTCCTTGAATTAGAATGAAAATGAATTGTAATGCTGATATTGCATTCTCCGCAATACACAAAGAAAGAGTCAAGGGGTCCAAATTAAAAATTACACAAATCAGAGTTCATTGAAAAAGTGCATGAAGAGTCCATTAATGACACAGTAGTCAGGTAACACGTCATCAATAGCGAGTGTGACCACCCTGGGCATCCATGCACGCCAACACATGCCTCCTCATTGACGTCGTCAGTCGGCGGATAAAGTCAACAGGAATCCGGTTCCATAAGTTCAATAGAGTCTGTTCAAGTTCCTGTCGGTTCGTTGGAGGCGGTACATGTTGTCTCAGCTGACGATCAAGATGATCCCAGAGATGTTCAATGGGGTTCATGTCTGGAGAACAAGGAGGCCAGGGCAATACGTTTACATTAACGTTGTTCAGGTCGTCTTGAACAATCCGGGCGGTGTGAGGCCTTGCGTTGTCTTGTTGCAAAATTAGTCCTCTTGGACTACTTGGTGGTACCTAAAGTCCATTCCACGTTTTACTGAAAACCGGGAGCCACGCAGTAGTTTAGTAGAATTGGGATAGATTAAGTTGTGATTTGAAGTGAAAGGCTCCTTGGAGAATTAGCCTTCCAACCAATGGCAAGAAAATATACTGACAGAAAAGCAATAATTTTATGTACCTATAACACTACTACGATAACATAACAATGATACTGACATAAATGTAAGATCAAGGCATGTAAGTAGAAATATGATACTATGTCGACATGAACTATACTAGAAACATGGTTAAAGTTCATAAAATGGAAATCACACCGGGCTAGACCTGTGAAAACAATGTCAACAAATCGAGCCGGGGAGGCTTGATAATAAAACTACATGAATCTGCTGTAAATACAGCCTACAGATCCATGATACACTGATGATGCAAGATGTTGAACCAATGCAGCGGGAAAAATATCAAACAATAGTCATCATTGTGTATAATTCTAAGAATACTACCTCTTTTACATCATAGACACAAATTCCCATTTTGGCAATAATCACACTATAAAATCTTCAGATTTTTCAACATACATGTACGTCCTCTTTGCTGCCGTTTATCCCAATAGTTTTGAGGTAAACCCTATCCTTTGTCACACTGCATCTGTGCATGCGCAAGGCGGGAAAACATCACTTCTTTCCAATAACCTTCATTGACTAGATGTAAGATATATTGGGGAGGTGGAAGGGACCTTTTCCTGATGTAATAGAGGTAGTATTCTTAGAATTATACACAATGATAACTATTGTTTGATAATTCCTACAATTTATCCTACCTCTATTACATCATAGCCAGTATTTACCAGAGGGACAGGCGGGATCTGTCATCTAGTACTCACGGATAATTGGCAGCAGTAAAGTAAGGGAATACATAGAAGAAAAAGCTTGAATCAATGCCTAACTTCCTGATTTCCCCTTGGCAAACCTGAAGAAGACTTGGCACTTGTGGCGTCCTTCCCGTTCTATGACCTCATAATTGTTACCTGTTTTGGGTGATATATGATCTTACTTATGACATTTCTCTCCTGTTCTGAGTTCTTTCATGATGTCACTTCCGGTTTTGTGAACATCTATGACGTCACTTCCGGTCCTGAGGTCATCTATGACGTCACTTCCGGTTTATCCTTCATTATGACGTAGACAAATACTTGTTGCTCTGTAGCCAACAGCAGCATTAGAAATTGGCAATAGTCCTGTAGTCCTTGCCAAACTGCCCAATAGTTAAGGTATCATAAGGACTAGTAGAAATTTGCCATTTTTAAGGGTTTTACTATATGTTATCCTTATAAGGACCAGTGGACTAAATATGTTAGTTTCTACCCCTGCAACAGCATATATACTTATCTCACCTTAGGTTTGATAATTACGTACATTTCCACTGATGACATGTTTCCCATTGTATATTGGTGATAATACGTACTCCTTACGTTAATTCCGGTTCTGAAGTCTTCCATGACGACACCTCCAGTAGTTACCCATGTTATGCTGAACGACTAACAATGTAATAACCCTATCACCTTATGACCTATGATCACAGATGTTAGCCAATGATCCGTCCAACCTAGTTGACATAGTGTAAAGGCTAACTTGCCTCATTTTGTGGTATTTCCTGGGATCTTCACACACACACACACACACACACACACACACACACACACACACACACACACACACACACACACAGAGAAAAGGGGGGAGGGGGGGGGGGGGGGGGGAGGGCTACTGAGTGACTCTAGCCTGGGCCGCCACCAAGGGCCCCAGGGAGTATTGTCCCTCTAGATCGTATTGTATGTCTCGTAGGTAGAAGTTACTCTATTTGTTTTGTATACGTATTGTGGGATCTTGATACCACTTGTTCGATGGAAACTTGTTGCCAGACTTGTTGCTAGTGCACGAAATCATGAGCCTTGCAACTTCCCCATTTTTGTGTTGAGAGCTGGGCTTGACGATAATTGTTAGAAATAGTGGTCTTAGTAATGTCCTTTTCTGCCAAAGGTTTGCAAGAGATGAAGAGACTTTTTCCTTTCTGTGTAGCTGAAATATAGTATCTCAGAGCTCTGATGGGGCATGATAGTCTATCTGGATGATCCACTGTTTTACTCAAGGATGGGATAGAATATTGTCTATGTCCTAGAGGTCAAAATGCGGATGCCTGTTTTTTGGCAATAAATGAGATATCCATTGCGTGAAGCTCAGACACTCTAGCAGCTGTAGCTAACGCTAAGAGGAAGGCAGTCTTTTTTGAAGCTGTTAAAAGTGTAGCCTCTGCCATTGGTTCATATGGTGCTTCCATAAGAGCAGACAGTACGATGGATAAATTCCATTTTGGGAAGGTACGAGGGATTTTTATATCTTCCAGTCAAAGTGATTTCATGAGTCAATGTGTGTTGTAGAACTGAAGCAAGTGCTGATCTTTCGCCTTCAATTGTACCATGTCTTAACCTTTTCTCATTCCTCAGGTGAAGTAGAAAATCAGCCACTGTAGGAATTGTGGCATGTGGCATACAGATCAAGATGAGGGGTAAATAAAAGCATAACCTCTCTCAACAAAAGTGCTGATCTCGTGCCCCCTTGATGTTGTATGTACACTACCGGCGTGGTGTTGTCTGTAGCTATCAGTACCCGCGAGTGGTGTAGTAGATGAGACCATGCTTTGATTGCTTGGATAATAGCTCTCATTTCTAGACAATTTATGTGTAACTTTTTGTCTTGATTTGACCACATTCCTTGGATTGTGACATTGTCCCAACCTTCGCCTTATGCATCTGTATATAGATGGTGTAACGGTGGGGGGGGGAACATGACATGGCATGACATTCTGACGTAGAAGCAACCATCAGAGTTCCAATAGCTGGCTGTGAGGAAGTTGTATTAAGTCTTTTGAAAGTTGAAACCTCGCCTCTATGTACACAATGTCTCAAGTTGGTATTAATTCCAACTTGATAGGATGTAGCAGGAAACCCAAATGAGATAGGAGTTGAATAAGAAATATTGCGTTCTGCTTCATCTGCAATAAATCTTGATCGGCCAAGTGAGTGAGTGAGTTGGGTTTTAACATCGCTTTTAACATTGTTCAGTTATATCGCGATGTGTCAGCTTAATGTGGGAGGAAAGCCTGAAGTGATGCCAGTCTCAGACGTTTACCACTTCGGTGAAACCAACGAGCGCAGGTATGGTGCTAACAAACCAAGAAACATAATCGGGATGAACCGGGATTCAAACCCACAATCATAGGTGTCTGGCATGCCGAAGGGATGCAACTCTGCACAGAGAATCACGGCGCCTTAGACGACTGGGCCACCTGTGCCCCCTGATCGTCTGAGAGGAAATAGTCTATATAGCCATAGAGTCTTACAAGATTTAGATTAGCGAAGCCAATGATGGGGGTGATACTCTGTGTAAAGAGCCATGGCACTCTTGATATTCGGAATGGTAGCACGTTGAATTCGAACCTTAGACCATTTACTGCAAAGCGTAGGTAGGGTCGACAACTCGGGTGAATAGGCACATGCAGGTAGGCATTCCAGTAGGTCCAGACTGAGTAAGCAATCTCCTAGTTTGAGAGAGTTGCGTAATATTTTTACTGATTCCATTTGAAACTTTGGGGGACGTACTAGGTAGTCTCTGTTGAGTACCTTTAGGTCTGTTATCATGTGCATCTTTGGGGACCAAAAAAAAACTGGAGAGTAAAACCTCTTTTAGTATCAGACTTCTATAAGATGCTGACGGCCCCTTTGTCTAGTAGTTCTTGTATAGCCAAAGTTGCAGCCCCTAACTTGGCTCCTTCTAGATGAAAACATCGTCCTTTGGATAGGACAAGCTCCTGACGCTGTTGAAAATGGAGTTTGTACCCTCTTTTTACCACTTCGATTAGCCAAGGGACGTCCTTAATTGACTTCCAATCTTCGACATATAGTGAGTTGGAATCTCTGATTAGTACAGTGTGAAATTTCATCAATCACAGACGTTAGTCTGCTGTCGAAGAACTGGGGGGCCAATATCGACGGAGACATCAAACTTCGTCTTAGTGGATCTGAGATATTGTGTCTAACCTGTTGAATAAGATGATTAGGCTGAGTAAGGAGGAATTGTTGACATCCATACCTGTGCAGCTTGAAGATCTAAACGCATCTTCAGAATGCTATACAGCGCACTATTCCACTGTTCTAAGTTCATTTCAACTTTAGTGTCACAAGGTTGGCCTGTAAATTCCTCACAGATAACGGGGGAGTACATGTCTGATGCCTGCTGCATACCAGTTCATATACGTGCTAATGTTTATCATCTGCTTATTAACATTGTCAAATTCTTTGAAATTGTTCATCTCCACATTCATCCTCGTATTAGGGTGTCTGACCAGATAAAAATATTCCTCATCAATGGAAGGAGATGTGGGGAACGGACAATTGTTAGTTTTAAAGCATTGGCTCCCTTTGAGGGGGGGTAAGGCATGCTTGGTAGAAGCGTTTAATTCCGCATTCATTTTAGTGACCACATTTTCAGTGAATGTATGTGAATGTATGAAAACCTTCCCTCTTTCCTACAGGATTTTCATAACCCGCCCGTTCAGTAAGCACCGGATCCTCTACCTCATTGCTTGGTGGCTTGACAGATGGGATCAACTTACAGATTTCATAAATGATATCTTTAAATGAGGAATCGTTTGGTTTGAACGAGAGTGTACTATTAGATTCCTCATGAGAAGCCCCTGTTAAATCCACTGGCAGTACCACCCCGGGCTCTTGCCACTAGGGGCAGATGGTATCACTTGGTGTATGCTTATCTCTCTGCTGCGACTCCTGGCTCGAGCTGCACGAGGATTGTGCTATATAACTGTCCAAGCTATAGACACGGTTATCACCTGTGACCGTGGCTGAGGGAGCACGCTTTTTGTACTGGGACCCTTTATCACGATTTTCCCAAATCTTGGGCATGTAAGGTTGATAAGCCCGGCTGGAAAAATGGTGTTTATTTTTGTGAGACTCCTGTGATACATGTTTCTTTTCCCGACAAGCACGGGGTGAGGTAGGGCTATAGTGACTACTCACCCTAGATACAACGCGTCTTTTGTCCTGAGAACTTTCTGACATGTGATGAGTATGTGAATGGGACTTTTGTTTACCATCTGAATCATGTGATATAGCCTGGAAACGTTTGTCAAACATTTCGGACACCATTCACTCATACTCAAGGGGGAGAACATAATAGGTTTGGGCGCAGATGTTTCTTTAAAACCATGAGTGACCAAACTACCCATAGCACCCGGGGATAAGGCTGCAGTCCCAAGACCAGAGCTGGATGCCTGCTTCTTAGTTTTGGGCGGGTGGGTTGAGCAATCTCATTAAAGTCAGATCTTAGTTCTGGCTATCGCTAAACAAAGATCTGAGGACATCCCATTGCGGGTCATGTCAGAACGACCTTTCATTCAACCAATCAGAGCGTCGCTTACCAGATCATAAAAGTGACAGACTGAATGTGTTTTCTGATCATGCAACCTCGAAATATTTAACAGCGGGTATTCAGAACGACAGTTATGGGTTTTATGATTATATCCATACAATCTAGGCCATCTATAAGCCATTCCAGAGTGTTCTTTTTATCAGTTTAAAAAAATTTAACCGAGAATATGTCAAAATATGTTTCGAAGCGTAGTCGCTAGTTTGAAACTAGTGTCGTAAAGCTCGAGAAAGCTGCCTTCTGATTGGCTAATGTCGATTTCTTGTCAGTCATTTCATTGATTGGTCAAAGTTCGCGAGAGGTCGTTCTGACGTGACCCGTAATGGGTTGTCCTCGGATCTTTGTTTAGCGGTAGCGAAAACTAAGATCTGATTTTAATGAGATTGGTGGATTGAGTAACGTGATTTTTTCTCAACAGCAAAAAAACGGGTTCTCTTTATACATCACTCCTTTGGTGCTCGTGTGTTTCTCTGAGGAAGTCAGTTTACCTGAGAGATAATACCTTTTCACATTTGATTTTGATTTAGTTTTGGTTTGGGGAGAAAACGATGTAGCATAATTTTTGCCTGATGATCTGGTCTTCCTCTTAGGTTTCAACTTGGGACAATTTAGGGCTTTATAGAGCTTGTCAAATTTATCTTTTGATAAGTCCTTGCACTACATGCATCTCGATCTCTCTTCTTGTACTACAACTTTGGTGAGGGTCTCCAATCGCTTGATCAATTTCCCACCCGGAGTACAATCCCGATGATGGTAGAGGGGAGGCATCCATACCAAACAATATGTAAACTAAATTTTCCTACTTACGTCAACGATCTTTCTTCTATACCACCGTTCCCAGCAAGCTTAATGGTCGTAGCTCGTCTCCTGCAAACTTTGACGATCGTAGGTTGTTGATTCAACACACAGAAGAAAGAAGTGATGTTTTCCCGCCTTGCGCATGCACAGATGCAGTGTGACAAAGGATAGGGCCTACCTCAAAACAATTGGGATAATTGGCAGCGAAAAGGACGTCTGTGATTATTGCCCTAATGGGAATTTGTGGCTATGATGTAATAGAGGTAGGATATAGTAGGAATTATGCAGTATTGGCCCATCAAGTACTGCAAGATGTGCCTTACATGAAGCACAAGTCTAACCTTACAGTCTTGTTACAATATCCTAGTGTCCGGCATTGCTTGCCGCACAATAATCGTTACAACACGTCAAGGTGTTGTGCATCGCATAGAGCACCAAGCAGTCTTATCACATGATACTCTCTCTGTCATTTATGCATAAGAGTTTCACCACACCTGTGTTTCTCTTGTAACACAGTACACTCTCAGAGAAACTACTCCTCCATCACAATGGTATACAGTCCATAACACAATACCATAATGTCAAGCATAGCCAGTCTAACACAAATTAACACTTATGCATTATGTGTGGCATGTCACAGTCTCCTTCTTGTGAAACCACCACCAGTTTCATGCATCACATGAAGCATGATACAGTCTTATCACACAATACCAACAGTCTGGCATCACGTGTAGCACGATACAGTCCTTAAGTTGATATGACGCTTCCACACTGTACTGATTGTGTGTGTACGCTGTTAGCGCACTGCCAGAGGCTTACCAGAAGGCAGCCACAAGTCAAGTTCCTCCCGTCCAATCCATGGAACGTTAGCGTGATATTGCCTAGAGTCCCGAGGGAGTGAATGGACGGAAGAACATGGATCCTCCAGGTACCACACAAGTATAGGTACCACATTGCCACTGAAACCACCATTCAAAGCAGAACTACTGCATGGTTGAATTCATACACTAAGATGAAGATGAGTGGTAGTATGGACACAACTAACACAAGTTGATACATAAGTATATCAAGTAGCGACTAACACGTGGAAACACAGTACTATTTGTAAATACATAGAAGTGCACAATGACTGTTGAGCCTGTTGAATAGTAACCTCTGGGGTTCGAATGTATCCCGTGAAACAGGACTTCCAGCGACCAAAGGTCTTGATAAGGTCATCTTCCATGCGGGCTTGGGCTGCAGACATAGCTGCACCAATTCTAAAGGAGTGACCTGAAAATTTGTCTGGACATAGTCCGGCTCGACACAGAATTGTGTTTAGCCAGGTTAAGAAAGTTACTCTTGTGATGGGATGGTAGCCGATGTCAATGACTTGCTGGTCATTACTAGAAGCTCCACATGGAACTCTGAAGGTGAGCAGCCGCTTGAGAGCTAGAAGGGGCAAGCTTCGTTAGAAGTAGCATATAGAGAAATGTTCACTCCCTGTCAAATGGGATCAGATTTAGAAACTTTCAAGTTCAAACTATAACACTGTCACACATTGTCTATGATAAGATCTTGCACACACAAATTAACTGCAGGATTGAAGGTGTGGTCACAAGTGAACTCGCCGCACCTGATAACCAAAAGAATGCTACGACACACATCATTTCCATAACCAGGTCGTTGTTTGGACCTAGAACTCCAGATCTACAGACGTTGATGATTTTGCACAGGATCGGGTACGTGAAAGGCAATTGTTTGGCTTCACCTGGCTTCAAGGTGTACCAAGTCAAATAATGTGTGCATTCCTACCTCTAAAAATGTAAATCTGATCCCGTCAATATAACTCTTCACAGTGATGCAAGTCATTTTCATGGAGCCAGATCAATATGCCAGGAAATATTGCAACAGTCCTTCGTTGATGGGGGGAAAATTCAGTACTTGTCCCAGTAACAGTCCAAATGTAGAGAGAAAACATACGTAACAAAGGAAGCCTGTGGCATAAGAATTGCGTGTACGTTGTCCAATAGCTGCTTTCCAAAGTCGGTGAAGACTCTCGCTCAGGACAACATTACTTGAGAGCTGAGAGAACACTTCATCAGTTGTGACTGTTCCTGGTGCCAGCGAGTGGAATGTCTGCATCTGAAAACGAGACACGGCATTGGCAATATCATTAACTTTTCCTGGCACATGCTTAGCTCTATGAAGTTACTGATAGATGAATACCAGGTAATAGTATGCAAGAGCAACATGAGTTGTGGACTTTTGGAGCGACCCTTTTTGATCACATGCACTGTAGGTTGATTATTGCAAAGAAACAGGATACGTTTTGTCGACCAACTACTGGCCCACAGTTCTACCGCGACTGAATGACACCCGAATGCCAACCTTTTATAAAAGTAGTATTTTCTCTGCCAGCAAAAAACCCAAATACTTCCAAAATTCAGGGTGGAGTCGAACTTGTTTAAACGCATCGGTGATGTCGACTTTACATATCCATGCCCCCTTGGCCAACTAGCTTTATCCTTGTGATGGCCTCATCAATAGTCACATAACTCAGAGAACAAATCTTCTTGTCAACAAGTTCATTGATACTGGGAATGTTGTCAAAATACATTGACAAGTCCAGTATTAGTCTTTTTTTGGGGCTGTATTTACCGAAGGCCACCCCAAGAGGGCTTACTCCATAGGGACTGAAGGGCGGGTGCTCGTAAGGTCCTATAAAATAGCACGTCAAGTTCTGTTTGAATCAAACTTGTGACGGCCTCGGGATATTTCCTGGCACTTAAATTATTAGACCATTCCACGGAAGTCACTGGGACGGGTCCATTGAGAAGGTAGTCTACAAAAGTGTCATCAGGATGGGTAATAAGTTCTGTGCTCATTTCTGTCACATTCAAAGATGATCTCACTGAAACTTCCGAGTGTTCTCATTTTGGCGTAGCTTTGGGCAATCTTGTTGACCATGATGTTTATCTTTGCAATGGAGACATATATAAGAATAGAAACAAGTAGTCCGAACACGGCCCTCTTGATTGAAATTGTTGCAAACCTCCTTCCCATCCAACCTCTGTTTCTACCTCTAACGTCTGTGGTGGGTGTCGCTTTTATCACTTGCTCGTAGAAGCTCTGGATACTTTGTGGGTAAACAGTTAGGGGCGGCTGGCTAAGCGAGGACACATGTTCGGTTGAGTGGGTCACACTGTGGCAAATTGCACAAGCTCTGCCTTAAACATTACATCACCAGGCCCCCGATATCGAGATCTCTATCACCCCATTTCACTGATATACCTAATGGCTGTCAAGGTAAGCTGTTCTGTCAGGGTTAGAAGCATAAAAAATTCTTTTATATATACTGAAGGCCTCCAGGAACTCTGGCAGAGTAAGTGTTGTTCAGACAGTGATCTTCTTTCAATTGGAGAGATTCCCCAATGAAATCAGGCGTTTGTAGTTCTCCTGATTGGGCCTGAGAAGAAGGGCCAAATTGACATATTTACCTTGTTGGATTTTGGTCACTAGTCTGGGGCTACAGTGTCGATATGTGGCAAGGTATTTGATGACACAGCAGTGGTAGAGACGATGGAATAGTCGTTGAGCTCTGGTCTAGGCCAGGTGTTGCGTTCTCTGTTTGTCGACTTGCGAAGTTGAGAATTAAAGCTTTCAGTTCTTGCAATTCTTTCAAAATGTTTGCAACATCCACTGAAGTGGGCGAAAGCGGAAGGACCTCCCTGTGCATGTCCTCCGTGTCTGAGGTGGTAGCAATGTCGTCAACAAAGTTCACTTCATTTGCAGGCACAAGGACATTGTCCTCACGCGATCTATTGTTTAAGTCATTCAGATTCAGTACAGAAAGTCTTTCTCGAGGTCGTGGCATCCCGGCAGTGGAGTCTAACGGATAAGATTCTGATGACGTCACAGTCGAAGTGGGACGGGATCTTGGATTTCGTTGTCTGTGGGGCAAAAGCGCATAACTGACACAGCATCTTTCTGCTCCAGGAAGTCGGAACTTTACGCCTAAGACCTGCAATTTACTCCTGATGTCTCTGGCCGTGAAATAAGGAAAGGCATTCACATGCCTTGTTTGCGGAAGCTCTTTACGTCCTTGTACAACTGGTGGGGTGTTAGAGCTAGAAGATGTAGGAACCCGTTTTTTCAGCATATTGCTTCTGAAGCTAACTTGCGAAACCTTGTTCATGATCGATAAAGACAATGGTGCAAGATTGAAAATCACATCGATAGAGTTAAAATCCATGCATAAGATAAACAGAGGAAGGAACTGGTCATGTGATTTGGCTTTAATATACATGGAAAAACACGGACTGTGCATGCCTACTTCCGACAGATTAAAAATAGCATTGGCAAACCAATCGCCTGCTCCAGAGATGAATCCTTGAAAGTTATCAATAGCACAAAAACATTGGGAACCTGCAGAATTGAATAACTGGTAGTAAGTATTGACAAGTGAATAAAATAAAAATAGCTAAACTGCCAATGTAATACAGATCTTATATATATTGATACTGACTTGAATGGGAGTGCTGATAAGAATGTAGCTGCTGCACCAACATATACACATTAACATTTGTTCTGACATAATAAAGTATATAAAGAACACCAATTCAAATTATACATTGTCATCTTGCTGTACATTACCAGATAAGTTCTTTCATTTGTACTCATGTTCCATTGACAGTGATTTATGTGGAATTATAAATGAAGATAAATTTGACATTTAGGTATGTTGAAAACGTGTTATGTACCGGATTAAGTGAAAACAATTCAACAAATACTGAAACCTCCACAGGATTAATGATCTGAATGCCTTTGTATAATTTTAACAATATATGTTAGATTGTCCTACACTGGCAGCTCCTCATGTTTATGCACGTTGAAGCTTCTGAGGAACAACTCATGCCACCAAGGGCACTTATCAATGAGATAACACACCTGACCAGTGTGGTGATCTTTGCACAAACTTGCTGAACAAAACATTTCTAACGCCAAACAAAACTTGAACCCTGTTTCTTTAAAAAAAATAGTGCCCTGGCACTGTACTCCACCTGGTTAAAAAATGTCAACAAAGACAGCCACTTAACAAACTTTGCTGTCAGTATTCCAGTTATATCACGGTGTGACAAGTACTGAGGACCAAAAACTAACACTGAAATCACCAAAATTTGAACAAACTATTATGTTACAATAAGACAACGCATTCCTGACAAGTTCATTTTCAGTGGTCCTGTGGTGTTTGAAGAGAACATGGAGGAGGCGCGACTGGTACAAATAACAAAAATTAACTCACTCGGACTAAATCAGAAAGCAGCGACAACTTGAAATCCCAGTCCAGCTTTATATCTTCGTTGTGGATAACATCCTGAAAAATATTAAGTTATACAATCACATTAAGCGAGTGGCAGTTAATAAGAGTGCTATAGCATATACATAACAAGAGGCTCATAGGGCCTGTATCGCTCACCTGGATATTTACGCAATCATGACAAAATATACATTTGCATTGTACATGTATATAATACTGCAAAAAAATTGTAATTTTTACTCTGTCAGCACTAAAGATGGGTGGATGGCAAATATAGCCAAATTACCCCTATTTGGCTCCGCCCCTCAGCCCCTTAGGGGGGCATCCTCCATTTGCACAATTTTGAATCCTCACCACCAGAAAATGCTTACAACCAAATATGGTTGATATCTATCTCTTACTTTCAATAAAGTGGAAAATTGTTTCCATTTGCGTACTTATCCTTAACTTGGGGAAATGTCAGAGGATTTAGCGGGCCAGTCCTATGTCTATACACTTTGTCACCGGAGATAATGAGTGATGGGTAGGATGTGGTCTAGCATCGTGAGCATGCAGCTCAATATTCCTACCAATAATTCTTGCAAACGGAGAAACCACATAACGCAAACTTTCATGAAAATACCGCTGCCCAGTCAAATTTCCATTCACAACAAGTGATAAGAGCGTTATCACTATCCCCCGCAATTGTGCACATTAAAATTTTGTTTGTTCACATAGTAGTAAATATAACTATAGAAAGCCTTATAAAGATAGCCACTTGGGCAGCTTCAAGTCATCAGAAAAATTGATTAAATCTGAAATTAATACACACAAATGTCTAACTCTAAGTATCTCTCAGATAAGCTAACTTGAGTAGTTACTACTGAGAAAACATGTTCTCATTGCACACACTATGCACCAAGTAAAAAAACATGGATTAAAGGGCCATAACTCCAATTTTCGAACTCGTCTTGACAAGTATTTCTTAGATAAGCATACAAACTTTCATTCAAGTAACTTCAGTAGTTCCTGTGAAAACTTGTACCCATTGCAGACAGTATGCACTTAGATGAGAAGTGAGGAGCAAGGGCCATAACTCTGCAAAAAAATAATTTACAGCACCAATTTTTGAACTCGCATCAAACATATAAGCATGTAAACTTTCATTCATGTTATTTCAGTAGTTGCTGAGAAAGTTTGTCCACAATTTCTCACAGTGTGCACTAAGTTGAAAATATGGAGCAAGGGCCAAAACTCTGTTACAAATGAATGTACAGCAGCAATTTTCAAACTCATTTGAGACCATGACCAGTAACATCAGTGCGTAAAAAAAATTTCTCAACTGAATAGTTTTTGTGAAAATTTGTCCACATTAAGAAGCGGACGAGCAGGAGGGACGGATGGACAGACTCCATTCCTATACACACCCCTCCACTTCGTGGTGGGGGATAATAACCACATCACTGTCATTTGTGATACCACCCCACGCCATGACACTCCTGCCACCATGTTGTTGATCATGGTCAATAGGTAATGGTGATTCTGGCTCACTTCCTCTGGAGCCAGATTTAAATACCTATACCACTACTTCAGATGGAATTTTTCATGTCAAAACGATGATGCAATTCAACAATCGTCATGAGATAAAGTTAAATTGGCTCTAGCTCACCACTACCTGGAGCCAATCAATGATACCATAGAGGGAATTTTTAGTACAAAAACGATGATGAGCCTAAACTAAATTGTAATGAAAATATTCTCTATTATTTTTACTCATACGTATACCATTATTTTTAACAAAGTGATTTTCAACATTTTTACTAAGTTCTTCGTTCATTTTACTAGGAGACCAGACTATATACTCTTCTTGGTAATTGGAAAGAAACAATTGATGACCGTATTTGGTTGGTTTGACATCATTGATATAATATATACCCTGTGGTAATTCTCTCCATTTGATAATTTTGTCCCTGAGCATAAATGCTTCGATAGCTTTTTCGAGTTCTTCCTTTGTTGGTTTGTAATTCTCCATTATTATATACTTATGTAAGCATTCGTTTAAGTGTGATCCAACGATAGGAAGCAATCTATTTTTAATCTCCAACAAGTTCTTTGGTTTTGTCATGGAATAATTGACGCGCTTGTTGTCTCCCCTTTTCTATGAACTTTTTTTTCTCGTCTTCGCTAATACCACTGGTCTTACGAGAATTTGATCGAATCTCCTGTTTCATTACGTTGTATTTGGTGAGTTCTGACAAAACTAAACAAAACTCCTCCTCAGATATCTTACAATCAGCCATTGCTGTTGAAATATGGTCCTCAGTGCTGTTCAACTTTGCTTCGGCGAGTATCCGAATATTATCATGTTTTAATGCTTTCTTTTGCAACTTACGAGAAATGAAATTTATTGCTATTCCTGCCAGTCCTGAGACTCCGGCAGCTATTTCCACGCCAAGTACGATAGGCGCCGCTACGATAATAAACCAACACCGGCTACACCGAGTCCCATGCCAGCCGTTACAAGCGCAGTGTCAACTCCGTCAAGAGCATTCACAGTTCTGCAATACTTTTTATATCATCCAAGTTTTAACTCCCTCTCCTTCTCTATTCGATGTTTTATGTCGCTTATTTGATGTAATCGAAATCCATCAACAGTATCCATCTTTTCAGATGCTTCATCGAGCACCGGATATAAACCCATAATGAATATTATCATATCATATAATAGTTTTTAATTGGTCTTGCTTCAATGTTTTTGCGAGTATACATCAACCTTATTAAATGTATATTATACTACATAAATATCTTAGTAAGAGAAATGCTATCACTTTTTATAATTTGGACCCCCTCAAGGGTTGCAACGGGTGGTGCTCCATTATATAATACTGCAACGTTGACGTTGGTGTTTCTTTAGCCATTTAA
The DNA here is from genome assembly GCF_023055435.1 of Haliotis rufescens. Taxonomy (NCBI): domain Eukaryota; kingdom Metazoa; phylum Mollusca; class Gastropoda; order Lepetellida; family Haliotidae; genus Haliotis; species Haliotis rufescens. The sequence continues at coordinate 4,815,652 of NW_025964383.1, forward strand.
TTGATAGACCTGGTAATATTTTGAAGGCATCCTCTGGTGCATCTCCAAACAAGACTTCAATAATAAGCGTAGAAAGATTAGGTATTGCACTCAAGTTATCTTTAATATCATTGAATTCAGTAACCAAATTTAAACTAACATTTTTTACTGCCGGACGACTCAATAACATATGACCTGGGTTTTCTGGCAGGGGAGAGACTAACACACTTTTTCGTTTTGAGGGGATATAAGCCCCGAGTACACTCCCACTATTTATTATCTTAGTTAAATGATGACCCTTACCCATCATCACATATGGTGGGGTAATGACGATATTCAATAGCCACTCGATATTTTTTTCAATCATGGTCATTTATTATTTATTATCATCGTTGCGAGTAAGATTGTATAAAGTGTTTTTATTCAGTCCACTAACGTCGACATCGCTTAAATCTCCTAGATTACCTGTGAATGTAACTTCTTTCCGCTTGTATACATTATCTTGTAAGTGTAAAGTGTATAACTTACCATCAATACCAGGTTTACCGAATCCTTCTGTGTCTCCGAGGTCGGAAAGCGCAATTGTATTACATTGTCTGAGTGTTCCAGGGCCTGATGAATCAACCATTATTTATAATATGGAGTGTTACACTCAAGTATCCTATAGGTACAGGTTGATGTTTTACATCTAATACAGATATTTTGAGGTCTGAAATAATACCCTGCTTTAATTTTTTATATTGTAATGATGAGAACGATTCCGTTCTACCGCTATTATATTTTTCATCTTTGACTGGAACAGCTCTCAGTAGAGTTGAAGGACTTTCTAGTTGAATATTATCCGTTGTAGTGATTTAATCAAGATGGATGCACAACTCCTTATAGGGAACTAAATCGGGTAATATAGTTCCTTGCAGGATTTATTATTGTCAATATTCCTCCTCCGGAGTTTACAAGTCCAAGTGTATCTGCTACGTCCGGGTTAAGCATTAAACTCTTTTCTCCAAGAGTTTAAAATCAGCATCCCATTCGTCTCATTTTGTGTGAGACTAACTCCCAAAGGCTTAAAAAATTCATCATTGAGTGAGCATACGCTGTAATACCCATCAGGTATAACAATGAGAGTGTGATCAATACCTAATTCACCTATTAAAAACCAATTATTTCTTCTTGCAGCACTTATATTGGTCCACCGCGGGTAATATGTTACATCGCATAGAGCGACTTCAAGTTGACCAGCTGAGTTATAGTATGAAGCAGTTAAATAGACTGACCATTTGTTATTCCAGGAGTGTAACATACATATTAAATATACAAAGATACTATATCATAACTTAAATATGAAATCAACTTACAAAGAGTTGCTTCCCTTGTCATATGTCAACCATGCAAGTTCTAATAAACGCTGATGCTTTAATCTGAGTTGGCTATGACTATCCAGACATGTGTACAGCATACACAGCACGTAACATGGTGGCAGCAGGTGACTTTCTCACTCCTCAATGATACCACGACCTATTTATGTCAGTTTTATGTCTGAAATGCTATGTGCAAGCCGAGGTATTTCAGACCACGTGAGTTCGTCTGCTATCATTCAAATGTCTCAGCAGTGATGTCACTCGCTGAAATGAATGAACACTTGAATCTATTAGCTTAATTTGACCTGATAAGTGACATTCTGCACACTCGAGAGATTCCTGTCTGCATTTGTCGATGTCAATTAGCTACAAGTGTGTATTGTCTGTGAAGTCTTCAAATATGGCCGACAATCCTCCTCAAGTTCAACGGCCTGTTAGTGGTATCAAACATCCATCACCTCTTGTTAGTGAATCCAACATTGCTGAAAATTGGAAAACATTCAAGCAGAAATGGACAAATTAAGGGAATATCAAGTAGCTTTGCTCCTAAACACACTTGGTGATGAAGCCTTAAAAGTTTTTAATGGATTCCATTTTCAAACACCAGAAGCTGAGAGAACTGTCAAAGAAATTCTAGACAAATTCGAAGCATTTACTATTGGTGAACTTAATGAGACATATTCGAGATACGTCTTCAATCTCAGAAAACAGAAGGAAGGAGAGACATTTGAAAATTTCTTAGGATCAATCCGTTCTCTTGTGAAAACCTGCAACTTTTGTCAGAATTGTATCTCTTCAATAAAAAGAGATAGACTCATCCTTGGAGTAAGAGATCCCGACACTCAGCAAGCACTGCTCAAAGAGAGGGACCTCACCCTAGAAAGATGTATCGACATCTGTAAAGCCACTGAAAATGCATCAGTTCAGTCAAAGTTGATCAGACCTGAACCAATCAATAGAGTTGCAATAGACTCTTTGAGATCAAGGCAAAAGAATCCTCTTCGATCAAGTCAAAAGATGAAATCTCCATCGAGAAGTCAGAGACCCCAATCTCAGCATGAAAGAGACTGTAAATTCTGTGGTTATTCTCATATCATGGCTAGAAAAGTTGTCCTGCATGGGGAAAAAAGTGCACGAAGTGTCACCAGCTGAATCATTTTGCACCAAAGTGTCCCAGTAAGAAGCAATACAGCAAAGTCAACAATGTTGAGCTTCCAGATGAAGATTGGATAAATTCTGTGCATGGAGATTCAAACACAGACAAGCCTGCTAAATGTAGAATGACCGTGGAGGGAAGAGATGTCGTCTTCACTATTGATCCTGGTGCTGCTGTTAATATCATTCCGTCTTCTATTGTCCAGGACAAGTTGAAAAGTCTGAAACCTACAACTAAAAAGTTGAAGATGTGGAATGAGACTGATGTCACTCCTCTTGGTTACCTAGACATTCTTGTTCAGAATCCTGCTAACAAGAAAAGTATTCTGTTGAATGTGGGGTTGTGAAAGAGAACTTTTCACCTCTCCTAGGTGTCAAAACTGTTACACTCATGAACCTAGTCACAATTCATGAGAAGAATATTGAGCGTGTTGCCAATATTGAAGTTGTTGAAAAGGTTCAGTGATGTGCTGGATCGTAAACTTGGTACCTTTAGTGGTGTTGTTCATCTGTCAGTTGATAGTGCGGTGAGATCAGTTGTGATGCCAAACCCCCGTGTTCCTGTTGAACTGCGCTCAAAGTTGAACACTGAGTTAGACAGACTGGAGAAGTTAGGTGTGATTGCGCCCGTCAGTGAGCCAACCCCCTGGGTAAACCAAATCGCAATTACGCAAAAGAAATCAGGTGAACTTAGAATTTGTTTGGATCCTCAAGAACTAAACAAAGCCCTTTGTAGAGAGCATTACACCCTGCCTGTGCTTGAAGATACCTTACATGAGCTAGGGAAGTCTAGAGTTTCCTCCAAAGCTGACTTGTAATCTGGATACTGGCATGTCCAACTCGATGAGGAGTCAAGTCTTCTTACGACCTTTTGGTCGTTATCGATTGCTCAGGTTGCCATTTGGACTTTCTGTGTCGTCAGAAACCTTCCAAAAGAAGTTGATTCAAGCCCTTGATGGTCTGCCAGGTGTCGTCTGTATTGCTGACGATGTGCTGATTCATGGTCGGAACCTAGAAGAACATGATGCTCATCTTGGAGCATTTCTAGCAAGATGTCGCGAGAGCCATATCAAGCTGAACCCATCAAAACTTGAACTGCGATTGAGTAAAATCATCTTCATGGGACATTTGATAACCAAAGATGGTTTGAAGTCTGATCCCGAGAAGGTCCGAGCAATTCAAAACATGGTTCCACCAACAAATCTTGAAGAACTTTGACGTTACCTTGGTCTTGTGAACTACTTGTACAAGTTCTTGCCAAACTTAACTGATGTACTAGCTCCTCTGCGTAACCTTGTAAGAAAGGACGTTGCCTGGATATGGTCCAGTTCTCAACAGGAATCCTTCCAAAAGGTGAAGGACATGGTTACCAAGGCACCTGTATTGTCATATTATGATCCAGAGAAAGAGCTGACAGTTGAGAATGATGCATGTGAACATGGCATTGGCTCAGTACTGATGCAGGAGGGAAAGCCTGTCGCTTTTGCCAGTCGCTCGCTAACTGACACTGACTAAAGATTTGCTCAGATAGAAAAGGAAATACTCGCCGTGACCTTTGGTCTTGAGAAATTCCACCATTACACATATGATAGAAGTGAAACTGTGATAACTGATCACAAGCCACTAATGTCTATCGTCAAGAAGCCCTTGTCTAGAACTCCCAATAGACTGCAGTCATTACTACTGAGGACCCAGCGATATGTGTTTGATCTTCAGTATCGACCTGGAACAGCTATTCCTATTGCTGATACACTCTCCAGAGCGACATTGCCTGACAAACCTTCCTCTGAAACTGTGTATGTGAATAATGTCTATCATCTGTCAATCAAGGACAAGCTAATGAATGACATTAGAGTTGCAACTGCATCTGATGAAAGCCTCACCAAGTTGAAATCAACTATAATGAAAGGATGGCCAACACATAAGGAGAATCTGTCCTCTGAGCTTACTCCTTACTTCAGTTACAGAGACGAACTCACCATTCAAGATGGGATAATTCTTCATGGACCTAGAGTTGTCATCCCACTTCCATTGAGAGATGAGATATGTTGGTCACATGGGGATAAACTCTTGTCTACGCTGTGCAAAGACACTTGTGTTCTGGCCCTTGATGTCAAGTGACATAAGACAGTATATCGAGTCCTGTGATATTTGTGCTCGATTCAGTGATAAGCAATCACCAGAACCTCTGATTATGCATGAGATTCCTGATCATCCCTGGGAAAAGGTGGGAACTAATATTTTCACCATTGAAGGTAGGAATTACCTTGTGACTACTGACTACTACAGCAATTTCTTTGAAATTGACTTTCTGCCTGAAACCACTTCTGATGTTCTGGTTACCAAGTTGAAGCACCACTTTGCTCGTCATGGTATACCTAAAGTCGTCATATACCTCAGTATACCAGTGAGAAGTTCAAGAAGTTCAGTCAGTCTTGGGGTTTCTCTCATGAAACTTCCAGCCCTGGTAACAGTAAAGCTAATGGTGCTGCCGAAGCTGCCGTTAAAGTAGCTAAAAGGATGATGAAGAAATGTCTAGCTGCTAAAGAGGATCCTTACCTGGGATTGTTGAATGTGAGAAATACACCGACTGAAGGCGTACAAACAAGTCCAGCCCAAAGACTATTTGGTCGACGAACACGTACTCAGGTTCCTTGTACGTTAAAGACTATTCAACATGATTCTGGTCCGAATGACAAGCAACAACTTGAAGACAAAAGGATGCTTGTAGTTGAGAGACATAACCGGAAGTACTCAGGAAGACCTCTCAAACCCTTACAGGTTGGTGATACTGTCAGAATGCAACCCATTCAATCCGGCAGGAAGGAATGGAATGAAGCTACTGTGACAGCTAAGATCAAGCCGAGAACCTACTCTGTGAGATCTGATAATGGTCACTGTTTCAAACGGAATAGACAACAACTTAGTCTCGCCAGAAAGTCTCGAGTTGAGGATGATGTTAATCTTGAGATTCCAACATTCCCAACATGCCAGTCGCCAAGAAGATCTAGAGATGATGAACTTATTCAGGACAAGCAATGTGTTCAGTCTAGTGCTAACCTCTCTAATACTCAGACTGATTCTGTCATTCCAACTAGAGATGTTCCAAAGAATACCTCATCTCCAATCTCCAAATCTGACATGTTCAAGACAAAGTCTGGGAGAGTAGTTAAGCCAGTTAAACGTCTTGATTTGTAACTCTTGGATGTGTTCTTTAACAGTTTTCCAAAGACTGGAATAATATGTGTTTCTGATGTTGTTTTGTTAAAACTAATAATTTTGTCATTGCAAGTTGACAGCGAACTTTAATTCAGGAATTATAGGAAAGTGCTTTAACGGAATGTTACAGTGAACTGTATACTGTATTCCAGTAGATGGACCGACTCGGTAATGAAACTCATTTCTTGGATTATTGTACCTATGGTTAAAGGTTTAATTACTTTATTTGTTTTCCTCAAAGAAAGGGAGATGTTACTTGATATGCAGTCTTGTGACAAGAGTTGCTTCCCTTGTCATATGTCGACCATGCAAGTTCTAATAAACGCTGATGCTTTAATCTGAGTTGGCTATGACTATCCAGACGTGTACAGCATACACAGCACGTAACAGATATTCTCAAATGAGAAAAGCTGAATTGATTGATTTACTCGGTTTGGAATACAACAAACCCAAGAATGTTAGAGAACTCAAAGCTCAAGCGAAAAAAAGTTGCCTGAGAGGTTATTCTCGAATGAGAAAAGCTGAATTGATCGCTTTACTTGATAATAATCAACCCGATGATAAAAATGAACCCACTGTTGTTGATAATAATGAGTTAAAATTTGTACCCACAGCCGGCGTTGGTAAATATCTAAGAGGTTGGAAGATGGATATTAATTCCAACATGGATGTTAATGATGTTAAGCCCATCGTATCGAGCAAAATTAATGAGGAGTTAGATGATTTAAATAGTATAAAATACCAGCTGACGATTAAAATGTCATTGAGTAAAAGTAACGCAGACAATAGCACTAATTATACCGAACCTTATTTCCAGAGCAATCAAGAAGTTATAACCCAATCCGATACTATGAGCACATCATTAGATAAATCAATTCAGAGGATACAAGAAACTTTAGAACGCTGGACTAATAGAGGTTCAGGTTGGGGTGTGGATAAAATCGATAGTTTATATTTAGATAGCAAATTATATGCCTTTCAAAGGTGGATCTTATATAGATTTACCCTCGTATTATAAAAAGAAAAAAGCCATAATTAATGTAAAAAATAAAGGCAATGACTGTTTCAGAATGATGATAAGATCTGCATTGTTCCCCATAGACAAGAATCCGGATAGGTCTTCTAGCTATCCCCAAAATGATGGACTAAACCTTGATGGTATAGAATAAATATACTATAGATGAACCTACACCAATCTCACAAATCGATAAGGCCGAAAAGCAAAATAATTTAGCTATAAATGTTTTCGGACATTCTTCTAAAGGAATTGTTGTACACAGGATAAGCTCCGCTCCGGAACATATTCCCAGAATCAATTCATTTCTGATCGAAAAAGTTGGTAAATATCATTATACGTATTTAAGCAGGCTGTTATGCGATCAAACAAAACAGGTAGAAATATTTCTGCGAAAGATGCCTGCATGGGTACAGCAGACAAGATCTTTTAGAAGCGCATAAAGAAGACTGCAGAGGTGTTGGACAGACTGCTATCAGGATTGATATGCCTAAAGAGGGGAAAAATATATTAAAATTTGAACATTATTGTAATGAAATGCTAGCACCGTACGTAATTTACGCTGACTTCGAAGCACTTATCAAACCGATAAAAAATACAGGCCGAAGCACCCAAGATAGTTTTACGTACAAAACTCAAAAACATATTCCTTGTGGGTTTGGATATATAGTTGTAAGGTATGATGGGAAAACAAACCCGCCCGTGATTTACAGAGGTCCCGATGCAGCGGGAAAGTTCCTAGAATACCTTCAAAACGAAGAGAGAATAATCAGGGAATATTTATAGCGTAAGAAACCCATGTGTATGACGAGGGATGATTGGAGGGCCTATAAGAAGTCAACTAGTTGTCATGTTTGTAATAAACCTCTGAATCGGGATTCCGTATGAGATCATTGCCACGTCAAGGGTAATTATCGGGGAGCCGCGCATAACAAGTGTAACTTGAAACTAAAAATGAATTCTCAAACAATACCCATCCTCGTTGTGTTTCATAACCTTAGAGGATATGATTCTCATCTCATTATGCAAGCTATCTCAAAGACCGACGGCGGCTTAACGTGCATTCCTAATAATATGGAAAAATACATATCATTCCAGTTGACTAAAACTATACATTATACGGACAAGGATGGGAAAGCCAGAATAAAGCAAAGTAATGGGCTTAGATTCATAGACTCCGTACAGTTTCTGTTATCTTCCCTGGAAAATTCAGCTAATGTGAACAATCCTGATGACTTTGCAATAACAAATCAATATACTGATCGGTTAACACAACATTTGTTGCTGAGAGAAGGTGTATATCCTTACGAATATAAGGATGATTGGTCTAGATTCAACGAAACTAAATTACCACCCCTTGAATCATTCTGTAGTAACTTAACAGAATCTAAAATAACTGATGTCGATTATGAACACGCTCTGACGGTGTGGGATAAATTAGGTTGTAAGAATTTAGGTGATTATCACGATCTGTACTTAAAAACCGATGTACTGTTACTCGCCGATATATTCGAGATATTTAGAAAGACATGTTTAAAACAATACGGCTTGGACCCGGCATGGTACTATTCCAGTCCCGGACTATCGTGGGATGCATTGTTGAAGATGACCGGTGTAGAACTAAAATTACTCACCGATTACGATATGCACTTGTTTGTTGAGAAGGGGTGGTATATCGATGGTAGCGAAAAGGTATTCTAAAGCTAATAATAAATTAGTGGAAGGATATGATCTGAGTAAACCCTACACACACATATTATATCTCGATGCCAAAAATTTGTACGGATGGGCTATGAGACAACCTTTACCCACAGGTAGGTTTGAGTGGGTCGATGTGAATGATATCCCCTCAGATTCTGATAAAGGGTACATACTAGAAGTTGACTTGGAATATCCAAATTCGTTACATAAAGACCATAACAGTTAACCGCTAGCTCCTGAAAGATTAATGGTTAATAAAGATTGGATGTCGGAATATCAACACTCCTTGATGGGTAATACTAGGTTAGCTAACGTAGAAAAACTCGTACCAGATTTGATGGATAAGACAAAATATATAGTTCACTACAGAAATCTCCAGTTATATCTATCGTTAGGTATGAACCTAAAGAAAATACACAAGAGTTCTAAAGTTTGATCAAAGCCCTTGGATGGAGCCCTATATAAGGCTGAACACAGATTTAAGAAAAATAGCTACCAGCGATTTTGAAAAGAATCTATATAAGCTCATGAATAACTCAGTATTTGGTAAAACTATGGAGAATCTAAGGAAGTGTGTTGAAGTTAAATTAGTCAGATCTAATGAGGAAGAAAGACTCAGGAAACTTATAGCCAGTCCGGCTTTTAACAGAAGCAAGATATTTGATAACGACTTAGCCGCACTACATATGCAGAAGAGTAATATAAAATTACAGACCCGTGTGCGTTGGTATGAGTATTCTTGACTTGTCAAAACACTTAATGTATGACTTTTATTACAACGAACTTAAGAAACAATGCGGTGAAAGATGCGAGGTGTTAAATACCGACACAGATTCTTTGTTGATTGAAATACAAACCGAGGATGTGTATAAAGATATGGCAGAAAAAATAGATATGTACGACACGAGCGATTACCCAAAAGATAATCCACTGCACAGCGTAGTAAATAAAAAGGGGTTAGGTAAGATGAAGGATGTATGTGCTGGGACCCCTATTGTGGAGTATGTCGGATTAAGACCTAAGATGAGTTCTATAAAGAAGTCCGATAATGGAGAGATAAGAAAAGCTAAGGGTGTTAAGAAGAATGTGGTAAAAAAGCATATCAAACACGAACAGTATAAAGAAGCATTATTCAACAGTAGAACATTCAAACACCAGATGAACTATGGTTAATGGTTCAGCCTCCTTGTAGCGACCAGCCACATCCACTACGGTTATAGCATATTTATACGTTTTGCATCTTACCTTATCGTGGGGAAGAAACAAGAGGTCAGCCTGATGAATTTCATTCGTCGTAAAAAACTTCTTCCCTGGTATATAACGTGGTGCCAGTGAGTATATTTGCCACATTGCTTGCTTCTTTAACCAATCCTTGGCCACATCTTTAGATACCTTAGCCGCGGTGGCTAATTTTTGTATTGCTCCTATACCTTTCGAATATCCTCGTGGGCTATAGTAAATTTTATTCATTATTAATTGATATTGATGTTTCTTTTAATACGACTCATGACGATCGCTGAATCGCATCATCATTTTGACATAAAAAATTCCCCCTGTAGTGGTGGTATAGGTATATAAATCTGACTCCAGTGGAAGTGAGCCAGAATCAACATAACCTATACTACTCGTTGCCAATAACATTTTCTGCCACCTGTAAATGGAGGCAAAACCTTGATTTGTCTGTAAACATGGTGTGACACCATTGGTGCACAGCCCATCCCTGGTGTTACCTATGATAAGCTGTTAGAGTCACACCCTACACAGGACGCCTTGCTTTTGGGTGGGCTAAGTAGAGCCCGGTTTTTAACGGTGTGTTTTGATGTTGAAATTCACCTTCCTGTTATTGTACGGAGTTCCTTAATGATAAATGGAGCAGATTTGAATCACTTGCGTATTGCGTAATAAGACAATCTTGTCTTGGTGTCTAGGCCTAAAATAGGCCTGCCATGTCATTGTTGTCTCATTGCAACCCCACCCGTTTGATGGTACTTGTCCCACTGTTGATTTTCCAAACATCCACGCATGTTTTCATATAGTTTGAGAATAACTTTAATGACCAGGGGTGTCAAAGGTCAAATTGCTATTATGTCCATGCCTGCCTAACTTGTCAGGATAAACGCCACAGTAAGCAATAAAGCAAAAAGAAACATTTAATACTGGATCTGTCAGCCCCTCACGACAAGGACAAGACACCAAGCATCAATCAGCTCATTGACAAAGAGTCCTGCTCCCTTACATACGTCACTATCGATCAGGCTATTACAAGAATTAAGACTGTTGGTCAAGGTGCTAGCATGTGTATGGCTGATATTACTGATGCGTTTAAACAGATCCCAGTGCATCCTAACTTCTGGCGATATTTTGGTTTCAAATGGAACGAATCCTATTATTTCTACAACTGTCAACTTTAAAATTTACCAGTCTCACCTAATCTTTGTCAGTCCCAACTTTCAACAAATAAATAAATGAATGAAAAAATTGCCTGTTTTTTATTCTTTCAACATCATGTTCAATGCAATGACGTCATCTCTGAAGTAACTTAGTTAGATCTATATGTCATTCATTCAAAGTTCAGACACAATTTTCTCTTTTGTTTTTGAGTATTTCGAGACTAAGTCACTACAAGTATATATTTAACCTCAAAGCAAAGCAAAATGTTATTTCCTTGCACTAAAAATAGACAAGAGGGAAAATATCTAATATTTATAAGGTACTTAATTTGCCGGTCCACAGGGACTGGTAGTCACATGAATTACCGGTCCAAGCCTAATTTTACCGGTAAAAAACTGGTAATTACCGGTAAAACGGGAACTCTGGGTTGGCATTTGGATGCCGGTCTAGTCCTGCCATCTTCGATACACTATCTCAAGCACTTGTTTGGGTTTTCACCACAAACTATAATGTGTCTTTCATGCTACACTTACTTGATGACTTCTTGACCGTGGATTCACCAACTTACCCTGCTCAAACCACCATGGACACACTTCTGCAGGTTTTCAAGAGGCCCGACATTCCGCTAGCAGCCCACAAGACAGTAGGTCCCTTGACACGCATTGAATACCTGGGTATTGTGCTAGATTCGGTTTCCATGTGGGCTCACCCCCAGATGAACTCCACAGAATTAGTGATATGCTATTGTCGTTCTCTACGAGAAAAAAGTGTACCAAACAAGAACTGTTATCCCTCCTGGGTCACTTACAATATGCGTGCAGCATTATCGTTCCCGGACATTCGTTTGTTTCCTACTTGATCCTACTGTCAACGTCGGTCAAGAAACTACACTATCGCATCACTTTGTCTCAACAGTGTCGTATAGACCTCACCATGTGGGAAACGTTTCTACGGCAGTGGAATGGCATTTCTTTTTTCCACGAGGATCGCGTCACGGCAGCCCCAGATCTTAAATTATACACTGCTGCTACTGCATCAGTGGGTTTTGGTGCCTTCTTCAATGGATCCTGCTTTGCTGAGCCATGGACTGTGGATTTTTTGCAAGGACCCAAGCAGACTCGTTCTATAGCTTTTCTGGAGTTATGCCCCATTGTCGCAGCAACAGTCTTATGGGGTCATCAATGGAAAACTAAACGCATTCTCTTCCTGTGTGACAATCAGACTACTGTGCATGTGATTAATGAGGGACGTTCAAAATGCCCGCAGATGATGTCATTAATGCGCACACTTACTTGGCACTCCGCAAAAGGTAACTATATTGTTAGAGCTAAACATGTACCTGGGAAAACTAATGACATTGCTGACGCTCTTTCCCGCTTTCAGATGAAGAAATTCCGTTCCTTGGCACCAACAGCGGATCTACAAGCAACCAAGAGCCCTCCCAGCTCTCAAGTGATGTGGCCTTAACAAGTCATCTTCGCAGCTTGTGGTGTGCAGCAGTCGGGAAACGCACACGTACCACTTACGCAACAGGATTTCAGTGTTATGTGAGTTTCCTCATAAAATTTGGTCTCTTCGTGGGACCAGTGAATACTGCCAACTTTCCACCTGTTGATGAAGGCCTCCTACAATATTTGCTGGGATATTGTTTCGGAAATGTACAGCTCACCCATAGTACCATCAAAACCTATCTCGCCGGAATAAGGTTTACGTTCCCGGAAGCTGGTATCCAAACTTTATTCGATCACATCAACCTTGGATCTCTCAATAGACTACAAACCTTATTGAGAGGATACAAACGACTAAAATCACCTAACAGGAGAACTAGACTACCAATTACGTATGATGTGCTCTGTACAATCGTCGAGTGTTTACGGTCCGGCATCCTCGGACTCTACAATGTCATGGTAATGGTAACAATGTGTATTACAGCCTTCTTTGGTTTCCTTAGATGTGGCGTATTTACTTGCAATGGTGCGTTTGACTCGAACATTAATCTGTGTATTAAGGACATTATATTTGACAACTTTAAACAGTGCTGCAATCTCAGGCTAAAAGCTTCCAAGACAGATCCGTTCCGTCAAGGAGTGACTATTTCCCTATATGCTACCTCCAAGTGGATGTGTCCATTTATATGTCTGAAACGTCTCGTCACTATCAGACGTCAATGTATGGCGAGTATACATGACCCCCTTTTCGTTGACGGTGCATTCGTTCCAATTACACAAACTGTTTTCCTGTCTTGGCTCAACATCACCCTTCGCCGAGCAGGCCTGTGTCCCGATAAGTATTCGGGTCATTCCTTCCGCATTGGAGCTGCAACTACAGCGTCCCAATCCTGCATTGAAGACCACCTGATCAAGACCCTCGGTAGATGGCAGTCGGACTGTTTCACTAGGTATATACATACGCCAGATCTCGTGGTCCGTCATGCCCAGCAAGCAATGTGCAGTTAGCGGTGTGTATGAGATGCAATCTTCAGCCCAGGACAATGCATAATACCTATTTACCGTGACCCAGTATGTACTATTACGGACTTGTTGCATGTGGCTGAACCATTCTATAGTACAGTGTGTTCAGACAATAATTGGACTGTACCTATTTTTATTAACTATGTTCTACATGTGTTAAGTTGACAATTCTATATCCATAGTATAGTGTCATAGTCCTGAGTGTTTTGCCTTCAACATATTCATGGGACCTCAAACACTTGGCCGAACCATTCTATGGTACAGTGTGTACAGACATTTGAGTAATTATACACACATACGCTGTCTCTAAATGTGGTATAGACATGTGATTATCTGTGACATTTAACATTTTTTACGTCTCATCAGGACGCATCAGTGCCTTATAGTACAGCTTTACTTCTTTTTCCTGTATATTTCAAATTCATTCCAGTTACCTAACAAATGTCTTCTCCTTCATTACACTATTTTTAACTTGGGGGCTCTCGGTTGCTCACAACCTCATTTGGGCATTTATACTTCACCCAATGGCAACACTCACATGGAGTGAACTAATTATCCCCCAATTAGTACAGGGCACATAGCTGGGATAGTCCAGGTCCACGACCCCAGGGCACACATTCCAGGGATAGTCCGGGTCCACGACCCCAGGGCATCAAATCCGACGAGATAGTCCGGGTCTTCGACCCCACGACAACACATCTCTGGCTATGGTCCTATACTACCCTACCTTTAAGTGCAACCGAGTCTGCCTCCAAAGTCTTGTCAAATATCATATTAATGAATAAATATATTTCATTTACTCCTTCTTGTGTTGTTACTGCACAAACATAAGGAACCGCTTGTGAGACATCACCACATGTGTCCCAGTGTGATCTTAACCCATGTTTGACCTCCACCATGTTCGAATCTGCATATGGTTTGCCTGTACCACGACGTCAAATGTAATGAACCGCTTGTGAGACATCACCACATGTGTCCCAGTGTATTCTTAACCCATGTTTGACTTCGACCATGTTCGAATCCCCAAATGGTTTGATTGTACTGATGCCGTCAAAAGTAAGGAAACGTTTGCGAGACATCGCTGCTACAAAACTGACGTGTCCCAGAACGTCCCGGGATGTTCTGAACCCATTTCAGAGACTGTCAATGTTTGAATCCACATATGGTTTGTTTGTACCAACGCCGGCAAAGGTAAGGAACCACTTGCAAGACATCACCACATGTGTCCCAGTGTGTTCTTAACCCATGTTTGACTTCGACCATGTTCGAATCCGCATATGGTTTGCTTGTACCAACTCCGTCAAAAGATAGTCACTGTTTGCAGCACATCACCACTACAAAATTGGCGTGTGCCAGAGTTAACCAGAGTGTTCTAAACCCATTTACCACCAAGACAATGTGCGAATCACGATAATCGCCTCTTAAGACAAGCATGGGTTGCTGAAGACCAATTCTCACCCTCATCTTCAAGGGTAGTATACATACTGCAAAAGACACTTGACAGAGAAAGGGAGATAATCATGGGTTTTCTGAGCAATGTATTCGGTATTTTGTCAATATTACCACCAGGCGGTGTTACTTTTAGCATGCAACCAAGAACAAAAGATGAGGTACATATGGCACACTAACTTCATGTAAACTTTCAATAGTTTCTGGGGAGAACCTTACAAGATCTTTTATATAAAGGAAAAATTCGGTGAAAGAAATCATCAAAATCAAAATCCAATAGGGCCGTCACTAAGATAGATATCCAAAACGGCTAACAGAGTTTGGTGTGTTATGTATGGAGACAATTCTCTGAAAGTTTGAAAGCATTTCATGCAATGGATTCAGATGAGTATGCATTTGAAGACAGGTACCCAAAAGACACTGTGAAAACCTTGAATCCAGTATGGCTGCCAAACCACATGAGTGAGTGAGTGAGTGAGTATGGTTTTACGCCGCTTTTAGCAATATTGCAGCAATATCCAGAAAGCGGGGGACACCAGAAATGGGCTTCACACATTGTACCCATGTCGGGAATCGAACCCTGGGTCTTCAGTGTGATGAGCGAACGCTTTAACCACTAGGCTACCTGACCGCCCCCCAGACCACGTGACCAATGACCAAAGTCGAAGAACAAAAAAAATCAAGCACCCAAAGCAGCAGACACATCTAAAGTTTGAAAGTAATCGGACAAGCGGTTGCGAAGCAAAAGGGCAAAATCTAGCTTTAAAAATTGCTTGTTTTTCAGTTATCTGCCTTTGGTCTTTGGGCCTACGGCCTTGGAATTTGTGTGGTATCTGGTATGTAAGTATCTGGATACAAAATTTGAACGGAATCGAGGCACTGGTTATTCTGCTAGCTCTGGTACAAAAATCGGCGGAATAATAATAATATTAAATCGAACGATAGCACTGGGACTCCTCAGGCTTTCGGCTTGGTGACTCTTTAACACATTCAATGCAATATTGAAGTTGGTTATTACCAATAACATGTTTTATTTTGATGGATCTTATTATTCACAAAAGAAAGGAGTAGCCATGGGTACTAAGGTAGCCCCTACTTATGCAACCCTTGTGTTGGGATTTTTTTAGAGAATATGTTTTATCATAAGGTGAGAGATACTCTTGGTGAATCTATGAAAGAACAAATTGAATATTCATGGAAAAGGTTTTTAGACGACTGTTTTATCATATTAAAAACCAGTGAAAGTCAACTTACAGCTGTTCATGAAATTTTAAATTCACTTAATGTGTCACTCAATAATTCCTGCGAATATCCTACCTCTATTACATCATAGCCACAAATTCCCATTTTGGCAATAATCACACCATAAAATCTTTAGATTTTCGACAGACGTCCTCTTCACTGCCAATTATCCCATAGTTTTGAGGTAAACACTATCCCTTGTCAAACTGCATCTGCGCATGCGCAAGGCGGAAAAACATCACTTATTTCCCGTGTGTGTTGGATCAACAAGCAAAGTTTTTGCTCATGAATCCAAACACGTTTTTCGGTTAATAATTCACAGCTAGTATAAATCTAAAAGATTACAATAGTCAACCAACGATCAACATTGGATATAGCAGACAATCTACGATCGTCAAGTTTTGCAGCAGACGACCTTCGTCTGTCAAGATTGCTGAAACGGTGGTATAAGAAGCAAGATCGTTGACGTAAGTAGGTAGATTTAGTTTACATATTGTGGGGTATGGATGACTCCCCACTACCGTCATCGGGAGTCTGCTCGGGGTGTGGAATTGATCAAGCGATAGGGGACCCTCACCCTAGATGTAGTACTTGTAGAAAGAGCATGTGCACTCCAAGATCAAGATGCACGTACTGCAAGGACTTGTCAAAAGAAAAATTTTACAAGCTTTATAAAGCCTAAAATTGTCCCAAATCAAAATCCAGGAGGAAGACGAAAAGTATGCATCGTTCTCTCCCAAAACCAAAACTAAATCAAAATCAAATGTGGAAAAGTGTTGTGTCTCAGGTAAATTGACTTCCTTAGAGAAACACACGGGCTCAAAAGAGGTGATGAATAAAGAGAACCCGGTTTTTCCTTTTGAGGGAAAATCACGTTGCTCAACCCACCCGCCCAAAACTAAGGAGCAGGCATCCAGCTCTGGTCTTGGGACCGCAGCCTTATGCCCTGTTGCTACGGGTAGTTTGGTCACTCATGGGTTTAAAGAAACATTGGAGCCCAAATCTATTCCGTTCTCACCCTTGAGTATGACTGAATGGTCTAAATCGCTGACAACATCCATGTCCGAAATGTTTGACAAACGTTTCCAAGCGATATCACAGGATATAAATTACCTAAACAAAATGCAGATCTGAAGAATATGACAAGATCTAGGTCACATGATTCAGATAGCAAACAAAAGTCCTATTTACATCGGCACAGGTCAGAAAGTTCACAGGACAAAAGATATGTTGTATCTAGGGAAAGTAGTCATGATAGCACTATTTCCTATTATACAAAGCGTGCTCCTTCAGCTACAGTCACACGCGAGAATCGCGTCTATGGGTCGGACAGTTATGCATCACCTGGCTATGCTATTTATACAGCAAAATCCTCGTCCAGCTCGAGCCAGAAATCGCAGCAGAGAGATAGCCATACACCACGTGATGCCGTTTCACCCCAGTGGCAAGAGCCCGGGGGGTAAGACCGATAGGATATTACTGGTGCTTCTCAAGATTGTACGTACGCTTCTCAGGGGGATATTAATAGTACGCTCACGTTCAAACCAAACGACTACTCGTTTAGAGATATCATCTATGAAATCCATCAATTGATCCCATCTGTAAAGCCCCCAAGCAATGAGGCAGAGGATCCAGTGCTTATTGAAAGGGCTGGTTATGAAAATCCTGTTGAAAAGAGGGAAGGTTTTCATACATTTCCATATCCATCTTTCACTGAAAATGTGGTCACAAAAATGAATGCGGATTTAAATGCCTCTACCAGTAGAGCCTTTAGCATGCCTGTTCCTCACAAAGGGAGACATTGTTATAAGACCCACAATTGTCCATTCCCCACATCTCCTACCATTGATGATGAATATTTTGATCTGGTCAGACACCCTAATACCAGGATGAATGTTGAGATGAGCAAATTCAGAGATTTTGACTGTGTTAACAAGCAGATGTTAAATATTAGCACATATATGAACTGGTTTGCAGCAGGCATCAGACATGTACTTCCCCCTGTTAACTGTGAGGAATTTACTGGCCAACCTTGTGACACTAAAGTTGAGATGAATTTGGAACAAGTTGGTTTCATTCATAGTGCGCTGGATAACATACTGAAGATGCACGAAGATCTGCAATCTGCACAGGTATGGATGTCCACACAATTCCTGCTTACTCAACGGAATCATCTTATTCAACAGGTTAGACACAATATTTCAGATCCACTAAGACGAAGTTTGATGTCTCAGTCGATATTGGCGCCCCAGTTCTTAAA
The DNA here is from genome assembly GCF_023055435.1 of Haliotis rufescens. Lineage (NCBI taxonomy): Eukaryota > Metazoa > Mollusca > Gastropoda > Lepetellida > Haliotidae > Haliotis > Haliotis rufescens. The sequence continues at coordinate 4,833,892 of NW_025964383.1, forward strand.
CGGCAGATTAACCTCTGTGATCGATGAAATTTCACGCACCACTAATCAGAGATTCCAAAACTCCACTATATCATTGGCATCTAAGCTTAATGAAAAGCGGTCAGCCAACACCCAGAGGCACACGGATCCGCCTAAACGCAGACGTGTTATGTCAGGACGTGAGTCTTTTCGTGCCTCCACTTGGAAAAGCTCATCCCGTTCCAGACCAAGCCGAGGGAGACATGAGTCCCAAAGTAGCAGAGGTCGTGGTCTATCCTATACCAGAGGTAGAGGTAACCGCCGTTCATGAATCTCTACACCCAAAAATCTCTCAGCCAAACCCTGTCGACCTTGCGATGTTAATGGACCTCAATTACCGGTTACCCAAGTTCACCTTAATGTCTACCCCGGGACCAGTCGGCGTCCGTCTGTCACTATACGCCAAAAATTGGAAGTCAATTACGGACGACCCTTGGCTGATCGAAGTGGTAAAAAGAGGGTACAAACTCCATTTCCAACAGCGTCCGGAGCTTGAAGTCCACCCAAAAGGACAACGTTTTTATCTGGCAATACAAGAACTACTAGACAAAGGGGCCATCAGCATCTTACAAAAGTCAGATACTACAAAGGGGTTTTACTCTCCAGTTTTTCTGGTCCCAAAAAGAACTCTACAAAGATGCGCATGATAATAGACCTAAAGGTACTCAACAGAGATTACCTACACTACATTTCAAAAGTCACTTCCCCTGTATCGCGAAACTATTTCGCTATACGTTTGCGATAGTGCCGTGAAAGTATCGCGAAAGTGACTCGAAATTGGCGCGATAATACCGCGAAAGTGGCTAGAAAATACCGCGGAGTTTCGCGTAAGTGGCGCAAAAGTGCCGTGATAGTGCCACAATAGTACTGTGAAAGTGGCGCGATAGTGCCGCAAAAGTCGGTAATAGTGCCGAGAAAGTGGCGCCATATCGGTACACTGCATGTACACTTCAGAAATGCTGTCGTGCGTTACTTCCCCATGTATGTCGGATGTATGTTCAATCTAACCTGGAACTATATAAGCCTGTTGCTCTTGTTATATTTGGAGAGGTGTAGGTGGTAGGTCCATTAACAGTATAAAGCTTTACATGGATATGTTCTTAAAACTGTATTTTTTCTGCAAGGATGCATGACCTATTCTATATTAATCAATAAGAAATTCATTGACAAATGTTTAAATTCCCTGGTGTGTGTAAATACTGTGTTGTTTATCTGTTCCACATAGTGGTAAGTTATTGTGAGTTTCTGCTCGTTAATCAGACAAACTACTGGTACACTTGGTTTGTGCAAAAGTTGATGCACGTATACACATGTCGAGTGTCTCAGATACGCGGGGTCTGCGTACTTACATATACTTACTGAAATTGGGACTTTAACGTGCACTTTCCGACACATGCGTATTTCGCGCACGGGCCCGCCAGGCCATTTAGTGTTTGGTCGAAAAGGGTATGTCCGAGAAGGTGGGGCAACCTAGGGGGGCTTTTAGGGTTGTTTACTTAATTTGGATAACAAATTTGGAATTGTGAAATATGCCATGCAAAAGGTGGAGGGGGGACTAAATGTAGTTTTAGTAGTTGTAGTTCTAAGTGTGTTTTTGTAGGTTTAGAATTTTAAGGTTTATTGGCAGCTTGTTTGTTGTACTTTGTTAGATGCGGCCGAGTAGGCCTGTTTTGATTAGATATATGTCTAGTGCTTTAAAGGTTTGTAAGTCATTTAGGGGGTTTAGTACCGTTGCTAGTGTCATTTGATTGTTGCAGTTAAGTGTGGATTGGAGTGTTGTTCTATGTTGCTGGTACTGTGTGCAATATAGTATTACGTGTTCAGGAGTTTCTTTTAAGTTGCAGTGGGGGCATTTCCTAGATTGTTGGGTTTTTTAATTTGGTGAAGGTGGGAGTTTAACTTAGTGTGGCCTGTTTGTAGTTTAGTTATTTCTGATAGTTATTTTGCCACTTTTGTATTACTTTTTATTTATTTTTATTACATTGGTAGGTTGATGCTTACTTCTTCTAATTTTAGTGCTGATTTGGCTGCTTTGTCTGCTTGTTCGTTGCCAAACACTCCAACGTGGGCAGGGATCCGTACTATTTCTATGTCTTTTCCTAGTTTACGTAGATTGTTGGTGCTTTTAATTATCTGTTGTATTAGTTTTGGGCGCTTTTTTGTGTTTTAGTTTTTTTTTATAGCCTGGAACCCACTTAATGAATCTGAAAGGATTAGGGTTTTTAGTGGCAGGGTCTGCAGATATAGTTGTGATTTTATGAATTCTTTATTCTCTAGACATTCGAGAGCGAACAAGACTGCTGGGTTCCCTCCCATAACGTAGACCTCCAAAATGCAGACCTCCCAAAAAGCAGTTAAAATTAGCTCACTAATTAATTGGGCCATGCTTACTTACTTACTTACTTTGGAGATTTAACGTGCGCTTTCCGACTGATGCGTATTTCGCACACGGAAATACCATGCTGGTCACACCTAATTAATGAATGGTCTGGTCCACTCCCCTGCTATGAGGGATTATCAATATGTTGAGACAATGAGCAGTAGTGGACAACAACAACATTGTCTTAAAAAAACTCCTCCTTTCTTTAAACTGCTCCCGGTACATCACAAATCTTATTCAAACATTACCTTTAAACAAGTTGTGGGATTTGTGTAAGAATATACCAAATGTTCTCAATCACTAATATTTCCTTCTCTTGTGTATGGTATAACATATAAATATATTTGAACATGAGCTTCAACCTCGTCCAATTAAGCTATGGCTGGACTTACGAAAGTTGAGTATGTCTTGTCCCAGAAAGGTGCCCCACAAGTTCTCCTAGACGGCTACACGTATGCTAAGTACAGGACGAAGAATGAAAATGTGTACTGGAGGTTACGACATGGGTGGATGACGATGCCCGGTTCCCACCTCAACTGTGGATTTACCATGCGACACAAGGGCCCCGTACAAACAACAACCTAGAAGGTTTCCACTCCAGAATCGGCAAGTCCCTCCAGCACAAGCATCCAAACATCTTCAGATTTATCGAACTGATCCAGAAGGTAGAAATTTCGGAGAGAGCGAAACTAGCGCAGATTCAATTTGGAGCAGCACCGCCACCCAGGAAGGTTGTCTACAGAGAGAAGGAACAGCTTCATCGCCATGAAAAGACACCCCTTCAGTACCTGGATGCAGTTGGTCCACTGATAATAAACAAGTGAAAATGACTGATAATCATAAATGACAATGAAATAACATTTGAATAAAAAATTGTGAACTCTACCCAGCTTTCTTTCTTGTTACATGGGTGATACCATTTTACTTAAGGGTACAGGGTACTAAATACTGATGCAACCAGCCATAACAAGTGTTGTTTTAACGGGTCTGCGTTTTGGCAGGTCTACGTTTTGGGAGGATACCGACTGCAGCATTATTCACTATGAATATACTCAGAATATCTACTCCAATAAAAAAAAGCACCCCACAGTTTATTATGTAACTTATAAGACAACTTATAGACAACTCAGATAGTTAATTACATTGTCTTCTCACAATGCTAAGCAGGTGCACGAAATAACAGGAAGAGTCATGCGTTATATAACATCATAAACGTGGAGGATGAAATCCACCTTCCAGCAAATTGTATTCATTAGGGGAAGGGTAGATTTAGCTGTGCAGACAATTGAATAGTAGCGTTAACCAGTGGCATTTAAGACGTTTTTACATTTAAGAACATATGTAATACTCATGGTCATTAGGACGGAAGCGCAACAGATATGAACGATATCGATAGGTTTGTGCGAGGATCAAGGATTACCATCTATTTGCGACACAAGATCTATACTGTATTTTTCAGTGAGTATTTGTACGTGGGCCTATGGCCCTTATACTGAAAAATAAAGAATTGAATTGAATTGACACAAGATCATATTTCTTCGTCAGCAACATCTCACATATCCTGTGGTATCGTGTTTGCTTAGAATGTAGAACAATGACTTCAAACACATTACACTATGCAGTCATTTTGTCGTCTTGTTCTTAACATTCCTTCACTGAAATAGGTTTGCTACGCAGTATTTGATGAACTTGGTACGTTGGATTCGAGACCAGAGAACATGTTATGTATCAATACCGGTTGTTTATCAATGTTCACTAAAGGAGGGAGGGCTACAATTGACAAGGACCTCTTGGCTACAGGTCATGAAAATAGGTTTCTCATGTCGTTGTGTTTAGTTATGCGTGTGCGCCTGCACTAATGAAGTAAGTGAATGTTAAGAAGACGAGATAACATGTACCTCTGTATCATCCATCACACAAAACAATGTAGGTATGGTTTGACACTGTTTTATAACGTTTTGTAAAACGGATAGGACAAAACAAGCCAGTGCTTGCTTCTGCTGCTGCCTCTCTGAAGATCTGAATAAAAAGGTTATCATACTCATTGCCAGATATTACGTTCTAAAATAGGCACATTTACATCGCGGGATTGTGGGCTCATTTGTTATGTACCACACCATATATTTAAGGAGTGTAGGACATTTTCCCCACACTGACAGTGCCTCACGTACTGACATTTCCTTACATTGAATATATTAATAATTTATATTACAGTTGCATTTACAGTTTGACAAACTATTATAATATAAACATGAAAAGTCATCATCACATGTCAAGTTCACTACATGTCACCAGCTGGAAGTGACATGGGAAATAGATTTTACTCTTTGTTCAGCTGTCCTTCATTTAAAGACACATTTGACAAAAAAAATGCACGAACTGGTTGAGTGACCTCCTTTCATCAGGTTAAAAGGATTACCCACAGAGAAAGATAGGATTAGAACATCGACATGCTATTACGTATTCACTACCAACGTCCTCTAATATTACACTGATGCCCTTGCTATCCCCTAATGAGATCATGTATACTTTGTCACACCCGGTAATTGTTAAGATCACAAATCCTATCTACAGCCAGGCAGTCTATACATGTTTCCAATATCCTGTTATAATTAGTGGTGAATGCTAGAAAACACATCCTGAAAGATATCCTGAGACGCCTCCAAATGTCCACTTCATAATTCTTACAAAAAGTGATATTCTACAGTAATAACATTTGAAGGCTAATCCACAAATACCATCGCATCAATTGTTACGGAGTGGTGACCAGCATTCGTATATGCAAAAATTGCAAAAATCAAACTGCCGAGGATAGAATGCACTTTAAAGCAAGCTGCAATCATCTTTCAGATATTAGATATTCGTTAAGGAGATATTCATAATAATAAAAATTATTATCGAAATAAAATCAACTAAATTATCATTTTAAAAGTCTTAAATATTCTAGATTATGTCCCTAACTTACGTTTAGCATCGACAGTTATAGTTATAATTCACCCAATATGCTGCTGATAAGACAATAATATTTGAATGCACCTCGGATTTAATCAGAGCATATGTTAACGTTGTATAGAGGTCTGACGTAAATTGACTATCGCCTGTCTGTAAAGTGTGACCCTCATGACGCCCTTATTTATTGTCACTGTCTTACTTAAACCATTCGAGTGACTCCAGTTTTCATTTTGTGTGACGGTGAGGCATTAAAACATTCTTACACCCCTCACGTATTTTGATTCGTCTCGATCGGTAACGATGTAGTCTCACTAACAGAACTAACAGACGGGCGCGAAGCTTTAGTGACAATACCCTAATTACTTCATGATATACATGACAATGAATGAGCGGCGACGGTCGGTTCAAATGTGTGCCTTTGTTGTCTATGCGTACGCTTATAGCACCTGGTCGTGTTTAAAGAACAGTTAACATTTTAGATATAATAGAGGGTTTACTACCGCTATGCCCGAACGTAACGGTTGTCACAAGCATGGTGATCATGTCAAGGATACATGAGCGATAAATCAAATACGATTTTGTACATATGTTGCTCTTTCTAAATAAGCACATTTACATTTACAAGCAAACATAATTTGACACAGTGTCATGATATTGCTGAATGGTTGCTTGGCCACTCATAGCAGGTGTTGGGTGGTCTGCAGGGCGCCCTATTTTGTTCTTCTTAGGTGTCAGGCGACCCCCGGCATTCAGCTGCATGATCAGGGTTTCTGTAGCTTTTTGTTCCGTCTATAAATGCGTGTCTGGTCGGACCCCGCTTACTTTTATTAGAATGCCAGCCTTCGACCAGGTTGGTTGTTTGGGATCCTGTGGAGCTGAAACTTCTGCTCACCATCGTGAGCTGTGCTCACTTGCCTGTGAGACGGCCCCTATAATCTTCTATTGTTTTACCAATCCACACGCTTCATTGGCTATCGTTTCATAAAAAAGCTTTTCGCAATAGAGTGATTTGGTTTTCTTTTGACACTATTCCCTGGATAGAGAAGATATTGGCGACATGGGTTCCATGCATCGTTTGATATTTGTAAACAATTCAATTCATTAATTTGAGCTCGAACATATGTTGAGGAAAGTAAAAGAGGTTCTGTTTACTCGCGAGTGTGTTATCGGATATGTCCAGTTGGCTTGTTATAAGCTATAAGCAATAAATGTGTCGCCGACAGATGGATTCAAACTTCATATGGTATAATACGAAATTCAAGCGTCTATACTGACTGCACTAACACCCGCCAACAATGTTAGTGAAATATTTAATATGCTACAGTTTCATAATAAAAGCGACACAATCCTTTCCATATTCAAAAGAAAATCTCTGCTAAAAGCATTCCGACTGTATCGTGAGCATGTGTTTATAATATAAATCACTATCAAATAGTGATGGTATCGGGCATTCGTGAAATGTATATTCCATGTGAGTGGAAAATAATACAACACAATCATCTTGCCACCTACCATCGCAGATAATATTTCCACCGGTCCCTTTCAAGGATGTTCTTTTAAACACATACATGCGTATCTAAAGAAAGAAGTCTGTGTATTGCTTTAATAATAATATTGCATATATTTAAGGCAAAGCCCTTACGTTATATACCTACATTAAACTGACACTTTTGCTACGTACACATGTCACAAAATGAACCTGTTAGACCACTTCAGAAATTGATTTATGAAATTGCGAAATGTCCGCGTCCAACGGGTCGTATGTGAACCAACTATTTAATTATCTGTTTTAGAACATTGAAATGTTTCTAACACTGACAACAGGTATAATAAGTGAATAGTAAGAAGGGGCACTACTTATCAGAACGAATCACTTTAATCAGTGAGTGAGTTGGGTTTAAAGCCGCTAATCTCTAGCTTCTTCTCGGCAGTCTGACATTGGCCGCTTGGGCACACTAGCTGCCGTGAGTCGATTTTGCTCGCTAACGCAACTGAGCGTGGCAAGAGACTGGGCTACCGTCTGCAAGGACAGCTAAATAAACTTGGAGGCAATATTTGTTTTACGCATTTTTCAACACTTACTGGTTACCCGTGATCTATGAAGACTTGCACAAAGGGCGCATGTTAATAAATTTCTTCAGCCTAAACAAACAGACAAAAAAAACGACAGAAGCTCATCGGATGTTGTTATTTGGAAATACCCCTGGTGGTTATAGTTTATAATAAGAAAAGCATCCATGCAGTGAAAGTGTTTTCGGATTGCGTGGGTAAACTACTCCCTTGTTGTCATCCATGTTTTCTGGTATAACCCTACACTTGTGTATTTGTCGTCATTCAATTGATGCTCAGTTAATTTATTACAGGTATAATTACTGGAGGCACCACTCAGATTACCAGATAAAGGTTCCCATTAGGCATTTCGTGTGTCTGGGGTATTTATTCAATTCAAATCCAGGTTTAAACCGAAATCCAGGTTTGAAGTGAGGTGAAATGTATGTTTCAGCCCAGCAAGGAGTGATCACCATCATTCCTCACCATCAAAGGATCAGCAGAAATTACGTTGATTGAATAATCACTGTTATTTTGCACAGTGGATTTGTCAAAAGTAAGCGTTTACATGAGTATGTTTACTAAAGCAGACGGAATACCCCAATATCTGGGCGTGAAGTGCCCATGTGAAAACAACATACTTTGTTCAAAGCTGATATAACGTTGATTGATTGCTCATTGTTATCTAACTCAATGGATTTTTTTAAAGAACCATGGACATTATGAAAACAGTTGTCACGTGGGCTTTCTCAGCTGACCTTTAAGACTTGGAACCTGTGTGAAACAACTGAAACAAACTAAGTGATCAGTTGAGAAACCAACCACGGGTTATAATATCCAGAAAAAATAAATATATTTTGAAATATTTGATTGTTACAGAGACACGTGACATCCAATAAGTTTCTTTGTACAGCTGCAGATGTGTGGAATATTGTTCCTTTATGTGAATATTTACGGTTGCATTCCTCGAACAAGGCAGCTCACTAAAAATATACATATAACTTTGGCAGGTTGTAATTATGATATTTGCATTTTGTTTTCATTCATTTGCTGTAGCATTGAACAGAATCATTCTTGTTCCTCTGCGTCTTGGTTGGGAAGTTCTTCGATGCGCGATAGACGTTGTTTTCACAAGTCTTTTCCTTTGTATGCGTGTATATGTTACAGTCAATGTGTAAAATATGATTCACTCAGGCAATCTATAGAATGTCTAAATATTTCAGGCGATTGACTAAAAAATCTGTTCATTTATTAAACAGATTGACTAAAAATGACTAAGACAGTCAAAAGGGCTTAAAAACATCACAATAGATTAATTATGCTGGGAATAGAATTCAAACAATATAGAAATGTACTTTTAATATCCTTACATTTTCAGTCACTTGGTGATGATATTAAACATAAAAATGTTTGGAATTCGTCATCATAATAATACAGATGGGCATATTTTTCAGTCAATTTGTGAAATAACTGAATATTTTGGCGTTTAATAAATTTCCTAAGTGAAACTTTTGCACATTTTGACTGTAAAAATATAAACACCATAAAATAAGCAATGGGCAGGTGAAATATTTTCTTAGTGTTGCAAGTCAAAATAGTGTAAACGAAAATCACACAATTACCAAGCAAGTGACTTATCAAAACACCGTCACCATTAATGATGCTACCCACAAAGATACCTACATTTCCTTAATATTTCCAAAACTGTATTTCATTTTGTTGATAAATGTGACCATACGCCCTTATACTGTCAATAAAAGTGACAACTGCGCTTACGAATGGCGCAGCACAGGTCACGAACTAGTCTAGATCTCTGCTATATCATACGGGTACTCACGGGGAAAAACAACAACAAAGGCAACAACTCTCGGGGAATTGCTTCAGGTAATTGCCCATTTAACAGTATTCCAGTTATATCACGGCGTGTCAGCTTAATGTGGGAGGAAAGCCCGAAGTGATGCAGGTCTCAGACGTTTACCATTTCGGTGAACCCCACGCAACTATGCACAGCGAATCGCAGCGTCTAAGACGATTGGCCACCCGTGCCCCCCACTGAAATCAAAATCGGGGCACATGTTATAAATCCCGAAGTTGCTCAAATAGCAGTTCATGGAAGATTTACATCTACTCATCAATTCTAAGAAAAGTGTGTCTAATTGATTAAAATTTCTCAATCAAATCTAGTTATAATCAGCCTGACAAGTCTATGTAAATACATACATGTATATTCTAGTGTCTTCCTCTAAAACACGAAACCAGCTCTTCCCTAAGTTTCTTTCAGAAGCTTCGTATAAAGTTGTGTTATTTCAATGTGGTAACTGTCCATGTATGTCATTGACTTGCAAATACCTGACTTGCATGTGTTTGTGGTGGATACGCTCTAACCTGATTCATGAGTATGATTCATAAGCACATGCTTATGATATAGTCGGAATGGAATGGAAAAGAAGTAAATTATTGAAATGGTTTTGTTTATTTTGTTTCCAATAAAAAGCGTATTCTTTTACAATGTTAATAATCGTCCACGCATCAAGAACAAGTCACTATGTAATACAAATACCTAACGACGTAATATTTGTGAAGGACTTCGTTTATCATAGGAAATCTTTAATAACCAAACAATTTTGTCCAGACTATTTCACATTATATTCAGAATGAAACTTATCACGAAACATTATGGGATACTAGACATGCACAAAACATTAGTTGGTTATGAGGTTTCCTGACTGTCATTTTGGCCGACACATGATTGTGTTTGATTCTGTTCTAACTTATATGTTGCCATGAAAATCACCTCAGCTAATGTGTATACGAGTATTTGTAATTGGAGTCATGACCACAAGATCACCTTACATTTGCAGTCTAAATAAAGTATAGATATCGGTATTTGTAAAAGGAAAAGAAGCTTCACACTATGATCTTAAATAATGCAGACTAGCATGCCATGGAAAATGTAACTCAAAATCAGTCAAGGAAAAAAGTAATACAACATATTGTACTGTACATTTAGCACAAATGTCACAAGATAGCGTGTCTCGAAAGTGGCGCGATAGTGGCGTGAAAGTGTCGCGATAGTGCCGTGAAAGTGTCGCGAAAGTGCCGCGATCTTGTACAATGTTATCGCGAAAATGGCGCAAAAGTGTCTCGAAAGTGGCGCAATAGTTTCGCGTTAATGGCCCAAAGGTGGCGATATAATTCCGCGTTACTGCCGCAATAGTGGCGAGAAAATTTCGCGAAATGTTCGCGAAAATAGGGGAAGTTACTTATGAAATGTAGTGTAGTACGTCCACCAAAGTTTCAAATGGAATCAGTAAAGAAGTTACGGAATTCCCTCAAACTAGGAGATTGGCAAGTCAGTCTGGACCTACTGGAATGCATGTATCTATTCACCCGAGTTGTCGACCCTACCTACGCTTTGCAGTAAACGGTCAAAGGTTCGAATTCAACGTGCTTCCATTCGGAATATCAATAGCACCATGGCTTTTTACTCGGATTATCACCCCCATCATCAGCTTTGCTCATCAAAATCTTGTAAGACTCCATGGCTATATAGACGATTTCCTCTCAGCCTATCAAGATCTATTGCAGATAAAGCAGAACGCAATATTTCTGATCCAACTTCTATCTCACCTGGGTTTCCTGGTACATCCTGTCAAGTCAGAATTAATACCAGCCCAAGACATCGTGTACATAGGGGCGAGGTTTCAACTTTCAAAAGGCATTTTACAACCTCCAGAGGACAGATATCTGAGAGCTATAGAAAAGATTCAGAGTGCTCTCGACCAACCCAGCAGGTCACGTCCTTGGTGGATGTCTTGCCTAGGCACACTGACATCAATCCAAGATCTTACTTACAGAGGGAGACTCCAGTTACGTCCACTACAAGCATGGATGAACACCACCAGAAATATGGACCTGGAAGAGACAATTCAACCTCCTCACAGTCAACTATCGGAACTACGATGGTGGTTTCGGCGTCAAAACGTCATGCCAGGCATCCCTCTCATGTTCCCCCCACCGTTACACCATCTATATACAGACGCATCAGGCGAAGGTTGGGGCGCACATATGGACGACGTCACAATCCAAGGAATGTGTTCAGATCAAGACAAAAAAATACACATAAATTGTCTGGAAATGAGAGCTATTGTCCAAGCAATGAAGGCTTGGGCCCACCTACTACACCACTCGTCGGTACTGATAGCTACAGACAACACCACGGTGGTAGCGTTCATACAACATCAAGAGGGCACGAGGTCAGCACTTTTGTTGAAGGAGGTTACGCTTTTATTTGCCTTGGCAGACTCAGTGAGTTGCAGGATAGAAGCACGGCACATACCGGGAAAAGTGAACATACTGGCAGACTGCCTATCCCGAAAAAACAAGATTGTACCCACGGAATGGACTCTCCACCCCGAGGTATTCAAGTGGATAACCTCGACGTGGGATACGCCTCACCTGGATTTGTTTGCCACATGCCTAAACCATCGACTTCCTGTTTACGTCAGCCCAGTCCCAGATCCATTAGCCCTTCAGGTCGACGCCCTATCCATGAGTTGGCAAGGGATGTTTGCCTACGCTTTTCCTCCTGGGAAGAGTAATAAGGATGATCGAGGACACAGATTGCGTCATAATTCTAATTCTCATAGAAGAGCCGCTCAAACTGCCAGAACGTCATAATCTCCTCCGCCAACCAAAATCGGACATATTTTACGGCAACCTGACAAATCTCCACCTTCACGCCTGGAAACTATCGCGAAAAAGATGCAAGTTTCCGGTTTTTCTAAATCAGCTTCAGACGCGGTGGCTAGCTCATGGAGACCAGCTTCCTCAGCTATCTATAACGTCAGATGGAGAAAGTTCTGCCAGTGGCGAATAGAAAGAGGGTTGCGTGACGAAAATATAACAATACCTATAGTGGCTGATTTTCTTCTTCACCTGAGAAATGAGAAAGGGTTCAGACATGGTACAATTGAAGGCTCTAGATCAGCATTAGCCTCAGTTCTACAACATGATGGTTTATCCATAGGATCTCACCCAGTATTAAATCGACTCATGAAATTGTTTTCACTGGAAGACATTAAAATCCCACGCACTTTCCCTAAATGGAATTTATCCATCGTACTGTCTGCACTGATAGAAGCTCCATATGAACCAATGGCAGAGGCTACACTTTTAACAGTTTCCAAAAAGACTGTCTTCCTCTTAGCGTTAGCTTCAGCTGCTAGAGTGTCTGAGCTTCACGCTATTGCCATCGCATCTATTACGCATTCACAAGATTGGAGCAAAATATCTTTCAGATCACTACCAGAATTTGTCGCCAAAAACCAGGCATCAGCGTTTGGGCCTCTAGGACATAGACAATACTCTATCCCATCATTGAGTAAAACAGTTGATCATCCAGATAGACTATTATGCCCCATCAGAGCTTTGTGATACTACATTTCAGCTACTCAGAACCACAGGAAGAAAAGAAAACGGCTCTTTATCTCTTGCAAGCCTTCGTCAGAAAAGTACATTACCAAGGCTACTGTGGCCGGGTGGCTTAAGAACACTATATCTGATAGTTATCGTCAAGCCCAGCTCTCTACACCAATATGGGGAAGTTGCAAGGCTCATGAAATCCGTGCTCTAGCAACAAGTCTGGCCTCATGGAATTCAGTTTCCATGGAACAAGTGGTATCAAGCTGTCAATGGAGATCCCACAATACGTTTACTCATTTCTACCTACGAGACGTACAACATGATCTAGAGGGGCTATACTCCCTGGGGGCCTTGGCGGCGGCCCAGGCTATAGTCATTCAGTAGCCTATCCATCCCCTGTTCTGTGGAAGTTAGGGGGGGGGCGGGGATGAAGATCCCCAGAAGTACCTCAAAATAAGGTAAGTTAGCCTTTACATTATGTCAACTGGGTTGGACAGATCATTGGCTAACATCTGGGATCATAGATCATAAGGTGATAGGGTTATTACATTGTTAGTTGCTCGGCGTAACATGTATAACTACCGGAGGTGTTGTCGGGGAAGACTTCAGAACCAGAATTACGTAAAAGAGTACGTTTTATCACCAATATATAAAGGGAAACACGTCATCAGCATTAAAGTACGTCATTATCATACCTGAGGTGAGATAAGTATATATGCTTGTTGGCTATAGAGCAACAAGTATATAGATACGTCACAATGACAAATGAACCGGAAGTGATGTCATAGATGACCTCAGAACCGGAAGTGACGTCATAACGACCCAAGTGATGTCACAGGAGAATGAACCAATAGTGTCATCATAAATGCTCTCAGAACTGGAAGTGACGTCAGAAAGGTCATTAACCGGAGAGGGAATCATATAAATAAGGTCAAATATCCACCAAAAACAGGTAACAATCATGAGATCATAAAACGGGAAGGACGCCACAAGTGCCAAGTCTTCTGCAGGTTTGCCAAGGGTGAAATCAGGAAGTCTGGCATTGAGTCATACCCAGTTATGCCTATGTATTTTCCCTTACTTTAATGCTGCCAATTATCCGGGAGTACTAGATGACAAGATCCCACCTGTCCCTCTGGTAAATACTGGCTATGATGTCATAGAGGTAGGATATTCGCAGGAATTATCAAACAATAGTTATCATTGTGTATTATTCTAAGAATACTACCTCTATATTACAAAAGGAAATAGTCCCTCCCACCTCCCCAATATATCTTACATCTAGTCGACGAAGGTTATTGGAAAGAAGTGATGGTTTCCCGCCTTGCACATGCGCAGATGCAGTTTGACAAGGGATAGGGTTTACCTCAAGACCATGGTATAATTGGCAGTGAAGAGGACGTCTGTTGAAAAATCTAAAGATTTTAAAGTGTGATTATTGCCAAAATGGGAATTTGTGGCTATGATGTAATAGAGGTAGTATTCTTAGAATTATACACAATGATAACTATTGTTTGATTTCACCATGGAAAAAAGCGAATCCAGTATAACCTTTCTCGATGTAAGAATCAATTTAATATCTGAGAGATTTGTACAAACAATTTGTACAGATTTGGATTTTGGATCATGTCACCCGTATCATACAAAACGTAATATCTGTAATACTGTCTCGCAAGACGTATTTGTACCATTGTTCTGAGAATGATGTTAAAACTACCCGCCTTGCTGAACTTAAGAGTTTCCTACTGCATCAAAATTATCCCACAAAGCTACCGTATTCGACATAATAAGCGCCCCGCTCTAATAAGCGCCCAAGGCGATATTTGCTAATATATTGTCTAGTGAACAATCCCACTTAGCACCCCTTCCGACTGATCAATGTACACAGACTTATTTATTCGCGTATAATACGCACTCGTGTGTTATATGCACCCTTAATTATGGACATTTAAATTCTGGGAAAATATATCTGTCGTATATAAACATTTCCGGCTGTCAGCATAAACCACGAAATTTACGATCTTTCAACTCAAAATAATATTTTAATACGAGGCTTCTATTTCTTATTTTGAGAGGGCCCTGGGTGCTTATTGAGTCGAATACGGTAATTGAAGATAGCATACAGAAGGCGCTAAGTATTGAGCATCTACATCTATGAGTGAGTGAGTGAGTACGGTTTTAGGCCGCTTTTAGCAATATTCCAGCAATATCACGGCCAGGGACACCAGAAGTGGGCTTCACACAATGTACCCATGTCGGGAATCGAACCCGGGTCTATAGCGTGACGAGCAAACGCTTTAACCACTAGGCTACCTGACCGCCCCTGTACATCTATGAACTGTTATTTGTTGTTATATTTTTCATTGAAACCAAGAGATATATAGTCAGAAATTCCGAAAAATACTGTTGTCATTGTGCCTGATTTTGCGTCAGTCATGACATCACGCAGGACTGAAACTTTGACTATTTCTGTTGAATTTATGAATTCGTTGAAATGTTTCTATTTTTAATTCCCTAATTCTTCTTATGATTCTCATCCCATGCATATTGTGAAAATGTTGAGCCAATGTATGCAACGAATAGACAAATGGATATCTCAATAGGGGAAAATGCTACACTATGTAAAATCTGAATTTTGCTTTGTTTACATTTCAAACAAGTGCAGTTTTCCAACACAGCGTTTGTTTTCACACCTAATTTATTTTGCTTGATTACATCTAGATACCTTGTATTTGTGACAAAGACCATTTGTCATTTGATTCCAAAATGTAAGAGGAATTCACGAATGTATATATTGCAGCTGAGTTTGACATGTACGTGATGTTACAGGCGTCTCATAACCGGTATGTGGAAACGTGATTTTGTAAACACTATCCAATATGGTGGAAACTGTGTGCATATTTTTCAAAACATTCTAAACGATTCTAGGGTTATCGGTGATGTTTTCGAATGATCATTGGTGATTTGATAAAAGACAGATACCAGTGATCACTAATATGTTATTTTTAAAATTCATTTCTCCGAGTAAATGCCCGAAAATTAGATTTCAAAACATGATGTAAATAATGCTGTCAATGGTGATTTAGTAATGTGTAAAAAATGGCAACATTTACGAGGAACCTAATTTTCAGAGGTCATTTTCAGTACTTTTGCTTGGCTGAAAATGCCAGTGGATGATATCACAGAACAGGGAATTTCCCACATTATTCAAAACTGTGAAGTGTATCTGTGTGCGTGATTTACACAACTTCAAAGTGAGGGTTGAAGAGGAGGGACATATATGTCCCTCTGGCATCCAGGGGGTTAATGCCACACCATTTTAAATAAAGATAAAATATATTGTATTTCAAGTTCAATCTGTATTTAATCATTATGGATTGTTCCAGTGGGTTACTTTGAGTGATCTAATGTGTTTAAAGAAAATGTGTATATTGGCACATACCTCTAAGCTGCCTCTGCTGCAGTATTCCATCACGAGGGAAGACTTGACTGGATCCACCAACAATCCTACACAAGGATTCAAGTTCTCATGTCGCATATCCCGCAGCTAAGAACATAGAACGTAAACTAATGATGTGATTATTTTCAAATTTTTAGCGGAGCAAACTGAAGTTCGATTAAATTTTGAGAGCACACACTATCAATTGATCCTCCCATCATTCAGTATTCATGGTCTAGTTATTAATATGATATGCTCTCTCTTGTAGTAACTGGACTAAAGCTGTCTGTAATCGTCGAGTGGCCATCCCCGGAAAGATAACAGGGCAACGTATGTGTCAAAAGGGGCGACTCAAATGGACATTGGTGATTGAGCATTAGAGTCCACACTCAATTACTTCACATTTTTATCTCGATATAACATTGTTTTATTGCTCTCCGATTTTCAGAATCTTCATCTCAAACAAAATCAACCTGTAGGTGAATAGCAGATATAGTCATTTTTTAAACAGTTTTTCCCTTCTTTATTCATCTCAGCAGGTACAGCATATATAAACTACCGTCCAAAAGAAACTTGGCAGCCAATTTGAAGTTCGATAGCGAAACAACACCAAAACATAAACGATCAGAATAAACTGTATTGTAAACATGAATATTTACCACAACCTTAGGCAGAAAGTCATAACAATAACATGACAAGCGAATTAAATATGGCTGGTAATGTTCAGGTGGGGTATGCAAGACAGTTTTTCATTACAAGTGCAAATGACTATCTCGGCAAAAAATGACTATAGAAAGTGTTTGTGTCACCCTAGTAGCGTGTGTGACCTCCATTGGCTTGAATGCAGGCAAACACTCTCCTACGAAATGAATTTGTCAGTCGCCTGATGACATCACGTGGGATGCGTCGCAATTCTTCGTGGAGGGCCTGGATGAGTTCATTCCTGGTGGTTGGAGGTTGTTGTCGTCGTCGAATTTGCCTGTCCATGAAATCCCAAAGGTGCTCTATGGGATTAAGGTCTGGTGAACGATCTGGCCAGGACAACACATGGAAATTGTTAACATTAAAAAAGTTTTGCACAATGTTAGCAGTATGTGGCCTAGCATTGTCATGCTGGAACACAATACCCTGTGGTTGTTGACGAAGAAATGGAAGCACAACGCGTAAAACCTCATCCCTGTAGCGTACGGCATTCAAGTTACCGTTAATGATGACCAATGGCGTCCTCTCATCAGCACAAATGCCACCCCACACCATGACACTCATACCACCGATGGATACGACCTCTTCGACACAACGAGCAGTACGTTCGCCTCTTCGACGATACACACGGTGTCTGCCATCAGAATGGAATATACAGAACCTACTCTCGTCAGTGAAGAGGACACGCTGCCAATCATGTCGTTGCCAACGCCTAACTGTTCGCGCCCATCTCAGTCTTCGACGACGATGTTCATTCGTCAACAGTTGCCCTCTGTAAGGTCTATAGGCTCTGATCCCTGCTGCCCTTAGTCTTCTGGCTATTGTCTGCCTGTTGACCACACGACCCAACGCATTCACTGCCGATGACGTCACAGGTAGGATTCGATTACGCAGGTGCAATGTGCGTAGGTAGAGATCTTCATGGGTCGTGGTCACCCTTGGTCTGCCTGTTCTTGGCCTGTCTGATGTGCGACCTGTTACTCTCAATCGCTGGACCAAGTTGACAACGGTATTACGGGAGCAGTTGAATGTTCTTGCAACATGCGACTGTGTTGCCCCCATTTGCAGCATTCCTATAGCCCTCTCACGCTGTTCTTGTGTTAACCTGGGCATTCCTTTAGTGTTTTTTCTTCATACTGCATCTCTAAGAGATAAACTTCGCAGTTTTGCTAGCAATTGTTCACGTGCAATTTAAAAAAAACGCGAATAATGATTTTACTTTCAAAATCACTTTCCAACAACAACACGTGCACTGCACTTCAGTAATTGCACGAGTTTTTATTCGATGGGTTTAGACGACTGGTTTTGGCTTGGTTGCGTTTGGGTGAAAGTATCTGTGTTTCAATAATTTCATTTTTTAAGTTGCCAAGTTTCTTTTGGACGTCAGTTTATATA
Organism: Haliotis rufescens; assembly: GCF_023055435.1. Lineage (NCBI taxonomy): Eukaryota > Metazoa > Mollusca > Gastropoda > Lepetellida > Haliotidae > Haliotis > Haliotis rufescens. Next base: position 4,852,251 of record NW_025964383.1, read on the forward strand.
CATGTCATGTCAATAAAATTGTGGTACATGGTATTCCAAAAGTGTACAGCTATTCATACATATAAATTTAAATTCTTGCCCATAAAGTCAAAGCGTATGTATCACTATGTATTGCAGATTGGTTTTTAAACAAGTCGGGAAGGAAGACAAGAAACTAAAAAAGTTTGCAAAGTTACCTTTGTAGCATTATAATAACTAATTATCTCATGATGTATTTGTTCAAAATGTGGCATTGATATTTTTCTACTTTGGCTGTATATTACTTGCTTTGTTATTAAAAGTACAATATTCAATGGGTTGTTGTCAGTTATTTTATGGTTATGTTTGCCTTGAAATAAAAAACAACATTTTCTCGGTTCAAACGAATGGTTCCTTATTCGTTAACAGTTTCTCCCATCTCTTTCTTACACGTTCACAATCATACCGTGTAACGTATGGATTATAGTTTCAGGTGTTGATTTGTACAGAAAGTACACAAAGGAGAATCACCATATCCAATTTTATATAAATATTTGTTAGTTGTAAGAATGTAATAAATAATCTTAAACTGAAACCATCTAATATCTTCACTTTGAGTACATCTTTTTGCCATCAATATATGTTTTTGCAAATCTGTTTCACTAAACGTCTTATTTAGTAAGCTTTGCTATTTTTCAAAGCCAAGAAATTTAACAAACTTCACAGCTAATAAAGTCTTGTAAATATCTTTACTACCTATATTTTGGTTCAGCAGATGTGATATATTGAATGGTATCGTTGGTCAAAGAGATTGAAAATCAAAACCATTACCCCGGTATGTTCATTTACCTTCCAAAATTGTTTGACTGCATTTACAACTCCATTATATTCTACATAATTTGTTTCAATTCAATACCTATGCACAAAAGCATCAAATATATACATTTTACCTTTCTCATCCAATAAATCGAAGGTTACCGGTATACCTCTGCTTGACCAATGTTTATTTAAGAAATAACTTTCACTTTGTTTGAGTTCATTGGAGTATGAACCTTCATAGAGTGAGGGCCGAACTATATCAATGTCGGAGCTTGCGATGTTTTAGTCATCATTGAAAGGTGATTAAAGATGTGTAAAATAGACACTAAGGTAAAATCATAGATTGCTGTAGACAGACACTGCCAGCCTAGACACTGATCGAGTTGATACTACAGTTTGGATGTGCATTTCTTCGTTTTCTTCACTAGGATGGGTTGTAGCGAGAATATTCGCGAACAACCGTGCAGTCGAACTCGGACGTTTCTCAATGTATACTAAAACGCTGAGTTCAAGATTAAAGGGTCTAAATGATCAGAAAGAACGCTTCTGTTTTGATTTTCGCCTAGGGAATTCCCAGGTGTTTCCCCTGGAATGTGGGAGTAGTCAATCAGTGTTTACGTCATTTCAAGAACATGGTCTCGTGAAAAACGTATGAACGTCAAATTGTGTCAATTTCGCGGTCAAGTAACCGACCTCTCGTCCAATTGAAAAGCTGTATATTGTGTAAACTTCAAATTAAAAAATTAAAAAAGATTGAACTAAACTGACGCCCAAAAGAAACTTTACCAGAGTTTGAAATCACTCTTGCTCAAAAACAACAAAACATACATGCATGAAGTAAAGTGTATTGAGAAGATCAATATATCAACATAATCAACACTGAAACTGACAATCATACCGCGGCCGAGAATGACGTCAGAGCCACCCAAAGTTGGGTGTGGTGCAAAACTCGAGCTTTCAAAATCATGGACAATAGGCAGAGTACATAAACAATCGCGCACATTAAATAACAAGTCATTAGTAGCGTGTGTGACCACCAAATGCCTCAATACACGCAAAACCTCTTAGACGCACAGAAAAAGTCAGTCGTCTGATGAGGTCACGTAGGATTGGACGCCATTCTTCTTGGAGGGCCAAGATCAGTTCTTGCCGGTTGGCTGGAGAGTGTGGTCGTGGTCGAACACGACGATCCATCAAGTCCCAGAGGTGTTCTATGGGGAACATGTCGGGTGAGCGTGCAGGCCACAGCAGGACGTTGATGTTGTTGGCTGCAAGGAAGTTAGTTACAATTCTGGCTGTATGGGCTCTAGCGTTGTCATGCTGATAAATGACACCACGTGGCTGCTGTTGGAGAAATGGTAGGACAACTGGACGAAGAATATTATCCATGTAACGCTGAGCTGTCAAGTTTCCGTCAACGATGACCAGCGGTGTCCTCTCCTGCCCACAGATCCCTCCCCACACCATGACACTCCCTCCACCATATGGTACGACCTCCTGCACGCAACACGCCGCCGTTCCTTCACCCCTTCGGCGGTAAACACGTTGTCTTCAATCAGCCCTAAACATACAGAATCGACTTTCGTCTGTGAAGACAACCCTCTGCCAGTCACGTCGTTGCCAACGTCGTACAGTCCGGGCCAATCTCAATCGCAGACGACGAGGTTGCGCTGTCAATAGCTGTCCTCTGTATGGTCTAAAAGCCCTGATTCCATGAGCCCTGAGTCTCCTGGCAATTGTCTGTCGACTAACCCTGTGACCTAAGGCCTTTGTCGCCAATGACGTCACTGTTCGGAAGCGATTTCGGAGGTGCAAGGTACGCAAGTACCGGTCATCATGGGGCGTGGTCACCCTGGGTCTGCCTGTTCTTGGCCTGTCTGCGGTCCGCCATGTCTGCCTGTAACGTTGCATCAAGTTGGTAACAGCAACACGGTAGCAACCGAAGCTTCGTGCAATATGGGCGTGGATGGCTCCCATCTGTACCATACCCAAGGCTCGTTCACGTTGCTCGTCTGTGAGTCGTGGCATTTCTTTTGTGTTTTTTTTATCACTGGGGATGTCTGACTTGCCGTTGCAATCGTTTTATACCCTTACCCGCACGTGCATTTGCAGTTGTCCGTGGTGCACGTGTTTTTCACTCTTTGGCGTGTTATCTCGCAAACATGTAACAGACGATTAACATTTTCTGCATACACTATGGTTGTATTTAGGTTATGTGTTTTAGATAGTCTTCATCGGGGAAAAAATAATACTTTGTCTGAAATTTATATTTTCAGTTGGTAAAGTTTCTTTTGGACGTTTATTTCCTCTTTGTATTCTACTATTAAACCATATAGATTTTCTCATATTATCTTGACCAGTTTCCATTTCCTTTTTGGATAAGAACGTTGCCCAAACTTCCAAAACATCCTTCCAAGATTAATTCATGATATTTGGAGTAATAACTACATCAACATAGGAGGCATCTGCCAACCATAATCTCTCTCTATTTGGAATACAGCAAGAAACTAACTCATTCCATTTTATTGGGTTTGAGACATTATTTTTCTTTTCACCTTATCCTGTTTTCCCTTCCATACCAATTTAAAACATCTTTTCTGAAAAGTATTTATCATTTAACTGAAGCATTTATCCATGACATAAGCTTATGACATAAAAACATGTATGTCATTCCCCAAAGATATAAGTATGCAAATTAGATATGCAAATTAGATAACCAAAAGCGGGACTTTTTTCGCCGGTGCACGTGAGTAGGTGTTTACAAACAACATGGATACCTTTGATGTTGGAGACATTATTTCAATTATTCTGCAAAAATCTGTTCAAGTATTTTGTTTAAAATAATCCGAGGAACTTTTTTTCTCAGCGAAGGAATATGCCATAAAGGAGTTAAGAGGTTGTTTATTTTGGTTTACACGGCTATGGAAAACATGTATCACTACGCACGATCTATACGTAAGATTTCGACAAGTTGCTGATGTTAATGTTTAATGCAATTATCCCTTTATTGGGAAGCAAAAATGTGAAAATGATAAATAGAATTTATCACGAGTGTTTTTTAATATGGGAAATATCAACCTCGTCCCGTTAATCGGCATTTGCCTCGCCAAAAGGCTCGGCAAATACCGATTAACTAAGACTCGGTTGATATTTCCCATATTAAAAAACACTCGTGATGAATCCTCTATCTATCACATCTTTTGGAGTATTGGGTATGGATGAAAAAATATGATTCAGTTTTGACAATAAGAGGCTTTTTTAGAGAAATATATTTCTTCCTTCTGGAGTCAAATTTGTTACCATCCATAGGTTCATTATCTCTAAATATTTTCAAGCTTTATTTTATAATTATCCTCCACAATATTATCTAAATCAACATCAAAGTTTATTCCTAATAGTTTAAACTTTGAATTAGTCCAGTCCAGATGCCAATCTTTTCATAGTTTATATCTTGATCTCTTTTTTTACCCAATCCAAATTAGTTTAGTTTTCCTCGCATCAACCTTAAGACCAGACAATCCAGCCAAAATCTGCAATGTGTGCAATACAGCATAAAGGCCTTTTTCTGTTCCATCCAAACCTAATGTTGTGTCATCTGCAAATTGTGACAGCAAGTGTTCAATTTTTCCAATCTTAATTCCTTTTATTTTAGGATTACTTATCATAATTGCCAAATTTTAAGCACAAATTATAAAAATATATGGCGACACTGGGTCATTTTGACAACAGCCTATTAATATCTTAAAGAAAGGACTTGCAAATCTATTAACTACTTCACTGGATTCCATGACATTTAAAAATGTTGACAATCACTTTTGAATACTTAGTCCAAATTGAAATAATTTTAGGGCATTAATGATAAAAGTTCTATTTACCATGTCAAAAGCTTTCTCGAAATCTATTAACACCAGTAGACCTGGGATTTGATAACTTTCCGTGTAATCCATTAAATCGCATAAAAGTCTAGTCACCTCTCCAATATATCTCCCAGGAACAAATCCCTTTTGGTCCTCATTTATTATAACAGGAAGGACAGTTTTAATTCTATTTGCTATCACTGCTGATGCAAGTTTATAGGCTGTATTTAACATTGAGATTGGGCACCAATTTTGTAAGAACCTTTTTGGCTTATCTTCTTTTGGTAAGCAAGTAATAAGCCCCTGTTTCTGGGTTATATTTAATGAATAATTTCTGTACCCATAATTTAGTGAATTTATTTAATATTTTCCAAGGTCATTCCAAAAGAATTAAAAAAATTCTGTAGTAAATCCATCTGGTCCTGGGCTTTTCTCATTTTTCATTTTCTTTAGTGCATCTAGGGCTTCTTTGGCAGTTATCTCCCCTTCTTAGTCTAATGACATTTGTCTATAAACAGGCCCAATATGTATATTGACTGGAAATTTTAGTCAATGTGCATATTGACTGATTCACTCAGGCAAGGTATATTTTTTCTTAAATTGTCATTAATTTATTATTGCCTGAAAAATAGGACCGGATTTTCGACAGACTGGCTGAAATGAATTAGACTGCATAATTTAATCTCCTCAATTTAATTTTGATCTATTTTGATCTATCAAGATCAAAGTAACTTATGCAAGAAATGAAAAATGTTTTCACAATGAATTGAATGATTTTCCAAACATGAAAGAATACCAGAGTCCTTTTTTTATGTTACTTATCTTTATTAGCATAATATCCAGTTCAGAAACAGATGACTGCTGAAAAGTCATGCATGTGTAATCAAATACTAGTACACATTCACAAGTATGCCAAGATATTAAATAAAAGAATAAGAGTCATTGTGCAATGCAGATATCTGTTGGTGTGAATAGAAAAAAAATAGCATTGATAATTTGTTTATGTTGGAATTTGTAACATCAGTTTAGAACAAGGAAACATAAGAAGCAAGGCCTAATGAAGTTAAGAATCAGTTTTATTTGTGTTACAATCATATGATTATTGTCAGTGCAAACTGGATGTAGACACTGCAATGTTAAGACAATCAACATTATAGAGATTGACAATTACCGGTAGTATGAATATAGTTTTATTTTATAAAAATTGTAGTTGGTACAAATACTCTTGAATATGTATTTTAACTAATATATAGGTCCTCTGTGTCTGAAAATTATTTTTTTCTACTTTGTAAAATTCAAAAAAGGCCAAAATAATATATATCTTTCATTGATCATACTGGAATATAATCATGGTAGTATTTGGCAACAAACAGCTACCATTCATATACATAAAATCCTTTTATACAACATGCACCAATTAACCCTTAATATCAAAACAGATTTCAATGATTTCCATTACTTTTGTTTTGAACATTGTATCATGATATCTAGTTGATGACGTAATTTTTACAGTGCCTGTTACTCTTACAATTTCTTGAGAACATTTCTCATTGCTCCCTGTTATATATCTGACAAATACTTACATGTGTTGTTGTCAATATTCACAACATTGAGGCTACGGGCAACTTTACGTTGCATAACACCTTCACATTTCGCGTACCGCATCGCTTTAAGGCTGTACATACTGAAATGCATGCATATGATGTAGCCTGCTCGGCGATACTACAACATAGATATAGGAACGTATACAAAATCTACTTTATTTTTAAAAGTGTGATATTTATACATCAACAACGTTCAGTACCGATTGCAAAACGTCAACAAAGCGACCTGGGATGAACAATCAGCTGATCTCACCGCATCGCTTCGAACGCCTATCTAGTGGTTAACTATACAATATAATCAGTCGTGGTCATCCCTGATGTATAATTATATCAAGGAACATTTATTTCCGGACATGGCAATAGATAAATAATTGTTTAGGCGAAAAGAGGTGAAGGTTGTACTAGTTAACTGTCTATATAGGCGTCATAGTAACATGTAGTGCTTGTATCGCGCATACCACATGCGCCGTCAGTTTAAGGTTGGACCGTCCGGGTCAGCGCACCTAGCGGGTTAGTGAAGGTAAGATAAATTGAAAAAGATCGCCCATTGTCCACCAGTGTATTGACCCAAATATTCTTGTTAATATACACACTGTATTTAAAGAGAAGGGTTTTATTATAAAATGAACAAAAATAAACAACACTTGGCATTTAAAATAGGATGATAATTTGGACTTCCATCGTTGGTTTCATCCCTCACTGTACCATCTTTAGTGTATAACATACTATTAAGCCAACACCTAGTGGTTAGATAGGCTTGTCAATATTATAAATATTAATATAACATATACTCAAAGTTGTTAAATGTTATGAAAAAAGTGTGCTGGTGATTATGATTAGGATTTTACTTCTACTTATCTGATGTGCTGTAATCTCCATAGAGAAATGCTATTTACTCCAGTGAAAAAAACAGATCACTTTTTTCTACACTCAATCATACCAGACTCAAATGATACCAGTTATGGTAATTGTCCACCATGTCAATCATCACAGTGAAAGTATAAATAAACTGTTACATACCAAAGCTCCAATATTGTTTTAAAAAGCTAGTATATACGAGGGGCGTTCAATAAGTTTTGCAACTTGGGCATTTGTGTTCACACAAACAATGTCAACTTGTGGCAGGTGTGACACTAGTCATTAACATCCGGTTGACACATGTCATAACAAGTTCCAGACACAACAATATGTCAATTGTGATGGCTTCATTCAACTAAGGGTGGTCACAATCATGGATTCTCTCAATTATGACTAACATGCTGTAATAAAGTTCCTTACCAAGGAAGGATGCAAAGCAAAAGAAATCCATGATTGCATGTGTAAAGTGATGGATAAACGATGCTCCTGACTATTCCACAGTTTGCCGTTGGTCTCTACAGTTTAAAAGGGGTAGGGAGTCCATAGATGATGACCCAAGGTCAGGCATGCCTTCAGATGCCACCAACTGGAAATGATTGCTGCTATAGAAAGAAGAATTTTGTCTGACCGATGAGTGAAAGTATCTGAACTTTCTAGGGAATTCCAAATATCAGTTGGAACTGTTGTAACCATTATTCATGAGCATCTTGGTATGTCCAAGGTATCTGCAAGATGGGTACCTAGAAACCTCAGAGCTCAAGATCACCAACAGAGAACTGAAAGTGTTCGAGACCTCCTGGATCTTTATACTGCTGATGAAGCCGGATTTCTTTCTCGTCTAGTGACAGGTGATGAAACATGGATCCACCACTGGGACCCAGAAACTAAACTGGAATCCATACAATGGAAGCACCCCATATCTCAACCTCCGAGGAAGTTTCACACTTAACGATCGGCTGGCAAGGTAATGGCCACCATATTTTGGGATGCAAGAGGCATATTACAGATTGATTATATGCCACCAAAAACTACAATCAATGGACAGTATTATGCTGATGTATTTAAAGAATTGCGAAAATCTATTCGCCCAGAAACGTGTGGGATGTTAACACGTGGTATTCTACTTTAGCATGACAATGCTCCGGTTCACAAGTCGAGAATTGCACAGGCCGCCATATGTGAATGTGGCTTTGAACAGTTAAATCACCCACCCTATAGCCCCAAGTGACTATTTCCTGTTCCGGCAAATGAAATCTGCCCTACATGGAAGACGCTTCCATGATGACAAGGACATAAAGGCTGCCACAGAAGCATATTTAGTGGACAAATGTAATTGTGTATTGAGGTGAATGGAGATTATATTGAAAAATAAAAGTGCAAAAGATATTCTGCGACTTTGTTCATATTGATGTTGCAAAACTTATTGAACGCCCCTCGTATGCCAGCCTTAAAACACTACTGAATGAACTCAAATAATACCCGTTTTTGTGATTTTCTACCATGTCAAATCATTATAGTCAAGAAATATATCAACTCTCCTTTGTACTATTTCTACAAACAGCATAATGTCACTCTTTAAAAACAACTAATATTTGGTTTTAACATCAATGTTTGAAACTGAAATAATCTTCAGAAGAAATTCCCACAGTATCATAAGTAGAATGTTCATTTATAGTCAATGCACCACTGTTCCACAGGAACTCGTTATTGGTCAGTAAATATAAATATATACTGTATTCGACGTAATAAGCGCCAAAGGCGATATTTGCTAATATATTGGCTAGTGAACAATCCCATTTAGCACCCCTTCAGATTGATCAATGTACACAAGACTTATTTATTCGTGTATAATACACACTCGTGTGTTAAATGCACCCTTAATTATGGGCAATTAAATTCTTGAAAAATATATCTGTCGTATATAAACTTTTCATCTAAACCACGAAATTTATCCTTTAGCCCCCTATTTCTAATTTTTAGAGCGCCCTGTGCGCTTATTACGTCGAATACGGTACCCACTATATGTAGGGGGTATATATTTTTATTTACTTTCCAATAACGAGTTCCTGTTGACTGTTCAGATCTCTTCATCCTGTCAACGAAGCTAAGTAGATCTATTTGAAGATTTTCGTTTGTCATTTAACCTTCAGAAGGGGTTTACACAGAAATATGTATATAATACTGACATGACTGTTCAAGTCACTTCGAACATCTTTTTATCATTTATCAAGACAACACCGGAATGTAATACAGCAGATTAAATATCCATCAGATAAATGGTCAGTACTACCCTTGGAGAAATTCACCGGAAACATTCCAGCAAACATCCATGTTAGTGCACCACAGGGAAAGAACAAAGGTCTTATTAGGACCGGAAGTACTTCTGATTGGTTGAAGTAAGGATGGTCTATTTTAGGACGAAAACATCTAATATTTATCAACGGAACTTCCGAAGAATATGACTTTCTCCAGCAATTACACAATAAATATTTGAACCTCCATCGAAATAAAAAACTGAGTAACATTGTATATATCCATGGCAAAAATCCACTGAATTAATTATAAAGTCCACGTCACATACCGTATTCGACGTAATAAGCGCCCCGCTCCAATAAGCGCCCACGGCGATATTTCTTAATATATTGGCTAGTAAACAATCCAAATCAGCACCCCTTCCGATTGATCAATGTACACAAGACTTTTTTTATTCGTGTATAATACGCACTCGTGTGTTATATCACCCTTAATAATGGGCAATTAAATTCTTGAAAAATATATCTGTCGTATGTAAACACTTCAGGCTGTTAGCATAAACCACGAAATTTACCAGTTTTCAACTCAAAATAATATTCTAATAAGCGCCCCCTATTTCTAATTGTGAGAGCGCCCGGGGCGCTTATTACGTTGAATACGGTATGTACAGTTTGTACTAGAAACTAGGTTAAAGGTATACATTTTACCAACGTACATATTGTTTATGAGCTAGTGTCCTTCACATTGAAGGATTGAAGTTGTATTTGTAGACGTTCATCATACAACTTCAATCCTTATTGGTTTTACAAACGGCAAGCTCCTTCCCAGCGGGTGACATCCTCGTTACACCCTCGGTAACATAGTATAGAGAGCTCCGCGAACGGACTATCGCTGTGAGGAGCTTGTATAAACGGCAGAAAATGGCGGCTACGGTAACGTCATTCACTTGAAATAAAAGTTGCACCAAGTAAAGTTAGCGTTGGAAAGAAATCCAGACCCGACTGAAGTTGAAAATGGATTGATATCAACGTTCCGTGAACTTTTGGTGTGTGTTTGAGTCATACTATGGCTGCTGAAGAAGGGGATAACCGCTTGAGGCGGCGCGGGTTGATTTCCCGAAGCAGACCTTCAGTTATTTCTTTTGGTAAGCCGAGCATTCTCTGTTATATCTTCGAATGAAGGCTTCATTTCGGTGACCCGACATATACATGATTTGTTTGGCTTCAAAGCTGTTATGTCTTTATGTACACTCAATGTAGTGGTCTATGGGAGATAACTCCTGATGGCTTAATGAGTTTATGGTATCAGGCTCCTCGCAGCGATAGCCCGTTCGCGGAGCTCTCTGTACCGAGAGGGTAACGAAGGTGTCACGCGCTGGGAAGGAGCTTGTTCATGATATGGTCTAGGGGAGACAACTCCGGAAAGCATATGTTATAAAATGTACTATTCAGTTAGGGAGTAAGAAGAATGGAGTTCCAATATGTCTGCCTGCAGTATGTGTTGACTTGAGAAAGCCAAATGAGGCTATTGTTGAGGACAAATTCCCACTCGCTCACACAGAAGAGGTGTTTCAAAAGATGCATGGTTCAACAGTATTCTCAAAGTTGGATATCAAATCTGTTTACCATCAAGTGGAACTGGCAGAAGAAAGTAGAGGTTTGACACGTTCATTACCCATGATGGACTTTATCGCTTCAAACGAGTATGCTTTGGCCTTGCATCTGCACCATCAGCATTCCAGAAAATGATGTCGATTATTCTCAAGGAACTGAAAGGTGTTAGTCAGACGGATGATATGATTATTCAAGGCAAGTCTGAGAAAGAGCATGATGAACATCTTGTCAAAGTTCAGACGGATGATATGATTATTCAAGGCAAGTCTGAGAAAGAGCATGATGAACATCTTGTCAAAGTTCTTAAACGTCTCCAGGAGACGTTTAAGAAACTTAATGGCAAGTGTGAATTCCGAAAGTCCAAAATCCAAGTTCTTTGTCATGTGATCAGTGCTTCAGGTGTAGAACAAGACCCATCGCATGTGAAGGCTGTCACAGATGCCCCACCACCCACCGATGCTACAACCCTAAGATCATTCCTTGGCCTGTCATCGTATTACTCCACGTTCGTTCCATCCTTTTCCACTCGAGTTGAACCGATGAGGAGATTGATCAGAGGGGATGCTAAGTTTGTGTGGTCTCAAGAAGCTCAAGATAGTTTTGAGAAAGTGAAGGCATTTATCCAGTCTAGTACTGCTTTAGCTCTCTTTGATCTAGACCTGGATACATTTGCTACAACAGATGCCTCAGGATATGGTCTGGGGAGCAGTTCTTTCTCAGAAAGATAGCACTGGTGAAAGAACAGTTGCATTTGCATCTCGTACCCTATCAGAGAGGAAATACTCAGTGGGAGAGAAAGAAGCTTTAGCCTGTGTATGGGCATGTGAAAAGTGGCACACTTACCTGTGGGGACGGAAGTTCCAGTTGATCACAGATCATCAAGCACTAACTACACTCCTGACTACAGGGACAAGACATCAGCATATGTGCATTGCAAGATGAAATGCACGACTTCTGAACTATGACTACACAATCGCCTATCAGCCAGGCAAAGAAAACTATGTTGCAGACGCCCTGTCACGTCTTCCAGTGCATGAAGAAATTACTGAACATCCGGTTGAGGAGGATATAATAAACATGATTATGTCCGATGGAGTTCCTTCAATCACAGCAAGTGAATTAAAGCAAGCAACAATTCATTCATGTCTGAGGTCTGAGTGGCCCAGAAAAGACAAACTTGATGACAATCTTCAGTCGGGAAGGATACCCTCTTAAAATTGTGTCAGACAATGGCTCACAATTTGTCTCCACTCAGTTTGAACAATTTCTAAAGGACAGAAATATCAAGCACATTAAATCTGCTCTGTACTACCCATAAGAAAATGGGCTTGTTGAGCGTTTCAACAGGAATCTGAAAAGCTGCATACGACTTGCTAAATTCCAGAGTAAAGCACTCAAGCTTGTAGTGAAAGAATTTCTCTGCATTTACGGCACAACTCCTCATACAACTACTGAAGAATCACCATCATTCCTGCTACATGGTCGGAAGATGAGAACAGGTCTTGACATTGCAGGTGTCACAAAGGCTCCTAACAAAAGTCATGCTGACGTCAGGGCGCGAGTCATAGAAAAGCAGCTGAAGTACAAGGAGCGAGCAGATAACTTGAGAGGCGCAAAAAATCCAGATTTCTCAATTGGTGATGAGGATAAAGAAACCTGGTCATGTTCCAAAAGGGGAAAACAGATATTCAGGTCCTACAGTAATAACTGGGCAGAAAGGACCTGCCACATTCATCACTCAGAGTGAACAGGGAAGTCAGGTGTGGAATGCATCACGTCTGGCAAGTGTAAAGTCACGAGCTCAGGCACCAGAGTTACCATCTGGTACAGAGAATCATCAGGGTGAAGCTCCAGGCATTAATAGTGATAATAAAATTAAGTGCAAATCAGAAACCAAGACGGTCGACAAGAGAAAGGAATCCTCCGGGATGGGCCATAGACTTTGTCATGAACTGATAGGAACTGTTCCCATGAACGTTATTGTGTGTTAACTTGTTTATGCTGAATTGAACTTTAAGTGATCAGTTTCAAGTTAGTTGCAGTTTTGAGATATCTTTCAACATGTGTTACAGTTCAGCTGAAGGTGTCATTCAGGGAGAGATATTTTAGAGCACAGTATTACGAGAGTAGAATCTATCATGGACTCTAAACACCAGTTGAAGAAACTTCCTAGAAATACACTGCTAGTACAGTTATGTAGTTCAGAATATTTTCATTGATAGTTATACTTGCATGTCTCCATGCAAGTATTGTAGACTGTTTAAAAGTTTGTGCTGTTTTAGTTCAAGTTAAGTAAGCCTTTTATTCCAAAGGGGAAAATATGTTATGTCTTTATGTACACCCAATGTAATGGTCTATGGGAGATAACTCCTGATGGCTTCATGTGTTGGTATGGTCTAGGGGAGATAACTCCGAACAGCATATATTATAAAATGTACTCTTCAGTTAGGGAGTAAGAAGAATGGAGTTCCAATATGTCTGCCTGCATGAATGCCATGTGCTCTGTGTGAATTAAAACCCTTGCTCTACATTTTCTGAATCCATTATACATCAAAAGCCTGCACCGTTTTTAGACATTGAGGAATCCCCTTAAAGTAGTTTTGTATGTCGGAGCACCTTTAGAATACAGTACCACAACTTATCTTGAAGACGATCTCTGTCGTTAGTCTACGTAGGTCACATGTCTCAAAAGACAAGCGACCAGTTTTTGTGAGAATTCGTCGGACGCGAACTCGCGACCTTCGGATTTTAGCCCGACAGCTAACCGACTGAGCTACGTCCACTCTGTGAAATTAAGTGCAAATTTACCTAGTCATGCCTACGACGTTACGGAACTGAACGAAAAGGGTCGAATAAGTGACTTACGAAGGTTACGGGTAGGCATGGTGTCTACGGACACTTACGAATGATCCCGATGCCATTTGGCACACTCGTCCCATTCTGTAATCTACAAGATACCGAATGGCGAGGAATGAGCCGATATGGCGCGAACTGAAAACGGCTCCAGGCGTCAGACGTCGAATGCGAGTACGCATGAATCACATGGTATTTAATAAGTCGTTGGGTGATTTTTGTGACAGAAAAGTGTGGTAGGGAACAATGTAAGGATGTACTCGTTTAGTAGCAATTAGATTAATCGAACTCTATCCTTAGCCCTTGGATCACCTTCACGATCAATCACCCCTTTAGGATCATTAGGGTTAGGTAGTTTAGTGGCTATTACAGATTCTATATTGAATCCTAATATTCTTCACACAAAAACGTCGAGTAAAAAGGATGAAATGGTTTTGTGTCAAATATTTTGGCTACTGGAAACTGTCCTGGAACATTCACTCAAGCCACTTTCACCGGCTACATTTTTTCAGTACTGATTCAAAAGCGAACTCATCGTTGTGTCGTCACTAGCCATGCTCATACCCCCCTCGTTCCTTACTATTATCCACATTATCCTTACAGTGTGACAACTATTTTAGGCAAAGCATATGTTTAAAAAAAAAAGGATATCTGAAAATAGTGTCCAACGAAAATATTGCCATTTTCGCATTTTACCAATTCCTCGTTCTAAATGTGATTATTTATTCAAATAACGTATAACTACATGATAAGTTCAATTACAAAACCATTGGGTGTCTGCTCTTTGTCCAAACACCAATGATCGTTCCGGAAAGATTCCAATAACCCTATATTCGTTTCCAAAACAAAAACTGGACCGAACCTCCATGTTGGATAGTCACGGTTCTTTTCGCGTCAGTCGAGATGCCTGTCACATCACATGTATTTCATACCCAGCTACGATGCGCACATCCCTGAATTCATCATACAATCAACAATCAATTGACACATGGTTTTAGTCACTAATACAAACGGTCCAAATGAAATCAACCGAAATATTCAAGTATGAAACCAAACTCTGTTCTCTGACATCTACCAGTTGTCCTTCTCGATTGAAAATGTAAGCAAACGCCTAGTTTTACATGTAAACATTTTCTACTATTCCGAGAGAATATCTCTTCAATATCTTTTCACCCAGTAAAATAATGCACTGCTGCAAAATGGGTACATGTATGTAGTACTGTTACTCATATCATCTAAAATGCAATAGTATTTATGAAACTATTAATAATCAGCTGTTTGTTTGAACATAAGAAATTGACATTCATCGTGTTATTCTTCCTATAAGATGCTTTGTGAATATAACTCACTGCAGCCTATACATATTTTCTTTGGAGAATTGTGAAATATTCATGATGGCAGATTTATATAGATAGGTTAAATAACAAAGGCACTTAATTTCTTAAATTAAAAGTAAATGTATACCTGAAGGAAATCGTCACTTTATATTTTTATTAATGTATACTCATGTGTGGACAATTATTTGTTTTACATTTGGATTTATCCTTTAATTTGCGGAACATCGACAGCTGAAGATTGCATCAGTTGCGCGTTTCAAAATATACTCTCTCAAAAAAAGAAACGCATATAAGAATTTTAACTACAGATTTCTTTTTATTTTGATACAATGTGGACAAGTTAATAGCAAATGGATTTCGAAGAAATTTTACACAGGAAATGTCAAGGTATCACTGTTTAATAAGACATCGGAAAAAGTCAGTTTATGAATCACACATCGACGTTTGATGGCGCTGAAGTTCTGCGCGACATCGTCTCGGCATAGAACGAATTAGTCTCTGAATCTGATTTTGCTGCAATGTAGCCCACTCTGCCTGTAGTGCGTGTGCTAGTTGCTGGAGTGTCTGGGGCTGTGGGTTACACTGTCGCACCCGTCTGTCCAGGGCATCCCAAAGATGTTCTATCGGGTTTAAGTCTGGTGATCTGGAGGGCCAGGGCAGCACATTGATGTTCTTATTCTGGAGGAAGGCCCTCGTGACACGTGCCGTATGAGGTCTGGCGTTATCCTGCTAGAATAGCTCCCTCTGGCGGTTGATAATGGGAAGGAGGTGTGGACGAAGGACTTGATCGCAGTAGCGTTGCGCTGTCAGGTTGCCTTGGATCAACACCAACTCACTTCTTCCAGTGTAGGATATGGCTCCCCACATCATCACGGTGCCCCTGCCGAATCTGTCCACCTGGGGGACACAGGCGTCGGCAAAACGTTCATGACGTCGTCTGTACACCCGCATTCTTCCATCGCGTCGTTCCAACAGAAATCTCGATTCATCGCTGAACCAGATTCGACGCCAATTCACCAAATTCCAGGCCTGAACATTTGTACACCATTGAACGCGATGACGTCGATGCTGCTGACGCATAACGGGGCCAAAGTAGGGTCTTCTTGCTCTTAAACCTGCCTCTCGTAGTCTGTTCCTGACAGTTTGTGCAGATATCCTTCTCAATCCGGGTATTTGCCTAGCGGTAGTGGTCGCTGTAGCTGTTCGCTGACGCAGGTGATGTACCCGGATGTACCTATCTTGCGCCGTAGTGGTGACTCGAAGACGTCCACTTCTAGGTCCATCTTCCACAGAGTTCTGCTGCCGATATCTCTCCCAGAGACGAGAAATCGTGCTTTGATGAACATTTATTCGACGGGCAACTGTAAGTTGAGATTGTCCTGCTTCCAGGAGACCTATGGCGATGTGACGATTGGCGCGGCTCAGTCTTGGCATTTTGCAGTCTTCACAAACTTCCAAATAAAGTGAATGAAAAAAGACGGAGATCGATCTTTTATACCCATCCACGACACGATGTGATCTCCGAGTTTCCCGCGCATTGCACGTGCAATACGTGTTCTGTGACATTAAATGCGTCTATCGAAAATCATGCTTTAACATACAAACTTTTCATGCGGGATGCGTTTGGATATGACGTTTTAAGACAAAAACACCAGAGAAATCATAAACAAAACAAATATTTTTGAAAAACCCACCCTGTACCAATACATTGCTGCATCAAATAACCATTTTCGTTATGCGTTTCTATTTTGAGAAAGTATATTTAGGGGCCGACGATTTGAGATTCATTGGTGGAGGCGGGTTATGGTCTGTTGGGGTTTGGATGTGCGTTGGTGCGTGGGGTTGGGGTGTGGGGTTGTGGAGCTGTTGTTTTGATAAAGCCCAACATTCTGTTCCCTTAATCGAAATTTTCTATACTATGAACAAATATTAGTGGTAATATACTGCTACTTTTTTGTGGTACTGATTTCAACGTGGATAATAATTGGGATAAAACCTTAAAGTATCTGGTTAGGGCACTTTCAGGATTTTTATAGGTCATTCTTCTATATAATCACAAAATATGAAATATGTATTCAGGACATTTTGGATGACAATCATTCAATGTCCCCCAAAAGGAACCGATGTGGTAACTAGTTATCGAAATCGATAGCTGTATAGGAACTTTGTAGGTACTCATGGAGAAAAATATACTAGAATGTATTGTCCTCAGCCATAGCAAATGCTCACCACGGACATGACGGATACTGAGTTACTGCGGCTTACAGTTAAGCATTGCGGAGTTATGCCCCTTTTTGTCTTTGTACCTGTAGATCCATCCCTCGTGTTTTGACGTCATAGCGGAAACTTTATTTTCGCCACATAAAACAAGAACGTTTTTGTATCGAATGTGCCACGGTTTACATAATTCTACAATTGTATTATATCTGTCATGATATTGTTCGGTTTGGTTTGTTGTTTTACGCCGTCAGCTTTATGACGGCGGTCTGTAAATAATCGAGTCTGGACCAGACAATCCAATGATTGATATCATGAGCATCGATCCACGCAGTTGGGATCGATGACATGCATCAACCAAGTCAGTGAGCCTGTCCAAAAGATCCCGACCTATTCTACCCCGAAGTTGTTCGGATATAAGACAGCAGATTAGAGACCCTGATGTTCGATGCATAGGTGTCAGCAAACACATTAATGATTGCGGAAACGGGAAATTTACCATTTTTCCGTTTTATAAATTGTATACAAGTAACAAGCAGCTGAGACTGGAAAAAGAACAAATGTTTATCCAATTGATGAAACCAAATATGAACTCTAGAATGTAATAATAGATTTCTCATTTCAATCGTAAATGTTACACCGTTACTTTACAAATACTGTATATTCTAATTCAAATGTCTCCCTACAATTGTTAATTAATTGGTGTCGTCGCTGGAGTGTGTAAATACATTATGACGTCACAGTTGTAATTTATGACGTCATCATAAGTATGACGTCATATTATATGTCATTGTCAGTTACACTGAAGAGCTGTCATGAGACAGCGAAAGTACTGTCTGAAACTGATATAAAGATGATGGACTAACGTGGACTTTATTATTTTATTATATATATATATATATATATATTTATCATATAATGGGTAGGTTTCTCGGCAGGATAAAGCCAACGGATAAAAACGATATCCGTTGGGGTCATATGCGGATAGAGATGCAAATATCAAAGGTCAAGTAGGGACTACTTTCACTGTTTATAAACAAACATGGCGTCACCCTCGTCATCACACTCCGTCGCAGTGGTGACTCAGCATAACACCACTGCCACAGGCTAATTTGCATATCACGTGACCGGACGTTCTCTTGTTTGTAAACAAACGCGCTTTTTCAGAAATCAGTATAGAACGGACTAATGCAAGTATTTGGGGGCGCTTTACATATTGTTTTGCATAACTATATAGATATGCTACTACAACTGCGACAGTGAGTTGCATGACAATATATATTTATGCATCAAAGTGACCGTGTCGCTAGCTCTCCGTTGGGCTTCGATGACAGCACGTGGAGCCGTACAACCAATGTAAACATAGGATAACTACGCAAAAACAAGTAGATTTTTACGTATTTGCATACTTTCTCAATGAAAGTTAACCATTCTTTGACATTTGTTTATGAAAATGTGTAGACTTGTCAAACATGAAACGGATGAAAAGCATATGCAATATCTTGAATGGACTGTGAAAGATGTGACGAATCGTCACATGGCGCTGGCC
Organism: Haliotis rufescens; assembly: GCF_023055435.1. Classification (NCBI taxonomy): domain Eukaryota; kingdom Metazoa; phylum Mollusca; class Gastropoda; order Lepetellida; family Haliotidae; genus Haliotis; species Haliotis rufescens. The sequence goes on from NW_025964383.1 coordinate 4,871,169, forward strand.
TGTGGCAGAGGTACTATGCTAGCTGGCTGCCGGCCGCATGGAACTCTGGGTAGGAGAGTGCCTCGTCATTCGGTGATCGAGTCTGAATTAACCATCGGGAATCGGGATAAACTACAGGGATTAATGCTATCATCAGCAAAAGAACAATCTAATATACTGAAAATCATATTCTAAATGTGACGTAGCTAAGGCATTTTATAAGTTTGGGCAACTTTGGCGATATAAATTTCGAAACAATTTTACGAGGGCCCGAGGTCTAGCCAAGCGGGATCAGTAGCCATATCTGTGCTTGTAGACCTCTGCGGCTTGAAACCTTCTCCACAAATTAAAATAGCTGGATTTGGCCGAAATATGTTTGAATTGTTACCTTATTTCGTTTTTCGCTGTGTACATCTGACTACACTTCTTAACATTATGACAGGAACAGACCGACTGTCAACAACGTCTGACCGGGTTAGAGTTGCTTCCCTTTGAAAAAGGGCAGTTACTCTAGCGGACAGACCGATGGATTGCAGCGAAAGGCAATTAAAAACAATTGTTGTTTTGCGTATATGTTGCTTCGACACTGTATAAGAAACAGATTTCAGTTGGAACTATATTGGCTACTGTCACTGTCCGACTGACACATCACTTACCCTGTGACGTAATAAATATTGATGCGCGCATTCCAGGAAAACTCGCAATGTTTCGGTAATGTTTGTGAGAGAGGGAAAGCGATTTTGAAGCACAGAATTAAAGAATGACATTATATGATAAAGAGGTTATCACGCTTGTGTGTTTGGGGATGGTAAATATCCTTTATTAGGAATAAACACTATGTATTTAGCTCGCCAAGGCTCGCTAAATACAATGTTTATTCCTAATGCAGGATATTTACCATCCCCAAACACACTCGCGTGATAACCTCTCTCTCTCTATATATATATACATACAAAAACGAGGTTGACATAGTACTATATATATATCTTTAGACTTTTCTCTCAGTTTTAGTTGCTCAATACTAATTAAGAGCCTTCTGTATGCTATCTTCCATTAGCTTAGCCGGATAACTTTGATGCAGTAGGAAACTCTTAACCCCCTGGATGCCAGAGGGACATATATGTCCCTCCTCTACAACCCTCACTTTGAAGTCGAATAAAATTCAAAATACATCACCCACACAACAACACTTTACAGTTTTGAATAAGGTGGGAAATTCCGTCCTGTGATATCATCCACTGGCATTTTAGGCCAAGCAAAAGTACTGAACATGACCTCTGAAAATTAGGCACATCGTAAATGTCGCCATTTTTTACACATTACTAAATCACCACTCACGGCGTTATTTACAGCATGTTTTGAAATCTAAATTTCGGATATTTACTCGGAGAAATGAATTTCAAAAATAGCATATTAGTGATCACGGGTATCTGTCTTTTATGAAATCACCAATGATCATTCCAAAACGTCTCCGATAACCCTAGAATCGTTTAGAATGTTTTGGGAAAAACGAAAACACGAACGCCGAAGTGAACTTTCCGCCATATTGGATAGTGTTTACAAAATCACGTTTCAGGTACACCGGTTATGAGACGCCTGTAACATCACGTATTTTTCAAACTTATCTGCAATACCTACATCCTTGAATTCCTCATACATTTTAGAATCAAATGACCAGTGGTCTTTGTCACCAATACAAAGTGGCTAGATGAAATCAAGCAAAATAACTTAGGTGTGAAAACGAACGCTGTGCTCGAAAAACTGCACATGGTTGAAATGTAAACAAAGCAAAATTCAGATTTTACACAGTGTAGCATATTCTCCTATTTTGAGCTATCCATTCGTTCAATATATTGGCTCAACATTTTCAGAACATGCATGGGAAGAGAATCGTAGGAAGAAGTACGGAATTTCAAATAGATACATTGCAATGATTAGATATTTTCAACAGAAGTTGTCAAAGTTACCGTTCTGGTTGACGCCATGACTGACGCAAAATCACGCACAACGACAACGGTATTTATCGGAATTTCTGACTATTTCCGTTTGTTTCTATGAAAATTATGACAACAAATAACAGTACATAGATTGTCAGAATGTTTCTGATTACTTACATGTCACATTTATGTTTATACGATCCCTGAATCAACGAAAGTCCCCTCGTACAATCCCGCGTACTGTTGAAAGTGTACACGCCATTTTGTAAAAGTGGGTCACAGGTAGTGATGTCATACGTCAACATTGTTGTACATATTTGGTCATTTCTTTGAGGTGAAGGTCCTTGAATGAGAGTGCACACGATCACTGTATCATGCTGTTTACAGTTTCAGTTATGGTGTATATTTTGCATGTCTTTTATACATTTTTTCACACAATTAATTTCACTTTGGATATTTGTCAATGTTCAAAATGAAATCATACGTACATATAGGCCACAACATGTAAGAAGGAACATTTGATAATCTCCTGTTTGTTTGAACATTGTTTACATAACAATGTGATAGGTTTATAGTGTCGACTACGATATTTCTTTCCTTTGGACAAGTGTTACAAGATGAAGTGTAAATGTAACTGCAGCATGTACATATTTCTTGGGATGTGTAATAAGTCAATATTATAAGTTCATATAACCAATGTCCATGAACAGCCGTTTCATTTTATTTTATAACTAAAACTGAATATATTACTTTAACAAAATGGATAATATGTTTCGGTAAAATATATGCACACATTTCTGAAATGTCTTGGTCTTGGATTTGTCTTTTATGTCGTTGGATACAAAGAACAGTGATATCTAACGATTCACCAGGTGCGCGTTAGTCACAAACAATTTACGAATTATTCCTCTTGTTTTGCATTATATAATCAATGGTTACATTATTGTTTCAATATTGTGATCACAGGATAGTAAACAGTTTACTTTATTTCTCCAGGAATTGTAAAATGTATAAAAATAAAACCCATGCCAGGTACCCCGTTGGTTCAAACGTATACGATTACCATGATAATTCTATACCAATAGAGCTTTCTTTGCATCTTTTATTGTGTAAGAAAATATAACATAATCATGAACAAATATATGTTCAATATTGAATATAATTCTGGTTGTTTTGAAATATTCTTTTGGGAATTTCTTTACGTAAATTGATGCCAAACAGGTGCGTGTCTTGTCCAGTTAAGATACACGATAAACGTTCTAATTGTTTACATATTCAAGACATTATTTACTTGGTGAGAGCAGTCATTTTATGTTGTGTCGAAAAAGCGTCAAATTCCGTTTCACACATCGAGATTTTCCATACCATGAACGAAAATTAGGGGAGATATATATTAATCAAAATACCAGTGTCGTCTTTTTCCGACGTTATCGAAGACATAAAACCAGCCATGACGTCAAAAGGTATCGTGTTATTTTTAGGGTATTTCATAACATTTGGTGATAAGGCTTGTGCTCCGTTAATAATGATGCAACATTCGTCAAATTACACTTACACAATCAGGAGAATGTTGGAATCTAAGGACAAAGTTATAGGTTAGATAAGGCCATCCATTTCTCTATTACCTCCTTTTTATGAAGTACGATTTCATCATTTCTGATGGGTATATTTTATAACTAAACGTGTACAGTTTCAATATTGATATTTGTGTTGGAATAGTTTGGTTCCCCCTGAACAAAACACCACGAAAATATATTGTCCTTACCCACAGTTAATTCTCACCAAGTGACCTGAGTTACAACAAACTAGAGCTAAGCATAGCGGAGTTATGCCCCCTTTTCTTTGTACGTGTGTAACCTCTCTGTCACCTTTTGACGTCATAGAGAAAAATCAGTTTTCGTCATTTACGGCATGCTATTTTTGGAATTGAATGTATGTCGTTATACATACGCATATAACTCCATTTGAAATGTTATTATGTCGTTCAGATATTAGGCATTATTTTGTTCGCTCACAGTTTCCGTAAAGCTTCTTAATAAAAAAAAATGTCGCACAGTACTTTTATCGGTGTACGATAAAAAGCGGAGAAATTTACTGTTTTTCAACGCAGAATAAATTCTCGGACAACACTTAGGAGCGTCTTTTTTAAAAACCGGTTTGATATTTACAGTTAAATTTACACTATTAAATAAGAAATTTCATATTCTCCACCACTGGGTAATTTTATAGCCAGAGGTAGATCCAGTGTCGCGTGAGCGCAATTCTCGCACAAACTTCACTTTTCCGATCTTATGAAAATGTGCGTCAGAAAAAAACCTCGGCATCCAGAGGGTTAAAGGGCAAGTTCACACGGAGATGACAATTGATAAACATTATGACGTCATCATGCTTTGTTAGAGCCGCTTCACGTGGTGTAGGTACAGGTGTGATTCTAGCGTCTCAGATGCCAGCCAGCATAGTGTTATGCTGAGTCACCACTGCGCCGGAGTGTGTCGTAGGCCATGTTGTTTTACCGCAAACTGGTACTTGATATCTTTTGCGTTGAGAATAGACAGGGACCCAGTTACATTGGTACTAATTACGTCATAATCTAAGGGGGATAACTCAGGCCTGTTTAGCTCGAAAAACGAAGGCCTCATAACGGCATATCATTTTCACACTATTGGGAGCTTCCTACTTTAACTGTGAAACAAATTAGTTTATATTTTCAAACACAGATACTAACTAATTCTAAAATTGCGTTTTGTTTAGAAAAAGAAAGAAAGTGATTTTTGCGTGTACACTTCCCCTTTAAGTTCAACAGGCGGGTAGTTTTAACATCATTCCCGAAAACAATGGTACAAATACGTCTTGCGAGACAGTAAGGGATAATACGTTTTGTATGATACGGATGCCATGATCCCAAATCCAAATATTGGTGCGTATCAGTATTTTTAGAAAAAGATATCAGTTTGTACAAATCTCCCAGATATTAAATTGATTCTTGAATCGAGAAAGGTTAAACTTGAATCGCTTATTTCCATAGTGAAATTGAGTGACGCATTTAGAATTTCATGAATAGCTGTAAGTTGACTTTCACTGATTTTTAATATGATAAAACAGTCGTCCAAAAACTTTTTTCCATAAATATTCAATTTGTTCTTTCATAGATTCACCTAGAGTATCTCTCACCTTATCATAAAACATATTCTCTAAAATTCCCCAAACAAGGGTTGCATAAGTAGGGTCTACCTTAGTAACCATAGCTACTCCTTTTTTTTGTGAATAATACGATCCATCAACATAAAACACGTTATTGGTAATAACTAACTTCAATGCATCAATGATAAACTCATCCGAAAATCTATCTGGTATTTCATGGCGGTATTCTTTCAGCCAGTATCTGATAGCTTCCAGTCCGAGCTCAGTTTCAATATTACTGTACAAACTAACACTATCAAAACTAACTAACGTAGATCCTTCCAGCACCTCAATAGGTAATTAACATAAAAAATCAATGTCATCTCTGAGAAAACGTTTTACATGTTTACATAAATGAAATCATCGAATTTGCTCACGTGAGACACTGTCTTCATCAGCTGATGAACGTCAACAAATAAAACTTCAATCCTTAAATGGCCTGATGAGACTCATGACTCATACGTGGCACGAGTTGAAAGCGCTAGCCATAAAACTGTGTTCAATCTTGTTCCACGTATTTAGTTATTACTATATATGGACCGATGTTCTGGAAGACCCCAGGGCCGACCCTCTGTGCAAGACCAATTCAACCCCACACCACGATGCTCTGTGCAAGACCAATTCAACCCCACACCACGATGCTCGGACCACCCCACGAGTCTCTCTCAACAACACAAGCATCCGAATAACGTTCCCAACGGCGTCGCCAGACTCTCTCTCTCTCTCTCTCTCTCTCTCTCTCTCTCTCTCTCTCTCTCTCTCTCTCTCTCTCTCTGCCATCTGCTATTGATATAAGGGTAACGCTATTTTTCAGGGCATTATCATATACAGTAGCCCGAGGTCTTCCATTAACTGCCCGACGAAGGAGGGCGGTTGAAAAGACCGAGGGCTTCTGCAAATGATAATGCCCTGAAAAATAGCGTTACCGTTATTATAGCTAAAATGGATGGAATTTGCTATAAGATAAAAAGAAACAACAATATCGGTTTGGAAACATTTACTGCAATCAACACGAATGTCACTGACCCAATTTTACAAATATGGAAACGCCAGAGACAAAACCAGATGACGTCACTATTGAACGTGACATCACCGTTCCCTATCTTTTGACGTCACCTAACAACGGGCGTGATAATGGCCCGTCGTCAAGCAATATGAGGGCATTATCAAGTTACAGTGGCCCGCTCATTTCTGATAACATGCGGGCGGTTTAATGATAATTCTATCCATTTTAGCTATAAGATACATTATAGCTAAAATGGATAGAATTAGGAGATAAACATACTGTGTTTTCAATGTAGAGCTAGGTTACCTGTAGATTTAACCCCGCTAAATTGAATTTGGAACCGAACGCGCAGTATTTGGTGTATTTGTATTTGTGTAATTGGTATTAGCAAACATACTGATTGAAGCGGCATGGGTTGAGTTCCGTGTTTTGAGTGGGTTATCGATCTGAATTACGGAATCACCGAACAAAATATGGTGCTGTATATCCTCAAGCAGTTTGTTTACACCTTAATACTTCACTCGAACATATGACAGGCATTGAAAGCATATAAGCACGGCAACTTGGTAAGCAAACATGAGGTGGACATCCCTAAAGAAAACAAAGCAAGCTTTGAAAGGCTTTCGCTCTACATCGCACGTCACCATTATGACGTCATATCGCTCATTGTGATGCAAAAGATATGACGTCACAGTCGTACACAGAAAAGCGCAAAAATTCCAAGCTCTCTGTTGTCTCCAAAACGTAAATACATTCCCTTTGTTGATTTCTGTCGTGTTTTTCTGCACAAAATGTCTTGCCACACATCCTTTGAATATTGTAGTAACCGCATCTGTGCATTTTGTAACCTGTAATTGTAGATATAATTATTTAAATATGCCTACCGACAATGACTGAAAATAGTCCTATTCTATGAATATTAGCTTCCGCGGTAAAGCAGCCGTCAAACCAGCTGTTTCAATCAGAGGGGGGTTATTGTGATTTCATAGCCTCTGATTGATCAATCAGAATCAGTAAATTCCAAATTCATGGTAGAATTATTATTAAACCGCCCGCATGTTATCAGAAATGAGCGGGCCACTGTAACTTGATAATGCCCTCATATTGCTTGACGATGGGCCATTATCACGCCCGTTGTTAGGTGACGTCGGAGCACCTTTAGAATACAGTACCAAAACTTCTCGCGAGGACGATATCTGCCGTAGGTCACATGTCTCAAAGACAAGCAACCAGTTTTGTGAGAATCCGTCCGACGCGAACTCGCGACCTTCGGATTGTAAGCCCGACAGCTAACCGACTGAGCTACGTCCACACTGTGATACAATGTGCAAATTTACCTGGTCATGCCTACGACGTTACGGAACTGAACGAAAAGGGTCGAATAGGTGAAGGACACTTACGAAGGTTACGGGTAGGCATGGAGTCTCGTGACTTTAGTCTACGGACACTTACGAATAATCCCGATGCCATTTGGCACACTCGTCCCATTCCGTAATCTACAAGATACCGAGTGGTAAGGAATGAGCCGATATGGCGCTAACTGAAAACGGCTCCAGGCGTCAGACGTCAGACGTCGAACTCGCGAGTACGCATGAATGAAATGGTATTTAATAATTCGTCGGGTGGATTTTGTGACAGAAAAGTGTGGTAGGGAACACTGTAACGATGATGTGGATAATAGTAAGGAACGAGGGAGGCATGAGCATGGCTAGTGACGACACAACGATGAGTTCGCTTTTGAATCAGACTGAAAAAAAGTAGCCGGTGAAAGTGGCCTGTGTGTGAATTTCCCAGGACAGTTTCCAGTAGCCAAAATATTTGACACAAAAACCATTTAATTCTTTTTACTCGACGTTTTTGTGTGAATCTATAATAGCCACGAAACGGGTATCTAACCATAATGATCGTAAAGGGATGATTGATCGTAAAGGGGACCCAAGGGCTAAGGATAGAGTTTGGGTAATTCAATAGCCACTAAACTACACGTAATGATCGTAAAGGGGTGCTTGATCGTAAAGGGGGTCCAAGGGCTAAGGATAGAGTTTGGGGTAGCCTACCCTAACACTGGCGACATTTCGATGTGATCACCGCCAATATACTATTCCAAATAAACTGCATTCTTGTGCATAATAATGAAACTTAATGCACCGAAAAAATAATATATGTATATTTGTTCACATTTATAACCAGTTTAGCCACTGGAGAAAAACGAAATAAAAAGTAACTAAAAATTACACTCTCCTACCCAGAGTTCCATGCGGCCGGCAGCCAGCTAGCATAGTACCTCTGCCACAGGCCAGCGCCATGTGACGATTCGTCACATCTTTCAAAGTCCATTCAAGATATTGCATATGCTTTTCATCCGTTTCATGTTTGACAAGTTTACACATTTTCATAAACAAATGTCAAAGAACGGTTACGGTTCATTAAGAAAGTATCCTAAAACGTGAACATCTACTTGTTTCTGCGTAGTTATCCTTTGTTTACATTGGTTGTACGGCTCCACGTGCTGTCATCGAAGCCAAACAGAGAGCTAGCGATACGGTCACTTTGAGGTATACATATATTTTATCATGCAACTCACTGTCGCAGCTGTAGTAGCATATTTATATAATTATGCAAAACAATATGTAAAGCGACCCCAAATACTTGCATTAGTCCGTTCTATACTGATTTCTGAAAAAGCGCGTTTGTTTACAAACAAGAGAAAAGTCCGGTCACGTGATATGTAAATTAGCCTGTGGCAGTGGTGTTATGCTGAGTCACCACTGCGACGGAGTGTGTAAAAATTAAAGTGCTTTCGTAAACTAGCGCTTGCTATAAAATGCGCCGCCGCAGGCTATATTTAGTTAACAAATATTCAAAACTCTCAACACCGCGGGGCGCCTTCAATAACATTGCGTGTTGAGATGATAGATCACTGGGAGGAGCTTATGCACACTCGCTGACCCCTGACGTCACAGGGCATTGTTTCGTCGGTGCGACTGGCAACAAAATTTCACAAATTACGTCATAGGGTATTGTCACGTGTTTGAAAGGTTTGTGGTACTGTACTGGGCCTAGATTTTCGAAACGATCGTAGCCCTAAAATTATCGTAAATTTGTCGTAAGGAAATCGTATGCTATCGTAGCATATTTTCGAAACTATCGTAGCCCTAAGATATCTTAAGTTTGTCGTAAATCTAAGATAGCCCTATACCTGTCGTAAGTTTATTTTATCTTCATCCAAGATGGAGGCATACTTTTCCATAGATATTTTGCCAAACAATTAGTCCGCTTTACGTTCAAACATTGACATTTCATTTTGTAAAACTGAGTGATTCAAATTGACACTTCGAAAACACGAAGAACGCATCAAGGATTTCACGTCAAAAATGTTCTTAATCGCGACAGCGATACACATAACTGTGGAGTCGATAGCTTACATTATTTTTCTATCCGAGTCCATGCTGAAGAAGTGTGAAACAACATACCTTTTCGATAATTTGGGAAGGATAAAAACGGAAGGTGTCGACAGGCTACAGTAATGACCGTGACCTTATTGATAGTTTAGGGGGAGCTAATCTTAGTTCAAACTCTAGTTGAGAGTGGTTTCCCTGTGTATTCGCCCGGGACACCTTGCTCAATGGTACAGTTTTCATAAAGCGCAGAGTTCCGCTGTTATATTTTCTGAGTCGCATTTGTGTCAATGCTTTAGTCTTTATTTTCGCATTTTATAAAATTATATCAATCTATATGTGTAAAAACAACCATAAAGGTTTCGCATAAGTTTTTACATCTAAAATCGTGTGGGACGGGTGGTTTTAATAATTGAATTTTAACTATACAGTGTAGTATTTATTGACTTAACAAGTAAAATACATGTGATCGAATATTTGTATACAATATCTAATATTTTTCTTGCAAAAGTAATTGTAATTTGTTTCGTTTTAAATTCAATACCTACGTTATCTATATCCTCTTGAAAGACAAATATTTGATAAAAAGTGATTAAAAACTGTCTGTTGAACAATTGCATTCTTTAAAAACAGGTGATTAACGGCATATAGATGTTTTCCCTTATAAATATAACAATTTACTGAAATTTTGACAGCAAAAGTTAAGCACAGATTTTTGTATCGACAAATCAAATAAAAAATGAGTTCCCATGCTCGTTCTGGTTCTCGTCAAAATGTAGCATAGATTGCACATTGTCCAAAATTCACTTTCAAATATATGTTCGCAGAAACAAAGTTTATTGAATGAAATTTACTGATCAACATAAAATACACATTTTCAACACAATAATCTTTGCATTCAATAAACCGGTTTTAAAATATTTTGATGTTTTTAATATTTAAGTCTACATCTTCCCGTTTTATGTTTAAAAAATATATAGATATACTTGAGACCATTCAAACAATAAAATCGTTGTCACGTTTAGGGTCAACGGACAAATACTAGTAAACGATCCTCAGCAATGCTGTCAGACAAGCCAAACATCATTGAACTACGTTCTGGAATAGATTTGACACATTACAAAGTATTTCGCTCCTTAGTCAGATTTAAATGAAATCAGACAAATCAGTTTATTAACTCTACTTAATTTAAAAGGATAGAAAATGACTACATTATATGTATGTTTACATTAACTTGTGGTGTGTTCCATGAGACAACATAACTTGGCAATTCCGAAATTTCTCTCTTTGCGAACGAAAATTAGTGTCACTTTTAAATTTTGAAAGAATTATGGATCTAGATAGATAAAAAATAATTTCATCATCTGAATACTTATAGCTTGATATTGTATTTAAGTCCTTGGTTAATTCGTGAAATATATTGGATGCATAAATAACAAAACAAACTTAACAAGCTTAGATTGTCATAAAATCTTGCTTGTGGGTGCGCTGCTTCCTGAATAATTTTTGTTTTGAGTGTTTCCACGTATAATGTTGGTGTTAACACTAATATAAACTTGACTTTTGACATAAACACAAACATATACAGTAATCATCACTTAACATCAGACTTGAACACGCATGTTAAATGCTGAACGCATATGCTGTTCGATCAAAGGTCTCGTCATTGTCATTTAGAATAACGTCCCTTACTTTCGTCCTTGACTTTGTACGCGATGTTTTTATATCATAAAGTTCTGCGCGGTCACGAGAGGACCATTTGAAGGGAAAATAGTGAAGTATCTTTTGGCACATTATTTCCATTCTAATAGCTAAAGTGTGGTAACTTATTATTATAACATCTTTTGGCTTTGAAAAATGCTATTGCATGGCACACGAATGCTTTTTGTGTTCGGTTAGTCATGGCATCTTTTATCATAAGAACAACACGTCTACATGTAGGACATATGTAGGATTGTACAGAATTTCACTCAAATATGTGCGTGTTAAACAATGTGACATGACAATGTGATCATGAATTCCGTGTCATTTATCTATGTTGTTGTTATTGTCAGCAGCTGGGAAATCCCCGTGACGTCATTGGGAAACACCCGCTTTTTTTTATCTCTAACACAAATGAGTTCTCTGTCAGAGTCACGATAGGTATCGTAGCTCTGAACGATCTACGACAGGTTTACGATAGTTTCGAAAATCTATCTTATCTTAACCTTAAGATATCTTATCTTTGAATGTAAGTTGTTAAGATTTATCTTAGCTAAGATCGTTTCGAAAATCTAGTCCCTGTTCTAAAGGTAGGCCGGTGACGTCATATGGTAGGGATAGGTGACGTCACATTCAATAGTGACGTCATATGATCACGTTGTGTCAGAATGGGTCCTCGGTATGGCCTGTGACAGTGGAGGTATCTGCTCGTCAATCGTCGACACACGATGTCGGCACAAATGTTTCGCTGTTGTGTCCCCATTGTCTGTCGAGCAGTTTCCACAGCAGTAACAAAGCGATCTTGAAGATACTGTCGCACAATCTGACGATCCTGACGTCGGGTGGTGACCCTTGGTATTCCACTACGTGGTCGGTCATCTGTAGTGTTGGTGGTCTGGTACCGTTTCTGGAGCCTGTTTATGGTCCTTACGTGGACCTGAAATGCATTGGCTACTTGCCGGGCGGTTTGTCCACCTTGCAATCGTCCAAGGGCTTGGTGACGCTGATTTCTTGTCAATCTTGGCATGTGGTAGCAGTTCAATAACCAATGAATGTTATCCGATTTGGGTGGATTTTTATAGTGCAAGAAATGGGGAACGCATGTGCATTTCAATTTACACGGAACTCACGTGCAGCGGTTTACCATGGCCGTTGCCGTGATGCGTTTGAGCGATCGGTTTTATTGTCATCTGCTTTGTTTTTATCAAATTTCATTTTTCCGGACAAGGTGATGCTAAATTTTAGACTCTTTGACAAAAAATACCCAGATATTTAAATGACAACCATTCATGTAATGTTATTTGGGGTGACGTTTCTTTTGCGGTTCAGTATATATATATATATTGCTCTAGTCCATAAAAATCCGGGAAATATCCACTGAAAAATCATTCCAACAAAAAAAGTAGGATGGAACAAATAATTGGTTCAAAAGACTTAATCATTTCCATCAGCATATTACACTCTTTAAAAAAACCCCGCACAGGTAGTATGTAGTTCATTGAACCTGACTACACAAAAGATCCGGTATATAAATTGGACAAATGTTTGTTGCCTGATATTCGACAAACGGTGCGTCAAAGCGCAGCCACTGTCGATTTGCAATGTCTTAAACGGCATTGTTTTCATACTTGTTCAAAAATGTCATGGAGGAAAACAGTAAAGCAAAATGCACGTGCAAGTTATGGCATTCGTAACTCGTGGTAGTGGCTATAAAAAGGCAAACATAAGCCAATAATTTGTCATTCATTTGTCAAGTTCGAAAATGCCGAGACGGCGCTGCCGATCGGAACATCGCCATATGACGTATCCAAAGAGAGGAATCGCAGTCTTCTGTTGTATGCCACTTCAACGTCCACAACAGACCATTTGCCGTCTTTGGGACCGATACACACAGTTCAATTCCACTGCAGACCTGCTGACCAAGAGTTACCACCCCTGCACAGGATCGCTCTATTCGACTGTTCCACCTACGTCATCGCAATGCCACAGCTACGGAGACGGAAGGACGCATCCCTGCTTTAAAGAGGATATCGGACCAGACTGTCAGAAACCATCTTCGCGAGGCTGGAGTCCGACCCAGAAGACCAGTTATCGTCCCTGTTTTGCAGCAGATCCATCGACAGCGACGCTTGCGTTGGTTCCATACCTTACAGCCTTGGAATTTGAGAAACTGGAGACGTGTGTGGTTTAGCGATGAATCACAATTTCTTCTTCACCGGCGAGATGGAAGACAACGCGTCTATCGTCGTCGAAATGGGAGTTTTGCCCTTCATCGTGTACGTGAATTAGACACTTTCGGTGGCGGTAGTGTCATGGTGTTGGGGGCTATATCCTACACCAGGAGATCTGACTTGGTTGTGGTTCAGGAACATTTGACCGCAAATCGCTACATGAGTCAAATTCTTCAACCTCACCTTCTTCCAATCATTGGCTCCTAGAGGGAGCTGTTTCAACAGGACAACGCTCCACCGCACACAGTTCGTGTCACGGTAGACTACCTTCATAATGCTACTTTGTATTTTCAAAGTAGTATATCTTTAGCTGTTGCTGAAATGATGAAACCAGCCGTCGCTTTGAAAACTATTAGAAAGTTTCCGGGTATGTGAAATACATCTCAACTCTTTTAAAAAAGCCGTTCAATTTGTTCTTGATGCATAACCTCTGCCCTATGTTCCGTTGGCGCTCACGTTTCCAATATCTGCAGCTACTTTTGCATTTCTTTTTCAACTTTTCCCAGTCGACTAAGGCACTGCAATACGCTGTTGCGACCCTTTCGCGCTCCAGAAACCTGTGATCGTGGGTCCGAATCCTGGTTCGCCCCGACTGATTCAAGGTTTGTCATCACAATACTCGTGTTCGTGGGTTTCACCAAAGTGGTAAACTTCCGAGACCAGCATCACTTAGGGATTTCCTCCCACATTAAGCTGGCACGCCGCGATATAACTGGAATAATCTCTTATAAATGTGTGTGTAAGTGTATAAAAGTACTCTTGGCCTTCTTCATTCCTTTTTGACAGTCGGGTCAATAATAATCAAACTTTCTGGGATCAAGGTCAGTTTTCTTTTTTCATACATTCTGCGGTATTAAGTTCACAGCTGACAAACAATTCTACTGCTTCGTTGACATCTATATTTGTAACATTTGTAACAAGCGGGATGCCACCTAGGGACAGCGAGACCAGTCTCACTGAGAAGCATCTCTGGAGAAAACTTCAAATTGTGAAAGTTTTTAATGGTGTACACAACGAGTTGATTTGATATTGCTATCCATGTCTTTGTGGCTCTCATGCCAAGAAGAACTCTTCGAAAAGCAGCCGTACTCCTTCATGTGATGCACGTGCCGGGGTGCGTACGGACTAGTATCAATGTTTGTTTATTTACATCTCTCCTCTTGACTGTCAGTACTCAAGGAACTTTGAGATGTGCGGCAGGAAATGAACGATTGATTTCATACACTTTCAGTGAGATTTGCGCAATGGAAAAAATATATTGCTGAGCTAACCGACGAAAATGTGTACTTGCGAAAGACTGTTGACGATCATTCACAAAAAGTGGAGAAACTACAGCGATATTCTAGAATGACCAAACTGATATTCTATTATGTGACTAAAGACTGGTGAATCAACGGAAGATATTGAAAATAAGGAACTAGATGTCCTCACAAAATCTATAGGAATAATACAAACGGTTGATTTTGTAAGTGTGCGACGTCTTGCTACAAAATCACCCTGAGCACGCCCGGTGTTAGTTACACTGAAATACTTCAGATTGAAAAGAGTTATACTAAAATATGTGAAGAAGTTTAAGAACCACACCGTGATCATTTCACAAAATTATACCTACATTCCCCCTTAATCCTGATGAAATTGTAAACATATATGGATAAAGCCAGACAGGAAGGGATGATAAGCTGTAAATTGGCATCATCATTTATAGGTTAAACCCTGACGAAACTAGCCCTAATAGGCTAACACTCCTCCACCCCACCCGATTAGTAAAGTATATATACAACGAAATGTGTTGTCATGTACGCCTGCTTAATTACCAATGGGATCACAGGAAAGATGGTCTTGTAATTATATTCTACTTTGAAACATTGAATGACGTCTGATCAAAATTACAGTTACATCTTTGCACATAACCTGTGAAGATCCGGGATAGAATAGGTTTTCAGCAACCCATGCTTGCTGTAAAAGGCGACTATGCTTGTCGTAAGAGGCGACTAACGGGATGAGGTGGTCAGGCTCGCTGACTTGGTTTATGCATGTCATCGATCCCAATTGCGTGGATTGATGCTCATGATATCAATCACTGGATTGTCTTGTCCAGATTCGATTATTTACACAGGCCGCCGTCATATAGCTGGAATATTGCCGAGTGCGGCGTTAAACAACAAAGAAACAAACAAAACTTGTATGTGCGCCCTTGTCTTGTAATACTGCTAAAATATAGGCTGAATTATGCTACAAATTAGTTAAATGATGTGCCATACGTTTAGTTACACATTTGTGATTTTGCCAAACTAATAAGTAGTTTTGAGCAAATATAAAACGTTAACGCAAGAGTGTAAACAGCCTCGACTATCAGAAGAAACAGATTCTATTGGGTGTGAAAGACAAAATAGGGTTAAATATTATATGAATGGATCACTGAAAATCAGAGATGTCACAAAAGGATATATATACGCGTATCCTGCTCTAATGGACGCTTTGATGGCATAGGCCAAACTGTTTTCTCCAATTGGCGAAATATTTTAACGACGCTAGAAATAAGTTGAAGTTAGTTAAAATGAGTTGAAATATGTGTTACGATACTTGTAGAAATACCTTTAGGTATTTGCGAAACAAAAAACACATGAGTTTTGAAATTTTGGTCGCACAAGAGCCGGATTGTTTTCGGCTAGATATTTAAATAACGCGATAAATTACTTGAACTAAGTTAAAATGAGTATATTGTGTCATGATACTTGTAGACAGGCCGCTATGTACCGACGTAACAGTCGTATATAGAAAAGAGCAAAATTCCAAGGTCTCTGTTGTCCCCAAATACATTCTCTTTGAAGATTTCTTTCATGTTTTCTGCACGAAATGTATTGCCACACATCCTTTGAAAATTGTAGTAACTACAATTTTGCATTTTGTAACCTGTAATTGTAGATATAATTATTTAAATATGCCTTCCGACAATGACTAAAGAAAATACTATCCTATGAATGTTAGCTTAACATTGTGATGGTGATGCGGCCGTCAAACCAGCTGTTTCAATCAGTGGGGATTCAGAAAATAAAATACATTTAAACAAACTAAGTAAACAGAGCATAATTACCCATGAAGTTTTTACATAAGTAGGATCACGTGCATCAACCTTGGAGAGATACATTAGCAGACTTTAATGGAAACATAAGGGTTTAGAAAAAGGCAGTTTGCTCTTAATTACGGAGAGAAGGCCTGCGTGGAGTGAATATTTGTTTAGATCAGATTTCTTTTTTGTGTGTTTGGAGTAACACTAAAGACATCTGAAGATTTAATGAGTGATGACATATTGCAAACTACGAAAACTGTCTGATTCCTCCTTCTCATTGGCCAAATAAGAGTACGAATTACGCGTTGTGGAATGTAAGGCTGCTCGCCATGTGATTTTAGTGTCTATGGTTCAAAATGACGCTGTCCTCGGGAATCCCATAGGGGTTTAAAACTGGCGAATTAGAGGGCCACATGGGGACCTGTTCATTGTGGTTTCGTGTTAATGCTTCTGTGACACGTGCTGTATACGTCCACCATTGGCGTGATGAAAAATGACGTCAACATGGTTACAGAACAACGCGTGGCTGTAGGATTTCATTACCTTGCACTCACAACCTGGGTTATTCTACCTTTGTGGGAGTTTTTTCTCACATCATTATGCTGTCACCGTCATATATCTAGATCTACCGTAAGCAGCTGACATTAGTAGATATTTGCTCTTCCATCAGTTCGATGTAGCATCTGTCTTGACTCGTCGTTGAATTTACGGGCCTTTCATCGCTGATTAGACCACGCTCTGAGTGCTTGACATCGTTGACGTCGTAGTTGACGATGCATCACAACAATACCTCTGACAGGTCGTTTGTCTCTGAGTCCTCACAAAATCGTACACACTGTCTGGTATATCCTTCGCAATCATGGACTTTGTGCTGTTGGAGATGATAATGTTCTTGTCACCTATTCCGCGAATAATATATCCGCATGAAGCGGCCGTGAGCAGCCATGCAACACGAGGTCAGCCTGGACTGGGTCGGTTACGTGACAGGCCATGCTTTTGGTACCGATACCAAGGTCTAATGTCGGTACTTTGGTGTGACACACTAAATACCCTGACTACAGGCGACAGCGATTGTCCTGCTTCCAATCGTGCGCTGACGCCTGTTTCATTGTGTTAGCCGTGGGATGATTTCACAGTTGAACAGTTGCTAACAGACAACCATCCCGTGGTTCTCATGTGATGTTTTTCCTACGTTTGGCTCATGGATTTCGTCTTTGCAGCGTTTTGATCTTTGTGACAAAGAGACTACTTAATTTTACAACATGCCTCACATATTTTGTGTTAATGTCTTTCTTGTGAGAGTAAATTTGGTCTAGTGCCACTTTTAATAGACGTTTACTACTTTGGCATGGTACTGACAAACCTAGAAACATTATCGGGGCGAACCGGAATTCGAACCAACAAACATAGGTTTCTGGCGTGCCCAAGGAACGCAGCCTAGGTGTTGTTTGTAATGATACCATGATATTTTCTTCAAAATCATCTACTTACACTTCTGACGTGGGTCATAATCTTGTTCTTGACTTCAAAACCTTTTATACGCAAGTCCTTTACATGCACCAGATCCCCCTGTGGATAACAGCATATCTTATATGAAATTATTTTACCTGTTGTTGAAACATGAAAAGCTAATTTATGATAAAAATTGCATTGTTATGCGAATAATCATCAATGTGCTGTGAAAACATAACAGACATGCTATATGGACTATACTGGCTACATATAACGCACTTACGTTGTATCTAGCAGTCTCTGTGTAATCACTCAGTTCGTTAATACTGACTGTTGACCTATTGGGCTCAGATGCTTTTACTAAATCAGGTTTGTCAAACATGGTGCTCTTCATCATCTGTAAAATAAAGGATTTCCAGCATTATTTGGAAGATCATCAATTGACTTATACATGAATTTCCTTGGTAGACAATTGGCAGTGAAGGTTCATTATTACAAATTCTTGACATATCTGTCAATGTGTAATGATATAATGCCTGGTGTTGATTCTTGTTCATTAATGCACGTCACAAGTACCAACAATATTGAAAGAAACCCGTCATTAATCGCTGTCTTGACAACAAATTTTGAATTATGAAGTCATAAAGCATGTATAACAGAGGGATATTGATCAATATTCTCATAGAAAACTTTACTTGATGATTCAAGTTTGATTTATGTTCTTAAACATCAGTTTGAATGCAGTATAGCATTTGTTTATGGATGTAACATGTCATTTGATCAATGGACGAGATATATAGTGTAACTTGTTAAAGTTTCGCTATTCTGACAAGCCTCTCAGAATAGGACATATTTGAAGAAATCACTCATTGACTCAAATCGAAATCATACTTCATGCATGATTCATTCCCAAAATGCTGCAATTATACCATTATAACTCTATACAAAGAAAACCTAACAACCTTGCCAACAATCTGGTATAACTTTGACCTCAGTTAAGTTCACATATTCTGTTAAGCTGAAATGATAACTATTTATGTGCCAAGGATATTAGAGCAGGACATGGCGCTGAGATTGCAACTTTTAACTGATAACAAACATGTGTTCACAACGAATCCAACGCACTTTCTTGCGTACGACTGCAAATGATACTTTTGGTTACTTCTAGACATTTTCGAACTTGGATTCAAAGGGAGAAGCTGGCATATATTTTGTCGGCCCTACGGTGAAGGACATATGTCAGATGCATGGCCATACGAGCACAATTTTCCCAGGACATCGTTGTACGGGTCAGCAGAAGAAGTTGTGGACAGCAGCTCCAAAATATTTCCATAAACATATTCAAACTACGAGTGTTAAAGATAGCATAAATCATTTAAATAAAGCGTTTATAAATAACATCAGAGTATTACATCAACAACATGTATGCAGACCGGAAACAGCACGATGTCATTCCGGTGCACGGATATTTACATGTATTACTTTCATGTTGGAGATAATGCTTAAACGGATAAAAAGGAGAATGCTTCACTTAAGTGTTATGAAACTGCTATTTAAGGATACAGATTAATAGCATCGAATTTTAAGTTGGCTCAAAGATAAATAGTTTGCAGTCCAATAGATATTAATTATCAATGCTTCCGGTGGTGTGAGCTCTGTCAAACGACACCGGAGATTTTATCATTTTTTCATCGAGAGTTATACAGTTACACCGACAAAAATATGCTGCTGTGACCTGTCTTCCCGCGTGACATTACGCAAGTCACAGAGCGGTTTGGTTTGAATTACTGAAGTTGTGGACATGTATCACCGCTATAACCGATGTCATAAAATGAATGTTATGGGTGTATTTAATGATTATTATACTTTCTACGAGTATGTTCTACAACACTTGCTTCATGTATTTTGTATCAAATAGAAACGTAGAAACACTCCAGATTTATTTTCACATCACCTCATCCTGACATATTTCCATTAAGACTCTAGGCAATTAAGGTCATGATTCATAGGCGATAGCTTTTGTTTCGTATGAGATCAGACACTAAACATACATCAGCTAATGTTTGCCAATAAGATCAACAACACATGGCATGGAATGTAGGGACAGGTTCGATTACAAACAAACGATTATGAGCTTGGTGCCACATGGTATTTGCCAAAGAAATGGATTTCTTTTCTACTAAATGAAGCGTGGAAGAAAATTGTAAGAAAACTATTTTCGTCTGACTGAGTCAGTTTGGTTTAAACAACCGTTTTAAACGCCGTTTTGAAAAGTATGTCTGTGACATCACGGTGTGTCAGCTTGGTGTGGGGGATAAGCCAGAGTGGGGATGCAGGTCTTTGATGTTTACCACTTCGGCGAAGCCCTAAGAACGGGCATGTGCTGCCAAGTAATCCAGACAAACATAATGCTTGTTAATTAAGGAAAGAGTGTTTTATGTGTTTCCCTTTGAAATACAATTTGTATTCACACCTTGTGTGTGTTGATGGTGCTACGTTTGTTTGTTTGTTGTTCAAGTACGCACTCAGCAATATTCAAGCTATATGACGGCGGTCTGTAAATAATTTAGCCTGGACCAATTTATCCAGTGATTGACATCATGAACATCGATCTACGCAATTTGGATACGATGACATGCATTAACCAAGTCAGCGAGCCTAACCACCCTATCCCGTTAGTTGCTACGAAGCCTTTTAACAGTTAGTATGTTGATTGAAAAGATAAACACCATAAATATATTTTGACATATCTCATATTTTAGATGACATGGGTACTGACACGGTGGCAACGTTCAACCAAGCGGTAGATAAGTAAAAAGATGATATATTTCTCATGAACTCTGTTATCATTGTATATCTGTAAAGTCTCTGTAAATACTCCCCCTTAAGGTAACGTGGTTTTCAAGAGACAAGGCCTTTAAGTCCCTATGATCCCCAGCGAGGTGGCATATAGCCCGTGTTTTAAAAATGTATAAACGATATTGTTTTGCCCAAATATTTGTGATAAATGTTTTTTAAATAAAACTTTGTATTCTTGAATAAATTTTGGATAAATCAACTTGGTCTCGTCACTATATGGCTGAAATAATGCTGATGCGACGTTAAATTTTAACTCACTCAGTAACTCACTATACAAGGCTTTTAAAGCGATACTTGGGACATGTACAATTACAAAGTGAAACATAGTTCATCAAATGTTAAAGGAAAAGTGAGTGAATGGGTCGCTTACGTCACTATCTCAAGCAAGGCTGAAATCGATTACTTTAAGATAAAATATACCGGACGCAGAGCCTGCTTGCTCGAATTCTGGCAGCTCGTAAACCGTTACGGACAGATAGGTAACCAGCAAGTTGTGCTGGAGTGTACGTTGCAGAGAGTGTCGTGTTTAGAGCCCGGGTGTAGTGATTCTGTGTCTCCAAGATCAAGGAAGATGACTGGTTGTACCGATATCGTGCCCTAAGTTGGGAAAGTTTGCTCCGGACATGCTTGAATTGCCTTGCAACTGATGTTTGTGATTTGCCAGGCTCATGTCTACCAGTATCGTTATTTCTCGCCTAACAGAATTTGCATAAAAGGTTACTTACGATCTATAAGTACATAATTGTGCGAGTTTTAGCTTAAACTACTGAATAATTTGAGCATTTTCTAATGCAGTCTTTTTACACTCTTAGTTTACACATTGTCATCATGTTATTTCAACATATATTTGTTTGATGTTTAACGCCACACTGAGCAATATGCCTTGTATATGACGTCGGCCTGTGAAGAATCGAGTCTGGACCAGACATATCAGTGCTGTGATGACCAACATCTCCAAGCCTCCAACGTCTTCGAACCTGGCCACCTGATCCGTCACTTCAAACAACAGGCATAGGTGGCCGGGGACCTCCTTGAACCCGGAACATGCTAACAAAGAATTATATTTGAGTGACGTTATACATATGAGTATACAGCACGGGGTATAGCTAGTAAGGTATATTTACTCGGGATCCTTTGCCTTTGTCTTTCTTCAAAAGGAATGTCAGATCAGTTGAGTTCAGAAGGAGCTTGTGAGGACCTTTCGTTAACTCCTTCCTGGCCCAGTAGCGCCTAGAACAGAATGCAGTGGTATCATCAAAGTGCATGTATTTTTACATTTTTCGTACTTATTCTCTGTGATATATTTTACTCATTTTACACAAAGTGTTCTAAATGTCACTTACCTGAATACCATAACAATGATAATGACAAGGATGATTACTCCTAGACCAGCGGAAAAAATGACGATAACATACAGGGTCTCTGGACCTGAAAAATAATGTTCGACGGGTAAGGCACAGTTGATCATACATAATTGATCCTGAAATGTTACTATATACACTGGTACACTAATATTTGGATGAAGTTGTAGATATGTTGTTCTGAATGTTAAAAACTCTTGTAATTATGACTGAAATAATGGAGCTATGCGACATCTTCATAATCAAGAGATACGTCAACCATCGAAAGTGGGATGTCTTTTATGTGGCAAGAGAAAGATAGTTTTTTGCAAAATAGGTCCTACCTGCAGAAAATGTGTGAAGTAGTCACAGAAAGTCTATAGCCGCTTAACTGCATCGTAACATTAACAAAGTAACAAGACTTCAAGGATACATCCAGCTCGCATTTGTCTTAGATCTGTCAATATTACAGATCATGTGAAATGTTAAAGTCGCAAAATCAAATTTGATAAAAGTAGTAGCAGAAGTAGTGATAATTATCATAATGATAATAATATACCAATCATAATGGGAGAGCGCGTGATTTGATTAACGTTGGGGCTCTTCATTATAGAATTGTTCTGTCCACTTTTGCACACATCTATTTATCTTATCATCCTCTTGTAAAGCATGTCAAGACTCATGATGGAAACAAGGCATTCCACAGTTTTCGTAAACGAACCAAGGATATGGGACATAATCTCAATGTCAACGTTGATTTTGTTTATGGTTCTGTATTGCTGGGCGGTACAGAAATGAGTGTCAACCAAGCGAAGTGTCATATCAAATCTGAACGACCACTGCATTGCGTTATGTGCAGTGAGTTGAGGCGTTCAGCAACCCTGCAACGTCCTTCGCTTGGATGAAGTCGGCTGGCCTGAAAAGTGAAACAGAAGGCTTTCTGTTTGCTGATCAGGACCAGTCACTTCCCACTCGAAACCGTCAAAGAGTGATGTTGCATCAAACTGTGTATGCAATTATGCAATGAATTTGATGAGGCTGTCCGACCTGTGTCAGTGGATGCCTAGCTTTGGTACAAACACTGTATCGTAAGACATGTAGAAGTGGCTTGATCCTTTTATTACCGTCTTCGCCATGCTTGTGGTTTTGACACAGACGTCCATTGATGGAACGAACCAGAAAATTCTTTGGAATAGGCCGGTATACACCCTCAGACCTATCCAGGCCAACAAACCTGATCTTATCCCCTTTTTGAGAAATCGAATGAAATCATTTATACCATTGAATTGTCTGTACTGTTTGACACTGATGTGATTGACAAGATTCAGGAAAAACATGACAAATATGCAGACCTCGCTTTTGAAATGTCACGCTTGCATCACAAGTACCAAGTTGTCCGACTCTCTATTGTTCTCGGTGCCTTAGGTTTGGTACCTCCCAATCTGTTGACTGACATTGAGAGAGTACCGGATTTGCTGCCATGAATACAGCCCTCTGACAATCTGGCTAGTGCAACAGACAAACTACTGCTACTACTAATAAAGAAGATATTGAATCGCTGAAAGGTGAAGCGAAAATGTCAAAAACTAAAATGAAAATGTCAAAAACTAAAATGAAAATGTCAAAAACAAAAACGATAATGTCAAAAACAAAAGCGAAAATGTCAAACAATAAAATGAAATTACAGAAAACGCGGTAGGAATATGATCACGGCGGTGGAAATAGTTTTCTGTATTTTCATTTTAGTTTTGACCTTTGCGTTTGTGTGTTTGACATTTTCATTTTAGTTTTTGACATTTTCGCTTCACCTTTCAGCGATTCAATATCTTCTTTATACATGTTTTATTACATATCTGTATGACAAATCGTGTTAACTTGCAAAAGGTTACGATAACAGTAAGTGAAATATCAAAATATTGAAAAAACAGACTCCATGTCCCTTATGGGCCACCGTAGATTAGGGCAGTAAGGGCTCCAAGTAATTCTTCTAGGTATTGGATTATTTAGTTTGACATACAGTGATTGACATCATGAGTGTCGATCCACACAAGTCTATCATTTGACATAACAAATAGTCTGTGTCGTAAAAGGTGACTATGCTTGTCGTAAGAGGTCAGGCTCGGTTGATGCATGTGATCGATCCCAATTGTGTGGATCGATGCTCATGATATTAATCACTGGATTGCTCGTCCAGACTCGATTATTTACAGACCGCCGTCATATAGCTGGAATATTGCTGAGTGCGGCGTTAAAGAACAAACCAACCAACCAACAAATAGTCTACCTGCATAGTCTAGTGGACAAAGCCTCTAATCAGAGAGGGGAAGTTCGGTGGTTTGATCCCCGGACGCGAAATAACACAATATCAGGCACTTGTGCACACATTCATTTACGCACGCAGGCCCTTTAATTAGCACGCCCTATCGCATGCAGGTACCTTAGCATGTAGGCACTTACTTACGCACGCATGTCCGTGGTTCGATCTTCTGACGCGTCATACTAAAATATTTTACGAGGTGGTCATACACGTTTGTGGTCTTTGTCACCTTATGTACAGCTAATGGCATTTGTTATGTTCTTCACATTCTCAGATTGTGAAAATACTTCCTTAGTTTTGTTATTGAAACTTGTTTTTTGTCATTAACTAGATATGTGTCTGAGTATATTTCGTCACCATATTCGAGTTTGCACGATTACACAGATATATCCTCCGACTCACAGTTAAATCACCCACCCCTACAGCCCAGACTTAGCCCCCAGTGACTATTTCCTGTTCCGGCAAATGAAATCTGCCCTAGGTGGAAGACGCTTCCATGATGACAAGGACATAAAGGCTGCCACAGAGGCGTGGTTAGGGGGCCAATCTGCGGATTTCTATAAAAGTGGTATTAAAAGCTTGAAGGACAAATGGAATGAGTGTATTGAGGCGAATGGAGATTATATTGAAAAATAAAAGTGCAAAATATATTCTGCGACTTGGTCTTATATTGAAGTTGCAAAACTTACTGAACGCCCCTCATAAGTTTTGATGAGACCGAATGGCAAATAGTTACTTATATATAATTACTTGGTCATTATTAAACGATATACTATACAGATGTGTGTATCCTTCTGTTTGATGTTACAATTACCAAACACTTGATCTGTAACAAATCAACAATCTCATCTGCAACTGAAATTTACTAGATTATGTGACAACACTAAATATATTGTGAGTGTTTATGTTTAAGATTAGCTTTCGCCTAAAGAAACGTTCTGAACATTATTTCATACATAGCGTGAAAGTGACCGGACGTCTCTTATTCGAACAGATTTACAGCTAATCAGTGACAGGACAGGAATATTATCCAGTGAGTTTTGTTGTTTTGTAAAACATGTAATAATGTATTACCTATTCTATCATTTGAAATTGTCTTGTTAATAACACACTGAAAGAGTCCCAGAAACACTACATAAGTTATACTATATTCAACAACAAATGTTCCTGTGACATCAATATTTTAGTGTATTTTTCAAACAAGTATAGAGTGGTTTTCAATATTAAAGTACCTGTATGGAATCAAGTCACTAAAACGCAACTGCTACAGAAAAGCATGCATTTCATGCAAAAGTTGACTTTTATGCAAGCCCCACGCATTTCACTACCCAAGAATGGGTATAAAAATATGTGCGTTAACGGGATTCCAAATGCATTGTTTAGCATCGTGCTGACAACAACCACTCAGAAAAACAACATAATTACGTAATTTTTCAACATTACGAAATGCCACGCCTGTCCGAAAATGAGCGTCTGCGAGCCATTGGTATGCTTGAAGCAGGATCGAGTCAACTTGATGTTGCAAGACAATTTAACGTCCACAGAAACACCATTTGGTGTTTATGGCAACGTTGGATACAGACGAATGCAGTGAGAGACCATCCTTGGAGTGGCAGGCCACGCGTAACCAATAATCGACAAGACAACTGGATTTAAAAAACACACCTACGAAATCGATTCCGGCCAGCAAAAGTGACTGCAAGAAGCATCCCTGGCCTTCGACGAATATCTTCACAAACCGTACGTCGTCGCCTCAGATGTGCAGTTTGATAGTGGTAGAGGGAAATGGACAGCGCTACCGCGACGAGATCATCGGCCCTGTTGGTCTACCGTTTTTGCGTCGTCATGGCCGGGGCATTACCTTTCATCATGACAACGCCCGGCCTCCAATTATCGACTTGTTCAGGATTCCCTTTAACAAAACAACGTGAATGTCATCCCCTGGCCGGCTCGCTCCCCTGATCTCTCACCAATCGAGCACATGTGAGATGAGATGGATCGGCGCCTTCGACGTCAACCACGTGTACCAGAGACAGTCCAGGAACTTCAAAAACATGCTCCAGCAGATATGGGCAGATATCTCACAGGACTTTGCGCGACGCCTGGTCCATTCCATGAAACGAAGATGTGTTGCTTGCATCACAACCAGAGGTGGATACACACGCTATTGATTTGTAAATTGACACTTTGGCATGTTCATTTTTTTTTTTATGAAATCACGCATTTTCTGAAGTCAGTATGGCAAATTAAACCGTTTGAACACTTACAGGAGTCTTTTATATGTTGCAAACCGAAATTGTTTCAGATTTGGTAGAAAACATTACTTTGCATTAAATCATATTCAATGTCACAGGAACTTTTGTTGTTCAGTTTATTATATCCGATGTTGTAGTGGAATGTCTTTGGTATTTGGATTCAGCGCGCGGTGACTGGAATCTCATTGAAATTATATATTTTACTCCAATGCGATATCTCTCGATCTGGCATCCCCTCCATAGAACGTGGCATCAGTTGAACCATGAGTGAAATTAGAGCACTCTATCAAACGAGGGATTTGGCTTCATTATTTACCACCTCGATTCGGAAATATAGATTGTAACAAAGAAAAACTCACACAACACAAATATTCCTTCGATGATACTGTTGTGGTGTAGAAGACAGGGTGCTTAAAATATGATCGTGTTCTCGAGATACAAAAATCAGATATGCTGGTGTGAATGATTCGTTCAATCACAACGAGTATTTAATTAAACCTTGCGTTTTATGTTTCCATATTCTAAACGGATGTTTCACATTCCCACACAAACAAATTAATACTTTCATTCTTTTTCTCTTTACATTAATAGATATCTGCATTGTACAATGTAATATTTGTATTTGATATCTTTGTATATTTGTGCTATGTACTAGTATTAGAGTTCACATGACTTAGGAGCATTCGTTATACACAAGCAAAATCTGTTATATGTTAGAACAAATAACATACCTAAATGCATTTAGACATATCTACAATTATTATTGGGTTAAGTTTGCATTTAAAATCATATTTGCTATGTCATAATACTATCTGATAAATAGCCTCAATGCTACAGATGTCTTAAGGTACTGTAGCTGTAGCAGGATGGTACATGGTTAGTAAGGTAAAGAACTTGTCGACATGTTACCAAAACAAGAAGTTTCAACTATCATTTAAATGCATTTATGTACTATACACAACATAGACATAGCCAGTGTGAGTTGGTCTTTGTATTACTTTTTTTAAGGATTAAAGTTGTATTTGTTGACTTTCATCAGCTGATGGTAAATTTGCTCATGTGAGGCACTGTCTTCATCAGCTGATGAACGTCAACAAATATAACTTCAATCCTTATATTGACAGATATATAAATCTTAAAAAATCAATCCGGCAATGTCATTCACTTGAAATAAAAGTTGCACCAAATAAAGTTAGCATTGGAAAGAAATCCACACCCGGCTGAAGCTGAAAATGGAATCACATTAACGTTCTGTGAACTTTGGGTGTGTGTTTGAATCATACTACGGCTGCTGATAACTTCTAGGATTACTGCTTGAGGCGGCGCGTTTTGATTTCCCGATTTTCTTTTTCCAGCATTCTTCATCATAGCTTCGAATGGACGCTTCATTTCGTTGACCCGACTTATACATGATCTGTGTGGCTTCAAAGTCGCTCTCAGTTTTCCCAAATGATTTTTAATGTTATTTTTAGACATTGAGGAATCCCCCAAAAGTAGTTCTGTATCTCTCCGCTCGATTGGCAACGTTATCACGTGACATACCGACGTTCATCGGGAAATGAACGAGGTCACCCGCTACTGTCAATATTAGGAGCATGAGAATCAGAACTTTGTAAGAAATGGATTAATTAATTAACATCGGTAATGACTCAAAGCACTGATTGATCAGACACATTTCATAGGGATCAGATTAATATGGGTAAATCTTTTATTTCAACCTATGATGACTGGTATTTATATTTCAACAGAATAACTGATTGATTGATGCATGGTAGATTTTCATTTGGTAGATTTCCGAAACATACTGTCAGTATAAAAGGAAAAGGAACTTAGAGGAAAAGGGAAGAGGAAATGTTGATATAAAAGTAACATTTATAATCAGTTGTTTTATTCTGAAGGTTATTCTTCTGCGCGGATGTTTTATAATTATAGATCCGTGGTAATGGCCTGTCAAAGATTTCCACGTGCTGCATATGTAGGCGTATCTCCTATTTTATTTCATTGAAGTTCATGGCAGTATTAAGAGTATTTGTTAAATATTTGAATGTTGCAATAGTTAAGGACTTGTGAGAAATAACACAAAGGCTGTTAAAAAATGTCTCCCTGTTTTCTGGCGACAGTGACGAAAAAAATTGACATGGCAATATACCGTTTTTCACGGCCTTTTGCCCGCTATCTTCAGTCGTGCCAATTTAATTGAAGCAGGAACTTCTGTGTTAAGAACTTCTATCGTACAATGAAACAAACCATCGTCTACTTCAACGATGTATTTAACTCTGGACAGAGGCCATCTTGGATTATTTGTTTTCATACTGTCGACATCGGCTAGGCTATATTCAAATTGTGTGTGAGCATAAGAAATGTGTACAAAGTCACTGTTCGCTCAAGAATACATATATGTTTTATTTCCCTCCTGAACAATTGTTGTCATGGTCAACGGCAAACTGATCGAGTGGCTGATTGTTTGATTCTTTTAATGAATACAAAGGTGAGCCATACAAATTACGTAGTGAATCACATGCTAGAAAGAGGTAATTTCAAATGGAGAAAAACTTAACCCCCTCCCTCCGTTTTGGGTTATAAGAGTTATGATATAATCATAAAGAAACAACTTACCAGTTTGTTGAAGTCGGCAAGATATATCCTTCTTAAAGCACTGGTCAGGCAAAATAATACCACCTGGCCAGTTTAAGGTATCATTGTACCTAAGAGACCACGTCAATGCACTAGTGGCAATCATGGAGAGTTTGGGTGAAAATTTGCCATCATCAATATTTAGATCGTACATTAGATAGTTGTAAAGTGTTCGACCATCCTGGTCAACAATCACTTGACGTCCATTTGCCTCAAAGGTCACATTTTTCACACGAGACGCAATTTGGAAAAGATCTGTGTAAATCTTGTCTTTGGAATCAAGATATTGTTTGATCATATGACCAAGGAGAAGCAGGGCGCTAGTTACAGATTGGAAACTATTTTCTGCTGGGTCTGCAAAATCCGTTTTATTATGTTTTAGCGTTGTGGAAGAATTTGAAGGTAGTTCTGCTGACACTACAAGAACATTTTCTAAAATGTTTATGTCTTCATAATAAAAACTTGCATTTCTTATCTCATTCACTGTGTAGGCAAGAAAACTACCCAACTGGATATTGAAAGAAGAGGAGGTAAATGTGAAAAAGGCATGTTTGGTGCTACGTTTCATCCGGGCTGCTGTCGTCAGGAAGTGCTCTTGATCTTGTAAGTCTAAGCACAAAACCACAACTGAAATAAATAAATAAATATCATTAGTTAAACGTCGTATTCACAACACGAATTGCTACGTTTCTGTTAGCTGTTATGACTATTGCTCCATCATGGATGTGTAGACATATTTCTTCTCACAAAAATATTATATGACAGAAATTGTAGAGCAAAAAAACACCCGAGTTTCCTAAACTCTGTGTCTCGCCAATCTCGTGTTCTGCTTATGATCCATTCGTATTATTCATTGTGCCCACAATACCCAGCAATCCACTGCTAAATCGGCATTGACAAAACTTAAAATACATTACAAACAGAGTCCATTGTACGATAATATCAGTTAATTGTAGTGTAGGTCGACAGTGATTTGCTGGTTTGACTGTTGTGTCATGGGATTGGATGTCGGAAATATTGAACATATATTGAACGTTTGTCCAATTGCAGCCATTTCCCTATGTATCATTATGACATGTCATGTGCAGTAGTTATGTGCCTTTGATATTTTTTTTTATTGCTGTAGCAGTCAATACAGTCATGGCATCCATGATGAATGTGTCTGCTAGTTATATATACTCTTCCAAGAATTATTCAAGAAAAACTCAAGACGACTTTTTCGCCGCATTGGGACAAACCTTCATTGGGAACCTTGATGAATATGGTCCACATTCTCACGTTCTTTTTATCGGAAGCAGTGCGCTATTTCGTTTACAATTGCCGGGAATCAAATATCATCTGTGTCAATTTGGAGCGTTATATCGTCCAAATCATTTGTCTGTGAACGCATTCTGAAGAGAACAGTAAAGTTCCACAACGACAACCTATTTATTGCTATTACATTAGAGTCTGAATCAAGCCCGACGAGGCACTATTGTATTCTAATTTTAAAAGGTGAAACACAAATTAGTTGCGGGGAACACAACGTTTCGGAGTATATGCTTACTCCTTCATCAGGTGAATGACTGCTCACAGTTAACAGTTTATGAATGAATAGATTAGAGCAACGTCATAAGAATCGAAGCAATTTTCTGAAGAAATTACAGTTCGGACAGATTCAGCAAACTGTTTTATGGACTAAGCATTAAATCATATTATGTGTGCTTTATACGTATTTCTTTATTATCTCGTGTATCGTGAATCATAATAATATGTATTACATCATAACTATTGTGATACCTATTACCTACATGAAACAATACAAACTCTGAACAATGAGAGTCTTTTAAAAGGGCACGTAAACTCTTTTTTTCAGATTTTAACACTTTATATTTTATCACAAATGCACTTGCGCTTTTAAATACTTTCTACGAATGCTGATATTTCTGGGGAATTAATGATATGGATAGGTCCCAGGATCTGTAAGATCACACAAGGTAATCTTGTAATCTGGACACACGTGTATCAAAGTAAATGCAGTTAATCGAGGTGTATTCGTGCATGTGAACGTCAAATACAATGGTAGGCTCCAAAATCAAAATACGTCCCATACCCATCGAATAATTTATCTATGTAACACCTTCAACAGCCCATGTCGAATGCCTGCCTACCTGGTGCCTTCAACACACTTGATTCTATTCACAAACCTTGACATTTATAAAAGATTCAGCTTTCAATGCAAAGTGATATACAGCAGATGTTTAGGACACATGTATAGTGTTAATAGTCAAGTGAGCTCACGTTGTGATATCATAAAGTTACTTTCCCTTTTTAACTTTGACATTTTTGTACAAGGAAAATCGCTGTCTTCAAAATGTTCAGGAATATTGCGTTGACAACGCGTGTAACACGCATGTGACACGGGTTGCTCAACGGAATATTGCACACAGGTTGAGCAATCGTTGTACACGGGTGTGCAGCTCGTGTGCAACCCTTTGAGCACACGTGTGCAACGAGTGACCCACGTTTGTGCCAAGCGTATAACCCGTTTCAGTTGGATTTGACAAATGGATCAAATGGAACAGTGAAATTAAACAGAACAATGAGATGTGAATCTTGAGTTAATGAACGGCCACTGACCTGTGTTCACCAGACCATAAACACAATTTCGGCCCATCTTAATTAGTGTTCAGTTGCTGGACTTAAAGGCATGAACCATTTCACTAGGGTCCAGTATAGCCACTGTGACTTGCCAATAGTAGTACAGTGGTGGATTTAGATACGCGTTCATTGCTACAGAACCGCCGAGTTGACACGTCGCGTGTTGGTACACTACTGCTTGGAAGTTCATTTCCCTTACACGCATTCTGAACGCATGAGGCAACCCGTGTGCATCCCGTTCGCCACTCGTGTGCAACGTGTGACACACTCATTTAAAGAGGGAACAAACTTTTGACCAAAGGAGGACCTTAAGCTGAAATGGGAGGTAGTAACAAGGACAGCAATTTTTGATATCCTGACGAAAAATGTTGACACACATTTTATGATATGTACTTGTTGATGTCTCCTTTTAGATCAGTCAGATCCATCTTATTTATACGACCACTGGCTTCTACATCATCTTTTGCGATGGTGTTAAGAGAACACATAATCCTGGAAAATGTTATTGTCATTGAAAAGTTTGTGTGTTTTGACATTAAAGGTCTGTAGTGAAGGTTGTCGAACTGTCACTGTTCGATTGACGCAGATGCCAGGCAATAAAAAAACCCTGCACTTATACCGTTCATAGTGCTGCTGTACGTGCAGCTCCGTGGCCCTTTTGTTAATGCACCTGGTGCGTTTTTTTCCGAATTGTACGTGTTTCCCGACGAATGGTTTGCATGTCCTTGTTGTGATCGTTTTGATCCGAGAAATCTTTCACTGACACTACAACACATTAAACCCCTTCACCTCTTGGTCTGATAATTTTGCCTTTATGGCCAAAAATATCCGTATTGCGGTTTTTAAAGAGTATATTTGTTGAAAGGTGAGGATGCTCCGTTTTGTGTCCCTTGTGATGAGAGAATCACATTCAAGTATGTTTTGCTTGACCGTGTTGAATGTTCTCTCACAAGGGATAATTATTATCATTCAATGTCTTTAAAGGATCTATCAAATACTATCAATGCTTGTTTAATTCTCGATTTTTTTAAAGAAATAAAATTGTTTGATAAATTTCGAATGCTTGCATTCTTTCTTAAATAAGTGTGATGTTATCACCAACTGAGATTATTGAAGGCGGTTAAAGTAGTGTAAAAATATTGTCCCCGTGTCCCCCTGACAGTGGCAGAGTCCATCTTATTTGAAGTATATAACATAGATAAGTGTTTTAATTCCTTGATAATAGTTTGTTGATATTGGTTAGCATTCCAAATAACCACTGGCGTCCAAGGTGATGGCATACATCCTGCTGGAGAATCACGCAGGAAACAGAAGCACCGTAAGTCCCCATCATCCTCAGTGAGGTGGTCTAGCTTTGAATGCTTGTGGTCTATAGCCTAGTTTTAACATATCTAATCAACCTATTGACGAATTTTATACCTAATCTGTGATATTTACCTTACTGTTCTAGTGTCCTTTGTCGACAGGTATTTAACCATAGCTAACTTGTTCTCATCGCGATATTGCTGCAATATTGCCGTTGCATGTAAATTTTAACTCTCACTCACTCACTGAGTGTCGCCCTGAAGGGAAAGTGATTAAGAAAGTCAGCTAGTGTTGCTTTACGTCGCTGTTTCACTCGAGAGAATGGTCTGTGTAGCAAATTCATAGATATCGCGATCTAGAATTAACAAAGAAAATGAGAACGAATATGTGTTGTAACCATTGTTCGCCTTCTCTATCTATCACTATCATTTCCAGTATTCTCTGTATATTTGTCTACTATTCTCTTTCTCGTCATACTACTTACCTGTCTTTTACCATCTCTATCTCTGCTTTCATGTTCTCTTACATTTCCTCTGAATATCTTAAAAATTAATAATTCTCCCACTGCTATTTACACCAATGCAAGCCGCTAAATCAACTGTATGGGTTCTGGGTGGTTTCAAAGCGTCAACGCCAGAAAATAACCAGTCTTGACTATCTGCCGAAGAAATATTTCTAAGGGAGTAAAAGGAAAAATAGTGGTGAATATTATTTTACTGGATAACTGAATATCAGTGATGACACCAAGTGTTCGCCTAAAAGGTAAGCATGTCCTGATGTACCGGTAGTAACCGCCACTCACACAACAGTACGTGTTTGTTGCCTTAACTACAAGTAAGGGAGGTAACTCGAAACTGTAGCTGTCTGTAGGTCACTTCCAAGCTCGATGTTGTACGGGCACCTCAATCAAATTGCTGCCACTCGGAAATATAGTTATAAATAAACAACTACAAATCTTAAATCTTAAACAAATTCTTTGTCCATCCAAATACTCACAAAATACAAAGACCGTCAGTGTAACAAAGTGTAACACACCTCGATGTTGAACTTGCCCAATAATAATTGAAGACTGCAAATTTCAATTTTGCCAAGATAAACTATTTACTGTTAAAAACAACATGAACTGTGGCAGTAAGATGTTATATATGTTTTAACATGTGCGGGATGTGATGAGCATTATATTGGAGAAACTGGTATGCAACTGAAAGACCGAATCACTGTACACAGACAACAAATTCGATATCCAAATGTACGTTGTATAAATGTAAGCAAACACATTGATGAATGCGGGAGTGGTCATTTTACTGTCTTTCCGTTTTATAAATTGTTTAATAATGACAAACATTTACGAATGGAAAAAGAACAGATGTTCATTAGGCTTTTGAAACCTAAACTTAATTCAAAAGTATAATTTTCAAAACTTCCCCATGTAGCTAAGTGTGTATTTGTGCACTCACACCATAATGTATTCATGCCTCCCACTATTATCACTAGCTATGACGTCATATGCTTTATGACGTCAAAAGCATAACGTTGGCTGTCGCCGAGGACTACGTTTTACTTCTCCCTCTATTGTCACTATAACATCTTATAGCTAATATGGATAGAATTATCATTAAAACGCCCGCATGTTATCAGGAATGCGCGGGCCACTGTAACTTGATAATGCCCCCATATTATTTGACGATGGGCCATTATCACGCCCGTTGTTAGGTGACGTCATAGGATAGGGATACGTGACGTCACGTTCAATAGTAACCTCATCTGGTTTGTTCTATGACGTTTCCATATTTGTAAAAGTGGATCAGTGACATTCGTGTTGATAGCAGTAAATGTTTCAAAACCGATATTGTTGTTTGATAACAAATTCCATCCATTTTAGCTATAATAACCGTAACGCTATTTTTCAGGGCATTATCATTTGCAGAAGCCCTCGGTCTTTTCAACTGTTAATGGAAGACCTCGGTTAATGGAAGACCTCGGGCTTCTGCAAATGAAAATGCCCTGAAAAATAGCGCTACCCTTATAATAGGCATTATGACGCCACAAATACTACTGTTATGCGTCGCCTAGGACTCGAATGTAAGTTAAAGTTTTCATTACAACTGAAGAGCAGTTGAACGGCCAAAGATCTTGTGTGGATAAAGGAATTTTGACAAGCACGAATATCTGGACATTGTTAACAATGTTACTGCCATGAAGGCGGCCTGTAACCAGGCAGTCCAGTGATTAGTGTCATGAGCAATGAACCGTGTCCTTGGTGTACGATCCCCCCATTCACTGAGCCTGACGACCCGATCCATAACCCCCATAACAGGGACATATATGTACCTCCTCTACAACCCTCACTTTGAAGTCGAATAAACTTCAAACTCATCATGCACATTAATACATAAAATATATGCACACATTTCTGAAAGAATTGTCTTGGTCTTGGAATTGTTTTTTTATGTCGTTTGATACACAGAACAGTGATATATCTAACGATTCGCCAGGTGCGCGTTAGTCACAAACAATTTACGAATTATTCCTCTCGTTTTGCATTTTATATTCAATGGGTTCATTCTTTTTTCAATATTGTGATCACAGGATATTAAACTGTTTACTTAATTTCTCCAGGAATTGTAAAATGTATAAAATTAAATCTATATCAGGTACCCCGTTTGTTCAACCTTATACGATTATCCTGATAATTCTATACCAATAGAGCTTTCTTCGCATCTTTTATTGTGTAATTCTGAGACGAGATGAAGAGAAATAATAACATAATAATGAACAAATATATGTCCAATATTGAATATAATTTTGGTTGTTTTGAAATATTCTTTTGGGTATTTCATTACGTAAATTGATGCCAAACAGGTGCGTGTCTCGTCCAATTTAGATACACGATAAACTATCTAATTGTTCACATATATATTGGTGAAAGCAGTAATTTTATGTTGTGTCGCAAAAGCGTCAAATTCCGTTTTACACATCGAGATTTTCCATACCCTGAACGAAATTATGGGAGATATATATTAATCAAAATACCAGTGTCGTCTTTCTCCGACGTTATCAAAGACATAAAACCCGCCATGACGTCAAAAGGAATGGTGTTATTTTGGGGGTATTTCATTACATTTGATGATAAGGCTAGTGCTCCATTAATAATGGTGCAACATTAGTCAAAGTACACTTACATTTTTTAGGAGAATGTTGGAATCTAAGGACTAAGTAATAGGTTAGATAAGGTCATCCATTTCTCTATTACCTCTTTTTTATGAAGTACGATTTCATCATTTCTTATGGGGTTTTTTTAATAACTAAACGTAAAGAGTTTCAATATGGATATTTGTGTTGGAATAGTTTAGTTCCCCGTGAACGAAACACCACGAAAATATATTGTCCTTACCAACAGCTAATTCTCACCAATTGACCTGATTCACAATAAACTAGTGCTTAGCATAGCGGAATTTTGCCCCATTGTCTTTGTACGCGTGTAACCTCTCTGTCGCCATTTGACGTCATAGAGAAAAATCAGTTTTCGTCATTTACGGCATGCTATTTTTGGCATTGAATGTATGTCGTTATACATACGCATATAACTCCATTTGATATATAGTTATGTCGTTCAGATATTAGGCAGTATTTTGTTCGCTGACAGTTTCCGTAAAGCTTCGAAATAAAAAAAATCGTCGCACAGTACTTTTATCGGTGTACGATAAAAGCGGAGAAATTACTGTTTTTCAACGCAGAATATATTCTCGGACAACACTTAGAAGTGTCTTTTTTTAAACGGGTTTAATATTTGCAGTTAACTTTACACCATCAAATAGGAAATTTAATATTCTCCATCTCTGCGTAATTTTATAGCCAGAGGTAGATCCAGTCTCGCGTGAGCGCAATTCTTGCACAACCTTCACTTTTCCGATCTTAGAAAAATGTGCGTCAGAAAAAAACCTCGGCATCCAGAGGGATATGTCCCTCCTTTACAACCCTTACTTTGAAGTCGAATAAAATTCAGAATACATCACCCACACAAATACACTTCACAGTTTTGAATAAGGTGGGAAATTCCATGTTCTGTGACATTATCCACTGGCATTTTAGGCCAAGCAAAAGTACATCGTAAATGTCGCCATTTTTTACACATTACTAAATCACCACTCACGGCGTTATTTACAGCATTGTTTTAAAATCTAAATTTCGGAAATTTACTCGGAAAAATGAATTTCAAAAAGGGCATATTAGTGATCACGGGTATCTGTCTTTTATGAAATCACCAATGATCATTCACAAACGTCTCCCATAAGCCTAGAATTGTTTAGAATGTTTTGGAAAATACTCAAACACGAACGCCGAAGTGAACTTTCCGCCATATTGGATAGTGCTTACAAAATCACGTCTCGGGTACACCGGTTATGAGACGCCTGTAACATCACGTATATTTCAAACTTGGCTGCGATACATACATCCTTGAATTCCTCATACATTTTAGAATCAAATGTCTAATGGTCTTTGTCACCAATACAACGTGGCTAGATGAAATCAAGCAAAATAAGTGGAAAGTGCAAAGTGCCAATGAGGAAGCAGGTGTGAAAAGACCATGATAAGGTCACAGTATAAGACAGCTTCGGGCATCATGTTGACAAGCAATATATCATATTTGGTAAACCTTTCTGAGATACCCAAATATGATACATTGCTTGTCAACATGATGATTGTCACCAGACCCGTGAAGATCCGGGGTAGAATAGGTATCAGCATCCCATGCTTGCCGTAAAAGGTGACTATGCTTGTCTTAAAGGGGAAGTGTACACGCAAAAATCACTTTCTTTCTTTTTCTAAACAAAACGCAATTTTAGAATTAGTTAGTATCTGTGTTTGAAAATATACACTCATTTTTTTTCACAGTGAAAGTAGGAAGCTCACAATAGTGTTAAAATGATATGTCGTTATGAGGCCTTCGTTTTACGAGCGAAATAGGCCTGAGTTATCCCCCTTAGATTATGACGTAATTGGTGCCAATTCAACTGGGTCCCTGTATATTCTCAACGCAAAAGATATCAACGACCAGTTTGCGGTAAAACAACATGGTCTACGACACACTCCGGCGCAGTGGTGACTCAGCATAACACAATTCTGGCTGGCATCTGAGACGCTAGGATCACAAAACTGTACCTACACCACGTGAAGCGGCTCTAACAAAGCATGATGACGTCATAATGTTTATCAATTGGCACCAATGACGTCATATTGCAAGGGGCATAAGCCATGGTGTTTTTGTTATGGAAATAGAACACTTGGTAAATGTGAAAAATATAAATCGTTTTAATGCAAAAAATATGTTAATTAAATATGATGTTTTTATATGTTTGTCTATGAAACTTCTTTGTTAACACTTTTAATGTGGAAAAAGTACAAGACAAATTGGTTCATTTCCGTATGAACTTGCCCTTTAAAGGGGCATCTGCGGTAGGAACTACCGCACTCTAGTGGGCGGAGCTTATAGGAGTGATCTGACAGGTCAATATGACGTCATGATAACACACGAATTTCATTGGTTAATGCGTAAACGGGTGACGTCATGCAAACACCCACCCATGTGGGCCGTTTGACAACAAGGACGTAAGTTTTAATGATAATAAATATCCATCAAACGATTCCAAGACTTTTAAAAAAACACGTGGGTCTTTGGTTTCAAAACCTACCTGCCATGTCGGCTTCAGATCTTCATAAAATAATACCATGGAATGTCCACGATTAATCCAACACAGTCCACACAAATTATAGTTCTGAGCTATTCTCTGGAGAACGAAATACTTTTGTCGTGATGAATATGAGCAGTGTAATTGAACAAAAAAAACATAATATGTGTCCAGACACCAATCGTTATCCTCTGGAGTACGGTATATCTGCAGTTTATGATTAGCATTTCTCACAATATATACGGCAATCGGTGATTTCAACAGTGTTTTTCTTCGTTGTGTTCGTCTTGACTTCATCTGGAATCTGGATGACAACGATGTTGTAAAAAACCCTTCTAATGGTCAAAAATATTTTCAAGTGTTGAAAGCAGTTTTTTTGTCGTTTCCGTGACATCTTTTCATTGCCCGGTAGCAATGTGTTTTGGCAAAGTCACACTTGTCAGAAAGCTTCTCATGCCAAAGTAACTCGATCCGTGAAACTTGGCGGGTCCCAGTGACCCAGATTCCCTGTTGATTGGCATGCCAAGTATCATTTGCATAAGGCCATCAATTATTTTTTGTATGTGTTCCTCCCCTCAAGCCTCAACTAACTAGAGAGCGGGCGGACGAAATATTATATATTAGATCTACTAATCAAAAATTGTCTTTCAATAATTGTGGAAGTTATTTTATGACATTTAAAAAGAAAGTTTAAAATCTTGGTACTAAAATCTAGTCCATGAATTAATTTATAATGTAGATCGTTTCCCTTTGCTTGGTTTTTAATAAACAACTTAAGAAAGATAAAGTTGACCCTTTTCTTTTATGGCGGTGCAATGGTAGATCTAGTAGTGACACGAAAACTTGATATTTTTTCACGTCGGAATGGAGATAGAAAATATGAAAATACGGACAGCCTCACATACTTCGAAACGATGTTCAGATAAATATATTTGTTCACATTAATTCTGTCATGTGTGTGAAAATGGATTTCAACATAATTTTCATCAAGCTTATTCAGGTTGCTGGCTACACAGATCATCCTCTCTTTGTAAACTACTACGGCATGAACACATGTTTTTTCTCGAATCTCAATGCAAAAATGTTTATCTCAGATGCATTTTTTTCTCCATCCATGACGGGCATCTGTCAAAATGTCAATGCCTCGATAATCTTCCAGGTCAGTTAAATTCCACAATGTAATACAGACAGCCTCATTCACGGCGTCATCACAAGATTCCTTCCAAATACCCTCCACGTGATCAGGGTGACGACCTTGGGATCAATTAATAAATTAATTTGCATTATTAGAAAAGAAATGTTATCGTGAATACTATTATTGAAAAAAAATCCTGTACATGATACTTTTTGATTGCATTGCGGATTTTTTTTATTACTTTCTAAAACTTTTTGTTTTAACCCTTTCTGACCACGCGATCTCCTTTCAACCACGCCTCATGAGCGCATCCGCTAACAACAGTTTTCTGTCAAGAACTTTGCAGGTTCGCTTGTCTTCAATATGAGCAACAACACATTTTCACGTGACGCTTAATTTGACGGAAAGTTGTTCGAGATCATCAGGGAGCCATTGATCATTTCGATTATGACATTGGTGACTTTGTCGTGGAGAAAGTTCCAGTTCAAGATGACATAATTCCGATCGTCAACTCGAATCGACAAGATGGCGCCTGTCTTCCCGCCCTTGCAAATGTAACAGAAACTTTGACAAATTCAGTGCCGATTCTTGGGGTTAGTGAATCAGTGTCGAAGCGATATATCATTGTGGAACCAGATGAAGCCGAATATGTATGTTCACACTTCTTTTGTCAACCATGCGTGACACGGCACAGACAGTCGCACTTTGGTAATGGTGAGGCCACCATGTTGCCGAAATTCGTCGATTCGAAAACAGCGTTGCCAAAACTTCTTGACTGAGCTAAATAAACGAAGTGGTTGGAGAGATCGTAGATACTCGGACTTGAAGAAACGGATCTTTAACGTTGCAGCATGCGCAGATGAAGGATTAGTGCGGACCAAACGGGAAAGAGATCCAAGATTGTATTTTAAACCGCCTGCGCGATGTATATCCAAATCCCCCGAACAAAAATACATGGGACAAGTGTGGATCTAATGATCAGTTTTGTGTGTGAAAATTCTGTGAAAGAAAAGGAAATCCATAATTAAAGTTGGAGGTTTCTTTTTTTCGTAAGTACAATATTATCTAGATAGGCCTAATGTAGGTCAAAACATCTTTATGTTTCGTTACCTATATATCAGTTGCATGTGTGCATTGTTATGTTGATGCACCTGACACATTCATATTTTGTAGTCAAGCTAAGAAATGTTGGCGCAACTTCTGGTGCTGCAAATTAGGCCCCTTTCTTGACACAAGTTGAAAAATCTGTGTAATATTTTAATTTTTATTAATATAATCTGATTATTATGTGGTATGGATCTAGAATCTAACTGTTGAATGCAGGTGACCAAAACTAAACAAATCTCAGTAATTTTCGGATTGAACTGTAAGAATCTTGTCGTCAATTTCGTATTTATGTTTTGTTACTGTTACATTAGCCGAAACTGTTGATCTGCTGCTGTTCAGTCGTAAAAATATTCAACACAATGAACTTTGACCTCAAATGCATTGAATCTGTCACATGTACACATGGCCATGTGTTTTGCTATTTATAGCGCAACCGTAAATAAGCTCCGCCCATTGTGATTGAGGCAGACGCCAAACACGATCGATTCGTATTTTTATGATAAAACTACAGAAAATTTATTGACTTATATCTAGATATGGAGCCATTAGTGGTATCCAGGGTATAATATTCACATACGCATAAGTATCTAAGCAACTAGGAAATGTAGACATCATAAACTGACACTGATTGTTCAGGTATAGTGCTCAATGTGAAGGGGAAATATTAATCATGGAAAATCGAAATCATCCCTTTTGTCATACAGTTTGGTACACAGGGTGCCATCCTTTTGAATTTCTATGTACAGGAACAGATAGTACACTGAATATAGTTTCTCAGTTTGTTTCTTTTTCCAGGACAGATGAGGTGAAGATACTCATTAATTCTTGCATTGTGGAAAGATATTGAGCCATCTATATACCTTATACGACAGCATCAAGAGAGACATCCGTCCAACTCAAAACAGGATGGCGCCCTTGATATCTGCAACTGGCAAAACGATAAGTGACAGAGGCAAGCAGATGGAGAGATGGTTTGAGCACTAAAATACTGTCGGAAATGCTCGAAAACTGCTTTTTTGGCTTCATTTAATAAATACGAGTCATAGGACTATAAAAAGAGCATATATCAAAATAACCCAAATTGCCCTAATATTGCCTGTCCTAACTGACACTGTGATTACCCTTAAAATGTACTTTTACAGGTAGGTGATGATCAACTTAGAAAGTATTCGTGCGTCGTCATGCATGTATGAGATGGCCTATAACTTGTGGTAATTACCTAACACCTGTCCCGAGGTGATGACCTATTTGTTGTTCTACAGATGATTTCTTGAGGTAGCATTTATCTCTGCTGATGACGTATATGAATATGTACTTTTGAATGTTGTGTTGTCTTGCCACGAACACTTTACACTCAGCTAAGATGGGCACAGCAGGGTTGAGCTCACAATTTCTGACTGGCGTACGTAACACAACGTGACCGTGTTGTGCCGCCGGCACATATGTCCAGTACTTTACAGGGTTCTAATTCAACCGAATTTTCTTCATGAGTGAACTTTCGTTTCATGTGGTTTCATTTATGATGGTTCATGGGTGCTTTTTGTCCATCTGCCGATAGCTACATGTAGTCACTGGAAGGATTCATCAAGGTAAATTATCTAGACGCCCTGACTGTGATAGTTATGAATGGTTCGGAGATAATGTCACCTCATAGACGGGATGGAATATTTTCCCCTGAAAAGTGCCCGGTCATCGCCACGCGCAGTGTATCGAAATCCCATCTCTTGGAGGGCAATAGTTAGTGCAGTTTACATTAATTTTACCTTTAATTCCTCCCAAATTCTACGACAAGTCAGGGTTACCTTCTGCTCATAAAGCTTGTACACTATATGCCTAACGACCCTGTATCAAAGCTGTCTAATATCCTTTTACGTCCCAGTTTTGTTTTTGAGACCACCCCTATACCTGTTTTGTTTTATTGACTTGATGGTATGAATTGAAAACCATATAGCTTGGGCAGTTCAGTAATTCACCCATTCTAATTAATAATTGTTTCCCCTTTATCTCTCTAAAGTGTAAAGAACTTGATCACATTTCCAAATACAGACTCCATATTGTGTACCATATGGCTATGCAAGTGTAATGTAACATGCATCATGGGAGCAATGTTAACAAAACAAACACAGCGTCATTTTGTCATTTTAGAAGATGCACATCTCAAATTTTCTCAAAATCATGTTTATGAAGACTACATTATTGTCATTATAACGGAGGCACGTTTTCATATTTCTAGTCCGTTTCAGACTGCCACCATCAGACGTAGAATAAATGTAAACTTCCTGTTTTTGTTTGAATTTGTCTCCTTGTCGATAGGACTCCTTGTGACTGAAATACTTTAAACTAGAGGTAGGTCGATCCGTAGTTACTCGATATTTCAATAACAACAGTCTGTGAAAAATTATATTCTTTTTTAACAGGCAAAAAGCAGTTTTCTAGCATTTCGAACAGTACTTTACTCATCTCTACTCAAGAGAAAACAACATCTCTGATTCTGCACTGGGAGCCATTTAGTGCCTATCAGTAATGGAGGATGAAGATGAGAAGAGCTAAGTAAGTGCGGAATTGGGCTCTTGCTAAGCCACCTTATGGAGTTCTGTGTCAGTGTTGGGAAGAGAGTGTGGCACATCAGGACACGAGCGACTGTAACATTGTTACCTTGTGCAAGAACAGGGATGATAGAAGCATTTGTAACAACTAAATCTGGATCTCTTTCCTGAGCCTCGCAGGAACGCTCTTTGCTTGTGTGGTCCAAGTGTGGCTCCTCAATATGATCCAGTCACTCCAGTTTGACAGTTTGTCCTCCAGACTTTCGGCACCTGAAGTGGTGTAAAACAGGGCTTTGTGCTTGTACCTACCTTGTTTGTAATCTTACTTGCAGTCATGCTGAAGCACACTTTGAACCCCCGACTATATGAGTCTACCCCCACACAAGATTGGATGGGAAGGTGTTCAATCTGGCTCGCCTGAAGGCAAAAACTAAGTATGTGAATCCCCCTCCTTTTCACAGATGTTTCGGCTCTGGCAACACACTCCTTGGCTCCATCTTCACAGACAAACTGTCTTTTGATGCTAAAATCAACATTGGCATAGAGCGCCAACCCCACCAGACTGATGAAGAGAGTGTGGAAAAACAGCAAGCTGACAACCAACACCAAGGTTGTAATCTACAGAGCATGTGCCCAAATCACATTAATGTACAGCAGCAAGTCTTGGACACTCTCCTCTAGACAAGAAAGGTAACTCAACACTTTCCACATGTGCAGTCTGAGGCACATCCTGAGCATTAGCTGGAGTGACCAAGTGACAAACTCTGAAGTTCTTTCCATTGCCACGATCCTAGCTAAGTCTCTTCTCCCTGCTCCATCAGTATCACCTCACTGCCGCATGGAGGATGGGACTACAGTGAAGGACCTCCTATATGGAGAGCTCACATCCA
Organism: Haliotis rufescens; assembly: GCF_023055435.1. Lineage (NCBI taxonomy): Eukaryota > Metazoa > Mollusca > Gastropoda > Lepetellida > Haliotidae > Haliotis > Haliotis rufescens. The sequence goes on from NW_025964383.1 coordinate 4,915,841, forward strand.
TTAAAAGGGCACCTTTAAATATTTGAGGTTCCTGGACATTGAGAGGTGGGAGGAACTTGTCAAAGAAAAAAGCGCATGACATTCCAAAGATACCGGTTCTATTTTGATATTGATATAAAAACCATTTGAGCATCTGTTAATGTTGAAGAATGTAATTGAGCTTCTAAACATTAAGAGAACATAAGCTAATCTCAAACCAAAATCCGGCCCCAACTGAAAATCAAATGGTTGCTCCCTAAAGTTATGTACTGAGTTTAAAAGCAACTGTGCATTAGCATGTGCAAGTAAGTTTCCATAGGTCATCCATGTTTTATAACAACATCAGTTTTAAGATGGATTCTCTTTAATATATAATATATGATAATATGATATATAATGTTGGCTTAATGCCTTCCACATGCAAGAAGAACGACGTGTATGCATAGGTGGTATAGAAAAAGACAATTTCAATTTGAATTTTTTTGTTGGTGTTAGATTGTGAACAACACCAACAAGATGATCCGGGGTAGAATAGGTCTTCAGCAACCCATGCTTGCCGTAAAAGGTGACTATGCTAGTCGCAAGAGGCAACTAATGGAATCAGGTGGTCAGGATCGCTGATTAGGTTGATGCAGGTCATTGTATCCCATAGTATACGATGACATGCTTAAACCAAATTAGCGAGCCTGACTACCCGATCCCGTTTGTAGTTGCCTCTTACGACAAGCATTGTATGACAAGCATTGTGCGACAAGCATAGTTGCCTCTTACGACTAGCTTAAGTTCTACTCTCTACCCGGATCTCCACTTGTCTACAAAGGCATTAGCTAGCTGGATCTCAGGCCCTGTGGGCACACAGGGATTCCACTGGAATGTGTTGAGAAACCAAAGAAGGTTTAAGGTAAGGACTTACGTAGGATATGCATCAGTTCACCACATATTATTTGCTATCACTACGAACAGCCATGAGTTTCTGGATGGCACCATAAGGAGTTAAGCTGCAGCCATCAACCCAGTCCAAGCAGCTCCTAGGTCCAGCACAGTGTCGGATCTAACAGCCATGCAAAAGAAGAAGAGAGCAGACCTCCGACCTGGGACCATGGAGTACTGTACTGTACTGTACTGTACTGTACGAACTGATAGAGCATACACAGTTTTGACCCAAAACCAAGTATTGACTCAATGCACATGCTGGAAGTAATGACAAGTCATTGGTATGACAGCCGTGAAACTTTGTTCTACCTCTCTTAGTTGTTGGTGTTTGATGTCCAAATCTCAGATGAGGTCTATGTGAACCTTGTCATTTTGGCAACTTTGTCCTTATTATATCTAAGGCATGAATTTCCCAGATCGAGACACTGTTACCAGGATAATGAAAACACACCAGTCCAGCAGCAAGGTCTTCAAAGAAGCAGTTGAAGTGGATGTTCATTCTACTGGCGAATTGGACTCAGGGCGACAATCTTGGAAGCATACCAACATGCAAGAATGGATCCTCATGGACATAAGCCACACGAAATCTTGGCCCTGGCATCTACAATTAAGGGTCCCCTGTCAACTGTTCAGTGGAATATGTCACCAAGAGATGTTTTTGGAGACGTGTCTATGATCTAAAGGATATCTTGGTGGAAGGTGGACCCCTCGGATTGGCACAGCAGTTAACTGTTCCACATCACATATCGCAAATGTATTTATTCACAGACAACATGTCATTGGGTGAGTAAGGATGTCTCAACAAACCTCTTGACAGGCTGAGTTCTGGTTGATGTATGATACGACTTGAGACTGCCACCACAACACTCGCCAAAGCGTTAGCATTCAAGTATTCATAGTATAAATTCAAGCTACTGTTGTGGTTTTACTAGATATTTCCCTAGGGTCAGCTAGTGTCACAGTAAATATTCTGAGGCATTGTTGGGATCTTCGCTGACCCCCCACTGACACTCGTTTATGAAGCATTGCTTTGCAGACAGATGGACGGACAGACAGACAGACAGCTATTTATTATAGTCTCACCAGGTGTACATGTGTATATACAATACATACAAATGTCACAAAACGTATAATTGCCGCCTCTTTGGAGTTATGAGAAACTTAAAAGACCTCAGTTATCCTTAAAAACCTTGCATATTAGAGTATGGATATGACATAAGTGAAGTGGGCGCTCGCTGAGAACAGCCTAATCCAGTCTGGTTGCCAATACCACAAGCAGCGGACACCACCTCCGACTGTGGGATGAGCATTCAAATGTATAGTCAGGATAAGAATAATTTACATAAATTTAAATATCCATCATAAAAGAATGCTTATCCTGAGTCTCAGGCCTGACTGTCCATGCGTCTGGCGTCTGACAAAGGTTGCTTAAAAGTAGAATGAGGACGATTTGGGTTATGTGTTATATGAAATGAAGAAGGAACTTGAAATGTGTTGTGTCAGGCATGAATCATAAGAAGAGATACTGCTTTTTGAAAACCGCATTGCATTCTCGTGTCTGGTACGATCAGGAATAAGCAGAATACTGCATTTTTTTGTCAACTCCTACCTCATACACCTACCCAGTGACAGTGACTCGCACTCAAGGCATCATCCCCAGAAAGATTTACACCGTCATTGGATATTGTGGTCTTAATTTTACTCTACTTCAAGCCCCTTTGAATATATATACGACCGCCTCCGTGGTCTAGTGGTAGAGCGTTCGTCCGGAGAGCTGAAGGACCCTGTCCCTGTTACCCTGGCATGGTATATCAGTGGGCTAGCTCTATAAATCGGCATCAGTCCGGACTAGTACAAGCAGCCACACACACACACACACACACACACACACGTCGCTTTATAAGTGCAATAATCTTGGACGCGACGTTAAACCCCATTTCACCTCACCTCACCTTGAATATACATACACAATCCTTTTAATTACAAATTAAACAATACCAATTATGTACACTCAACAACAAAAGTTCCTGTCACCAATATTTTAGTGTATTTTTTATTCAAGTAAAGTTTGGTTTTCAATATTGCAGTACATGTATGGAATCAAGTCACAAAAACGCAACTGCTACAGAAAAGCATGCATTCCATGCAAAAGTTTACTTTTATGCAAGCCCCATGCATTTCACTACTAAAGAACGGGTATAAAAACATGGGCGTTAACGGGATTCCATATGCATTGTTTAGCATCGTGCTGACAACCACTCAGAAAAACAACAAAATTACGCAATTATTCAACATTACGAAATGCCACGCCTGTCCGAAAATGAGCGTCTGCGAGCCATTGGTATGCTTGAAGCAAGATCGAGTCAACGTGATGTTGCAAGACAATTTAACGTCCACAGAAACACCATTTGGTGTTTATGGCAACGTTGGATACAGACGAATGCAGCGAGAGACTATCCTCGGAGTGGCAGGCCACGCGTAACCAATAATCGACAAGACATCTGGATTCGAACAACACACCTACGAAATTGATTCCAGCCAGCAACAGTGACTGCAAGAAGCATCCCTGGTCTTAGACGAATATCTTCACAAACCGTAAGTCGTCGCCTCAGATGTGCAGGGATTGTCGCCAGAAGACCTGCCAGACAGGAAACCACCATCAAGCACGTTTACAGTGGTGCAGACAGCGTCTACGCTGGACGGCCATGCAGTGGGGACAAGTTCTATTCACTGATGATTCTCGTTTTCACCTCAGCCACAGCGATGGACGGATTCGAGTGTACCGACGTCGAGGTGAACGTTACGTCAATCATTGTGTCATGGAAGAAGATCGGTTTGGGGGCGGCAGCTTTATGGTAGGGGGTGGGATTACAGCAAGACAGAGGACCCGTTTCATAGTGGTAGAGGGAAATCTCAATGGACAGCGCTACCGCGACGAGATCATCGGCCCTGTTGTTCTACCGTTTTTGCGTCGTCATGGCCCAATAATACACCAGGCCTAATATTGCTCGACTTGTTCAGGATTCTCTTCAGCAAAACAACGTGAATGTCATCCCCTGGCCGACTCGCTCCCCTGATCTCTCACCAATCGAGCACGTGTGGGATGAGATGGATCGACGTCAACCACGTGTTCCACAGACACTCCAGGAACTTCGAAACAGATCCAGCAGATATGGACAGATATCCCACAGGACTTTGTGCGACGCCTGGTCCATTCCATGAGACGAAAATGTGTTGCTTGCATCGCAACCAGAGGTGGAAACACACGCTATTGATTTGTAGATTGACATTTTGGCATGTTCATGTTTTTTTTATGAAATCACGCTTTTTCTTAAGTCAGTATGGCAAATTAAACCATTAGAACACTTACAGGAGTCTTTTATATGTTGCAAACCGAAATTGTTTCAGATTTGGTAAAAAACGTCACTTTGCATCAAATCTTATTCAATGTCACAGAAACTTTTGTTGTTCAGTATAGTTCAGTTATGTCAGGTGAGACTAGATGCTGACACATTGTAGCTTGAAGAGCGACAAAATAATGAAGTGTATATGTTCAGACTGCTGATTGATGTAATGCAACAGCGTCATGATCCTTGGGTCCATCTGTAAATGTGTTTTGTAAAGACCAGTACAGCCTTAATGAATCAACACCCAATACACACAGCACAATGGGAAAGACTATACGACTAGGGTAAGTATGTATGTACAAATGAATAGGCAAGTATAGTCAATTGGTCAAAGAAAGTAATGGCTACTAGTATATAAATGACTACAACATTTACTTTGGTCTAATAAATTGTTTATACGTTTTTTATAAATATTTACTTAGGCAAGTCATTGGGTACCACAAGTAAGAATACGGTAGTAGTTTAAGGTGTAAGGGGAGACCATACTAAATCACTTACTTACACCCAACCACAGAAGGAAATTTTGTAACCATAATAAATACAGGTAACCTTTGTGTAAAATGTATAACGCACTGTGTCATGTAAAGAACTCACTTATAGAAATAATTAGGTTTTTATTGCATAACATTGGTATGTAGTAATAAATCAATTTTAATCTAAATTGCAATCAAATGAACTAAAGCCTATATAAATGTTGGCGCCATCGTACATGTAAAGCCGGCATTGTGAAATTTACATACAGCTGCAGCAAAGAATAATGTAAACAATGGTTGTATTACATCTTTTACAACTCATGATGTTTTGTTTTTATAAATGATGAAACACAAAGGTTAACCCAGAAATAGGTACGTACAGAACTAAATTGTGAAATCAGTAAATGACCACATCAATTAATATGCAATCATTTTTATATAAACACACAGTTTACGTTTACAATGGAACAAAATCTCAAACAATATTGACCACAGCAATACGTAATATGCCCTATAATTAATGATAGTGCACCACGAATGTCCTGAGTCTTGTCACTTAGGAATGTCTTGAAATAGGCCTGTCTCCCTTCTTGAATCCGGTATAATGTTGGAAGCTGGCAGTAATTGGGTGTTCTTATACGCTATTCGCACGTGGCAAGTATCTGAAGATGCAGCTCAGGTCTAAAAAGGCCTTGAATTATCTTGGTATCACTCTTGTATAGGTGCAGTCCGCTTTCTAGAAACTTCTAACTCTCGAACAATTAAGCCTGACATGTGTGTAAAAGAACCGGGGGAGGTAACTTCAAATTCCACTCATTCGCTGCCGCCGACAGTACTCGACATTCTACTAGCGTTACAATCATTTGCTGTCAAAGACACTCACTACAAATAAGCTTACATCAGTTTTTACTGTCACATCCTTCATGTTTATCGATGGTACAAAGCCAATGTCTACAACATAATTCACATGCACCAACTTGTTACTTGTTGTCAAGAATAGTTCTGCACCGATTGTCTATGTGGCTATTCCCGAAAACGGTTAACCACAGTCTGAAAGACTATGTCACACAACACATGCAGCGCCATACAATGTACACGGTTCTTTAAAACAGGCCATGGTCAACCGTTTCGTCAAGGGGTACAAACATAATTACAGAAAAAATATAGTCTTTTTTCAAACATAATTATTTGGTATTTTATCTTCTGAAAGAAATACCCCGATGATAATAACACAAGAAAAGTGTTCGTAAGTTCCGCTTGGGGTATCATGAACACAAGTGTATAATTGTCCGACTTGAGTGTGCATTGAACCGACGATATCAGTGACAAGTAATTCAAGAACGTTGCAAACGTCTATCAAGAACATAAAACAAGTGTGATCTCTTGAGGGAGAATACTGTTACTTAAACCACGTACTCATCCTCAGTATAGTTAAGGAAGTAATGGCGTAACACGGACACAGACTAATCATATGTTGTATGGAGAGCCTTTATTACACGAACACTGGTCGTGTCTCTTCTTAAATCAGTACAAATATACAGTTTTATATATGATTATGAATGCATTTACAGAAGCAAGTACTACATTTTGCCGGGACAATATTTGCAATGAATATGATACAATTTGATTTGAATGGACGTGAATAGACTGACCTTATCTGATTGACGTTCATGCTTATCTATCTACAATGAAGTTGAGACTTAACATGCGTGACAGGTGGCATGCCGCTAGGGGTGTCAATCAGCAGACCTTAGAGACAATAAAGTGTGTGTGTGTGTGTGTGTGTGTGTGTGTGTGTGTGTGTGTTTGTTTTATGTTTAACGCCGCACTCAGCAATATATGACGGCGGTCTGTAAATAATCGAGTCTCTGTCTGTCTGTCTCTATTATATATATATATATATATAGTAATAATTAAATAAGTGGAGTAAGATTGAACACAGTTTTAATAGGCTAGCGCTTTCAACTCGTACCACGTACGAGTCTCATCAGGCCATAACTGAATAACGGACATGTAGTAGTATAAGGGTAACGCTATTTTTCAGGGCATTATCATTTGCAGAAGCCTGAGGTCTTCCATTAACTGCCCGACGAAGGAGGGCAGTTGAAAAGACCGAGGGCTTCTGCCAATGATAATGCCCTGAAAGAGAGCGTTACCGTTATTATAGCTAAAATGAATGGAATTTGTTATCAAATTAAAAGAACAACAATATCAGTTTTGAAACATTTACTGCAATCGACACGAATGTCACTGACCACATTTTACAAATATGGAAACGTCATAGAACAAACCAGATGACGTCACTATAATACGTGACGTCATTTCTCTACCCTATGACGTCACCAAACAACGGGCTTGATAATGGCCCGTCGTCAAGCAATATGAGGGCATTATCAAGTTACAGTGGCCCGCTTATTTCTAATAACGTGCGGGCGGTTTAATGATAATTCTATCCATTTTAGCTATAATAACATAGAGTTCCGTGACGTCATAACATTTTGGAAACTATGACGTCACAATACCAAGGTGACAATGGACAAATAACTTACGCCTTTACATTTAACTTAGGCGCATATTTATGAATGAAATGTTGCTCTTTTTGAAACAATGTAGGTTCATGATCAAAATTGAGCTTATATAGCGGGAAAACTAAATATATATATAGACGCACACACACAGCAATATTCCAGCTATATGATGGCGGTCAACACTTTAAGTTATGTAGGAGCGATAAGACCTGTACAAGGTAAAAAAACAATTGCCCTCGTTATTTTTGTATACTGGCATCCCCGGCTGTCATTCTTGTTGTTCAATGACAATGGAACATTGATTGCTTCCTTTTCCCTTTCCCCTTAAGAAAGATATGTTTTGGTTTTCTTTATCATTACATTTACCTCAGTTTAGTGTATAACGTTCCATAAATTATGCATGGACAGAAAAAATAATCCTTGCAGTTGGACGAAACTCTCTATATAGACATTTATTTTCTAAATGCGGTGACAAGGGAATTCATAAAGGCATGTAAAAGATGTCTAATTTAAATTATGTATGGCATGGAAGGCATACAAAAGTCAGCATTTCAAAATTGATTATGTATATCTATCCCATTTGTCATCGTAATGGGGTCTGAAAGAGTAAGAATTATTTCTATGAACTGTAAGGGTATTGGCGACAACCTAAAACGAAAACAAGTATTTTCCTTTCTTAAAAAGAAAAAAAGCATCCATTTATTGTTTACAAGATGTGCATTTTACGAACAACAAGAACAATTCATCAAACAACAATGGGGTTATTCAGAATGTTATTTTAGCTCATATAAATCAAACGCTCGTGGAACTGCAATTCTTTTAAATAATAACTTTGAATTTAAAGTTTGTAAAGAATATTCAGATGAGGACTTTGGGAATTACAAGGCCCTAGATATTGAAATTGAAAATAAGACATACCTACTCATAAATCTGTATGGCCCAAATGAAGATAACCCCGAATTTTATGAACAGATTGCAGATATTTTAAACGAATCCGAGGCTGAATTTTTAATCATTTGTGGAGATTGGAATTGTACTTTAGATCCTCTAATTGATCAATTTAATTACAAGAATGTAAATAACCCAAAAGCTAGATCCAAAATACACGATCTTATAGAGCTGTATGATCTGAAAGATCCATGGAGATTAAATAACCCAAATGAAAGAAGATATACCTGGCGTCAGCCCACTCCCCTGAAACAATCACGGCTTGATTATTTTCTTATTTCACACAATCTTCTTTCCTTAGTGCAACATACAAGCATTGATCCGGGTTTTAAAACAGATCACTCGGCTACAGAGATAAGTCTGTGTTATAACGAAATCAAACGCGGTAAAGGCTTCTGGAAATTTAACATTTCTTTACTAAATGATCCAGATTATGAAGGTAGTTAAGGACACTATAAATGAAACTTGCGCGGAATACAAAAAAGATGAAGGTTCCAATATTTCGGATCAGCTTTTATGGGAAACAATTTTATGTTTGGTAAGGGGCAAAACCATATTATATTCTAGTAGTGCAAAAAGAAATAGAGAAAAGAAAGAGAAACAATTAAACGAAAAGCTCTCCTGTAAGATAACTGAACTAGATATACTAGAAAATGTTGATGATAAAGAAAAAAGACTCAAAGAAATAAATGAAATAAATTCTGAATTAGAGGAAATTAGTGAAATTAAAGCGAGGGGTTGTTTTGTAAGAGCTAAAGCCAAATGGATAGAAAAGGGAGAAAACCCAACCAAATTCTTTCTAAACTTGGAATCGAGAAATTTTCTTAACAAATCGATCACTAAACTTGAAAGAACATCTGGAGAAATTATCACAAACGCTTCAGATATTTTAAATGACACAAAATCATTTTATAAAACCCTATATTAAAAAAAAGATAGATTTAGAAACATTATTTCCAAATGATCAAGATAAAGTTAATGAAAGATTAAAGGTGAATTAACTTACGATGAAGTACTTAGTGCCTTAAAGCGTATGAAAAACGATAAAAGTCCGTGACCTGATGGTTTCACTGCAGAATTTTTAAAGTTTTTTTGGCGTGATTTAAATAAATATCTTTTAAATTCTCTTAATTATGCTTATAGAAACGAAGCGATATCAGTCACGCAAGTTCAGGGCATTATTACGTGTATTCCAAAAGAAGGTAAGTCAAAAACGTTTTTGAAAAACTAGAGACCCATCTCGTTACTTAACACAACATACAAACTTGCTTCCTCGGCTATAGCAGATCGGATCAAACCAATTTTATCTACTTTTATCAGTGAAGAACAGAAAGGCTTTATTAAAGGAAGATATATGGGAGAGATAAACAGGCAGGTGTATGACGTTATGGAATATGTCGATACTTATCAAATTCCTGGCATGTTAATGCTTATTAACTTCGAAAAAGCTTTTGATTCTTTGGATTGGGGATTTATTCAAGACGTGTTAGCATTTTTTAAGTTTGGTCCTTCAATACGTAAATGGATAAGATTATTGTATGAAAACTCAGAGTCATGTGTATTGGTTAATGGTTTCGCCAGTTCATTCTTCAAGTTAAGTCGAGGCTGTCGCCAAGGCGACCCAATTTCCCCGTATATTTTTATCATATGTACTGAGATGTTAATCAGATTGATTAAGAATAACAAATTTATCAAAGGATTCAAGATTGGTTCTATTGATCATTTATTAGCTCAGTTTGCAGACGATACAACTTTAATATTAGATGGTACAGAAAGATGTTTACAAGCTGTTTTCAATACATTGACTCTCTTTGAACGTTTTTCGGGCTTACGGGTAAATATAGACAAAACTACGTTGATATGGATTGGTTCAAAAAAACGTAGTCGGATAAAACTACTCCCCAAAATGAAAATAGATTGGACCGATAACTTTAAATTATTGGGCTATTTGATACTGATCTTGAAAATATGGTAGACATTAATTATAACGATAAATTCAAAGAAATAAAAAATTCAGTGCAACTATGGGAAAGTAGAATACTTACATCCTTTGGACGAAGTACAATATTGAAATCATTATTGTTACCAAAACTTAATCATTTGTTTTCTAGTGTTCCTGCTCCATCCGAAGATATTATAAATAAATTTCAAGCAAATTGCTTCAGATTTATTTGGAATGAAAAACCGGATAAAATTAAAAGGGAAAGGGTAATGAACAATATTCCTAACGGTGGTTTTAAAGTACCCCTAGTAAAAGATATTATTGCATCTCAAAATATTTCTTGGCTTCGTCACATACATCTATCAAATACTACCCTTAAATCGTTTATATTTGAGGCTAATATTATCCCATCTGATATTTTTCAAATGGATGCAAAATACATAAGAGACCACATCGTCAAACTATCAGAAATCCTTTTTGGCGAGATGTAGTGTCGTCTTGGGGCCGATATATAGAAAATCATAAGAAAACACGAAAGGATGCTTATTCACAGTATATATGGTACAATGACAATGTGCAGATTGATGGGAAATATATATTTATTAATAAGTGGGATGGTGCGGGAGTAAAATATATCAATGATTTGGTAGATCACTAGGGCCGACTTCTTTCATACTTAGAATTTGAGAATAGATACAATGTTTCGTGTAATCGTTTAACCTTTTACGGGGTAAGAAATGCTATAAATGTTTATTTAAAATCTTTAGAAACTTATGATGTTACACCATTGGTAGCCCCAATTTTACCATTTAACATTCATGTACTTATGAAGAGTCCAAAGGGTTCAAAATACTACTATGATGTGCTATTGAGTTCAAAATTTCAGAGGACATCAGCCCATCAGCAATTGGAAAATGATATAAAATATTATACAGATTATGAATGGAAAAATATAAATGAAATACCCTTCCGATGTACTGATAGTGTGCAATTGCGTTGGCTTCAGTACAGCATCATTAATCAAATACTTCTAGTTGGTAAATACCCATTTAAAGTGGGATATAAAGATTCTCCCTTGTGTACAAGTTGTGATATAGTTATTGCTGACATGTCTCATGTACTATGGAATTGTGAAAACGCTAACTCTCTCTGGGCCGAACTTGAAAGATGGATAAATAATAAGGCGGAAATTCATATCAATTTCACCAAAGAAAACGATTTACTGGGCTTTCCATTTAAAGGAAATGATCCATTAAATGCTATATGCCTTGTCATTAAGGATACTTTATTCAAATTTTATCTTAAAAAGAAAAAATGTCTTTCGAGTTGATCCAGAGAGAGTTGGCAAATTACTACTTTATAACTAAAGCGATAGCTTACTCTAACTGTAACTACAACAAGTTTGTGAAGTTTTGGTCCAGCTGCCACAAACTTTTTTGTAACCATATCAACTCAAATACTGAATTATCTGAGTTCATATGCCCCCATGATGTATGATTCTGTGATTGCTTTAAGATTCGCTGTATGAACATTAATATGTATGAAATGCTGTACGACAAAAAAGTGAAATAATAACAAAATAAAACATAAAAAATATATGACGGCGGTCTGTAAATAATCGAGTATCTCTCTCTCCCTCTGTCTCTCCTCTCTCTCTCTCTCTCTCTCTCTCTCGATATATATATATATATATATATATATAGACGCTCACGCACGCACGCACGCACGCACGCACACACGACCCGTGAAGATCCGGGGTAGAATAGGGGCAACTATGCTTGTCGTAAGAGGCGACTTACGGAATCGGGTGGTCAGGCTCGCTGACTTGGTTGATATATATATTATATGTAGGTCACTCAGAGCATTTACGATTGTGGCTCAGCCCCAGGCCCAAGGTCGATGTACATCAAATGTAATGAACACATATTGAATGCTTCTTGAGTTATCCTTAAAACAAAAAAAATTCAGGTTATGACCTTTAGAAAAGACATGTGTGTTTTGCTAATGCATGTACTATTTTCCGCCAAACCATCTAACATGACTCTGAAAGAATTTGATTAACGGTCTCTATTTTCAGACCCCTATTTGAACACTTCGCCACAATTTGATTACAGTTGTATCTCTTTTCAAAGATAATCCTGGCAAACATTCTGTTATGAAAAAAGTCCCGGTATAATTCTATTTCGGGATTATCAAACAGGCCTGATATCACATTTCCTAATTATAGAAAAAAAGGATATTCACAAATTGGATGTCATATGCAACATCGGATCGGAATGCTGTGTAACATTCTGTAGACATTGTTGCAATTATAAATGTTAAAGCTTTATGGGACTTGATGTTTCAGAGGAGCTGTACATTCGAATATGTAAACGTTCACTTGAAGTTTTTTTTGTGTAAACATAACAGAAAAAATAGTTATACATAAATACATACAATCTTGTACTCCAACTTTTTAAAATCAGTTGTTCTATCTTGATAGCATCATGTACATCTTAAAACAGGGATCAAAGTCCCATACGAAATTGATTATATGTGCTACACAATGAAATGAAGTATTTGCATACTCAATGACAATAATTCGTTTACAAGATGTTTAGCAAATATTGTCATATTCTCCAAACCTGCCTGTAAATTGTATGACGTTTGTTGTGTTTACATGATTTCATAACTTCGTACTTTAAAATTGAAGGTTACCAGCGTCTAAAAAACTATAGTTCCTGTCCGACTAAGTTAATTCCGGTTTAGTAAGGTCACTTCATACCTATGGAAACAAGAGAATTTGTTATTTATGCGATTTCCTTCAGACATTTGTGTGTGGGAAAGTGAGATAGTTTATTAAGATAACAACTTCCATGTTACGTGGTTGTTACACGATATTTTGCTCTTAAAAATTGTCATTTAGAAAACCCGTTAGAACTGAGAGGCCACCAAAAGCATCAGGTCTTTTGGAAGCAGGGTTATCTCAATGTTAAGGCTGTCGCCCTTTGAACGTTATTCCTAGGATTACTGATAGCATGTCATCGATTCAGGTAGACTAGTCAGGATGAACAAAACCCCAAACAACGTTCATAGAGAATACTACACTCATTCTCGTTAGATACCATTTTTACGACATGAGTTGACTTTCTATGGTATCTGACCAAGCGAATTTCGTAAAAATGGTATCTAACGAGAATGAATGTGGTATTTTATTTATTACCCACGTTAAATATATATATAAGTGTAAATACATAACAACTTTCGTTCGTTGACCAAACTGAAACCGGTTGAAAAATCTGGATGCGCATGAATATTGATATATGCCCAAATATGGGCATTGTTGACATTTCTATGCATCCGCATTAACAACATACGCCTGCAGTTGTGTTTGCAAACAAAACAGCACCAACGCTCAAGATCCTTTTGGAAGAAATTCTTCAACTTATGGTAGTTCAAGCGCCATGTTGTTAGTACGAAGGACACCTATAAGAAAATTTGAAAAGTCACATTAGCGCCGCGCTATGAATATCGGACTAACAGTCGGTCACTCGCACTGCCGGTGTCCCGTCTAATCAAAATGGTTCGGTTTCCTTGATCTATCAGCTGAACTTATATCATGTTCGTACCATTTTGGAAGAGGAAAATCAGAGTGTTCGCCGAAGATATTCATGTTAACTTTAACACCCTACAATGGAGACGGTAAAAATCAACAAACTCAAGTCTGCTTGCATGTCAGTGACAGCTTCGAACGATCGAAGGGCAAGGTCACCACCATAAAAGGAAAGACAACCGTGAGCTAGTCACAGCGTTTTACGCTAGATATAGGGACTGTTATTGTTCACATTTGGGATGTTTGGGGCCACAAAATCAGAAGTCAGGCACACTTCCACGGAGTTTTCGAATGATTTGTATCAGAACTGTTCACACTTTTAGTGATCTGGTTGTGCAGTCGTGTTCATTCATGAACAACACCTCCCGAAACAGCGCCACAAAATACGCTTCGAATGGGACACTGATGGCACGACCGAATCATCCCAAGTAAGTCTAGATATCTGTCCAGACTTCATTTCACCACGCTTATCCTTTTACGTTAAATCAAATTGAAAGTTGCGACAGTGGTCGGGTGCGTCACGCTCATGGGGACCCTCGCTCTATTGATCGGTAGTCGTACATTGTAAATGGATATAGTTCGATTATATAATGTCTGTAGAAGCCCTATGCATAACTTGTATATAATGCAAACCGAATTTAAAAAAGTGTTTGTAAATATCTCTCGTTCTAATTAATTTCTTCAGTTCTGCCTTGTAGTTGCAAAATGAATGACGTTTCGCGATTTTATATGAATGAAAAAAGTAGTCCCGGTATGACAGAGGTCACGGTTATCCAATTAAAACGAATAAAACAAGGTCAACCTTGTACGACACACGTGTGACGTACGGATTTAGTATCTTACCACCTGTATCCGCACCACGTCGGTAATAAAAATGAATATCTGTCCACAAATCATCACTAATACTCAGCTGGGCAGCACCGTAGACAGAAAGAAATTTAAAACTTCCTTTATCAGTGGAATTTAACAGTCTGTTAAGTTCAAAGATGAATCACTTTTCTTTTTGGATATTTACAATTGAGACCTGGGCCGTGTCATCTTTATGATATCGTGAAGTAAACACATTAGAAGTTGACCTTCATAATTATAATGAACGAGCGCATGCGTAGCTCGGGGTTTATCCTGTCACTCAACAGTCGGCTCAACTATTGCGTAAACGACCAAAGCTTGATTATTGGATGAAGCAAGTTATCAGTTTGTGTAAACAACTAAACATATCTAATTCACATAGCGAACTGGTTTGTATAAACTTTGGGGAACCTAGCCTACCCTAACGAATTTAATATTTCAAATACTGCAGCATGTCAGTACGGTTTTTACTGTGTCTCCACTTAAGTTCTTCTCTACTTGCCCTACCTACGATAACATTAGAAGCTCTATCTGATCGTACACACGTTTTTTTGTATGAAAACAATATTTCATGGTGAGAGGAGTTTAACAAGATATGTCAACCACAACTTATGTCTATCTATAATATTATAGAAATGGTGGTACATGTGTACACTGAGTACATTTGTAATCCGTGATATAAAGAAGGGCCGATTGATCTGAATGTGGTCGAGTTTCCCCAAATATTTGATATATCCTCGTATCACAGTTAAACGTAGCCTGCACAGGATTTAGCAAGTTGTTAACCATGCCGAAAACCGAGATATTTGGTACAGGGTTGACAGATAAGTTCTCACATAGAAAGACTTGACCTTAACGACATTAAAAAGATCTTTTTTTCAACATAACCCAGTTCCACATTGATACACATTTGCCAGCAATATTTGAGGGATGTTATCCCAGTTGCTTAGAAGTGGCAGTCCAAAGATTTTCCACAACTGCTGTGACGTCATCGTTCGATTCGACATAGGTTCCGGCTAAAGTTTTCGTCACGTTTGGGAACAGATGGAAGTCTGACGTGGCCAGATCATCGTAATAGGGAGGGTGATGAGTTCAAAGCCATACTCATGGATTGTAGTGCGACTTTTTAGTGCACCGGCACATTGTCCTGATTGAAGATTACACCTTTTCTCAGCTCTCCACGTCTCTTAGTCTTAATTTCATTCCTTTATTGCCTAAAAAATGCAGCATAATATATAAACTGAACCAAATTAAAAACTTCACAATCCTAAAATTTTAACATTTTGACCAGTTATCATTGTGGGCCCTTATTGTGTATTTAAACAGTAATGGCCACGTATTGTCTTCAGATAACACCCGTTTTTGTGCAGGTGAATCGATCAAAGCCATGTGCACAGCACTATAGTGGCAAAAGTGTTTTTTCACGTGCAACTGGTCACGTGGCCATAATACCGCACGTGTTTTCAGCCAAACTTGTTAGCAGTCATTAACAAAAAAAGAAAAACACAAGAAAACAAAAGTCTTTACGGCCATTTATCATGCCACGCCTTTCAAATGTGCAACGTGAACGTGCCATCAGCATGTTGCAGACGGGAACGTCCGTAGCTGAAGTCGCAAGGACGATGGGTTGTAGTCGACGGACTGTTTATGATTTACAGACGCGTCTACAGCAAACGGGTACCACCGCTGATCGCCCTCGGCCAGGTCGACCACGTGTGACGTCACATGCAGAGGATCGTCAGATTGTCTTACGTCACCTCCTTATCCGATTTTTGACGGCTACATCAACCAGAAATGAACTGTTTAGGGGTAGACTGAGTGCGCAAACTGTTCGAAACCGTCTGAGAACTGCTCACCTTCAAGCACGACGGCCATACTGCGGGCCGATTCTGAATCAATTACACAGACGTCAACGTCAATTGTGGGCACATCGATACTTACGATGGACACAGAGGAATTGGAATCAAGTCGTCTTCAGTGATGAATCCCGATTTAATCGTCGATTTGCTGATGGTAGGGCGAGGGTGTGGAGGCGCCGTCATGAACGTTACGCCCAGTGTTGTGTACAGGAAGTTGACAGATTTCGAGGCGGAAGTGTCATGGTGTGTGGTGCTTTCTGTGGCAATGCACGTTCCAGGCTTCTTGTCATCCGTGGCAACCTCAGCGCTGCTGCTGACCTCGACCAGGTACTGGCACCAGAACTTCTGCCTTTTATGGCAGCACATGGACCCGGTTTGATCTTCCAACACGACAATGCCAGACCCCACACAGCAATTTTGACAAGGAATTTCCATCAGAATGTGGGAGTCAACGTCATGAACTGGCCGTCAAGGTCTCCCGACCTCAATTTCATCGAACACGTCTGGGATGCTCTTGGCAGAAGTCTGCGCACTCTCCAGAACCAACCGAAGAATTTGCAAGATCTTGGCACCATTTTGCAACAACAATGGCGTCGTCTTCCCAATCATGTGTTCACAAGCATCCCAAGGTCCATGCGGAGGCGTTGTGTGGAAGTTGTCAACGCACATGGTGGCAATACACGTTACTGAACTTGTGTGCCATCAGATTCTCGTGTTTGGGACTTATGATTTAAACTGTTGATGTTATTACCGAATACCGTAGGTGCTTGGAACAAATTATGGTTACCACCGTCAATTAAAATCCTTCTTTGGACATTAATGATTAAAAATTACCTTCTCTGATACATTTGTCCGTTGTTTATCATATATGGGATTACTTTTAAAAATGTAAAGTGTTTTTAATTTGACTCAGTATATATTGTTTGGCCTTTTTAAGACAAACTCCAATGATGACGCCCTCGGCAACCCAGAACAAGGATGCAATAATCTTTCCAACTGATGGGACATTCTTTGCTTTCTTCGGTCAAATACTTCCACAGTAATGATCTTTGGACTCTACAATGCTAGAGTCCCGGCATTAAGAGGAAACAAAACATTTTGAGTTGTTTACTTGATGATTGTAAGTAGTCTCAAGGAAACGGGTTCATACAGAAAGCTGATTTACATACCCCATGGTAATTCGCATATTGGAGTGTGGTCTTACACGACAAGGATGTCTCACGAAGTGATGGCTAGTGGCAAGTTAGGACTGGTTAAGAATGCAGAGACAAGTAAGATAATGGCCTTAATAAGGGCTCCATTACAAGAACACGTAGGTCACCACCAGCCTGTGTCCTTCTGCAACTTTATCTAAACTAATACCTTCCAGTTGATGTGAATATAACTTCTAGCCTTACTCCACGTGGTGAACTTCAGAGGGGAATGGATGTCATTATGGAGTTAAAGGACATCTCATAGCATGATGAAGATCTTGGACACTCTCATTTAGTTGCATAGGTGATGGGATATCCAGCCCTTTCAAGGATCGGTGCATCTTTCCAGCCACGTATGAGGAAATACATGTACAAGTTCTTTCGGTGGGAGTCATCAGACTTTCACATCGCCTTGGGCGTCTATTGTTGTTATAGCAAGGAGGAATAATGGCTGCTTGAGGATGTGTATATATTACCACTAGCTCGGCTATATCGGACGATTACAGATTCTTTCGCTCTGACACTCATTGAAGAATGGTTAAGAATGTTTGGATGGGATAGCTGTTCTGGATATGAAGGGCGGATCTCATCAAATTGAACTCGAGGACGCCATTCACCTTTGGACCTCTCGGATTTTCGAGTACAATCAGATGCCCTTTAGTTTGTCTGACACACCAGCCACATATAAAATGTGAATGGAACAACGTTTAGAAGGTCTACAAGATATGTTTGATTTACTTGGACCTCATCATATTTCAAAAGCCATATGAAGAGCACATAGAATGATTGGAATGTGAACACAAGGGACTGGAGGAATCCACAACCCAAGGATCCTATCAGACGGGAGTAGACCAGATTGATCTCGCAACCTTGGGGATAAAGAGACTATTGCACTACTGACGAATTACAATCATTTCAGGCTGAAGAGAATAGTGATGTTCTTGCGTCTAGATGTCGTACAGCAGATCTGCTTAGTCTGTTTGATAATATCAGCCACCCAGGCTGAAACAAAGCCATTTCTCTAAGGGATTAACAAGGGCATCAAACTCTGATGTAACACAGGTACTACAAACCCTGGTCCATTATAAAGCATACATATAGTTTTACCAGAAATTAAACTGCAATTTTTCATACCAATTTGGCCATCAATATTTACCATATCAAAAGTGTATGGAGAACGTATTCTGACTTTGATTCAATGGAGACAACTCAGCGAGTTATATTTGTAAAATATGGCCAGTATTGTCTCTCTTGGTAAAAAGCTAGTAGTCGGCAAAGAAGACCACTTTGGAAATGGCAGCTTTGGATAAAAGAAAGAATACATCTGAATAATACAATCAAGGAATCAGATCAGCAAAGGTCATTACAGAGAGAACAGACATTCATCTGTGTACCGTGTTTTGAAGATATTGAGAGTGGAGATGAATTTAAGCACAAAAAGGGAGCAGGTAGGCCAAAGAAACTGTTGGTTACAGAAGGCGACTTGGTATATTGGCGTCTAAAAACAGAAGCATGAGCATAGAAAATATTAGGAATTAAATGATAAATTAAGGAACAGTTCATGTTTCAAAAGAGACAATAAGAACGAACGCATTTGCATGCATGCAATTGCCTCAATATAAATCCAACTTTTTATCAGATAGACAATTTCAAGTTCGTGTGGGATCTAACCTGTCTAAAAATTGTTTTAATGGACAGGGTATCCCACAAGGCAGTATTTTGTCACATTGTTCAGTATAAAAATATATGGCTTCTCTAAGGTTTTAAACGATTCAATTGATGGATCCCTATTCGTAGATGATTGTGACATTTCATTTCGAGGAAAGAATATGAATACTATCGAAAGGCAGCTACAGTTATGCCTAAATAAACCATAAGTGGTCATTCAAAATCTAAAACTAATTGTGAACATTTTTGTAGAAAGTACAAGCCTCATTAAAGTTGTAAAGGCCAAGTTCTTGGCCCATTATGTTTTACTATCATTTAACCTTTTTACAACATATCAAATATTTAAAGAATAAATGCCTGAAGGACCTTGACTTGTTGAAAGGTGTTTCAAATGCAAAGTGAGGAGGGGATCAGAAAACCCTTCTCCAACTATACAGAGCTCTCATACGGTCCAAACTGGATTATGGTTTATGGTGAAGCTTGCGAAAGTAACTTGTAACCTAGTGGTTAAAGCGTTGGCTCGTCACGCCTGGGTTCGATTCCCGACATAAGTACATTGTGTGAAGCCCATTTCTGTGTCCCCCGCCGTGATATTGCTGGAATATTGCTAACAGCGGCGTAAAACCATACTCACTCACTCACTCACTCACTCACTAAAGGCATCAGGCTTTGCATGGGTACCTTCCGAACATCTCCGATAACTTGTCTGTATGCGGAGGCAAATGAGCCATCCCTAAAAGACCGCTGCCTATTTATATCACAAAACTATATTGAAATCAATCAAATCCTGTGCATAACTGCGTTAATACTCGCCTTGAAGACATCAACCATAAAAAACCGTTGCTTTTTCCACCCGATGGGATAAGATTAAAACCTGACATGTCTGCTGCACAATGTGACCTTCCAAACATATTTACGACTCAAATTATGTCGTCTCCTCCGTGGAAACTAGTATAGCCACAGGCAGATCTTTCATTGACATCACCAAAGAAATCAGACAATAATCAACTAATGAATCAATAAGAATATAATCAATTAAGAAGCTCTTACAATACTTACACATCTATTTTTACCGATTTTAGAGCTGTTAATATTGCATTTGGTAATCTGGATGACAAGATTACCAAATGCAATATTAACAGCTCTAAAATATATACATACTCAATCTAATCATAAACAGTTAATAATATTTTCTGATTCCTTTTCCTGTCTTGAGGTCATTAAGAATATTTCATATGAACATCCACTTTTACGCGAAATACTAGAATTACATAACGTTCTTTCTACTCGCCAGTACGACATTGTCTTTTGTTGGTTACCCAGCCATGTTGGAATTGTTGGTAACACAATGGCTGATGCTACGGCTGAAGCAGCACTCAACAAATCCGTGACACCACTTTTGCTCCCATACACTGATTACAAATCAGTGATCAGATCCTATATCCGAGATCAGAGGCAAAAGAAGTGGGACACATAAGTAGGTATAAATAAATTAAATAAATCAAAACCAACTATTGGCTACACCTACTTGGATTGTCAGTCCAGATTTGAAGAGGTCATAGTACGACGATGTCGTATTGGCCATAGCAGATATACACATGAATGTTTATTGAAAGGTGAGGATCCTCCATTTTGTATCCCTTGTGATGAGAGAATAACAGTCAAGCATGTCCGCTTGACTGTATTGTTTTTCCATCACAAAAGATAAATATTTCAAATGAAAATCTATAAAGGATTTTAAAAATAATATTAGTTCTTATTAAATTACTTTTTTCAAGGAAGTTGAATTCTTTGAAACATTTTGATTAGTATGTTTTGTATAAAATCTAACTGTCATATTTAAATTGGTAGATTAAATTTGCAACCATGATTGTTAGTGGCTGTATTCTTGAAGGTGGTTAAAGTACTGTCAAATTATTGTCCCCCTAAGAGGATACGTAATACATCATCGTAAAGCGACCGCGTCATATCTTGACTGACAACCCAAGTAGGTTTGACTGATTCTTGGTTTAAATTCGTTTATTCATTCCTACCTGGGTGTCCCACCCCTATTGCATGAGATTCCGAGTGTAACTCTTGTTGGTTGGTTTGAAATCACTGTACGGGATAAGTAGTGGAGATATTGGTTTGACAAGAGCTACTTTAGCTGCAGCACACGCTTTTGAGTTATCTGTTATGCCCACATGACATAGTAACCAGCAAAAGACGATGTCACATTGGCCAGTAGAAAGATCATTATATAGTTCTAAAATGTCTAGGATAATAGGGTGATATGATGAGACACTTTTAAGTGCCTGAAGGCACGACAACGAATCGGAGAAGATGATGTATTTTTTAGATCGTTTTTTATGTTTAATCTGTTAGGATAGCTTTGGCCTCAGCAGTAAAGATTGAACTGTCACCTGGGATTCTTGAGGAGAGAGACAGTTCTGGTGGCACTTGCAACTTTGCCACCATCATTAGACCCTTCTGTGAGAATGGATCTGTGAGAATTCTATTTTGATCATAATTTGTTATACGGTTGTTGATATAGCAAAAGATTAGTTTCTGACATTTTTAGCTTGGTTTGCTTGAGGTCTACTACTAGCTTCCCCATCTGGTTGGTTGGTTGGTTTGTTGTTTAACGCCGCACTCAGCAATATTCCAGCTATATGACGGCGGTCTGTAAATAATCTAGTCTGGACCAGACAATCCAGTGATTAATTTCATGAGCATCGATCCACGCAATTGGGACCGATGACATGTATCAACCAAGTCAACCTGACTACCCGATCCCGTTAGTCGCCTTTTACGACAAGCATAGTCGCCTTTTACGGCAAGCATTGGTTACTGAAGACCTATTCTACCCCGGAATCTTCACGGGTTCGAAAAAGATTGATACAGTATGTTGCTTGTTGACAATGGATTTTTTAATAAATGACTCCTAACGCACTGAATGGTCAATGGTACTTCTGTTTTTTTCGGAAACCGCACTGGATGTCACTCAGGAGGTTATTGGTTTCTAAGTACCAGACTAATAATCCTTTGTTGACCATGTTGCTCCATCATTTTACAAGCACAGCTAGTTAGTGATATTGGACGGTAATTGGATGGATCTTTGTGATCCCGTCCAGGCTTTGGGATAGGTATGATAATAGCATTGTGCCCCGAAGGAGGGAAATTTCCGGTTGTCCATATTTAGTCCTCACCATTATCAGAGTTAAAATTTATTTTTTTCTTTTCCTGCTGTTTTTTTAAACCTCTGAAATTGAGGATTATAATATGTTGGCAATTTCAGATTTTGTTGTAAAAAGTGTATTACCGTCTTTGAGATGGTGCACTCCAGATTTTGATCCTTTGCCCTTAATCTTTAGAATCATGTTCCACACCTTGGACATGGGTGTGCGAGAATTGATTTTAGATACATAGTTCTTCCAGGATTGAGGTTTATTTTATTTAAAAGTATGGTTTACGTATATGAGGGTTTGTAGAGGACTTAGGAATGCTTTCGTCTCCAATAGAATATAATATATCTGAAAAAAGTTGTGTAGGATCAGGAACATTCCTGAGACTAAACCGTTTTAGTTTTTCAGTACACAGTGTTTGGAATAAAGACCATTTGGCCTATATAAAGTTCCACCTTGTTGACGGTGGTTCATCAGCGGGATTGATAGTTGTTAGTAGTAGGAAAATGGTCACTTCCACAAAGGTCACCAAATTTGTTTAAAATAATTGAAACTATCAGTGAAAGATCAAGGGCAGAGTTTGTGCCAGTGGCAAGATGCAGATAGTATTTGATGCCTCATTGAAGATGCATAGATCATTGTTTGAGATAAAATCTTCAAGGATTTTTCCCTTATTATTTGCATCAGTTCTCACCCATAGGGGATTATGACCGTTGAAATCGCCAATGATGATACAGGGCTTCGGTAGCTGATCGTACAAAGTCTTAAGATCTGATTGACTGATAGTTGAGGAAGGTGGAAGATACAGTGAACATACTGTAAACACCATGTTCAAAGTAAAACAGACAGCAACAGTTTGAAAAGTAGTGTTTAGTTGCACAGAGCTATGGATAATTCCCTGTTTCACCAGGATAGAAGAACCTCCTATAGCTTTATCACCAGGAGGGGAAAACGACTGGTAAGAACTGTACTGACGGATATCAAATGGATCTGTGTTTTTAGGTATGTTTCTTGGAGAGAAAAAGCTGACGGTTTAAAATCTTAAATTACAAGTAGTATTTCATTAAAATTCTTCTGAAGACCTCTGCCATTCCATTGTATAATGTGTTGTGGATTCATGGTGGTGCTTGTCTAAAGGATTTAGTTTGGTTGGTTCTTTGTCACCAGCTTCAATTACTAAAAAACGTGGCCAATAGTCAGATCGAATGGATGTATTCTCGTCAGACGAGATATTGTCAGAATCTATGTGTCTTTGTTTCGAACCAGGGTGTTGGAAAGCCATGTCGAAAGGAAAATAATTCTGCACCCCTTTTCCCCACCTACCATGGAGGGTTAACAAAGACAGTCGTTTGCTGCAGCGCATTTTTGGGATGGTGTGATCTGCCATGCACATAAATATGCGTATCTGTTTGTTTGACACAAAGAACTGTTTTCATGAAGCCATATGTGTCCACAACCAGAGTGTCTTGTCATTCGGCTTGTTATCTCATCTTAGTTCCACCATATGCATGGAATTTTTTAAGTGATTCATCTCCATGATCCCGGATGCCAGTCAGTAAACCGTTTGTAGAAAGAAGATTTATCTTTGTAATTATTAATTCTCTATCCCAACCACGCATGATGGTACATGCATATTTTTCTTAAAGGGGAAGTGTACACGCAAAAGTTACTTTCTTTCTTTTTCTAAACAAAACGCAATTTTAGAATTAGTTAGTATCTGTGTTTGAAAATATACACTCATTTTTTCACAGTGAAAGTAGGAAGCTCACAATAGTGTGAAAATGATATGCCGTTATGAGGCCTTCGTTTTTCGAGCTAAACAGGCCTGAGTTATCCCCCTTAGATTATGACGTAATTGGTGCCAATTCAACTGGGTCCCTGTCTATTCTCAACGCAAAAGATATCAAGTACCAGTTTGCGGTAAAACAACATGGCCTACGACACACTCCGGCGCAGTGGTGACTCAGCATAACACTATGCTAGCTGGCATCTGAGACGCTAGAATCACACACCTAGACCTACACCACGTGAAGCGGCTCTAACAAAGCATGATGACGTCATAATGTTTATCAATTGGCACCAATGACGTCATATTGCAAGGGGCATAAGCCATGGTGTTTTTGTTATGGAAATAGAACACTTGGTAAATGTGAAAAATATAAATAGCTTTAATGCGAAAACTATGTTGATTAATTGTGATATTTTTATATTTTTGTCTATGACACTTCTAGGTTAACACTTTTAATGTGGAAAAAGTACAAGAAATATAGGTTCATTTCCGTGTGAACTTGCCCTTTAAGTCTCGAACCTATCGCTACACCGTCTCTCTGTCTGTACTGGTTTCCGTCAAAACCAAAATTATTGTTGTCCATTACTGTCTCAATAATAGACGGGCCACTTTCTGTTGGCTTTTGTCATGTCGATCCTCTAGGGCTTCATGACATGCATTCAGTACCCCCCTCTTTTCGAATAGATGGGTAGGGTTTCTCTACATCAGAGCAAAACAATATGCTTCATTTATTTGCGTACGTCTCTAAATTTGTTGAGAAAATCGTTAGTTTCACGAATATAGCTGGGCGAGTTTGTATGTTATTCATTGAGCTTTTTCTCAGCCACCTCGGTCATGCTTTCTATCGCTGTCCCGAAAAGGTGCATCCATCTTATAAAGCTTTGGGTTATCTTTTCCTGCCCTCGCGTGTTTTGGTGTCATGTGTTTTGAGGTACCTTCACATTGTTCACTGCCTCTATAGTCGTTCAAATACCTTCTTTACATTTTTCTCATCCTCCTATGTCCTCACATTTCTGTTACAAGCTATTCGCCTCTATTTTGTACATACTCCTCGGTGTAAAAAAATAGGATTCCAGAACCTATATCTACTGGTCTTATCAGGATATGTGTCTTTTCAACGCCTTCTCATCTTGGGGTCATGTTCATATCTATTCTCTTTCTGAGACCTTTCATCTGAGAACATCATCTTTCACTACCTCTAAATACTTATCAGGCCACTTATGACTCTCAGATTATCGTGCAAAAATCACTGTCTGCTTTTTCCCATTGCATTATTTCCGGATTTTCTCCCATTCTGTCACTCCCATCCCTGTCAAAGAAAAACTCTTTCAACCTGATTCTTTCCCACGCAGAAAAGTGACTCCGTATCAAGGTCTGGATTTCAATTATGCGTGCCATCTATGTGATACATGCAGACGTACGATAAGGCACACAGTTTTTAGCCCGTACATCTCAGCAATTGCCTGGAGGCGAAAGCAAAATTGCCAACTGCCTGCTGGCGTCGGGGTTTGGAGAGACTGTCTGTATGCAAGCACTCGATAAACTGCCAATCCGCGGGCAGCTTTGACAGAGGCGAAAGGATGATAGATTTAATTCTGAGAGAGTGTAATCAACTTTCACTCAGCTTCTCCGACTTTGCTCGTTACAGGGGCTACCCCTTCTCCATCTCACTCCCAATTACCACACACAAGGTTGAAATCCGATTATCACCTCCTAAAGCCTTCTCCAATCCGGTTTATATTTCTGTCTAATTGAGGCGATGCAGATTATTTGCCAGCAAGCGAACGTTCGTAAGTCTATCGTGTAAATATGTCTAATTGACAAGGAATGAAATACGATCGATTTTGATTGATTTGAGGTTGTAATTGAATCTCGCCTGGCTTCAGTCATGAGTCGGATAATAACCTAATTGGACATGATTCTCCATTTATATCACAAACTTACAGATCCAACGATTCTGATACTTAATGCATATACTTTGATATAGCTATATTTAAACCGAACGACAGATGTGCAGGTTCTTTATTGCAATTCAGATACAAAATAAAAACAACAACATGTGAAACTTTTTAGGCGGTAAAATGGTCATGTCATATATCAAATATAAGACGATTCCAATGATCGCTGGATATTTCACTTTCTCCGCGTATATGTCTTTACTATTGTCGTTAAAATATAATATTCGGCAATGTTCCCCAGTGATATCATCTGACCATATTTGATAATCGATCGACAAAACTGCCTCGGTACGTGTATCTACTCTGGATGGCTAATACTGAACGATCCCCATGACCTTGTCGTTAGAGGGGACTAACGGGATCAGGTGATTACGGTCGCTGACTTGGTTGATGCATGTCATCGTGTCCCAATTGCGTAGATCGTTGCCCATGATGTCAATCACTGGATTGTCTGGACAAGACTCGATCATTTACAGATCTCCGTCATATCGCTGGAATATGTCTTTAATATGGACATTAAATTAGTAAGTCCAACTTCGTTGCTATACATTTTTCATTTTACATTTGATGTCCATGTGAAGGGTGATTATTTAGGTTAAATTTAATCTTAAGCCTTTAAACCAGTCAAGATAAAGGAGACATATCAAGGTAACATATTACTAAACATAAGACTTAACCAGCCCTGACAGATTTGAAATTATAATAAGGTGCCTTGGTGGTGACATATACACCTATAATTATATCAGATATGCCAAAAATATGGATATGATTTCATTTATTATATCATCAATATGGACATTCAAGAGATTCTTTTAAAACACACCAATAGAAATCTGAATCTGAATGATGTGTATGTTTCGATAATGAAACCTTCCTTATCCCAACCGTGGGAAGTATCTAAAGTGATTATGTCCACGGTTGAAAATAATTATTATTATGCTGACCTCGACTTAATACATTCGTAACTTCGTGTGTGGAAGTGCATATTGTAAATTTATTTCTGATTATAGTAATTGGTAAATTGATTGAGGCGCGCGTATAATGTGTGATTTGGTCGTCACCGCGATATGTAGTGAATACGCTTGGTTGTTTATAGTCCAAACTCCGTCCCAGCCCTTGACAACTTCGTTACCCTCCCTATTAAAGAGATCTCCACTGGAAGGAGCTTGTCTTCTGCCTTTTCTACAGTTGTTGACGGACTACATGGTTCGAGCCGCTTCGCGATATCACTGGAAGGTTGTCTGTACATAAGTGTGAGACAAGGGCGATTCGAGGCCTTCCTGCTACGACAAGAATTGTGACTTATATGCTTGTCCAGTACGAACGTGATTCCTGTCGGAAAGCACTGATGTTTCCCGCTGGCTCCAACACTGTTTACTGGATTCAAGAACAGAGCACGAACTCATTCAAGACATTCAACTGTGACCAAATACTGGACCATGTGAATCCAGTGACTTATGTATTGTGGACTGTTGGTGTATATTACCATATTTTGACATATTGTCTTGCCTTTTTACGACTGTATATCTTATCCTGTGTTTTTAAATATAATTTGTTAATTGTTCATTGATCAGAATTCATACACACATGCCCATAATATGCTAGGGAATCGTTCTCTGCTTTTGGCAGGGATTTCTTATGGTACTGTCGCCTTTATTTATATAATATCATCAACGTTCCCTAAACTTGGATGAAGGCTAAAGAAAGTCAATACCAACTGGTCTGCATCTTCTCGAGTTAAGAGCGTCCACTAGCCTTTTTATTAAAGTCTTGTTTCCACCCTTGCCACATCAAGCCCACTTTCCTGTGCGTAAATATGATTGGACTATCGCACATATCGATAGTCCAATAAGAGAACGTTTCACAAAATCAACATCCACGACTGGTACGCCTTCGTATGAAAGAGATTTACCGCTGCCTGTCTTTGTTTCATCTTTTTAACACCCCAACGATTGCCTTTGTTTTTTTTGTCAGGGATGAAATCGCAAATGTTTTCATTATCTGATCGACTAGGTCGCCGCCTATAGTAGTCGCCATCTTACGAAGCTATGCGTTTTGAGACCCGTGAGGATCCGGGGTAGAATAGGTCTTCAGTAGCCCATGCTTGCTGTAAAAGGCAACTCTGCTTATCGTAAGTGGCTACTAACGGAATCGGGTGGTCAGGCTTGGTGACTTGGTTGATGTATGTCATCGATCCCAATTGCGTAGATCGATGTGCATGACGTCAATCACTGGTTTGTCTGGTCCAGACTCGATTATTTACATACCGCCGCCATGTAGCTGGGATATTGCTGAGTGTAGCGTTAAACAACAAACAAACAAACCATGCGTTTTGATTAGATATTGCGTTTTCATTACAAGGGGCACAACCCGACATGTACGCGAGGTGGTGCCAGGGTCGAGCCAAGCAAAGTGGCCTTGATGTGGCAATCGTAGAAACTAGGCTTTGATAGGAGCAGGAAGATGAATGGTCAGTTACTTTTGTTCTCTTTTCACGGAAGCACGACATACGTAACATTATATATGTAACCTTATATGTGTCGTCAGAAGATATTAGTGAGTAAGTATGATTTTACGCCGCTTGGAGCAATAATCCAACAATATTACGGCGGGGGACACCAGAAATAGGCTTCACACATTGTACACATGTGGGGAAACGAAGCCGGGTCTTCGGCGTGACGAGCGAACGTTTAAAACCACTAGGCAACCCCAGCGCCCCGAGCAGATATGAGTTACATAAGTTACAGACATTGTATCATGCCAGATACTTAGCCACTCACCCGCATTTCGGATAATGCAAAATTAAGAACTGGCGTTCACGTTCATCGTAACATGAGAGGGAGTTTGCTTGTTTAATTGTGTATGTGCTTTTGACATATTCCATAAGGTACATACATGTTTATTAATGGAATAAAAGAAACATATTTGTTTCCTGCGTTTTCACAAAGCATTTTCAAACAAAAGAAGAACATCCTATAGGTATAATTTTCTCAGAATTAGTTAGACGTTTACAAGACATGATGCCATTACGATGATCTGTTTCCCGCTCAAAGAGTGGGATCATGCAAAGCGAGTGCTATGTTGAAGCTTTTCTTCAAGATTTCGTATGTGCATTTAGATTCTTCGGTTACAGTAAAGTATTGAAACATATTCTTGAGTTGATTATAATGCATATATTTTCGTACGTTTATCGCCCCTTTTGGGGTTCCGACTCCGTCTCCAGAAAACGTCATGTTTATTATGATTATTACACGATCGACATGATGTGTTTGTGACTGCGACTTTAAACAACATGCTAACAAACAAGCAAATAACATCTATTTTAAATTGTAAGTGAGTATAAGACATTCCTTTCCCTGAAGAAATGCCTGGTTGTGTGAAATGTGCATGTCGTAGAGACGGTGGGCCACAGATGCTTGAACTCATAAACAGTAATAGACAATACATTATTTTTCGGAAATGCTGCTTCGAGACTAGTCATCTTTGTCATTCGACTCAGACAGCCAGCTTTTAAGAGAAACCATAAAAACACGGTTCTTTAATGAAGGACCTTGATAGTTTTCACGGTGACCAAGCTTGGCATAAATGCTTGATATTTCTGGCAAAGAATCAATAGTCCGAGGTCATCGACTATCATGTGGTGATAGCGACTCGGCAGTGGAAATAGCGCTTTCAGTAAAGACGCCATTGCTTCCCGGCGACGCTTGAAAGTGATCTGATCACAACTGCTAAATAAGAACATTCAACCTTCATAACCAAACACATTCTTATATTTTACTGTGTAAAATGTGTTTCTGTGTTTGAAAGTAATCAATAGGTTTAATATGGCTGTATTGTCTCTTTTTTACGATAGGAAACATTATTACACTCCCAAGGTTTCATAAGCCAAAACTTGATTACAAATAGTTAAGATTGTTCGCATAAGACACAAGTATTTCATCAATGTTAAAACGTAGCAAATTTGCCACATTTAAGTTTAGAAGTAATTGCATTGTCAAGAAAGAAATATGCAGCTACACATTACCGCAAAACACCTCAAGTTTTCATCAGATCATACAAACGATCAACGGGACTAAATGTGACTACTCTTTTTGTCATTGAAATATCAACCAGTCTCGCGGTCTTCAGAGTTTACATGCTTTTACGAAACTGAACTCTGTCGAATAGTTCCCCCATTCCTGTAGGACTCCCTGTTAATTCAAAAGCATGATTAGCAACCGTAGATATGCAAGACGCGTCTGTTTGTAATATTGATTGTTGACAGTCCTACAAGACAATTGTTTCGAAATTGATTAATGAAATATAACACATAGTAATTATGGAATATTAATAATAATGGCCTGATGATGTACGCCTCTCCGTGGTGGGCCTAGATAGGGGGGATTTATTCCCCTGAACGGAAGGTACATCACCCAGTTAGGGCTAACTCCCTGAAACTGTTTCAAAACTTGGTTACAGAAAGCCAAGAAGAAACTCATCTTGTATCTCCACAGCCCACTCAGTCTCAGATGGAATTTGCCCAAGGGGCGGGTACAGGACCCGTCCAAGACTATCATGGACGCAGCAACTGAAGTCCACACTTCTTGTGTGTGCGAAAGCAACAGGGTGGCCAGAAATACCACGAGTAAATGATAAATTGTTGAAGCAGCATTGAGTTGGTTGGTTTGTTGTTGAACGCCGCACTCAGCAATATTCCAGCTATATGACGGCGGTCTGTAAATAATCGAGTCTGGACCAGACAATCCAGTGATTGACATCATAGCATCGATCGACGCAATTGGGATCGATGACATGCATCAACCAAGTCAGCGAGCCTGACTACCCGATCCCGTTAGTCGCCTTTTACGGCAAGCATAGTCACCTTTTACGGCAAGCATGGGTTGCTGAAGACCTATTCTACCCCGGAATCTTCACGGGTCAGCAGCATTGGGACAAAGCCATGCCAATGTATGCATACCTGACAGAACAAAACAGCCGTGACCAGCTCCGGCGACTATGATTATATATGATCTGTGAACCTGGTAAGCTAACTGCCAAACACTCGTCAGGCGCTTTTGCACGAACCCTCAGTTAGAACAGTAGACCCGTGAAGATCCGGGGTAGAAAATAGATCTTCAGCAACCCATGCTTGTCGTTAAAGGCGACTAACGGGATTGGTTGGTCAGGGTCGCTGACTTGATTGATGCATGTCATCGATCCCAATTGCGTGGATCGATGCTCATGATATGAATCACTGGATTGTCTGGTCCAGACTCGATTATTTACAGACCGCCGTCATAAAGCTGGAAGTTTGCTGAGTGCGGCGTTAAACAACAAACCAACCAACCAGTTATAACAGTAGCAGACCCGAAAATGAACGTTCACATTATTCTCCCTAAATTACCTGACACAGTCGTCACTGATGCCCCTCAAATGGGCGCCTAATTTTGAGTTTTCTCCCGATTCCGACCCCTATTCTGTCAATGATCCCCTGTATATTTTGTGTATGTCATTCTATAATCAAATCTGGGATTTATCGATTGATAAACGGATGCCAATTAAACAATCTTACGAATCATTTCCACAGAATCAACTTGATAAATTAAATGACATTATTTCTGTCACTCTTCATGCGGACTGTTTTGTGCATGACATTAACTGTTGCGTGTATGCTGCTGCTGGAACATTGGAGGAACTCTATACGGCTTTCAAATCACAAAAGGGTAATAAACAAAATTATCTAAAGAACAACCGGTTCCAAATAAAACTAACTGAAAGAAGTAAAGCTATATCCTGGATCAAACTTTGCTTGACATTACGTTCCTTAGGGCAATGAATGTCAAAACGCCAAAAGACAATTTGGATAAATTATAAAACACAATACAAGACAACAAAAGAGAACATTATAAATCAATTCTTTATTCTCTGAAGGCAAAGATAAAGGTTTGGACAGAAAGAAAGAGAAAGTAGGATAAGAAAAATAACTTTTCATTAAACAAAATAAACTGGTCAAAACAAATGAAAAACAGTTTTACAGGCAGTTAAATGCAACCAATGGCAATGATAAAGAACCACCATGTATTCCGATGAAAGGTTTGGAAACACTTGTGGTCTATACCCGGCAACTGCAACCTCGAAGAGCCATGGGTAGAGGTATACAATAGTAATGTACATGACAAAATAAAGTCACCACTGTTGTTGGTAATTAAAAAGTCCAAATCTAATACGGCACCAGGGTCTGATGTTATTCGAAACCGGTTTTGGAAGCTGTCCCCCTGTGTCCAAATACCATTACTTCACTGTTTAAATGGGAATAATGTTGAAAGCGGCGTTAAACCCAACTAGCTCACTCCAAAGACATTATTTACATGGAGCAGAAAGGGATGTTGAGGTTTTAAGAATCAATTGCTAGTTCAGAAAATGATAATTGAAGAGGCTAAAACTAACCACCGTAACCTCTCAATGTGTTGGTTTGACTACAGAAAAGCTCATGATTCTGTACCTCACGAATGAATTTTGAAGTCACTGAAATGTATTGACCTCCCCGAGCGACTACTTATTTTACTGAAGTTTTTAATGAATTGCTTGTCAACTCGGCTTGAGATATATTCGCAGGGGCAGGTGGTAACTTCGGAATCCATTTCTACAAGAAGAGGAATATTTCAGGGTGATTCTTTTAGACCTTTGCTTTTCTGTTTGTCACTAAATCCTTCAGCGTTTTGCTTAGCGAAGAAGAAGGTTATCATTCTGGATTTCCTCAGCACTGATTCCCAAAACTACTCACTCATCTCCTTTCCATGGATGACCTTGAAGTTTTTGCCAATGGAGGATCCACACTAAAAAAAGATTCTCCTTGTCGGGATGCAGGATACGGACAAACTCCATAATGCCCATATCAAGGAAACTTCGTGCGGAGTACAACTGGAGACTTAAGAAAATCTCGAGTTTAGAAATTAGAGCTGAACGCTCGCAATAACGTCAAAGACACAAATACTTATGCTTTTGTATTCGTTTGTATTCTTTTGGTGTTGTTGATTGGACGAAACAAGAAATTCAGGGTATTGACACCCTCACACGAAGAATTATGTCAGACAATAGATCCAAACACCCTCGCTCTACCCTCAATCGCTTATATTTACCATATTATGATGGGAGGGCGTGGTTTGATTAACGTGGGGCTCTTCATCATGGAATTGTATTGTCCACTTTTGCACACATGTATTTGTCTGATGATCCTCTTGCATGTCAAGACAAGATGAAAACAAGGCATTCCACAGTTTCCTTAAACGAGCCAAGGATGATTGACATTATTTCAATGTCAATGTTGGTGGTTCTGTGCTGCTGGACGGTACAGAAATGAGTGTCAACCAAGCGAAGTGCCATATCAAATCGGCTCAGACTCTGAGCCTATCTGAACGACCACTGCATCGCGTTTATGTGCAGTGTGTTGAGAAGATCCCTGATCCCGCTTAACTGCATCGTAACATTAACAAAGTAACAAGACTTCAAGGATACATCCAGCTCGCATTTGTCTTAGATCTTTCAATATTACAGATGATGTGAGATGTTAAAGTCGCAAAATCAAATTTGATAATAGTAGTAGCAGAAGTAGTAATAATTATCATAATGATAATAAAAATATACCAATCATAATGGGAGGGCGTGATTTGATTAACGTTGGGGCTCTTTATTATAGAATTGTTCTGTGCACTTTTCCACACATCTATTTATCTGATCATTCTCTTGTGATTTGATTAACGTTGGGGCTCTTTATTATAGAATTGTTCTGTGCACTTTTCCACACATCTATTTATCTGATCATTCTCTTGTAAAGCATGTCAAGACTCATGATGGAAACAAGGCATTCCACAGTTTTCGTAAACGAGCCAAGGATATGGGACATAATCTCAATGTCAACGTTGATTTTGTTGATGGTTCTGTATTGTTGGGCGGTACATAAATGAGTGTCAACAAAGCGAAGTGTCATATCAAATCTGAACGACCACTGCATCGCGTTTATGTGCAGTGTGTTGAGAAGATCCCTGCAGAGTCCTTCGCTTGGGTGAAGTTGGTTGGCCTGAAAAGTGAAACAGAAGGCTTTCTGTTTGCTGCTCAGGACCAGCCAATTCCCAGTCTAACCCGTCAATGTTTGATTTTGCTTCAAAATGTAAATATGCAATGTAGATTATGCAATGAATTTAATGAGACTGTCATTGTCAGTGGATGCCCAGCTTTGGCACAAACACAGTATCTTAATGATGGAGTGGCTCGATCCTTTTATTACTGTCTTCGTCAAGCTTGTGGTCCATGAGATCCATCGATGGACGACCCAGATGATGTAGAGGGCATCATGGAAAATGAAAAATACAAAATTCTTTGGAATAGGCCCGTATACAGTCTCAGACCTATCCAGGCCGAAAAACCTGATTTTGTCCTTTTTGATAAATCCAATGAAATAATTTATATTATTGAATTGTCTGTCCTTTTTGACACTAATGTGATTGACAAGATTCAGAAAGAAACATGTCAAATATGCCTTTTTTCAAAATATCCCGCTTGCATTCCCTGTACTAAGTTGTCCGACTCCCCTTTGTTCTCGGTGCCGTAGGTTTGGTACCTCCTTATCTGTTGACTGACATTGGGAGAGTACCCGGGTTTGCTACCAGGAATACAGCCATTCTGATAATCTTTTAACGACTTTGGCGCGGTTGGGAATCGAACCCCGGCTCTCCGGGCGGACGCTCCACGGAGGCGGTCTGTTATTTCGGGTGAACATACACATCTGTTCGCTAATGTAAGGGAGAATAAATATATAGATATGTCCCCTGACGTATGAGGTAAACAAATTGATATGTGTCCTGCTGTATCAGTTAAACAAATGATTCCATCATTTATGAGGTAAACAAAGAGAAATGTTCCCTGGCGTATGAGGTGAACAAACCGAAATGTTTTCTGATGTATGAGGTGAACAAACCGAAATGTTCCCAGACGAATGAGGTGAACGAACCGAAATGTTCCCTGACGAATGAGGTGAACAAACCGAAATGTTCCCTGACTAATGAGGTGAACGAACCAAAATGTTCCCTGACGAATGAGGTGAACAAACCGAAATGTTCCTTGACGTATAAGGTGAACAAACCGAAATGTTCCCTGACTAATGAGGTGAACAAACCGAAATGTTCCTTGACATATGAGGTGAAGAACTTGATGTATTCCTTGATGTGTGAGGTAAACTAACACAACTTTTGCCTAACGCATGGGGTAAACAAAGGTATGAGGGAAACAACTATGTATATTACTTGACGTATGAGATAAACAAACAGAAACTGTACCTGACGTAGGAGGTAAAGAGTGAGTGAGTGAGTATGGTTTTACGCCGCTTTTAGCAATATTCCAGCAATATCACGGCGGGGGACACCAGAAATAGGAGGTAAAGAACTAGATATATAGTCCTTGACGTGTGAGGTAAACAAACAGAAATGTTCCCTGACATATGAGGTATAGAAACAGATATCTCCCTGATGTTTGAGGTTAACAAACAGAAATGTTCCCTGACATATGAGGTATAGAAAGAGATATCTCCCTGATGTTTGAGGTTAACAAACAGAAATGTTCCCTGTCGTATGAAATAAACAAACATAAATGGTCCCTGACGTATGAGGTAAACAAAGAGAAATGTTCCCTGACGTATGAGGTAAACAAAGAGAAACGTTCCCTGACGTATGAGGTAAACAAAGAGAAACGTTCCCTGACGTATGAGGTAAACGGAGAGAAATGTTCCTTGACGTGTTAGGTAAACAAACACATTTATTCCCTTGCGAATGGTTGTGAAGTAAAAACAGACAAATTCCACTAATGTTTATGCATAAACTGAAAGATAAAGACAAGGCAATGAACATCGCGTGCATGGTTGCAGACGATAAAGGGTATGGTAAAAAGATCCGGTACAAATTCGTGACAGGTTTTAGCCTCGTGATGAGAAGACTGATGAGTCATATTTTTGTTATTGGTATATATTGAATGATTATCTTGGGAGGGTAATATAATTTATGATGTCATAACGCTTGTCCAATTCGTGGCCTTTCTTTTGACTACCAACACTGACTTAAATGTAACTTTACTAATCCCAGCTATAAAATCTTAGTAAGTGAGACGAATGGACTAGTACTTAATCTGAGTTCACGTTAACAAATCAAAGTAAGTGACTGAGTATGGTTTTACGCCGCTCTTAGAAATGATCCAGCAATATTGCGGCGGGGGACACCAGAAATGGGCTTCACACATTGTGCCCTCGTGGGGAGTCGAACCCGGGTGTTCAGCGAGACGAGCGAACGCATTAACCACTAGACTATCCCACCGCCCCTAACATACCAAAGCAAAGCTATAACAGGCGTTGTGTTATGAATATGAATATATCATTAACCGTAGTTCAATGTTCATTCTGATACATTCAAAACGTGGACGTTTCAAGAAATGGTTTGTACGTGTTCTTGTCCGTTTAGTGGAAAGTGACATGGGTTAAACGATAAATGCAAAACGTGCAGTTAACAGTGACTGACAGGTGGTAGTCGACAGCATTGATTGTCACCCAAACGCTAAAGAGACTTATATAAAGAAACGGACAGATTGCTAACTAGAAAAAAGGTGCATGTTGTTAAAGGTACATAGTGTGTAAGTCAAATGTAAAAGTAGGCGATTGGTAGGTCATCATACATATATTTAACTATACCAAGCAACAGGAACTAAATAACAAATTACATATATTGCCTTGTAATATCAGAAAAGCATTACAACAAAATTAATATTAAAAGGATATTGTTGTATACTTGATATTGTATTCAAATTTGATATATTTTATAATTTGCTGGAACCACTCTGTCAAAGGTTATTCTAGAGTCTAATTTAAGACAATGCTTGGATACCATTCTCGTTAGATGTTCCGTCCCATAATCGATTCGTATTTTACTATTACTGGAGATGGAAGTGCATTAGATGTCGTGTAGCCATAGGGTGGTCAAAGTAAATTGGATATAAAAGTGGGCCCGGCAGGTGGGCTGGAAAACGTAGTCAATTACTGGCATGACGTGCAGAAAAGAGCTGTACCCTATTATGGATGGCGGCAGTGATTTACTAGATTAGCAATCTCTCTGCTATGAATTCGCCGCTGTAAGCGACGTAGCTACCGTCATGAAACTAACTTAATTTTTATAATAAGTTTGGTTGGCCCAGAATTACAAACACGGTTTCATATAGATCATACCGATTTGAACCGAAACAGATAACATACCAACCTGTAACGATTTTTTAAAACTGCTCCCCCTTTTTTCGAAACCTTAACGTCCATGTCATTGACTAGATTACATCTATAGATCAAAGTATCTTCCCGTAAGAATTGTTCCTTTACAGCCCCACTTCGAGAACAAAGGACCATATTTACATTAAATAACAGGAAAACGGTGCAAGAGCAGCGCTTCTATTATGTGACTGGCTGCAGCTTCTACAATTGCCTTTCTTTGGCATTTCTGGTGAATACCCAGAAGAAGGTTGTTAGAACTGTTGTGAGATTGAAGAAAAAATATTATGTAGTCCACAATGCTATGTCAAAATAATTGTTATGACGGCCAATAGTGACTGACGCAAGACTACTGTAATTGATCGCATGAAGGTAATTAACAAGCATATAAAATTCAAGTACAATTTCAGAAA
Organism: Haliotis rufescens; assembly: GCF_023055435.1. Classification (NCBI taxonomy): domain Eukaryota; kingdom Metazoa; phylum Mollusca; class Gastropoda; order Lepetellida; family Haliotidae; genus Haliotis; species Haliotis rufescens. The sequence goes on from NW_025964383.1 coordinate 4,953,808, forward strand.
TGTGAAATACAGTGACACATCATAATGATACATTATTAGAGTTATGTTAATTCTCATTTCCATAAGCTGGTATTATTAAAAACATTGACAAGTAATGTAGCTATTATATATTACCTAATTATTCACGACAATATCGGTTGTTAAAATTATTTGAAGTTTAGAAAGTGCGTGCATATTTGTGTGTGTGTGTGTGTGTGAGTGCGCGTGCGTACCTGGGTGCGTGTGTACGTATTATATACATGATGAATTATTTGTTAAGCTCATAGTATAGCAGCAATATCGCATGTCCGACAGCAACTCAGGAGCTACAATCTTTAGCCTGCTTACGTGAAAACAACTTCACCAAAGGCCTCTCATCAGTGTGCGATATTCAGTGTGGATTTGTGCCTGCCATACTTCCAAGTATACTCAATTATATTGGTATTCTTTTCTCGTGTATCCTGTAATCATCAACATTCCCAGCTGACAGACTTGATTGATTTTCAATTTCCTCTGGTTTTCTAGATGCGTGTAACAGCAAATTTAGCCAGTTATAGAAGACATCACTCGAGTAATGACCTGAATAAAAGTCGTTAGTATTACGCATTGATTGACAACTGTGCTTGTAGATCAAAGCAAATGTCTGCTTTATTAACTGTTATTATCGCTCAACTCAGGCCAATATGCAGAAGTACAAATGTGAGATATTTTCAATAATATATCTTACTACTTACGTACTGCTATTAGCATCCGTCTTTGTTGAACCGCAAAGCATATAATCACGTGACTACAATAACAACCAAGATATGCGTATTAACCCATCTTAAACACGTACTAGTGTGATCATATCCCTCCATATGCTTGCTCAAAAACCAAACATCAATTGTTAACTTCAGTAATGACAAGTAGCGAGAGAAGGAAATACGGACTTCTGCAAATACATTTGTTTCCAAATATAAATGACAACGCATTTATATTAGTTTGAATATTTTTTAATAGATTACCATAAAAACATCCATTTCACATTGAATTCAACAGTCGTGCTTTGTTTGAAGCAGTTGCATATGATGAATGTCCAGAATTTAAAGCCTTGAAATCAACGCTAATTTACAGAATCCTATTTCTGTTTTGTGCTAAACTATTTATTTGGACAAGTTAAAATAAATGGGTAAAATATATGTTTAAATAAGTGTGATGTTGTAGATAGTTTGCAGTTGTAAGAACAGTATCAATAAGGGTTAATAACATTCCCATACACAAGAGTAAGTGAGTGAGTTGGGAATTATGCAACATTTAGCAATGTTCTAGAAAATCAGTGGCCTTCTTACTCGAAGTTATAGGCAACATATTGATTATGCTGCCATCTACAAACTTAAAAAGTGTCATGTTGTTCTGTGTGATGTGTATCCGTGTTACCACAGACACACTGGACATCATAAATCAGTTTTTAGATAAGAGTAAAAGTTTATGAGAAAATGCTGATTGAACAAACATAGGCACAAGTGCATAAATATGGATAAGCTTCTTGATCATGGACAGTCTTGCACATTGATGGACTGTCATAGATGTAAATATGAGCATCCAACAAAGAGGTATGTAAAACATCTTAAATAAGCTTACCCTTGTCACTGTCGGTGATCATGTCCACAACAGATTCCATATTTGAGTCAGATGATAAGGAAAACTTCTTTTTTGCATCAAAGTTATTGATATTTAGTTGTATAAACATTTCCGTTGCCAGATCCTGCCAATACTCCATCTCGGACACCACTATGGCCACAGTTTCCCACTGGAAATAATCCAGAATATCCACCATCACAAGGGATGTCTGGCGGAAATCATTCACCATCGAAAACGCGTAGCTACTGAACCGTGTTGGAATAAAAAAATCTGATGCTATGTAGGTTTTTTTATACACTTCAGAAAAAGTAAAGAAAGACTTGTGGAGACTATACGAGGATATGCCTATTAGAGCATGTGGGATAGTTGCGTTAAATGCATCACCTATATGAGTCAAAGCATTTTGCTCCGTACAAAACAAATAGGGCGTGAAGGTCAAATCTATTCCATTCCCAAGGATATCCTTTTGGACACCGACAAAAACATCCGCAACGGATGAATTGACTTTTTCGGTGAAATTAGCATCGCAACCATTTGTCCAAATTATCCCGATATTGAAGGCGGATGAGTCCACCGAAACTCTCGCCACAGAACCATATATAATCATGCACAATAATACACTCAGTATTCCATTTTGGCACAGTTGATCCATGGATTCCCGTAGAGCTGCGTTTCTAGTCTGTGTTGGACGAGACATTGGAAACAGGGATTGGGACAAAAACCTAGCATCCGAACCCTGGCTGTGTTGAGCCAATCATGGATTCAATTGTTAAACTCTTGAACTAAAGCGGTGCTGATTGCTGTTGTTGCGTTGATGTTGAAACTGTGATACATATAGTTTGAAGTGACCTCGGTTCTGTAGGTAAAAATTGAACGTGCGTTCACCACATGACATATTCCCATGCTACTTCTCTGGCTGATTCATGTTTATCTCTTCTTCGTGCTGTATTCACTGCCACGGATGCCTCACGAGCTCTCCATCGATTTTTCGCTAACCAATAGCAGTTGGTTAAAACGCACTATCTGAATTAGATACCACGTGCTAACCCTTGTCTACACTCAATCAATAGGATGAAATATAAAAAAATGGCACATCGCATCTGTGAAAATCGATCTGCTTTCACAGTTATCAAGCAACATGCGCCTCTCCGTTCATTCTTGTGGTAGGCAAAGAGATGCAACGATTCTGTGGAAGAATGTCACATCATACATCAGCCGACCCTGGGACAATTGTCATATGTCGGACTCCATAGCCATCTCTTCACTGACTATTGACTACTTTCTGTTCAAAGGAGCTAATTGCTTCTACAGGGATTTTTGTGCTTGACAAATATTTGAATCTTATCTTGAATGATATTTATTTGTCCACTTTTGCATTGATTAGTTTGAACTTAAAACATACATAATGCCATACGCGTTCATTAACCTTGATGTTTAAACAATGTGTGCAGGTGCTATATTTCACACACTGTGGTAAAATGGATTCACATACCATGTATGCATTTTCGTACTCAAGAGGACAAGCGCCTTTGGTAAAATATATTGCGGCACACTTGCCATGTTAATAAGGCGTGTAGTGAGAATCATGCGTCTGATCAATAAGCGTGTAGTGAGAATCAGGTGTCTGATCAGTCAGCGTGTAGTGAGAATCATGTGTCTGATCAATCAGCATGTAGTGAGAATCATGCGTCTGATCAATCAGCGTGTAGTGAGAATCATGCGTCTGATCAATCAGCGTGTAGTGAGAATCATGCGTCTGATCAATCAGCGTGTAGTGAGAATCATGCGTCTGAATAATCAGCGTGTAGTGAGAATCATGCTTCTGATCAATCAGCGTGTAGTGAGAATCATGCGTCATGTCAATCAGCGTGTAGTGAGAATCATGCGTCTGATCAATCAGCGTGTAGTGAGAATCATGCGTCTGATCAATCAGCGTGTATTGAGAATCATGCGTCTTATCAATCAGCGTGTAGTGAGAATCATGCGTCTGAACAATCGGCGTGTAGTGAGAATCATGCGTCTGATCAATCAGCATGTAGTGAGAATCATGCGTCTGATCAATCAGCGTGTAGTGAGAATCATGCGTCTGATCAATCAGCGTGTAGTGAGAATCATGCGTCTGATCAATCAGCGTGTAGTGAGAATCATGCGTCTGATCAATCAGCGTGTAGTGAGAATCATGCGTCTGATCAATCAGCGTGTAGTGAGAATCATGCGTCTGATCAATTTAGCGTGTAGTGAGAGTCATGCATCATGTCAATCAGCGTGTAGTGAAAATCATGCGTCATGTCGAACAGCGTTTTTGTGGCAAACAAGCGTCATTCGTCAATCAGCGTGTAATGGCAACATGCGTCATGTCAATCAGCGTGTAGTGAGAGTCATGCATCATGTCAATCAGCGTGTAGTGAAAATCATGCGTCATGTCGAACAGCGTTTTTGTGGCAAACAAGCGTCATTCGTCAATCAGCGTGTAATGGCAACATGCGTCATGTCAATCAGCGTGTAGTGAGAATCATACATCAGATCAATCAGCGTGTAGTGAAAATCATGCGTCACGTCGATTAGCGTGTTGTGGCAAACATGCGTCATTCGTCAATCAGCGTGTAGTGGGCAACATACGTCAGATCAATCAGCGTGTAGTGAGAGTCATGCATCATGTCAATCAGCGTGTAGTGAAAATCATGCGTCATGTCGATCAGCGTTTTGTGGCAAAAACAAGCGTCATTCGTCAATCAGCGTGTAATGGCAACATGCGTCATGTCAATCAGCTAAAGTGAGAATCATACATCAGATAAATCAGCGTGTAGTGAAAATCATGCGTCATGTCGATGAGCGTGTTGTGGCAAACGTGCGTCATTCGTCAATCAGCGTGTAGTGGTATGTTTTTTACATGCGTCATGTCGATCAGCATGTAGTGGCAAACATGCGTCATGTCGATCAGCATGTAGTGGCAAATATGCGTCATGTCAATCAGCGTGTAGGGAGAACCGTGCGTCTGATCAATCAGCGTATTGTGGCAAACATTCGTCAGACCAATCAGCGTGTAGTGGCAACCATGCGTCATGTCAATCAGCGTTTAATGTGAATCATGCGTCAGATCAATCAACATGTAGTGGCAAACATGTTAGTCACGTCATTCGGCGAGTAGTGAGAATCATGCGTCATGTCGATCAGCGTGTTGTGGCATACATGCATCATGTCAATCAGCGTGTTGTCGCAAACATGCGTCATTGTCAATCAGCGTTTAATGTGAATCATGCATCAGATCAATCAGCAAGGAATGGCAAACATGCGTCATGTCAATCAGCGTGTCGCGGCAAAAATGCATTATGTCAATCAGCGTGTAGTGGCAAACACGCATCATGTTTATCAGCATGTTGTGGCAAACATACGTCATGTCAATAAGCATTTAATGTGAATCATGCGTCAGATCAATCAGCGTGTAGTGGCAAACATGCGCCATGTCAATCAGCGCGTGGTGGCAAACATGCATCATGTCATATGAATCACTGTGTAGTTACAAACATGTGTCATGGCGATCAGTGTGTGCTGGCAAACACGCATCATGTGAATCAGCGTGTAGTTACGAACCTTTGTCATGGCGATCAGTGTGTGGTGGCAAACATGCATCATGTGAATCTGCGTGTAGCTGCAAAAATGCGTCATATCAATCAGCATGTAGTTACAAACATGTGTCATGGCGATCAGTGTGTGGTGGCAAACATGTGTGACGTCGATCAGCGTGTTGTCGCAAAAATGCGTCATATCAGCATGTAGAGAGAATCATGCATCATGTGAATCAGCGTGTAGTTGCAAACATGCGTCATGTCAATCAGCGTGTACTTACAAACATCCGTCATGGCGATCAGCATGTAGTGGCAAACATTTATTATGTCAATCAGCATGTGGTGAGAATTATGCGTCATGTGAATAAGCATGTAGTTACAAACATGTGTCATGTGAATCAGCGTGTGATGGCAAACATGCGTCATGTCAATCACCGATTAATGTGAATCATGCGTCAGATCAATCAGCATGGAGTGACAAACATGCGTCATGTCAATCAGTGTGTAGTGGCAAAAAAGCATCATGTCAATCAGCGTGAAGTGAGAATCGTGCATCATGTCAATCGGCGTGAAGTTGCAAACATGCATCATGTTTATCAGCATGTTTTGGCAAACATGCGTCATGTCAATCAGCGTGTAGGGAGAATCATGCGTCATGTCGATTAGCATGTAGTGATGAACATGTGTCATGTTGATCAGCATGTAGTGCGAATCATGCAATCAGATCAGTCAGCGTGTTATAGGAATCATGTGTCATGTCGATCATGGTGTAGTGGCAAACATGGATCATGGTAATTAACGTGTAGTGGGAATCTTGCATCAAATCAGTCAGCGTGCTGTGGGAATCATGCATCATGTCGATCAGGGTGTAGTTTTCAATCTTGCGTCAAGTCAATCAGTGTGTTGTAGCAAACATGCGTCATGTCAATCAGCGTGTAGTAAGAATAGTGAGTCTGATCAATCAGCATATTGTGGCAAACATTTGTCAGACCAATCAGCATGTAGTGGCAAACATGCGTCATGTCAATAAGTGCTTAGTGTGAATCATGCGTCAGATCAATCAGTGTGTAGTGGCAAACATGCGTCATGTCAATCAGCATGTAGTGAGAATCATACATCAGATAAATCAGCGTATTGTGGAAAACAATCGTCAGACCAATCAGCGTGTAGTGGCAAACATGTGTTATGTCGATCAGCGTGTTGTGGCAAACATGCGTCATATCAATCAGCGTGAGGGATAATCGTGTGTCTGATCAATCAGCGTATTGTGGCAGACATTCGTCAGACCAATTAGCGTGTAGTGACAAAGATGTAGTGAAAATCGTGCGTCAGATCAATCAGTGTGTAGGGTCAAACACGCATCATGTGGATGAGAGTGTAGTGAGAATCATGCATCAGATCAATCCACGTGTAGTGGCAAACATGCGTCATGTCACTCAGCGTGTAGTGGGAAACATGCGTCATGTCAATCAGCATTTAATGTGAATCATGCGTCAGATCAATCAGCGTGTAGTGGCGAACATGCGTCAGATCAATCAGCGTGTGGTGGCAAATATGCGTCAGGTCAATCAGCATGAAGTGTCAAAATTGCATCATGTCAATCAGCATGTAGTGAGAATCATGCGTCATGTCAATCAGCGTGTAGTTACAAACATGCATCATATGAATCAGCATGTAGTTACAAACATGTGTCATGGCGATCAGCGTGTGGTGGCAAACATGCATCATGTGAATCAGCGTGTAGTTACAAACCTTCGTCATGGCGACCAACGTGTAGTGGCAAACATGCATCATGTGAATCAGCATGTGGTTACAAACCTTCATCATGGCGATCAGCGTGTGGTGGTAAACATGCATCATGTCAATCAGTGTGTAGTGGCAAACATGTGTGACATTGTTCAGCGTGTTGTGGCAAAAATGCATCATAGCAATCAGCATGTACAGAGAATCATGCATCATATGAATCAGCGTGAATTTGCAACATGCGTCATGTCAATGGGCGTGTTGTGGCAAACATGCATTGTGTCAATCAACGTGTAGTGGCAAACATGTGTTATGTCGATCAGTGTGTTGTGGCAAGCACGCGTCATATCAATTAGCTTGTAGGGAGAATCGTACGTCATGTCAATGTAGTGATAAACATGTGTCATGTCGATCAGCATGTAGTACGAATCTTGCATCAGATCAGTCAGTGTGTTATAGGGATCATGTATCATGTCGGTCAGGGTGTAGTGGCAAACATGTGTTACATCGACCAGCGTGTTGTGGCAAACATGCATCATATCAATCAGCATGTAGGGAGAATCATGCGTCATGTCGACTAGCATGTAGTGAAAAACATGTGTCATGTTGATCAGCATGTAGTGCGAATCATGCAATCAGATCAGTCAGCGTGTTATAGGAATCATGTGTCATGTCGATCAGGGTGTAGTGGCAAACATGCATCATGGCAATTAGCGTGTAGTGGAAATCATGCATCAGATCAGTCATGCGCCATGTCAATCGGCGTGTAGGAACAATCATGCGTCAGATCAGTTAGCGTGTAGGGTCAAACACGCATCATGTGGATGAGAGTGTAGTGAGAATCATGCATGAGATCAATTAGCGTGTCGTGGCAAACATGCATCATGTCAATCCGTGTGTAGTTGCAAACGTGTGTCATGTCCATCAGCGTGTAGTGGCAAACATGCTTCATGTCAACAGCGTTTAATGTGAATCATGCGTCATGTCAATCAGTGTGTAGTGCCAAACATGCATCAAGTTTATCAGCATGTTGTAGCAAACATGCGTCATGTCAATCAGCGTTTAATGTGAATCATGGGTCAGATCAATCAGGGTGTAGTGGCAAACATGCGTCATGTCAATCAGCATGTAGTTGCAAAAATGCATGATGTCATGTGAATCAGCGTGTAGTTAGAAACATGCGTCATGTCAATCAGCGTGTGTGGGCAAACATGCGTCATGTCAATCAGCGGGTAGTAGCAAACATGTATCATGTCAATCAGCATTTAATGTGAATCATGCGTCAGATCAATCAGCGTGTAGTGGCGAACATGCGTCATGTCAATCAGTGTATGGTGGCAAACGTGTCCAGTGAATCAGCGTGTAATGGCAAAAATGCGTCATGTCAACCATTGTGCGGTGGCAAACATGCATTATGTCAATCAGCGTGTAGTGGCAAACATGCGTCATGTCAATCAGCTTGTGGTGGCAAACATGCATTATGTCAATCAGCTTGTTGTGGCAAACATGCGTCATGTCATTCAGCTTGTGGTGGCAAACATGCATCATGTCAATCAGCGTGTAGTGGCACACATGCGTCATGTCATTCAGCTTGTGGTGGCAAACATGCATTATGTCAATCAGCGTGTAGGGGCACACATCTGTTATGTCGATCAGCGTGTTGTGGCAAACATGCATCATATCAATCGGCGTGTAGGAAGAATCATGCGTCATGTCGATTTGCATGTGTGGATAAACATGTTTCATGTCGATCAGCATGTAGTGCGAATCATGCATCAGATCAGTCAGAGTGTTATAGGAATCATGTGTCATGTTGATCAGCGTGTAGTGGCAAACATGGATCATGGTAATTAGCGTGTAGTAGGAATCATGCATCAGATCAGTCAGGGTGCTGTGGGAATCATGCGTCATGTCAATCAGCATATAGTGGCAAACATGGATCATGGTAATTAGCGTGTAGTAGGAATCATGCATCAGATCAGTCAGCGTGCTGTGGGAATCATGCGTCATGTCAATCAGCATATAGTGGCAAACATGGATCATGGTAATTAGCGTGTAGTAGGAATCATGCATCAGATCAGTCAGCATGCTGTGGGAATCATGCGTCATGTCGATCAGGGTGTGGTGGCAAACATGCATCATGGTAATTAGCGTGTAGTGGGAATCATGCATCAGATCAGTCAGCGTGCTGTGGGAATCATGCGTCATGTCGATCATGGTGTAGTGGCAAACATGCATCATGGTAATTAGCGTGTAGTGGGAATCATGCATCAGATCAGTCAGCGTGCTGTGGGAATCATGCGTCATGTCGATCATGGTGTAGTGGCAAACATGGATCATGGTAATTAGCGTGTAGTAGGAATCATGCATCAGATCAGTCAGCGTGCTGTGGGAATCATGCATCATGTCGATCAGGGTGTGGTGGCAAACATGCATCATGGTAATTAGCGTGTAGTGGGAATCATGCTTCAGATCAGTCAGCGTGCTGTGGGAATCATGCGTCATGTCGATCATGGTGTGGTGGTAAACATGCATGTTGTGGCAAACATGCATCATGGCAATTAGTGTGTAATGGGAATCATGCGTCATGTCAATCAGCATATAGTGGCAAACATGGATCATGGTAATTAGCGTGTAGTAGGAATCATGCATCAGATCAGTCAGCGTGCTGTGGGAATCATGCGTCATGTCGATCAGGGTGTGGTGGCAAACATGGATCATGGTAATTAGCATGTAGTGGGAATCATGCTTCAGATCAGTCAGCGTGCTGTGGGAATCATGCGTCATGTCGATCAGGGTGTGGTGGCAAACATGCATGTTGTGGCAAACATGCATCATGGCAATTAGTGTGTAATGGGAATCATGCATCAGATCAGTCAGCGTGTTGTGGGAATCATCTGTCGTCGATTAGGGTGTAGTGGCAAACATACATCATGTTAAACAGCATGTTGTGGTATCAAGCATCATGTCAATCAGTATGTAGTGGCAAACATACGTCAAATCCATCAATGTGTAGTGGCAAACATGCGTCATGTCACTCAGCGTCTAGTGGCAAACATGCATCATGTTTATCAACATGTTGTGGCTAACATGCGTCATGTCAATCAGCGTGTGGTGGCAAACATGCGTCATGTCACTCAGTGTATAGTCGCAAAGATGTGTCATGTCACTCAGCGTCTAGTGGTAAACATACGCCATTTCACTGAGCGTCTAGTGGCAAACATGTGTCATGTCACTGAGCGTCTAGTGGCAAACATGTGTCATGTCACTGAGCGTCTAGTGGCAAACATGCGTCAAGTCACTCAGCGTCTAGTGGCAAACATGTGTCATGTCACTGAGCGTCTAGTGGCAAACATGCATCATGTCAATCAGCTTGTAGTGGCAAACATGCGTCATGTCAATCAGCGTCTACTGGCAAACATGCATCATGTCAATCGGCGTGAAGTTGCAAACATGCATCATGTTTATCAGCATGTTGTGGCAAACATGCGTCATGTCAATCAGCGTGTGGTGGCAAACATGCATCATGTCATTCAGCGTCTAGTGGCAAACATGCGTCACGTCATTCGGTGTGTAGTGAGAATAATGGGTCCGATCAATCAGCGTCTAGTGGCAAACATGCGTCATCGCAATCAGTGTCTAGTGGCAAACATACGTCACGTTAATCAGCTTGTAGTGGCAAACATGCGTCATGTTAATCAGCTTGTAGTGGCAAACATGCGTCACGTCATTCGGCGTGAAGTGAGAATAATGCGTCCGATCAATCAGCGTGTAGTGGCAAACATGCGTCAGAACATTCAGCGTTCAATCTAATGTTCTGGTAGTATAATGGATACACGTACGTGGTTTCATTTTCCAAATAACAATATTCTCTTTGACTGAACTAGAAAGCATATCTAGTACATCACGATTGGAAAATGTCTACGGCGACCGACGAGTGAATGGGGCCGTTTATCATTTGACTTAACAGTGTCAGAATATTTAGCGCAGTTTTCTAATTTTGGTATGTTTTCATATCTGTTTGAAGGCTTGATATTCCAAAAAACATAATGTGCATTGAGTTGAGTAAGGGAATGTATTTTTTTACAGTGAGAAAGCTGTCAAAATAGATCCGATATCAAACAACCTAGATTTATAATACTTTAGCTTCATCTGTTAGAACATCGAATGGTTCAATTTATAACATCAACGGTAAAAGTAATTAGATCTACTCACAATATATAGATAATCGATTTCTGAAAAACAAAATGTTCTCAGTTTAAAGGTGATTTCGTTTTGATGTTTGATATAGTTTTATTTATGTTTTTTTCACTCTGCATTATCTAAATTACCAAATATAAATATTTGTCTAGGAGTACAATCAAAGTATTCTTGTGGTTCTTTTTTCACCATTTTAATTTGTATGTCTTCCCTCCAAGTTGTAGTTTAGCTAGGCCAAAATTAAGAAAAAAGGAAAGACATAATAATTGAAAACCATCTATATTAAAGATTTTGCTGGTTAAATTTTCGAAGTTCAATACCAAGAATTTATTTTTCCTTTTATGACAAATAATTCCATTACTTTCATTGACCTACGATCATTATCTATTTCAAACTTTTCCTTTAGTAGAATGGGATGGAATGGGAAACTACTTTAAAATAAACTATCACGTATGTCCTTAAATGTACATGGACATACTTAGCTAGGTGTAAATACACTTCTAAAGTCGTATTTATAAATCAATATGAAAGAAAAAGTGGTATTTCATGGACTGGTCATACAATTATATTTTGAGCAAAGGTCTAAGTAAGGCAGCCAAGTGCGAAATACTAGCTGAGACGAGGATGTATGTTTTCTGGTGGTCATAGTGAAACAATGACATATATGGCGCCCGAGTTGCGAGTGATCGAAAATAGGCTTGTTGAATAGATTTGCTGCCCATGAAAACGTTTCAACAATTTTGATTGAATCTACATTTATCATCCAAAACTGGCTCTCACAGGAGATATCGCAAACTGTATGAATCCGCGTAGCGGATTCTTACAAAAGTTTGCACATTGGTTTTTCGATTCATACCTCAATGAACCGAAAAGAATACACAGTCAATGCTTATAATTAAATTCGATAGCATAAAACATGTTTTAACTACAAAAGTTTAACCAAAAACAGTTGTATATATCAAAACAGACAAAAATGACGAGATTGATAAACGTTCGAGGTGTAGGAATACATACTGTGGCGTGACATGAATCAGGTGATTGTTTAATTTATGCACATAAATTGACACGCCTACACTGTCAGTAGCCAATCAACGGAGATCAGGATCAAACAATGTTCATTGGACCTGTCAGTTAAGACAAGAGGCGAAAAGAACTGCAACAGTCAGACTGTAACGAACTGGAAGAAATATGTCCGGGAGAAGGCGGCTGTTTCAAATAACATGGTCAGTTACCCCCAGATTCAAACATTACTTCCCTGATTCCCTGATTCCCTGGAAAAATGCTAGTTAGAAAGGAAACCCGAAGACATGAAAGTTGAACCGAGGCGAGCAGAAAAAAAACAGGCGAGCGAGCCTGCACGTTTGCTGTTTCATTCATTCTCGGCCATCGGTTTCAAAGGGTTGTTTGGACAATGCATATGCATGAAAGTCGCTAAACGTCCTGTGCATGACGATACACGTGAGCAGAACGGGAATTCCCTCGGCTGTAATATTGGGATTCCCCGACATTCTGAAGTAATAAAAGTAGTGCGCCTCGGTGGGCGTGGCCTAGTTTTTTACATTCATTGGGAAATGAATGCAATAACACGTGACCAATTCAGCTAATCAGAATACAGGAATTTCAATGAACACAACGAAAATTTAATTATTTGATCATGTAGCCAAGTGCATGATTGAGAGTTTAACCAACTAGGCACACAATCAAAATGTTGCCGGTTCGAATCCTAGCAAACCCACTTGATGATGCTTGTTGTGTCCTTAGACAAGTCACTTTATCTGCATTGTCTCAGCCCAGCCAGCTGTATATAGCCATCGACTTCGACTGCAGGTTAACCTGCAATGGTTCACTGGTGTAACATCCAGGTGGGGTGACCTTATCCTAAAACACCAAGGAAACCGGGTATAATCACAGACCTTATTAGGGGCGGTCGGGTAGCCTTGTGGTTAAAGCGTTCGCTCGTCATGCCGAAGACCCGGGTTCGATTTCCGTCATGGGTACAATGTGTGAAGCCCATTTCTGGTGTCCCCCGCCATGATATTGCTGGAATATTGCTAAAAGCAGCGTAAAACCATACTCACTCACTCACAGACCTTATTAGCTTTAGCTATGAAAGGATTTAACTTTTAAAATGTACATGCTGTATTTGATTCATATTTTTGTATTGGTATGCCAGACATGAACATTTATTGATGTGTATCAAAGTTTTCTTTTTATGTGTTCTTTTTATTTTACTCCATCAAATCTAGCCAGCCTTGTTGCCAAAATAAAAGAAATTCCTCAGGCCCCACACAAACAACCCGGCAAGAAGATCTTAACATCTAAGAAGCTTGTGAGACTTTCATCAAGATTTCCATGCAAGACCAGAAGTGGAATGTCTTGTGCAGTTGATACAGCCTGGCATAAAAGGGGATTTGACAGTCTTACATGTAAGTATATTAAGAAATTTGAGGCATTATTTTGTTATTATTACTTTACACAACACTTTGGAATATTTCACCTATATGACAGTGGCCAGTGATGAGTGATGGAGAAACGGTAGAACCCATGTGACTTTCAGTAGGTACTGTGGCGGACCTTCCCATAAAGGTAGAAACATGAGGAGAAAGACTATATGTTCCATCGTAGCACCTTAGTCCACTGGGCCAACGAGGCCCACCCTCACCTTTATTATGATGATTCTGTTTGCCTAAAAATATACTGACATACATGTGCCTCAGCAATTATATTTTAAACATGCAACCAAACTTTTTAACTTTATTTTTAGCACACACGTTCTTTATGAGCAAGGCCAAATATGGAAAGAAGGTAGTTAAAGCACGAGTGGGTCACCGAACATGCGGCACATGCAAGTGGTGGATGAGGAATAGACCTGGACTACCAATCCGAAAGCACAGATGTGTCCTAAATCACTTCGGTAGTGCTCGGTTAATGGAATGTAAAAGTGGGGTTCAAGGCATCAAGGAGCTTTCTGAGGGTGGAACTCCTGTTGATTACCTGGAAGGAGACGGTGATAATACTATGATTGCTCATATCAAATCAGACTTGAACATTACCATGAAAAAACGGTTTGATAGAAATCACGTCGTGAAAAACATAGGGAAAAGCTTATATGCCTTGCAAGGAAAAAAGCTCAGTAGGAGTGTGATTATGCACATTCTGAAATGTCTCAAATATGCATTCGCCAAAAACCAAGGGAACAAGGAAGGACTGGAGAAAAATCTCAAAGCGTTGATTCCTCATCAATTTGGAGATCACAGTTTATGTTTTCCCAGATTCTGTGGCTTCAGACGTACATCATCAAATGAGAGGTATACTCATAAAAGTTTACCCTACAAAGCAGCACTCAAAGATGATGAACTACAGTCAAAGCTGAAAAAACTGTTCAAGCCAGTTATTGCTAATGCTGAACAATATGCTGATTTAGGCTCCAGTCAACAGTGCGAACATGCAAATCGCGAAGTCACATTGAGGGCACCAAAATCTTTGCATTATGGAAATTCAGAGTCCCTGGACTTTCGTGTTGCAGCAACAACAGCCTTTATTAATGAAGGACGAAGCTATGTGTCTGAGGTATATATTCAACAGAAACTGCTTTTTATTGTTGTTTGTTTTGCAAAAATGTGATTCAACTTTGCTTTTGTTTTCTTTTGATGCATGCTTTTTCATGTTTATTTTTAATGTTTTTGAATTTATGTTGGTTTTTCCTGTTTTTTGTATTTGTAGACTTTCAAAGCAGGGTTACAGTTCCAGTGTTGTAAGTTTGTTTTGTATTTTTCAATGAAATACATGTTACAAAAATATTTTTTTATAAAGTATTCATTTATATTGTAAAAAGAAATTAATAAAAGGCTCCTAAGTAAAAGATAGTCAGAAACAGAACAACAGCATACTATTTTGTTCAGGCTGTGTCAGCAACTCATCCTTCTATTTCAGGTCAACATGGCAGCAGGAATTTTTCCCGGGACATTTTCTGTAAAATATGCTGCTAAGCAAATGAAGCGCAGAAAACGTGTACAACTAAAATCCCAATTACCCTCAACAAAAAGAAGACGTGTTACCCTGAAGCAGGAACGTGTAATCGCACAGGGAGCCAATGAAGTGTTAGAAGGGACCACTTATGAGTCAGGTAAGTTTAATTTTCATTAAACAAAGAAAACTAACAAAACGCTTGTTTAAACTTTATTTTTGCCGACTTCCTCTGACTGCAAATAAATATAAATAAAAAATAAGTACCATATGGGAAAGTTTTACGTTTTATTACAGTACTTATTTCATTTCACAGGTATTGGGCATACCACTAATGTAGATGTTGAGCAGTTACCTGAAGCAGTACCCCGTTGGAAATTCGCGACTGTATCAGCTGGCAAAGAAGCTACGGTTATTACATTTGACTTGGAGACAACAGACCTAAGTAAGTTTGAATTGATTATTCATCTTTGAATGAACTTTTTGAATGATTACACATTTTTTATTTGTTGTGCCAATAGGTCTGTGATTAGTAAAGCATCACCTAAATAAGCATCAAGTGATAAAGGTACTTATATATCATATTGTATGTACTTGGATTTTAAAGCTTGAACTTTTTTTCAGTACGTGGAGGAAAAATGCCACATATCACACAGATTGCAGCTTCAGATATGGAAACAGGAAAGGGATTCTCAACCTATGTACTTCCAAAAGTACCAATCTCAACTACAGCTCAACAGGTTACTGGTATCATAGTTAATAATAGTGGTACAATGACGGTCAATGGGAAACAAGTTCAGCCTGAAACTGTTCAGTTTGCAGTTGACAAGTTTTGTTAATGGCTCAGTGGGTTTCCCAATGTATTCCTTGTAGCGCACAATGGAAGAAGATTTGATTTTCCTGTATTTTCATCTGCATTGATCAACATCCAGTGTGAAGCACAATTTTTCAACTGTGTATCAGGTCTTATTGATAGCCTACCTTGTCTTCAAGAAGGCCTTTCCTGGACAATCGTCATACAAGCAAGAAGAATTAGCCAAGACCTTTTTGCACTCATCATATGAAGCACACAATGCCATAGAAGATGTAAAGGTCCTTGGTAAGCTTGTATCTCACACAAAGATGAAAATTCAGGAACTTGCTAGGTTCAGTTTCCCACCATCAGCAGTCCACAATCTACTTCTCTTCAACAAAGAAAAGGCCAAACATATCAAAACACTCCATTCTCTCTTAGCCCAAGGTGTCATGAAAATGTCAATTGCCGAGAAAATTGCCGGATCAGGACTGAATCTGGGCCACCTGCGCAAAATTTTTCAGCGTGATGGAGAAGATGGTCTTCGCAATACTTTTACATGTAAAAACTCTGAGGGACAGCCACGTGTGACAGATGTAAAGAAAACCCTTGACGATGTCATTCCGAAATTAGTCCTCTTTCTCAACAAGGACTAAACCAAGCAACAGATGGTTTGTTCTTTCAAATTTGTCATCTTCTGATGGTTATGTTAGTCAGAAATCGTTTCTGTTCAGGTCTGACTGATAAACTTGATGTTGATGTATATGTGAAAATAGAAATGCTTGACGACATGCTTTTGTGCAGATGTTCATGACTAAGTTGATTATGATACTTGTATTACATGATACTGTCTCTTTGAATTTTAGAGAAACACCTGATGTATATGTATGTATTAGACACATACGCTCTTCTGCTCCCAATTTGTACATTGTAAATTGTGTATTCATGAGTACTGTATCGCATGCTTTCATTGTATATGGTCACGTAATATAAATAATGTATTGTAAATAGTGTATTTGCCTATCTATCATCTTCGCTTTCAAATCTGTAAGAAATACAGAAATGTATTTATTCATTCATATCTTTGTTAGAAATGACTCATTGACATGTACATGGGTTTGACATTTCAATTGTGTAATTTTCCAAAAAATCCCAATAACTTCACATTCTTGAGTAGTATTGTCATGTAAAGGACAATTTCGCAAGTTGAGAATACAGGGGGAAAATCCAAGTGCTTTATGAGAGATTTTCTTTATTTGAAGTAAATATATGTAATTCTCACATGTATTACTCATTTGTTCTTAAGGCTCATTCCCTGCTACAATATTATAACATTTCCAGGGTGAAATGACGCACGTTGCTTGGTTGTTTTTATGTGAACTGCTGCAGGCAAGGCCAATGTCAGAGGTCAAGGTCATTGTCAAGGTGAAAAAAAACCACAGGGAAATATTCATTGTTTACACATGTTACCATCACCCATTATACTAAGTCACTATATTTAGTATTTTCTAGTTGTTGAGGCTTGGTTCTTTGTGGCATTATATTTGGTCAAACAGAAAAATAGCGGTGGGGGGTGGGGGGTGTTATTAGGATTGGGGTTATAATACTAATAAATAATGGTAAATTGTTTTTCTTTTGTCTTGTTTTTATTTTATAGTCATTTCAGATGTTTTTACAGAAGTGTTTTCATATCTATGTGTCTTGTTTGTACTTCCAGAGCAATAAATACAATGCCTCAATTGAAAAAAGACATGGAAAAAACAAGCATTTTAGAAGCCTAATTACAAGTTCACATGTTGAATGCCTCAATACACTACTTCTGCATTGAATTTACTGCTTATATTTATAAACTTACATGATTTCCCTGCTGATATATATCTATTATGGAATATTTAAGAAATAAATGCCAAATTCATGATCATTTGAACATACATACCCCTGTTCCATGATTTCGAATTTTGTAGAAAGGGGGGTGGGCGTATAAAAGTTAATGAAACAGATTAACTGAACGGTGAATATTGATAAAACTTTAAAAATAAATCCAGGGAAGGGTGTATATAATAATAAAAGAAAGTGTTTTATGATTTTCAAAACTGCCCATTATACAGGGAATACCTTAAGACATTGCTTATTACAGTCTACAAACTGAAAAAGTTGGAAGAATGATGTTGGATGATAAATAAAATCTCACCCTCGTGTCTTTTGATATTAAATATATCAACACTCGTTGATAAAAGTGGAAAAAACCTCGGCAAGCCTCGGAGTTTTCCCACTTTTATCAACTTGTGTTGATATATTTGATATTAAAAGACACTCGGGGGAGATTCTCTATGTACTTACTCTTGGGTGGTATTACGTTAGTATAATCTTGTTGATTATTAAGAAATAATAATGATGCCCGATACTGAGCGATGTCAACTTGAGTATTGTTAGTGCTGTTCAGCGATCTTTCACATTTTGTCCTTTGAAAATGTACGATGTCAATTACCCCGAAGTTGTTTTTATCACTAATAAGTATTGTTAGGTCATACTTAAGAGCACGGTCACTGAAACATACATGGACCTAACCGGGATTTCTTCAAGATATACATTCCAAACTGTCATTCGTATTGTGACATAATCTTTGAAACAGTCTGAGTGTGAATTAATCACGACCACTTCCGTCAATTTTGTTTTGACGTCAAAAACACGCACAATTTCATCGGGATTTTTTATCGGTAAATATAACTCACGGAAAATTCTCAGTGAATGTGTACTTCATCATAAATATCATATGTCTATCACTGTTAGGACATGTACTTGCCAATGATATGAATTATTGGACATTTAGATTTCAAACAAGGGCGCTTACTTGACTTTGCTTGCCATATTCGTGTGCTTCCATATTACGATTAATGTAGAAAAGTAGGAAACTTATAATACCAGCACTTTTATCGATGGCTAGGCAGTGCAAAGATCTTTTGGATTTGGTGACTTTAGATACTGATGGAAAGACAATCAACTCGAGTTGCATGTTATACAATTTGGTTACACAGTGTGAAGAAATTAAGACGTTGTAACACTTTTGATACAATGCATACGTTTTTGAAACAGCGACGTCATCACAGTGCGGCACTGAGCGGTATGCAGGCTCACTGACTTCCAGGCACCATGAGGGTTAACATTTGAAGTTATTGTAAAGTCTCAAGGAGTACTTTAATGGTGTGGTACTATGAATGACATTAGAATATGAATTGTCAAAAACAGTCACCATGGGTTGTACATGTATAACTTGTCTTACAAAACACCACGCATGTGCCGCCGACGCCCGGGGGTCATAAAACTAATTGGTCCCATAAAAGGGGCAATTAGTTTCGCGGATACTCCACAGAAGCTCCGCGGGGTGTTTGCGCAGCTACCCAGAAATTTTACAAACATTCAGCGTAGTCCCCACGTAGACCCCGAGTAGCTACGCATAAGATTTACAAACATTCTGCGTTGTCCGCGAGTAGCTGCGTAAAAGTTTGACAAAAATTCTGCGTAAGCCCCGAGTAGCTACGCTATAGTTTTACAAAATTTCGGCGTATTCCCGTGAGCTACGCAAAGGATAAGAATGTGTCCTCAGCAGCCAATTGCGACCAAATTGGGCAACCTGTTTGCCGTGGGTTGCGTCCCTGTGTCGGCGGAGGTAGTATATATACAAAAATGAGGAAAATGTTCACTCGGTGTACATGTAATATATACAAAAATAATAAAGTCCACGTTGGTCCAACATCTTCTTTAAATCAGTTTCAGACATTACTCAACTGATTTCATGAAGAATGTGATTTTCAAGAGTACAAGGCCTAGATTTTCGAAACGATCTTAACTAAGATAAATCTTAACAACTTACGTTCAAAGATAAGATATCTTAAGGTTAAGATACCGTATTTCCTCTATTAGACGCTGGGGCTCTAATAGACGCCGGCCTCTTATAGCAGCCGGGTCAATTGTTCAGTGCAAAAAATAGAAGCCGGGCCTCTAATAGACGCCAGGTCGATCAATTGATACAATTAATGATCCCTTTTTGGGGACCTAAATTACATAATGAGGACTCCCTTTCTCTTCCGGTAACTCCACGTGTGTCGGGAAACGGTCCTCGATCCGATATGTCACGAGTGCAACTCGTATAGAGTGTCACGATTCAACTACGGACTTCGAGAATTGATTGAGATATATCTACGGATATCTACGAAAACAAAATATTTCCATTTCGTGACGATTCGGAACATTCGTGGTCATAGTAAAATTGGGGTATTAATAGTAACCGGGCCTCCAATAGTCGCCGGGCATCCAATTGACGCCGGGTCAAAGGCTTGTCCGAAATAAATAGAAGCCCGGGCGTCTAATAGAGGAAATACGGTAAGTTAGATTTTCGAAACTATCCTAAACCTGTCGCAGATGGTTCTGAGCTACGATACCTATCGTAACTCTGACAGAGAACTCATTTGTGTTAGAGATTGAAAAAGCGGGGTGTTTCCCAATGACGTCACGGGGATTTCCCAGCTGCTGACAATAACAAGTGAAAAACGACACGGAATTGTCATGGCACATTGTCATGGCACATTGTTTAACACGCAAATATTTGAGTGACAATCAGTATAATCCTACATACGTCCTACATATTTTGTTTTTAAGATAAAAGATGCCATGACTAACCGAACACAAATATTATTCGTGTGTCACGCAAAGGCATTTTGTAAACCCAATAAATGTCATAATCAATAAGTGTAGTGTTACCACACTACACTATTAGAATTGAACAAATGTGCAGAAAGCTACTTCGCTATTTTCGCTTCAAATGGTCCTCTCGCGATGTCTATTTTTTTATTGATGAGTAAACTACATTCAATAACCGTTTTCTGCGAACATATATTGGAAAGTGAATTTTGGACCATGTTCAAACTAAGCAAATTTATGACGACATTGTAAACCCAAACGAGCAAGGTAACCCATTTTTTATTTCATTTTTAGATACGAAAATCCGTGCTGAACTTTTGCTGCCAGAATTTCAATAAATTGTTATATTTAATGGAATACATCCACATCCAGTTAATCACCTGTTTTTAAAGAATGCAATTGTTCAACAGACAGTTTTTAATCACTTGTTATCAAATATTTGTCTATCAGTAGTACAGATAACCTAGGTGTTGCATTAAAACGAAACCAAATACAATTACTTTTGCTTGAAAAATATTAAATTTTACCCGACAAATATCTGATCACGTGTATGCCCTTGTTAAGTCAATAAATATAAATACTACACTGTATAGTTAAAATTCAATTGTTAAAACTGATGCGAAACCTTTATGGTTTTTAAACATATGTAGATTGATATAATTTTCTCAAATGCGAAAATAAATACTAAAGCATTGACACAAATCTGGAAAATATAACACGGAACTCTGCGCTTTATGCAAACTGTAACATTGAGCAAAGTCTCGCCGGGCGAATACAAAGGGAAACCACTCTCAATTAGAGTATGAACTAAGATTAGCTGCCTCTGAGTTATCTATCATATGGCCACGGTCACAATCTATGTACTGTTATTTGTTGTTATAATTTTCCTTGAAACAAACCGAAATAGTCAGAAATTCCGATAAATACCGTTGTCGTTGTGCGTGATTTTGCGTCAGTCATGGCGTCACACAGTACGGTAACTTTGACAATTTCTGTTGAAAATATCAAATCATTGCAATGTATCTATTTCAAATTCCCAAATTCTTCCTAAGATTCTCTTCCCATGCATATTCTGAAAATGTTGAGCCAATAAATTGAACGAATAGATTAACGGATAGCTCAAAATAGGAGAAAATGCTAAACTGTGTAAAATCTGTATTTTGCTTTGTTTACATTTCAAACAAGTGCAGTTTTTCGAGCACAGCGTTCGTTATCACGCTTACTTTTTTGCTTGATTTCATCCAGCCACTTCGTATTGGTGACAAAGACCATTGTTCATTCGATTCTAAAATGTATGAGGAATTCAAGAATGTGTGTATCGCAGCTAAGTTTGAAATATACGTGATGTTACAGGCGCCTCATAACCGGTGTACATGAAACGTGATTTTGTAAACACTATCCAATATGGCGGAAAGTTCACTTCGGCGTTCGTGTTTGCGTATTTTCCAAAACATTCCAAACGATTCTAGGGTTATCGGAGACGTTTTGGAATGATCATTGGTGATTTCATAAAGGACAGATACCCGTGATCACAACATAATGATCGTGAAGGGATGATTGATCGTAAAGGGGATCCAAGGGCTAAGGACAGAATTCGGGTAATCTACGTAATAGCCAGTAAACGGGTACCTAACCCTAATGATCGAAAAGGGTTGATTTATGTAAAGGGGGTCCAAGGGCTAAGGATAGAGTTCGGGGTGACCTACCCTAACACTAGCGATATGTGGATGTGTTCAGCGCCAATATATTATCCCTAATAAACTACATTCTTGTGCACAATAATTATAGAATAACCCACTCGTGAAATTAATGTTTTAAGTTCCTCGATAAAGCTCGGAACTCAAAACATTAATTTCACTCGTGACATATTTATAGAATAACCCACGAGGTACGAGTGATTACGGAAAATATGTCACGAGTGACATATTTTCCGTAATCACACGTACCGAGTGGGTTATTCTATTTATTACCCATATTCATATTAAAGACATGTTTCAAGAAAAAAAACAATCAACTGTCGCCGATCAAGAATCAGCTGTTTTGTATCAATCCGCATGTAAAAAAACACTGTCCACTCATTCCAACCCCATTACATAATTAACGTGTTGTTACGCATGAAAAATAAAGTTCTGTTAACAAATTGTAAAGATCACATTATTGCAGTTATATTTCTGTCCGATTTACACAGCGTACACTATCTAGCATTGATAAAGAAGACAGGTTTCCAAAAAGGTTCATCAGGATTTTTAATCAAAGCTTGTTTTGACAAGATCTCGTCACTGACAGACAGCCCCCGTCGTGCATCGGCAGATACATGCATTTCACATTGAGAAGAGGAAACACGGAAAACCTGTCAATTTTTTTATGTGTCATTTCACAAAAATGCCAAAACCTATAACAACAACATAGACGGAATGTGCAGAAGTCTTGTTTGTTAGAGAAAAGTTACGAAAAGAAGGTAAACTTTGAAAGTACGATTGCTGTCACAGTGTCGGAATGAATGACCCGACTTGACCCAGATATGAGACAGCCGAAACCAGGAATGACAAGAGAACCGGTTACAGTTTAATCCGGACAAGTTTAATTAACATCGTGTGTGCATGTGGGATTTCAGGAGGATTTGTCAAACGCGGAGTGGACACAGTCAGATTACGGGAGTTTGTTGATATTTTGATGTGATTCATAATGGTCGAATACCTGTTGATAGACAAACACGGTATCTGGAGACTTGGTGCTAAGCTGTCCGCATTCACGGAGTTCATTTAGTTCAATATCGGACACAGGATCAGCTCGCTGGGGTAAGTTTTCTTTTCCTTGTATTTTTAATTATTTTTGTTTTGATTTCAAAACCTCCGAGTTCAGCAAAGTGCATCGATTTTGCAACCAGATGCTGGTAATCATGTCGCTAAGGTAACACTCTACGCTACCCTTGATCTCCTTCAAAGTAGACAGTTCGAATTCTGAACTGTCTGATGTGCATGCCGAAATGATAAATTTGCAAATAATAATGTTTAGTTGCACCTTTCCTGTGTCATTAACCCTCATAGCCATATGGTCAGCGGACGTCAGTCACCCTGCATACCGCTCAGCGCCGTACGTACTTTGCAGACGTCGCGGTTACGAAAAACGTATACATTGTATAAAAAAGTGTCACGTCCTTATTTCTTCACACAACGTTACAAAATTGTACGAAATAGTGTATCTTTATGATGTCTTTCGTAAAGTCTAAATGTCGTTGCAAAATGAATTTGTTTTTATTCTCAAGCCATTGTTGAAAGTGTGAGTAGTCTTATTTTTCGTGCTTTTCTTACCTTTTTACATTTGTGAACTAAGTTCATGTCAACTTGTCAAGTTTAGACTTTTTCATTGTGTTTTCATTTTCATTGGCAGTTATCGATGTCATCATCGTTCACAAAGGCAAACCTGTCTATACAAAGTCCGGTTTTTGGGTTCGGGTGGTCGAAAAATTCATCAAACAGCAAGCCCTCTAACACAGACGCAAACCATGACTTGGTGGTGATGATCTTGGCGCCCTAGAAACAGTTTCTGGCAACATCACAATCTGAATCTTGGAACTTCAATCTGGCCATATGCAGTTTTGACAACAAAGACATTAAATGTGTTCAGAGGTTGAAAAATAACTTTTCATGTCAGTCAGATCTCCGTCCGCTTTAACGAGGTCATTTACTTTGACAGGTCTCAAATGGCCAGCCATGTTTGTTAACAAACGGGGACGTAGTTTTGGTTTTTACTGTAAAATGAAAATCATGTGAAATAAATGAAAAAAATGATAATGTGAAATCATGTTGTTAATATGAAACTATGCGTCTTGTCTTAAAAATCTCGAATCGGTGAGATTGTAGCACGTAAAACATCTGAAGGGAAAGGCGTGGATTTGTGAATTAATGGGATGAGAAAAAAATAGTTCCGTTGTCCAATGTAAATTGATCTTTGTTCCACTGACCAATCAGCTTCGAGAATCACTAATTGCACACTCACACTCCGTCGCAGTGGTGACTCAGCATAACACCACTGCCACAGGCTAATTTGCATATCACGTGACCGGACGTTCTCTTGTTTGTAAACAAACGCGCTTTTTCAGAAATCAGTATAGAACGGACTAATGCAAGTATTTGGGGGCGCTTTACATATTGTTTTGCATAACTATATAGATATGCTACTACAACTGCGACAGTGAGTTGCATGACAATATATATTTATGCATCAAAGTGACCGTGTCGCTAGCTCTCCGTTGGGCTTCGATGACAGCACGTGGAGCCGTACAACCAATGTAAACATAGGATAACTACGCAAAAACAAGTAGATTTTTACGTATTTGCATACTTTCTCAATGAAAGTTAACCATTCTTTGACATTTGTTTATGAAAATATGTAGACTTGTCAAACATGAAACGGATGAAAAGCATATGCAATACCTTGAATGGACTGTGAAAGATGTGACGAATCGTCACATAGCGCTGGCCTGTGGCAGAGGTACTATGCTAGCTGGCTGCCGGCCGCATGGAGCTCTGGGTAGGAGAGCGTTGCACACTGTGCAAATATCAAAAAAGTTATTACACTGCATATTTGAGCCCATATGGGTAATAATGAAATTTAATGCACCGAAAAAATAATATATGTATATTAGTTCCCATTTATAACCCTTTTACCCCCTTGAATTACGAGAAAAACGAAATAAAAAATAAATAAAAAATAAAAGTGCTTTCGTAAACTAGCGCTTGCTATAAAATGCGCCGCCGCAGGCTATATTCAGTAACAAAATATTCAAAACTCTCCACAGCGCTTGGCGTATTCAATGACATTTCGTGTAGAGATGATAGATCACTGGGAGGAGCTTATGCACACTCGATGACCCCTGACGTCACAGGGCATTGTTTACGTCATAGGGTATTGTCACGTGTTTGTGGTAGGGCCTAGATTTTCGAAACGATCGTAGCCCTAAAATTATCGTAAATTTGTCGTAAGGAAATCGTAGGCTATCGTAGCATATTTTCGAAACTATCGTAGCGCAATCGCCTCTAAGATATCTTAAGTTTGTCGTAAATCTAAGATAGCCCTATACCTGTCGTAAGTTTATTTTATCTTCATCCAAGATGGCGGCATATTTTTCCATAGATATTTTGCCAAACAATTAGTCCGCTTTACGTTCAAACATTGACATTTCATTTTAACACGTCCCATTTTAATTCTGGAAACCAAAAAGTCCAGAAACTCTACGCTCTTTGCCCAGTCTCGGTTAAAGGTATTTACAAAATTAAACATGCCGTTTTCATGGGAACATACCAAGGAAGAAAAAATGAAAAAAAAATTGTTTAAAAACTCAATATTTAGTGTGGCCCATGGGCCTGCCCATGGGCGAAGTCTGGCCCATGGGTAGGCCCATGGGCGAGAATATGTTCCTTTACTTAAAACTCATGTTTTTATTTCACAAATACAGTTAATGTATTCATTCAAGTATCATGACACAAAATTTAACTCATTTTAACTTAATTCAACTATTTTATAGCGATATTGAAATATTTCGCCCATGGGCGAGAAAAAGGTTTGGCCCATGGGCAGGCCAATGGGCGAGAACATGTTCCTTTACTTAAAACTCATGATTTTGTTTCGCAAATACATTAAATGTATTTATTGAAGTATCATGACACAAAATTTAACTCATTTTAACTTAATTCAACTATTTTATAGCGATATTGAAATATTTCGCCCATGGGCGAGAAAAAGGTTTGGCCCATGGGTGAGTATATGTTCCTTTACTTAAAACTCATGATTTTGTTTCGCAAATACATTAAATGTATTCATTAAAGTATCATGACACAAAATTTAACTCATTTTAACTTAAAGGGGAAGTGTACACGCAAAAATCACTTTCTTTCTTTTTCTAAACAAAACGCAATTTTAGAATTAATTAGTATCTGTGTTTGAAAATATACACTCATTTTTTTCATAGTGAAAGTAGGAAGCTCACAATAGTGTGAAAATGATATGCCGTTATGAGGCCTTCGTTTTTCGAGCTAAACAGGCCTGAGTTATCCCCCTTAGATTATGACGTAATTGGTGCCAATTCAACTGGGTCCCTGTCTATTCTCAACGCAAAAGATATCAAGTACCAGTCTGCGGTAAAACAACATGGCCTACGACACACTCCGGCGCAGTAGTGACTCAGCATAACACTATGCTGGCTGGCATCTGAGACGCTAGAATCACACACCTAGACCTACACCACGTGAAGCGGCTCTAACAAAGCATGATGACGTCATAATGTTTATCAATTGGCACCAATGACGTCATATTGCAAGGGGCATAAGCCATGGTGTTTTTGTTGTGGAAATAGAACACTTGGTAAATGTGAAAAATATAAATCGTTTTAATGCGAAAAATATGTTAATTAATTGTGATATTTTTATATTTTTGTCTATGACACTTCTAGGTTAACGCTTTTAATGTGGAAAAAGTACAAGAAAAATGGGTTAATTTCCGTGTGAACTTGCCCTTTAATTCAACGATTTTATAGCGATATTGAAATATTTCGCCCATGTTTTCGTCAGACCCTTTCAAGCATCAACTAACTGTTTGCAAAGTATATTGTATCATGTGAAATATACTTTATATTATATCATTACATTACTATTTAAAAAGGGCATTTGGTTGGATGTTTCCTTTAGTTCTACAAATTTCACCTGTTTTACATATTGTAGCGATCTTTAATGAACCCGGCCTTACCTCTCAAAACGTTTTGACAGTTTATCATACGAATTCATGTGCGTGTACTCCAATTCATTGGAGTTATTTTCCACAACATTAAATTTTAGTTAGTTTCTATTTCATTTCCCATTTTATGTCCCGTTGATACATCACACTGGGCAATTACGTGACACTAGGTATGCAATATACAGGTACGCGTGCGCGTATTTTAATGAAAAAAACTATTCGTCTTTTATTGCAAAACGTTTGGCTGAATATCTTACATTCTAACGAAATCTCGAAATAATTATTTAATTACATGCGGTTTCTAACTGACCAGTGGGAATTATGTTTCAATGCGATTGAGGAAAACGTGAGTGAATATTGTGACACTAAAGCAACTTTTAACTGCATTGTCACTTTTGGTATGAAAATGGTAACAGTTCAGAAAAAAACAACAGCCTTCTTATGATAATTCTCATTAGTAGGTTGTATCTAATTACAGTGTCGGCCTTATTTACAGGTGATTCTACAATACCTGCTCTCGGTCAATTACGATCTACCACACCACGCGTGAATAAACAGCTATGCAGATGTTGCTGTGGGCAAATACCTAGCCTGAAAATGTTGTTGTTTTTTTTAGGATACATGTGTTACAAATGTTCGTTGATATGTGGATATATTAAGCACAAAGACAAAAAAATGTTTATGAAAGATGAATTAGTGCCTTGATATATTCATCGAGATGTGTATCATCGTTTAATGGGGTCATTCAATAAACGTATGTTTGGAGGAGATATCAAAGGAGCCGCCCAATATACACAGTGTCGTCCGGTGAACTACCACCCCACCCTGTCCATTAGAGTTATGTAATCGGTACACAAATATATTTGATGCGGTGTCAGTGCGGAAGGAGTTTGAATTACGTCCGCCACTTGCCACAGAAATCCTCAAAGTATAGAAACAATAAACAAGGTCAATCCGTACTAATTACCTAGTGACGCACGTAACAACGACTGTCAATAGGGAAAATGGTGAAAACAAATTGAAATAGATTTTAATAAAACATTATTGTACTAAATAACTCGCAAAAGCGGTGCCTAAAATTGTTTGACCGTGTTATGTGTGTTGTAAACTGACGAATAGCAAGTAATTGTCATGCTGTACGCATGGTTCCATATACAAATTCAGTTATACAACCGGTATGAAACTGAGAACTGAGATACCAAGTACAACCTGCATTCACACACGGAAGCAATATACTTGTGTGTATGCCCTCTCCTCTAAGAAATGTATCACTAAAGTATTTGCATTGTAATAAATATAGTAATGATAAAACTTGGTAATTTGGTAGGTCTCCGACAGATATGATTTTCAGTTTTTTTACACCTTTGATTGATACGGATTACGTACCTGTAGTCTAGTCACTGTCTCTAATGTATCTGCTTGTTAGAAATTTCAAATGTCTTGTTATAGCACTGTTCCTAAAATACGGCAGTTTCTTTTATCGGGTATAAATAGTTGATTCGTCTTGTCACGCAGTCATCTTTACTTGATCGAATGATTTCCACAAAAAATTACGGCAGAGAGTTTTGTATTTTATTATATTTTTAGAAGATTTTAGAAGATGCTTACATCGCTGTATCTCAGAACGTAAAACTGATAACATTCAAACATGTAATTAGTACACAGTTAATTGTTACATATAATTTCCTGCATATTCCTTTTTGAACAAAAAGCCTACATGTATACTGATATCGGTGTCCACTGTTAAAAGGGTATTAGTGCAGTCAGCCATGGTAAATGGAGAGACAATAATAAGGTGATTAATTATAGTCTGTTGCAGAATATGCGGTATAAGTGTAGTCATTGATATATATACACATTACACATATACAGATGAAATACACGATATGATGCAGTGCAAGAACAAATTAAGATACGGTTTCTATTAAAAATAATTATACGATTTTGGATTTATAATTAGCATGTTTAAATTTTCAGGCCAACACGGCTGAGATACAGCATCGGCATACTCAACTGGAGTTTTCTGCCGGTCGTAAGTTCATTGTTTGACTGAGCACACTCGTGTCGGGGTTGCGATATTTTCTTCTCTTTGTTGGCAGCCTGCCACCGGTCTGAATTTTGAGAAGGTCTCAGCATGGGACTGTTAATTACTTCTTAATGATGTCTACAAGCTTACAAACTTGTAGATGTTTGGTGCGGTTAGGACCAAACTATTTCAGCTCAGAGTGTTAGTGGTCCTGGAACCCATAGTGTCAAACAGGTTCTGCACAAAACGTCCATCAGATTCTACTGTTCAGCAACATTGTCACTGAATTTCAGAACTCTGGCATGATATAATAATCAAGGATTTCGAAGGTGAACGAGGGGAAAGGCAGACGCACGTGGATTTACCCGCAGGTTATTATTGTCTGGAGTTCACATTTTGGGGCATTTCGTATACTAATTGAACAGAGTTCACCTGCACATGTCCACTTTAGTGATACAGACTGTAACCAAAAATGCAATGAGCCGTAGATCTTAATCCCTTATAACAACGGTAACAACAACCAGGGTGAGGACACAGTAAGGTTAAACCGTGTCCAACCGACAATCTGAGGTGGCTATCTCCCATCAAGTCAGCTCTGTTTTTAAGCGCATAGTTATGTTTTTGCATATTGAAATAAAAGGAATTTAAAAAATTATATTTAACAAACCTCCACATTACCAAATACAAAACTTTATAACCCTTTCTAGACTTCGTTCCAATTAACCTGTATCATTCAACTCGCTCGCGAAGGTCGTATGCGATTTTAAAGTGTATACGTCTACAGTGTACAAGTAACTTTTAACTGTATCATATATACTCATGATAAGCAATTATTTTCGTTCCTAATTCGAATGAGCACATTCTGAGGCTAAATCTGCAAAAGGACAGATAAAATATTTCTTTGTACAATGCAAACGATACAAACGTAGCGGCTGATAATAGAGACAATGATTTAATAATCTGCAATATATCAAGTGTTCTCGTTCAATCTATTGTACATATTGAAGTGATTGTAAAGTTTCAAGGAGTACTAAAATGTTGTGGTATTATGAATGTATTTAGAATATGAATAGCGAAAAACAGTCACCATGTATCGGATGTACATGTATAACTTGTCTTCCAACACCACGCTTGTGCCGAGGCCCATGGTCATAAAACTAATCGGTCCCATAAAAGGAGCAAATAGTTTCGCAGATACTTCTTGCTTTGGTTCACTCCCAATTGTCAGACGACCTAATCATCAGTCAGACCAGTCAAGTGTGACCAGCGTACCTGCCTGGTTTTGTCTCCTAATTACTGAACTGCCCAATACTGTCATACTGTGGGCAGAGTAAGCGGCCTCGTTGAGTGATATAGACTAACCAGATTATGATTGTGTTTGTAAGTTGCGTTTAATCTGTGTCGGGTTGCAGTTGTTTTATTAGTCAAGACTAGGGGTAGTTTTTTCAATGAAACCTTTTAGCCGTTGAGTTTGTTTTGCATTCATTTCATTAAATTCATTGTTAGGTAGAATAATAACACGTTATATGGATTAAACATCTCCCTAATCTGAGTATAATCTCACATGTACTCTAAGTACCGTACTATATTACTTTGCGGAGACACTGAGTATAATTTTTTAGTTGTCATTGTATGCTGTCTGATGACTTTACACAAATCCCTGCATTCAATAGACCCGTGAAGATCTTCAACAAACCATTCTTGGCGTAAAAGGGCGACAGCGCTTGTCGTAAGAAGCGACTACCGGGATCGGGTGGTCAGGCTCGCTGACTTGGTTGATGCATGTCATCGTATCCCAATTGCGTGGATCGATGCACATGATGTCAATCACTGGATTGTCTGGTCCAGACTCGATTATTTACAGACCGCCGTCATACAGCTGAAATATTGCTAAGTGTGGCGTTATACAACTAACAAACAAACAAAACACAAAAAGAGAAAGTGTATGAGTACTAAAACTTGCGTACCCTACGTACACACATGAGTCCCATTCGACAGTCTACAACACACGAATAACTGTCAAACAAGTTTGGGTACCCCTTCTGTTCAGGCAAGTTATTTAGTTCGATAATTTTGTATTAAAATCCTTTTCAATTTGTTTTCATCCTTTTTCCCTATTCCATGCATGTTTATGTTGCTACATCTTATTGCTCATGTTTCCAAGTATTGTAAAACACTTTAATGTTTCCCCTTCTTAATCTAACGTTATAACATTTCCGGTCATTGCCATCATCTAATACAAGACATATTTTATTCGGTTTTATGGTCTATGCGGTCTTACAATGGATTTTAGTAGTCTTTAAATCTTATGTCTAGTAAATATTTTCACAAACAGGGCTGTTAACTGATATAAGGAATGTGACATCCAGTTGAGGACTGAATACGACGTACGTTAGTCTGGTAACGACATTTCTACAATAATTTTTTGAATAAACCGTTAATACGCCAGTTGTGCAGGGATGATGGTATGGTAGATGTAGCAGACATATTGACAGCCGTTGTTACGCGAGTCACTAGGTTATTAGTACGGCATTGGCCTTGTTGATTGGTACTATACTTTCTGTGGCCACTGGCGGACGTAATTCAAACTCCTTCCACACTGACATCGCACCAAATATATTTGTGTACCGATTACATAACTCTTACTGACAGGGTAGGGTGGTAGTTCACGCGAAACGGACGACACTGTGTATATTGAGCGGCTCCTTTGATATCGCCTCACAACATACTTTTGATGAATGACCAATTAAACGATGATACACATCAGGATCGCGGAGAAAATACAAGCTTCGTTCGCGTTGAATATATATATCAAGGCACAAATTCATCTTTCATAAACTTTTTGTGTCTTGGTGCTTAATATATCCACATATCAACGAAAATATGTAATACATGTATCCACAAAAATATACATGTACAGGCTAGGTATTTGCCCACAGCAACACCTGCATAACTGTTTATTCACGCGTGGTGTGGCAGATTGTAATTGACCGACAACAAGTATTGTAGAATCACCTGTAAATAAGGCCGACACTGTAATTAGACACAAGGTACTAATGAGAATATGAGAATTATCATAAGAAGGCTGTTACGTTTTTCTTAACTATTACCATTTTCATACCAAAAGTGACAATGCAATTAAAAGTTGCAATAATAATCAAGGATTTCGAAGGCAAAAACCTTTTCTCGCCCATGGGCGAAATATTTCAATAAATCTGTAAAATAGCTGAATTGAGTAAAACTGAGTTACATTATGTGCCATGAAAATAGTAAGAACACCTGCATGTATTTGCGAAACAAAAATATAAGTTTTAAGTAAAGGAAAATATTCTCGCCCATGGGCCAAACCCTTTTCTCGCCCATGGGCGAAATATTTCAATATCGCTATAAAATCGTTGAATTAAGTTGAAATGAGTTAAATTTTGTGTCATGATACTTAAATAAATACATTTAATGTATTTGCGAAACAAAAACATGAGTTTTGAGTAAAGGAACATATTCTCGCCCATGGGCCAAACCTTTTTCTCGCCCATGGGCGAAATATTTCAATATCGCTATAAAATAGTTGAATTAAGTTAAAATGAGTTAAATTTTGTGCTTGGTAAGTAGCATAAACGCAAAACGGCGTTCCATTTGCGCCCATTGTTAGTTTAACTTTTATTTGATGTAATATGAAAGTTTAATCATGGGATTTTTTTTATGACAAGAACACCATACTTCATATATTTCCTAGATGATGAATGGGTATCTCCGTTCTGATGGGGTCTCTGTCCAACGCAGCAGAGTCCGAGCCGCCCTGACGACAGTCGACCCAACTGGTACGGCTACACGATGGGGGAGGACAGTAGCTAGGCGTACTTATTCTGTACCATCCCCCAACAGTTTATGGCACATGGATGCTCATATGAAACTGAACAGGTGCGTCCACTTTCCGTTGACATTGTGCCTTTTCGTTTCAGGTTGTTTCTGGTTATTAATTATCCTTCACCACATGTAAGTAGTTAAATCAATATGTAGTCTTTGAGTTAATACATTACACTTATGACATAAACTTGTTTTGAAATATACATTTCAGATGGTCACTGGTAACCCATGGATGCATAGATGGTTTTTCTCGGTTCATAACAGCACTGGAATGCACTGATAACAATAAGGCTGATGATGTGTTGAGAATATTTGTTCAAGCCTCAGATAGCTATGGTCTTCCATCGATGGTTAGGAGCGATCATGGAATGGAAAACATCAAAGTCGCATATGCCATGAATTTGATCAGAGGATACCAAGGAGCAAGTCATATTACTGGGAGATCGGTTCACAATCAGAGAATCGAGCGACTCTGGCGTGACGTTCATAAAGAGGTGACTGAAACATTTTACAAGGAGTTTTATGCATTTGAGGATGAGGGTATCCTTGATGTAGTGAACACTCAGCACATTTATGCGTTGCACTTCGTTTATGTTCCGGAAATAAACCGTCGACTGACATCTTTTCGATGTGGTTGGAACTGTCACAGAATGCGAACAGAAAGTAACCGTTCACCTGAACAAATCTGGATTGATGGTATCCTGAACAATGCGAATTCAGGACACACTTCTGTTGAAGAAATATTTGGCGATGTACCTTCGTTTGCAACCCGCCTTGTCGATGCGGTTCAAGCATATGGATTTGATACTGATATGGAATCACACACAACCAGCATGGCGCACGGTAGTCAATCATCTCTTTACTTGACAGATGAACAAAACTGTCGACTGAAGGAAGCTGTGTACGGACAACTTTCACACAAAGATAAATTTATTCTTTGTGCGAGAGAACTTAACGATCTACTCAGCTAATAAATGATATCACTGGTTATCTATCATCAAAGTGAAATATGTTAAAACTTCACAGTGTGATATGATTTGAAACTTTGTTTAAGAATAAAATCCTATATACTTTATGCGTTTATGGAGGTATAAACGTAAAATCAAGTGTGCATACTGTGTAAATCCGCATAACGTAAAATCAAGTGTGCATACTGTGTAAATCCGCATAACATAAAAGGAAAACTATGCTGAAGTCAATTCTTATGAATACATACACCATGGCAAAAGTCTTTCACTTTATTTCGCAAAATTTCCGCGAAGCCTACGCAGAAACTCGACGGGAATTTAGTAATATTTCTGCCGAGCTACGCAGAAACTCCGCGGAAATTTAGTAAAATATCTTCTTAGCTACGCAGTTATTCCGCAAAATGTTTGATAAATGTCAGAGTATGTACACAAACACTCTATGGAGCTACTATAGGGAGTATCCGCGTACACTAATTGGGACTTTTATGGGAACTGCACTGTGGGAGTCCCCGCCATCACCCATCCCGCTTCTTGCGTTTGCTGCAAGGCCTGGTCGCTCGGTGGCGCCTGGTCGCTCGGTGGCGCCTGGTCGCTCAGTGACGCCTGGTCGCTCGGTGGCTCTTGCTGGTTGCTTGGTGGTTCTTGCAGTAAAGTGTGTTCATTCGATGGCTCTTGCAATAAATCCTGGCTGCCCTGTGGTTCTGGCATTAAAGCTGGTTCTTGTTGTTCCATCTCGTTCTGTCAAAATGAAATGAAACAACCTTGACATAGTACCATAAGAAAATATTCACGATGTGATATACTAGAAAATACTTCATTGAAATAGGTCTCATGGTTTCTTACCATTGGGATGTCCCTGTTTGGGACAATAATAATTTTGGCCTTTCCAACTTTGCGCTCGAGATCAAGGAGGGATTGCGGATCAATTTGTGTGACTCTTCTGCCCTTGTCGCAACGGGCATACGTAAAGCCCACAAGGGACAGCGGGACTCTGGGAAACAGCGCATAAATGTGGGCTTCCAATGTTCCCAGAGTCCATGTCCTCAAGAGGCGTATTGTTCCTGAGTCCTGAAAAACAGCTTCCCCTGAAACAAACGTTCACAAATGAATTAATTTCAGTGCATCATTATCCAGACATCTCTGCTTAAATTAGGACATTCTTCAACTTAACACCTTAATACATGCCTTTCGTCAATATCTATTTTGAAGTCTGGATAATCGGGTGCATTATTGTATATATGATTTTATCATATTTTCAATTATTAACACCTCTTCTTAACCGGTTTCTGATATTAAAATAGCTTACCAAATCCGTTTCTGGTGAGAAATCTACATTCCGCTGGGGAAGGAAAGAAGTCAGGGTTACTTCTTCTCAGCAGAAAGATTTTTGTCTTCCACTCAATTCGCCTTTTCCTTCCTCTGTGCCTCCCTTGGTCTGTAAAAGTTCATTAATGCTGCAATTGTACGATCATATGCTAAATATATGGAGACCTATACGTTTCGTTTTGTTTTGGTTTTGAATACGTTGTGTCAAAACCTTCGAAAAACATAAATGTGTGAGATTTCTCTAACGTTGTCAACGTTTTTAGCGAAACATGACTTATACATTATTAACATAAATGGTTAACACGTAGTTTCAGACAACCCTCTCCCTTCTATTCGGCTGGTCTGAAGTGAAGGTTGTGCGAGAATAGCACTCACGCGGCACTGGATCTATCTCCGGCGTGAAAATTGCGCAGAGATATAGAATATTAACTTTCCTGTCTGATGGTGTAAATTTAAATGCAAACGCCAACTGCGACGTATTTTAAATTTTTTTTATAACCTTTACGGAAACTGTGAGCGAACGAAATACTGCCTGATATCTGAACGACATAACTACATATCAAATAGAGTTATATGCGTATGTCTAACGACATACATTCAATGCCAAAAATAGCATGCCGTAAATGACGAAAACTGATTTTTCTCTATGACGTCAAAAGGCGACAGAGAGGTTTTATAAAACAAACCATAATAAATGATGAAAATTGTACTAGATCTACATAACAAAGGTAATAGAGAAATGGATGGCCCTATGTAACCTATAACTTAGTCCTTAGATTCCAACATTCTCCTGATTGTGTAAGTGTAATCTGACTAATGTTTCACCATTATTAATGGAGTACTAGCTTTATCATCAATTAATGCTAAAATGGATAGAATTATCATAAAAACGCCCGCAAGTTATCAGAAATGAGCGGGCCACTGTAACTTGATAATGCCCTCATATTAATTGACGACGGGCCATTATCACGCCCGTTGTTAGGTGACGTCATAGGATAGGGATAGGTGACGTAACATTCAATAGAGACGTCATCTGGTTTGTTCTATGACGTTTCCATATTTGTAAAAGGGGGTCAGTGACATTCGTGTTGATTGCAGTAAATGTTTCAAAATCGACATTGTTGTTTCTTTTTATTTGATAACAAATTCCATCCATTTTAGCTATAATAACGGTAACGCTATATTTCAGGGCATTATCATTTGCAGAAGCCCTCGGTCTTTTCAACTGCCCTCCTTCGTCGGGCAGTTAATGGAAGACCTCGGGCTTCTACAAATAATTATGCCCTGAAAAATAGCGTTAACCGTATAATGTAATGAAATACCAAAAGAAATACATCCATTCTATTTAACGAAAAATATTATCCATTTAAATATTAAAGTAATATATTCAGTTTTAATTAAAAATAAAATGAAACGGCTATTCATGGACATTGGTTATATTGACTATTACACACCCCAAGAAATACGTACATGCTGCAGTTACATTTACACTTCATCATGTAACACTTGTCCAAAGGAGAGAAATATCGTATTTGACACTAAAAAATTATCAATTCTTATGTAAACAATGTTCAAACAAGCAGTTCATCGTTCATACATGCTGTGGCCTACATTTACGTATAATTTCATTTTGAACATTGACAAATATCCAAAGTGAAATTACTTGTGTGAAAAAATGTATAAAAGATATGCCAAATCTACATAATAACTGAAACTGTAAACAGTGCACTCTCATTCAAGGACCTTCACCTCAAAGAAATAACAAAATACAACAGTGTTGACGTGTAACATATGTAGCAGGGCGTGGAGTCATCCCACAGATGACATCCTTACCTTGTCAGCTTGCTGACGGGGTTAACCTCTTTGGTCATGTGGACAAGGCGTCCGACCTCGGATCAGAAGGTCCATGGTTCGAATCCCATCACGGGACTCGGAAATTTTATGGCCGCTACATTGGCGCCCAACGTGGGGCTAGACCTCCTTTTCCGTGGTTTGGGTACAGGAATAGATGTTTCTGGTCTAGGAAGAGAACCAATGGGCAGTAACAGATTCCTATGAAGAGTCTTCTTCCTGCCCCCTCCGTTTTCCTTTTCAACAACATACACTGGTATAGAAGGGTTTGGTTGGCTTGTGACAATGTAAATGTCATCTTCCCACTTGTCAGCTAGTTTGTGACGACCGTCAAAAGCTACTACTTTAACAAGGACACGGTCACCCACATCTAATACAGCTGCTCTTGCACTCTGATCGTAGTAGGACTTCTGCTGGGATTGAGACTGTTTGGCTTGTCTAGTAGCTATCTCATAGGCATTACGCAGCTTTTCCTGAAAGGTCTTGGTATACTTGAGAATTGATCTCGTGGTGACAGGTTCTATGTCTAGTCCAAAGGCCAGATCTATAGGAAGTCTGGGATGACGACCGAACATGAGATAGAAAGGAGAGTGTCCAGTTGATTCATGTCGTGTGCAGTTGTACGCATGCACTAGTGGTGCAACATTGATCTTCCAATCCTTCTTGGCTTCAGGTTCAAGTGTTCCAAGCATATTGCACAATGTCCTATTAAACCTCTCGCACATTCCATTACCCATGGGATGATAAGGTGTTGTGGAGGACTTGTCGATCTTTAGAATCTGACAGAGCTCAGTCATCACCTTGCCCACAAAGTTAGCTCCCTTGTCCGAATGAATCCTTTTGGGCAAACCATAATGGACTACAAAGTTGTTGAAGAACAGCTCTGCTGTGGTTCTTGCTGAAGTGTTCTTTGATGGATATGCCTGTGCATAACGAGTAAAATGATCTGTTATCACAAGAACATATTGCTGACCACCTGTAGAGGGTTCCAATGTCAAAAAATCCATGCACACTAGTTCAAGTGGCTGAGATGTTGTGATACTAACCAGAGGTGCACGAATTGAGGTGGAGGACTTGCGCTTCATGCATCTGCCACAAGATTGTATGTGAATCTCAACGTCTTTGGCCATACCAGGCCAGTAGAACCTTTCCTTGCTAAGAAGAAAAATGGAAAACTCAGGATGTGTATAGACTTCAGGCAACTGAACCGCCGAACCATCAAAGATTCCTACGCACTTCCCAGAATCGAAGAAATGCTTGACTGTTTAGGTGGTATGACCTACTTTTCTGTCCTTGACATGAAGAGCGGCTACCATCAGGTTCTGGGGAGGGGCTACCATTAGGCAATTCTCAACGCCCCACACACAGGAAACTGCCTCAAGGATTAGTAGGAACTTCTAATGAAGTTGAAGTTTACATTGAGGACATTCCAGTGTGCGCCCTTCTTGATACTGGAGCCACTGTATCAATACTTTCTCAATCTTTTTATGAGAATCATCTTTCTCATATCCCATTAGTGTCTTTGGATAAGTTGCTAGATATTGAATGTGCTGGTGGTGAGCAACTCCAATATCAGGGAATTATCGAGGTTTCAGTTAGGACTCCTGGAGGTGGTGTTAAGGAGGACTCTGTATCTTGTCTGTTTCTTGTGGTATCTGACACCAGATACAATGCAAAGGTGCCAGTTTTACTGGGCACAAATGTGTTATCACATTTTCTTGAAACATGCCGAAACCAAAATGGAGATAGGTTTTTACAGAAGGCCAATTTGCATACCCCCTGGTACTTAGCATTCAGAAGTATTGTATTACATGAAAAGGAATTGGTGAGAAACCATGGGAAGCTTGCTTTGGTTAGGAATGCAGAACATAAAAGTGTTGTAATCCCTAGTAATAGCACCATAGTCATCAAGGGCCAAATGAGCAGAGGGTTAGCATATCCTCAGGTTTGTGCATTGCTACAACCAACCATCAGTTCTGCAGTACCACATGATCTTGACATTGCCCCAACTATCATCCAATACAACCCTCAAAGACAAGATACCATTGAAGTGCACATCTCAAATGTCACTACCAAGGCTGTCGTCATTCCGACTCGGGCTATTTTATGTGAGCTGCAACCGGTCACAATTCAAGATCTACCACCTGGTCGTCCCGTAGACTCTGACACATTGATTGATCAGATAGAGATGGATAAGGAGGGCCTAACACGTGATCAGATTGAGGAAGGATTAGACACCATACTCAAATTCAAGGACATCTTTTCCAAGGCAGATGATGACTTGGGTCACTCAACACAAGTTCGGCATCGGATTGAGCTCTATGACCACACGCCCTTTAAGCAGAGACATCGTCGTATTCCACCAGCTATGTTTGATGAAGTTAGAAGTCATTTACAGGAGTTGCTATCTGCAGGTGTAATAAGACACTCACACAGCCCCACGTTGGGCGCCAATGTAGCGGCCATAAAATTTCCGAGTCCCGTGATGGGATTCGAACCATGGACCTTCTGATCCGAGGTCGGACGCCTTTGGTTCCAATGTCAGGGTAAGACTCAACAAACTGACACACCTAACTGAGTCAGTAATGGCACCATGGTTGAATATACAATAGAAAAAAATGTGTTGCAACACAGGAATAACACTGCAGTGTACAATCAGTAACAAAGTATGACAGGGAACACCATTTGAATTTTCAAAGAAATATAAGATGCATCTTCTGTAGAGTATAACACAATTATGACTGTTTGCTGACAATAGAACAAATGCACATTTGATGAGACAGAACTAAAGCAATTGCTTCATAGCTAGCTTTGGAAACGAGTCCATGATTGCGTGAATCTTGGTACAAGTTGATAACATTCTGCACGCAAATAGTTCATAATTACCACGTATTCACATGGGTATGCAGTCCATTACTGGATCACTGGGATGGTCACTGGATCACAGGAATTGTCACTCCACCCAACATCAGTCGTCAACAGATCCTCACTGGGGGCTCCATTCTTCAGTGGAGAACATGGGAAAGATACAGAGTATGATCTTTGGAGATATGAGGTGGATTGCCTCATGGAGAGTAAGACATACAGCCCCGAGGTAATATTGCAAGCCCTTCGCAAATCACTTAAAGGAGAAGCAGCTTTGGTTTCCATGAAATTAGGTCATAAGGCATCTATTGCAGAGTTGTTGTCCAAATTTAAGAGTGCTTTTGGAACATTACGGAGTTGTTCCTCTTTGTTATCAGAATTCTACAGTACAAGTCAGCATGATGACGAGGACGTGGCAACCTGGAGTTGTAGGTTGGAGAGGTTATTGTTCCAGCTTACTGAACTGAAGCACATCTCACAAGAAGAACAGGATGATATGTTAAGGTCAAGACTTTGGGATGGTCTACACTCATCGCTTAAGAGTCTTGCTGGATACAAATATGATGCTATATCCAATTTTGATGAATTAAGACTATGCCTCCGTGAACTTGAGTTTGATCTGAACCATGGGAAACGAGACACACCCAAGATCAGGCCCAAGTCTGCAACTGTGAAGATGGCCTCGATAACTGAGACTGCCAAAGAAAGAGACCTTTCGGAACTAAAGGACATGATGAAAGAATTGAAAGCAGAAATTTCAGAGATGAAAGAACAACAGACACAGATGTCTGCTCAGGTATATCAGTGTCAGTCATTTATACACCCCGATCCACAAAGCTATGAGGACAGACAACACCAGAGTGGCTCATGGAGAGGAAGAGGCAGAGATCCCAGACGTCGACAGGGTAGAGAGTGTGGACAAAAGGTTACTTGGAGGGGTGCACAGTCAGGGGATGCCCAACAGGGTGCGGCTGCGCCACAGTATCAGCCCCCCAGCCTACAGCAGTCTCAACCGACAGATGGACATATCACGTCACAGTGGAATAACACACAACCTCAAGGAAACACACCTATTTGCTACAGATGTGGATATCCAGGCCATTTAGCCTATGGTTGTCGTGTCTTATTGGATCATCAGAGGCGCCCTTTAAACTTGCCCGGGCCTATGGGGAGGGGCTACCATTAGGCAATTCTCAACGCCCCACACACAGGAAACTGCCTCAAGGATTAGTAGGAACTTCTAATGAAGTTGAAGTTTACATTGAGGACATTCCAGTGTGCGCCCTTCTTGATACTGGAGCCACTGTATCAATACTTTCTCAATCTTTTTATGAGAATCATCTTTCTCATATCCCATTAGTGTCTTTGGATAAGTTGCTAGATATTGAATGTGCTGGTGGTGAGCAACTCCAATATCAGGGAATTATCGAGGTTTCAGTTAGGACTCCTGGAGGTGGTGTTAAGGAGGACTCTGTATCTTGTCTGTTTCTTGTGGTATCTGACACCAGATACAATGCAAAGGTGCCAGTTTTACTGGGCACAAATGTGTTATCACATTTTCTTGAAACATGCCGAAACCAAAATGGAGATAGGTTTTTACAGAAGGCCAATTTGCATACCCCCTGGTACTTAGCATTCAGAAGTATTGTATTACATGAAAAGGAATTGGTGAGAAACCATGGGAAGCTTGCTTTGGTTAGGAATGCAGAACATAAAAGTGTTGTAATCCCTAGTAATAGCACCATAGTCATCAAGGGCCAAATGAGCAGAGGGTTAGCATATCCTCAGGTTTGTGCATTGCTACAACCAACCATCAGTTCTGCAGTACCACATGATCTTGACATTGCCCCAACTATCATCCAATACAACCCTCAAAGACAAGATACCATTGAAGTGCACATCTCAAATGTCACTACCAAGGCTGTCGTCATTCCGACTCGGGCTATTTTATGTGAGCTGCAACCGGTCACAATTCAAGATCTACCACCTGGTCGTCCCGTAGACTCTGACACATTGATTGATCAGATAGAGATGGATAAGGAGGGCCTAACACGTGATCAGATTGAGGAAGGATTAGACACCATACTCAAATTCAAGGACATCTTTTCCAAGGCAGATGATGACTTGGGTCACTCAACACAAGTTCGGCATCGGATTGAGCTCTATGACCACACGCCCTTTAAGCAGAGACATCGTCGTATTCCACCAGCTATGTTTGATGAAGTTAGAAGTCATTTACAGGAGTTGCTATCTGCAGGTGTAATAAGACACTCACACAGCCCCACGTTGGGCGCCAATGTAGCGGCCATAAAATTTCCGAGTCCCGTGATGGGATTCGAACCATGGACCTTCTGATCCGAGGTCGGACGCCTTGTCCACATGACCAAAGAGGTTAACCCCGTCAGCAAGCTGACAAGGTAAGGATGTCATCTGTGGGATGACTCCACGCCCTGCTACACATATGACTACCGGTGACCGACTTTTACAAACTGGCGTGTTCACTGTCAACAGTACGCGGGATTTTACGAGGGGACTTTCGTTGATTCAGGGGTCGTGTATACATAAATGTGACATGTAAGTAATCAGAAACATTCTGACAATCTTTGTGCTGTTATTTGTTGTTATATGATTCTTTGAGACCAACGGAAATAGTCAGAAATTCCGATAAATACCGTTGTCGTTGTGCGTGATTTTGCGTCAGTCATGGCGTCATACAGGATGGTAACTTTGACAATTTCTGTGCAATGCAATGTATCTGTTTTAAATTCCCTAATTCTTCCCACAATTCTCTTCCCATGCATATTCCGAAAATGTTGAGCCAATATCTTGAACGAATAGACGAATGGATAGCTCAAAATAGGAGAAAATGCTACACTGAGTAAAATCTGAATTTTGCTATGTTGCAGTTTTTCGAGCACAGCTTCGCTCTACACCTACCCTATTTTGCTTAAATTTCCTCTAGGCACTTTATATTGGTGACAAAGATCATAAGACATTTGATTCTAAAATGTATTAGCAATTCAAAAGATGTATGTATCGCAGCTAAGTTTGAAATATACTGATGTTACAGGCGTCCCATAACGGGTGTACCTGAAACGTGATTTTGTAAACACTATCCAATATCGCGGAAAGTTCACTTCGGCGTTCGTGTTTGGGTATTTTTCAAAACATTCGAAACGATTCTAGGGTTGGAATGATCATTGGTGATTTCATAAAAGTCAGAATAATACCCTTGGTCCCTGATATGCTATTTTGGAAATCCATTTCTCCGAGTAAATATCCGAAATTTACATTTCAAAACATGCTGTAAATAACGCCGTGACTGTTCATTTAATAATGTGTAAAAAATGGCGACATTTACGATGTACCTAATTTTGAGAGGTTATTTTCAGTACTTTTGCTTGGCCTAAAGTGTCAGTGGATGATATCACAGAACAGGAAATTTCCCACCTTATTCAAAACTGTGAAGTGTAACTGTGTAGGTGATGTATTTTCAAGTTTATTCGACTTCAAAGTGAGGGATTTAGAGGGTTGACAAATATGTCCCTCTGGCATCCAGGGCGTAATCTTATTTTTCCATATTCGACATTGCTCTAGACTTACAAAGTACAAGAATATTGAAACAAGCACTTGCAAATAAGTTTGTATTGTGTTTAAAAAATATATCGTCTCTTCTCATCGTTAATATTATGACTTACCGTCAATACTTGTGCCTGATCTTGAAAAACTACTTCTCACTACTGAGACCATGTTTTGAAATTGGTCACTGCTGTCATTGTCAGTATCGGACTCAACTCCTCCGCGAATTGCTTGGCGTGCTGTTGAGACAAGCTCCTGCACAAGTTGGGCATGGTTTGCCGCCATATTGGTACCGGAAGAATTTACGGATATGTAGCCAGAC
The DNA here is from genome assembly GCF_023055435.1 of Haliotis rufescens. Taxonomy (NCBI): domain Eukaryota; kingdom Metazoa; phylum Mollusca; class Gastropoda; order Lepetellida; family Haliotidae; genus Haliotis; species Haliotis rufescens. The sequence continues at coordinate 4,997,906 of NW_025964383.1, forward strand.
AGGAAGTATTTGAAGATATCTGTAAGTCATTTCCCGCCATTTTGGGGACTGGAATAATTCGTGTAATTCCTTCATATTACTAAATTAGATAACTGATATCAATAATTGATATAAAAATATCATTAAAATTATTAATGATATCTTTAATTGGATTTTTGATATCAGTAACGGTCAGAATTAATGATATCTTGAATTGAATTAAAGATATCTCTAATTGAAATAAAGATATCTCTAATTGAATTAAAGATATCTGTAATGCATTTGTGGATATGTATAACTTATTTCAAGATATCTTGAATTGAATTTAAGATATCTTGAATTTATTTCTAATATATTTATGTATAGTAGGGTGGTAATTGTTTAATGATATCTTAAATACATTTAGAGATATCACAAACTAATTTGTTGATATCACTGTAACATTTTAAGATATCAATAATTGTTTTATGGATATAAGAAATGAATTTAAGATATCTTTAATTATTTTTTGATATCTTAAAAACATTATTGATATCTTCAAATAAAATACCGATATCTTTAAAAGAATTGAAGATATCTGTAATTACGTAATAAATGTGAAAACGGCTTGCCATACGGTCACGAGAGGACCATTTGAAGGGAAAATAGTGAAGTATCTTTTGGCACATTATTTCTATTCTAATAGCTAAAGTGTGGTAACACTAGACTTATTGATTATAACATTTTTTGGCTTTGAAAAATGCTATTGCATGGCACACGAATGCTTTTTGTGTTCGGTTCGTCATGGCATCTTTTATCATAAGAACAACACGTCTACATGTAGGACATATGTAGGATTGTACAGAATTTCACTCAAATGTGTGCGTGTTAAACAATTTGACATGACAATGTGATCATGAATTCCGTGTCAATTATCTATGTTGTTATTGTCAGCAGCTGGGAATCCCCGTGACGTCATTGGGAAACACCCGCTTTTTTTATCTCTAACACAAATGAGTTCTCTGTCAGAGTTACGATAGGTATCGTAGCTCTGAACGATCTGCGACAGGTTTACGATAGTTTCGAAAATCTATCTTATCTTAACCTTAAGATATCTTATCTTTGAACGTAAGTTGTTAAGATTTATCTTAGCTGAGATCGTTTCGAAAATCTAGGCCCTGGGCCCCGATCCACAAAGCCTTCGTAACTTACACATATCGTAAGAGTTTACGATTGAAATTAAGATAATTTTACTAATATTTACGACCGATCCACAAAGCGTTCTTAATCCGTTCGTAAATTCCTCGTCTTACGATCATTGTCGTAAATTAAGATTGTCGCTCTCCTGTGATGGAGGTAAGAATATAGGGGGATTTCCCCAATGACGTCATTAATTTACAGGGGAATCCCTTCACTCTGTTAGCAGACGACGCCAGTCGTATTATCAACCGATCATGGATTCTAGTCAGCCATTGACATTGAAACGCCCAAAGAGTAAGAACTGGACTAACAGTGAGTTAGCCCTTCTTATAGAGGGTGTTCAGTCGAAGAAAAACGTGTTGTTTTCGTCGTTTAGCAACAATTTGACGAACAACATGGATAAGAAAGCATGGGATGACATTTCAGAGGTGAGTGATTTAATGAAATAGTGTGTGTGTGTGGAAGGGTGGGGGTGGGGGTGGGGGTGGGGGAGGGTCATATGTCTGGTATAAACTGGAGTACAAATATGTAAATAATGATCACGTAAAACATCGATGTTTTATGTTGAATATTGCAGGGCGAGGAAAGCGTTCTGACGGTAAATATCTGTAGGCTATCTCACCCACCTGTCAACAGGGTACGTGTTACCTCATCAACCCGTCTTTGGTAATAACTTGATGCAAAGGATAGACATAAGCTGGAACTAGCGCTGCAGTGTCACGGTCAGCCATTTTGACACTTAGAAAGGGACACCACTCTATCCGTATTTTAGACGAAAAGTACAGGTAATTGTGATCATGTAAGATAAAAGATGAAGTATAAACTTAAAGTTGATTTTGAAATTTGATTAATAGTTCCGTTAATAACCATAATTTTTGTAGATTTTGCCTTTTTTCATTGCAGAGAAATTGGTAAATTGGAACTACATGTATCTTATTACTTACAGACACTACCCCAGCAACTCCAGTTTTTCCAGAGACTCTTCAAGCCCTGCAGGATTTGCCTTATGATGGGACCTTTGTACCACCTACATACATGTACTCAGAGAGTGTGATGTCAGCAGATGATGTTCCTCAAGGTATTACCATATACATAATGGAAATACTGCACAATAAATTTAATACAACTTTTAAGTGTTCTGGGTGGGGAGAGATTTGCAATTGTGATAGTTTATTGCAGGTATGCCTACCACAAGATAAGATGAAATCATGTATACAACATCACAGGTCTTAGAAATACAGTTCATGGATTTTAATTGTATGCCTGACACTCCAATCTCTGTATGTGTTTATGTATTATGAATCATAGGGAGAGAGGTGTTTACTTAATAGTAAAAACGTCATTACTTCCTTATTTAACTCAGAATTCCGTATTCCTGTGGATATGTTTTAAATACAACATTCACATGTCTCAGTTAAATGATTTGTTTCTTTAATACAGTTGATGCAGTTTCACATGTTAAGGCCACAAAGACTCTCAGTGGTATGTACAGCAATACATCAAATTTGAAATTTGAAAAGATAAAAAGAGAAAAAATGTAATTTACTCAAGAAACCCTGATTTTTGTTTTGATAAAGTTTGTATACAGATGGACGAGACATAACTGTTGCTGTGAGACTTGTGTTATGTAAAATGAAAATTTCTTTCAGACAAAGATAACATTCTGAACATAGAGAGGGAGAAACTGATTGTGCTGAAAGAGCTTCTTGAGGTAAAAAAAAAAAGAGACTACATGTGGAAGAACAGAAATTGGCCAACATCATTTCTCTGGAAGCTGGCCACCCTGGCCAACTGAATGTATCACCAGCTATTCAGGTCCTTTAAACTTTGATTAATTTTCCCAAATATAAAAATTTATACTGATAATGTAGCTTCTGTTGTCATATATCATCGGTTACAAAAAGTCTTTTGTCTTAATCATACAATCATTTAGAGAAACAGTTATTGGCGAAGCTTGTCGGACTTTGTGGCCTTTATTGAGAGGTAAGGTCACAGGTAAGCTATCCCATCTTCTTGGATCAGGTCTTCTTGTGTAGGAGGAGCTGGCAATCTGAGGCTGATGCAGAAGTTATGCAGCTGACAGGTTGCATACACAACTTGAAAGCATTTTTTTGGGGGGGGTGGGAGTGGGGGGGGGGGGGGGTGAACGGCAGGCAGCCACCTGATTTATGTAGGCACCTAATAATGTATATAAACACAAACATTACCCTTTGTTCAGAATGCAGATAAGATAGACTAGTCGCATTATTATGTGTAAAACTTGAAATATTCTAAAAAGACCATATCTCTGATTTACTTTAAAGTATGAGTATTATCTTAAAGCATAACATCATAATCTGTCATTAGCACAAATATATGCCCTACTAATGTCTCAAATATTGAAAAATGATATATATACTTGAGTAGAATAAGGGATGAACATATACATGCCTGAACCTGGATTTAAGGAGTCCAAAAGCCCTCTCCACAGTGTTGCGTGTTCTGCAGTGTGCAGTGTTGTAACATTCCTCAGACGGTGTTGTAGGGTTAACTATTGGCGTAAGCAGCCATGGGCGACATGCATATCTGATGGAAAAAGTGTACTTCTGTTAAACATACTGACCATACCATTAAATATTGAAAGAAAACTTAAAATACCAGCTTATATACTTCACTTCAAATGTTATTTCATTTAGTGACAATTTTATTGGTGTCAGTTTACATTGTGAAATTTGGGTTTAAGTACACTTTCACTCAAAGCTAGATTTTATGGGCGCTGCTTTCAATTTATGATCAATATATTTTAAAGTGACTAATATGAAATAAACATTGGAATCTGAAAATCACATTATGATTACAGTATGGTCTTCTGTGTGCCAAGTTACAAAATATCAATTTCTTGTTTATATGTTTTCATATGTCTGTAGTCAACAATACAACTTATATTTACACAAATGATTTGCTGTTACCCTGAATCGCCTAGCAGCCATCCGTCATTCCCAGCAGTCTCCATATACTGCCCAATCTTGCTGTTTTGTAGCATGAACGAATCATCAGTTGAACCAGGCCACTTGGAAACCACACTTGAAAACCTTTTGATTATATATATATATAATTCTTCCATCAGCCATGCATTCATAAATCGATATTAAAGTTATTTTCTCAAGTCCCTGTGTGTGTGTGTGTGTGTGTGTGTGTGTGTGATAGTCCAACTGGTCGTTTACAGTTTTCTTTATTCTTTCTTTATTCAGCAGTGAGCATTGCTTTAAGTACTAAAACAATCGTCCTTTATCACAATGGTAATTCCACACGGTAATAGAAACCTGTATTAGACCTCATGACAAAACCCATGTTGGGCTTTACGTAATGATTGGTCAACAAAATGAGTAGGTGGCACCACTAGTCATTGTCAAGGTCATTAAAGAGAGTAAACAAGGTGTGTATCCTTCGATGTTTCCCTGAATAATGTTGTTATTACGTCTGTATACGACTGATTGATTCATACTGACCCTAACATTTGTTAAATAAGGATGTTGCTGGGTGTTGTTAACGTCTGTAAAGTGTGATGTACCTTAGTTCTGCGTCACAGACAGCTTGAACGTTTACGGCATGGAAGCCCGTCCTGCAAACGTAAACCGCTTCTTCATCCCCGGTGGGTCGCATGATAGGTATGAGGGTGCCATCTATACAACCAAGCACTTTTGGAAATCTACTAATGTTATAAAATGCTTCCTTCGTGACACGTTGGTCGGATGTTGCCTTTGGGAACGAAATCAGTTTTAGTTGTTTGACAATGTCTTCATTTGTACGGGTAGACACCCGTGACAGTGGACTTGGATACCTCATGCAAGTCTGCTAGTTCAGTGAAGAACGATCCCTTACCATAAAATCTGAGGGCAATCAAAACCTGTGTTTCCGGGGACAATGCATGGGAACGCTCTGTTTGGGAAGCAAGAAATGGTTTTAGTGAGTCTATAAGTTCAAATATGGCATGACGTGGTAGCCGGTAGCGCCGGATTATGCTATCATCATCGAGCGTGTCAAGTACTCTACTTCGGTCTCGAAACACCCTTGGTCGTGACCGTGTTGCCTTTTCTTCTAATAAGCCAAGCAAAAAATATGCCGCCATCTTGATGCTAAAGTTACGACAGAAATGCTTGATTTACGATAGGTACTGACCACTCATAATTTTTCTCTAAACTTTACGAGATATTTTCACTAAGATAGCTTTGTGGATCTCTTAAGATTTTGTCATAAAGTTACGATGTTCGTAGCGCTACGGAGGCTTTGTGGATCGTGGCCCTGTATTCTAAAGGTAGGCCCATTTAAGTACCTAATTTTCAGAGGTCGTTTTTAGTACCTTTGCTTGGCCTAAAATGCCAGTGGATGATATCACAGAACAGGGAATCCCCACCTTATTCAAAACTGTGAAGTGTATTAGTGTGCATGATGTACAGTAAACTAAGGTTATAACGAACTCAAAGGGACTAGTAATTTTAGTTCGTTATAACCTTAATTCGTTATAAGCATATATACAGCATAACTACAGCATATAGTCGGGACTAAAAAATTATTTCGTTATATCCGTTAGTTCGTTATATGCGTGTTCGTTATAACCGTAGTTTACTGTATTTTGAATTTTATTCGACTTCGACTGTTGCTAGGATTTTGGAGTTCTAACCCTTCACTCTATTACTTTTCTTTCTTGACAATTTATTAAAGTTCACTGATCTTGTTTCAGCATTAGTGCAAACAGTGGTGTCAAGAGACTGACCAAAGATGTTAAAAAGAAGTGGATGGACAACAAGTACGAGGGGTGTCCCATAAGTTTCCGGCCTCCATAAGTAATTTGCGATTTACATAAAAACTGTTTTACTTATTTTTCAACATAATCTCCCTTGACCTCAATGCACTTGTTCCACCGTTTCTCCAGCATATTTAACCCGTCAGAAAACCACTGTTTGTCACGTGACCCTAAAAACTATACAGCAGTGATGACCTCTTCATTTGTCACAAATCTTCGGCCCCTGAGTACAGATTTGAGTTGAGGGAAGAGGAAGAAGTCAAAGGGGGCCAGATCTGGAGAATAGGCAGGGTGAGGCAGGATCTTGAAGCCACATTCATGTGCAGCGCTCACTGCTACTTGGGCGGTGTGAACTGGTGCGTTGTCCCGGAGGAGCCAGACACCTCGGCTTAGTTAACCTCTGCGCTTTGCTTTGATTTCATTACGCAATCTGCGCAATTCATCTGCATAATATGCACCGTTAATGGTGGAACCCTTCTGTAGATAATCTATTATCGGAGTCCCAGAAAACGGACGCCATGACCTTGCCACTGGAAGATGTGCTTTTGTACTTTTTGGGTGTTGGTGACGTCACATGCTTCCATTTCATGCTCTGACTTTTTGTCTCTGGGTCAAAAATGAAGAACCCAGGTTTTTATCCTGAGTAACAATATGAGCCATGAAAGCACGTGGATCTCTCCGAAAATCTTCCAGAAGCTGTTGACTAATCATGACCCTCTGACGTTTTTGTTCTTCAGTCAACATTCTGGGCACCCAACGGGCAGACACCTTGTTCATGTGTAAATGTTCATGGATTATTCGTTCCACTGATGTTTTACTCATGTCATGTGCAGTAGCTAACTGTCTAACAGTTACTCGTCTGTCCTGCATTATTGTATCAAGAACAGCTGCAACTTCATCTTGGGTAGTCACTTCACATGGCGACCAGACCGTGGTTCGTCTTCAGTGCTGTGCCTGTCCCTTGTAAATTCAGCACACCACTGTTTGACCGTACTATACGAAGGAGCATTGTCACCTAATGTTTGTACCATGTCATCATGAATTTGCTTTGGCGTTAAGATTTTTAAATGTAGATACTTGATAACGACTCTACATTCGGTCTTCTCCATTTTTTCCAAATGTTAGGGGATCATGCTGTTTGATAGCAATTTATAGGAACTTGTAGCACGTGGGATTCATGTTTTGCATGTCATCCACGTGCAGAGATACTGTTCTAGCAACAGGTGCAGTTTGGTTGAGTTTGGGTTATCCGTTCATGTTGAGGCCGGAAACTTATGGGACACCTCTCGTATGTGTATACACACAGAACAATTTTGAGCATAATATCATTTTATGTAAACAAATACTCATTGCATGGTATAAAACATGTGCTTGTCCTGACATATATGTTCAGTGAAACATTCATATGTAGCTGTTAACAAATATAGAGAAAAATTGTTTATACTGGTACTTAACATTTTTGGAGATAATCCGAGGTGTTTGCTTATTTATACATTTTGTTCCATCGGGAGTCAAACAAGGAAAAAAGAAGCTGAAAATTTCTGACGTGAAATCATTGATGCGTTATTCGTGTTTTCGAAGTGTCAATTTGAATCACACAGTTTAACAAAATGAAATGTCAGTGTTTGAACGTAAAGCAGACTAATTGTTTGGCAAAATATGTATTGCAAAGTATGCCGCAATCTTGGAAGAAGATAAAATAACTTACGACAGGTATGGGGTTATCTTAGATTTACGACAGACTTAAAGGGCAAGTTCACACGAAAATAAACCAATTTTTCTTGTACTTTTTCATCATGAAAAGTATTTACCTAGTAGTTTCGGAGGCAAAACAATTAAAATATCACACGTATCAAATTTATTTTATTCATAAAATCGGTTCATATTTTTCACATTTACAGAGAGTTCTATTTCCACAATAAACACACCATGGCTTATGCCCCTTGCAATATGACGTCATTGGTGCCAATTGATAAAGGAATGACGTCATAAGACTTTATTAGACGCGTTTCACGTGGTGTATGTAGGTGTGTGGTTCTATCTTCTCAGATGCGCAGCCTAGCTATTGTTTGTTCGGTACCGAGCTGTCCAAGATACAACGCTAAGCACAAATACTCTAAAATTATTTCGTTTTCCAAAATCGCGACTGAGAAGACAACAATGCACTGATAACATACTGTAAGATTCGCGATTATGGTTGGAAGGGTCCGTTGTATGAATTGCGCTTATTCGTTCATTTGTGTTGCGCATATTGGCTCTTGCTGAGTTGCTGTCGTCTTCCGTGAGAGTTTAGATACCTGCTGGTTCCGAAACCACAGGACCATATGTAACTAATAATAACAATACAAAAAACTCGCCAAAAAATTATAGACGAGGCCGAAGGCCGTTTTTGTTACTATTATTAGTTACATATGGTCCTGTGCTGAAACTGATCGGAAGCGGATGGTGTACGATCCTTATATGGAAACGGTCTCAAGGGACAGCACTCTCATCAAGACCCTGACTGGGATGTTTTTGTAAACAAACGCCGTAAAGTTGAAGTAACTCGATCAGGTAAGATTGCTGTTTTAGTTTATTCTAACCACAGTAGTATTTAAGAAATGTATTTTAGCAGGGGTAGGGTGATATTTGTACATAGTTTCACTTGATAATCATGATTTCAATGAAACAAGTTTATTTTAATGAGCATAGAGAAAAACATTACATACATCAGATGGAAATCTTTCATGAATCACCTCGACAACACAAGATGGAATAACTTTTCTCTGATTCTTCAACTATTTCTGCAAATCCCCAAAGTGAACCTCTTGTTTATGAGGTGTAGATAGATTCTGAAATGAAAAAGTGTCTTTTATTAGTCAAGCTATGCACAACATTACAAAAAAATATCATACCATTTACATATATATTTTTGTCATTAAATCTGGAGGGATGCTTATATAAGAAGTAACTTGTATTGATGATATATGCATAATTTTTATTACATGTTAATAATTCAATAAATACCAAAACAGTTTATAGTTCTATCATGTTGACATGATGTGTTTATTACTGTAGGTTTGAATACTTCTTGAAATAGTGCGGGCATGTTTCAATATCTCTGATGTTATTTAATAACCTTACAAGTTACATATGCTTTCACAACTTGCTGGCAAATAAACATTTATGGTACTCGAATCTCTTATTTGTATCTCGATTTGTTTGTTGTGCATGATAGATCTTAAAATGCATAATAAAATAAATTGATGAAAGTAAATCATATTATATGTTTTCTAAACTTTATTTCAAGTGTTAATATAAAAAAGGGTGGTGGGGTAGCCTTGTGGTGAAAGCGTTCGATCGTCACACTGAAGACCCAAGTTCGATTCCCCACATGGGCACAACATGTGAAGCCCTTTTCTGGTGTCCCCCAGTTGTGTTATTGCTGAAATATTGCTAAAAGCGGGGTAAAACCCTACTCACTCACTCATATAAAAAAATGATTGCATATTTCATTTGCATTTTAGGGGGTGGTTGTTACAGATGTTTTGCTCAAAAGGTCAGGTTGGGAGGTCCAAATTTCCAAACAAAGATTTACAATTTCAAATATTTTTCACAAATATTCAACAAGTTTTACTTATAGTTTCTTAGATAATTTATATGTATTGATTGTGACAGTAAATGAGCTTTTTGTAAACATTTTACATATATCTGGTCCACTCAGTTAAACAACCCACTGTTTTTAATAATTAATTATATATTAGATATTTCTTCTTTTTTATAGTTTCTAAACATTTTTTTTTAAAATCTGGCCCCATAATAGATGATAGTTTCCCTGCAAAGTTGCAATGCATTTTCTATGAATGGTTGTCAGAACAAACCAATAACCAATTATCTATTAAATAGAATAAGATACTGTAGGCCTACTGCAGTAACTGGTTTCAAACACTAAACAAATAAATTGAGTGATCTATCTTTTCACTTTCAAATGGGGACGGTGTGAAGTGTGAAGTACGACAATCCAATTACTTATCAATAAATATGGCAGGTATTTTGAACTCGGATGGGAAAAAATCAGGGAGAATCTCCCCCCAGTACGTTACCACTCGGCAACCGACTTTAGAAACGTACTGGGACGTACCCCATTTTCGTGTTACTCTAAGCATATGGTCTCGTCATCAGCTGGTAGGCCTAATGTGTAATCTTGTTGAGACAACGTTTGGCGACAGATCGTATTTGTTTCTTGATATTGGCAAGTAGCATTGATCTGTAGCCTATAGGTTTGGAATAGTTACGACTAATACAGACAAACTCAGATTGACGACAATGCCGATACCGGCGATAGGGTCGTAACAGGGTGGGACAGGATGAATAGGCCTGCTGACAAAAATCTCTTGGAATATTACGTTTCCGCTTCTAAAAACGTAATAATGAGCATATAGGTAATTTAGGTATACACACATCAAAGTGCTATTCTTACCACGTTGTCACTGGTAGGCCTAATTGTGTAGATGTCGAGTCGGGGTCGGGTGACAAATTAGGTGATGTGGGTCTTCTCTTGTTTCCACTTGATTTTCATCGTTTCCATACCGCGAAGCTTGCTCGTTTTGGTTCAAAATCGTATGGTTTTGCGATTCCTTGAAGGGTCAAGGGAACTTCTTCGGACCAGGCGAGGTATCGGATGCCATGTTGTCTCACCATAAACTGGTTCTTTTGCGTTGTGACAAGACAGGGACCCAGTTAAATTGGCACCAATTACGTCATAATCTAAGGGGGATAACTCAGGCCTGTTTAGCTCGGAAAACGAAGGCCTCATAACGGCATGACATTTTCACACTTATTGTGAGCTCGCTACATTGACTGTGAGAAAAATGAGTGTATATTTTCAAACACTGATACTAACTAATTCTAAAATTCCGTTTTGTTTAAAATAAGAAAGAAAGTGATTTTTGCGTGTACACTTCCCCTTTAAAGGGGCATCTGCGGTAGGAACTACCGCACTCTAGTGGGCGGAGCTTATACGAGTGATCTGACAGGTCAATATGACGTCATGATAACACACACATTTCACTGGTTATTGCGTAAACGGATGACGTCATGTAAACACCCACCCACGTGGACCGTTTGACAACAAGGACGTACGTTTTAATGGTAATAAATATCTATCAAACGATTCCAAGACTTTTCAACAAACGTGTAGGTCTTTGGTTTCAAAACCTACCTGCCATGTCGCCTTCACATCTTCATAAAATGATACCGCGGAATGTCAACGATTTATCCAACGCAGTCAAACACAGAAATGATAGATGTTCTCGTTCTGAGCTATATTCTAGATCTCTGGACGTGAACGAAATACGTATGTCGTGATGAATATGAGCAGTGTAATTGAACAAAAAACATAATATGTGTTACGGCACCAATCGTTATCCTGTGGTGTACGGTATATCTGCAGTTTATAAATAGCATTTCTCACAATATATACGGCAATCTGAATCGGTGATTTCAACAGTGTTTATTTTCTTCGTTGTGTTCGTCTTGGCTCATCTGGAATCTGGATGACAACGATCGAATAAAAAAACCCTGGTAATGGTCAAACATATTTTCATGGTAGTTTTATGTCGTTTCCGTGACATTTTTTCATTGCCCAGTAGCAATGTATTTTGGCAAAGTCACACTTGTCCGAAGAAGCTCCTCATGCCGAAGTAACTCGATCCGTGAAACTTGACGGGTCCCAGATCCCTGTTGATTGGCATGCCAAGTGTCATTTGTATAAGGCCATCCATATTTTTTTTATGTGTTTCTCCCATCAAGCCTAAACTAACCAGTAAGTTATTTTATTACATTTAAAAAAGAAGTTTAAACACTTGGTACTAGAATCTAGTATATGAATTAATTTATGATGTAGATCGATTCGCTTTGCTTCGGAAGCGAATTTTTAATAAACAACGGAACAAAGATAAAGTTGACCTGGTTCTTTTATGACGGTGCAATGGTAGATCTAGTAGCATCTTTTATTAGATCGGTGCGAAATTTTTCACAGCGGCAGCAAAATTAAGACACGAAAACATTATATTATTTCACGTCGGAATGGAAATAAAAATATTAAAATACGGACAGCCTCACAGACTTCGAAACGATGTTCAAATAAATACTTGTTCACATTAATTCTGTCATGTGCGAGAAAATGGATTTCAACATTATTTTCATCAAGCTTGTTGTGAGGTCGCTGGCTGCACAGATCATCCTCTCTTGTAAACTACTTCGGCTTGAACACATGTTTTGTCTCGAAGCTCAAAGCAACAATGTTTCTCTCAGATACATTTTTTTCTCCAACCATGACCAGCATCTGTCATTATGTGCCTCAACAATCTTCCTGGTCAGTTGAATTCCACAATGTAATACACACGGCCTCATTCACGGCGTTATCACAAGATTCCTTCCAAATACCCACCACGTGATCAGGGTTACGACCTTGGGATAAATTAATAAATTAATTTGCACTTTTAGAAAAGAATTTTTTTTCGTGAATATCGAAAATATCCTGTACATGGTACTTTTTGTTTTCCCCTTTCTGACCACGCGATCTCCTAGCAACCACCCCCCATGAGCCCATCGAGTTGCTGCTTACAACTGTCAAGAACTTTGCAATGTCGCATGTCTTCAATATAAGCAAGAAAACATTTTCATGTTAATCCTAATTTGATTTGAGTTGTTCGAGATTTGAGTTGTTCAAGATAATCAGGGAGCCTTTGGTCATTTCGATTATGACATTTGTGACTTTATCGTGGAGAAAGTTCCAATTCAAGATGACATCATTCCGATTCACAACTCGAATCGACAAGATGGCGCCTCTCTTCCCGCCCTTGCAAGTGCAACAGAAACTTTGACAAATTCAGTGCCGATTCTTGGGATTAGTGAATCAGTGTCACAGCGAGATTTCATTGTGGAACAAGATGAAGCCGAATATGTATGTTCACGCTTCTTTTGTCAACCATGCGTGACACGGCACAGGCAATCGCAGTTAGGAAATGGTGCGGCCACCATGTTGCAGAAATTCGTCGATTCGAACATATTGCTTCTGGACTGAGCTAAATAAACGAAGTGTTTGGAGAGATCGTAGATACTTGGACTTGAAGAAACGGAATTAAACGTTGCAGCAGATGAAGGATTGGTGTTGACAAAACGGGAAAGGGATCCCAGATTGTATTTTAAAACTTGTGCACTAAGTGTATCCAAATCCCCCGAACAAAAAATACATGGGACAAGTGTGGATCTAATGATCAAATTCAATTTTGTGTGTGAAATTCTGTGAAGGAAAAGGAAATTCATAATTAAAGTTGTCTTGGAATACATGTATTGGAGTTTTCGTTTATCGTAAGTATAATATTATCTGGATACGCCTTATGTAGGTCAAAACATCAAGTATATTCAGTTACTTATTTACCAGTTGCTTCTGTGCATTGTTATGTTGATACACGTGACATATTCATCTATTGTAGTCAAGCTGAGAAATATTGGCGCAACTTCTGGCGCTTCAAATTAGGCCCCTTCCTAAACACTAGCTGAAAAATCTGTGTAATAATTTAAGTTTTATAAATATAATCTGATTATTGTGTGGCGTAGATCTAACCGTTGAAGGCAAATGACCAAAACTAAACAAATATCTGTAATTTTCGGATTGAACTGAACGAATCGTGTCGTCAATTTCGTATTTAAAGTATCGTTACTGTTACATTAGCCGAAACTGTTGTTCTGCTGTTCTGCCATAAAATATACAACACAATAAAATATACAACACAATGCACTTTGACCACAAATACATTGAATGTGTCTCATGTACACACGACCATGTGCTTTGCTATTTATAGCGCAACCGTAAATAAGCTCCGCCCACTGTGATTGATGCAGACGCCAAACACGATCGATTCGATTTTTTATGATAAAACTACAGAAAATTTATTGACTTATATCTAGATATGGAGCCATTTGTTGTATCCATGGTTTGTCATTCAAGTTGATACGAAGTTTGACGGTCATTGGTGATCTGGTTCCCGTATGGTTTTCAAAAAACGTCTCCCGACACTCGGTTGTGTTTACATTGTCAGTCATTGTTCGAAACTGAAACACCGCCACCTTGCGGGCTATTTATAGACAGGGTGGGGCTTTAAGATATGTCTAGGCTACGATAGTTTCGAAAATAGGCTACGATAGCCTACGATTTCCTTACGGTAACTTTACGATCATTTTAGGGCTACGATCGTTTCGAAAATCTAGGCCCAGATATACCGTTACGCTGTTTTGATGTCACAGTGCACGCTCACATAGTATGACGTCATAGTGTAACCTTGTGACGTCACAATAAGACTCGTGAAAATATTAGACTCTCCCCACTTCACTCGATGAGATAAAAGTGGTATTTTAGAAAACACATTAAATATCCTCTATTTATTATATACATATGAATGAAATACTGGAATTTATCAGTGACGGTAGATCAAGTTATCAGTCACTAGTGACTGATATAAACAAGGTGCCGGAACTAACTTCTCTTCAACTGACCACACAGTGTAACTGATCAAACTTTAATTATTATCTTTCATTTTAACATATTTTATTCAACAATTATTATCTTTCACCTGAACATCAATAATGTGAATAAGTAACTATTTGATGTCATTATTTAAGATTAAGATCCTTTCATACATGTACATACAAAAATATAAATATAATTTAATATAAATATGAAACATTAATTTCTGGTAACAGTACATGAATGTTTTGTTTGTTTAACTACAAGAGTGAGTGAGTGAGTTGGATTTAACGCCGCTTTTAACTGTATTCCAGTTATATCGCGGCGTGTCAGCTTAATGTGGGAGGAAAGCCCGAAGTGATGCAGGCCTTAGACGTTTACCACTTCGGTGAAACCCACGTGCATGGGACAAGGTGCTGACAAACCTAGAAACATAATCGGGGCGAACAGGGGTTAGAACCCACAATCATAGGTTTCTTGCGTGCCCAAGGGACGCAACTCTGCACAGCGAATTGCGGCGCCTTAGACGACTGGGCCACCCGTGCCCCTCTAATCACAAGAACGAGGCGGACGAGTGAGGACGCTCGTGACAGGAGCTCTGAAAAAAGTCTCACAGTCTTGAAATCTAAAACGAAAACTCGACACTAAACGAATCTAAGACATATCTTAAGGTATGTAATATATCTACCGGGAGGCAAACATACATTACGATAAGGGTAACGCTATTTTTCAGAGCATTATCATTTGCAGAAGCCCGAGGTCTTCCATTAACCCTCTGGATCCCATTTTTTTCTGTCGCACATTTTTCTAAGATCTGAAATGTGAAGGTTGTGCGACAATTGCACTCAACCTGCACTGGATCTATTACCCCCCCCCCCCCCGCGGCTATAAAATTACGCAGAAATGTAGAATATTAAATTTCCTATCCTATCCTAATTTCCTAACTGCAAATATTCAATCGGTTTGAAAAAAGGACACTGCTACGTGTTGTCCGAGAATTTATTCCGCGTTGAAAAACAGCAAATCGTACACTGATAAAAGTACTGCGCGACGATTTTTTTAATTTAGCAGTTTTACAGACACTGTGAGCGAACAAAATACTGCCTTATATCTGAACGCCATAAATATATATCAAATGGATTTATATGCTTATGTATAACGTTATACATTCAATACACAAAACAATAGCATGCCGTAAATGACGAAAACTGATTTTCCTCTATGACGTCAAAAGACGACAGAGAGGTTACACACGTACAAAGATGATGGGGCATAACTCCGCTATACTAAGCACGAGTTTATTGTCACTCAGGTCACTTGGTAAGAATTAGAACAATATATTTTCGTGGGGATTTGTTCACGAGGAAGCGAACTATTCCAACACAAATATCGATAGTGAAAATGTATACGTTTAGGCATAAACAAACCCATAAGAAATGGTGAAATCGTACTTCATAAAAGAGGAAGTAAAAGCGAAATTGATGGCCCTATCTAACCCATAAACTAGTCCTCAGAATCCAACATTCTCATGATTGTGCAAGTGTAATTTGACTAATGTTGCACCATTATTAACGGAGCACTAAAGTACTCATGGAAATGAAAAAACCCTGTTTTGCTGGATTTAATAATCGACACACAGCATTACGTAGATGTAAATACGAAATAACAAAACAACTGGAAAAGTACTAGTCTGGATTTGCTAGTTTTATCTCAGTGCTCAATACAAAATGTACTTTACAGGAGGTAATTTGTAGGCACTTTCAACATTCAAAAATATAACTAAGTCCAAATTGACATGGCAGAAACCGGTTATAGGCATTATGCAAATTTGTCTGGAAAAAAGTTATCAAAACAACAATAAAAATAACAGCTATGTTTATGTACATAATAATAATGACATGTAAGTTGTTGTTTGAGAAGGGAATATGTTACGTTTACGTTCTGATATTTTGACGATGATTCACTATCCCACAATGCCGGTCACAAATCACTAACCACTGACAAATCACATGCACGTGGGTTTCAAGCACCTGTTTTCACCTGTCGTCAAGGTGTCATAGGTCATGGACATTCACCTTGATCTACTGACACGTGGTTATGCTCAGTTTCACAACAGTCTGTTTTGTTCATATTTTTACACACTTTTGCGTGTAAAAAGACATAAAAACCTTTGATACGCTGTATTTGCACCAAGAACAAATTAGTACTAATTGAGTTGTTTAAATATTTATATATTTTGTATACTAACTGCATTTATTTAAAATCTGAGATCGAAAAAACAGGTTTTTTTCATTTCCGTGAGTACTTTAGCCTTTTCAACAAATATAATGAATTACTAAAAATGACACCATTCTATTTGACGTCATGGCTGGTTTTATGGCATTGACAATGTCGGAGAAGGATGACACTGGCATTTTGATCTCGATGTATAGATCGGAATTTGACACTTTTTCGACACAACATAAAATGACTGCGTTTACATTGAAATAAATTCTTGAATATATAAACAATTAGACATTTTACCATGTATCTTAATAGGACAAGGCACGCACCTGTTGTGTATCAATTTTACGTAATCAAAAACCAAAAGTAATATTTTAAAACAACCAAAATTATATTTAATATGGACATGCATATTTGTTCATTATCATGTGATTTCTTCTCTTCATCTCGTCTCAGAATCATACAATAAAAGATGCGAGGAAAGTTCCTATGGTATAGAATTATCAGGATAATCGTATAAGGCTCGACAACGGGGTACATGACACGGTTTATATTTTTCATACTTTTCACAATTCTTTCGAGAAATAAAGTAAACAGGTCAACATCCTGTGATCACAATATTGAAAAAAGGGTGAACCCATTGATTATATAATACGAAACGAGAGGAAAAATTCGTAAATCGTTTTTGTGAGTGAGTATGGTTTTACGCCGCTTTTAGCAATATTCCAGCAATATCACGGCGGGGGACACCAGAAATGGGCTTCACACATTGTACCCATGTCGGGAATCGAACCCGGGTCTTCTGAGTGACGAGCGAACGCTTTAACCACTAGGCTACCCGACCGCCCCTAAATCGTTTGTGACTATAACGCGCACGTGTCGTTAGGTATCACCTTTCTGTATATCAATAACGACATAAAAACAATTCCAAGACCAAGACAGTTCTTCTAACATTGTGCATATATTTTAACAACAAACATTATCTATTTTGTTAAAGTAATATTTTCAGTTATTCTTTTAAAATAAAATGAAATGGCTGTTCATAAACCTGTTTTTTTATGAAATTAGAATATTGACTTTTACACTCCAAAGGAATACGTACACGTTGCAGTTACATTTACAATTAATCTTCTAACACTCGTCTAAAGGAGAGAAAAAATATCGTATACGACACTATTCCCTTATCAATTTCTTATGTAGACAATGTTCAAACAAACAGGAGATAATCAGATGTTCGTACATTGTGTGTCCAAAAGTGGTGAATAGTAATTCCTAAAAAATTGAGACATTTACGATATACCTAATTTTCAGAGGTCATTTTCGGTACTTTTGCTTGGCCTAAAATGCCAGTGGATGATATCACAGAACATGGAATTTCCCACATTATTCAAAACTGTGAGGTGTATCCGTGTGCATAATGTATTTTGAATTTTACACGACTTCAAAGTGAGGGTTGAAGAGGAGGGACATATATCTCCTGGCATTCAGGAGGGTTAACTGCCCGACGAGGATGGCAGTTGAAAAGAGCGAGGGCTTCTCCAAATGATAATGCCCTGAAAAATAGCGTTACCGTTATTATAGCTAAAATGGATGGAATTTGTTATCAAATAAAAAGAAACAACAATATCGGTTTTGAAACAATTACTGCAATCAACACGAGTGTCACTGACCCTTTTTTTACAAATATCGAAACGTCATAGAACAAACCAGATGACGTCACTATTGAACGTGACGTCACCTATCCCTATCCTATGACGTCACCTAACAACGGGCGTGATACTGGCCCGTCGTCAAGCAATATGAGGGCGTTATCAAGTTACAGTAGCCCGCTCATTTCTGATACCATGCGGGCGGTCTAATGATATTTAGCTAAAATTAATGATTACTGCCCAAAGACATCCCGCACTCTCCCGCGGATCTGGATACATCGAACTAAATCGCGGTCTAGTTCATTCTAGTACAGGTAATAATGAACTTACAATATTCCATTTAAACATAAGAAGTCTGAGACACAAATTAAACAAAATCGCTGAAGATATTTCTGAATTTGATATCCTATGTTTCACTGATACACATTTAGATGCATCTGTAAAATCATCGAATCTACTGATAGATAGTTACTGTTCCCCGGTTAGAAGGGATAGCGACTGTTTTGGGGGTTGCCTTGCGGTCTACTTTCGTGATTCATTGAGCGTTAACATAGAATGGAATTAGAATTACACAATTATGAAATAATGTGGTTCCAAATATATATGCCTCCAAAAAGTTTGTTATTGTGTGTTACCTATCGCCCGCCCAACACCCCTACATCATCATATTGGGATCATCTTGACCACTCATTAAAAACAGCTCTGGACATTTCATCAAAAGTAGTTCTAACTGGAGACCTTGACGTAGATTTGTTGAATAACAATGTACATCACCTTCACGATATAATGAGGAAATATCTACCTAAACTCACCCCACACGTATTACACAAACCTCGGCTACTCTGATTGACCCTCTTGTTTTAAGCCTGGACGGCGAAACTATAGAAGCCGGCGTTTTAGACTTTAGCGTCGATATCAGTGACCACAAGGAATTTTTGGTCACTCTATCCAATTGTGAGTGAGTTAAGTTTAACGTCACATCGGCAATATTTCAGCCATATTGTGACGAAACAAAATTTAATATCAACAATATAAATTAAACTGTATAAAATTCGGCCGACGAAGAGCACCACAATAACTAGAATATCACAGATTTTCGTAAAAAACGCTGTTTGAGACATGTAATAATAGATAACTAACTAATCATTCAACAAAACAATATAAAAATGGGCTATAGATCGCCACCAACTGAAGGTTGATCACCGCGCTGGGTCCCATTGGGACTTACAGTACTTTTGCTACCTGCATGGACCCCAGTCCCTTCAGTTGTTTGCGATGGATGAGACAAATTTAGCCAAACATTAAAATAACACATATGCTACGATTAAAAACGTGGAAGAAATAAATATACTTCGAAAGACGTGATCTTACATACCCTCTCCGGGGGACAATAATTTTACACTGCTTTTACCCCCTTCGAGGATATAGCCACAAACAATCTCATTTACTGATTCATTCAACCAATTATAAAAAAATGAATTTATATATTTACAAAACATAGTAATCAAAATTTATGGATTAATACAATGTCCAAACAGAACAAGAATTAAATGAGAACTTACCTGATTAAAAAGATCCTTGATGCCTGAAACTTTGAAATATTGATCCCTTGGGATGGAAAAATCAATGCAGTCAAGCAGGCCGTGCTTGACCGTGATTCTTTCAAGGGATGCAGAATGGAGGATCCTCACCTTTTAAAAAATATTCATGAGTATAACGCGAATGACCAATACGACATCGTCTTAATACGACCTCTTCAAATCTGGACTGACAACCAAAGTAGGTATAACCGATATTTGCTTTTAATGCATGTAATTTATTTATACCCACTTGGGTGTCCCACTTCTTCTGCATTAGATCTCTGATGTAACATCTAATAAAAGGGTTTATAATCACTATAGAGTATAAGAAGTGGTGTCACAGATTTCTTGAGTGCTGCCTTAGCAGCAGCAGCAGCCATTGTGTTTCCAACGATCCCAACATGGCTGGGTAACCAACAAAAGACGATGTCGTATTGGCCAGTAGCAAGATTATTATGTAATTCAATGATGTTAAGTAAAATTGGATGTTGACACGAAGTATTTATTTATATATTCTAAAGCAGTTAATATGGCCTTTGATTCAGCTGTAAAAAATGAAGTCATCCGGTAATCTAGTTGATATAGTTCTGGATCCAATGATGGTGGCGCTGGCAACAGCACCTCCATCCTTGGATCCATCTGTAAATATCGATTTGTAAGTATTATATTCGTTTTTATTCTTGTTGATAATGTAGTTGGTTAGTGTCAGATTTCTTTAGTTTAGATAAGGTAAGATCCACCTGTGGCTTTACCAATTGCCAAGGAGGAGAAGGCACGCGGAAAGGAGATATATTTTCGAGATCAATATTTGCAGCAGAAGTATAAGGTTTAATTCTTATTCCAAGAGGCGGAATAAGAGAAGACTTCTTACTATGCAGATACTCATAAAGAGGATTAAATACACAGTTGTATGCAGGGTTAGACTGATCAGAATATAACTTTGTGATGTACTGTAAAGATAATTTAATACGGCGTTGTTTGAGTGATGGCTCATCGGCCTCAACGTACAGACTGTCAATGGGAGAAGTTCTGAACGATCCAAGGCAAAGCCTTAGTCCTTGATGGTGTATTGGATCGAGTAATGTAAGGTTACGTTTACAAGCCCCACCATAGATGAAGGAGACATAATCGAGTTTAGAACGGACAAGTGATCTATATAAGTGAAGGAGGGTCGTTTGATCGCCTCCCCAAGTGGAATTAGAAACAACATTTAATAAATCTAGTGCCTTCAGACATTTAGCTTTCAAATATTTAATATGTGGTAAGAAAGTAAAGTGAAGATAAAAAATTACTCCTAAAAATTTAGCTTCTTTTACAACTTTAATTGGTACTTTTTTTTCTAAAACCACATTGAATATTAGTTAAAAGATTATTTGTTTCCAAATGCCATATAAGTCGGTTATTTACCATTCTTTCCATGGTCTTACATACACAGCTAGTAAGTGATATCGGCCAATAATTAGAAGGATCAGTATGATCACGGCCAGGTTTTTGTATTGGTATTACAACAGCATTTCGCCATGATGAAGGGAAATTCCCCGTTGTCCAGATATGATCGAAAATATTTAACAATGTTTCTAAGCATGACTCGGGTAAATGATTGAGTAACTGATAGTGAATAATATCATGAGCTTGCCCTAGGGTGGTTTGCAGCTCATGGATGTAAAACATTTCTTTATCATCCTCACCATTATCAGAATTAAAATTAATTTTCTTTTTTTTCTTGTTGGTCTTTATACATTGGTTGGTACACATTCGTCAGAAATTCTATTTAAAACGTCAGAAAAATCCTGAATAGGATCGGTTGCATCAGTGAAACATTCGGGTATTATCTTAGGAGTGTAGAAGGAGGAACATCAGACGGATTAATAGTTGATAGGATAGTTCGGAAATGGTCGCTTCCACAAAGATCATTGCGGACTGACCATTCGAAATCGTTCAGTAGATTAGTATCAGCTAGAGACACATCCAAAGAAGAGTAAGTGCCAGTTGCAGGATGCAGATAAGTGTGAGAGTCGTCATTAAAGATTCACAGATCACTATTAGATATAAAAAGTACTTTACCTTTAGTATTTGTGTTTGTACCACCCCAGAGTGGATTGTGGCCATTCAAATCACCCATGATTACACAGGGCTTACGGAGCTGATCGTATAGTGTTTGAATATCAGTAGGTCGCACTGCAACGGTTTGCAGATTAGTATTAAGTACACCAGGACTGTGGATAACATTCTGTCGTACAATTGTTGAAGATCCTCCAGTGGCCCTATCCCCTGGAGGAGAAAACGAATGATCGCACTGAACTTACGTAAATTAAAAGTGTCTGTCTGCTTTAAATATGTTTCTTGTAAGCAGAATGCTGATGGATTTAGATCTTGGGCTAATAGATGTAATTAATTAAAATTAGTCTTTATTCCTCTACAGTTCCACTGGACAATATTTGTTGAAGAAACTATCTTTTCGGGGGATTGACTGGGGACCTACCCCTCACCTTCCTTGAGGGCGACAAGCTATGTGCCCTGTGATGGCTCATGTCGGACACATCCATGTCCTCAGGGATCTAAACTTATTAAAAAGTTGGATTTTCCCCTTTTGAGGTTCCGCGACTCTGATACTTTTTTAAGGTTCTGTTTTGGGTCTAGATTAGTTCTTTGGAAGTTGTTTGGTAGGTATTTCTGATTTAGATTGTTCAGATGCTTTAATTGATGACGCTGCATCTTCATCACGAGATGCCATGGATTGAGTGAGTACTGGAGGTCTCTTGTGGATGTCTCACCTGGGCTGCTGCAGATAATAACGTAGGACCAGAGGTTTTAGTCCACATGTAATCGGTCTGGCAACCTGTGGAATGACAGGTAACATGTTTGGTCTTAGTAACGTTCAGGGAAGCAGAAACATCAGAAGCAAAAGATGGCCCTGGTTGTTCCTGAGCAAGAACAACCCCTTCTTTGCTACGAAAAAGGAGATGTTTTGTTTATGTTTTACCCTTGAAGTTTTAGATTGAAGTTTCCAAGTAGGACATTCCTTGGAAGAAGACGGATGTTTGCCAGCGCAGTTGACACAGTGAGGAGGTTTGTTACAGAGGACACTGTCTTCGCATGTTCCAGCACATATATTAATGCAGCTGGATCATGGCATGACTTTGAGCCATGTCCATACTTTTGACACCAGTAACACCTCAAAGGATTTGGGATAAAAGTATCCACCCTTGAATTGCAGTAACCAGCTTTGAGTGATTCTGGACGCAGCGGGAGACAAAATGTAAACAGATAGGTGTTGGTTTTTATAACTTCATTATTTCTTTTTGCCATGAAACGTTTGACAGCAGTAACACTTGGGAGTGTAACTCTGTCACAATTTCGATTTCAGTCATATCAGAAAGGCATCATCCAATATCACTGACGTTGCCTTTACTAAAATTCAGTGTCCTGTGAGGGGTAACCTCAACAGGAACAGTAGCTAGTGATTTTGTTCAAAGAATTTGGGACTGGATTTGTTTTCTGCATTGGATCAGTATAGAGCCAGATCGTAAATTTCCTTGACTTCACCAACTAAACCTTCAATATCCTTTGATATAGCAAATGGATTCAGTTTTAGTGGATCACCATTTGGAGCAGACATAACGAGGAAACATGACCAAGAAAATGAATCATCAGACTCGTGTGAGCGTTTTTTGAGTGGAGTAGTATAGGTAATGGGGGTTCTGCCACAACTCCACTGGAGCCGGATTTATATACCTATACTGCTACTACAGGTGGCATGTTTTATGCGTAAATGATGATGCGATTCAACGATAGTAATGAGTTGTATTGAACGAAATATCAATATTAATTAATAATGGATAAAATTTACTATAGCCCACGAGGATATTGGAAAGGTATAGGAGCAATAAAAAAATTAGCCACCGCGGCTAAGGTATCTAAAGATGTGGCCAAGGATTGGTTAAAGAAACAAGCGATGTTGCAAATATATTTACCGGCACCGCGTTATATACCGAGGAAGAAGTTTGATATTTTTACAACGAATGAAGTTCATCAGGCTGACCTCTTGTTTCTTCCCCACGATAAGGTAAGACGCAAAACGTATAAATACGCTTTAACCGTTGTGGATGTGGCTAGTCGATACAAAGAGGCTGAGCAATTAACCTCGAAAGAATCAACAGAAGTAGCTAATGCACTGAGTCGCATATATAAACGCGGACCGCTAAAATGGCCTAAGCTATTTCAAGTAGATCCCAGTCGCGAGTTTATGGGATCGGTAACTAAACTGTTTACAAAGCACAATGTCGAAATCATCCGTGGTGAAAGAGAGGCCCTCCGTAGTCAAGCTATCGTTGAAGGATTTAACCGGACATTAGCGGAACGTTTGTTTGGCTATCAGTATGGGATCGAAATGAAATCGGAACGATTGAGATCAACCGAATGGGTGACACGATTATCAGCCGTTGTATCAGCGCTGAATAATGAAGTGACGAGATTAATAGGGAAGAAACCATCCGATGCTATTAAAATGGAATCCGTGACTTCCGAATCTTCAGCACCGAGGAGAGGCAAAGAACGAAAACTTCCGGATAGAGTAAGGGTAAGATATTTATACCAGGCCGGTGAACTCGAAGGAGGCCTACGTCGCGCAACCGATCCGATTTGGTCTCTTAAGACATATAACATTAGTCGATTGGTTACGAAAGAAGGAGAGCCTATTCTTTATTATCTTCAAGATGGACCGGGTAGGGCATTTGTACGAGAAGAGTTGTTCATAGTTCCCGACGGTACGGTATTACCACCATAACCACCATAACCATAGGATAGGTAGTTACACCATCATTATCAATCCATCTCTTTGTATCTTGAATAATGATTCTTTATACTGTTCGTGTTTGATATGCTTTTTTACAACATACTTCTTAACACCCTTGGCTTTTCTTATCTCTCCATTATGGGACTTCTTTATAGAATACATCTTAGGTCTTAATCCTACATACTCCACTATAGGGGTCCTAGCACATTCATCCTTCATCTAACCTAACACCTTTTTATTTACTACGTTGTGCAGTGGATTATCTTTAGGGTAATCGCTCGTGTCGTACATATCTATTTTTTCTGCCATATCTTTATACACATCCTCGGTTTGTATTTCCATCAACAAAGAATCTGTGTCAGTATATAACACCTCACATCTATCGCCGTATTGCTTCTTAAGTTCGTTGTAATAAAAGTCATACATTAAGTGTTTTGACAAGTCGAGAATACTCATACCGACGTACACCGGTCTGTTGAATTTTATATTACTTTTCTGCATATGCAATGCGGCTAAGTCCTTATCGAATATCTTGCTTCTGTTAAAAGCCGGACTGGCTATAAGTTTCCCGAGTCTTTCTTCCTCATTAGATCTGACTAATTTAACATCAACACGCTTCCTTAGATTCTCCATAGTTTTACCAAATACTGAGTTATTCATGAGCTTACACAGGTTCTTTTCGAAATCGCTGGTAGCTATCTTTCTTAAATCTGTGTTCAACCTTATATAGGGCTCCATCCAAGGGCTTTGATCAAACTTTAGAACTCTGTGTATTTTCTTAAGTTTCATACCTAACGATAGATACAACTGGAGATTTCTGTAGTGAACTATATATTTTGTTTTATCCATCAAATTTGGTATGAGTTTTTCTACGTTAGCTAACCTACTATTACCAATCAAGGAGCGTTGATATTCCGACATCCAATCTTTATTAACCGTTAATCTTTCGGGAGCTAGCGGATAACTGTTATGATCTTTATGTAACGAACTTGGATATTCCAAGTCAACTTCTGGTATGTACCCTTTATTCGCATCATTATTATGGATATCATTCTCAACGATATCATCGACCCACTCAAAACCACCTGTGGGTAAAGGTTGACTCATAGCCCATCCGTACAAATTGTTAGCGTCGAGATATAATATATGCGTGTCAGGTTTACTCGGATCGTATCCTTCCACTAATTTATTATTAGCCTTAGAATACCTTTTAGCTGCCATCGATAAACCACCTCTTAATCCTTTCTCAATAAACAAGTGCATATCGTAATCTGTGAGTAGTTTTAGTTCTACACCGGTCTTCTTCAACAATGCATCCCACGATAGTCCGGGACTGGAATAGTACCATGCCGGGTCCAAGCCGTATTGTTTTAAACATGTCTTTCTAAATATCTCGAATATATCGGCAAGTAACAGTACATCGGTTTTTAAGTACAGATCGTGATAATCACCTAAATTCTTACAACCTAATTTATCCCAGACCGTCAGAGCGTGTTCATAATCGGCATCTGTTATTTTAGATTCTGTTAAGTTACTATAGAATGATTCGAGGGGTGGTAATTCAGTTTCTTCGAATCTAGACCAATCATCCATATATTCGTAAGGATATACACCTTTTCTCAGCAACAAATGACGTGTTATCTTATCGGTATATTGATTTGTTATCGCAAAGTCATCGGGATTGTTCGCATTAGCTAAATTGTCCAGGGAAGATAACAGAAACTGTACGGAGTCTATGAATCTAAGCCCATTACTTTGCTTTATTCTAGATTTCCCATCCTTGTCCCTATAATGTATAGGTTTAGTCAACGAGAACGATATGTATTTTTCCATATTGTTAGGAATGCACGTTAAACCGCCGTTGGTCTTTGAGATAGCTTGCATAATGAGATGTGAATCGTATTCCCTTAGGTTATGAAACACAACGGGGATGGGTATTGTTTGAGAATTCATTTTTAGTTTCAAGTTACACTCGTTATGCGCGGCTCCCCGATAATTACCCGTGACATGACAATGATCTCTCACGGAATCCCCATCCAGGGGTTTATTACAAACGTGACAACTCGTTGACTTCTTATAGGCCCTCCAATCATCCCTCCTCATACACATGGGTTTCTTACACGATAATTTTTCCCTGATTATTCTCTCTTCATTTTGTAGATATTCTAGAAACTTTCCCGCTGCATCGGGACCTCTGTAAATCACGGGCGGGTTTGTTTTCCCATCATACCTTACAACTATATATCCAAACCCACAAGGAATATGTTCTTGAGTTTTGTACGTAAAACTATCTTGATTATTATGGTTGGTATTTTCTATGGGTTTGATAAGCACTTCAAAGTCGGCATAAATTACGTACGGTACTGGCATTTGATTACAATAATATTCAAATTTTAATATATTTTTTCCCTCTTTAGGCATATCGATCCTGATAGCATTCTGTCCAACACCTCTACAGGCTTCTTTATGCGCTTCTAATAGATCTTGTCTGCTGTACCCATGTAGGCATCTTTCGCAGAAATATTTCTTTTCCTTATGTTTTGTTTGATCGTATAATAGCCTGTTTAAACTCTTTATCCACGTATAATGATATTTACCATCTTTTTCGATCAGAAATGAATTGATTCTGGGGATATGTTCCGGAGCGGAGCTTATCCTGTGTACAACAATTCCTTTAGAATGTCCGAAAACATTTATAGCTAAATTATTTTGCTTTTCCACCATATCAATTTGTGATATTGGTGTAGGTTCGTCTATACCATCGAAGTTGAGTCCATCGTTTTGGGGATAGCTAGAAGGTCTATTTGCAATTTTAGAATCTACGGGGAACAATGCAGATCTTATCATCATTCTTAAACAGTCATCGGATTTATTTTTTACGTTAATTATGTCTTTTTTTCTTCTTATAATACGGGGGTAAATCTATATAAGATCCACCTTTGAAGGGCATATAATTTGCTATATCTAAATATAAACTATCGATTTTATCCACACCCCAACCCGAACCTCTATTAGTCCAGGGTTCTAAAGTTTCCTGTATCCTCTGAATTGATGTATCTAATGATGCGTTTATAGTATCGGATTTGGTTATAACTTCTTGATTGCTACGGAAATATGGTTCGGTATATTCGGTGCTATCGTCTGTGTTACTTTTACTCAATAACATTTTAATCGTCAGCTGGTATTTTATACTATGTAAATCATCTAACTCCTCGTTAATTTTACTCCATATGATGGGCTTAATATCGTTAACATCCATGTTGGAATTAATATCCATCTTCCAACCTCTTAGATATTTACCAACGCCAGCGGATATGGGTACAAATATTAATTCTTGTTGTTTATTCTCAACATCATTATCAATATCAACATTATTATTATCATCATTATCATTATTATCTAGTAAAGCGATCAATTCAGCTCTTCTCATTTGAGAATAACCTCTCAGCCCACTGTTTCTCGCTTGAGCTTTGAGTTCCCTAACAGTCTGGGGTTTGTTGTATTCCAAACCGAGTAAGGTAAACAATTCAGCTTTTCTCATTCGAGAATATCCACGTAGGCCACTTTGCTTTGCCATAGCCTTCAACTCTCTGACAAAAACCATTGTTGTTGAATGGTATATGCAAAATGAGACAAATGTCTAATTGGTTGTTTTCATATATCTAAATACGTATTCTCCCCAACCTATTTCTCTCGTTGATGTAATCTCTCTTCCCAGCATAAATAATCTGGTTCCTGACCCTATCAGCACAGTGTTCCTTACATAAACAATAACGACCTTTGACCCCTATCCCGCATACAGAACACGTATAGTTTATGTTTCCGCGCCTGATGTAATAATTGTGTATGCCGCAGTAAATTTCAACACAGCGTCGGTTACATAGAGTCGTCTTACCCATGAGTGTAAATATGCAATTATTCATGGTTATAAATCTATCATATCATTTGTCTAAATGCAAATCACATCTACACTGGTGAGATATTGATTAGGCAGAGCCACAGCTGTCACTCTGACTTATGCATAATTGTATAGCTGAAAATCAATACGGAAGTCAATCCCATAATCACAAATGCGACCTCGCAGTTCTTTTGTTCCTCTGATGGTGTATAAAACTGACTCATTGTTGGTCTCGGTATTGGGTCGAGTTTTTTCCCATAAACGAGGTAGTATTCGTGCATGGCAGATTCGACATCCTTAAACGTTTGAATTGAATGTCCTTCCTTAAGCAGTTTTTCATGAATAAAGTCTAATCTCTTCATTCTCTGCCGCGTATATTATGACTGGGCTGCTTGGAGTTGTTCTAAAGCATTGTTATGTCGTTTACGCTCCTCTTCAACTTCTTTAGCGTTTGATTCTCTCATACTAGAAAATAAAAAATTACTCCGCGGAAAAGCTAGAGCATTAACAATAGCTCCACCGACCATCATCGCAATTGTTGCCATGTTTATATGAATATAATATATTCAAATGTTTAATTACTTCATTATGTCTTCCAGAATAAGCCCTTGTTTGATGAGCATATCCTTCGTTGCCATTGCTAATCCAATATCAAGAATGGCCATACCAATATCATAACTATTAAAATCTAGCTTGGGAGGTGTGGCTTTAGTAATCATTTTAGCCATACGGGCATAGCCAATGGCCAAGCCGGTGACCACCGCTGAATGATACGTCGTGTTTACCAACATTTTACCGTCTGTAACTGGAGTAGTCATGCTTATTATAGCATTATATGCGGGCTAACCTCTAATTGAACTTGTTGTTGCGGCTGGGGTGACGTTTTCTCTTCTCCGGTTTTATAAAAGAACCATACAGCCACTATACCAGCAACTCCTACTAGTGCCCATGTTTTAATCGGATTAATATTTGAATTATTTATTAATTTCGCTTTCCTCGCCAGCCCACCCTTTCTTCCTGCAGCAATTTTTTTTGGGTTCTTAGTAACTCTGGCTTGTTTTTGTGTTTGTTGTGCATTCCAGGTGGTGCATCCTCATTCACATGTGGTGGTTCCTCATTCACTTGTTGTTCCTCAATCTGTTGTTCCTCGTTCACTTGTTGTTGTGTGTTCACAATCTGTTGTGGTGTCACCTGTTGAGTCTCCATTATTTATTTAAACTTCGTTCTTTATATTATTAAGTGGGCACGTATGTTTAAATTGACAATACCTAGCCGTTATTAAAGCTGTGGTGAACGGAGCTAAGAACATTCCGAATCTATGATAAAACTCACAGCTCACTGAGCTTATAGCGTGTTCGATGAATGGGTCTTTCTCTAGAGATTCGCATAAATACATGCGATGTTCTGCCGGGATAGGGAGAAACGTACTAGCTACGACTGTGTATAGTTGTAATATAGACAACCCTATCGTTTTAATCATGGTAGCTCCCAGCCTAGACTCGTAACGCGCGTACAGTTTTTTAATTTCTTCGTCGGTCATGTTATCAATTTTTTCGATGGTATCATTTTCCCCAAAATATTGGGAACATTTTCCACCGGCTACCAAAGCCGCGAGTCTTTCTCTATGTTTATCTAAAGATTTATCTGTAACTACTTCAGCATGTTGATGTGTTTTTTGATCAGGCTCAGATTCTTTGAGCATTTGTTCGATGAGTTCGTCGCATTCCATAATGTAATACCTAAGGAGATATTTAAGTCTAACATAATATAATATGACATATCAAATACAACCCGTAATAATGAACTGTTGCGAAAGAATGATGATTTCGAACCACATTTTATGTAATATTAACCGCTAATGTTCAATTTGCTACATTTTGCTATATTTGCTACATTTTGCTATAATTTTGCTTAGCAGTTGCTATAATTTTGCTACATTTTGCTACATTTTGCTACATTTTGCTAAGCAATTGCATAAGCAGCTGGTTGATCGGTTTTTAATACGAGTTTACAGTGCTTCGTTGCCGCTAACACTTTTCTGACTTTATCTCGTTTGAGCTTGGTATAAATGACGTCATTTTCGCATAAACATTCCTCGAATGAATCTCGATCTTTGCAATGAAAGAGTGCTACCCATTTGGTCTGCTCTCTGAGATCTTTCAGGACAGAGTTGTATTTTTGAGTAAGTACCCAAACGCTATGCTGAGTATGCCGTCCGGAGAATGCTAAATACGAAAGCATATCTTTCTTTTTGGTTAGTTCTTTACTCGCGCTGCAAGTCTATTACGAAAAGGGTTGATTCTCCTTTGTATTTTTCGTGACATACTCGGAGACAGTCTTGTAAACGATCGCCTGGATCGACTCTGTGTACCCCATCATCATTCATTAACCATTCTCTCGATAAGTATGTTTTATTAACGCTTATAGTTGGGCACAGAATAATAATATGATCGAAAACATCCCGATAATGACTTTCTAAAATATCTAGAATAAAAGCTGTTTTTCCGCAGCCTGTTTGCCCACATATGATAGCGCAGTGCGGGTCTTTAGGTAAAAGATTATCAATAGATTGCTTGCACGAATCGCCTATTCTGTATATTAAGTTGCGCATCCATAATCACGTACAAATATATGTTTAATTTACCAGCCGTTTCCTGGAGCTTAGTTATCTGTATTGTGGCACCCTCGCTAGCATTTTCTATTCTCCTCCCACTGCCGTGTAGTTGGTCATCGTCTGTTGTTCGCATGTCGAGCCATAGCGCGTACTTCGTGGTGAGGTATTCACCCATCGATACACTCCCGAGAGACAGATCTTTCACGACCGAGTTAGCTTCCGGGGAACGTTTTATAGAAGGGAGTTTTTTAATCTCATCCCACTGGTGATACGCTAGCATTCCTTGGCTATATAGTTGATTAGGAACGCCCTCGATAGTCAATTCTATTTTTGTAATCTTGGGATTGTAGAACTTCTCGGTATTTCTTTTAAACGCATCGTAGGGGTTCTCGAACAACATTAAAATACCCTTCAACGATCTCGTGGGGACATTTAGATTGATATTCCACATCGTATCTTTTTTGTCCCTCCCGATCTTTCAATGTCACAGCACGCGATCGTACAAAATGGCTAAATGGTTTAATGGTTACGAATTTGTCTGGCTAATTTGGGATCCGTTATCATATCATACTCCAGCGAGATATTGTCAATGGAATAGCTAGCATCTTCACCAGATCTGATTACTCTACCGTAGTCATTAAAAGTGAGTTCGTATTCTAACCTATCGCCTAGGGATGCTTGATAAAAGGGCATGTGGGAATCTAGTAATTCAAAGTCTAGGGGAACATAGAATCGGTTACCTAATGCGTCGGCAACGGCCTTATCTTCTTTGTTGGTATCATCACCATTTTCAGCGCCCACGCGCAGCCTCAATGTGTTCTTATTACAAATACCTTGGTACTGTAAGTTTTCCCGCTCTTTATCCATTCTCCAGAGATCCATGTAACAATAGTATACATCGCTATCGTCGATACTCAAAACCTCATTACCGCTAATTTTAATCGCGATTTACTTAACGATAGCACGACCTCTGTTCTGAACGGGCTCCCTGTTAACGTCTGTAGAAGTCAAACCAATCGTAAATGCTAGTCGGACAGTTCCCGGAACTAACACATCGTGTGCGCCAAGATTAGGAAAGCGAACCAGAAGCGTTTGATTCTGATCGATGGTACTAGGGTTATTAGTTATAGTTACAGACTGACAAATTGCTTTGACCCCTAATGGATCTCGAAGTCTACGTTGTGGGTTTAACTTGCGTCCGTATTGCGAAGACATTGTTATATTGAAAACATGTACCCTATGTTTAATATAAAAATGGCTTATTACGATCGTAATAACTTAGATCTAGATACCTTTGATAACTTTGATAACCAGAATCCAATCGAAGATACTGATGAAACCAGCTTTACGAATCTTAACGATGAACTTTTGAACCCAACCGTAAATGATGAACTTTTGAAACCAGCCGTTGATGATTATTACGATACCTTTAAAGATGATACCCCAATAGGTCATGACTATTCAAAGTTTGAGATAGATAGTGAAGGAATATTGCGACTGCGTGGCGCTCCGGATATTGATCTTATGCATTCTCATACTCGTAAGCCCCTAGCCTTGTCTATGATAGCCACTAAACACGGTATCAGCACTGTTTGTGATAAATTAGGTATGGTGGACTACCGACGACTTTCCGCGAAGACTACTAAGGTTCTTAGGACTGTGCGGGAAGAACTCAGTAACACAGATAATTTGGAAGCTTCCTCGAAGGTGGCCTCGGACGGACTCGAAGAAATCTTGGGTACCTACTATGATAATTCCACGGTCAGTGTATCACCATATTCAGAGTTCAGTATTAGGGAATTACGAGGTCTTGACAAGGCAATGCGAACAATGCGGGGAGAACTCACCAATAATATGGCCAAGATATCCGAAATCGACAAGCATATAGTTTACGAGAAAACAAAACTTGAACAGGTGGGCGATGAGTTCAGTAGACGGCGTGTAGCGGAAAGATTGCGTAACTTAGAAGACGAAAGATCGGCCCACCTCGAGGCTGCTTCCACTAATAGAGAGGCACTTCGTTCGCAAATAAGTCGTATTCGAGAAACTATCGATCGAGTCCTCAACGATGACACTAAACTGGCCGAAAAAATTAAAACATTGTTCAGAGAACAGGGAATAACAATTGCCAGTATTTTAACCGCTTCGGGATTTATTATATCGACTTTGACTCTCGCGTTAACAGGTGGTACAGGTGGTACAGGTGGTGGCTGATCACCTTCTAGTGATAAAAATGGTATTAAAGAGTGGATAAAAAAGCATTTAAAAGCATTAGGTTCAGCACTGGGAAAGCCTCGCTGAGAAAGCCGGGGCCGCACTTCCCGGTATAATAGGGAGTATAGTTTCCTGGCTATTGAATTTATTAGCTAAGACCACCAATTGGCTTAGTCAAAACTTGTGGGGGTTGATCGTAGCAATTGCAGGGCTGTTGTACGTGTTCGCTAAGAACTATTTAACCAAATCAGTTCGCTAACCAAATCATGAGTAAACCAGCCGCGACTCCACCCACTACAAGCGCTGTTTTTTCATCGATATGTTGTTGATTTTTAGCCTCAATATGCGGTGGCACTTGTGTTTGTGCGTTAGTAGATGGTTGAGCATTAGTAGATGGTTGTGAAACATGTGGTGTTTGCGGCTTGACTATTCCCTTTTCGCCCGTGATTGTTTGCGTTATTAATTTGACGTTAATATCTGAATTTATACCTGGTTTTTGTTGATCGGTAGCGATAAAATTTTTATTATTATAACCTATCACTTGACCGATCTTAAGTTCCATATTACTCGGAGACATGTATAGTCCCGGCGCATAAACGTAGTCCACTTTGGATTGAGCGTACTGTAATGCATCTTGAAAACGTTTTATAGACGATGGTATGTCAACTGGTGAATTAATGGCGTCCTCCACGTTTGCAACAAACTGTTTTTGCGCATCAAACGCCGTCCCAGTACCGATAATGGACGTTCGTGTTTGCGATTGTGCACCGAGAATTGCCCATACATAAGTTCTTATCGATTCATTAAATCTTACAAATCCTGGGTTAGTAAAATTATTTTCCGTTTGATCATTAAGAAATTCATTCCAAGCGTCATCGTTCAGTTGTACAAATTTTTTAACAATATAAATTAACCCACTCTTAAAACTCATAATATCCCCTCTCCAATCGTTACTATAAAGTTCCCAGCCTTTATACCAATGACTGTTTTTTTGCCAATGATCATATATTCTTGCGTTAAGTTTGCTGTCCTGCCGCAACTTATTAAAATGAACATGAGGTTTATTAAGTTCTCTATATACATAATCGCTTTCTTCTTTGACGGATATATTTTCCTCTGAGTAAGGAACACCTAGACCATGGTTTGCTCCTTTAATACGCCAATCTTTACTCGTAGAAACATTAAATTCCTGACAAATACGCTCATACGCGGACCTATCATAATTATTATTTGTGAAATTCCACGCTCGATCCTGTGGTAATGGAGCATTAATTTCTTTAAGTATACGTCTAATCTGATAATACACGTGAAATAATAAAACAGACTTATTTAGCATATATCCTGGGGCATTAACAGATACACCACATCCCGTTGTGGCACACCATACGGCAAAGTTTAACTGATTCTGCCAAAATTGCATCGGTTTGTGAAACCAATCGTGGATCATTTTATCGCTAGTTGCCCTGACCCTGTACTTTTCAAAAATATCAGGGAATTTAACGAAAAAATCAGCACCATAGGAATTTACCATAATCGATAGATTAGTAATCTGTCTCGATTTCATATTTAAGTTATGATATAGTATCATTGTATATTTAAAATGTATGTTACACTCCCGGGAATAACAAATGGCCAGTCTATTGAACTGCTTCATACTATCGATAACTCGGATGGACAGCTCGAAGTCGCTCTATGCGATGTAACGTATTACCCACGGTGGACCAATATAAATGCTGCAAAAAATAATAATAGGATAATGCTATTAACTACAAATGGTAATATTATCAAACGCATTACTATACCTGATGGGTATTACAGCGTAAGCTCACTCAATGATGAAATTTTTAAGCCTAATTGAGTTAGTATCACACAAAATGAGGCGACTGGGACAGTGAAAATAGACCATGGAAATAAAATTGTATTGGAACAACCAGGTACATTGGACCAACCAAGTACATGGGAATTTTATCGCTTAATTGGCACACATCCTGATGGAGATACATTACCCGATTTAGTTCCCTATAAAGAGTTGTGTATCCATCTTGATCAAATCAGTACGACAAACAATATTCAACAAGAAAGTCCTTCAACTCTGCTCAGATCTGTTCCAGTGAAAAATGAAAAATATAATAGCGGTAGAACGGAATCTTTCTCGTCATTACAATATAAAAAAATTGAAGCGTGGTATTATTTCAGACCTCAAAATTTCTGCATTAGATATAAAACACCAACCTGTACATATAGGATACTTAAGTGTAACACTCCATATTATAAATAATGGTTGATGCATCAGGCCCTGGAACGCTCAGACAATGTAATACAATTCCGCTTTCCGATCTCGGAGACACGGAAGGATTTGATAAATCCGGTAACAATGGTAAGTTATATGCTTTACACTTACACGATAATGTATACAAGCGGAAAGAAGTCACATTCACGGGTAATCTAGAAGATTTAAGCGATGTCAACGTTAGTAGACTCATTAAATACACTTCGTACAATATTATTCTCAACGGTGAGAATAAATGGATTATGGTCGAAGCAAACATCGAGTGGCTACTGAATATCGTCATTACCCCACCTTATGTGATGATGGGTAAGGGACATAATTTAACTAAGATAATAAATAGTGGCATCGTACTCGCAGCTTATATCCCGTCAAAACGAAAAAGTGTGTTAGTCACTCCCCTGCCAGAAAACCCAGGTCATATGTTATATAGTCGTCCGGCAATCCAAAACGTTAGTTTAAATTTGGTTACTGAATTCGATGATATTAAACAGAACTTGAGTGCAATACCTAATATTTCTACGCTTATTATTGAGGTCTTGTTCGGAGATGCACCGGGGGCGGCATCAGTCATAACCATCGAACAGAGCTCCATGTTTGTCGTGGAAGAGTTAATGCCCTTTACTACAGGAATAACATATTGGCAAATCACGTCATCCATTCTTTCATCAGCACCAGGATATCCACACCTTCCAGCAAGATAATGCAAGAGCGCACACAGCACGTGTTTCAACACAGTTCCTAGCGAACAATAATGTGCCTCTGCTTCAATGGCCAGCCCTGTCACCCGATCTATCGCCAATTGAACATCTATGGGATTACCTGGGTCAACGCCTCTCACGTCCGCAAGTACAGAACCTGAGAAAACTTGAAGATACACTACGTCAGGAGTGGAATGCCCCAGAACACTATTCGCAGACTTATTCGATCAATGAGGCCTGTGTTGCTGCAAATGGCGGACATACCAGATATTGACTTTTCATTTTAACCCTATGTGTCTTCCTCACACTGATGACGTAATGTAATTACTGTGTGGTATTCCTGTTTCCTTTGTCGTCTTTCTTAATAATCCGTCTATGTCTGTTCTAATTAAAATCGGTCATTGCTCAAGTTGTTTTTGTAATATTTCAAGATTTATTGCTGGTGCGTTTTCGATGCTGTTCAGTATATTAGAATTACTACAACTTGAGACAGCTAGACTAGTAACAGGATTAACTCAATTTTCCTCCCGTCGCAGCCTATATCACGAAACTGGATGACAGCCATTAGCGGTATAGAAGAAACTTCAACAAACTTGTAACTATGAATAAAACAATAAATAAGCAATGCCCTTCATGTGTCACTGATCTTATACCACATCTGTGTCACAGAACGTCAATTATAATCTCAGAAACCGCCATGATTTTGTACTACCATTTGCACGGACATCTACGTTTAAAGGTCTTATGTTATAGATACATTAGTCCAATGGAATAATCTACCATCAGAAATAAGGGATAGTTCGCCAATATCTTCTTATAAAGCTGTCATATCTGAGCAGCCTACATCACCATCTATGCACTATAATTGCGGTAAGAGATCTACAAACATATTTCAAACTAGACTGAGACACAGTTGTAGCACACTAACTTCCGAAATGTTTCATGTTAACTTATCTGATACCACTATTTCCTGTAAATGCGGAGCTCCTTGTGAAAATTCACTCCATTTCTTCTTCGAATGCACCTTATATGATGATTTTAGGGAGACATTACTGACAGCTATCGATAATCTTATATATAGAACAGATTCAGTAGCTAGCATGTTATTGTTTCCAAATTGTTAATAATTAATATTGTTAAATTTATATATAACCACTAAAATGTATAATGTTTGCATATGTATGAGATGCACACTGTCTACACTTTCCAGCACATTGTAATATCCTTTATATCAGCACTGTATATATATTGCGCACTATGTTTTCATAGTGTCAAGCTTCAATGGTCAATTGTTTATTTCCATTATGCAATATTATGTCTAGCTGTATATAGGGAGAAGGTGGTAATAAGTGTTGCACTTGTGCCAGATCCCTTTGTCTTTTTGGACAATAAAGTATGTTTAATAAAAGAACGAGGGTGGCACTTAAGCTGTTGAATTAGCCATATGTTTATGAGAGAATGTTATCTTTTGAAAAAGGAATAGGGCACATTGCCAATTCTTGCAGTTCTGTTCTGTTTGAGAAAAGTACATAAAAAATATCCTACCTTCTGTTTTTTTTCTGGGTTCTCAACCAATGCAATATTGTTTCATTAGTCTGACAGGACTTTCCAGGTTTGTTGCAGTATGCTCAGTTGTGAAACAGTGACGCTCATGCATGTTTCTAATGGATTGTGAGTGAATGAGTTACAATTTTAAGTCACATCGTTAATATGTCAGCCATATCGTGACTTTCAAGGGTTAAACATATAAATACATTGGGACCTACATACAAACCTGCCAACGAAGGACAGTAAAATAACTAGACATATCACAGAAATATATTTAAAACTAGTATGTAATCATAAAATTAATAGCACTATACATAACATTACATTATAAAAACGGGCTATAGATCGCCAGCAACTGAAGGTATATCACCATACTAGGGACCATGGGGACTTACATTACTTAAGCTTCCTGCATGGACCCTAGCCGGATTTACATCTTCCTTCAGGTGTTGTCGATTATTGCCAAATTTAGCCAAATTAAAAGAACACATATTCTAGTTTAAAACTGTAGTAGGAATAACATACTTTGAATGATATGGACATATGATACCCTCTCAGGGGGACAATAATTTGATGTTACTTTAACCCCCGTCAAGGGCACAGCCAATAACAATCTCAGTTCACAATTATACACTACCAATTTAAGAAACAACAATGTACATCAAAATTTATTAATCAGTTCAATTTCTTTTAAAAAGGTAATAAGTAAATGAGGACTTACTATTAACAAGATCCTTAAGAGATGATGATTTGAAATAGTTCTCCCTTGTAATGGAAAAAACAATACAGTCAGGCAGGACATGCTTGACTGTGATTCTCTCATCACAAGGGATACAAAATTGAGGATTCTCACCTTTTAATAAATATTCATGTGTATACCTGATATGGTCAATACGACATCGTCGTATTATTACCTCTTCAAATCAGGACTGACAACCCAGGTAGGTGTAACCGATATTTGGCTTAATTACGGCATGTAATTTATTAACACCTACTTGGGTGTCCCACTTCTTCTGAATCAGAATTCGGATATATATGATCTAATCACTGGCTTATAAATCAGTGTATGGGATAAGAAGCGGTGTCATAGATTTGTTGAGGTGTCATCAGCCATTGTGTTCCCAGTAATTCCAACATGGCTGGGTAACCAACAGAAAACGATGTCGTATTGGCCAGTTGCAAGTTCATTACATAATTCAAGAATTTCGATTAAAAGTGGATGTTTGGTAGATTGATTTGTAATTGCCTGAAGACAGGAAAGAGAGTCAGAAAATATGATAAATTGTTTATATGTTGATCGTTTACTGATGTAGTATAGTGCTGTGAATATGGCTTTTGATTCGGCTGTAAAAATGGAACGGTAATGAGGTATTCTAGGTGATATAGTCATGGATTCAATGATGGTGGCATTAGCAACTGCGTCACCATCCTTGGATCCATCTGTAAATAAAGATTTGTAAGTATCATATTTGTTTCGTAGTTGATTATATTCCTGTTGATAAATAAGTTGACTGGTTTCAGATTTCTTTGGTTTAGTTAAGGTTAGATCCACCTCTGGCTTCACTAACTGCCATGGTAGAGAAGACAAAAGCTGAGTGGGGGCAAAAGTATCAAGATTTATTTTAGCAGCCGAAATATCAGAACGTAGTCTTATTCCATGTGGAGGGAGAACAGATGATTTATCATTGTAGAGATTTTCGTAAAAGGGATTAAAACACAATCATATGTTGGATTCAAGTTATTAGAACGTAATTTAGAGATATACCGTGAAGATACTTTAATGCGGCGGACGTCTAATCAGCTTCTACACGAAAACTATCAATAAGCGAAGTTCTGAAGGCGCCAAGGCAAAGCCTCAGTCCTTGATGATGTATAGTATCTAATAATTTTAGACTACTTTTACAAGCCCCACCATAAATGATGGAGCCGTGATTAAGTTTAGAACGGATAAGTGCTCTGTACAGTTGGAGGAGTCTTTTTTATCCCCTCCCCACTCTGAATTTGAGACAACTTTCAATAAAACTAGGGCCCTCAAGCATTTATTCTTTAAGTATTTAATGTGGGGCAGAAAGGTCAAATGATGATCGAAAATTAGACCTAAGAATTTGGCTTCCTTTACAACTTTAATGGGAGTGCTATCTAAAATTAATTCTGGATCTTTGTGGGGTTTATATTTTCTACAAAAATGTATACAGTTTGTTTTAGATTTTGAAAATTTAAAACCATTTTTAAAGACCATTTCTGAATTTTATTTAAGCATAGCTGCAGTTGCCTTTCAATAGTATGCATGTTTTGCCACGACAAAAAAATATTTAAATCATCTACAAAGAGCGATCCATCAATCGAATCATTTAAAACTTGAGACAAACTATTTATCTTAATACTAAACAATGTGACAGACAAGATACTTCCTTGTGGGACACCCTGATCCTGATTATAATTATCACACAGGGTAGAACCCACGCGGACTTGAAAATTGCCTGTCACTTAAAAATTTGGATATAAATTGAGGCAAACGGCTTCGTAATCCAAAATCTTTTAAAATACCTTTTAAAATACCGTGTT
Source organism: Haliotis rufescens (assembly GCF_023055435.1). NCBI lineage: Eukaryota > Metazoa > Mollusca > Gastropoda > Lepetellida > Haliotidae > Haliotis > Haliotis rufescens. Next base: position 5,038,430 of record NW_025964383.1, read on the forward strand.
TCCATCTGGTGTTATATGCTTTTTCTATATCGAAAAGGATAGACACTATATGTTGTTTATATATAATTGTATTTTTAACAAATGATTCTAAACGAACCAAATGGTCGATGGTACTTTTTTTCCGGAGACCACATTGTATATTAGTAATAAGACTTTTTGGATTCTAGGTATCAAACTTGTCGATTGTTTATCATGCGTTCCATGGTTTTGCAAACGCAGCTTGTCAATGATATTGGTCGGTAATTTGATGGGTCAGCATGATCTCGACCGGGTCTGGGTGTCGGGACAACTAAAGCATCACGCCACGAAGGAGGAAACTTCCCTGAGGTCCAATTTACATTAAAAGTATTCAATGGTGTTTCTAAAGATGATTCTGGTAAGTGCTTCAGGAGTTGATAATGTATGTTATCAGTTCCTGTAGCAGTATCGTAAGCTTGTCCAAGGGCAGTCTGGAGTTCATGAATAGAGAATAGTTCATTATAATCTTTTTTTGCTGTTTTTGATACTTTTGGAAGAGTTAGTTAGATGAGGCAGAGTGTTTAGCCAAAGTTTCACCAAGTTTATTAGCAATCCCTGATTTATGAGTTAGCAGTTGATCTCCATTTTTAAGATGTGAATAGTAGATTTATTGCCCTAACCTTTGATTTTTTGGATCATGTTCCATACCTTGGACCTTAATTGTTTTAAATTTGTTTAAGTTGTTGACCATAGGATGGCGACGGAAATAACTCTCAGCCCTTTTCCTCGCCTTCCTAGCTCGCTTGCAGTCATCGGTAAACCATGGTTTACGTATGTGGGGAACTCCAGAGCACTTTGGAACACATTCTTCATCTATTTTAAGTTCATCAGAAAAACAGGAACGTCTGTAAAATGATCAGGTGTCAGTTTGCCTGTACAGAGAATGTCATATAGAGGCCAGTTGGCGTTAGTAAAGTTCCATCGAGATGATGGAGGAACATCTGATGGGGTAATAGGATTTAATATGGTTGGAAAGTGGTCACTTCCACAGAGGTCATCGTGGACCGACCAATCAAATTCAATCGACAGGTTGGAATCGGTAACAGACAAATCCAGAGAAGAGTATGTGCCTGTACCAGGATGTAAATATGTTTTTGAATTATCATTAAAAAGGCATAAAGTATTGTTGGAGATAAAATCTTCTAGGATCTTGCCTTTACTGCTTGTATGATCACTACCCCAAAGTGGATTATGACCGTTCATATCGCCCATTATAATTCAGGGCTTAGGAAGCTGGTCATAGAGAGATTGAAGATCGGATTGTTGAAGAGATGCAGATGGAGGAATGTCAAGAGAGCATAGAGTAAAAACAATGTGCATGGTGATACGAACAGGGCTATGAATAACACCCTGCCTCACCAAGATTGAAGAACCTCCAGTTGCTTCAGCCCCAGGAGGTGAAAAGAAATTATATGTTTGAAGCCAACTTATTGCTGAGTATTTTTTTATATTGGCGAGTAGTGTGCACATCCACCAGAGGCTAAAGTGATGACGTAAATCCCGCTGGGATATCATGCAGGAAGTCGAGGTACTGTAAGTTCCAAGCGAAGTGGCCCAGTTTTGGGTACTGGTGGCATATAGCCCGTGTTTTAAACTGTATTAACTGTATAAATGATATTGATTATATCCTTGAAATAGTCACCGCGTTGAAAAGAATTACAAATGTAAATATTGGAGAACGATTTTTTTTACCTTATTCGAAAATTCTTCACCGTTTCCCCTGGGAGGAATCAATAAATGCATTCATTCATCAACAAACATTTATTTACATCTGTTTTTCTTGTCCTTACAGACATTACAGAAAATACAGATACGCATGTTATATTCTTTAGTTTGATACTTTGGTAGTACATCCAGACTTTCTTTGTTTAGCATTGATACATTCACGTCAAACCATTTTGGTTGTGTACTCTTTGTGTTCGAGTGTTCTCTTGTTATTTTAAGGTTCTTCTCATAATTTATCTGCAGCAGCATTACCATGTGTGTGTATTCGATTGAGATTGAGCTGAGGAGGACTGCATTTACTTTATCAGATTGGAACTACAGCTGGAATATATTTTAGTACTAGTATATGTTCGATATTACATATGGTTGTGGACCCGTGAAGATCCTGGGTAGAATAGGTCTTCAGCCACCCATGCTTGCCGTAAAAGGCGACTATGCTTGTCATAAGATGCGACAGACGGGATCAGGTGGTGAGGCTCGCTGACCTGGTTGATGCATGTCATCCTATCCCAATTGCGTAGATCTATGCTCAATTACTGGATTGTCTTGTCCTAACATGATTATATACCGACCGCCGCCATATAGCGGCGTTTAATAACAAACAAGCAAATGTCACTGGGAGCCTTTGTATTTCTGATATGAATGCTCAATGTCAATTATTATTTTTTTTATCGCAAACGAACATCATAGTGGAGGAGCTTAAATGAGAGCCATTTATTTGAACTAAATGCCTCTATTGCTTCTACGCATCTGTAATATTTTGTCCTATGAGGAATATCTCTGTTTTTCTAAATCCCCAACGTAATTATTTGACCAAATGGATCCGAGATGAATGATTTGAGACTATAAACGTTTTTGGTTTGAAATGTATCGGAGTGTGTACATATAATTTTCAAAGACGGGAGCGAAACTATGTGTATGTTCGTGCGTGCGTGCGTGCGTGTGTGTGCGCGCGCATGCATTTGTGCGTGGGCTATGTGTATAATTAGCTAAAGCTTATTGCGTTATTGTGAAACAATGCCGTTGAAGGGAAGATACTCTCATTCATTCATCCTTTGCTTGAACTGCCCTGTTCATGGAATAACGGACTATCGCAACCCTTCAAATTTCCATCGTTTATTTATATTAGATATAAGATATAGATCTAAAAATCACTTTAGCGTTTCTTTCTTTGCAGAGATTATTACTAGCCTATGCAGATGTATCGAATCCCAAATTCGCCCTGACAAGGATTCATCGTTTGTCAATGACATACCTGCGCCCATGTGTTCCACAGAAGCTGTGAACGTTTGAGATCCGCATAACTTCCGGTTTTCCTCCCACATTAGGCTATATTGCTGTAATGTAAATCGAATACTATCCGAAGCGGTTGAGACCCATTTCACATACTCACTTACTTTATTGATTTTTTGGTACTATTTCATCTTAATTTGAGAAAAGATCTAAACTAATAGAGTTTCTTATAATTGTGTTACTTCCAAAATGAATTGGCGTGATTCATATTAAATCTAATGCAATTAATGCCAAAGCCCCTTTTTCATTGTAAGCGTGGTTTTGACGTCATATAGGAATAGAGCAAAATCGTGGATAACATCTATGTCCCTTCGAATTAGTCTTATGTTGCAATCGAAGTCAACTTTTTTCAACATGCATGTTAATGTTGTTCAATGCCGCTCTGAGCACTAATACATTCGAATCACGACGAGGAACGCCAAGAATGAGTTTCACACTGTTTATCAATCTTGATACGCAGGTCTTCGGCATGACAAAAACAGGTTTAAACCACAAGGCTACCGAACCTCTTACGTTAAGAAGGTGTTTCCACAAAACAAGGTTTAATTCAAATGAAAAGTGCATATACCCTTTGGCTGGAGACGTTAACTATTGGGGTTTCTTTCATTTGGCTCTTTATGTCAAGTATTGTTGCATTTTTCTTATCATCGATGAACATCACCTGTTGCCGTCGGGTAATGGATAATTGAAATCTATTGATTATTCGATAAATCTCTGTATTGCTGATATATGCGCTTGTACCTGATGTTGATTAGACTAAATGTTGAGAAGGTAAAGAAATCCTCTTGTGCATTATCAGCAATTGGGATCAATAATCTATGCCACACATTACTGGGTACTTCCTGTATTTTATTGTCATTGACCGCTAATATCCATTCGAACATCTGATTTAAGCTTAATCATACGTTTTCTGAAAAATACGGCATGATTAAGTATCAGTAAGCTACTTCTCGATCTCAACTCAAGACATTCACGGCGGAAATAATCCACTTTTATGTTTACATTGAGGTGTATTCCAGCCCTGTGTTACCTACACGTGGGGCACTTGATTCCATGCCATTAATTACCATCACAATTATCTTTCTGTTGAAACCCATCAATTAAAATCATGTCAGATTAAAATCTAGAAATAGGACCAACGGTCGTCCACGAAAGTGCGTAGCTAATAACATATTGTGTTATTATGCACAAGACAGTGGCATTTTCGGAGATGTTAAGCTTGCGCGGAAGAGCTCGACTGCTTCTCCTTTTCGCGAACACCCGGTGTCATCACTGATTTTCAGTGAAACATTCATATCATTTTCACAATTATCTTACCTTTTATTGCCCACTAGAATCCGTTTCGGCAAATAGTCGAGACTGGTTATTTTACTTTTTATATGAACTGACTTGTACGCACAATGTACGCTTCTCCACAAGTACACATTTATATAGGTTCTAGTAATCAAAATGATTTCAGAAACTAGTACTTTGATAACTTAGAGTTACTTGTGCATAAATAAACCATCTCCATGGAATTAAATTATCTTGCCATAGAAGTCAAACATCATGTTTGCATGTTCTTTTTACTCTATGACAGGTGTGTACTCGATGCGCAGAACATATGAAAACCTAATTTTATGTACTTTAATTTGGGAGGCAATTAGGTAAAGCAGTAATGGGTTATCTACAGAGTTTAACTTTGGATCACCTTTGACAAAACACATGCCTTTAGATAAGCGGAGTAGGATGTTACTAGGCTTGTAACGCAATAAATAGCTCATACACGACATATGGCCACACCCAGTGTCAGTATACTATATAAAAGGAAGAGGATGTAACGAGGCCAATTCACCAAGTTCGTTCGAATACGAATTCAACAATGTCCATTGTAAACACCCCATAAAACTTACATTCATTTCCAGCCAATACATTTAGCTACATAATGAGACATGGATGAAGAAAATCGAAGCCGTGCTTTGGGAGCTAGCGTTTTTAGAAGCTCAAAACATCGTCATTGTTCTATTCCGAGCCGAAATCCATACACAGAATTTGTGCTGCTAACTTGCCGATTTTTGTGTGTCTTTGATCGCGTACACAATTACCACGCGCCCAAACACGTTAAATCGATGGCACCTCTCAGCCCGCGAAATTGTCATTCTTTTCGCGACATATAAACCTGATGGTATAATGAATTTCCGCACATTATTCGTCTCAGTAAGCCCTTTTGCCGTGCCCCGACCGCCATAGACGACCTTGGCCTTACATACTCTGCACTGAAAAAAGTCGCGCCATTCATTTTGCAGACGATGTAGAGGAGAAAATCTTCCTGAATATTTTATTTGTAGCCAATCTGATCGCTGGCTGGTTTTCATCAATACACGGGTGTTAGTCGTCCGATTAATTTTACATTAAACAAACATTCTACCATTACATCGAAGATGGCTTGATTCTGATTGGTTAAAACGGTTTCCTTTTCGCTATAGAACCTTCTTTTAAATATATTAAGCCTTTTCACACAAAAAAACGCGCGTATGATTACATCGATAGCCTACATATCGATGCATAGAATGATGGCCGCCGACAACACCGAACTATATTCCGTATCGATATTTCCTCTCTAAGAGGCTGGTCTCTTGTGCACGCTAGGTCAACGGCTCTCTCGAAATTAAACATACCTCCGAGCGTCCAATAGAGGAAATACGGTACGTTTGACATTGGGTGTGTTTTTTTTTGGGTTTTTTTTATGACGTTCTAGGCCGTTACCCTGACTGATTCGATGATGAGATTACAAGACTTAAGGGAGGCATTTCGTTTGTATACAAATGATATCGTTTAATAGGGACATGTTCGGTGGCGAACAGGTAAATGAAACAAACGCTAATGAAAGTAAAATATAACATAATAAAAATATATTTAAAAAAAACTTTATTCATGATAACATGATGTCTTCAAACCTTTTTGTGATCAATATTCATTACAATCTCCGTCAAGCGCCAACGTTAAGATTTGGCAGGAGGGGATTTGAAAGTCCATCAGAAATCTCTCCTCTATTCGATATGCTTCGAAAACTCACAAACAAATATCCCGACTTCACTGAACTCACAGCACGTGCACTTAATCACAACAGCCTATCAAACTTGATGAAATCATTTCAGAGCACGCACAATTAAGCAAAACATACACGAACAACTGAGTCAGAGCCACAACTGTCGGCGTCGAATGCTGTGAAATCTTGAAACTGACAGGTCAAAAATATGAATCCAATCCCTCGTTTTATAAAAATGCCCGCCTCGTCTGCAAGCTAAAAACGGTTGTTCAGTCATACTTCATTTGCAATGACGTGCTAGCTGGTTAATTCCTAATAAATCTACAGTTTAAAGTTGAACCACATAATAGATCGGAATTGTAATCTTGCCTCGTGTAACTTGGGATGGAGACAACAACAACAGTGGCAGCCATTGACACTAGAGACGAGTAACCTCGATGTAGGTCAAGATCTAAAACATCATCATGAACATCCCAGTTCGAAGCGGAGATGCATCATAAGTTTTAATTTGTATTATTTACTGGATGTAATATGCTAACTAAATAATAAGCCTTACACATTTAAAATAAATAGTGAATGTTATTGAATAAAGTTTGTTGGCGAAATAAAAAATAAAATAAAAATTATTCTACAACCTGTCACCCCTACAATAGGAGATGACATATTCGATTTTCAAGAGATGACTTGTCACCCTCATTTCAAAGAAATGACTTGGAGAGTTTAAACAGTGCACAACAGGTTGCGTTGAAACTAAAACATAAACCTTTGGACTCAGTTTGGAGGGTTATTTGTCAACTTCGTTTTGACAAACTGTATTTTGAACCCTTATTTGCAGTAGTCAAGACTGTGGGTACTTTAATGTTGAGTTTTAGTAATATTTGTTACATTTATAACATTTCGGAATGTTCTCAGGTACCGGATCTTTGTACACTGTGTAGTTACAACAACAATAGTTTCTTGTCATGGTAGAGTGTAGATAAACCTACTTCTTTTAAAATTTGATGAAGTCCCAGTGTAGCACCGATATCTCTTATTTATACATAATTATTTCATAGTATCCTGATCGGAACTGAGCAAGGGACAAACGGGAGTTCTTTGTCCTCACCAATGACAGATAATCCGCACATAAGAACTACTGCTTGAAACAGAGAGAAATAAATATGTAAAAGATATTTTCCATCCCATGCAAGAAACCCTTTTCGCTCTGGATCCTGCTCAATCCACACGTATCCTAATCCTAAACTGAATAATGTAAGTTTGACATGCGCTGCCCATTCCGTTTTGTTTGGCTAAAATGTTTGTCCAGAATTTTGATGGTTACAGCTTGTCTGGGAAAGTCGTTAGTTTCAACTGGGATGTTATAATGCGATTAAGAGAAAGATGATCGCTCGGCAAAATATTCAAGAATACTGAAAGGACTGCTGGGCTATTAACTATGTGTGAACGTCATCAATCCTCTCATCATAATTAATCGTGAAATAAATTGATCTGTATAATAAATTTTAAATATACTCAAAAACAAAAGTTCCTGTGACACCAATATTTTAGTGTTATTTTCAAACAAGTAAAGTTTGGTTTTCAATATTGCAGTACATGTATGGAATCAAGTCACAAAAACGCAACTGCTACAGTAAAGCATGCATTCCATGCAAACATTAACTTTTATGCAAGCCCCATGCATTTCACTACCCAAGAATGAGTATAAAAATATGTGCGTTAACGGGATTCCAAATGCATTGTTTAGCGTCGTGCTGACAACCACTCAGAAAAACAACAAAATTACGCAATTTTTCAACATTACGAAAAGCCACGCCTGTCCGAAAATGAGCGTCTGCGAGCCATTGGTATGCTTGAAGCAGGATCGAGTCAACGTGATGTTGCAAGGCAATTTAACGTCCACAGAAACACCATTTGGTGTATTTGGCAACGTTGGCAACTGACAAATGCAGTGAGAGACCATTTTCGGAGTGGCAAGCCACGCGTAACCAATAATCGACAAGACAACTGGATTCGAACAACACACCGTCAAGCACGTCTACAGTGGTGCAGACAGCTTCTACGCTGGACAGCCATGCAGTGGGGACAAGTTCTATTCACTGACGAGTCTCGTTTTCACCTCAGCCACAGCGATGGACGGATTCGAGTGTACCGACGTCGAGGTGAATGTTACGTCAATCATTGTGTCATGGAAGAAGATCGGTTCGGGGGCGGCAGCGTTATGGTCTGGGTTGGGATTACAGCAAGACAGAGGACCCGTTTGATAGTGGTAGAGGGAAATCTCAATGGACAGCGCTACCGCGACGAGATCATCGGCCCTGTTTTTGCGTCGTCATGGCCCAGTAAGCATTACCTTTAAACATGACAACGACCGGCTTTGGCAGTCGAACATACGTGCATTAACGGTATATAAGTCGTGTCACACTGAAAAAAAACACTCCACAGAAATGCCACTACAGACGTCCGCACATCCATGCCCTATAGGCATTGCTAGAACTTTTGGTTGCTCCCGTGTTACTGTCATTAACCTGAGGCAACGTTACATACAGACCGGGGAGACGTCAGACAGAACAGGCTGACCCAGGGTAACTATGCCCAATAAAGACCGGTACTTGCGTACTTTGCATCTCCGGAATCGATTCCTGACAGTGTCTTCATCAGCAAAGTCTTTGGGCATATGGTTAGTCGACAGACAGTGGCCAGGCGACTCAGGGCTCATGGAATCAGAGCTTACAGACCTCACAGTGGACTGTTATTGACAGCATAACATCATCGTTAGAAATTAAGATGGGCCGGAACTGTACGTCGTTGGCAGTGACATGACCGACAGAGGGTCGTCTTCACTGGTAAAAGCCGATTATGTCTCTTCAGAGCTAATTGAAGACAGCGTGCTTAGGATTAGTGATATGTGTTTCTTTATATATTGCTCGAGTCGGCTGACTGGCATTGTCCGGACTGATATATATTTCCACCATTCCTAAAATGAGATTCCCAGCTATCAGACTGATTGTAATATTAGCAATTTGCATTAGCCCTATCGAGGCAAGACGACCTGAAGTGTTCATACTGTGTTCCATGACTACAACATGATCGGTCACGTGTTCGACCCTTAGAATAATCAGCTCTCCAAGTTTACAAACAGTTTTCTGAAGACCTGCAAACTGTGTAGCCAAAGTGTCTATATTTATTCTTACCTATTATTTACTTCTATCGTTTCAAAATGGAAGTGACATGTCGCTCAGCACCTATTGCGGAAGGGTGAGGATTTATCGCTCTAACAGGCCTGCCTGAAGAGGATTTTAATCACTTGTAACAGATGACAAATATTTGCAATTACGAGTCTAGCTTTAAGGTGTGACTCGAAAACCCTACTGTCTGGTGTTGCCTGAATTCCCTACACAAATAAGTTGACGTAAGATGGAATTTTAAGTACTACATATATGACACACCTCCAAAAACAAATTTTGAAAAGACACATGTTGGCAATAATATATTGGCTTTGATCGAACATACATTGTTGCATTTAATAACAGTCACCCATCGTATATCCTGTCTTGAGTCCATGTACATATATACACACATTAGTAAGTACCGATGTGCTATCATGTACACAGTGTTCATCTCGTAGGGGAAGCGATTTCTGTGTTGGTGCAGGGACTGCACAATGATGGCTGTGGTCGGAGTGTAGTTGCTTGTTCCTCTTTAAGCGGACAAACAGACCTTTCCACACCAACTGAGAGAGGATGGGTAATATCAGTAGCACATGGCCATAAGCCTTTGTGGACTACACTTACCACAAGCTTCTAAGTCATGCAAAGAGCTTCTGAGATGTAGTTGTAAGTATGAGAGGGGAAGGTGTGCCAGATTTGATTGGTGCACCACCTTGCAAATGTGATCACATTTAATTGTCACTAGCCAACCTAAACATTAGCCATGTACAAACATATTTCAAGGAATACAAATGTTGTTCTTTATATTTTCTGTTATGTACTATAAGAGTATCCCATATTGGTATAGTTAATTGTCTTTAATTATGTGTCTTAAAGATATGCCGAAAAAGAAAGAAATTTTTTCACTCTTAAGATTACCTAAATTGTCTACTAAAATATCGTTTTTCACCTTAATAGATGTAATGTAGTGTTGGGTAAACACATTAAAAAAAATGTCATACTATATTTAGGTTGTGGGTCACGAGATATGCTGGAATTGCATTCCACCGTGGCGGTTATAGTGGATATATTTATTGGTCTCATATCTGAAATTAGTTCGAATGTCATTACCTACAACTCTGGCAAGTTTCATGCTTTTATCACAGAGTGCACAAATTATTCACGAAACAGATCCACTAATGTAACTGCCACAGGTTTATCAATACCTACGGAAATATCTCCCGTCACTTTTATTTAAAAAAAGTATTTAGTCTCATAGTTTGAATATAAAATAGCATGGTATAATAGTACGGCTGAACATAGTATCCTGCTGCCAAACAACATTCCAGTCCGAGCAAACGACAACAATAATAGCTTAACATTTGATTATGATTTGCAAAATCATATATAGAGACAACTTATACGGTAATTTACGTAAAAAAAACGTAATCCCAACTTCTATTTGGTTATCACTAGCATAAACACTAATGATATACTCACATTAACATGGAATACTGCCTTCACAGAACATGAACAATGATCGAAAACAGAACAATATGCTAACGCAGGCTAATCTTCATACCCTGACTGCTCAGTTTGTAATTACGTGCTTTTTTCATTTACTATCAATACGAATCTAGCTAACACCATGATTCTTCGATGAATGGAAAAATTACTCGATTTTGTTTGGTCATTGAGAGGTACCAAATCCCATCTCAGATCACCAATTCTTCACCCATGGCCCAGAAAGCCTTCGCACATCTTTCGTGCATCAACAATCTTTCGGTTGTCGACACATATTGTAAAGCGAAATTAGTATTTTGTATCTTTGTGGTACCCCAAAGAAGAACAAATGTCAGTTATGATTGCAGAAATAGCAAGAAAGACGAGAGTCTCCTGTAGTATTGTAGTATTGTCTTCTGGTAAAAGCTGATTTTTCATGGTTCAAAACAGTTCGACAGATGGAGTACGAGAGTGATGTTGAACTATAAATCGTTCTATTTTTCAAAAATGAAATAGAAAATAAGTTAGAAATAGGAAGCGACGTTGAGCTTTTGCGAGCATTCTATCTTTCAAGTAAATAGGTGACTATATGAATTTCATGTGATACACGGCCCCTGTGCCTCGGACAGTACGTTTTTATTTTCTAAAATTCAGAATACTGGTAAACAGTTTACTTGGGTTCTAGTTTTCTTGATTTGATGGTTCGGGTTTCCTTTAAGGAATGCCCAAAAACTCTACTGAGTTAATATTCTGAGACGATGTCATGATGTAATATGGAACTGAAAAGTTTAATGTAAATAGGCTGTTTTATGTCCTCTGTAGTAATTCCCCTATTCAAATTATGCTGCAATCATAACATACACTCTTCAAAAAGAGAAACGCACAGGTAGTATGTAGTTCATTGAACCTGACTACACAAAAAATCCGGTATATAAATTGGATGTATGTTATTGGCAAATGTTGGTGGCCTGATATTCGACAAACGGTGCGTAATAACGCAGCCACTTTCGATTTGCAATGTCTTAAATGGCATTGTTTTCAAAAATGTCATGGAGGAAAACAGTTGAGCAAAATGTACGTGCAAGATATGGCATTCGTAACTCGTGGTAGTGGCTATAAAAACAAGCATAAGCCAATAATTTGTCATTCAATTGTCAACATTTTTCAAATTCGAAAATGCCGAGACTCAGGGCTGCCGATCGGAATATCGCCAAAGGAGAAAGAGGGGAATCGCTGTCTTCTGTTGCACGCCACTTCATCATTCACTACAGCACCACTAGGATGAACTCGATCGACGTGTACGTCAACGTCAGAACACGCCGCTGACACTCCAACAACTGGCCAAAGCGTTACAAGCAGAATGGCGCAGAATTCCGAAGGGCAGAATTCGTACACTTATCCAGTCAGTGCCGGGGAGATGCAGAGCCGTGATTGCTGCCCGGATCGGTCACACGAGATACTGGATTCAGCGCTACAATGAACAGTTTTCAATGCCTTTGTACAACGACAATATGTGACTATCCAGCTCCAAAATTGTATATTTGTATCTATGATATTACATTAGATATATCGACTCTACAATAAATTTACTAAAAATCTACCTGTGCGTTTTGTTTTTAAGAGTGTATATGGAAAAGCTAATTGACATATAAAAGATTCAAAATGTTAGCTTCTATCATATCTTATAGGTAATTGATTTTGTATTTTGCTCTCTCCGAGAAGTTATATCTGCATCCCATTTTATATCTCCATTCCAAACAAACTTCTGGCTGTTTTCATTAGGTTGGGTTGCTTTGCCAGACGGTAAATAATATAGTACTTTTGGTATCGACTCTTGTTTCTATAATATTAGAACAGTGCATTTTCTATCGTCTCTCGGATTTACTGCATCGAACCAGTAACCTGTCTAAGAGCAACCTGACCACCTGATCCATTTAGTGCCTTACACAAGTATAGGTTGCTGGCTTCGTACCAAACCCGGAGTCGCGCCACCAGTATACACAAAAGGTACAATCTCAGAATGTTTGTCCTGATTGAAGATGTAGAATAAGCAGTATTGTGAAGAGTTTGTGGACACTATTTACATTTGTGTTCCATAAAATGCCACTTTTAATGTGTTACCAATTACGTTAAATCTTTGTTTCCGAAATTCATGGAATGACAACAACGAACAGATCCTCGTTATTGGTAAGCAAATAAAAATATATACCCCCTATACATAGGTAGAGAAAAGGAGCGTCACTCGCCATCTTGCCGGTTTGCTTACATTCGACATCCAGGTCGATGTTTTTAAGATACCCCTATTGACAAGCACGCTTCTTGCCGTAGATTGATAGATAACACATTTCTACACATTTGCAAGTCATATAAATTCGATTACTGTCCGTTACATACAGAAATACAACAGTTTATTTTGCGAGTTGCAAACATGTCACGAAAGGCAAGCGGAAGTAGATTTCAGCCTCGACAAGCATCGAAAAAGTCACCTAACTGTCTGTCCTACTGATTCTTTGAGAATATGTATGAGTGATTATGGTATTACACCGTTTTTTAGCAATAATCTAGCAATATCACGGCGGGGGACACCAAGAATGGGCCTCCCATGTGGGAAATCGAACCAGTGCCTTCGGCATGACGAGCGACCGTCCCTGCCCCAACACTTTGAGAGAAATACATATTACAGTGGACATACATATATAGCAAAAGAATAACTGATGTTCATGTTTGGAATATTTATGATAATTATGTCGACCATTAATTTCTTATGAAAACACAAATTAAACAGTGTTAATGGTGGGTACATGAATGTCACTTATGTTAAAAAAGCTGTAAAGAAAGTATTTTGTGGTGTGACTTCCTTAACTTCCCAATGGATATATTTTTGGTTTGGATTTGAAATATTTAAAAAAAATGTCACTTCACTTTTTATTATAAGTTTGCTCAGTAGCTCGCAAAAGAATGTGTTGAATCCACCCCATCCCCAATACCATAACGATATGTATTTTGCAAGAAAATTAGAGTATTGTTTCCTCTAAAAGACCAAAACTCGTAATGATTATTTCACCATCTGTATAGACATTTCTTGGAAAGTACGAAAGAACAAATACTAGTAATCAATTTAGATTATTTTGCGTTGTCACACGCGCACCGACTAACATCGGATGTGTGTCCAGTTGTACACGGGCAGAGATACAGCTATTTTACGTGCGCATCGGAGGTGAAACAAGAGGAGATTCCATTGTACGAATGATTATGATTTTAATCGTGGAAAGTTGTTTATTTTGGGTAAAAGTACTTGATATAGCGTATACCAGCAGAGACCACACGTCGGTATAACAAACCATTCTCAGTCCCGATTAGAGATATTTCAATCGGAAATCACTTGGCACGTGTCAATCAGAATGAATAGGCATTGCAAACGTTGCGATGAAATACGAGGTGACTCAGTATCACACTGATACGTTCCGAATGTATTTGTAATCTTGCACAAAGTATACTAGTGCAAAACGTAACTTTGCTTCAAATAAAGTTGTGTACATGTTAACAACATAATATTTGGTTACATTTGACAAAATTCATTTACTAGATACAGAGCGACACGCCATAAAAGAGGGGTTCTGAAACAACTCAATTAACAATGTCAATATCTGGTATGGCCACTATGTTTGTTACAGGCGAGGCAGCAGCGGCGCATTAAAAACACCAGACGATTTAAAACAGTCTGGGGGATGTTATTCCAAATGTCAACCAAAGATTGGCCCAACTGATATTGCGATACTGGCTGGTTCTAGTACTGTCGTAGGCGTTGTTCCAACTCATCACTGTCTTTAGGGAAGAGGTCTGGAGAAACAACCGGCCATGGCAGTACTGCAATAATATACTGCCTAAAAAAACTGTCACAACACGTGCAACATGTGGGCGGGAATTGTCCTGCTGCAAAGTGATATTATGTCCCTCCATTTGCACAAAGGCTGGCACACGATCTCGTACGATGTCGTCCGGTATACCCAATTCAAATGGCCATTACCAATGATGAGTTCTCCCGTGAGTTGTGATGCCACAACATACTTCCCTCACCGAACTGACGACGTTCTCCGGGAACCCTGTGGACACTTGCGCGATTACCAGAGCTATTCTGATTAAACCTGGACTCACTTGTGTGAGATTATGATTACTTTGGTTTTTGTTGCAATTGTGTCTTGATGCATATCAAATGAAAGCTCTTTTATAAGCTTTTAAGTAATATATACTTGAGAAAAACAAAAGCAACGCAATTTTCATGTAAAAATAATTCACAGTATTTAATTCAATTGAAAGAATAAAGGAGCATAACTAATGTAACCTTACATTTTCATTTCATTAATAAGATATTGACTTAAAAAAGCCACAAAATGAAAATTAAGTAACTTGGTCAGTTTTGCAATTACTAACATTTGTTGTCTTACAAGTAGTACAGCTAGTAGTGCCCATTGCATAACCATGACCTAATTTTGATATTTTATCACACATATCATGGATTAAAGGTGAGGAAACTTGGATTATGAAGATGGAAATGTCTCTGCATTGAAAGAGATAACGAATCCTTTGTAAATATATGTACAACAAGAATAATTTAGAAAAAAGCATGAAGATTTTGTAGGTCCAACCCGACTATCTTTATAAGAACAACCTTTTTTATCGAGGACCTTAAAACGGATTTCAATTCAAATTTGTTTGCAATTAATGAGATCAAAAAATATTTACATACATGTGAATCATCAGCCAAATATTCTGACAAAAAAGAGGATATGATGTTACCCAGTGTGAACACATTGAAAAAATGTGTACTATGCGTAATGACAGTTGGTCTACAGAGGTCAAAACAAGACTTGATTACACAGGACTTGAACGCTTGTGATGCTGTGTACCATCAGTCTTGCAGTGCGAACTTCAGGACTCACGAAAGCATCCCTGGCCTAATGCATGCAGTGACGAGAATGAATGTAAGAAGTCAAAACTAAGCAGACACAACGATTCCCGGAAATAGATGCTTCCAACTATGTAGTGAAGTATCAGGAAGAATATGATGATAAGCAGATTACCATTCAGGACCTCATTTCAAAGTCTGCAGACTGACAGTGCCTAATAGTTTCTTCCCATCACCAGATAAAGTGTCAGACATTAAAGAGAAAGTACAGTATCTTCCTGCATCTGTGAGACTGGTTCTTGAAACGCTTGTTGTCGGTAAAGATACAGACATGATGCCTGCTTCTATTAGTCAGGCAATTGTGCAGGCAACAAGACCTTGTCTTCTCCGAGCGCCCATTCAGCTAGGACGTAGAATAGATCTTCATCACTGAATTGCCTCAAGATCCCTTGTTGATCAACTCCATTATCCTGGATTCTGTTGTTCTTACACAGAAGTAAAGAAGTTTGAATACAGCGCTGCATTCAGTCAAGGAATAAGGAAGAGACATTCCAGACCTCTTCTGAGAAGTTTGTTCAGTACTCGGCCATGTACCCCCGGGTGTCGGGGAGCTTTTGTCCTCAAAAGCTTTTAATTTTAGAACATTAGAAAATTATACACAATACAATTAATCAGACGAATAAATGAATACAAAAACAAACACAAACATTGAATCAAAAAATGACTTCAACATGTTTGGACTTGATAAAAGCTGGTGTGAGCTTGAAGAATATATGCACTAAAGGTTGTGTTAAAATTATAAGCTTAAACGAGACTTACCTGTAAGGTGAAATTTGAGCTTGATTCCATCGATATATCTGTATACTTAGGGGTTACGTGAGAGAAAGCGCATGCGGAAAATGTTTGTATCCTTTGTACCCAGGGAATGTGAGGTTGGGCACGTAACCCCTAAGTATACAGATACTTAGGGGCCACGTGAGAGATTTAGAGTGGATTCCAGCATTTATTTTACTATACCAGAAAAAAACGGAAAATAAAATAGAATACAAGTTGTTTATTCGTGATATTTACATGCCAGTCCTCTTAAGGATGGTTTCACATAGTGTTGTATCAATAGCCACAGGTAAATCATAAAACTTCCTAAATGTAGACTCTCGGGTCCACCCAGCTGTTCTCAGCATGGTATGTGGCGGTACCTTGCTTGTAGCCGCTGCACTAACAGAAGCTGATCTGACACTATGAGGCTAAAATACATCAACGTTCACCCCTGCACGAACTACAGCCGATTTGACCCATCTGGTCACTGTGTCCTTGCTGACAGCTTTATGGGGTCTTTGTAATCCAATAAACAAAGATTTCTCACTGCCTTTGATGACACGAGTGTGTTCTAAATACACCCTAATGATTCTGACAACACACAGGCTTCCATCACTGTAACTAGAAAACACTAATTCTCCTTGTTGACATCCTCTACGTGAAAGTTTAAGTAAATCACCTATTCTTATAACTAAACTACTATCTCTAAATTCTATATTGTCTACATGAATCAAATGTATGGATTGCAACCGTTGTCCTGACAAGGCCAACAAAGTGGCAAGTTTACCTGACAACAGTTTTAATGGCAGAGACGTTGTATTTCCATGACTTCGTAACGAGTCAAGTACTTTGGTAACAACCCAAGTAATTGAGTACTTAAGCAAAGCTAGCCGTGAATGAAAATTCCATTCATGATTCTGCGCACTAAGTTGTGAGTACCTGTAGGTGCGCCATTAATTGTGCTAGTGGCTGAAAGAGCTGATCTGGCTGTGTTCAATGCGCTGTATCCTAATCCTCTTTTACATAATTCTCCAAGAAATACCAGCACTTTTATCACATCAGGAGAAAAGGGATCACAACTCCGTCGGTCACAAAACTGCACCCATTTTTCGTGATAACCCTGATATTGTCTATGTGTAGAGCCCCTCCACGAAGCGAGGAGTATTTCTGTAACGTCCGGCGGAATTCCTTTGTTTTGGAAAGATGTCCTGATAACTTGAACACAGTCAGCTTGAGCTTGTGTTTCAATGGATATAGACGCTCCGGATGTTGTGGCAGATACAAGATGCGTCTGTTGTTTGGTAGGATTCTCGGAAAGTCTACTAGCAGTTTCAAGAGCTTTGGAAACAAGTACTGGGTTGGCCACAGTGGTATGAGCGATGCTTCGTCCTTCTCTATCTTATTCAGCACTTGTCCTATAATGCTGAAAGGAGGAAAACAATAGTTCACATGAGAATCCCATTTAATAGAGAAACAGTCTACAGCTGAAGCACCTGGGTCTGGTCGCCAGGAAACATAATTTGAGCATTTGTTATTTAGTCTAGATGTACAGAGATCTCTTTGAATGTTAGGATATAACTCCCTAATTTCTTCAAATATGTTGTCATCTAGGGCCCACTCTTTGTCTTGGAACATGGAGTCACGTGACTCACGATCCTCCACAATGTTTTCGACGACAGGGAGATAAGCAGTGGACCCCCACAACCTATTGGCAATACACAAGTCCGATAACTCTCGAACTTCCCTGTAACACTCCAGTTTATTGCCACCTTGTTTATGGACGTAAGCCACAGCCGTAGTGTTATCAATTAACAGTCTTAAGTGTTTATTGCGAAGATGTCCACAGAAACATTGCAAGGTCAAACGCACGGCTCTTCGCTCCAGACAGTTAATGTGTAGAGTTCTTTCATCACGTGACCACGCACCACCTCTGGACTGAGGGCCGCAAGTCCCTCCCCAACCTCCCTTCCGAAGCATCAGAGGTCAGAACGATCTCTGGATAATTAATGAGAACTGGTTTGAGAAGTTTACCCACGTTGTCATGCCAACAAAGTAGTTCTTCTTTGCACTCATTCGTTATGTCCCTACCTGAATCAAAGTTACCCTTATATTTTGCCAAAACAGCGTTTTTGATTATTTCAAGAGGTTTATAATGCAAGACTGCATATGGTATGCTGGGCTCGGTGGCAACAAATTTACCAATCAACCACGCAAATTCACGAATAGTCACACTTGTCTTTCCCAGGACAATTCCACAAACATGCTTGATTTTATGTGCCTTTTCTCTTTTAATCTAACTTTCATATCCTCTGAGTTGAAAACGTAGCCCAAAGAATCAAACAACCTAGTTGTGTCTGTCACATTATTTTCACATTGATGTTCTGTGTCCCTGTGCAACAGTGAATCATCAAGATAGCCCGAAATTGCATGTCCATATTTACTTAACTCTGACAACGCAACTTTAACCACGTTAGTGAAGAGACAAGGAGCTGTACTGAGACCGTTAGCCAAGCAGGTGAATTGATAAACAACTTCGTTCCAGTAAACCGCATGGATTTTCTGTCTTTTGGGTGAACAGGGATGGTGAAATAAGTGTGAAATGAATTGTCCATGGCATGGCTCTGCAGCTTCACCCCGTTACGTAACATGACCTGAACTTGATTGCTGATGGTTACTCTTTCAACGTCATTAAAGTTTTCGGTCGAAAGTTTTGATGAGGAATTTCGTCAAATTCAATTTTTTAACCACTTGTTACAGAAGGTGTTTCTGTGACAACTACTGGTTGTCCCACAGTTTCGTCAGACTTTTCTTCATTAAGTTCTGACGCAGACTCTGGGATAAAAAAACTCTGTCTATCCTGTCTCCAGTATCAGCCTCGGAATCTTATCTGGTTATCCCTATCCCGCTTGTGGTAGGGAGACCAGGCGGGCTGGCGGTATGTGTTATGTCCGGTCATTTCGGCACTGAGTGATTTAGCCTCTGTGATGTCTTTTATCTGTTTAGACAAATCATCCCCAAAAAGCATATCCATAACAGGATTAGATGGAGTACACAAGTGACGGTAGGGCCCTGAAAGATGCCCCCTAAACAAATCTTTCATGCTTGTTGTTATTTCGGTTTTTTTCTGAGTTTGATTGCATCCATAGCCTTCCTTCCACTGGTTTTGAGGCTCAAAGTTTTGTCTTTTTGCTTTGCTGACGTCAGGATGTCATTGGTTAACTCTAGGATGGGACATAGAACATTGGAAATCAAAGCCTGAATTCTCTGAAGCTTGAGGATTTTTGGATCTCACGGGAGGTTTCACCTCATTCCAAATTTAGGGGATTGACTTGAGGAACTGTGAGATTTTTGCAGTTACCTGCTTGTTGGTATTTCTCACCGGTAGATTTCAGAGCAGTCTGATTAAGGTTCTACCTGAGGGCCTCATTTACCGACCTCCCGAGGGCTTCATTGACTTCCGGGCAGAGCTTATCGTTAGTTTTAAAAACCACGTTCAAGTCTGCTATTAACGCTGTCGAAGATGTTTCATCATCTTCAGCAGTCTCTTGTTCGTCTTCCAGGAGATCAGAAAAAGAACTGTCTTCTGCACATTCTCTAGGCGCCTTAGTGCTCTCCACCCTAGCCAGACCAGATAGCAGTTGAAGTGACCAAGTTTTGAAGACCAATTTTCCTGTTCCAATCCTTATCCACCACAATGAATCCCTTTCAGTGACAGTGTTTGCAACTGAAGCTTCACTTCGTCAACCTGGCAGCATCCAGTACTTGGTTCATGGATGGTTGGTTTTCTATCCATGTCTCTTTGCAGCTACAACCAGGTCTACTGCATCCGTACCACTTTAGGTGACTCTAGCGTGACATGCGTATATGCTCTCTTGTCATCATAATCCAAGTGGGCATCTAAGAACTGCTACAATCATTCGTTGATACAGAAACTGGTTTCAGTGCAGACCCAGCAACTGTCATTACAGACTTTGATATTTCAACCATGAAAGCTGTAAATAGTGTCCTTGGAGAGTATATCAACACACAGGGCTGTTTCTACCACTTAACCCACAAAGTACATGGCGTAAAAGACAGAAACTTGGATTAACTCAGAGTACCAAAGAAGATGTCAACATACAACACTTCACTGCACCCCAGAAGGCCTAGAAGACCTACTTTCCTACTTTGGTTCTACTTATGTGTCAGGAAGTTCCAGAAGGATTCAACCACCTGCCATGTGAGCCTCCACGACCCAATGAGACTGAGACGAGTAGCCCCTCTCTTTCCACCACCCATATGGAATTTCCATGACGCCTCCCTGAGATGTGACAGCAAGACGAGCAACTCATATAAGTCCTGGAATTCTGGCTTTACGCTACAAGTAGGTCAGAAACATCCCTCTGTTTGGACTGCTATAAAAGCGTTCCAGCGAGATCAGGCAGTGGCAACACTGCTTCTACAGCACACCAGTGGCATATTAAGGCCAGCCAAAAGACTAAAGAAGTCGAGAGATGTCATACAGCTCTGACTGCAGAACCTGTGTGTTGAGAGACGTGATCGAAAGGTCAGTGTTGTAGAGCGTATGCACGGTGTGGGACACAGCATTAGTTAAATCAAGACAAAACCACTAAGACACTCCCAGTATGTGCTATGTGTTAAAAGACACCCAGAATAACACACTGTTGTGTGTATAAAAATAATAAAATATTTTAAAAACCTTATAACTTCTGTTTCTTAACTTTTGAAGCTTATAAGAGCCTTTGTCCAAGGGGTTTGGAGGTTATGTCCCAGAGGTCTTTTGTCTAAGGGGTTTTTGTTCATGAGGGCATTTGTCCCCACACCCACTTCTTTTGTGGGGTCTTTTTGGCAGAGTATAATAATAATTTAGTATGATTTGGCTATATTACAGGCAGGAAATAGTATTATGCAATGGAAATGCACAGGTTGATATAGAGATTATTCCCACTTCTGTTGGGGATCGGCACTTGAAGATACATGTTCATGATCAAGACCAGACGTCAACTTCCATTCACTGGAAATATTCTCAAAGAGAATGTCCATCCAGGGAAGGAAGGAAACAACACTCCAAGTTTGAAAGTCTTGAAATATGGAATGGTCTTTTCTTCGCGAATTCCAAATTTACTTAAAATGGTCTATTATTTCGACTGGTTCGACATGTGTTTGGCGCTATTCTCGCTGCTCGAATCGACACCTATCAAATGAGAATCCACATATCATAACAAAGGTAATCAATGAAGAGCTGCAGCCAAAAGGAAATGTGTTTTTATGTTAAATTAATGCTAATGGCCAACATTGTACAATAATAAACTACAAAGTATCCTTTCAAGAAATTCAGGTAAATGAACAGGTGATAACAAACTTGATAAAATAAAAGTGAAAATCAGATAAATTATCACTAAATATGATGATTTACCATTTAAATTATATTTTCTGTTCTGCTAGGCATTGTTTTATATGCAGAAATAAGGATTATCGTGTGTATTTTCTCGTAAACTAACCCGGAATAGCAATCAGCTGTATGCACATTTTCTACCAAACGGTTATTAGGTTATAAAATACACAGTAGATATAACTTCAAAGAATTTTGATGCAATGATCGGATGAATAGTACCTGAAACTATTGTTTTATCAGATATCAAATATTTCAACATAGAGTTATTTTAGTTGCAGCTTTTACTTTTATGTATGGAACATAATAATAACAATAAGCGTCACACTTTGGAACTGTTCACTTCAAAAATCAGGGGGCATGGGTGGCCCAGTCGTCTAAGGCACCGCGATTCGCTGTGCAGAATTGCATCCCTTTAGCACGCCAGAAACCTATGGTTGTGGGTTCGAATCCCAGTTCGCCCCGATTATGTTTCTAGGTTTACCCGTGCTTGTGGGTTTCACCGAAGTGGTAAACGTCTGAGACCTGCATCACTTCGGGCTTTCCTCCCACATTAAGCTGACACGCAGCGATATAACTGGAATACTTTGAAAAGCGGCTTGAAACCCAACTCACTCACTCAAAAATCACACTGATACTTTTCAAATGAAAACAACTCCATCTTTGGATTTCTGTCTATTGTATTCTGTTTCATGAGAATTTCATGTTCCAATTGTCTTTTCATGTCATGTCATTTCTTTTCATGATTGATTGCAAATAAAGCAAAAATACCATTACTCTAGATTGTAAATACAAAGAAACTATACTCAAAAACATTTCTTTGCAAAAGAACAATGATTTTAGGTAACACTAGGAAATGTTATTTACCAGAAGCAATGTAATTAATTCAAATACATAATATCACAATTATAAATCAAAAACTAAAGATATTAGCAAAGATGCTGTTGTATTTACCTAGTTGTTGACCACTTTAATCACATCATGTGACTACCTAGCCAGCTGCCATGTGGCTCTGTGCATGCCTTACATGCCTTGATTACATGCATCTATAAATAGACCAGTGCACAGCGCACCCTATTGGGCTTAAGAAAATGAAAATATTCTACCTTGATACCTAACTGAAGCATCATAAAATTAAGACATCTTTAAGTGTATGACCATTACACAGCGGCCTCTTCATTGGAAGGCGAAAGAAAACCAATGACTCAAAATCTAACAAATATGGTCAAACTCAAACAAAATATACTGCTAAGAGAACTCATGTACAAATGAACATGACTTCAATTCAGCATTGTTCACTTTGTCATATTAACATTCAGGGCTGCTTTCCAGCACAAGGCACAATTTATTCACCGGATGGTTGAGAGTATTAGACTTTGTTTTCAATTTCAAAATTCGCACAAGTCCCTTTTTGTCTTGCACAACTTCAAGAACCCTGGCCAGACTCCATGTATTTCGTGGACTACTATACATCACAAGTACAAGGTCGTCAACTGCAATGTTTCTTTACTGGATATTCCATTTCTGCTTTTGTTGAAGTAAAGGTAGATATTCCTTAACCCATCTTTTCCAAAAAAGATCTGTTAAGTATTGCAGTTGTCTCCATCTTCGTTTGCCGAAGATGTCTTCCTTGGTGAAAACACCCGACGGACAGTTCTCACCTCCCCGAAAGAGAATCAAGTGAAACGGTGTGAGAGCATCAAGGTCATTTGGACTGTTGTTCATTTCAGATATAGGTCGCCCATTCAAGATGGCTTCGATTTCGCATAATAGAGTATGCAGACCTTTGTCTTCCAGGTGAATAATCTGTGTGTGTAGCAATGAATACAATACTTTCCTGATCAGACGGATAATCCTTTCCCACACACCACCAAAATTTGACGCAGCAGGTGGGTTGAACTCCCAGGTGATTCCACGATTTAGGAGTAAATTCTTCATTATTTGTGAGTCGAGCTTCGACATTTCTTCTCGCAGCTCACTTTCTGCTCCAACAAAGTTGGTTCCATTGTCCGATCTAATGTAAGTCACAGGTCCTCTTCGGGCAATGAACCTCCTAATAGCAGAAATACAGGAATCTGTGCCTAGACTTGCTGCGAGCTCAAGATGAACTGCTTGTACAGTCATACATGTGAATAGCACGCCCCATCGCTTCACATGTCGTCGTCCTTCTTTGATTTCGAAAGGACCAAAATAGTCAACACCAACTTTGGAGAAAGGAGCTTCGTTACCAGTCCCTCTCTGAAGGTAAGCTTGCCATTTTCTGTGTTGTAGGCTTCCCTTGATGTTTCCTGCAGACGCCACATTCGGAGATCATCTTTTTAATCAGAGAATTTGCACCGATGATCCAGTAAGTTTTTCTGACATTGGAGAGAATTGCATTCTTTCCTAAGTGTCCCACTTGTTCATGAGCTTTTCTTAGAATCAACAATGATACTGCGGACTCCTTGGGGAGTATGATTTGATGCCTTGCCTCGTATGCAATCGTTTGCGAAGTACACCATCTTTAAAGAAGGGGTCCAGTTTGAAAAGCTTTGATGACCTTTGGATAGCAGCTTTACTTGATTTCCTTTTCAAACTTTCAAATTCATGTGCAAAATGCTTTTTCTGAACATATCTAATCAGTGCCATCTCAGCATCATTAACACCATTCACAGAGAGACTTGGATCCTGCTGTTCAGTCTGAGAAGTTCTGTCCATTAGTTTCCTTTTTCTTCCACGTGTACATACTTCTGTTTTAATTTCTTCTTGTTTTATGTTTTCACAATGTCTCTTAAAAAAAAATTCTTTACATACTCCTGGAATTTCGTTACAGCTAACATCAACCATGCCGCTGCTTTTCTCAGTTTCATCCAGGCAGAAAAGTGATAAATCAGTCTATCCATGGCAGTGTAAGTATCAGCTTCGCATACAGCATCATTCATATGTTTTACCTCAGGGTCTCCATTCAAGTCAGCGTTAAGGAAGTCAGCATTACAAGGCCGCTTATCTTCCGTCTTCGATAGGAAATCTGGACCATTAATCCACTCAGGTGTCTCCAGTAATTTCTTCATACTCATTCCTCTGGCAGCATAGTCTGCTGGATTCAGGTGAGTGTTGATGTATCTCCACTGCTCAATCTTCGATGATTCATGGATCACAGACAGTCTGTTGGCTACGAAGGTATGGAAGCCGCTGGTTTGGTTTGCAATGTACTCACTACAGACATACTGTCTGTCCAATAGTAGCTGTTACTAGTAGTATAGTCTAGTTTGCGGACCTCCATTCGAGGTATAGTGATTCTTTTCAGGGGAGCTACACCTGCTTTGCAAATGACGAAAGAACAATGAATGTTTCCATCTTCATCACTCTGTCGCATGTAAGTAACCATGCAATAACCAGTTTCGCTGGTGTCTGCAAAGTGGTGTAGCTCACATGACGATACTTTACCTTGTAGCATCTGTCCATCTGCAAGCTGTCAAGAAGATACAATAATGATATCCATTCATTCCATCTGTCAAATAGTTTTCTACTGATTTCTTCATCCCAGCTTGCTCCATTTTTGCAGAGTTCTTGTAGGATACACTTCGGAATGAGAACGTAAGGAGCAATGAGACCGAACGGATCATAAACTGAGCTTGACAATGAGAGAATTCCTCTTCGAGTGCATGATACACTTCTTTCACCCATCTTGAATCCAAAAGTGTCTGATTCAGTATCCCAGTAAACCCCTAAAGCTCTCTCTGGTGGAAGTATATCTTGTTTCAGGTCAATCAACTTCACTTCCTTGGACTGATCCTCAATAGGAATAGAGTCCAGGACTGCAGAGCTGTTACTCACCTACTTGGTCAGGTTAATGCTTCCCATTTTGCACATTGCACTTGTTTCATGAATAAGCATTATTGCATGATCTTCTGAATCTGAAGGAGATAATTAAGTCTCTCATCATCATCTTCTGTACTCTGTTAAATTTTAGACCTGAATTGACGAATGAACTTACAGTACTCTATCGGATTACCATCAAACTTCTTCATATCAACCAACGGCTTCCTCAAATGACGCACCACATCAGTTACGAGATCTCTTCCGGTAGAAATGTCTGCTGTCACAGATGGTCTACAATCATATGGAGAGCTAACAGGTATTCTGGAAGGAAGAGATACATATGGATTATCAACATTAACACCTGTGTTACCATGTTGTTCACCATATGACCTGAACAAACAATAGTCATAACCAACACAATCATCATGCCAATAAACAATGCCTTTATGCACAGACTTAGGCACAAACTCATTTGATGATGCGCTAAGTCTAAAGCCATTGTCTCTAGCAATGTGAGAGACATTAGGATACAAACTGACTAAGTTACTATCAGTCTGTACACATATTACCTCAGTCTGTACATCATCAGATTTACCAGTGTCATTAGAGGGTTGTTTGTCTGGAATTGAGTCTCTCTGTACACACTTAGTCCCTGTATTTACATTACCATGACCACCATGATGCTTGTATCACACTTAGGGTTGGATGGTCTAAGTGATGACTTCGGCATGAACAATACAAGTCCGTCTGAGGGTCCACAACTGTTTATCTAGACAACGCCTGTAGTGTCACAATCGTAGGCCAGGTCTAAACTCTTCCCCCAGACCTCTTGTCTGGTCACTTATATACCCAGGGTCGTCAGCTAAAATCCTTTGTTTCACAACTCCCTGCATCTGGTCAGTGGCTTTATCATTAATACGATAATTATTATTAATCTCCAACTCTGGTATTTCCCGCTTCATATTGATTTTAACCCGTATTCCCCGTCTCATATCGATCTTAACCAAGGGGGGGGGGGGGGGGGGGGGCGCAGTCAGTCCCTTTTTGGAGGTGGCTCTTAATAGCGACTCATCTGTGGCTGTGACTTGGGGACAAAGGGGACTACGGTTCTCCACTGACCAGTGCATTAGTAAGGGCAGCAATTTAGTTAATTAGTGAGATGCCATCTGGCATCTCTTTACCCTTGATACTTCTCCCCGCTGTGACGTAAGGACGTTTTCATACGTCCTTATGAGGGGTCGTAATCAATTGAGCGTGACGACCCTGAGTTTGCATAAATACTAATACATGGAACCGTATGTAAATGGTTGAATGGACATGATATAGTTCGTTCTTTATGTATAAGACTACGTAGTACAGCGTCTTGATGTCGGAATGGACATGATACAGTTCGTTCTTTATGTATATGAATACATAGTACAGCGTCTTAAAGACGAAATGGACATGATACAGATCGTTCTTTATGTATAGGAATACATGGTATAGGTGATGATTGACAGTTTTATATATGATAGACATAAGCCTATATGAAACGGTATCATGTGCAACATGATGTGGACCCGTATTTGTCAATTATAATCTAATAACATTTGTACAAAAATCATACATTCTTCCTAAGACAGAAGTGGTACATCAAGTATTTAAAATGTGTCGGTCCAATGATGTATATGCGACAAACCATCATTAGTGTTTTTGATAATGTTGATCCAATGTGCATGAATCGGTGGTGGGTAAACTGTGTGTGGAGTCCAATGATGTATATGCGACAGGCTATCATTGGTGTGTATTTGTGTTTGCGGGATCGGCCGGCCATTTTGGTAATTAGGGGTTAATGGGGCGGTGGGGGGTCGGGATCGACACGCCCTTTTCGGTTACTTTGGTGTCTGTATGGATTGCCTGGTCGGCCCCATCGGCTGCTTGCAGTGGGTAACAGAACTCTGATTCTATAAAGTCATGGTTCTATAAATCTCTATAAAGTTATATTCCATGGAGCCATAAAGGATAACAATGCATTGGGACCATGTCGCTAACCTATAGGAAAACTGTAATTATCTTGGTCATTGTTTAGAACATGTTGTCATTATTTACTCATCGAATGTGCAAGGTGGAACAATACAATCTTAATAATGGGTAGGAAATGCATTTTATGTAATAGTCCGGACATATGCTGACGAATTGCATTTTATATCTAAATGTAAATATTTCAAAGTAATGGACGAGTAAAAATAAACAACTGACTATATCAAATGTGTAACACTGGGTATAGGTCCATTATAGGTCGTTGGTCACAGGCGCTCTTTATAGTGCTCCCAATGCACTCATTCATCCTCAAGTTACTACACTACTAAACACATCCCTTGTGTAAACTACTCTCCTACGCACATTACCTGTATCCGACGTCTTCAACTACACAAATTTTCCTTAGGTTAGCTGGCCCTATACTACCGGGACTTATAGGAGAGTGAATGATCGCTCTAAACACTCTCCAATGGGTATCGAGCACGCCTGTGGACCTGTCCGTGATCAAGAGACAGGTAGACGGTGGAATCCATCAGCTAACCCTGCCGCAGAGCGACATGACACCTAGTGTCTCTCCAGGGCCACAGACAATGGCGTGATGGCTCTTTTGTCTGCGGTTGTCCTGTACCTGTTTCTTTACAGCTGACATCACCCTCTCTCTCTCACGCTAAACCACCATCACTGAATCCTTCTCACTACAACTACTGGTGTCTCTCCAGGGCCCCCAGACAATGGCGTGATGGCTCTTTTGTCTGTGGGTTGCCTGTACCTGGTTCCGACAGCTGACACCTCCTCACTCATAACCCATTCTCAAGCATAGCCCTTATAGTTTATTCATTCTTAACTCGTCACGCACTCGGATTTCATGGTATGAGTTTTTAACTCTATACTATTCCATTTGGTTTTCACGCTCTCGGTCCTAACGTTCACACTTTGGGACCTATACCGTGTCACCTACTGTTTCATGTATTATCCCATTGACTTAGTGGATTTGGTCTGGTTTGATGGGGATGGTGTGTAAGTCAAATAAACCATGCACGCGTACCTTTCTGTGCTGGATTTTTCGAATTGATGGTTAACCTCATTTACGTATGTTGTATATTGGGGTTGCTCCCATTTGTATATCGTGTATCGTGTCGTATGTGTGTATACTTATTTGTGCTGCTATATGCACGTCTGTACAGGTGGTCAGTTAATGGGTGTCTATATATATATATAATCTGAAGTTTTCCTGATATGTACAACGTGGGGTATCATTATATACACGTGACTCTCTTTACTTGCGTGAAGCTTTCGCTTTTATAGTGTGTAGAATCTCTTGAAAAAAAAAGACAAAACTAGGGCCTACTATGTGCTCTCTTCTAGCCTGTTTAGAGATGATTTAGATCAAAATGTCTGTTGCAGAATTTTTAAGGCAGGTGTTGAACCTGTTGTCCTATATAACTGTGAGGTATGGGGAATTGACTCGGTTCTACTCAAGTATATGGATACTTTTACTCCTGAAATATTACGAATAAATTTTGCAAACGTGTTCTGGGAATTTCTCAACAAATACACCTGGGCATGCAGGGCAGAGCTTGGCATATCTCCCTTCTGTTTAAGGTAATTAAATCGATTAAACAATTCTACCGACATATTTTACAATATCCCAATAATGTTTTAAAACATGCTTTTAATGAATCAATAACTATGGTCAAATATAAAATTGGATGGTACTTATATAAATTCATTTGCCTCCTAGATACATTTGACATAAAGAAAGTGATATAATTTCTTCCATCATTATGAAGGACCTACAATCAATGTTTACAGACATGTTCCACTTATCGTTTCTAGGTGAACCGAAAAATATATTCAAGAAAATAACTTGGAACACATAGAAAATTTAAGTCAGAAATCAAACTTGAACCCTATCAAGAACACTGGAAGATTAAAAATAAACGTATCCATTTCACCAAGCTAAGGTTGAGTGATCTCAGGTGAAAAATTTAACTAGATAGAAGAACAAGGCCAATACTTTGTGTTGTTATCCTGACTTATCATGTATCTGTTTAGATAGTTTATAGAATATTGTCACTATTCTATATGGAACGTTTGCGCAATAGGATCTTGTATCTTATGGCAACCATGCTTGATAATGACTTTGGGATTCGGTTTGCGATACTGCTGTGGCTGCTTCAGACTGTATGGTATGCCCCATCTGTCAGAATGGTCAGCCATGCTGTTATGCATATGTTAACACAGAAAGGAAATGGTGCTTACCTAAAATGCACAGTCGGCCTTTGAATAAAATAGGGTTTGAGTCACACAAAAACACAGTTCTAGATCAATGTCAATTTTCTTGTTCTTGCTCTTGTTCGGGTCGTGTCACTGAGGTGGGTCCTGCCGTTGATTGAATCAGTTTCCTAATGGGGTGTGGCGGAGGTGGGTCCAGCGGGGGGATTGAATCAGGGTCCTGGTGATGATTGACGTCTTGATGTCCCCCAAATGTAGATAAAGAACACTTGCGTTGTGGACCCCAGACGAAGACATAAAGTTCAGCACTAACCTTTGGCTTAATCTTGAAAGCTTGAGCTTGAGGTACCGGAGTTTGGATTCTCTCACCAGTATCACACTTAGGGTTGGATGATCTAAGTGATGACTTCGGCATGAACAACACAAGTCCGTCTGGGGGTCCACAACTGTTTATTTAGACGCCTGTAGTGTCACAATCGTAGGCCAGGTCTAAACTCTTCCCCCAGACCTCTTGTCTGGTCACTTATATACCCAGGGTCGTCAGCTAAAATCCTTTGTTTCAAAACTCCCTGCATCTGGTCAGTGGCTTTGTCATTAATACGATAATTATTATTAATCTCCAACTCTGGTATTTCCTGCTTCATATTGATTTTAACCCGTATTCCCCGTCTCATATCGTTCTCAGTCCCAGTCAGTCCCTTTTTGGAGGTGGCTCTTAATAGCCTGGTAATGTCCCTCCGACTCATAACCACCGGTCAACCCTCATCATAACGGGTTATTTTAATTATTGTCTTGGCGTGGCGACTGTCCGCCACGCGACAACGCTGTCGGCCCATCTGTGGCTGTGACTAGGGGACAAAGGTGACTACGGTTCTCCACTGACCAGTGCATTAGTAAGGGCAGCAATTTAGTTAATTAGTGAGATGCCATCTGGCATCTCTCTACCCTTGATACTTGTCATCACCGCGAGACATACTTGAATTGCTCCTATGTTCAAAGTCATCAAGCACCCTTGATCTGGCATCCACAACATCCATTTAAGTCTTTAATTCAAGTTCCTCTTGCTCAAGTTTAAGCTGGGCCTGGGCAAGTTCAAGTTTCTTCTTCTGTTGAAACACATGCATTCTGGCATCTAACTCTGCTTTCTTCTGTTCCGCGTTCAGTCTTGCAGATGACAATGAAGATGACCGTGACACAGCCGCACTAGACATACTGTGATGTCGTGAGACCTGACTGTTACCCTGTCTAGAGGAGACAGTTGAGGTGATCCATCCTTCCATCTTCTCCTTGTACATCTTCATTAAACCATATGTATCTTCAAACATATTTTCACATGGACTATCATGAGCTGGGCCACAAAAGGAGGTATAGGTTTAAAGATAATCTTCATATACAGTTAGCCATGCTTTGTGGTCTTCTACGAGCTCACGACTATCACAAACATCAGTAACTAACTGCTCTATTTGAGTGTACTTAGTCCTTAGCTTCTTAATCAAAGTCTTTAATTTCTTTCAATTCAATTTTAAAAAATCTACCCTTTTCAGTCCTAGGTCTCCCGCGTCTAATCGGTGAGTCTTCACCTGTCTCACTGACAGTTACTAGGTCATCTATAGGTTCATCTGTCACATGATCTTCTATATCTATCTCTCTATTCATAATGGTCAACTAGTCAATGCATGTTCACTTTAAAAATTACACTGATACTTTTCAAATGAAAACAATTCCATCTTTGGATTTCTGTCTATTTTATTCTGTTTCATGAGTATTTCATGTTCCAATTGTCATTTCATGTCATTTCAACTCATTTCATTTCATGATTGTCTGCAAATAAAGCAAAAATACCATTACTCTAGATTGTAAATACAAATAAACTATACTCAAAAACATTTCTTTGAAAAGAACATTGATTTTAGGACACATTAGAAACTTTATGGTAATTACAAAATGTTATTTACCGGAAGCAATGTAATTAATTCAAATACATAATATCACAATTATACATAAAAAACTAAAGATATTAGCAAAGATGCTGTTGTATTTACCTAGTTGTTGACCACTTTTATCAAATCATGTGGCTACCGAGCCAACTGCCATGTGGCTCTGTGCATGCCTTACATGCCTTGATTACATGCATCTATAAATAGACTTGTGCACAGCGCACGCTATTGGGCTTAAGAAAATGAAAATAGTCTACCTTGATACCTAACCGAAGCATCAAAAAATGAAAACATCTTAAAGTGCATGACCATTACAGGAACAACTGATTGCTATTGCCGGATATATGTTTAACGCATTGAACAATTTGATCAGTCATCGTTGAGGTCTCCCGCTTTCTTGCTACAGCAAATGAATGAAAACAAAATGCAAATATCGTAATTACAACCGTTATCCTTGATAACGCTGTTAGAACCTACCCCGAGACGTCCCCCCTAATTGTAATACAGAAGTTGTTCATCCATATATCTTATCCGTAATTAGTACTCCAACTTCTAATGCCTCTCCTAGAAGTTTCACATAGGTGTCAAGTCTCATCTGTCTGCTGAGATGGCACACGTGACAACTATGTTCATGATATCCACGGTTCTTTAAAACAAGTCCATAGAGTTAGATAACAATAAGCAATCAATCCATGTATAGGCTCATCCTTTGAACACAATATGTTGTTTTTACAATGGCACTTCACGCCCAGATATTGGTATATTCCGTCTGCTTTAGTAAACCTACATATATAAACACTTACTTTTGACAAATCCACTGTCCAAGATAACAGATTATTAACATATTAATTAACATATACTGAACCGCAAAAGAAACGTCACCATGGATAGATATATGAACAATCTTCTTTGTCCAAACACTGTAAACATACTTTGAGACATATTAAAAAGATGAAACTTTGCAAAACTGATCATCAAGGGTTGAAGTTAAGGTGTCAAATGTTCTTAAAGTGAAACACAACACCAGTCGCTGAGAAAATGGCATCACAAGTCAGTATCTCGTGTGTCCGCCATGTGCATTGATGACTGCACGTGCATCGTCGACACATGGAATGGATGAGGCGGTTGATGAAGGCCATAGTCACTTGAGCCCACACTCTGAGGAACGCCTGACGCAGTTCAGCTGCAGTTGTCGGCCTTGGTCGGACGTCATTCCGCCGTCTCTGAATCCCACAAATGCTCAGTGGGATTTAAATCGGGTCTAAGGGCAGGCCACAGCATGGTTTTGATGCCATTCTGCTGGAGGAAGTCGCATGTTGCTCTCGGAGTATGGGCACGGGCGTTATCATGCTGAAACTCGTGGTTGCGGCGACGTGCCAAATGAGGTACGGCGTGTGGTCTGAAGACTTGTTCAATGTACCGAGCTGTTGTGACATCATTGCCTCTCCCTTGACCGATGTTCAGGAAGACCACGGGGCCGACCCTCTGGGCAAGACCAATTCCACCCCCACACCATGATGTTCGGGCCACCCCACGAGTCTCAGCTTGCAATCATCCAAGGGCTTTGGTGTCGCTGATTTCTTGTCAATCTTGGCACGTGGTAGCAATTCAATAACGAATGAATGTTATCTGATCCGGGTGGGTTTTTATAGGGCAAGAAATGGGGGAACGCATGTGCATTTAAGTTTGCACGGAACTCACGTGTATCGGGTTACCATGGCCGTTGCCGTGATGAGTAGTTGTATGCATCAGTGTAGAACCGCTCAGCATTCTGGAACCGCTCCTGGCTTCTGATTGGTCGAGAGGATCACGTGACCTCTGTGACGTCACTTCCGGTCACGTGACCTGCGCAGTGCATGATGGGACTTGCGCGCGCATCCAAGATGGCGGCACTTCCGTTTCCGGTGGCGCGCGCCTCCAAGATGGCGGCACGTCCGTTTCCGGTGTCGTACGCCTCCAAGATGGCGTCGCCTCCGTTTCCGGGGAGGAGGGGAAAACCCGGAGAAGCGCACGTAAAAGGTGAACAGGATCGACATTGAAAGAAGCGCGTCAAAAATCTTTTGTTGTTGTTGTTGTTGTTGTTCTAAACATAGACGTGGTGGTGGTGGTGGTGGTGAAGGGAGGGAGGGAGGGAGGGAGAAGGCGGGGGTGGGTTCTTTGTTTGGGGGGTTGGAGGGTCGTCAAAGCAAAGGAGGAAAGCGTTCGTTCGGGAGAGATTGGTGTCCCTGAAAAGGGCCGTTGGAAAACAAACTGGAAACTGGAAACGACAGGAAACGGCAGGAACACTGGAACACTGGAAAAACTGCAAACGATGGGAAACTGGTAAAAACAGTGGGGCAGCATGGCCCATGCGTTAGTCACTTTGTTCAGATGATCTATCTTCTTCATCCTCTACTTCCATCTCATCCTCGGACTGAAGGTGTCGTCGGCGCTTTGAAGCGTGTTTTCTTGAGGGGCTCCTGTTCCGTTTTCTTTTCTCTAGACGAGGTGTGATGCCTACACGGAGTTGTTTGAGGCATTCTTTTAGGTCGAGGACATCAGCATGCATGTCTTCGATGAGATGAAGCACTTGTGCCACGGGTGTCACGGGTGCCATGGGTGCCATGGGTGCCATGGGTGCCACGGATGACACGGGTGTCGACGTGGACGGTGTTGCTAACGTTTTCTTTCGACTAGGTTCTGGGCAATCTGCAGCGAAATGACCCACGACTTGGCAGTTGTAACAGGTGCGTTGGGGTGTCTTCTTTCGACTGGGTTCTGGGCAATCTGCAGCGAAATGACCCATGACTGACAGTTGTAACAGGGGCCCAGGTTCTGCTTCTCTTGACTGTTCATCTTCGGACAGACGGTGACCTTGATCGTGACACTCGAGGCATGTTATTCAGGGCAGTACAGGTAACTGTGACTGTCGGTCTGGCTCTTCATACAACTGTATCGAGCTGGCATGATGGGTTTCATAGAATGCAGTGTGTGTGAGTGGCTTCGCTCTTGTTTTGTTTTTATAGGAGAGGGACTGACACCCTGCTTCCTGATTGGTTCCCCAGGCAGCGCCCCCGATTGGTTCGTTCCGGTGCCTGGCCTGCACCTCGGTTTTCCAAAACGGACCGACCCCTGTGTTTCTTTTCCATAGGAAATGGATTTTACCATGGGAGAGAAAGCACAACCCCGGTTTGACCAATCAGAGCCCTGCATAGTCCGAGCACGGTCTCTGATTGGTCGACAACCCAGGCTTCGGATTGGTCCGATTTCGATCCGGTTTTTATCAGGGTGTGCATTTCGATCCTGTTTTGTTTTTTTCTTCATCCTACAGACAACATAACACTACTATGAGTTCAACTTTTTTTAATCCCCCTGATCACATGAACCAACACCACAAAACAAAAGTCACAGGATGAGGGGGGACATCCCTGTGATTTTTGTGAACAAGAGGGGTGACCACGGGGGTGACCACGAGGGGTGACCACAAGGGTATGAACGTCTGTACACTTTGAAAAAAGAAACTTTGTCACTTGGGGTGAACAAGACACTCGACTCTTCGTTTCCGTGATTCTTAGGACACCAAACGTCGTTCACTTCTCCATAGGGACAAAACACACACAAGTATTCGCAGGGGACTTTGGCGTGCTTCAGATGTTCTTTCCAGGGTTGGTCTGTGGCTTCCAATTGGCGGAGTGCCACACCGCAGCAATAACAGATAACACGGTCACCTCGTCCTGGATAGAAATAGCCAGCCATGGCCATGTCATAAGGGGTCTGGGTAATCTGTTTAGGCCACGTTTGAAAAGACCTCAGACGTTCTTGAAATGAATCATAGTTGGGATGAGAAGGATGACACAAGGTGTAAGAAGGAAAAGGTCTCTCCAGAATGTCACTGAGTCGCCATGTGTGTCGTCCATCAAGAGTGTGTCGTCCATAAAGAGTGGACGTTTTCTCGCTTCTTGTTCTCCCGCCTTTTCAGACACCCACTCGGAATCGGTGACGACATCTGGGGAGGATGACATGGCATTCATAGAACGTCTTTGCTCCATGATGACTGTGACTTCACTGAAAGAAGGTCTGAGGGTTCGCCTGCTTTTATGAAACTCTCCACCCTACTCCCTTCAACGGAAGGTCATGACCTTAGCTTCCACCTCCTCCACCTCATCCACCTCATCACGTGACGTCATCCTGTGTTTGGGTTGACGGACACACGGCATGATCCATGACATGATACATGACATGACATGTCACACGGTGGGTGTGGTGATGCGTACTGGAATGACTGACACCAGGCAGCTGATCTTTCAAGCATGGCCTTTCTCTTTTATCTATTTTTATTTTAATTTTACACTTTTGTGTGCACTGACATGACAGACATACAGACAGACAGACAGACAACGTAGACGACATCTCAACTCAACCTCTACCCTCGGTTCGGCACTCTATTGGAGTTGAGATCAATCAAGACACAAAGAGTCAGTTCAATCAATCACTGTTTAATAATGAAAAAAACAATCACAACCAGATACAATGGAAATATGAAAAGACAATGGAGGAGGGAGTGCTTTGCATGTCCCTACAACAACAACAACAATAACGCGACAATGTTTTCCTCTTTCATCTTCAAGCTCTTCTATCTTCAATCCCATAAGATGTGGTCCTCCCTCAAACATGAGAGAGGTCCATCCGTTAAACAAGTACAGTCTATGGCCTCCCTGAAACAGACATGACACATCACTTGACTACGGTTGCAGCTTACGTGTTGTAAAGTTCTTCGAGTGAAGAGGAGGATCACCATAAGATGTGATCCTCAGATGTGATAGGCATGTCATCATACTTGTCATAGGTCAACATACAAGTACAGTCTATGAGCTCCAGACAACAGACATGACGCATCACTTGCCCGCTGTTGCAACTGATGTATCTTAACATGTTGTTGTGTCGGCAAACACGACATTCGCGTTGTAGGGGAGTGAGTTGAGCTTCTCCATAAGGATCCAGGTCAACGTTGTCATCATCATCATCATCATCATCATCGTCGCAAACCATGGGCATACCTGAGGAGTAGACATGAACATCTTCCGGTGATGCTTGTGACCAAGAAGCCTCAAGCAGGGGGAGCGTGTCCAGATCCATGGAAGGGAGAGTGACCAGCTTGAGCGCTTCATGATCATTACGGTCACCCGTCGCCATCGTCACAGGTGCATTCGGTGAATAGGTGGGCTCCCGAGGGGTTTGTTCCCACCACTGTTCTAGCACGGACTGGGCTGAACTGACATCAGGGGTCCTGTCAATCATAGGACAGAGTCAATTCATCATATGAATAGGTATAGTCATCATCAACATCAACATCATCATCATCAACATCAACATCACATCAAGAATGACTGAGACAAAGAAGAGCAGGGTACTTACAGCTGTTCTTGAGGAGGGATCTTCAGAGATAATTTCTTCCGTAATCGTCTTTTTGCAGGCGTTGCAGGTGTTGCAGGTTTCAAAAAGGATGTCCCCTTCGTTTCGATGTCTGTTGTCACTGCTGCTGTTGTTGCTGTTGCTGCTGTGGTGGTGGTGGTGGTGGTGGTGGTGACTGGCGCTGTGGTGGTGGTGGGTGTTGCTGCTGCTGTGGGGACAACAACTGCTGTGGGTTTGCTTGTCTTTTTCTTCTGGATCTTCTTTATCGTCTTCTTCGATGCTCCTTTCTGGGGTTCAGTCAGCTTCCTCATCTTTGAACGTATCTGTTCGCACATCATGTCGTCGCCCTTCGCACGTAACTTGGCGTACGCGTCGTCGGTCTTCATCTTTAAACACATCAAATCGTACACTTCACCCCACAGTTCAGCAGTCATGTCACCGCTCCCATCTCCACTGCTTCCTTGGCCACTCATGTCGCTTCGTGTCTTGTCATTCAACCGTTTCGACATGATGTTGTCCGGATGTTCTGTTCATTGTTGTTGTTTCTTTCCAAGTCTTCACGGATGTGTGTCAACACTTGATGGTACTCTCTCCAAACACGTGTTTCTTCCAGATAAAACGCCAACAACCAACACAACGTGAGGAACATCAATCAGAGGGGCGATGTTGTTGCTTGGTCCGTTCAGTGAAAAATGATGACGGGAGAGCGTCGGTCGTATTAAAAGCCACGGAGGTCCTGCTTTCTGATTGGCCCGTTCCGGTGTCTGGTCTGAGTCTCAAATTTTCCAAACTGGACCGACCTTTGTGTTTCTTTTCCATAGGGTAAGGCTTGTAACGTGAGAGAGAAAGCACAACCTCGGTTCGACCAATCAGAGCCCACCATGGCCCGAGCGCGGCCTCTGATTGGTCGACAACCCAGGCTACGGATTGGTCAGATTTTTTTCTGTAGGGGTCCATGTCGATTCAGTTTCGATCCGCTGTCATGAAATTTTTTTATAGAAAGTCGTCTCTGTACCCAAAGGGCGGCGCGTCTACAGGTAGCCCTGTGGTTTCGTCGTAGACGAGACATCGCTTGTCGTACACGGTACGATAGTCTTTTTCGGGTGGGTCAGGTCACAAGTGGGTTTTCGTGCCGAGGTCCTTTTCGAATGATCTGATGAGGGTAATCCAAACTGATTTTCCCCCCCTCTTTTCCAGGCCGTTGTCCCAGTATCAGTCCTTTCATGGTGTCAAAGTTGAGATGGTGTTGG
Organism: Haliotis rufescens; assembly: GCF_023055435.1. Classification (NCBI taxonomy): domain Eukaryota; kingdom Metazoa; phylum Mollusca; class Gastropoda; order Lepetellida; family Haliotidae; genus Haliotis; species Haliotis rufescens. The sequence continues at coordinate 5,076,890 of NW_025964383.1, forward strand.
TTTCGGTAATTCAAAGTGAACCCCCGCACTTTGCAGGTCGTGCGCGTTCCATCAGGTCTGGGGTTCATTAACTCATAGCCATAGTTTTTGGGGCCTCCTGACACAAACGTCTTGATGGTGTTTCCGTCCAGTTCATCTGTAAACTCACCCAACGAATGGCCCAGCTCTGGATTCGCGTCGTGGGGTCGATGAATGTAAATGATGCTGTCTGTGTCAAAGTACAAGACCCTGCGGTCCACCAGGGCAAGGGTCTCGTACAGCTTGAAACGTGCTTGGGCGGTGACCCAAGCAGCGATGGCGACATTGAAATGAGAATGAGGGGTTTGGAATTCTTTCTGCTGGGTATAGGTCACTTCCACCATGTGTTCGTTGACAACGGTCACATCCTCGATGGTATTGCGTTCATCCCTCCACAAGGCAAAGTACTGTACAGGATCGTTCATATAGACGTTCTGACTGTAGTCTACCCTTTGCCCAAACTTGCCCTAGAGGGAATTCAGTTGCATCTTGGCAATCGTGCGACGTCCTGGATTTTTTTCGATGCGGTCCTTGTCCAACCCAATACCTTCTTTGTCGTAGATCTCCTGGATGTAAGCGTCGTGATCCATACATCCTTCGGGGTATCCGCTGGCTTCGAGCTTCTCCTTGAAATGTCGTTCGATGTAAGTGTCAAAGAGTCCCACTTGCTGGGTGTCGGGATCATGCTGTGCAAAGGTGTCAAAATGCCAAACGTCGTAGATCTGAAGCACCTGGTAGTCATACTTCTTCACGGCTTCCTGGAGTTCTACGGTGGCGTACGTCCCCACCCATGACCTCTCTTCGTCCGTGTGCTCGCAGGGGAGTCTGACCGGGTATCGGCACACGAACGGCACGAAGGACAAAGCAGGAGGCAGTAGCGGATGGTAGAGTCGTTTCGTGGGTAGGACACGGCATTCGATCAGGCCTTTCAGTTCAAACAACGTGTCCACAGGGGGTTGATGGAGAAGGGTCGAGTGTCCCGTGGGAAACGCTCCGGTCTTACAAATGTATGGATAAAGGGAACAAACATCGATGTACTTGATGGTTTCACCTTCTTGGGCTTTGTAGCATAATCGCGTGGCATTGGTGCGTCCTCCATAGAAGGCGTCGCGAGGGTTGAGCGGCCCAGGGACGTGAATACAGTGGGGTCCCTGCAAGAAAGCACGCAGAGCGGAGTCCTCCCGTTGCATTTTCGTAAACTCGTGCTCCCACAGGGTGACGATCCGTTTCACCTCAGGGTGTTGACTCAAGTGACTCAAGCGGTAGTGGGTGTCCGTGTAACGGGCTCCCAACGACGTGCCCAGGACGGGATGTGGTTCTCCACGTTGGGTCTTGTGACAGGCCTGGCACCCATGCCAGAAACAGCCCAGGAATTCGTAGATGGTGCCTGTCGCTGGATCGTAGCCATCCACGCTGTACCGATGTTGGCCCTGTCCACACGTGAACTCTTTTTCACCTCCATTCCTGGCATGCTGGAGGTGCAGATGGGGGTCCGTTTCCATCAGATATTGGAGCCAGTGCATACAGGCCTGGGAATAGTTTCTCTTGGGTTGGTAGCCTTGAGGTGGAAGAATGGCGATGGTATTGGGTTTCAGGTCGTGTTTTCGGAAGGATTTCATGGTGAACACTGCAGCTGTTATCACTTCTACAAAGGGATCCATGCCAACCGAGTGGATGGCGTTCTATCGGAAGTCGGCGCATTCCCGTCTCAAAATGTCCACATCGCTCTGGCAGTAGGCTAAAAGTTCTCCTTGTAAGTCGAACAAGGTTCCTTCTTGCACTTTTTGGGTATGCCACTGGAGGAAGACTGTGCGTTCCGCGGGAGACATGCCATCGGGATCGTACATGACGGCTGGTGGATAGGGACCTCTGTAGGTCTGGTTGGCTTCGGTATTGAAAAAATGTGGAAAGTACCCTTTCTTCAGTTCTTTCAGCCCAAAGCTCTTGGGAAAGGCTTTCAGGGGGTAAGGGATAAAATTTAAGCTGTCTTCGAAACACAACCGTCCCAGGGTCATCTGCAAAATGCGTTGGCCATGTCGAATCTTGGTGGGGAGTGTCACCAGGAGGGGGGACAGACCCTTCAGGATTAATTGTAAATCATAGGATCTTGCATTATGGGCCATCACATAAATGCGATCCTCCTTCAGGACTGTATGGGTGGTGGTGTTCTTGTTCTTTGGCTTCTTTGTTTTCTCCACTTCCATGGCCTCTTCCCCCTTCACCAACGCTTCCACCTCCTCCGCCTCCTGCTGGGGTGATGCATGTCGTTGACGTTTGGAAGCGTACTTTCTTGAGGGGGTGCCATCCCGTTTTCTTTTTTTCCCCAGGTGGACTGTTGTCGCCTTGCGTGTGCTGCCCTCCTCGTCCTCCTGGTTGGGCTTCTTCTTGGGTATTTCAGCCAACGTGGTCAACCACACACACACACATCATGTCGCATGGTGGGGCCTCGAAACACGATCTCACGGCTGGGACCATACCCTTCTTCTCTCCATAGACAGTTTTCGCACAAGTCCTTGCTCACTTCACTGATGCACCGTCCACATCCTAGTTGCACCACTCACAAATTTGGAATGTGTTCCCCCGTGTCTTGCATGCATTCAAAATCGTAGAAGATGTATTGGACATTGTCTCGTAGATGATGTTGTTCCTCTTCCCCCTCCTTCTCCGCTTCCTCTCCCTCCCCCTCCTCCTCCTCCACGTTTTCTTCACGGAGAGGCGTCATGTAACAGCGATGGTCTGGGGTCATGGGTTCTCGGCACACCAAGCAGGGATGTTCTTCATCGAAGCACTCGTGGTGAACCATGGGGGTTTCCAAGACGCGGACCAGCTGAAAATAGGTCGGGCACCTGTGAATCGATTGACAGGCGCTCAGGTTTTCCCTCTGACGGTGACTGGAGATGTCGGGTGTAACACGGTTGATTGGGGAACCCACGTTGACATGTTAAGCAAGGGATCCCGTGCTCTTCCTGGGGTCCGCAATAGCTAGAGTGGAGGCAGCGGTGACAGCGGTATTCCTTGGTGCAGGGATTGTTTTCGGGATGATCGTAACGGTGGTCACAGCGTTCGTAGTAATGGTTAGAGCCATAAAAAGCGGATATGGAAGTGATGACATCATAGTGCTGATCATGATGGTATACATGCAGCACGGTGGCGTGGGGTGGAGCCTCATCACACTTGTACAACAGTCTCTGGTCCACCTCTTGACTGTAGACTTTCAGTTGATAATTCAGGTGGGCCAAGGCACGTCCCACGCGTGCGAGGTCGTCCAGGCCCTGACAGGGACCTTCAGGCAGGCCAAGGCGTCGAAACAAGTTCCGTGCCCGTATGCCTTGAACGTCGACCCGATCCGTTCTCGTCAGTCTCATTTGCTGGGCTTTCCATTCTGGGGTCAAAGGGTAGGGCTTCTGGGCATAATGCTGTGCCACCACCAGGGCCCGTGCCAAACAGGATTGATCTTCGTTCTTGATCCGTACAATGCACTTTTTGCGTGTTAAAAAAGCTTCGAGTCCAATCATGTTTTTCAGCCGGGGAGCACCACTGCCCGATCCCAGCCTGTCGGGATCTGCGACGTGTACTAAAGTCACAACCATGGTGGCATCGATGTTCAGGTCTTTGTTGGACTGTTGGACTTTTTCCACGGCATGCAAAATATTTAGCCCATGGAGATCTTCAAAACGACGAAAGGGAATCCGTATGGGGGTGTTCAAAGCGGGATGATCGATACCTAGACCAATACGATCTCCCTTCTGACCTGACATCTGTTCATAAAAGTCATCGATTACCCTGTCAAATAAAGCTGGCAGTTCCATGGGAACGCGTTCCGGTGGTACGGTGTCCAAGCAGTCTGGGTTGAAAGTCAAACGATAGGTATGATTAGCAGTTCTTAACCGTCTGGAGCGGGTGGTATCTTTCCTCTCCAAACGATAGGGCGTACTTTGGTTGCTCGTCATGATAGCGATGCGTGTCTGATGAACGTCTGTACTCTAAGAGGGACTGAACGTCTGATTGATGGACGAACTTTCCCCAAAACAGGATCGAAATCGGACCAATCCGAAGCCTGGGTTGTCGACCAATCAGAAGACAGCACCCGAACCGAGTTGTGCTTTCTCTCCCATGGTAAAATCCATTTCCTATGGAAAAGAAACACAAGGGTCGGGTCGCTTTAGAAAACCGAGGTGCAGACCAGGCACCGGAACGAACCAATCCGTGCGTTGCGTTTTGGACCAACCAGGAAGCAGCCATTTTCGATCCGGTTCTTCTCCTATAAAACAAGAGTGGATTCGAGTGGGTCAGTGTCACTTGTAAAATTGATGTGATAAAATCAAGAATGGCTGAAACAAAGAAGAGTGGTACGACGACGCGTGGCGAAGATGTGGTGATGGATAGTACAGATACTTGTGGATGTTGGAGTAAGAGTAATGCTGAGGATGCGGTGTCACTGCTCAGTCAAACGCCATCGCACTATTATCTACGCTTTGAAAGAAGGCTCGCTTCGTTTGAGGCGTGGCCAACGCAAATGTGTCAGACTGCTGAAGAGATTGCCCATGCGGGCTTTGTCTACACTCAGGGTGCCGATGGTGTGTGCTGTTTCCAATGTGGGGTGCGGCTGAGACAATGGGTACCCCACGACAATCCTTGGGCGGCACATCACAAGTGGTCCCCAGACTGCGATTACCTCAAGCTAACCTGTCTGGTGAAACACCAGAAGCAGTTACAACTACACTATCTCTGCGAAGAGAAACAGAGGTACACGAATGACGTAGCACAGCCGGCTGGCTAGGAGGACGTTTCCCGTGTCCTGGGTTCCTGTTCAAGTTCCCGTTCAAGTTCCCGTTCAAGTTCCTGTTAAAATTATTTTCTTTTCTTTGTTGGACCCATAAGTGGTGCCACGATGGCCACCCCGATGACATACCCAGATTGCTACAAGTACCGCTTCGACTATCCTTGTCTTGTCATTAAGCTTGGGCATGGTGATTCTTCTTGGACAGCAGCAGAAAAGTTTTTCTTCCCCAAAACGGCCCTTTTCAGGGCCACCCATCTCACCCAAAAGACAACTTTCATCCTTTGCTTTGCCAACCCCTACCCTCCAAAACAAAGAACCCACACCCTCCCCTAGACCTCTTGGAGGCACACGTCTAAAAATAAAATAAATAGATATAAATAGATATATATAAATAGATCAATAGAGACACGTAGTACACCACGTCAAACATCACGTGTGCATGAAAACACGTGTCACAGTACGCCTGTCGACCTACACGAGTGTCAACACCTCGGTATCCTTAAATAATAATAATAATAATAATTTGAAAACACACACACATGACACTACGTTTGCATGGCAACACACAAAGTACATGATGTTCACATCGCGACATGAAGTACATCACGTGTGCAAACGTCACGCAGGTGTATCGATCTTTCTCTATTCATATCAATACTACATCAATGGTTGTAGTCACACACACACACACACACACACACACACACACACACACACACACACACACACACACACACACACACACATGACATTCCGATTGGCATGGGGGGTGACACAACGTACATCACGTAGGCATTCCCACGTTCATGTCTACCTATGAAGGTCCACCTTCCTTTAGCATTCAGACGACCGTCTACCTAAAAAATAGCAAGGCTACCCAAGAAAAAAACCGGATCGAAATCGGACCAATCCGAAGCCTGGGTTGTCGACCAATCAGAGGCGCCGTTCGGGCCATGCTGGGCTCTGAATGGCCGAACCGGGGTTGTGCTTTCTCTCCCATGGTAAAATCCATTTCCTATGGAAAAGAAACACAGGGGTCGGTCCGTTTTGGAAAACCGAGGTGCTGACCAGGCAGCGGAATGAACCAATCGGTGCTGCTGCCTGGCGAACCAACCAGGAAGCAGGGTGGCAGTGCCTCTCCTATAAAACAAGAGTGGATTCGAGTGGATCAGTGTCACTTGTAAAATTGATTTAAAAGAAATTATCATCATCATCATCATCATCATCATGAGCAGCAGCACCAGCAACAACAACAGGTCTGAAAACTGGGATTTAGAAATCGCCACAGTGAAACAACCTTTGCCCCTGTGGAAAGAAACATCATCACCACCACCATGGTCTCCAGCATGGCAATGCGGCAGATGCCAAGGGGGCCTGCCTGTGTACGCCCTTGGTACAAGGGCACGGGATGACACTTTCGAATGTGTGTACTGCGGCACTGTGCTGAAGGACACCTACGTGCGTCGGTTAACGCACACCAGTAGGTGTCCTGTCAGACGCCAAATGAAAGTCCACCCGTGCCTTTGTACCGTTGCGTGCACCTGCATGTAAGCATCAAAAACGGCCCTTTTCAGGGCCACCCATCTCTCCCAAAGAACGCTTTCCTCCTTTGCTTTGACGACCCTCCCAGCCCCCAAACAAAGAACCCACCCCCGCCTCCTCCCTCCCTCCCTCCCTTCACCACCACCACCACCACCACGTCTATGTTTAGAACAACAACAGTAACAACAAAAGATTTTTGACGCGCTTCTTTCAATGTCGATCCTGTACACCTTTTACGTGCGCTTCTCCGGGTTTTCCCCTCCTCCCCGGAAACGGAGGCGACGCCATCTTGGAGGCGCGCGCCACCGGAACCGGCAGTGCCGCCATCTTGGATGCGCGCGCAAGTCCCATCATGCACTGCGCAGGACACGTGACCGGAAGTGACGCCACAGAGGTCACGTGATCCTCTCGACCAATCAGAAGCCAGGAGCGGTTCCAGAATCCTGAGCGGTTCCAGAATCCTGAGCGGTTCTACACTGATGCATACAACTACTGTGATGCGTTTGGGCGATCGGTTTAATTGTCATCTGCTTTTTCATTTTATCACCGCAATTTCATATTTCCGGACAGGGTAATGTTAAATTTTAGTAACTTTGACAAAAATTACCTAGATATTTAAATGACAACTTTTCATGTATGTTACTTTGGGTGATGTTGCTTTTGTTGAGTATATTATCGGTTAATCCTTTAATAGATTGGTTTTTTTTGCAACTCTACTGATAAGTCCTTTCTTGCTGCGCTGCCAGGTGCATATGACATAACATGTGCATTCTCCAAATCAGACTTGGATATATAACCCAATTGTTGATTAAATAATTAAATATACGTATTTTCTATATACCAAACAGCCCGTGAAGATCCGGGGTAGAATAGGTCTTCAGCAACCCATGCTTGCCGTAAAAGGTGACCATGCTTGTCATAAAAGGCGACTAACGGGATCGGGTGGTCAGGCTCGCTGACTTGGTTGATCCCAATTGCGTGGATCGATGCTCATGATATTAATCACTGGATTGTCTGGACCAGACTCGCCGTCATTTAGCTGGAATATTGCTGAGTGCGGCGTTAAACAACAAACAAACAAAAAATTTAGATTTTCTACCATCCGGTGGCACTGCTGAGGTGGATCCAATCCATATCCAGAAATGTTCGGAATGGTTCAATGTACAAGTGAGCCACGTTAGGTGATTTTAACCCTCGCGCACAATTTTGACAAAATCCTGCCTTAACCGCCCCACTAAGGTGAGCTACGGTAGAGATCGTCCTCACGAGAAGTTGTGGTACTGTATTCTAAAGGTCCTCCGTATTTACATATATATTTCATGAATCACTTCTTGGTTTGGAGAGTATTTGTATTTTTAACGGTCAGTCGGTTGCGAGGATAACTCCATGCATGGTTGTGGCAGACTTTCACTTATCGCTGTGAGGGGTTCCTGGGTTATAGCGAAAACGGCACCTCAGCAAAACATCACCGGGCGAAAACGGCACCGATTGGCGAAAACGGCACCTTGACTCAAGCGAAAACGGCTACTATTGCCTGGCGAAAACGGCACCTTATTTTGTTTTTTACCTTGGTCAAATAAGTGCTATTAAACTAATATGGTAACTTGCAAACAACAACAACAACATGCTGTGATAACTGTGAACATGTAAATAAACCATATATATTACTACAAAAATCGTTTTATCATTAATAAAAATAGAGGTGCCGTTTTCGCTCGACACATAGTAGCCGTTTTCGCCAGAGAAATCGGTGACGTTTTGCTGAGGTGCCGTTTTAGCTTGCACCCGCTGTGAGGAGCTTGGCCGCGCTAGTTGAGAGGTAAGCTGGTTCCCGGCTCCCTATGCGCGTCGTCAACTTGCGTATATTGTGATATTAGAGACGGGGCCCAGCTTAGTTGAGAGGTCCATGAACAGGTTACCAACGTCATACACAAGAATGGCGGACGTCACTTACAGGCATGCCGAAAAAGATGATTGCGATGAGATAATGCGTCTTATAAAGGTCCAACTCATTATCATTTGCTAAACTTCATATCAGTGCTTCTATTTATTTGCCATTTAAGAGACTCGTGCGCCTGTGTGATATCTCAGCCTGGTTCCCTGGAAAGGCTGCGCTTGCGCTGAGCTGACCAAGGCTGGCGACCTCCGATAGATAAACATGAGTGAATAAGAAGTAAATGTCTTCAGAATCTTGAATGAATCAAACTAGCATATCTGGTGAACAGGGTAGATACACACAGAAGCCTTCCATACAAAAAATATATGCGTAACTAGTATAACAAAGATGTAATCCATGTCAATTGGCGTTCAAGTCACAGGAACTCGATGATAGCCTGTACAGTATAGAAAAATATCACACCCCTCTATATACGCTAAACAAAGATCTGAGGACATCCCATTACGGGTCACGTCAGAACGACCTTTCGCGAATTTTGACCGACCAATGAAATGACCGACAAGAAATCAACATTAGCCAAACAGAAGGCAGCTTTTTCGAGCTTTACGACACTAGTTTCAAACTGGTGACTTCACTTCGAAACATATTTTGATGAATTCTCGATTAAAAAAAACCCAAAACTGATAAGAAGAATATTCTGGAATGGCTTATAGATGGCCTAGAATGTATGGATATAATCATAAAACCTGTAACTGTCTTTCGGAATACTCCGTGTTAAATATTTCGTGGTTGCATGATTAGAAAACACATTCCGACTGTCACTTTCATGATCTGGTAAGCAACGCTCTGATTGGTTGGATGAAAGGTCGTTCTGACGTGACCCTTAATGGGATGTCCTCATATCTTTGTTTAGCGACAGCGAGAACTAAGATCTGATTTGAATGAGATTGTTAAGGTTCAAGTAGAAAAGTTGTTTTTTTTGTGTCATGTATGCATGTATATCAAAACTTCTGACAGCTTTACTGAAAACTACCGTATTTGACGTAATAAGCGCCCAGGGCCCTCTCAAAATTAGAAATAGGGGGCTCTTATTATAATATATTTTTGGTGAAAAAAAAAAGTGTTGACAAGAAAGAGTGTAAATTTCGTGGTTTATGATGACAGCCTGAAATGATACAAAAGAAAAGTCTGTGCGACAGATATATTTTCCAGAATTTAATTGCCCATAAGTAAGGGTGCATATGACACACGAGTGAGTATTATACACGAAGAAATAAGTCTTGTGTACAATGATCAATCGGAAGGGGTGCTAATTGGGATTGTTCACTAGCCAATATATTAGCAAATATTGCGGTGAGCGCTTATTAGAGGGGGGCGCTTATTTTGTCGAATACGGTACATCCTTTTGTAACAACTGTCAACTGTGAAAAGATCTTATTCTGCATGACGGTCATTAGTGCCAGTGACTCCAAAAGAGATCCTTGGTCTTTTCAATATAAGATACAACAGCTTGTTATTATGTCCTGTACATGGAGTCCAATACATCCATGTGATGAATCATCATGACCGCAATAAGTCAGTTCCCCTCAACATCTGAAAATACATTAAAATTTGAAATTGTTAGCACCAGGACTAAGACGGTAAACTCATGTACTCGGGTCTGGATGGGTCCTGAGTACGACCTAGGTACCCACAGAACTACCCGGTCCAATGGTTATAGTCACCTGATATATTGTTTAATGACAAAAAATCATGTGAACAGTACAAGTAGGGCTGGGATGAGTCAAAGTTTACTACCCGGGTACCCGATGCCCTTATTACCCAGCTCTGCCAGGGTACCCACTATAGGTCTTAAGAGTTGGGTACAAAATGTCTGAATTGGAATTGTTTACCACATCCCTGGCAAAAACTATCTAGATACAAGTATAAAATAATCTGATCATGCATACATTGAAGATGATAGACGCTTCATCCTTACTCGAACATATACAAGTCGGAATGAATGCTTGCATAGTCAGAAAGAAATGCAATCATTAGCGACTTCTTGTGTAAACATGGAGTTTTATTGTTAATGTTATTAAACAGTATAATACGGGACTACTCTGGTAGTCGTGTACCTGGGCCCTACTCAGGACCTATCCCAAAAAGCAAAAACATGATGCAATACTGGCATTACATATTTTATTTTGTTTGGCAATGCAATGAATATCATTGATAAAAGATCATTCAAAGATATCATCACATTTGCAAACAATCACTATATCAATCCATTTTGCTTGATCTGAAAAACATGTGCAGACAGAATTACTCTCTGTCTTTGTTTTATATCAAGTTTAGGTGTAAAAGACTCAATAAACATAGAGCATCAAATTTACACTGGAAGTGTTAGAAAATGTAGAGGTATTCCATATAAAAAAGTCTTTTGACTCTGAAAACCTATGATCTGACCCCGTCCATTGTCATTCCAATCATGAAGAACAAGCAATCCTCATCTCTATATAAATTAATGAAGTTGATCCCATGGCAAATATGTCACATTTTTTAAAAATCTGTCCAGTTTGCCTTTGAAATTGATGGGTGTGTTGTGGACATGTAAATGTCCGAACTTTACATCAATAACATCGCTAGGTTCCTGCTACTGTGCATGTGCAGCTGCAGGAAACTTCTGTCTATAAATAGCCTGCATAGGGAATCTTCTTGATCGTGATTTGCTCTGCTCTACAGGGAAAATGGCTGTCTTGTTAAATGTTTCTTAATGGCAATTCATTTGGATATTCAATACATGGGCAAAAGGAGCAAAGAAAGTTGTTAGTACAGACCTTGAAAATCAGAGCCAGGGGTGGTTGGGGCTGGGGGTGTTCATGAGTGGAGCTCATCTTTAACATATAAGTACATTTCTTTAAAGGGAAGTGAAGTGAAATGGGGTTTAACGTCGCATCCAAGATTATTGCACTTATATTGCGACATGCATGCACATGTTTGTATGTGTGGCTGCTTGTATTAGTCTGGACTGATTTATAGAGACACCCAACTGAGATACCATGCTGCAGTTTAACATGAATACCGCACTCAGACACAGTATACTGACTCCAAGCCGACCAGTTCTTCTTTTGGCCCCTTAATGCTGAGCGCCAGACAGGGTAACAACAAGTACCATCTTTTAAAGTCTTTTTGTATGACCCGGCCAGGATCGAACCCCGGACCTTCCGCTCTCCGGGCGGATGCTCTACCACTAGACCACGGAGGCGGTTCTTTAAAGGTTATAGGTGATTAGGTATAGTAAGTGTAAACAAACATCAATAATGTAGCCTAACTAAATCATTTGGTGTTTTATTTACATAAAAGAAATAGAAAATATAAATATGAATGCAAATTTCTTGTTTTCATCTTTTGCAGATTACGTTATCTTGTCTGAAAATGCACCCCTCCTTTTCAAAAGGGATGTCCACACCATTGTTATTTGTTAACTTGAATTATATGGTGTTTATGAATCTAGCAGTTACTGATTATACTATTTACATACATACAAACAATGTCTCAGTTTTACAGCTGGTTACTATTAACACTGTCTTGACCTAAACTTGAAAAGGGTACAGAACTGTAAGCTTATGTGATGGGTGTTTATCCCATGTTTTTTTCCTAGTCCATCCGTTAGCGAGGAAACCTCTCGAAATCTGTTGATATTATTTTCACAAAGTAAACATTTAATTTGATGCAGGTAGACCTGTTATGTTGTTGTTATTATCAGTTGTGAAGGTAGTGCTGTCTGCATCTCTTCCGGGGACCATCTTGTATTTATCTACGGATGTTGTAGTGCTTGTATTTGGGCAATAAAGTGTTTGCCATCCCCTTGAAGACCTTGTCACTGGTTAGTGTCTCACCTTGGCGTGGTGGCAGCAATAATACCCACCTCTCCTTACGGACTATATCTGAGGCATGTGTTGACTTTATATATAGGTTTTATATGTGACTGGAGAGGCATTCAGATATTGGGTGAATTTGACAAGTGGCTCGAACACATCATGCCCCTAAGCAATGGTGTTTATAAAAATCAGAAACTGTGAACATGTTCAATAATTGGAGATAGAACTAGATATAGACTCTCTCGTTGGACCCAAACTTTGCACTATACTTGTCGACTGCGTCAAATGGTTGAAATGTTCTGGAAACAAACCTTTTTGTGGGGAATGTTTTGATGGGGAGAACATTCCTTGGGAACAGCAGCGCTCTGCCAAGCAGAAAGTGAACATGCTTGTAATTCATTGGGTCAAATCACAAATTATTGCACTATAATTTCAAGAAACACCATGGTTGAAAACAGCACTTCCATTGTTAAAATTTGGCAGATAGTCCGACTTCTTTTTGGATTTCAATCCACAGGGGTCATTTTCTTGACTTGTGTGACATTCACCTCCAGCCTAATGAGCGTCCAGAAGATCTATATCAGCAAATATCGGCAGTCATAGATGAAAAACTGCCCTGTCAAAATGGGGGGATATCTCATCATGGAGTAGAAATTGGAGAGGACGAGGATCTCACCCAAGGAAAACCTTGTCCTGTTGTGGTTGCAACACATTCACAAAGACGTTTCAAAACTTGTTAAACAGAGGTATGGCCTTGAATTTCAAAGACCCAATATTTCTCAAGCCCTGTCATTGCTTCGAGATGAAATTCATGCCTCAGAGGAAGTACATGTCCTGCGCACAACAACAGCAAGATTTGATCGACCTCAGAGTCAAGTTCCCAGGCAACCTGGTGCAAAGCAGCAGGTTGCAATCACTCTCATTTCCTGAACGTTTGCACCTTTTTACCGTTGTCGGATCGTAAATATATGGCTAAAGCATGGCAAATTGCTGCCATATTAAATGAAAACGATGATCAACATCCAGATGATGCAGAAGCTGAAATTGACTATATGGTCAATCCCGTTATCCCAGATGAGGATCCACAGTGTACTTTGACTCTCCGTGTCCAGGTCAGACAATCTCCACACATGTCCGTGTATAGGTCAGACAATCTCCATACATGTCCGTGTCCAGGTCAGACAATCTCCACACATGTCCGTGTATAGGTCAGACAATCTCCACACATGTCCGTGTATAGGTCAGACAATCTCCACACATGTCCGTGTATAGGTCAGACAATCTTCACACATGTCCGTGTTCCATGATCATAATGTAGTCATTATGTTACATCATTCCATTGCTGAAGCCATAGGATTAAAAACAGCCAAAAGTAACCAATCCTCATGCCAAGCAGACTGTTGATCACTGTTGACAGTCGCTAGCGAAACTTGCTTTTACCTGACTAGATAAAATTGCAAGTTTCGTTTTAAAGATCTGGTGGTCAAAACCTGGATGTAGACATATAAGCAAGAATTCCATTTATGGAGACAAATGACTGACTGCCCAATACGGCCAGGCAAGCAGGCTATCATACTGAGTGATCCTACAATCTACTCATACGCAGCAACCCCTCTACAGACCTCACAACACACGGTACACTCATGTGTTATGGACCCCCAAAGCTCCCTCCACTGTATTGCCTGGTGAATTTATATTATAAGGGAGGTCTCGATCCTTCCAGAACATTTGCTAAAAGAAGAAGGTCAAGAATACACTCTTGAACCCCACAGAGACAACATACCTCACACAAGTGATCTGTGGCCTATTCCTACAATCATTCAGAGTGTTGCAGGAAAAGTATGAATACCAAACCTCACAAATCAACCACAATACCTGAAAAGCCAGGAGCATTTTTGCCAAATCCTTGAGGTTGCTGTTGTGCGTGATCCACTATCAGACTCCAGCACTCACCACATTGTCCACAAAATTGTATCTAGTCTCCCATTTCCCACTCTTTCAGTATGAGTATGATAAAGTCTTTGGTCCACAAGTTGATGGTTACAATGGTGCATCTGGTCCATTCAAAGCTGCCGTGAATATGGGCCTAGTTCAACCGCCTCACAGAAAAGGTAGAATTCCACAGAATTCCAAAACTAAGTTTGTTCAACTGCAACAACAGGTTGATGAACTGGAGCAGAATGGAGTATTTGATCGTCAAGAGAATGCTGGTATCACAATAGAATATCTCAATCCTTCGTTCCTTGTGAAGAAAAACAGTGAGGGTTTCTAATTCGTTTCATGCCTCATGTTGACTTCACTTTATGACAAATTGCCTCATCATTATCACAGACCTAACAAAGGTCTATTACCAGATCCCTCTTGAAGTGAAGTCTATGAAGCACTGCAGAGGTTTTGGCAGGTTTCTTCAGTGCCAAAAGAAGACAATTGCCATGGATTCTGTGTGAAATAGAAGCCTTATCTATTGCTGTGGCAACCAGGCACTTCAGTCCTTACATTACTCAGTCACAAAACAAGATGTTTATTTTGACTGGCAGCAAGCCATGTGTTGAGGCTTACTATAAGCTGTGTCAAGGAGAATTCTCAAACACCCCAAGGGTATACACATACCTGTCCACCGTATCAAGCTTCAGTGCATCATGTTAAGGGCTCAGTCAATATTCCATTGGACTTTGCAAGTGGAAATGCTATAGCATGCAATGAACCATCTTGCCAGGTTTGTTCATTTGTAAATCAGTTGAAAGAGGGGAAGAGGCCAGATTTCTCAACATCAATATTTAGGAGGTAATTCAGGGCTCTGTGAAGTTATGATACACAAACCGCAATACTTGGCGTAATGCTACAGTCGGAGTGTTCAGACTAAAGACGCACTCATGCTCACCTTTCACAAGGCATAAAACCTTCAAAGAAGCACACAGATATCAAAGATATTAAAGATATCTTAACATTGCTAATATCTCAAGTGATGGCTTGTTAGTTGTTTCTGGGTGTGATCCATTATCACTGTCTAGAGAATGTATCATTGTTCCAAGAAACTTTCTAGACTTTTTGCATACAGCACAACACATACAACTGGATCATCCCTCACGGAATCAACTCAAGCTTGTTGCCAAACGACATTTCTATGTCCTGGATATGGACAAGGCTTTAGATCGTGTCACAAACACGTGCCAACATTGTGCAGCAATCTCCAAAATTCCAAAGGTTGTCATCCCTCAGTCCACTAATAGTCAACTCAGCTCAGTTGGGTGGTCTCTGGCAGCAGACGTCATGAGGCGAGAGAGACAGTTTATCCTTCGTTGTAAGGGAGATGGTAACATCTTTTGGTAAGTACTTGTTTCGTCGAGAATGAAAGACATGAAACATGTATTGGTTGAACTCAGTCTTCACTTGATTCCCCTGGATGGATCAAGGACTGTCGTACTTGTTGACCTAACTCCTGGATTCCAGTCTTTGGCCAATGATGCACTGTTGGCTAAATGTAACGTTGCATTGGAACTGGGAAGAAGTAAAAATGTTTATAAAAATCTGGTAGCGAAAAAAAGCTATTAAAAAACTTGAGGTTGAAATACTTCACCAGGATCCTTTAGGGCGTGCAGTGTCTTCACTTTTCCTCATGTGCTGTCTTCTGACTCAACTCACAAATTCGATTATGTGGTCTATCGGCTTGAGAAATATGGACTCAACGTGATCAGTTCTCCAACTCACAAATTCCACTATCAAACACCCAACTTTTTGAGCATCAACATGCCTGATGTTGTGCAAACAATCCCTATAGTGAACGCTGTAAATGTCCAAGTGGGCGTGTTCTTCCATATATATCATTCTCTGTTGGGAATATTAATAATAATAATAATTGATTTGTAAAGCGCCTAATATCCATCGACAGTTGCCCACTGGCGCTGTGACAAAGTTAAAAAGTAATGTCTATGTACATATGCCAACAATCAGGAGATCTATTGAAAAGCTGAGGTGAAGAAGTGGGTTTTGAGGAGAGACTTAAACGTTTCCTTAGAAGCAGAGTTTCTCAGTTTTAAAGGCAAAGAGTTCCATAACTGTGGACTGCAAAAAGGAGAAGGCACGGTCAGACATAGCAGAAGTAGACAGAGGCTGATACAGTAGAGTTCCACCAGAGGATCGGAGAGCACACTCTGGAGAGTACAGGGATATAAGATCCTCTGAGATAGTCTGGATAGTCGCTATTGTTGAGGCAGTCGTGAGTGATGATACATATCTTATAGTTTATACGAAAGGAGACTGGAAGCCAATGTAGTGCTTTGAGGACAGGACTGATGTGATTGGATCTTGGAACTTTAGAGATGCATCTAGCTGCAGAGTTCTGAATGCGTTGTAGCTTTGATATGGCTTTCATGGCATACAATGCATTGCAGTAATCTAGTTTGGAGGTCACAAGACATTGCATCAACAATTTAACTGTTGGAGTATCAAGTAGATAGTGGACTTTATTGTGTATCTCTATTATGATTGGTTCAAATCTTGTGTTGATACTTGGTTGTATCGATTGATCGCCCATGGGGTCATTTTCACAAGTTTGTTGGCACCCAGTTACACAGGACTTCCTATCGAGTGAGTCTTGCTGAATGCTACAAAGTACCAGACCAAGTTGCAGTCCCATGCACCTTTTAGGGCTGTAATGATTCAGGAAGGTCACAATACGATACATATCTAGATGTTCTGGTCACGATAGAATATTTATCTCGACACACAACGAATAAAAAAACCAGAAACAGATAACAGTTCCCCAGCTTTTATTAAGTTTCAAGGCTTGAAGCATGTCAAGATTGGACCTTTCATGATTTTGGAACAGTCAAAATTCTTTTATTATAACAAGACTACTGAAGACTACAGCAGAAAATAATCTATGTACTTCACAGTCTAAATAGTACAACTTCTGGATCTTTTTCAGAAAAATTAAAATGTCAACATTGTCAGGGGACAGTGATGCCCCCCAGGCACTGACAATGTCTCCTGCTGTTGTGTCTCAACTGAGGTGGAGTCTTAGAGGCTAGATGATCAACACAACAGTACATGCTCTGCCTACCTAACACGATCTACGATGTACGTTTCAGAGTTTGAAAAAAGATTAGAATATGAATTGTTTATGATTCAAAGTGTAAACAAGATTTTATCAAGTGTTGTGCGCTTTAATAAAAAAACCACATTGTATCCCTTCAGTGAATTCATGTCAACGAACAGGTATAACAAACTTGGTCAATAAAAATATTAAATTTGATATAAAACATCACTAGACATGATGATTTACCATTTAAATTGTATTTCCTTCTCTCCAAGGCATTGTTTTATATGCAGATATTAAGATTACAGTGTGTATTTTCTCGTAAACTAAGCTGGAAATAGCAATCAGCTGTACACACGTTTTCTCCCACCCTACTGGTGATTCAGTTAAAAAGTACCCAGTGATGCAACTTCAAATAATTTTGAAATGGTGGGAAGAAATTGTATCTGAAATTATTGTTTTATCAGGAATAATATATTCCAATATCATGTTATTTTAGTTGCAGCTTTAACTATATATATATTAAAGATTATAAAAACCATAAGCCTATCACTTTGGTACAGCTGATTTCTATTGTAGGATACTTTTACGTATGGAACAGTTTGACCAGTCACCATAGGAACATGTATTTCGATTGCCAAAATTTAATGTTGACATATGATAGTCAAATTGCTACAAATATGACTTTTAATGAGTCAGAGTACGGCATTTATGATGTATGTATCCATTCTCTGGCAACTAAAGTTTGTTTCAAGGCGTCAACAGCGGTAATCTGACTGTGGCTGCTGTAGATAACAGTGAGTTGTGCAATCTACCGATCACTTCACACACGATTTCGCCAAAGTTAATGTTAACAAATTTTGAATAAAATTAATAAAATACATAAAATACATGACAAACATAAGTCCAGAAATAGAATGATTATGTTTTAATAACCAGATAGTATATTAAATTGCGTACTTCAGTTTGGATTTGTTGACTGGTATTTGTGGTGTTACGTGATCAGCTGATAATCTATTTTTGAGATGGGGGAAAAACTTTGTGTTAGAGTAAAACTTTAGCTTATTAAAAATGTAAGTAAATTTTGGGAGGCATGCGTTACCGTGCACTATAATCGAGTTAGACCTATATTAAAGGACTCAATAGCGAGTGAATACTGTACTTAAGATTTGAGTTCCATATCGTGTCATATCGATAAATAGGTCCACATGTATCATGTATCATATTGTGGGTCAAGTCGTGCATGTATCATGATATAACATTTATACTAAGTTTTCCTATAATAATTAGATCAACATCAAGTGCTTTTATGAGTTATCATGGTGTAATATTTATACATCATTTCATATAATTATTGTTTAGCAAGTAATACTTATCATCAGGTAAAATGCATATATAAAATATCAGTAGTTTCAGTTATAGCTTTTTAGATATAACATTTATACTAAGTTTTCCTATGATAATTAGATCCACATCAAGTGCTTTTATGAGTTATCATGGTGTAATATTTATACATCATTTCATATAATTATTGTTTAGCAAGTAATACTTATCATCAGGTAAAATGCATATATAAAATATCAGTAGTTTCAGTTATAGCTTTTTAGATAGATGCTAGCCTAAGGTAACGGGAGCGCATCTCCTAGACATACTATTCAATAAGACAAGAGTTATGTCTACATAGTTTAATAGATTTGAAGCTTTTAGATAAATGCTAGCCTACGGTATCAATGTTAGGCAGAAGGGGTTTGACACTCATACCAAGCAGATCTCTCTCCCACAGCCCAGAGGGTTGTACCGACTCTTGCACCCTCAGCTATATTTTTTAAGATATTGTTAATTGTTCATTGTTAATTGTTCTTGTAAATAAAATTGTAATTAGTCTCCTGTAACTTCGGCTCTTTGCTGACTAATTCCCCCAAGAAACCAGCACGCCATTTGGAAGGTTTTGTTCAACCGAACAGAACCTTAATAATTCCATAATAGATGCATCGTTTCACCTACCCTGATGAACCTTATGATCGGACTTAGGACCATCAGATAACTTCAAATCCAGACCCATTAGGTGAATCTGAGCCACCAACCATTACACAGGCGCTCTCACAAGCAGCACTTCACACTGATTCAGTTGATTCTGCAATCAACACTTGTCAGCAGAAGGGGCTTCAGGAAGTATGATCAACCAAACAGGGACCATCTGTCTATGCACCACCACAGTCATGGTGTTCATCTGAACAGTCGTTACATCCTAGAGGGTCACCAATTCCCTCATTGCCTTGCCACTCAACTCGCCAGCCACAAAGCAAATTGAGAGACTATTATCTTGACTATTAATTCATATGACCTTAAGTGTAGTTTGTGTTTCTGGTTACAATTTCACTTATTCCAGGTAATAACTGGAGTTATTACATTTTTAAACTTATCCTATCTCACTCTATGCATTCTTCATTCTTCTTTCGATCCCTTGTGTCGAAATGTCCTTGATCAAAGTTTCCAGCTTGTGAGCTTCTTTTGCCCAGTTATCCATGCATCACCATGATGACCACCCCAGTATCTAGGTCATGCACCCAGACCTCATGCAGCACATTATGCTCGATCTGGTCCACTGACTGCCTCATCATTCTCTTTCTTTTCGCCTCCCTGTGGAGACATACTTCTTTTTAGAGAATATTCAGACAGGCCTTTTTTTTCTCAAAATTTGTTGGAACTTATTGCATATAAATATGCATGAGGACCAAGCCAAACGTCCGGCCTGCATGAAGTGCCGCCACATATTTTCGCCGGTGGATCCTCATAAATTATGCTGCGATTGTCGTGGTGTCTGTCAACCAGGTTTGCAGTGTTTGGAATGCTCTCACTTGTCACAAAAGGCATTTTCAAACTAAGAAAATGCCAGAAGAGAATTATTGATAGCCGATCTTGGATACTGAACATGGACACTCTGCGTCCAAGAAACCTAAACGTGCGACCAAGACTAGCAGTCATCCAACTGTTAAATCTGTGGTAAAGAAACCACCATCAGACAGGGTCACTTCCCTGTCAGTGGAAGAGCATCTTCCTGAGGCAAGAGAGTTAACTGACTTTAAAAGTCCAGTTTCCACCCTTGCCGAACTAGGCTGGAATTTCTTTGCTCGACCATAGCGCCACCAGTGGTTATTACGAGTTATGTCCCTTCTTAGTCTCTCCTATGGACCAATCAGATTCCACCTCTCGTATGACTTGCATTTGTTTAAAACAAATTGACGGCGCCCAGTCAAGACGATCTGATCGATAACCAAGATCTATATTGTGATACAATGGGTCTTACATCGAGAAGTGCATCATATCACGTGAGCACCTTGATTAAAAACATGAAAAGATTGGGAAAATATCTGTTGACAACGAGTTGGTGGTGCACATGCTTTGCAAATCCTGCAATCGACTGAAATCTGCATGACAGTTTACGAACTGGATTTCAATTTCATTGTGAGATTTTGATTGGACTATGCATAGACTTGTTAGTCCAGCCAAAATGTGACTCCATAATACCAGCCTAGTTCGGCAAGGGTGGAAACTGGACTTTTATAGTCAGTTAACTCTCTTGCTTTGGGAAGATAGTGGAAGAGATACTGTTTCCAACAGTTTTTTGCACGACAAAGTTCCTGCTAGTTCTCACAGTCTAACAGCAATGCACCAACTGCAATGAACTCCCAGTCAACAAATACGTCAGTCAAACGTGTGGTGCTGGCAGAAGATTTTGACCAGTCTACCGACTTCTGTTTACATCTCAGACCTGATTTACAGGAAGTCATGTATCGACTTCAGAGATTACAGCGTGACCAGTCGATCCTACATTGACCAGCCATACCTCTACTCTGATCGATCAAGCCATTCCAGAATTATCTACTGCAATTACTATCGATTCTAGCAGAAACCAGGCATCGACATCGCCTACTGGACAGAGAAAGAATAGAGCAGGGTCTCGACCCAAGGACATTCGTCGAGATAAGGGTCAACATTCTACAGAGAAGTCGACATTGAACCACCATTGACCTACCAAGGGTAGACATTCGGTGGCTAGACATTCAGAATCACCTTCGAAGGGTTGCCATCTACTAGACATATTAAAGAGTACTTAGAGGTAATTATATGGCAATTTTCATTTTATTCTCCATATAAACCCAAGACCACCATATCAACCCAAGGATTTACAATCGGTATTGGGGTCAAGGGTTGATATTAAGTATGATATGAAAACTGCCATAAAATGAGTGTGTTATTCCAGTCATTGTTACTTTGAGAACACCCTCAAGATAGCAAAGATCAAAACTCTTTCAAGGTAATTCTTTGGGAATAATATTCTCTAAACCATAACTTTTTTTGTAGAGATTCAGGTACAGAAATGGATTGAGTGGTCAGACTGTATTACTTGACTGATTCCCTGAAGACATGGAGTCTTACTCATACTTTGAATTACTAGTTTGCCTGGTCCAGACTTAATTATTTATTTATATATGATATAGACAGAATATTCCAGACTTTAAACAGTTTTTTAAATTACTCAAACACTCAAATGATAACAGAAAAGGTTTCATTTGATGGTTGGTAATATCTTGTACCTGTCATTCATTAGATGAAGTGTTGAAGTATTTAGGTTTGAAGTGATCTTTGTTTAAGGAGTCACGTTACTTCTTGATTATGCCCTGTTTCATTTGCAGGAACTTGCGGTGTTTGAGAACCTTGTTCATCAAGTGAATATCACATCTGAAAGTAAGTAATTTTGCTTCTTAATTGCTGAGGTTTCATGGGTTGGAAGGACAACGACCAGTATAGTTGAATACCCGCTTTTTTGTGTAAAGTTATCGTGTGACGTTTGCTTACATCAGTAATGTACTCTGGACAACTACTCACCGTAACACAATACTCTACAATTCTCTCATGTTTAGATCTTAATTTTGCTGTAAACACTCTGCACTCAGCATGCAGTGTAACATTGTTTACTATTACTTTCATAGGCACAATATATTCAGTGATAATCAGTGATAAATACTTTCATGAAGAGCAATGCCACCAATACACACCCACTACCAAACACTGTCATAATGACATAGTATCAATTTGTTTCAAAAGTATTGTCACTTCAGCATATGCTTTTATTTTGAACATGTTGAAGATCATCCACATTTTGAGTTCATGTGTCACATAATTTTGCAAATGTTATCTCTAGGATTGTCATCTGCAATAGCTGCAACAGTGGACACTGCACACTGGACTTTTAGATCCAACTTTGTTGGAATGTCCATCAAGTCTCTCATCAGTTATCTGGCACAAGCATTGTCACATTGGTAGTGAAGCTCTATTTGGTATCAGTTGGAAATTAGCATTTCACACGCAGATCACTCCAGTATTTCAATAAACAATCTGGAAAGTATCTCGCTGTTTCTTAAGAAGAATCGCATGTCTCACATCATTGTAGGTTGGTTGCAATTTACCACATACAATGTTGGCCAAATACACAATGTCACCTTCATAACAAGTATGTTGTTTTACATCATGCTTTATTTACTCTGTATATGTCAATTTGTTGGCCAACAAAGGACCAGGCTTGACTGAAAGTAGCATCTGCAATTTTGCCCCTGTTGATATCCCTGTTCAGAAACAACATGGCTGGGGTCAGCTACATGATACATAGGAAGTGTCCTTGGAAGTTGTCTCTTTCAGTACTTTCTATCTGTCCTTGGCAGTTGTCTCTTTCAGTACTTTCTATCTGTCCTTGGAAGTTGTCTCTTTCAGTACTTTCTATCTGTCCTTGGAAGTTGTCTCTTTCAGTACTTTCTATCTGTCCTTGGAAGTTGTCTCTTTCAGTACTTTCTATCTGTCCTTGGAAGTTGTCTCTTTCAGTACTTTCTATCACCAGTAGCTTTACGTAAGATTTAACTCTTTCAACTCCAGTCAACCAGAAGCTTTAACTGCTGTGACACCGAGTTCCCAGAGACTCTGGAGTGATAGATGAAGCCTACATTTATCAAGGAAATTATCTGCTTGTAAACATCTTTGCTACTACATGTACGTGTTATAAACCATTTGAAGGGTCTAATCCTACTGTTTATGAATATGAAAGTAATGTTTATCACATTATTTAAATAATGCATTTACAACTTAGTTAAGTTTGTTTCAAATAGAAAGAAAATGTAAACACATTCATAACGTCTAGATTAAGAACCAAGGATGTGAAAATTTGATATAAGATTAGCAGTATAGGTAATGGGGGTTCTGGACCACTTCCACTGGAGCCGGATTCATATACCTATACTGCTACTACAGGTGGCATTTTTTATGCCAAAATGATTATGCGATTCAACGATAGTCATGAGATTAAGTTAAATTGGCTCTAGCTCACCAATACCTGGGGCCAATCATTGCTTTAGATGAGCCTAAATGGTAATAAAAATATTCTTCATTATTTTTATTGATAAAGCGATATTCAACATTTTTATTAAGTTCTTCGTTCATTTTACTAGGAGACCAGACTATATAACTACACTCTTCTTGTAAATTGATAAGAAACAATTGATAACCATATTTGGTTGGTTTGACTGACATCACTGATATAATAAAAACCTTGTGGTAATTCTCTCCATTTAATAGCTTTTTCGATTTCCATTATTATCCCCCGCCGCGCGAAAGCGCGAAGCGGGGGATATAGTATTCACGACCGTCCGTCCGTCCGTCCGTACGTCCGTCCGTCCGTACGTCCCACCTGTTTGTTGCCGCGATATCTCAAGAACTAAACACTGGATTGTCTTCATATTTGGAACTATGGTGTATATACAGACTTCGCAGACACCAGTCGGTTTTGGTGACCTTGACCCCATTTTCAAGGTCACAGCAGGCATATCTGCTTTTGGAGTTGGAAAACGGTGTTGCCACGATATCTCAAGAACTAAACACTGGATTGTCTTCATATTTGGAACTATGGTGTATATACAGACTCCGCAGACACCAGTCGGTTTTGGTGACCTTGATCCCATTTTCAAGGTCACAGCAGACAAATCTGCTTTTAGAGTTGGAAAACGGTGTTGCCGCGATATCTCAAGAACTAAACACTGGATTGTCTTCATATTTGGAACTATGGTGTATATACAGACTCCGCAGACACCAGTCGGTTTTGGTGACCTTGATCCCATTTTCAAGGTCACAGCAGACAAATCTGCTTTTAGAGTTGGAAAACAGTGTTGCCGCGATATCTCAAGAACTAAACACTGGATTGTCTTCATATTTGGAACTATGGTGTATATACAGACTCCGCAGACACCAGTCGGTTTTGGTGACCTTGATCCCATTTTAAAGGTCACAGCAGGCAAATCTGCTTTTGGAGTTAGAAAACGGTGTTGCCGCGATATCTCAAGAACTTATCGCTGGATTGTCTTCATATTTGGTACTATGGTGTACAGGCGGGGGATATTTTGTCACTCTGTGACAAATACTTGTTATATATATTTATGTAAGCATTTGTCTAAATGTGATCAAACGATAGTAAGCAATCTATTTTTAATCTCCAACCAGTTCTTTGGTTTTGGCACGGAATAATTGACGCGCTTGTTGCCTCCCCTGTTCTATGAACTTTTTTTTCTCGTCTTCGCTAATACCACTGGTCTTATGAGATTTTGATCGAATCTCCTGCTTCATTGCGTTGTATTTGGTGAGTTCCGACAGAACTAAACGAAACTCATCCTCGGATATCTTACAATCGACCATTGCTGTCGAAATATGATCCTCAATGCTGTTCAACTTTGCTTCGGCGAGTATCCGAATACTATCGTGTTTTAATGCTTTCTTTTGTAACCTACGAGAAATAAATTTTATCGATATTCCTGCCAGTCCCGAGACTCCAGCGGTTATTTCCATACCGAGCACGATAGGCGCGGCGATTATAGTTGATAATAAACCGACACCCGCTACACCGAGTCCCATGCCAGCTGCTACAAGCGCGGTGTCAACTCTGTCCAGAGCATTCACGGCTCTGCGATACTTTTTATACAATCCAAGTCTCAACTCCCTATCCTTCTCTATTCGATGTTTTATGTCGCTTATTTGATGTAATCGAAATCCAGCAACAGTATCCATCTTTTCAAATGCTTCATCAAGCGCTGGATATAAACTCATAGTGTAAATTACGATCATATAATAGTCTTTAATTGGTCTTGCTTAAATGTTTTGAGACTATACATCAACCTTATCAAATGTATATTATACGGCAAGAATATCTTAGAAAGAGAAATGCTGTCACTTTTAATAATTTGAACCCCCTCGAGGGTTGCAACGGTTGATGCTCCGATATGAATAATACTGCAACGTCGACGTTGGTGTTTCTTTAGCCATTTAATCGATAGACCTGGTAATATTTCAAAGGCATTTTCCGGTGCATCTCCGAACAAGACTTCAATAATAAGCGTAGAAATATTAGGTATTACACTCAAGTTAACTTTAATATCATCGAATTCAGTAACCAAATTTAAACTAACGTTTTGGATTGCCGGACGACTATATAACATATGACCTGGGTTTTCTGGCAGGGGTGTGACTAACACACTTTTTTGTTTTGACGGGATATAAGCCGCGAGTACGATGCCACTATTTATTATCTTAGTTAAATTATGTCCCTTACCCATCATCACATAAGGTGGGGTAATGACGATATTCAGTAGCCACTCGATGTTTGCTTCGACCATAGTCCATTTATTCTCGCCGTTGAGAATAATATTGTACGAAGTGTTTTTAATGAGTCTACTAACCTCGACATCGCTTAAATCTTCTAGATTACCTGTGAATGTGACTTCTTTCCGCTTGTATACATTA
Source organism: Haliotis rufescens (assembly GCF_023055435.1). NCBI lineage: Eukaryota > Metazoa > Mollusca > Gastropoda > Lepetellida > Haliotidae > Haliotis > Haliotis rufescens. The sequence goes on from NW_025964383.1 coordinate 5,102,869, forward strand.
TCGTGTAAGTGTAAAGCGTATAACTTACAATTGTTACCGGGTTTATCAAATCCTTCTGTGTCTCCGAGATCGGAAAGCGCAATTGTATTACATTGTCTGAGCGTTCCAGGGCCTGATGCATCAACCATTATTTTTAATATGGAGTGTTACACTTAAGTATCCTATATGTACTGGTTGGTGTTTTACATCTAATACAGAAATTTTGAGGTCTGAAATAATACCACGCTTCAATTTTTTATATTGTAATGACGAGAAAGATTCTGTTCTACCGCTATTATATTTTTCATTTTTCACTGGAACACATCTGAGTAGAGTTGAAGGACTTTCTAGTTGAATATTATTTGTCGTACTGATTTGATCAAGATGGATACACAACTCTTTATAGGGAACTAAATCGGGTAATTTAACATCAGGATGTGTGCCAATTAAGCGATAAAATTCCCATGTACTTGGTTGGTCCAATGTACCTGGTTGTTCCAATACAATTATATTATTTCCATGGTCTATTTTCACTGTCCCATTCGACTCATTTTGTGTTAGACTAACTCCATTAGGCTTAAAAATTTCATCATTGAGTGAGCTTACGCTGTATTACCCATCAGGTATAGTAATGCGTTTGATAATATTACCATTTGTAGCCATTAGCATTATCCTATTATTATTTTTTGCAGCATTTATATTGGTCCACCGTGGGTAATACGTTACATCGCATAGAGCGACTTCGAGCTGATCATCCGAGTTATCAATAGTATGAAGCAGTTGAATAGACTGACCATTTGTTATTCCCAGGAGTGTAACATACATATCAAATATACAATGATACTATATCATAACTTAAATATGGAATCAACCATTATTTATAATATGGAGTGTTACACTTAAGTATCCTATATGTACAGGTTGGTGTTTTACATCTAATACAGAAATTTTGAGGTCTGAAATAATACCACGCTTCAATTTTTTATATTGTAATGTTGAGAAAGATTCCGTTCTACCACTATTGTATTTTTCATCTTTAACTGGAACACATCTGAGTAGAGTTGAAGGACTTTCTTGTTGAATATTATCCGTCGTACTGATCTGATCAAGATGGATGCACAACTCTTTATAGGGAACTAAATCGGGTAATGCATATACAGTCACTGGTTTGTTGGGTGGTAATACTACTGACTGTTCAAGTCCAAGTGTAATTGCTAAGTCCTCGTAAATAAGTATACTTGTTTCTCAAGTGTATATTTTCACTGTCCCAGTCGCCTCATTTTGTGTGATACTAATTCCATTAGGTTTAAAAATTTCATCATTGAGTGAGCATACGCTGTAATACCCATCAGGTATAATAATGTATTTGTCAATACCATTGTTTTCACCTGGTATAATCATCTTATTATTTCTTTTTGCAGCACTTATATTGGTCCACAGTGGGTAATACGTTATATCACAGATAGCTACTTCGAGCTGGCCATCCGAGTTAGCGATAGTATGAAGCAGTTCAATAGACTGACCATTTGTTATTCCCGGGAGTGTGACATACATATTAAATATACACTGATACTATATCATAACTTAAATATGAAATCGAGACAGATTACTAATCTATCGATTGTGGTAAATTCCTATGGTACTGATTTTTTCCGTTAAATTACCCGATATCTTTGAAAAGTACAGGGTCACGGCAACTAGCGATAAAATGATCCACGATTGGTTTCACAATCCGATGCAATTTTGGCAGAATCAGTTAAACTTTGCCGTATGGTGTGCCACAACGGGCTGTGGCGTATCTGTTAATGCCCCAGGATATATGCTAAATAAGTCTGTTTCATTATTTCACGTGTATTATCAGATTAGACGTATACTTAAAGAAATTAGTGCTCCATTACCGCAGGATCGAGCGTGGAATTCCTCAAATAATAATTATGATAGGTCCGCGTATGAGCGTATTTGTCAGGAATTTAATGTTTCTACGAGTAAAGATTGGCGTATTAAAGGAGCAAACCATGGTCTAGGAGTTCCTTACACAGAGGAAAATATATCCGTCAAAGAAGAAAGCGATTATGTATATAGAGAACTTAATAAACCTCATGTTCATTTTAATAAGTTGCGGCAGGACAGCAAACTTTACTCAAGATTATATGATAATCGGTATAAAACCGGTCATTGGTATATAGGCTGGGAACTTTATAGTAACGATTGGAGAGGGGATATTATGAGTTTTAAGAGTGGGTTAATTTATATTGTTACAAAATTTGTACAACTGAATTATGACGCTTGGAATGAATTTCTTAATGATAAAACGGAAAATAATTTTACTAACCCAGGATTTGTAAGATTTAATGAATCGATAAGAACTTATGTATGGGCAATTCTCGGTGCACAATCGCAAACACGAACGGGAATCATCGGTACTGGGATGGCGTTCGATGCGCAAAAACAGTTTGTCGCAAACGTGGATGCCATTAATTCACCAGTTGACATACCATCGTCTATAAAGCGTTTTCAAGATGTATTACAGTACGCTCAATCCAAAGTGGACTACGTTTATGCGCCAGGACTATACATGTCTCCGAGTAATATGGAACTTAAGATCGGTCAAGTGATAGGCTATAATAATAAAATTGTTATCGCTACCGATCAACAAAAACCAGGTATAAATTCAGATATTAATGTCGAATTAATAACGCAAACAATCACGGGCGAAAAGGGAATAGTCAAGCCACAGACACCAACTATTGCTAACACATCTACTAATGCTCAAACATCTACTAACGCACAACCACAAGTGCCACCGCATATTGAGGCTAAAAATCAACAACATATCCATGAAAAAACAGCGCTTGTAGTGGGTGGAGTCGCGGCTGGTTTACTCATGATTTGGTTAGCGAACTGATTTGGATAAATAGTTCTTAGTGAACTGATTTGGTTAAATAGTTCTTAGCGAACACGTACAACAGCCCTGCAATTGCTACGATCAACCCCCACAAGTTTTGACTAAGCCAATTGGTGGTCTTAGCTAATAAATTCAATAGCCAGGAAACTATACTCCCTATTATACCGGGAAGTGAGGCCGCGGCTTTCTCAGCGAGCTTTCCCAGTGCTGAACCTAATGCTTTTAAATGCTTTTTTATCCACTCTTTTATACCGTTTTTATCACTAGGCGGTGTGGGCGGTGTGCCACCACCTGTGCCACCTGTTAACGCGAGAGTCAAAGTCGATATAATAAATCCCAACGCGGTTAAAAAACTGGCAATTGTTATTCCCTGTTCTCTGAACAATGTTTTAATTTTATCGGCCAGTATAGTGTCATCGTTGAGGACTTGATCGATAGTTTCTCGAATACGACTGATTTGCGAACGAAGTGCCTCTCTATTAGTGGAAGCTGCTTCGAGGCGGGCTGATCTTTCGTCTTCTAAGTTACGCAATCTTTCAGCTACGCGGCGTCTATTGAACTCATCGCCCGCCTGTTCAAGTTTTGTTTTCTCTTTAGCTATATCCTTGTCGATTTCGGATATCTTGGCTATATTATTGATGCGTTCTCTCCGCATTGTTCGCATTGCCTTGTCAAGACCTCGTAATTCCCTAATACTGAACTCTAAGGAAGGTGATACCTGTAACTGAGGATCATCAATTGTGGTCAAGATTTCTCCAAGTCCGTTCGAGGCCACCATCGAGGAAGCTTCCAAATTATCTGTGTTACCGAGTTCAGTACGCACAGTCCTAAGAACCTTAGTAGTCTTCTCGGAAAGTTTTGCTCGTCGGTAGTCCACAAAACCTAATTTATCACGAACAGTGCCGATACCGTGTTTTGTGGCTATCGTAGAGAAGGCTAGGGGCTTACGAGTACGAGAATGCATAAGATCAATATCCGGAGCGCCACGCAGTCGCAATATTCCTTTACTATCTATCTCAAACTTTGAATAGTCACGACCTATTGGGGTAACATAATTTTTATCATCTTTTAATGCATCGTAATAATCATTGACAGACGTTTGTAAAAGTTCATCGTTAAGATTTGTGCCACCAAAGTTGGTTTCATCAGTATCTTCGATTGGATTCTGGTTATCAAAGTCATCAAAGGTACTTAGATCAAAGTCATTATGTTCAAAATTAGCCATTTTTATATTAAACATAGGGTACATGTTTTCAATATAACAATGTCTTCGCAATACGGACGCAAGTTAAACCCACAACGTAGACTTAGAGATCCATTAGGGGTCAAAGCAATTCGTCAGTCTGTAACTATAACTAATAACCCTAGTACCATCGATCAGAATCAAACGCTTCTGGTTCGCTTTCCTAATCTCGGCGCACACGATGTGTTAGTTCCGGGAACTGTCCGACTAGCATTTACGATTGGTTTGACTTCTGCCGACGTTAACAGGGAGCCCGTTCAGAACATAGGTCGTGCTATCGTTAAGAAAATCGCGATTAAAATTAGCGGTAATGAGGTTTTGAGTATCGACAATAGCGATGTATACTATTGTTACATGGATCTCTGGAGAACGGATAAAGAGCGGGAAAACTTACAGTACCAAGGTATTTGTAATAAGAACACATTGAGAAATGGTGTTGATACCAACAAAGAAGATAAGGCCTTTGCCGACGCATTAGGTAACAGATTCTATATTCCCCTAGACTTTGAATTACTAGATTCCCACATGCCTTTTTATCAAGCATCCCTAGGCGATAGGTTAGAATACGAACTCACTTTTAATGACTACGGTAGAGTAATCAGAACCGGTGGTGAAGATGCTAGCTATTCCATTGACAATATCTCGCTGGAGTACGATATGATAACGGATCCCGAATTAGCCAGACAAATTCGTAACCATTATACGGGAAGTTTAGCCATTTTGTACGATCGCGTGCTTCGACATCGAAAGATCACGAGGGACAAAAAAGATACAATGTGGAATATCAATCTAAAAGTCCCCACGAGGTCGTTGAAGGGTATTTTAATGTTGTTCAAGGACCCCTCCGATGCGTTTAAAAGAAATACCGAGAAGTTCTACAATCCCAAGATTTCAAAAGTAGAATTGACTATCGAAGGCGTTCCTAATCAACTATATAGCCAAGGAATGCTAGCGTATCACCAGTGGGATGAGATTAAAAAACTTCCTTCTATAAAACGATCCCCGGAAGTTATCGCGGTCGTGAAAGATCTGTCTCTCGGGAGTGTATCGATGGGTGAATACCTCACCACGAAGTACGCGCTATGGCTCGACATGCGAACCACGGACGATGACCAACTACACGGCAGTTGGAGGAGAATAGAAAATGCTAGCGAGGGTGCCACCATACAGATAACGAAGCTCCAGGAATTGGCTGGTAAATTAAACATATATTTGTACGTGATTATGGATGTGCAACTTAATATACAGAATGGAAGATTCGTGCAAGCAATCTATTAATAATCTTTTACCTAAAGATCCGCACTGCGCTATCATATGCGGGCAAACGGGCTGCGGAAAAACAGCTTTTATTCTAGATATTTTAGAAAGTCATTATCGGGACGTTTTCGATCATATTATTATTCTGTGCCCGACTATAAGCGTTAATAAAACATACCTATCGAGAGATTGGGTAATGAATGACGACGGGGTACACAGAGTCGATCTGGGCGATCGTTTACAAGACTGCCTTCGAGTATGTCACGAAAAATACAAAGGAGAATCAACCCTTTTCGTAATAGACGACTGCAGCGCGAGTAAAGAACTCACAAAAAAGAAAGATATGCTTTCGTATTAAGCATTCTCCGGACGGCATACTCAACATAGCGTTTGGGTACTTACTCAAAAATACAACTCTGTCCTGAAAGATCTCAGAGAGCAAACCAAATGGGTAGCACTGTTTCATTGCAAAGACCGAGATTCATTCGAGGAATGTTTACGTGAAAATGACGTTATTTATACCAAGATTGAACGAGATAAAGTCAGAAAACAGTTAGCGGCAACGAAGCACTGTAAACTCGTATTAAAAACCGATCAACCAGCTGCTTATGCAATTGCTTAGCAAAATGTAGCAAAATTATAGCAAAATTATAGCATATATAGAAAAAATGTAGCAAAATGTAGCAAATTGAACATTAGCGGTTAATATTACATAAAATGTGGTTCGAAATCCTCATTCTTTCGCAACAGTTCATTATTACGGGATGTATTGGATATGCCATATTATATTATGTTAGACTTAAATATCTCCTTAGGTATTACATTATGGAATGCGACGAACTCATCGAACAAATGCTCAAAGAATCTGAGCCTGATAAAAAAACACATCAACATGCTGAAGTAGTTACAGATAAATCTTTAGATAAACATGGAGAAAGACTCACCGCTTTGGTAGCCGGTGGAAAATGTTCTCAATATTTGGGAGAAAATTATATCATTGAAAAAATTGATAACATGACCGACGAAGAGATTAAAAAACTGTACGCGCGTTACGAGTCTAGACTTGGAGCTACCATGACCGAAACGATAGGGTTGTCTATATTACAACTATACACAGTCGTAGCTAGTATATTTCTCCCCATCCCGGCAGAACATTGCATGTATTTATGCGAATCTCTCGAGAAAGACCCATTCATCGAACACGCTATAAGCTCAGTGAGCTGTGAGTTTTATCATAGATTCGGAATGTTCTTAGCTCCGTTCACCACAGCTTTAATAACGGCGTAAAGGTGTTGTCAATTTAAACATAAGTGCCCACTTAATAATAATGGAGACTCAACAGGTGACACCACAACAGATTGTGAACGAGGAACAACAGATTGTGGAAACGCAACAACAAGTGAACGAGGAACAACGAGTGAATGAGGAACCACCACCAGTGAATGAGAAAATACAAAATGTGAATGCACCACAAACAAAAAAACAACCCAGAGTGACAAAGAACCCCCAAAAAATAGCTGCAGGAAGAAAGGGTGGGCTGGCGCGCAAAGCGAAATTAATAAATAATTCAAATATTAATCCGCTTAAAACATGGGCACTAGTAGGAGTTGCTGGTATAGCGGCTGTATGGTTCTTTTATAAGACCGGAGAAGAGAAAACGTCACCCATTGCCGCAACAACAAGTTCAATTAGAGGTTAGCCCGCATATAATGCTATAATAAGCATGACTACTCCAGTTACAGACGGTAAAATGTTGGTAAACGCGACGTATCATTCAGCGGTGGTCACCGGCTTGGCCATTGGCTATGCCCGTATGGCTAAAATGATTACTAAAGCCATACCTCCCAAGCTAGATTTTAATGGATTTGATATTGGTATGGCCATTCTGGATATTGGATTAGCAATGGCAACGAAGGATATGCTCATCAAACAAGGGCTTATCCCGGAAGACATAATGAAGTAATTAACCATTTGAATATATTATATTCATATAAAGATTTGAATATATTATATTCATATACTATGGCAACAATTGCGATGATGGTCGGTGGAGCTATTGTTAATGCTTTAGCTTTTTCGGGGAGTAATTTTTTATTTTCTAGTATGAGGGAATCAAACGCTAAAGAAGTTGAAGAGCGTAAACGACATAACGAAGCAATGGAACAACTCCAAGCAGCCCAGTCACAATACACGCGGCAGAGAATGAAGAGATTAGACTTTATTCATGAAAAACTGCTTAAGGAAGGACATTCAATTCAAACGTTTAAGGATGTCGAATCTGCCCTGCACGAATACTACCTCGTTTATGGGAGAAAACTCGACCCAATACCGAGACTAACAATGAGTCAGTTTTATACACCGTCAGAGGCTCAAAAGAACCGCGAGGTCACATTTGTGATTATGGGATTGACTTCTGTATTGATTTTCAGCTATACCTTAACTACTCATAAATAACCACAGCTGTGGCTCTGCCTAATCAATATCTCACCAGTGTAGATGTGATTTGCATTTAGACAAATGATATGATAGATTTATAACCATGAATAATTGCAAATTTACACTCATGGGTAAAACGACTCTATGTAACCGACGCTGTGTTGAAATTTACTGCGGTATACACAATTATTACATCAGGCGCGGAAACATAAACTATACGTGTTCTGTATGCGGGATAGGGGTCAAAGTTCGTTATTGTTTATGTAAGGAACACGGTGCTGATAGGGTCAGGAACCAGATTATTTATGCTAGGAAGAGAGATTACATCAATGAGAGGAATAGGTTGGGGAGAATACGTATTTAGATATATGAAAACAACCAATTACACATTTGTCTCATTTTGCATATACCATTCAACCACAATGGTTTTTGTCAGAGAGTTGAAGGCTATGGCAAAGCAAAGTGGCCTACGTGGATATTCTCGAATGAGAAAAGCTGAATTGTTTACCTTACTCGGTTTGGAATACAACAAACCCCAGACTGTTAGAGAACTGAAAGCTCAAGCGAGAAACAGTGGGCTGAGAGGTTATTCTCGAATGAGAAGAGCTGAATTGATCGCTTTACTAGATAATAATGATATTCAACATAATGATGTTGATAATGATAATGATGTTGAGAATAAACAACAAGAATTAATATTTGTACCCATATCCGCCGGCATTGGTAAATATCTAAGAGGTTGGAAGATGGATATTAATTCCAACATGGATGTTAACGATATTAAGCCCATCATATGGAGTAAAATTAACGAGGAGTTAGATGATTTACATAGTATAAAATACCAGCAGACGATTAAAATGTTATTGAGTAAAAGTAACACAGACGATAGCACCGAATATACCGAACCATATTTCCGTAGCAATCAAGAAGTTATAACCGAATCCGATACTATAAACGCATCATTAGATACATCAATTCAGAGGATACAGGAAACTTTAGAACGCTGGACTAATAGAGGTTTGGGTTGGGGTGTGGATAAAATCGATAGTTTATATTTAGATATAGCAAATTATATGCCCTTCAAAGGTGGATCTTATATAGATTTACCCCCGTATTATTAAAAGAAAAAAGCCATAATTAACGTAAAAAATAAATCTGATGACTGTTTAAGAATGATGATAAGATCTGCATTGTTCCCCGTAGACAAGCATCCGGATAGACCTTCTAGCTATCCCCAAAACGATGGACTCAACTTCGATGGTATAGACGAACCTACACCAATATCACAAATTGATAAGGTGGAAAAGCAAAATAATTTAGCTATAAATGTTTTCGGACATTCTAAAGGAATTGTTGTACACAGGATAAGCTCCGCTCCGGAACATATCCCCAGAATCAATTCATTTCTGATCGAAAAAGATGGTAAATATCATTATACGTGGATAAAGAGTTTAAACAGGCTATTATACAATCAAACAAAACATTAGGAAAAGAAATATTTCTGCGAAAGATGCCTGCATGGGTACAGCAGACAAGATCTATTAGAAGCGCATAAAGAAGACTGTAGAGGTGTTGGACAGAATGCTATCAGGATCGATATGCCTAAAGAGGGAAAAAATATATTAAAATTTGAACATTATTGTAATCAAATGCCAGTACCGTACGTAATTTACGCCGACTTCGAAGCGCTTATCAAACCCATAGAAAATAATCAAGATAGTAGTTTTACGTACAAAACTCAAGAACATATTCCTTGTGGGTTTGGATATATAGTTGTAAGGTATGATTGGAAAACAAAACCGCCCGTGATTTACAGAGGTCCCGATGCAGCGGGAAAGTTCCTAGAATATCTACAAAATGAAGAGAGAATAATCAGGGACAAATTATCGTGTAAGAAACCCATGAGTATGACGAGGGATGATTGGAGGGCCCATAAGAAGTCAACGAGTTGTCACGTTTGTAATAAACCCCTGGATGGGGATTCCGTAAGAGATCATTGTCACGTCACGGGTAATTATCGGGGAGCCGCGCATAACGAGTGTAACTTGAAACTAAAAATGAATTCTCAAACAATACCCATCCCCGTTGTGTTTCATAACCTTAGGGGATACGATTCACATCTCATTAACAATACGGCTTGGACCCGGCATGGTACTATTCCAGTCCCGGACTATCGTGGGATGCATTGTTGAAGAAGACCGGCGTAGAACTAAAAATACTCACAGATTACGATATGCACTTGTTTTATTGAGAAAGGATTAAGAGGTGGTATATCGATGGCAGCGAAAAGGTATTCTAAGGCTAATAATAAATTAGTGGAAGGATACGATCCGAGTTAATATCCATAATAATGATGTGAATAAAGGGTACATACTAGAAGTTGACTTGGAATATCCAAGTTTGTTACATAAAGATCATAACAGTTATCCGCTAGCTCCCGAAAGATTAATGGTTAATAAAGATTGGATGTCGGAATATCAACGCTCCTTGATGGGTAATAGTAGGTTAGCTAACGTAGAAAAACTCGTACCAAATTTGATGGATAAAACAAAATATATAGTTCACTACAGAAATCTCCAGTTGTATCTATCGTTAGGTATGAAACTTAAGAAAATACACAGAGTTCTAAAGTTTGATCAAAGCCCTTGGATGGAGCCCTATATAAGGTTGAACACAGATTTAAGAAAGATAGCTACCAGTGATTTCGAAAAGAACCTATATAAGCTCATGAATAACTCGGTATTTGGTAGAACTATGGAGAATCTAAGGAAGCGTGTTGATGTTAAATTAGTCAGATCTAATGAGGAAGAAAGACTCAGGAAACTTATAGCCAGTCCGGCTTTTAACAGAAGCAAGATATTCGATAACGACTTAGCCGCGTTGCATATGCAGAAGAGTAATATAAAATTCAACAGACCGGTGTACGTCGGTATGAGTATTCTCGACTTGTCAAAACACTTAATGTATGACTTTTATTACAACGAACTTAAGAAGCAATACGGTGATAGATGCGAGGTGTTATATACCGACACAGATTCTTTGTTGATGGAAATACAAACCGAGGATGTGTATAAAGATATGGCAGAAAAAATAGATATGTACGACACGAGCGATTACCCAAAAAATAATCCACTGCACAGCGTTGTAAATAAAAAGGTGTTAGGTAAGATGAAGGATGAATGTGCTGGGACTCCTATAGCGGAGTATGTCGGATTAAGACCTAAGATGTATTCTATAAAAAAGTCCGATAATGGGGAGATAAGAAAAGCTAAGGGTGTTAAGAAGTACGTTGTAAAAAAGCATATCAAACACGAACAGTATAAAGAATCATTATTCAACGGTAGAACGTTCAAACACGAGATGAACTCTTTAAGAAGTTACAATCATAGGATATATGGATTAAGAATGAACAAGACATCATTATCCCCCTTAGATACAAAGAGATGGATTGATAATGATGGTGTAACTACCTACGCTTATGGTTATGGTGGTAATACCGTACCGTCGGGAACTATGAACAACTCTTCTCGTACAAATGCCCTGCCCGGTCCATCTTGAAGATAATAAAGAATAGGCTCTCCTTCTTTCGTAACCAATTGACTAATGTTATACGTCTTAAGGGACCATATGGGATCGGTTGCGCGACGAAGGCCTCCTTCGAGTTCACCGGCCTGGTATAAATATCTTACCCTTACTCTATCCGGAAGTTTTCGTTCTTTGCCTCTCCTCGGTGCTGAAGATTCGGAAGTCACGGATTTCATTTTAATAGCATCAGATGGTTTCTTCCCTATTAATCTCGTTACTTCATTATTCAGCGCTGATACAACGGCTGACCATCGAGACACCCATTCGGTTGATCTTAATCGCTCTGATTTCATTTCGATCCCATACTGATAGCCAAACAAATGTTCCGCTAATGTCCTGTTAAATCTTTCAACGATAGCTTGACTGCGGTGGGCCTCTCTTTCACCATGGACGATTTCGACATCGTGCTTTGTTAACAGTTTAGTTACCGATCCCATAAACTCGCGACCGGGATCTACTTGAAATAGCTTAGGCCATTTTAGTGGTCTGCGTTTATATATGCGGCTCAGTGCATTAGCTACCTCTGTTGATTCTTTCGAGGTTAATGGTTCAGCCTCTTTGTATCGACAAGCCACATCCACTACTGTTAGAGTGTATTTATACGTTTTGCGTCTTACCTTATCGTGGGGAAGAAAGAAGAGGTCAGCCTGTTGAACTTCATTCGTTGTAAAAATATCAAACTTCTTCCTCGGTATATAATGCGGTGCTGGTAAATATATTTGCCACATCGCTTGTTTCTTTAACCACCTCCTACACCTTTCCAATATCCTCGTGGGCTATAGTAAATTTTATCCATTATTAATTAATATTGATGTTTCGTTCAATACAACCCATGACTATCATTGAATCGCATAATCATTTTGGCAATGCCACCTGTAGTAGCAGTATAGGTATATGAATCCGGCTCCAGTGGAAGTGGTCCAGAACCCCCATTACCTATACTACTAGATTACATATTATCCACTTACCTATTTCTTTGTTATTTTCATTGTTTATGTATTCGGAAAATTATTTTAAAAAGGATTTTAAATATTATCTGTTACCACCCATTTCCCGATAACGGTGGCTCTCCGCTCAGTAATATGAGGCAATACAGGGAAATACCTCCGTTTTCAAAGCTTCTTATAAATAACACATGCATTGATTTCTTCGATGACTGATATCATAAGATAGCTTATGGCATCGCAAATATGACAGTCACAGTAACCATCCAGGAGTCTCTTCGTAGCTGTAACATGTGATTTTATCAGATAGAAATTGTTTTGTAATGATGTTTTCTTGCTGAAATCTGCTACAAGGCTCATTATTTTTAAGCTTGTGACCTGAGGCAGCCATCAAATTACAGCATATAAATATGAAAGATTTCAGATTTAGACAATGGATGAAGCAGGAAATCGCAACCTATATTAATAAAATGGAACCTTGTGGATGTAACAAATATATTTCATGCATATATTTTAGCATTAAACATTGTGTTCGAGGTGACTAAAGCCGAGTTGTCATTTGACTTACATTACACGCGATCGCACAAACAGATGAAAATGATAGCTTAGATGTAAGTTTGACCACTGTTATATATATCTTTGTATTTTTATTTCTTTCTTTAAATAATTTATTTAAAGATTTGCTTGAAACGTCTTTATTTTGCTCTTTAACATTTTCAATAATGAACCTTTGTTGAAGACTATGTCCCAGATTATTTTCTTTCAATATCTTTGCGGGAAATAGTGAATACATTTTTAATATCAATAAAATATGAAAAATTGAAAGGAAGTTGGAAATTTTAGTAAAAATTGTATATTTATATACTTATCCTATCTCACACTTTGCATTTCTCCCTTCTTCTTCGATCCTATGTGGGAACGTGCTTGAATCATGTTTCCAACTTCTGAAAATAAAAATAGCCCCCCAAGCCCCCCAAGCCCCCCTGCACCTCCATGGTTACGTCCAATATATAGGTCAATTACGTGCCTCTCATGCTTGCAGTGCCTGCTTGAACTGACCACGTGTACGCCTCTACCAATTCATTCTCTTTCGCAGAGCTTTATGAGGCTAGAGTAATGAGATGCGGGGATGGTCAGGTGGGCCTATCGCGTGTGAGATAGGATAAGTATATAAATATACAATTTATACTAAAACTTCCAAATTTTTAAACTTATCCTATCTCACACTTTGCATTTTATCCCATGGTTGGATGCTGGGCCGCAGATACTCTAGCCTGTATAGACTACAACCGTGAGATATGCACGAGGAAGCTGGATCTAGACATTGTAATTCTGAATTTGTTTTAGAACTGTCTAGCATATAAAAGACATGAACTTGTGAGCAGGAAAAAAACACACCATCAACCGGTGTTAACACTGCAAAAAAATCCATCTATACAAGCTTGTATATGCTTTGGAATGATGATATTTCCAAAGCATATACAATATTGGAATGATGATATATACAAAAATATACAAGTTTGTATATATGACATACACAAAAATATACAATTTTGTATATATAATGTATCCAAATTTGTTTTCTTTGTATATATAATTGTTATGTATTCGTGTATAATTATTATATATGGGCAAAATGAAGTGTTTTAAGTTGAGCACTGTGTTTCTTTGTGTATGTTGGTAAAGGGGGGATAATTGCTATGTATTGTTCTATAATTGTTTTATATGTGTAAAATAGTATCAGCAAGTTCCAAAATGGGGATATAGTGGCGTGTAACATTACTGGAATGTTTAATTAATACTCCACACTGTTAGCGGGGTACATACTCTCCTTGCAATGATATTGACGGGTAAGCGATTGAGGCGTCTGGTACTTTTCCTGGCGCGGTGCTTGGTATGTGAGTAGACGTTATGGTCAAATGCACAGAGAGGATTAGCTGTCGGGGGTCATTGCATTGGCGGTGACTTCTGTATTGAAAGTGATGAAATCGATTTGTTCTGAGCTTGGATTCGTTTGTACGGGGAGGCTGCGATGTGATTTGTAACATGCTCTCGTGCACATAGCAGATTAGCCAACAGAGTGGATTGCACAGAGGATGAAAACTATTTTATCATTACTTAAAAGTGTTGAATTTGGTTTGTACTGAGCTGTCGGTTTAATTGTAGGGTATACATTGTTATAATGTCAAATCTCGGCGGAACGCGGAAAATCGCGTTTTTAAAACGGCAGTCCTTGGAAAAATCCTCTTCAAAATAAAGATTTAAAAAAAAAAATACTCCAAAAATATCGTGTTGCCGGACAACTGTGGCGGATTGTCCTGTTTTCGATCAGAGCCTTCAGCATCAAACATGCCTTTATTATTATTCATAACACAATCATGGGATCTTAAGTTTCCGGACATCATACGTTTTCTATCATGAATACTTGCACTATAACGGAGGATGTGGCGTCACACAGAAATTGTTAATACTCCAATGATGACTTTTTTTATGATAAAGTAGTCTTTTATAAGTGAATGAGATGTTTTACAGTTGTTCATGTGAAAAAACTATGAATGTTTATTCAGCGTCCGATAACCCATAACACGGGGATATATGTTGTATTAATGTCTTATGTTTTACAAAAGGTAAGTAAGTACAAAGGTAAGCTTTTCTCAATATGCTTCAGCATGGGAAAAGGGACAATGCACGTTTGTGGCAGTATTGCTCCAAGGTGGCGTCGGCGTCCACTAATGCCTACATCCACTAATGCCTACAGTCTACAATAAAAAAAGTCATGCACCAGTGATTTTCAGCGACACCTGCTACCAGTGCTACCCAACCTCTAACTGGACAAGTCCACTTTAGTGGAATAATGCCTATAGGCGACAAAAGACAGAAAATTGTATGAAGTCACTTTTTATTTCACATTGCCATAACACTAACAGTAATAATTTATGATTTCTGCATCATTGCATTAGTTCTTATAGTATACACCAGCAGATATTTGTTGATTTCAAAGAAATCTAATATTGGAAGAGTTCATTCCTAGCATGGGTATGTTGTTTTCATTGTGTAGGCATTATTCCACACTACTTTATGTTTTTGTAGGCAATAGTAACTGTAGGCAAAGTGGACGTAGGCATTAGTGGCTGGAACCCAGGTGGCCGTGTGCGAGGAAGCTATTCCCGATTTTTTAAAAGTACTGATTTAACTCCGAACTTTTAATGCATCTGCCATCTTTGTTTATTTGACTTTTGCCACTGTTACAAATTGTCCAAACGGTACGAAATTGCTTAAAATGCAATCAAATGTTTAAAACATTTCTGGGGGCTCAGCCTAATATCGTTAGCAAAGTCAACAAACTACGACCGTAAATGTAACGTACAACACAACAGGCGCCAGAAAATTAAAAAAATTCTTACAAATACAAAGGATTAGAAGTCGAATATGAATACTTAAACCTGTACTTTTTAGAACAAGTAATTGACACATGGATGTATTCAGATTAAATTGATATTTTCTTTACTTATGTAAATGCAAATGATAAAAAAATATTCAACAGTGAGATACTCTGGCTATTGCGCAAAGAATCCAGTCCCAATGAAAGTGAACAGCATGCCGATGTTATACAAAGCAATCATATAATATATCGCAACTGATAGTTCTTAACAATCAGGCCATCAACATAATGACGGTATCAGTGGGCACATCGTGGTATTTGAGGATAAAAAATGATAACACATGTCAGCAGTCTAGGAAGTTATACATGGCATCTTGACAATGAACAAAAAGAAGAAGAAGAATAGTTTATGAAAGTGTCACTATTTAAACAACCAACCATTTTGGCTTACAAAATACACATCACACCCCCATAGAAGTACCACGAACACACACATCCGCTAATTCAGTCACTAACCCACCCACATATATTATGTTACACACCACACCACACCACACCACACCCAAGTTGGGTCCGGAAAATTTAAAATCCCAATCGGACATTTGCATTTAGGCCACGCCCCCTTCAAATAGCGTATTTTAGGACGACTTTTCACACACATTACAAGTTGTTACATATTCATAATATGATGAATTATGAATTGTTTCAATTTAAATCGTTAATTCACCGGACAATTAATAACAAATAATATCATTTTAGATATACATGGAAAACATACGTTTATTTCAGTTATAATAACGATCTGTTAATTGGTCTGGTCTAATTAATATTCATGAGTTATATTGATGGGTCTGCTCAAGTGTACGCGTTGTAACATTTGGATCGAGACTATTATCCCATATTTGGTTATCACGTGACCTCACGGGAAAAAGTTTTTTTTAAAACTAAAGATTATTTAAAAACAAGAGAGATAATATAATCACTAATACTAAAATATCGTTAATAGCAATAGTTATTTGAATACTTTTTTCATCTGTTCTTAATTATTGACCATAAAAAAATGATATCGATCGTCTCAGAAAGCAAAATGGCGGTCAATCAAGATTCAGTATACGACTAGCTACTGAAAACAATAAAATCTGCAAATCCTCATTGAATGTCAACCAAGTGAAAGTCGTTAGCCTCGACTTACAAATGATCGTCCAGACTTTGAGGGTTTGGCAGCTCCGCTCGACTGATCTGCATCGGTCGACTGGCTGTCGTCACGCTTTCGCTACTTGTCTGAGGTTACGTATCGTAGCATTGTGAGGATAATGAGGTACATCGATGATGCAAAGTATTTATGTACAGTTGTAAACACCTTTCAGTCAAATTAACAAGATGTTCTCAGTAATTAATCCTCGATTAATCAGTGTCAACTCAGTTTATTGCCTATTACAGTGATTGACCGATTGGACTATCATGTAGGTACGATGTATTTACAGCAATCAAACAAACAAAGCTTGTCAGTGTAGATAATCTTCATTGTGTTACAACTGCAGACAGAAACTGCTCAGTCCTAACTGTTGATCATGTCCGGTCAAAATTTAAGAATGTCCGGACAATACTTTTCAAAATGTCCGGACAGAAAAATTTAAATGTCCGGTAAGCAATATTTTAAACCGGATATTTGAGATTCCCAATCGGACATGTCCGGCGCATATGACGGTTTCCGGACCCCTGCGACCCAACCACACCTAACCTCAGGGATTCCATACTCGGTATTGACCCATATGCATGACAGATCCTTCTTCATGTCAGGGAATGGGTTTTTGGATGGTGGTCAACGGACACGTCTTGCCTTAGGGAAAGCTGCTGTACTGTCCAGCTTCTTCATGTATGTCTCATCTGCCAGCCTCTTCGCCATCTGCAGTTCCGTCGACTCGCAGTTCTTTGGGTCGTACTGTAAAAAATCTTTATGCCGTCTTCGTCATAGTTACTTTCCTCGGAGGACATGAACTGAGCTATCTTTAATGCGTCCTCGTACCTCTGTTTCTTCTGGACGGGAAGGTCGCGATGGCGTATCCCGAGGACTCGGTTATGACTCTTCCGAAGAAAAACAACAACTTTATTTACAATAGCATTTCATATTTATAATGCATATGCATGTATATCCATGTATATGCTCATGAGCAAAGGAGGAAAATATGTGAAAATCAAATTCAAATTTATTCTGATAACCCTTAAGCAAAGTGTCAGTATTATAGCTTGATTTATTAGAACAACACTATTTTTGAATGGCAGGTGCTACCGGTAGTGTTGGGTATGCTTACCCTTTTTGAAGATTCACTCTTTGTAATTCGACATCAAACGGATTACATCACACTCTAAGCAAATAATCTCATTTAACCTCAATTAGTTAATTAATCTAGTTAACCTGCAGTATACTGTCCCTCAGAGTTAGAAATTACGTTCGCCTTCCCGGTCATCACAAAAATTCTTATTATGGCAGATGATCGCCTTCCCGGTACTTGTTAATTACAAAGAAAACACCATCCTGGGTATAGGAGTCACCTCGGTCTTGGTACGATGAACTAGTTTCGATTTGAAGGCATCAACGTGCATGATGAAGGGCTGTTCTACATGGTTATGTGCCTGTCCTTGTGACTGAAGGACATCATCGGAGGTGATGAGTTTGGCCTTGCACTGGCTGGTGACACACTTCCAATAAGTCTTCTCATCAGTCTTCTTGTTAATACGATACTTATGACCACTGTAGTAAAGATGCTTGCCGCCACGAACAGAGTCAATGAAAATCAAACGTACCTGTGCATTAGCCATCGTTTTGAACGTTAATGATCTTGTACTTACTTACTTACTTTGGAGATTTAACTTGCGCTTTCCGACTGATGCGTATTTCGCACACGGGCCCGGCCAGGCCATTTAATGTGTTTCCGAAAGGGGCGAAAGTGGTGTGTGCAACCCAAGAGGGGGCTTTAGGGGTTGCTTATATAGAATTTGGGAATTTTGAGATTTGGAATAGTTGCCGATGGGGTTGGGGAGGAGAACTAAGGGAGCTGGGTATGGTGGATGTTTGTTAGTTTATGTGATTTTGATTTGGTAGGTTATTGTGTTTTTAGATGCGTTTTATTAGTTCCGTTTTGATTAAGAATACGCCTAAGGCCTTGAAGTTTTCTAGTTTATTTTGTGGGTTTAGTATTGCTTCTAGAGTGAGAGCCTTGTTTAGATTAAAGGTGGTTTGTAATGCGGTTCGAAGTGTTAGGTAGTGTGTGCAGTGGATGAGTGCGTGTTCTGGGGTTTCTAGTTGTTTGCAGTGTGGGCAGTTACCTGTAGTGTGTTTTTTTATTTTTTTTAGGTGGTTATTTAGGTTGGTGTGTCCTGTTTGGAGTTTAGTGATTACTCTGTCGATTTTTTTTTATGGGTGGAGAATTTTTGGTTTGGTTAGTGGTTTGCGGAGCACTTTTTTGATTTGGCTATTTGAGTTTAGATATAGGTTATGCCATTTTTTGGTGATTTATTGCTTGTTTACACTTTTAATTTCTGATTTTGAGATGGGTAAGTTTAAGCTTATTTCTGGGATTTTGAAGGATAGTTTAGCTGCTTTATCGGCGTTTTCATTACCGTATATTCCTACGTGGGCGGGTATCCACAAGAAGGTTATTTGTTTGCCTGCCTTAGTTAGGTCGTTGGAGCTTTTAAGTATTTGATTTATTAATTTAGGTCGGTTTTTGGTATTTTTGTTTTGGAGGGCTTGCAGTCCACCTAGGGAGTCGGTAAGTATTAGGATTTTTTTGTGGTTTTTGGATTCTTGATTATGGAGGGCTGAGGCCATGCCCATTAGTTCTGCCGTGAATATTGATTGGTTGTTTGGGAGTCGGAAGGATTGTGTGGTTTTAGTTGGTTGTGTGGTATGGACTCCGAAACCTGTGTATTTGGAGGTCGGATCTGAGGATCTGTCCGTGTAAATGTGACACCAATTTGGCCAATTTTCGTGTATGTATGTATGTATGTTTGGGTCGGTTTGTTTATTTATTTGGCTAGCTAGTGTTGTGTCTATTTTGGGTATTTTAAGTTTAGGGGTGAAGATATTTGATTGTTTGGAGTTTCGTTTAATATTTTTAATTTGGTGTTCATTTAGGTAGTTTGTAATTCTTTGGGATATTGTACATATAAAAATCTTATATACTTCTTACTTGGGTTTCAGAACAAAGAGACATCCTACTCACAATTCAAACAACTTTTGCGTTAAAGTTGCATCTTCTCAATACAAGATATAGTAGTAGAGATTAACTGATTCCCGTGTGTTGTTATAGCTTCATCGTTTCTTTACTAGATTACTTAATCTGAGTTCAATTTTAACAATTTTAGTAGATTATCTCTTTCTTTATTTTTCCGTCTCACGAGTTCAATGGAAGTTAGTAATCACATTCTCTGAGTTCAATTTGTTTTATCTCTTTCTTCACTTTTCCGTCTCACAACACCCCAGTGTCCTCAATGTATAAGTGTCCGTTGTATACATAACGAGGGTACACATCACTGATCTTTTCATTCGCCTTCCCGGTCCCCAGTCCCTTACCCCTCCATTCGCATTTCCGGTACTACTGGTAAATAGATTTTCGACTTCCCGGGCCGACACCACTGTATCACTTAGTACTGCCTTAACGAGGAGTAATCCCTTGTCAGTTGTTGGTGAGTGATCAATTAATGTCTGGAGAAAGGGATTAGCCTTAGTCACAATAAATTAACATTCCACACTGCAACACAAGAGATTATCGATCATTATGCCTTTATAAGAAAGTGAGAAAGATAAAGATTGAATGATACATAACGGGCCGTGCCTGCATTATATAGCCTGCCAGAATCGTCACTGTAAACTAATAGAGGATTAATTTCAATTACGGTATACAGAATATTCAACTGCTAAGTATATGATAAAGTGTTGAAGTAGCATTAGATATGTTTGAGACTACAGTTTTCAATTAACTGTATAATGTACCTTGCTGTCTTTGAGAGAGTCAGTGTCTGTAGAGCTGGCTTGGTCTAACTGGTATTCACTCCCTGGGACACAAATATTGGTTACTAGCATTATATTGTGAGCAGCCGGATGCGTAAATGATATGTAATATATTTCCGTATTATATTTTATAGTACTTTTATAGTTATTTTATAGTTTTAATATTGTTAACAACAGAGAGAACGAAGATCTTTTTGAAAAACCACAACGGCATGCATATGTGAAAACTTGAAAACTATTCATTTTGCTTAATTTCTACTTTGGAAAACTTAGTTGGCGCTCTGAAAGCTTGACGCTGTATTATTTGGCACGCGCATGGTTGGATGCAAACCAAATGTTTAATTCTCGCAAATTAAGACACCAGCGGGGGTATAGGAGCATATATCTAATGTCATTCAATACAGAATAATACATCAAGATGGCAGTTTCAATGTAAAGTTTAAGTATTTCTAAAGATATGGAAAATACATCTTGATAACTGTTTTTAATCTTTGATCTTTTGGAACAATAATAGTGGAACTGGTTGAGTGACTGACATATTCTACATTAAAAGTGACAGGTACGTGATTTACATCATTAAAATATAAAATAATCTACAGAGTGATACAATTATAAGTGAGGGTTGTGATTTATTTAGGAACGAAGTCAGTATTTAGGGATTTAACTTGCGCTTTCCGACATTATGCGTATTTCGCAGACACTTAAGAAAACAATGTAATTCATTTATTTATACGAAGTAGGAATGCATCAATCCTACATCACCGGACTAGGTACATAGTTTGTTGAATGTTATTACGTGAATACACAAATTGCATAACACATTCCCTGAGGACAAACCCAAATGGCCCGTCCCTTTGTGACAGATGTTAATTAGAGAATGTATTGCCACCACATTATGTCCCGGCACTTTTATGACATGTAATTAACCTAGTCAGTCCCTGGGTCTGTAACAACAACATTGGTCTTATACAATCAAAGTAACATAAATGTTACGTGATTCGTATTCAAAAATTGACTGAAAAAATATAACATGAATATAATTGCCCTTTTGGGGATAATATAATATTGGGAAAATATACTTTAAAGTACATGATTAAAGAATTTCAGAATCAACTGTTTCTTGTATTTATGGCCGACTCTCACAAACTGAAAAATTAAACATGTTTATATAGCTATAATTACATGCATGACACCTAAATTAACATGAAATAATAATGTTGGTCATGTTTGTTAATTTGTACATTAAGTTGGTATCCTGAGGATGTTGTAATTATACACATTTTCTGATCTTAATTGACGTAGAATACATGAACTGGTTGAGTGACTTTCTTCCATTAGTGTGAAAGGATTGCCCACACATAAACCCTAAATCCTTTGTCAAACAGAAAGAAGTCATATAGATATCATATCTAACTGGTACTAAAAGTTCACTATCAATCACCTCTGATAACAAACTGTTACATTTAATATCCCCAAGCACCAATACCCAGTATGCTCATGGAGTAATTATCAGAAACCCAAATAATATCCTGTCTACATGGTCACACCCGGAGATTGTTAAGACATTCAGACAATATGTCAGTCTGTATTCATTTCTTATATCCCAAAAGTCCCCACCAAGCTTCCTATATACAAAATACATATATACATTAAAACAGAACAAAAACGGTTGGTCAACAGTTTGGTGCGGTCGATGGAAAGGTGTTCAATTACTAAGAAAAGCTATTTAACTGTTTAATACTTAATACGTGTCTTAAAATATGAATTAATTCTTAAGTTATTACATTAGTGCAAATCCATCCGAACGTAGGATGTACATGGACTGATTTCAAAATAGCAATTGACAAATTGTTTCCCATAAACCACTGAATATAAACTCACTTAACCTTTAGAAGAGAAAGGCGAATTGTTTCTTAATATATTGTCTTTTAAGCCGATGGAAGTTTAAATCACTACAACCGAGTCCAAGGTGATAAAGGATTATGTGACAAAATCTGGTATCATGGCTTAACTGTATATAAGTAACACTGTCCAAGTTTAATAATCCTCTATATCAGATGACTATTCCAATTATTAATGGTATCAGGTAGGAATGACTTGGCATAGCATTCTGTTCTACAACATATAGCCTGTATGTTGGTTCGATTTCTATAGATGTAATCACTAACAGCAAAGATGTTTTCCATCTTGTAAAAAGGTGTAATGGCTTTCTCTATAAAGTTTCTCGTGGCCTGTACTCCTTATCGCCCCACAAATAGTCAGTATAGTCCGTAAAAAGGTTAAAATTAAACGTCTCATCTGCATTATTTCAGCATCCAAAATGAATCTTAGTGTAAACATTCTAGGATTAATTCTTGTTCTTGGTACAATTATCCAAAATATGGGCATTATATGCTTGAACATAACTTCTAACGATTTATGTGAAAGGAGTTATTTTTACTGAGTGAGTGAGTATGGTTCACGGCGGTGGACACCAGAAAGGTATCTAAGACTTCTAAGGCAATTAATCATAGGGCTTTCCTTTTTAACTCTATCGTCAATATCAGAATCTGACTGAAATATTATTCCCAAAGTCATAAATATTAATTCCTTTCATTTCAAGATTAGGTTTTGCACTTGTGAAGACTTTAACGTGAAATAGAAAAGTTTATGTTTTCTCTGGATTCAATTTTACTTGCTTTCATCCATTTGGTAATTTTCTCCAAATCGGCATTAATATTTTACGCAGTAGTATTTGGAATTGTCCATTTGGGGAATTGTCTGGACCCCACCGCAAACACAGTAAACAAAAATTCCAATGTGAATAATATGTACAATAGTTTGTTGGCTCGACATGCAAGACTCCATAATTTTAGTTATAATGTAAAAGTCATAGTAATATTAAATATATTTTCTTAAAATCATTAATGTATTTGACATGGAAGACGAAGCGACACACATTGTATTTTATAATAATGCACAATTTTGAATGCTTTAAACCTGTTGCATTAAACAAATACTGGATTTGATGTTGTCATATAGTGAATCAATATGTGTCTAGTCTTCCAAATGTTCTATTGCGAACACATATAGTGTCAGCGCTCATGATTGCCATATCTATGAATGAATGAAAATGTCATCATTAATAAACTCACCTGAGCTCTTTGTGGGTTCTGAAGACAAATCGCTGTAAGGCATCCTGCACGGCTTCGTTCAAGTTCACCCTAAAATGTATGATAGAATTATCTGCGATTGTGAGTGTTCAATGTTCGAATGCATTTTTGCGACAGGCGTCCGTTTATTTATTAAAATTCCACTAATTCATAAATCACATTGAGATGTGCGCCTCTTCTCCAGTTGCTCACACTCTCAACTGATGCCTTGATTAACTGGAGTCAGGATGTAACTAATTACAAACTCTGTTCTAATTATGCTAATCGAGGAAGTGCATTATACTGGATAACAAACTTAGTAATCCTTTCACACTAATGATCCTTGTTTACAATGAACGCATGTCGATTGACAAAACAAACATCCTTAAGTAGAAGTATCACAATGGACGGCGTATACAACTGTTTGTCAAACTATATCAACCAATATTTTATTTTTAGAATCACCATTACATGAAATCACAGAAACAATTATATTAAATTTTACTTTGAAAACTCCAGAACTAATGTCGTGAATGTAATATAATAGGAATTTATTCCAACAAAGTGTTTCCCATATATATGTTTCCTTGTACAATTTTAAATCAATGGACTTTTTATCTATTATTTTGCAATGATCGTGACAATCGCGAAATGGCTACTCTCTTGCTATTCCGTTTATTGATTATTCTAGTTTAGGCAGCGACAGCCTCTCGTTATACAAACAGTGCTTTTCTAACCCCGATTTAGTTAAGACAGCCTCAGTCTTTCGCTATACAAACAGTGCTTTTCTAACCCCGATCTAGTTAAACCAGCGGCAGCCCTTCGTTATACAAACAGTGCTTTTCTAACCCCGATTTAGTTAAAACAACGGCAGCCTTTCGTTATGCAAACAGTGCTTTTTCTAACCGCGATCTAGTTAAGACAGCAGTATTATTAATATAATTGATCTGTTACTAAAATCTGCACAAATGTTCTATTTCTTATGTAAAATGCTGTCAATATAAAGAAATACAAATTATTTCATAACACTCCAAATATAGTTGCAATAATGAAAAAAGTATTAACGTATTATTGTCACGTGCAATAATACTGTTCGGCTTCATTACTAATATTTTCAACCCCCCCAAAATACCTACTTATGGGCTAAAGAAAATCAATGAAGCAGTGGTAAAATCTATCCATATATACAAAATTGTATATTTTTGGATATACCAACTATACAAAATTGTATATTTTGGAAATACCAAATATACAAATATGTATATTTTGTATATATTGGAATTTTCCCTTGTGTAACGATCCCGATATGTTCCTCAAACGAAACAGCATGAGATTGGGTATACATGCCGAACGGCAGATGACTTAAAATCAATCCTGGAAGGGCATCGATTCTTCAAACAAAACACAGCAACTATCTCCCACGGACCATAGAGTGCGCTAGGTTTGGTAACTCTTTTAACGCTTCGTCATGGTTATCAAACACATGTTTATGAGTGTATGAAGCGAACCAAAACGAGAAGAGGAACGATCGACAATATTCCATAGCAATGGACCTTCAAAACCAAAACCCGACATCACAGATACCTCAGGCAGAGGTGAGTGGAATAAAGGTTTGGGACACCGATCTTTCGTTGTTGTTGTTTTTTGTTTTGTTTTTGATCGGCCGCACAGAATGGTGACTTCGTAACCTAAGACTAAAAAGTCTCTAAAGATGAGCTAATCCGTCCTCCAAAAGGGACTCAATCTGGGAAACCCGAACAATAAAAAAACATATAACACCAAGTAAATGTTTAATGATTTATTCTGTATATACAATTGTAACCAGCAAGGATTACGTAGTATTAACAGTTTATATTCTGCGTGAACTGGGGCGAGACAGTTGTTGTGCTAACACCAATGACCTGAACTTGTTGAGCCCTTGTAAGATTGTGACTGAATGTATATGATCGGCCGCACCGATTGGTCGCTGCGTAAATTAAGACTAATAGATGAGCTAATCCACCCTCCAAAAGGGACTCGATCTGGGAAGAAATGAACATAAATAACCCCGCCTAATACCACGTAAATTTTCAATGATTTATTCTGTATATACAATTGGAACCCGCAAGGATTACAAAGTATAGCAGTTTATTATCTGCGTGAACTGGGGCGAGACGGACACTAATGGACCGAACTTGTGGAGCCCTTGTACATCTATGACTGTAATGTGTGTACATCTGTGACTGAGAAGGTAGTGAGACGAGAAATCAGTATCGGACTTCAAAAAGTACCCTTCCATGATGGTTGAAAGGGTGCAGTTACTGTGGAGGGCCATGATAAAAGCAACTGCACGAGTCTCGTGAGGATTGGACATTGTAGGTGGGGGCAGCCCGGCGAAAGTATATGCTCGCAGAATGATGGAGCGGAGCCAGAAGGATAGTGTCGTACGAGAAATTTCGGATGTAGACGCGGTTGATAATGTGATGAAAACTCTCTTCCGGGAACATCTGTGGAGGTGAGACACATTGAGATATGTTTGAAGCACCCGAACTGGCACAAGGAGAGGTCTTCATGGTCGTTCGATCCCAAAATAGCCGAGAGCAGGAGAATCGTAAATAGCCGGTCCAGTCGTCTGGGAAGTTTGTTCTTTGCCACAAAATCCCAACGAAGCTCCAGGAATACTTTGCCACTTCTGGATCAGTCAAATTGGACCCTAGTGACATCCATAGCATGAATTTCGCTAACCTGTGCAGCGGTCGCAAAAGCCAACAAAAAAACCAGTCTTCTGCGCAACTGTCTCGAAATCCTTCTCCGTCAGTGGTTCATAATTGCCGGAAACCAGGTGTTGAAGAATAATGTTTAGGTCCCATGAAGGAGGCCGAAAACAAGCAGCTTGGTCGGCAAATTTGTAGGAACGAATGAGCGATTGTAGCTCATAACCGTGGAAACCTTAGCACCGGAAGTGGTGGCAATGATGGAGTTAATAGCCGCGAGTTAGGTTCCCAAAGTGGACCCCTGAAGTTTCCGAGTTGAACCCAGGTGATGTAAGTATTCGGCAATCTGTTGAGGTGAAGCCGAGGTAGGAGTGGAAATATCTCAAGCGCGACCATAAGTCTCAAAAGCCGTCCACTTGTGGTCATAAAGGCGCCTGGTGGAAGCACGATGGGCAGCAGAGATGGTCTTCGCTACCCGCTGGGAGTAACCTTTTGCTACGAGGGACTTCTGCAGATGCGCCAAACGCAAAGATGGATCATTGTAAGAGACTGATGGAGCCACCGAGAGTGCAGTTGAATGAGGAGGTCGTCACGGAGCGTAAGAGGATGAAGTCGTTTGTCAGCGAGCCTTAGCAAGGTGGGGACCAGTTGCGCATTGGCCAATAGGGCGCGACCAAAATCAGAGACGGCTGCTACCTTCTGTAGGACCCGGGGAAGGAGACCTGTCGTGTCGTGCTCCCAAGCCCGAGGGTCAGGGATGGGAGATACGAATCGGGTAATAAGCCACGGGGCATAAGAAATTCCAAACGGGAGCACCTTCCATTGGTAACGGTGGTCTTGAAAAACCAACCGGAGGAAGTGACGGTGCTTCCGATGGATGGGAACGTGCAGATAAGTAGATAAGTGTCGTGGAGATCGAGACTGACAATATAACCGCCGGGATGAATGAGCATACGAAGGAGAGTGATCGATGTCATGCGAAAATGTGGTGGGGTTTCGAGGTAAGTAGCGTTGAAAGTCTTCATGTTGAAAATGAGCCGTAGTTTTAAACTGTTTTTGGGACAAGAAAAAATGGGGGATAAAACCCGGGGGTCACGGGAAGTGCGCCGAGACATTTGATAGCGTTTTTTGCTTGTAACGTACCTACAGTGTTGATCAATGTTGGTAGCTGCCTGGCCGGATATGTTCTCTGATGGGGATGGAACGTTGTAGGTGGCGGTGCGATCATCGGTAATCGATACCCATGTTGAAGCAGCTGCGTCACGAAGGGGTCTGTGATTATGGTCCAATTGCTTGCAAAGATCTTGCGTCTTCCGCCTACGGTTGTGGCTGTAACGGGAAAGGCTGGGGGCGGAAGTTCCAGGTCGTGCCGATTTGAAAAGGAGTCAAGTTCCTGCCAAACCTCCCCCTTGTGAAGGTTGATCTCTGCCATGCCCTCGAAAGGGATGAAATAAGCTCACGTAAACCGCGCTGGGCAGGAACAAATTGGTGATATTGGGATCCTTTTTCTATTGATCCTCCAATTGTCTTTTCTGGAGACGTAGAAGGTGCACTGTGACCTGAAGGCTAGAATCTCTCTGCACGTCCTGTGCAACCTGTTGTATCGCGTCAGCAAATAAGGAGCGGGAAGACCAGGGTTGTTGATACAGTTTGGCCTTAAATTGGTCATCCCAGGAAGAATGTTGCAGCACACCACGGCGACGAAGAGCGAGGAGATTCAAAATCTGCGTAAGCTTCTCTTGTGTAAGGTTGATTAATCCCCGAGTAAAGGCCTCTTCTTGGGAATGAGTGGAGAGAGAGATGGAGAGTGCGTCCATGGCTGACAAAATAGGAGACACGAGTAGGTGGGTACGGCGGACTGTGGTATCCAAGTGTGTTAGGTCCCGATCTTCAACCACGTAAGACGAGGTTGAGCGCTTCTGAGACAGAGTAGAAACATCACTGTCAATATCGGGGGAGGCGACTGTAGTAGACATGCCATGAGTGCCTGTGTCTGCAAGGATGAAGCGGGGGATATGGAGATGATCCTGTAATCAACGAAAGGACGGGAAAAGGCCATATCTAGGTTAGAGTAAATGTCCAGTAAGACGGGTCTGGGAGGGAGCGTGTTCTTGGATGAACTAGCTGATGGAACTGCGAATCCGGAGAACCTATCCGCAGCCGAAGTCGTCCGCTTTAACTGCAATTTATCAGCTATCCAATACATGACTGATTCTGGGTCCGCTGGTTCAAAACTCCCAACCAAGGAAGGCTTTGACGAGGGATGGTCAAGGACGCCTGACTGATGTGAACAGTCAGGTGGTTGAGCCTGGATACCGGGATTGCCCGAAGTAGAGGCCGAGCCACCCGATCTGGGAGGGGTCGAGCAGGTGGCAACCGAAACTGGAATAGGATCAGTACGTTGAGGAGTCGATGAAGGATCCGAACGGTGAAGGAGGACATTGGATATTGCTTTCACAAGAGAGTCGAACGATGGTTCCGAAAGTCTGTTGTTGATCCCTGTGATCCCAACTCGTGGGTAGGATAGGTGGACAAGGGTCAGGAGGAGCCGATCTAGAAGGATCCTGTGAACTGTGAGGCGGGTAGGCATAGCCAGCAGAAGAGCGGTAGTCAGGAAACCGTGAGTAAGGGTATCTGGGACGCTGGTAATAAGAGTCATGGTATATCAGGAAGTCATCCCATCCTCTGTGACGGGCCCCGTAGGTATCAACCGCCGACAAGGTTCCGTGAGGACAGCCGCAATGGTGGTAGTCAACGACGGCTGACCAGTCTCTGCGGTTGAGAGAACTATCCGACTTGTGGTTAATTGAAGACGATCGGGAGCAGGAATGATGACGCTCATGGTAACTCGATCGATCCTGGGAGCGAGATCTCCAATGCTGCGAGCAAGAATGTCAATCCTGTGAGCGAGAGGGCCGATCCTGGGAGCGGGAACTCCGATCCTTGGGGCGGGAACGCCGATCCTTGGAATGAGAGCGTCGATCCTGGGAGCGGGAGTGCCGATATGTCGTCTTGGAGGGTGAATGTCGTCCCAAAGTGTGACGATCTAAAACGACCCAAGATGAAGTCATATAGATGGCCGTATCTCAAGCCCCCGGTGGGGGCAGAGTGAGCTGAATCAAAGAGCGGGATTTTGAATGGACTGGAGCAATCGGTCGCTGGTATAACGAGAGCAGGACCCGAATTGGTCAGACAGACCGAGTGCACATTGACCTGTGTATCTTCTTGTGGAGTGGTAGACAGGTCGCGAGAGGACAAGTCGTCTGTAAGGAAGCTGTCTGAGAGGGTGTCATCTGTGACAGAAATTACAGGTTCGACAGGATTGTCTTTAAGGCGTGATGAGCTGGTACTAGCTTTGGAATCACCCGCTTTGGAATGGCGATCAGCAATACGACAACGACAACTTTGCATGTAAACTTTAAAAGCCAAGTTAGTTAGGGAATGACATTCCACACATTGGGAACCCAGGGTGCACTGTCCCCGACAGTCGCAAAATAATGAGTGGGGATCTGATGTGGAATAGGTACGTCTGCATTCATTACAAGCAGGACGTTGATTGTCCTTCTTTCCCATATTATTTAGGATACTCGAACAACTTGGCGAAGGACAACAATTCTGTGATGTTTCAAATTATTCTATAAAGAAGTCTGATAATGGAGAGATAAGAAAAGCTAAGGGTGTTAAGAAGTATGTGGTAAAAAAGCATATCAAACACGAACAGTATAAAGAAGCATTATTCAATGGTAGAACATTCAAACATGAGATGAACGCTTTAAAAAGTGTCAATCACAGGATATATGGATTAAGAATGAACAAGACATCATTATCCCCCTTAGATACTAAGAGATGGATTGATAAGGATGGCGTAACTACCTATGCTTATGGTTATGGTGGTAATACTGTATCATTGGGAACTATGAGCAACTCTTCTCATACAAATGCCCTGCCCGGTCCATCTTTAAGATAATAAAGAATAGGCTCTCCTTCTTTCATAACCAACCATCTTAAGGGACTAAATCGGATCGGTTGCACGACGTTGGCCTCCTTCAAGTTCACCGGGCTGGTATAGATATCTCACGCTTACTCTTTCCGGAAGTTTTGTTCTTTGCCTCTCCTCGGTGCTGAAGATTCAGAAGTCACAGATTTCATTTTAATCGCATCAGATGGTTTCTTCCCTCTTTATTTTGTTACTTCATTATTAAGCGCTGATACAACAGCTGATAATCGTGTCACCCATTCGATTGATCTTAATCATTCCGATTTAATTTAAATCCCATACTGATGGCCAAACAAACGTTCTGCTAATGTCCGGTTAAATCTTTCAACGATAGCTTGACTACGGTTGGCCTCTTTTTCACCACACTCGTCACGATATGGCTGAAATATTGCCGATGTGATGTAAAGCATTAACTCACTCACTCACTTTTTCACCATGCCTGATTTTGACATCGTGCTTTGTTAACAGTTTAGTTACTGATCCCATAAACTCACGACCAGGATCTACTTGAAATAACTTGGGCCATTTTAGTGGTCCTCGTTTATATATGCGGCTCAGTGCATTAGCTACTTCTGAAAGAGAATGAATGGGTAGAGGTGCACACGTGGTCAGTTCGAGCAGGCACTGTGTGCACAAGAGTCACGTAATTGACCTAGCTTTTGGACGTAACCATGGAGATGCAGGGGGGCTTGTGTGGCTATTTTTATTTTCAGAAGCTGGAAACATGATTCAAGCACGTTCCCACATAGGATCGAAGAAGAAGGGTAAAAAGCAAAGTGTGAGATAGGATAAGTTTAAAAATTACTTATTTCAGACATTGTGAAATGTGATAGATTTAATAAATGAATGATGTGACAAGTTGGTTCAGAAAATTATACATTATTTTGACGTGGCTGCAGCTTTGCTGGTCTACTGCCCTTCTGTGTCTCGGGACTCATGACTACTTGGATGGTTGTTGTACCCATTGCTCTTTGGTATTTTACTTTGTGTGAAGATCAAACGTATGACACCAGCCATTAGGAGATACTGCACTGACAAACTGTCCACCATTGTCGGTTTCAGTGCTGTCAGTAAAAGCGTCCTCTGATATTAACCTCTATGGTTATTCTATTACAGAAGTAGACGTAAAGTCTCTGATCAACGCAAATGGATAAGAAGGAAAATAGTCAATCATTGACAACAGGAAATCTGTTCCAACAAAGCCAACAATATCACTTGGAACAATGGCCAAATTCTTGGTGATGATTCAATCAACTGTAATAGTTAATATGGCTGCAATGGCTGCAATGGTTGAATCAATACACATGAAGTATATTTACTTATCATATCTGACCAAAGGAGTCCTCCATGAAGAAACATTTTGTCTGAACAGTGCCATGTTGGATTTCATAAGCAGTGTTGAGAACTTTAGGTTTCAAGTCATTTTGTACCACATTGTGCTCTGCTCTAAGAAGCACTGATTAAAATGCTTGTGTGCAAATCTCACCAGTATCGAAAATCAACTGACTGTTCTAGTTTCAACAACTCTGTATCATGTGTTGGAAACCACGTAATTTAGGGTAATTATATTGGTTAAGGGACATGGGGTGGCTATTTTAAGAATGTATTAGAAAATATCTATAAATTTGATATAAATATGTGTGGAAATTGTATCTTGTAATCAATTGTCTCTTTTGTTACTCACGTTTGGCCATAAATAGTTCCTTTTGGTCGTTTTGGGTGTGAGCATTTTCCTACTTGAGTGCTCAAGTCGCGTGTTCATCATGTTGTATGTTCCACTCGATTTATGGTTCGTCAAGCTGGGTGGTAGAGAGATTGGGATGATATTAGAATAGTAAGTATGTAGGTAGATGTATTATTAATATAGTTTGTTTAGCGTTTCCTTTGGGGAGAAGTAGGCATAGAGAAGTATAGATGATGGGGGTTCTGCCGCAACTCCATTGGAGCCAGATTTATACCTAATACTACTACTACTACAGAGGGAATTTTTTATTCAAAAACGATGATGCGATTCAATGATCGTCATGAGTTGTATTAAAAGAATCATCAATAGTAATTAATAATCGATAAAATTTACTATAGCCCACAGGGATATTTGAAAGGTATACGAGCAATACAAAATTAGCCACTGCGGCTAAGGTATTTAAAGATGTGGCCAAGGATTGGTTAAAGAAACAAGTGATGTGGCAAATATACTTACCGGCACCGTGTTATGTCCCGAGGAAGAAGTTTGATATTTTTACAACGAATGAAGTTCATCAGGCTGACATTTTGTTTCTTCCCAATGATAAGGTAAGACGCAAAAGATATAAATACGCTTTAACCGTAGTGGATGTGGCTATTTGCTACAAGGAGGCTGAACAATTAACCTCGAAAGATTCAACAGAAGGAGCTAATACACTGCGCCGCATATATAAACGAGGACCACTAAAATGGCCAAAGTTATTTCAAGTAGATCCTTGTCGCGAGTTTATGGGATCAGTAAATAAACTGTTAACAAAGCACGATGTCAAAATCAGGCGTGGTAAAAAAGTGAGTGAGTGAGTTAATGCTTTACGTCACATCGATATTTCAGCCATATCATGACGAGTGGGTGAAAAAGAGGCCCACCGTACCAGACAGTAGTATAGGTAATTGGGGTTCTGGCTCACTTCAACTGGAGTCAGATTTATATACCTATACTGCTACTACAGATTGAATTTTTTATGTGTAAATGCTGATGCGATTCAACGATAGTCATGATTCGTATTAAAAGAAACATCAGTATTAATTAATAATGGATAAAATTTACTATAGCCCACGAGGATATTGGAAAGGTATAGGAGCAATAAAAAAATTAGCCACCGCGCCTAAGGTATCTAAAGATGTGGCCAAGGATTGGTTAAAGAAACAAGCGATGTGGCAAATATACTTACCAGCACCGCGTTATATACCGAGGAAGAAGTTTGATATTTTAACAACGAATGAAGTTCAACAGGCTGACCTCTTCTTTCTTCCCAGTGATAAGGTAAGACGCAAAACGTATAAATACGCTTTAACCGTAGTGGACGTGCCTAGTCGCTTCAAAGAGGCTGAGCCATTAACCTCGAAAGATTCAACAGAAGTAGCTAATGCACTGAGCCGCATATATAAACGCGGACCACGAAAATGGCCTAAGCTATTTCAAGTAGATCCTGGACGTGAGTTTATGGGATCGGTAACTAAACTGTTAACAAAGCACGATGTCGAAATCAGGCGTGGTGAGAAAGAGGCCCACCGTAGTCAAGCTATCGTTGAAAGATTTAACTGGACATTAGCGGAAGGTTTGTTTGGTTATCAGTATGGGATCGAAATGAAATCGGAACGATTAAGATCAACCGAAAGGGTGACACGTTTATCAGCTGTTGTATCAGCACTGAATAATGAAGTAACAAGATTAATTGGGAAGAAACCATCCGATGCAATTAAAATGAAATCCGTGACTTCCGAATCTTCAGCACCGAGAAAGAGGCAAAGAACAAAATAGAGTAATAGAGTAAGCGTAAGATATTTATACCAGCCCGGTGAACTTGAAGGAGGCCTACGTCGCGCAACCGATCCGATTTGGTCTCTTAAGACATATCACATTAGTCAATTGGTTATGAAAGAAGGAGAGCCTATTCTTTATTATCTTAAAGATGGACCGGGCAGGGCATTTGTACGAGAAGAGTTGCTCATAGTTCCAAACGATACTGTATTACCACCATAACCATAAGCATAGGTAGTTACACCATCCTTATCAATCCATCTCTTTGTATCTAAGGGGGATAATGATGTCTTGTTCATTCTTAATCCATATATCCTATGATTGTAACATCTTAAAGAGTTCATCTCCTGTTTGAATGTTCTACCATTGAATAATGCTTCTTAATACTGTTCGTGTTTGATATGCTTTTTTACCACATACTTCTTAACACCCTTTGCTTTTCTTATCTCTCCATTATCGGACTTCTTTATAGAATACATCTTAGGTCTTAATCCGACATACTCCGCTATAGGAGTCCCAGCACATTCATCCTTCATCTTACCTAACACCTTTTTATTTACTACGCTGTGCAGTGGATTATCTTTTGGGTAATTGCTCGTGTCGTACATATCTATTTTTTCTGCCATATCTTTATACACATCCTTGGTTTGTATTTCCATCAACAAAGAATCTGTGTTGGTATATAACACCTCACATCTATCACCGTATTGCTTCTTAAGTTCGTTGTAATAAAAGTCATACATTAAGTGTTTTGACAAGTCAAGAATACTCCTACCAGCGTACACCGGTCTGTTGAATTTTATATTACTCTTCTGCATATGCAACGCGGCTAAGTCATTATCGAATATCTTGCTTCTGTTAAAAGCTGGACTGGCTATAAGTTTCCTGAGTCTTTCTTCCTCATTAGATCTGACTAATTTAACATCAACACGCTTCCTTAGATTCTCCATAGTTTTACCAAATACTGAGTTATTCATGAGCTTATATAGATTCTTTTCGAAATCGCTGGTAGCTATCTTTCTTAAATCTGTATTCAGCCTTATATAGGGCTCCATCCAAGGGCTTTGATCAAACTTTAGAACTCTGTGTATTTTCTTTAGTTTCATACCTAATGATAGATATAACTGGAGATTTCTGTAGTGAACTATATATTTTGTCTTATCCATCAAATTTGGTACGAGTTTTTCTACGTTAGCTAACCTAGTATTACCCATCAAGGAGTGTTGATATTCCGATATCCAATCTTTATTAACCATTAATCTTTCTGGAGCTAGCAGATAACTGTTATGATCTTTATGTAATGAATTTGGATATTCCAAGTCAACTTCTAGTATGTACCCTTTATTCACATTGATATTATGGATATCATTCAATTCGATATCATCGACCCACTCAAAACCACCCGTGGGTAAAGGTTGACTCATAGCCCATCTGTACAAATTGTTGGCGTCGAGATATAATATATGCGTGTCGGGTTTACTCGGATCATATCCTTCCACTTATTTATTATTAGCCTTAGAATACCTTTTTGGCTACCATCGATATACCACCTTTTAATCCTTTTTCAATAAACAAGTGCATATCGTAATCGGTGAGTAGTTTTAGTTCTACACAGGTCTTCTTCAACAATGCATCCCACGATAGTCCGGGGCTGGAATAGTGAGTGAGTGAGTGAGTTGGGTTTAACGCCGCTTTTAACATTATTCCAGTTATATCGCGGCGTGTCAGCTTAATGTGGGAGGAAAGCCCGAAGTGATGCAGGTCTCAGACGTTTACCACTTCGGTGAAACCC
The DNA here is from genome assembly GCF_023055435.1 of Haliotis rufescens. Classification (NCBI taxonomy): domain Eukaryota; kingdom Metazoa; phylum Mollusca; class Gastropoda; order Lepetellida; family Haliotidae; genus Haliotis; species Haliotis rufescens. Next base: position 5,138,732 of record NW_025964383.1, read on the forward strand.
ACGAGCACGGGTGTGGTGCTGACAAACCTAGAAACATAATCGGGACGAACCGGGATTCGAACCCACAATCATAGGTTTCTGGCGTAGCCAAGGGACGCAACTCTGCACAGCAAATAGCGGCGCCTTAGACGACTGGGCCACCCGTGTCCCCTGGGACTGGAATAGTACCATGCCGGGTCCAAGCCGTATTGTTTTAAACATGTCTTTCTAAATATCTCGAATATATCGGCTAGTAACAGTACATCAGTTTTTATGTACAGATTGTGATAATCGCCTAAATTTTTACAACCTAATTTATCTCAGACTGTCAGAGCGTGTTATTTAGATTCTGTTAAGTTACTATAGAATGATTCAAGAGGTGGTAATTTAGTTTCGTCGAATCTAGACCAATCATCCATATATTCGTAAGGATACACACCTTTTCTCAGCAACAAATGACGGCACCTATCTGTATACTGATGTGTTATTGCAAAGTCATCAGGATTATTCGCATTAGCTAAATTGTCCAGGGAAGATAACAGAAACTGTACAGAGTCTATGAATCTAAGCCCATTACTTTGCTTTATTCTGGCTTTCCCATCCTTGTCCGTATAGTGTATAGTTTTAGTCAACGAGAATGATATATATTTTTCCATATTATTAGGAATGCACGTTAAGCCACCGTCGGTCTTGAGATAGCTTGCATGATGAGATGAGAATCGTATCCTCTTAGGTTATGAAACACAACGGGGATGGGTATTGTTTGAGAATTCATTTTTAGTTTCCAGTTACACTCGTCATGTGCGGCTCCCCAATATTTACTTGTGACGTGGCAATGATCTCTTACGGAATCCCCATTCAGAGGTTTATTACAAACATGACAACTCGTTGACTTCTTATAGGCCCTCCAATCATCCCTCGTCATACACATGGGTTTCTTACGCGATAAATTTTCCCTGATTATTCTCTCTTCATTTTGTAGATATTCTAGGAACTTTCCCGCTGCATCGGGACCTCTGTAAATCACGGGCGGGTTTGTTTTCCCATCATACCTTACAACTATATATCCAAACCCACAAGGAATATGTTCTTGAGTTTTGTATGTAAAACTATCTTGATTATTGCGTTCAGTATTTTCTATAGGTTTGATAAGTGCTTCGAAGTCAGCGTAAATAACGTACAGTACTGGCATTTGATTACAATAATGTTCAAATTTTAATATACTTTTCCCCTCTTAAGGCATATCTACCCTGATAGCATTCTGTCCAACACCTCAGCAGTCTTCTTTATGTGCTTCTAATAGATCTTGTCTGCAGTACCCATGCAGGCATCTTTCGCAGAAATATTTCTTTTCCTTATGGGTTGTTTGATCGTATAATAGTCTGCTTAAACTCTTTATCCATGTATAATGATATTTACCATCTTTTTCGATCAGAAATGAATTGATTCTGGGAATATGTTCTGGGGCAGCAATTCCTTCAGAAGAATGTCCGAAAACATTTATAGCTAAATTATTTTGCTTTTCCACCTTATCAATTTGTGATAATGGTGTAGGTACCATCGAGGTTTAGTCCATTGTTTTGGGGATAGCTAGAAGGTCTATCCGGATTTTTGTCTACGGGGAACAATGCAGATCTTATCATCATTCTGAAACAGTCATCGGATTTATTTTTTACATTAATTATGGCTTTTTTCTTCTTATAATACGGGGGTAAATCTATATAAGATCCACCTTTGAAGGGCATATAATTTGCTAAATCTAAATATAAACTATCGATTTTATCCACACCCCAACCCGAACCTCTATTAGTCCAGCGTTCTAAAGTTTCCTGTATCCTCTGAATTGATGTATCTAATGATGCGTTTATAGTATCGGATTCGGTTATAACTTCTTGATTGCTACGGAAATAAGGTTCGGTATATTCAGTGCTAACGTCTGCGCTACTTTTACTCAATTACATTTTAATCGTCAGCTGGTATTTTCTACTATTTAAATCATCTAATTCCTCGTTAATTTTGCTTGATATGATGGGCTTAACATCATTAACATCCATGTTGGAATTAATATCCATTTTCCAACCTCTTAGATATTTACCAATGCCGGCGGATGTCGGTACAAATTTTAATTCTTGTTGTTTTTTATCAACATCATCAACTGATTTATCATCAACATCATCGGATTGATTATTATCTAGTAAAGCGATCAATTCAGCTTTTCTCATTCGCGAATAACCTCTCAGCCCACTGTTTTTTGCTTGAGCTTTGAGTTCTCTAACAGTCTGGGTTTGTTGTATTCCAAACTGAGTAAATCGATCAATTCAGCTTTTCTCATTTGAGAATATCCATGTAGACCACGTTGTTTTGCTAAAGCCTTCAACTCTCTCACAAAAACCATTGTGGTTTAATGGTATATGCAAAATGAGTCAAATGTCTAATTGGTTGTTTTTCATATATCTAAATACGTATTCTCCCTAACCTATTCCTCTCGTTGATGTAATCTCTCTTCCTAGCGTAAATAATCTGGTTCCTGACCCTATCAGCACCGTGTTTCTTACATAAACAATAACGACCTTTGACCCCTATCCCGCACACAGAACATGTATAGTTAATGTTTCCCTGTCTGATGTAATAAGAGTGGATACCACAGTAAATACCAACAGAACGTCGGTTGCATTGAGTCGGCTTCCCCATGAGTGTAAATCTGCACAGATTCATGGTTATACATCTATCATATCATTTGTCTAAATGCAAATCACATCTCCACTGGTGAGTCAGCCTGACATAACTTAACAGCCAGTCAGCACAATTTATAGATTAGCAGTCAGAGTGACATGGCTGATAGATCTAGTTTATGCGTAGTTATTGTATAACCTAAAATAGCCACACCAGTCAATCCCAAAGCTATAAATGCTACCTCACTGTTTTTTTGTTCCTCTGATGGTGTATAAAACTGACTTATTGTTGGTCTCTGTATTTAGTCAAGTTTTTTTCCATAAACGAGGAAGTATTCGTGCATGGCAGATTCAACATCCTTAAACGTTTGAATTGAATGTCCCTGCTTACGCAGTTCTTCATTAATAAAATGTAATCTCTCCATTCTTCGCCTGGTCCATTGTGACTGGGCTGCTTCGAGTTGTTCTAATGCTTTATTATGTCGTTTACTCTCCGAACCTCTTATACTAGAAAATAAAAAATAACTCCCCGAAAAAGCTAGAGCATTAACAACAGCTCCACCGACCATCATCGCAATTGATGCCATGTTCGATAATATAAAATATTCAAATGTTTAATTACTTCATTATGTCTTCTGGGATAAGCCCTTGTTTGATGAGCATATCTTTTGTTGCCATTGCCAATCCAATATCAAGAATCATCATACCGATATCATAACCATTAAAATCTAGCTTGGGTGGTGTGGCTTTAGTAATCATTTTAGCTATACGGGCATAGCCAGTGGCCAAACCGCTGACCACCACTGAATGATACGTTGCGTTTACCAACATTTTACCGTCTGTAACTGGAGTAGTCATGCTTCTTATAGCATTATATGGGGGCTAACCTCTAATTGAACTTGTTGTGTAATCGGGGGTGACGTTTTCTCTTCTCCGGTCTTATGAAACAACCATACAGCTACCATAGCAACAACTCCTACTGCATAGGGAGCCCAAGTTTTAATCGGACGACTATGTTGAATATTTGAATTATGCATTAGTTTTGCTTTCCTCGCCAGCCCGCCCTTCCTACCGGCTGCTATTTTTTTTCTGGGGTTCTTCCTCACTCTGGCTGGTATTTCCTCATTCACAATCTGTTGTGATTGTACAATCGCTGGTATTTCCTCGTTCACTTGTTCCACAATCTGTTGTGTCACTTGAGTTTCCATTATTATTAAGTGGGCACTTATGTTTAAATTGACAATACCTAGCCGTTATTAAAGCGGTGGTGAGTGGAGCTAAGAACATTCCGTATCTATGATAAAACTCACAGCTCACTGAGCTTATAGCGTGTTCGATGAATGGGTCTTTCTTGAGAGATTCGCATAAATACATGCGATGTTCTGCTGGGATAGGAAGAAACGTACTAGCTACGACTGTGTATAGTTGTAACATAGCCAACCCTATTGTTTTAGTCATGGTAGCTCCCAGTCTAGACTCGTTACACGCGTACAGTTTTTTAATTTCTTCATTGGTCATGTTATCAATTTTTTCCATGGTATAATTTTCCCCCAAATATTCAGAACATTTTCCACCGGCTGCCAAAGCGGCGAGTCGTTCTCTATGTTTATCTACATGTTGATCTGTATGTTGATCAGGTTCTTTGAACATTTGTTCGATGAGTTCGTCACATTCCATAATGTAATACCTAAGGAGATATTTAAGTCTAACATAATATAATATGGCATATCCAATACAGCCCATAATAATAAACTGTTGTGAAAGAATGAGGATTTCAAACCACATTATGTCATAATAACCGCTAATGTTCAATTTATCATATATTTGCTATATTTGCTATAATTTTGCTATTTTTGTCATATTTTTGCTATAATTTTGCTCAGCAGTTGCTACATTTGCCACATTTTTGCTTAGCAGTTGCTATATTTGCTATAATTTTGCTATTTTTGCTATAATATTTCTAAGCAATTGCATAAACAGCTGGTTGATCGGTTTTTAATACAAGTTTATAGTGCTTCGTTTCCCCTAACAGTTTTCTGACTTTATCTCGTTCGGGCTTGGTATAAATAACATAATTTTCGCATAGACATTCCTCAAATGAATCTCGGTCTTTGCAATGAAACGGGGCTACCCATTTGGTCTGCTCTCTAAGATCTTTCAGGACAGAGTTGTATTTTTGAGTAAGTACCCAAATGCTATGCAGAGTATGTTGTCCGGAGAATGCTAAATATGAAAGCATATCTTTCTTTTTGGTTAGTTCTTTACTCGCACTGCAATCCTCTATTATGAAAAGGGTTGATTCTCCTTTGTATTTTTTCGTGACATACTCGTAAACAGTCTTGTAAGCGATTGCCTGGATCAACTCTGTGAACCCCATCGTCATTCATTACCCAATCTCTCGATAGGTATGTTTTATAAATGCTTATAGTCGGGCACAAAATAATAATATGATCGAAAACGTCCCTATAATGACTTTCTAAAATATCTAGAATAAAAGCTGTTTTTCCACAACCCGTTTGCCCGCATATGATAGCGCAGTGTGGATCTTTAGGTAAAAGATCATTAATAGATTGCTTAAACGAATCGTCCATTCTGTATATTAAGTTGCGCATCCATGTATGTTTAATTTATCAGCCGATTCCTGGAGCTTTGTTATCTGTATAGTGACACCCTCGCTAGCATTTTCTATTCTCCTACCACTGCCGTGTAGTTGGTCATTGTCCGTTGTTCGCATGTCGAGCCAGAGCGCATACTTCGTGGTGAGGTATTCACCCATCGATACATCCCCGAGAGACAGATCTTTCGCGACCGCGTTAACTTCTTGGCTTCGTTTTATAGAAGTGAGTTTTTTAATCTCATCCCATTGTTGATACGCTAGCATTCCTTGACTATATAGTTGATTAGGCACGCCCTAGATAGTCAATTCTACTTTTGTAATCTTGGGATTGTAGAACTTCTCAGTATTTCTTTTAAATGCATCGGAGGGGTCCTCGAACAACATTAAAATACACTTCAACGATCTCGTGGGGACGTTTAGATTGATATTCCACGTCATATCTTTTTTTGTTCCTCGTGATCTTTCGATGTCGAAGCACGCGATCGTACAAAATTGCTAAACTTTCATGTATACTGGTTACGAATTTGTCTGGCTAATTCGGGATCTGTTATCATATCATACTCCAGTGAGATATTGTCAATGGAATAGGTGGCATCTTCAGCAGCTCTGATTACTCTACCATAGTCATTAAAAGTGAGCTCATATTCTAACCTATCACCGAGGGATGCTTGATAAAAGGGCATGTGGGAATCTAGTAATTCAAAGTCGAGCGGAATATAGAATCGGTTACCTAATGCGCCGGCAGCAGCGAGATCTTTTATGACGGTATTATCACCATTTTCAGCACCAACACGCAGTCTCAATGTGTTCCGATTACAAATACCTTGGTACTGTAAGTTTTCCCGCTCTTTATCCGTTCTCCAGAGATCCATGTAACAATAGTATACATCGCTATCGTCGATACTCAAAACCTCATTACAACTAATTTTAATCGCGATTTTCATAACGATAACACAACATATGTTCTGAACAGGCTCCCTGTTAACGTCGGCAGATGTCAAACTAATCGTAAATGCTAGTCGGACAGTTCCCAGAACTAACACATCGTGTGCACCGAGATTAGGAAAGCGAACCAGAAGCGTTTGATTCTGATACATGTAGATGGTACTTGGGTTATTAGTTATAGTTACAGACTGACGAATTGCTTTGACCCCTAATGGATCTCTAAGTCTACGTTGTGGGTTTAACTTGCGTCCGTATTGTGAAGACATTGTTATATTGAAATTATGTAACCTTATGTTTAATATAAAAATGGATGATTTTAATCTAGATGACTTTGATAACCCTAGTACAATCGAAGAGGGTACTGATGAAACCAGCTTTGGTGGCATGAATCTTAACGATGAACTTTTACAATCAACCGTTAATGATTATTACGATACCTTTAAAGATGTTAGCCCAATTGGTCGTGACTATCGACTAAGTTTACGATAGATAGTAAAGGAATATTGCGACTGAGTGTCTCTCCAGATATTGATCTTATGAATTCTCGTACTCGTAAGCCCCTAGCCTTGTCTACGATAGCTGCTAAACATGGCATCAACATTGTTCGTAATGAATTAGGTTTTGTGGACTACTCACGAGATAAACTTTCCGCAAAGACTACTAAGGTTGTTCGGACTGTGCGTACTGAACTCGGTAACATAGATAATTTGGAAGAAAGCTCGAAGCTGGCCTCGGACGGGCTCAGAGAAATCTTGGATACCTACTACGATAATTCCACGGTCAGTGTACCATCCTCAGAGTTCAGTATTAGGGAATGACGAGGTCTTGAGAAGGCAATACCAACAATGCGGGGAGACGTCATCAATACTATAGCCAAGCTATCCGAAACTCGACTAGCATATAGCTTTTGAGAAAACAAAACTTTAACAGGCGGGTGATGAGTTCAGTAGATGTCGTGTTGCAGAAATATTGCGTAACTTAGAAGACGAAAGATCGGCCCGCCTCGAAGTAATAGAAAGGCACTTCGTTCACAAATCAGTCGAATTCGAGAAACTATCGATCAAGTCCTCAACGATGACACTACACTGGCTGATAAAATTAAAACATTGTTCAGAGAACAGGGGATAACCATTGCCAGTATTTTAACCGCATTGGGATTTATTATATCGACTTTGACTCTCGCGTTAATCGGTGGTACAGGTGGTGGTGCACCGCCTAGTGATAGGGGTGGCATAAAAGAGTGGATAAAAAGCATTTAAAAGCATTAGGTTCAGCACTGGGAAACCTCGCTGGGAAAGCCGCGTCTGCACTTCCAGGTATGATAGGGAGTATAGTTTCCTGGCTCTTGTGGGCACTGATCGTAGCAATTGCAGGGCTGTTGTACGTATCCGCTAAGAACCATTTAATCACGAGTAAATCAGCCGCGACTCCACCTACTATAAGCGCTGTTTTTTCATCGATATGTTGTTGATTTTTAGCTGCAATATGTGGTGGCACTTGTGGTTGTGCGTTAGTAGATGTGTTAGTAGGAGCGTCAGTAGATATTTGTGGCTTGACTATTCCCGTTTCGCCTGTGTTTGTTTGCGTTATTAATTCGGTGTTAATATCTGAATTTATACCTGGTTTTTGTTGATCGGTAGCAATAACAACTTTATTATTATAGCCTATCACTTGACCGATCTTAAGTTCCATATTAATCGGAGACATGTATAGTCCCGGCGCATAAACGTAGTCCACTTTGGATTGAGCGTACTGTCATACATCTTGATCACGCTTTATAGAAGATGGTATGTCAACTGGTGAATTAATAGCATCCTCAACATTTGCAACAAACTGTTTTTGTGCATCGAACGCCGTCCCAGAACCAATAATGGTCCTGGACGTTCGTGTTTGCGATTGTGCACCGAGAATTGCCCATACATAAGTTCTTATTGATTCATTAACTCTTACAACTCCTGGGTTAGTAAAATTATTTTCTGTTTTATCATTAAGAAATTCATTCCAAGCGTTTGCGGTATCATTCAGTTGCACAAATTTTGTAACAATATAAGGCAAACCACCCTTAAAACTCATAAGATCTCCTCTCCAATCATTATTCGAAAGTTCCCAGCCATGATTAAGATTATGTAATCTTACAAAAAGATTGTTTTTCTGTAACAACTTAAATGGATTGAATGGTTGATTAGTTTTTTTAACTAAATCATCGCTGACTTCTTTAACAGTTTTTTGTCCGCTGTACGGAACACCTAGACCATGGTTAATTCCTTTAATACGCCAATCTTTACTCGTAGCAATATTAAATTCCTGACAAATATGTTCATACGCGAACCTATTGTACGGATTATTTGATGAATTCCATGCTCGATCCTGCGGTAATGGGGCACTAATTTCTTTAAGTATATGTCTAATCTGATAGTACACGTGAAATGATAAAACAGACTTATTTAGTTCAAATCACGGGGGATAAAGGGATACACCACATCCTGTTGTAGCACACCATATGGCAAAGTTTAACTGATTCTGCCAAAATTGCATTGGATTGTGGAACCAATCGTGCACCATTTTATCGCTAGTTGCCGTGACCCTGTATATTTTAAAGATATCAGGGAATTCAACAAAAAAATTAGAACCAGAAGCACTTACTAAAATCAACTGATTCGTAATGTAAGTTGATTTCATATTTAAGTTATGATATAGTATCTTTGTATATTTAATATGTAAGTTACACTCCCAGGAATAACAAATGACCAGTCTATTCAACTGCTTCATACTATCGATAACTTGGCTGGGCAACTTGAAGTTGCTCTCTGCGATGTAACGTATTATCCGCGGTGGACCAATATAAGTACTGTGAGAGGTAATAATGAGATATGGATAAATGGAGACGTGTGATGGGTATTACAGCGTATGCACACTCAATGATGAAATTTTTAAGCCACAAAATGAGTCTAATGGGATGCTGATTTTAAGCGCTGGAGAAAAGGTTGTAAGTCTTTACGAGAACTTAGCAGATACACTTGGATTTTTTACACAAAAAGTAATAATATGACCCAACAAAACAGAAAATAAGAAGAGAAAAAATATTAAGAGAAGAGAAAATAATAGGTTATTAATGGGTGAAATAGGTATTGATCACATTCACGTTATTATACGTGATGGGTATTACAGCGTTTGCTCACTCAATGATGAATTTTTTAAGCCTAATGGAATTAGTCTTACACAAAATGAGTCGAATAGGATACTGAGTTTAAGCACTGGAGAAAAGGAAATACTATTGGGATCGGCCTTAGCAGATACACTTGGACTTATTAATATTGTAGGATTAATAACACCCAACCATATAGTGCATGGAGTTAAATTACCCGATTTAGTTCCCTATAAAGAGTTGTGCATCCATCTTGATCAGATCAGTACAATGAATAATATTCAACTCGAAAGTCCTTCAACTCTACTCTATTCCAGTCAAAGATGAAAAATACAATAGCGGTAGAACGGAATCTTTCTCATTATTACAATATAAAAAATTAAAGCGTGGTATAATTTCAGACCTCAAAACTTCTGTATTAGATGTAAAACACCAACCAGTACATATAGGATACTTGAGTGTAACACTCCATATTATAATTAATGGTTGATTCATCAGGCCCTGGAACGCTCAGACAATGTAATACAATTGCACTTTCCGATCTCGGAGACACAGAAGGATTCGGTAAACCCGGTGTCGATGGTAAGTTATACGCTTTACACTTACAAGATAATGTATACAAGCGGAAAGAAGTTACATTCACAGGTAATCTAGGAGATTTAACCGATGTCGACGTTAGTAGACTCCATAAAAACACTTAGTATAATCTTACTCTCAACGATGATAATAAATGGACTATGGTCGAAGCAAACATCGAGTGGCTACTAAATATCGTCATTACCCCACCGTATGTGATGATGGGTAAGGCATATAATTTAACTAAGATAATAAATAGTGGGATCGTACTCGGGGCTTATATCCCATCAAAACGAAAAAGTGTGTTAGTCTCTCCCCTGCCAGAAAACCCAGGTCATATGTTGTATAGTCGTCCGGCAGTAAAAAAAGTTAGTTTAAATTTGGTTACTGAATTCGATGATATCAAAGATAACTTGAGTGCAATACCTAATCTTTCTATGCTTATTATTGAAGACTTGTTCGGAGATGCACCGGGAGATGCCTTCGAAATATTACCAGGTCTATCGATTAAATGGCTCAAGAAACATGAGCGTCGACGTTGCAGTATTATTCATATTGGAGCATCACCAGTTGCAACCCTTGAGGGGGTCCAAATTATTAAAAGTGACAGCATTTCTCTTACTAAGATATTCATGCCGTATAATATACATTTGATAAGGTTGATGTATACTCTCAAAACATTTAAGCAAGACCAATTAAAGACAATTATATGATATAATAATATACACTATGGGTTTATATCCAGCACTCGATGAGGCATCTGAAAAGATGGATACTGTTGATGGATTTTAATTACATCAAATAAGCGACATAAAACATCAAATAGATAAGGAGAGGGAGTTTAGACTTGGATTGTATAAAAAGTATTGCAGAGCCGTGAATGCTCTCGACGGAGTTGACACCATGCTTGTAACAGCTGGCATGGGACTCAGTGTAGCCGGTGTTGGTTATCAACTATAATCGCCGCGCCTATCGTACTTGGCGTGGAAATAGCCAACGGAGTCTTAGGACTGGCAGGAATAACGATAAAATTCATTTCTCGTAGGTTGCAAAAGAAAGCATTAAAACATGATAATATTCGCATACTCGCCAAAGCAAAGTTGAACAGCATTGAGGACCATATTTCAACAGCACTGGCTCCGAGGAGGAGTTTTGTTTAGTGTTGTCAGAACTCACCAAATACAACGCAATGAAGCAGGAGATTCGATCAAATTCTCGTAAGACCAGTGGTATTAGTGAAGACGAGAAAAAAAAGTTTATAGAACAGGGGAGACAACAAGCGCGTCAATTATTCCGTGCCAAAACCAAAGAACTGGTTGGAGATTAAAAATAGATTGCTTACTATCATTAGATCACACCGCATAAAATCATACATTCATTTAGAAGAATGCTTATGTAAACATATAATAATGGAGAATTACAAACCAACAAAGGAAGAACTCGAAAAAGCTATCGAAACATTTATGCTTAGGGACAAAATGATCAAATGGAGAGAATTACCACAGGGTATATATTATAGCAGTGATGTCAAACCAACCAAATACGGTCATCAATTGTTTCTTTCCAATTACCAAGAAGAGTATATAGTCTGGTCTCCTAGTAAAATGAACGAAGAACTTAGTAAAAATGTTGAGTATCACTTTGTTAAAAATAATGGTATATGTATTAATAAAAATAATAGAGAATATTTTCATTACAATTTAGTTTAATCTCATGACGATCGTTAAATCACATCATCATTTTTGCATAAAAAAATCACCCTGTAGTGGTGGTATAGGTATATAAATCTGGCTCCAGTTGAAGTGAGCCAGAATCCCCATTACCTATACTATACTACTCCGGACATTAGCGGAACATTTGTTTGGATATCAGTATGGGATTTAAATTAAATCGGAACGATTAAGATCAACCGAATGGGTAACACGATTATCAGCTGTTGTATCAGCGCTAAATAAAGTAACAAAATTAAGAGGGAAGAAATCATCCGATGCGATTAAAATGAAATCTGTGACTTCTGAATCTTCAGCACCGAGGAGAGGCAAAGAACAAAACTTCCGGATAGAGTAAGCGTGAGATATTTATACCAGCCCGGTAAAAATTGAAGGAGGCCAACGTCGCGCAACCGATCCGATTAAGTCTGTTGGTTATGAAAGAAGGAGAGCCTATTCTTTATTATCTTAAAGATGGACCGGGCAGGGCATTTGTACGAGAAGAGTTGCTCATAGTTCCAAACGATACAGTATTACCACCATAACCATAAGCATAGGTAGTTACACCATCCATATCAATCCATCTCTTTGTATCTAAGGGGGATAATGATGTCTTGTTCATTCTTAATCCATATATCCTGTGATTGACACTTCTTAAAGCGTTCATCTCATGTTTGAATGTTCTACCATTGAATAGTGCTTCTGTATACTGTGTTCGTGTTTGATATGCTTTTTTACCACATACTTCTTAACACCCTTAGCTTTTCTTATCTCTCCATTATCAGACTTCTTTATAGAATACATCTTAGGTCTTAATCCGACATCCTCCGCAATAGGGGTCCCAGCACATTTATCCTTCATCTTACCTAACACCTTTTTATTATACCCCCGACAAAATGTCAGGGGTATATAGTTAAACCAAGGTTCCGTCCGTCCGTCTGTCCGAAAACTTTGTCCGCACGATTTCTCTTAAACTATTCAGGGGATTCATTTTTTCAAACCCCAACGTCCGTCTGAAAACTTTATCCATGCAACTTCTCTTAAACTATTCAGGGGATTCATCTCAAACTTAGTACATATAATCTGTGTCATATGAAGGGGCGCAGTCAAAAGAAAAAAATTATTTTTTTTAATTTTCCATTTTTTTATGAATTTTTCAAACACTAACCAGGGTTTCCCCTGATGCAGGATTCTTGCGTATATGACTCTCAATTAAGGAAAAATACGTCCAGAAATAAATAACTGCGTCATGACTGACGCAATTTCAAAATATCTATGTTGTTGTTTACCAGCTTTCGAATGAAAATATACTAGCCACATAAAGAAACTGTGCACGGAGAAAATATATTCTGGATTGAAATACAACACAGCAAGAAGAAAATGATGCAGACGCTGTAGCAGGTGAATGATCGGACCATAAGAAAATGTCAACTGGACCTGAACAACATCTGTTACGATGACGTCAGAAGATCAAAATGTATTAGGGGGTCAAACGACAAAGTCACAAAGTCAATAACGGGTATGACCACCCTGTGCGTGAATCACAGCAGTGCATCGGCGACGCATGGAGTCCACCAAATGGGCATGGAAGGCCTGGGGAATGGCCTGCCATACCTCCTCAAATCCTGTGCCAAGTCACCGATTATCTGGAGGATGTGGAAGACGACGCAGACGGCGCTCCATTTTATCCCACACATGCTCTATTGGGGAGAGATCTGGAGAAACTGCAGGCCATGGCAGTAACATGACTTTGTTATGGTGAAGGAAATCCATTGCGACCCTAGCCGTGTGAGGACGAGCGTTGTCCTGTTGAAATGTCAATCCCGGGCCATGACGTTGCAGGAAAGGAATGACCACAGGCCTCAGAATCTGATCTCTGTAGCCAACACCGGTGAGATTGCCCTGAACAACCACCAAAGGGGTTCGGTGCCGTGCTGTTATCCCACCCCAAATCATCACAGATCCACCTCCAAAACGATTCCTCTCCACAATACAGTTGCGTGCATAACGTTCTCCCAAACACCGGTAGACACGTTGGCGCCCGTCACTGTTGGAAATGTTGAACCTCGATTCATCTGTAAAGACAACATTTCTCCACCATATTCGAGGTTGGCGAACATGATTTCGACACCATCTTAGACGGTTGACTTGATGACGGTGTGTCAGGATGGGACGTATGGCAGGGCGTCGTGGTTGAATCCCGTACTGACGTAAACGATTCCTGACAGTGTTGGGATGGATACGGCGCAGTCCAGGAATTGTCTGGGACGTCGTTACTGCCGTTTAGAACCTGCGTCGGAGATGTGTAACTTGAATCCATCTGTCCTGTCTTCGCGTCGTTACTCGGGGACGTCCTGAACGTGGGTGGTCGGCAACGTCATTTGTGTTCTGATAACGCCTCACCAATGCCGATATCGTGTTACGATGGCATTGGAAATGTGTTGCCACCTGTTGTTGCCTCATTCCCGCTCGGATCATTCCAATGGCTTCATGACGCTGTGCAGCTGTCAATCTTGGCATGATTTGCTTGTGATATGCTTGTGTCTGCGCCTGAGAAGTTTTGAATTTTTGAATGACCACAGATCATGCTTTCCAAAGTGACAGCGAATTTTGAGTTGCACATTCTGTGTACAGCTGCACAGGATGCACGTGCAGTAACACATTGCACGTCCATAGGCCCCCATTAATGACGTCATATCGCATGGCACGTGCATGAGCGTTTGAATGTCTCCAATAATTGCTGTGTTCAAACCTATATTTCATATATGGACGGTGTGCCCTTATATCTATATTTTCTCCATGCACAGTTTCTTAATGTGGCTAGTATATTACAACTACTCACCTGAACTTAATTTATAAACACTTTCCGAAGACAATATATGCAAACGTCTTAAAATTTACGTCTAGTTTTTAAGTAATCGTCGTTTTTAGAAGTAACGTAACTTCGCATAACACTACTGCCACGGACTAATTTGCATAGCCTGTCACATGACCAGACTTTTCTCTCATTTTTAAACAAACACTAAAATCAGAACAGCAGGGGGCTTTACATATTGTTTTGCATAATTATATAGATATGCTACTAGAACTGTGCGACTGTGAGGTACACGACAAAATATATTTATTCATCAAAGTGAACGTAACTCTCACACTCCGTGTGGCTTCGATGACAGCACGTGATGTAAACAAAGGAAAGTTTTTCACGTTTCAGCAAATTTTCTCACTAAAAGTTAACCATGACATATGTTTATCTAGATGTGTAGACTCGTAAAAAATGAAACAGAAGAAAATATTATCATTGTTGCGGTGAATAATGTGATTTGGCATGGTCACGGTATGTGGTTAAGCGGAACCTATGGAACGGGGTAAATGGAAGTTGTAAGTATCGGAGGGACACATGTTTTTGCCGAAATTTAAGTCAACATTATTGAATGAAATTTTAAATAAAATTAATAAAATAGATGACAAACATAAGGTCAGATATACAGAGAACACATTTTTATTACCAGATAGTGTAACAACAGGATTAACTTGCATAATTCAATTCGGATTTGTTATGCTATTTCCGTGACGGATCATGACAGCCTGAAATGAGACTGAAGAAAAGTCTGTGTGTATTATACACGAGAGATATTGTTTTCAGGCTTTAATTGCCCATAATTAGGGGTGCGTATTATACACGAGTGTGTATTATACACAAATAATTAGGTATATACAAAATGTAAAGCTTTGGGCGTGTTTGTTGTTGCTAATAAACTGTATTCAACCAGAAAATATTACGAGTGTTCACAATTCTTCAGTTCAACTTCACTGTTGATAGATAATACAAGATAACTAGATAAAAGATGTAAATGAGTTAGTGGTATTAAATTATAATCTGACATGAAATGTATTTTGATATCCATCCATGACTAAAAATTATGTCTCACAGTTGAGACTGATGTTATTTATTCATCCTGTATTAGTGTCACTGTAAATTGTTTCATGAGCTGTGAAGTAATTAAAGATTGTGAAAAAATAAAACCAACAAACTTTGTTTTTCATTCATATATCTTTTATTTCTCTGTAGTACAATCAGCTGAGAACATTAATTAGCACTTGTTAACTTAAACTAAAGACGTTTAATATTTAAAAGATACTTAACTTTAAGTGTAACATTAACAGTGAACACTTTAAATTTCATTAATCATACAATAAAACATTTGACTCTCAAAAAATATTTTTGACTACCAAAAATTCATAGGCTGAGTCAAGGTGACTCTCAGATAGTGGAGTCTAGGGGGAACGATTCCTAACCCTATCCTAGCTATTTAATTTGTAACTACTGACACACTAGGCGGGTCGGGGGTATTAGTGAGCCACGCTCACTTTTGCACTTGTTTACTACGCTGTGCAGTGGATTATCTTTTGGGTAATCGCTCGTGTCGTACATATCTATTTTTTCTACCATATCCTTATACACATCCTCGGTTTGTATTTCCATTATCAAAGAATCTGTGTCGGTATATAACACCTCGCATCTATCGCTGTATTGCTTCTTAAGTTCGTTGTAATAAAAGTCATACATAAAGTGTTTTGACAAGTCAAGAATACTCATACCAACGTACACCGGTCTGTTGAATTTTATATTACTCTTCTGCATATGTAGTGCGGCTAAGTCGTTATCAAATATCTTGCTTCTGTTAAAAGCCGGGCTGGCTATAAGTTTCCTGAGTCTTTCTTCCTCATTAGATCTGACTAATTTAACATCAACACGCTTCCTTAGATTCTCCATAGTTTTACCAAATACTGAGTTATTTATGAGCTGATATAGGTTCTTTTCGAAATCGCTGGTAGCCATCTTTCTTAAATCTGTGCTCAGTTTTATATAGGGCTCCATCCAAGGGCTTTGATCAAACTTTAGAACTCTTGTGTATTTTCTTTATTTTCATGCCCAGTGATAGATATAACTGGAGATTTCTGTAGTGAACTAAATATTTTGTCTTATCCATCAAATTTGGTACGAGTTTTTCTACGTTAGCTAACCTAGTATTACCCATCAAGGAGTGTTGATATTCCGACATCCAATCTTTATTAACCATTAATCTTCCGTGAGCTAGCGGATAACTGTTATGATCTTTATGTAACTCTGTTGGATATTCTAAGTCAACTTCTAGTATGTACCCTTTATCAGAATCTGTTGGGATCGATATAACATTGATATCATCCACCCACTCAAAACCACCCGTGGGTAAAGGTTGACTCATAGCCAATCCGTACAAATTGTTGGTGTCGAGATATACATGTAATATGTGCGTATCGGGTTTACTCGGATCATATCCTTCCACTAATTTATTTTTAGCCTTAGAATACCTTTTCGCTGTGATTGATATACCGCCTCTTAATCCTTTCTCAACAAACAAGTGCACATCGTAATCGGTGAGTAGTTTTAGTTCTACACTGGTCTTCTTCAACAATGCATCCCACGATAGTCCGGGACTGGAATAGTACCATGCTGGGTCCAAGCCGTATTGTTTTAAACATGTCTTTCTAAATATCTCGAATATATCGGCGAGTAACAGTACATCGGTTTTTAAGTACAGATCGTGATAATCGCCTAAATTTTTACAACCTAATTTATCCCAGACCGTCAGAGCGTGTTCATAATCGGCATCGGTTATTTTAGATTCTGTTAAGTTACTATAGAATGATTCAAGAGGTGGTAATTTAGTTTCGTCGAATCTAGACCAATCATCCATCTATTCGTAAGGATACACACCTTTTCTCAGCAACAAATGACGGCACCTATCTGTATATTGATTTGTTATCTCAAAGTCATCAGGATTGTTCGCATTAGCTAATTGGTCCAGGGAAGATAACAGAAACTGTACAGAGTCTATGAATCTAAGCCCATTACTTTGCTTTATTCTGGCTTTCCCATCCTTGTCTGATGTGTAGTTTTAGACAACGAGGATGATATATATTTTTCCATATTATTAGGAATGCACGTTAAGCCACCGTCAGTCTTTGAGATAGCTTGCATGATGAGATGAGAATCGTATCCTCTAAGGTTATGAAACACAACGGGGATGGGTATTGTTTGAGAATTCATTTTTAGCTTTAAGTTACACTCGTTTTTCAGCGGCTCCCCGATAATAACCCGTGACGTGACAATGATCTCTTACGGAATCCCCATTCAGAGGTTTATTACAAACATGACAACTCGTTGACTTCTTATAGGCCCTCCAATCATCCCTCGTCATACACATGGGTTTCTTACGCAATAAATTTTCCCTGATTATTCTCTCTTCGTTTTGTAGATATTCTAGGAACTTTTCCCGCTGCATCGGGACCTCTGTAAATCACGGGCGGGTTTGTTTTCCCATCATACCTTACAACTATATATCCAAACCCACAAGGAATATGTTCTTGAGTTTTAAATGTAAAACGACATTCAGTATTGTGTTCGGTATTTTCTATAAGTTTGATAAGTGCTTCGAAGTCAGCGTAAATTATGTACGGTCCTGGCATTTGATTACAATAATGTTCAAATTTTAATATACTTTTTCCCTCTTTAGGTATATCGATCCTGATAGCAGTCTGTCCAACACCTCTGCAGTCTTCATTATGCGATTCTTATAGATCTTGTCTGCTGTACCCATGCAGGCATCATTCGCAGAAATATTTCTTTCTCGCCTGTTTTGTTTGATCGTATAATAGTCCACCTAAACTCTTTATCCATGTATAATGATATTTACCATCTTTTTCGATCAGAAATGAATTGATTCTGGCAATATGTTCCGGGGCGGAGCTTATCCTGTGTACAACAATTCCTTTAGGAGAATGTCCAAAAACATTTATAGCTAAATTATTTTGCTTTTCCGCCTTATCAATTTGTGATATTGGTGTAGGTTCGTCTATACCATCAAGGTTGAGTCCATCGTTTTGTGGATAGCTCGAAGGTCTATTTGCAATTTAAGAATCTACGGGGAACATGTCAGATCTTATCATCATTCTGAAACAGTCATTGCCTTTATTTTTTACATTAATCATGGCTTTATTCTTTTTATAATACGGGGGTAAATCTATATAAGATCCACCTTTGAAGGGCATATAATTTGCTATATCTAAATATAAACTATCAGCTTTATCCACACCCCAACCCGAACCTCTATTAGTCCAGCGTTCTAAAGTTTTTTTGTATCCGCTGAATTGATGCATCTAATGATGTGTTTATTGACTCAGATTCAGTTATAACTTCTTGATTGCTCCGGAAATAAGGTTCGGTATATTCAGCGTCATTTTTACTCAATGACATTTTAACCATTAGCTAGTATTTTATACTATTTAAATCATCTAACTCATCATTAATTTTGCTCGATATGATGGGCTTAACATCATTAACATCCATGTTGGAATTAATATCCATCTTCCAACCTCTTAGATATTTACCAATGCCGTCTGTGGGTACAAATCTTAACTCAACGGTTTGATTATTTTTATCAACATTCAGTAAATCAATCAATTCAGCTTTTCTCATTTGTAGACCACGTTGTTTTGCCAAAGCCTTCAACTCTCTAACAAAAACCATTGTGGTTTAATGGTATATACAAAATGAGTCAAATGTCTAAATGGTTATATTTCCATACATCTAAACATGTATTCTCCCCAACCTTTTCCTCTCATTGATGTAATCTATCTTCCTAGCATAAATAATCTGCTTCCTGACCCTATGAGCACCATGTTTCTTACATAAACAATAACGACCTTTGACTCCTATCCTACATACAGAACATGTATAATTTACATTTCCTTGTCTGATGTAAAAAGCATGAGTACCGCAATATATACCAACGCATTGTTTCTTACATTGAATTGGCTTCCCCATGAGTGTAAATCTGCACAGATTCATGGTTATACACCTATCATATCATTTGCTATTTATAGCTTAGCCAGTCAGTGCGACATAGCTTAGCAGTCAGGGTTATTAATAGCTGATAAGACTCAGCCCAACATAGATCATAGCTTATGCGTAATTGTGTATCTGAAAATTGCAACTACAGACAACACAAACATTATAAATACTATCTCGGGGTCTTTCTGAGCCGCTAACGGTGTATAAAACTGACTTATTGTTGGCCTTGGCATTGGGTCAAGTGTTTTTCCATAAACAAGGAAGTATTCATGCATGGCAGATTCAATATCCTTAAACATTTGAATTGAATGTCCTTGTTTACGAAGTTCATCATTAATAAAATCTAATCTCTCCATTCTGCGCCTGGCCCATTGTGACTGAGCTGTTTTGAGTTGTTCTAATGCTTTATTATGTCGTTTATGCCCCTCTTCAATTTCTTTAGCGTTTGATTCCCTCATAGTTGAAAATAAATAATTACTCTCCGAAAAAGCTAGAGCATTAACAATAGCTCTACCAACCATTGATGCCATTTTGTGTTCAATAATTTAAAAATATTCAAATGTTTAAGTACTTCATTATGTCCTCTGGGATAAACCCTTGTTTGATTAGCATATCTTTTGTGGCCATTGCTAGTCCTACATCTAGAACCACCATACCGATATCATAACCATTAAAATCTAGCTTGGGTGGTGTGGTTTTAGTAATCATTTTAGCTATATGGGCATAGCCAATGGCCAAGCCGCTGACCACCGCTGAATGATAAGTTGCGTTTACCAACATTTTACCATCTGTAACTGGAGTAGTCATGCTTTTATAACATTACTTGAGGGTTTAACTCTAATTGAATCTCATCTTGTGCAATCGGGGGGGGGGGGGGGGGGGGGGGGGGGGCCTTTGTGGGCCTTTGCCTTCCTCGCTAGTGCACCCTTCCTACCAGCTGCGACTTTTCGAGGATTCTTAGTCACTCTGGCATGTGATGCAATCGGGGCTTGTTGTATTTCTGTCTCCATTATTAGTAAGTGGGCACATATGTTTAAATTGACCATACCTAGCTGTTATTAAAGCGGTGGTAAGTGGCGCTAAGAACATTCCGTATCTATGATAAAACTAACAGCTTACTGCACTTATAGCATGTTTCGTGAATGGGTCTTTCTCTAGAGATTCGCATAAATACATGCGATTTTCTGCCGGTAAAGGAAGAAACGAACTGGCTACAACTATGTATCGTAACATAGTCGAACCTATTATTTTAGTCATGGTAGCTCCCAGTCTAGACTCTTAACGCGCGTACAGTTTTTTAATTTCTACACAGGTCATGTTATCATTTTTTTCAGTGGTATAATTTTCCCCCAAATATTGGGAACATTTTCCACCGGCTACCCAAGCCGCGAGTCTTTCTCTATGTTTATCCAAAGATTTATCTACCATGGGTTCTGGCTCATCTTTGAGCAGTTGTTCGATGAGTTCATAGCATTCCATAATGTAATACCTAAGGAGATATTTAAGTCTAACATAATGAATATATTGCATATCCAATGCAGCCCGAAATAATAAACTGTTGTGAAAGAATGAGGATTTCAAACCACATTATTACATAATAACCGCTAATGTTCAATTTTTTCGTATTTTTGCTAAATGTTTCTATATTTTACTATATTTGCTAAATTTTTCTATAATTTTTCTATAATTTGCTATATTTTTGCTCAGCAGTTATATTTTTGCTCAGCAGTTGCTATATTTTTGCTCAGCAATTGCTATATTTTGATCAGCAGTTGCTATATTTTTGCTAAGCAATTGCATAAGCAGCTGGTTGATTCAATACAAGTTTTTAATACAAGTTTACAGTGCTTCGTTTCCCCTAACAGTTTTCTGACTTTATCTCGTTCGAGCTTGGTAGAAATAATATCATTTTCATGTAGACATTCCTCAAATGAATCTCGGTCTTTGCAATGAAACAGGGCTACCCATTTGGTCTGCTCTCTGAGATCTTTCAGGACAGAGTTGTATTTTTGAGTAAGTACCCAAATGCTATGCTCCATATACTGTCCGGAGAATGCTAAACATGAAAGCGTATCTTTCTTATTAGTAAGTTCTTTTCTCGCACTGCAGTCGTGTATTATGAAAAGGGTTGATTTTCCTTTGAATTTTTAGTGACATTCTCGTAAACAGTCTTGTAAACGATCTCAGGGATCAACTTTGTACACCCCGGGATCATTCATTACCCAATCTCTCGATAGGTATGTTTTATTAATGTTTATAGTCGGGCACAGAATAATAATATGGTTGAAAACATTCCGATAATGACTTTGTAAAATATCAAGAATAAAAGCTGTTTTTCCGCAACCCGTTTGCCCACAGATGATAGCGCAGTGCGGTTCTTTAGGTAAAAGATTATTAATAGATGGCTTGCACGAATCTTCCATTCTGTATATTAAGTTGCGCGTCCATTACCATGTACAAATATATGTTTAATTTACCAGCCGTTTCGGCGAGCTTTGTTATCTGTATAGTAACACCCTCACTTGCATTTTTTATTCTCCGCCCACTGCTGTGTAGTGGGTCATCGTCTGTGGTTTGCATGTCAAGCATACTTCGTGGAAAGGTATTCAGCAATCAATACATCCCTGAGAGACATCTGTCACGACCACGTTAACTTCTGGGCTTCGTTTTATTGAAGGGAGTTTTTTAATCTCATCCCACTGTGTATATGCTCCCATGCCTTGACTATATAGTTGATTAGGCACACCCTCGATAGTCAATTCTACTTTTGTAATCTTGGGATTGTAGAACTTCTTGGTATCTCTTTGAAATGCTTCAGAAGAGTCGACCAACAACATTAAAATACCCTTCAATGATCTCGCAGGAACGTTTAGATTGATATTCCATGTCATATCTCTTTTGTTCCTGGTGATCTTTCGGTGTCGAAGCATGCGATGTACAAAATGGCTAAACTTCCGGTATACTGGTTACGAATTTGTCTGGCTAATTCAGGATCTGTTATCATATCATACTCCAGTGAGATATTGTCAATAGAATAGCTAGTAGCATCTTCAGTAGCTTTGATTACTCTGCTGTAGTCATTAAAAGGGAGTTCGTATTCTAACCTATCGCCTAGGGATGCTTGATAAAAGGGCATGTGACTATCAAGTAATTCAAAGTCGAGCGGAATATCGAATCAGTTACTTACAACAGACTTATCTTCTACGATGGTATTATCGCCACTATCAGCACCCATACACAGTCTCAATGTGTTCAGCTTACAAATACCATGGTACTGTAAGTTTTCCCGTTCTTTAGCTGTTCTCCAGAGATCCATGTAACAGAAGTATACATCGCTATCGTCAATACTCAAAACCTCATTACCGCTTATTTTAATCGCGATTTTCTTAACAATCACACGACTTATGTTCTAAACGAGCTTTCTATTAGCAAAAGTCAAATTAATTGTAAATGATAGTTGTGCAGTTCCTGGAACTATCACATCGTGAGCGCCTAGATTAGGAAAGCGAACCAGAAGTGTTTGATTCTGATCAGTGGTACTCAGGTTATTAGTTAGAGTTACAGACTAGCGAATTGCTTTGACCCCTAATGGATCCCGAAGTCTACATTGTGGATTTAACTTGTGTCCGTATTGCGAAGACATTGTTTATATTGAAATTATGTAACCATATGTTTAATATAAAAATGGATGATTTTAGTCTAGATAACATAACTGATACTAGTACAATCCAAGAGGGTACTGATGAACACCAGCTTTATGAATCTTAACGATGAACTTTTGAAACCAGCCGTTATTGATTATTACGATGCCTTAAAAGAAACTCCTATTGGTCGTGACTATTCAAAGGTTACGATAGTTAGTAAAGGAATATTGCGACTGCGTGGCTCTCCGGATATTGATCTTATGAATTCTTGTACTCGTAAGCCCCTAGCCTTGTCTACAATAGCCAGTAAACATGGCATCAACATTGTTTGTAATGAATTAGGTTTTGTAGATTACTCACGAGAAAAACTTTCTGCGAAGACTACTAAGGTTGTTCAGACTGTGCGTGCTGAACTCGATACTATAGATAAAGATAATTTCGAAGAAAGCTCGAAGCTGGCCTCTAACGGACTCGGAGAAATCTTGGATACCTACTACGATAATTCCACGTTACAGGTACCACCATCCTCGGGGCTCAGTATTAGGGAATTAGGAGGTCTTGACAACGTATTGCAAACAATGTGGGGAGAACTCACCAATAATATAGCCAAGCTATCCGACCTCGACAAGCATATAGCTTATGAGGAAACAAAAGTTGAACAGGTGGGTGATGAATTCAGTAGACGCCGCGATGCAGAAAGATTGCATAACGTTGGAGATGAAAGATTGGCCCGCCTCGAAGCGGCTTCGAGTAACAGAAAAGCTTTTCGTTCACAAATCAGTTGAGTTCAAGAAACTACCGATCAAGTCCTCAACGATGACACTACACTGGCCGATAAAATTAAAACATTGTTCAGTTAACAGGGGATAACCATTGCCAGTATTTTAACCGCATTTGGATTTATTATATCGACTTTGACTCTCTGTTAACCGGTGGAGGTGGACCACCCACACCACCTACTAATAAAAATGGTGTAAAAGAGTGGATAAAAAAGGATTTAAAAACATTAGGAGAAGCACTGGGAAAGCTCGCTGGGAAAGCCGCATCTGCACTTCCTGGTATAATAAGGAGTATTGTTTCCTGGCTCTTGAATATATTAGCTAAGACCACCACTTGGCTTAGTCAAAACTTGTGGGCGCTGATCGTAGCAATTGCCGGGCTGTTGTACGTATCCGCTAAAGACTATTTATCCAAATCATGAGTAAACCAGTCGCTACTCCACCTGCTCAGGGTCCAACCCAGAATTGAAAATCAAGGGGGGACTTGTCCCCCCTCATGTAGAAAATAGGAGGGATTTTGAAAAAGTAGGGGGGATAATTGCTTTCTTCAAAAATGTCTTATTTTGTATTATGTACTGGAACATCATCATATAAAAGTGTAACAGATCAGAATAAAGAACTGAAATGAATAACAATGCTTTGCGCTTTTTTCTATTTTGATTAAAAAAGTCTGTAATTCTTTTGTTTTTGCGCGACATGGTCATTCACTATTCAAAAGATCGTCTTCTATGACAGTCGGCGATTCATATTGTGTGATTTCAGAAACGAAACTAAAATGAATTAAAATGCTCAAAAATATTTTCAGAACTATTCAAGATAGAATATTTATTGTCTTTAAACATCTTGTCAAAGCTTTTTGATTACTAAACAACAAAATACAACATAATTTTGATCAAAGTTTTGATACGTTTTCTACTAAAGTAAATCAAATTTCGTTTCCTATGCCAATCCTATCAATAATTTATTCAGCAACCCAAAGGACGTCACTCATGTTCAAACTTCCGGTTGTTATTGATCGGTCTTCGACAGTTGTTTACAATTTTTGCTGTGATCTGTCTTTCTTCGTTAATTGATTAAAGATTTAGTGAGTATTGAATCTAAAGGTAGGGATAAACAGCTGATAAAGTAAGTGACTGTACAAGAAATTACTGTGCGCGACAGATCACGCTTTGATTTTTTTATGAGGGGCGATTTGATTTTTTTAGCGTGAATCGCGCAATCGCGTGGCCTGGGTTGGACACTGCCTACTATACGCGCTTTCTTTTCATCGATATGTTGGTGATTTTTAGCTGCAATATGTGGCGGCACTTGTGGTTGTGCGTCAGTAAATGACTGTTTTGGTGACTGTGGTTTTACTATTCCCATTTCGCCTGTGTTTGTTTGCGTTATTAATTCAGTGTTAATATCTGAATTTATACCTGGTTTTTGTTGATCGGAAGCAATAACAATTTTATTATTATAGCCTATCACTTGACCGATCTTAAGTTCCATATTACTCGGAGACATATATAGTCCTGCCCCATAAACGTCGTCTACTTTGGATTGAGAGACTTTAATACATCTTGATAACGTTTTATAGAAGATGGTATGTCAACTGGTGAATTAATAGCATCCTCTACGTTTGCGACAAACTGTTTTTGTGCATCAAGCGCCGTCCCAGAACGGATTATTCCCGTTCGTGTTTGCGATTGTGCACCAAGAATTGCCCATACATAAGTTCTTATTGATTCATTAACTCTTACAACTCCTGGGTTAGTAAAATTATTTTCTGTTTCATCATTAAGAAATTCATTCCAAACGTTTGTGTTATCGTTTAGTTGCACAAACTTTGTAACAATATAAATTAAACTGCTCTTAAAACTCATAATATCTCCTCTCCAATCGTTACTCGAAAGTTCCCAGTCGTGATACCAAATTTTTACACTTATCCTATCTCACACTATGCATTTCTTCTTATTCTTCAATCTTGGTGTGGAAACATTCTAGAACAAAGTTTCCAGCTTCAAAAAACACCACTCACCCAAACACATCCCATACATCACCAAATCACCACTGGGATCATGGTGCACGCACCACTAAAATCCTGTGTGACACGACCCCAGCAACCTGATCACCTGACATATCCAGCACCATCATTCTTAATTCTATCACTATGGTGTTTGGACGTTATATTTGAACAGAGAAATTTTGTTTGTTTGTTTTTGTTTTTATATATATATAAAATTTATATACACGACATCACTTCTAAAGTTTACCATTACCACGAAGAGAGAGTGGTATTAAATACGATGTTTACTGTGTACCACCTTGCCATTGGATCTCAACTTACTTAGCTTAGTGTTCGATAAAGGCGACTGTTCGTCAGTTCAAGGTGTTGTTTATGGTTTTCGTGCATGTTGTTTTTCCTCCGCTTTGAAACCCAAACGATTGTGTTATCCCCTGTGGCTGTACCTTCGTTTTCTTGCTTAAGAAACTATTATAGTCAATTTG
This sequence comes from Haliotis rufescens, assembly GCF_023055435.1. Classification (NCBI taxonomy): domain Eukaryota; kingdom Metazoa; phylum Mollusca; class Gastropoda; order Lepetellida; family Haliotidae; genus Haliotis; species Haliotis rufescens. The sequence goes on from NW_025964383.1 coordinate 5,165,182, forward strand.
GCGATGGTTACATCGCTATCCGTAGAGGAGGATCGCTTTTCGTCTCGTTTGACTGCTGAGATTCCCGCCTCTGTGCGGACCACGCCCCTGTGCACGTGCCCGCTCCCTGGCTTCTTCAGTCATCCCGCATTTAAATGGCCAGTTCATCGTGTTGGACTACGGCCCTTTACTCAGCCTGGGAAGTCAAGCCTTCAACTGAGGGTTGCCTCTTCCCCCAACATGCTTGTTACTCAGGTCATCGCTTCTGCAGCGCTCTGAGGATAAAGCTACACCTCTCCGGCTTTCTAATGGCGACAACCCTTCTGACTGAAAACACTACAATCGTCGGCGAGGAAGTGATAGCCAACTGACGACGGATCTTCACTCACAGGATCGTCATCCTTCGCTGGATCGTAACGACTGAGGGATCGACAGATCGACAGATCACCAGATTTCACCATTATCGACAAGACGCTGATGTTTGATGGACAGTCCATCAGATCGTATCTCGGAGGATCTACAGTTTGGCCTCTCCTACAGATCTATACCGAGGGATCTCCACTCTACGATACACATCGATGCATCAACACATCGATACATCGATACGTTGACACATGGATAAATCGATACATGGATAAATTGATACATCAACACATCGAAACGTTAACACATGAATAAATCGATATGTCCACACATGGATAAATTGATATGTCGACACATAGATAAATTGATATGTCGACACATGGATAAATCAATACATCGATACATCGACACATGGATAAATCGACACATCGTCTGATCAAGAACTCGTCCGCTGTTACGACTTTACCTGCAGGAAGCCTTGGTGGCTGAGTGGGTTAGATCGCTGACTTTGTGTGCTGGTGATTAGGTCCCTTACTCTGGCAGTGTGGGTGCGAATCCCGGACGGGACTCAACCCCATAAAGTACGAGCATGTACTTTACTGAGAAGATGTTATCCCAGATATAACTTTGTTATATACAACAGAGGAACGACGGATCGTCCTCAGTCATAAGATCGTCATTCTTCCACGGAATCAATAGACCTCTCTCTCATCGTGCATCAGACTTCTATACGCGAATTTGGACAAGGCCTTCACTGCATTCTGTTGTCTAGATCAGACAATCCAGTGATTGTCATCACAAGCATCCGTCTACGTCTTGGGATACGATGACCTGCACCAACCATATCGGCGAACTTGACCAACCGGTCTCGTTGATCTCTTCCAGGCATAGTCACCTTGTATGGTGAGCTTGAGATACTGACGTCTCTTCTCTATCGGGATCTTCATGGATCCGGTCCATGTGCCTGCTAGTCATGAATCATCTTACGATACTCTCCTATGAGAAATCACACTTACAAGGTTATGACAGAATTGAATCGTCACACAATCAACATCATCCTGAGGCTCGATATCATCACAGCCGACCTTTGTTATCAACGCCATCGCTTTAAGCCTGATATTCCATTACAGGTTATGACACTCGAGACAGCGCGTTCCACCTATTCAGATTTGAATCATCAGACAGACGACATCATCCTGAGGCTCGATATCATCGCAGCCGACCTTTCTCATCGACGACCTCGAATTCAGCCTGATATTCCATATTAGTTGGCACGCCTTATCCATGGTCAACTACACCATTCTAACAGACAATTCGACAGGGGAGTTTGTCGGTCTTTCATCGATACAAACGGCATATGTTCGATTTCTGAAGAAGGTTTCAAGCGTCATACGAGGCTCACCTAGGTACTACACCCGTTCTTCCCATATTCTACAAGCAACTGACTGCCTATACACCGGTGTTTTTCATTACTTGGGACACCGCTCGTGTGTTGGGAGCTTTTGACCACGTGATTGGAAAGACCGCTGTATTTCCTGTTTCTGCGCAAGGGTGAATACCACATCACGCCGAGATTGCTGTTTGTAAACAAGACTACCATGCAGACTTTGGTACAGACTGATCTCATGCGAGCCGTGCGAAGCATTTACAGTAGTAGTCAATGACAATACGTTCGGTCTGTCACATCTTCACAATGCCTTTTGTCGTCCCATCGATATTGGAATGCACAGCACTTTTTCTGGTGCTTAGGCGATGGAATCCATCGTCTCTTCACTAGTTCTACGCGTCGCCGATCAACCTGGCAGGACAAGTCATCCCTCACTTATTCAAGACGAGAGCTGGTGAATATTAACATTTTATTTCGGTATATGATCCTAATGTTCTCCACATCCATTCAAGGCAAGGTTTCTGCTATTACCGCTCTTCAACGTGGTCCTGATAACCCTGCTTTGTACAATCAGCCGACCGGTAAACTACATCTTCAGTAGCCATGACAGTCACTTTGTAAGGTTATCTCCCATTAGTTAGACAGCCAGTTGTTAGACAGCCTGTTGTCAGACACTGAAGTAGGGGATTAATTAGGGCAGTACCCACAACAATGGTACAGTCCTAATCGGTGAACTAATTAGGCATGTCTCAAGGTTCATTGTTTGATCTTTCTCTACTTATTTTCTATTTATTTATTGTTATAGTTATTTACTAGATTGCTACTTCAGTTGCATGTTGTACTCTGATTATAAGTTATTATGTTAATCCAATATGTAGTGTTTGATCTTTAAAACTTGTGGCATTATCAGAATGGCTTGGTTAAGGAAAGTGGAATATATTATGTCACAGAGAGGCACACCTCAGATTCTTCTGGATGGATATCTCTACAACCGAAATCGAGAAAGACAGACCAGCACCCACTGGAGGTGTGTTGTGGTAGATGCAAACCAAGTGATGACTTCCTCCGGAACCAGACTGAGCACAACCATCCACCAGAACATGTCAACAAACTCAAGTTCCTCAGCACACTTCGAAAGCGCGCCCGTGAAGAAACAACCAAGATGCACTCCCTCTACAATGACCAGCTAGCACAAGAAGATGACAACGAGATACCCCTTCTGCCTTCCTTCTCCAGCGTCAGCAGTGCCCTTTACAGACAGCCTGCTCTCCCCGGGAATCTCTCAGATGTTGATCTCTTAGGTTCCTGGACTGAGACCATTCATGGACGGCCCTTCCTCCTCCTTAGTGATGGCGTGCACAACAAGATCCTAGCCTTCTCTACCCTGGAACAACTACAAGCCTTACATGGTTATCAACAAGGTTTCCGCTGCCCCTGTGGAATCACCATGAAACTGAAGGGCCACGCACCAACAACAGTCTGGAAGGTTTTCACTGCCAGTTGAACCAGTCCCTGCCTCATCGCCATCCCAATATCTTCCGGTTCATTGAGGTCATCAGACGTATTGAACATGCGGAAAGAAGCAAACTCGTCCAGGTCAACTTTGGAGCAGCACCACCCAGCCGCAAGCGAGTGTATCGTGAGATCGACAACAGGATCATCAGATTGAAAGACCATCTACGCCTTGGTCAGAAGACTCCAGTTCAGTTTTTAGATGTTGTGGGCCACCTCCTGAAACTTGCCTAAAGACCTTAGTGTATATACATATGATGTAACAGCCAAATCTGAGATGAACGTTTATAAAATAAGTACATCTGACTTAACACGTCTTTTTGTTTTGTTGTATCTTGATGTTTAGCTATGGGTCATTCCATTAGCAATCAAGGTAACAGCATTGTACTTTGTTGTGCACTCAACCAGAAAAGTTGTTATTTTAAGGTGTCTAACAACTGGCTGTCTAACTAATGGGAGGACACCCTTTGTAAGCACAACACAAATAGTCCAATGAATGACAGTCATAGATACATAGGCCCTCCTAATCATCCAAGAGGTGAGTGTTGATTGGCTAAGAGCAACTGCACACCTGGTGAGAAGAGGTGATCTGCATCTTCAGCCTCGTTTTTTCTGCTAGATACTAGATCACACGCACGACCGTCAAGATTTTACCATCGCTTTAGAGCACCAATTTTGTGTTATGTTTGCTTGAACGTCGATCTGCAGGCGAACTCATCTCCACATCAACAACTCGGAAGTTCAACGTTCTACATATGGTAATAGCTATTACACTTTGGATGACCTCTCCGCTACCCCATTCCAACCGCCACCAGTCAACAGGGGACAGCTTGGACCAACACAACAGGAAGGAGAACCACCCTTCTTGTCACTGGCGGTACAATACCCTTTGGAATTGCTTCGACCCATGACTATGTACACGATTGACTAAACCAATTGCTGTTTGTCACGCAGGAACCCGTAATACATTTTACCTGGATGAAGGGATTCAAGCCCGGATATCAACAATTACTCAGACCAAGAAGCAGACAGCTTTACCACATCAATTATCTGGAATACGAGGCTGTAATTCGGGCAATATTTCTTTGGAAATGTCTTATGATCGGGACACTCATTTCAACTGTGGCATGCACCTTCAAGGCATGATGAAATCAGAGACCCTCCTGCAGGTGACTTTTCACCTTTGTTAGACAAGCTCAACTTACAGATAAAGGCAAGACATATACTGGGAGCGGCAAGTGGAATAGCAGACACCTTGTCCAGACCAGCCAGACTATCGCCAACAGAATGGAAGATACGGCCGAAGCATTCCAACTGGCAATAAAAGAAAAGGTTGTCTACTAATAACCCTATTTGCATCAGATAACATTGTGTCACCAGCACCGGGCCCACTAGCCTGGTCAATCGATGCTCTGACAATATCATGGGAGGACCTAAACGCATATGCATTTCCCCCACTAGCCTTGATACCAAGGATACTACAAGATTCTACACACGCCTTCTGACCGACAAGAACTTGGGTTCCAGAGATCGTCGAACTGGCAGAGATTCCACTACTAAGACTTCCAAACTGGTCACATCTACTGCTACATCCTCCCTCCAATCAGGTCCATCCAAGACCAGAATTATACGAACTTGACCTATGGAGTATATCAAGAGCAGATGATTTCCATTAGAGCAGCTAAGGCAGCCTCCTTAGCACTTCGTCAATCAACAAGAATCTAGGTGACGATAAATGGAAATGTTTTCACCAGTTTGCAAGATCCAGGGGTTTCTGCAGCCAAGCTTCTATACCACAAGTAGCAGATTACCTATGTCACTTAAGAAGTACAAGGCATCTTATGATTCGACACTGGGCACTTACTGGACAGCGATCAGTTCTGTACCAACTACTCACTAATGGGATAAAACTTGCTACAGTTCCCGAACCGAAAGATCTACACGGGTCTTTCAGACTGCGAGTAATTCAGGCGTTACCATGACTTCAGGTTCCAAGATTTCTGCTGTCGCTGACCTTCGGACATTGATTCGCTCATACCACCTTATGGACCAATCTTCCAGACTTGGCCCTCCAGCATGGGATCTACCTGTATACCTCCGTCACTTCTCCTGGCTGATAAACCACTTGTTGATAAAACCTCGAACTTTACGTTCATGACGATCTTCCTGCTTGCGTTGACTCCTGCAGCTCGTGTTAGAGGGACTTGTGCTTAGACGTCAGTTGAGTCCGGTCTTCGATAAGATAAGTATTCAAAGACAACCGGATCGTCTTTTCAGCCTCCACCACTCTCTTTGATTGAGAGTTGATGTCATGGAAGACGTTTCACTTTGTCCAGCCTGAGCCTACAAGATCTACTTGTAGGCATCTCAGACCAAGCATGTTTTCATCCACTTGTCGACGGCTGCAACTTCTGATGTATCTTGAACCACCATCTCCACTGGCTGCATTCTATCATCCTCAGGGTCTACACCTTTGAGGGACTACCACCCCAGCTGCTTCCAATCCTCATGAGACGAGGGCAGTGATTGCCACCTTGGCGTTGCATAGTATTGCACACTTTCAGCCATCATGGAGGGATGTTCTGGTGTTCAGATATGGTCTTTGCCTCCTACTCCTTTCGGAATCTCGGTCACCGACGTCCAAGGTCACAGCAGCCACACAGCGCAGATGAGAAAGCCCAGCGGACAACAAGTCCCAAGTCTGGTTTGCTGTATATACTGCAATAATTTCATTTATTGCTTATGTTAATCAGGTTTTCCAGACAAGCTTCCATTGGGAGGGTATATATGCTTGTCTGTTGGGACTTCGGTCTACGTCAATAGAAGTCACCATCCGGTGCGGCCTTGTGTTAAATGCTGTCCCAATCTTCTACCTGCTCACCTCTGTCTTTGAGCATGTGATGTCTCAGTAGTTGATTGACGACCGGTGTGATAAACAGGTCTACACCAACAGAAGTCAGGATCCAGTGCAGCCATTTGTTTAAATGGTGTCCCGATCTTGTACCTGCTCACCTCTGTCTTTGGGCATGTGATATCTCAGTAGTTGATTTAAGACCTGTGTGATAAACGGGTATCGTCAATCGTTCCTCTTCTCGTTCTTACCTTATTCAATCTCTACGTGAGTTTGATAGGTTGACAAAGCGAAAAGAGATGCCAAGCTGGTCCGACTTACGTCCTTGGGACTGTATGTGTGAGGTCTGTCTTGTACAAAAACACCTCCTCCTACCAGGGGTGAGGTTTAAGTCGTGACCGAGTAGGTGTCGCCTGGCTCATGGTTACGCGGTCGTTCTTGGAACGGCGTCCTGTGTGAAACCATGGAACACATGATTCCCCGATGTCATGATGTATATCTCTTGGTAGCACAAAGAGGTTTGTCACTAATCCTTCTAAAATCCTTTGCATTTTCCTGATTAGTTCCAGCTTCCTCGTGTTGAGGTCCTTACAGGCTAGGGTATCTGCGCCCCACCATGTAAATTTTCTAATAAATTGTATATTTATATACTTATCCTTTCTCACACGCCCACCCAACCATCCCCACATCACAGTTACACCAGCCTGTACGCTCTAGATTGAGAATGAGGGTGCTGGATATGTCAGGTGATCAGGTCGCTGGGGTCGTGTTGCACAGGTTTTTAGTGGTGCGTGATTTGGTGATGTATGGGATGTGTTTGGGTAAGTGGTGTTTTTTTAAGCTGGAAACTTTGTTCTAGGACGTTTCCACACAAAGATCGAAGAAAAAGAAGTAATGCATAGTGTGAGATAGGATATACAATTTATTAGAAAATTTACAATTATGCATTTTTAAATAATAAGGATCATGTATTCTTACATAAAGTTTGTTTGTCTGTAACAACCTAAATGGATTGAATGGTTTTTGGTGAATTTGTTTACTTAAATCATCGCTTTCTTCTTTAACAGTTATTATACCCCCGTTTACGAAGTAAATCGGGGGTATATAGCGTTCCGTTCGTCCGTCCTTCTGTCCGTCCTTCCGTCCGTCCATCTGTCCGAGCTTTTGTATATGACCGCGGATAAGCCGACCCCGTAGATAAGCCGAGGTGTTAACTTGACCATTGAAATTCGAAGAAAATGGTATGACCCGCAGATAAGCCGAACCAGGAATTGAAAGGCAAAAAACACTGCGAAGTCGGACTGCAAAACATGTGTCGGGTACTCGCAGATGTTCAAAAATATAAGATGAAAAACGTTGTAATTATATTGAAAAAGTCATTATTATTTCTAATAAAGATTTAACAAACCAGTCATCCACTTTCATAATGTGGGAAGCTGTTTCTCGTGGGTTTTTTTAATCTCATAATGATCGTTATATGTTGCCATCAACAACGAAGCGCCATTTTGTGAATCGGTGTATATAGAATTATGAACCCGTGAGAAAATATTTCGGCTAGAGCGAAGACTCGCAGTTTGAATTCAGCATCGTAAGCATGGCGTTTTCGTTTCAAACTCATGATGAGAATGTCAGTCAGTACTTACTTACTTACTTACTTTGGAGATTTAACGTGCGCTTTCCGACTGATGCGTATTTCGCACACGGGCCCGGCCAGGCCATTTAATGTGTTTCCGAAAGGGGCGAAGGTGGTCTGTGCAACCCAAGAGGGGGGTTTTAGGGGTTGCTTATATAGAATTTGGGAATTTTGAGATTTGGAATAGATGCCGATGGGATTGGGGAGGAGAACTAAGGGAGCTGGGTATGGTGGATGTTTGTTTGTTTATGTGATTTTGATTTGGTGAGTTATTGTGTTTTTAGATGCGTTTTATTAGTTCCGTTTTGATTAAGAATACGCCTAAGGCCTTGAAGTTTTCTAGTTTATTTTGTGGGTTTAGTATTGCTTCTAGAGTTAGAGCCTTGTTTAGATTGAGGGTGGTTTGTAATGCGGTTCGATGTGTTAGGTAGTGTGTGCAGTGGATGAGTGCGTGTTCTGGGGTTTCTGGTTGTTTGCAGTGTGGGCAGTTACCTGTAGTGTGTTTTTTAAATTTTTTTAGGTGGTTATTTAGGTTGGTGTGTCCTGTTTGGAGTTTAGTGATTACTCTGTCGATTTTTTTGGATGGATGGAGAATTTTTGGTTTGGTTAGTGGTTTGCTGAGCACTTTTTTGATTTGGCTATTTGAGTTTAGATATAGGTTATGCCATTTTTTGGTGATTTTTTGCTTGTTTACACTTTTAATTTCTGATTTTGAGATGGGTAAGTTTAAGCTTATTTCTGGGATTTTGAGGGATAGTTTAGCTGCTTTATCGGCGTTTTCATTACCGTATATTCCTACGTGGGCGGGTATCCACAAGAAGGTTATTTGTTTGCCTGCCTTAGTTAGGTCGTTGGAGCTTTTAAGTATTTGATTTATTAATTTAGGTCGGTTTTTGGTATTTTTGTTTTGGAGGGCTTGCAGTCCACTTAGGGAGTCGGTAAGTATTAGGATTTTTTTGTGGTTTTTGGATTCTTGATTATGGAGGGCTGAGGCCATGCCCATTAGTTCTGCCGTGAATATTGATTGGTTGTTTGGGAGTCGGAAGGATTGTGTGGTTTTAGTTGGTTGTGTGGTATGGACTCCGAAACCTGTGTGTTTGGAGGTCGGATCTGAGGATCTGTCCGTGTAAATGTGACACCAATTTGGCCAATTTTCGTGTATGTATGCTAGTGTGGTAGTTTTAGCTATGTTTGGGTCGGTTTGTTTATTTATTTGGCTAGCTAGTGTTGTGTCTATTTTGGGTATTTTAAGTTTAGGGGTGAAGATATTTGATTGTTTGCAGTTTTGTTTAAGATTTTTAATTTGGTGTTCATTTAGGTAGTTTGTTATTCTTTGGGATATTGGGGTAAGTAAGGGGTGGTTACGAGCTAGAGCTTGGTTTTTGGGGCTGATGTTTTGGTTTATTAAGTTTTGGATGAGAGGGTTTGATTGGGACGCGGCCCAGAAATTTAAGCTTAGCTGTTCCCTGCGTAGACTTAGTGGCATTTCTCCTGTTAAGGCCTGAAGTGAGGTGTAGGAGGTGCCATGTTGGGTGCGTGTAATTAGTTTGAGAGCCTGATATTGTATTGAGTCAAGTTTTTTAGATAGAGAGTTGTTTAGGGTGTTGTATATGGCGCAGCCGTAGTCTAGTTTTGATCTAATTAGTGATATGTAGAGAGAGAGGAGGGTATCTTTGGATGCTCCCCAGTTAGAACCAGTTAGGCATCTTAGGGTGTTTAGGTCTTTACTGCATTTAGTTGTTAGGTTTTGGATGTGAGCATCCCAGGTGAGATGTTCATCGAAAATAAGTCCTAAGAATTTGGTTTGTTTTTGAAATTTGATTGTTTGATTGTTTAGCTGGAGGATTGGGGAGGCGGGTTTCATGTTTTTATGTTTGAATACTATTCCTGTTGTTTTTTCTGAGTTAAGGGAGAAGCCCCATTTGTCAGCCCACTGTTGTATTTTATTAAGAGATTTTTGGAGTAAATTTTGGACCATGTTCATGCTTTTAGTGCGGATCCAGATGGCTCCATCATCCGCGAATTTTGATGTGTTTACTTTAGGGGATAGGCCCTCGAATAGATCGTTTATCATTATATTGAAGAGGGTGGGGCTGAGGATACTGCCCTGTGGAGTACCATTTTCTAGGGGACATTGGTCCGATAGAGTTTGGTCTATACCCACGGTTATTTTACGATTGTTTAGGAAGTCCTGGATGTAGTTTATTATCTGACCTTTGAGTCCTATTTTTTTAAGTTTTTGTATTAGCCCATCGTGCCATACCATGTCGAAAGCTTTAGAGAAGTCTAAGAAGATGCCTGTGGTATATTGTTTATTTAGCTGTCCTGTCTTAATATCTTGTTCTAGTCGGGTGAGGTTATCTAGGGTTGAGCGGCCAGGAGTGAAACCGCTTTGATCTGGGTTTATGATGTTATTTTGGGTTAAGTAATGTTGTAATCTATTTTTAGCCATTGATTCCATTACTTTACATAAGTTTGAAGTTAGGGATATTGGTCTATATGAGTTAGCTTGATTAGCTGGTTTATTAGGTTTAGGGATTGGTATGACTAGGGCCTGTTTCCAGGGAGTAGGAACCTGTCCGTTTAGGTAGATGAGATTGTATAGTTTGAGTAGTGCCTGGAGTAGTTTTAGGGGGAGTTTTTTAATTATTTGGTAAGAAGTTAGGTCTAATCCTGGGGCTGTGCCCTTTTTCCTGTTTTGGATTACGTAGAGGAGCTCCTCCATTGTGTAGGGTTGATTTATTTCTAGATTGTTATTGTTTGGTTCTTTTGTGGGTTTGTTTTCTGTTTTAAGTTTATCTTGGAATTTTTTACTGAAGTTGGTGTTACTGCTAACGGCCGAAAAGTGGTTGGCGAGATTATTTGCTTTTTGGGCGGGGTTGGTTGAGTTGTCAATGTTAGGGTTTTTTTTATGTCGTTTTAAGCCTCTGATGGCGTGGATTTTGCGCCAGACCGTTCTGGCATCTGTACGGTTATTTATACCTTCGCAGAATTTTTTCCAGTCTCTACTTTTGGCTATTTGGACTAGTTTTTGAACCTGGTGGTTTAGTTCGTGGGCTATGTTTAAATATTTGTAGTCGCGTTTTGCTTTATTGAAGGCTGATTTACGTTTTCGTCTAGTCTGTTCTATTTCCTCATTCCACCATGGTACCGTCGGTTTGCCTGTCTTAGATGTTTTGAAGGGGATGGAGGTTTTGGCTGCGTTTATTATATAGTCTGTTAGGTTTTTACAATAGGTTTCTGGATCATTATTTTCTATTTCGTTTAGGTTAGCTTCGTTGCAGATATCTTGGAATTGGTCCCAGTTAGCTTTATTGTAATGGAATTTTGGTTCTTGGTTTTCTGTTTGGATTGGTACGTTTGTATTTCCTATGGTTATGTTTATGGGGAAGTGGTCACTACCTAGCGGGACGTCGTGCACTTCCCATTGAGTACTTTGGGCTAGATCTGCGGTGCATATGGTTAGGTCGATAGCCAACATTTTTTGGTTTATCTTATCGTACCTCGTGGGTTGGTTGCTATTAAGGAGTACTAGGTCGTTTGTTTCTATCCATTCGGAGATTAATTTGCCATGATTATCTATTTTATCATCTATGCTCCATGTAGGATGGTGAGCGTTAAAGTCTCCTAGGAATATAGTAGATTTATCGCTTATTTGGAGTAGTTTGTTTAGATCCTCAGGTTGGACTTTTTGTTCCGCCCAGTGGTAAATATTTATGATGTTTATGTTTCGGTTATTTAATGTGATTTTAATGCCGTTGGCTTCTAGGTTTGGCGTGTCTATTTTTATTTCTTCGTAATTTATATCTTCCCTGATAAATATGATTAGTCCTCCTGCGGCTCTTCTTGTTTTCGGTTTAGCTCTGTCAGTTCTAACTGAGTTGTAGTTAGGTAGTGTGAATTTGGATTTTTTTGAGAATTTGGTTTCCTGTATACAAGCAATGTGAGGGCCTTTATTTAGTTTAAATTTAGTTTTTAGTTCATGGCCGTGGGAGGTGAGTCCGTTGGCGTTCCACTGATAAATATTTAGTCCTTCGAATATTGGGTTCGGGTGATTGGTGATTTATTTTTTATTTTTTATTTTATTCGGTGAGTTCTTTTAGATGGAGGTTAAAGAGGAAGAAGGGAAGATCGGTTAATTTTAGATTGAAAGCTACTTTGTAGAAGGATTTCATGCTAGCTTTTGGTGAGTTTTGACTATGCATGTATGCTAGGAGTAAGGTGAGGTTGTTTAGGTTTTGGGTGTTGGCTGGTTGGGGAGTTTGGTTTGTTTTAGTTGGAGTAGTGTCTATTGTTTCCTCAGTAGTGGAGAAATCTTCGTCATAGGTTAGATTAGGTTTAGCTGATTGAGTTTCCATGGGGGAGGCATGTGATGTGGAGGATTGTGAAGGTGTTTGTGGGATGGGTGTAGCTGATGATTTCATAGTGTTTGTGTTTTGTTGTTGTGCTTGCTTGTGGGAGAGCGTTGTTACCATATTGGCTGTAGGGTGCTTGGATGAGGGTCGTGTTGTGGTGGTCATTTTGAGGTTTGTTTTGCATGCGGGGGTTGATGTTTTGGCTATGTGAGATGTGGGAGGGTTCGTGGTTGGTTGAGTGGCTGCTTGTATGTGTGAGGTGGATGCGGTTTCTCGGTAGGGGCCCCAGACAGAGCTGTCGGTTATGGGTGTGGTGTTTGTTTGTGGGATGGTGTTTGGGTGTGGTGTAGGGAGGAGTGGTTTAGATGCAGGTGTAGCAAATTTTCGTGTTTGGATTTTAGCCGTGTCTATGTTTATGTGTTTGTTGGCCTGCTGGGTGAGTGTGTGTCTGTATGGGCATTGGTTTGAGAGTGAAGTGTGTTGGGTGGATTTGCAGTGGATGCACCAGGGTGTGCATGTGCCTGGGCAGTCTGTTTGTGCGCATTTTTTACATTTAGTTTTACGGTATGTGCATTGGGAGGCAGTGTGGTTGTATTTGAGGCACTTTGTACATTGCTTAACCTGCTTTATATAGGGTTTGACTTCTAAGTTGGTGTGGGCTCCGAAGGATATGTGTTTGGGGGCTTCGGGGAATTTAGCGGTCTTTTTGAAGTTGATTATGACAATGGAGGTTGGGACCGTTTTTCCGTTTCTAGTTGAGGTTATTCTACGCGTGCTGGTGATTAGGGGTTGAGGGTTTTGGTCTTGGTTTATGTTAGCTTCTAGAGAGTATAATTGTAAGTCCTCAGTTGTTTCCCTTGGGTTAACCCTAATTACGCCTCGTGTATATTGTTGCCAATTAGGTGTTTGTTTGATTACTGTGACGTGGAATATTTGAGTTATTTTATTTGCTGCGTTGTAAGATTCTCGGTTAGGGAAGATTATCTGGTATCCTTTGTTGGCTTTTTTAATATTGTTGTAATTTATTTTTTCTCTTTTAAACCAAAGTCCTATTTTATCTGCCGAAAGTTCTAGTGAGAGAGTGGTGCCTGAGCCTGCTGAGAAGAAGTAGAGGGCGAAGGTCGTGAGGAAGGCGGCCGGGGAGGGTGTGGGCGATGGAGGTGGAGTGGATGTGTCGAGTTTGCGTTTTTTGGTGTTTTGAGGTGGCGAGTTAGCTGGTTTGGTGGGGGTGGTGTGTGTCGTGTTTTCGCCATACTCGGTCGGGACGATGTTTTCGAGTGACCTCCCGGAAGTGTTGTGCGCTTCCGCAGGCGTGGGTGAGTTAGGAGCTGGCATGTCTGCGAGTGTGGCGTTGCGGGTGTCAGTCATGTTGTTTGGAGAGTTGGAGAGCGTGTGTTGTGGTGAGTGGTGGTGGAGTGGGAGTGGTGTTTTGGGGAGGTGAGTTGGTTTGTTGTTTTTACTTGGTGAGTTGTGTTTAGGAGGCGGAGGAGGTTGCGGTGGTTATTTGTTGTTGGTTTTAGTAGGAGGGTTTGTGAAATGGATTAATTATTAAAGATTTATTTTGTTGCTGGAAGGCTGGGATTAGGTGAGACAAGTGGAAAGCGGGGATTAGGAGATATTTAGTCGAAGGAGTGGAGGTATGTGAGTGGTGGGCGTGGGTGGTGAGTAGGAAAGAGCGTGCGTTGTGTTAAGGAGAAGGGGGGATTAGGTGTTTTTTTGTTTTTAGGAGTTGGGTCAAAGGGTGTGTTTGAGTGGTGGGCGTGGGTAGCGAGTAGAAATGAGTGCGAGCTGTGTTAGGGAGATGGGGGAGGATAAGGTGTTGGTTATTTATAAGAGTTGAGTGTTGTTGTTGGTTTTAAGGATTTAGGGGTTTTGTGATTAATTCGGTGAGAGTGATGTATGTGAATAAGGATGAAAGGATAACGTGATAATTACCGATGATGGAGTTTCCTTGGCTGGCTATCAGGCAATGCTCTGTGCTGGCTTGGGAAGTGTTGCTCGCTTGGCCAAGACTCGATTATTTACAGACCGCTGTCCTATAGCTGGAATATTGCTAGGTTCGGCGTTAAACAACAAACAAACAAACGATGAGAGTGATTTTAAGAGTATGTGAATAAGGCTGAAAGGATAACGTGATAATTACCGATGATGGATTTCTCCTTGGCTGGCTATCAGGCAATGATCTGTGCTGGCTTGGGAGGTGTTGCTCGCTTGGAGTACAAACTGCAACTGTGTCAGTCAGTAAAAATATACCAACTTTAATAACCCCCTTTACACCACTATTGTATGTTAATCCAATTGAATTAAATAAACTATCATACTATGAACACATTGAATGACCATCACTTACTCACAGGCTTCTCCAGTTTATTAAACTAATCTCTCGAAAACAAAGGAATTAAGCCCCTACTCCCAACACGATCGCTAAGCACCCACAACTTGAAATTGTTTGTGTAAACAACATGACAATACCAATCGGCCCGTTATTATCAATGCTCATTTCCTTGTGTACCGTGTTGCTTTAAACAACAGGAAGCAATCACAGTGGTCACCGTTTGTGACGTCACAGGAAACAGCTGATCACATGTTTTTGCAAATGGCGAACGGAATAACTCGCCGATACAGTTGTTTATTTGCCTCTTTCAATAAAGGTAGACACTTGTTCACTATCAATTTATGAACTTTGCAAAACGTACGTAATAGCTATTGGCGATTTCATCTGTGGATTATATATTATAGCTGTGGATTACATATATTGTTACATGTAAAGATCGCGGAGTTTACGAAGAACGATAAACTTTGAACATTCAATTGAAAACTTATTATCGGAAGTAGTAACATGCTAAACATTTTTTTAATAATGACAACATTGCTGTATAATAATAACTTTATTGATAATTTATAACAATAATGGCTCTAGTCGTGGCAACTTCCAAACTTTCGGGAAGTTGTGATCTAACGGACCGTCATTCAGGCGATATTTTTTACAGATCACGATCTGAAAAATACTATCATGAAAGTGTATCCCGTGGATAAGCCGACCCCTTTCTACAGAATCTTTTTTCTGGTCCTCAAAATTCGGCTTATACGCGGTCATATACGGTACTTGTGCCTTTTGCTAGTTTGAAGATTCTGAAGTTTTTAATTTTTGCTTTTTCCATGGTAACATTAAGAAACTTAAACTTTAAGGGTGGGTGTTTTGTATGCCCATAACTTTTTAACCATGCACCCTAGCTTCACCAAACTTGCTACACACATTAACCACAATGAGTACTTGTGCCTTTTGCTAATTTGAAGATTCTGAAGTTTTTAATTTTTGCCGTTTCCATGGAAACATTAAGAAACTATTTACTATTTGTTGTTGACCAGCGGGGATAACGGGGGTATGTGAGCTTTGCTCACTTCTTTCTTGTTAAGTCCTGGTAATGGGGCACTAATTTCTTTAAGTATATGTCTAATCTGATAGTACACATGAAATGATAAAACAGACTTATTTAGTTCAAATCCTGGGGCATAAAGAGATACACCACATCCTGTTGTAGCACACCATATGGCAAAGTTTAACTGGTTCTGCCAAAATTGCATTGGATTGTGGAACCAATCATGCACCATTTTATTGCTAGTTGCCGTGACCCTGTATTTTTCAAAGATATCAGGGAATTTAACAAAAAACTTAGCACCAGAGGCACTTACTAAAATCAACTGATTCGTAATGTAAGTTGATTTCATATTTAAGTTATGATATAGTATCTTTGTATATTTAATATGTAAGTTACACTCCCAGGAATAACAAATGACCAGTCTATTCAACTGCTTCATACTATCGATAACTTGGCTGGGCAACTTGAAGTTGCTCTCTGCGATGTAACGTATTATCCGCGGTGGACCAATATAAGTACTGTGAGAGGTAATAATGAGATATGGATAAATGGAGACGTGTGATGGGTATTACAGCGTATGCACACTCAATGATGAAATTTTTAAGCCACAAAATGAGTCTAATGGGATGCTGATTTTAAGCGCTGGAGAAAAGGTTGTAAGTCTTTACGAGAACTTAGCAGATACACTTGGATTTTTTACACAAAAGTAATAATATGACCCAACAAAACAGAGCGTGGAGTTAAATTGCCCGATTTAGTTCCCTATAAAGAGTTGTGTATCCATCTTGATCAGATCAGTACAACGGATAATATTCAACTATGTAATACAATTGCGCTTTCTGATCTAGGAGACACAGAAGGATTCGGTAAACCCGGTATCGATGGCAAGCTATACGCTTTACATTTACAAGATAATGTATACAAGGGGAAAGAAGTTGTATTCACAGCTAATCTAGGAGATTTAAGTGATGACTCAATAAAAACACTTCATACAATCTTACTCGCAATGATGATAATAAATGGACTATGGTCGAAGAAAAAAATCGAGTGGCTACTGAATATCGTCATTGCCCCAACATGTGATTTCGGGTAAGGGACATCATTTAACTAAGATATTGAATAGTGGGATCGTACCCGGGGCTTATATCCCCTCAAAACGAAAAAGTGTGTTAGTCGCTCCCCTGCCAGAAAACCCAGGTCATATGTTTTTGAGTTGTCCAGCAGTAAAAAATGTTAGTTTAAATTTGGTTACGGAATTCAATGATATAAAACAGAACTTGAATGCTATACCCAATCTTTCTACAATTGTTATTGAAGTCTTGTTTGGGGGTGCACCAGAAGATGCCTTCGAGATATTACCAGGTCTATCAATTAAATGGCTTAAGAAACACGAGCGTCAAAGTTGCAGTATTATTTAAATGGGAGTATCACCCGTTGCAACCCTTGAGGTGGTCCAAGTTAATAAAGGTGAAAGCATTTCGCTTACTAAGATATTTATGCCACATAATATACATTTAATAAGGTTGATGTATACACTCAAAACATTTAAGCAAGATCAATTAAAGACTATTATATGATATAATGATATACATTATGAGTTTATATCCAGTGCTCGATGAAGCATCTGAAAAGATGGATACTGTTGATGGATTTTGATTACATCAAATATGCAACATAAAACATCGAATAGAGAAGGAGAGGGAGTTCAGACTTGGATTGTATAAAAAAGTATTGCAGAGCTGTGAATGCTCTCGACGGAGTTGACACTGCACTTGTAACGGCTGACATAGGACTCGGTGTAGCCAGTGTTGGTTTATTATCAACTATAATCGCCACGCCTATTGTACTTGGTATGGAAGTAGCAGCTGAAGTCTCAGGACTAACAGGAATAGCAATAAAATTTATTTCTCGTAAGTTTCAAAAGAAAGCATTAAAACATGATAATATTCAGATACTCGCTGAAGCAAAGTTGAACAGCATTGAGGATCATATTTCAACAGCACTGGCTGATTGTAAGGCGACATTTTTTTTATTTCTTGGTTTACGGATGCGCCGCTCTTTCAAAGTCCAAATGTTAAAAAAAAAAAAAAATGCAAATTACCCTTTTTTTTATTACCGCCGATATTTTCGACAAAAGTTCAAACAAAAAAAAGATTACATTTTCTCGTCGAGCGTAAAGCAAAGGAAAGTCACTCTGATATTTCTTGCTGGGATCCTTTTATAATACCATCATAGCTTGTCAACGCAAAGCGCAGTGGTGACCAGTTTAACTATTTCAACACTGTTGGCCGTTCGAAGCCACAAGTCACACCGCACAGTAGACCGTCCAAGTCACGTCAAAATAGTTTATAATTATATTAACCTACTTGTCACATCATTCATTTATTAAATCTATCACATTTCACAATGTCTGAAATACGTATTCCATTTGATTTTATCATTTTTTTATCTATAGATTAAAAATGTATTCACTAGACACGATTTCCCGCAATGTTATTGAAAATATTCTCGGACACACTTCGAGAACGGGTCCTCATCGAACATGTCAAACAGCAAAATAAAGACGTTTCACGTGCTGAAACGTCTTTATTTACAAAGAAATAAAATCTTCAAAAATATATCTATAAAAGTTGCCAAACTGACATCTTAGTTATTATTTCCAACTTTTCGTGCGATCGCATGTAATCGTCAGTCAAATGACATCTCGCCTTTCGTCGCCTCGATTTCTCGGCTCAGACACAATGTCTTAATGCCAAAATATATGCATAAGAAATCTTTGTCATAGCTCGTAACCTAGCTCTATACATCCATAAAGTTCCATATTTTTAAATAGATCGCAATTCCATGCTTAACCGTTCAGAATAACATGATTTAACCCAAACCTTTCGCCAAAGTCTGAAAATTACCGTTGCTGTAATTTGATTGGCTGCGTTAGGTCACATGCTTAAATTTGACCAATCACGAACCTTGTAGCAGATTTTGTCGGTGAAACAATATAAGTTTTTTTAATGTATACTGACATGGCAGCCTTAGACCTTTGTGTTATTCATACGAAGCTTTGAAAACGGAGGTATTTCATCATGTTAGTGAGCGGACAGCCACTATCATCAGGAAATGGGTGATGACAGATATCATTTATAATTCTTTTTAAAATAATGTTCCAACAGCGTAAACAAATGAAAATAAAAAAGAAATGGCTATGTGGATTTTATGAATTCTTATATTTGGCGAAAAAATCTTAAAATTTGTGCTTCATTGGTCCTTAATCTGGACGTTATGAATGTTTTAGCTTACATTATTTTTATTTAAAACGAACTTTATTTAGTTGTTAATGAATTATTTAAATAATGTAATACACATAACTTTCATATTTATAAACAATAGGATTAATTAGACCTTTCAAATAGTGTAAAGATGTTAATTTCAGCAGATAATTTCCTTGATAAATGTTGGTTTCATCTATCACACAAGAGTCTCTGGGAACTTGGTGTCACAGCAGTAATCTTCTGGTTGGCTGGTGTTGAAAGAGTTAAACGTTGCCCATGCTGCCAAAATAGCAGCGTCTTTCATGCATTTCCACCCATGACATGAATATTGTTATGTTGCCATTTGTGCACAAGCTGAGTGCCAGGGATATAATAAAATGTTCTTGAAAAATTGAGTTATTTGACTTTTGTTACACCAGGATATTTTTTTTCATACCTACCTAACTTTTAAGGACAAAACTCAAGTAAAAAAAAATGTGAGAGGCTTTTTTTTTTTTTTTTTTAAATTGGCCTGCCTCACTTTTGAAATGAGTTTGAAATCCGTAAACCAAGAAATAAAAAAAGTGTCGCCTAAGATATCCGAGGAGGAGTTTCATTTAGTGTTGTCAGAACTAACCAAATACAACGCAATGAAGCAAGAGATTCGATCCAATTCTCGTAAGACCAATGGTATTAGCGAAGACAAGAAATTTTTTTTATAGAACAGGGGAGACAACAAGCGTGCAAAAACCAAAGAACTGGTTGTAGATTAAAAATAGATTGTTTTTTATCGTTTGATCACTCCACATAAAAATACAATAATTTAGATGAATGCTTACATAAGTATATAATAATGGAGAATTACAAGCCAATCAAATGGCGAGAATTACCACAGGGTATATATTATATCAGTGATGTCAAACCAACCAAATACGGTCATCAATTGTTTCTTTCCAATTTCAAAAAAGAGTATATAGTCTGGTCTCCTAGTAAAATAAACGAAGAACTTAGTAAAAATGTTGAATATCACTTTGTTCAAAATAATGGTATGCATATGAGTAAAAATAATAGAGAATATTTTCATTACAATTTAGTTTAGTCTCATGACGATCATTGAATCGCATCATCATTTTTGCATTAAAAAATTCCCTCTGTAGTAGCAGTATAGGTATATAAATCTGGCTCCAGTGGAGTTGCGGTAGAACCATCATTACCTATACTACTCTTAGGGGTAGGTAAAAATATACCCCCTCAAGAAAGAAACGCAAAGCCCGAATCGGTGACAATATGTAGAAACATTTAATTTGATAAAGAAAAATGCAACAAGGATGAAAGTTTACAAGATGGATCATACAGTGGTTAAGTTTAAAACACAAGGATGCGAATGTCACATGTTGAAGGTCAAGGTCATGAAGGTGTCAATATCTTGTATGGCCACCATTGGCAACCAGAACAGCTTGGCATCTCCTTCCAATGGAAGCCACAAGGGTCTGAATCACACGTTGGGGAATCGTAGCCCATTCTGCCTGAAGTGCTTGTGCCAACTGTTGCAGAGTCTGTGGCTGTGGCTGATGTTGACGCACACGTCTGTCCAACTCGTCCCACAAGTGTCCTATCGGATTCAAATCCGGCGATCTTGAGGGCCAAGGCAGAACCTGGATGTTGTTAGCCCGCAGGAAAGCTGTGGTGAGACATGCTGTATGGGGCCGGGCGTTGTCATGCAGAAACATGACGTTGGCGGTATGCGTGATAGGTACGACGTGAGGCCTCAGGATCTCGTTGATGTACAGCTGAGCTGTTAAGTTGCCCTGGACATGGACAAGGTCAGTTCTGCCAGTGTGTGAGATGGCTGCCCACATCATTAAGCTACCACCACCAACACTGTCAACCTGTTGAATACAGCATGGTGCAAAACGCTGTCCCTGACGTCGGTACACACAAGTTCTTCCATCTAAACAATACATGCGGAAACGGGACTCGTCGCTAAACCACACCCTGCCATACCCTGTGTTCTTGACACCACTGACGTTGATTTTGACGGTGCTGTGCCGTTAAAACGACCCCACGAAGGGGACGTCTTGCCCTAAGTCCTGCTTTTCGTGATCGGTTCCTAACTGTTTCGGCTGATATCCTGCGCATACCCGGATCGTTGGATGCCATAGAGGATGCGGTTGTGGCTCTGTCCCGGAGATGACGTAACCGGATGTATCGGTCTTGCCCCCTGGTGGTCACTCGTGGTCTACCTGATCTGGGACGGTCACGTGTTGTTCCTTGATTTTGATATTTGTCCCACAGTCTTGTTATGGTGCTTGGCGACACGTAAAACACCCTGGCTACTGCAGATCGTGAATTACCAGCTTCCAATCTGCCTATTGCGTTGTTTCTCTCTGCTTCGCTGAGTCTTGGCATTGTTCTGCATTAAAGTGCGCGTCAACAACAATTGCCACTCGAGTGAAAACCCTGCGCTTTTAATGCCTATGGAAGCATGTTACACGTGCAGTGAATGGGTGTGTTTTGGTGACATGGTAAGCACTTGGCTGCGTTTTGGTCAATTTTGCAAGTTTTTCTCCCTGAAAACATCTGAATCAAATTTCCATCTCATTCTTCATGGCCAATAGTACCCATAACACTACATCTCCCAAATCTTTCCTGAAAACACCAACGTCATCTATAATACTATTTCAGTAACCATTTTTATCCCTTTTGCGTTTCTTTTTTTTTGGAGTATATATTGTAAATGATAGGCAGTTAAGAAAAAGGTTCTTTCTTCCGTGAGACTGTTGGATTTCTCAATTTATATTTTGTTAAAAATTTTACTTTTGTGATTAATTAAAATTCATCAAGTTTTCAACAAGCCTTTTTGTCTTTATACACCCGCCTAATGCATGAACTATACGACTAATGCACTGGTGCTGTGTTTGGCTGCTTCCCAGTGAAACCCACACATGAACACCATAGTTTGAAATACAACGCAAAGAACTGTGAGTCAGCAGTTGGGTTTGATCTTGAAACTCTGCTGCAGAGCCAGTGAACTCTGATGACAGCGGGCCACCCTAAGCTGGGCTAGCCTACTACATTAGTAAACTATTTGTATGTTCTTTATACATGCACAAACATTTATACATCCCTAGGCCAATTTCCCCATGTATATTTTTTTAGCCTATGGTGCCGGTCTAACTTTACTCCATGGTCCATTTATGATGAGAAAAGAATGGATATTATTAATATTTATGAAGTGAATGCTTGTTAACCTGAAATTTCTTTCATCACATTATCTGAAATTAAATGACATTCTTTAAAAGATATATGCAATCAAGACAGCTATGACTGATCAACTGTAAGTCTATCCATGTAAGGCCATTTCAGGTCAAACAAGCAACAAGATTATTACTGTTATTATTATTCTCGGTACATTGTTGGTGTTGATGCAGAAATTAGACCCCAAATTCTTTAATTTATTCTAATGTACACCACCTGCAATCTGTCAAAAATCTCGGTAAAAAATCTTGCTTGTTGGTGGTTGATGTTCACCCAGTTTGGCCCTGATGCTATTGACATTCAGACTCCACAGGGGGCGGCGGGTAGCCTAGTGGTTAAAGCGTTCGCTCGTCACGCTGAAGACCCGGGTTCGAATCCCGACATGGGTACAATGTGTGAAGCCCATTTCTGGTGTCCCCCGCCGTGATATTGCTGGAATATTGCTAAAAGCGGCGTTAAACCAAACTCACTCACTCACTCAGACTCCATAGCCACCAGAATAAAAGAACACAAGACCTCTGTTGCCAAATCTGATAACATACACTTACTCAGTATTTTAAGTAACACTCAAATGACATTACAAGTAATAATGTGGTTTATACCCATAAAAGTTTTTGGTCTCCATATCCTTCTGAATCCAATTTATAAGTGTAGTTTACCACAAGTACTTAATAGATTATAGATGAGATTTAGATAATATTGAACACTTTTAGTTAACTAATAGTACAGGTTTAATATACTGCAACACTTAAATGCAATAACATACATTTAAAAAAATATTAAACTAACCTGATTTACATGGTTTGATGTTAACTTGTAGATGCTGAGAGTGTTTGCAGACTGAGTACATGCAGGGAGACAAAGGGTTAACTTAGAGGGATAGCTTGGCCAATCAGTTGAGCACGTCATGGCTAGGGTTTGTTAAAGACTTACAACATGGAGGACACATGAACGACATTGGAACTATCCTAACCACTGATTATATATAAAAGTTAATCACAGAATAGCTATTCCATTTCCTGATTGGTTGCAACAAGTCAACCTCGACAGATAGTGTAACCAACCAGGCATGCTTTATTGATGAGCCTTTAGGTGGTAAAACCTGGAAAAATAAATGAGTGTGTGATACAACCAAGTTCTACACACAATGAACTAGCACACCATTACAAAGTTAAATGTGTAACTAATTATTTTCTCTCAAGATACTGTAAATACATTTAACAGGACTGCTATTTACTAGTACCCACAAATTCAAGAAATGGGAATATATATATATTTCTAACACACCTGTGGGTGAGAAACCCATTTGAGATAACTGGTATCAAACATATGTGTGAGATCGAATTTCAGGACTGTGATTGGCTATTCCATGGTGATGACCTGAGGTCTGATTATGACAGCCTACTTTCCTTATCGTAAGTCATTCATAAGTTGATTGTTCACCAATGTCTGTGTTGAAAGTTATGGTTTTAGAGCCTTAAACCCTGGATACCACAGCCACATATATATGTCCCTCCTCATCAACCCTTACTTCTAAGTCAAATAAAATTCAGAATGCATCACGCACACTAATACTAGAGCTGAAACGATATCCCGGGACACCGATGCATCACGATTCACTCCATACGATACGGTGCACGATTTGTGAGGTGCTGTATCTCGTTTTTTCACGATACGTTTTTTCAAAGACGTATATATATACGTCCTTGTTTTGTTTTTAATAAACTTTTATCACTTTATCAAAATGTGTTTTAACTCTTTCGACACCGTAGGCCGGTAAACCGGCCAAGAAGCATCAAATCCCCAGACACCGTAGACCGGTTAACCGGCCAAGCCTTAGGTCAAAATAGTTTATAATTTTAAGAACCTACCTGTCATACCATTCATTTATTAAATCTATCACATCTCAATGTCTGAAATACGTATTCCATTTCAATTTATCATTTTTTATCGGTAGATTACAAAGTTATTCCCGCAATGTTATTGAAAATATAGTTCTCGGACACACACTTCGACAACGGGTGCACATCGAACATGTCAAAGAGCAAAACAAAGACGTTTCAAGCAATTCTTTAAATATATTCTACAAAGTGATAAAATCAACAAATATATATCTAAAAGTTGTCAAACTTACTGCTTAATTATTATTTCCATCTTTTCGTGCGATCGTGTGTAATGTTAGTCAAATGACATCTCGGCTTTCGTCGCCTCAAATTCTCGGCTCAGACACGATGTTCAATGCCAAAATATATGCATGAAAATTCTTTATCACAGCTTGTAACCTAGCATGATACATCCATGAAGCTTCATATTTTTAATATAGATCGCGATTTCCTGCTTAAAACGTTCAGAATAACACGATTTAACCAAAAATATTCGTCAAAATCTGAATTCATCATACACAAGGATTTGTAATTCGATATGCTGCCTCAGGTCATGTGCTCAAATTTGACCAATCACGAACCTTGTAGGAGATTTCGGCAAGAAAACCACATAAGAAACCAATTTCTATTCAATGAAATCGTATGTTATAGCTTCGAAAAGACTCTGTCCGTTGTTACGGGCGTGTAGATGAAAGCTTTCTTGCGATGTGTCATATGTCAGTCTTCGACGAACGTGTTATTCATACGAAGCATTCGAAAACGGAGGTATTTCTTCATGTTACTGAGCGGACAGTCGCTGTTATCCGGAAATGGGTGAAAACAGATACTATTCATAATTCTTTTAAAAATAATTTTCCAATTAGATCTACGTAAACAATGAAAATAAAAAAAAGAAATAGATAAGTAGATCGTATTAAATCTTGTATTTGCCGAAAATCGTCAAATTTTCGCTTCCTTGGACCTTGAGCTAGACGTTATGAATGTGTTAGCTTACATTATTTTATGTACAACGAACTTAATTAAGTTGTAAATACATTATTTAAATAATGAGATAAACATAACTTTCATATTTATAAACACTAGGATTAGACCTTTCAAATAGTGTATAACACGACTGTTCTGTAGGTTGCAATAATTTTTTTTAATTGTTTTTTTGCCTTTATACATGAAAATGGCAAATCATTAGTTACTGGACACTGGTATTTAGTATTTACTCCTACTTTCTAGTCACAACTCACAAATATGTAGGACTGTTACTTTCGTGTTTGTTACATGGAAATGGCAGATGATCCATTAAGTTAAACTACTCATTACAGTTTATATTATATGACTCATGACCATTCATTCACTTTCATTTAACTTCTCATTTTAATGAGATAGAAAAACTTATACTGTCAGATAGACGTGTTACCATTGCTGAATTTGAGGAAGACACAGGTCTAATTCATGGATCACTTGAAACTATTAGTCATGAACATTTACAGATGAAGAAGATATCTGCTCACTGGGGACCAAAGTTTCTTAATTCTGATCTTTAGGACAAAAGAACTGACATAGCCAAAGAAAATTTATAGTCGATCACTATGATCCTGAGTCAAAACATCAATCCATGGAATGGCGCCATTCCACTTCTCCACCACCAAAGAAATTGAAGTCTTCAAGATCAGTGAAGAAAGTTATGGCTATTGTATTCTGGGATACAAAGTGTGTGATCCTTGTTGATTACTTAGAAAGTCAAAAGACGATTATCGGTACCTACTATGCTGATTTCTTCATTGCCTGAGAGATTCTATCAAAGAAAAGCAGCAAGAAATGCTGACTGCTGGAGTTCTACTCATTCATGACAGTGCCTCTACTCACACCTCTTGACTTGCAAAGGTTGCTGTGCTACAATGTTGGTTTGAAGAGCTTCCTCACCCTTTGTACTTGCCAGACCTGGCACCAAGTGATTTCCACCCCTGTGGGGAAGTACTTTTGTACTTCCCGAAACAAAAGGCATGCAAGTCAGGTTAGCCTTTTGTACCATATTGTCTACCAGATGTAAGGGACAGGTCATGGGTTGATGGCAACTGATCACACTCATAAGTCACGGGAATGATGTCAAGGCCATGAGAAGTGACATCAGAACCAGAAGGGGCATCATAATAATCCCAATCTGAAAGGTCAAATGGGCCATGACGCTAGGGATTGATGATATACCAATTAGGTAATTGGAAGCAGATATGGCAGTAATTCTATGGTAGCTTACCACATATTTCCATATGTCCTTGGCATTATTCCTAAAATGGGCCTCTTGTAGTTTCAGTATTATATGCACTAAATATTGGTCAAAACAACTAGAATGCTTGTTTGAACAATTAGGTAACACAAAAATGCTGAATTTAGGGAAAAGACACAATTTTGGTAGGAATCATGGAGTAGACTGTTAACTATCAAGGGTATTTCTTGATGTCAAAGGGGGCACGGGTGGCCCAGTTGTCTAAGGCGTTGCGATTCGCTGTGCAGAGTTGCGTCCCTTGGGCACGCCAGAAACCTATGATTGAAGGTTCGAATCCCGGTTCGCCCCGATTATGTTTCTAGGTTTGTCAGCACCATACCCATGCTCGTGGTAAACATCTGAGACCTGCATCACATCGGGCTTTCCTCCCACATTAAGCTGACACGCTGTGATATAACTGGAATACTGTTAAAAGCGGCGTTAAACCAAACTCACTCACTCACTTGATGTCAGAACCCACGGATCCAGCAGGTATATTCTGGCATGGATGTAATAGAGGTTTTGTATTTGTAAGAATTATCAAACAATAGTTATCATAGTGAACAACTGAAAAATACTATCTCTGTAAAATCAAGAGTAATCGCACTCATCTCCCCAATATTCTGCATCTAGGATGATGCTGTTGAAAAGAAGTTCAGACTTCCTGGCAGCACATGGGCAGAGGTTTAGGAAGGGAGATGGTATTAGTATCTCAACTGTTTGTGAATAGTTGACAATGAAGGGGTCATCTTTTTAAAATGTAATGATTTTATAGTGTGTTGACAGCCAAAAGACAGGATGTCTGCTACTGATGTCATAGAGGTAGTATTCTTGGAATCATTAACAATAACTATTGTCAGAGACCATATACCAAAGACAGGGCCTCGGGGCTAGTTGGCACCAAGTAGCACTTTCAACTGCAACTGTTGGAGATTTGAAGAAATGTGGGAAGTATCTAACAGTGACCCAACAAACTGTTCCATACCTACACAAATTTCAGCTGTAAATTGAAGTGCTACGCTTATGGATATTATTAATAATTTACATTATAAATTTAAAAAGTTACAACTAAAGTAACCAGATATTGGAATATAATATGGTGGAAAAATAATTGTTTCAGATACACTCTTCTGATCATTGCATCAAAATACCTTCAAGTTATATTATTAACTGGTAGATCCAGGAGAAAATGTGTGTACAGCTGATTGCTATTTCTGGCAATAATAATAATATAATCTTAATCTCTGCATAGAAAACAATGCCGCACAGAACAGGAAATAAATTTTAAAAATAAGTTATCATGTCTTGTGATGTCTTATTGCAATTTTCACATTTTTATTGTGCAATTGAACAAGTTTGTTATCAATCTTCTGTTTGTTCCCGAAAGGGATACAATGTAGTTTTTGACTGCGCTTAGCCTGATACTGAAATATCAGTGTAATGTCAGCATGTGCGCTTGAGGGGAAGCAAAAGGAATTAACTCTCAGCATTCAAGCATTGCATGAGTGTTTACTTGACTCCAGAAGTCCTCTGATAAGAGCATCTGCGCATATGTTGTGCATTTTGACTGCTGCCAGTAGGAAAGCAGCAGGATGCCCCAATGCATCAATTACACTCCTGGGTGCAGCAGTGAGCGTTAATGATAATCTACTACTGAGGCCTGTCTCTCGGTATTTGGTCTCTGCTGTTGTTTAATATTGTAGACATTTGAAATGTTTTATATTTCTGTCCTGTTGTTGCTTTTCACTTGCTCTTTCCGAAAATGCCCATAATATTAGTTAAATCACTGCTGCAACGAGTTACTTGCTTCCCCTCAAACTGAAAACATGATATTCCGCCAGTTTTTATCCCCTGCCGGGCCAGAATGGCCGAAGGGGGATTATGTCGTGGCGCAGTCTGTCTGTCTGTCCCACAGAGGGTACTAAGCTTGTGAAATCAACTTCTCCTACAGTTTCCAGAGAATATCCCTGAAACTCTACACACAAGATGTTGACATGTTGATGATACGCATATCGCAGTCCCGTTTCATTTCGACAAATTTTGACAGAGTTACTGCCCCTGTTTTACGGAGCTTCATTTGCCTTATTGTGAAAGAGGGTACTTAGCTTGTGAAATCAACTCCTCCTACAGTTTCCAGAGAATATCCCTGAAACTCTACACACAAGATGTTGACATGTTGATGATACGCATATCGCAGTCCCGTTTCATTTCGACAAATTTTGACAGAGTTACTGCCCCTGTTTTACGGAGCTTCATTTGCCTTATTGTGAGAGAGGGTACTTAGCTTGTGAAATCAACTCCTCCTACAGTTTCCAGAGAATATCCCTGAAACTCTACACACAAGATGTTGACGATACGCATATCGCAGTCCCGTTTCATTTCGACAAATTTTGACAGAGTTACTGCCCCTGTTTTACGGAGCTTCATTTGCCTTATTGTGAGAGAGGGTACTTAGCTTGTGAAATCAACTCCTCCTACAGTTTCCAGAGAATATCCCTGAAACTCTACACACAAGATGTTGACATGTTGATGATACGCATATCGCAGTCCCGTTTCATTTTGACAAATTTTGACAGAGTTACTGCCCCTGTTTTACGGAGCTTCATTTGCCTTATTGTGAGAGAGGGTACTTAGCTTGTGAAATCAACTCCTCCTACAGTTTCCAGAGAATATCCCTGAAACTCTACACACAAGATGTCGACATGTTGATGATACGCATATCGCAGTCCCGTTTCATTTCGACAAATTTTGACAGAGTTACTGCCCCTGTTTTACGGAGCTTCATGAAATCTACTCCTCCTACAGTTTCCAGAGAATATCACAATATCTAACTTTAACTATAACTATAGTTAGTTTCCTTGTAGCCGTGGTTGTGTTGGCCGATAGTGCAGTAGGTGATCAACTGGCCAAATAATCACAAACAGCTGTGGGGGGTGAGGCTGATGACGTTTGTTTTATTGTTAGGTACGAATGTACGTACTTAATTCAGCCTGAAACAATGAAAGTACAACATAAGCAAATGTAACATAGAAATAAATATATACAATCTGTTATAGTTACTCTTTAAATTTCTAAAATATAGATATCACTTCCATTAAATGAATAGCATTTACTTTACATTACACAATACATCAGCTGTATCCGTACAATACATCAATACACAGAAACAAAATATATTAATATGATAATAAAGTGATAGTGAACCTTACATACCAGATAGGTGAAACCTGAACTGGTAAAACCGTAACAATGATTGTATGGTGAACGTTGCCACTGGGAAATCTGCATAATAAAGAAATACAAATGCAGAATACAATATACAAGTGATATCCTATGGTAAATTAGTGTATAAAAATATATAGTACAACAGCCACTCATTTCAGACACACAACACCTATACACCTGCACTTACCAACATACATCAAGCATACAGACATACATTTACTTTCCATTACTGTACGGAGGGGTTTATAATACTTAGTTTATATATATATTTAGGTTTCGTGTTTAATACTGTCTTATACAGATAATAATAACTCTCTGTACTGTGAGTTCATCAAGAACTATAAATATATACAAGATGCATTATGTTTCTAATAAATCAAATTAAGAATGCATTCTACAATATATATTATTTCTAATCGCAATAATTAGAAAACATCCATATATACAACATCATAAAATAAATAATCAACTAACCTTAAGTATGAATAAATCCCTTCACAGATCCAAAACCTCACATAAGAAATGAATGCGGCAATAAATCTCGCTGAGTCTTTCCTTGAGGTGACAATGGCAACTGATTTTGTAAAATTCAACAACAAAACATTGCTGTAGCTATGGCCAGCTTGGCCTATCAACAAGACAATAGACTGGGCCAGGCGCGCTGGGGCAAAGAGTGCTATAAGTTAAAAGCATGCAGTGTGACAATTAGTGGAAGTTAGACTGAGAGTAAGCTTACTTAATGTTACAGAGCTATGGAATGAATGTTTAAGGTATAAAATACTAAGGTATCAAACATAACTAATATTATAACTAATAATATATTCTTATAATGTAAATATTGTAATAAACTAATCAGTTAAAATGGTAACAAGGCCATATAACCTTACTACCTACTAATAAATCTTAACTAAAAGTTATGTACATAAGGACTTGAGCCTGCCACATAAGGCTTTTGTGGGTGAGCTACATCCTTATGGCATTAGCATTCAGACTGGATTACTCCCAACAAAATGTTCTGCACAATTTGTTTCAAATGCAGTGCCATCTACTGTTGTTATTTCATAAAATACAAAGAAAATATAAACTTGTTAAAAAAATTCATGCGGGGGATGTTGTGCTCTCAGAGCACTCTTGTCATGTTTCATGTAAGGCATTTGTCGCAGTTCAAAGTGTGCCATCTCATACACAGCGCATTGCCTTCATGCAAAACTCTCTGTATTTTTTGAAGTCCTGACCCACTTCCATATCACCCGATTTCAATGACCAACTTAGTTGGTCCATTATTCTGTTTGAGGACACAATTTGAGAAAATTTCATGTTATCTGGATTCTTATCCAATACGTTGTTCACAAATAGCGTAAACAATGATTATTTTACAACAAGATTATTTTCCTTCTTGCAGGTTAAGAAATATTGTACTTATTATTGTTTTGTGGTTGTCTTTGTTTACAGTGTAAGCTATTGACTACTTGCTTGTAACTCATTACTGATACTACTGTGAGTTCATGCGCACTTGATGGCATGGCTGGCCCACTCATCTAGGGAGTTATATATTTGCTGAGTCCTAGGATTCGCTCTAGGTTGATTCTTGGTTGGTCAGCAAAGATGGGAAACATCAAATACCAGCATAACTGTTGGCTTTTGTCACACATTTAGATGATGCACCATGATGTATCTGAACTAATGTTAAACCCCAACTCACTCACTCACTCACTCACTTTGCTTGACATTGCTTGATATCAAAGTGCAAGGTATGTTCCTTAGATGACCAATCATTATGACTTTAGAGAAAGATTTAATGTAACAAAGATTTCTGCGTTTAGATGGAGCCTTACTATATTTCCCCTATATGTATTCTCAGCTTTGAAGAGAGATGGCTTTGGTGAAGAAAAGTTGTTTCACTGTATTGTGGCAGAAGAAAAGGCAACGTCAGGTGCAGGTGCAGGTGAGTGGAACTGACTAGATCGGTCACCGGATATATGTTCACAAATTTGTTAGAGAAACCAATTGGACTAGGTCATACTTAAAACGATAAACAGTTGGGAAATGTGGTTCTGGTCAGACAGAGAGCGTTAAATTCATGAGGACATGATGTGCAGTCAACAGAGATGTACACTTGCTGGGTTTCTGATATTATATATATATTAGGTAGTACTAAGTCAGCAGTGATGATGATTTTCAAAAGTATTTCCAAATTTGTAAACTATAATAGTAATAAGTAAACTATCATAGTTTCCAAATATGTCTTATGGTTTATTATAATGGTTTACAAGAGTTTCCACTCAGTGAATTTATGCACATTTGGGAATAATTTTTTAATGTGAAGTTTAGACGATGTACAGCTTTTCCATTGGACACGAAGTTGGTCACATAGCCACAAAGTTGACGTTCATAAGTGTATGAACAACACAATTTGACTTGTTTTTCATGAAACCATAGCAAGCTCGAACATTCGTACAAAGTGGAAGTCAATTCTTAAATGTCTTCAGATAGTACAATGGTAATACTTGTATCTTGTACATGTACTCATTTTAGAAGCCAAAAAACAAAGAATCCTACTCAAGTGTCTTCTTAGATGAAATATATATTTTTACTTTTATGAACGAGTCTTGATAATTTTTAGCTTGGAAGACGCAAAAGTGAGATTCTATTCATCATTCAAAATCATTCTGCCTATTGTAGGATTATCGTGTATAGTTAAGATAATGATTGGCGATAGACCTGAGCGAAAAGTGACCTCCATTAGTCGATTATTATATGATGTGGAAAAAAGGAAGGGCGATCCCGATATTACCAAGCTGTATTATGTATGTTTTATTTCATGAATAGACATGTCAAATAGACCACTTGCTTTTTTAGTACCAGTGCCTTGAGTGTAAAAAGTACAGCTACCTGCTTCAGTGGCAGAGGGATTGGTGATGTCCTATGATTGTGATGTCATGGTAACCTATGTGCTGCAATTTCAGTTTAGCAATATTTCCTTGGAGTTAGCGCCTGATCTCACTCAAGTGATATCTCCTGGGGAAGCCTGTTTTGGATAAAAAAACCTTTTTGTTTTTAAAACTTATCTGATCTCACACTGTGTGGAAACGATCCTTACACATGTTTCCAGCTTAAAAAAACAGCGCACCCTAACACATCCCAGCCGTCTCCATGGCTACCATCTTCAACAATGGTTTTGCTTCCCACTCAATGTGATCACATGGCCTCTCAAACTTACTCATTATCCCCCGCCAACAAAGTTGGCTGGGGTTATAGAAATGGGCTCCGTCCGTACGTCCGTTTGTCACGTTTCGTTTCCGGAGCATAACTCAGAAACCGTTATATATTTTTTCATCAAACTTTGCATGTCTGTCAGGCAATTGCTGAACTGGTGCCTTTTGCTATTAATAAATTTTAGAAATTTTGTTTTTTTACTTTTCCATGGCAACAAGATGGACTCAGGTTCTGTGAGGGTAGGGTTCGTTTCTGAAGCATAACTCATAACCCGTTCAAAATGTTTTCCTGAAACTTTGCAGGGCTGTCAGGTACATGATGAACTGGTGCCTTTTGCTATTTAGAAATGTTAGAAAATTTTATTTTTTACGTTTCCATGGCAACAAGATGGACTTAGGTTCTGTGAGGCTAGGGTTCGTTTCCGGAGCATAACTCATAAACCATTCAATATTTTTTCATGAAACTGTGCAGGTCTGTCAGGTACATATGCTCAACTGGTGCCTTTTACTATTTAGAAATTTTAGAATTTTTTTAATTTTTTTATCCATGGCAACAAGTTAAACTTTTAGAAATTAATGATTTCTTCTTTTAAATGCCAAGAAAATCAACTTGATACCCATTTAACCTGTTAAAGGAATCTTAAAAGTCATAATAAAGTTGTTTTGTGTGCTTACATTTTGTGTTTGAGGTATCTCCCATAGTAGGGGAAACTGTGCATGCCTTCTACCAAGTTGTCAGTATGTGCCCTAATAATGGTTGAGGGTAACTTTCGTTCCTCACAGTGCCTACTTCCTCGCAGTGAGTGCCGGTAACATGACTTGTAATGTTTTTTCTTTCTCCCACATTAATGAATTCAGTAGTAAGTGTAGTAACTGGTTTTGTCAGTTTGTACTTCCTTCATGTTTTTTGTGGAGAAGGTTTTTTCTTGAACTTCATAGAAATTGTGTTTTGCAGCATTTTATTTTGTTTCTTCAGGATATTTAGCATTTACATCAAATAGATGCTCCCCTGCTGCCTTTTACACCTTACAAAATTTTGAATATTTTCAAATGTATGTGTTTGTGTGATCAAATTTCACTATTGTTGACATAATATACACTTCATTTGCTGGGCAGGAGACTTGCATGGCCATGTTAGTGGCAAACTCTTCTTTTTTTATCCCCCCGGCATATAATGCTATGAATAATATATAGCTATGGGCATGTCCGTCGGTCTGTCTGTCTGAATAGTTCCCGGAGCAGAACTCGAAAACCGTTTAACATTTCTTCATCAAACTTTGCATTTATATCACATAAGTGGTGAACTGGTGCCTTTTGCTATTTAGGAAGTTTGTTACTTCTTTTTTTTTACGTTTCCATGGCAACACCTTGGACTAAGGTTCTATAGGGTAGAGTTCGTTTCCGGAGCATAACTCAAAACCCATTCAAAACCTTCTAACAAAACTTTGCATGTCTATCAGACTCATGCTGAACTGGTGCCTTTTGCTATTTAGGAATTTTAGAAATTTTTATTTTTTACGTTTACATGGCAACAAGTTGAACTTAGGTTCTATAAGGGTGGTGTTCGTTTCCGGAGCGTGACTCAAAAACTGTTTAATACTTTCTTACAAAACTTTGCATGTCTACCAGGCACATACTGAACTGGTGCCTTTTGCTATTCAGGAATTGTATAAATTTATATTTTTTACGTTTCCATGGCAACAAGTTGGATTTAAGTTTTAATATAGGGCGGATTCACTTATGGCGTATATATAACAAATAAACTGTTAAATATTTCCTTGCCAAACATTGCATGTCTATATATAAAGCACATACTGAACTCGTGCCATTTGATATTCAGGAGTTTTAGAAATGTTTATTTTAGAATTTCCATTGCAGCTATTTTGACATGGGCTAAGAGAAATGTTGGGTCAGTTACCTGGTTTGGGACCATAACGTGTTAAAATGGGCGGGGCATATAGATGACTTTGTTGACTATTCTCTTGTTTAGTTATTGTTTCTTGTAATTTGTCATTTGTTTGCATAAAAAAAACCCCACAGAAACACACTTGTTTTACTTTCCATTTCATATGGATGTGACCATGGTGGATCTCTTGTGGGTAAACAATGTATGCTTCTTCAAGAACATTCAACTCTTGACTCATTACATTCAGAATTGCACATTTACTTGTGGGTACTTTACAGGTGAAGTTGGTGTGGTGAAATGCGGTTTAACGTCGTGTCCAAGATTATTGCACTTATATAGCGACGTGCATGTACGTTTGTGTGGCTGCTTCTACTAGTCCGGACTGATGCCGATTTATAGTGCTAGCTCACTGAGATACCATGCCGCAGTTTAACATGAATACCCCACTCAGACACAGTATACTGACTCCGAGCCAACCAGTCCTTGTTTTAGCCCCTTAATGCCGAGCGCCAGACAGGGTAACAACAAGTACCATCTTTTAACGTCTTTTGGTATGACGCGGTCGGGGATTGAACCCCGGGCGGACACTCTACCACTAGACCACGGAGGCGGTCTGGGTACTTTACAGACAGCTGCCAGGGGGATATGTCATCTTTCTGATGACTCTTGTTTACAATTTCCATGACAAGAAGTTCCACCTCGGTTAAAAAAGGTTAGGGTTTGTTTAGATTTAATTATGTCATAAATTCTGCAACAGGGGCGGGGTATAAAGCCATGTTAGTGGCAAACTCTTGTTCTCTTTGTGTCACCATTGTGCGGTGACTTTTTTTTAGTTTTGAAGAGAATAAGTTTGTTTGTTTTTTCAAGTTTTTTAAATCAGCTTTTGTGTTATCATGGACACCCAGAAATGCCAATTTTGTGATAATTCAGCCATCTTTTCCACACATGATCCTCATCTCCAATGTTGTGGCTATAGTGGACGTTGTTCTGTCACTATCATAATGTAACATTTATACTAAGTTTTGATTTTATAATTAAATCTATAGCAAGTGCTTTTATGAGTTATCGTTATGTAACATTTATTCAAACTTTTCATATGATAATTAGATCTACAGCAAGTGCTTTTATACGTTTTCATGATGTAACATATATACTAAGTTTTCATATAATAATTAGATCCACAGCAAGTGCTTTTATAAGTAATCATGGTGTAACTTTTAAATAAATATCTATATAATTATAAAACAGCAAGTAATATATATAAGGATTCAGGGAAAATGCAGATACAAATATTAATAGTTTCAGTTATAGCTTCCAGATATATGCAAGCCTAAGGTAACGGGAACCCATCTCCCAGACATACTATTTAATAAGTCAAAAGTTACGTCTGCATAGTTTAATAGATTTATAGCTGTAGATAAATACTAGCTTAAGGTAACAAGAACCCATCTCCCAGACATACTATTTAATAAGTCAAAAGTTACGTCTGCATAGTTTAATAGATTTATAGCTGTAGATAAATACTAGCTTAAGGTAACAAGAACCCATCTCCCAGACATACTATTTAATAAGTCAAAAGTTACGTCTGCATAGTTTAATAGATTTATAGATTTTAGATAAATACTAGCTTTAGGTTTAGCCCCAATACAAAACTCATCTATTGTGATATCACAATCTCCTTCCAAGTGAACAGTAAATATGTCAACAAGAATAGTGCCTGTCCAACAAGGATTAAGTATTCCCCTCTGTCTAGCCATTCATTATTCGTAGGGCACACCCCATTGTGTATCAACAACCAATTATATATCTTTTATTGTTCTAATTTTAGTTAAATACTGAAAGAAACAAGATGTTAGGCAGTAGGGGTTTGACGCTCAAACCAAGCAGACCTCTCACCCACAGTCCAGACTGTTGTGACTCCGGCTCTTTGCTGACTAATTCCCCATGAAAACCAGCACGCCATTTGGAAGATTTTGAACATCAGACACAGAACCATAATAAGAGTTGTCCAAAGCTGATTTCAAGACATACCTGAGTAAGTGCAATAGACGGGATAGCTACAGACGATCTAAGTCTAAGTCTGTCAGTAGATCATTGCCCCGTCCTTACTAAAGACCTTCCTAGAATGCCATCAAATGTACCCCGTTCGATTTATATTGTTACTCGTGCCAATATGAACGCACCCATATTAGAGTGGTGACAGGTTCTACAGAAAGAACTCTCATCCTTGGATGTTGCGCTCTTCGGAGAATCATACGGAAGACAATTCTACAAACACTAAGGAATTGGGAAGGGTTTCACACAGACCATAGGGAAGCCGACACTCATCTGTATCTTCTAACCACTTCTAGATATGAGTGTAGGGATTGTCCCAGAGGTCCTCATCATTGTTCACTAGTTTGGAGGATCGAAGGAGATGTGATAAGGAGCAGGACCAACATTCCCCTCCATGATCGTACTGGGATCTCAAAAATCACAACGGCCAAGTTCTGGATTGTTCCACCCCATCTTGATTCAGAGAATCTGGATAGAACGGGTTCATTCTTTGAACTTTCGTTCTTGTCAGATTATCATTTGTATGCAAGTTACATTCTAGGTTGGCGGCAGGATCAGAGGAATGTATATAGCCCGGATCAGGACAGACAGCTACCTTATAACTCTTCAATTTAGGATTATATATTGGATCGTAATCAGAATCGTGATCTAGACTACTCTTATCAACATTCCTATCTAGAACATTTGGCACAAGGAAAGAGATAGATCCAGGGATAGACAGGAGCGACTTTCTTTTCATACATTGTCTACCTTTTCCCAAGTAGACATTCAACCCCTCTCAGGATCGATATTTGCCTCTACAGTCAGCAGAGCAACATCATTACCAATCTCCATTGTATTGATATTCACTACTACGGTCAACTGATGACCTTAATACCCCTTTCCAAGGCATTGATATACTACTTTAAGGGATCGACATTTAACTGAATGATATTGTTACCCCTCTCCAAGGGATCATCATACTACTTCCAAGAGATACACATTCCCCTTTATGATGTGTAGAGGATCGTAGGTGTAGATGGGATCGAGTTGACACTTCTCAAGTGTCAAAGGCTCAAAGGCATTGCCTGAATCAAGATCAACATCCCCCTTCATGGGATCGTAATTCCCCTCACAGGATTGTTTTATTCCTTTGCAATCATCAGAAGATAGCTGGCACAGTCAGGATCATGATCAATGATGATACGACAGTCAGGATTGGAATGGTGATCATTGCCCTCGTTTATATGACCTTGTTAAATTAGGATTATCTTGGACATGTTGTTTCTGCTCAAGGTCTTTCAACCAATCCTGCTAAGACTGAAGCTGTCTGAAATTGGCAAACCCCATCAAATATCACCGAATTGAAGTCATTTCTGGGCATGTGCAAATATTATTGTCAATTTGTGAAGACTTTGGCTTCCATTGCATCACCCTTCCACAAACTTTCAAACTACGGAGAGAAATATGTATGGACTGCAGAAGGTTTCTGATAAGAACTGATCATGGCTTTTTGAAATGGTTATATAATTTCAAGGATCAGGACGATCATGTAGCAAGATGGAGAGAATCTTTAGCAGAATTTGATTTTCGATTTCAACACAGTCTAGGCCTGAAACATGGAAATTCTGATGGGCTGTCAAGAAAGCCTTGTTCACAGTGCCATTCGTTTTTCTTGAGGAAATTGCTGATCTCAACTGCGTACTGAGTGGTACAATAGATGGACAAACAGAAAAGAACTGGATAGAGAAGCAACAAGCAGACAAAGTATTGAGAGAGTTATGGAGCTGGGTGAAGAAAGGGCATCGGCCATACTGGAAAGACATTCACAATGTGTCAAGAAAAACGCAAGCACTCTGGTCTGAATGGGACTTAATAGAAGTGGTGGACAGCATTTTGTGTTGCAGATGGGAATCAGGTGATGAAAAGGCTAGAACCAAAGTATTGTGAATTGTTCCAGAATGTAGTAGGAAAGAAATAATGAAACTTTGCCACGACAACCCAACATCTGGACATTTAGGACATAAACACACACTTGAGAGAATAAGAACCAGATTCTTTTGGATAAGCATGAAACGCAGCGTGAAGGAATGGTGTGGTAGTTGTATGCAGTGTGTGTAAAGGAATGCTTGCCAATCTTAAAAAGCACTGTTAAAGGAAGCTAACCCAGTTGTACAACCACTAGAAAGGATTGCATTAGACATTACAAGCCCACTGCCAGATACAGAAAGAGGTAACTGTTTTATTATGGTGGTTATGGACTATTTTACAAAGCATGCCAGATCAGAGAGCACAAACTGTCACAAAACATCTTGTGTATGGGTTTGTCAGTAGATATGGAGTTCCGAAAAGGTTTACATTCTGACCAAGGGAGAAACTTTGAATCACTTGTATTCAAATCTATGTGTGGTTGACTTAGTATCACAAATACATGTACAAGTCCATATCACCTGGCATCTGATGGAATGGTGGAACGCTTTATAAGGACTAAGGGAGATATTTTGAGCAAGTATGTTGCCAAAAGTCAATGTGACTGGGATGAACATCTGCCTCTGGTGACAATGGCCTGTATCTCAAGTGTACACAGTTCTTCCAAGAAAACATCAGACTACCTTGTTTTTTATAGAGAAATCAATCTACCAATATATATAATGTATGGACTAACAGGGGAACAGGCAAATGTGGATGAAAAGAGGAATTTTGTGGAAGAAATGGAGTCCCGGATAACCAAGGCTTATAAAATAGTCAAGGAAAATGTACAAAGATCATCCCAGTATCAGAGTATTATGATCGCAAAGCTCATGCTGAACCATTTCAAAGCAGGGGGCCAAGTCTTACTTTTCTGTTCTGCAGTACAAATCAGAAAATGCCATGAATTGTATCTACATTGATATGGACCATATCATGTACTTACAGAGCTTTCTGATGTGATCTATAGAATTCAACATGTATCCGACCATAAGAAGATTAACGGAAGTTAGCAGCTGTGGTCCTGTATTTCCCAGCAGTCCTCCATTAGAGGAAGGGAGAAGACTGTGATCACCCCCACTGTGGCTGAAAGACAATGTTCAGTGAACTGTAAATATGCTATGTCTACAACATGTATAAGTACATGCATTACCCATTGTTCATAGTGTGAACATGGTCAAATGAACAGTTTTCATAGAGTACTGTGTGACATCAATGTCTTGTAGTTTTTGTGATTATTTCTTTGCACCTTAAGATGAGTGTTATATGTACAGTGATGTTAGTGAATGTGAACTCTTAACTGTTCCATCAATCTTGTTCTTTATTTTTATTATTATATTAAGTTATGTGTTTATGTGTGTATGTTTAGGCCTACACACTACAGACATAGTTATTTACTTAGTCAAAATAAGCTCATAAGAGAATATCTTCATGTAGGTTACTCAAGACATTTTAATCTTTGTCACTAGAGCTGTTGTACATACACAATATTTTGATATCTCACGAGGATGTGAGCAATGTTTCAAAGTAGGGAGTAGTGTTAAATGTTAAAAGTTAGTTCATAAATAAAACGAGATCTCACGAGAGTGAGGCGCCATCCAAGGGAGTGATCGCATTCGATGTTGCCAGGTCAACATAACTGGTAAGTAATGTTCTATGTGATAGTATATGTGACGCAAGGGAGGTAGGTTGCTGTGGGGATGACGGTTAGATGTAAGTCTCGTTGTGAGTGCTGCTGTGTGCGCACGTACATGAATTGTTGTCAAATATATACCTGAATAAACCACCTTGACTTAAGACATCAATCAATCATTTTATTTCCAATACATATAGGCCACAAGCATTTGTGTACAAAAGTTGTGTCATCTGGGCCATATGCCGATCTAAAACTCCTATCATTTCAGAGACATTGTGACTAGATCGCCATCGTTTGACCTCCTATGCCTCTACATCATTCGATGGCAGTTGTGATGATAGTTAGGAACGGGATTGGGAGCAAGTGTATCTTTGTTCTAGTGAGGAGCAGCAGGCTTATGGGGATTGTATGGAGCTGAGGGATCGGTCGATGGATAGGCAGGATCGTCCTCCTTTACCTGTTTCAGGATCACCAGAGTCTATTATTGGCATTCTCTGAGTCTGATATTCAAGATTGATACACATAATATCTACTGTCTTTAGTGAATATGACTTGCATTAGTTCATGACACTTTATCAACATGATGTTTCTACAAGAGTACAATTGCCCTCACTGAGAAATCGTTCAGCCTACATTGAATCTACATGGATTTAACATGAAGTTTGCTTGTTTGTTTGTTGTATAATACTGCATCCAACTGTATGACAGTAGTCTGTAAATAATTGAGTCTGGACCTAACAATCCAGTGATCAACATCATAAGCAGAGCCTGACCACCGATCTCGTTAGTCACCTCTTACAACTAGCAAGGATTGTTGCTGGTCTCAAGATGGAGACTCTCGTCTAAAAGGAAAGATCGTCACAACATAAGACCACTCAATGAGAGGATCAACAGGGTTTGCAGTATATTTTATCATTGATGATCACTATCGGGAATGTTACCCCACTCAGGATAGACATCATCGAGAGAATGAGGATCATCTGGATCGTTTGTCAAACTTTCACCAGTACGATTGGCAGAGATGCAATGAATGCATGAAGTATCAGGAAGAGCAACTTGCTAATGTACCGGTCATGTCACGTCTTCTGCAGGGAACTGGCTGCATGTACTGGCTGCGAGCCGTTAGGTGCACCTTACAGGTTGTTTGCATGATTATTTGTACGTACTGCTGTAGCTGCGACAGTCAGGCGTCTGACAATATTGATTTATACATCAAAGTGACTGGGTCATTAGCTATTCTTCATATGCTCCCAATGATCTCTATGTACCTTCAAAGCAGTTTTAGGTAACACTGCCACTCTTTCACATTGTCACCATCACCCTTTATCATACGATCATTCATCCGGGGAATTATGAGTAGCCTTGATCTACAAGATGTAGCTTCAACTTTCATAGTGCTTTCAACAACTGTTCCTCCAGAAATATGATCGTAAGATCAAGACATGAGGCAGTTCCCACCATCAGTGCCTAGATGATCGATTTGTGATTGCTCTTATTAGATCTACTTGTGGCAGGGCATTGGTCAGCAGAAGAACGAAATCTACACATCAACAACTTTGAATTCAAGGCAGTTGTGTTTGCAGTTACACATTGAAATTCTATAAACATCCTGACTGATAGTTCAATCAGACAACATATCAGCTGTATGGTACATCAACAAAATGGGTTTGACGAAATCTCCATCGCTCTTGAAGACAACAATCCAGTTCTTTCAATTGGTAGATTTCTTCACATCAAGTACGAGCAACACACATTCCGGGACATGATCGTAGATGCCCTATCACGGCCAGATCATCCATCCCCGATGGAACGGCAACTCAATCCATAGATATTTCATGAATTTGCCTACACTACCAGAAACCGGAAGTCGATCTGTTTGTGACCAGATACAACAATCAACCACAGAGATTTGCCTCGCCCTGCAAGAACTCATGGGAAGGACTAGATGCGTATGCATACCCTCCTACCTCGGGTACTTCAAAAGATCTCGGACACAAACGACTTCAGCTGCTTTTGGTAGCTCCCTTCTGGCCAGCAAACATGGCAGAAAAACGTCCACTTCATCTTCCTCTATGATCAAGGGGCGATAGGTGTGGTTAAAGTGTTTGCTCGTCACACTGAAGATCCAGGGTTGATTCCCAACATGGGTACAATGTGTGAAGCCCATTTCTGGTGTCCCCAGCCATGATATTGCTGGAATATTTCTGAAAGCGGCGGTATCCAGAAACTCTTCATCTTTGCGTTTGGTGCATCTCCAGAAATCCCCAATTGCATATTCCAGGAGAATGGCTCAGACAATCACTGATACACATCAAACTACCACAAAGACTCTTTACGATCACAAATGGAGGTCTTTTTTTTAATGGATGTCATGTGACAACCCTCCCAAACTACAGCAGATAGCAGAATACTTTCAACTCCTGAGATCTTCAAGGAAGTTGAAAGGATCTACACTTGCTTCCTATACTAACCGCCAAAAGAAACGCGAACCATAGACACATATGATGTACATTAAGAAGATATGTTTCCAATGTGTACCACCGCTTAATGACAAAACTAACAATCAGTCAAGTGTTACCACAGAGTGTCTCTATTCTTATCACGATTTATCACCCATATGGGAACAGAGATGCTGGGTAGTATTTTTTCTGTAACCTCCCTAGGGAGGTCACAACAGTCGCTTAATCCCAACTGGCTGTTTAAGAAAGCCTGTAATTTCATTGCCGGAACTACATTTTCCCATTCATCATGTTCATTCATCTTTTTCCACAAACATCTCTGCCATACGAGACTTGTCATTTACAACATAAAGCATTCTAAAAACTATAATATTTATTCAAACAAATGAAATGTCGTTCACAAATGTTGTTTACGATAATTGAATACACGAAAAACATAAAAACTGATTTAGATTTGTAGATTAAATTTGATTGAATAAATCATCTGCTATACCTGCATATAAATCACAATGGCGACATTGTTGTCCCCGATAAAAGTGAACGATCTTTTTCCAACAACTCCCAGATGCAGGCCAGCTTGGCACTAACCCACCGGAATCCATATTAAACACTCTATGGTGGAACAATACAAATTTTTTCTGTCTACAGTCAATAACTCCACACAGAAGAATGACTTGGGGGGGATGTTCAGTTGAAACGAGATTCTGATAATCACGAGTTCATAGAGTATATTGAACGGCAATCCAAAACCAAAAATGGAGACGACCTACCGATGTTCATGCTGTGACACCCAGGAGTCAACCTCACGACCCCTCATGTTGTCCAGGCAATGTGTATAAGGTGTTTAGGCAACTTGAGACCCAGCAAATTTTCGGGGAGTGAAGATTCATTCTATCTCGCAACAAACACTTGAGGGTGTCCCAAATCTGGCGAATCCTGGTTCAAAAGGCATCCAGTTGGGAAAAACAAACTTGGTGCATTCATGAAAAACATGGCTTCCACAGCCAACCTTTCATCTGACAAAAGCATAAGTAATCACAGCACTAGGAATCACATGATAGAATCACTGTCCAGTAAGGGCATTCCATGCCACCAAATAATGCACGTGTCTGGGCACAAAAATATACATTCTATAAACACATATTCACGAATCACTAAAGATCAACACCGTGGTATCTCCAACATTTTGTCCAATACCAGTGCACACAGTGACCCCGTCAAACCACTTTCGGATTCCACTAGGCCTATGTCAATCAGTGGCATCCCAACCATTGAACGATCTTCAAATTTGTATGCTGTTCCTGTATCCGCCTTGGTACAAAAACACGATGTGATTTCTTCACACTCTCAGCCTGTTTTCTGGCCCGATCTATGGCAACGTATTCAAAGTAAATATTTGCAAGCCTGCTGAGTTGGACATTGGATCAACTGCCCCCAAACGTTGGTAGATTGGTGACATATCTTCAGACTCAGAATGAACTCTTGCTAAAATGTTCTTGGTTTATGGACGTTTACATTTAACTTTCATGAAAATGCTGCATAAACACTCTGGCCTAGATCTATCAGTTTAAGGTCAAGGCCACATCACATTCCCAGCTCAAAAGAGTCTGTCAAATAAACCTTACTTGTTGTAGAATCAGTTGAGACAGTTTGCTGTTGTTGAGAATGTGCACTTGGACAAAAGCTTTGGTTATCTTTTTGTAGTCAAGAGAGCTAGTGACTTTGAAGTGACTGACGGCCATGTCCGCCGAGAGAAACTGGCAAACAGTTTGAACTACGTGTGTTTGAATTGTGTCTAAACAATAATGCCACGTCATTTTTTATTCATTGTTGTACTATTTAACATTAATCAAACTGTATATTTTTCGCCAAAATTCATTACATTACATTCATTGTTTGATTGGCATTGCTTAGAAGTTGACGCAGAATCTTAGTGTTGAGTGTAGACTGTGTGTGATCAGGTAAAATTCCACGAATTTGATGCCGTTTCACATGCGTATGAATATTATGAAATGCGACTTTGCCTCTGTTATAAGAGTAAACTGTTTCTTGTCTTTTTAGCTTCTTATTTCAAAACTCGACGATGGGTAACAAAAACAATAATTTACAAGTGACGAGGAATGAAGGATTATGTTTCCCAATTGAAATGAATGTTGAAAGTCCCTCGCCATAGCTCGGGACGTACAACTTTAATTTCACTTCGGCCAGATAATCCGTCATTCCTCGTCACTCATAAATTATTGTCTATATGCTGCACATGATTTCCAAACTTAACACACTAATCCTGCACGAGACAAGTGGCGCTTCT
This sequence comes from Haliotis rufescens, assembly GCF_023055435.1. Classification (NCBI taxonomy): domain Eukaryota; kingdom Metazoa; phylum Mollusca; class Gastropoda; order Lepetellida; family Haliotidae; genus Haliotis; species Haliotis rufescens. Next base: position 5,210,036 of record NW_025964383.1, read on the forward strand.
TCTGTCATCGTTCATGAGTGTCGGTCCACACAATGTAACAGTATGTTCGTTTGTGCATCGAACCAATCTAATATCTCTTGAATATGAGTAATTCTTCATATATTAACCAACATGTATGGTATTGGAGTTTCTTTTGTCGGTAAGTATATTTTGCTGGTATTAACTCAGTAATTCCCAAGACTACATCTTCGAAGATTTCCACTTTTGCGGAACTTCAGACCTTGATCAGGTCGTACAAACTAGCTGATGAGACGTCTCAATTCCGGCCTCCATCTTGGAAGCATAACATCATTCTACTCCTCTTATCGTCCGAAGATTATGAACCATTTGCAAATAAAGACTTCAAATGTGTCTTCTTTAAACAGTGTTTTTGTTGGCTTAGCGACTGCAGCTCATGTCAGCAAAATCCATGCCCTAGATGTTAATAGGGTATGATTCTAAGGATAGCCCAACAGCTTATTCACTGTTCCTCTACTCTCCTCGATTCTAGGCTCAGATTATCATGAAGACCTCAAGGATCTACCTTCAAGCTTCCAAACCTCTACAACGATTATGTAAAAGGTTATTGATCCCTTTGGCTACAGCTGCGACGGCTTACATTTTCAGGACCACAGTGTCTTTCTTGCTCTGATTATTCTGTAAGCTTATACTTTCATGGGTCAACCGCCCCCTTTGGCCTCCAATCCGCATGAGATGTGTACAAGGGCAGTGGCATCAACGATGGCTCTACACAGCAACTGCACTTTATCAACGATAATGAAGTTGTTGTTGGAAGTCTGTCACAACGTTTGCTTTACACTACCTCAGTCTCATATGTACAGAGATTGCACTGGTTTGGACCACTTGTACTGGCTCAACAACTGACAGTTTCCCACCAGCGCAGATGATGAAGGACTGGCCCCACCATACCAACTGTTGGATAAATGCACAGTGTAAGATAGGATAAGGTTAGAAATTTCTAAATTTTACAATAAATTGTATATTTATAAATACTTATTCGATCTGTCACACTAAATGCCCATCCAACCATCCCTGCATCACACTTACACAAGCCTGTACAATTTCAAAAGAGAATAAGTTAGCTTGGGATGTCATGTGATAACATTGCCACCAGGGCACAGCCTATTGTTGGTGATGTTAGCCATGGAGATGGCTTGGATGTGTTGGGGTTCGTTGTTTCATGAAGCTGTAAACATGGTGGGTCATTTAGGAGATAAACCTACTGTGTTTTGAAATTTGATGTAGTCCCACTGTAGAATAGATACCTCTTTCTTATAAGTTTTAACTGAGCGCTATGGGGCTCTCTTGCAACGCGTAATAACACAGGTGCACAGGTCCGCAATTTTAGAACATTCCCAAAAGTGGTCACAGGTAGTTATATATGTAACAATTATTACTAAAGTTCAAGATTAAAAAAACCATAGTCGTGAGTAGTTCATAATAAGTGTTCAAAACACAGTTTTTCAAAAGAAATTGACAAATAACACTCCTTACTTAGTCCAAAGAGATGTTTTAATTTACACCAAACTGTTGTACACTGTTGTACACTGTGGACTGACTGTCACTTCTCAGAATTTTGTGAGAGAGGTCATTTCTTGTAAATAAAACATGCCATCATTTCTATTGTAGGGGTGACGGGTAATAGAAAAAGGTTTTAAAATGCTAAACGAATATATTTCTACAGCAAACTTTATGAATTAATGTTCTATTATACATATAACATGTGTAACTGTTATTAGTTAGTTAGCAATTAACCCCAGTAAACAATAATAAAATCAAAATAAATGCCTCTCCACCCCGAATTTGGATGTGGCAGATCTTGACCTACATCAACATTAACGGGTAGATTATCTGGGATTGATCGAGCCTGCTGGTACATCCATATGATTACCAATGTGACTGAGTATGATTGAACAGCCGCTTTTTAGGCTGCAGACGATCCGGATATTTTGAAACGAGGCATCTGCATGGTGTGACCTATTAATTTCAAGATTTCACGGATCCAAAGCCAAATAGTGACAGAACTTAGACATTTGTGTCGCAGAAATAGTGGATCGTGTATGATTTTCTTAATTGTGCGTTTTCTGAAATGAATAAGCATCAAGTTTGATAAGCTGTCACTTCAGTTGGGACATTGTTTTCGTGGACTTTTGAAGGGGAGTGTTTTCTGATGGACTTTCAAATCCCCTCCTGCCAAATTCTAACAGTGGCGGTTGACAGAGATGGCAACGAATATCGATCAGAAAAAGGTTTGTAAACAACATGTTGTCATGAATAAAGTGTTTTCAAACAATTTTTATGATGTTATATTTTACTTTAAATAGCTTAAATTGTTCCGATCAACTTGGGGGCACTCACTCTTGTAAGGGGGTACCCTTCCAATCACTTGCTTTGGGCTATTTCCACTCATCTAGAGTGTCCTTTTCTCCCCCAAGTCCAAACCAGAGCTCAGGTCGCAGCCCCGGTCCGCAGACCACCGTCCGAGCCGCCGCAGCGGCCCCAGGACCCTTGCCTAGCTCTCGGTCGTCCCTCTCCTTGTAATAAGCTAGCACCAGAGCTCAGGTTGCAGCCCCGGTCCGCAGACCACCGTCCAAGCCTCATAGCGGCTCCAGGACAGCACCTAGCTCTCGCTCAGCCCTCCTCTGTGATAAAATCAGTCAGCTCCCAAGTTCGTGCCAAAACCATTATATGTATGTGTTTGTTATGATGTACATTAAATATTTTTGCATTCTATCTCATTGCTTGTTGTGTTTGCACAAAATGATAATTTAATATTGTGGTTTGTGCAAATTCAACGTATTTTGTTTTCTACATGCATGTCCAGTGTATTATAAAATTTATTCTCATGTACGTGTTTATGTTGCGCTACAACTATCCCTCGTAAGGTTTCAAATTCCCCCTCTGCGCATGCGCACGGGAGCCTTTTGACCCATAAGCCCCGTGTCTCTCCATTCCTCTCCCAAAGCTAGAAGGACAACAACACTCGCTACAAAATTGCCATACCCGCCAGCCCACCCTCTCTTCACCGGCTTAGGTGCTCACCTTTGTACCATTTTGCTGCTGCTTTGTAAATATGTACAGTTTTTCAATTTTGCCTTTTATTGTCAGGGGCTGACTGATTGGCCTATCATTGGCCAGGCTATTTCCACTCATCTAGAGTGTCCTTTTCTCCCCCAAGTCCAAAGCAGAGCTCAGGTCGCAGCCCCGGTCCGCAGACCACCGTCCGAGCCGCCGCAGCGGCCCCAGGACCCTCGCCTAGCTCTCGGTCGTCCCTCTCCTTGTAATAAGCTAGCACCAGAGCTCAGGTTGCAGCCCCAGTCCGCAGACCACCGTCCAAGCCTCATAGCGGCTCCAGGACAGCACCTAGCTCTCGCTCAGCCCTCCTCTGTGATAAAATCAGTCAGCTCCCAAGTTCGTGCCAAAACCATTATATGTATGTGTTTGTTATAATGTACATTAAATATTTTTGCATTCTATCTCATTGCTTGTTGTGTTTGCACAAAGTTATATTTTACTTTAAATAGCTTAAATTGTTCCGATTCTGGTCACCATAGAACATTTCTCTAACAGTTTCATAAACATTTCATTTGTATGCAAAAGGTATGCCTTCATTAAATCTTTTAATGTCATCATTGAAGCAGTCTGGGTTGCGGCCTAGAATGCTCCAAACATCCGATATCAAACTACCGTATTTCCTCTATTTGATGCTACGCTGTCTATTAATTTCATGAGAGCCCTTGACTCAGCTTGTATTAGAGACCTAGCTGGTATTAGAGCCCAGCGTGTATTAGAGGAAATATAGATATGTTTTACAGTTCATATGGGGGAGTTCGGCAGCCATTTTCTATGAATCGATATGTAGGCTATCTTTGTATTCATTCGCACATTTTTTGTGAAAAGGGTTAATATATTTGAAAGGGGTTTCAGTAGCAAAAAGGAAACCTCATTTTAACCAATCAGAATCAAGCATTCATCAATGTCATGGTAGAATTCCACACAAGGATCTAGAAAGAAGGGGAAATGCGCAGTGTGAGATAAGTATTTATTAATGTACAGTTTACAAATTTCTATTTCTAACACTACTTTTGTTCATCAATGCCATTGGGTGAAGGAAAGAATCATATACAGATAGTTACAAATTTCACTAATCGGTAAAATGAACTATGACAGGTCCTGACTTTCACATGTCTGGACGGGTGAAGTATGGTAATGTGACTAATCAGTCCTGACCCAAGGAAAACGGCGAGAGCGACCTAGCATCCTATTGAGCACATGATCACATGGTTTGACATTTTTAATTGTTTGTCACTCGTATCATTTGTTTCAGCGTTATTTTGTTGTGAATTTGATAGAATATATATGATTAAGAGATCACTTAAAAACAGTATTACATCTTACTGACAATTTGTTTCAGATACTTCACAACTGATAGGCTATTTGCTTTACTTTTGGTCATATGCTACATTCACTGGTCGTGTGCTCTATGTTGAGGATCTCTATGTCTCTCAGAACAACAGGAGGAAAGGTGTTGCATCAGCTTTGTGGGCATTTGCAATGAAGGTACAAACAGTAACAGTAAAAGTATAATATTCATTTATTTGGTTTGACTCTGAACTCACTTTAACGTCATATATGTATTTTCGTTAGTTGTTCATCTGTCCATCCATCCATCCATCCATCCATCCTTCCATTAGCACTGAACTTAAGGCTTTTCATCCTCACATCTACTGGACATATCAATAACACAGTTCTTTTGAAAGAAAATCATTGCCACATATATGAGGACACACTTTACAGATTGCATTTGGAGGGTAAATTGAGCCCTGCAAATGTTCAGGAAGTTCAAACTTCCTTGCAGGTATCTTTGCAGTATTAATTACAATATTACAAAGTTAACAGCAAATGCACAATATCACAAACTGATGCTCGTTCCACTCCTGTGTTGAGTTCTTTGTGTTAATAACAGCTGCTCAAACCATTATGATGACGCCACTTAATCATTGTTGCAGTTGATTCTGATCTAGGAATTCTCATGATTTCTCTGTTACTTACTGTGTATTGTTTCTTTGTTTCTGTTTTAGGGTTATAATCATGATTAGGACAAATGCTATCCATCTTAGCTAGAATTATAGTCTGGGAGCTAATAGCCTTCTTCAGGCTCCTTCAAATAATAATGTTCCAAAAAAAATGTGACACATATAATGGCATATAGTTTCTACATATCTCTGAGCTTGAAAATTTCAAAAGTGCCACCGCAGGAACTTATCTTTGAGAAGAAAGCCAACCTGTTTTCCTCAGAAACTGATATATATTGTTTTTAAATATTTAGGTGATGTACATGAGATATTTCTTCATAATGAAGTTCAGAAATATGAAATGTCAACACCAGAGAACAACCAATCTCGATTGTCTGCCGAAACAGATTCCACTGAGCCTAAAAGGCAAAATAGTGGTGTAAATTATAGGAATAGATCACTGAAAATCAGTTACTTACACTTGATATCACATACCATAACTCTGTACCAGCGCATGACACCTTCGTTACCCTCCTGGTATTATCACTGCCACCAGTGTGCAAGATGCCATTACAAGAATTTTCAAAATTTTCTCTCCAACCCCAACTATAGTGCGCCAGTTAAGAAAGGCACAACAACCAAAAAACTTTGGATATTGAGACAGTAGTTTTACTACAGCAATCATAACACACAAAGATGGCAAAAGTTAACTGCAAAGATATACACTTGGCATCTTCCTTATGAGAGGACTCTGGAGAACACTGATCTTGAACAGTGCTAGCGGTCTCTACTATTTGACTAGTAGGTTTGTAACAGTCGGACCGTACGACACAATATGATGTGCTCCTCAGCTGTGAACCCACAAATTTCAGAATGTTACACCAAGCCCCTGTTGAGACAACAAGGTATATGTAATGCCCGTGTGGCCATCTGTGTGGCGATATGCAAGATCTCCAACAGAACACTCTCAGTTGGAAGTATCTTCCACAATGGAGCATAGGATCTCTTTAAGTGTGTTTTTATTATTGAAATGGGTTCCGTCCGTCCGTGCACGTGTGCATGCGTCCATGCGTCCCAAAATCATTTCCGGAGCATAACTCAAAACCCATTCAATACTTTCTTAGAAAACTTTGCATGTCTATCAGACTCATGCTGAACTGGTGCCTTTTGCTATTTAGGAGTTTTATAAATTTATATTTTTTACGTTTCCATGGCAACAAGTTGGATTTATGTTTTAATATAGGGTGGGTTCACTTATGGAGTATAACAAATAAACTGTTAAATATTTCCTTGCCAAACATTGCATGTCTATACATAAAGCACATAATATCAAATGGCACCAGTTCAGTAAGGAGTTTTAGAAATGTTTATTTTAGAATTTCCATTGCAGCTGTTTTGACATGGGCTAAGAGAAATGTTGGGTCAGTTACCTGGTTTGGGACCATATAGATGACTTCGTCGACTATACGCTTGTTTCTCATGAAGATCATGTTGTTGGATTAAATCCACATCTGAGATAGGAATCTGTGATTGGGTGAATTGATCTCTCTGGGTCAACATTTCAAGGGACGAGAGGACCCTTGACTAAATTTAAGAATTGAGGTGGGCAGCAGGTGTCAGTGAAAATGTGGAACCACCAACCTGTTGCACGGCACCTTCAGCAACTGGATTCTTGTTGTGGTTCTTTGCTCTGCCAATCTTCAAGCATTAACCATGTTGCCTCAACAATCAATCATCAAGAAGAGATGTGAAGCCTGAGGTTGGATCACCCCGTATGACAGTTTGGGGCCCAGTCAGGGACTTGAGCTAGATGCACAACTTGATGAGCACATTATGCAGAGTTTCATGGCATTCATCTGTTATCAAGCACGCTGCAGTGAAGGATGTAACACATTTTCTTACCACAAGAACTAACTGTCTTTCTCTGTCATAACATCTGCAACAAAGAGGAGGCCGACAGCTTCTAGGGGATCAACAATTGCTTTTCCATGACATGTTTCTTCTGGGACAGGCATGTGATTTTGTCAATGTCAAGGACATAGAAGTAACAGTGGACAGCAAGTTTTAGACAGGTTTGGTGGTCTCCCGAGCCATGATGATGTGTTCCCTTGTAGGAGCTAGTGGTTCATTCTGAGGCACAATGTCTGTTTCTTAGATGGGTAAGTCTTAGGTCAGAGCTCTCGGACTTGATTGCATTCCATGCAACTCTGTTTGTGTAAGGTAACCTCGCATCACCACAAATAATATCCCGAGTAGAGAGAAACAGTAGATACCTCAGTCCATTGGACAAAAGAGCACATTTGACAAGATTTGTTTGTACAGCTGGGAGCATTTCTGCTGGCACATTCAGATGGGATGTTGGCTGTGCTGGATAAATGCCGTACTGAAGCATGGCTGACTGAGGACACAAATGCGGAAACTCTTGGGCTTGCAGGGAGCTCACCACGACAAGAACTGGACACAAGACTTGCTGTTAGTAAGGATACAACACTTATGAGGGTGGATGTAAGTGCGGACTGGGAAAATTTGAAGTCTCCTACGAGATGATCTTGATTTATCTTGTCCTGTGACTGTTGGCCAGCCTGAATACTGTCAAGTGAGCCAATACTGGAAGCACAATTAAGCAAACACGGGCCAGTACCTTGTAAGCACTTATGAATATTGTAGATATCGTATACAGGCTGCCTCTGATTGTGGCTTGTCATATCCATTCAAGTATAGTAACTGAGGATGGACTGATGAATGTTTTCTTGGTGGCCAGGTCAAGGTTGTTGATATACAGTGCATCGAGGATATGGCGCGAGTTCGTCAAAGCACTAGAAGGGAATTGGCTCAACAATAGGGGTCATCTGCAAGTTTAGCAATCATACCCACCTGCTGGAAATCACCCAAACCACAACACATGAGCTGCTCAAGTACTGTTTCAGACCCTTGCATATCCATGGCACTTCTGGTATAAACAATGACTCCCTTAAAGGGGTTACCATGCCACAATATTTCATAGAGGCCTTCAATAGGTGGATTTGGTAAAATGCAAGTGTCAGGTCTGTGGTGATGATGTCCTTCCAGGACACTATCAGTCTCTGGGTAGAATCCACATCTGGCACGATAGAAGGTTGGGGCATACAGTAGCAGCCCTCATCAGTGAAGGCTGTAACCAAACGAAATCCGCCATTGTCTTTTTTCACATTGAATGAAGGGTTAAGGTATTCAGCAGCTTGTCCCTTATGCTGAGGAGGTCGAGGTGAGTGGGGTTTAATGCTCAGTGCAAGATTATTGAACTAATATAGCAACGTGCATGCATATGTGTGTGGCTGCTCGTACTAGTTCGGACTGATGTTGACCGTCAAGTACCATCTTTTAACATCTTTTGGTATGGCGTGTCCAGGGTTTGAACCCATGAGCTTTAGCTCTCCAGGCAGATGCTCTATCCACTAGACCACAGAGGCTGTGCTGGATGAACTGGGCCCATATTGACAACTGCTCACTCGCCCTCAGGAAGTTCTATCTATGGCAGGGGTCGGTCCTCCTCTGTTGATCATCAACATGGCAGACGGTAAGAACTAAGGGAACTAACTGTTAGTCTATACCTACGTGGATCAGAGACAGGGATGGAATGCTTACCTGGTTTATCAAGATACTTACTACCAGCGACCTGGATATCCGTACTCACCAAGTTTTCCTGACTACCGCTTTACTACCGACTACTTTTGTTCTCCACTCCGCCATCCTCCTTTGGAACGTCCCTTATATGATGACAACCCTCGACCTTCTCTAAACCTAATGATCATAGTTCGTTGGGGAATAGGAACATCAGCGCCATTCCCAAAGCCGATCTTGTTAAGTTCACAGATCACGGGATCACATTCCCACCTGGTTGGCTACTCCAGAACCTTGTCCACCTATCTTATCTACGAGTTGGGATCACCATGATCAACAGCAGAGTACGAAACCCTTGTTTGACTCCTTCATGAAAGCCATCTCTACACTATTACTTCAATGTTTGGGAACTCTGTCGACCTCTCAGATACGGCTCCAGTTCCGGTTACCTCCCATTCAGTCACTCCATAACAGCAGGGACCCATGAAGATCTGGGGTAGAATAGGTCTTCAGCAACCAAAGGCTTGCCATGTAAAGGGACTATGCTTGTCACAAGAGGCAGCTTACGCAATCGGGTGGTCAGGCTCGCTGACTTGGTTGATGCATGTGTATCCCAATTGCATAGATCGATGATCATGATCTTAATCGCTGGATTGTCTGGTCCAGACTTGATTATTTACAGACTGCCCTCATTTAGCTGGAATATTGCTGAGTGCGGTGTTAAACAAAAAACAAACAAACATAACTGCAGTCCATCATTTATCTACCACCAGCCTTTACGACCGAAGGGGTCATGGGAGGCCCAGTCGTCTAAGACACAGCGATTCGCTGTGCAGAGTTGCGTCCCTTGGGCACACCGAAAACCTATGATTGTGTGTTCGAATCCTGGTTCGCCCAAATTATGTTTCTAGCTTTGTCAGCACCATACCCGTGTTCGTGGGTTTCACCGAAGTGGTAAACGTCTGAGACCTGCATCACTTCGGACTTGCCTCCCACATTAAGCTGACACACTGATAAAACTGGAATACTATTAAAAGCGGCTTTAAACCCCACTCTCACTCAATCACTTTACGACCGACAGCCTTTGAAACTTTTGTCGCGTTTCAACTCCTACCTCAGCCTCACCTCAGCAGATCACTGAGTATTTACATCACCTGCGTTCAACCCACATTAGCCACCTACCTCAAGTCTATTAAGTCTGTCATTGTAATATTCTCACGATTTGGGAATGATTTGTAGCACTTGAACTAGCCCTAGGCTGTTGCTGCCTCCGACGAATAAATAATGGAGAACGACATTCTGTGTTCCATCTTGTATTTATTGCCATAAATACACGGGTGGTACATCTGGTAAAACAGGGGGTCCCGATGGCTAGGTCGCCAAGGGAGATTACTCTAATATGTTATACACCATCACAGCCGCTAGTGGCATAATGCAGTATGATAACAATACATCCCTTTTCTTATAAAAAAAGTTGGACACATTAGCAGTAAGTGAACTACAGAGCACAGAAAACGACTACAAAGAGTAGACACTTGATATTGATTATATTCAATTACTTCAATGATGCTTAACACTTCAAACTTGAATTACAACTAATAAATCAAAGGTTGTCAATTCTTGACTGTAAATTCTAACTAATATTGTGAAGTGGCCTACATAGCCTATCAGAATGACACTGATCCAAACTTACTGTGGTTGACTGTTGTATAGTCTTACAATCATCTTGAGCTAAAACTGGTAAAAACTACACTGAGGCAATAACCTTGGGTTTGACAACCCGACCCGAACAAGTGATATATTGATTATTGGCATTGTCAATAACTTTCTGGGGACTGTGTGTTCGTGATGGGATCGGTGATGTTACAGGGTCATCAGAGGGTTTGACCTCAGCTGTATCACAAGTACAGGTAACGGCTCTGTCAGTCTGTGGAACACGTGGTAACTCACTACTTGTGACATCAATGTTCATTTCAGGTATGTCATGCTTTTCACGTGTCTTTAGTAGGTGACGTCGGTTGCGACGATATTCCGCTCCATCGCCAGTGCGAACAGTGTAAGACCTGGAATTGTGCTGCTTTGTGACTACTGCAGGTGTCCACAAGTTATTGTGTTGTCGTACACGAATTGCTTCTCCTGTTTTAAGGGGCAACAGGGGCTTGGCAGCAGTATCGTAGTAGTGCTTTTGTTTCCTCCGACTTGCTTGTAGTACTTTCTGGTACTGAGAATGATCAACAGATCCAGGCAAAAGTTGATGTTGGGTACAAGGTAATGTGGATCGTAATCGTCGACCCATGAGTAGCTGAGAGGGTGATAGGTTTGCCTCCATTGGGGTAGTACGGTACTCTAGAATACCAATGTGTGGATCTCTGCCATCTGTCTTCGCCTTGGAAAAAATGCGCTTGATTGTTTGGACAGTTTTCTCGGCAAGACCATTTGACTGTGGGTAACGAGGGCTTGATGTCTCATGCACAAAGTCCCATTTTTCTGCAAACTGAGCAAAGTCTTGTGAGGAGTACTGGGGGCCATTGTCAGATATCACCTTATCCGGTATCCCATGTCTCGCAAATACATCTTTGACAGCATTGATAACAGTGGTGCTTTTGGTGCTGGGTAATTTGCAAACTTCAAAGTACCTGCTATAATAGTCGACAACGACCACAAAATCATGGGTGTCCCATAAGAAGAGATCTGTGGCCACGGTCTGCCAAGGACGACTGGGAATGTCATGTGATATGAGGGGTTCCTTGTGGTTAGAGTTTCTTCTCTCTAGGCACACAGAACAGTTGAGTACAAGACTTGTGATATCATTCGACATTTTGGGCCAAAACAAAATGTCACGAGCACGTCGGAGACACTTTTCAACTTCCATGTGTCCAGTGTGAATTTTGTCAAGCATACTTGTCCTCAGGGACTTGGGTATGACAATTTTCTGGCCCTTGAATATGATGCCATCCATGAAGGCAAGTTGGTCCCTGAAGTTCCAGAATTCAAGTATTGTCCCTGGGCATAGCTTCCTATGTTCAGGCCAACCATCTATGATAGTTTGTTGGAGCAAGGAGAACTGAGGGTCAGCTTCTGTGGCTCGTCTAATATCCTCCATCCTCTTCTCACTGACAGGAACATTTGATACTATCATATGGACATGCGCGTCCATACCTTCTGAAAGGTGCGGGTAGGTATCAGGCACTGACTTGCGTGAAAGTGTATCAGCTACTACTATTTCCTTCCCAGGTCTGTGTTCAACTGTGAGGTCATACTTTTGTAGCTGCAACATCATACGCTGTAACCGAGCAGGGGCGACAGCAAGAGGCTTCTTCATGATAGAGATGAGAGGTTTATGATCGGACTCGACTTTCACATGCCGACCATAAACATACTGGTGGAAACGCTTACAGCCGAACAGGATAGCAAACATTTCCTTTTCGATCTGTGCATAATTGACCTCCGTGGTGGTCAAAGACTTAGATGCATAAGTGACAGGCTTCCCATCCTGTAAGAGAGTGGCACCAAGACCATACTTGGATGCATCAACTTGGAGTGTTAGATCCTTGTCTGGGTCGTAGTAGGCAAGAACTTGCCCAGGTGTCTGTGTGATGATATCCTTGATTCTCTGAAATGCTGTGGACTGAGGATGATCCCACACAAACTCAACGTCTTTGGGAAGGAGCTGTCGCAGAGGGCTGGTGATCTCGGACAGATTAGGAGCAAACTTGGCTAAATAATTAACCATTCCAAGAATTGTTTCCAATTCAGAGCGGTCAGGTGGTGGATTCATTGAGCATATAGCAGAGACCTTAGCTGGGTCCGGTCTGAGGCCTTCAGCACTCAAGATGTGTCCAAAGTATTGGATCTCTGTGACACCAACTTCAAGCTTCTCTTCGTTAAGCTTAATACCTTTGTCACGGGAGCGGGAAAGCATGTTCCGCAGGTTGTGATCATGCTCCTCGGGAGTACTTCCATACACCAGAACGTCATCAACTATGGCTGCAACCCCATCTAGTCCCTCATAGCACTCGTCAATCCTTCGCTGAAATTCATCTTGTGCTGAACGTATCCCAAAGGGTAGTCTAAGAAATCTGTAACGTCCATACGGGGTGTTGAACGTTGTAAGAAATGAAGATTCCTCATCCAGTCTGATGGCCCAATATCCAGATCGAGCATCGAGTTTAGTGAAATAACGAGCCTTAGAGAGGCTTGGAAGGATGTCTTCAAGTGTTTTCATTGGGTAGTGTGGACGCTGTATAGCACGATTCAGGTCCAATGGATCCAAGCATATGCGCAGTTTCTTTGAGTGTGGCTTTTCAACGATTACTAAAGAGTTGACCCATTCAGTTGGTTCATCAACCTTTGTGATAATGTTTGACTTTTCCATCCGATCAAGTTCGTCTTTGAGTCTTTCACGAAGTGCGACTGGAACTTTTCGTGGTGGGTGAACTACAGGGATAGCACTCGGATCGATGTGTATCGTACATTCACCTGGAAAGAGCCCAATGCCCTCAAACACATCGGCATATTCTGCAAGAATGGTGCTCTTCTCAAGAGGTTTTCCAGATTTCTCACTCGATCCACAAGTATCAACCGCACAGGTAAGTTGGATAAGCTCCAATTCAAGGCATGTTTTGAGACTGAGTACAGGGTTTGATTCCGTCTCTACAACGTAATACTCAGCTGTGAATTCACGATCATCAATCTGACAAGGTAAGCTACATGTACTGTGAGTTTGAAGATGTGTACCGCCATACGCCATCAACTGTTTGGGCGGTTTACTGAGTACAGTTGTAGTGCCAATTTTGGGGAATAATCCAGCTGGTATGATATTTACCTGAGACCCTGTATCTAATTTGAATTCCACTGGTATGCCCTTAATTCCTACCTTCACAGTAACAAAAGCCTGGTTAGTATCCTCAGTTTTGGAGTGGACACTGTCAACATCACTAGATGTATCCACGCTATCAATTAAGTCTATGAGAAAGTCTGAGTCCCCTGAATCAAAGCGTTCATCTGTCACAACCTCATTGACTTTCACTGAGCGACACACAATCTTGAAATGATTCCACTTTCCACAATTGTCACATTTTCTACCTTTGGCAGGACACGGTTCACGCTTAGAATGTGATCTACCACAGTTTCTACACTGACTATGTGTTTTGTCATCACTGTTTGATGATCTTCTATTTGGTGTGTTGTGGGGTTTTACAGGTTGTGATTTCTGTCGGGAGTAATGATACTTTTTGTGTCGATGGGAATTATCACTGGCTGAAACTGTATGTACCTCAGGGTTGGCCATTGTTTTCAACTGTTCCTGAGAGTATTCCAAACTTTGTCCCATTTGAATTGCTTTCTCGAGTGTCAATTTCTCCCCTTCATTTATCAATTTTGCACGAAGTTTAGTAGATGATGTGCCGAACACTATGCGGTCCCTCACCATTTCATCAGATGTATTAAATGCACAATCTGTAGCTAGCAGCTTTAATCTAGTCACAAACTGATCAAAGTGAGATGACCCCTGAACTTCGTTATTGAATTTGTACCTTGCGAAAACAGGATTCAACTTTGGCTGGACGTATGCTGCGTAGCGAGTGTAGTAAGTTTGAAGTAACTTTTTGTCATCATCAGAAATGCCTGTCCATGTATTGTAAACATCTCTACCTTTTTCTCCCACCCAAAGTAGGAGGTATGAGCACTTCGATTCTTCCGACTTTTCCACCAACGGTCCGTCGAATATCAGTTGCACCTGCTGTTTAAAACGCCGCCACGCATCAGGCAGGTTTGATGCTTCCCAGTCCATAGATAGGGTGGGGATTCCGGAAAGATCCATGACTCTGACACCATGTAATATTCTCACGATTTGGGAATGATTTGTAGCACTTGAACTAGCCCTAGGCTGTTGCTGCCTCCGACGAATAAATAATGGAGAACGACATTCTGTGTTCCATCTTGTATTTATTGCCATAAATACACGGGTGGTACATCTGGTAAAACAGGGGGTCCCGACGGCTAGGTTGCCAAGGGAGATTACTCTAATATGTTATACACCATCACAGCCGCTAGTGGCATAATGCAGTATGATAACAGTACAGTCATTGCCACCACTTCAGGGGCAAAGGTTTCCTCGGTTGCAGAACTACAATTGCTCATCCGTGAAAACCTCTGCCTGTGCCCAGTTCGAGCGATTCGACTGTATCTACATGCGTCCGCCCCCACAGTCATTCCTGGAAGAGACTTTTCATTCGCTGTCGACTGCTTCTACATCAGAAATTTCCTATCCTTCTGGCTCTGGCTCTGCATCATCCTTCACCGGGCTGCCTCCACCTACAACATCCAACCCTCATGAGACTCAAGCGCTTGCTTCTACCATGGCTCTACACTACACAATCAAGGAAGGGCGCTTTTGGAGTCTGATACAGGTTTCGCATCTCACTACCTTCGCAACATCACGGACGTACAAGGGCTCCACAAGTTTGGTCCGTTGATATTGGCATAACTGTCTCGCCCCAGTTCATGCAGATACAACTGTTATACATCGGGATCCTTGTGGGTTACAATTGTATATACTGAATAAATCATTGAACGTTTACTTTTGTGTTATGTATTTTATATTGTTCAAGTTTTCCCAGATCAAGTCCCGTTTGGAGGGTGGATTAGCTTGTCTGTAGAGTCTTTTTAGTCTTCATCTGCGAAGTCACCATTAGCTGCGGCGGTTCATAAAATTAAGAACGGCGTACCGAACCTATATTCCACTTTCTTCCGCTTTAGGTATTTGTGATGTTGGGTTTTGGTTCGAAGGTCCTTGCCATGGATATTGTCGATCGTTCCTCTTCTTGTCTGGGTTCGCTTCATGCAATGTGTTTGATAACCTTGACGAAGTGTTTTTAATAACAGCAGCGCCAAACCTCGCATCTCAATTCCTTTAGCCTGATAGCTCTGTGAAAGAGAATGAAGTGGCAGAGGTATGCATGTGGTCAGTTTGAGCAGGCTTGCCGTGCATTGTCCTAGCAATTTGATGTTACCATGGAGATGCAGGGGGTGTTGTGCTGAATGTTTTGATTTCATTTTAGGGTGTGAGATACAAAAATCCCAATCATTCAGCATTGACTTTATGGCACGATAAGAGATACTCTAGATGTAAATTATTGGTCCATCCAATATATCAAATGATCTCCATTTGAATTTGATGAATTGTGACTTTCAGGTTGCTGTGGCCAAGGAGTGCAGGCGCATGCAGTGGGTTGTTTTAGATTGGAATACAGATGCAATTAGATTCTATCAAAAGATGGGAGCTGTGAACCTGAGCAAGAAAGAAGGATGGCTTATATACAGGCTAAACGAAGATGATATCAAAGCTGCTTTAACTCTGTAGTGCATTATGGCCAAGCTTGTATACAGGATAAATACCACGCTACTGGCAGAGACCGGCAACAGTCATCAATTTTCATTGTCTTTGAAATTATTCTTCCAGGCCTCAAAGTTTAATGTTTTCCTAAGGAGTTATTGGCTCCTAACATTTGTTTTTAAAGAGCCAATTTGAAATTCAATTCCAGGTGAAAAATGAAGGAGTCAAACTTAAAGATTATGGTCAGTAATGTATAATAAGCATCTCTAATCCATCTAATTGCAGCAGTACCAGTTCCTACCATTGGTGTAACAAGCTATGTTGTTAACTACATTGTTTAAAATACTTAACAAGATAAATTTTTACCTCACAATTCCCATGTTGATTTTTAGATTTTTTTACAATCAGAGTTTAGCTCAATTATTAATGTATTGTATCTCTGTCTCAAATATTATGCAGTTAGTAATATCTGATGGATAGTACCAAGAGAAAAATACTGTTTATTGGCATCACTTGACATTTTCATTGCTGGTTTTTAGTTTTTTCAATATTTGGGGGTTGCATGTCACTCCTTTGCAATGTCTAGGTTTTTCTAAAACATGTTTGAATCTTGAATACTTATTATCCCTAGAGCATATATTATCTCACCAAGGACAATCTTGCGCTGTGATACATTTTACACAAATGGATATATTATGAAAGTTATGACATATTCAAATGAAGGTCAGCTAGCTTTTTTTCAGTCACTAAGTTTGGGAAAAGCTATCTTTCAGCAAGATCAACATGGTTAAATAATTAAGGGGTCTAAAATGCCTTGAGCTATATACACTGCAAGGAAATCAGCGGTAAAAGATTTGCTTCTGCCAAATGTTTGCCTCCCAGTCATATGTTGTCCTTGATTAATCTTCAAATGTCTAATTTAAATATACCATAAGTGTTTAATTTAAATCATGTAACATTGAGAATGAGGCTTTCCAATGGTAACACCTCTAGAGCCTATACAAGTATTTGTTGCTCTGACAATTAACTTAGTAGTTCACTGAAATAGTAAATGAACAGTTTGCAATTGAATCTGTTTTTGTGACTTGAAACTGGGACTAGGCAGCATTAGAAATTGGCACCAGTCCTATAGTCCTTGCCCCAAATGCCCAATATGTAAGGCATCATAAGGACTTGTGAAAAATTGCCATTATTAACGATTTTGCTATATGTTATCATAATAAGGACTAGTGGACTAAAACAGTTAGTTTCTATCGCTGCTAGGTAATTTTTGTTATCAATCATATTAGGTATTGATAGTTTTCTTTGGGTATTCAATATATCTAAACTCACTTGAGTCAAGTATTGGGATTTTTTTAACCAATGTGTACCATAGATATATAATTTTTTAAATAATTCCAATTAAAGTAATGTTTCTAATTTGTATCTCTTTGTGTGCTTCCCTTCCTTTATAACATCTCACATAAACTAAATAACATTAAGTGAGACAGCCTTTTTATGCACTATTCACTGCAGGAGAGATGATGTACAGGTAATGCTTCATTTGATCAGTGAATGATGGCCTGTAAAGAAGTATGGATACTCAAATGATACATTAGGTAATTACGCAGTGTTGTTATCCTCTTGTTTTGTTTTTAATTTTCCATGTGTAATTTGTATGGAAGCAAGTTAAAATTATTTGCCGAACGGTAGTTTATTTTTGTGTGTAAAATGTGCTGCTTATCTGGATCTCTTTTGAAATCAGATTCCTGTAGAGAAAATGCTCTTATCAAATAAGAACTTCCCTAATCATGAAGGATGTAAGTCTCAATATCAGCAAAATAAATTTGATGTCTGATTCTTTGACCAGCTGTTGAACACAGTCATACTAACAGCTACAAATTGTTTTTATCCATCTTCTGATAAATAGCCACTGCCTTACATGCAAGGGAACAGTATGTAAAAAATTATTTCAAGTCTGTTTAGAAATGATTATGGGAATGATGATAGTCCCAGACTGAGTGAGCTTTTTCCATAACCTGTTTGTCTTGAGGCATCTGGGACCTGTCATGCATTATGAGAGCATAGTGCCAGAGAGAACTAAGGGCACCACAATAAAACTGACAGTATTAGGATGAGTGAGAGGATGAGGTGATAAAAAATATTATTTGTTATGCCAAGCAATCGTCAGTCTCATGGAGGAAAGTCTTCACACTGCTGAGATAGATTGCCCTACACAATCCTCACCATTCGTGCCGGTTCCAGATTCGAAGCCAAGGCTTGGAGCAGGTTCCCACTATGTCCACTGACTCCGAGGTCACCACGACGAAATCTAGCATCTTATGCTGGGTCTCAAGACGATAAGGGGCGGTCGGGTAGCCTAGTGGTTAAAGCGTTGGCTCGTCACGCCGAAGACCAGGGTTCAATTCCCGACATGGGTACAATGTGTGAAGCCCATTTCTGGTGTCCCCCGCCGTGATATTGCTGGAATATTGCTATAACCATACTCACTCACTCACTCAAGCCGTTAGGGGAGGAAGAAGTTATTCTGCAGATATTGGCGTATACAGGGTGCCAGGGCCCTCCACCTTAGCATGGAAGCACCACATTCTACCATGGCTGAGTTATAGGTCACCTCTCATCAACCAGTCAAACGATTACATCGGGAACTTGAGAAGTGATGGAAGACTACCACTTTCCCAAATGAAAAAAGCCAAATGTACTGCACTCATGATTGCCCTCCACCAGACCCTTCCAGTATGGATGAGGACTTCTACAGACTACACAAGTTTGCACATATGACACTCTCGATGCCCTTATCTAATCCTCGTTTTTGAAAAACAAGCACAACAAGGTAGTGGAGGAGGTGCACAGGTTACCACACTGGCTGCTACGTTTGAACACGCTGAATCTTTGTGATATGGTATTTAGACTACCCATACAGAAGAGCATTGCAATAATCCAGTCGAGATATGACAAAAGCCTGAATGAGAGATGCAGCCACGCGTGGATTGATGTGTTTCCTGATGAGACCAGTATTTCTTATATTGTAGTATGCCAGTTTGCAGACGTTCTTCTTTTCTTGATCTTTTCCCATTAATATAGACTTCAATGAACAACCACACCTTGTTACCCGGGCAGAGGGTCGTCGATTCCATCTTAAAGGCCCGATGCTAGCAGCAGCCTCTGGGTCTATTAAGACACTATTGGACAAGTGTGCCATATGGGAACTGGAGAATACTGATCATAGCAAAGGCTCCTATTCTCCAGTTTTCCTGGTACCCAAGAAGAATGCCACAGATAGGCACATGATCTTAGATTGGAAAGTTCTCAACATTTACATCCACCAAAGTTTGAGATGGAATCAGTACGGAAACATTGCACAGATTCCAGCTTAGTCCCTGAAAGTATTGTTACCTCAAGATGGTGCGGATATTCACTAATGTGGTAGATCGGCCAAACCACACTATTCGATGGTTGATGTCATTACATACAGAGGAAGATTTCATCTTTGTCCCATCCAGCTCTGGATGAACTCAGTATGGCCGGCAAAATATCGATATCTTAGCACCTTTCCCGTCAACATTTCTGAAAGACCTCACTTGTTTGACACGCTGGGAGAACGTCATAATGGGTATTCCACTCGTGTTTCCAACACCCGAACAACACTTATTAATGGATGGTTCCAACTCTGTTTGGGGAGCGCTTATTTGGACAGTCAAACGCTACAGGATCTATGGCAACCTTGTGAAGGGGGTCTTCACATCAACAGCCTCAAGATGAGAGCAATCTACTATGCACTCAACTTGTGGAAGAACCTCTTATCCATATCCTTGATACTTGTGGCCACACAGACAACACCATGGGGGTAACTTACATTCAGATACAAGGGTGGACCAAGTGATGTCATGGACTTCACAGGAGGAAGGGTTATGTGGGATCCAGACCGATAAGCGAAAGGGCCATCTAAGTTGGATAACTTTTGCCCAATCCCGTTGAACATATATGTCAATAAAATATGTTTAAAACAAAACAAGGTTTTGATTGAGGACATCACAAATTGGTTATTTGGACACAAGATATAACTTTAATTCTATGGAAGTTTACCACATTTTGTACATCCTTGGCATTTTTCCCAAAATGTGAATGAAATCATGTACATGTAATATTGGTCAAAACAACTAGAATGGTGTTGTTTGGAACTATTAGGTAACCCCAATTATTGAATTTTGTGGTTAAATATTTCTCTTTTAGTTCAGTAGACTGTTAGCTATCCAGGGTTTTTCTAGATGTCAGGTATATTCTGGATTTGATGTAACAGAGTGTTTGTATTTGTAAGAATTATTAAACACTAATCATCATAGTTATTATGCAAAGAATACTACCTCTGTTTCCATAACATAAGATCAGACAGACTTTATTATACAGAGTGAAATGTTTCTTTCAACATGGTGGCACTGGTGGTCCTGTCATCTAAGGTGCCACAATTAGCTGTGCAAAGCCACGTCCCAAGGGCGCAGCAAGAAACCTATAATTCTACCTCTATTACATTGTTGCCAAATTCCTCTATTTTGGTTGCAATCACACTATAACTAAATCTTCAGATTTTCAACAGACATCCTCTTCACTGTCAACTATTCCTAACTAGTTGTCACCACAATAGCACCAAGCAGCTCACAGCTCCTCTGTGTGCAAAGGCAGGAAAAACTCACTTCTTTCCTGCGTGTGATGGAGTCAACATCAATGTTCTCAGTCTTGTTTTTCTCGTACGCTTTGGTTTTGCATCTAGCTAATTCAGTTTATCTAGTCATTTATGTTGTTATTCAACTATTCAAGGAGACATCTGTGAATTGTCATGGAGACTTCAGCCACTCCCTCTACAATGCAAGTCGTGTGGCCATTTTATGATCACAGGAATCCCTCATCCTTCCTGCTGGAAGGGTCAGGATATCTTATGTTCTGAAGGTACTGGATGTGAGCAATCCAGTCCCAACAGGAAGGAAGCAGCAAGAAAACTGGGGGTGTCATTACAGCTCTATCCATCATACCTACATCTCCAACCTCAAACCCCCGCCTTTTCCATGAGCAGCTCATTTCCCAGCAGAAGTTGGCAATGGAATCTCTATTCAATTCCAATCTATCAGCACTACAGCAGAAGTGCAGCAACAGAAGTACAGACAAGATGAACAGGCAAAGAGGAATCCCCTGGCTGAGAGGCCACATAGCACTACATTGACAATCTCAAGAAGAAGGCTAGCACTATAAATCTGCGACAGTCTGGACTAGTACAAGCAGCCACACACACGTGCATGCACGTTGCTATATAAGTGCAATAATCTTGGACGCGACGTTAAGCCCCATTTCACCTCACCTCACCACCTCACCACCTCATATGGGGCACATGGAGCTCCCAGGTTTTACCAAGTCGAGATTCCCGACTGTTACAGTGTCACGACTGTTACAGCCCGGATTCCTTGCCTACCAATACAGAACCATACCGACCACCCACGTGCAGCAAATCGTCTACTGTTAAAGTGTCCTCACGTCCACAGATTCTATGAGTTACAAGCTATCAGATGATAACTCTTCAAGGGCTCCATGGAAATGCATGTTATCAACCACAGTCACCAGTCAGAATACAGCTCACACTGGCAACAACCGTAACAGGTTCTTGGATAACCATCCATGTTCTGTTAGTCATGGTACAATATCACTGACCATTATTATCATCCCAGGATTCTTGTCACCATCAGATGAGGAAAGCCACAGAGACCATGTGGACCCTTAGCTGTTACAGGCACCACACGCCATTGAACCTTTCTCCAGTGTAATAGCCTTATTTGCCTCTTCTAGATTATGATCCTGGCCTCTAATTTTCAGATTTATTGGAACAACTATCTTATACTGGTCCTGCAACCTTACCCCATCTCCGTCTGAACATGTCCATCATACCCCTCCCTTCATGTCATGTCATTAACCAACATTATTCAACATTACGAAATGCCACGCCTGTCGGAAAATAAGTGTCTGCGAGCCATTGTATGCTTGAAGCAGGATCAAGTCAACGTGATGTTGCAAGACAATTTAACGTCCACAGAAACACCATTTGGCAACAGAAGAATGCAGTGAGAGACCATCCTCGGAGTGGCAGGCCACACGTAACTAATAATCGACATGACAACTGGATTCGAACAACACACCTATGAAATCAATTCCATCCAGCAACAGTGACTGCAAGAAGCATCCCTGGCCTTCAACGAATATCTTCACAAACTGTACGTCGTCGCCTCAGATGTGCAGGGATTGTCGCCAGAAGACCCGCCAGAAGACCCGCCAGACGTCCCATTTTGACAGGAAACCACCGTCAAGCATGTCTACAGTTTTGCAGACAGCGTCTACGCTGGATGGACATGCAGTGGGGACAAGTTCTATTCACTAATGAGTCTCGTTTTCACCTCAGCCACAGCGATGGACAGATTCGAGTGTACCGACGTCGAGGTGAACGTTACGTCAATCATTGTGTCATGGAAGAAGATTGGTTCGGGGGCAGCAGCGTTATGGTATGGGGTGGGATTACAGCAAGACAGAGGACCCGTTTGATAGTGGTAGAGGGAAATCTCAATGGACAGCGCTACTGCAATGAGATCATCGGCCCTGTTGTTCTACCGTTTTTGCGTCGTCATGGCCCAGGCATTACCTTTTAACATGACAACGCCCGGCCTCATATTGCTCAGCTTGTTCAGGAATCTCTTCAACAAAATAACGTGAATGTCATCCCCTGGCCGGCTCACTCCCCTCTCTCACCAATCGAGCACATGTGGGATGAGATGGATCGGCGCCTTTGACGTCAACGTGTTCCACAGACACTCCAGGAACTTCGAAACATGCTCCAGCAGATATGGACAGATATCCTACAGGACTTTGTGGGACGCCTAGTCCATTCCATGAGACGAAGATGTGTTGATTGCATCGCAACCAGAGGTGGACGGACACACACGCTATTGATTTGTATATTGACATTTTGGCATGTTCATGTTTTTTATGAAATCAAGCATTTTCTGAAGTCTGAAATTAAACCATTTGAACACTTACAGAAATCTTTGTTGCAAACCCAAATTGTTTCAGATTTGGTAAAAAATATAACTTTGCAGTAAATCTTATTCAATGTCACAGGAACTTTTCTTGTTCAGTATACATCAAGATTTCAAGTCTTCCACTTTGCAGTGATACGAGATCACTGATTGTCTGTTATGTTTAACTAGATATGCAATTGGTAGTTTATTGAAAAAAATAAACTGTCCCCCAAATTTCTTGACAAAAGTAGTTATGCTTCATGTTGCTAGAAAAAAATGAATTTGTCTGCCACAAAAATGACATTCTAGCAATGTGTTGGGTTTTTTTAAACAACAAACAAACAACATTTTGGCTCACAGTTTTAACTTAAAATGTATCTGGTTTTGCAGCTGAAAAAATATCTGGTCTCAATACAGAATCCCATACAAAACACAATTTTCTCTCAACATGCTCCAAGCATTACAAATTGTTACCACTGACTGATCAGCTCATCCATGATGATGTTTTTTGTTACTAAGTCTGACGTTCCCACAACACATAATTCTTGTGAATACCTCACCTCTATCACATCAGTGCCATAAATTCCTGTTTATGCTGAGAACCACACTATAATTTTTTTTATAAATTTTCAACAGACGTCCACCACACTGCCAACATATCCATGGTTGTGAGGGAAACCCTATCCCTTGCCAGGGGCGCCACCACGCATGTGCAAGGCGGGAATCTAGTCACTTCTTTCCTGTGTGTCCAGATGACAACAAGGAAAATATTTTGTTGCACATCCGTACACGTGATTGAGTTCCACACTTACAAAGCACATTAGATCTTCTCAAGCTTCATAGGCTACAAGCAGTGAGCAGTTCTACAAGCAGAGAACAGGGGTATAAGAAGATCGGAAGTTCCAGTAAGTAATTAGTTAGAAACGTTTTGTGGGATGAGATCTTCATCTCAAGGACAGACACCCGTCTGTCCAGGCTGTGGGCAATACCAGATACCTGGTGACCCTCACCCTAGATGTCTATCATGCAAGCAACTGCACACAAAAGTCAAGGTGCAGCTATTGCGAGCCTGTGTCAAAGGAGAAAATTGACAAGCTCTACAAGGCATGTATCAACAATCCTGATTACAAAGATTACTAGAGCATCAAGTAAAAACAAGTGATTAAGCCCTTGGTGGCCATATTAATCACGTTGGTTACAAGCGAGTGTCGAGCGAGGGCGCCGTCTCACCTTATGAGGAGAAGAGACCCCGTCGCTCATCCCACTCTCCCAAAAGTTGAGGAGCAGATGCATTTTACTGGTCAAAAAGAAAGTGCCTCTAACTTGCATCCCGTAACGTATGGTACGGTCGATCATCGAGTTTGGCCAGAAACTAACGATTTTCACCCTCTGCCGCGTCCCCACTTTTAACTTAGTTGAGTTTGGAATTCAATGTCTGTAATGATGTATAAAGCGTAAAAGCGCGTGTGTCGCGAGAGGGCGCCGTCTCACCTTATGAGGAGAAGAGACCCCATCGCTCATCCCACTCTCCCAATTATGTTGAGGAGCAGATGCATTTTACCGGTCAAACAGAAAGCCTCTAACTTGCATCCGGCAACGTCTGGTACGGTCGATCATTGAGTTTGGACAGAAACTAACGATTTTCACCCACTGCCGCGTTCCCCCTTTAACTTAAATGAGTTCACGGAAAGAATAACAAATTCAATGTCTGTTATGATTGACACACGCATGCAATCTATGTCTCGAGACGCACAACCCCGGCTTGGCCATACAGGGGTCGATCAGATTGATAAAAGCGCATGCAATCAATGTCTCAGAAAATCTCATATTTCTCACGAGATTCAAGAGACCTAAGGATCTCCCAATAAAGTTGAGGAGCAGATGTACCTCACAGGATTTTAACTAAAGTGATTCGGAGAAATTAACCAACTCAGTGTTGTAATAATTGATAAAAGCGCACGCAATCAATGGCTCGATCAGGAATCATATCTAAAAGAATTGATTGCACAAACCCGGCATGACCAAACGGGGATTGATAAGCACGAGATTGAGTGAGATCTAAGGCTGAATATGGCAGTACTTCCTCATACAGCAGACAATGCAAGCCTACGCTGTATCTGATTATTATGAGGACACAGGAGAACATAAAAGATATCGATTACCTCCCTACCACGCACACCATAGGGCAGATCGTGAATCACGGACATTGCATCGCAGTATGCTCAGAAATACACACCATTCGCCCTCTAGCCATAAGATAGACGAACTGACAAAGGTCGTGCTAATCAGGATAGAATTCCTAAGCATGCGCCATCTCATACTGCCACACAGTCCAGTTACACGGGCGGAGAAAGCGAGGGAGATGTTACGTCACTATCACACAGTTATAGAACATGTGATTCCCGCACGGCCAGCCGTAGATCAGACGACCGGGATTACGCTACCCTCAGCCACATGACCCAGTCTCAGCGCAGCCCGAGTAGGGTGTGTGGATCTATTGCTAATACTGGTTTTTATACAGTGGGGATTCTACTACGGAGGTTAATTATAGACCAAATAATTATGCCATTAAGATATCATTGCAGAACTCTATAAATCTAATGCCCGCCCTTTAAAACAGATACAAGGACAAAATACCAGATGACCTTGTTAGAACGTGACGGGTAGGAGGTACCGGTCAGTTGATTCTAGAATTCCTTACCCTTCCCTGTTCGTCATATATTGATGACGTCATCAAGAATCGAATATTCATTAAATGCTACATTCGGCACTTAATGTTAGACTGGGTATGCCTGCCATTAATAAGAGTGATTACACGACATGTTGCCCCTGCGCACAACAGCCGAGCATAGATGAACTTTTCTACTATCTGGTTAAGAAAGAAACTCTAAAATGCACGTTGACATGGCCATAATCAGGGACTTAGATTATGTGAACAAACAGATGATTAATTTCAGTTCATACATTAACTGGATTGCAGCTGCAATTCTCCACGTCATACCCCGAACAATCAGAACGTAGGCCAACACTTAAACACCCCACGGAGATGACACTACAGCAGACCGGATTCATCCACAGCTCACTGGAACACATACTGAAGATACAGGAAGATCTTCAATCAGCACAAGACTGGATATCAGCACAGTTCCTGCTAAAGATGATCATCCCACTTCGCAGAGGAGGAAGCAGAAGCAGAAGCAGTCCCCGAAGGGGGTACCACCGGAAATGCCTTCAGACCCTACCGACATCGCTTGCCCAATGGACAACGATTTAGAACTACAGAAGATCAAAGATACGACCACATCGAATCCAGTCGAACTAGCCGGTCTCACAGACATCGACCCAAGATTACCCAAGTTCAGCAAGGGGCTATCAGCATCTTAAAGGAGTTCAGAGACCACTCACGGGTTCTACTCCCCAGTATTCCAGGTACCTACGCTTTGCAGTCAACGGTCAGAGATACCAGTTCAGGGTACTACCATTCGGCATATCCTTAGACCCATGGTTATTCACCAGGATCACCAATCCCATCATCGGTTTGCGCCCATATAAGCTCATAAGGCTTCCCGGATATATAGACGATTTCCTATTGGCCGATCAGGACAATAGCAATTAGTTTAAACACGGTGTGCCTCACTACTAACGCTCTTAGGTTTCCTGGTTCACCCTCTAAAACAGAGCTAGTACCCACACAGGCAACACCTACATAGGCGCAAGATTCTACTCAACAAGGGCATAGCAGCACCCCCAGAGGACAGATATGCAAGAGTAGAGCACATGATAACAAGCGCACTCGATCAGGCCGTCAAGTCGAGACGCTGGTGGATGTCTCGCCTATGCCCGCTCACATCTATCCAAGATTTAACCTACAGAGGCACAAGGTCTCAGCCTTTACTGAAGGAGGTTACATGTTTATATGCCTTGGTAGACTCAGTTAGTTGCAAGATCAAAGCAAGACACATACCGGGCAAGCTATATATCCTAGCAGATTACCTATCCCAGAAGAATACGATAGTACCCACAGAATGGTCACTACATCCCGAGGTGTTCAAGTGGATAACCCAGCTATGGGATACTCCAAACCTAGATCTATTCGCCACATGTCTCAACAACAAACTACCAGTCTACGTCAGCCCGGTACCAGACCCACTAGCACTCCAAGTCGATGCGCTCTCCATGGAATGGGAGGGAATGTTTGCATACACTTTTCCCTCATGGGCTCTCGTAGACAGAGTACTGAAGAAAATATAGGAAACAGACTGTGTCATAATCCTCATAGCCCCGGCATGGCCGAAAAGGGCTTGGTTTCCGAGACTTCTACAACTTCTGGTAGAAGTACCTCTGAAACTCCCAGTACGTCACGACCTATTGAGACAACCAAAGCGGACATATTTTAACTGCCGCTTCGACAACCTCCATCTTAACGCTTAGAAGTTATCTCGAATAAGATGCAAGCCACCGGTTACTCTAAATCAGCTGCACGAAGAGTGGCAAGCTCATAGAGACCAGCATCGTCTGCCCTATGCAATAACAGATGGGGCAGGTTTGTCGAGTGGAGAATGAAAAAAGCAAATAACGATACCTATAGTGGCTGAATTCTTGCTCTATCTAAAAAACGACAAGAATATACGACATCAGTATTATAACACGTTGGTCTATATATAGGTACCCACCCAGTACTGAATCGACTCATAAAGTCCTTTGCCCTGGAAAAGACATTAAAGTACCACGTACTTCCCAAATGATATCTAATTATAGTATTGTCAGCATTGATGAAAACACCATATGAACCCATGAGTAGTGCGACATTACTATTATCCCCAGGGAAACTGTTTTTTATTTTTTTCTACTAGCCATGGCTACGGCGGCTCGTGTCAGAATCACACGCTATTGACACCTCCACTGTAACTCATACCCAAGAATGAAATCAGTCGTTTAGATCGCTCCCAGAATTTATTGCCAAAAACCAGTCATCAACCTTCGGCACACTCGGACAGGCAATATACAATACCAGCCTTAAGTAAAAGTGTGGACTTCCCGGATAGATTGATCTGTCCCATAAGAGCCTTGAGATACTTCATTACAGCAACTCAACCCCACAGAAAGCAGAGAAATGCCTCTTTATCTCTTGCAAGCCCTCGTCAGAAAAGGACATCACAGAGAGCACTGTAGCGGGATGGCAAATCAGTTATCATAGGTAGCTATAAACTGGCATAAATCTCCACGCCGAGTTTGGGAAACTGCAGGCCTCACGAGATCAGAGCCCTTACAACAAGTCTAGCCACATGGAATACAGTATCCATTGAACAAGTTGTAGCCAGCTGCCAGTGGTAGTCCCACAACACTTTTCAAACGTTTACTTACGAGACATACAGACCGATCTAAAGACTATACACTCTGGGGCCGTTGGTGGCTGACCCAGGTGATAGTCGCCAAGTAACCTTGTTCCCCTTCCTCTTCCTGGAAGGGAAAAAGAGGGGGTGGGGGGGGGTGGGGGGGGGGGGGGTGGGGGTGGAGGGGTGAAGATTTCAGAAGTACCTCATGAACTCAGGGTAAGTTGTCTTTGTCACTGGACT
Source organism: Haliotis rufescens (assembly GCF_023055435.1). Lineage (NCBI taxonomy): Eukaryota > Metazoa > Mollusca > Gastropoda > Lepetellida > Haliotidae > Haliotis > Haliotis rufescens. The sequence continues at coordinate 5,238,615 of NW_025964383.1, forward strand.
GCGCTATTGAGTTAGTAAAGCAGGGCAAATGGCAACACTGAAATCAGAGATCGAAGGATTAAGTGATATACGGTAATCTACATGATAGGAAACATCAATGTACTACCACCGGAAGTGACGTCATAGGAGTCATCACACCGGACTAACGTCAAGATACGTTAAATATCACTATCCAGAAGGGCATAACGGTAAACCACGTCATAGTGATACGAGAATATAGTAGACATATACCACAAGAGGCATGGTATGACACCGGAAGTGACGTCACAGATGACGTCATCACAGGAAGTGAGGTCATACTATGTCTAAGTATCACAAGGGAATATACATATACCCATCATATGACGTTTTGAAAATTCTATACGTCTAAGTCTTGGAAGTAGACTATTAGACTATTTAGATCCCCTTTGGGCATATAATCCTTGGTTTTACCACTCCACTAGCCAAATATCTAACGGATGCTAGATACCAGAACCCGCCGGTCCCTCTGGTGTATACTGGCACTGATGTGATAGAGGTGAGGTATTCACAAGAATTATCAAACAATAGTTATCATTGTGAATAATTCTAAGAATACCACCTCTATCACATCAGGAATTAATCCCTCCCACCTCCCCAAATATCTGCATCTAGTTGATGAGAGTAATGGGTTGAAAGAAGTGACTAGATTCCTGACTTGCACATGCGTGGTGGCGCCCCTGGCAAGGGATAGGGTTTCCCTCACAACTATGGATATGTTGGCAGTGTGGTGGACGTCTGTTGAAAATTTATAAAAAATTTATAGTGTGGTTCTCAGCATAAACAGGAATTTATGGCACTGATGTGATAGAGGTGGTATTCTTAGAATTATTCACAATAATAACTATTGTTTGATTTATCAGTAAAACTGATAATTTATTCAGACTTCATTTTCTTATACTTTCAAGCCACGACATTTTCCTTTGGGAGGAGAGAAGCAAATCGGGCACAAGATCATGATAACAAACATAAATCATAGGAATAGCCTCCTTGAAGCATCATTTTAAGGGCGATAACACGGCCCAAAGAAGTACTGTAGAATCGAATATTGAAACTGGATATAGGTGCAAACACACATACTGACATTAAAAACAATCACTGGGCACGCAGGCAATTCCAAGTGGCTCTCTTAGTTCTCAGATCACTCTTCGAATGCCACAACGGAACCTCCATTTAATCCAGAGAAGAAATACCAGTCATCATTTTACATCAAGTTTTAACTCTTCTTACACCTGCAATAGCCTCCCTTGTCCACTTGGAAACCAATGGAACCAGGCAAAATTCTAAGACATGATGATACAAATGAAATACTTCATATGTGGACTTCCTTCATGGCTGCTCTGCTTTTATCAAGCCAGCTTCTGAAGTGTTTCTGCATTCTATAAGTCTGGCCTTATCTTTTTCTGGAGACAAATGATTTGCATCAAACAAAATGCCTAAAATTCACATTTTTGCAGATGGACAGGACAGCTACCTTGAGCCCACAACACTTCAAAATCTGCCAAAGCTGTCCAATGACTTCTCAAGGATGTTTGCTCCCTCGAAGTGATTCAGATAGTTCACTGTACTCACCTGAAATAATTTAATATCTCCCAGGTCATCTGTCCTCAAGTTTCCTGTTTGTGTCTGAGATGAGAACTTGTGTGTGTGCGTTGTTGCTGGTAAAGCCTGTGGGACAACCAAATTTGAGATATTTCACCAAATTTTGGTCATGATAATCTTTTAACCTCAGAGCGGGATAATCAATATTGAGATTTGAAAAAGACTCTTAATTTTGGCTCTTCAGCATTTGTGATGCCACTACTGACTACCCTATGTTGCTGGTCTATGATCATTGCTATTGACCATAAGTGGAAACAAAGCAGGGTAGTACCCTCCCCCTTCCCATTGCTTCAGTATCTGGTCACAATGTCTTATCCTTTTTCATAGGTGGTTTGGGTTGATGTGTCCATATCAGGGAGCATTTCAGGTTTATATTGTGTTCTCTATTCATCTGGTAGCAAGTATCACAAATATGCTAATGTAGCCGGGTGTGGTGTGATGTGTCCAGCCACTAGGATGCTAGTCAAAACATGAGGCAGTTCTTGGATTATGATGATATTTATTTCTTTGTAGGAGATGGTGGGAGGGAAGCTGTAAAAAAGAGTCCTCCCTCTATAAAGAGTTCATGCAGAATTGTTATGATTTAATTTAAGCCAAAAAGGAAACAGATTAATGTATAAGGATAAGTGGGGTAGCACATGGTTGAAGCACATGGTTGAAGACATGTGTGAACTGGCAAATATTTAGATATAACAAATTAAATAATAATGCAATTAAATAATATATTTTACTTTAATGAAAAGCTGTGATACCCTTTCTATGAATATATTTGTTTCCAAAGCAGGATGGAAAGAGATAAGAATATTGAAATGTTTCTCACCTGTAAAGAAGAGTCCTCCCTCCAATCCATAAAGAGTTGGAGAAATCACAGAGACTGCCTAAGGGTATCAGGGTTGATGTTAGTTGGCTGGGGGGGGGGGGGGGGGGGGGGGGGGGGGGGGGGGGGTGTTGAGCATGCTCAGGCCATTTTTAGAAAATAAGCATTACCTACCTATGCTTAGAGTTAGTTGGTGGATCAAGTCTGCTGAGAAAGTTTCTGTCAACAGCGGGCTTTCTAAGATGCTTGAATGGATAGACAACTATTTTTGCCCCAATTCTATCTTGCGGAGCCGTAGCACGTAAAAATATACTCAACAGCAAAAGTTCCTGTGACACCAATATTTCAGTGTATTTTTCAAACAAGTAAAGTTTGGTTTTCAATATTGTTATACATGTATGGAATCAAGTCACAAAAACGCAACTGCTCCAGAAAAGCATGCATTCCATGCAAAAGTGGACTTTTATGCAGGCCCCATGCATTTCACTACCCATGAATGGTTATAAAAACGTGCGTTAACAGGATTCCACATGCATTGTTTAGCATCGTGCTGACAACAACCACTCAGAAAAACAACAAAATTACGTAATTTTTCAACATTACAAAATGCCACGCCTGTCCGTAAATGAGCGTCTGTGAGCCATTGGTATGCTTATAGCAGGATCAAGTCAACGTGATGTTGCAAGACAATTTAACGTCCACAGAAACACAATTTGGTGTTTATGACAACGTTGGCAACAGACGAATACAGTCAGACACCATTCTTGGAGTGGCAGGCCACATGTAACCAATAATCGACATGACAACTGGATTCGAACAACACACCTATGAAATCGATTCCAGCCAGCAACAGTGACTGCAAGAAGCATCCCTGGCCTTCGACGAATATCTTCACAAACTGTACGTCGTCGCCTCAGATGTGCAGGGATTGTCGCCAGAAGACCCGCCAGACCTCCCATTTTTGACAGGAAACTACCGTCAAGCACGTCTACAGTTTTGCAGACAGCGTCTACACTGGATGGACATGCAGTGGGGACAAGTTCTATTCACTAACGAGTCTCGTTTTCACCTCAGCCACAGCGATGGATGGATTTGAGTGTACTGACGTCGAGGTGAACGTTACGTCAATCATTGTGTCATGGAAGAAGATTAGTTCGGGGGCGGCAGCGTTATGGTATGGGGTGGGATTACAGCAAGACAGAGGACCCGTTTGATAGTGGTAGAGGGAAATCTCAATGGACAGCGCTACTGCAACGAGATCATCGGCCCTGTTGTTCTACCGTTTTTGCGTCGTCATGGCCAAGGGATTACTTTTTAACATGACAACGCCCGGCCTCATATTGCTCAGCTTGTTCAGGAATCTCTTCAACAAAACAACGTGAATGTCATCCCCTGGCCGGCTCGCTCCCCTGATCTCTCACCAATCGAGCACATGTGGGATGATGGATCGGCGCCTTGGACGTCAACCACGTGTTCCACATACACTCCAGGAACTTCGAAACATGCTCCAGCAGATATGGACAGATATCCCACAGGACTTTGTGAGATGCCTGGTCCATTCCATGAGACGAAAATGTGTTGATTGCAACGCAACCAGAGGTGGACACACGCTATTGATTTGTAAATGGACATTTTGGCATGTTCATGGTTTTTTTTATTGAACCATTTGAACACTTACAGGGGTCTTTTATCTGTTGCAAACCGAAATCTAAGGCGCCGCGATTCGCTGTGCAGAGTTGCGTCCCTTGGGCACGTCAGAAACCTATGATTGTGGGTTAGAAATCCCGGTTCGCCCCGATTATGTTTCTAGGTTTGTCAGCACCAACCCGTGCTCGTGGGTTTGAGACCTGCATCACTTCGGGCTTTCCTCCCACATTAAGCTGACACGCCGCGATATAACTGAAATACTGTTAAAAGCGGCGTTAAACTAAACTCACTCACTCACTTACTCACTCAATGTCACAGGTTGTTGTTCAGCATATATCATGGTTGGTCATTCATACTTATCTGATAAAAGCTATTTTTCGTAACAGGTCCAAGCATCCATGCTTCCCTGAAGGGATATAGATTGCTTTTACAATTTCTATTTCTCCCACAACTAGACATTTCTGGTGTCCCCCGCCGTGATATTGCTGGAATATTGCTAAAAGCGGCGTAAAACCATACTCACTCACTCACTCACTCCCACAACTAGCAATCTAAAGACTTAGTCTTTAATCCTAGCTGTAGGACAGTGTTAGGCAAAATCTAAGGCGCAATAACTGACAAAGCAAATATTGCATTAATGTCTCACTGTCCACCTACAGAGACACTCCTGTGCCTGGTCTCTGAAGCATTGCTGTCAGACACCTCTAGCTTCATCTGCATTTTGACCTTTGTGTACAAGTCTTTTATATCCCGAAGTTGTTCCAGGTTCATGTGTTCAAATTCTGTGTCTTGGTTCTATTGCATAAATTTTCTCTCCTTGGACCCTGGATCTCACACTTGCCAGTTTCTTGTTTTCAGACATTGTTTTCTGTGGGATCTAGTCAGACGCTTCTCTTCAGCGAGTTGTCTTTTGTTTTCTCTTTCCAACTCTTGACTCTGAACTAGAACCTTCTGTTGAGACACTGATGGACTCTCACAGCTGACTGCCTTTGGAAACTGCGGCATTTGGATACATCCCCTAATTTCTGAACTGTTCATTTCAATAGAACGTTGCCCTTTTGATTAAAACAGTGTATAGTTTATCTGTGACAAACAGCAGGAAAACTTTGCCGACCAATATTGTTGATGACTCTTCTATGTCATCTCTGATATTTTCTAATGTGTTAAACAGTATTTCAAAGACGAATATCGAACTTTGTTGGAGTATAATTGTGGGGCCACACAATGGCACTCTCTCCAATGTGAAAAACAGTTTTGTCTCAAAATGATTCGGAGTGAAGAGCGCAGACTGCACATGCACGTGTTTTTCTAGTGCTTACGGGAAATGGGATGATGGAAAATCTGAAAAATGGAGATGACCAGAACAATATGCATTTTGAATTCAGCTACATTTGTCCTTTATGCACCGAGGTGACATGTGCTTTCATTGTAAATTCCAGCCTTTTCTGAATGTACATCAGAGAATAACTGTCACTGCAACATCTACAAGCTGTCTCTGACTGTTCATGACTGCATCTTTTCTCCTGATTGTTATTTATGGCTATTGTCCGCTTTGGCAATAAAATAGAAAGCTGACTTGAAACTTGTCTTTTGTGGGGGTTTCTCTTTTGAATTCCTCGCATTGATTCCAAATACAGGGTCATCCACTTCTTCAGTAACGATTTCTATACATTCAGCAAGATGTTAAATTCCTGCACAGTGACCCCAGTGCTTCAAGACACAATTTTTTTTTTCTCCATCTGCTTTGAACATACAGCTGAAGATTCTCAACAATCTTCTTCAATCTTAATTGGGGCACGGGCGGCCCAGTCGTCTAAGGCGCCGCAATTCGCTGTGCAGAGTTGCGTCCCTTGGGCATGCCAGAAACCTATGATTGTTGGTTCGAATCCCGGTTCCCCCCGATTATGTTTCTAGGTTTGTCAGCACCATACCCGTGCTCGTGGGTTTCACCAAAGTAGCAAACTAATTTTTATCGCATAACCATATTTGTTGCAACCAACAGAAGAAACTGGTGCCTTCAACATGAAAAAGACAGAATCATTTGTCATCAAAGTGTACAATCCAGCATCGACTGCAACTACCATTAATACACTTACAGCTGACATGTTCCACAGAGTTGAAGACCTAGAGGAACTCCCACCACACAACCTCTAATCAGATGTCAGCACCAGTGCATCACGTGGTGTTCTGCACACAAAGGAAAGGCTGACATTCCACCACCAGAAGAGTATAGGTGGACGTCTACTGAGGATGTCATAGAACCCATCCCAATGACCCAGAAACGAAAGCCAGCACTGTGTCTAGAATTGCTCACCTGTAAATGCACAACAGACAGATGCCAAGAACATCATGGGATGTTCCTTGGATCCAGTTGTGCTATGTCATGCCTAAACAGAAACAACTTACCAACTTTTTCAGAAGAGATGGACTCTGACGGTGACTAGAGGTGACATTATTTCACAGCCCTTGACTCTGTGATGTAACTTTTAATACTTCATAATACTACAAGTACTCATGTTCATTTTCACTCAAATGATACACTAGTGAAATGCTCAGACAAAAGTGCAATATATCTACAATTTTGAGTGTAACGATGTCCATTTTATTAAAATACGACTTTGGACGTTGGTTGGTGTTGCTAGAGAAATTAGCTTTCGATATATAGTTCGTTCTATTGTTAGGGATAAGATTACCACAGAAGTCAATGAATAATGTACATCATTGAAAAGACAATGTAAAAAGCTTTCATATGATATATTACATGACCATGTTGAAGAACTATATTAGATCTTGATTTTAAAAACAGGTAAAAATGGCGGCCAACTTGAAATTCAAGATGGCCACCATAAATGCTCACAGAAAAACTTGAAACATCGTTTTTCTTAATGAGTTTACTATTTTGGTGCATTGAAGCATTGTTGCAATTATCCCATTCATCCACTACATCAACACAATCTACCCAATTTTCCGCAAAATTGTTTTTTTGGGTGTTGGGGTAACATTGTATACAATATATCAGGCCCTATGTAATATGTTTGCATTTTGTTTTCTGTATATGATAGTACAATGGTTCAAGCAGATTTCAATACTCAGTTATAGTGGTTTTATTGTCACAATTCAATGGAATTAGTATTCTACCTACTCACAAGATTTGAAAATGAAGTAAAAAAACATTATTTTTACCAATGTTTCCACTGAGAATTAGAATAACAGTTATATGAAACAAAATGTTTGCCAAATTCAGATAACCGAACATATTACCTGTAATCAAAGACATAATTAAGATAGTTTAATGACTTAATAAAAATGTTACAGCCAATTTTGTCAAATTATGCATTTTTCCTTCAATTTATGCAATTTTGACCCCCTGAAAATTCACGCACACACTTGCAAGCTTACTACCCAATGAAAATTGTGTACAGATACCTCCTTTTTGCAATAGAAAAGGTTTAAGGTATACAGGAAAATGTGGGAACGAAAATCTAAACTAAGCCTCTTTTCCGCTGGTGGCCAACTGACTTAACGTCGGAGACCTGCATCACTTCGGGCTTTCCTCCCACATTAAGCTGACACGCTGTGATAAAACTGGAATATTGTTAAAAGCGGCGTTAAACCCAACTCACTCACTCACTGCAAGTCTTCTGGGTCCTATACACCCTTATACTCTATACTAATGAAACTAAGGTACTGTCGGAAATGCTAGAAAACTGCTTTTTGCCTGTATTTGAAGTATTTCAGTCACAAGGAGTCCTATCTACAAGTTTGCAGGAGACAAATTGGAACGAAAACAGGAAGTTTACATTTATTCTAAGTCGAATGGTGGCAGTCTGAAACGGACTATAGAAATATGCGCACGTGACTCCGTGATAATGTTAATAATGTAGTTTTCGTCAAACAGTCTAATCCACACACAAAAATCATTTTGAATTTTTTTTGTATGTGCATCATCTGAAATGACAAAATGACGCTGCCTTTGTTTTGTTAACATTGCTCACATGATGCATGTTACATTACACTTGCATAGCCATAACCATGGTACACGATATGGAGACTGTGCTGGGAAATCTATACAAGTTCTTTTCACTTTAAAGAGATAGAGTGAAACCATTTATTAATTTAGATAGGGTGAATTACCGAACTGCCCAAGCTATTGGATTTTCAAGTCATACCATCAAGTCGACGGTATGGTAAATAAAACAAAACAGGTATAGGGGTGGTCTCAAAAACAAAACTGGGACGTAAAAGGATATTAGACAGCTTTGATACAAGGCGTATGGTGTACAAGCTTTATGAGCAGAAGGTAACCCCTGACTTGTAGTAGAATTTGGGAGGAATTAAAGATACAATTAATGTTAACTGCGCTAACAATTGCTCTCCAAGAGATGGGATTTCGATACACTGCGCGTGGCGATGAACGAGCACTTTTCAGTGGAAAATAATCCATCCTGTCTATGAGGTGACATTATCTCCGAATCTTTCATAACTATCACAGTAAGGGCGTCCAGATAATTTACCTTGATGAATCCTTCCAGTGACTACATGTGGCTATCGGCAGATGGACAAAAAGCACCAATAGACCATCAGGTGAAGGTAATCGTGTCATTGTTTTGCAAATGGGGAAAAAGAAAACTGGTGATTTTCATGAGAAAAATTTATGAGGTGTTGTGTTCAGAGACTGGTTAGAACTTTAGCTATTGCCTATTTTAAACAACGTCAGTGTCATTGTCATGGATAACGCCAGTTAATATAACGTCCGGGAATCAGATACTGTCGCCCTAACCATGCATGAGTCGTCTGAAAACGACCATACAGAAATATATGACATTGTCGACTTCAGACCATATGAAACGAAAGTTCAACTCATGGAGAAAATTCGGCTGAATTAGAACCCTGTAAAGTACTGGACATATGTGCCGGCGGCTCAACACGGTCACGTTGTGTTACGTACGCCAGTCAGACATTGTGAGCTCAACCCTGTTGTGCCTATCTTAGCTGAGTGTAAAGGGTTCGCGGCAAGACAACACAACATTCAAAAGTACAAATTCATATACGTCATCAGCGGAGATAAATGCTACCTCAAGAAATCACCTGTAGAACAACAAATATACTAGCCACATAAAGAAACTGTGCACGGAGAAAATATATTCTGGATTGAAATAAAACACAGCAAGAACAAAATGATGCAGACGCTGTAGCAGCTGAATGATCGGACCATAAGAAAATGTCAACGGGACCTGAACAACATCTGTTACGATGACGTCAGAAGATCAAAATGGAGTAGGGGGTCAAACGACAAAGTCACAAAGTCAATAACGGGTATGACCACCCTGTGCGTGAATCACAGCAGTGCATCGGCGACGCATGGAGTCCACCAAATGGGCATGGAAGGCCTTTGGAATGGCCTGCCATATCCTCCTCAAATCCTGTGCCAAGTCACGGACGTTATCTGGAGGATGTGGAAGACGACGCAGACGGCGCTCCATTTCATCCCACACATGCTCTATTGGGGAGAGATCTGGAGAAATTGCAGGCCATGGCAGTAACATGACATTGTTATGGTGAAGGAAATCCATTGCGACCCTAGCCGTGTGAGGACGAGCGTTGTCCTGTTGAAATGTCAATCCCGGGCCATGACGTTGCAGGAAAGGAATGACCACAGGCCTCAGAATCTGATCTCTGTAGCCAACACCGGTGAGATTGCCCTGAACAACCACCAAAGGGGTTCGGTGCCGTGCTGTTATCCCACCCCAAATCATCACAGATCCACCTCCAAAACGATTCCTCTCCACAATACAGTTGCGTGCATAACGTTCTCCCAAACGCCGGTAGACACGTTGGCGCCCGTCACTGTGGGAAATGTTGAACCTCGATTCATCTGTAAAGACAACATTTCTCCACCATATTCGAGGTTGGCGAACATGATTTCGACACCATCTTAGACGGTTGACTCGATGACGGTGTGTCAGGATGGGACGTATGGCAGGGCGTCGTGGTCGAATCCCGTACTGACGTAAACGATTCCTGACAGTGTTGGGATGGATACGGCGCAGTCCAGGAATTGTCTGTGACGTCGTTACTGCCGTTTGGAACCTGTGTCGGAGATGTGTAACTCGAATCCATCTGTCCTGTCTTCGCGTCGTTACTCGGGGACGTCCTGAACGTGGGTGGTCGGCAACGTCATTTGTGTTCTGATAACGCCTCACCAATGCCGACATCGTGTTACGATGGCATTGGAAATGTGTTGCCACCTGTTGTTGCCTCATTCCCGTTTGGATCATTCCAATGGCTTCATGACGCTGAACAAGGGAGGTTCACGTGACTCAAATACCTTAAAATAGAATATGGAAATTCCTAATGAAAGATGACTTGTACTTAATATTTAAAACCATACCAGGATTTATTTCATAAAGGACACACAAGCTTACACGGTACAGCGTCTTTATATTCAATTTTAACTCTGTCAGCTGAATTGTATATGTCACCATAATGTGGACCTTACTATATATACAATACGGTAACACTGTCGGTGTATTACCGTCATTACCGTAATATAAAGGTACAATATGTTATTTTTATGCAGAACTCTAAAATGAGTATATTTGCATATAAACATTACACACTAAGTGTACATGGAATTTACAATGAATAATGCTGACTTACGATGCTTAATTAGCAAGGAGAGTTATGAAATATAATGCTACTTTTGTTCACAATGTTACACAAAGACTGTTACACAAAAAAACCTTTCTTCCTGAATTACCTGAAAGATTATTAACTTATTTAAATGATATGCAATTGCAACAACCCAATTTCAGGAATAATAGATAAACTAGAATATTGTAATTAACAAATGCAATTTCAGTTACTTTCACATTTATTCTTTCAGCGAATGAATCGTTATTTTGAACAAATATATTATGTGCGCACTCTGAGTGGTTAAGATTTGAAATAATGCTTTATTGTTTTTACAATAAAGGTGACATTGTGTTTTTGTGTGTTGTTCCTTGTTTAGACAATTTTCTCATAAAGTTACCCAACTAATGTCTACCGTGTTTATTAAAACAAAGCGGATTATCTGAATAAGCCGGCGGCGCTGACGATTGACTTGATCTATCGTCCTGAGTATTGCGCATCCTGGTCACTGGCGCATTGTATTGATATGACACGCTACGGATTAACTGTAGACACTGTGAGAGGAGCATTGTTTAAATGTCCAGCGGCAAGTTTTTATTGTACTCTGTGGACTCCTTTACCCGTTGCAACTTTCATAAGCCTTTCGCCAAAACACACTGTATTATTTGTATGTTTAGAATAGTACAACCTAACGTAAACGACTTTAGTTATTGAAATATTATGTTTCAACTTAAATTTTGTGAACCATTTGGAATAATACGACCACTATAACAACGCTGTGCAGCTGTCAATCTTGGCATGATTTGCTTGTGATATGCTTGTGTCTGCGCCTGAGAAGTTTTGAATTTTTGAATGACCACAGATCATGCTTTCCAAAGTGACAGCGACTTTTGAGTTGCACATGCTGTTTACAGCTGCACAGGATGCACGTGCAGTAACACATTGCACGTCCATAGGCCCCCCATCAATGACGTCATATCGCATTGCACGTGCATGAGCGTTTGAATGTCTCCGATAATTGCTGTGTTCAAACCTATATTTCATTTATGGACGGTGTGCCCTTATATCTATATTTTCTCCGTGCACAGTTTTTTTTATGTGGCTAGTATACTTCTGGATTCCAAAACCACTATCTTCCAATATTCATCCCGTTTCATAGCTCTTAACTATTCCATCATGTTTCCAAGCAAATACAATGCAGTACATATCCTAAATTGCTACCCCATCAACGCACATGCCAATTAAGTACAATAACATCAATATTTTGAGACCAACCCCCACCTCGGTGACATTTGCACCTGTGAGAATGCTCGGGACGGTGAGAGGTCATCACCTCGGGACAGGTGTTAGGTAATTACCTCAGGTTATAGGCCATTTCATACATGCATGACAACACACGAATATTTTCTAAGTTGATTATCATTTAACCTGTAAAAGTTCATTTTAAGGGTAATCACAGTGTCACTTAGAACAGGCAAGATTAGGCCAATTTTCGGGTTTTTTGATATATGCTCTTTTTATAGTCCTATGACTCGTATTTATTAAATGAAGCCAGAAAAGCAGTTTTCTAGCATTTCCGACAGTACTTTAACTTCGGTGTACACCGTGTGCTTTGCCTTAAACAAACATTTCTCAGTTGGCAAACCTGAAAAACGAAAATTATTTACTACAAAAAGGAAGCACACATAAAAGAACTAAGATTGCCATTTCACATGGGAGTTAGCAGTCACTATGAATTCGCTCATGGGGGCATACAGGCCATACCAAAGGGTTTTGTCTGGTCGTTTGTGGTGCAGGTTGTACACTGCTCTAGAATTCCTGACAATGACTTCTGTGTCCATATCCAAGTTAGGCCACCATGCATGCAACATAGCAAGAGATTACATCATCTTGACTTTTCCATGTAGACTTTCCAAGATTGTATATATGAACTGGAATGGTACAATCACACCCACTCCTTATAGCCGTCCTCAGGGGTCATGTTTTCTTTCTTCCTGTAATACAGTAGCTCTGTGGCAATCTCGCTTTCTGATACACACATTGTTAGGTGTTTTTACTCTTGCCAGAAACTAGGCCTTCAATGTTGTATGTGGTAAAGTACATATTAGGAATGAACTTCCAGTATTAGTTAACACAACCGAAAATGACTTCTGTTAAATAGGTGGATCGTTGTGCATCCTAAATCGCTTCCATCTTGGATTTTGTTGGGCGAATGCCTTGACTATCAACAAGGCAACCCAATTACTAAACAGACAGTTGCTGGAAGGTACACCAGGTAGTGTTTCCACTTGATTTCAACACCTTGTCTAGATTAGTTGAGAGTATGTTGTCATCAAGACTTTTGTCTGGTGACATACAGGTCATCAATACAAAATCCAATTAATGGGAGTCTTTGGAACACCTGATCCATGACATTTTGGAGCAATGCTGGGGCTGAAGATATTCCAAAAGGCAATCTTGTATATCGATAGAGACCATTGTGAGTGTTTATGGTCACATATTTCCATGACCCCCTTCGTCTTAATCTAACTAGTTCCTCTGTCATCTTGTCGCATAAGGCACCGGCATTGGCTTGTAGAATGTAGATCGTACTTGTTTCAGAGACAGGTGAAGTTTCACTGTTCCAAGACTATCATCAAACAACGATAAATAGTTGTTTTAGTTTTTCAAAGGACTTCCTTCCTGTGGAAAACCAGTCTCTGAATCTTTGATAACAAGTTTCTGCCAAGCAAGGGTGTTCTGTTCCTTGTGTTATACACATTCCATTCAGCTGTCAGCCAAAGTCTGGCTGACCTACATGAAACATTTCTAATTGTTCCCACTGACAAGGAGTCGAATATCACAACCATTATATGTAAGTATCACTAACTACATTAACTGCTCGAACAAGGAACCTTGTATAAGAGCAAATTCAAAGAATGCCACATGTGAGACCAGGTGGAAATGTCCCAAAACCATGGATCAGCGCTATAAACGTTTGACTTTACTCTAACACAGGATACATGTCCATTCTTCTTTTGAACTGAATTCCAAACTTGTAAAGAGTGATATGTTGCTGGGCCCAGAAAATCCCTGTCTCAAGATTAACCATAATACAATCATGGGAAGACTTTCTTTAAATTTGTATAAAGTATTTGAGACAAGTGGAATTCTCAAGGATTTGCTTGAATTTTTGAATACCCTCAAAACATTTGATTTTTTTTACTATTCCGCACTGCAAACAAAAACCTCTTCAAAAGACTGTATGACAAGGGTGATGACCTCACTTTCAAAAGTCAACTTTCCCTTTATACCGAGCAATACAACAGCAGCCCATGCCCTTGATGGCTACATTTCACAACTTTTAAGGTAAAATCGAGCATGTTCTTTCTCCAAATTTTAAACAGTAGTTAAGTATTTGTCAGTGTATATTTTCGGGTGAATGTTCATTTTATTGGAATTAAGTTATGAAATGCCGACGCGTTCATTGTTGTAAAGTTTTACGTTATTTTGTATGGGTGTAAAAATCATAGTAGTGCTTTCAAGTTGTTGTAAAGATATTCTTGCTGTATTTGGAATTATGTATTTAGCGCCACCACTGAGATATCAGATGATGTATTTTCAGAGCGTGAAATTTCATTTGTAGCCTGTTGCCCATTTTTGCCTTGAGTATGTCCTGGTTGAACATCCTATTTCACCAGCGCATCATCCCAGTCTTTTATACAGTAAAACGTAGGGTCATTAGAGCAATATTTTACTGGCGCTACAGACAATTTAAAAATTAGATCTGACCTCAAGTGAAGTATGACACATAGAATGTGTTGAGAGCAGAGATTTATTAAAACTAGTGTTACTATGAGCAAAGGAAAAACCGGGTATGATATGAAATATACTGAGTGTAATCATAACTAACTATATGGTAATAATTGAGTGATTGTATTACTGTCATACAACTGTGTTTTCTGTATTATTTCATAGCCTTGTGTAATCATACGACTGTTATTCAGTTAGCACCAGTGTCATTTGTCATATCCATCATCTTCGTCTGAAATAGTCTCTTCACAATCACAGCAGTAGCAGTAACTTTTTTTTCAAGGTATCTAAACATCGATGACTTTTCCGGTTATAATTTCTTAAGTTTGGATGACCCATTTTTTATGTGACTGCATCTCCTGACATTTACTACTTATTGCGGGGCGGTCGGGTAGCCTTGTGGTTAAAGCGTTCCTTCGTCACTCCGAAGACCCGGTTCGATTCCCGACATGGGTACAATGTGTGAAGCCCATTTCTGGTGTCCCCCGCTGTGGCATTGCTTGAATATTTCTAAAAGCGGTGGTAACACCATACTCACTAATGCAGGCATGACACTTGCTCGACGTTATCACTGGTGTCGTTTTTCTTATGACATCGCCAACACTCCCGACAATCACCAATTCAGTGCCCCTCATGCCTCACATGATGAGAGTCACTTGACCAAAATATTTACCTAGCGACGGAACTCATATATCACAGTCACAAATTTAGCTGGTCGGTGGTTGGTGGTCAAGCACGGTGACTTGGTATATACCTGTCTTCGTACCACAGTGGTTTGCAATGCTTTCTTCAAGATCAAATCATTGTCGGTACGTAGGTGCTACATCAACAGATCAGAAACATGTCTGGCAAAACGTGAATAAATGTTCGCTTGGTTTGTGCAGTATAACTTGGTCTTTCAGGTTCACCTTGTTCTTGACAATACCTGCATACTCCATAACTGATAAGTTTGGCTACTTTTTTTCTCATAGTATATTTCAGACCAACTGACGAAATAACACCATAAATTGATAATCTCATGGTTTTGGACAATTATTGGATAATGCAGCTTTCATAGGCGAAGGACCTTATCCTACCTCGTCCGTGGTTTATGTGTAGTAAGTAGTTAGTTCAAATGGTTCATTATGTTGTGAAATATGAATACTATTCTCTAAGCAGGTTGATGATTAGGTAATAAATCATCTTTTATTTGGAGCTGAGCCGAGCACTTAACAAGCTTTCAAGTGTATAAATAAGAGGTTTATAACATACACATAGACTACCACAAGTTTCAAAACAAAATAGGTCTATCTCCTGACAGGAGTGCTTTAACAATGATACTGTTGTGTCTTTGAATTTCAGCTATCTTAGCACGTTCCAAAGAGAGAAAACTAACAAATAGTACTCACGTTCAAGACTAATTATTTATTTAAGTGGTTCAAAATAATAGTAACAAATTACATCATAGACACCTAGTAACCTTCCATTGATATGTTTTAATTTTCATCGCATGTTCTTGCATATGTTGAACTGTTTGGAATGTTGGGACTCAACTAAGGGGTGGATCATTTGATTTCGATGTTGGAGGTGGGATTCAAAAGAAACTCATAACTTCGTGTAAAATATATCAGCCTCAATAAAAAAAATGTCAACCGCAATATGGCCATCCTCGTCAAAGATAAAGGGGAGTTCGTGAACAAAGTCATAATCATAAGTATGACAGACAGTATTGCCTGTGACACTTTATTTATTAAAAATCATTTCACATCTTCCATTTCAAGAGGCCATATCATGCAAGTTACTGTGTCGTATCCTTGGACAATGTTATTGACTCCACTTGTCCTGCTGTGATATGACTGAAACAGTTTTTGACTGTGATGTGAAATGCCCATTAAGCATCATTTACACCAACTTGGAAAACTATAACAGACGAACAAGAAAGAAATATTGTTTTTAGGAACAAGGAGCAATGTCAAGGAAGATACTTATGTTGTCAAAACACATGAATTATATATCATTAACATTTATGCCATGAATGAGAACAAAAATGATGGTATGATGTCCACAGTCTTGGAGGATGGGGTCCTTGGTTCATTTGTTGGCTCAAGACTGAAATCAGCACATGAAACTCCCTTTAATCCTTCACAATGTCAGTATTGTGTATGCTCACTAGGGGAATCATTGCACAACCCAACTAAACAATAAGAAGATGTGATATGTCTGATCACAAGAAATGAGACTCAACGCCATTGTTCTCAAAAGGACCTGTGCTAAACTGATCTTTGTCATATGGGCGCCCTATTTGTTCTCTAATTTGATAGTCAAGGTGATCCCACAAGTGTTCTATAGGTGATAAATATGGTCAGTGTGCTGGCAACGGTAAGGTGTTGTATGTGTCATCTTGTTGAAACAGGGTTCGGGGATTCTGTTGCCAGTACTGAAGTACATCAGGATAGAGGGATTGGTCAATGTAACGCTGTCCAGTGATGTTTCCTTTCAAAATCAACAGATCTCTCCTGACTTGGGTGCAGATGCCACATTGCAAGAGTAATGATGCCGCATTGAAAGGTCTACATATGCTGCCAGCTCCAAATGGTTCGATCTCTTGAATGCAATAACGTTCTCCTCGTCATTTGTGAACAAAAAATTATTCTATCCTCTTGGAAAAGCTGGAATCTCTGTAGATTGAAGTAAAATTATGGCTGCACAACATGCCAACATGCCAAAGTTGGTTTGATCAGAGTACTGTTGCACGTGCATTTCTCCGCAAATTATTATCCCCCGCCCAACAAAGTTGGAAACGGGCTATATAGAAACGGGCTCCGTCCGTCCGTCCGTCCGTCACGTTTTGTTTCCGGAGCATAACTCAGAAACCGTTCAATATTTTTTCATGAAACTTTGCAGGTCTGTCAAGTACATGCTGAACTGGTGCCTTTTGCTCTTTAGAAAATTTAGAAATTTTTATTTTTTACGTTTCCATGGCAACAAGATGGACTTAGGTTCCAAACTCTTTTTTTTTACAATTTCCATGACAAGTTCCACCTCAGTTAAAAAAGGTTAGGGTTTGTTTGGATTTAATTATTTCATAAATTCTGCAACTAGGGCGGGGGATATAGCCGCGTTAGTGGCAAACTCTTGTTTTAGTTGTATTTGGGTGATTCTCAATAATTTTTTAACACTATTCGGGATTTGGATCCAACATGAACAAATTTCAGTTTGGTAATGTTTCTTCGTCAGTTTAAATCCAAATTTATGCTATTTATGTGCATCATCCACAATCGTAGTAATTGAAAAGTGCATTCCTCAAGTAGTTGTGAGTACAAGCATGTCAAGTTGACCAGTTTTCTGTCAATTTGAAACATCACTGCACACTGAGCTTTTGCAACAAATGGTTTTGTAAAAGATGCTCTTTTATTACGGTATATGGCAGTGTAATTTATTATTTAACAATGTATTACATTGTTTCTGTTGAGATTCAGTAGAAGTTCATTGAATTGTATTTGGACAATGAATAGTTGTCAGGAATGTAGTACTATTTAACGTAAGCAGTGGTGAGGAAGTTATATTTAGATACTCGAATTATCTGTAAACTTTCAGAATAACATGGATGTATGTCAAGCGTTACAGAAACGTGGAATATTCTGTGATGTTCCCCGTGACACTGGACTGGCCAAACACTGTGGAAGTGGTTAGTTCATCTTACATTTCAGCTCACATTACATAAGGACCAGCCTCGTGTGAAGATCAATTTTCACCCTGGTGTTTAGCCTAGGCCTACCTCGGAAGATTGACAACTTTTGCGGCAAGGTGATTATTATTCTTGTCATTATCATTTCCACTGCTTTCACATTTTATACTGCCTTTGAATATTGTACTACCACTCTATTGTGTACTGCCATTGTAATTGCTGTGTGGTAATTTGTATTGATTTTTAACCTTGTTCATTTTTAAATGCCAAATTGAATGCCATTTGTTGGTTGTTTCACGCTAAATTCTTTTACCTACAGATTTCTTGGTTAACATATTCAGGTAAAACAATCTCAGCTCTCTTTTGGGAACTTCATTGGAAATATATATTATATTACGCATTCATACGCAAAGTTTATTTCTGTGAAAAGGCTTGTTCATTTTGAGGCACCATATGGAATTAGATACCTGCTTTTAAATTTATTTTGACCTATCAGAATCAAGCATAATACTGTGTGATGTAGAATTCTTTTTAAAAGTGATAACATTAACATTATCTAAACCTTCTGAGAAGTGAGATACTATTTCAGGTTCTACACATGGATTATGTGTGACAAAGTGCGGAGCTTCTAGATCATAACAAGAGCCTTTCTTTAAAGGCTGCAAGAGTGATACCTATAATGGTTTGCCATGGAAAGTATGTAGACTGGCATGCGGCATCTTAACTGTGCTTATGGTCTTCAATACTCAGCCCAATACACTTGATGTACTTCAGCATGTTCAATTTTACAGTTGCACCACATTCCCCAGCAGCAACATGATCGTCGATTTTGGATGCATTCACGCCAACAACAACGAACACACTGTTGCTCAAACATGGGTTTGTTTTATGACGTGTGCATGGACAGCAATTTGCTGTAGCATTTGACAGTTGCAAATTGCGTTGATCAATAGGTTAATAATTTGTGCTGCTTATTTTTATGTGATGCGTATAATTTATTGTTGTGTGGCATATTTGGATATTAAACCATGGTATGTCCTTTCATAATGTAATATGCATATAGGTTTGTTGTCACGGAACTTCTATTATTTACATGTTTCATATTACACCTTTCATATGACGTAATGTGTGATCGTAAAATAAAATAAAATGAACTACAGAGACTTGTGACTCGCATGTTTACTATTTGTAATACACACAAGAAACTATATTCTTTTCAGCCGAAAATAGATGACAGGACGTGTGTGATACCACTCACTGCTCCACTGGTCAGTGAAGAAAGTCCGCTGCTCAGTGCTGAAATGAAAAACAGACAGATGTTTAAAATATTGAACTTATTCTTGAGAACTGCACAAAGTGCCTGGAATCATAACTATTACCCTGTTTGTGGCATATGTGCCTCTTTCTTAGTGTCTCTTTGAGAATGTGAATGTAACCAGGGTTTTTGTTTGGCATTTGCGATTTCACCATCTTTCCAAGTTATATGACGGTGCCTCGTCAATTGAGCATTGAAAACAGTAGTAAGTCAAAATAAAGGCAACCTGTTGTGAGAGGAGTGAGTGCTGAGGCGGCGATGGTTGCTGCAGCCTGCGATATTTCTGGAGTCAGAGCAGCAAGGAGCTCATCTCCCATCTTACTTCTCTTAACCTTGAGGTCTGACAAAAATGTTTCAACTCCCTCTGTAACAAGACATATCTCCAGATACATGACATGTTAGGTAAGCCAACAACATGTTCACAGTTGTAGTGTAAACGCAAATCTTATCAATCACACAACTAAAACATTTACAAATGTACCAAATCAATTTGAGCTTATCACTGGTAATGTTTAAGCTATTTGCCTTAAACACCGTCAATACACTCAAGCAACTCACTCGTTATGGTGCTTTCCAATAGTTGTTGAAGACTGCTGACAATATCGGTCTCTAAATCACTCTTTCCAAGAATGTTGCTCAGTCCTGTTTTGGAAATATCAAAAGGGGCAGTACTGACTGAAGCATACAGATAAGGTATCTTTCGCTGTGTATGTCAAAAGAAACGTGCAAATTTATATGAAAGAATTGCTTTATACACATCATCCATTTGTATGTATAGAAATCCATTGGTATGCCCGTGCCGGGGACTGCATTGGCGACTGGGGTTTGGTTTTATGCTGCTCTCAGTGCAATTCTTACCATATTAAGGCTCGGCACAAGGAGAATCTACATAACTGTGGTGGTTCAAATTTGGAAATCTTAATGAACTTAATGAGATGGCTCATGTGGTTGAGTAAACAGTAGTACATGTAAGTCTCTTTGGCTGTTTCGGATATTTTTACTTTTTCACCTTTTCTTAACGTTTACAACAAGTTGAACTTCTAAAGGATCTAATAAGCATAGGGATACAAAATCCGTCTCCAGGATGAAAATCTGATACCATTATATATTTCTTCGTGAAACTCCGTATACACACCAGGAACGTACTGATCTGCTGCCATTGGTTATTCAGAGTTTGTTCGGAATGTCCTTATTTGCGATTTTTGAGTTCATCTGACTCTCTTTTGCAATATTTTAGATTTTGAACTAAAGCTGACCTTTGCATTTATAATTAATTCTCTCAAAATGCGCGTTAGGCTCTTTAAACATCTCCCCAGAAAACACAGGACCAGTTAAGTTGAAAACACTTTAATTTGTCTTTTGTTTTTTATACCGGATTTTTCTGGATTTGTTTTGCGTTTTAAGTCAACAGGTCAACTTATGTATGTTCAGATGTGCGTATTTTTGTGTGTTCTGGACCATATCCCATATGCTTTGTTTTTATACAGACCACAAGTGCACAACTGATGTGTTTACGCTTTGAGAATACTTTCAAGTTTCCCGTTCCAGATTTTTCAAGGCAAAAAATAGGGTAGTTTTTTTTCTGTTGGCAAACGCATGAAGCTTTTATTATTACTTCAAGAAACTGTAATTATTTCAGGTTACTTTTGACTAGTTTTGACATTTAATACTTATTCACAATCATCAGTAAACAAGGGATGACGGGGATCTGGAGGAATATTACAATATATTGTCACTGTATTTCATCGCTATATGTAATACCCGAATTCCTCCACAATAATTACCACCAACAGAAATAGATTGATTTCTTTAGTTATGGGCACACATTTTACCCACATCAGTTTTTGTTCCAGGTTCATAGCATAGGGCTCTTAAGCTTCTTTAAGTCATTGCTTACTCCAGTAGGATAAGTGTAACCAGTGTAAAATATTGCACCAATGCAAATAGAATAGAATATAGTCTATTTTGGAGGCCATGGCGGCTAGCGAAATGTACCTTCAATTTCCGTTGTGATGGCAGTTGCTATAGATGTCTTCAGGTCTTGTTCCAATGGTTGCAGACTTATGATGTCGCGTTTGCCCAGGATACTTGTAAGAGCATTTGACAAGAGTGATGTGACCTCTAATGAATACATAAAATGGTACACGAATGTGTCAGTGCTTTATCATGGCTGCCTGGAAATAGTCGTGGCACACAAGTGGTAATTTAAACACGACCCACTCCGTCGATAACACATATTTAGCCAGGTAACGCATTGTGCATTGAACACTATTTCTTCAGAATCAAATATGAATTCACGTTATATTTTGTTACATAACTGTATGCTTTTAATGTTTGTTTTGTTTGTTTGTTGTTTAACGCCGCACTCAGCAATATTCCAGCTATATGACGATGGTCTGTAAAATAATCTAGTCTGGACCAGTCAATCCAGTGATCGACATCATCAGCATCGATCCACGCAATTGGGATCGATGACATGTATCAACCAAGTCAGCGAGCCTGACCACCCAATCACGTTAGTCGGCTCTTACCACAAGCATAGTCGCCTTTTACGGCAAGTATGGGTTGCTGAAGACCTATTCTACCCCGGAATCTTCACGGGTCCTATGCTTTTCATGGGATTACGTCTTATGTAATAGTTGCTTTGTAACATATACCAATATTAATCCTACCGTGGACAGCAAGGTTGGCGGCAGTCTCGGCCCCAGCATGGAGTGCCCCTCCAAGTCCTGTGCTGACCCCAGTCCCAAGGGCCGCCAGCAGTTCTTCGCCTGTGCTACGACTGAAGGGTGCAGCCAAGGACGAACTCAGCAGACTCACGAGACACACACTTGGAAATAGCATCATGCCTACAAGGATAAACATGCAATAGCCACAGACAACCAAACTGTGGGCAAAGGACAGCAAACTCAACAAACTGACAAAAAGGGGATGAATAGATGAAAAGAATTCAAACAACCGGGCTGCTAAACCTCCACTCATAACAAAGTTGCTTTTGTGAATATGACTCATTAGGGTTATTGTTCGAACCTAATATTGAAACTGACTAAATTGTTGTAGGTGCATGGGAATATTGTATGGGCACCACAACTGGGTCAAAGAGTCGTACTCCGTTATATGCACATTGCAGCATGCAAGGAATTAGGAATTTCAATTCGTCTGTAGACTGTTATACAAATGTAAAGTAAACCATTAGGTTGAAGGGACACTAATTTGTTAAATGATGTAACCTCACTATTTCATGGACCTAAACTAACCAATAATGTATTAAGTTTTCAATTATGCATAAACATTGATGATGAATAAAACCACAACACCTACCTTTGGGACCAGTAAGACGGACAAACACAATAGTCTTCCACGCCTTTATATTCAGCATGGAACTGTTCATTCACACACACACCCTAAGAGTTATAGATATATATTCTAAAAATAAGCAGCTTGACAAATCGAATGAAGATAAGAGTATGCTACTTAAGAATACTACCATACATGAATTAATAACATGCTTAGTTTCGGGAGTCCAACCACTTTAGTAAAAAACCCTTGCTTCCTCAGATAGTAAATGTTATGTGTTCATGTATTGACTGATAAAGATATTTTCAATGTCTCAGACATGTGTATGCATCGGAATAATTTAAACGATTCTGAACTATAATTTCGAACACAAGCAGTATATGGATGAAAACAAGGTACAGTATACCTTACATGTGATACACGGAGATTCACAACTCAATGACCATGGTTCAACACACCGTGGCCATGGTTCATAGCTCAAAAACCTTTCGTTTTAGCTCACCTGTCTGAAAGTAAAATCTGACTGTTTGTGGTTAACTTTTATGTTTTTGGCATCTCCTCTGAAACAAGGCTCATGGAGTAGAAACGTTGTAATTCTTACGAAAACTCAACCTCTATAACATCTCTGCCATATATCCTGTATTTTAGCTTCAGTCACACTAACTAAAATTTTCAGATTTTCAACAGACGTCCTCTTTACTTTCAATCACACACAATTAGTTTTTCCCAAGTAGCATCGTAACCACCAAAGCTATGACGCATGCAATGGCAGAAAGCTCACTTTATTCCTGTGTGTGCTAGAGTCAACACCTATTGTAATAGTAGTAACGATCTAGCACTTGGTAGTAAGTCACATTACTCTAAGATTATTCCAGTTGTTTTCTATAATAACAGACACATTAGTAGATATTAATAGCTGCATCCGGAGTGACGATTGCACGCACATGAGTATAACTGCAGCTAGGTGTTTGTGAGGTCGTAATGGAGTCTCCCTCTACTCCCGGTTGCAAGAAGTGTGGTCGATTCATAATCACGGGAGATTCTCATAGTAACTGCACGGAGCGCAGAGGGAGGACTTGCACGGACGACAAGAGATGCAAGCAGTGCGCCAACACATCTAAGAAGACCTTGATCAAAATAGCCAAGGCTATGACCAAGGCTAAAAGGTGCGAGGCGGCCAAGAAGAGTGTGGACGTCATCACAGCCGAGACATTTGCCTCACCCCAGCTCCTCGCAATCCAGTTGATCAACAATCTCCTTCACTCTCCTTGAGTCTAATCCAACAACAGCAGCAGGAGTTGATGAAGACTATGTTTGAGGCTAGATTCTCAGCCCTGGAAGAAGAACTGGTGAATATGAAGATAGCTCTGGCGAAGATAAGTCACCTGGTCACGAGTCCACATGGGTGACTGCCATCTGTAAATTCAACGCACACCTTGCAAACCATGCCGTCTTCAGCTGACCGTACCGACCAGCCATCCGACCACCCAGGTATAAATCTGCAGGCTTTTCTCTACCATGAGACAATACCGTACAGGCACTGCACGGTCTCCATTGCCCAGACAACCATGGCAACCCAGCCATCCAGCCAGTCGACCGTTAAGATACCATACGGTCGTCGCACGGACTCCATGGGCCAGCCGTCCAAGGCAACCCAGTCGACCGACCAACCAACCAGCCAGCCAACAACAAACGGCTACAGCACAGACTACCTTCCGACTGTCCAAACGTTCGGGTTACCGTATGATCTCCATCTACAGCACCAGTTATCAAGTTTGCTCACCTCCAGCTTGTTTGAATCCATGGATACCTGGACGATTTCCTAGCTGTAGACCAAGAGAAACCTCAGTTACATCAGAACATGATATTCTTGGTCCAACTTATTACCTACCTAGGCTTCCTAGTCAATCCTTCCAAATCCGAGATCACTCCGGTTCAAGACATCATAAAAATCGGAGCAAGATTCCAATTAAACAAGGGATATCTATGCCCACCAGAGGATCGATTCGACATGACTATCAAGATGATTCAATTACTTTCAAGTCAACCCAGCAAGTCACTGAGATGGTGGATGTCTCTTCTAGGCAACTTAACGACTCTACAGGATATGACCTACAGAGGGAAGACTGATAATACGTCCTCTACAGACATGGATCAACTCTATACAATCCCACAGCCTAGAGACTCAGTTACCTTCCAACTTCGTACGAGACCTGCATTGGTGGTCTCACAGAGAGCATGTGATGAGCGGCATCCCTCTGACTTCTCCGATGCCCAAACAGCATCTATTCACAGACGCGTCAGATTTGGGATGGGAGCCCATATGGACGATCTCACGGTACAGGGATCTTTGAACGCCAGAGCAGAACCTTCATATTAAATGCAAGGAAATGAAGGCCATCTATTACACCATCCTGGAATGGAAGATACATCTCTCCCAGTAGTCCATCCTGATAGCCACGGACAACACCACAGTAGTGGCTTACATCCAGAAACAGGGAGGAACCAGATCCAGCTCCCTGGCGATGGAGACTACACAATTGTTTGCCTTGACAGACTCCTTCAATTACCAGATGGAAGCGAGACATATACCCCAGAAACTCAACATCCTTGCGTTCCGCCAGCCAGGGGCAACAGAATGGACCTTACATCCCCAGATCTTTGCTCGGATAACCACGTTAGGGGACCCTCCACACCTGGATCTATTTGCCACCTGCCAGAACCATCAACTTCCGGTTTATGTCAGTCCAGTTCCCGACCCAAGAGCTCACCAGATCGATTCACTATCGATGGATTAGACGGGTCTATTTGCATACACATTGCCACCATGGTCTCTCCTGGTCAAAGTCATCCACAAGGTGGAGGAGACGGATTGCAGAGCGTGGTTCCCCAGATTACTAAGACCACTAATGGAAGAATCTATCTTGTTACCTCTGTCGAGATCTGTTATAAAAATCAAAGTCCAGCATTTTCCATGACAATCTGTCCAGCCTACATCTATCCGCTTGGAAGTTATCACGCAGAATATGCAGACATCCAGATACCCTGAGATTGCCTCAGAAGATGTGGCAAGATCATGGAGACCTTCATCCTCCCTTATATATGACAACAGATGGGACAAGTTCGTCCAGTTGAAAAAACGACAAGGGATTATAACTAATGCTATATCCATCCTCATGGTAGCAGATTCTCTACATCTATGTCAAGACAATAAATTCTGACATGGGACGATAGAAGGTTATAGATTGGCTCTTCATTCTGTACCTCAACATGACGGATCATCAATCGGAAACCATCCCATTCTAAACAGACTTCCTTTCTACTAGAAGATGTTCGCACACCTTCCCAAGTGGAATCTAAGAGTTGTACTATCGGCACTGTTAACAGAACCTTGCAAGCCCATGGCTAAAACTACCTTACTCCAAAAATCCAGGAAAGCGTCCTTCCTTCTAGCCACGGCGACAGAAGCAAGAGTTTCAGAACTACATGCCTTGGACTGTTCTAGCCTCACCCATGACCAACACTGGACCTCAATAACTCTAAGATCGCTCCCAGATTTTGTAGCCAAGAATTAATCTACCACAATGGGACTTTTGGGCCATATACACTATACCATTCCTGCTTTGGGACCAACAGTGGATCACCCAGACAGAGTCTTATGTCCAATCAGAACTCTCAAGTACTACAGACTCACATAGACGCCATCAAGGAGATTCTTCTTATCTTGTAATACTTATTCCAACAAGGACATTACCAAGGCTACAACAGCAGGCTGGCTAAAAACTACCGCTGCAGCAAGTTATACACAAGATCAGAATTCCATGCCACGTCTCGGATCCTGCTCAGCTCATGAAATCAAAGCCCAAGCCACGAGTCTCGCTTCACATCAGTCTGAGTAGAACAAGTAGTATCTAGCTGTCAGTGGGCCTCACAAAAAACCTTCACCAGTTTTTACTTGCGTGACGTGCAACCGGACCTGGAGGACATGTATTCCCTTGGTCCTATTGTCACGGCACAAACTATCATCAACCAATAGAGTTTTCCCCCTTCTATCGAAAAAAGGGGGTGGGGACGCGAGGATCCGACACCAGCTGCATCAGAGGGTGAGTACTTCCTTGATTATTCTGTCTATTAGGTGTAGGAATGGATCAACCGGAAGTGAGACTAAAACCGGAAGTGACGTCAGCACCGGAAATAGTAGTACAAGATCCATCTAATCAGGAAATTACGTCTTGAGAGACGTCATTACCTAGTAAAAGGGAAGTGACAAACCGGAAGTGTCACAAATCCAAATTTAACGTGAAATGATGTCATTAAGCGGAAATGGATCAGCAAATATGACGGTAATTCTAGTAAAGGTATCGCATATTTGACTGATTCTTGATACAGTTCTGATTTTCAAGTCCTCAGGAGGAAATTCAGAGGAAATTATCTCGAGTTGGGATTAGAATCAGTAAATAATGGTTTCCAGAAGAGGATTGCTGTCAATTACACAGGGAGTTACTAGAGGCAGGTCCCACTTGGTCCCTCTGGCATATTCTGGCAGAGATGTAAATAAGGTAGAGATATCATCAGAATTATCAAGCAATAGTTATCATTGTTAATAATTCTAAGAATACTACCTCCATTACATCCGAAGTTGTCCCACCCACATCCCCTATTCATCTACCTCCAGTAGTTAGATGTGAGGAAAAAGTGAGGTTACCGCCATTGCATGCGTCATAGATTGGGTGGTTATGATGCTACTTGGGAACAACTAATTGTGTGTGATTGACAGTGAAGAGGACGTCTGTTGAAAATCTGAAACTTTTAGTTGGTGTGACTGAAGCTAAAATACAGGATTTATGACAGGGATGTAATAGAGATAGTATTCTTAGAGTTATTAACAATGATAACTATTGTTCGATAAGGCGGTGGCTCATTGGCCAATCTGGTTGAATAGTTACTATTTATTAATTCTACTTGAATATATCACCCGTGTATCATTAGTGCTGCAAGTTGGAGATCCACTTGTTATTAGCATCATCCTTATGCCACTCCATAGTGGGTGGGGATCTCGGATGACAAAACAATAACAATGAAAAATGATAACTAAACCCCCTCCCAAAAAAATAACAAACACCCACTCTGATGATGAACAGCGACCGTCCAAATCTATTGATTGCTAGTCACGTTTCACAGTGATTGCGACTTCAGGTAAAACACCTTTAAAGTTGAACTCTTTCGCAGTATCCAAGGGTATATTGAGTTTAGTAAAAGGCAGCAAGCAACAAATCTCATGTCAACTGAATCTTTTATCAGCGTCCCGGGTTTCGGTCTCTGCACACCGAACACTTAACACCGGTAAAGGAATTGTGAGGGACCGAGATCAATTGTTTGCTGACATGGCTGAAATTGATAGCCTCAGAAATGAAAGACAAGGTGTTATTTTTGTCAAACGCTTCACAGCCCGTAAAAACAATGAAACCTCTCCAACAAATATGTACCTGTTCTCATTTCCATCTCCTACAGCTACAAAATCAATAAAGGTGGGATATTGCAAGAGCAATGTTGACGTCTACGTTCCAAATACTCTCAGAGGCTTTAAATGCCAAATGTATGGTCATGATGTCAATACTTGCACATTGTCTATTACATGTGCTCATTGTTGTGAGAAGACACATGTAACGGAAGACAGTGACAGCAAGTAATAAAAGTGCACAAACTGCTCAGGATGCCACTCTTCTTTCTCGAAGGATTGTCCCATATGGAAATACCAGATGGAACTAAACAAAATTAAATTAACCAGAAACATCAGTTTTGGTGATGCTAAAAACTCCTAAACTTAAAGAAACATATGCATCCGTCACCAGATCACCATCTGAAACCACCACAAAACGTCATCACTCACTCCATAAACTGCCAAACAGATCTCACATTGGTGAAAAATGATACTCCACAGATGCTTTCACCTGAACAATTAACTCAAACGCCAGAGACACTTCCCAACACGTTTCAAAATCAATCATCTTGTGATCAGGACTCATCTGTAACACAGGTACAATCAAAATCTCAGTCGGTTCCAAAACATCAATCAGAAACAAATGTCGAACAAATTGTAGAAAGCAAAAGCAAACCACGGTAAGAATCTTCAAAAAAATTATCAAAGTGGCTGAGCCTCAAAGGGGGCAGAAATTGAAATCAAACTATTTAACAAATTTGGATCATTTGAGGACAAATGTGTCAGAACACATCCATCCCAGGGTACATAGCTTGTGGCCCTAAAAAATGCAGGGTAGATCCCCACTCAATCCCCCAAAGAGTGTTTTCCAATAATATTGTACAGTGGAATTGTAGAGGACTGAGGACTAATTTTAATGAATTGCAGCTATTAGTCCCGGATTTGAAACCTTCAGCATTCTGTAGTAGGAAATAGACGGATAATTATAACTTACGTCAGTTCAATGAATATCATTATTTTTCTCCCCCGGTTGAAAGGGCGACAGGAGATTCGTCAATCATTGTGAGGCATTATATACTGAACTGCAAAAGAAACGTCACCATGGATAGATATTTGTGTAACCTTATTTGTCCAAACACTGTAAACATACTTTGAGACATATTAAAAAGATGAAACTTGGCAAAACTGATCATCAAGGTTAAAGTGTCAAATGTTCTTAAAGTGAAACACAACACTTGTCTCTGAGAAAATGGCATCACAAGTCAGTATCTCATGTGTCCGCCATGTGCATTGATGACTGCCGTGCAACGCCGACACATGGAATGGATGAGGCGGTTGGTGAAGGCCATAGGCACTTGAGCCCACACTCTGAGGAACGCCTGACCCAGTTCAGCTGCAGTTGTCCGCCTTGGTCGGACGTCATTCAGCCGTCTTTGAATCTCGTCACACAGGTGCTCAATGGGATTTAAATCGGGACTGAGGGCAGGCCACTGCATGGTTCTGATGCCATTCTGCTGGAGGAAGTGTCTTGTTGCTCTCACAGTGTGGGCACGGGCGTTATTATGCTGAAACTCGTGGTTGCGGCGACATGCCAAAAATGAGGTATGGCATGTGGTCTGAAGACTTGATCAATGTACCGAGCTGCTGTGACACCATTGTCTCTCCCTGGACCGATGTTCTGAAAGACCACAGGCCCGACCCAGTGTGCAAGACCAATTCCACCCCACATCATGATGCTCGGACCACCCCACGGTGTCGCCAGACTCTCTCTCTGCCATCTGCTGTTGAGATACAGTGACGGCGCTCGTCTGAGAAGAGGACTCTTCTCCACTGCTGGTGGTGCTGTGTTGCCCACTGAAGACGGTCCCGGCGATGACGTGGATGTCAGAAGGGTCCTCGGTGTGGCCTGTGACAGTGGAGGTGTCTGCTCGTCAATCGTCGACGCACTGTGTCCACACTAATGTGTCGCTGGTGTGTCCCCATGGTCTGTCGAGCAGTTTCCGCAGCAGTTACAAAGCGATCTTGAAGATGCTGTCGCTCAGTCAGACGATCCTTGTTGGTTGGTTGGTTTGTTGTTTAACGCCTTACTCAGCAATATTCCAGCTATATGACGGCGGTCTGTAAATAATGGAGTCTGGACCAGGCAATCCAGTGATTGATGTCACGAGCATCGATCCACGCAATTGGGATCGATGACATGTATCAACCACCCGATCCCGTTAGTCGCCTTTTATGACAAGCATAGTCACCTTTTACGGCAAGCATGGGTTGCTGAAGACCTATTCTACCCCGGAATCTTCACGGGTCGATCCTGACGTCGGGTGGTGACCCTTGGTCTTCCACTACGTGGTCGGTCATCCGTAGAGTTGAAGGTCTGGTACCGTTGCTGGAGCCTGTATAGGGTCCTTATGTGGACTTGAAATGGATTGGCTACTTGCCGGGCGGTTTGTCCAGCTTGCAATCGCCCAAGGGCTTGGTGTTACCATGGCCGTTGCCATGATGCGTTTGGGCGATCGGTTTTATTGTCATCTGCTTTGGGGTTTCTTGTCATCAAATTTCAATTTTTCGGGACAAAGTAGTGTTAAATTTTAGAAACTTTGACAAAAATTACCCAGATATTTAAATGACAACTTTTCATGCAATATTACTTGGGATGTTTCTTTTGCGGTTCAGTATATTATCCATAGCCCTGTTGCACTTACAACTCGTCTCCAGGCAATTACAGTTAAAAAATTACTTGTGCACGTTGCTTTTACTCTCTGCTCAAGGGTATATTCCGCCTTCATCAGCTCGCAGGCGGTCAGATCTTCAAGCTCTCGATGTTGAACTACCTAAACCGTGTGTAATCATAGGTTATCTAAATTGCCACAACCCACTATTGGGTGGTACAAATACCAAAGGTAAAATAGTTTAGGATTTCATCTCTAGTAACGACATGTGCATTCTGATTCTAACCTCTACAACGAAGTTGAATGGTCAGTCCACAATGACCTTTGTGGAAGTGACCATTTCCCTACTATTATTCAATCAATAAATCCATGTGATATTCCATCTTCATCCAGATGGAATTTTTCAAAGGCTAACTGAAGCTAGCTAAATAGAAAATTAAGTTTAACTCTGGTAATGGTGAAGATTATAATGAAGTCTTTTTCATTCATGAGCTAAATACTGCCTTAGGGCATGCTCATGATAAGATAAATGCAGATAATATCCACTACCAGCTACTTAAATATTTTTTCTGATTCCTGTTTTGAAACAGTTTTAGATATATTTGATAATATCTGGACAACTGGTAATTTCCCTTCCACATGGCGGAATGCTTTTATCATTCCAATACCAAAACCTGGCCGTGATCCTTTTACACTGACCCTTCAAATATCATCAATAAACAACACACAGTTTCTATATTTTTCGATTTAGAACAAGCGTACGTTACGATCTGAAAACATGGAGTTTTAAAGGATCTTCATGAGATGGGGTTAAGAGGCCATTCGCCTAATTTCATAGCACAGTTTTTAACAGATAGACATTTCCAGGTACGTGTGGGATCCACCTTGTCTGATCAAAATTAGGGTGTGTCCCAAGGTAAGCATCTTATCAGTAACGTTGTTTAGTATAAAGATTAACAGTTTATCTAAGGTTTTGAATGTCTCTGGTGATGGGTCGTTCTTTGTTGACGATTTTAATATATGATTTCGAGGTATAAATATGCACACGATTGAGAGACAGTTGCAACTTTGTCTGAATAAAATCAATTTTTGGGCTGAGAAGAATGGCTATAAGTTTTCTAAATCTAGAACTAATTGCTTTCATTTCTGTCGAAAATATAAACCACATCGGGACCCAGAATTACATCTAGCTGGAACTCCTATTAAAGTCGTAAAAGAAGCTAAATTTGTAGGAATAGTTTTTGATCATCACCTTACTTTCTTATCACATATTAAATATTTGAAAGCTAAATGTCTGAAAGCACTAGATTTAGTAAAGCTTGTTTCTAATTCCAAGTAGGGAGGAGATCAGACGACCATACTTCACTTTTATAGATCACTTGTCCATTCTAAACTCGATTATGGCTCCCTCATCTGTGGTAGAGCTTGTAAAAGTAACCTTAAATTACTCAATCCAATACACCATCAAGGTCCAGGGCCTTGTCTTGGATCTTTCAGAACTTCTCCCATTGACAGTCTGTACATTGGTTCCGATGAGCCGTTTCTTAAACAGTCTAACCCAGCATACAACTGTGTATTTAATCCTCTTTATGAGGTTCTGTATAGTAAGATGTCCCCACTTTTCCGCCTCTTGGAAAAATGACGTCTAATCAGTCTAACCCAGCATACAACTGTGTATTTAATCCTCTTTATGAGGTTCTGTATAGTAAGATGTCCCCACTTTTCCGCCTCTTGGAATAAGAATTAAACCTTTTATTTCTGCTGCTGACATCAAACTCGAAAATGTATCTCCCTTCTGTCTGCTTTCTTCTCCTCCTTGACAATTGGTAAAGCCACAGGTGGATCTTACCTTATCTAAACTAAAGAAATCTGACACTTACCAACTATAATAATAACAAGAATATAATCAGTTGAGAAGCGTTTATGATACTTACAAATCTATGTTTACTGATGGATGCAAGGATAGTGATGCTGTTTCCAGCGTCACTGTCATTGGATCCAGAATTTTATCAACTAGATTACCTGATAACTCATCCATTTTCACAGCTGCATCAAAGGCCATTTTAACTGCTTTAGAATATATAAATAAACAATCTAAACATAAGGAATTCAATATTTTTTCAGACTCGCTGTCCTGTCTTCAGGCAATAAAAATACTTTGTGTCAACATCCAGTTTTACTTGACATAATTGAATTACACAATAATCTTGCTACTGGCCAATACGACATCGTCTTTAGTTGGTCGCCCAGCCATGTTTGGATCGTTTGTAACACTTTGGCTGATGCTGATGCAGCACTCAAAAAATCTGTGACACCACTTCTTATACCCTGCAGTGACTATAAACCTGTTATTAGATGTTACATCAGGGATCTCATGCAGAAGAAGTGGGACACCTAAAAAGGTATAAATAAATTACACGCAATAAAACCAAATATCGGTTACTCCTACTTGGGTTGTCAGTCCAGATTTAAAGAGGCCCTATTAAGACGATGTCGTATTGGTCATTCTCGTTATGCTCATGAATATTTATTAAAAGGTGAGGATCCTCCATTCTGCATCCCTTGTGATGAAAGATTCACGTTCAAGCATGTCCTGCTTGACTGTATTGATTTTTCAATCACAAGGGATAATTAAGTTTCAGCCATCAAGGATATTTTTAATCAAGTAAGTTCTCATTCAATTCTTGTTTTTTTTAAAGGAAATTGACTTGATTGATAAATTTTGATTACTTTATTTTGTATATAAATAAACTTTTACATATGGTAGTATAAATCAAGTAAGTTCTCATTCAATTCTTGTTTTTTAAAGGAAATTGACTTGATTGATAAATTTTGATTACTTTATTTTGTATATAAATAAACTTTTACATATGGTAGTATAAATCAGTAACTGAGATTGTTAGTGGCTATATCCGCAAAGGGGGTTAAAGTAGTATATAATAATTGTCCTCCTGAGAGGTTATGTAAGACCACGACTTTTAAACTATATATTTATTTCTACCA
The DNA here is from genome assembly GCF_023055435.1 of Haliotis rufescens. Taxonomy (NCBI): domain Eukaryota; kingdom Metazoa; phylum Mollusca; class Gastropoda; order Lepetellida; family Haliotidae; genus Haliotis; species Haliotis rufescens. Next base: position 5,272,515 of record NW_025964383.1, read on the forward strand.
CGTTTTTAATCGTAGAATATGTGTTGTTTTAATGTTTGGCTAAATTTGTCAGCCATCGCCAACAACTGAAGGGATTATGTAAATCCTGCTGGGGTCCATGCAGGTAGCAAAAGTACTGTAAGTCCCAATGGTCCCCAGTGTGGTGATCTCCCTTCAGTTGTTGGCGATCTATAGCCCGTTTTTATATTATGTTGTAGAATGTTGATTTATTTTTACATGCTCTCTAATTAGTTTTACGTAAATCTGTGATATTCTAGTTATTAAACTGTCCTTCGACGAACGAATTTTTATCGTGTAAAAATATATCATTAATTACAAATTTTGTCTCGTCACGATATGGCTGAAATATTGCCGATGTGAAGTTAAATTTTAACTCACTCACTCACCCACCATGGTTTCGCGAGGTAAGCGTATCCTGCCTCACCGGTGGTACCTGTCACAAACACATGCAAGCGCAAGTCAACTGTTCACCTGAAACAACACGCGAACATATGGTACCAGTCAAAATAGGGAACTTATGTCTCTTTTTCAATCAAGCTACAACTTTTGACCCCTGTTTTTAGCTCACCTGACTTAAAATCAAGTGAGCTTATGTTTGAGCTGTTTGTCCTTCGTCCGCCGTGTGTCTTGTGGACTTTATTCAGCCATTTGTGTTAAAAAAAATTGGAAAATGTGTCGATAGTAGTTGGGCTGGACACATATGTTCCGTTTTTGCAATATTTGAAATAATGACCTTTATTTGACATAAATTTACACGTTCTCAAAATAAACTTGCGGAAAACAACTGTGCTTAAAATATAGTTCAATAAAAATAAATCTATTCTGAAATTATATTAAGCATCTTTCAATACATATTCATGGAGACTTCTCCTCGACTTCATTATTTACAATTTGCAAGTCCACGTTCATTCACGGTACACAATTTTGATGGTTGTGTGTTTGTTGGGAGCATGTTTCTCACACATGTGTATTCTTAATGGGAACATCACACAATGATTGTTTAGCTGGCATATGCTTAAACACTTTTGTTTCAGCGTAAGTGACGTTTACGTCAAAGCACAATTTGTGTGCTGCAAACAGGAATGGCGCAAAACGAAGTTACCAGATATAAGTTCATGGAAATAAAATATAATCTCTTTTGAGACATTCATTATCTACAGCAGGGCAACATTCGTGCCGTAAGCCGGTCGTTCACGTGTGCCGTTATTTCAGCCATATTCGGTTGGTGCATCTACGGAAACGAATACCATTACAGCTCGGACATTTCAGAACTGTATGCAACCGGTTGAGGGAGGGTCGATACCTTCAGTTTTGCTTCAACATCACTGTAAGGCACGCCCAGCTTGGTGAAGACAGCATCTGAGGTTCAGAAGACCAGACTGTGACATTATACTGTTCACAGATGAGGCCAGGTTTCACCTGGATAGATCTAATGGGCGTGCCAGTGTCTACAGGCGCACGTTTTAGCGATGCTTGCATCACTCAACGTCAGTTTTGAGGTGGAAGTGTAATGGTAAGAGGTTGCATCACAACTCATGGGAGACTCGACAACACGACATTGTTAATGCAAATGCAGGGACGTAACGTCACTTTGCTGCATGATAATGCCTGCCCACGCGTTACACTTGCTGTGACAGCCCTCTTGAGACAGCAAAACACTGCTGTATTGCCATGGCAGACTGTTTAGAACATGTCGGGGGTGAGATGGAAATGACGTCCACCACAGGATCAGAAACAACTAGCCAGTTGACATTTGGAACTACATTCGTCAGGCTGTTTGCAATCATCGGGTGTCTTCAGTGCGCCGCCACTACATCACATGTAACATGTCGCTCTTTCTCCTGTCACCAACGAATGTGTTATGATGCAACATTGAACAGACGATTGACCAAATACTAGTTTCTTATTGTCAAGAATATGACATTTACACCACTCAGAAGCACCGTTATATTTTCAGTTAGTATACGTTTTCACACACTGTAAACATAATTTTAGCAGAACTTTCACATGTTTTTCCCCGAAATCTCCAAAAGTTGGACTTCTTTTTTAACATGTTCCTAAATTGTCCCTAACGGTATATGTGTCTACACAGCATATAGAGCTGAAACTTTGCATGAATAAACCCAGCTACCGTGTCTCTAAACACGTGTTTTCAAAATTACCTGAATAATTAAGATCATTGGACAGGCGAGATAAATAAGTTTTATTCAGATTCACATATAATATACATAACGCTATTTTTTCCTGACGGGGCGGGTCGCAGCCTTAGGCTGTCGACAAGAGGTCTCATGCTACAGCTGCTGATGGATGTTCTTGGCACATTACACCATATTTGTAAAAATAATCGACAACACTTGGTATGAAGGATATCCCAGACAATGGCCAATGGGCCACTAGTGCTTGACTTGGTGGATTAGGTGTGTGATACAGCAGGCTGACCATATATGTGTCGCACACGTGATACGTGGCAGTCTGACAATGGGATTCGGTCCAGAGGGATAAATGAACAATGCTTTTTATTATGCCTCAAAGTGAGATTGACCAATCATCGCGCAGAACCCACTGACCCCATATGAGCCCGTAAACCGTCAGTAAAAATCCAAGATGGTGGTTACTGACCTAATATGAGACCGAATACCGTCAGTAACAGCCATTTTGGATTTTCAAACATATTTCACATGAAAATTCTGGTACAGAAAATCGTTATTCGACACTGTTTTGTGCTTTAATATCAAAGAGCAAAGACATTAATTTTTAAAGAAACCACCTTCGTGAAAATAATATGATTCAGGGACTGTGAGACAAACTATTGCGTCCCCAATACGTGCCAGAAATCGGTGATCGTGGATTGGAATTCCAGCACTATACATATGATTTCGGGGTTCACAAAAGTGGTCACGTCTTGCACGTACTTCATTTCGGGCTTTCTTCCCACATCAAGCTGACATGCCGTGTCGCGTTTCTATTGTGTCGCACTCTTATTTATTACTGCACATTTGCTATGCAACATTTCGTTATGTGTCTAGCTAGGATCATTTTGTTGTATTGATATTACTATATGTGAGATCCCCACCAAGCATACACTCGATATATTTACGAAGTCATATCGCGTAAATACACGCATGAGATATTGTGGTATACTGTTGTCCAAACACTAATGTTTTAAGAAAGCACTGATCACGCTAATTGAACAGCTTACTCACAGGTTAATTTATCAGCTTATTCGCGGGGCAGGATTTTTCGCTGACACACGGTGTTGTCACTATAATAACTGACTCTTAAACGCTTGCTTATGATATAGTCGGAATCGTACGATTGTCTCTGCTTTTCCTAAATATTTATTATCATTATTGAAAGCTTTTATTTAAATGTACGGAAAAGGGCAACTGTCATATAAAGTTCAATAAAAATACATTTATTCTGAAACTAAATAATTCTTCAATTCAATACATATTTATGAAGGCATCGCCTCGACTTTCAGGTGGTGATCCACAATTTACATGTGCATGTTCATGCACGGTCCACAATTTGGATGTTTGCGCATGTATATGCACACTTGGGTTTTGAATGTGAACAGCACACTATGATTGTTTAGCTATCAGGTGCTTATAAAAACACTTTTGTTTAATCGTAAATAACTGTTACGCACTGCCACGGCTTGCTCAAATTCAACGTCTACACGCCGTGGGTATGAAACAGTGTTATATGGCAGTGTATTTTATTGTTTAGCAACGATTGCAACTGTGTCACAATGTTGAGATTCGGTAGACGCTCATTGCATTGTGTTTGGACAGTGACGTCGTCAGGAAGTTACTATGTTTAGATGATAGTGTGTTGTGTAAACTTCCGGTCCGGTATACCGCGGACGGTGATAGTATATAATAGAAACATGTGGAATGTTCCAGTGCCGCTTGACTGGTGAGGACACTGTGTATAATTTTCAGGTAGCTAGGTAGGCTGTATATAAGGAGACAAGAGCATGCCTATCGCATCTCTCACACTGTTCATCGTCTTAAGACCAGCCTGCCGTGTATGAATCACTCATTACCCCTGAATCACTGCCTAGGCCAGTCTCGGGAGCTTGACCACTGAAGCCAGTGAGTGAATATATATGATCATCACTTACTTTTGCTATCACCTCTGTTTTTGAGTATTTGACACTGTTGTTGTTGCATTAAGTGTTTAAGAGGTCGCCTTCTGCCTAATCAATTTGCGCTGACCTGTCCCCCTTTGGGACTCCTGTTTGTGAGTAGGGTACACATATCTATTGTGAGTTTGGTATTCACATAATTTCTGTTTTTGTATTGATATGATTTCTATTTTCTTATATTGATATGATTTAATTTTTTTATCCTTGGCTGCTCTGTTTATATACGTACGAGTAGCTGTCCATCTCTCAGAAATAGAGTTAGTTTGGCCTTCGCTATTGCATCTCTTGGCTTTAGGAGATTTATGACAGATCGCCCATCTAACTGCAATTCTTTAACCTAGCCCGGGCTGGTGCATGGTCTTGACATACTAGTAACACGTGAGCAATGGTTTCAGCCTGATTGCAAGATGAACAAACCTTGTCATAGTGCTTTTTGTGACCGAGTCCGAGGCGTGAGATAGCAATTTCAATTTCCCTTTCATTTGAATATGAGTTCGGCTTTTGTTGGACCTTGGGTTGAATTTTGTATAGCCATCTGCCGATCTTACTTGCGTCCCATTGGGCTTGCCATCTTTCTGCTATGGAGGCTTTGATTTTGATTTTTATCTCTAGTTTACTAAAGGGAATAGGCTGTATATCCGCTTTGTCTAGAGCTAGCTTCGCCAGTGAGTCTGCTTTTTCATTTCCATGAATATCTATGTGAGAGGAGATCCAACACAGCTCCACCTGTTGCCCTTGATAGTTTTGTATATTCGTATAGAATATTGTTGACTGTGTTTGGCCTGGAGTTTGAGTTTCTGCCACTGATGGCTTGAAGTGCACTTAGCGAGTCTGAAAGGACGACTGCCTTTGCTTCCGGAAGTTCCGGTATGAGTTTGATTGCATGATGAATTGCCTCCAAGTCAGCCGTGAATACTGACTGACCATCAGGGAGGCGAACTGAATGTGCTTGGGCTTTGGTGCTGTGGATATGGATCCCGTAACCAGCATTGTTGTTGATAGGATTCCTTGATCCATCAGTGTATATATGGGCCCAGCTGTCCCTGGTAGTTTGGATTTTAGTGATAGCTACTGATCGTAGTAGGGTTGGGTTTTCTTATTTAGTGACATCTGATAATTAAGCAGTGTCAACTTTGGGAGTTTTTAAAGTCCAGGGAGGGTGTAACCCTTTGAAGTGACTTTCTGGAGGCTGAATGTCATCACAATTCTGACTTCAAATGTGGTCACGTACTAATATCCCAGATGGCTTTTGTGAGGGATTTTTTTCGAGCTAGGGCTTCATCTCGAGTGTTTTTGTCTTGCCATGTCTTTGTAACCAAAGGGTTTGATGTTCGTCCCCAGAACGATAATATTGCCTGCTCTCTTCTTAGTTTCAATGGGAGTTCTCCCGTTTCTACTTGTAGTGCTTCTAGTGAGGTGCCTGTTGTTGCGCTTGTGGCCAGCATTAGGGCTTTGTATTTTATTCTGTCTAGGCGCCTCAAGACAGTATTTGATGCTGAATGAAAGGCCTCACAACCATAGTAAATTTTTGATCTGATAAGAGATTTGAAGAGGTCCAGCTGAGTGTCCCTCGATGTGCCCCTCGATGTGCCTGAAATTGCCCGTAATACGTTCAGGTCTTTTTGACATCTGTTTTCCACATATTCTATATGTTTGCGCCAAGTGAGGTGTTGATCAAGGATCACCCCAAGAAATATTGACGATTTTTCGAATTTTATTGGTTTGCCTTTTATGGAGACACTGGGTATCATAGCATCTTTCCCCCTGGCATTTGAATCGAACTCTCAACAGTTTTTTCACTTGAAAGGGTGAATCCCATTTATTGCACCATTGATCTACTCCGTCCAGGGCTGACTGGAGTTTTTTATGATTTGTGAAATATCTCTGTGCTTTACCCATATTTCTCCGTCATCAGCGAATTTAGAAGTTTGGGTAGGAGAGTTGACATGGTCAAAAAGATCATTGATCACAGGGTTGGGCTTATAATGCTGCCTTGTGGCGTGCCATTATCCAGTACCATAGGATTAGATTGATTGTTCCCTATTTCAACTGATAGCGACCTGTCTTGCAAGAAGCTGCTTTGGAAGTTTGCTAGTTTTGAGAGGAGTCCGTCATGCCATACGATGTTGAAGGCTTTGCTGAAGTCCAGAAATACTGCGGCTAGGTATTGTCTGTTTAATTGAGCTTTTTTTAATTTCATTTTCCAGTCTTAGAATATGATCTAGACACGAGTCTCCCTTCCTGAAGCCACTTTGGTCAGGTTTTATGTGGTTGCCAGTTTCAAGATGATGCATGAGCCTTTTCATAACCATGGCTTCCATGGCTTTGCACATGTTTGAGGTGAGTGAGATCGGTTGATAAGAGTTTGGTAGGGCTTCGTCTTTCCCTTGCTTTAGCAGCGGGATAACTGCAGCATGTTTCCATGCTTTTGGGACTTCTCCTTTCCACCATATCGTGTTATACAACTCATTTGGTTTGTGGTCTTCTAATTTGTTGTGTCTTTGATTCTGATCAGACCATTCTTTGTCTTTTCTGTACTATTTTAGCCTTAGGTGGGCTAGATTGAGGCTGTTTGCGTTTAAGCATGCCTTGAGCCCAAAGGGCACTATAATCGATATTTTCTTTGTTTTTAGTTCCTGAGAACGTGAATATGTCCTGAAAACGGTCAGGGACATTTAGCTCGGCTCGACTATAAGTCATGTTGGCTGTTTTTTTGGCAGTTTTTCTGGTGACCAGAGTAAAGGGATTCCCTTCATTTGGGTTAGGCTGACCCTTTCGAGAACTGGGCTAGTTCTCTTGAGAGTTGGGCACTTGACCACTGCCATCATATTAAAAATTGGCATTGAATATTGTACTAACATTGAAATTGCTGTGCAGTAATTTGTGTTGATTCGTAAAGCTTGTTAATTTTATAATACATATCATTCAGAATTCCGGCTTAAAGAAATTAAAGCTGAGAATGAAAAATTGAGAACTGAGGCTCAAAAAGAAAAACTGAGATTGAAAGCTGAGGCAAATTGATTTACAGAATGATCGCTCTTTCAGTGCGTCAACAGGTGATGGAACGTTTGATCTTTCCAAGCAGATTAGAATTGTTCCGCCCTTCTCTGAACGTGATGTTGAGAAGTTTTTACTACATTTTGAAAAGTTGGCTAACAGTTTGAAATGGCCGCAAGATCAGTGGATCATGTTGTCCACAAAGTGTGTTTACGGACAAAGCTCAGGAAGTTTATTCTCCATTGTCTATTGATAGGAGTTCTAATTAGAAGGTTGTTAAGGTTGAAGTTTTGAAGGCCTATGAATTGGTTCTTGAAGCTTACAGGCAAAAGTTTAGGTTTGCTAAGAAAAGGGATGGGTCTACTTTTGTTGAGTTTGCAACGGAGACTTGCAAAGGAAACTGTTTGATAGATGGCGTACTTTAAAGGAGGTGGTCAATGGTGATATTGATAGTTTGAGGCATTTGGTTTTACTGAAGCATTTTAAACAGTGTGTGTCAACTGACATTAGGACATACCTTGATGAGCAGAAAGTGGATCAGTTACAATTTGGCTACTTACAACTACTTTGGCTGATGATTATTCGCTAACTCTGAGGGGTAACTGGAAACAGTCAGGGTTTACAGGTAGGGGTTCGCACGGCTACAAATCAGGAAAGGACATTTCATTCCCCTCTAGATCTAGTTCTAACGAGTCTGGTTCTGAGTTTGTTCACCTAAAAGTCAAGTTCAACTGCAGTTACCAAGATCAGTGAGAGAGGAGTTCCTACCTTTCCTTAGTAAATTTGTTTGTGTCAGCTAAAGGTGACAGCTCCAATGTTTTGAGGGATATTAGTGCTCTTCTGGCAAGTCATCAGCGAACTCTAAGGTTTTGTTGGAGGGCTTATGTGGGTTTACCAGTGCACCCCTCAATTTTGTGAATTTGAAGACAAATTTGGTGTCTTGGTTGCTTAAGGTCGGGCTTGTAGAAACTCTACCCGTTAAAAGTGTACACTTGCTCATTGTCAATGATTTGGCAGGGGGAAGATGTTTGCCTGATCCTATTGTTTGTCTTGAGCCTAGCACTTCAAAAAGTTCTGAAAATCTTGAAAAAGAAATTCCAGGTATTTTTCCTTCGTGTGTTGTTACTTGTGGTATGGCTAAGCAAAATTGTTCTGACAGTGGTTCCAGTTATGATTTGACTGGCACCTTTATGGATCATTCTCTTGACCTGTCTCAATTTTTTTAGGTAGAGTACTAGAAATTCTGACAGTTTGGCTGTTGGGCAACCAGTTCTGGGTAGGGAGCAGTTAGTCAAGTTTCAGGGGGAGGACCCCGAAATCAAAGTTCTTGCCTACATGGCACTGTCTTTAGAAGAAGCTGACAAGCTATCATTTCAAGGATAGCGTTTTGATGAGGAAACGGAGGCCACCAGATGTACCTGCTGATAATGAATGGAAAGTTTTGGCTCTAATTTTATGTCAGGGGTTTTCCAACAGGCTATGCACCAGTTAGGCATAACTCAGATTAAGTCTTGTGGATTAGTCCCAAGGAGCTTTTGAGAGATTTCTTTGGTCTCCCCAGGTTTTAGTCCCTATGAACTTGTCTTTGGCCATACTGTTTGTGGATCTTTAAGGCACTTAAAGGAGCATTGGTCTGAAATGAGTTTATCGGAGCATGTCGCATCATTTCGGACTAGGCTTTCAAATGTTTGTGAAGTTGCTAGGGACAACTTGAATAAATCCCAGGACAAAATATAAGTACATAATGAAAAGAGAGAAATTTCAGTCCTGACGATAAAGTCTTAGTATTTTATGCTAATCCCTGGTCAACCATTACGTACTAGGTACCACGGTCCATATGTTATTGACAAAAAGTCAGTGATACTGACTATGTTGTACAAACACCAAACCGTCGTAATATTATCAGAAAATAGCATGAAAAATGAACGTGTATCTGCTCACCATTGCGACTGTTTCATCTATGGACATTGTATCAGATTGTGATACTGAATAATGACTTTGTCAAGTTTAATGGCATTGGTGATCATGCTAGCCCGAAGCTAAACTATTCTGCACTTTTGCTAATGCTAGCTAGCCCAACCCTGACTATAAATAGCCCGCAAGGTGACAAAGTCGGGAGAAGCTTTTTGAAAACCGTATGCAAACAAGATCACCATTGACCGTCAAATGGCTCCATATCTAGATATAAGTCAATAAATTTCGAATTGACGAATTTCTGCAATATGGTGGCCGCACCATTCCCTAACTGCGATTGCCTGTGCTGTGTCACGCATGGTTGTCAAAAGAAGTCTGAACATACACATTCAGCTTCATCTGGTTCCACAATGAAATATCGCTGTGACACTGATTCACTAATCCCAAAAATCGGCACATAATTTGTCAAAGTTTCTGTTGCACTTGCAAGGGCGGGAAGAGAGGCGCCATCTTGTCGATTCGAGTTGACGATCGGAATTATGTCATCTTTAATTGGAACTTTCTCCACGATAAAGTCATCGATGTCATAATCGAAATGACCATCTCGGACAACTCTGCGGCAAATTAAGCGTCACATGAAAATGTTTTGTTGCACAAGCGAACTTGCAAAGTTCTTGACAGTTGTTAGCAGCAATCAACTTTGATGGCTCATGGGACGTGGTTGCTAGGATATCGTGCGTTCAGAAAGGGGGAAAACAAAGAGTTTTAGAAAGTAATATAAGAAATCCGCAGTGCAATCCAAAAGTACCATGTACAGGATGTTTTAAAAAAATAATATTAACGAAAACATTCTTTTCTAAAAATGGAAATTAATTTATTAATTCATTCCCAGGTCGTAACCCTGATCACGTGGTGGGTAATTTGGAAGGAATTTTGTGATGACGCCGTGAATGAGGCTGTGTGTATTACATTGTTGAAATCAACTGACAAGGAAGATTGTCGAGACATTGACAGTATGACAGATGCTCGTCATGGATGGAGAAAAAATGCATCCGAGAGAAACATTGTTGCTTTGAGGTTCGAGACCAAACATGTGTTCATGTCGAAGTAGTTTACAAGAGAGGATGATCTGTGTAGCCAGCGACCTGAAAAAGCTTAATGAAAATAATGTTGAAATCCATGTTCACGCACATGACAAAATTTATGTGAACAAATATTTATCTGAACATCGTTTCAAAGTATGCGAGGCTGTTCATATTTTATATCCATTCCGGCGTGAAATAAACTAAAATTTAGTTTCGTGTCACAATTTGTCCTGCCGCACCGATCTAATAAAAGAAATACGTACTTCAAGATTTGCCATTGCACCATCATAAAAGAACCGGGTCAACTATATCTTTCTTCAGTTGTTTATTAGAAATTCGTTTCCGAAGCAAAGCGACTCCATCTACATCATAAATTAATTCATAGTCTAGATTCTAGTACCAAGTGTTTAAACTATTTTTTTAAATGTCATAAAATAACTTACACAATGGTTGATAGACTACTTTAATAAGTAATTTATTTTATTTCGTCCGACCGTTAGGTGAGGCTTGGGGGGAGAAACACATACAAAAATTTGGATGGTCTTATGCAAATGACACTTGGCATGCCACTCAACGGGGAATCTAGGTCACTGCATGGGACCCGCCAATTTCACGGATCGAGTGACTTCAGCATGAGGAGCTTTTGGACAAGTGTGACTTTGCCAAAACACATTGCTACTGGGCAATGAAAACATGTGACGGAAACGACAAAAAACTATTTTCATCACTTGAACATATTTGTGACCATTACCAGGGTTTTTTACACGACCGTTGTCATCCAGATTCCAGATGAAAGTAAGACGAACACAAAGTAAAAAAAGCTGTTGACATCACCGATTGCCGTATATATTGTGAGAAATGCTATTCATAAACTGCATATATACCGTGCACAACAGGATTACGATCGGTGCCGTTATACATATTATGGTGTTTTGTACAATTACACTGCTCTTATTCATCACGACAAACGTATCCTCGTCCAGAGAATAGGGAAGAACCATAATTATTGTGTTGGATAAATCGCGGACATTCCACGGTATTATTTAATGAAGATCTGAAGACGACATGGCAGGTGGTTATTAAACCCAAGACATATGCGTTTGTTGAAAAGTCTTGGAATCGTTTGATGGATATTTATTACCATTAAAGCTTACGTCCTTGTTGTCAAACGGCCCACGTGGGTGGGTGTTTGCATGACGTCATCCGTTTACGCATTAACCAATGAAATTCGTGTGTTATCATGACGTCATATTGACCTGTCAGATCACTCGTATAAGCTCCGCCCACTAGAGTGCGGTAGTTTCTACCGCAGATGCCTCTTTAAGGCATTTGTCATCTAAGCAAACGACTCAAGTGTCATAGTTAATTAAAGAGTTTGCTCACTTGTTCACGGATGTACCTGGCCATACAGATTTAGTGTGTTATGATGTTGATGTAGGTGGCGCTGTGCCTGTGAAACAACATCTCCGGATGAATCCAATCAACCTTGAAGGTCTGAAGAAGGAGATTCAATACATGCTGGACAATGACACTACAGCCAATCTTGAGGGTGTCTTGATTTAGTGTTCGATGCCCGAAATACCCTTGGTTCTATCATTCATGTCAGACAAGATGCCACATCCACATCAATAGTATCTATCGGTGAATCAGTTTCTTTACTTAAGTCTTATAAACATTCCCCCCCCCCCCCCACCACCACCACCATGTTAAGCCTCAGTGGAATCAATGAAATAATGCTTTCTTTCCACGTCCCGTTTCGAATCCGAGTTGTTTGTTCTCACCCACACGCTGCTCAGAATACCGTCTTTTATTAGAAGATGATGTTAACCACCTCCCAGGCCAAACATACACAGTTTTCCGAGGCGGGCGTTGGTGCTCCAGGAATTATGTCTGTTACGGGACATACACTGTAGGATTGACCAATTTTTGTAAAGTTACATAACCACAGCTTCTGTTGCTCAGTCCCTTAGCCAAGGGCATTTAGAAACATACTGCAGTCACACAACGTGACTGCCATGTTCCTCCCCCTGAGCCGCCGACCCACGACAGTTGCAATACGTACAGTATCCTGTAGTGCCACCTGCTCTGTCGGGCACGTCATTTTTATGGCTTGCAGTTGCCGCAGCCTGCAAACATGCGTGGTGGAAATATTAAGTTTCAGAAAACACCACAACTCAGTTAGCTCGGCCCCAAAATGTACTTATGCAATGTTTAGTATCACCTGAATAAACAGAGCCAAATTTATATAAGAACATACAATTAAATCCAAATTATTGCTTCATATGCGAATGATAAAGTGTGACGCAAACTGCCGGTTTGGTGGTGGCTAAAAATGAAACAAACAAAACATGGACATTCGGCTGTTCGGACATTATTTGATACGGGTATCATAGGCGATATTACATGCATTATTTCAATGAGTATCTCACAACAGGTAACGAGCACTCAATGAACAAATGGTCGCAGTTTCATAGTAAATAGTTATGGGTAGAGTGATGCAGGTGTTTACTTTACTTTGTCCGGTAGATTTATTCAGGCAAACTATGCTATATATTACACAACACTTAAATCCAGCAGTTGATTTAACAGTTTATTCATCAGTTTATACATTACCAACTTCAGGTAACTAGACATGGACATTCCGGTCCTCCAGCTATTCCTATGGAGGACACAGGTTGTTGGCGTATTTCTTTTAATGAATATATTACGAAAAACTGCTTGACATTTAGCTCACTTGACAATATTTTCAGATTTTCATGTTAATGTTATTGAATCGTTATTCAATAAATATTTGCATTCCTCGAAAATGCCTGTCGAATAGATAGAAATGCATAGATATATAGATGTTAATATATAGCTATTTCTATCCTTGGAATAGTTACTTCAGACAGTGGACATGCATGTGCAGTGGCTAGTGCACATACTGAGCCACTATATACCCTCGTCATATGGTATAAAAAATAATCATTATGTAATATGTTTACAGATGAGACAGGAAAGTAAGAATATGGAAACGTAATGACTAACATAATTGTCACCTAACTATTCGTCTACAATTGGCTATATAACTAGTGGTTCTATTCCGCTACTGGTTGAAACAACCGTGGATCTGGCTGTTTTGATATATATAACCGCAGCTCTCATTGATCCATTACCGTGATTAGGATTCTTTGTGGTAGCGCGTTGTAATAAATCACCAGTAATATTGAATGGAGTCACGAAATTGTCTGCCACATTCCACCGCTTTACGCCGCTCCAAATAGTGTTATCCGGTCAGGTTCATTTGCCTCAGCCACAGCTATTCTATCAAAGGTAGGACATTGTCTAAATTAGATATAAGGTTTAGATAAACGGTGCCAGCTGATAAAATGAACAAGCACACGTGTCCCAAAATGCTACTGTTCGTTTGAGGACAGAAAAATGAATATGTACTGTCCTCTCCATTGTACATCTTCCTACTTAAAGCCTGATGAACTGACAAACGCTGAATGAGATTTGACGGCAACGAGGATAATGGTGACACGAGCAGGACCTCACCGACAACATGAGAATAAAGCTAAAACTAAATGAAGTTTTGATGACCCCACTGACACTACAATAGTGAGAAGGTGTGAACAGCACAGGTGGTGATCTGCGATTACCAACTTGGACGAGGTTTAAATGACTGTGGATATTTTAAGGTGGTGGGAAAAGACTGTGCTGAGTAACTGGCGACGACATGTGTCAGCATGCGGAGTTGATGTATGACTCCGACACCTCCAGCCCAGCTTGCAGCATACAGGAAGCACACAGCTTCACGGAACCGAGGCAGTTGATTCAAATAGAAGTAACAGACCAGATTACATTTGTACTTACAGTGTAGGACATTATATACTAGTAATCACAATATAGGTTATCAATATAGGCCCTTTGAAACTATTTTCATTCTTAAGAAAAACCTCCATCCGCGGTTGGTTTATATTAAATGTAGTTTGTAACGTACGCATAACTATCTACTTGCTGAAAACAATACCATTTCCAAACAGAATTGACTGTTTCGGTTTGTTAAAGGACGTGATCATATTTGTGATCACATGGTAGATGAAACATTCTATGTAAAATATAAAACTCAACACCAGAGCATCAGTCTCGATTACCTGCCGAAACAGATTCCAGTGGTTGTGAAGGCAAACTATTGGTGAACATTATATGAATGGATCACAGAATAACAGTGATGATACCAGGTGGTCACGAAAAGGGTAATCATGTCCACCTCTTCCGGAAGCACCCGCCACTCACATAGATTGCATTAAAAGTTTTTTGTTGCCTAACCACGGAGGCCTGTGTAAACAACTGAATCTCGACAATCCAGTGATAGTGAACCAGACAATCAAGTGATACGATAGCGCGTTTACAGATTTTGTTGAAACTTAAAACGAAATGTTGATTTTAAATTACGTCTGCTGCAGTTTTAATGTCTATAATCCGAAACATGTCTGTTATAGTTGACTCAGCATAATTGATAAATGCTACTGAGCCTGTGATGAAACTCTGGGGCTTCAGTACACCAGCTGTTCAATATCATATGAAACGTCAACGGCAAGGAATGAGCAGTATCTTTTATCTGCCGAAACAGATGCCTTTGGGCGTAAGTGGCAAAATGGTAATAAAACATATATGAATGGATCACTAAAATTCAGTGGTGACTGTCCTGAAGACACCAACTTTGTAATGTAACGTTCCATCTTTTACAGAATGCACCAGCATTCTTGTGCACTACCAAATGTATAGGGGAAAGGAACATTAACAGAATGTGCAAGATACTATTTTGGTTCAATAACAAGATTGTATTGTTTAAAAAGTGATACATTTCATGTGTTTGGGCTTAAGGACAAAACGACAAACTACATTTACTAACTTTAAGAAAATATAGAGCCTTAAATACTTTCTAACATGAAACAATTCTTTTTGAGTCTAATGAATCTCTCCTTCAACTTGTGCTGACAGTGTGGGAATGGCTTTGCCAATATTGACACGAGTGACTGCTCTCGGCCCGGGGTTTCGCTGCCAGCCTACTCGTTGCTGACTTGTCATTCGTCAGTTGCACGTGAACTCTACTCATCTCCACCCAATGACACCTCCTGCCCGTACCACCCCCGTCCTTCCTCTACATCACTCTGGCTGAATCTGGGTGCATACTTTGGTATATAAAGGCGTTAACAATTTGTGTTCCAAGGCAAACCTGACTACAGTGCCGCGCTGTGTGATCCTCCACTATTCAAGTAAAGTGTCAAAGTAAGTGACATTCCATATTCCATATCCAGATTATTGTGATATTTGATTCTTATAAGTATGAGAGATTTTGTCATTGTGTAGTTTCTGCAGTGATAGATGTGTCATAATGTTAGCAGTTATGTCTTTCATTTTGAGTGGAATATATTCGCACGATTACATCCACATTGAATATCATCACTATCTTTGCATATGTTCCAGCGGAATGATAGTCCAACAGTATTATTACATAAATATCCTTTTGAATCGTTTTTACCTTGTAGCGGCTTTGTCGTTTGCGATGTAACTGGATCCCAAACACCTAACAACGCTGGTTGAACTACTCTTGTCTTCAAACAATATAAATAGTCCAGTCTATCAATTTGACAACGAAGGCGCTCGAAATTCCGTTAAAATTAACATTCCTACAATTTTGGGTATTGGGAGATTAATAGTATGCTCATGTTTAAATTGAAACCTCACAAGTCCTGCGGTTCCATCTTTATCGACTGTTGTGTTTCCACTCTGCTCTACTGTTTATTGTTCGTGTCTCCGGCGGAGCGTGTTATGTGTATGTTTAAACATGCATATTCATTTCTGCAATTACTACTTACAAAGTGTTCTTCTGACATCTGTGGTCCAAAGCGTTTGTATCTCCTCTGAACCTGACCTTGATCATGTATAATAGCAAAACTTATCCCATCCCATAAAATAATAGTTGTAATTTTCCTTGTGCTGTTGTATACCACATGATACGCTCCTTGTATGTGTGGTATAGAGTAGTTGCATCCCACACATCTCCCTGGTATTGCATATATAGAGTAGTTGCATCCCACAAATCTCCCTGGTATTGCATATTTTGAGTAGTTGCATCCCACACATCTCCCTGGTATTGCACATATAGAGTAGTTGCATCCCACACATCTCCCTGGTATTGCATATTTTGAGTAGTTGCATCCCACACATCTCCCTGGTATTGCACATATAGAGTAGTTGCATCCCACACATCTCCCTGGTATTGCATATTTTGAGTAGTTGCATCCCACACATCTCCCTGGCATTGCATATATAGAGTAGTTACATCCCACACATCTCCCTGGTATTGCATATATAGAGTAGTTGCATCCCACACATCTCCCTGGTATTGCATATTTTGAGTAGCTGCATCCCACACATCTCCCTGGTATTGCATATATAGAGTAGTTGCATCCCACACATCTCCCTGGTATTGCATATTTTGAGTAGCTGCATCCCACACATCTCCCTGGTATTGCATATATAGAGTAGTCGCATCCCACACATCTCCCTGGTATTGCATATTTTGAGTAGCTGCATCCCACACATCTCCCTGGTATTGCATATATAGAGTAGTTGCATCCCACACATCTCCCTGGTATTGCATATATAGAGTAGTTGCATCCCACACATCTCCCTGGTATTGCATATATAGAGTTGTTACATCCCACACATCTCCCTGGTATTGCATATATAGAGTACTTACATCCCACACATCTCCCTGGTATTGCATATATAGAGTAGTTGCATCCCCTACATCTCCCTGATATTGCATATTTTGAGTAGTTGCATCCCACACATCTCCCTGGTATTGCATATATAGAGTAGTTACATCCCACACATCTCCCTGGTATTGCATATATAGAGTAGTTACATCCCACACATCTCCCTGGTATTGCATATATAGAGTAGTTGCATCCCACACATCTCCCTGGTATTGCATATATAGAGTTGTTACATCCCACACATCTCCCTGGTATTGCATATATAGAGTAGTTGCATCCCACAAATCTCCCTGGTATTGCATATATAGAGTAGTTACATCCCACACATCTCCCTGGTATTGCATATATAGAGTAGTTGCATCCCACACATCTTCCTGGTATTGCATATATAGAGTAGTTACATCCCACACATCTCCCTGGTATTGCATATATAGAGTAGTTATATCCCACACATCTCCCTGGTATTGCATATATAGAGTAGTTGCATCCCACACATCTTCCTGGCATTGCATATATAGAGTAGTTACATCCCACACATCTCCCTGGTATTGCATATATAGAGTAGTTGCATCCCACAAATCTCCCTGGTATTGCATATACATAGAGTAGTTACATCCCACACATCTCCCTGGTATTGCATATATAGAGTAGTTGCATCCCACACATCTCCCTGGTATTGCATATATAGAGTACTTACATCCCACACATCTCCCTGGTATTGCATATATAGAGTAGTTGCATCCCACACATCTCCCTGGTATTGCATATATAGAGTAGTTGCATCCCACACATCTCCCTGGTATTGCATATATAGAGTAGTTGCATCCCACACATCTCCCTGGTATTGCATATATAGAGTACTTACATCCCACACATCTCCCTGGTATTGCATATATAGAGTAGTTGCATCCCACACATCTTCCTGGTATTGCATATATAGAGTAGTTATATCCCACACATCTCCCTGATATTGCATATTTTGAGTAGTTGCATCCCACACATCTCCCTGGTATTGCATATATAGAGTAGTTGCATCCCACAAATCTTCCTGGTATTGCATATATAGAGTAGTTATATCCCACACATCTCCCTGATATTGCATATTTTGAGTAGTTGCATCCCACACATCTTCCTGGTATTGCATATATAGAGAAGTTGCATCCCACACATCTCCCTGGTATTGCATATATAGAGTAGTTGCTTCCCACAAATCTTCCTGGTATTGCATATATAGAGTAGTTGCATCCCACACATCTCCCTGTTATTGCATATATAGAGTAGTTGCATCCCACACATCTCCCTGGTATTGCATATATAGAGTAGTTGCATCCCACACATCTCCCTGGTATTGCATGATTAAAAACCACATGTTCTGGTCACACTGATTTTTAGGACAAAGTTCGGTTAAATACCACATGTTCTTCACATCCAGCTGACGCCTAGGACAAAGAATGGTTAAATACACATGTTGATGTTTAGGACAAAGAATAGTTAATAAATATCACATACTCTTCTGATCCAGCTAATGTTTACGACAAAGAACAGTTAAATACCACATGTTCTTCACATCCCACTGACTCTTAGGCCAACGAACAGTGAAATACCATATGTTCTTCACATGCCGCTGATTTTAAGGACAAAGAATAGTAAGATACCACATGATCTTCCCATCAAGCTGACTTTTAAGACAGGGAATTGTTAAACACCACATGTCCTTTACATCCCGCTGATTTTTAGGACCAACAACAGTAAAATACCACATGTTCTTCACATCCCGCTGATTTGTAGGACAAAGAATTGTAAAATACCACATGATCTTCACATCCCACTGAGTTTTAGTACACAGATTGGTTAAATGCCATATATCCTTCCCATCCAGCTATTTTTTAGGACCAAGATTGGTTAAATACCACATGTTCTTGACAGATCTCAATGTCATGCTGATTTTACTACACAAATTGGTTTAATTACAATATGATCTTCGCATCCCGCGGACTCTTAGGACAAAGATTGGTTAAATACCACATGTTCTTCTCATCCCGCGGACTCTTAGGACAAAGATTGGTTAAATACCACATGTTCATCTCACCCTGCTTATTTTTATTACACAGATTGGTTAAATACCATATAATCTTCACGTCCAGCTGAGTTTTACGACAAAGATTGGTTAAATACCACATGTTCTTTACATCCCGCTGACTCTTAGACCAGCGAATTGTTAAATACAATATGTTCTTCACATCCAGCTGATTTTAGGACAAAGATTGATTAAACACGACGTGTTCTTCTCATCCCGCTGATTTTAAGGCCAGAGAATAGTTAAATACCACATGTTCTTCACATTAAACCGGTTCTTATGCTTTTTCGGGTACCATAATGAAATAAGAGATTTATCACAAAGTTTGACACTGTATAGCTTGTTAAGTATGTTACATAGATATAACCCGCATATCTACTTATTCATCCAAGCTTTCTTATGTACTATTCCAAATATTAGCAAAAAATATGGATACCAAATTTCTTCCACAGAAGCTTAAAGATGATGTACATTTACAGAGATTGCTCTATGTTCCAGCTTAGATAAATAGGGTCAAATATATATATATATATATTCTTTTCAAAAATTAAATTGGGGATTTTTTAATAGAATCGCTTCAGAGAGTACACTCGCTGTACGAAGTACCTAAGGACATACATATATTCATGCCCACAGTGGTATATTATATTACGAATTGTGAGATTATACATGTAGACATGTCAATAGTTTATAACATTGTGTTATATGACGCAAATTCTTTGTTCAACTGTTGTTGTTTTTGTTTGTCTAGAGACGGATTTCAATCAAATGATAATATCACAGTATGGGGGATAAATACAAAATAATATTTAGGAAAAGGTGGCTTATTAAATTAAGAGCATCCCGAAAACAAAATAATGATAGAGATGATTATTATGGTTATAAAATTGTTAATTGTGGGAATAAATGTAAATTTGGAATAAATATTTAATAAAGAAAAACAACGCTTAGGCATCATCACATCCCGGGGATATACAGTAGTTAACTTCTACATTCGGAACATTCTGCAAATGTTGGTTATAATAAAAAGTAGGTAAATCCCACATATTCTTTACATTCCGCTGATGTTGGGAATGTAGTGTGTTTAAATCCCGCACGTTCTTTATATCCCACTGATGTTGGGATGCAGTGTGTTTAAATCCCACATGTTCTTTATATCCCACTGGTGTTGGGAATGTAGTGTATTTAAATCCCACATGTACTTTACATACCACTGGTGTTGGTAATGTAGTGAGTTTAAATTCCACATGTTCTTTATATCCCACTGATGGGGATGTAGTGTAGTTAAATCCCACATGTACTTTACATCCCACTGATGTAGGGAATGTAGTGTATTTAAATCCCTCATGTACTTTACATCCAACTGATGTTGGGAATGTAGTGTAGTTAATTCCCACATGTTCTTAACACCCCTCTGATGTTGGGATGTAGTGTATTTAAATCCCACATGTACTTTACATACCACTGGTGTTGGTAATGTAGTGAGTTTAAATTCCACATGTTCTTTATATCCCACTGATGGGGATGTAGTGTAGTTAAATCCCACATGTTCTTTACATCCCACTGATGTAGGGAATGTAGTGTATTTAAATCCCAAATGTTCTTAACACCCCTCTGATGTTGGGATGTAGTGTGTTTAAATCCCACATGTTCTTTACATCCCGCTGATGCTTGGAATGTAGTGAGTTTAAATCCCTCATGGTCTATATATCCCACTGGTGTTGGGAATGTAGTGTATTTAAATCCCACATGTACTTTACATCCCACTGATGTTGGGAATGTAGTGTATTTAAATCCCACATGTACTTTACATACCGCTGGTGTTGGTAATGTAGTGAGTTTAAATTCCACATGTTCTTTATATCCCACTGATGAGAATGTAGTGTGTTTAAATCCCACATGTTCTTTATATCCCACTGGTGTTGGGAATGTAGTGTATTTAAATCCCTCATGTTCTTTACATTCTGCTGATGTTTGGAATGTAGTGTGTTTAAATTCCACATGTTCTTTATATCCCACTGATGTTGGGAATGTAAGGTAGTTAAATCCCACATGTTCTTTATATCCCACTGATGGAAATATAGTGTGTTTAAATCCCACATGTTCTTTATATCCCGCTGATGTTGGGGATGTAGTGTGTTTAAATCCCACATGTTCTTTACATTCCGCTGATGTTGGGAATGTAGTGAGTTTAAATCCCTCATGTTCTTTATATCCCCTGGCATCGGGAATGTAGTGTATTTAAATCCCACATGTTCTTTACATCCCACTGGTGTTGGGAATGTAGTGTATTTAAATCTCACATGTTCTTTATATCCCACTGGTGTTGGGAATGTAGTGTATTTAAATCCCACATGTACTTTACATCCCGCTGGTGTTGGGAATGTAGTGTATTTAAATCCCTCATGTTCTTTACATTCTGCTTATGTTTGGAATGTAGTGTGTTTAAATCCCACATGTTCTTTATATCCCACTGATAGAAATATAGTGTGTTTAAGTCCCACATGTTCTTAATATCCCGCTGATGTGCGGAATGTAGTGTAGTTAAATCCTATATGTTCTTCACACCCCTCTGATGTAGGGAATGTAGTGTGTGTTTAAATTCCACATGTTCTTTATATTCCGCTGATATTTGGAATGTAGTGTAGTTAAATCCCACATGTTCTTTACATCTCACTGATGTAGGGAATGTAGTGTATTTAAATCCCACATTATCTATATATTCAACTGATGGGAAAGTAGTGTAGTTAAATCCCACATTTTCTTTACATCTCACTGATGTACGGAATGTAGTGTATTTAAATCCCACATGTTCTATATATTCCACTGATGGGAATGTAGTGTATGTAGTTAAATCCCACATGTTCTTTATATCCCACTGATTGGGATGTAGTGTAGTTAAATCCCACATGTTCTTTATATCCCACTGATGGGAATGTAGTGTAGTTAAATCCCACATGCTCTTTATATTCCACTGGTGTTGGGAATGTAGTGTATTTAAATCCCACATGTACTTTACATCCCACTGATGTCTGGAATGTAGTGTATTTAAATCCCACATGTACTTTACATTCCGCTGGTGTTGGTAATGTAGTGAGTTTAAATTACACATGTTCTTTACATCCCACTGATGGGAATGTAGTGTGTTTAAATCCCACATGTTCTTTATATCCCACTGGTGTTGGGAATGTAGTGTATTTAAATCCCTCATGTTCTTTACATTCTGCTGATGTTTGGAATGTAGTGTGTTTAAATCCCACATGTTCTTTATATCCCACTGATGGAAATATAGTGTGTTTAAATCCCACATGTTCTTTATATCCCGCTGATGTGCGGAATGTAGTGTAGTTAAATCCTATATGTTCTTCACACCCCTCTGATGTAGGGAATGTAGTGTGTGTTTAAATCCCACATGTTCTTTATATCCTGCTGATGTTTGGAATGTAGTGTAGTTAAATCCCACATGTTCTTTACATCTCACTGATGTAGGGAATGTAGTGTATTTAAATACCGCATATTCTATATATTCAACTGATGGGAAAGTAGTGTAGTTAAATCCCACATGTTCTTTACATCTCACTGATGTACGGAATGTAGTGTATTTAAATCCCACATGTTCTATATATTCCACTGATAGGAATGAAGTGTATGTAGTTAAATCCCACATGTTCTTTATATCCCACTGATTGGGATGTAGTGTAGTTAAATCCTACATGTTCTTTATATCCCACTTATGGGAATGTAGTGTAGTTAAATCCCACAT
Source organism: Haliotis rufescens (assembly GCF_023055435.1). Taxonomy (NCBI): domain Eukaryota; kingdom Metazoa; phylum Mollusca; class Gastropoda; order Lepetellida; family Haliotidae; genus Haliotis; species Haliotis rufescens. Next base: position 5,295,271 of record NW_025964383.1, read on the forward strand.
GCTCTTTATATTCCACTGGTGCTCGGAATGTAGTGAGTTTAAGTTCCACATGTTCTTTCCATTCCACTGGTGTTGGGAACGTAGTGTGGTTAAATCCCACATGTTCTTTATATCCCACTGGTGTTGGGAATGTAGTGTGTTTAAATCCCACATGTACTTTTCATCCCACTGATGTTGGGAATGTAGTGTATTTAAATCCTACATGTACTTTACATACCACTGGTGTTGGTAATGTAGTGAGTTTAAATTCCACATGTTCTTTATATCCCACTGATGGGAATGTAGTGTGTTTAAATCCCACATGTTCTTTACATCCCACTGATGTAGGGAATGTAGTGTAGTTAATTCCCACATGTTCTTAACACCCCTCTGATGTTTGGATGTAGTGTATTTAAATCCCACATGTACTTTACACACCACTGGTGTTGGTAATGTAGTGAGTTTAAACTCCACATGTTCTTTATATCCCACTTATGGGAATGTAGTGTATTTAAATCCCACATGTTCTTTACATCCAACTGATGTAGGGAATGTAGTGTATTTAAATCCCAAATGTTCTTAACACCCCTCTGATGTTTGGATGGAGTGTGTTTAAATCCCACATGTTCTTTCCATCCCACTGATGTAGGGAATGTAGTGTATTTAAATCCCAGATGTTCTTAACACCCCTCTGATGTTTGGATGTAGTGTGTTTAAATCCTACATGTTCTTTACATCCCGCTGATTTTGGGAATGTAGTGAGTTTAAATCCCTCATGTCCTTTATATCCCACTGGTGTTGGGAATGTAGTGTATTTAAATCCCACATGTTCTTTACATCCCACTGGTGTTGGGAATGTAGTGTATTTAAATCCCACATGTTCTTTATATCCCACTGGTGTTGGGAATGTAGAGTATTTAGATCCCACATGTACTTTACATCCCACTGATGTTGGGAATGTAGTGTATTTAAATCCCACATGTACTTTACATACCACTGGTGTTGGTAATGTAGTGAGTTTAAATTCCACATGTTCTTTATATCCCACTGATGTTGGGAATGTAGTGTGTTTCAATCCCACATGTTCTTTATATCCCACTGGTGTTGGGAATGTAGTGTATTTAAATCCCTCATGTTCTTAACATTCTGCTGATGTTTGGAATGTAGTGTGTTTAAATCCCACATGTTCTTTATATCCCACTGATGTTGGGAATGTAGTGTAGTTAAATCCCACATGTTCTTTATATCCCACTGATGGAAATGTAGTGTGTTTAAATCCCACATGTTCTTTATAACCCGCTGATGTTGGGAATGTAGTGTAGTTAAATCCTATATGTTCTTCACACCCCTCTGATGTAGGGAATGTAGTGTATTTTTAAATCCCAAATGTTCTTTATATCCCGCTGATGTTTCGAATGTAGTGTAGTTAAATCCCACATGTTCTTTACATCTCACTGACGTAAGGAATGCAGTGTATTTAAATCCCACATGTTCTCTATATTCCACTGATGGGAATGTAGTGTATGTAGTTAAATCCCACATGTTCTTTATATCCCACTGATTGGGATGTAGTGTAGTTAAATCCTACATGTTCTGTATATCCCACTGATGGGAATGTAGTGTAGTTAAATCCCACATGCTCTTTATATTCCACTGGTGCTCGGAATGTAGTGAATTTAAATTCCACATGTTCTTTCCATCCCACAGGTGTTGGTAATGTAGTGTGTTTAAATCCCACATTTACTTTACATCCCACTGATGTTGGGAATGTAGTGTATTTAAATCCCACATGGACTTTACAGACCACTGGTGTTGGTAATGTGGTGAGTTTAAATTCGACATGTTCTTTATATCCCACTGATGGGAATGTAGTGTGTTTAAATCCAACATGTTCTTTACATCCCACTGATGTAGGGAATGTAGTGTATTTAAATCCCAGATGTTCTTCACACCCCTCTGATGTTGGGATGTAGTGTGTTTAAATCCCACATGTTCTTTATATCCCGCTGATGTTGGGAATGTAGTGAGTTTAAATCCATCATGTTCTTTATATCCCACTGGTGTTGGGAATGTAGTGTATTTAAATCCCACATGTTCTTTACATCCCACTGGTGTTGGGAATGTAGTGTATTAAAATCCCACATGTTCTTTATATGCCACTGGTGTTGGGAATGTAGTGTATTTAAATCCCACATGTACTTTACATCCCACTGATGTTGGGAATGTAGTGTATTTAAATCCCTCATGTTCTTTACATCTCACTGGTGTTGGTAATGTAATGTTTTAAAATCCCACATGTTCTTTACATCTCACTGGTGTTGGTAATGTAATGTTTTAAAATCCCACATGTTCTTTACATCCCACTGGTGTTCTTTACATCCCACTGGTGTTGGTAATGTAGTGTAGTTAAATCCCTCATGTTCTTTACATCCCACTGGTGTTGGTAATGTAATGTTTTTAAATCCCACATGTTCTTTACATCCCACTGGTGTTGGTAATGTAGGGTAGTTAAATCCCTCATGTTCTTTATATCCCACTGGTGTTGGTAATGTAATGTTTTTAAATCCTACATGTTCTTTACATCCCACTGGTGTTGGTAATGTAATGTTTTTAAATCCCACATGTTCTTTACATCCCACTGATGTTGGGAATGTAGTGTGTTTAAATCCCTCATGTTCTTTATATCCAACTGATGGGAATGTAGTGTATTTAAATCCCACATGTTCTTTATATCTCACTGAAGTAGGGAATGTAGTGTATTTAAATCCCACATGTTCTTTATATCCAACTGATGGGAATGTAGCGTGTTCAAATCCCAAATGTTCTTTATATCCTACTGATAGGAATGTAGTGTAGATAAATCCCACATGTTCTTTACATCCCACTGATGTAGGGAATGTAGTGTATTTAGATCCCACATGTTCTTTACATCCCACTGGTGTTGGTAATGTAGTGTAGTTTAATCCCTCATGTTCTTCACATTCCGCTGATGTTGGGAATGATGTGTGTTTAAATCCCCCATAGTCTTCACATCCCATTGATGTTGGGATGTAGTGTGTTTAAATCCCACATGTTCTTTACATCCCACTGATGTTTGGAATGTCGTGTATTTATAGCGCATATCTCCTTCTCGGAAGTCGCCGAGTTTCATCATAAGCGCAGTAGCCTTTATTTATGCAGAGTCCGGACAACAGGAATTTTTCGCCCGAAACATTCAAACTGCCCCCACTCTGTTGCAAAACGAATGTATTTCTTATATGTTGTCTTTACAGCTGTATCTCAGCACTTGTAAAAAGCAGACATGATTCAACATAAATATGTCGTTTATATTAGTTCGTGTCCCCGGATATTCTGGTTAATCCATAACTTGATTGTCTGGTTTGTTTACAGGCCGCTTTCGCATGGCAGGAGTACTGCTGTGCGGAGTCGGGCAACAAATACTTAATTTTTCATGAAATTGTGTGGGGCAGCTTAGTCGTGGACGAAAACACCTGGTGTTGTCACTGATTTTCAGTGGTCCATTCAAATAGTTTTCAAAGCTATTTTGCGCTTTGGGCCAAATGGAATCAGTTTCGTCGGATAATCAAGACTGGTAATTCTCTTGCCTTTACGTTTTATATTTACATCCCGTTGATGTTGCGAATCTAGTGTTGTTAAACTCTTCACTTCCCGCTTTTGTTGGGAATGTGTTCCTTACACTTGGCACCACCTTGTTATCGCAGGCTGCAAGCATGCACTCCTGTAAGAGGCTAAACTCCTCTCTTTAAAATAACGTTGTTGCATGTCTAGCCTGCGACCCTCTTCTCAAATAACTGTGTTATGTTCTTAGGTTGCACCCCTGTTTAGAATAACTGTGTTACATATATCAACATGATACTCTCACCACACACTCTTCAGTTGTTTATATGATACGTGCATCCTTTGATTAAAGGTTCAGAGCAATACATGTATGTAAACAGTCAGGTAAAACGTAAGCCATTAATACCATTTGTGTCAGGAATATTTTATTATGAACTGTATTTGAATAAGATGAGTATTTTTATATAAGACTTTGTCATTCGTGGTGGCTTATTTGCTTAGCAAATTGTTACGAAAAATGTGTCGGAGCATTGCATATTTGTTCAAATGACTACTACTGTGTCTGTGTTGCGTAAATACTGTCTACCTTTTTCCGTAGTGTCTCCACTTTGGATACAAGTTTGACACACCTTGCGTGCTCTCAGTTAATAGGCAAGCATTCTTCCACTCAAATGACAATGTTTTCTTGCTTTTAGAGCATCATATGAAAATTTTGCAGAATTTTAAGAAATGCCCTGTAAGTTTGATGGACAGTTGTGTGCAGTATTTTTCCAAAGTGATTCTTTATAGACGTTGCACATGAGTATGCCAGATAAGAGAACCACGATGAGTGTATTAAACAATTTTTGAATGTTAAATTTGTTTCCATATAATGTACAATTCTAGAATCACGCAATACGTGCTTGAATCTTGTCCTGACAAACAACTAAGGATAACGATACAGGACGACGTACCGGTAATTCACAGGTAGACAGGGTTAAAGGAACAGGTAGATAGAGATACAGGAACAGGTACATAGTGATACAGGAACAGGTACATAGTGATACAGGAACAGGTAGATGGTCAGACAGGAGCATATAAGTAGTGATACAGAAATAAGTAGATAGCGAGACAGGAACAGGTACATAGAGAGACAGGAACAGGTAGACAGGGTTACAGGAACAGGTACATAGTGAGACAGGAACAGGTAGACAGGGTTACAGGAACAGGTACATAGCGAGACAGGAACAGGTACATAGTGAGACAGGAACAGGTAGACAGGGTTACAGGAACAGGTACATAGTGAGACAGGAACAGGTAGACAGGGTTACAGGAACAGGTACATAGTGAGACAGGAACAGGTAGACAGGGTTACAGGAACAGGTACATAGTGAGACAGGAACAGGTAGACAGGGTTACAGGGACAGGTACATAGTGAGGCAGGAACATGTAGATATAGATACAGGAACAGGTAGATTGTCAGACAGGAACATAGAGGTAGTGATACAGGAACAGGTAGATGGTCAGACAGGAACAGGTAGATAGTGAGTCAGGAACAGGAAGATAGTGATACAGGAACAGGTGGATGGTCAGACAGGAACATATAGGTAGTGATACAGGAACAGGTACATAATGATACAGGAACATATAGGTAGTGATACAGGAACAGGTAGATAGTGAGGCAGGAACAGGTACATGTAGATAGTGAAACAGGAACAGATAGATAGTGATGCAGGAACAGGGAGATAGTGAAACAGGTACATGTAGATAGTGAAACAGGAACAGATAGATAGTGATGCAGGAACAGGGAGATAGTGAAACAGGTACATGTAGATAGTGAAACAGGAACAGATAGATAGTGATGCAGGAACAGGGAGATAGTGAAACAGGTACATGTAGATAGTGAAACAGGAACAGATTGATAGTGATGCAGGAACAGGGAGATAGTGAAACAGGAACAGGTAGATAGTGATACAGGAACAGGTCGATAGTGATGCAGGAATAGGTAGATAGTGATGCAGGAACAGGGCGATTGTGATACAGTAACAGATAGATAGTGATACAGGAACAGGGAGATAGTGATGCAGGAACAGGGAGATAGTGATGCAGGAACAGGGAGATAGTGATACAGGAACAGGTAGATAGTGATGCAGGAACAGGGAGATAGTGAAACAGGAACATGTAGATAGTGATACAGATACAGGTAGATAGTGAAACAGATACAGGTAGATAGTGATACAGGAACAGGTAGATAGTGATACAGGAACAGGTAGATAGTGATACAGATACAGGTAGGTAGTGATGCAGGAACAGGTAGATAGTGATACAGGAACAGGTAGATAGTGATACAGGAACAGGTAGATAGTGATACAGATACAGGTAGATAGTGATGCAGGAACAGGTAGATAGTGATACAGGAACAGGTAGATTGTGATACAGGAACAGGTAGATAGTGATGCAGATACAGGTAGATAGTGATACAGGAACAGGTAGATTGTGATACAGATACAGGTAGATAGTGATGCAGGAACAGGGAGATAGTGATATAGATACAGGTAGATAGTGATACAGGAACAGGTAGATAGTGATACAGACACAGGGAGATAGTGAAACAGGAACAGGTAGATTGTGATACAGGAACAGGTAGATAGTTATACAGATACAGGTAGATAGTGATGCAGGAACAGGTAGATAGTGATGCAGGAACAGGTAGATAGTGATACAGGAACAGGTAGATAGTGATACAGGAACAGGTAGATTGTGATACAGGAACAGGTAGAAAGTGATACAGATACAGGTAGATAGTGATACAGGAACAGGGAGATAGTGATACAGATACAGGTAGATAGTGATACAGGAATAGGTAGATAGTGATACAGGAACAGGTAGATAGTGATACAGATACAGGTAGGTAGTGATGCAGGAACAGGTAGATAGTGATACAGGAACAGGTAGATAGTGATACAGGAACAGGTAGATAGTGATACAGGAACAGGTAGATAGTGATACAGATACAGGTAGATAGTGATGCAGGAACAGGTAGATAGTGATACAGGAACAGGTAGATTGTGATACAGGAACAGGTAGATAGTGATGCAGATACAGGTAGATAGTGATACAGGAACAGGTAGATAGTGATACAGATACAAGTAGATAGTGATACAGGAACAGGTAGATAGTGATACAGGAACAGGTAGATAGTGATACAGATACAGGTAGATAGTGATGCACGAACAGGTAGATAGTGATACAGGAACAGGTAGATAGTGATACAGGAACAGGTAGATAATGATACAGATACAGGTAGATAGTGATACAGGAACAGGTAGATTGTGATACAGGAACAGGTAGATAGTGATACAGGAACAGGTAGATTGTGATACAGGAATAGGTAGATAGTGATGCAGGAACAGGTAGATTGTGATACAGGAATAGGTAGATAGTGATACAGGAACAGGGAGATAGTGAAACAGGAACAGGTAGATAGTGATACAGATACAGGTAGATAGTGATGCAGGAACAGGTAGATAGTGATACAGGAACAGGGAGATAGTGAAACAGGAACAGGTAGATTGTGATACAGGAACAGGTAGATAGTGATACAGATACAGGTAGATAGTGATGCAGGAACAGGTAGATAGTGATACAGATACAGGTAGATAGTGATACAGGAACAGGTAGATAGTGATACAGGAACAGGTAGATAGTGATACAGATACAGGTAAATAGTGATGCACGAACAGGTAGATAGTGATACAGGAACAGGTAGATAGTGATACAGGAACAGGTAGATAATGATACAGATACAGGTAGATAGTGATACAGGAACAGGTAGATTGTGATACAGGAACAGGTAGATAGTGATACAGATACAGGTAGATAGTGATGCAGGAACAGGGAGATAGTGATACAGGAACAGGTAGATAGTGATACAGGAACAGGGAGATAGTGAAACAGGAACATGTAGATAGTGAAACAGGAACAGGGAGATAGTGAAGCAGGTACAGGGAGATAGTGATACAGGACCAGGTAGATAGTGATGCAGGAACAGGTAGATTGTGATACAGGAATAGGTAGATAGTGATACAGGAACAGGGAGATAGTGAAACAGGAACAGGTAGATAGTGATACAGATACAGGTAGATAGTGATGCAGGAACAGGTAGATAGTGATACAGGAACAGGGAGATAGTGAAACAGGAACAGGTAGATTGTGATACAGGAACAGGTAGATAGTGATACAGATACAGGTAGATAGTGATGCAGGAACAGGTAGATAGTGATACAGATACAGGTAGATAGTGATACAGGAACAGGTAGATTGTGATACAGGAACAGGTAGATAGTGATACAGATACAAGTAGATAGTGATACAGGAACAGGTAGATAGTGATACAGGAACAGGTAGATAGTGATACAGATACAGGTAGATAGTGATGCACGAACAGGTAGATAGTGATACAGGAACAGGTAGATAGTGATACAGGAACAGGTAGATAATGATACAGATACAGGTAGATAGTGATACAGGAACAGGTAGATTGTGATACAGGAACAGGTAGATGGTGATACAGATACAGGTAGATAGTGATGCAGGAACAGGGAGATAGTGATACAGGAACAGGTAGATAGTGATACAGGAACAGGGAGATAGTGAAACAGGAACATGTAGATAGTGAAACAGGAACAGGGAGATAGTGAAGCAGGTACAGGGAGATAGTGATACAGGACCAGGTAGATAGTGATACAGGAACAGGTAGATTGTGATACAGGAATAGGTAGATAGTGATGCAGGAACAGGTAGATTGTGATACAGGAATAGGTAGATAGTGATACAGGAACAGGGAGATAGTGAAACAGGAACAGGTAGATAGTGATACAGATACAGGTAGATAGTGATGCAGGAACAGGTAGATAGTGATACAGGAACAGGGAGATAGTGAAACAGGAACAGGTAGATTGTGATACAGGAACAGGTAGATAGTGATACAGATACAGGTAGATAGTGATGGAGGAACAGGTAGATAGTGATACAGATACAGGTAGATAGTGATACAGGAACAGGTAGATAGTGATACAGGAACAGGTAGATAGTGATACAGATACAGGTATATAGTGATGCACGAACAGGTAGATAGTGATACAGGAACAGGTAGATAGTGATACAGGAACAGGTAGATAGTGATACAGATGCAGGTAGATAGTGATAGAGGAACAGGTAGATTGTGATACAGGAACAGGTACATAGTGATACAGATACAGGTAGATAGTGATGCAGGAACAGGTAGATAGTGATGCAGGAACAGGTAGATAGTGATGCAGGAACAGGTAGATAGTGATGCAGGAACAGGTAGATAGTGATACAGGAACAGGTAGATAGTGATACAGAAACAGGTAGATTGTGATACAGGAACAGGTAGATAGTGATACAGATACAGGTAGATAGTGATACAGGAACAGGTAGATAGTGAAACAGATACAGGTAGATAGTGATACAGGAACAGGTAGATAGTGATACAGGAACAGGTAGATAGTGATACAGATACAGGTAGGTAGTGATGCAGGAACAGGTAGATAGTGATACAGGAACAGGTAGATAGTGATACAGGAACAGGTAGATAGTGATACAGATACAGGTAGATAGTGATGCAGGAACAGGTAGATAGTGATACAGGAACAGGTAGATTGTGATACAGGAACAGGTAGATAGTGATGCAGATACAAGTAGATAGTGATACAGGAACAGGTAGATTGTGATACAGATACAGGTAGATAGTGATGCAGGAACAGGGAGATAGTGATATAGATACAGGTAGATAGTGATACAGGAACAGGTAGATAGTGATACAGACACAGGGAGATAGTGAAACAGGAACAGGTAGATTGTGATACAGGAACAGGTAGATAGTGATACAGATACAGGTAGATAGTGATGCAGGAACAGGTAGATAGTGATGCAGGAACAGGTAGATAGTGATACAGGAACAGGTAGATAGTGATACAGGAACAGGTAGATTGTGATACAGGAACAGGTAGAAAGTGATACAGATACAGGTAGATAGTGATACAGGAACAGGTAGATAGTGATACAGATACAGGTAGATAGTGATACAGGAATAGGTAGATAGTGATACAGGAACAGGTAGATAGTGATACAGATACAGGTAGGTAGTGATGCAGGAACAGGTAGATAGTGATACAGGAACAGGTAGATAGTGATACAGGAACAGGTAGATAGTGATACAGGAACAGGTAGATAGTGATACAGATACAGGTAGATAGTGATGCAGGAACAGGTAGATAGTGATACAGGAACAGGTAGATTGTGATACAGGAACAGGTAGATAGTGATGCAGATACAGGTAGATAGTGATGCACGAACAGGTAGATAGTGATACAGGAACAGGTAGATAGTGATACAGGTACAGGTAGATAATGATACAGATACAGGTAGATAGTGATACAGGAACAGGTAGATTGTGATACAGGAACAGGTAGATGGTGATACAGATACAGGTAGATAGTGAAGCAGGTACAGGGAGATAGTGATACAGGACCAGGTAGATAGTGATACAGGAACAGGTAGATTGTGATACAGGAATAGGTAGATAGTGATGCAGGAACAGGTAGATTGTGATACAGGAATAGGTAGATAGTGATACAGGAACAGGGATATAGTGAAACAGGAACAGGTAGATAGTGATACAGATACAGGTAGATAGTGATGCAGGAACAGGTAGATAGTGATACAGGAACAGGGAGATAGTGAAACAGGAACAGGTAGATTGTGATACAGGAACAGGTAGATAGTGATACAGATACAGGTAGATAGTGATGGAGGAACAGGTAGATAGTGATACAGATACAGGTAGATAGTGATACAGGAACAGGTAGATAGTGATACAGGAACAGGTAGATAGTGATACAGATACAGGTATATAGTGATGCAGGAACAGGTAGATAGTGATACAGGAACAGGTAGATAGTGATACAGGAACAGGTAGATAGTGATACAGATACAGGTAGATAGTGATAGAGGAACAGGTAGATTGTGATACAGGAACAGGTACATAGTGATACAGATACAGGTAGATAGTGATGCAGGAACAGGTAGATAGTGATGCAGGAACAGGTAGATAGTGATGCAGGAACAGGTAGATAGTGATGCAGGAACAGGTAGATAGTGATACAGGAACAGGTAGATAGTGATACAGAAACAGGTAGATTGTGATACAGGAACAGGTAGATAGTGATACAGATACAGGTAGATAGTGATACAGGAACAGGTAGATAGTGAAACAGATACAGGTAGATAGTGATACAGGAACAGGTAGATAGTGATACAGGAACAGGTAGATAGTGATACAGATACAGGTAGGTAGTGATGCAGGAACAGGTAGATAGTGATACAGGAACAGGTAGATAGTGATACAGGAACAGGTAGATAGTGATACAGATACAGGTAGATAGTGATGCAGGAACAGGTAGATAGTGATACAGGAACAGGTAGATTGTGATACAGGAACAGGTAGATAGTGATGCAGATACAGGTAGATAGTGATACAGGAACAGGTAGATTGTGATACAGATACAGGTAGATAGTGATGCAGGAACAGGGAGATAGTGATATAGATACAGGTAGATAGTGATACAGGAACAGGTAGATAGTGATACAGACACAGGGAGATAGTGAAACAGGAACAGGTAGATTGTGATACAGGAACAGGTAGATAGTTATACAGATACAGGTAGATAGTGATGCAGGAACAGGTAGATAGTGATGCAGGAACAGGTAGATAGTGATACAGGAACAGGTAGATAGTGATACAGGAACAGGTAGATTGTGATACAGGAACAGGTAGAAAGTGATACAGATACAGGTAGATAGTGATACAGGAACAGGTAGATAGTGATACAGATACAGGTAGATAGTGATACAGGAATAGGTAGATAGTGATACAGGAACAGGTAGATAGTGATACAGATACAGGTAGGTAGTGATGCAGGAACAGGTAGATAGTGATACAGGAACAGGTAGATAGTGATACAGGAACAGGTAGATAGTGATACAGGAACAGGTAGATAGTGATACAGATACAGGTAGATAGTGATGCAGGAACAGGTAGATAGTGATACAGGAACAGGTAGATTGTGATACAGGAACAGGTAGATAGTGATGCAGATACAGGTAGATAGTGATACAGGAACAGGTAGATAGTGATACAGATACAAGTAGATAGTGATACAGGAACAGGTAGATAGTGATACAGGAACAGGTAGATAGTGATACAGATACAGGTAGATAGTGATACAGATACAGGTAGATAGTGATACAGGAACAGGTAGATAGTGATACAGGAACAGGTAGATAATGATACAGATACAGGTAGATAGTGATACAGGAACAGGTAGATTGTGATACAGGAACAGGTAGATAGTGATACAGATACAGGTAGATAGTGATACAGGAACAGGGAGATAGTGAAACATGAACATGTAGATAGTGAAACAGGAACAGGGAGATAGTGAAGCAGGTACAGGGAGATAGTGATACAGGACCAGGTAGATAGTGATACAGGAATAGGTAGATAGTGATGCAGGAACAGGTAGATTGTGATACAGGAATAGGTAGATAGTGATACAGGAACAGGGAGATAGTGAAACAGGAACAGGTAGATAGTGATACAGATACAGGTAGATAGTGATGCAGGAACAGGTAGATAGTGATACAGGAACAGGGAGATAGTGAAACAGGAACAGGTAGATTGTGATACAGGAACAGGTAGATAGTGATACAGATACAGGTAGATAGTGATGCAGGAACAGGTAGATAGTGATACAGATACAGGTAGATAGTGATACAGGAACAGGTAGATTGTGATACAGGAACAGGTAGATAGTGATACAGATACAAGTAGATAGTAATACAGGAACAGGTAGATAGTGATACAGGAACAGGTAGATAGTGATACAGATACAGGTAGATAGTGATGCACGAACAGGTAGATAGTGATACAGGAACAGTTAGATAGTGATACAGGAACAGGTAGATAATGATACAGATACAGGTAGATAGTGATACAGGAACAGGTAGATTGTGATACAGGAACAGGTAGATGGTGATACAGATACAGGTAGATAGTGATGCAGGAACAGGGAGATAGTGATACAGGAACAGGTAGATAGTGATACAGGAACAGGGAGATAGTGAAACAGGAACATGTAGATAGTGAAACAGGAACAGGGAGATAGTGAAGCAGGTACAGGGAGATAGTGATACAGGACCAGGTAGATAGTGATACAGGAACAGGTAGATTGTGATACAGGAATAGGTAGATAGTGATGCAGGAACAGGTAGATTGTGATACAGGAATAGGTAGATAGTGATACAGGAACAGGGAGATAGTGAAACAGGAACAGGTAGATAGTGATACAGATACAGGTAGATAGTGATGCAGGAACAGGTAGATAGTGATACAGGAACAGGTAGATAGTGAAACAGGAACAGGTAGATTGTGATACAGGAACAGGTAGATAGTGATACAGATACAGGTAGATAGTGATGGAGGAACAGGTAGATAGTGATACAGATACAGGTAGATAGTGATACAGGAACAGGTAGATAGTGATACAGGAACAGGTAGATAGTGATACAGATACAGGTAGATAGTGATGCAGGAACAGGTAGATAGTGATACAGGAACAGGTAGATAGTGATACAGGAACAGGTAGATAGTGATACAGATACAGGTAGATAGTGATACAGGAACAGGTAGATTGTGATACAGGAACAGGTACATAGTGATACAGATACAGGTAGATGGTGATGCAGGAACAGGTAGATAGTGATGCAGGAACAGGTAGATAGTGATACAGGAACAGGTAGATTGTGATACAGGAACAGGTAGGTTGTCAGACAGGAACAGGTAGATACTGGTACAGGAACAGGTAGATAGTGATACAGGAACAGGTAGATACTGATACGGGAACAGGTAGATAGTGAGGCAGAAAAAAGGTAAATCGGGATACAGGAACAGGTTGATATAGTGCCACAGCAGCAGATTGATAGCGGCACAGGAGCAGGTAGATACAGAGCGTATGTACAAGAAAGTGATACAGGAGCGTGTAGATGGTGATAAATGAGTTGGTAGTTAAAGATACATGATCGGACAAAGTGATACAGGAACATGTAGAAAGAGGTACGGGAACAGATATATAGGGGCACGGTAATATGTACATAATAATACAAGTGAGCATTGCGAGTGATACAGGGGTAGGTAAATATTAACACAGAAAAGAATAAAGAGTGTTACAAGAACGCGTCTAAAAAAAGGGTGACTGAGTGAGCATGGTTTTACGCCGCTTTTAGCAATATTCCAGCAATATCACGGCGGGGGCCACCAGAAATGGGCTTCACACATTGTACCCATGTCGGGAATCGAACCCGGGTCTTCGGCGTGACGAGCGAACGCTTTAGCCACTAGGCTACCCGACCGCCCACAAGAACACGTAGTGATACAGGAAAATACAGGAACACGCTGATAGTGGTACAGAAACACGTAGACATGAATTGGTGTTTAGTGATGCAGTAGCGCTTGTCCACACTCTAATAGTAATCAACATCCATACTGAAATTATCTTCCAAAGCATCACAACATCCACACTGGTGTAGTAACCTCCTTGTCTAAGATTAAAACGTGCCCATTTAGTATTTCATAGTTATAAATAAGTGAAATGAAGTAATGTCTTGTGGCTTCACAACTTCACATCATCCCTATAATTCCTATAAGCATTATCGTATCATAGTTGTACATGTATAGTTTGTCATGTTCCTGTGGGAAGTGTTCTGAACTTATGGCTTATATAATGCGTCATGGATATGCTGTAATCAATTGAGGTGTTTACTGTCATCTACTTGAACACACCACTTGGAGGTCTGTAGACAAATGAGACTATTTAGGAAGTGATATGGATTGTGATTCTGTTAACAAACATATATGTTACTTATTAGCCATTTGTCCTTTGTCAGGTGAGGTTATTATCCAATCTATTGGGATCATTGACTGGTGCCTTGGGTATTGTAGCATAGACAGTAATGCATTACCATTGCCTTGATAATCAATTGAGTATGTTGCAATAATACACCTTGACATATTTGCAAAAGTTAGCTAGGCGAACAGTTTGTGTAATCGGGTAAATTCTCTTTCTCCATCCTCCAACATAAATTTCTCCAACCTCGCATCCAATTATTTCTCAACCCTCTACCCTCATCGCCTTCTCCAACTTCCTCCACCCTCCACCTCCGATCCCCATCTGTCACCCTTCCCTCCCTTTCATCTCAAACTTCAATCCTTCACCTTCTTAAAACATCCACCCTCTCCAACATCAACATTCTCCACCATCCAACCTCTCCAACATCAACATTCTCCACCATCCAACCTCTCCAACATCAACATTCTCCATCCTCCACAACTTCTACTTTCTCTTTGTTTCCACCCCCAACCTCCACAAACGCTTTTCACAACTTCCTCCGACATTAAGTTGACACGCCGTGATAAACTGGAATGCTGTTCAAAGCGGCGTTAACCCAACTCACCCACTCACTTTTCACAACTAACATAACTACCGAGATAACTCCCAGACAAATGTATATCATGTATGTCTGTACTCACTATTTTCTTCTCCCTATTATTCAGAGACTCCCAGCTGAGGGAATGACCTCGTCTCCCATGCTTGCTTGGTATCTGCTAGTCCTCGCCCTGTCGTCTGCTGTCTGCGTCACTCACTCACTTCCCACACAAGACGTTAAAGACTTGAATGACGTCATCATCAATCAAGATGACAACCAGTGTAAAGCCGACTTTGTGGAGAAATTTGTCAGGTTAATGTCTGGACCATTTGGCACTGAAGCAGAGGCCCTCTTAGCATCAGTGTTGAAACTTTTGTCGAAGAATGACCGTGTTAGTTTTGCGGGAATGGCATTGTCTCAAAACGGTCTTTCCAAACTCACAGATGAGAAAACTAGTTTTCCGCAGAAACGTTTGAAGCCTGATTTCAATCCAACCGGTTGGCGACGGAAGCGTGACGTTGGAAGAAGGATGAAAGTACAACGAGCTCTGCGAGGCTTATATGACATGCTAGAGAGCAACGCCGTGGTCAATATAGCGAGCCAGTCGTGGTTGAAGAGAGACAGGTCACAGGATAGAGCCATGTTCAATCCCACTGGCTGGTGACAGCCATATTCTCTTAATACGTTGTCCGCCATTGCGTTAGATGATATGTGGTAATAAAAAATGCAAGGTCGCAAGTTTAGTTAGTTGTTCTTTCTGTCAATACTGTTGATATATTTGAAAGGGACTGGTAATTTATCATTGGAAAGGCTGCCGGTGAGATTCAGCGGGGTCATGAAAAAAAATGACACAGTTTTATTTTTTCTAATATTTTGTGCGGTGGGAGGGGCGGCAAAATATGATACAGTCCTAAGGCTAATCTCACCTGCCCCCTCCCCTGTGATAAATGACCAGTCCCAGGTATGATTACTTTACTGCCCTGAGGTGTTTTGCAGCCAGGGTACTTTTATTGAGAACACTTATACATAACGAGGTATTATAATGTTCCTGTGTACTTCCTTTCGAAGGGTACCTATCAGCTTGACTGTATGAGTAAATGTTTGCATATTCCCAGAGTGTGACTAAACATGATTCTGCTGAAATGCATTTACATAGACCAAATCTGTTTTACGTTAATACACCTCTGTTCTCTTTATGTTCCAGAACTTGTTTTGCGCAAATTAACCTCAAAGGATCATGAACAAATTATGATTACAGTGTAAAATGCACTTGGTTGGTGTGAGTGGTTGTTTGTGTCTTTTGTCCCTTCATCTGATTGGAATACCTGCGGCATTGACGGGTTGTTTTATTTATCCCCTTAAAAGTTCTGATATTGTAATTGTGAGTAGGTGCAATAGTTTATATTGAGGTGAGACTATGAGGGTTCACCGTGGGTGAGATCTTTAGGCCTTCTATGGCCGTACATTGTGGATAACTTGGTCGTTACTTCATCTTGCCTCATTAACAATTATGGCTAATCATATTTTGTCACACTTGAATATAATATTCTTGAAGAAGTATTATGTAACGTTTAGGTAATCTTGCCACTGAACAAAATGGCTTTACATGAAAGTGGACTGGTGTGTGACTGGTAAGTTGTTGGGAGAGACACATTTTCAATGTTATCAAATTTCGGAACGTCGCTTTACGTTTGGAAGCTGCATGTTTGCTTGTCCTTCCCGATTGTCCTTCTAGAAACGTTTTATGTGATAGCATGTACAAGTATTAGAGTCCTACACAATCTTTATATTTCAATCTACAAAACTAAGATTTTGCCAACACATTCAATAACGGCATAAGAATTACATTTTTTTTAAATGACAATAAATGTGTAGAATGTTTTTTGACATTGGACTGCTGGTAGCACAAATACCATCGGTTAGTTTTGCGATGCATTCAGAGCAACTCATGTTATGCTTTGATTTCCTCACATACATAAACTGGAGACGTATGCCATATTCTGACAGTATGCTACAGGAACGACGCAATGACGTTTGTACTTTGACTTGGAGGTTTTCCCCAATCTGATTACAAAATAGGCCTGGCCTTTTGGGGAGAATTTACAGCAGTGCCGTCTATGCTGCTTATCAATGTCCCTTCTTAACCTTCACAATAAAACCATTTTTAACAAAATCAGACTGTTTAAGAGCGATCTGTGCTTGCCTAATGTTCATGAGAAGGTGAGATAACGCACCAGTGTTTGACTATTTGAATTATACACAAAGACTTAGCTGCCCCAATCAAGCAGACTAAGTTTTGTCCAAACAAGGATCTCAAAGCTTGAGGACCTAATTAAACTATCATAGGTCGTTATGGGTTCTCTTTCCAAGATTACAAAATTGATTTTGGAGCGCGGTTTAAGCTGTGCGCTTTGTTGAGTTAGGAATTATAGATAATGGCTTTGGAATACCCATTGTTCATCACAGTATCTGTCGTTGCATTTTCCTGCTTTCATTCAGGTTTCGTAACCCAGCTATTTAGCGTTTTTGTATAAACGCATTCGTTTAAGACAATATTCAATAGTTATGCTTAAGTTGAAAGGGCAAGTTTTAAGTGGTATGTAACAGAAAAAGCAAAAGACTATAATAGAAAAACAATCCAGTCCTGTTCTACCTAATTTATTTTGATTGAAGATTCGGCAATGTGGTGCGAATAGTATATGCGTGTGATTGTCCGTGGCTGATGTATTTTGTCTGGAATAAAAGGGTGAATTTGTGTTACGACACCTGAAACAGTATTTCATCAAATTATCTCTGTGTGTCAGCTTAACAGGGAAGATGTTGGTCGTCGATGTCTAGCACCCACGAATAAGGGGTATATTCTCTACAAAAGCAGTGAGTGAGTAAGCATGGTTTTACGCCGCTTTTAGCAGTATTCCAGCAATATCACGGCGGGGGACACATTTAACATTTGAAACCGACTGCGTAAATAAGATTTCCGGGTACGTCCCAAATGATTCTGTTTAGTACACACAGATGAAACCATTCCACACGTGTTTCATCAATCAACAATATATTGCGTATGTGTATAGAATTAATTGTCCGTCTGTTTTCATGAAAACTAATTACATTGTTTCATGGATGTGATCTCTCCCATAAAAGCATTTCTTGGCTTGCCATGTTTCCCCTACGTTTGATTAGAATGCCTGTTGTCAGTGTTCCTTTGCCCGCTAGCACACATGTGTCGGCGCGTGAGCAGGCAGCCGGAGGGGCCAACAACTTCAGGCAGTAACATGAGCAACAGTCATTGCTAGGATTGGTTGAGTAGTGTCAATTGCACAGATGGTTGCTCTGCAGTCGGCGGTAATGACAAACTTATGGATGTCAAGTGATATTAGCCCCATCGTCTATCTACTCGAGAGATACTTTATTGGCGCTTGAGGTAATTGGTGACAAGAAGCCCAACAAAACAACTGGACACCTGCACAAGTAACAACATGTGGCGGCTGTACCGTAGTGTTAGTCGAAACACCGCGCAGATTTAAGAGACTAGAAATATGTATACCATATAATCTGCAACTTGATCAATATGAGCTAGGCTGTGAGTTCGTGTACACGCATATCGAATCGAACGCATTCAAACATGATATATAAGTTCATGGCACCGTGGTTAGTCAAAACATTAGCACATTGAATCGTAATGTCATAGAAAAACCGGATTCGATGGCCCAGTTAGGAAACCAATTCTTAGTGTTCCAAGCTAAGATTTCTAAAAGAGGCGACAAACAGAAACCCCATTTACTTATCGATGTTTCCTGACTGAATCCAAAAAAGCACAAGAAATAATTCTTTTACAATTCGTTTTTTCCCGAAACATACTTAAATACATGACAGCATGTTTGTTACATGTGTCCTAGAACCGCTCACTATTTCGTTGGTAACGTTTTGAGCGGCTGTGTGGGAGTAAAGATTGTGGGTCAGCTACATGAGAATAGGACTGTACGGCACACTTGGTCTGAAATGGGGGAAACCTAAACGATATGATGCACAGGTTCTCAGTTATTGGCTATACACACGGAATCCTGTTCGTCAAGTACTCCAATACATTCTTGGTATATTAATACTATCATACTCTTAGTTTGAAAACTTCACCCGGAAATACAACTTTTCAATGATTGATTCTTAATTTTATTACCATTACATGTTAATTTTCAGTACTATTAACGATACAATATGATATCCTTGAGTTGATAGACGATTTCAATATTGCAACCATGAATACACCTCAGCTAGTTTTTCTAAACCGTATTATATTTACCTTGATTAGCTCATTCACGGATATTGGTCCATTGTTTTCCTTGTGCCCCTAGCATCGTCAGTGCATTGTCGCCAGTTGACGTCACCCATTGTTCATGATTTTACTATTCAAATCACATCGTTGCAACAAGAACGGACTGAGCTGATGTCCTTAGTTCATAACATTTACCTTCATTCGAGAACTATTGTTGAAGGGTCCCGCAATTAATAACACGACGACTGATTACCATTATCTGGCCAATGACCATGTGGGATTGCCTAAAGTCGGACCGTGCCGGGCCGGGCCGGGTCGGGCAAGCGGGTAGTACTAAAATGGATTGCAGAATAATGAAAGGAAACGTGCATATCTAGGCAGATATCAAATGTCAACAAAGGTATAGTTGTGCTCAATTAATTGAGTTTGAATCAAAATATAAAAATATATATTCAACAATTTAATAAAGCGACTACGTACCGAGAGTCCTCGGAGAAAAAAACTCTGTGTGTTCTTCGATGCGGAGGTTTCTCACCGACCTAAGCGTGTAGGGGTGTGATGTCCTGGGCAGGAAATGACAGTGTTTTTACTACTTTTCTTTCATTAATTAACGTGTTGGGCCACCCACATTAACTTTTACTCATTCATGTTAAACCAACACATGATTATTTTCTGGGAGTGGATATCCGCGATTGTCAAAGGGCTAACACGACACGTGTTAATAACAGTTAAAACTTTTAAAGCTACTAAAGATAACTTGCATCTATAGACAAGTATTATATCTACCCCATAAGCCACTTTATACAACAACAACAACAACAAACGATTATTTCGCTTCAAGGTCATAGCTATGACATATTGAAGGTACAAATGGAGATTTATGGTGACACGAGGCATGAGACAGACGTGCGTCAACTATACATTTAACCGCAACAGACTCATAAATTTAATTCAACATCTTGAGGATTTCTTTTACAAACTGTGCTAGTTTTCTTTGTTCTATTAAACTTTCAGTATTTAGTAGCATATCAAGTGTTATCGTACTAGGTCTTGTAAAGTACTTCTTTTGAATATATTGCTTACGCAAGTTATGCAGAAAAGGACATATTAGTAGATAGTGATATTCGTCAGCTAAATCATGTTTATTACAGTGACTACAAATTCTGTCTGGTATATTTTCCCATCGCCCCTTTTCTATTGGTAATCTATGGTTTGTGGATCTTATTTTAGTAATCGGGATACTGAGTCTTAAGGGTAGCGACAGCAGATCATTTTCTAACTGGATTTTATGTTTAAATATTCGGTAAAATACTGCCTTGGGAGAGTTGTTTATCCAACTTGTCCAAGTCTGGCTGAACTGATCAAAGATACGTTGTTTAATAACATATTTTATTACGTTTATATTTGGCATGAATTGTTGGGTCCATATAAAACTAAGGCCTAATCCATCAAAGAGTCCTTTAACATAATCGAGCCAGCTGTATTTATGGTTACCAGAGTCTGCAAATATTATATTATACATAGCAGTACACAATTTCGTTGGTTTATTATAAATTATCTTAGACCAGTATGTCAAAATTCTTTGTTTAATTAAATCCGTAATAGGGGTTCTTCCAAGCTCTCCATATAAAAAATAGTGGGGTGTGCTTTTTTTTACCCTTAGTATATATTTTAAGAAGTCTGTGTGAACCTTTTCTATCATATCTAGTTTACCAAATCCCCAAATTTCGGAACCATATGTTAATATAGGCACGATTGTTTGATCAAATAATAATAGCTGGCAGTCTATTGGTAAGTCAAGGTTACGTATTCTAATATATAGTAAATGCATAGCTTTTCTAGCTTGAGCCACTAACGACATCTTTTCTGCTAGGAGGTTTCCAGTTCGTTTAAAAACCAGACCCAAGTACTTATAGTGATCTACTACTTCAACAACATTATCGCCTATCCTAAACACATTATTGTTCTTTCTTGAACCAAATACAACCACCTTGGTTTTATCAATATTAATATTCAACTTCCACTGTTTACAATATTCATAAAAAAACATTCATGTTATTTTGAAGGTCATAGGCGTTATCTGCAAGTATAATAGTATCATCTGCATATAGCAAAACAATAATGTTTTTACAGATTCTATCTACTTCAACTTCCGATATAACATCAATACCTTTACATATTTTCTGTTGTAGATATTCTTCAAGGTCATTTAAGTACAGGGCAAAGAGAATTGACGATAGATTTTCCCCCTGTCTTACTGCTATATCACTAGAGAAAAAAGATGAATTTTCACCATTAGCAACAATACACGACTTTATGCCTTGATACATGTTAAATATGATCTGGAAGCATTTACCTTGTACATTTGTTTTTATTAATTTTTGCCAGAGTCCAAAGCGCCAAACGTCATCGAAGGCTTTAGAGAAATCTATAAATGTACAATATAGTTTCTTTTTGTGTGTTCTGAGGTATTCAATGAGGGAGTGCAATACGAACATGTTATCAACAGTAGAATATCGGTATCGAAATCCTCCTTGTGATTCTAAAAACAAATGATTATTTTCTAGATAACTATTAATTCTTTCACTTAAAATAGAGGTAAACAATACCGATGCAGCTTAAAAGAGTAATGGGTCGGTAAGAGTTCGGATCTTTACTATCACCTTTTTTTATAAATAGGTTTGATCAATCCGAGGAGCCATTCTTCTGGTACTATGCCTGTATCAAATATAATATTAAATAATTTACACTTGGATAAACAAATCAATAGTATATTTCAAATATTCATTTAGTATTTCATCTCTTCCCGGCGATTTATTTGTCTTAAGATTCGAAACTGCCTTCGTAATTTCTGCTATTGTTATTTCCTGGTTAAGGATATGGTCATCGTTTCCGTCAACTTGCAGTTCTATATCAGAGTCCATTTCTGGAGATGTATTAATGTTTTTAAAAAACGTAAAGAAAGAGTCAAGATCAATTTCCTCTGGTTTCGTTTTTTTCTTATATTTATTCAGTAACTTCCAATAATCTTTACTGGACTTTGTACGCATATTTTGCATCGTTTTCTGCATATTAAAACGGTACTGTTTGATATACTTATTCATAACCTTCTTATATTCTTTGCTGGCCATCAGTAACGATTTCCTATTTTGCTCCGATTTATGTCTACCATGCATTCGTCTTGCCAAATGATATTTCTTTCGAGCCGTTTTGCAAATTCTTCCTAACCATGGTTTATCCCCAGTTTTAGGTTTATAATTATTAGGTCTGTTAACATTATCTGATATTTGTGATGATGATAAAGGGAACACTTCTGCTAGTCTTACCACAATATTGTTGATAAACGTTTTATCATAATCACGTCTATGGTTCATCTCGTATAAAATAGTGTCAACTTGGGATTACATCAATATTATTTATAAAATCTATTTTCTTCTCAGGATTCCATTTTCTTTTACTGGGCTTCCTTCTAGGCATAACTTCAGTGACGGCAACGTTAAAGTATATAGAGAGACCACAGTGTACATCTGAATATAAATTACAAAAGTCCATCACTTCAAAGTCAATAACAACTTTAAACACATCCTTTGAACATATAAAATAATCCACTGTGCTTGCGTTTTTACAGGTAACGTTTCCAGTATGCTTATATTGTCCAAATCGTCCATTGCATATTAACATATTAAAACTTTTACATAATTCAATTAATTTGTAACCAAAATTATTTGTGTGTTTATCTTTATTAACCCGTTTAGGGCTTATGCTTCCAGTTGTGAAAACATCTAGTACACTAAGATCTCTCTCATATACACCATCAAGACCAAAATATTCGCTGAGGAAGTCATCAACTTCAACATAGTCAACAAGTTCGGCTGTTCGAGCATTAAAGTCACCCGTTAAAGTTATCAGTTCAGAACATGATCGTTGATAGACAACTTCTCTTGTCAATTCAGCCCACATATCCTCTTGTGCGAATGGGGAGTTCTCGGGTGGTAGGTAGACACAGCGAAGAATTAAGTCACTGTCAGTTTTCATAAGTTCTTTTGATACACTACACCAAAATACATATTCGCAGGTGGCAGGTAATACATGTATATGTTTTCTTATTAGATCACTAATAATAAACGCAAGTCCACCAGATTTAGCTTTAGTTGACTGTTTTCTATTATTGTAATACACACTATATCCAGGTAAGTCTAGTAAGTCATAATTGTCAAGTTTTGTCTCACAAACACCAATAATATGGTATCTATTGATCATTTGAACGAATTCTGGGTAATTTAATTTGGGTAACAGGCCACCAACATTTATAGCACAGTATTTCAGGGTGTCGGTTATGTCGACATTGTTATTACGTAAGTTTCCCGACTTTTCAAGGCCCGGTTGCAATTGACATCCCTATACCGGTTTCTGACTGGTCCGTGCTTCACGAGGTTGGGTAGATGGGAGCACGCGTTCATTGTTGACAAACAATCTATCACGTGCGAGATACACTCTATTGTTTTTATCTTCTTTGGCCTTACGGTAGAGAGGCATAAGCTGTCGACGAACCTCTAGTACTTCTGGTGGGTATTGGTCATTGATACCATATGTTGTGCCTTTTAGAGCCTTTGCAGAGTCTTTAACAAGGTATTTGTCGTTGCGATACAAGAATGAGGCAATAATCGGTCGTATTTTCCCCGGTATGCCAGGTTTACCTATGCGATGCACAGTCTTAAACTGAATGTCCTTACGCACGTGTGAATGTGTTGCAATGAAGGAGGTCAATACCTGTTCTGTGTGTTCATCCTTTTCTTCTTTTATCCCAGAGAAGATCAGGTTGTCAGCCATGCTCCTGCACTTCAATTCCGTCACTTGCTCTCGCATTTCTTCGTTCTGTTTTTGTATGAGCTTCACACTACCAGAATACAGTATAGATATGCGATCATTGTCTGTCTTGTAATTCTTAACTGCCAGTTTAACTTCAACTATGTCCTGCTTGATTTGTTTGTGTTCTTGTAGCATATCATCATACTTGTTGGATACAAAGGTAACAGCTTTCTCCATGTTAAGAAGTTTTTCCTCGCTAGTAGCAATTCTAGTATCCAGTGAGTTAATCGATGCATTATTGGATGATAGGCCCTTGCAAATCTCATCAAGCTTATCGGGTTTACTCACATTTTCAATTCTGGCGATCAGGTCGTTCCACATGGATGTTGTAAGTTGTATCACACTGTCCTTGGGGGGTTCACAGCTGGCGGGTGCTCCAACAAGGTTCCTGATGTCATAAGGTCCGTTTGGCGTTTTAGCGGGGGTATTCGGTTTAGTAGAAGCCATGTCTATATCACTAACGCTTGTATTGTATTCGCTTGTATCTGTAGGGCTGTCTGGGTGTTTGCCAGTACGTTGTCTTGTCGCGGTTTACTTGTTGATTTGATGATTTCCGCTTGTTTGAGTGTTTCTTATGCTTGCGTCATTTAGATGACGCGTCAACGACTGTAGGAGGCAAATCCGCACTGTCAACAAATGTTCCCGCCTTGCACGTGCTTCACCTATTATCAGGTGAACTTTAAAGCACGTGGTGTGAAGATATCAAATATAAACTCAAAACCTTCAATATTTTAACGGTGGAATGTTAACGTCTGTGAATAAACACTCGCGATATCACCAATACATACTGTGTATCACTTTCTTGTTTGAGGTGGGGAGATAGGGGGTCCACGTCCAGTCATGCTTGTCCGTTTTCACCTTGGTCGTCACTTGGTCTTCAGACAGGTTAAAGCATTAAAATAAAAATAAATGTAGATATTTTCCTGCGCTAATTCTATTAGGTGTTTATCAGGAACAGTAATTTGGTTGGTACGGCCACTTTATGTTACTAATTTGACAATATAGTCACGAGTTCGGAGTAACATGCGGAGCTCCGACCAACACGTCCACTCGCCTCAGTGTATAGTGTCATCACAGGTCCCGTACTTTACACAACCCTCCGCGCCCACCAAGCTCGGTACGCTCACCAGCTTAAATTGCACGGTCGTCAAACACCCAGCCCCCTGGGACTGGCAAATATGAACTTGGAAATGGAGATTGAGGACATTGTCCAGAAATTGCATTTGTTGAGAGTCCCTCAAGAGAACCTATAGTCAAGCTGCCTTAAGTGTCCCTGACCGTTTCTCAGGTACAAGAAACAAAGAAAAAACCCATTATAGTGCCCTATGGGCTCAAGGCATGCTTAAACGCAAACATCCTCAATCTAGCCAACCTGAGGCTAAAATAGTACAGAAAAGACAAAGAATGGTCTCATCAGAGTCAAAGACACAACAGAACAGGAGACCACAAACCAAATGGGAAAAAGAAGTCTTTGGCTCAGACTTCTCCCAAGGTCTTAATAATATCCTAACAGCTCATGATATTGCCAAAGAGATGAAGCACAAAACTATTATTAGAATAAATAAGTGTGGAAGAGGGTATGTTGTTGTCGGGGACAACCTTACAGAGTCAATTGACATGCCCAAAAGCATAAACGGAATCAAACTAAAATGGGATACCCCAAGTAGTTTAGGTAATGGGGGTTCTGCCGCAACCCCACTCGAGCCAGATTTATATACCTATACTGCTACTACAGATGGAATTTTTATGCAAAAATGATGATGCGATTCAACGATCGTTATGATTCGTATTAAAAGAATCATCAATATAAATTAATAATGGATAAAAATTACCATAGCCCATGAGGATCTTGGAAAGGTATAGGAGCAATAAAAAATTAGCCACTGCGGCTAAGGTATCTAAAGATGTAGCCAAGGATTGGTTAAAGAGACAAGCGATGTGGCAAATATACTTACCGGCAACGCGTTATATACCGAGGAAGAAGTTTGATATTTTTACAACGAATGAAGTTCATCAGGCTGACCTCTTGTTTCTTCCCCATAATAAGGTAAGACGCAAAACGTATAAATACTCTTTAACCGCAGTGGATGTTCCCTTAGTTCCCTCCTCCACCCCTTCGGCATTTATTCCAAAGTTAAAAATTCAAAAAATTCAAATATAAGCAACCCCTAAAAGCCCCCTCTTGGGTTGCACTCACCACTTCCATCCTTTTCGGAATACACTAAATTGCCCGGCCAGGCCCGTGTGTGAAATATGCTGCAGTCGGAAAGCGCACTGTTACGACGTAAATTGTAATAAAAAGGTAAATTGTAATACTTGCAGCAAATTGTGTTACGACATAAATTGTAATAAAAAAGTAAATTGTAATACTTGCAGCAAATTGTAATAATTTTGACGTAAATTGTAATAACAACGTAAATTGTAATAATTTTGACGTAAATTGTAATAATATTTGACGTAAATTGTAATACGCAAATTGTAATAAAAATTGACGTAAATTGTAATAATCTCTACTTGCGGTAAAATATAATACATTCTTACGTAAATTGTAATAACCTTACTACCGTAGTGTCCAAGACGCCAATTGACTAGAAATGATCTTTGTCAGTTGAGCTTGTGTTTCACATGTACAATTCGAGAAATACTGTGTATGATGACAAACGTACAAAACTGTTAAGTTAGGGATGGTTGGTATAGGCTTTATCGTACAATCGTCATTAAAGGGTGGTATCAACATAGTGAAAGACATTTATTGGAAGTGATGTGATGTTTGTGGCATGCTATCATCTACGTAGAAGATACTACCATCTGCGTAGAAAATACTACCATATACGTAGAAGATACTATCATCTAAGTAGAAGATACTCTCATCTACGTAGAAGATACTTTCATCTACGTATATGATAGTATCTTCTACGTAGATGATAGTATGCCATCTAGATACTATCGTCCACTTACATACTTTCATCTACGTACATGATACTGTCATCTAGAGTATGTAGAAGTGCAGTCATATATGTGATACCAATGACATAGAGCTCACATTTACTGTCAATACATATACACACCTACATGCGCGCACACACATACATACATACATACATACATAAATATACATACATACATACATACATACACACACACACACACACACACACACACACACACACACACACACACACACACACACACACACACACACACACACACACACACACACACACACACACATACACATATACATACATACATACATACGTACGTACGTACATACATACGTACGTACATACATACATACATACATACATACATACATACATACGTACATACGTACATGTATACACACATATAGTGTTTGTGTGGGGGTGTTTTTGTATGGGTATGTAGTGTGTGTGTGTGTGTGTGTGTGTGTGTGTGTGTGTGTGCTGATGAGGCCCAATCTGAGGTTTCTTAGATAGTTACTAGTCTTTTCATCAGAATTTTAACAAAGTATGTTGTAATTTCATTACAGTGCTTGTTGTTTGTTGGAATTACTTTAATCCTCTTAAACCCCTAGAGGAGGTTATGCTTTCAGGGGATTATTGTCCGTCTCAAATTAGTGATAAAAAATGAAAAACGTATTATCTACGAAGAATATACTTATGTCTTCGTTGGACATACTTTTATCTACGTAGAAGATACGTTTATCTAATGTATTTGCTACATTCTAATTCGTATATCTACAGGTTTGTGTTTCTATTTTATCTTTTAAAATATCTTACTTTGTTCATTTGTTACATTTTGCATAACCTTTAATTGCTCATATCAGCATTTTTGTGGGACCTCTCACAAAGCAGTGTCACTCATTCTTCACTTGGAACTATATGTAGAAGTGCAGTCATAGATCTGATACCAATGACATATAGAGGTCGTATTTACTGGCATACATACATACATACATACATACATACATACATACATACATACATACATACATACATACATACATACATACATAAACACATACACAAACACACACATACACATACATATTAGAATACTCTTCGTATAAGGTCAAAGAGAATATTTACGTTAGTGACAAAACCCTTTTCATTATAGATTTTCCATCCTTTCAATTTTGATCAAAACAGATATATTTCAGCAATAATTGATTGCAACAAATTTATTATACATTCTGATGCTCTTTGAAACTCAACAAGACATGCCCGAAGATACCGGATATTATTTGTGTATGCTTTGAATTATGATTTCGTGCCGTTATCATGATGGATTCTGTTTTTGTTTTTGGGGCAAGGAGTTATTATCCCAGCAAAAGTTGTCAGTAAGTTGTTGTTAGTTCTTCATGACATATGAAAGGAATCCAGACAGTTACATTTATTCATTTATTTCATTAAATATACTTCTTGTTATGAAAGGAAATATTTTATGTTATATTAATTATCCATATGTTAATCATACATTGCTACAAATATTGCATAAGTTAACATGGTTTGCATTTATTTATTATTATTTCTTTATCTGTGAGACGTTCACAGAGATCGAGAATACACCATATGTAATAGTATATGCAATGTGGGTAAAAAATATCCACGCCCATCTTTTGATATTAATAAAAACATTGTATATAATGTTATGTATTAAGTATTCTCCTTTCCCATGCATGGGAAATCTATGCTGCATTTGCTGACGACTGGTTTTTTTCATTTGACATTGCACAGGAGATTTGTCACTCATTTGATGTATTTGAATTCTTCGTCAAAATATAATACAAAACTCACAGAGTATTTCCCAAATAAATAAGAAAACTAAGTTCATTCTAGTAATTAATCCTCTTCTGGACAACCATAGAAATGAAATTCCAATGCGTTTATATATACATATAATTATACAACAATGCACGTTAACGACCTCAATCCTCCCCTACACCCGTGTTTGCGATTGTGCACCAAGAATTGCCCATACATAAGGTCTTATTGATTCATTAACTCTTAAAACTCCTGGGTTAGTAAAATTATTTTCTGTTTTATCATTAAGAAATTCTTTCCAAGCGTTTGCGGTATCGTTTAGTTGCACAAATTTTGTAACAATATAAGCTAAACCACCCTTAAAACTCATAAGATCTCCACTCGAAAGTTCCTAGCCATGATAAAGATTATGCATTCTTACAAAAGGATTGTAAATGGATTGAATGGTTGATGAAGTTTTTTTTAACTAAATCATCACTTTCTTCCTTAACAGTTCTTTGTCCACTGTACTGAACACCTAGACCATGGTTAAGTCCTTTAATAGGCCAATCTTTACTCGTAGAAATATTAAATTCATTACAAATACGTTTGAAGGCCACCCTTATCATACAATTTTTTTGTGGAATTCCATGCTCGATCCTGCGGTAATGGAGCACTAATTTCTTTAAGAATACGTCTAATCTGATAGTACACGTGAAATGATAAAACAGACTTATTTAGTTCAAATCCTGGGGCATAAAGAAATACACCACATCCTGTTGTTGCACACCATATGGCAAAGTTTAACTGGTTCTGCAAAAATTGCATTGGATTGTGGAACCAATCCTGCACCATTGTATCGCTAGTTGCCGTGACCCTGTATTCTTCAAAGATATCAGGGAATTTAACAAAAAAATTAGCACCAGAGACACTTACTTAAATCGACTGATTAGTAATGTAAGTTGATTTCATATTTAAGTTATGATATAGTTTCATTGTATATTAAATATGTATGTTACACTCCCGGGAATAACAAATAGCCAGTCTATTCAACTGCTTCATACTATCGATAACTCAGATGGTCAACTTGAAGTCGCTATCTGCGATGTAACATATTACCCGCGGTGGACCAATATAAGTGCTGCGAGATATAATAATCAGATAATAATAAATAAAAAAGAACACATTATACCTGATAGGTATTACAGCGTATGCTCAGTAAATGATGACATTTTTAAGCTTTTGGGAGTCTCACACAAAATGAGTCGAATGGGATGCTGAACTTAAACTTTGGAAAAAGATTATAATTCTTGCCCAGATCGTAGCAGAAACACTTGGACTTAATATCGGAGAAGTAATAATATTACCACCCAACCAAACATTGCATGGAGTTAAATTACCCGATTTAGTTCCCTATAAAGAGTTGTGCATCCATCTTGATCAGATCAGTACAACGGATAATACTCAACTCGAAAGTCCTTCTACTCTACTGAGAGCAATTCCAGTCAAAGATGAAAAATATAATAGCGGTAGAACGGAATCTTTCTCATCATTACAATATAAAAAATTAAAACGGAGTTATTATTTCAGACCACAAAATTTCTGTATTAGATTTAAAACATCAACCTGTACATATAGGATACTTGAGTGTAACACTCCATATTATAAATAATGGTTGATTCATCAGGCCCTGGAACACTCAGATAATGTAATACAATTGCGCTTTCCAATCTCGGAGACACAGAAGGATTCGGTAAACCTGGTATCGATGGTAAGTTATACGCTTTACACTTACAAGATAATGTATACAAGCGGAAAGAAGTTGCATTCACAGGTAATCTAGGAGATTTAAGCGATGTCGACGTTAGTGGACTCAATAAAAACACTTCATACAATCTTACTCGCAACGATGATAATAAATGGACTATGATTAAAAAAAAAATTGAGTGGCTATTGAATATCGTCATTACCCCACCATATGTGATAGGTAAGGCACATTATTTAACTAAGATAATAAATAGTGGGATCGTACTCGGGGCTTATATCCCATCAAAACGAAAAAGTGTGTTAGTCTCTCCCCTGCCAGAAAACCCAGGCCATAGGTTAATGAGTCGTCCGGCATTAAAAAATGTTAGTTTAAATTTGGTTAGTGAATTCAATAATATAAAACAGAACTTGAAGGATATACCCGATCATTCTACAATTATTATTGAAGTCTTGTTTGGGGATGCACCAGAAGATGCCTTCGAGATATTACTAGGTCTTATCAATTAAATGGCTCAAGCAACACAAGCGTCGAAGTTGCAGTATTATTTATGTAGGAGCATCACCCGTTGCAACCCTTGAGGGGGTCCAAATTATTAAAGGTGATAGCATTTCTCTTACTAAGATATTTATGCCGTATAATATACATTTAATAAGGTTGATGTATTCTCTCAAGACATTGAAGCAAGACCAATTAAAGACTATTATATGATATAATTAAATACACTATGAGTTTATATCCGGCGCTCGATGAAGCATCTGAAAAGATGGATACTGTTGATGGATTTCGATTACATCAAATAAGCGACATAAAACATCGAATAGAGAAGGAGAGGGAGTTGAGACATGGATTGTATAAAAAGTACTGCAGAGCTGTGAATGCTCTCGACGGAGTTGACACTGCGCTTGTAACGGCTGGCATGGGACTCGTGTAGTCAGTGTTGGTTTATCATCAACTATAATCGCCGCGCCTATCGTACTTGGCATGGAAATAGCTGCCGGAGTCTCAGGACTGGCAGGAAAAGCGATAAAATATTCGGATACTCCCCGAAGCAAAGTTGAACAGCATTGAGGATCATATTTCAACAGCACTAGCTGATTGTAAGATATCCGAGGAGGAGTTTCATTTAGTGTTGTCAGAACTAACCAAATACAATGCAATGAAGTAGGAGATTTGATCCAATTCTCGTAAGACCAGTGGTATTAGCGAAGACAAGAGAAAAAGTTCATAGAACAGGGGAGACAACAAGCGTGTCAATTATTCCATGCCAAAACCAAAGAACTGGTTGGAGATTAAAAATAGATTGCTTACTATCGTTGGATCGCACTGCATAAAAAAACCATACATTCATTTAAACGAATGCTTACATAAATATATAATAATGGAGAATTACCAACCAACAAAGGAAGAACTCGAAAAAGCTATCGAAGCATTTATGCTCAGGGACAAAATTATCAAATGGAGAGAATTTCCACAAGGTATATATTATATCAATGATGTCAAACCAACCAAATACGGTCATCAATTGTTTCTTTCCAATAACCAAGAAGAGTATATAGTCTGATCTCCTAGTAAAATGAACTTAGTAAAAATGTTGAATATCACTTTGTTCAAAATAATGGTATGCGTATGAGTAAATATAATAGAGAATATTTTCATTACAATTTAGTTTAATCTCATCATCGTTTTTGTATTAAAAATTCCCTCTGTGGTATCATTGATTGGTTCCAGGTGGTGATGAGCTAGAGCCAATTTAACTTAGTCTCATGACGATCGTTGAATCGCATCATCATACCTACTGTTGATATTTCAATTCCAGGCTTTCATTTGCCAATTAGAAAAGATCGACCAAGTCGAGTTGGGGGTGTAGCTATATACACTCTTCAAAAAAGAAACGCACAGGTAGTATGTAGTTCATTGAACCCGACTTCACAAAAAATCCGGTTTATAAATTCGATATATGTTATTGGAAAATGTTAGTGGCCTGACATTCGACAAAGGGTGTGTCAAAACGCAGCCATTGTCGATTTGCAATGTCTTAAACGGCATTGTTTTCACACTTGTTCAAAAATGTTATGGAAGAAAACAGTAAAGCAAAACGCACGTGCAAGTTATGGCATCCGTAACTCGGGGCAAGCATAAACCAATAATTTGTCATTCAATTGTCAACATTTTTCAAGTTCGAAAATGCCGAGACTCAGCGCTGCCGATCGGAACGTCACCATAGGACGTATCCAAAGAGGGGAATCGCAGTCTTCTGTTGCACGCCATTTCAACATCCACCACAGCACCATTTCCCGCCTTTGGGACTGATACACACAGTTCAATTCCACTGCAGACCCTTTGACAACCGGCCGACCAAGAGTTACCACCCATGCACAGGATCGCTTCAATCGACTGTTCCACCTACGTCATCGCAATGCCACAGCTACGGAGGCTGCAGGACGCATCTCTGGTTTGTGGAGGATATAGGTCCAGACTGCCAGGAACCATTTTCGCGAGGCTAGAATCCGACCAAGAAGACCAGTTATCGTCCCTGTTTTGCAACAGATCCATCGACAGCGACGCTTGTGTTGGTGCCATTTCTCACAGCCTTGGAATTTGAGAAACTGGAGACGAGTGTGGTTTAGCGATGAATCACGATTTCTTCTTCACCGGTGAGATGGAAGACAACGTGTTTATCGTCGTCGAAATGATCGTTTTGCCCCAAATTGTGTACGTGAATTTGACAATTTCGGTAGCGGTAGTTTCACGGTGTGGGGGGGGGGGGGGGGCCATATCCTACACCACGTGATCTGACTTGGTTGTGGTTCAGGGTAATTTGACAGCAAATCGCTACATGAATCAACCTCACCCTCTTCCAATCATTGACCGCCAGAGGGAGCTGTTTCAACAGGACAACACTCCACCGCACACAGCTCGTGTCACGGTAGACTACCTTTATAATGCCAACATCAACGTATTGCCCTGGCCGTCGAGATCTCCAGATCTCAACCCAATCGAACACCTCTGGGATGAACTCGATCGACGTGTACGTCAACGTCAGAACACACCGCAAACCCTCCTACAACTGGCCAACATAATTCAAGCAGAATGGCGCAGAATTCCGCAGGACAGAATTCGTACTCTGATCCATTCAGTGCCGAGGAGATGCAGAGTCGTGATTGCTGCCCGGGCCGGTCATACGAGATACCGAGTTCAGCGCAATCTTGTGGCCTTATGTTACATGACAATGAACAGTTTTCAATGCCTTTGTACAACGACAACATGTGACTACGGAGCTCCAAAATTTCATATCTGTATCCATGATATTTAATTAAATGTATCGACTTTATTAGATACAATAAATGTACTGAAAAATCTACCTGTGCGTTTCTTTTTTTGGAGAGTGTATGTAAAAAAACCAATTTAAATGTTAAGAACATGGATTATCTGTGCGTAAATGGACTCGAAGCATTATGGGTACAGGTTAGATGCAAGGCCAGTAAGTACGTAGTAGGGACATTCTATAGGGCAGATAAAAGGGAGGCTTACTGGGAGTTGATTGATCAGTCAATATGTAACGCAACATATTTGAATATACCAACTATTATAGCTGGGGATCTAGATATTCTTAGAGAAAGTAAGAACAAAATAGATCACTTACAAGCAATATATGGTTTGACTCATTGTCTGAATAAAGATCCAAGTAGAACATCCTCTTGGGCAGAAAACTGGCAGGTCGAATTCAACCTTAATAAAACAGTATCTATTCATTTTTCACGGAAGAGTCTTCCTAATGTACAACCGGTATTGAAAACATTACAGTTGAGGATGTTCATTCTCATAAACATCTCGGACTTACTCTCCAAGAAGATTTTATGTGGAACGATCACATAGATAGCCTATTTTAGGAAAGTCAGTTCAATATTTCACTGTCTCAGGGGTTTCAAGTATCGTTTAAATAGAAAAAAACACTGGAAATTATGTATAAATCATTCATATTACCGATATTTGATTATTGTTGCCACATTTGGGACATCTGCACAAAAGAACAGACATTACTACTTGAAAAACTGAATCTAGATGCACTCAGAACTATTTGTGGGCCTGTTCGTGGCACTAGTCAAGGTAAACTTTATAAAGAAACACATCACACGTCATTAGAAGACAGAAGACATTTTCAAAAGTTAAATATCTTTTATAAAACAATCTAGTACCGGATTATCTCTCATCCTTAGTTCCAAATAGAGTGTCGGATGCAAGTGATTATAATTCGAGAAACTGCTCACAGATGCAAAACATAAAGTGTAAAACAAAAAATTATGCCAAATCATTTATTGAAGATACAGCTAATATTTCGAACTCACTACCTATTGAATACACAAATGCCAGTAGCTTGGGAAATTTTGATTTTTTTATATAAAAAGCAATAATAAGAAGGGTATATACTTTGATGTTAATTATATGGATCAAGATTCTGTCAGGTTATACACTCCCGTCTCAGGCTTGGCTGCAGTGATCTTAACGCCGACAAATTTGCCAGATCTATACTCGACAGCCCGTTTTTGTGGCTATCACACGGAAGATACACTTCATTTCGTTCTTACCTGTCCCTTAAACAGTACATTAAGGCAAAATATGTATTATTTCGTAAAAGGCTTTTTTGAAATCAGTGCACAGTTTTATTCTATCTTCTTGCCAATTTAGAGATTTTGTCTGAGATGTTGTTGTGCTAAATGTTAATAATAATGTAGCTGTAGTTAAGAAAGATAATCCAGTAATTAAACACTTTCAGAACAATACTTATCTTTCATGTCAATTACATAATGTGTGCTATTTCTCATGTCACTTTCAATACATTGTAATTTGTATGTGTATCATATTTTGGAAAGGCATTCAGATAAAATCCACTTTATGGAAATAAATATGTTTATATCACATGTGACAGAGATTTTCGTGAGAAAGTACAGTAAAAGTGCTAGGCCTTAACGGACCAGTTTTCCTTAAATGTCGCGATCTGAGATACTATAAAGTGGTATTTAGATAGATATAATACTAGTCTATAGATGTGAATATATTTGATTATACATATGTGAGGTTTAAGTTGATTTTGACAGCCCGGGCCAAGTCGGACCGAACACTTCTGATTGAGACTATGTTGTGAATGTAGAGGGAAAAGGGCTTCACTTTGAGCAACGTGTGTTCTTTAAATACCGCGATCTGAAACACTATGAGTGGTATATAGGTAGATATAATACTAGTCTATGGATGTGAATACATTTGTTGATACATATGTAAGCTTTAAGTTGATTTTGACTGCCCGGGCCAAGTCGGGACAGAGATTTTCTTGAGATAATACAGTAAAATTGCTTGACTTTAACGGACTAGGTTATTTTAAAATTCGATGTACTGTAACATTATTAAGTAATATATAGGTAGATTTAATACCATTCTATAGATGTAAACACATTTGATGATACAACTGTGAGTTTAAAGTTGATTTTAACAACCCGGGCCAAGTCGGACCGAACACAGACCAAACCCTTCTGATAGAGATTATGTTGAGAATGTATATGAAAACGGGCTTCACTTTAAGCACCGTGTTTTCTTTAAATACCGCGTCCTGAGATACTATTAACTGGTATATAGGTAGATATAATACTAGTCTATAGATGAAACACATTTGATGATACATATGTGAGGTTTAAGTTGATTTTGACAGCCCGGGCCAAGTCGGACCGAACACTTGTTAGACTGTTGAGGGTATGGGGAGAAGAGGTCTACTTTAAGCAACGTGTCTGCTTTGAATACTACGAACAGTGACATTATAAAATGGTACTTACTTAGATATAGTACTATCCTGTAAATGTAAACGCTTTGCCGACAGATGGACATTTGTATCACGATAGCTAGAAGTATTTGATACGTTTCAAATTCTATTTCGTTTAACGATTGCTCTTTTACATGTTACCTAT
Source organism: Haliotis rufescens (assembly GCF_023055435.1). Taxonomy (NCBI): domain Eukaryota; kingdom Metazoa; phylum Mollusca; class Gastropoda; order Lepetellida; family Haliotidae; genus Haliotis; species Haliotis rufescens. The sequence goes on from NW_025964383.1 coordinate 5,331,961, forward strand.
CTCAGCGACGCTTACACACAGCTCGACTTTCTGATTTTCAAGCGATTTACTCCCAACCACTTAATTATAGTGCACGATTTTGGTTTGTGTTTGTTCATTAATGTCGTGTGTGTATGTTGCATCAATAATATGTATGTATGGCCGTCGATAATGGAGTAAGCCCATAAAACTTTAGCCCGTCTTGTCCCGGCCCGGTGTAGGAGGCTCAAATGATTCCCCAGGCTCAGATTACTCCCCTTAAGCCCAAACGACTCCCCCGTCGTAGGTTCAGTTAACTCCCCAAGCTCAAATGACTCCCCCATTGTTTTGAAGAATACAAATGTTTTGAAACTAATTGTGCAACAGTCTGTGAATGTCGTACACAAATCATATTTTTTCGATGATACAGCACAGTATTTTCGATGATTGCACCCCATTTTTTTACATATTGTGAAATAAAAAGCCCTGTTTGGCAATCTTATTTCTTCATGTAAAATGTTGATATGCAAGCACGATCATTATGAAACAAAATTAATGGAAGTCTATATTGTTTAAAACACACGAAAATAATTACAATACCTAATGTGATATGTTAATAAGTTTCCTTTTTTTTATTATTATCGTAAAAATTACCTTAAAGTGAAGTTTAAGTGTGCTTTGTGTTCAGAATTTATTTTTTGGTGTACAAAGTCGGCGCGGTCATTGTTTTATTGGGTGATAGAACAGAGGGAGTAGTTTGAGTCTGATGTCAAAGAATTTGATATAGAATAGGGGGAGTATTTTCTCCCTGATATTATAGAAATTGGATTAGAATAGAGGGAGAAGCTTGAGCTTGATACTCATGAATCGGATATAAAATACGGGGAGTAGTTTGAGCCTGATACGAAAGAATCAGATATTGAATAGGAGGAGTAGCTTGAGCCTGAAACTCATGAATCGAATACAGAATTGGAGGGAGTAGTTTGAGCCTGATACTCAAGAATCGGATATAGAATAGGGGGAGTAGAGTGAGCCTGATATCAAAAATTTTGATATAGAAAAAGGGGAGCAGTTAGAGCCTTATACTAAAGAATGGGATATAGAACAGGGGGAGTAGTTTCAACCAGATACTCAAAAATCAGATGTGGGGAGTAGTTCGAGCCTGATACTCAAGAATCGGATATAGAATAGGGGGCGTACTGTGAGCCTGATACTCTGGAATCGGATATAGAATAGGGGGCGTACTGTGAGCCTGATACTCTGGAATCGGATATAGAAAAGGGGGGAGTAGTTTGAGCCTGATACTCAAGAATCGGATATAGAAAAGGGGGAGTAGTTTGAGCCTGTTGTCAAAGAATTGCATATAGAATGGGTGGAGTAGTTTGAGCCTGATACTCAAGAATCGGATATAGAATAGGGGAGTAGTTTGAGCCTGATACTCAAGAATCGGATGTAGAATAGGGGAGTAGTTTGAGCCTGGTACTCAAGAATTGGACATAGAATAGGAGCAATAGTTTAGAGCCTGATACTCAAGAATCGGATATAGAATACAGGGAGTAGTTTGAGCCTGTTTAAACTCTTAAAAAGAGGATGTAGAATAGGGGGAGAACTTTGAGGATGATACTAATGAATCGGATATAGAATTGGGGGTGTACTGTGAGCCTGATACTCTGGAATCGGATATAGAAAAGGGGGAGTAGTTTGTGACTGATATTAAAGAATCGGATATAGAATAGGGGGAGTAGATTGAGCCTGATATTCAAGAATCGGATATAGAATAGAGGGAGTAGTTTGAGCCTGATATTAAAGAATAGGATATAGAATAGGGGGAGTAGTTCGAGGATGATACTGATGAATCGGATATAGAATTGGGGCGTACTGTGAGCCTGATACTCTGGAATTGCATATAGAAAAGGGGGAGTAGTTTCAGACTGATATTCAAGAATCAGATATAGAATAGGGGAATAGTTTGAGCCTGATCCTCAAGAATCGGATATAGAACAGGGGGAGTAGTTTGAGCCTGATACTCATGAATCGGATATAGAATAGGGGGAGTTGTTTGAGCCTGATACTCAAGAATTGGATATAGAACGGGGGGAGTAGTTTGAGCCTTATATCAAAGAATTGAATATAAAATACGTGGAGTGGTTTGAGCCTGATATTAAAGAATCGGTTAAAGAAACAGAGGGATGTAAAACAGGGGGAATAGTTTGAGCCTGATCTCAAGAATCGGATATAGAATAGGGGGAGTAGTTTGAGCCTGATAGTCAAATATCGGATATAGAATAGGGAAAGTAGTTTGAGTCTGATACTTAAGAATCGGATATAGAATAGGGGGAATAGTTTGAGCCTGATATCTGAGAATTGGATACAAAATACGTGGAGTAGTTTGAGCCTAATATTAAAGAATCGGTTTTAGAAAAAAGGGACAGGTTGAAGACTTGTATCAACGATTTTGATGTAAAACAGGGGGAGTAGTTTGAGCCTGATATTAAAGAATCTGTTAAAGAAAAAGAGGGACTAGTTAGACACTGATATCAAAGAAGTGGATGTAAAACAGGGGGAGCGGTTTGAGCCTGATCTCAAGAATCGGATATAGAAGAGGGGGAGTGGTTTGAGCCTGATACTCAAATATCGGATGTAGAATAGGGAAAGCAGTTTGAGTCTGATACTTAAGAATCGGTTATAGAATAGGGGGAATAGTTTGAGCCTGATATCTAAGAATTGGATACAAAATACGTGGAATAGTTTGAGCCTGATATTAAAGAATCGGTTATAGAAAAAAGGGACAGGTTTGAGACTTGTATCAACGATTTTGATGTAAAACAGGGGGAGTAGTTTGAGCCTGATCTCTAGAATCGGATATCTAAAGAATCGGGCATTGAATAAGGGGAGTAGTTTGAGCCTGATATCAAAGAATTGGACATATAATAGGGAGAGTAGTTTGAGCCTGGTACTCAAGAATCGGACATAGAAAAGGAGAAATAATTTAGAGCCTGATACTAAAGAAACGGATATAGAATAGGGGGAGTAGCCTGAGCCTGAAATTCATCAATCAAATATAAAGTTAGAGTAGTTAGAGCCTGATACTCAAGAATCGGATATAGAATACGGGGACAAATTGAGCCTGGTATGAAAGAATGGGATGTAGAAAAGGAGGAGAAGTTTGAGCCTTATACTAAAGAATCGGATGTAGAATAGTGGGAGTAGTTTGAACTTATTAGTCAATAATCGGATACAGAATAAAGGGAGTAGTTTGAGCCTGAAACTAAAGAAAAGGATATAGAATAGGGGGAGTAGTTTGAGGGTTATACTGATGAATCGGATATAGAATAAGGGGCGTACTGTGAGCCTGATACTCTGGAATCGGATATAGAAAAGAGGGAGTAGTTAGAGACTGATATCAAAGAATCGGATATAGAATAGGGGGAGTAGTTTGAGACTGATACTCAACAATCGTATATAGAACAGGGGGAGTAGTTTGAGCCTGATACTCAAGAATTGAATGTAGAATAGGGGGAGTACTTTGAGCTTATTAGTCAAGAATCGGATATAGAATAGGGGGAGTAGTTTGAGGATGATACTGATGAATCGAATATAGAATTCGGGCGTACTGTGAGCCTGATTATCTGGAATCGTATATAGAAAAGTGGGAGTAGTTTGAGACTGATATTCAAGAATCAGATATAGAATAGAAGGAGCAGTTTCAGCCTGATATTAAAGAATCGGATATAGAATTGGGGGAGTAGTTTGAGCCTGATACTCAAGAATTGGATATAGAAGAGGGGGAGTAGTTAGAGCCTGATACTCAAGAATCGGATATAGAATACGGGGACAAAATTGAGCCTGGTATGAAAGAATTGTATGTAGAAAAGGAGGAGAAGTTTGAGCCTTATACTCAAAAATCGGATGTAGAACAGGGGGAGTAGTTTGAGCTTATTAGTCAATAATCGGATATAGAATAAGGGGAGTAGTTTGAGCCTGATACTAAAGAAAAGAATATAGAATAGGGGGAGTAGTTTCAGGATTATACTGATGAATCGGATATAGAATAGGGGGCGTACTGTGAGCCTGATACTCTGGAATCGGATATAGAAAAGCGGGAGTAGTTAGAGACTGATATTAAAGAATCGGATATAGAATAGGGGGAGTAGTTTGAGCCTGATACTCAAAAATAGGATGTAGAATAGGGGGAGTACTTTGAGCTTATTAGTCAAGAATCGAATATAGAATAGGGGGAGTAGCTTGAGACTGATACTAAAGAAAAGGATATAGAATAGGGGGAGTAGTTTGAGCCTTATACTCAAGAATCGGATATAGAACAGGGGGAGTAGTTTGAGCCTGATACTCAAGAATTGAATGTAGAATAGGGGGAGTACTTTGAGCTTATTAGTCAAGAATCGGATATAGAATAGGGGGAGTAGTTTTAGGATGATACTGATGAATCCAATATAGAATTGGGGGCGTACTGTGAGCCTGATAATCCGGAATCGTATATAGAAAAGTGGGAGTAGTTTGAGACTGATATTCAAGAATCGGATATAGAATAGAGGGAGCAGTTTGAGCCTGATACTCAAGAATTGGATATAGAAGAGGGGGAGTAGTTTGAGCCTGATACTCATGAATCGGAAATATAATAGGGGGAGTTGTTTGAGCCTGATACTCAAGAATTGGATATAGTTCGATGGGAGTAGTTTCAGACTGATATTCAAGAATCGGATATAGAATAGAGGGAAAGTAGTTTGAGTCTGATACTTAAGAATCGGATATAGGATAGGGGGAATAGTTTGAGCCTGATATCTAAGAATTGGATACAATATACGTGGAGTAGTTTGAGCCTGATATAAAAGAATCGGTTATAGAAAAAGGGACAGGTTTAAGACTTGTATCAACGATTTTGATGTAAAACAGGGGAAGAAGTTTGAGCCTGATCTCTAGAATCGGATATCTAAAGAATCGGATATTGAATAAGGGGAGTAGTTTGAGCCTGATATCAAAGAATTGGACATAGAATAGGGAGAGTAGTTTGAGCCTGGTACTCAAGAATCGGACATAGAATAGGAGAAATAGTTTAGAGCCTGATACTAAAGAAACGGATATAGAATAGGGGGAGTAGCTTGAGCCTGAAATACATGAATCAATTATAAAGTTAGAGTAGTTAGAGCCTGATACTCAAGAATCGGATATAGAATACGGGGAGTAGATTGAGCCTGGTATCAAAGAATTGGATGTAGAAAAGGAGCAGCAGTTTGAGCCTTATACTAAAGAATCGGATGTAGAATAGGGGGAGTAGTTTGAACCTTTTTATTAAAGAATTGGACATAGAATAGGGAGAGTACTTTGAGCATCATACTCAAGAATCGGATACAGGACAGGGGGAGTTGTTTGAGCCTGATACTCAAAAATAAGATGTAGAATAGGAGGAGTACTTTGAGCTTATTTGTCAAGAATCGGACATAGAATAGGGGGACTAGTTTGAGGATGATACTGATGAATCGGATATAGAATTGGGGGCGTACTGTGAGCCTGATCCTCTGGAATCGGATATAGAAAAGGGGAAGTAGTTTGAGACTGATATTAAAGAATCGGATACAGAATAGGGGGAGTAGATTGAGCCTGATATTAAAGAATCGGCTGTAAAATAGAGGAAGTAGTTTGAGCCTGATATTATAGAATCGGATATAGAATAGGGGGAGTAGTTTGAGGCTGATATTTAAGATGGCATATAGAATAAGGGGAGTAGTTTGAACCTGATAGTCAAGAATCGGTTATAGAACAGGGGGAGTAGTTTGAGCGTGATACTCAAGAATAGGATATAGAATAGGGGGAGGAGTTTGAGCCTGATACTCAAAAATAGGATGTAGAATAGTGGGAGTAGTTTGAGGCTGATATTTAAGATGGCATATAGAATAAGGGGAGTAGTTTGAACCTGATACTCAAGAATCGGATATAGAACAGGGGGAGTAGTTTCAGCCTGATATTAAAGAATAGGATATAGAATAGGGGGAGGAGTTTGAGCCTGATACTCAAAAATAGGATGTAGAATAGGGGGAGTACTTTGAGCATATTAGTCAAGAATCGGATATAGAAAAGGGGGGAGTAGTTTGAACCTAATACTAAAGAAAAGGATATAGAATAGGGGGAGTAGTTCGAGGATGATACTGATGAATCGGATATAGAATTGGGCGTTCTGTGAGCCTGATACTTTGGAATTGGATATAGAAAAGGGGGAGTAGTTTGAGACTGATATGAAAGAATCGGATATAGAATAGGGGAATAGTTTGAGCTTGATACTCAAGAATCGGATATAGAACAGGGGGAGTAGTTTGAGCCTGATACTCATGAATCGGATATAGAACAGGGGGAGTTGTTTGAGCCTGATACTTAAGAATTGGATATAGAACGGGGGGAGTAGTTTGAGCCTTATATCAAAGAATTGAATATAAAATACGTGGAGTAGTTTGAGCCTGATATTAAAGAATCTGTTAAAGAAAAAAGAGGGATGTGAAACAGGGGGAGTAGTTCGAGCCTGATCTCAAGAATCGGATATAGAATACGGGGTGTAGTTTGAGCCTGATAGTCAAATATCGGATGTAGAATAGGGAAAGTAGTTTGAGTCTGATACTTAAGAGTCGGATATAGAATAGGGGGAATAGTTTGAGCCTGATATCTGAGAATTGGATACAAAATACGTGGAGTAGTTTGAGCCTGATATTAAAGAATCGGTTATAGAAAAAAGGGACAGGTTTGAGACTTGTATTAACGATTTTGATGTAAAACAGGGGGAGAAGTTTGAGCCTGATCTCTAGAATCGGATATCTAAAGAATCGGATATTGAATGAGGGGAGTAGTTTGAGCCTGATATCAAAGAATTGGACATAGAATAGGGAGAGTAGTTTGAGCCTGGTACTCAAGAATCGGACATAGAATAGGAGAAATAGTTTAGAGCCTGAAACTAAAGAAACGGATATAGAATAGGGGGAGTAGCTTGAGCCTGAAATTTATAAATCAAATATAAAGTTAGAGTAGTAAGAGCCTGATACTCAAGAATCGGATATAGAATAGGGGGAGAAAAATGAGCCTGGTATCAAAGAATTGGATGTAGAAAAGAAGGAGAAGTTTGAGCCTAATACTAAAGAATCGGATGTAGAATAGGGGGAATGGTTTGAGCTTATTAGTCAAGAATCGGATATAGAATAGGGGAATAGTTTGAGCCTGATACTCATGAATCGGATATAGAACAGGGGGAGTAGTTTGAGCCTGATACTTAAGAATTGGATATAGAACGGGGGAATAGTTTGAGCCTTATATCAAAGAATTGAATATAAAATACATGGAGTAGTTTGAGCCTGATATTAAAGAATCTGTTCAAGAAAAAGAGGGATGTGAAACAGGGGGAGTAGTTCGAGCCTGATCTCAAGAATCGGATATAGAATAGGGGGTGTAGTTTGAGCCTGATAGTCAAATATCGGATGTAGAATAGGGAAAGTAGTTTGAGTCTGATACTTAAGAGTCGGATATAGAATAGGGGGAATAGTTTGAGCCTGATATCTGAGAATTGGATACAAAATACGTGGAGTAGTTTGAGCCTGATATTAAAGAATCGGTTATAGAAAAAAGGGACAGGTTTGAGACTTGTATCAACGATTTTGATGTAAAACAGGGGGAGAAGTTTGAGCCTGATCTCTAGAATCGGATATCTAAAGAATCGGATATTGAATGAGGGGAGTAGTTTGAGCCTGATATAAAAGAATTGGACATAGAATAGGGAGAGTAGTTTGAGCCTGGTACTCAAGAATCGGACATAGAATAGGAGAAATAGTTTAGAGCCTGAAACTAAAGAAACGGATATAGAATAGGGGGAGTAGCTTGAGCCTGAAATTCATGAATCAAATATAAAGTTAGAGTAGTAAGAGCCTGATACTCAAGAATCGGATATAGAATAGGGGGAGAAAATTGAGCCTGGTATCAAAGAATTGGATGTAGAAAAGAAGGAGAAGTTTGAGCCTAATACTAAAGAATCGGATGTAGAATAGGGGGAATGGTTTGAGCTTATTAGTCAAGAATCGGATATAGAATAGGGGAATAGTTTGAGCCTGATACTCATGAATCGGATATAGAACAGGGGGAGTAGTTTGAGCCTGATACTTAAGAATTGGATATAGAACGAGGGAATAGTTTGCGCCTTATATCAAAGAATTGAATATAAAATACATGGAGTAGTTTGAGCCTGATATTAAAGAATCTGTTAAAGAAAAAGAGGGATGTGAAACAGGGGGAGTAGTTCGAGCCTGATCTCAAGAATCGGATATAGAATAGGGGGAGTAGTTTGAGCCTGATATTAAAGAATAGGATATAGAATAGGGGCAGTAGTTTGGGCCTGATATTAAAGAATAGGATATAGAATAGGGGGAGTAGTTTTAGCCTGATACTAAAGACTCGGACATAGAAAAGGAGAAATAAATTTAGTTTAGAGCCTGATACTAAAGAAACGGATATAGAATAGGGGGAGTAGCTTGAGCCTGAAATTCATGAATCAAATATAAAGTTAGAGTAGTTAGAGCCTGATACTCAAGAATTGGATATAGAATACAGGAAGTATTTTGAACCTGATACTCAAAACTCGGATTCAGACCAGGGGGAGTAGTTTGAACCTGTTATTAAAGAATTGGATATAGAATAGGGGGAGTACTTTAAGCATCATACACAAGAATCGGATACAGGACAGGGGGAGTTGTTTGAGCCTGATACTCAAAAATAGTATTTAGAATAGGGGGAGTACTTTGAGCTTATTAGACAAGGATCGGATATAGAATAGGGGGAGTAGTTTGAGCCTGATACTAAAGAAAATGATATAGAATAGGGGGAGAAGTTTTAGCCTGATACTAAAGACTCGGATATAGAACAGGGGGAGTAGTTTTGAGCCTGATACTCAAGAATCGGATATAGAATAGGTGAGTTGTTTGAGCCTGATACTCAAAAAATAGGATTAAGAATAGGGGGAGTACTTTGAGCTTATTAGACAAGGATCGGATATAGAAAAGGGGGAGTAGTTTGAGCCTGATACTAAAGAAAATGATATAGAATACGGGGAGTAATTTGAGGATGATACTGATGAATCGGATATAGAATTGGGGGCGTACTGAGAGCCTGATACTCTGGAATCGGATATAGAATAGAGGGAGTAGTTTGTGACTGATATTAAACAATCGGATATAGAATAGGGGGAGTATTTTGAGCCTGATACTCATAGATCGGTTATAGAATAGGGGGAGTTGTTTGAAGCTGATACTCAAGAATTGGATATAGAATAGGGGGAGTAGTTTGAGACTGATATTAAAGAATCGGATATAGAACGGGGGGAGTAGTTTGAGCCTGATATTAAAGAATCGGATATAGAATAGGGGGAGTAGTTTGAGCCTGATACTCATGAATCGGATATAGAATACAGGGAGTAGTTTGAACCTGATACTCAAAACTCGGATACAGAACAGGGGGAGTAGTTTGAATCTGTTATTAAAGAATTGTATATAGAATAGGGGGAGTACGTTGAGCTTATTAGTCAAGAATCGGATATAGAATAGGAGGAGAAGTTTGAGGATGATACTGATGAATCGGATATAGAATTGGGGGCGTACTGTGAGCCTGATACTCTGGAGTCGGATATAGAATAGAGGGAGTAGTTTGAGACTGATATTAAAGAATCGGATATAGAATAGGGGGAAGTAGTTTGAGCCTGATACTCATGAATCGGATATAGAATAGGGGGAGTTGTTTGAAGCTGATACTGAAGAATTGGAGATAGAACGGGGAGAGTAGTTTGAGCCTTAAATCAAAGAATTGAATATAAAATACGTGGAATAGTTTGAGCCTGATATTAAAGAATCTGTTAAAAAAAGAGGGACTAGTTAGAGACTGATCTCAAGAATCGGATATAGAATAGGCGGAGTAGTTTGAGACTGACATTAAAGAATCGATATAGAATAGAGGGAGTAGTTTGAGCCTGATATTAAAGAATCGGATATAGAATAGGGGGAGTAGTTTGAGCGTTATGCTAAAAAATAGGATGCAGAATAGGGGGAGTACTTTGAGCTTATTAGTCAAGAATCGGATATAGAATAGGGGGAGTAGTTTGAGCCTGATGCTAAAGAAAAGGATATAGAATAGGGGGAGTAGTTTGAGGACGATACTGATGAATCGGATATAGAATTGGGGGCGTACTGTGAGACCGATACTCTGGAATCGGATATAGAAAAGGGGAAGTAGTTTGAGACTGATATTCAAGAATCGGATATAGAATAGAGGGAGAAGCTTTAGCCTGATATTAAAGAATCGGAAATCGAAAAGAAGTTTCAGCCTGATCTCAAGAATCGGATATAGAATAAGGGGAGTAGTTTGAGCCTGATAGTCAAATATCGGATGTAGAATAGGGAAAGTAGTTTGAGTCTGATACTTAAGAGAATAAGGGGAGTAGTTTCAGCCTGATATCAAAGAATTGGACATAGAATAGGGAGAGTAGTTTGAGCCTGGTACTCAAGAATCGGACATAGAAAAGGAGAAATAAATTTAGTTTAGAGCCTGATACTAAAGAAACGGATATAGAATAGGGGGAGTAGCTTGAGCCTGAAATTCATGAATCAAATTTAAAGTTAGAGTAGTTAGAGCCTAATACTCAAAAATTGGATATAGAATACAGGAAGTATTTTGAACCTGATACTCAAAACTCGGATTCAGACCAGGGGGAGTAGTTTGAACCTGTTATTAAAGAGTTGGATATAGAATAGGGGGAGTACTTTAATCATCATACACAAGAATCGGATACAGGACAGGGGGAGCTGTTTGAGCCTGATACTCAAAAATAGGATGTAGAATAGGGGGAGTACTTTTAGCTTATTAGTCAATAATCGGATATAGAATAGGGGGAGTAGTTTGAGTATGATACTGATGAATCGGATATAGAATTGGGGGCGTACTGTGAGCCTGACACTCTTGAATCGGATATAGAATAGGGGGATTAGTTTGAGACTGATATTAAAGAATCGGATATAGAATAGGGGGAGTTGTTTGAAGCTGATACTTAAGAATTGGATATAGAACGGGGAGAGTAGTTTGAGCCTTATATCAAAGAATTTAATATAAAATACGTGGAATAGTTTGAGCCTGATATTAAAGAATCTGTTAAAAAAAAGAGGGACTAGTTAGAGACTGATATCAGAGAAGTGGATGTAAAACAGGGAGAGTAGTTTGAGCCTGATCTCAAGAATCGGATATAGAATAAGGGGAGTTGTTTGAGACTGATAGTCAAATATCGGATGTAGAATAGGGAAAGTAGTTTGAGTCTGATACTAAAGAAAAGGATATAGAATAGGGGGAATAGTTTGATCCTGTTATCTGAGATTTGGTTATAAAATACGTGGAGTAGTTTGAGCCGGATATTAAAGAATCGGTTGAAGAAAAAGAGGGACTAGTTAGAGACTGATACCAAAGAAGTGGATGTAAAACAGGGGGAGAAGTTTGAGCCTGATCTCAAGAATCGGATATAGAATAAGGGGAGTAGTTTGAGCCTGATAGTCAAATATCGGATGTAGAATAGGGAAAGTAGTTTAAGTCTGATACTTAAGAATCGGATAGAGAATATGGGGAATAGTTTGAGCCTGATATCTAAGAATTGAATACAAAATACGTGGAGTAGTTTGAGCCTGATATTAATGAATCGGTTATAGAAGAAAAGGACAGGTTTGAGACTTGTATCAACGATTTTGATGTAAAACAGGGGGAGTAGTTTGAGCCTGATCTCTAGAATCGGATATCTAAAGAATCGGATATTGAATAAGGGGAGTAGTTTCAACCTGATATAAAAGAATTGGACATAGAATAGGGAGAGTAGTTTGAGCCTGGTACTCAAGAATCGGACATAGAAAAGGAGAAATAAATTTAGTTTAGAGCCTGATACTAAAGAAACGGATATAGAATAGGGGGAGTAGCTTGAGCCTGAAATTCATGAATCAAATATAAAGTTAGAGTAGTTAGAGCCTGATACTCAAGAATTGGATATAGAATACAGGAAGTATTTTGAACCTGATACTCAAAACTCGGATTCAGACCAGGGGTAGTAGTTTGAACCTATTATTAAAGAATTGGATATAGAATAGGGGGAGTACTTTAAGCATCATACACAAGAATCGGATACAGGACAGGGGGAGTTGTTTGAGCCTGATACTCAAAAATAGGATGTAGAATAGGGGGAGTACTTTTAGCTTATTAGTCAAGAATCGGATATAGAATAGGGGGAGTAGTTTGAGTATGATACTGATGAATCGGATATAGAATTTGGGGCGTGCTGTGAGCCTGACACTCTTGAATCGGATATAGAATAGAGGGAGTAGTTTGAGACTGATATTAAAGAATCGGATATAGAATAGAGGGAGTTGTTTGAAGCTGATACTTAAGAATTGGATATAGAACGGGGAGAGTAGTTTGAGCCTTATATCAAAGAATTTAATATAAAAAACGTGGAATAGTTTGAGCCTGATATTAAAGAATCTGTTAAAAAAAAGAGGGACTAGTTAGAGACTGTAGAGTAGTTTGAGCCTGATCTCAAGAATCGGATATAGAATAAGGGGAGTAGTTTGAGCCTGATAGTCAAATATCGGATGTAGAATAGGGAAAGTAGTTTGAGTCTGATACTTAAGAATCGGATAGAGAATATGGGGAATAGTTTGAGCCTGATATCTAAGAATTGAATACAAAATACGTGGAGTAGTTTGAGCCTGATATTAATGAATCGGTTATAGAAGAAAAGGACAGGTTTGAGACTTGTATCAACGATTTTGATGTAAAACAGGGGGAGTAGTTTGAGCCTGATCTCTAGAATCGGATATCTAAAGAATCGGATATTGAATAAGGGGAGTAGTTTCAACCTGATATAAAAGAATTGGACATAGAATAGGGAGAGTAGTTTGAGCCTGGTACTCAAGAATCGGACATAGAAAAGGAGAAATAAATTTAGTTTAGAGCCTGATACTAAAGAAACGGATATAGAATAGGGGGAGTAGCTTGAGCCTGAAATTCATGAATCAAATATAAAGTTAGAGTAGTTAGAGCCTGATACTCAAGAATTGGATATAGAATACAGGAAGTATTTTGAACCTGATACTCAAAACTCGGATTCAGACCAGGGGGAGTAGTTTGAACCTGTTATTAAAGAGTTGGATATAGAATAGGGGGAGTGCTTTAATCATCATACACAAGAATCGGATACAGGACAGGGGGAGCTGTTTGAGCCTGATACTCAAAAATAGGATGTAGAATAGGGGGAGTACTTTTAGCTTATTAGTCAATAATCGGATATAGAATAGGGGGAGTAGTTTGAGTATGATACTGATGAATCGGATATAGAATTGGGGGCGTACTGTGAGCCTGACACTCTTGAATCGGATATAGAATAGGGGGATTAGTTTGAGACTGATATTAAAGAATCGGATATAGAATAGGGGGAGTTGTTTGAAGCTGATACTTAAGAATTGGATATAGAACGGGGAGAGTAGTTTGAGCCTTATATCAAAGAATTTAATATAAAATACGTGGAATAGTTTGAGCCTGATATTAAAGAATCTGTTAAAAAAAAGAGGGACTAGTTAGAGACTGATATCAGAGAAGTGGATGTAAAACAGGGAGAGTAGTTTGAGCCTGATCTCAAGAATCGGATATAGAATAAGGGGAGTTGTTTGAGCCCGATAGTCAAATATCGGATGTAGAATAGGGAAAGTAGTTTGAGTCTGATACTAAAGAAAAGGATATAGAATAGGGGGAATAGTTTGATCCTGTTATCTGAGATTTGGTTATAAAATACGTGGAGTAGTTTGAGCCGGATATTAAAGAATCGGTTGAAGAAAAAGAGGGACTAGTTAGAGACTGATACCAAAGAAGTGGATGTAAAACAGGGGGAGAAGTTTGAGCCTGATCTCAAGAATCGGATATAGAATAAGGGGAGTAGTTTGAGCCTGATAGTCAAATATCGGATGTAGAATAGGGAAAGTAGTTTAAGTCTGATACTTAAGAATCGGATAGAGAATATGGGGAATAGTTTGAGCCTGATATCTAAGAATTGAATACAAAATACGTGGAGTAGTTTGAGCCTGATATTAATGAATCGGTTATAGAAGAAAAGGACAGGTTTGAGACTTGTATCAACGATTTTGATGTAAAACAGGGGGAGTAGTTTGAGCCTGATCTCTAGAATCGGATATCTAAAGAATCGGATATTGAATAAGGGGAGTAGTTTCAACCTGATATAAAAGAATTGGACATAGAATAGGGAGAGTAGTTTGAGCCTGGTACTCAAGAATCGGACATAGAAAAGGAGAAATAAATTTAGTTTAGAGCCTGATACTAAAGAAACGGATATAGAATAGGGGGAGTAGCTTGAGCCTGAAATTCATGAATCAAATATAAAGTTAGAGTAGTTAGAGCCTGATACTCAAGAATTGGATATAGAATACGGGAAGTATTTTGAACCTGATACTCAAAACTCGGATTCAGACCAGGGGTAGTAGTTTGAACCTGTTATTAAAGAATTGGATATAGAATAGGGGGAGTACTTTAAGCATCATACACAAGAATCGGATACAGGACAGGGGGAGTTGTTTGAGCCTGATACTCAAAAATAGGATGTAGAATAGGGGGAGTACTTTTAGCTTATTAGTCAATAATCGGATATAGAATAGGGGGAGTAGTTTGAGTATGATACTGATGAATCGGATATAGAATTGGGGGCGTGCTGTGAGCCTGACACTCTTGAATCGGATATAGAATAGGGGGAGTAGTTTGAGACTGATATTAAAGAATCGGATATAGAATAGAGGGAGTTGTTTGAAGCTGATACTTAAGAATTGGATATAGAACGGGGAGAGTAGTTTGAGCCTTATATCAAAGAATTTAATATAAAAAACGTGGAATAGTTTGAGCCTGATATTAAAGAATCTGTTTAAAAAAAAGAGGGACTAGTTAGAGACTGTAGAGTAGTTTGAGCCTGATCTCAAGAATCGGATATAGAATCAGGGGAGTAGTTTGAGCCTGATAGTCAAATATCGGATGTAGAATAGGGAAAGTAGTTTGAGTCTGATACTTAAGAATCGGATAGAGAATATGGGGAATAGTTTGAGCCTGATATCTAAGAATTGAATACAAAATACGTGGAGTAGTTTGAGCCTGATATTAATGAATCGGTTATAGAAGAAAAGGACAGGTTTGAGACTTGTATCAACGATTTTGATGTAAAACAGGGGGAGTAGTTTGAGCCTGATCTCTAGAATCGGATATCTAAAGAATCGGATATTGAATAAGGGGAGTAGTTTCAACCTGATATAAAAGAATTGGACATAGAATAGGGAGAGTAGTTTGAGCCTGGTACTCAAGAATCGGACATAGAAAAGGAGAAATAAATTTAGTTTAGAGCCTGATACTAAAGAAACGGATATAGAATAGGGGGAGTAGCTTGAGCCTGAAATTCATGAATCAAATATAAAGTTAGAGTAGTTAGAGCCTGATACTCAAGAATTGGATATAGAATACAGGAAGTATTTTGAACCTGATACTCAAAACTCGGATTCAGACCAGGGGGAGTAGTTTGAACCTGTTATTAAAGAGTTGGATATAGAATAGGGGGAGTACTTTAATCATCATACACAAGAATCGGATACAGGACAGGGGGAGTTGTTTGAGCCTGATACTCAAAAATAGGATGTAGAATAGGGGGAGTACTTTTAGCTTATTAGTCAATAATCTGATATAGAATAGGGGGAGTAGTTTGAGTATGATACTGATGAATCGGATATAGAATTGGGGGCGTGCTGTGAGCCTGACACTCTTGAATCGGATATAGAATAGGGGGAGTAGTTTGAGACTGATATTAAAGAATCGGATATAGAATAGAGGGAGTTGTTTGAAGCTGATACTTAAGAATTGGATATAGAACGGGGAGAGTAGTTTGAGCCTTATATCAAAGAATTTAATATAAAATACGTGGAATAGTTTGAGCCTGATATTAAAGAATCTGTTAAAAAAAAGAGGGACTAGTTAGAGACTGTAGAGTAGTTTGAGCCTGATCTCAAGAATCGGATATAGAATAAGGGGAGTAGTTTGAGCCTGATAGTCAAATATCGGATGTAGAATAGGGAAAGTAGTTTGAGTCTGATACTAAAGAAAAGGATATAGAATAGGGGGAATAGTTTGATCCTGTTATCTGAGATTTGGTTATAAAATACGTGGAGTAGTTTGAGCCGGATATTAAAGAATCGGTTGAAGAAAAAGAGGGACTAGTTAGAGACTGATATCAAAGAAGTAGATGTAAAACAGGGGGAGAAGTTTCAGCCTGATCTCAAGAATCGGATATAGAATAAGGGGAGTAGTTTGAGCCTGATAGTCAAATATCGGATGTAGAATAGGGAAAGTAGTTTGAGCCTGATATCTAAGAATTGGATACAAAATACGTGGAGTAGTTTGAGCCTGATATAAATGAATCGGTTATAGAAAAAAGGGACAGGTTTGAGACTTGTATTAACGATTTTGATGTTAAACAGGGGGAGTAGTTTGAGCCTGATCTCTAGAATCGGATATCTAAAGAATCGGATATTGAATAAGGGGAGTAGTTTCAACCTGATATCAAAGAATAGGGAGAGTAGTTTGAGCCTGGTACTCAAGAATCGGACATAGAATAGGAGAAATAAATTTAGTTTAGAGCCTGATACTAAAGAAACGGATATAGAATAGGGGGAGTAGTTTGAGCCTGAAATTCATCAATCAAATATAAAGTTAGAGTAGTTAGAGCCTGATACTCAAGAATCGGATATAGAATAGGGGGAGTAGTTTGAGCCTGATACTCAAGAATTGGATATAGATCAGGGGGAGTAATTTGAGCCTGATATTAAAGAATTGGATATAGAACGGGGGAAGTAGTTTGAGCCTGATACTCAAGAATTGGATATAGATCAGGGGGAGTTGTTTGAGCCTGATATTAAAGAATTGGATATAGAACGTGGGAAGTAGTTTGAGCCTGATACTCAAGAATCGGATGTAGAATATGGGGAGATGTTTGAGCCTGATATTCAAAAATAGCATGTAGAATAGGGGGAGTACTTTGAGCTTATTACTCAAGAATAGGATATAGAATAGGGGGAGTAGTTTGAGCCTGATATTAAAGAATAGGATATAGAATAGGGGCAGTAGTTTGAGCCTGATATTAAAGAATAGGATATAGAATAGGGGGAGTAGTTTTAGCCTGATGCTAAAGACTCGGATATAGAACAGGGGGAGTAGTTTTGAGCCTGATACTCAAGAGTCGGATATAGAATAGGTGGAGTTGTTTGAGCCTGATACTCAAAAATAGGATGTAGAATAGGGGGAGTACTTTGAGCTTATTAGACAAGAATCGGATATAGAATAGGGGGAGTAGTTTGAGCCTGATATTAAAGAATAGGATATAGAATATTGGGAGTAGTTTGAGCCTTATACTCAAGAATCGGATATAGAACAGGGGGAGTAGTTTTGAGCCTGATACTCAAGAATCGGATATAGAAAAGGGGGAGTTGTTTGAGCCTGATACTCAAAAATAGGATGTAGAATAGGGGGAGTACTTTTAGCTTATTACTCAAGAATCGGATATAGAATAGGGGGAGTAGTTTGAGTCTGATATTAAAGAATAGGATATAGAATAGGGGGAGTAGTTTGAGGCTGATACTCAAGAATCGGATATAGAACAGGGGGAGTAGTTTTGAGCCTGATACTCAAGAATCGGATATAGAATAGGGGGAGTAGTTTGAGCCTGATACTCAAGAATTGGATATAGATCAGGGGGAGTAGTTTGAGCCTGATATTAAAGAATTGGATATAGAACGTGGGAAGTAGTTTGAGCCTGATACTCAAGAATCGGATGTAGAATATATTGAGATGTTTGAGCCTGATATTCAAAAATAGCATGTAGAATAGGGGGAGTACTTTGAGCTTATTACTCAAGAATAGGATATAGAATAGGGGGAGTAGTTTGAGCCTGATATTAAAGAATAGGATATAGAATAGGGGGAGTAGTTTGAGCCTGATATTAAAGAATAGGATATAGAATAGGGGGAGTAGTTTTGAGCCTGATACTCAAGAGTCGGATATAGAATAGGTGGAGTTGTTTGAGCCTGATACTCAAAAATAGGATGTAGAATAGGGGGAGTACTTTGAGCTTATTAGACAAGAATCGGATATGAAAAGGGGGAGTAGTTTGAGCCTGATATTAAAGAATAGGATATAGAATATTGGGAGTAGTTTGAGCCTTATACTCAAGAATCGGATATAGAACAGGGGGAGTAGTTTTGAGCCTGATACTCAAGAATCGGATATAGAATAGGGGGAGTTGTTTGAGCCTGATACTCAAAAATAGGATGTAGAATAGGGGGAGTACTTTTAGCTTATTACTCAAGAATTAGATATAGAATAGGGGGAGTAGTTTGAGCCTGATATTAAAGAATAGGATATAGAATAGGGGGAGTACTTTGAGGCTGATACTAAAGACTCGGATATAGAACAGGGGGAGTAGTTTTGAGCCTGATACTCAAGAATCGGATATAGAATAGGTGGAGTAGTTTAGAGCCTGATACTCAAAAATAGGATGTAGAATAGGGGGAGTACTTTTAGTTTATTACTCAAGAATCGGATATAGAATAGGGGGAGTTGTTTGAGCCTGACACTCAAAAGTAGGATGTAGAATAGGGGGAGTACTTTGAGCTTATTAGTCAAGAATCGGATATAGAATAGGGCGACTAGTTTGAGCCTGATACCAAAGAAAAGGATATAGAATAGGGGGAGTAGTTTGAGGATGATACTGATGATTTGGATATAGAATTGGAGCGTACTGTGAGCCTGATACTCTGGAATCGAATATAGAAAAGTGGGAGTAATTTGAGACTGATATTAAAGAATCGGATATAGAATAGGAGGAGTAGTTTGAGCCTGATATTAAAGAATCGGATATAGAATTGGGGGAGTAGTTTTAGCCTGATATTAAAGAATCAGATATAGAATAGGGGGAGTACTTTGAGCCTGATACTCAAAAATAGGATTAGAATAGGGGGAGTACTATGAGCTTATTAGTCAAGAATCGGATATAGAATAGGGGGAGTAGTTTGAGGATAAGACTGATGAATCGGATATAGAATAGAGGGAGTAGTTTGAGCCTGATATTAAAGAATAGGATATAGAATACGGGGAGTAGATTGAGCCTGATATTAAAGAATCGGATATAGAACGGGGGGAGTAGTTTGAGCCTGATATCTAAGAATTGGACAAAAATACGTGGAGTAGTCTGAGCCTGATATTTAAGAATCGGTTATAGTAAAAAGGGACAGGTTTGAGACTTGTATCAACGATTTTGATGTAAAACAAGGGGAGTAGTTTGAGCCTGATCTCTAGAATCGGATATCGAAAGAATCGGATATTTAATATGGGGAGTAGTTTGAGCCTGATATCAAAGAATTGGACATAGAATAGGGAGAGTAGTGTGAGCCTGGTACTCAAGAATCGGACATAGAATAGGAGAAATAGTTTAGAGCCTGATACTAAATAAACGGATATAGAATAGGGGGAGTAGCTTGAGCATCATACTCAAGAATCGCATACAGGACAGGGGGAGTTGTTTGAGCCTGATACTCAAAAATAGGATGTAGAATAGGGGGAGTACTTTGAGCTTATTTGTCAAGAATCGGATATAGAATAGGGGGAGTAGTTTGAGCCTGATACTAAAGAAAAGGATACAGAATAGGGGGAGTAGTTTGAGGATGATACTGATGAATCGGATATAGAATTGGGGGCGTACTGTGAGCCTGATACTCTGGAATCGGATATAGAAAAGGGGGAGTAAAAGGTCAGTCAGTAGAATCGGATATAAGATATGGGGAGTTGTTTGAGCCTGAAATTAAATAATTTGATACAGAATAGGGGGAGTAGTTTGAGCCTGATACTCAAGAATCGTATATGGAATAGGTGGAGTAATTTGAGCATGAAACTTAAGAATTGGATGTAGGACACAGGGAGTTTTCAGAAAATAAATTATTGGTTAAGAAAAGTATGGTGATTTAAGTGAGGCACCTGGAGTTTTTCCAAAAAGAAGTTAAATATAAAACTGTAATAAAATAACTGGTACTAAAACATCTGACACACAATATTGGGAATCGTTCTTAACAAGACATTTCAGAATAGAAAATGAGGAAGTGGGGTTGAAAACCGTTATAATACAAGATGTGTTTGATCTTTTCTGTAATCATTCTAATTCAAAACAAGGGGAGTCAGCTGGGCCTTGGGGGAGTGTTTTGAGTCTGGCTAGGGGAGTCATGTGAGCCTAGGCCCATATGTCTCTAGAGTCAAATTAAGGGGGAGTCAACTACACCGGCCCGACTTTTAGGAAATCCCTAACCCTGCACGGGAAACTGCAGTTATCATATACACAACGGAACAAGCAGATTAAACTCGGAATGTTTCACAAATTGCAGTGCCACCTGACGTTCTTTATTGTTAATGCCCAGTTAAGTGTCCTTTCGTTCGCACTGACGTTTTTTAGTACACATTGTTCTTTTTTTCATATGACGTCTTTTCGTGACATTTGACTATTATATTGCATACTTTTGACCTTTATTTCAACTTTGTATTTTTTTAACAGGCGTCTGTTTGTTTTGTATTTTTACCTTTATTAGTGACATTTAATAATTTATTCGTAACATTTGACTATTATTGCATACATTTATCCTATATTTCCACCTTGTATTTTTTTTTACCGAATGGCCGCCCAAAGGCTCGCCCGTGTTTGCACTGCTAAAAGACAAAACGTCTGCGCCACTATGTTTATTTTCTATTTTTTCTTAATCGTATTTGAATCGCATTTTGTTTGTATTCTTTTCGCGTAATTCGCATTTCGTTTCTACTGTAATACCAGTTTGGTATTTTTGTCCCTCATCTGAGTAAACACGTGTGAATTGGAGAGTCGGGTTTTTGATATATTGGCGTGGTGGCAGCGGTTAATCCACCCAAAACGCCTTCGACACACAGAAGGATTGAACCCCTAACTACCTCCAAGTAAGAATACACACAATAAGCCAGTTTTACCTTCTGACAAGGCATTTTCACTCGCCGTGAAACGATCGACGAAACGCTTTCAAGTCGGTCGTAAACTTGAATCCGCTACCTGTGAAAAACACCGTTCCTGTTCAGTGAAAATCGATCAACTTGGTACCCAAACGTTTCTTTAGCATTGACTGTAATCATGGCTACTCCTCGCGCTCCCAAACAATGGCAATTAACAAAAAATGAGACAATCACATCTTTTGAAAACTGGCGTCAAAATCTGGTATATATTCTCTTACTTGATGTCAATTTTGCTCCATTTTTGACTGATGGTTTTTCATGGGAGAAGAAAACAACTACCCATCCAAATAGGGGCCTACAAGACGATGGCGAAGCTATACCCGAAGCCAGACGCAAAACAGCAGCCCAGAAAAATGTACATCTTGATCTAATGTTGGGTCAAATATGCAACTTTTGCAATGTGATCAGCCGCAACACAATCATCAAGAATTCAACATCAGTGAGATACATTTGGCAGATTGGCCAATGCTGAGGAAGAACCTGACTTGCAAGTGGATGATGAGATTGCAGCTAAATCTGACAGTGACTTTACTCTAAACCCATTACTTGATACACCAACCGCCAGCCGTGTTGATGTTATTCAGTCTCCTTTCCTCAATGCTTATTATGAACAACATCCAGTGAGGTTAACCCTTGATACTGGAGCAACTTCAAACATGGTACAAGCATCATTTGCCAAGGCTATTAACTTACCCATAACACCTGCATCTCAGATGGCTCGTCAGGCTGATGGAATAACACCCCTTGATGTCATTGGGGAAGTCCATTGTACCCTTACAAGAGAAAATGACACCTTCACACTTGATGTCCTCGTTGTTAAACAGTTGGACGTCGATGTACTTGCTGGTAATCCTTTCCATGTCACAAATGACATCGCAACTCGTCCTGCTAAACGACAAATCGTCATCAGAGGTCACAAGGTCATCCATTATGGTCCACAACCAAATCATCACGCTACCATACGGCGCACTCAGGCATACCTTCTCAGAGGTCCTCCAGTTCAAACTGCCATTCTCCAAGGCCAGTTCATCGATCTCCATACACCTGAGGGTGCAGATCCCGATACCAGTTGGGCCTTAGAGCCAAGATTTGACTGTCCTAGTAATCAAGACAAAAAAACCTGAACAAGCTTGGCCAGAGGTACAAGAAATAGATTCTGTCGGTCACACTATCAGACTTTGTAACTCAACAGATGAACCTATTGTTCTCAAACGCAATAAACACCTTTGTCAAATTCGTCCTATTGTAAGTCCAGAAACACCACAAGACACTCCACGTCCAGCTGTGACTCACCATCAAGCTGCTGGTCCACACTCTGCTGCTGTGTGTCTCAATCCTGATGGGTGTCTATCTTCTACACTAACATTCTAGATTGGTAACATCTTGAGCCTAATCCGTGATCTATTACACAATGTCCGCTTGCAACAGGTTTTTGGTAAACGACACTGAGGCATTGTCAAAATATTTAACCAATACTTTACACATCTTGTCATAGCATTTACATGAAAGGGGTGTATACCACACTCACCTAACACTGCGGTGTTCCAGGCAGACAGTTTTAGGTTAAAAAACCGTTTTCATGCAGTACACTTGTCCCTTATCCAACTTGTCTACTTTTTCGAACTCCCTAACTTCCGCACCATACAAGAGTACTGGCATTATCTTTGCCTCAAAGATTTTAAAGAAGAAATCTGGTGAAAGCGGTTGCAACGAGTGTAGACTTCACAACATATTTATCCACGCCTTCTTGGCCTGCAGAGCAATATTGTCAGCCCTTTTAGACCAAGTACGCCTGTTGTTAATACATTAACTCAAATAGGTGTAACAAGGAACAACTTCAACTACATTGCCTTTATAAAAACCATTTCTCAAAACGAGACAATTCACCACCTTTTTCTAATACTACAATTTTAGTTTAGTCGTCCGTCCCTTTGACCCGCTCACCAATTCTTAGAGCACGTGCGATGTCAAATAAACTGAGTTGGTCTTATTATGGAGTGGAAATGAGCGCTTTATACTATAAAAACCAAACACGATAGCCACACACTTCAAATTCGCTTTGCATTTTAAAGCTACTGCAGAAATAATATACTAGTAACTGATCTATATCCATTCGCCAGTTGTGAATACAGAAGGATCGTGGTCCCCATGAGCGTGGTGCAGCCGACCACTGTCGTGACTTTCAATAAAAAGTCAAGCGTAGCGAAATGAAGTCATTTTTAACTAATATAACACTTATCTAGACTTACGTTGGAAGAACTGGCTGTGCTATCAGTGTCCCCTTCGAAGCGTACTTTGTGACACTGTTTCCGAAAGTGTTTATGAATGAACATACACGACTGCGTTGATGCTGCCATATTTGAACAAACAATAGGAAAAACGTTTTGTTAATGGGTATGCTATGTAATGTCAAGAATGCTCCTTTTGGGGCATATTCATGCGCAACCACAATTGCAAATGGTTAGGGTTTGGTCTGTTTAACGAACCATCTCCTAAATCTACACATATTTAACGTGGGAAATATATAAAATACCATACTCACTCTTGGAGATATAGAGATTACTACACGAGTGTCTGCCAGAAACCATTGATCTTACAACGAGTTGTTTCAAAACGAGCGAAAGCGAGTTAGATACGCTTTGTAACAGCGAGTTGTAAGATCAATGGTATCTGACAGGCACGACTACAGTAATCTGTTTCTTACACACCCTAAAATCCCACCTTTTTAGCATCGGATCGATGCATTTTGTTTATTCTCATGATCGCAGTGGCGCATTAATACATAATGCCATTGTCATAAGTGACCAAGCTCCTCACAGCGATAGCCCGTTCGCGGAGTTCTCTTTAATATCGCTGCCTCCAGTCATAACTCCCCACTGTGATAGGTGGCCACAACCATGCTTGGAGTTGAACTCGCAACCGAATGACCGTTATGATTACCAACAAGTGACGACTGTCGTGACGCCGAATACACTTACCCCTGCTAAATTACTTTCTTTCTTTGTTAGTTTGAATTCCTGTTATATTAAAACTATCGTGTTATTGATATAGTAAGAATGTAAGGGAGAAGTTGGTTGATTTTCCGTTAGTCTTCAATCTCGAACCAATCTGATTATTAAAACAACCAAGTAAATTCCTCTGGAAAACATGGTCAGTCGTAAACCTTTTCAAAATGAAATATGATGGTATTGCAAAAGACATAAACAAAAGTATAAACGTTACTACATTTGGGGTTAGAGGGCAAATTTCAAGATTCTTGTAATGGCCGCGCCCATACTGATGGCAGCGATGTTACCGAGAGTGTAACGAAGGTGTCACGCGCTGGGAAGGAGCTTGATAAGTGACGTCGTTCCATGTACTGCTTACTACTCATAAATAATGTGACCCTACACAAAAAGGTTTCCGGCATGTCTGTGGATTATCAAGGCGATGATGATAATGCAAACAAGACAAAAACAAAGAACACGCTGGATGCCGAGTTATAAGTTTACACCTCAAAGAAATTACCAAATATGTACAATAATGTTTACTTCCGTATGACATCACTACCGGTGACCGACTTTTGCAAAATGGCGTGTACACTGACAACAGTATTGAACATTATAAAGAACTGTTTAGTGGAACAAACCATGATCCAAACTCACTTGATTTTTATGTTCATGTAAATGATTTCATTTCAGGTATAACTGACAATCTCATTGGTGCAACTACTGATATTGATAATGAACTTGACTATGACATTACTATGTCTGATAGACAGGATGCAATCTCCAGTATGCACTGTGGAAAAGCCCCGGGGTACAGTGGCTTCCCAATAGAATGTTTTAAGAATGCTCCCATGCAGTGTCTAGCTATGCTGAAAGAACTGTATAATATGATTTTGTCAACCGGTGTTTATCCTACTCAGTGGACAGTTGGTGTCATTATTCCTATCCATAAAAAAGGACCGTGTAATAATCCAGGAAACTTCAGACCAATCACTTTACTCGAAGTCTCGGGTAAAATCTTTTCTAAAATTCTGTGCACTAGACTTTCAAAATGGGCTGAAAATCAAAATTGTATTATTCCTGAACAGTCAGGGTTTAGAAAAGGTTTTCAAACGGTAGATAATGTTTTTGTAATTGATACTATCATACAGAAATACTTATCATTATATAAAGGCAGACTTTATTGTGCTTTCATAGATTTGAAAGCAGCCTTCGACTCTGTTCATAGACCATCTTTATTTTATAAATTGTGGATTGGTAATGTAAAGGGGAAAATGTTTAGACTTTTGAATAATTGTTGTACAGTTGTATCAAAATGTGAAGTCATGTGTTTTGGTTAACAATACATGTACTCCCTTCTTTGACTGTCCTTTTGGTGTACGGCAAGGTTGCCAGTTGTCACCTTTCCTATTTTCATTTTTTGTAAATGATATAGTACAGTTTTTGAGTGTGGATAAGCAATACTGTGTTAATTTAGACTTGTTGGACTTCTTTATACTCTTATTTGCAGATGACATTATCCTATTTGATAGCACTGTTCTCGGGTTACGAAAACGCTTAGATAAGTTGGAGGATTATTGCAATAAGTGGCAATTAAGGGTTAATTCTACCAAGAGTAAAATCATTATTTTTCGTAAGGCAGGTAGGCTTAAAAGCTATGAAAAGTTTTTTCTTAATGGCAGCCCTCTTGAGATAGTCCACAGTTATAAATATCTTGGAGTACATCTTTTTAGCTCGGGTTCCTGGTATAAAACTCAAAAGATATTATCCCAACAAGCTTGGAAGGTAATATTGTTACAATCACATATGTACAATTTTCACAAACTTCCCCTGAAAATGTTTTTTCGTATTTTTTTATGTTAAAGTACTGCCCATATTATTATATGTCTCAGACATAAGTGGATTTCATCCCTCTAAAGATATTTTAAATGTTCATGATAAATTCTGCAAGCTTATTTTGAAACTGAGAAGAACTGTTCCTAATATTGTAGCAAGAGCTGGACTTGGGAGATACTCGTTAAAAGTAAACCAACATCTGAAAATCATTAAGTACTGGCTGCGTTTATTAACTCAGAACGAAAACAGTATTTTATATCACACGTATGTGTACCAGTTTGACCGGGCAGAAAAGGGTCTAGATTGCTGGGCACTGAAAGTTAAAAATCTGTTATTCTCCTTTGGATATGGTGAAATTTGGAATAGACAATCAGTTTCTTGTATTCATTCATTTATATCCGCTTTTAGAACAAGATGTATTGATATTGATAACCAGTGTCTCTTTGAATCTTTTGACAAATTATCTTCATCATATTTGTATAAAACAATTAAGCTATCAAATGAATATGAAAATTATTTAAGTGTTGTGAATATTGCTGCATTTAGGATTACTCTCTCACAGTTTCGCACGTCGAGCAGTGATCTTATGGTATAACAGGGTAGAAAGTTAGGTATTCCAAAATGTGAAAGACTTTGTCCATTTTGTATCATTCCAAATGTAGAAACAGAATACCATGTTTGTTTAGTTTGTCCGTTTTATGACGATCTTAGAAGAAACTTTCTGGCAAGTTATTATTATATATCTCCATCAGAGCATAAATGTAAAGTTTTATTTACCACCAGTAATGCTTTCACAATCAATAATCTTGCCAAGTTTACATTCTTTGCTCTTAAAATGAGGAGTAAGCAGTTGTCCATTATATAAACTATTAATTCTACCACCATATGTATATGGTCTCAGATACACTTGTACTGATTAGTATTGATATTACTACATGCCTGTGGCCTGATTTACTGAAATAAACCACTACTACTACTAGACTGACAACAGTACGCGGGATTTCCAGAGGAGGATTTTCGTTGAATTAGGGATCGTATATACATAAATGTGTCACGTAAGTAATCAGAAACATTCTGACAATCTGCGTACTGTTATTTACGGTGGCCCATAAGGGACATGGAGTCTGTCTTTCCATATTTTGATATTTCACTTACTTTTATCGTAACCTTTTGCAAACTAAAATGAAAATAGATATATTTAGACTGTATAAAACCTGTCGTCGTGAGGGACAGTGAAATAACTAGGCTTATCACAGATTTTATTTAAAACTTGTAGATAACCATACAAATATACTGAACCGCTAAAGACACGTCACCATGGATAGATATAAGCCTTATTTGTCCAAACACTGTAAACATACTTTGAGACATATTAAAACGATAAAACTTGGCAAAACTGATCATCAAGGTTGAAATTAAATTGTCAAATGTTCTAAAAGTGAAACACAACACTAGTCTCTGAGAAAATGGCATCACAAGTCAGTATCTCGTGTGACCGCCATGTGCATTGATGACTGACGTGCAACGTCGATACATGGAATGGATGAGGCGGTTGATGAAGGCACTTGAGCCCACACTCTGAGGAACGCCTGATGCAGTTCAGCTACAGTTGTCGGCTTTGGTCGGACGTTATTCAGCCGTCTTTGAATCTCGTCCCACAGGTGCTCAGTTGGATTTAAATCGGGACTGAGGACAGGCCACTGCATGGTTCTGATGCCATTCTGCTGGAGGAAGTCTCTTGTTGCTCTCGCGGTGTGGGCACGGGCGTTATCATGCTGAAACTCGTGGTTGCGGCGACGTGCCAAATGAGGTATGGCGTGTGGTCTCAAGACTTGATCATTGTACCGAGCTGCTGTGACACCATTGCCTCTCCCTGGACCGAGGTTCTGGAAGACCACAGGGCCGACACCCTGTGCAAGACCAATTCCACCCCACACCATGATGCTCGGACCATCCCACGAGTCCACCCCTCTCAACAACACAAGTATCCGAATAACATTCCCCACGGCGTCGCTGTTGAGATACAGTAACGGCTCTCGTCTGAGAAGAGGACTCTTCTCCACTGCTGGTGGCGCCAATGCTGGTGCTGTGTTGCCCACTGAAGACGGTCCCGGCGATGGTGTCAGAATAGGTCCTCGGTGTGGCCTGTGACATTGGAGGTGTCTGCTCGTCAATCGTCGACGCACGGTGTCCGCATTAATGTGTCGCTGGTGTGTCCCCATTGTCTGTCGAGCACTTTCCGCAGCAGTAACAAAGCATCTTGAAGATGCTGTCGCACAATCTGACGATCCTGACGTCGGGTGGTGACCCTTTGTCTTCCACTACGTGGTCGGTCTTCTGTAGTGCTGGTGGACTGGTACCTTTGCTGGAGCCTGTATATGGTCCTTACGTGGACTTGAAATGCATTGGCTACTTGCTGGGCGGTTTGTCCAGCTTGCAATCGTCCAAGGCCTTGGAGTCGCTGATTTCTTGTCAATTTTGGCATGTGGTAGCAATTCAATAACGAATGAATGTTATCCGATATGGGTTGATTTTTACAGGGCAAGAAATGGGGGAACGCATGTGCATTTCAATTTGCATGGAACCCATGTGCATAGGATTACCATTGCCGTTGCCGTGATGCGTTTGGGCGATCGGTTTTATTGTCATCTGCTTTGGGGTTTTTTATCATCAAATTTCATTTTTCCGGATAAGGTCATATTAAATTTTAGAAACTTTGACAAAAAATACCCAGATATTTAAATGACAACTATTCATGCAATGTAACTTTGGGTGACGTTTTTTTTGCGGTTCAGTATGTAACACCATACGTAATAATACAAGATATAAATGAGCTATAGATCGCCAGCCACTAAAGATCACCATACTGGGGTCCGTGGGGACTTACATTACCTTTGCTACCTGAATGGACCCAGCCGGATGCACACCATCCCTTCAGTCGCTGGCCCTTGTACGTAAGTTTAGTCACAATTAAAATGACAAACATTCTACGTTTAAAAGCGTAGTAGATGTAAATATTCTTTGAATGACAGGGACTTACGATATCCTCTCAGGGGGACAATAATTTTACAGTACTTTAACCCCCTTCGAGGATACTGCCACTTACAATATCAGATATATATTCATTCTACTGTGCCAATTCTAAAAAGCTATTTATAAAATAAAAAATCATTAAATGATCAAAACTAATCGTATTAAAAATATCCTTTATAGATGAAACTTTGAAATATGTATCCATTGTGATGGAAAAATCAACACAGCCAAGCAGGACATGCTTGGCGGTGATTCTCTCATCACAAGGGATGCAGAACGGAGGATTCTCACCTTTCATTAAATAGTCATGGGTGTAACGGCAATTGCCAATACGACATCGTCTTACAATGACCTCTTCAAATCTAGACTGACAGCCCGAGTAGGTGTACCCGAAAGTTGGTTTAATTTGATGCAATTTATTGGTACCTACTTGAGTGTCCCATTTCTTTTGCATAAGATCTATGATGTAACATCTAACGACAGGTTTGTGATCACTGTAAGGAATGAGAAGTGGTGTCACAGTTTTGTTGAGTGCTTCTTTAGCAGCAGCAGCCATTGTGTAACCAGTGATTCCAACATGGCTGGGTAACCAACAAAAAAACGATGTCATATTGGCCAGTAGCTACTGCACTATCTCAGTCACTGCACAAGTCGCCTGGTCAAAATCAAGCCCTACGGGACTTGTGTAGGTTTATCTGCTATTATGCGCTACTTGCAGGACGAACATATGGCAGCGTCTCTCACTCAACAGGAAAGCCAAAGAACTTTCAGCAGTTCTCGTCCGTTTTCTGATCGCGGTCAGGGCTTACGGGGTGGGAGGCCTGGACAATCACAGAGTGACAAGTTTACATCGAGGTGTGTAATATTCCTCACACAAGGTCCGCCGACAGATTGTCATTTGGTCAACAAGTGTTTAATCTCATTAAAAGCAGATCTTAGTTCTTGCTACCGCTAAGCAAATATCTGAGGACATCCCATAGCCGGTCGCGTCTGGCCGACTTTTCGCAAACTTTGACCGACCAATGGAATGACTGACAAGCAGTTGATATTAGCCAATCAGAAGGCAGCTTTCTCGAGCTTAACGGCACTAGTTTCGTATTTTGATAAATTCTCGATTAAACATTTGAGAACTGAACAAAAGAACATTCCGGAACGGTTAACAGATGGCCCAGATTTTATGGCAGTTTTTCCATGGGCAATACAAAGGCTTTTCCGTTCAAATATTTATCCCACTGATAGCCGATTAGTTTGACGGATTCAGTGGTAAAGCCCGTAACTGTAGTTCGGAATACTCTTTGTTAAAGTTTTCGAATTTGCATGATTAGAGTGGGTGAATGATTTCGATTTTAAGACGGATTTAGCAATAGTCCAGCAATATCACTGCGGGGACACCAGAAATGGGTTTCACGCATTATACCCATATGGGGAGTAGTATAGGTAATGGGGGTTCTGCCGCAACTCCACTGCAGCCAGATTTATATACCTATACTGCTACTACATTTTTTATGCCAAAATGATGATGCGATTCAATGATAGTCATGAGATTAAGTTAAATTGGCTCTAGCTCACCAACACCTGCGGCCAATCATTGCTTTAGATGAGCCTAAATGGTAATAAAAATATTCTTTATTATTTTTATCAATAAAGCGATATTCAACAATTTTATTAAGTTCTTCGTTCATTTTACTAGGAGACCAGACTATATAACTACACTTTTCTTGTAAATTGATAAGAAACAATTGATAACCGTATTTGGTTGGTTTGACATCACTGATATAATAAAAACCTTGCGGTAATTCTCTCCATTTAATAGCTTTTTCGATTGTTGTGTTGTCATTCTCCATTATTATATATATTTATGTAAGCATTTGTCTAAATGTGATCTAACGATAGTAAACAATCTATTTTTAATCTCCAACCAGTTCTTTGGTTTTGGCACGGAATAATTGACGCGCTTGTTGCCTCCCCTGTTCTATGAACTTTTTTTTCTCGTCTTCGCTAATACCACTGGTCTTATGAGATTTTGATCGAATCTCCTGCTTCATTGCGTTGTATGTGGTGAGACCGACAGCACTAAACGAAACTCATCCTCGGATATCTTACAATCGGCTATTGCTGTCGAAATATGATCCTCAATGCTGTTCAACTTTGCTTTGGCGAGTATCCGAATACTATCGTGTTTTAATGCTTTCTTTTGCAACCTACGAGAAATGAATTTTATCGTTATTCCTGCCAGTCCTGAGACTCCAGCGGCTATTTCCATGCCAAGTACGATAGGCGCGGCGATTATAGTTGATAATAAACCGACACCTGCTACACCGAGTCCCATGCCAGCTGCTACAAGCGTGGTGTCAACTCCGTCCAGAGCATTCACGGCTCTGCGATACTTTTTATACAATCCAAGTCTCAACTCCCTATCATTCTCTATTCGATGTTTTATGTCGCTTATTTGATGTTATCGAAATCCATAAACAGTATCCATCTTTTCAATTGCTTCATAGAGCACTGGATATAAACTCATAGTGTATATTACGATCATATAATAGTCTTTAATTGGTCTTGCTTAAATGTTTTGAGAGTTTACATCAACCTTATCAAATGTATATTATACGGCAAGAATATCTTAGTAAGAGAAATACTACCACTTTTAATAATTTGGACCCCCTCGACGGTTGCAACGGGCTATGCTCCGATATGAATAATACTGCAACGTTGACGCTCGTGTTTCTTGAGCCATTTAATCGATAGACCTGGTAATATTTCGAAGGCATCTACCGGTACATCTCCGAACAAGACTTCAATAATAAGCGTAGAAAGATTAGGTATTGCACTCAAGTTAACTTTAATTTCATTGAATTCAGTAACCAAATTTAAACTAATGTTTTGGATTGCCGGACGACTATATAACATATGACCTGGGTTTTCTGGCAGGGGAGAGACTAACACACTTTTTCGTTTTGCTGGGATATAAGCCGTGAGTACGATGCCACTATTTATTATCTTAGTTAAATTATGTGCCTTACCCATCATCGCATACGGTGGGGTAAAGACAATATTCAATAGCCACTCAATGTTTGCTTCGACCATAGTCCATTTTTTATCGTCGTTGCGAGTAAGATTGTACGAAGTGTTTTTCTTAAGGAGTCTACTAACAACGTCGACATCGCTTAAATCTTCTAGATTACCCGTGAATGTAACTTCTTTCCACTTGTATAGATTATCATGTAAGTGTAAAGCGTATAACTTATCATCGGTACCGGGTTTACCGAATCCTTCTGTGTCTCCGAGATCGGAAAGCGCAATTGTATTACATTGTCTGAGCGTTACAGGGCCTGATGCATCAACCATTATTTATAATATGGAGTGTTACACTTAAATATCCTATATGTACAGGTTGGTGTTTTACATCTAATACAGAAATTTTGAGGTCTGAAATAATATCCCGCTTTAATTTTTTATATTGTAATGACAAGAAAGATTCCGTTCTACCGCTATTATATTTTTCATTTTTCACTGGAATAGATCTGAGGAGAGTTGAAGGACTTTCTAGTTGAATATTATCCGTCATGCTTATTTGATCAAGATGGATACACAACTCTTTATAGGGAACTAAATCGGGCAATGTATCTCCATGTATTGTTATGTTGGGTGATAATACTACTGGCTGTCTAAATCCAAGTGTAATTGCTAAGTTCTCGTTAAGAATTACACTTGTTTTTCCAGTGCTTAAATTCACTGTCCCATTCAACTCATTTTGTGTGAGACTAATTCCATTAGGCTTAAAAATTTCATCATTGAGTGAACATACGCTGTAATACCCATCAGGTACAGTAATACTATCTCTTTCATCTATTACCACTATCTCATTATTTCTTTTCACAGTATTTATATTGGTCCACAGAGGGTAATACGTTACGTCACAGATAGCGACTTTGAGCTGACCATCCGAGTTATCGATAGTATGAAGCAGTTCAATAGACTGACCATTTGTTATTCCCGGGAGTGTAACATACATATTAAATATACAATGATACTATATCATAACTTAAATATGAAATCAACTTACATTACTAATCAATCGATTATAGTAACTGCCTCTGGTGCTGAATTTTTCGTTAAATTCCCCGATATCTTTGAAAAGTACAGGGTCGCGGCAACTAGCGATAAAATGGTGCACGATTGGTTTAACCGTCCGATGCAATTTTGGCAGAATCAGTTAAACTTTGCCATGTGGTGTGCCACAACGGGATGTGGCTTATCTCTTTATGCCCAAGGATTTAAACTATATAAGTCTGTTATATTATTTCACGTGTACTATCAGATTAGACGTATACTTAAAGAAATTAATTCTCCATTACTGCTGGATCCAGCGTGGAATTCCACAAATAATCATTATGATAAGACGGCCTTCGCACGTATTTGTCAGGAATTTAATATTTCTATGAGTAAAGATTGGCATATTAAAGGAGTTACCCATGGTCTAAGTATTCCGTACGCTGGACAAAAAACTGCTAAAGAAGTCAGCGATGAATCATGCAAAGACATCGGCTTCTTCTGAGCTTTGCTCTCTTGAGTAACGAGTGGAGAGATGATCGTATGAACTTTAAGGGTGGTGTTGCTTTCACCGTCCAAAAGGTTGAGCAACCACCTGGAGACGCTTGGAATGAATTTCTTAATGATAAAACGGAAAATAATTTTACTAACCCAGGATTTGAAAGAGTTAATGAATCGATAAGAACTTATGTATGGGCAATTCTCGGTGCGCAATCGCAAACACGAACGTCCATTATCGGTACTGGGACGGCGTTCGATGCGCAAAAACAGTTTGTGGCTAACGTGGAGGATGCCATTAATTCACCAGTTGACATACCGTCGTCTATAAAGCGTTCTCAAGATGTATTACAGTACGCTCAATCCAAAGTGGACTACGTTTATGCGCCGGGACTATACATGTCTCCGAGTAATATGGAACTTAAGATCGGTCAAGTGATAGGTTATAATAATAAAATTGTTATTGCTACCGATCAACAAAAACCAGGTTTAAATTCAGATATGAATGTTGAATTAATAACGCAAACAATCACAGGCAAAAAGGGAATAGTCAAGCCACAAACACCACATGTTTCACAACCATCTACTGACGCACAAGTGCCACCACATATTGCGGCTAAAAATCAACAACATATTGATGAAAAAACAGCGCTTGTATTAGGTGGAGTCGCGGCTGGTTTACTCATGATTTGGTTAAATAGTTCTTAGCGGATACGTACAACAGCCCTGCAATTGCTAAGATCAGTGCCCACAAGTTTTGACCAAGCCAAGTGGTGGTCTAAGCTGATAAATTCAAGAGTCACTCCCTATTATAACGGGAAGTGCGGCCGCGGCTTTCTCAGCGAGCTTTCCCAGTGCTGAACCTAATGCTTTTAAATGCTTTTTTATCCACTCTTTTATACCATCCGACGTAGGCGGTGATCTGCTACCACCTGTACCACCTGTGCCACCAGTTAACGCGAGAGTCAAAGTCGATATAATAAATCCCAACGCGGTTAAAATACTGACAATGGTTATTCCCTGTTCTCTGAACAATG
The DNA here is from genome assembly GCF_023055435.1 of Haliotis rufescens. Taxonomy (NCBI): domain Eukaryota; kingdom Metazoa; phylum Mollusca; class Gastropoda; order Lepetellida; family Haliotidae; genus Haliotis; species Haliotis rufescens. Next base: position 5,366,540 of record NW_025964383.1, read on the forward strand.
TTTTAATTTTATCGGCCAGTGTAGTGTCATCGTTGAGGACTTGATCGATAGTTTCTCGAATTCAACTGATTTGCGAATGAAGTGCCTCTCTATTAGTGGAAGCAGCCTCGAGGTGGGCCGATCTTTTGTCTTCTAAGTTACGCAATCTTTCCGCTACGCGGCGTCTACTGAACTCATCGCCCGCCTGTTCAACTTTTGTTTTCTCGTAAACTATATGCTTATCGATTTCGGATATCTTTGCCATATTATTGGTGAGTTCTCCCCGCATTGTTTGCATTGCCTTGTCAAGACCTCGTAATTCCCTAATACTGAACTCTGAATATGGTGATACACTGACCGTGGAATTATCGTAGTACATGTAGGTACCCAAGATTTCTTCGAGTCCGTCCGTGGCCACCTTCGAGGAAGCTTCCAAATTATCTGTGTTGTTAACGAGTTCAGTACGCACAGTCCTAAGAACCTTAGAAGTCTTCGCCGAAAGTCGTGAGTAGTCTACAAAACCTAATTTATCACAAACAGTGCTGATACCGTGTTTACCGGCTATCGTAGACAAGGCTAGGGGCTTATGAGTACGAGAATGCATAAGGTCAATATCCGGAGAGCCACGCAGTCGCAATATTCCTTTACTATCTATCATCAACTTTGAATACTCACGACCAATAGGACTATCATCTTTAAAGGTATCATAATAATCATCAACGGTTGATTGAAAAAGTTTTTCACCACCGGTTGCTTGTGAAAGTTCATCCATAAGATTCGTGCCACTAAAGCTGGTTTCATCAGTACCCTCTTTGATTGGATTCGGGTTATCTAAATAATCTACATCAAAATCAGTCATTTTTATATTAAACATACGGTTATATAATTTCAATATAACAATGTCTTCGCAATACAGACGCAAGTTAAACCCACAACGTAGACTTCGAGATCCATTAGGGGTCAAAGCAATTTGTCAGTCTGTAACTATAACTAATAACCCTAGTACCATCGATCAGAATCAAACGCTTCTGGTTCCCTTTCCTAATCTCTGCGCACACGATGTGTTAGTTCCGGGAACTGTCCGACTAGCATTTACGATTATTTTGACTTCTACCGACGTTAACAGGGAGCCCGTTCAGAACATAGGTCGTGCTATCGTTAAGAAAATCGCCATTAAAATTAGCGGTAATGAGGTTTTGAGTATCGACGATAGCGATGTATACTATTGTTACATGGATCTCTGGAGAACGGATAAAGAGCGGGAAAACTTACAGTACCAAGGTGTTTGTAATCGGAACACATTGAGACTGCGCATAGGTGCTGAAAATGGTGATGGTACCGTCGTAAAAGATAAGGCCGTTGCCGATGCATTAGGTAACCGATTCTATATTCCCCTAGACTTTGAATTACTAGATTCCCACATGCCCTTTTATCAAGCATCCCTAGGCGATAGGTTAGAATACGAACTCACTTTTAATGACTACGGTAGAGTAATCAGAATCGGTGGTGAAGATGCTAGCTATTCCATTGACAATCTCTCGCTGGAGTACGATATGATAACGGATCCCGAATTAGCCAGACAAATTCGTAACCATTATACAGGAAGTTTAGCCATTTTGTACGATCGCGTGCTGCGACACCGAAAGATCGTGAGGGACAAAAAAGATACGATGTGGAATATCAATCTAAACGTGCCCACGAGGTCGTTGAAGGGTATTTTAATGTTGTTCGAGGACCCCTCTGATGCGTTTAAAAGAAATACCGAGAAGTTCTACAATCCCAAGATTACAAAAGTAGAATTGACTATCGAAGGCGTTCCTAATCAACTATATAGCCAAGGAATGCTAGCGTATCACCAGTGGGATGAGATAAAAAAACTTCCTTCTATAAAACGAAGCCCGGAAATTATCGCGGTTGTGAAAGATCTGCCTCTTGGGAGTGTGTCGATGGGTGAATACCTCACCACGAAGTACGCACTATGGCTCGACATGTGAACAACGGACGATGACCAACTACACGGCAGTGGGAGGAGAATAGAAAATGCTAGCAAGGGTGTCACAATACAGATAACGAAGCTCCAGGAAACGGCTGGTAAATTAAACATATATTTGTACGTGATTATGGATGCACAACTTAATATACAGAATGGACGATTCGTGCAAGCAATCTATTAATAATCTTTTACCTAAAGATCCGCACTGCGCTATCATATGCGGGCAAACGGGCTGTGGAAAAACAGCTTTTATTTTAGATATTTTACAAAGTCATTATCAGGACGTTTTCGATCATATTATTATTCTGTGCCCGACTATAAGCGTTAATAAAACATACTTATTGAGAGATTGGGTAATGAATAACGACGGGGTACACAGAGTTGATCCGGGCGATCGTTTACAAGACTGTTTACGAGTATGTCACGAGAACTACAAAGGAGAATCAACTCTTTTCGTAATAGATGACTGCAGCGCGAGTAAAGAACTCACAAAAAAGAAAGATATGCTTTCGTATTTAGCATTCTCCGGACGGCATACTCAACATAGCATTTGGGTACTTACTCAAAAATACAACTCTGTCCTGAAAGATCTCAGAGAGCAGACCAAATGGGTAGCACTCTTTCATTGCAAAGATCGAGATTCATTCGAGAAATGTTTACGCGAAAATGATGTCATTTATACCAAGCTCGAATGAGATAAAGTCAGAAAACTGTTATCGGCAACGAAGCACTGTAAACTTGTATTAAAAACCGATCAACCAGCTGCTTATGCTATTGCTTAGCAAAATGTAGCAAAATTATGGCAAAATTATAGCAAATATAGCAAAATTATAGCAAAATTATAGTAAAATGTAGCAAAATGTAGCAAATTGAACATTAGCGGTTAATATGACATAATGTGGTTCGAAATCATCATTCTTTCGCAACAGTTCATTATTATATTTGTTAGACTTAAATATCTCCTTAGGTATTACATTATGGAATGCGACGAACTCATCGAACAAATGCTCAAAGAATCTGATCCAGATCAACATGTTGATAAATCTTTAGATAAACATAGAGAAAGACTCGCCGCTTTGGTAGCCGGTGGAAAATGTTCCCAATATTTTGGGGAAAATTATACCATCGAAAAAATTGATAACATGACCGACGAAGAGATTAAAAAACTGTATGCGCGTTACGAGTCTAGACTGGGAGCTACCATGACTAAAACGATAGGGTCGGCTATATTACAACTATACACAGTCGTAGCTAGTACGTTTCTCCCTATCCCGGCAGAACATCGCATGTATTTATGCGAATCTCTAGAGAAAGACCCATTCATCGAACACGCTATAAGCACAGTGAGCTGTGAGTTTTATCATAGATACGGAATGTTCTTAGCTCCGTTCACCACAGCTTTAATAATGGCTAGGTATTGTCAATTTAAACATACGTGCCCACTTAATAATAATGGAGACTCAACAGACACCACAGATTGTGAACGAGGAACAACAGATTGCGGAACAACGAGTGAATGAGGAACCACCAGCGATTGCACCACATGTGAATGAGAAAATACTAAAAGCCAGAGTGACAAAGAATCCTTTGAAAATAGCAGCTGGGAGGAAGGGAGGACTGGCAAAAGGCGAAATTAATAAATAATTCAAATATTAATCCGATTAAAACATGGGCACTAGTAGGAGTTGCTGGTATAGCGGCTGTATGTTTTTTTTATAAGACCGGAGAAGAGAAAACGTCACCCCCAATGCAACAACAAGTTCAATTAGAGGTTAGCCCCCATATAATGCTATAAGAAGCATGACTACTCCAGTTACAGACGGTAAAATGTTGGTAAACGCAACGTATCATTCAGCGGTGGTCACCGGCTTGGCCATTGGCTATGCCCGTATAGCTAAAATGATTACTAAAGCCACACCTCCCAAGCTAGATTTTAATGGATTTGATATAGGTATGATGGTTCTGGATAATGGATTGGCTATGGCAACGAATGATATGCTCATCAAACAAGGGCTTATCCCAGAAGACATAATGAAGTAATTAATTAAACATTTGAATATTTTATATTTTTTAACATTTGAATATTTTATATTCATATAAATATGGCAACAATTGCGATGATGGTCGATGGAGCTATTGTTAATGCTCTAGCTTTTTCGGGGAGTAATTATTTATTTTCTACTTTGAGGGAATCAAACGCTAAAGAAGTTGAAGAGGAGCGTAAACGACATAACAATGCTTTAGTACAACTCGAAGCAGCCCAGTCACAATATACGCGGCAGAGAATGAAGAGATTAGATTTTATTCAAGAAGAAATGCGTAAGGAAGGACATTCAATTCAAATGTTTAAGGATGTCGAATCTGCCATGCACGAATACTTCCTCGTTTATGGGAAAAAACTTGACCCAATACCGAGACCAACAATGAGTCAGTTTTATACACCGTCAGAGACTCAGAAAGACCGCAAGGTCGCATTTGTGATAATGGGGTTATCTGCTGTATTGATTTTCAGCTATACCATGACCTAGTTAGCTAATCTATAAATAGCGTTGGCTGACTGCCTAATCAATATCTCACCAGTGTAGATGTGATTTGCATTTAGACAAATGATATGATATATGTATAAACCATGAATCATTGCAGATTTACACTCATGGGTAAAAAAACTCTATGTAACCGATGCTGTGTTGAAATTTACTGCGGCATAAACAATTATTACATCAGGCGCGGAAACATAAACTATACGTGTTCTGTATGCGGGATAGGGGTCAAAGGTCGTTATTGTTTATGTAAGGAACACGGTCCTGATAGGGTCAGGAACCAGATTATTTATGCTAGGAAGAGAGATTACATCATTGAGAGGAATAGGTTGGGGAGAATACGTATTTAGATATATGAAAAACAACCAATTAGACATTTGTCTCATTTTGCATATACCATTCAACCACAATGGTTTTTGTCAGAGAATTGAAGGCTATGGCAAAGCAAAGTGGTCTATGTGGATATTCTCGAATGAGAAAAGCTGAATTGATTACCTTACTCGGTTTGGAATACAACAAACCCCAGACTGTTAGAGAACTCAAAGCTCAAGCGAGAAACAGCGGGCTGAGAGGTTATTCTCGAATGAGAAGAGCTGAATTGATCACTTTACTAGATAATAATGATAATGTTGATAATATTCAACAAGAAATAATATTTGTACCCACATCCGCCGGCGTTGGTAAGTATCTAAGAGGTTGGAAGATGGATATTAATTCCAACATGGATGTTACCGATATTAAGCCCATCATATCGACTAAAATTAACGAGGAGTTTGATGATTTACATAGTATAAAATACCAGCTGACGATTAAAATGTTATTGAGTAAAAGTAGCGCAGACGATAGCACCGAATATACCGAACCATATTTCCGTAGCAATCAAGAAGTTATAACCGAATCCGATTCTATAAACGCATCATTAGATACATCAATTCAGAGAATACAGGAAACTTTAGAACGTTGGACTAATAGAGGTTCGGGTTGGGGTGTTGATAAAATCAATAGTTTATATTTAGATATAGCAAATTATATGCCCTTCAAAGGTGGTTCTTATATAGATTTACCCCCGTATTATTAAAAGAAAAAAGCCATAATTAACGTAAAAAATAAATCTGATGACTGTTTAAGAATGATGATAAGATCTGCATTGTTCCCCGTAGATTCTAAAATTGCAAATAGACCTTCTAGCTATCCCCAAAACGATGGACTCAACTTCGATGGCATAGACGAACCTACACCAATATCACAAATTGATAAGGTGGAAAAGCAAAATAATTTAGCTATAAATGTTTTCGGACATTCTAAAGGAATTGTTGTACACAGGATAAGCTCTGCTCCGGAACATATCCCCAGAATCAATTCATTTCTGATCGAAAAAGATGGTAAATATCATTATATGTGGATAAAGAGTTTAAACAGGCTATTATACGATCAAACAAAACATAAAGAAAAGAAATATTTCTGCGAAAGATGCCTGCATGGGTACAGCAGACAAGATCTATTAGAAGCGCATAAAGAAGACTGTAGAGGTGTTGGACAGACCGCTATCAGGATCGATATGCCTAAAGAGGGAAAAAATATATTAAAATTTGAACATTATTGTAATCAAATGCCAGTACCGTACGTAATTTGCGCCGACTTTAAAGAGCTTATCAAACCCATAGAAAATACCGAACGCAATACTGAATGTAGTTTTACGTACAAAACTCAAGAACATATTCCTTGTGGGTTTGGATATATAGTTGTAAGGTATGATGGGAAAACAAACCCGCCCGTGATTTACAGAGGTCCCGATGCAGCGGGAAAGTTCCTAGAATATCTACAAAATGAAGAGAGAATAATCAGGGAAAAATTATCGTGTAAGAAACCCATGTGTATGACGAGGGATGATTGGAGGGCTCATAAGAAGTCAACGAGTTGTCATGTTTGTAATAAACCCCTGGATGGGGATTCCGTAAGAGATCATTGCCACGTCACAGGTAATTATCGGGGAACCGCGCGTAACAAGTGTAACTTGAAACTAAAAATGAATTCTCAAACAATACCCATCCCCGTTGTGTTTCACAACCTTAGGGGATACGATTCTCATCTCATTATGCAAGCTATCTCAAAGACCGACGGCGGTTTAACATGCATTCCTAATAATATGGAAAAATACATATCGTTCTCGTTGACTAAACCTATACATTATAGGGACAAGGATTTGAAATCTAGAATGAAGCAAAGTAATGGGCTTAGATTCATAGACTCCGTACAGTTTCTGTTATTTTCCCTGGACAATTTAGCTAATGCGAACAATCCCGATGACTTTGCGATAACAAATAAATATACCGATAAGATAACTCGTCATTTGTTGCTGAGAAAAGGTGTATATCCTTACGAATATATGGATGATTGGTCTAGATTCGAAGAAACTGAATTACCACCCCTCGAATCATTCTATAGTAACTTAACAGAAACTAAAATAACAGATGCCAATTATGAACACGCTCTGACGGTCTGGGATAAATTAGGTTGTAAGAATTTAGGCGATTATCACGATCGGTACTTAAAAACCGATGTACTGTTACTCGCCGATATATTAGATATATTTAGAAAGACATGTTTAAAACAATACGGCTTGGACCCGGCATGGTACTATTCCAGTCCCGGACTATCGTGGGATGCATTGTTGAAGAAGACCAGCGTAGAACTAAAACTACTCACTGATTACGATATGCACTTGTTTATTGAGAAAGGATTAAGAGGTGGTATATCGATGGCGGCGAAAAGGTATTCTAAGGCTAATAATAAATTAGTGGAAGGATACGATCCGAGTAAACCCGACAAGCACATATTATATCTCGACGCTAACAATTTGTACGGATGGGCTATGAGTCAACCTTTACCCACGGGTGGTTTTGAGTGGGTTGATGATATCCATAATATCAATGTGAATGATATCCATAATATCCATAATAATGATGCAAATAAAAGGGTACATACTAGAAGTTGACTTGGAATATCCAAGTTCGTTACATAAAGATCATAACAGTTATCCGCTAGTTCCCGAAAGATTGATGATTAATAAAGATTGGATGTCGGAATATCAACGCTCCTTGATGGGTAATAGTAGGTTAGTTAACGTAGAAAAACTCGTACCAAATTTGATGGATAAGACAAAATATATAGTTCACTACAGAAATCTCCAGTTGTATCTATCGTTAGGTATGAAACTAAAGAATATACACAGAGTTCTAAAGTTTGATCAAAGCCCTTGGATGGAGCCCTAAATAAGGTTGAACACAGATTTAAGAAAGATAGCTACCAGCGATTTCGAAAAGAATCTGTATAAGCTAATGAATAACTCAGTATTTGGTAAAACTATGGAGAATCTAAGGAAGCGTGTTGATGTTAAATTAGTCAGATCTAATGAGGAAGAAAGACTCAGGAAACTTATAGCCAGTCCGGCTTTTAACAGAAGCAAGATATTCGATAACGACTTAGCCGCGTTGCATATGCAGTAGAGTAATATAAAATTCAACAGACCGGTGTACGTCGGTATGAGTATTCTCGACTTGTCAAAACACTTAATGTATGACTTTTATTACAACAAACTTAAGAAGCAATACGGCGATAGATGCGAGGTGTTATATACCGACACAGATTCTTTGTTGATGGAAATACAAACCGAGGATGTGTATAAAGACATGGCAGAAAAAATAGATATGTACGACACGAGCGATTACCCAAAAGATAATCCACTGCACAGCATAGTAAATAAAAAGGTGTTAGGTAAGATGAAGGACGAATGTGCTGGGACCCCTATAGCGGAGTATGTCGGATTAAGACCTAAGATGTATTCTATAGTGAGTGAGTGAGTATGGGTTTAAGCCGCTTTTAGCAATATTCCAGCAATATCACGGCGGGGGACACCAGAAATGGGCTTCACACATTGTACCAATGTCGGGATTCGAACCCGGGTCTTCGGCGTGACGAGCGAACGCTTTAACCACTAGGCTACCCGACCGCCCCAGATGTATTCTATAAAAAAGTCCGATAATGGGGAGATAAGAAAAGCTAAGGGTGTTAAGAAGTATGTTGTAAAAAAGCATATCAAACACGAACAGTATAAAGAATCATTATTCAACGGTAGAACGTTCAAACACGAGATGAACTCTTTAAGAAGTTACAATCATAGGATATATGGATTAAGAATGAAAAGACATCATTCCCCCCTTAGATACAAAGAGATGGATTGATAATGATGGTGTAACTACCTTTGCTTATGGTTATGGTGGTAATACCGTACCGTCGGGAACTATGAACAACTCTTCTCGTACAAATGCCCTGCGCGGTCCATTTTGAAGATAATAAAGAATAGGCTCTCCTTCTTTCATAACCAATCGACTAATGTTATACGTCTTAAGGGACCATATGGAATCGGTTGCGCGACGTAGGCCTCCTTCGAGTTCACCGGGCTGGTATAAATAAATATCTTACCCTTACTCTATCCGGAAGTTTTCGTTCTTTGCCTCTCCTCGGTGCTGAAGATTTGGAAGTCACGGATTCCATTTTAATAGCATCGGATGGTTTCTTTCCTATTAATCTCGTTACTTCATTATTCAGCGCTGATACAACGGCTGATAATCGTGTCACCAATTCGGTTGATCTCAATCGCTCGGATTTCATTTCGATCCCATACTGATAGCCAAACAAACGTTCTGCTAATGTCCTGTTAAATCTTTCGACGATAGCTTGACTGCGATGGGCCTCTCTTTCACAAAGCCTGATTTCGACATCGTGCTTTGTTAACAGTTTAGTTACTGATCCCAAAAATTCACGACCAGGATCTACTTGAAATAGCTTAGGCCATTTTAGTGGCCCGCATTTATATATGCGACTCAGTGCATTAGCTACTTCTGTTGAATCTTTCGAGGTTAATGGCTCAGCCTCTTTGTATCGACTAGCCACATCCACTTCTGTTAAAGCGTATTTCTACGTTTTGCGTCTTACCTTATCGTGGGGAAGAAACAAGAGGTCAGCCTGATGAACTTCATTCGTTGCCACATCGCTTGTTTCTTTAACCAATCCTTGGCCACATCTTTAGATACCTTAGCCGCGGTGGCTAATTTTTTTATTGCTCCTACACCTTTCCAATATCCTCGTGGGCTATAGTGAATTTTATTCATTATTAATTGATATTGATGTTTCGTTTAATACAACTTATGACTATCGTTAAATTACATCATCATTTTGGCATAAAAAATTCCCTCTGTAGTAGCAGTATAGGTATATAAATCTGGCTCCAGTGGAGTTGCGGCAGAACCCCCATTACCTATACTACTTGGGGAATCGAAGGCATGATTACAGAGAACCGATATATGGTCTCTGGTGATTAGAAAACATTCCGACTGTCACTTTCCTGAACTGGTAAGCGACGCTCTCATTGGTCGAAAGAGAGATCGTTCTGACCCGTAATGGGATGTCATCAGATCTTGATTGCGGCAGCGAGAACTAAGATCTGATTTTAATTAGTTTGGTCCAGTGAACCTTCCTTGTACAATGTGGAGTGGTGTTTGGTCAGTCATAGTGATGCCACCCCACACCATAACCAATCCACCTCCAAATCTGTAATGAGGACTTGGCGTTCACTTTTACTTCGCCTGAGGCGATGACCCCAGCTTCGACGTTGTGTACACAACTGACGTCTGTTGGCAATATGACGATTTGTATGGGGTGGCACAACATGTGGCCGCTGAGCATGGAGATGAGCTGCATGTAGACGATTTCTGATCGCCTGACCCGCACCTCGTAATCCAGTACCTTGATTCGCCTGGTTTCGTGTCAATCGATCCTGTACTCTTGTCATTGACCTGGGTCGCCCTGAACGGGGTCGATCGTCAACATGTTGGGTTTGTTGGTACCTGTTCCATAGTCTGCTAATCATAGACTGTGAAACATTGAACGCATTGGCCACGCTGGCTGATGCAAGTTTCCAGCATGCCAATAGCAGGGTGGACGCTCTGCGTGTCGCATGGCTAGTTCATACCCAAACAATGAATGAAATCAAGAAAATCACAACTGTATGATAAGCAGAATCCATAAGATTGACAGAAATAATGGTCTACAGAAAGTAATAGACCTTCCTTGAAAGTCAAAATCAGGAATGAACCCTGCGCACGTATGTGGTTTACTGAGTGACGCACGTGCAAACTATAGTATGTGTTTTGGTGTTTTACAGGCAAACGTTCTTGCATGGGGTGTATGTCATCAAAATTTATCTATGTTCTGGAACTTGGTATTAACATACATATTTCAAGATCCCCTTCGTTTTTGATGTGCAATTTACAAATAGTGAGTACTACCATTTGGTCTGTCCATTAGACCTTATTATCCCCCACCACGAAGTGGAAGGGGGATATAGGAATGGGTGCCGTCCGTCCGTCCATCACATTTCGTTTCCGGGGCAGAACACAAAAACCGTTGGATATATCTTAACCAAACTTGGTACATAGATAGGTCTTGTGGTGAACTGGTGCCTTTTGATGGTTTGGGATGTTTTGAAAACATTATTTTTCGAGTTTCCATGTCAACGACTTTGACTGAAAATGGCGGTAATCCTCGTTTCCGGAGCAGATCTTAAGAACCGTACAATATTTCTTTACCAAACTTTGCAAATAGATAGGTTTTGTGGTGAACCGGTGCCTTTTGATAGTTTGGATTTAAAATAAAATAAAATTCGAGTTTCCATGGCAACGACTTTGACTTAGACTGAAAATGGTGGTAATCTTCATTTCCGGAGCAGAACTTGAAAACCGTACAATATGTCTTTACCAAGCTTGGCATATATATAGGTCTAGTGGTGAACTGTTGCCTTTTGATGGTTTGTCATTTTTGAAATAATTATTTTTCGAGACAATGACTTTGACTTAGACTGAAATGGCGGTAGTCCTCATTTCCGGAGCAGAACTTGAAAACCGTACAATATTTCTTTACCAAACTTGGCAAATAGATAGGTCTAGTGGTGAACTGGTGCCTATTGATAGTTTGGGATTTTAAAAAAATTAAAAAATCGAGTTTCCATGGCAACAACTTTGACTTAGGCTGAAAATGGCGGTAGTCCTCGTTTCCGGAGCAAATCTTGAAAACCATGCCTTTTGATAGTTTGGAATTTAAAAAAAAATTATTTTTCGAGTTTCCATGGCAACGACTTTGATTTAGGCTGAAAATGGCGGTAGTCCTCGTTTCTGGAGCAGATCTTGAAAACCATGCCTTTTGATAATTTGGGAGTTTTTACGAATGTTTCCTTAGCAAGAGAATAACTCAGAAACCGTTTACATATTCCACAAAAACATCCACACAGGGTTGCCTGAGAACCGTTACCATAATAACCTAATTGAGATGTATACCACTTGACAAAGGGGCCTTGACAAGGTATATGGCGAATTATTGTGAAAACACAATTTACAAGTGGCACCCGAACGTGCCTACTTCATCATAGTGCATGGTGGTAACATGAACAGTGGCACCTGAACCAGCCTACTTCCTCACAGTGGGTACCGGTAACATGAACGGGGACACCCGAACCAGCCTAATTCCTCTCAGTGCTGTGATGCAAGAAAGCGAAGTCCTGTCAATTTGAAACATGCAGACAATGCTTAATCTGTCATGGTTGAAAGAAAACAGTATCCAGGAACTTTAGCATGGCCCCTCACAATCCACAAGTCACAAGGTAGCACCTATGAGCAGATGATTGGGAACATGACAATTGCACAAGGAAGTAAATTTAAAGCCCAGCCTGGTCAAGTGTATACGATGTTCAGTAGGGTCAAATCAAGGAAAGGCCTAAAGCTTGTAGGTTTTGATGAACACAAAATTGTAGTAAACAAAAAAACATTGGATGAGATGACTAGATTGCGGAATGAAAGACTGTTCACCTGGACACACCCTGTAGAGAACATTCATGGTGATGGACTCAAGGTAGCTCACTTGAATGTTCGATCCCTCAGTGCTCATTTCGAAGATGTGAAGAAGGACAAGTTTGTTGGTGTGCTTGATGTTTTGTGTTTCACAGAAACAGACCTGCCAGGATATAAAGTCTATCCAGGAGACACTACACATGGTATTGCTCAAGTTTCAAGAACAGGTGTCGCATTCATTTTCTCATTTCATGCAGAAACTTCAGGATCTCTCCAAGCAGCATGAATGTGAACATGTCCTAGTTACTGGGGATTTCAACTGTGATCTGAGTGAAAAACTCAAACTTGAAGATTTCTTCCATGTGCAGAAAATGACTCAACTCATTCACTCGATCTTCAACTCACTGTCTAGGAGCTACACTGGACTTGTTGTTTACTGATCATGCCAGTGCTGTAGCATTCGAGCCACCAGTCTACTACTCAGATCATCAGATGATTGGTGCTGTACTTCTCAGTACACCTCATGGTGATCCCTGCTCTCAATTATCTCTAAGTAAAGCAAGAACTCTCTTACTTCTCTGATTATTGTTGAAGTTTTAACACATCTCATTACAAATACAACTGTAAATGCATCTTAAACCTACTCAACTGTATAAACACTGCATTGCATCCTATCCTGTATATATTCTTGTCAACCATATTCTGTACTTCACTTGCTTGATAACGGTGTTAGAACCTACACCGAAATGTCGCTCCTAATTGTAATAAAGAAGGTGTTCGTCCATATGTCTCATCCTTACTCATTACAAATACAGTTACGTATTCTATCATAAACTGCAGATGGCAAAACAAGACCAGTAATAACTTTTTTACTGCTGCAATTAGGCCATTACTAAAAGGTCCAGTGAACATAGTTCACAGGAGCTGATGCATTGCACACAACCGGACATGTCATATTGGCGGGGGATATGAGTATTTCATGCTTGTTACTTTGGCAAGGGAGTTCGACCTGTCCTTATTTTCTTTCGTTAGATTAAGCCGTCACGTTGATGAGGTTATATTGTTCAGTATAGCATCATGAATGGATTTTGAAAACAAATCTCTGTTATTAGATACTTTGGCTTCACTTGATTGGTTCGTCAACTGGTACAATATGATCTTGAACCTGATAATCCCAAGACATACCTAGGCTATGTTATGAGTACAGACAATCATCATTATACTTTGAAAATCCAATCCAGAAGCATAAAAAAACTTAAGAAGCATCTTTGCCGTGCTTTAGATGAGGGTGTAGTTAGACAAGAGTGTAAGCTCGCAAAGTGGGACAAGATGTCGCTCCATGTTAGAGCTGTAGCTCCTGGAAAAGCTATATGTTTAGGTGTGTATATACTAGTTAGTGCCGGGACCGGTTGGTATAAGTTATGATAAAGCGGCGCCTGATGATCTGACTGGGGGGCTTGAGGCGGTAGATAATTGGATTGGTCACTGTATCTTAATCTGAGACACCCAGAAGCACAGATACGGCCAACATGTAGCAGGATTCCGCGGGTCAGCAGGCTTCCATCCATTCACAGATGAATGATGCTTTTCACATGGTGATGCTCAGCTTTGGTCTTAATTTAAGAGGAAATGTAGTGAAAGATTAACTTGATGTTATATCAACTATCTGGGGCATCCAATTAGCAACTAACTCAGTTTGCAAAGAACCAGGGACTGACTGCAAGCCAGTTTCTATTCAACTTCAAACAGCATTCCTAGCTGGAATGAAAATTGTAGAAGCAGACTGTCTCAGCCGCTTCCCGACACATGCGAGTGGCACCTCAACCCTCCTCTGTTCAGGTACATAGGCAGGCATTGGGGACCCACACTGTCTACAGGTTTGCGAATCTGTCCAACCATCAAATAGACGTATGCAACAGTCGCTACCTGCATCCACAGCCTGTAGGAGTCGAGGCTGTCTCAAGACAACTGGTACAGTCACAACAACTTTGTCAATCCAGAATTTTGCCTCTGATTCCAACAAAAGTTAAACAAGAACAGACTTAGGCCCAGTAGATACCCTCAGTAAACAGCAAACAGTAAACAAACCTTTGATCAACAGAGATCAAAGGTATTACATCTCGTCTGCCTATGAAGATCTAATCAAACAATAGGCCTTTGTAATAAGTATCCAGTCAGCTTGTCACAACTTTTTAATCCTTTTAATCCTTATCCTTACACATCTGGTTTCATTACCTGTGTGCTCTTTGTTATTCTTACTGTACATCTCGCTTCAGCCAATCATCTGTGTGCTATTTGGGTTTTTTATTACCTGTTGTAAATGATAATATATCATGCATATATACATCTCTTCACCTAATTGTAGTCACTCTAGCTTGATAAGGGTGTAAGAATCGAAAGAAACGTCGTTATGTGCAATAAATCAGAAGTTGTTACAATAATGTTGTACGTTTTGTTAATAAAATTCGTGCGACAAAACCCTTTCCATATTAATAAAAAATCTCTGCTAAAAGCCGATTGTACGATTCCGATTACATCACGAGTACATGTCTATGTATCACTATCAAATAGTTGTGATACCAGGTGTTCGTGAAAATGAGTGCATATCCTGCCCCACCGGTGTCACCCGTCAAGAGGGGCGGTCGGGTAGCCCAGTGGTTAAAGCGTTCGCTCGTCACGCCGGAGACCCGGGTTCGATTCCCGACATGGGTACATTGTGTGAAGCCCATTTCTGGTGTCCCCCGCCGTGATATTGCTGGAATATTGCTAAAAGCGGCGTAAAACCATACTCACCCACCCCACCCACCCGTCAAGATATCATCAAACGTGGACAAGTATACACACCACTATTAGCCTTGCTGCAAACCTGTTTTCCTCATCTTCATAATTGCCAGTTACTCTTAGGTTCCTTTGGACACTAGTTTGGATCTACTAATATTAACATCACCTATTATATCTGCTGGATATTTCCCAATTAAATAAAATTGTTTATGTTATTTATTCAGAATGTTCAAGTGGCTGAGATTATCTACATTCACAGTAGCATCGAACAAGTATTTTTTTTAACGAAAGCAAAGAGTGCCTGAGATTATAACTAACATAGACTAATAATTAGGTACTTATTAGAAAAAGATTCATAAAAATGACAACCAAACACAAGTAATAATAAACACGACATAATGACTGATCAGAATAATTTATCATCAAATATAGTTACAAGTACATTGTATAAGATCTGTTTGAAATCGTGACCTTAACAGAGTGTTATAGTGTAATCTAACAGAGCTAAAGTTGACACCATTGCACAAAGACTATTGCAAATATATAGTATTGCAAGTTATATATCAATGCATACAAATTCAGGAACATTTTTTCCTTGTAACAAAACACTTAGTAGCAGCCTTTGGTACAGAATAAAAGATCACCTAAATACCATCTAAAACAATTATTTCTGTTTCTTGCACAAAGCACACTGAATTCTCCGAGAGTAATACTGAGAGGCATACCGCTCCTGCAGTGGCTTTGTGTTATTTGTGTCAAAATACAATGTTTCTTTCATAGGTCCATTGTGGTTCTCCGCCAAAATACATTTATCAATGTCACTCTCAGCCTGTCCACGGGAAGAACGTAAGGGATACTTACTAGGTTCTACCAGCATTTTATACCGCTCATAATCTGCATGAGGTTGTAGTGAGAAAGGACACATTTGTCTAGTCTGTAGTTCATGTTCTTTTGCTGAAACGCTCTTCGTGTCTCCATGTAGATGGGGAAGCTGGGAAACATCTGCCGTGGCTGGAAGACTATGGATAGAGCTGCTCAACTGGTTAGACAGCTGGGATGAAATATAAGTCTGACTGACGTGATCAGTTGGATGGGGTCTACTACAGCAGATGCCTATAGTGGAGTTTCTGATATTGGAACCGGATCTATGGCTTTGAGATAATTCTGGCATGGGACATTTTTCTGTCTCAGATACATTGCTGGAAGTGACAATATTGACTAACAGACTTTGGAAATCACATTCATGCATTGCTCCCCAAATACAACTAGTTGCAATCTTGTATGCCTCAAGTTTGTACATAGAATCTTGTTTCTGTCCATAATTCTTGCCCGTCAATCCAACATCATCCAGTTTTATCTGCAACTCACAAAAGGCTTTCTGGATGACACTTTTAGCAGCTGCAGTGATACCTTCCCTAATTTCACTCCCAGAATAGAGTGCTGGAAGGGGTTTGCTAAGCGACATTGACATCTGTTCCTTCAGATTATGCATCATGTATGTTGCCAATTCTTGCTCAGCCTTTTCCAAAATTCTGTCTGCAAAGTTCTCACATTTTTCAGACAACACCATAGCAGCAACAAATGCTGATGCTGTATGGTGTAATAGCCTATCATTCAGACAACATGTAAACTTATGGTTGGCACTGTACATTGTTGCATTATTTCCAGTTATAATGCTGTTTGACGTTAAAGATGGAATTGACTCCTCTGTTGGCAGTTTCTTGCAGTCAGACTCCTCCATAATGTTACATTCTTGACTGGGTTCTAAAGGTAAATTTCCACCAACACTGTGTTCATCAGATAAGTCCAACTGATGGGATGGATGATGAATAACATCACCTATCTTTTCTCTCAGGTCAATGTGTAGACGTTTCTTTGACAGTTGATGTTTTTCACTGCGTGTTTGTTTATTATGTTCATTGCCTTTCTCAGCCAAGCTGGTAATGCCAGTTAAAACTCCAGTGATGTAATTCTTGGTATACTCAGCTACTATCTCACACAACTGCTCATCTGTGGCACCCTTGATGACTGACAGGTCTCTGTTTCCTAGATCGCAGTGCTTTCCCTTGGTTTGATCACTTCCAACTCCTGTTCCAGAAGCAGTAGAAATTAAACCTGTAGAAGACAACTTCTTTGGAACGTATTTATTATTCCATTTGCCTGAGTGTACCTGCACACCATTGTCAGTGTGACGTGACATGACATTTTGGACATCCCCATATTTTACCACGGAACCATTACATGGCTTTTTGGGAGAACCTTTGCCTTTCTTACGTTTTGCTCTTTTGTTGTCAATATAACCAATGGAAACTGTTTTCCTGCATAACTCTTCTGACGCATTGTGTGAGTGCTGCCCTGATTTTTCATCAGCAAAAACTGAATCATAATAAGCATCAGCAACCGAATGGGAGTTTCGGTTTTGAAGAACAGTGCCATTGTTTGGCAAAATGTAAACAGCATACTCCATTGATCCAACTTTATTGAAGAAGTTAAGCTGCTCTCTTTTAGGACAAGCCTTGTTCTTCTTTCTTCTTTTCCAGAAACAGTGTATCTCTCTTGAGTCAGTGACTTCAACCATATGATAATCTTCTGAACCTGATAGTTCATCACAATGCCCTTCTGTTGGGACAAGTCTTTCATATGTTGCAAATATTTTAGGATGTCTTTCTTTTCCATCTATCTCACACAGTATAGTATTTGGTGAAGAATGAAATGCTAGGATTCGTTTATGTCCAGGATCATGATTATTCATATTGACCAACGGTACTGCTTTCTTGGGGATTGTGGGCAATGAAAATGTTGAGGTTGGTTGCAGTACACTTTCTTCATCTCCATCAAGATGAGGTGATTCACAAACAATGTTGTGGTCGGTGGCAGGAAGCACATGTTTAGTGTTATCCTCCAATTGTTCAGCAGTTTGATTCTCTGTGATACTGATTGGATGTTTCACTGTAGGATGCCTGTTTACTTCTTCAACTGCACTCTCATCTACATGAAGAGAAACCTTTGCACATATGTTATCGTAGTGAGCCCTCAATCCACCCAAACTCCCCATTTCATTGTGATTAATCACTTTACTCTGCTGCACTGTCGGTATAAGGCGATCTTCATGTAGTACATTTGAATCGACTTTGTCTATTTCACTACTATGGGCCTCGTCTGCATCTACTGCTTGTTCAAACTTTTCTCCATGTGTGTCACCAATTGTTGAAGGTATGTCAATACACGATTTGAAATCAGACCACGATTCAAATCTGTTGATAGCATTCTTCATCCAAGTAGATTTCAAAGGTGGTTTTGCAAGGCCAATGTTGTCTTCACTGGATGTTTTGTGCTGCTCAACAGCTCCTAGTATTTGCTCAGAGAGAGATGTTTTATATTTTGTTCCTTGCTCGTCCAATGGATGTAGCATGCTATTAACTGCATTTCCCTGGATTTCACTTGCAGTCTCCTGAAGTGACAGAGCAATTGCCGTTTTTGCAAGCTCACAGGCCATATGATCAATAATGGCCACCTTTGATAATTGAGGCTGACGTGAACTCTTGAAGCCACCACTGTAGGACATGTGTGGCGAGACATCCTCTATAGTGTGTGGAGATGACGAATGAGTAGATGAATTTTCCTTTTGGCTGCAGATACCTCTGGAAATAATCCCTGATGTATTTATGTCATATGAGGTTAGACAGTGTTCACCGGTGGGTGGGTGGCTCGTTTCATGAATACACTTTTGAAACTGTTGGATGGGTGACCCTGTGTCTGCCAGTTTGGAAGATCGAAACGATGTACCTCGCTCCTTTGACAGAGTCTGATATGGGCCCTCTGTTTTACATGTATGCTCAACCTTCACAAAATTTCGGTCTTTTGACAATGACTCATATGAAGGTTTATCAAATACATTTGTTAATGAAGGATATGTTTCAATAGACTTTGTAGAATAATTGTCTGGAAGAGAATATAAAGGTCCAACAGATGTAGCAACGATCATGCTATTTGAATATTCTCTAGTCACCGGATTATCCCTGTTTTGTACGTGACATTCTTCAAGGCATACTCCTTGCAATGGAGATCTCTTCTGTGATTCCCTGTTGAAAGTAACAATGTGTGTCTCCTCACTGTTTGCGCATAGTTCACTCAGGGAAAGGATATCTTCGTCATGCATAGGAACAATAGATTCAAAATCGCATATCTCATCAATAGAAGATGTATCACAGAAGCTGAGGCTGAGACTGAGAGATGGTGACCAATTTTCTGGGTCCTGAAAACGCTTACGTTTCTCAACTATAGATGAAATATTTGATTGTAAGGAGTGAAATGAACTTCCTGTCTGACCCTTTTCCTCTTGAATATTGGCCTCCTCAACAAGTCTTTCATTGACGATGGAGTTGCAGTCTGGTACACCATTTGTTTTGTCAGTTTTTAATGTTGCAGAATGTCCATCTTCATCACATTCAGATGTATTTGAAATAGCTGCAGTCTCATTACTAGGGGACAGTGGGTAGATGGAACTGACATCACTGATGTCACCGCTCGATACTTGGTTTGTTAATCGGGCTGTGTGCACAAATGTTGGAGACCATGGCCCATCTCTACCATCATCTAATTAGAAAGATAAATACAGTTATTATGATATTACAATTTGAACAAAAGATACAAATGATAATGAGGGAATGTGATACAGACCTACCCAGTGTATTAACTAGAGAATAATGCACGATCTACAAGGAGTTATGGATTATTTGTCCCAAGAATAAGAATAATGTCCCGAGTGTTAAGTGAAAAATAATTTGCTAATCTAATATCGGAGTAATTTGTTTTATGTAACGCTTATAATTATTAGAAAGTACGAAACTACAAAAAAAAGTACTGAAGTTAATCTATTGTTCTGTTGACGTGATGTTATCACTTTGTGACTTGAAAATCAGTGACATTTTACATATCGTTTTAATTGCCATGCAGTGATATGATGTCAAACTAAGTGACCAATCAGAATTGGTGTGTGCTGACACCATAATCATGAAATCCAACTACCACCATCAGAGCGCCTGGGTTATATTCAAAGAAATACTGTCTGAGTCACTCACCTTCAAAAGACACTGGAGACTCTGTTCCGGGTGAGGAAAAGTATTGACCTCCCTCAAAAGACGATTCCACTTGTGAGAGAAACGAATTTTCACCACTTCCATCAGAGAGGAAGACACTGGAGCCAGTTGAGTTGTTGCCATCAGACAGGAATGCGGAACTCTGCGACTCAGTGGCTGTTGTTTCAGTGCTGCTTGATGGAACAACACCCATGGCCCCTGCTCCTGAATATAGGCAGGAACATTCTTCGGAAATGTCATCCTCTCCTACAATTGGTTTAAGAACAATGTGAAAACAGCTGTATCTTTATTTTTCATCCAAACTGGACTCAAATAACATCCCTAACATTTCTGTCACTGAAGCTGCATTGTTTGTTGTACTTCTTACAGACAGGTCTCGGAGTTTTTAAACTTTCAGCGACTCGTTTTGATATATTTGATATCACCAGACACTCAGGTGAGATTCCCTGTATTTTCCTTACCTGTAAAGGCTAGAAACAATATTCACAGATTTGTATTCATTCATAGTTGTCAATAACGTTTGCGCTGACAAATCAAAAAGCTGTGGTGTGAAGCTAGGAAATGTGTCATGTGTGACACAGTGACATCAGTTACCTTGCTGTTGTGGGTGTTTGAGAGCACATTCCAAATAAGTAGACATACAGGTGTGTTGTGGCGGCGCTTCCAGTGGCACAGGACGCGTGGAACTTCCCTCTGACATACTGTTGAAATTACAAAGAAACAAAATTCTCAGAATTACTTTTTACAGATGCGAAATCAGTACGTACTTATTTCTCTGGTAGCCACTTTTAAGCACGTAAGGATACCTTTGGTAGCCGGTTATAAACATGTAAGTATTGCTCTCTTTACCATGTAAACTGACGTCCAAAAGAAACTTTACCAACTGAAAAAATAAATTTTAGACAAAGTATAATTTTTTTTTCGATGAAGTCTATCTAAAACACATAACCTAAATACAACAATTGTGTATGCAGAAAATGTTAATCGTCTGTTACATGTTTGCGAGATAACACGCGAAAAAGTGAAAAACACGTGCACCACGGACAACTGCAAATGCACGTGCGGGTAAGGGTATGAAACGATTGCAACGGCAAGTCAGACATCCACAGTGATAAAAAAAACACAAAAGAAATGCCAGGACTCACAGTCGAACAACGTGAACGAGCCTTGGGTATGGTACAGATGGGAGCCGCCCACGCCCATATTGCACGAACCACGCCCATATTGCCTTTACCAACTTGATGCAACGTTACAGACAGACAGGGCGGACCGCTGACAGGCCAAGAACAGGCAGACCCAGGGTGACCACGCCCCATGATGACCGGTACTTGCGTACCTTGCGCCTCCGAAATCGCTTCCTGGCAGTGACGTCATCGGCGACAAATGCCTTAGGTCACAGGGTTAGTAGACAGACAGTGGCCAAGAGACTCAGGGCTCATGGAATCAGGGCTTTTAGACCATACAGAGGACAGCTATTGACAGCGCAGCATCGTCGTCTGCGATTGAGATGGGCCCGGACTGTACGACGTTGGCAACGACGTGACTGGCAGAGGTTGTCTTCACTAACGAAAGTCGATTCTGTATGTTTAGGGCTGATGGAAGACAACGTGTTTACCGCCGAAGGGGTGAACGAACGGCGGCGTGTTGCGTGCAGGAAGTCGTACCATATGGTGGAGGGAGTGTCATGGTGTGGGGAGGGATCTGTGGGCAGGAGAGGACACCGCTGGTCATCGTTGACGGAAACTTGACAGCTCAGCGTTACATGGATAACATTCTTCGTCCAGTTGTCCTACCATTTCTCCAACAGCAGCCACGTGTTGTCATTTATCAGCATGACAACGCTAGAGCCCATACAGCCAGAATTGTCACTAACTTCCTCGCAGCCAACTATGTCAACGTCCTGCCGTGGCCTGCACGCTCACATGTCCCCCCATAGAACACCTCTGGGACTTGATGGATCGTCGTGTTCGACAACGACCACACTCTCCAGCCAACCGGCAAGAACTGATCTTGGCCCTCCAAGAAGAATGGCGTCAAATCCCACGACTGATTTTTGTCTGCCCGTCGAAGAGTTTTTTCGTGTATTGAGGCATTTGGTGGTCACACACGCTACTAATGACTTGTTATTGAACGTGAGCGATTGTTTATGTACTCTGCCTATTGTCCATGATTCTGAAAGCTCGAGTTTTGTACCACGCCCAACTTTGGGGGGCTCTGACGTCATTCTCGGTCGCGGTATGATTGTCATTTTCAGTGTTGATTATGTTGATATATTGATCTTCTCAATACACTTTACTTCATGCATGTATGTTTTGTTGTTTTTTAGCAAGAGTGATTTCAAACTCTGGTAAAGTTTCTCTTGGACGTCAGTTTATAAGCAATCAAAATAACATTCATAAATAAGACTGTACAGCAAATGCTGAAGATTAGCCCAGTAAAATTTTGTTTGTGAAGGCAATATAGCTATGTAATATATGCATAAACTCAATACGTTTAATATTAAGATGATCTTGTAGGTTAGTATTTCCAAACAAAAGGGTCTTGGTATTAAAGCCTTTAACATAAAAATAATATGGTGATCTAATATCACAATAATTCACACATTCTTCTTCGTTATGATGACCACAACTGCAAGTATTTTCTCGTACACTAAGCCGGAAACACCAATCAGCTGTACACACGCTTTCTCCAAAATCTACCGGTGATTCGGTTAAACATTGCCTAATAATATAACTTCAAGAATTTTGATGCAATGATCGGAAAAATTGTATCTGAAACAATTATTTTATCAGGAATAATACATTCCAATATCATGTTATTTTATTTGCAGCTTTTACTATATATGTTTAAAATAATAATAATCATAAGCGTTGCACTTTGGTACAGCTGATCGCTATTGCCGGATATTTTTTACATGGGAACAATTTGACCAGTTACCGTCCAGGCGCCCGCGATCTTGAAAACTTTATGTTGACATATAATAGTCAAACTACAACAAATATGACTTTTAACGAGTCAAAGGCATTTATGATATATGTATCCGTTCTCTGTCAACTAAAGTTCGTTTCAATGCGTCAGTAGCGGTAATCTGACGGTGGATGCTGTAAATAACGGTGAGTTGTGTGATCTACCGATCACTTAACACACGATTTCGCCAACAATATTGAATGAAACTTTGCATAAAAATAATAAAATATATTACAAACATAAGTCCAGATATACAATGAACACTTTTTATAACCAGTGTACTTACAAGATTAAACTGCGTACTTCAGAACAGATTTATTGACATGGTATTTCCGGTGTTACGTGCGTAGAGAAAACAAACACCACAATTCATTATGGCGTGTATAATGCGCCAAAAAAATGTGCGCACTATACTCAAGAAAATACGGTAAACATTACGTTGTACCAGCAACTTGTCTTTGTTCCATTTATGAAATTCAGTACACTGGTGCTTCAAATTGCTTCTGAATTCCAAATTTAGAATGATGCAATATATCATGATACATATCGCAATACGGCCTTGTGCATCGTAAAATACTGTGATACACTCTAAACCTCAAATATCCATCCCTAGTTGATAAAATCATATTAAATACACTACACAACGATACAGCTCGCCAACTAATAATATTAAAACACCCGGTCTTGGAAGGGCATTTAGAAGTGATACACATATGGATGTCAACTTCTTTATTATGAGGAACACAAGGTTTCGGAGTATATGCTTACTCCTGCATCGGGTGAACGAAGCCATAGGGCAGAGAGCATATATATGTACAGGTAAGCACAACAAAATTATAAGATAACAAAAGGTGGTAAATAAACAAAGGGTAGAAACGAACAAGGGAAGGACGTCAGTACTTAAGTTATCATAGATAAGTAATAGGTAATGGACTCTGGACAAACGGGAAGCCTAATTACTAATTACCCCGGCCACGTGCGATAGTGTATCCTATTTTCGTTGTAGAGGTGCGTGCTAACGCAGGAAAATCTTCATATATAGCAAGTTTTATGTCATAAAACCAGTGTTATTGATATAATTTCTTGTGTTAGAAATTCCATACTGGCCGTATTGTCAGTGTTAATGCTTTATTTTCATATCTTTGTGCAAACAAAACATTTTCAAAGTTGCACGTGACAAGGGAGCAGCCATTGTATTACAGTGTAAGGTATCATGCTATTGCTGTGTTGCAATTTGATTATAATAGAGTACTTCAGCATGTTTAATTACATGTATTGTCATGACAGTGAATGATGGATACAATTACATTGTATCATTCTGTAATTTTCAGGACCCTGGAAAAGTAAACTCTGCGTTTGACGAAATCTCAGCTTTGTTATCTCTGTATGATTCTTTCGTATAATTCCTACTAACGTATCATGTCGAAATCGATGAACGTGGAAACGTTCCTTCGTTTTTCATTGGTTCACGTTGCATTGGTGTTCCCGTTGCATTTGTGTCAGCCAATGGGAGCAGAGTAAACCACAACATCAACAAAACAACATGTTCTCAGCACATTAAAAAGAACAAGCTCTGAGGCGCGATTTCTTCTGATCTAATGATGACCAGTAGTCACATTCGTCGATTTGTTCTGCGTCAGTCTATTTTAAACCTGACGTTGCTGCTGTGACAGTTTAATTCTCACTTTTAAGTCTCAGTGATGCGGTGGTCTATGTGAACTGAGATCTCACTGTCACGAGAGTGACACTGGATTCAAGTCTATCCACAAATATAACACCGTCTCTCACCCAGGTACTAGTCAATTTATTAGATTTGACAAGATTGCGAGCTAAGGTCGCGATACGGGGCCGTTCTTTGCTGATGTCATCGTGAACGAAGATCTTAGGTTCAATGTTCTTCAGTTAAATTGCTGCATTACTTCTCGCTGTGTCCTGCAGGACAGCAATTTCCCCCTGATGGGGCGGGGCTTATCTTTGGAGTTTTCGTAGGATCACCAGTACTGTGATTCCTGTCAATGTCTTTTTCAATGTTAATTTCTACATCTGTTCAACTCGCCATCTGCTTAACAATTCATCTGTATTTTCACTATCAGCTTCAGCAATACCAAACATTCTTTCTCTTGCTATATTGACAAAAAATGAAAATTCCAGCGATTATTATACATTTTCACCGAGTTTACATATTCCCTGTAACATATACATACTAACACCTAGTTGTGCATGCATACAGACCCTCAGCTGTGTATACATACTAACACATAGATGTGCCTACATACTGACCCTTTAGCTGTGTATACATACTAACACCTAGTTGTGCATACATACTGACACTCAGCTGTGTATACATACTAACGCTAAGTTGTGCCTACATACTGACACTCAGCTGTGTATACATACTAACGCTAAGTTGTGCCTACATACTGACACTCAGCTGTGTATACATACTAACACCTAGTTGTGCATACATACTGACACTCAGCTGTGTATACATACTAACACTTAGTTGTGCATACATACTGACACTCAGCTGTGTATACATACTAACACTTAGTTGTTAATACATACTGACACTCAGCTGTGTATACATACTGACACCTAGTTGTGCATACATACTGACACTCAGCTGTGTATACATACTAACACCTAGTTGTGCATACATACTGACACTCAAATGTGTATACATACTTACACTTAGTTGTGCCTACATACTGACCCTCAACTGTGTATACATACTAACACTTAGTTGTGCCTTCATACTGACACTCAGCTGTGTATACATACTAACACTTAGTTGTGCATACATACTGACACTCAGCTGTGTATACAGACTAACGCTTAGTTGTGCCTTCATACTGACCCTCAACTGTGTATACATACTAACACTTAGTTGTGCCTTCATATTGACACTCAGCTGTGTATACATACTAACGCTTACTTGTGCATACATACAGACACTCAGCTGTGTATACATACTAACACTTAGTTGTGCCTTCATATTGCCACTCAGCTGTGTATACATACTAACACCTAGTTGTGCATACATACTGACACTCAGCTGTGTATACATACTAACACTTAGTTGTGCCTTCATACTGACACTCAGCTGTGTATACATACTAACACTTAGTTGTGCCTTCATACTGACACTCAGCTGTGTATACATACTAACACTTAGTTGTGCCTTCATACTGACACTCAACTGTGTATACATACTAACACTTAGTTGTGCCTTCATACTGACACTCAACTGTGTATACATACTAACACTTAGTTGTGCCTTCATACTGACACTCAGCTGTGTATACATACTAACACTTAGTTGTGCTTACATACTGACACTCAGCTGTGTATACATACTAATACTTAGTTGTGCATACATACTGACACTCAGCTGTGTATACATACTAACACTTAGTTGTGCCTTCATACTGACACTCAGCTGTATATACATACTAACACTTAGTTGTGCATACATACTGACACTCAGCTGTGTATACATACTAACACTTAGTTGTGCCTTCATACTGACACTCAGCTGTGTATACATACTAACACCTAGTTGTGCATACATACAGACCCTCAACTGCGTATACATACTAACACTTAGTTGTGCCTTCATACTGACCCTCAACTGTGTATACATACTAACACTTAGTTGTGCCTTCATACTGACCCTCAACTGTGTATACATACTAACACTTAGTTGTGCCTTCATACTGACACTCAGCAGTGTATACATACTAACACTTAGTTGTGCCTTCATACTGACACTCAGCTGTGTATACATACTAACGCTTAGTTGTGCCTTCATACTGACACTCAGCTGTGTATACATACTAACACTTAGTTGTGCATACATACAGACCCTCAGCTGTGTATACATACTCACGCTTAGTTGTGCATACATACAGACCCTCAGCTGTGTATACATACTAACACTTAGTTGTGCCTTCATACTGACACTCAGCTGTGTATACATACTAACACTTAGTTGTGCCTACATACAGACCCTCAGCTGGGTATACATACTCACGCTTAGTTGTGCATACATACTGACACTCAGCTGTGTATACATACTAACACTTAGTTGTGCCTTCATACTGACACTCAGCTGTGTATACATACTAACGCTTAGTTGTGCATACATACTGACACTCAGCTGTGTATACATACTAACACTTAGTTGTGCATACATACAGACCCTCAGCTGTGTATACATACTAACGCTTAGTTGTGCCTTCATACTGACCCTCAGCTGTGTATACATACTAACGTTTAGTTGTGCCTTCATACTGACCCTCAGCTGTGTATACAAACTAACGCTTAGTTGTGCATACATACAGGCCCTCAGCTGTGTATACATACTAACACTTAGTTGTGCATACATACAGAGCCTCAACTGTGTAAACATACTAACACCTAGTTGTGAATACATACAGACTCTCAACTGTGTATACATACTAACGCTAAGTTGTGCCTACATACAGACCCTCAACTGTGTATACATACTAACGCTAAGTTGTGCCTACATACTGACACTCAGCTGTGTATACATACTAACACCTAGTTGTGCATACATACAGACCCTCAACTGCGTATACATACTAACACCTAGTTGTGCATACATACTGACACTCAGCTGTGTATACATACTAACGCTAAGTTGTGCCTACATACTGACACTCAGCTGTATATACATACTAACACTTAGTTGTGCATACATACAGACCCTCAACTGTGTATACATACTAACACTTAGTTGTGCCTTCATACTGACACTCAGCTGTGTATACATACTAACACCTAGTTGTGCATACATACTGACACTCAGCTGTGTATACATACTAACACTTAGTTGTGCATACATACAGACCCTCAACTGTGTATACATACTAACACCTAGTTGTGCATACATACTGACACTCAGCTGTGTATACATACTAACGCTAAGTTGTGTATACATACAGACACTCAGCTGTGTATACATACTAACACTTAGTTGTGCATACATACAGACCCTCAACTGTGTATACATACTAACACTTAGTTGTGCATACATACTGACACTATGCTGTGTATACATACTAACGCTAAGTTGTGTATACATACTGACACTCAGCTGTGTATACATACTAACGCTTAGTTGTGCCTTCATACTGACATTCATCTGTGTATACATACTAACACCTAGTTGTGCATACATACATACACTCAGCTGTGTATACATACTAACGCTTAGTTGTGCCTACATACAGACCCTCAACTGTGTATACATACTCACGCTTAGTTGTGCATACATACTGACACTCAGCTGTGTATACATACTAACACTTAGTTGTGCCTTCATACTGACACTCAGCTGTGTATACATACTAACACTTAGTTGTGCCTACATACAGACCCTCAGCTGTGTATACATACTCACGCTTAGTTGTGCATACATACTGACACTCAGCTGTGTATACATACTAACACTTAGTTGTGCCTTCATACTGACACTCAGCTGTGTATACATACTAACGCTTAGTTGTGCATACATACTGACACTCAGCTGTGTATACATACTAACACTTAGTTGTGCATACATACAGACCCTCAGCTGTGTATACATACTAACGCTTAGTTGTGCATACATACAGGCCCTCAGCTGTGTATACATACTAACACTTAGTTGTGCATACATACAGAGCCTCAACTGTGTAAACATACTAACACCTAGTTGTGAATACATACAGACTCTCAACTGTGTATACATACTAACGCTAAGTTGTGCCTACATACAGACCCTCAACTGTGTATACATACTAACGCTAAGTTGTGCCTACATACTGACACTCAGCTGTGTATACATACTAACACCTAGTTGTGCATACATACAGACCCTCAACTGCGTATACATACTAACACCTAGTTGTGCATACATACTGACACTCAGCTGTGTATACATACTAACGCTAAGTTGTGCCTACATACTGACACTCAGCTGTGTATACATACTAACACTTAGTTGTGCATACATACAGACCCTCAACTGTGTATACATACTAACACCTAGTTGTGCATACATACTGACACTCAGCTGTGTATACATACTAACGCTAAGTTGTGTATACATACAGACACTCAGCTGTGTATACATACTAACACTTAGTTGTGCATACATACAGACCCTCAACTGTGTATACATACTAACACTTAGTTGTGCATACATACTGACACTATGCTGTGTATACATACTAACGCTAAGTTGTGTATACATACTGACACTCAGCTGTGTATACATACTAACGCTTAGTTGTGCCTTCATACTGACATTCATCTGTGTATACATACTAACACCTAGTTGTGCATACATACATACACTCAGCTGTGTATACATACTAACGCTTAGTTGTGCCTACATACAGACCCTCAACTGTGTATACATACTAACACTTAGTTGTGCCTTCATACTGACACTCAGCTGTGTATACATACTAACGCTAAGTTGTGCCTACATACTGACACTCAGCTGTGTATACATACTAACACTTAGTTGTGCATACATACAGACCCTCAACTGTGTTTACATACTAACACTTAGTTGTGCATACATACAGACCCTCAACTGTGTTTACATACTAACACCTAGTTGTGAATACATACAGACCCTCAACTGTGTATATATACTAACACCTAGTTGTGCATACATACAGACCCTCAACTGTGTATACATACTTACACTTAGTTGTGCCTTCATACTGACACTCAGCTGTGTATACATACTAACACCTAGTTGTGCATACATACAGACCCTCAACTGTGTATACATACTCACGCTTAGTTGTGCCTACATACAGACCCTCATCTGTGTATACATACTAACACTTAGTTGTGCATACATACTGGCCCTCATCTGTGTATACATACTAACACCTAGGTGTGCATACATACAGACCTTCTACTGTGTATACATACTAACACCTAGTTGTGCATACATACTGACACTCAGCTGTGTATACATACTAACACTTAGTTGCGCATACATACAGACCCTCAACTGTGTATACATACTAACACCTAGTTGTGCATACATACTGACACTCAGCTGTGTATACATACTAACGCTAAGTTGTGTATACATACTGACACTCAGCTGTGTATACATACTAACCCTAAGTTGTGCCTACATACAGACACTCAGCTGTGTATACATACTAACACCTAGTTGTGCATACATACAGACCCTCAACTGTGTATACATACTAACACTTAGTTGTGCCTTCATACTGACACTCAACTGTGTATACATACTAACACCTAGTTGTGCATACATACAGACACTCAACTGTGTATACATACTAACACTTAGTTGTGCCTTCATACTGACCCTCAACTGTGTATACATACTAACACTTAGTTGTGCCTTCATACTGACACTCAGCTGTGTATACATACTAACACTTAGTTGTGCATACATACTGACACTCAGCTGTGTATACATACTAACGCTTAGTTGTGCCTACATACAGACCCTCAACTGTGTATACATACTAACACTTAGTTGTGCCTTCATACTGACACTCAACTGTGTATACATACTAACACCTAGTTGTGCATACATACACTCAGCTGTGTATACATACTAACGCTTAGTTGTGCCTACATACAGACCCTCAACTGTGTATACATACTAACACTTAGTTGTGCCTTCATACTGACACTCAACTGTGTATACATACTAACACTTAGTTGTGCCTTCATACTGGCCCTCAACTGTGTATACATACTAACACTTAGTTGTGCCTTCATACTGACACTCAGCTGTGTATACATACTAACACTTAGTTGTGCATACATACAGACCCTCAACTAAGTTTACATACTAACCCCTAGTTGTGCATACATACAGACCCTCAACTGTGTTTAGATACTAACACCTAGTTGTGAATACATACAGACCCTCAACTGTGTATACATACTAACGCTAAGTTGTGCCTACATACAGACCCTCATCTGTGTATACATACTAACATTTAGTTGTGCATACATACTGACCTTCATCTGTGTATACATACTAACATTTAGTTGTGCATACATACTAACACTCAGCTGTGTATACATACTAACACCTAGTTGTGCATACATACAGACCCTCAACTGTGTATACATACTAACACTTAGTTGTGCCTTCATACTGACACTCAGCTGTGTATACATACTAACACCTAGTTGTGCATACATACAGACCCTCAACTGTGTATACATACTCACGCTTAGTTGTGCCTACATACAGACCTTCATCTGTGTATACATACTAACATTTAGTTGTGCATACATACTGACCTTCATCTGTGTATACATACTAACATTTAGTTGTGCATACATACTAACACTCAGCTGTGTATACATACTAACACCTAGTTGTGCATACATACAGACCCTCAACTGTGTATACATCCTAACACTTAGTTGTGCCTTCATACTGACACTCAGCTGTGTATACATACTAACACCTAGTTGTGCATACATACTGACACTCAACTGTGTATACATACTCACGCTTAGTTGTGCCTACATACAGACCCTCATCTGTGTATACATACTAACACTTAGTTGTGCATACATACTGGCCCTCATCTGTGTATACATACTAACACCTAGGTGTGCATACATACAGACCTTCTACTGTGTATACATACTAACACCTAGTTGTGCATACATACTGACACTCAGCTGTGTATACATATTAACACTTAGTTGTGCATACATACAGACCCTCAACTGTGTATACATACTAACACCTAGTTGTGCATACATACTGACACTCAGCTGTGTATACATACTAACGCTAAGTTGTGTATACATACTGACACTCAGCTGTGTATACATACTAACGCTAAGTTGTGCCTACATACAGACACTCAGCTGTGTATACATACTAACACCTAGTTGTGCATACATATATACACTCAGCTGTGTATACATACTAACACCTAGTTGTGCATACATACTGACACTGAACTGTGTATACATACTAACGCTAAGTTGTGTATACATACTGACACTCAGCTGTGTATACATACTAACCCTAAGTTGTGCCTACATACAGACACTCAGCTGTGTATACATACTAACACCTAGTTGTGCATACATACATACACTCAGCTGTGTATACATACTAACGCTTAGTTGTGCCTACATACAGACCCTCAACTGTGTATACATACTAACACTTAGTTGTGCCTTCATACTGACACTCAACTGTGAATACATACTAACACCTAGTTGTGCATACATACAGACACTCAACTGTGTATACATACTAACACTTAGTTGTGCCTTCATACTGACCCTCAACTGTGTATACATACTAACACTTAGTTGTGCCTTCATACTGACACTCAGCTGTGTATACATACTAACACTTAGTTGTGCATACATACTGACACTCAGCTGTGTATACATACTAACGCTTAGTTGTGCCTACATACAGACCCTCAACTGTGTATACATACTAACACTTAGTTGTGCCTTCATACTGACACTCAACTGTGTATACATACTAACACCTAGTTGTGCCTTCATACACTCAGCTGTGTATACATACTAACGCTTAGTTGTGCCTACATACAGACCCTCAACTGTGTATACATACTAACATTTAGTTGTGCCTTCATACTGACACTCAACTGTGTATACATACTAACACTTAGTTGTGCCTTCATACTGACCCTCAACTGTGTATACATACTAACACTTAGTTGTGCCTTCATACTGACACTCAGCTGTGTATACATACTAACACTTAGTTGTGCATACATACAGACCCTCAACTAAGTTTACATACTAACCCCTAGTTGTGCATACATACAGACCCTCAACTGTGTTTAGATACTAACACCTAGTTGTGAATACATACAGACCCTCAGCTGTGTATACATACTAACGCTTAGTTGTGCCTACATACAGACCCTCAACTGTGTATACATACTAACACTTAGTTGTGCCTTCATACTGACACTCAACTGTGTATACATACTAACACTTAGTTGTGCCTTCATACTGACCCTCAACTGTGTATACATACTAACACTTAGTTGTGCCTTCATACTGACACTCAGCTGTGTATACATACTAACACTTAGTTGTGCATACATACAGACCCTCAACTAAGTTTACATACTAACCCCTAGTTGTGCATACATACAGACCCTCAACTGTGTTTAGATACTAACACCTAGTTGTGAATACATACAGACCCTCAACTGTGTATACATACTAACGCTAAGTTGTGCCTACATACAGACCCTCATCTGTGTATACATACTAACATTTAGTTGTGCATACATACTGACCTTCATCTGTGTATACATACTAACATTTAGTTGTGCATACATACTAACACTCAGCTGTGTATACATACTAACACCTAGTTGTGCATACATACAGACCCTCAACTGTGTATACATACTAACACTTAGTTGTGCCTTCATACTGACACTCAGCTGTGTATACATACTAACACCTAGTTGTGCATACATACAGACCCTCAACTGTGTATACATACTCACGCTTAGTTGTGCCTACATACAGACCCTCATCTGTGTATACATACTAACATTTAGTTGTGCATACATACTGACCTTCATCTGTGTATACATACTAACATTTAGTTGTGCATACATACTAACACTCAGCTGTGTATACATACTAACACCTAGTTGTGCATACATACAGACCCTCAACTGTGTATACATACTAACACTTAGTTGTGCCTTCATACTGACACTCAGCTGTGTATACATACTAACACCTAGTTGTGCATACATACAGACCCTCAACTGTGTATACATACTCACGCTTAGTTGTGCCTACATACAGACCCTCATCTGTGTATACATACTAACATTTAGTTGTGCATACATAATGACCTTCATCTGTGTATACATACTAACATTTAGTTGTGCATACATACTAACACTCAGCTGTGTATACATACTAACACCTAGTTGTGCATACATACAGACCCTCAACTGTGTATACATACTAACACTTAGTTGTGCCTTCATACTGACACTCAGCTGTGTATACATACTAACACCTAGTTGTGCCTACATACTGACCCTCAACTGTGTATACATACTCACGCTTAGTTGTGCCTACATACAGACCCTCATCTGTGTATACATACTAACACTTAGTTGTGCATACATACTGGCCCTCATCTGTGTATACATACTAACACCTAGGTGTGCATACATACAGACCTTCTACTGTGTATACATACTAACACCTAGTTGTGCATACATACTGACACTCAGCTGTGTATACATACTCACGCTTAGTCGTGCATACATACAGACCCTCAGCTGTGTTTACATACTAACACCTAGGTGTGCATACATACAGACCCTCAACTGTGTATACATACTCACGCTTAGTTGTGCATACATACAGACCTTCAACTATGTATACATACTAACACTTAGTTGTGCATACATACATACCCTCAGCTGTGTATACATACGAATACTTAGTTGTACATACATACAGACACTCAACTGTGTATACATACTAACACCTACGTGTGCATACATACTGACCCTCAGCTGTGTATACATACTAACACCTAGGTGTGCATACAAACTGACCCTTAACTGTGTATACATACTAACACTTAGTTGTGCATACACACATACCCTCAACTGTGTATACATACTAACACTTAGCTGTGCATACATACAGACCCTCAACTGTGTATACATACTAACACCTAGGTGTGGATACAAACTGACCCTCAGATGTGTATACATACTAACACCTAGGTGTGCATACAAACTGACCCTCAGCTGTGCATACATACTGACCCTCAACTGTGCATACAAACTGACCCTCAGCTGTGCATACATACTGACACTCAGCTGTGTATATATACTGACCTTCAGCTGTGCATACATACTGACCCTGAACTGTGCATACATACTGACACTCAGCTGTGTATATATACTGACCCTCACCTGTGCATACATACTGCCCCTCAACTGTGCATACAAACTGACCCTCAGCTGTGTATACATACTCACACTCAGCTGTGGATACATACTCACACTCAACTGTGCATACATACTGACCCTCAGTTGTGCATACAAACTGACCCTCAGCTGTGCATACATACAGACACTCAACTGTGTATACATACTGACCTTCAGCTGTGTATATATACTGACCTTCAGCTGTGTATACATACTGACCCTCAGCTGTGTATATATACTGACCTTCAGCTGTGTATACATACTGACCTTCAGCTGTGTATATATACTGACCTTCAGGTGTGTATACTTACTGACCTTCAGCTGTGTATACATACTCACACTCAGCTGTGTATACAAACTGACCCTCAGCTGTGTATACATACTGAATCTTGGCTGTCTATACATACTGATCGTTCGCGCTCAGAACTGTGTACAACAATGCTTCAGATAATGCAGTTTTTTAACAAATCAGTCCAATCAGCTCTGTTTGACAAACATGATCAAAATCATTCCTCAACAACCGGGTTCAACTTGGTACACTGATGCAATAAATGCAGAACAATTCAAGAGGTGGAAAATGGAAAAACAAATGGAAGAGAACCCTCCTGGTAATCCAGATGAAACGCAGCGACATGAGGTTAAACACATGATCAAAATGGCTAAATCATCTTACCTGAAACAACAAGGTGCTAGACTTTGAGACGGACTCTAAGAAAAGCTACTTAAGAATTGACCGTCAATTTGTGTGAGTATGAACCTTCATAGAATGAGGACCAAACTGTATGAACGTCGGAGCTTGCGACAATATATCAGCTTACCTCTAAACTTTGCAACAAATCCAACGATGGCCAGATGACTACAGTTTTCAGGAAGAATATGTCAAGTTTTCTTAGTTCTTCAGAGAGAAGACTGAAGGTAATCATGAGACTTTGGTAATGAATGCTCCAAAACTAGTGACAGAAATGCCTTGTCAGCTTGAAGGTGATAATGCCAGTGACATCATCTCTGAGGACAATATGTCAGAAATATAGCCCTTCACAACTGGACAGATTAAAATCATCAAACTCCTGCCAGTGAAGAGCTACGACCGTGATCCGATGGCGGCCCTGCGTGTGACCAAATGTCTCGATGTCCTCGCGTCGACTCAATTACCAACATCACCAACTTGTCTACAAGATCTGAAGAATTTTTACAGACATTCAAAATAACCCTGTACGGATTCCTTTTGAAGAAATGTGGCTCAAAAACTATCAACTTGTGTCTAAATATTCGTTCCTCTACAAACAAAATGAAGTTAAAACGGAATTTCTTCTTATCAACCCGCGACCCAAGATTCGATCAAACATTTAAAATGGATGATCAAATCTATCATATAATCAGAAGTGTTCATACAAAGACAAACTTAAATTTATAAAATTCATCATGAACTCTTGGTTAGCACGTGACCTGACCCCATAAGGTTGAATTTCTGCCCTGAAAAGTCTTATTTTACCAAAACTAACCCACCTTATCTCAACCCTACCTGATCTAAATGAAAGGTTTATAAAAGAACTCGAAACTCTGTGTTATCGTTTCATATGGAAAATAAACCAGACAAAATCAGTAGAAATATTATAATAAAACCTTATGAAGGGGGAGGTATAAGAGTGTCTGATGTTAAAAATACAATCAATGCTCAAAAGCTATCTTGGATTAAACGTTTGTTCCATTCACATCCACACTCTAAACTTGCCACTCTTTTGATTAATAATATAACTCCAACACAAATTGATTTTCTGCAAAAATGCCAATTCTACATTTCGGAAAAGGTTATTAGTGATAGGACCAATGCATTCTGGAAAGATGTTCTTGTGTGCATGGGGAAGCTTAATAGAAAAAAGGAAATGCTATCAAAGAGGAAAAAGATATATTATCACAACCTTTTATGGCAAAAGACGAATATAAGAATCGGGAACACTCCGGCATATTATAAACATTACTCGGGAAAAGGTATTAATCTTGTAAATGATTTGATAGACGGTTTGGAAATTTTCTAGATGTTTTAGTCCTAGGTTTTAAAACACATTTTCTCGAATATTATAGCCTTATCCAAGCAATAAAACAGTATCTCAAGCGTAAGAGTATATCCCTAACATCTACGTTACATCTGCCCTTAATGCCATATTTCCTTGAAAACTTAGTAGAGAGAGCGAGAGGGTGGTGTGGGGTAGAATATTTTGAAATATAGGATAAGTTTTATTCCATAGTGAAAGGCCTCAGGCCCATAGTTCAAATCTGTTTTCGGGAGTGGTTACAGATCTGTTTAACAGGTCATATTCTAATTATTAAGAATGATAAATGAACATTGATAGATTTTTTTAGAGTATCTTTATCAGTTGTTGACCGATATAAATTTGTGTTGAGTGGGATGTACATAAAAAAGGCAGATCAATATATTTTCTTCCTAGGTGGTCTTATTTTGGACAAACTAACAGAAAATGAAAATCATCTTCAATCACATTTAAACCACGTTACTCACATATTCTCAATTCTCTGGCTATGTTACTATGTCTGGCTACTTCGATCCTAAGTCTATGAGAGCTGCATCTAAATTGTGCTAAACTTATTCTAAACCTTTTAAAATTAATATCAAACAAATAGTATTCTGGGGAAATAGTTGTCTTAAAAAGCTTGTAATAACTGAATTTTTCTGAACTTAAAATATGCAATGACCATTTTTGCAAGTATATATCCTTAAGTCTTTGGCGTATAGATACTAAAAACGAATCTGGATTGTAAGGTACACATTGATTATGCAAAACACACCCATAGACGCATTCATTTAATAACGACCATACATCATATACCCAATTGCGGATTCAATGTTTTTCATACAATAACATCATATTATAACATAGACATTTTAAGAATCTTGAACCAATACTTGAGAATTCTAATATGTTGAAATATGTAAAGTGGTACACGTCCACATTCACCATATACCATATCACTCGAAGTACAGGTTTTTTTTAACCCAAAGGAATCGTTTACAGGCATATAGATGGACCAGTTCAATAGTTCTGTATTCAGTATGACCTCTGCTCCATATAAAAGAATTGGAGTAATTTTTGTATCAAATATTTAAAAAAAGGTTTTATATGAAAGATCAGTGAAAGTTTTTAAACTATGTAAGATTCCCATTAGCATCTTTTTTGCCTGCGTTGCTGTATTGCTGGTGTGATAATTCCACGATAATCTGCATGTGAAAGTTACCCCCAGATATTTATAAGAAGTGACAATTTGTAACGGTTGTGGGTTGAAGAACCATTTTTCCCTACTTGATAGTTTGTTTCCCTTTTTTAAAAATAACACTTTCGTTTTCTCAGTGTTCACTTGGCGTTTACAATTAGAACAGTACAACTCCAGTTGATCTATTAAATTCATGTGAACCTTTTATCGTACTAGAGAACAGAACTATATCAGCAAAATGCAACAGAAATAGCTTTACAATATCTGGATGCAGCTGTATACACCATCAGTACAATTATCCTTGTTTTGTGCAGCCAGTTCATTGATGGAAAAACAGAACAGGAAGGGGCTACGAATGCAGCCTTGGTGTACACCGATGTTTAGATGTGTTAAGACATCGGAAGATATGCCCCGATTTTTAACACATGACTTTATATTTTGATAAATATTGCATAATAATTTACCCATTTTGTTACTCACATCATTTGAAAGAAACAATAACCACATTATATTTCTGTTTACAGAATCAAACGCCTTTTTGAAATCTACAAAAATTGCATAAAAATGTCCACCTTTTCTCTTCATGTATTAGTGAATAATCGCATTAAGTATGAAAATATTATCCGTGGTTGAGTACCCTTGTCTAAAACCTGCTTGTCCTTCCGAAATTTTATCTAATGAATCTGACAAAAAGGAGAACCTTTTATTGATAATAGAAACAAATATTTTGCTAAAAACACTCAGGAGGGTAATTTCTCGATAATTGCTTGTATCGGTACGTGATCCTGATTTATGTAGTGGAATAACCACAGCGATAGTCCACTCTTTTGGGAAATAAGACGTTTCTAAAATCATATTTAACAGTAATTCAAGGTTTGGGAGTAGAATATTGACAAAATATTTAAAATACTCTGGAATTAAACCATCTATGTCAGAACACTTGCTGTTTTTCAAATCGTAGATAAGCTTTTTCAACTTCCTCTCTTGTAATGGCGAGTCAAGAATTGTAGCAGTTATGTCATTGTCACATGTTTCCTGATCTGATAATTCAAAGTAGGTATCA
This sequence comes from Haliotis rufescens, assembly GCF_023055435.1. Taxonomy (NCBI): domain Eukaryota; kingdom Metazoa; phylum Mollusca; class Gastropoda; order Lepetellida; family Haliotidae; genus Haliotis; species Haliotis rufescens. Next base: position 5,406,105 of record NW_025964383.1, read on the forward strand.
TCCCTTACACCAATACCACTAAACATATTTTTGAAATAATCATACCATTTATCAATTTTAATATTATTTTTAAACTCATAATGTGGATTTAGCTTTCCGAGGGTTGTCCAAACTTCTTTCGACGACTTAATGTTATCTTCCAAATATTTCTTTTTTCTTTTCAAGAAATATAAGCTTCTTTTCCCTGCACGTGGTTTTGTAAAGGTTTCTAATTCCTGTATATTCCCTTAACGACTGCAAATCTTTATCTCTTCTGACTTTGTTGAGGCATGTACATCTCTCTTTTTTTAGTAACTGACATTCCCAATCAAACCATTGTTGTGTTTTCTTATCCATGTGAACTACTTTCTTCATTTCGTCACCAGCATAGGAGAGTGCCTCTCTAATAAACTCGATACTTTCAGCAATATTTGTGAAAACGGCATCAACTGCTTTTTCAACAAGTGATACAAACTTGTCTGAGCTAAGTTACAAAGAAATATTTCTTCTGTATCAGTTCTCCATTTATATCTAAATGTACTTGTACAATTGATATCACCATAACCATTGATGTCTGAGTGAAGCGTACACGTACGTAAAGACATTGTTAATAGAAACAGTTGCGACTCGTAACGTGTATCTATGTCGAATGTTTTACAGAGTTCATTTACGCTTGCACCTGTACTACTAATGATTGTATAGTCCCCAATACCAGCGTCACTGCCAACAAACATTTGCCAAACTTATTCAAAATGATATCAGCAGAGTATCTCTGTAAATCAAAATGGTCTATCAAGACGAGTTATCACGCCCTTCAAGATAATCCAAAATGTCGTCTTCCACAAAGTCGGGTTCTGTCCCAGTTCTGGAGTAAAATCTCCCCCCAAAATACACGAAACGTCGTCGATCTGATTTAAAATATCCAGGAGCTCGTCTTGAAACATCAGTACACCATTTCTAGAAGTAGCACGCTAATCATAATAGGTTGGAGCCTTCTGGGTGTATATACGCATAACAGTACAGCACATTTGTTTAAGTACCAAACAGTAATTTATCTAATAGAATGTAAATACCACTTTCTTTCACCCACGTCCGTTTAATATATTTTTTCAGCTGTTTTCTAACCATAACTTTGTTACCGCCAGAGAGTCACCCTGCTTTTGCTAACTTATCTCCTGGTCTGTTATAATATACATAATCAGCCAACTTGTTCTGGAAGTTTAACTTCTGAATCCACGCCACGTGAGGCCTACGATATCAAATGAATGTAAATATGAAACAAAGTCACAGTCTTTTAATTTAGATTTCAATCCAGATATATTCCAATATAAGAGTTTTATAGTAGGAGAGTCATCACTTTTTAAATCCTCACTCTTGGTATGGGCCCCGGCCGCACCCCTAGGTAGTGCAGTCCTGCTGGCTGCCCCTAGAGCTGGTAGCCTGACTGCGAGTAGTGGGCCCCGGCCACACCCCTAGGTAGTGCAGTCCTGCTGGCTGCCCCTAGAGCTGGTAGCCTGACTGCGAGTAGTGGGCCCCGGCCGCACCCCTAGGTAGTGCAGTCCTGCTGGCTGCCCCTAGAGCTGGTAGCCTGACTGCGAGTAGTGGGCCCCGGCCACACCCCTAGGTAGTGCAGTCCTGCTGGCTGCCCCTAGAGCTGGTAGCCTGACTGCGAGTAGTGGGCCCCGGCCGCACCCCTAGGTAGTGCAGTCCTGCTGGCTGCCCCTAGAGCTGGTAGCCTGACTGCGAGTAGTGGGCCCCGGCCACACCCCTAGGTAGTGCAGTCCTGCTGGCTGTCCCTAGAGCTGGTAGCCTGACTGCGAGTAGTGGGGCGCGAACTCCCCTCGTTCCTGGGTGAATTGTTGATTCTGTCAGAGACCCAACCTCCCCTCACATCCGAGACATTGATTGAAGCATCCGTAACCTGTTTGGGTGCTGACACAATGTTACCACCTTTATAAAAATAATGTTTAGATTGGTCTTCATCTTTACATTTCTTTAATTTTGCCTCTGTTTTAAAGTTAAGTCGTTGGAAATGACATATCCTTTTGACCTAAGAGAATCTCTCAAACTTAGAGACTTCATCTTATCCTCCCTCTGGAATACCACACATAATGATATTATTTCTTTGATCCCTTCTCTCTAACTTCTTTGATTCTCCAGACTTGTATCAACATTGTCCAAGTCATAATAAACATCGTCAGGTTTTTGACAGAGCGCAACACATCAAGCCTAATAATATCTTGTTCTCACTTGTTCGTACTCACTTCATTTCGTAAATTTGTGACGTCACACCGTAATGTTTGTAATTCTTCTTTCACTGAACCAATTTCCTTCAATAGTTTGTCTTCGGGTGCCTTGATTTGTTGAATAATTGTAGATTTCATATCATCCAAATCCTTATTAAATGGGCCAGGGTTCGATTCAACATCACCTGACAGGTGTATTAGCAATGATACACAAAGACACAACAGGCGTACCCCACCTCGGTCCGGAATTCGATATGTAAACAAAGGTGATGTGAGATGAGGTGAGGTGAAATGGGGTTTAGCGCCGCGTCTAAGATTATTGCACTTATATAGCGACGTGCATGCACGTGTGTGTGTGTGTCCGGACTGATGCCGATTTATAGTGCTAGCTCACTGAGATACCATGCCGCGGTTTAACATGAATGCCCCACTCAGACACAGTATACTGACTCCGAGCTGACCTTGTTTTAGCCCCTAATACCGAGCACCAGACAGGGTAACAACAAGTACCATCTTTCAACGTCTTTTGGTATGACGCGGGCGGGGATCGAACCTCTATTATATGGTCTCTGGATTGAGTCAAACTACGTCTACTGATGACGGGGATTACCGCTTGAGGCGGGGCGGTTGGATTTCCCGAAGCAATACACGACAGGGTGTTCAGCTCAGTTATTTCTTTTGGTAAGTAAGGATAAGAATATATGGATGAACAACTTCTTTATTACTATTAAGAGCGACGTTTCGGTGTAGGTTGTTTTGGTAAGTCGAACATGCTCTGTTATAGCTTCGAATGGACGCTTCATTTCATATACTTGATCTGTCTGGCGTCAAAGCCTGCATCATTCATAGCCTGAATCGATGACGCTCTCAGTTTTCCCAAATGATTTTTAATGTTATTTTTAGACATTGAGAAATCCCCCTAAAGTAGTTCTGTATGTCTCCGCGCGATTGACAACGTAATCACGTAACATACTGACGTTCATCGGGAAATGAACGACAGTCAGCTTGGTGGTAATCACCTGGGCGAGGTCACCCGCTGCTGTCAATATTAGGATATCAACGAAGCGAAATGACGTATTAAATCATATTATAACTGTAACAAAGGAAAACATATTCAAATGAAACATTTCCGACTCCATACCAAATTTCCAACACATCAAACAAGAAATAACCGATTCATATATCATATTCACAATGTCAATACACACAGTTCATGAAATTTTGGTCACTCTGTCACCACCTATTCGTGTAAACCCACGAACTTGCACAATCCAACAAAGATGTCTTAGCATCCTGACACTGGAATAGTTTGTTACTATCCATAGATATACTTTGAAACTTGTATGTATTTAAGATTGCATATGAACTATATTCTGTAAATTTATTGTTTGTGTTCTCAAAAAAAGAAATAAAATCATTTTAAAAAAAGTGATCATATGCACCTATAGAAATATCGGAAAACTTCGTGGATACCTATGTTTCTAGTACTGCAAGTAAACTGGTTGCCTGTCTTGTAGTGTCAAGCGCCGATTATTGCAGTAACCATCTTGCAAACATTTTTCAGTATTGCGTTCGTCTTCTGCAAGCTCTCTAGAACATCGCGAGTATCATCACCAGAACACGAAAATTGAATCATATCACTCCGTTTCTTCCGGTTGGTTGGTTGGTTTGTTGTTTTACGCAGCACTCAGCAATATTCCAGCTATATGACGGTGGTGTGTAAATAATCGAGTCTGGACCAGACAATCCAGTGATTGATACCATGAGCATCGATCCACGCAGTTGGGATCGATGACATGCATTAACCAAGTCAGCGAGCCTGACCACCCGATACCGTTCGTCGCCTCTTAGTCGCTTTTGTTTGTTTCTTCCGGAGTTACACTGACTGCCAACATCTGGCAGAATCAAGTACAAGTTGTCATGGCCTACAAATGTCACAACAACCTTGCCCCGGCCGAAAGGCTTCTGAGTTGCTTCCCTTGTATCGAGCCACTCGCTCACCCAAGACACAAATCAGTTACTCCTAGATGTGCCAGGTGTGAAATCTTCGTTTGCTAAAATTATTATCATTACTATAAGCATCCCGAACTTCAGCCTAAATAGGATGATAGATAACAAGGAATTGTCGTCTGTGTAATAACGGAAGATCTGAATCTGGGCTTCTTACTATTGATTGATCTAGGAAATATATGTTTAGGGCATCGGCAATATGTTCGATATCATCATAGATTCAATCGAGGGGAAGATGGACTATCAATTTAACCTTTTCTGTTTTAAATTTTAAGGCGGTTCATCGTTGATTAAATACCGCTAAATGTAACATAATGTAATCACATTTATACTATCTTTATTTGCCAAAGAAAATTATTTTAAAATATCTCTAAAAAGTATGCTTGACGGACATACAGACTGTCTGTCTAAAGGTATTATTTGTGTATCATCTCTTTGATATTAACGCAGTTGGGGCAATAAACAGTACAAGTGGTATCGTGTACTCCCTACACTGTGACATTATATATATATACACATGAAACAAATGTTAGACAAAGTAACTTACAATCCATGCCCATTGCGCTTAGATGTTGCAACTTTTATCTTCCTATCGAAAAGGCACACTGTAATCGAATCTATTTATCTTTGTGAATTTCACCAGCCTTTCGTGTGTCCCGTATTTGATAAATGAGACACAAATATCTCTAACCCCACAATCACAAAAATTCAACTATATATATATCTCCATCTTGATAACGGTGTAAGAATCTACATCGAAACACCGCTATATGCAAACCAGAAGTTGTTATCCATAAAGTTGTACGCTTTTCTTACTTATTAGCCGACTTCTAGAATGCCAATCAGTTAACATCTGTCTGTGTGCGTGCGTGCGTGCGTGCGTGCGTGTGTGTGAATATGGTATACACACATCTATGCACAAATGAAAACTTAAACATTACATTAGACGGAACGAGTAAATCAATGATTACTCATCTGGAACTGGGTTAGTTAGTTATGTCTATACCTTCCTCGGTGTATCGGCAAAAGCATCTCGAACGGTAGGAGTAGAACTCTAACATACTCTCTTTACTAATTTGGAAACTCTTGATTACATAATTCGACTACCGAGTTGTTAAACCTCTCAGTTTGATGGTATTAGCTGTCTAATATCACACCGATTGCAGACAAAAGCTCCCGAAATTCCCATGTTAGCCGTTGAGTGTGGTCGGACAATTTGATAAGTCAGACAAGCTAATCATGCAAATACATACGGAAACCCAATACATTACACATATGCACAGGGATGTGATGCGGCCGTTGAACTGACCGTGCTTATATGGTGTTGTTAGTCGCTGTATATTAAAAAGACAAGAATCACGTTATTGTCAGTCTGGGCATCAAATTGCACAGGGCACTGGAATGATCTTACCTTGCCAGCGTCTTGTGTCACTGATCAATGCTGTGCCCAGTGTATCAGTGGGTCTAATGTGACAATAGCGTGACGTCACGTACAAGAGCCACAAAGATTATGACGTCACTACGGTCTGACACCTTTATGAAAATAGCAATCTCTTTGACGGAAATAGCCGAACATGAGATTGTGAAAATAGCACTTTCCTATCCAGAATTCCATGCGGCCAGCATAGTACCTTTGCCACAGGTCAGCGCCATGTGACGATTCGTCACATCTTACACTGTTTGATTGTTTGTTTGTTGTTTAACGCCGCACTGAGCAATATTCCAGCTATGTGACGGTGGTCTGTAAATAATCGAATCTGGACCAGACAATCCAGTGATTGACATCATTAACATCGATCCACGCAAAGACGTATATACATATAAAGTTGGTATGTACGTCCGTGATCCACGCAATTGGGATCGATGACATGTATCAACAAGTCAGCGAGCCTGACCACCCGATCCCGTTAGTCGCCTCTTATGACAAGCATCGTCGGCAAGCATTAGTTGCTGAAGGCCTATTCTACCCCGGATCTTCACGGGTGTCTTACACAGTCCATTCAAGCTATTACATAGCTTTTCATCGGTTTCAATTTTGACAAGTTTACACATCTAGATAAACATGTCATTGAATGAATTACTTTCATTGAGAAAATATCTTAAAACGTGAAAAACAATTTCCATTGGCGTAGTTGACATTGGCTGTGCGGCTTGACGTGCTGTCGTCGAAGAGTACCAGCTTAGGGAGAGCTAGCGATACGATCACTTTGATTTATAAATAGATATTGTCATGCACGTGCACCTCACTGTCACTGTTGAGGTAGCACATCTATATAATTATGCAAAACAAATATAAAGCGCCCCGAAAGTCTCGCAATAGACCAGTCTGTTCTCATTTCAGAATAAGCGTGTTTGTTTACAAAAGAGAGAGAAAAATCCGGTCACATGATATGCAAATTAGCCTGTGGTAGTGGTGTTATGCTAAATCACCACTGCGCCGGAGTGTGTGAAAATAGCTAAGATTGTTTGACGTTGTTTGTTTGTTTTTTAACGCCGCACTATATTCCAGCTATGTGAGGGCGGTCTGTAAATAATCGAGTCTGGACTAGACAATCCAGTGATTGACACCATGAGCATCGATCCACGCCATTGGGATACAATGACATGCATCAACCAAGTCAGCAAGCCGATCCCGTTAGTCGCCTCTTACGATAAGCATAGTCACCTTTTACGGCAAGCATGGGTTGGTGAAGACCTATTCTACCCCGGATCTTCATATTTTTTTGCTTGACGTACTCGACGGAGAATATCACATATACTGCATGCATTTAATGTTTGACACTACTCACACAGAGTCAACGTTACGTTGCCAACACGTAGTTAGTGATACAAAATACCATACCTACTGGATGTGCCAAATGATCACATTACATTGTTTGTTTGTTTGTTCGTTTGTTTGTTTCTGTGGCATTTTACTGGCTAACCAAAGATAAGGACACCTGAAGTTTGAGGATACGGTTATGTATAATACCTGTGCTGACAGGTGAAAGATTTTTTTGTCTAGAAGATAGAATGCGGAAGGTCGGTGGTTCGATTCCCTGGCGCTCATGACGCGTTAAAAGATGGTATTTGTTGTTACCCTGGCTGGCGCTCGGCATGAAGAAGATAAAACACTTGATTTATTAAATTAAAAGTAGTTTCTAATACCAAAAGTGTGTGTGTGTGTGTGTGTGTGTGTGTGTGTGTGTGTGTGTGCGTGCGTGCGCGCGCGTGTGTATGTGATGTGGGAGTGGGTGGTGGTTGATGATCAGTCGACCCTCCTGTACTTGTATAGATCACTTATCCGTTCTATACTCGACTATGGCTCCATCATGTATGACGGTCCTTGCAAAAGTATCCTTAAATTACTCGACCCAATACATCATCAAGGTCTAAGACTATGTAGCGGATCTTTCAGAGCATCTCCTGTCGACAGTTTGTATGTCGAGGCCGATGAACAGTCACTTAAGCAACGCCGCATCAAAGTCTCTGTATTGTACATCACAAGGTTACATTCAAATGAGACCTACCCTAACTGTATTCAACTGTGTGTTTAATCCGCTTTATGAGGACCATTACAATAAGGAGCCATGTCTCATTCCACCTCTTGGAATAAGAATTAAACCTTTTATTTCCGCTGCTAATATTAAACTTGATAATACATGTATATCTCCTTTCCGCCTGCTGTCTCCTTGGCAATTGGTAAAGGCATTGGCTGAGCTAAAGAAATCAGAAACAAATCAATAACAGTATCAACAGGACTATAACCAGTTTAGAAGTACATATATTACTTATAAATCAATATTTACTGATGGAACCAAGGACGGCGACGCTGTTGTCAGCGTCACTATCGTTGTGTCCAGGACTTTTATCTACTAGATTACAAGATAATTTTCCTATTTTTACAGCCCAATCAAAGGCCATTTTATTAGCTCTAGAGTACGTCAATAAACTGTCTAAACATAACCAATTTATCATTTTTTCAGACTCTCTTTCATGTTTTCGGGCTATTAAAATTATTCGTGGGAGCATCCAATTTTACCAGAAATCATTGTGCATAATAATCTTGCTACTGACCAATACGACGACATCGTTTTTCGTTGGTTACCCAGCCATGATGGAATCGTTGATGACATAATGGCTGATGCGGCTGCTAAAAAGCAGCACTCAACAAGTCTGTGTAAAACTACTTCTAATCCCATACAGTGATATGAGAACTGTGATTAGAATTTACATCAGAGATCTTTTGTAAATGAAATGGTAGGTATAAAGTAGGTACTAATATATTACATGCATTAACACCAACTAACGGCTACACCTACTTGAGTCACACCAGATTTGAAGAGATCATTTTACGACGGTGTCGTATTAGCCATAATAGAAATACACATAATTAGGTATTTAAGAGTGTTGAGTGTTTTCATCACAAGGGATAACTATTTCAAGGTTTCATCCATAAAGGATTTTAATACATATTAGTTCTCATTCATTCTCATTAAAATCAGATCTTAGTCCTCGTAGGCTGAACAAAGATCTGAAGACATCCATTAGGGGTCACGCCAGAACGACCTTTCATCCGACCAATCACAGCGTCGCTTACCAGATCATGAAAGTGACAGTCGGAATGTGATTTCTAATCATGCAGCCTCGAAAACGTTAAAACGGGGTATTCCGAAGGATAGTTACGGGCTTAACGACTGAATCTATACAATCTAGACCATATATCAGCCATTCTAGAACTTTCTTTTGTTCAGGTTTCAATTTTTTAAGCGAGAATTTGTCAAAATATGTTTCGAAGCGTAGTCGCCAATTTGAAATTAGTGCCGTAAAGCACGAGAAAGCTGCCTTCTGATTGGCTAATGTCGACTTCTTGTCAGTAATTCCATTGGTCGGTCAGAGTTTGCGAAAGGTCGGTCTGACGTGACCCGTAATGGGATGTCCTCAGATCTTTGTTTAGCGGCAGAGAGAACTAAGATCTGATTTTAATGGTTCTCATTTAATTATTGGTTTCTCAAAAGAAATAGAAATTATCAATAAATTTTGATGTACATAGGTAGTTGTTTTATAAATTGATAGTATGAATTTTGCAGAGATTGGTAGTTACTTTAAAACCTCTTTTTATATTGCATTGTTATGTAAAGTGACATATTCTTTTGGTTACATGCTGGTTTTTAAAATAAGGCTGTGATAGTCGAGTTGTTTTGCTGTCTTTTGTTGGCGGATGTTTTATATAGTCTCAATGTATAAATTTGAGTTTATTACTTTTCGTAGTCACGATATGACTAAATTACTGCCGGTGTGACTTTAAATTTGAACTCACTAAGAAGAGAGAACATGGACTGGTGGGTTCTGATTCAGTATGATGTGTCCGAGTGGGGTAGCTATATGTTTCAACTGCGGTGTGGTATCTCAGTGAACAATCACTATAGAACCGTCAGGTGTCCAGACTTGTATAGAATCACTACAAGCACGCACACACACATCATCTCCAAAGCGACCTCACCACCATAAACTAAAAATCGAGGCCATACATGGAATATATCCTTACATTTCATATTTATCTAAAAAAATGTATTAGGGCAGATTATAAATAACAGACGAGAGACCGTTTCCATACATATTTGTCAAAGTGGCAATCTAGTTTGAAACGAAAATGGAAACGAAATGACTGAAAAAATAATTATTAGTGGTAAGCCCATACAACATAGAGTGAGAGTAGCTTCCCTTTGACAACAGCTCATTGACGTCAGCGAATAATGTGCAGCTGAAGCCTGCACACGGAAGTAAGGAAAACCTTAGCATTGTACAGTTTCCCCCCATAATGACAGCTATCAGTTTATACATTTCTACATGTAGATATGTAATGCAGGCCAACGCGGCTGACCACGATTCGTGGACAGATTTGTATCGCTATCTACCATATCTTCGTCAAGCTCTTTCATGTTGTGTGTGCGGGAACATCATTTCGAAGCCTCGAGGACCAAGTCATAGCGAATGTTTACACAATGTATGTACTCACTGTGTTGGAGGTAAGATGAGGTTAAAACCTTCATGTAGTTGGTGTAAAGACTATGTCGACTTTCGAGACAATACCCATTTGAGGATATTAGTGCTTTGTTTTCAAAAGCTATGCGAATACATTTATGCCACACAGATTTGGACAGAGCTTACAGTGTCATCACCCAATGGGGAGACAAATCCACTAGTGTCTATCATCAAAGAAGCCATGGCTTTTGAAGATGACTATGTCTCAAACACTCACATTCCTAATCTACCTATGGCAATGCCAGTTTTGACACCTGCCACAATTAAACCGATAAGAAAGAGGAATGGTTCAAATAGAGAACAGCCTGCTGATGACATAAGTGAGGGGTCATCACAAGACCCCCCTACTCTCTCTCCAGAGTGTGACACCAATCCATTTGAAAAGGATGGCACAAAAAGTTGCTCAAGTAAAGAAGAAAAATATGCACATATTGGTTTAGGGTATGATTCTGTGTCAGCTCATATACATCCAGATATGAACCAGGTTAAATTGGGAGTTGATGCATACATTGGAAGGAGTCACCATGTTGGTTGCAAAAACAACAAGTCTGAGAAACAGCTTGAAGTACATGCTGAAGAAGTAGGTAGGAAGTCGTGGAAAAATCAGAGATCTAACAGTCAAGACAATATCTTTGAACCACCAAGTAAACGAACAAGAGCATCCTCTCTTCCAACTGGTTCAGAATTGTCCAGAAAAGTATGTAGATGTGCCCGAAATAATCCTCCAAATCGCTTGACATGTCTTGGTCAGAGGTGTCCATGTTACAGCTCTAGAGTGCCATGTATTGGTTGTATGTGCAGAGGATGTCGGAATCCCAGAAAATTAGACTTCAAAGTTCTCACTGACCCTGATGGTGGGCACTGTGACAGTGAGTGTGGAACTGGTTTAAATGTGTAAAATGAAAAGCACCTGTTGCACAATGTTATATTATTGTGACCAAAATGATTGTTATGTGATAATCAAATTAGATTTTGATTTTGCTGTTTCATGAACATGATGAATAAGTAGTTCTCAAACTATATAAATTACCATGATTACTGTTACAGAAAATTATGTTTGAGTGTTTCTTTTTGGTTAGAATATGATGTTGTATATTGAAATATTATGGTACAGAATACGTAAAATTAAGTCAATTTCAGATGAAAAAAGTGCTTATTTTGGAAAGTTGTTTTTGTTGATTTGTTTTTAATATAGAAGTATGAAATTTTGTTTATTTAAACCATATACAGTGACAAAGTCAATTTGAGACATTTACAAGGATCACTTATGGCTGAAAGTCAAGTGAACTTCCTTTGTGGCACATTGTCCGCTGCCCATCCATTTGTTTGTTGTTCCATCGCTAACTTTTGCATTTTAGATTTTAGATTTCTCACTTCTGAAACTACAAGGTCCATGGAGTTGATACTTTGAACAATTCCAGGTATAATGTCTGTCAGGAGGTGCTCATGACATTTCAATCTGATCTGGCCACGATTGAAAAGGTCTATTTTGGTCATAACTCAGACATTTCTGCATGTATCATTATGAAATTGCAGTATGCTCTCTGTGACTTTAGCCACTAGTCAACATGGCCAAAGCCTGGGTCCAGAAAAATTCTGTTTGGTCTAATATTAAAAGCTAATAAAAGTCCATTTGATAACTCTGAAATGTACCAAAAACGATGCCAAGTTGTAGCAAGTTTTTGGCGCAAACTGATCATGTGTTTTTTGGAATAACATAAAATGTTTTGGCATATTTCGATTTTCCATCTAGCTACAACCTTTTGACTTTCAAGTACTCTATTTTTTTTAGTGTTATTTCATTTTCGACATCTGCTCTTAAAGTTAAAATACAAATGCTTATGGAGCCGAAACTGTATGAATGATCTCAGCTATATAGTGAAGCTAAAATGTGCTATTTTAGAAACCCATTTGGGATGTTTTGAAATTTTGCATAGGTTTAGTTAGCAGTGGGGCCAAAGATGTTGGTTCCATTTTTGCAATGTTATGAATTTTGATCTTGATTCAACTTTTGCAGCATAAATGATGCTGTTGTCAAAGTGTAAATTCTTCACTCAAAGTGAAAATATGAAAACTATATGGTAAGAACCTACCATACACCATCATCTATATCTCCGGGGCTCACATTTCAGTAAACCTACACTAACCCCTGGACCAATCCTTTTGGTTCTCACAATCTTAAATTACCTGCCCTTGATTTTCATTAACATTTTACCGAGCAATTAAACTTAGTGATAAGGAAAAATAAAATGGTTAAGGGAGGTAACTTATAGTGCCTAGAAACCACAGCCACAGTCACTTTTGATGGAGTCTGTTTGTTGTGACAGACTGCTTCATAGGTACATGTCCATGTTACCCCAGTCTAACCCCGACACAGACCTTTGAAGTTGAAAAAACTTTACACTTTTACCAAAGTCTTCAACACCTTCTCCTCTGATACTGCTTGACTGATGAAACTGAAATTTGTCCTAGTCATCTGTCTGAAACAGCAAGACTGAGGAAGGAGAACTTTGGCATGTGTGTTTCACCTGATGATGACCTTCTGCAGAGAACCTTGTTCAGTGTGTGCCTTTGTTGGGGTTTAAATTGTGTACTTCATGTCCAGGTGAGCTACAGTGCTTCAGCTCGTTTCCATTGACAACAATAAGAAGAAACACTGTTAATATCGTACAAATATTTTGCTAAACGATTAGCTTGTGCAGGTTATAACATTGATTAGTGTCCTTTTAATATTTAAATTTCTTTTGTGGGCAGTGTTGGGGGAAGAGGCAAAAAAGTTTGGGTAATTGTGTATAACGTGCAACATGCTTACTGTTTATCCTGTTTATGCAGTTACATGAATGGATTTACTTCTGTCAGTGGCTGTTTGTCTGTTGTTATTTAAAAAAAAGATTGATGTTTATTGTCCTTTTTTTAATATTTTTTTCTATTACACCCAAGGTTTAATCTATTTCCAGAAAATGATGTTTCAATGTTTAGGAAGTGCGATTTTATCAGAAAGAAATAATAAATGTTGTCAACATACCATGTTCTGCCTCTTGCTAGGATAATGATAGTATCATGTTTATTAGTAGTGGGACGATACACTGATGCATCAATGGATCACGATATTTTACTTCTCGATACAAGTATCGGCCACAATTGCACACTAAGTAAAAAGTATTGATTCTAACCTCAACTGTAGAACTTTAATAAATGTTACTCCAAACATTAATTACAAGTGAAAATGAGTAGTGAAAAGGTACATATTTTCGCCATACCTGACACTGCCAAGTGTAATTTGTTAGTGTGCCAGGTAGTTTGCCATCATGTCTATACAAGAGATGGCTAACGCACCACTGATAAGAGCACATGCAAGTATCGTGATATGTATTGGATCACACAGTTGGTGTATCATCCCAGTCCTAATGTTTATCCTGTGATCCTATTTAGTTACATGCCATTTCGATGCCATTTGAGTTCTAGTTTTAGCATGGCCAGTTATTCTTCAGGACTCTCTCTGTCACAGAGTTTTGCCTACCAGAGTTTTAGTTTCGCCAGATTTGTTGATGTCATCATCTGTAAAAGTCTTCACCTCTGAAACCACTGGACTAATCATTTGGTAACTTAGCTAAAATCTTAAGACACCTGAAATTTTTCAAGAGCTTTACATGCCATTTTCAACATGGCCACCAAATCGACAACATGGATATATTTACTTCTGTGTATTATTCTGTCATCTCTTCTTTATACTTTTTTCAATTTTGTGTCAAGAGTTTTTTGTAGTCATGCTCAGCACATTGTCTCTTTTCTCTTGTTTTAAATATTGATCTTTGGCCAAAAATTCACCCAAAATGTATTCTTGGCTCTGTAAACAAATTGTAAACATCATTTCTGAAACTGCTAGACTGGAAAACTTTTAATTTTTTATTCATTTCTTTGTCAGTAATGGACAACATGGTTTGCTCAAATCATTGAGTGAGTGAGTTGGGTTTAACACTGCTTAGAACATTATTCCAGTTATATCACAGCATGTCAGCTTAATGTGGGAGGAAAGCCAAAGTGATGCAGGTCTCAGACACTTACCACAAACCCTGAAGCACAGGTATGTAGGCAAACTGGGACTCGTTCCCATGATTATAGGTTTCTGGCGTGCCCAAGGGACAGAACTCTACAGAAGAATGGGCCACCTACACCCCCCTCAAATCATTGTGATTTTATTGTTAGTTGTTGAACCGACTCAGATCAAAGGTCCTAGCGAGCTTAAGGCATTTAATTTCAATTTTTGAAAACTGCCTCTGTGGTCAAGTGGTAGAGCATTTGCACAGAGAGTGGAAGGTCAGGGGTTGGATCCCTGGTCGCGTCATACCTAAAGATGGTACAACATTGTACTTGTTATCGTGCCTGGTTATCTTCCTTGGGGTCTTACAAGCACTGGTTAGCTCGGAGTCCGTATACTGTCTGGGTGGGGTATTCATGTTAAAGTGTGGCATGGTATCTCTGTGGGCTAGCACAATAAAATCGGCATTAGTCCAGACTAGTAGAAGCAGCCACACACTCATGCATGCACATCGCTATATAAGTGCAATAATATTTAACGTGACGTTAAGCCCCATTTCACCTCACCTCAATTTCAAATGAAAAAGACAATAACTATAAAAACTCTTTTCACTAATCTTCTTCTAATGAAAGACAAGGTTGATGAATCTAAAACATTGATATAATGTGATTCAGGTTTGTTTATGTCATTAAAATAAAAGTAAGTTTTTGATAAGGGAAATTTGTAAAACTTTGTACATAGTTCATAATTCTTTCGTTGTTAAGAATATTCTACATATTTTAAGCACCATTTTGTTAGAAACTGAAAGTGTGAGAGAGCTTCATAGAACCTTCAGCTGACTAGATGAGCACAGTGCCTTGTTGCTGTTGTGAAAGTTGCATGTCATTGTGGACAAGGGTATGTGCAAGGAACTCTGGTTTCATACATGTATCTAAACCGTTTTTGCCAGGGCTACAGTTAAACTATTCCCAATTAGACATTGTGTTCCCAACTCTTTGAGACCTACAGCATGTATAGTGTGTCCCCGAGTATGGTCAGGTAATAGGGGGTTGGGTACCTTTGGGTAAATTTGGACTCATCCCAGCCCTAAAACATAGATTTTATTTGTGTAAATTTCTTTTATTTGCTAAATTTCCAGGTATCAGATCAGATACCACCATCATAGAGTGATAAGTTTCTACAGGCTCGACAGGAAGTCCAAGCATTGTGAAGTGAAAGACATGGCTTTGTTGTTCATCAGGTTTGCTGTCTCCATTGTATTGCCACATGAATGTGTAGGAATCCAGTCTGTTCTCCCAACAAAGAAACTAAGTACCTTGTGCTACACTCTACTACATTATTATCCCCCGCCCCAACAAAGTTGGCGGGGGATATAGAAATGGGTTCTGTCCGCCCGTCTGTGCATGTGTGTGTGCCTTCCGAAATCGTTTCTGGATCATAACTCAGAAACCGTTAAATATTTCTCTACGAAACTTTGCATGTCTATCAGACTCATGCTGAACTGGTGCCTTTTTATGTTCATTGTTGATGTTTCCATGGCAACAAGTTGGACTCAGGTTCTATAGGGTAGAGTTTGTTTCAGGAGCGTAACTCAAAATCCGTTAAATACTTTCTTACAAAACTTTGCATGTCTACCAGGCAGATAGTGAACTGGTACCTTTTGCTATTTAGGAATTTTAGAATTTTTTGGTTTTTATGTTTCCATGGCAACAAGTTGGACTTAGGTTCTATAGGGTAGAGTTCAACTCCGGAGCATAACTCAAAACCCATTCAATACTTTCTAACAAAACTTTGCATGTTACCAGACACATACTGAACTGATGCCTTTTGCTGTTTAGGAATTTTAGAAATTTTTATTTTTTACGTTTCCATGGCAACAAGTTGGACTTAGGTTCTATAAGGGTGGTGTTCGTTTCCGGAGCACAACTCAGAAAACGTTAAATACTTTCTTACAAAACTTTGCATGTGTACTAGGCACATACTGAACTGGTGCCTTTTGATAATTAGCACTTTTAGAAATTTTTATTTTTTACGTTTCCATGGCAACAAGTTGGACTTAGAAAACAATAAGAGTAGGGTTCAATTCCGGATGAAATTTTCCACATCTATCAGACACATGCTGAATTGTTGCCTTTTGCAATTTATGCATTTTAGAAATTTGTATTACTGGGCTTATTTCCAGAAATATTTCCTTGCCAAACATTGCATGTCTATATATAAAGCACATACTGAACAGAACTGGTGCCATTTGATATTCAGGAGTTTATTTTAGAATTTCCATTGCAGCTATTTTGACATGGGCTAAGAGAAATGTTGGTTCAGTTACCTGGTTTGGGACCATAACATGTTAAATTGGGCGGGGGATATAGATGACTTCGTCAACTATACGGTTGTTTGTCATATGGACGGGAGTTACAGCAGATACAGTGCTTTGTGGAATAAGCCGTGACCAATGGGTAGTGAGATGTCTCCTCATTGTTAGTCCATTGTGTTGTTGAACTACGTCAGACTTCACACTAGTATATTCTTTGTTACTGAACAAACTTATGTTTGTTTTTATGCTTAAAGTATCCAAATTACATGGATTACGAAAATGTGTAAGGCCACATGAGGTAAGCAAATTATTGTTTTGTTGGTATTCATTTAAATGATTATATTCTTTTTGTTGCAGCAACAAAAACTTAGGTTCCCTTTCTTTATTTGGAGTTGAAGTTTCCCTATTCCATTCATTAACAATTAGGAATGATTTGTGCTATAATTTGATCGATTCAACATGTATTATTTATTTAAATTTTAGACAAGAATTGTGATGAAGCAACAAACAGATGGTAACATGAGTGAAAAGAGTGCCACGACACTGTGGCTCACCTGGATATGAAGTCAGAAGTTTGAAATGTCAACAAAGAACATTCAAATATTTTCTGCATAAATACTGAGGACTAAGAACAAAAATCAAATGATTTGCTACTTAATATATTCAATATTGAAAATCAAATTCAAACCTCTTGAACAGGAACGACCAAGAAAAGTTTCAGTTTCTTTGGTTGAGTGATTTGGGGGAGATGATGCTTTCAATGCAGAGAAATGCATTTTGAGACCATTTATGAGCATGGTCCATGGTCAAAATGCAAAAATCAAGTCAAGGTAAAATTATTAAATATAAAAAACCCCCCGGAATATTAGTCATTTCTATTAAAAATGTAACAACATTAGGTTTACTGGTACATGTATGTGCAGTAAGCAGTTGGCTCAACAGGTGTGTTCCATTTGGGGTGATATTTAAAATTGTATCCTGAAAGCTGAAACATATTATGGCCATTTCATGTCAGAATGTCCTGAAATTTGATACTTCTGTTGTTAATAGTGGGGGGGCGGTCGGGTAGCCCAGTGGTTAAAGCGTTCGCTCGTCACGCCGAAGACCCGGGTTCGATTCCCGACATGGGTACAATGTGTGAAGCCCATTTCTGGTGTCCCCCGCCGTGATATTGCTGGAATATTGCTAAAAGCGGCGTAAAACCATACTCAGTCAGTCAGTCAGTTAATAGTGGAGCTCAACATGTATGTTCTATTTTTGGCAACATTGTGAATTTTGACCTTTATTTGGCCTTTGCAAATTAAGTATGCTCCTAAATTCTCTCAGAATGCCTTTTGCTCGCATGGTAAATTCCATCATCTCAGAAACCATTGAACCAATGATCTTGAAACTTCACATGCATGTCCATTCTACTGATGGCGTCGGAATCATTCAAGTGGTTTGCATCTGATTTTCAAAAACTGTTTATGGCTGCTATAAATGTACTGTACTGCTTTTGAATTATCTCAAAATGCATTTATCTTACTGTAAACATCTTCTCTGTAATTGCGTATACATGTAGTAAATTCCTTCTTGCAGATTACAATTTTTTTTTGATATTTGGATACTTGTTTTATATTTGTTAATACTTTGGTTGTCAGTATTTAAGCAGAAAAATATGTGAGTAGCAATGTTGGCAGCAACTCTTTATAAGTGGCTGTCTCTGTTGACATTTTATATGGTTGACTACATATCTAGGTGACCTAAACTGCTGTGGCATTTTTTATTTTATTTTCATCTCTCTTCATTCCGGAGATATAGGGATGTGCGGTCATGTCCATGTCCTCCGTGCTTTTTCTGTTTCAACGGCAATTTGGACGTTACTGAAAATGAAGGCAGTGCTCGTTTTCAGAGCAGAACTCTGAAACCATTGAATATTTCATGGTGAAACTTGCCATAAAAATCAGTCTAGTGGTGAACTGGTGCCTTTGATTTGATTGTTGATTTTGGATGTTGAAAAATTCTGAACAGCATTATTATTTTCAAAATGAAGCAAAAAGGGGTGAAAGTAGGCAAACCCCATTTCAGAATTGCACCTGATTGTGGGGGTATGTCATATCCTGATGCCTCTTGTTCAAAATGGTTGCTACACTAAATTTCAGCTGAGCACATATTGCAGATTTGGACCCTCTACCCAATGTTATTATGCCTCAAAGGGTGAATGACCAATCAGAGAGCAGAACTACTAACCCCACATGAGCCCATATACTGTCAGTATAAATCCAAGTAGTTGTTACTGACCTATACCCCTGTAACAGCCATTTTACATTTTGCAACACCTACCTCACATATTTCTGGCACAGAAAGTTGTTATTCGACACTGTTTTGTGTTTTAATTTCAATAATTGTGTTTTTTGGTCATGACATTTGCAATAAAGATTCCAGATAGTGTAAACTTTTCCCCATAATAAATTTGTTGTGTTTCTATAGTTCGAAACAACTTAATCTAAAGTAACTAATCTCTGAAACAACTTAATCTTAAGTAACTAATCTCTGAAACAACTTAATCTAAAGTAACTAATCTCTGAAACAACTTAATCTAAAGTAACTAATCTCTGAAACAACTTCATCTAAAGTAACTAATCTCTGAAACAACTTCATCTAAAGTAACTAATCTCTGAAACAACTTCATCTAAAGTAACTAATCTCTGAAACAACTTCATCTAAAGTAACTAATCTCTGAAACAACTTCATCTAAAGTAACTAATCTCTGAAACAACTTAATCTAAAGTAACTAATCTCTGAAACAACTTAATCTATAGTAACTAATCTCTGAAACAACTTAATTGTTGAATGAATGGCAGCATGCCAAGCATGAACTGTGATAAAATATAATACTTTTCAATTCAAGGAGGGAAAATATGTTAACTGTCTATTATTATTAATTCTGTGGAATGTTTTCTATACCACTTAATCATGTTAATGTTTCTGATTGTCTGTATACGTTTATTTGATCAGGGGCCAGATAATTTTTGTATTCCGTGGGTGCTACAAAAAAATGTTGAGAGCTATATCAATAGTCAAATAATTTTATATATCTGAGAATATCTGCATGTGGAATATGCCTTGAAAATCAGTCATTTTTTCTATCGGTATAGACAATATCATATGAGGTCAATCAAAATAAGTGTTTGCAAAATTTTCAGAGAGCTAGAAAAACTAAGGAGACAGTCATCGATACCCCCACTCTTTTAGATATGTTATTAAAGCACAAAATTAAGTATATATGTAATTTGTCTGATTGTACCAATCAAAACCATGGTTAGTCCTGAAGCATTAAGTTCAAGAGACATCATCCTGGCAGAGTCAAGCGTTCATGATAAGACTACACCAGATGATTCCTCCTTTAAATGCTTTCTATACCTTCCAGTCAAGGGCATTACTCATGGTACTTTGCAATGGACACAATTTTTAAATGATAAATTTAAATTATGATATTACAATAACAACATACTAAAAACCTAAAACACAATTCCGGAATTGTTGTATTGGAAATTTTTGTTAATTAACATGGCACTTAGCATCTTCCCGAGGCAAGAGAGTTAACTGACTTTAAATGTCCAGTTTCCACCCTTGCCGAGTTAGGCTGGAATTAGTGGGCTCGATCGTAGCGCCACCAGTGGCTATTACCAGTTATGTCCCTTCTAAGCCTCTCCTATGGACCAATCAGATTCCTCTTCTCATATCACTTGTGTTTGCTTCACACAAAATGGTGGTGCCCAGTCAGGATGATCTGATCGATAATGAAGATCTATATTGTGATAAAACAGGTCTTACATCGCGAAATGCATCAAATCATGTGAGCACCTTGATTAAAAACATGAAAAGATTTGGAAAATATCTGCTGACAACGAGTTGGCGGTGCACATGCTTTGCAAATCCTGCAATCGACCGAAATCTGCACGACAGTATACAAACCGGATTTCGATTTCGGTGTGCGATTTTGATTGGACTATGCATAGACTCATTAGCCCAGCCAAAATGTAACTCCATAATACCAGCCTAGTTCAGCAAGGTTGGAAACTGGATTTTTAAAGTCAGTTAACTCTCTAGCCTCGGGAAGATGGGCACTTAGCAATATTCCAGCTGTATGGTGGCATCTTGTTATAATGAATATGTAGGTCTGGATCATACAAATGAGTGATTCATATCATGAGCACTGTCCCATTCTGTTTGGGTACGATGCCACAAAATGAACAGAATCACCTCACCAGACCACCTGATCCATTTCGTTGCCTCTTACATCTAGCATAGGTTGCTGGGGACCTATTCTTACTTGTAATCCCCAAAAGGTTTTGTAATGTATGATAGCTGATGTGCATTCAATGTTTCTTCAACCTCCTTTGAACTCAAGTTGTGGGAACACAAAATATAAAAATAGAAAATTTCCTAAATACCTGTAGTAAAGGCACCAGGGCTGGGTATGCCAGATGTGTATACAAAGTGACATTGAACAGTTTTTGAGTCATGCTCCATAGATAAACATGACAGACTGAAGGAGCCATTTCTATATACCCTCTAAACTTTTATTGAGCAGGGATTTATGTCAACGGAACATTATTGTATCTAGTCATAGGTAGTATGGTTGTGAGGCAAAATAGCTAGTTGAGCACATGTTCACCACTGAAGTTGTACATTACTTAGTAAATGTGAGCTCCTGTACCTCTGGTAATCTGGCTTTGTTTTGGTGGCGGTGAATAGTTTCTTGGATGTCAAATGTATTAGTTGCAAGCATTGTGTTGTTAGTTGTTGAAATGTTCCTTCTAACAGTGCTGTGATGAAGATCTTATATATGTTACTATGGCAACATAACTTTGTTATTCATAACTTGTGCAATGCAGGGATCAGTATTGAAATCATGTCATTACATAACATGTCAATGATAATTGTTTTATTCATTTTAATAAAGTGATAGATGAAAGCTGTTATTCATCATGCATGAAAAGAGAAAACATTTGAAGTGAATTGGTATATATTTTGTAGCACAATAGTCCAATGCTATATGACAAGTGTTGCAGATAGTGAGGGAGGAAATCCACTACTGGTAATGTCAATGTGATAAAGCGTTGAATGTGCAATACTATTGTTTATGGCTGTCTCGTAGTCATCATCTGGTCACTCTATTAAACTGTTTCTGCAAGTTATACTGGCTTTGTTATTTAATGTCACATCCTAAACTACTCATGGATACATCAATACCTGTCTGTGCAGTGGGACAAAACTACCAGAAGTATGTTGTCAATGTGGTCACATCCCAACTTGCCCGGCAGATAATCAGAAGTATATTGTCAATGTGGTCACATCCCAACTTGCCCGGCAGATAACCAGAAGTATATTGTCAATGTGGTCACATCCCAACTTGCCCGGCAGATAACCAGAAGTATATTGTCAATGTGGTCACATCCCAACTTGCCCGGCAGATAACCAGAAGTATATTGTCAATGTGGTCACATCCCAACTTGCCCGGCAGATAACCAGAAGTATATTGTCAATGTGGTCACATCCCAACTTGCCAGGCAGATAACCAGAAGTATATTGTCAATGTGGTCACATCCCAACTTGCCCAGCAGATAACCAGAAATATATTGTCAATGTGGTCACATCCCAACTTGCCCGGCCGATAACCAGAAGTATATTGTCAATGTGGTCACATCCTAACTTGCCCAGCAGATAACCAGAAATATATTGTCAATGTGGTCGCATCCCAACTTGCCCGGCAGATAACCAGAAGTATATTGTCAATGTGGTCCCATCCCAACTTGCCCGGCCGATAACCAGAAGTATATTGTCAATGTGGTCACATCCCAGCTTATCCAGCAGATAACCAGAAGTATATTGTCAATGTGGTCAGATCCCAACTTGCCCGGCAGATAACCAGAAGTATATTGTCAATGTGGTCACATCCCAACTTGCCCGGCAGATAACCAGAAGTATATTGTCAATGTGGTCACATCCCAACTTGCCTGGCAGATAATCAGAAGTATATTGTCAATGTGGTCACATCCCAACTTGCCCAGCAGATAACTAGAATTATATTGTCAATGTGGTCACATCCCAACTTGCCCGGCAGATAACCAGAAGTATATTGTCAATGTGGTCACATCCCAACTTGCCCGGCAGATAACCAGAAGTATATTGTCAATGTGGTCACATCCCAACTTGCCCGGCAGATAAACAGAAGTATATTGTCAATGTGGTCACATCCCAACTTGCCCGGCAGATAACCAGAAGTATATTGTCAATGTGGTCACATCCCAGCTTGTCCGGCAGATAACCAGAAGTATGTTGTCAATGTGGTCACATCCCAACTTGCCCGGCAGATAACCAGAAGTATATTGTCAATGTGGTCACATCCCAACTTGCCCGGCAGATAACCAGAAGTATATTGTCAATGTGGTCACATCCCAACTTGCCCGGCAGATAACCAGAAGTATATTGTCAATGTGGTCACATCCCAACTTGCCCGGCAGATAACCAGAAGTATATTGTCAATGTGGTCACATCCCAACTTGCCCGGCAGATAACCAGAAGTATATTGTCAATGTGGTCACATCCCAACTTGCCCGGCAGATAACCAGAAGTATATTGTCAATGTGGTCACATCCCACCCTGCCCGGCAGATAACCAGAAGTATATTGTCAATGTGGTCACATCCCAACTTGCCCGGCAGATAACCAGAAGTATATTGTCAATGTGGTCACATCCCAACTTGCCCAGCAGATAACCAGAAATATATTGTCAATGTGGTCGCATCCCAACTTGCCCGGCAGATAACCAGAAGTATATTGTCAATGTTGTCACATCCCAACTTGCCCGGCAGATAACCAGAAGTATATTGTCAATGTGGTCCCATCCCAACTTGCCCGGCAGAAAACCAGAAGTATATTGTCAATGTGGTCCAATCCCAACTTGCCCGGCAGATAATCAGAAGTATATTGTCAATGTGGTCCCATCCCAACTTGCCCGGCAGATAACCAGAAATATATTGTCAATGTGGTCGCATCCCAACTTGCCCGGCAGATAACCAGAAGTAAATTGTCATATGGTCACATCCCAACTTGCCCGGCAGATAACCAGAAGTATATTGTCAATGTGGTCACATCCGAACTTGCCCGGCAGATAACCAGAAGTATATTGTCAATGTGGTCACATCCCAACTTGCCTGGCAGATAACCAGAAGTATATTGTCAATGTGGTCACATCCCAACTTGCCCGGCAGATAACCAGAAATATATTGTCAATGTGGTCACATCCCAACTTGCCCGGCAGATAACCAGAAGTATATTGTCAATGTGGTCACATCCCAACTTGCCCAGCAGATAACCAGAAATATATTGTCAATGTGGTCACATCCAAACTTGCCCGGCAGATTACCAGAAGTATATTGTCAATGTGGTCCCATCCCAACTTGCCCGGCCGATAACCAGAAGTATATTGTCAATGTGGTCACATCCCAGCTTATCCAGCAGATAACCAGAAGTATATTGTCAATGTGGTCAGATCCCAACTTGCCCGGCAGATAACCAGAAGTATATTGTCAATGTGGTCACATCCCAACTTGCCCGGCAGATAACCAGAAGTATATTGTCAATGTGGTCACATCCTAACTTGCCCGGCAGATAACCAGAAGTATATTGTCAACGTGGCAAGGTATGAAACCTCCAAAAATATCAGCCAGACCACAGGACTGGCTAGCTCAAATACTTGCCCACCTACCTACCTGCCCACTATAATCATATGTTTCTCAGGATAATTTAATCAAAACTTTAAATCGAATTCATTGAACATGAAGTAATGCAAGAAAAGAAATAGCAAACACTTTTTAGGTCAGATTTGTATTTAATATCCTAGAATACATCATGTAAATATCCTTATTCCTAAATAGGGCCTCATGACTTTCAATCAATGTCCATATCACTGTCAGTGTCATTGTGATTGTCACTTCCTTCAACGAGGTCACTGAAGTCTGACTCATATTCAGTTTTCCAAGAAGGAACGATCGTTCTTTTTCGCTTCGTGCTGTCATAGATCTTGTCTCTTTCAGCCTGTGTCTTTTTTCTTGTCATCACTGACTTCAGGTAAACCAAGAAACTTTAAAAGACTCATGCTGTCGAGCAACGTGGGTAATGGGCGTCGCCATTTGCAATATCACTAGCAATAGAAACAGGGTCACTGATTGGTCGTCGTGTCGGGGATAATACAATCAAATAGCTTGTCTCAAAATATGAAAACTGATTGCTTGTAGCATAAGCGCATCGTTAAACTTTAGGTTGTCTAAAAGCTAATGGGGTTTCTTTTTGGTTACATTTTATCATTCATCTTTACATGTGAATTAATGCTTATCATCAGGAAATATTTAGATTATTTTCACATATGAAATATAACCCGACCGTTGGGCAGGGGGATTTGAAAATCTGGCAGCCCGAGTTGAAATCAACCCGTCTCGGACGGTCGGGCAGGCAGGTATTTCGAACACTGAATGTGGCCAAATTGTTAAAAAATATATGAATGAATCACTGAAAATCATTGATGACACCACATGTTCTAGGGTAAGCATGTCCTGCACTACCAGGCAGCATGCACTATTCACACAAATTGCAGAAAAAGTAGGTGTTTGTTGCCTGACAATGTGGCACCAAATTTACACTGATCAGAACAAATATTCAAGGGTTAAAACATGAAGAAAGGAAACAAAAAACAAATGAATTCATGTTGACCAATGGAATACATGCACATCATTTCACACCTCAGACAATTAAGTTTAACTAAGTTGATGGAGAAACAAAACCAGTGTTGACATTGAGGGGGATCCTTGGGGCTTACTTCTAAGTATTGGAATGTTGGGATCCCCTAAACCCTTTTATTAACAACTTTAATGGCAAAGACCCCCTTTTTATGCTTTATTTTGACACTTGAATGCTGATATAAGTATTGTTATTTGTAGTTTAAACCCATACACACAAAAACACCATGTTGCAGATACTGATGGTGAAGCTATGATGTAAGTAACAATCTTGGAGTTGCCATTGCCTCATCATTGAATGAAAGTTCTTGGGTCCACTCATACAGCTTGCTTGCCTCATGTTCCCAGTCTTCCTGGGGCTGTGTGGGCAGCTCACCATCTGGGTTGTAGCAGTCCACGTAGTGGGCAGCAGCCCTCTCTCCACAAACCCCCTCCTGCAGGTACACAATGTAAGAACATACACACATGACATGCACAACTGAAGCCCATTAAGTGCACACCATTCACATAGTTAAGGTTACTTGAGGTCAAGTGGTGTCACATTCTTACTTAAAGACAAATATATGGATGCAAGGAGCTGTTGTTCACCAGGAACATTCACATCAACAGTGATAGAATTCCTACCATAAAAAGATATGCCATAAGGTTACGTAGCTCACCTATATTTATTTTGAATATGATATTAGATCAGAACAGAGCAACAGACATAACAGAAGTTTCAACTCAAAAGATATCCTCACTGTATGTCCATTAACTGGCTGGGCAGAGGACCAAACTTACATGTTCAACTTGACTACCATGAGCAGCCACAGTGTTTAAACATTGTTGCAAATATCACACTACACTACAAATTAATTATTTTTAGTAATACCACATAGTTACTTGACAACTGTAATATCTTGGTCAAAGGAAGTAGCTGTGAAAAAATGAACATTTACATGATCTGTCATTGAACTAAAGCAGTAGTATAGGTAAGGGGGGATATAGCCTGTAACTGGTACACCCACGATGGGGCCAGATTTATACCCCAATACTACTACTACAGGAGGGGAATTTTTTCTCTCTTCCATTAAAATGATTATGCTATTCTACGCCTATTTGGGGGCATTCATCAGTTTAATGTCATGTCCATCGTAGAATAGCATAATCATTTTAATGGAAGAGAGAAAAAAATCCCCTCCTGTAGTAGTAGTATTGGGGTATAAATCTGGCCCCATCATGGGTGTACCGGTCTCAGGCTATATCCCCCTTACCTATTCTACTAAAGCTTTATATCATTGATATAAGCTTTCCCTTGTATAATATAAAAACATACATGTCATACCCCAGTCACATAAGTATGCAAGCTACACAGCCAAAAAAACCCTAATGTTTTCCCCTTTTTTTTTGCATGTGATGTTTACAAACAACTGTCCTTTGATGTTGGAAATATAGTTTTAATACAGTGGTACATCAAAATAAGACTGCTACAGTGTAAACTAATATTAGTGTTGTCTAATGGCTGGTAAAGGTTAGAGATGGATGGTATCGAAGTAGTTGTCTCCAAGATTGTTGCAACTGGATAATTTAAACTTAACATGACAGTCTCTACTGGTCATCTTAATCCTAATTTCATAGGCACACACTTTCAGCATGCCTAAATTTTAAGACAATATATTATCAGAAATTGTGACTGGAAAAACAAACATTCCATTCTCATGAAAAGCAGGTGTGAAACCACTCGTCTTCAAACATCAATACTTCAATTCACATGGTCCAAAAACGCTCCATCTATGTTGCCCAACATACTCATCATCTCCGTCCCAAGGATGTTCCCTCAATGTTATCCCTGCCCTATAAAGTCATCATCTCCGTCCCAGTGATGATCCATCTATGTTATTCCTGCCCTATATAGTCATCATCTCCGTCCCAGTGATGATCCATCTATGTTATCCCTGCCCTATATAGTCATCATCTCCATCCCAGTGATGCTCCATCTATGTTATCCCTGACCTATATAGTCATCATCTCTGTCCCAGTGATGCTCCATCTATGTTATCCCTGCCAAATATAGTCATCATCTCCGTCCCAGTGATTCTCCATCTATGTTATCCCTGCCCCATATAGTCATCATCTCCGTCCCATTGATGCTCCATGTATGTTATCCCAGCCTCATATAGAACTAATCATCTCTGTCCCAGTGATGCTCCATCTATGTTATTCCTGCCCTGTATAGTCATCATCTCCGTCCCAGTGATGCTACATGTATGTTATCCCTGCCCTATGTAGTCATCATCTCCTTCCCAGTGATCCCCCATCTATGTTATCCCTGCCCTATATAGAAGTCATCATCTCCGTCCCATTGATGCTCCATCTATGTCATCCCTGCCTTATATAGTCATCATCTCCTTCCCATTGATGCTCCATCTATGTTATCCCTTCCTTATATAGTCATCATATCCATCCTAGTGATGCTCCATCTATGTTATCCCTGCCTTATATAGTCATCATCTCCGTCCCATTGATGCTCAATCTATGTTATCCCTGCCCTATATAGTCATCATCTCCTTCCCATTGATGCTCCATCTATGTTATCCCTTCCTTATATAGTCATCATCTCCGTCCTAGTGATGCTCCATCTATGTTATCCCTGCCTTATATAGTCATCATCTCCGTCCCATTGATGCTCCATGTATGTTATCCCAGCCCCATATAGAACTGATCATCTCCGTCCCAGTGATGCTCCATCTATGTTATCCCTGCCCTGTATAGTCATCATCTCCGTCCCAATGATGCTCCATCTATGTTATCCCTACCCTATATAGCCATCATCTCCGTCCCAGTGATGCCCCATCTATGTTATCCCTGCCATATATAAAGGTCATCATCTCCTTCCCAGTGATGCTCCATCTATGTTATCCCTGCCCTATATAGTCATCATCTCCGTCCCAGTGATGCTCCATCTATGTTATCCCTACCCTATATAGCCATCATCTCCGTCCCAGTGATGCTCCATCTATGTTATCCCTACCCTATATAGCCATCATCTCCGTCCCAGTGATGCTCCATCTATGTTATCTGTGCCCTATATAGAAGTCATCATCTCCATCACAGTGACACTCCCTCTATGTCATCTCTCTCCTATATAGAACTAATCATCTCCGTCCTAGTGATGCTCTCTATGCTATCCGTGCCCTATATAGAAGTCATCATCTCGGTCCCAGTGATGCTCCCTCTATGTTATCTGTGCCCTATATAGAAGTCATCATCTCCGTCACAGTGGCGCTCCCTCTATGTCATCCCTGTCATATATAGAACTAATCATCTCCGTCCTAGTGATGCTCTCTCTATGCTATCCGTGCCCTATATAGTAGTCATCATCTCCTTCCCAGTGATGCTCCATCTATGTTATCCCTGCCCTATATAGTCATCATCTCCGTCCCAGTGATGCTCCATCTATGTTATCCCTACCCTATATAGCCATCATCTCCGTCCCAGTGATGCTCCATCTATGTTATCCCTACCCTATATAGCCATCATCTCCGTCCCAGTGATGCTCCATCTATGTTATCACTGCCCCATATAGAAGACATCATCTCCGTCCCAGTGACGCTCCATCTATGTTATCCCTGCCCTATATAGTCATCATCTCCATCCGAGTGATGCTCCATCTGTGTTATCCCTGCCCCATATAGAAGACATCATCTGCGTCCCAGTGACACTCCATGTATGTTATCCCTGCCCCATATAGAAGTCATCATCTCTGTCACAGTGATGCTCCCTCTATGTTATCCCTGCCACATATAGAAGTCATCATCTCCTTCACAGTGACGCTCCCTGTATGTTATCCCTGCCCCATATAGAAGTTATCATTTCCATCACAGTGACGCTCCCTCTATGTCATCCCTGTCCTATATAGAACTAATAATCTCCGTCCTAGTGATGCTCTCTCTATGCTATCCGTGCCCTATATAGTCATCATCTCCGTCCCAGTGATGCTCCATCTATGTTATCCCTGCCCTATATAGTCATCATCTCCGTCCCAGTGATGCTCCATCTATGTTATCCCTACCCTATATAGCCATCATCTCCGTCCCAGTGATGCTCCATCTATGTTATCCCTACCCTATATAGCCATCATCTCCGTCCCAGTGATGCTCCATCTATGTTATCCCAGCCCCATATAGAAGACATCATCTCCGTCCCAGTGACGCTCCATTTATGTTATCCCTGCCCTATATAGTCATCATCTCCATCCGAGTGATGCTCCATCTATGTTATCCCTGCCCCATATAGAAGACATCATCTGCGTCACAGTGACACTCCATGTATGTTATCCCTGCCCCATATAAAAGTCATCATCTCTGTCACAGTGATGCTCCCTCTATGTTATCCCTGCCACATATAGAAGTCATCATCTCCTTCACAGTGACGCTCCCTGTATGTTATCCCTGCCCCATATAGAAGTCATCATTTCCATCCCAGTGATGCCCCCTCTATGTTCTCCTTGCCCCATATAGAAGTTATCATTTCCATCACAGTGACGCTCCCTCTATGTCATCCCTGTCCTATATAGAACTAATAATCTCCGTCCCAGTGATGCGCCTTCTTAGTTATCCCTGCCCAATATAGAAGTCATCATCTCCGTCCCAGTGATGCTCCCCCTATGTTATCCGTGCCCTATATAGTAGTCATTATCTCCATCCTAGTGATGCTCCCTCTATGTTATCTGTGCCCTATATAGAAGTCATCATCTCCATCACAGTGACACTCCCTCTATGTCATCCCTCTCCTATATAGAACTAATCATCTCCGTCCTAGTGATGCTCTCTCTATGCTATCCGTGCCCTATATAGTCATCATCTCTGTCCCAGTGATGCTCCATCTATGTTATCCCTACCCTATATAGCCATCACCTCCGTCCCAGTGATGCTCCATCTATGTTATCCCTACCCTATATAGCCATCATCTCCATAGGAGTGATGCTCCATCTATGTTATCCCTGCCCCAGATAGAAGACATCATCTGCGTCCCAGTGACACTCCCTCTATGTTATCCCTGCCCCATATAGAAGTCATCATCTCCATCCCAGTGATGCCCCCTCTATGTTCTCCTTGCCCCATATAGAAGTTATCATTTCCATCACAGTGACGCTCCCTCTATGTCATCCCTGTCCTATATAGAACTAATAATCTCCGTCCCAGTGATGCGCCCTCTTAGTTATCCCTGCCCAATATAGAAGTCATCATCTCCGTCCCAGTGATGCTCCCCTATGTTATCCGTGCCCTATATAGTAGTCATCATCTCCGTCCTAGTGATGCTCCCTCTATGTTATCTGTGCCCTATATAGAAGTCATCATCTCCATCACAGTGAGACTCCCTCTATGTCATCTCTCTCCTATATAGAACTAATCATCTCTGTCCTAGTGATGCTCTCTCTATGCTATCTGTGCCCTATATAGAAGACATCATCTCGGTCCCAGTGATGCTCCCTCTATGTTATCTGTGCCCTATATAGAAGTCATCATCTCCGTCACAGTGGCGCTCCCTCTATGTCATCCCTGTCATATATAGAACTAATCATCTCCGTCCCAGTGATGCTCCCTCTATGCTATCCGTGCCCTATATAGTAGTCATCATCTCCATCACAGTGACGCACCCTCTATGTCATCCCTGTCCTATATAAAACTAATCATCTCGGTCCCAGTGATGCTCCCTCTATGTTATCCGTGCCCTATATAGAAGTCATCATCTCCATCACAGTGAAACTCCCTCTATGTCATCCCTGTCCTATATAGAACTAATCATCTCCGTCCTAGTGACGCTCCCTCTATGTTATCCCTGCCCCATATGGAAGTCATCATCTCTGTCCCAGTGATGCTCCATCTATGTTATCCCTGCCCTATATAGTCATCATCTCCATCACAGTGACGCTCCCTCTATGTCATCCCTGTCCTATATAGAACTAATCATCTCCGTCCTAGTGATGCTCCCTCTTTGCCATCCGTGCCATATATAGAAGTCATCATCTCCGTCACAGTGACGCTCCCTCTATGTCATCCTTGTCCTATATAAAACTTATCATCTCGGTCCAAGTGATGCTACCTCTTTGCTATCCGTGCCCTATATAGAAGTCATAATCTCCGTCACAGTGATGCTCCCTCTATGTTATCCCTGCCACATATAGAAAGCAACGTGTACGTCACAGTGACCCTCCCTCTATGTTATCCCTGCCCCATATAAAGAAGTCATCATCTCCGTCCCAGTGATGCTCCATCTATGTTATCTCTCCCCAATATAAAAGTAACAACTACGTCGCAGCGACACTCCCTGTATGTTATTCCTGACCCATACAGAAGTCATCATCTCCTTCACAGTGACACTCCCTGTATGTTATCCCTGCCCCATATAGAAGTCATCATCTCCGTCAAAGAGACGCTCCCTGTATGTTATCCCTGCCCCATATAGAAGTCATCATCTCCGTCACAGTGACGCTCCCTCTATGTTATCCCTGCCCCATATAGAAGTCATCATCTCCGTCACAGTGATGCTCCATCTATGTTATGCCTGCCACATATAGAAGTCATCATCTCCGTCACAGTGACGCTCCCTCTATGTTATCCCTGCCCCATATAGAAGACATCATCTCCGTCACAGTGATGCTCCATCTATGTTATCCCTGCCCCATATAGAAGTCATCATCTCCCTCACAGTGATGCTCCCTCTATGTTATCCCTGCCCCATATAGAAGTCATCATCTCCTTCACAGTGACGCTCCCTGTATGTTATCCCTGCCCCATAGAGAAGTCATCATCTCCGTCACAGTGATGCTCCCTCTATGTTATCCCTGCCCCATATAGAAGTCATCATCTCCATCACAGTGACGCTCCCTGTATGTTATTTCTGCCCAATATAGAAGTCATCATCTCCGTCACAGTGACGCTCCCTCTATGTTATCCCTGCCCCATATAGAAGTCATCATCTCCATCACAGTGACGCTCCCTCTATGACATCCCTGTCCTATATAGAACTAATAATCTCCATCCCAGTGATGCTCCCTCTTAGTTATTCCTGCCCCATATAGAAGTCATCATCTCCTCTCCAGTGATGCTCCCTCTATGTTATCCGTGCCCTATATAGTAGTCATCATCTCCATCACAGTGACGCTCCCTCTATGTCATCCCTGTCCTAAATAGAAGTCATCATCTCTGTCCCAGTGATGCTCCATCTATGTTATCCCTGCCCTATATAGTCATCATCTCCGTCACAGTGACGCTCCCTCTATGTTATCCCTGCCCCATATAGAAGTCATCATCTCTGTCCCAGTGATGCTCCATCTATGTTATCCCTGCCCTATATAGTCATCATCTCCGTCACAGTGACGCTCCCTCTATGTTATCCCTGCCCGATATAGAAGTCATCATCTCCGTCCTAGTGATGCTCCATCTATGTTATCCCTGCCCCATTTAGAAGTCATCATCTCCGTCCTAGTGACGCTCCCTCTATGTTATCCCTGCCCCATATAGAAGTCATCATCTCCGTCACAGTGATGCTCCATCTATGTTATCCCTGCCACATATAGAAGTCATCATCTCCGTCCCAGTAATGCTCCCTGTATGTTATCCCTGCCACATATAGAAGTCATCATCTCCCTCACAGTGATGCTCCCTGTATGTTATCCCTGCCCCATATAGAAGTCATCATCTCCTTCACAGTGACACTCTCTGTATGTTATCCCTGCCCCATATAGAAGTCATCATCTCCTTCACAGTGACACTCCCTGTATGTTATCCCTGCCCCATATAGAAGTCATCATCCCGTCCCAGTGACGCTCCCTCTATGTTATCCCTGCCCCATATAGAAGTCATCATCTCCTTCACAGTGACACTCTCTGTATGTTATCCCTGCCCCATATAGAAGTCATCATCTCCTTCACAGTGACACTCCCTGTATGTTATCCCTGCCCCATATAGAAGTCATCATCTCCATCACAGTGACGCTCCCTGTATGTTATTCCTGCCCCATATAGAAGTCATCATCTCCGTCACAGTGACGCTCCCTGTATGTTATCCCTGCCCCATATAGAAGTCATCATCTCTTTCACAGTGACGCTCCCTCTATGTTATTCCTGCCCCATATAAAGGTTATCATCTCCGTCACAGTTACGCTCTCTCTATGTTATCTCTGCCCCATAAAGGAGTCATCATCTCCATCACAGTGACCCTCCCTCTATGTTATCCCTGCCCCATATAGAAGTCATCATCTCCGTCACAGTGACGCTCCCTGTATGTTATCCCTGCCCCATATAGAAGTCATCATCTCCTTCACAGTGACGCTCCCTGTATGTTATCCCTGCCCCATATAGAAGTCATAATCTCCTTCCCAGTGACGGTCCTCTATGTTATCCCTGCCACATATAGAAGTCATCATCTCCGTCAAAGTGATGCTCCCTGTATGTTATCCCTGCCCTGTATAGAAGTCATCATCTCCTTCACAGTGATGCTCCCTGTATGTTATCCCTGCCACATATAGAAGTCATCATCTCCTTCACAGTGATGCTCCCTGTATGTTATCCCTGCCACATATAGAAGTCATCATCTCCGTCACAGTGATGCTCCCTGTATGTTATCCCTGCCCGATATAGAAGTCATCATCTCCGTCACAGTGATGCTCCCTGTATGTTATCCCTGCCCCATATAGAAGTCATCATCTCCATCACAGTGATGCTCCCTGTATGTTATCCCTGCCACATATAGAAGTCATCATCTCCATCACAGTGATGCTCCCTGTATGTTATCCCTGCCCGATATAGAAGTCATCCTCTCCTTCACAGTGACGCTCCCTGTATGTTATCCCTGCCCCATATAGAAGTCATCATCTCCGTCACAGTGACGCTTCCTGTATGTAATCCCTGCCCCATATAGAAGTCATCATCTCCTTCACAGTGACGCTCCCTCTATGTTATCCCTGCCCCATAGAGAAGTCATCATCTCTGTCCCAGTGACACTCCCTGTATGTTATCCCTGCCCCATATAGAAGTCATCATCTCCATCACAGTTACACTCCCTCTTAGTTATCCCTGCCCCATATAGAAGTCATCATCTCCGTTAAAGTGACGCTCCCTCTATGTTATCCCTGCCCCATATAGAAGTCATCATCTCCGTCCCAGTGATGCTCCCTCTATGTTATTTCTGCCCTATATAGAAGTCATCATCTCTGTCACAGTGATGCTCCCTGTATGTTATCCCTGCCCCATATAGAAGTCATCATCTCCATCACAGTGACATTCCCTGTATGTTATCCCTGCCCCATATAGAAGTCATCATCTCCATCACAGTGACGCTTCCTCTATGTTATCCCTGCCCCATATAGAAGTCATCATCTCCTTCACAGTGACGCTTCCTGTATGTTATCCCTGCCCCATATAGAAGTCATCATCTCCGTCCCAGTGATGCTCCCTCAATGTTATTTCTGCCCTATATAGAAGTCATAATCTCCTTCCCAGTGACGGTCCTCTATGTTATCCCTGCCACATATAGAAGTCATCATCTCCGTCAAAGTGATGCTCCCTGTATGTTATCCCTGCCCTGTATAGAAGTCATCATCTCCTTCACAGTGATGCTCCCTGTATGTTATCCCTGCCACATATAGAAGTCATCATCTCCGTCACAGTGATGCTCCCTGTATGTTATCCCTGCCACATATAGAAGTCATCATCTCCGTCACAGTGATGCTCCCTGTATGTTATCCCTGCCACATATAGAAGTCATCATCTCCATCACAGTGATGCTCCCTGTATGTTATCCCTGCCCGATATAGAAGTCATCCTCTCCTTCACAGTGACGCTCCCTGTGTGTTATCCCTGCCCCATATAGAAGTCATCATCTCCGTCACAGTGACGCTTCCTGTATGTAATCCCTGCCCCATATAGAAGTCATCATCTCCTTCACAGTGACGCTCCCTCTATGTTATCCCTGCCCCATAGAGAAGTCATCATCTCTGTCCCAGTGACACTCCCTGTATGTTATCCCTGCCCCATATAGAAGTCATCATCTCCATCACAGTTACACTCCCTCTTAGTTATCCCTGCCCCATATAGAAGTCATCATCTCCGTTAAAGTGACGCTCCCTCTATGTTATCCCTGCCCCATATAGAAGTCATCATCTCCGTCCCAGTGATGCTCCCTCTATGTTATTTCCACCCTATATAGAAGTCATCATCTCTGTCACAGTGATGCTCCCTGTATGTTATCCCTGCCCCATATAGAAGTCATCATCTCCATCACAGTGACATTCCCTGTATGTTATCCCTGCCCCATATAGAAGTCATCATCTCCATCACAGTGACGCTTCCTCTATGTTATCCCTGCCCCATATAGAAGTCATCATCTCCTTCACAGTGACGCTTCCTGTATGTTATCCCTGCCCCATATAGAAGTCATCATCTCCGTCCCAGTGATGCTCCCTCTATGTTATTTCTGCCCTATATAGAAGTCATCATCTCTGTCACAGTGATGCTCCCTGTATGTTATCCCTGCGCCATATAGAAGTCATCATCTCCATCCCAGTGATGCTCCCTCTATGTTATCCCTGCCCCATATAGAAGTCATCATCTCCGTCACAGTGACGCTCCCTGTATGTTATCCCTGCCCCATATAGAAGTCATCATCTCCGTCACAGTGATGCTCCCTGTATGTTATCCCTGCCCCATATAGAAGTCATCATCTCCTTCACAGTGATGCTCCCTGTATGTTATCCCTGCCCGTTATAGAAGTCATCATCTCCTTCACAGTGACGCTCCCTGTATGTTATTCCTGCCCCATATAGAAGTCATCATCTCCGTCACAGTGACGCTCCCTGTATGTTATCCCTGCCCCATATAGAAGTCATCATCTCTTTCACAGTGACGCTCCCTCTATGTTATTCCTGCCCCATATAAAGGTTATCATCTCCGTCACAGTTACGCTCTCTCTATGTTATCTCTGCCCCATAAAGGAGTCATCATCTCCGTCACAGTGACCCTCCCTCTATGTTATCCCTGCCCCATATAGAAGTCATCATCTCCGTCACAGTGACGCTCCCTGTATGTTATCCCTGCCCCATATAGAAGTCATCATCTCCTTCACAGTGACGCTCCCTGTATGTTATCCCTGCCCCATATAGAAGTCATAATCTCCTTCCCAGTGACGGTCCTCTATGTTATCCCTGCCACATATAGAAGTCATCATCTCCGTCAAAGTGATGCTCCCTGTATGTTATCCCTGCCCTGTATAGAAGTCATCATCTCCTTCACAGTGATGCTCCCTGTATGTTATCCCTGCGCCATATAGAAGTCATCATCTCCTTCACAGTGATGCTCCCTGTATGTTATCCCTGCCCCATATAGAAGTCATCATCTCCATCACAGTGATGCTCCCTGTATGTTATCCCTGCCACATATAGAAGTCATCATCTCCATCACAGTGATGCTCCCTGTATGTTATCCCTGCCCGATATAGAAGTCATCCTCTCCTTCACAGTGACGCTCCCTGTATGTTATCCCTGCCCCATATAGAAGTCATCATCTCCATCAGTGACGCTTCCTGTATGTAATCCCTGCCCCATATAGAAGTCATCATCTCCTTCACAGTGACGCTCCCTCTATGTTATCCCTGCCCCATAGAGAAGTCATCATCTCTGTCCCAGTGACACTCCCTGTATGTTATCCCTGCCCCATATAGAAGTCATCATCTCCATCACAGTTACACTCCCTCTTAGTTATCCCTGCCCCATATAGAAGTCATCATCTCCGTTAAAGTGACGCTCCCTCTATGTTATCCCTGCCCCATATAGAAGTCATCATCTCCGTCCCAGTGATGCTCCCTCTATGTTATTTCTGCCCTATATAGAAGTCATCATCTCTGTCACAGTGATGCTCCCTGTATGTTATCCCTGCCCCATATAGAAGTCATCATCTCCATCACAGTGACATTCCCTGTATGTTATCCCTGCCCCATATAGAAGTCATCATCTCCATCACAGTGACGCTTCCTCTATGTTATCCCTGCCCCATATAGAAGTCATCATCTCCTTCACAGTGACGCTTCCTGTATGTTATCCCTGCCCCATATAGAAGTCATCATCTCCGTCCCAGTGATGCTCCCTCTATGTTATTTCTGCCCTATATAGAAGTCATAATCTCCTTCCCAGTGACGGTCCTCTATGTTATCCCTGCCACATATAGAAGTCATCATCTCCGTCAAAGTGATGCTCCCTGTATGTTATCCCTGCCCTGTATAGAAGTCATCATCTCCTTCACAGTGATGCTCCCTGTATGTTATCCCTGCCACATATAGAAGTCATCATCTCCTTCACAGTGATGCTCCCTGTATGTTATCCCTGCCACATATAGAAGTCATCATCTCCGTCACAGTGATGCTCCCTGTATGTTATCCCTGCCCGATATAGAAGTCATCATCTCCGTCACAGTGATGCTCCCTGTATGTTATCCCTGCCCCATATAGAAGTCATCATCTCCATCACAGTGATGCTCCCTGTATGTTATCCCTGCCACATATAGAAGTCATCATCTCCATCACAGTGATGCTCCCTGTATGTTATCCCTGCCCGATATAGAAGTCATCCTCTCCTTCACAGTGACGCTCCCTGTATGTTATCCCTGCCCCATATAGAAGTCATCATCTCCGTCACAGTGACGCTTCCTGTATGTAATCCCTGCCCCATATAGAAGTCATCATCTCCTTCACAGTGACGCTCCCTCTATGTTATCCCTGCCCCATAGAGAAGTCATCATCTCTGTCCCAGTGACACTCCCTGTATGTTATCCCTGCCCCATATAGAAGTCATCATCTCCATCACAGTTACACTCCCTCTTAGTTATCCCTGCCCCATATAGAAGTCATCATCTCCGTTAAAGTGACGCTCCCTCTATGTTATCCCTGCCCCATATAGAAGTCATCATCTCCGTCCCAGTGATGCTCCCTCTATGTTATTTCTGCCCTATATAGAAGTCATCATCTCTGTCACAGTGACGCTTCCTGTATGTAATCCCTGCCCCATATAGAAGTCATCATCTCCTTCACAGTGACGCTCCCTCTATGTTATCCCTGCCCCATAGAGAAGTCATCATCTCTGTCCCAGTGACACTCCCTGTATGTTATCCCTGCCCCATATAGAAGTCATCATCTCCATCACAGTGACATTCCCTGTATGTTATCCCTGCCCCATATAGAAGTCATCATCTCCATCACAGTGACGCTTCCTCTATGTTATCCCTGCCCCATATAGAAGTCATCATCTCCTTCACAGTGACGCTTCCTGTATGTTATCCCTGCCCCATATAGAAGTCATCATCTCCGTCCCAGTGATGCTCCCTCTATGTTATTTCTGCCCTATATAGAAGTCATCATCTCTGTCACAGTGATGCTCCCTGTATGTTATCCCTGCGCCATATAGAAGTCATCATCTCCATCCCAGTGATGCTCCCTCTATGTTATCCCTGCCCCATATAGAAGTCATCATCTCCGTCACAGTGATGCTCCCTGTATGTTATCCCTGCCCCATATAGAAGTCATCATCTCCGTCACAGTGATGCTCCCTGTATGTTATCCCTGCGCCATATAGAAGTCATCATCTCCGTCACAGTGATGCTCCCTGTATGTTATCCCTGCCCCATATAGAAGTCATCATCTCCTTCACAGTGACGCTCCCTGTATGTTATCCCTGCCCCATATAGAAGTCATCATCTCCGTCACAGTGACACTCCCTGTATGTTATCCCTGCCCCATATAGAAGTCATCATCTCCATCACAGTGACACTCCCTCTATGTTATCCCTGCCCCATATAGAAGTCATCATCTCCATCCCAGTGACACTCCCTGTATGTTATCCCTGCCCCATAAAGAAGTCATCATCTCCGTCACAGTGATGCTCCCTGTATGTTATCCCTGCCCCATATAGAAGTCATCATCTCCTTCACAGTGATGCTTCCTGTATGTAATCCCTGCCCATATAGAAGTCATCATCTCCGTCACAGTGATGCTCCCTGTATGTAATCCCTGCCCCATATAGAAGTCATCATCTCCGTCACAGTGATGCTCCCTGTATGTTATCCCTGCCCCGTATAGAAGTCATCTTCTCCGTCACAGTGACACTCCCTGTATGTTATCCCTGCCCCATATAGAAGTCATCATCTCCGTCACAGTGACACTCCCTGTATGTTATCCCTGCCCCATATAGAAGTCATCATCTCCATCCCAGTGACACTCCCTGTATGTTATCCCTGCCCCATAAAGAAGTCATCATCTCCGTCACAGTGATGCTCCCTGTATGTTATCCCTGCCCCATATAGAAGTCATCATCTCCTTCACAGTGACGCTTCCTGTATGTAATCCCTGCCCATATAGAAGTCATCATCTCCGTCACAGTGATGCTCCCTGTATGTAATCCCTGCCCCATATAGAAGTCATCATCTCCGTCACAGTGATGCTCCCTGTATGTTATCCCTGCCCCGTATAGAAGTCATCTTCTCCGTCACAGTGACACTCCCTGTATGTTATCCCTGCCCTATATAGAAGTCATCATCTCCGTCACAGTGACACTCCCTGTATGTTATCCCTGCCCCATATAGAAGTCATCATCTCCGTCCCAGTGACGCTCCCTCTATGTTATCCCTGCCACATATAGAAGTCATCATCTCCGTCACAGTGATGCTCCCTGTATGTTATCCCTGCCCCATATAGAAGTCATCATCTCCGTCACAGTGATGCTCCCTGTATGTTATCCCTGCCCCATATAGAAGTCATCATTTCCGTCAAAGTGATGTTCCCTGTATGTTATCTATGCCCCATAAAGAAGTCATCATCTCCATCCCAGTGACGATGCCTCTATGTTATTCCATATAAAACTATTCATCTCAATCATAATTTCTCACCATAATGCATGCGGGGTTGGTCATGTGACCCCTTTCGGAAACCCCAAAATGTGTTATAGATACTGTAAATCTTGAAAGTTTTGTACCATGAAATTATTGCGAGTGGCTCACAATAGCCTTAACCCCCACATATATGTCCCTCCTCTACAACCCTCACTTTGAAGTTGAAGAAAATTCAAAATACATCACCCACACAAATACACTTCACAGTTTTGAATAAGGTGGGAAATTTCCTCTTCTGTGATATCATCCACTGGCATTTTAGGCCAAGCAACAGTACTGAAAATGACCTCTGAAAATTAGGTACATCGTAAATGTCGCCATTTTTTACACATTACTAAATTGCCACTCACGGCGTTATTTACAGCATGTTTTGAATTCTAAATTTCGGATATTTACTCGGAGAAATGAATTTCAAAAATAGCATATTAGTGATCATGGATATCTGTCTTTTATTAAATCACCAATGATCATTCCAAAACGTCTCTGATAACCCTAGAATCGTTTCGAATGTTTTGGAAAATACGCAAACACGAACGCCGACGTGAACTTTCCGCCATATTGGATAGTGTTTATAAAATCACATTTCAGGTACACCGGTTATGAAATGCTTGTAACATCACGTATATTTCAAACTTAGCTGCGATATATACATCCTTGAATTCCTCATACATTATAGAATCAAATGACCAATGGTCTTTGTCACCAATACAAAGTGGCTGGATGAAATCAAGCAAAATAAGTTAGGTATGAAAACGAACGCTGTGCTCGAAAAACTGCACTTGTTTGAAATGTAAACAAAGCAACATACAGATTTTACACAGTGTAGCATTTTCTCCTATTTTGGGCTATCCATTCATCTAATCATTCAAGATATTGGCTCAACATTTTCAGAGTATGCACGGGATGAGAATTGTAGGAAGAATTAGGGAATTAAAATAGATATATTGCAATGATTTGATATTTTCCACAGAAATTGTCAAAGTTACCGTCCTGTGTGACACCATGACTGATGCAAAATCACGCACAACAACAACGGTATTTATTGGAATTTCTGACTATTTCTGTTTGTTTCAATGAAAATTATAACAACAAATAACAGTACATAGATTGGCAGAATGTTTCTAATTACTTGCATGTCACATTTATGTATATACGATCCCTAAATCAACGAAAGTCCCCACGTAAAATCCCGCGTACTGTTGACAATGAACACGCCATTTTGTAAAAGTCGGTCACAGGTAGTGATGTCATATGTCAACATTGTTGTACATATTTGGTAATTTCTTTGAGGTGAAGGTCCTTGAATGAGAGTGCACATGATCATTGTCTACAGTTTCAGTTATGATGTAGATTTTGCATACCTTTTATACATTTTTTCACACAATTAATTTCACTTTGGATATTTGTCAATGTTCAAAATGATAAGTAATGATACGTAAATATAGGCAACAACATGTATGAATGAACCTTTGATAATCTCCTGTTTTGTTTAAACATTGTTAATGTAAGGACATTCGGCTGTGTCCATCTTAGTTCGGCCATCTCGGGTTGAGTGGAAAGCCTTCACGTGACTGGCAGCCAATTATAGAGATCATGTGGTGCATTCAAGGCTATAAGTTGTGACTGACACGGAGATTCGGGGTTCGGCGTTTGGTTTTGAAAGTGAAACCGGATGTTGAAGAATAACATTCAGGTCCCACGAAGGAGGCTGAAAACGGGTGGCTTGGTTGGCTAATTTATAGGAACGGATGAGCGATTATTGCTCTGTAACCGTGGAAACCTTCGCACCAGAAGTGGTGGCAATGACGGAGTTGATAGCCGCAAGGTAGTTGGCCAACCAACATGTGTCCCTTAAGTTTCCAGGTTAAACGCAGATGATGTAAATATTCGGCGATCTGTTGAAGCGAGGCTGAGGTAGGAGTGGAAATATCACGAGCACAACAGTAAGTCTCAAAGGCTGACTTGTGGTCATAATGGCGCCGGGTGGAAGAACGATGGGCAGCAGTGATGGTCTTCGCTACCCGCTGGGAGTAGCACTTTGCAATGAGAGACTTCTGCGGATGCACCAAAAGCAGAGATGAAGCATTGCAAGGGACAGATGGAGCCAATGAGAGCGAGGTTGAAGGAGTAGGTCATCGCAGAGCGGAAGATGATTAAATCATCCGTCAGCGAGCCTTAGCAAGGTGGGGAACCAATTGCGCATTGGCCAATAGGACGTGACCAAAATCAGAGACAGGCGGTGATTGCTACCTTCTGCAGGACCTGGGAATGATCGCAAACTCATCATACTCCCAAGCCAGAGGGGATTGGAGATACGAATTGGGATAGCTGAGCGTTGAAGCAGGTGGCGAAGGAGAGGATGTTCGACCAATGCGAGATTGCGAGAATGGCTGCCTTGAATTCGAGATTGTTGCTGTGGAGGCAAGTTCTACGTCGGAAAACTGCCCTGCTACTTGCAGAACTTGAAAGTGTACTCCCTAACCGACGGTTGAAGCATCGACAAACAGATGAAGGACTGGACGAGACCCCTCCGCAAACGTTTGACGCGACCAGCCACCATGGAAGATGAGGGGGGAGATGGAGCGGTAGGGAGATCGGCGTGTGACAATCGTTGATCGTGATAAAGGGTGCGAGAAAACATTGAAGCAATCGCAGATGTAGATGACCCCATACAGTGAGCGCCTGCGCCGATGTTAGGAAGCCCAGGAGTTGTTGCCACTGGCGTAGTTGAAGCGGGTGTTCGAGTGCCACCAGTCTTGTAGGACGAACATTCTACTTTGCTGAGTGTGGAACAGGGCTCCTATGAATTGTTGACATTGGGTGAGAATGAATTCTGACTTTGCCGAGTTGTCTGAGAAGACGAAGTGTGAAGTCGAGTTGTTGAGGGAGGAAATCAGCATCTGCGTGAAACCGAATGCAGTCATCGAGATAAGAATGATCCCACGAAGATGTAGGAATTTCTTGACGGGTCGGGTAAGGTGTGTTAAAAGCCACAGGCCCAAGAAATTCCAAAATTCCATTGGTAGTGGCAGCCTTGAAAAATGAACCGGAGGAAGTCGGTGCTCCCAATGGATGGGAACGTGCAGATAAGCATCTTGGAGATCGAGACTGACCATAAAATGAATGAGCGTGCGAAGGAGCGAGATCGATGTCATGCGAAAATGTGGTGGAGTTTCTAGGTACGTAGCGTTGAAGATCTTCAATTTGTCTCAGTTTTAGACTGTCCTTTTAGGGAACAACGAATATGGAAGAATAAAACCTGGGGGTCGCGGGAAGTCTGCCGAGACAATCCATAGTGTATTTTGCTAGGAATCTACCAACAGCGTAGATCAATGTTGGTAATTGCATGGCCGGATATGTTCTCTGTAGGGGTTGGAACGTCGTAGGTTGGGGTGGCCAGCGGTAGTCAATAACCTTGTTGTAGTATCTGTGTTATGAAGGGGTCTGCAAGAATGGTCCAATTGCTTGCAAATAGCCCCAGTCTTCCGCCTACAGACATGGCTGTAATGGGAACGGCTGAAGGCGAAAGTTCCCAGTTGCGCGGTTTTGAAAAGGAGTCAGTTTCCCACTTAACCTCCCGCTCAGGAAGGGTCACTGAAGCCTTTGCATCTGATAAAGGTGATGGATCGACCATAGAAGGGTCTCAAGTCCCGTTGACCTCTTTGACCTCTTCCGTGTCCATAAAAGGGATTAGGCCAGGATAAGAGAAGTTCACAAAGATTGCGCTGGGCAGGAACGAATCGGGGATAGTTTCAATCTTTTCCTGATCTTTCAATTGTCTCTTCTAGAGATGCAAAGGGTCCACAGTGAACTGGAGGCTAGAGTCTCTTTAAACATCCTGAGCAGCCTGCTGGTTCGTTTCTGCAAACAAAAAGCGGGAAGACCAAGGTTGTTAAAAAAGTTGAACTTTGAACTGATAGTCCCAGGTAGGGCGTTGAAGTACACCACAGCAATGAAGAGCTGTCATGGAGCCAGAATGGTGAGAGAGGAGGTCCATGATCTGCATGAGTTTATCCTGTATAAGGAGTATCACTCCTCGAATAAAGGCGTCCTCTTTGGAATGAGTGGAGAGAGAAACGGAGAGCTCGTTCATAGCTGAAAAAATCATAGACACCAGAGGGAGTGTACGGCGAACTATGGTATCCAAGTGTGTTAGGTCCCGATCTTCAACCACGTAAGATGATGTCGAGTGCTTCTGGTTGAACCTGTAGATAAGGGTCACCCGAAGCAGCGTCCGAACCACCGAATCCGGGAGGGTCTAAGTGGGAGGCAACCGGAAATGCATCTGTAGGCTGAGAAGACCATGGCGGACCCGAACGTTGAAGTAAGACTGTAGATATGGCTTTCATGATGCAGTGAAACAATGGTTCCGTACTCTGTTGTTGATCCCAGTGATCCCAACTCATGGGTAGGATAGGTGGACAAGGGTCCGGAGGAGCCGACCTGGAGGGATTATGATCCAGCGATCTGTGAACGGAATGAGATCCTCTTTGGGAATGGCTCCAATGTTTGCATCCTCAATGTGTTGACAAACAATGATCCTTAGATTTAGGAGGAATTCGAGGGTTGTCGTCACACAAAAGACGTTCCATAGGAGGATGGCAAAGAGGAGAATAGTGAGTGAATCTGGTTTTACTCTGCTTTT
Organism: Haliotis rufescens; assembly: GCF_023055435.1. NCBI lineage: Eukaryota > Metazoa > Mollusca > Gastropoda > Lepetellida > Haliotidae > Haliotis > Haliotis rufescens. The sequence continues at coordinate 5,451,058 of NW_025964383.1, forward strand.
AGCTTCACACAATGTACTCATGTTGGGAATCGAACCCGGGTCTTCGGCGTGACGAGCTTAAGCTTTAACCACCAGGCTACCCAAACGCCCCCGAAGAGGAGAATAATGGAAGTCGGTAGTAAAGCAGTAGTCGGGAAACCTTGGGTAAGGGTATCTGGTCGCTAGTAGTAAGAGTCACGATAAACCGGGTAAGCATCACATCCCTGTCAATGATCCATGTAGGTATCAACAGCCAGAAAGAGAGAGCTTTCTGAAGGATGGTCATATAAAGTCGACTGGAGCTTAGCGTGAAGCACGCCGATCGTGGCGCGGGCATTCGGTATCAGTCCGAGAGCGGTGACCCGATGAGATTTCCGATCCTGTGACTGGGAACGCCGATCCTGGGAGCGAGAAAGCCAATCCCGGGAGCAGGAATGCAGATCTTGGGAGCAGGAGCGTCTTAGAAGGTGATCGTTGATCAGAGGCGTGACGATCGGAAGTGTCCCGGGATGTAGTAGTACTTACGGCCTTATCATGACGGAACAAGCCGAATCCAAGTGCGGTACTTTGAATGGAGAGGAGCGACCAGCTGCTTGAACGAGAGTGTGATTAGGATCGGTCAGTTGTACTGCTCGGACACTGACCTGATTAGGAGTGTTCAACAAGTCAGGATTTGACAAATCATCTGTATGAAAACTGTCCAAGATCGTCTCATATGTGAAGAGCTGGTCTTAGATTTCTTAGACGAATCTCCTGCCTTAGAAAGCTGATCGAATATTCTGCGATGACATCACTGGATATATACTTGAAAGGCAGAATCAGATAAGGCATGACATACTGTACATCGAGAGACTCAGGAGCACCAAGGAGCACTGTCCGCGACAGTCCCAACATTAGGAGTGAGGGTCCGATGTAGAATTAGTATTGCAGCATTCTTTACAAGCAGGTCGTTGTCTGTCCTTTTTGCCCATAATTATAGCCCGTAGAACACTTGACAAACCGTGTCAAAAGACAAACAAATTTCTCTTGAAGTCAAAACACGCCACCACACAGTGGCAATGAGAAAGAGAATGAATTGGTTGAGGTGTACAATTGGTCAGTTCAGGCAGTTTTGCCATGCATGGGAAGCACACAAATGACCTAGCTTCTGGACATAACCATAGAGATGCAGGGGTGTTCGGGTGAATGTTTTTATTTCAGAAGCTGGAAACATGGTTCAAGCACGTTTCCACATGGGATCGAAAAAAGAAGGAAGAAATGCAAAGTGTGAGTTTATAAACTTAACACTGTCAACATGGTCAAACAATGTCAAATACTTAGTTTTGTTATTGTTTCTCTGAACAAAATAAAAAATACATCAACTGTTGACTTGTTAATATATATTCGTGATACGTATAGTGTATTCGTTGCAGCCCTTGTTTAAATCGACTAAACCTATATGATTTCTTCTACATACTGATGTAAACACCTTCCTGAATATGATGATTGGTAAATTATATCCTTCAAAATTACAGTCACTTCATATATACTCACAAGCAGAAGAAACGCAAGTCGAGTATGCAGTATATATGTTATTTATTTTCAACAGTAAAGACAAGAAATACTAATAGGGCAAGATTGACAAAAATTTGACTGAAGACAGCTTAATGAATTAAAAGGCAGATGACATAATTGTTTTTTTCAAATGTTAAGGGCTTACACAGTTTCGGGTCAATACCCAAAATGTCAGTCAATACCTGGTGTGACCACCATTAGCATTGATCACTGCCACACATCTCCTGTACATTGAGTGGATCAGACGATTTGTGAAGGCCCTAGGGATCCTCCTGCACACATCCAGAGCAGCTGTGCGTAGTTCATCGTCAGTTGTAGGGACTGGGCGCACATTGTGCAGACGCCTTTGAACCTCATCCCACAAGTGTTTGATAGGTTCAGATCAGGGCTGAGGGCTGGCCACGGTAGAACATGGATGTTGTGTTGTTGCAGAAAGGCCATGGTAGCTCTGGCAACATGGGGACGAGCGTTGTCCTGCTGGAAAATGTGTTCTTGATGTTGTGCAAAAAATGAACAACGTGGGGTCTGCAAACTTGGTCGATATACCGCTGAGCAGTCACGCCGTGTCCCCGACCTTGACCAACATTCAGAAAGCACATGGGTCCAAGTCTCGCATTAAGTCCAATCCCTGCCCACATCATGATGCTAGGTCCACCCCATGGATCCCTTTCCACAATGTTTCTGTCAGCGAAACGATCACCTCAACGCCGCCAAATTCTGACTCTTCCGTCTGCATGGGAGACACAAAAGCGACTTTCATCAGAGAAGATGACACGCCTCCACTCACGATGACGCCAATTGCGATGACCCTGTGCCCACTGAAGTCATGCTTGTCGATGCCGTGGTTGGAGGACGTGCTGGTCGGCGACATCTGAGGTTGTTGGAACGGAGACGTCGGATCACAGTGTCCCGGCTAATGTGTCGATTATGTGTTCCTATGGTCTGTTGAGCACTTTCACTTGCAGTTAGGAATGGATGTCGCTGGTGTTGACGGCTAATCTGCCAATCTTGTCGAGGTGTGGTGACCCTAGGGTGACCGCTCAGAGGAAGGTCATCTGTGGTCTGTGTAGCATTGTATCAATGCAGGAGACGGTAAATTGTGGTTATGTTAACGTTGAAATGACGGGCAACATCTTGGACAGACTCTCCAGCTTCCAAACGTCCGATAGCCTGGTTTCTCTTAATTTGAGTAAGGCGTGGCATTGTTGACCAAGGAGTGGTAGGTCCAAGAATCGGACACAGTTTTATACCCACTACAGTTCATGACGGTTCATGCATTTTTTATTTTGCGAGAAATGGGTGCATGATACCCACATAGTCATTGAAATGGTGCGTTTTGGCGATTCGTTTTTTATGTTGCGTTTTTACTCGCGGCTTCCAGAATGCAACCAAAAATATTGATAACACCATCAGGCTTCACTACATGCTAAAACTCGTATCAATTTATGGTTCCGTGTTTGTTACCTATTTGCTTAAAACCACTTGCGTTGCTTTTGCATGTGAGTATATTTACTGTTTAATGTTGGTGTATTCTGCTACAAACATTTTCAGAAATGACATCAATAAAATAATGTTACAAGGTCTGCGATTTCTGTTTTCTAAAAGAGAAACGTGATCAGATACACATTTGTAACTCAGCTTTTGAGACACAAGAGAAACTCGAAACAAAACAACAATAAGTTATGTGTGAAGTAAACATTATTTAATAAGTTGAAATAGATATTCTAGTGCATCTTGGGACACCTGTGGGTTTCTTTCTTGTGTCACAGTATTGCAATTTTTTACAGCATTAATGCAAACACTGTGATGATCATGGATCAGTACACAAATGGGTTGGAACTCCTGTATTCCCTGAGGCAGAGGCATTTGTACAGGACATTTGTACAGGAAGTCATGTTTAGGAGGGAAGTAGAAGGGACAGATGCTCTAATCCACAGAGTGACCTAGGTGCCATCAGACAAGAAAAAGAATATGGCCTATCTGGATTTCCTGGAAGGCACACTGGCAAAAGTTCATCAGCTTACCCAAAATACACTAAAAAAGCCAGAAGAAACAAAAGACAGCTACATGATATTTGGAGCAAATACAAGCCTTTCCCCACTGGGGATCTACTACTTGTAAAGGATACTACAAAATCCAAAGGGAAATCTCTTAAATTTACAACCTTTTTGTAAAGGACCTTATTTTGTGACTGCTGTGCTTAGAACATTCTTGTATGAAGTGAAAGGCAGGAAATAAAGAAAATCCTGCGATACCATAGGTGAAAACAATGCATCACTACAATTTGATATAGTGTGTGCATCCTAGTTATCTGTAGCGCCATCCATACCACACAGATTATAAAGATGTTACTGTATCACCACATTTAGTGCAGCAGTTTCTGAGATAGAAATATTTGTTTTCAACAATGTCAGCAATGACCAAAGTCACAAGCTGAAGTCAGAACAGACAACATGCAATCCTTTCATCTAAGTTGAAGTTTCACATGGTGAGCTACAATTTATATGTTTCCTAGCTCTGATAATAAAACAATATGTTCAGTTTGACCTTGAAGGAATTATTGAGGAAGTGAAGACACCATCCATTGGAAAGCCATCGATCATGTCGATATGTAATTCCACAACAATGCTTTATTCACTTTGATCTTAGAAGCTTTTTCATTATGCAGTATCCTCCTTTTGCACACTTCACCACGTCTGGTTTGCAAGTGAGGCTTGGAGTGGCACAAGGTGAAGGATGTGTTAGTTCAGAACAATGCCAAGTAATGACACAACGATGTTGTTTATTCAGTTATGTTCAAGTACAGACATGTATGTGTGCACACAACATCAAACATGATCACTCATTGGGTGCTGCCATTTTGAATGGCATCTATCTCTTCGTTGCAAACTAACAAGCACATGGCACACATTGAGATGTCAACAAGGCAAATTGTATGAGAACTTTTCAGAGACAGCATAGCTGGGATCATTGTACAAAGTTTCAGCTCCAAAGGCCTTGCAGTTTTAGAAGAGATGTCGAAAATGAAAAGTTAAGAACAGACTGACAACATACCACGACATAAGCTGACTTGACTTTTAGTCAGGTGAGCTAAAAATCACAGAGAAATTTGAATATTCCAGAAAATAAACCTTGTTTAGATGTATGACTTACCCCAGCTAATCCCAACATCATCCTCATCTTGACAGCTCGTGATATTGCTTTTTTTGATCGGCGTCCAGATATGTGTGGGTTTAAGGCAGACATTTTCCCTGACTTGGGTGTTGGCATAGGTACAAGTGGGGTTCTGTAACAGCACAAGCAACAGTTCTTTTGATAGCTTCAAAGTCATAATATCCACAGCATATGTCCCCCTCTCACAACAATGATTACCTACCTGCATGGGATAAGGTTTCTAGACTGACAGCATAAACCTACATACCTGCTGAGTGATGACAAATCTTAACCCTCTTGGGTGCCACAGGACCCTTTACGGTCCCTCACTTTTCACAGCCAGTTAGTGCCACAGGACCCTATATGGTCCGTCACTTTTCACAACCAGTTAGTACCACAGGACCCTATATGGTCCCTCACTTTTCACAGCCAGTTAATGTCACAGGACCCTATACGGTCCCTTACTTTACACAACCAGTTAGTGCCACAGGACCCTACATGGTCCCTCACTTTTCACAACAAGTTAGTGCCACAGGACCCTACATGGTCCCTTACTTTTCACAACCAGTTTGTGCCACAGGACCCTACATGGTCCCTCACTTTTCACAACCAGTTAGTGCCACAGGACCCAATATTGACCCATTTCAACTGTGATTAAGATATCAAACACTGAGTGTGCAAAATCAAAATTGGAAATTTTCCAATATATTGTATATTTGTGAAATACCTCACACTTCTTTCTTCTTCAATCCTATGTGGAAACGTGCTTGAACAATTTCCAGCTTCTAACAAACAATTCACCTGAACACATCCCAGCATCACCATGGTCACCACCCATACAAATGGGTCACGCATGTAATCCCATGCATAGCAACCTACATGATCAGATCACGTGCTTATCCCTGCCACATCATTCTCTTTCGTCACAGCTAACAGGCTAGTGGAGCTGTGATGCGGGGATGGTCAGGTGGGTATATAGCATGTGAGATAGGATTAGAGTATACAAATATTTAATTTATTGGAAAATTTCAAACTTTTTAAACTGATCCTATCTCACATTATGCATTTATCCCACGGATGGAAGGTGAGGCTCAGATCACCTAGCCTGTATAGACTACAACCATGAGACGTACACGAGGAAGCTGGTTCTAACAGTGAAAGAAATAAAACATTTAAAACACTGCCTACTGTTGTAAAGGACAATAATACATGAGCAGGAAAACACACTAAAATTGGTGACATGATCCCACAAGATTGTGGAGCGTTTGAAGGTCGGGGTTGGAGAATTCATCTGTGAGCAAACTGTCAGGAAAAGTATCAGCTGTGAGGGACATTACAGGCTCTTCTGATGGAACTGAGGAACTTGCTTTGGATTTCTTAGATGATTTCTTAGATGGCTCCTTGGCCTTAGATTGACTGTCCAATAATCTACGGCGACATTACTGGAAGTAGATGCAGAAAGCAGTCCAATGAGCACTGGCCGCGACAATCACAGCACAAGGAGTGAGGGACCAAAGTAGTGTATTCTGAGCATGCCAGAAGTTGTCTGTCCTTTTTGCCCACAGTATAGACTGTGTTAATTCACAGAGACTTTGCAAAAGAACAAAAAAAGAACTTCTCTAAGTTGTCAAAACACGTCAACACACAGTGGCGATGAGAAAGAAAATGAGTTGGCTGAGGTACACATGTGGTCAGCAAGAGAAAGCTCACCCTGCACGGGAGCACGAAATTGACAAAGTTGTTGGTGGCAACTTTGGAGATACTGTAGTGTGTTTGGGGTGATTGTTTTAGAAGCTGGAAATTTAGGATCAAAGAGTGTGAGATAGGACAAAGATGAAGTGGCAGGCCCTGATCACAATCGCAGAGGGGGAATACACTTGAACCAGCCCACCATCCTACCATGGGATAATTGCAAACTGTTGGCAGAGCTGGCAGTGGCTAAAAGCAAGATGACTGGTAGACATGGACATAGGCCTATTGAGGGTTGCAAGTTGGCCTGAGCCTCAGTACTCCATCATGATGATCTCTCCATAGGTACTCACCCAGTACTCAATCGACTTCTTACTGGAACATGTAAAAACACGACTTATTTTCCTTAAAAGGAATTTATCCATCACTCAGTCAGCCTAATTGGAAGAACCAAATAAGCCTAAAACAGAAGCTACACTCCCATTGGCTTTGAAAAAGACAGGTTTCCTCCTTGCCATAGCAACTGCCAAAAGAGATGGATGAATGTTGACATCAGCTTCTGTAGAACTTGTTGAAGCTGCGCTGGTAGTGGGAACGATTCAGTGTGCAGAATGTCTCACCCAATGTAGGGGTGGTGAGTCCGCACAGTCGGTGAAAGAGACCCCTGGGAAGACATTCAACCCGAGGGCCCACCATTGGAGCCAGGGCCACAGGGAGCTGGGAGTGAAAGAATGTGTTTGGGTGTGTCTCAGTGAAACCACGCTTGCCGGGAGAGCTGAAAAGGTCAGAGCTAGAGATGCCCGTGGTATGTGGAGTCATGGGCCAGGCCGAGCAGACTTGCCACATGTGGATCATGAGACTGGAGGACAGGCTTGCTCACACCAGAGGTTGAAACAGGCCAGAATGTTCCTGGGTAAAAGGAGGAGTCCTTGACACATGTTGCAGAGGCCTCCTATGGACTGGAGTATCTGGAAATAGGCTGCTTGTCATCAGTAGAGGCAGTGACACTGGGGGCTGAACTGCAGGTGGAGGCCACGTCTGGCTGGTACCTACTGCCTGATAGTCAGGACAGGGACGCGGCAGAGGCAATTGTTAAAGAGGCCATATCTAGTGATACTGAGTCGAAACTTGCTTCTGTTTGTTGTGCGTAGAGCAGAGCCTGAGGCTGCACCTGATAGTTGGTCTTCTGGGTGGCAGTAGTTGTCTGTCATCCATGGCAGATACCCCTGATACAGGTCATGTTGGCTCCTTGCAGGAGGGCATGGTGCATCCATGTGAGGGTGGGGGGCATGTCTCGAAGTGTCTGTGAGAAACATTGATAAGCGAGGCGACATGTAGGCGCCTGGCATCAATGTCACTGATGAGGCTCAGGAGGTGATGCTAGGCACCATGGTGGTGCTAGTGGTACAGGTGCTTGAACAGATGGACAGCCGAGATGACACTTGAAAGTGATGGTGTTGTGATGGTGGCTGGTTTGAGTGGGGTATGTGGTGTATGTCGCCAGAGCCTCTGTTGCACCCTCTTGCGCAGTCTGGTGAGGTGTTCCCCAAAATGGTCGGCTAAAATGTTGACACATTTAGCGTTCCAAAGGTCGAAGACGCAAAGGATTTCTTGCTGTTGCAGTCCGAGCAGGTTTGAGGAAAGTGAGCGAGATCATCGTCCACCCCAGAGACGGGTTCAATAATGATAATGTTGTTCATTCACCCCAGTGAATGATAGATGAGCAAATACAGACATAAAGATTGCCAAGCATGAAATCATGGCATGTTACAAGACAAGTACATGACATGAACTGAACACAAAAAACACCACAATGAAAAAGGCTTTCAGACATAAACACGTCTGGAAAACAGCCCTTTATTGTTTCACATATAGAAAAACCACTGGGTAAAAACCAAATGACAACACAGGTCAATTCCCAGTCAGTAATGCAAGAGTGCAGTTAACACAACAAGTCATGTCAGTTGAGTGATGAAGGAAAATGTGATGTAAACACAAGAGCATGCAGGGTACGATGTGGTTGGCGGGTGTGTACGATGGAATGTTCTACAAGATGAAGCAAGATGGAATATTGCATACTGTTGTGGAGGGATACGTTAAAATATATGCTACAATATATCCAGATAAAAACGTGTCACTACATCAATGCTGCCCAGAAACACTCACATTTTTCACATTAATTTCACACTCATATTGATTATTTATTATCTAGTACTGGCTTCCACAGGAAATATCACATGTTAAAGATGAAACAATACTCATCAGGAGATACTAAATGCTACTGGTCAACTGACAAAGGCCTTAACTTGAGGTTAAAATATTCAAATCTTGTCTCTCTTACCACACATGCTTGTAGACCCAAACGCATGTATACTTAATAAAACAAGCACACCATTCCCTTCATCATCCCCTTCTCAGTGCTATCAGCCTCTACTCATCCCTTTAAGGTCTAGGATATTAAAAGGCTTGAGAGGTCCTCACATTCTCAAAGATGCCCTTGTAGGAGTTCCTTTATGCAAGCAGAAAGGAAACTTCGTTTAAGGGACAATACATTTGTCTAGTCATTCTCTTTCATCAAACCCTTTACTTAAGAAACTTATTTCATGCAAACAATGAGATTGAATAAGTCAAAAAGCAAACTTTTAAAAATGTTTGACTTAAATGCCATGGACAGTCTTCTCCCAAACAACAAATACTTTTAAAGTATGTGGCAATGTCTCATTGTTTTTAACTCAAGTGGCCTATTACACATTATAATACTGGTTGAATAATGTACAGCAAGGTGCGAGAGTGAGGGTGAAGCTACTGACCTCATGAGTCCAATGCTGCGTAGCTGCTCCACCTGAATCTCCTGAGTAACAGGACGGGACACAAGGAGGGGCAGCTCTTCTTGAAGTCTGGGGGTCATCTTATTGTTGTATGCATATTCTATGACATCATAGAAGATAGTGTGGCGAGGTAACACTGTTAATACAATCACAATGACAAAAATAACTAATAGCCAAACCAATGTGCTTGCTGAACATTGCTTATATTTTACATCTCATTACTATTCAGGAGCTTTGTCTTCAAGTAGTTTTTAAGTAATTCACTGAAGTGCTTTAGATTTATTTATAGCTTTTGAGGTAAACTGCTAATACCCAAAATTAACAGGCAAGCATCCTCTTTCCGCATAGGCCATATAAAGATCTGTCTGCTAGAGATAGCTCTTAAAACAAAACGTCAAGGATCACTTTTCTATTCTAACCTGTTTCCATGTATTTTGCTATTTAAAAAAGCAATATATAAAGTTTCCATCTATGGGCGCTCTGTTGTCCAGGTACTACTTGTAATACCTTCGTATTAATGACACAACTCGAGCTCAATACGAGCCAACTTTACTTCAGCCATGTGACGGTCAGTACAAAAACTTGGTCCGGCAATCTCAAATCAACAATACATACAAAACTCGAATCTGTAAACGAAACAGGATCCATTACATCCCCTTTTTTCCATAAGCTAAAAATAAAGATAACACTACTTTAAGTGTCACACTGTTAAATGAAATGTCTGTCTCTCTGAGCACAATAACTTTATCACAAATAAAACCATTATTGCAATTTTAGAGTCACTCAGAGAATCGCTGTGGTCTGAAGATTGGTCGACCACTGGATGAGAATGCAATGGGGTTCCTCGATGGAACAAGGCTTTGCGACACATTCATGTCTGGAGGAGTGTCTGGAGACTGTACAGGAACATTCTCTGGAGTAGCATTAGTTGCTCCTTGAGTGGTTCCATCAGGACTTTGGATAATACTGCAGTCGTCAGGAAGATTTTCCTTTGTTGGAATCAGGTCATGCTTGTTCCGTCGGTACTCTGAGCCACCTTGAGTTCTTACTACCAAAGAACGTGGAGTGCTTGCATATTTCACAACTTTAGCTTGGATCCAGTCCTTCCCTTGCCTCAATCGCACACTGTCATTCACCTGTATTGGTGGTCTTGGATGAGCTCTCTGATCATAGTAGACTTTCTGGGTCTCTCGTGACTGTGAGATTGCTTGTTTCACTACATCACAGTCAACAACTTCAGGTCTGAGCATTGCATATTGCACCGGTAAGTCACTTCTCAACCTGCGTCCCATCAGCAGTTGCGCTGGTGAGGCGAGTCCATTTATAGGCGTATTCCTATAAGCCAACATTGCCAGATATGGATCTGCATGACTCTGCCTAGACTTTCGTAACAGCTGTTTGAGAGTTTGGACTGTCTTTTCAGCAAGACCATTGGCCTGTGGATACAGTGGTGACGACGTTATGTGTTCAAACTTCCACTTGTCACTAAAGGTCTTAAACTCAGCGCAGGCATACTGTGGCCCATTATCAGAGACAACACGCATAGGCACGCCATGTCGTCCAAAGATGGACTTGATATGTGTGATGACTGTAGAAGCCTTTGTGTTGGTTAACAGGGCTACTTCAAAATACCTGCTGTAGTAGTCTACTACTACTAAATACTCTCTTCCATCCATATGGAATAGATCTGTGGCTACTACTTGCCACGGGAGGGTAGGTACTTCACTGGAGATCATGGGTTCCTTACAAGGACTTTTCCTGTGCTCTTGACATACTGCACACTGCTCTACTGTTCTCTCAATATCTTTGTTCATACACGGCCAAAAGATAATCTCTCTAGCTCTTTCTTTCGACTTGGTCATGCCTTGATGACCACTATGAATGCATTGAAGCATTTCAACTCTGAGTTTCGAGGGAATGACTACTTTACTCCCCTTGTACACAATTCCATCAACACAGGAGATTTCCTCTCGAAATGTCCAAAAGTCCTTGACTTGAGCGGAACAGTCTACGTGTGTACCTGCCCAACCATTTTGCACTGCACTAATCACTGCCTGCAGCTGTTCATCTTCAACTGTAGCGGATTTTATCTCAGACATCTTCCTATCTGAAATAGGTAAGCCTGTTGTCACCATATGAACATATGCGCTAACTTCCTCATCAAAAGAGTTCAAGTCTGTCAGCTTTTCTTCTATAAAGTGTCTGGACAGCATATCAGCCACAGGAATGTCTTTTCCTGGAATGTACTTGACAACAACATCATACCTTTGCAGTCTGATTCTCATCCTCTGGAGACGTAGTGGTACAGCGTGGAGTGGCTTCATGAAAATGCTCTCCAATGGTTTGTGATCTGACATGACAACAAATCTTCTACCCATCAAATAATGATGAAATTTCTCACAGCCAAATACTATGGCCATCATCTCCTTTTCTATCTGTGCATAATTGCGCTGACATGACGTCATAGACTTGGATGCAAATGCTACAGGGTGTCCTTCCTGTAACAGAACAGCCCCAACATCATTCTGGGATGCATCCACTTGCAGAACGACTTCTTTCTGGGAATCAAAATATCGCAGAACAGGACCTGGTGATCTTGTGATGAGATCCTTGATCTCTTGGAAGGTTTGTTCATGGTTTGGAGTCCAATTCCACTGACTGTCTTGCTTAATCAGATCACGCAGGATGTGAGTTCTCTCAGAAAGACAAGGGGAATACTGTGCAAGATAAGTGAACATTCCCAGATAACCTTCAAGCTCCTTCTTGCTTGTTGGAGTTGTCATTGTGCGTACTGCTTCAACTTTATCCGGGTCTGGTTTCATGCCATCAGAGGTAAGTATTTCACCAAAGAATTTCACTTCCTGCGAACACAGTTGAGTCTTGTCTGCATTTAACTTGATACCACTTCCTTTTGCAGTCTCAAGAGTGTCCATGAGGTTCTTGTTATGTTCCTCAATGGTTCTGCCACTGATGAGAATATCATCTACTATTGGGTGAGTATAGTTCAGTTTTTCGAAGATTTTGTCCATGCGCTTTTGGAACACTTCACTGGCACTTTTAATTCCAAATGGAAGACGTAAGAACCTATATCTACCACATGGAGTGTTGAACGTGGTTAACATGGAGGAGTCGTGGTCAAGTTGTACTTGCCAGTATGACGATTTCGCATCTAGAACTGTGAAGTACTTGTGGTCAGCAATCTTTGAGGTCACATCTTGTATCGTGGGCATTCTGTAGTGCTCACGTTGTATCGCCTTATTTAGGTCAGCTGGGTCAAGGCACAACCTAATTTCACCACTGGCTTTAGGGACGACCACCATAGAATTTACCCACTCAGTGGGCTCTTCCACTTTCATGATCACTCCCAAGTCCTCCATTCGCTGAAGTTCCACTTGAACTTTCTCATGTAGGGCAATCGGAACTTTCCGTGGAGCATGTACTACTGGTTTCACTTCTGGGTCAAGCTGAATACTGTACTTGTCTTCAAGACATCCTAAGCCTTGGAAGATATCAGGAAACATCCTGAGTATGTTCTCAGAACTACTTGCATCAGTAATCAGGCGTTCAATGTTCAACAGGACTTTTATCAGGTTTAAGTCCTCACAGGCTCGAAGTCCTAACACTGAGGGTGCCTCTTCTTGCACTATATAGAACTTTAGGCGTACAGACACATTTCTGTAACTACAATCCAGGTAAGTCATACCTGCAATTTTCAACCACTTCTGTCCATAGCCGTAAAGCCTTGTGTCCGGTTTCTCAAGAGGACCTGCAAACTTGCAGACTTTTAGAAAGTCTCTCTCTGACATAGCATTAACTTGTGCTCCTGTATCTATCTTCATAGCTACTATGAACTTCTTGTTCACTAGGATATCTGCATATTGTTCTGAATAGTCTTCACCACTTTCACCCTTTCTATCCTCTATTGTCCCAATAAAGAGTTCATCAGTCTCTAAACTGTGGACTTTTGGGTTGCTTTGACCTTGTTTCCATCTTCCGGACCCTCTTGAGTTCTGTGTTTTAGGTGGATTCCTCGCTACTGTTCTGGACCTACAAACTGATGCATAATGTCCAAATTTGTGACACTTCAAACACTCAGCACTTCTTGCAGGACACATGTCATTCTTTGAATGTGATTTTCCACATCTTTCACACATATCACTACTTGTTTTCACACTAGCCTGTGCACTTGCTGATCGCTTCTGACTACTGTCCCCTAACTTTCTCTGATGAGTATAACCACCACTTCTCTTCTGAATGCTACAAACTGCCTCTGACTGAATTTCTTTCATCTGTTTTTTACTCACTTCAAAACTTCTCGCTATTTCAAGGGCCTTATTTACTGTCAAATCTGCTTCTTGTAACAGTCTTTCTTGTACTTGTTTGTTACTCGTTCCACAAACTATTCTATCACGAACCATGTCATCAGCAATCGCACCAAAGGCACAATCTTTCGCGAGGGTTTTGATTTCTGTCACATATGAATCCACTGTCTCATTTTGGCCCTGAACACGTGTATTAAAGCGAAAGCGCATGATTGTCACATTCGTTTTAGGAATACAATAGTTTTCAAATTTTGTGTACATAGGTTGCAATTTTTCCTTTTCTTCATTTGTCAATGTCCAAGTATTAAATACATCTCGGCCCTCCTGACCAATGTACAACAGAAAATAGCTACACTTTTCCTTTTCATCTTTCGCCGCGAGTGGTCCACTGAACAGCAATTCTATCGTCTGTTTCCACTTTTTCCAACTTTCTGCCACATTAGCGGCATCGAAATTCATGGGCGGAATGTCAATTCGACCTGCCATGACTTCTGACACCATGTAATACCTTCGTATTAATGACACAACTCGAGCTCAATACGAGCCAACTTTACTTCAGCCATGTGACGGTCAGTACAAAAACTTGGTCCGGCAATCTCAAATCAACAATACATACAAAACTCGAATCTGTAAACAAAACAGGATCCATTACACTACTGAAGCTGTCGTCAAGCTAATAGTATCCAGGTTCAGGCTGAGCAAGATGTTGTTTGCCTGTTGGTCAATTTTGAAACCACCAGCAGTTGTCTCCCTTTGTATTATAAATTTCCCAATCAGTTCTGACGATAAGTTGGTCAGTTGTATTGCGATGATTGTTATGTGTCTAGTACTCGCTGCTGCCCTGCTCTATGGCTAAAGCATTATAGTTATACATACCATCCAATGTGAGCTTCCGCCAGTAATTTTCTTTCCCTCCCATATATGCAGGTGTCTCATCCACGTTAGCCAAGTACTGTAACACAGACATAAAAGCAGTGGCATTCTGCAAGCATCACATCATGTCTCAATCTATCTTCAAAAATTAAAGCTAAATCATTTGGTGACAGTGAATAAAAATTTACTCACCTGCATATAGTCTTTGAGTGTGGTAACATCCACCTCATCTGAAATATTGTACTGTTGTTGAAAAATTGAATCCTGTAGCATCTGTTCATAAAACAGACGATTACCCATCAGTCGAAGTGAGTCCTCTGCTGCCTGCAAATATACATTAAAACAGTGTACATTGTTGCTTTTCCCCACACAAGCAAATGTTAATGGAAACCAAAATCTAATGCCTAAAATATGAGAGAATCACTTGAGAGTTTCATACTTCTTTGTTCTTTGATCACATCAATCCTTATAAAACATATTTTTTCAGATTTATTCCAGATTTTCGTCCGTGTAGCACAAGTAACTTCACTACTTAAGAAAAGTTCTTGTTGAACAACTTGGACATTCATTCGACAGTGATTCATTGTGAAACAGAACAGCAGCTCGACAGTTGATTTACAGTTGTTTGGCAGTTGTTCATCAGCTGGTTGACAGATGTTCAAGAGTAGTTTGACAGATGTTCAAGAGTAGTTTGACAGATGTTCAAGAGTAGTTTGACAGATGTGCAACAGTAGTTTGACAGATGTGCAACAGTAGTTTGGCAGTTGTTCATCAGCTGGTTGACAGATGTGCAACAGTGGTTTGACAGATGTGCAACAGTAGTTTGACAGATGTGCAGCAGTTGTTTGGCAGTTGTTCATCAGCTGGTTGACAGATGTGCAACAGTGGTTTGACAGATGTGCAACTGTAGTTTGACAGGTATGCAACAGTAGTTTGACAGATGTGCAACAGTAGTTTGACAGATGTGCAACAGTAGTTTGACAGATGTGCAACAGTAGTTTGACAGGTGTGCAACAGTAGTTTGACAGATTTGCAACAGTAGTTTGACAGATGTGCAACAGTAGTTTGACAGGTGTGCAACAGTAGTTTGACAGATGTGCAACAGTAGTTTGACAGATGTACAACAGTAGTTTGACAGATGTGCAACAGTAGTTTGACAGGTGTGCAACAGTAGTTTGACAGGTGTGCAACAGTAGTTTGACAGATGTGCAACAGTAGTTTGACAGGTGTGCAACAGTAGTTTGACAGATGTGCAACAGTAGTTTGACAGATGTGCAACAGTAGTTTGACAGGTGTGCAACAGTAGTTTGACAGGTGTGCAACAGTAGTTTGACAGATGTGCAACAGTTGTTTGGCAGTTGTTCATCAGCTGGTTGACAGATGTGCAACAGTGGTTTGACAGATGTGCAACAGTAGTTTGACAGGTGTGCAACAGTAGTTTGACAGATGTGCAACAGTAGTTTGACAGATGTGCAACAGTAGTTTGACAGATGTGCAACAGTAGTTTGACAGATGTGCAACAGTAGTTTGACAGTTGTGCAACAGTAGTTTGACAGATGTGCAACAGTTGTTTGGCAGTTGTTCATCAGCTGGTTGACAGATGTGCAACAGTGGTTTGACAGATGTGCAACAGTAGTTTGACAGGTGTGCAACAGTAGTTTGACAGATGTGCAACAGTAGTTTGACAGATGTGCAACAGTAGTTTGACAGATGTGCAACAGTAGTTTGACAGATGTGCAACAGTAGTTTGACAGTTGTGCAACAGTAGTTTGACAGATGTGCAACAGTAGTTTGACAGTTTGTGTGGTTATGTATTATTCTACCATGACTTGAGTAAATACTTGATTCTGATTAGTTAATTAAAGTCAATCAGAAGTATAAAGTCACATTATACAGGTCTCTGATTTTCAGGTGAGCAATAATACATATTTTACGGTAATGCACTTTTTTCATTTCCCATCAACATGGCGGACAGCAAACAAACTAACGACACAACAATGGATTACGGCGAATTTGCTGTCGGAAATTTTACATCTGTTTTTGAAGAAGGATTTAGTGATGATGAGCTCAACTCTTTACTTGCGCAAATCACTGAATCAGGTGATTATGTAAACAAATTACTCTACAAGCAGAGAAAAAAATATTCAGTTGAACTAGGCTAAATTTAAAGATCGTCTGCTTTCCTAAAATTTCAGCAAAAAATACATTGTTATGTTAATTCCAGATAATGGCAAAAATAGATGAAGCTATTGCTTGTAAAATAAATTACATATTTAAATGAATTTTTTGTCAGATTTCGTTGAGGATATGACCACTGACCATGACCTGTTAACGGAGGATAGGGCAACATCAACATCGAACATTGTAGAAAAGCCTTCAGTCCACATAAACATTGACACTTTGGGTAATAATTCAAACCATATATGCCTATTTAGGAGAAAAATGTAATGTTTTGAAATCAGCAGTAGTATATGATAATTATAACAGCTGTAAAGTTAATTTAATACTAGTGACTTAGGCCATACATGATGTTTTTCTCAAAAAAATAATTTTATATAGAAAGACTTATTCAGTCATGACCCCATTGTTAATTACATTGCTTGAACTACATTAATCTTCTGTGTACATTAATTTGTTCGCAAATAATAAATTAGTTAAAAAATATTTCCAACAGATGCCAATAAGGGGATTGAAACGTCAATGTCATCAATGGCAAGCAGCTTTGTAGCAAATGACGAGAGCCTGGATTCAATTTTCCTGGAAGGGAGTAAAAGAAAACACTTGAGACTACACATTGGGGTGTTAAGATCTTTAAACATGAGGAAATATATTACAAGTATTTGATGTATAGCTACTATCTATAGACCTAATTATATCAATAATAAATCAACAAGTCAATAAAAATAGGTAACTCTAGGCCTATTCATAGAAAAGTCAATAAAATTGAATGATTAAACCATGTAGCTCCAAATGAATAGCTCTCTATATAATTATTTATCTGCAAAATTAACCCTCAGGCCTAAATTATTATCACAACTTCTGCCTGATATGTATTAATTCCTTCCTATTCAGAATGGCTGAGTGGAAATGGAAAATTCCAGTGACTTAAAATCACTTCCAGGTGAATGCACGCCTAAGGCACTTTTATGCGGAAGTCCGTACTGCAGATGGCCAGTTTTATTCAAAATCATCCTTTGTTGGTCTGAGTGCGGAGATACATTGTCACATTTGCGCTCTACCATATCAGCAGTATATTAACATATTGCAAGAACAGGTCTTCCATACAGCCAACAATATGTTTCTCAGCATGCTGAGAAAAGTAAAACAACTTGGCCATGACAACGCATCCCAACATGAGGCCATTTCTTGTGGGGATATGTCAAATTAGGGAATGTCAGTCTGTAGATTCACCAGTCAATCTTCAGCGTAATGTTTGGTTTGACATTACTTTAGGGTTTGGTCACCGAGGTTGCGAAAATCAGGGAGAATCATCTCTGACTTCGTTTACCATTGAAACAGACGATGTCAGGGTAGATTACATCAAAATGAAACACTCAAGAGGCTACAAAAAATCATCCAGGGGGCTCACAGGATAAGGGACAGGCGAAACCATGCATGCCACCGGTACAACCTCATGCCCTGTTGCATCCTTTTGGAAATATCATTCGAAATGATATCCAAAATAATCCTGCTTTCTTTTAACAGCCTTGCAAACATGCCAGTCACACCAGGTCACAACACACTTTCACAAATGATGAAAACCATATCCACTGAATCGCAGTTGAGCAAAATTTACACCAATCACTGTGTAAGAGCCACCAAGTGACCCTTTTGTCAGACACAGGCGTAGATGCGAGTGAAATCATAAAGTTGACTGGGCACAAAAATCAAGAGTCTACAAATTTGTACAACACCAACTCCTCGTCAAATCAAAAGTGTTTCTATACTTATCCATTTTGGAAGGTGCCAGTAATCAGGTTTCCACTACTGTCAGTTCTCAGTCATACAATCAAGTTAATCTTGCACAAACTGTCAAGCGTGCTTCGGATGTATCTTTTGAAATTTCCAGCTGCACTGTAATGGTAAACACTTACTTCCGAGAATAGGTCAAGGTCGGGTTCATTACTCGGGTGGGCAAAGGGTCTACGTTGGAAACTCAAAATGTAAACTAAGATCTTTGAAATTATCAGTTATTCCTGAGTGACGAATACAGTGAATAAACAAAACATTCATTGTTATTTCTGAACCTGGTGTTTGTTAGTTATTGACAGTTTAACAACCAGTCACCCCTTGACGGGTGAAATCACAATTGGAATGCGAGGTCACATCTTGTACTGACACCAAAGCCATAAATGAGTTCTAACTACAATTGTTAATACAATTGTCATGGTAGAATGGAGATAAACTTTCCTGGTACAGTGTTTTGAAATTGGAGATATAGTAGCTCTAAATTTAACATTTAACACGTTTCTCCTAATTAGATGCTTGCAATTAGTATGATAGACCTCATGAAGTTATTGCGCTACTGAGCATGTCTAAGTCCACATGTAAAAAAGACCTCCATTACGCATGTTAGATCTACAATGTTACAGATAAAGTAATCTGTTTGAACCATTTATCCTTGGTTATTTACAACAAATACACGACAATTTGGCCACAAGTACAGGATTGAAGAACATGAAATGGCTGCTTTTGGTCAAATAGAACACTACGAAAATAGTGCCTGCGACATCAAGATATACATAAACATTGTTAGTGGCTCCGGCAAACAGGACACAAAGACATTCAAGGAATTGTATGAGTGTTATTGTCACATTTTGCACCAACAAAAATTAAGATTTCTGAACATTCTCGTTTCTACAATCAGAATTGGAAATTGCTAACTGAGAATCCCACAATTTTAAAACTGGACTTAGCAACCCACGTGACATCAGTGAACAAGTGATCAGTGATCAGTGAACAAGGTGACTGACAAGCGAAGAGCCAATCACTGAAGAGGGGCAGGGCAACAACAGACAAGTGTTGGAGATGTGGATACACGAAACACGAACCAGAAATGTACCGATACAAGACTTTTATTTGTGATTCTTGTGGAATAGTTGGACATTTGCAATCAGAATGTAAATGAAAGAAATGTTCTTCAACTATATGTTCTCTCCAAGCAAAATTTGAAGATTAATTTGCCAAATTAGAAGCAGACGGTGTAATTTCCAAGGGAAAACAAGTGAGTCGGCTAAACCTATACTTATAGTGGTTATTTCCAAATTATCAGGAGATGTCAGAATTTGCGGTGACTTCAGTCACATTAAACCAGTGCACTGAAGTGGAAAAATATCCGGGACCAAAACCACAAAATCTTTTTGCCTCATTTGCTGGAAGAAAAAAATTCAAAGACCAATTTGTCCAAAGCTTACAATCAACTGAAGGTTAGTGAAGAGATATGCAAACTGCTGGTGGTGAACACTCACAAGGGACCCTATCCATACAACAGATTACCTTTTGGAACTGCCAGTTGTCCGGCAATTTCAAATCAGTGATAGAATCAATACTTTATGGGATTGAAAAGTCAGTAACATTCCAGGATGATATTGAAATTAAGTGTAAAACTTCTAAGGAGCATTTTAGGTTACTGGACTTGACTCTCACAAGGTTGAAAGAGTATGGTGTCAAGGTAAAGAGGGAAAAATGTTGACGAATCTGTGGAAAGTGAGGTGTCTTGCCTCTGAAATGCAACATGGAAGGATCCAACACTCTCAAGGATTCTTGATTATACATTAAACGGATGGGCGACAGCAGTTAAATCATCTGAAATGAAACCTTCCATTCTGAGGAGGAATGCGATATCAGTAGAGCAAAGGAATTTTACTGAGGGACTACAAGAGATAATACCTCTAATGCTACGCCAACGGATGTTGAATGATATACACACAGATCACTTGGGGATAGTGTGCATGAAGGGACTGTCTCGAGCTATCTGTGGTGGCCATCTTTAGACAGTGAGATTGAAAGTATTGTGAAATCATGCTTAAGCAGTATTACGATGGGAAATATGCCAAACAGTGCACCACAACATGAATGGACATTTTTCTATCAACGGCATGGAAACAGGTGTATATGGACTTTGCATAATACAATGGGTGCAACTACTTTGTAATGATGGATGCATACTCAAAATGGCCTGAGGTGTACCTTATGAACTCAATGACAACGTCAAAGACGACTGATGTTGTATGACACATGTTTGCAGCACATAGAATCCCTCATGACATGGCATCTGACAACGGGCCACAGTTTGTTTCTGAAGAAATGAAAAACTTTCTTATAAAGATTGGTGTTGTGCACAAACGAAGTCTGCCATATCATCCTCAAACAAATGGTGCAGCTGAATGCTTAGTGCAGATCTTAGAACATCATTTGAAAACATAAAATGAAATTGTTCCTCAATGGCAACTTTCAAACTTTCTTCATTGTTTGAACGACGCCACATACTGCTACAGGTAGACTACCATGTGAACTACCCATGAAAAGACAACTGCCCACAGGCTTAGACTTGATCACGCCAACTTTAGGTGATGGGAGAATGTTACTGATGCAAATAGACAACTTCAAAATCTGTTTCGAAAAGTGTTGCTGTGAGACGATTCAGGGGACCAGACAAATGGGATTTTGGAACTGTCATGCATAGGTTAGGACTAGTGAGCTACATTGTAGATATCAACGGTTATCCAAGCCATGTACACGTAGGTCATCTCATTTGTGCTCCTGAAAATGGTGATGTGCAAATCAACAGATTGCTGCCTGATCCATTTGAGGAAGCACCAGTTACTATGACAACAACCAACAGATGCATCCCTCCTGATACCGAAAGGGACGTCCTCATTCACAAGTGATTCCAGAGTCACTAAACACAGCTGTGGTTTCTGACAAGGTTGTTCCAGAGTCACTAAACACAGCTGTGGTTTCTGACAAGGTTGTTCCAGAGTTACTAAACACAGCTGTGGTATCTGACAAGGTTGTTCCAGAGTCACTAAACACAGCTGTGGTTTCTGACAAGGTTGTTCCAGAGTCACTAAACGCAGCTGTGGTATCTGACAAGGTTGTTCCAGAGTCACTAAACACAGCTGTGGTTTCTGACAAGGTTGTTCCAGAGTCACTAAACACAGCTGTGGTATCTGACAAGGTTGTTCCAGACATTTTAAAATTTGCCAACCGGATATTTTCTTGAACGTATTTGCCGGACATTACAACCTAAATATAAAACCATAAATCCATTGCCACATGAACCAAAACATTCAATAGTTATCTATATTGAAACAATGTTTAATCTAAATGCCACTTACGTATATTGGAGATTTAATGTGCGCTTTCCGACTGCAAGCGTATGTCTGACACGAGCCCAGCCAGGCCATTTAATGTGTTTCCGAAAAGGGGAAAAGTGAGTTTGTGCAACCCAGGAGGGGGGCTTTAGGGGTTGCTTATATAGTAATTTTGAAATTTCGAGATTTGGAATGAATGCCAAGAAGGGATGGAGGACGATCTTAGGGAGCTGTGTGTGTTGGGTGGTTGTTAGATTAGGTAGTTTTGGTTTTAATATTTTATTTGGGGTTTAAATGCGACTAATCAGTCCTGTTTTAATTAGGTATTGCCCAAGGCTTTGAATTTTTCTAATTTATTTTGTGGATTTAGGATTGATTCTAGTGTAAGTGTGGTTTTAAGATTTAGGGTGGTCTGTAGTGTTGTTCGGTGTGTTTGGTAGTGTGTGCAGTGAATGAGTACGTGTTCTGGTGTTTCTTGTTGTTTGCAATGTGGGCAGTTTCCTGTTGTGTGTAGATTAGCTATTTTACGGTGATTATTTAGTTTGGTGTGGCCTGTTTGTAGTTTAGTAATTATTCTGTCAATTTTGGGGGATGGGTGTAGTATTTTCGGTTTAGTTAGGGTTTCTTTGAGTACTTTCCTAATTTCGCTATTTGAGTTTTGGTATATATTTTGCCATTTTTTGTTGATTTTTTGTTTAGTGACACTATTGATTTCTGATTTTGAGCTGGGTAAGTTTAAGCTTATTTCTGGGAGTTTAATGGATAATTTTGCTGCCTTATCTGCGGTTTTTTTTCCAAAGATTCCTACGTGGGCAGGGATCCAAATGAACTCTATTTGTTTACCTGCCTTAGTTAAGTTGTTGAACTTTTGAGTATTTGATTTATTAGTTTGGGGCGGTTTTTAGTGTTATATTTTTGAGGGCTTGTAGTCCACTGAGGGAGTCGGTTAGGATGAGGATTTTTTGGTGTTTTTTAGATTGCTGATAGTGTAGTGCTGAGGCCATGCCCATGAGTTTGGCCTTGAATATGCATTGGTTGTTTGGGAGTCGGTAAGATTGGGTGTTTTTGGTTGGTTGTGCGATGTGGACTCCGAAACCTGTGTGTTTTGAGATCGGATCTGAGGATCCGTCTGTGTATATGTGACACCAATTTGGCCAATTTTAGTGTATGTATGCTAGTGTGGTGGTTTTAGCGATGTTAGGATCGGTCTGTTTATTTAGTGTATCGGCTAGTGTTGTGTCTATTTTTGGTATTTTAAGTTTTGGAGTAAAGATATTGGATGATTTATTGTTATGTTTAAGATTATTTATTTTGTGTTTATTTAGGTAATTTGTTATTCTTTGGAAAATTGGAGTAAGTAGTGGATTTTTCCGGGCTAGGGCTTGGTTTCTAGGGCTAATATTGTTTTTTATTAAGTTTTCGATTAGAGAGTTTGATTGGAACGGGGCACAGAAGTTTAGGGTAAGTTATTCCCTACGTAGTTTAAGTGGCATTTCTCCTGTTAAGGCCTGGAGTGAGGTGGAGGAGGTGCCATGTTGAGTTCGTGTGATTAGTTTTAGGGCCTGATACTGGATTGAGTCTAGTTTTTTAATGAGAGAGTTGTTTAGGGTGTCGTAAATGGCACTGCAATAGTCTAGTTTGGATCTAATTAGTGATATATAGAGTGAGAGGAGGGTGTTTTTAGAGGCCCCCCAGTTGGAGCCGGTTAGGCATCTTAACGTGTTTAGGTCTTTGCTGCATCTGGTTACTAGGTTTTGGAGCACCTTTAGAATACAGTACCACAACTGCTCGTGAGGATGATCTCTGCCGTAGGTCACATGTCTCAAGACAAGCAACCAGTTTATGTGAGAATCCGTCGGACGTGAACTCGCGACCTTCGGATTGTTAGCCCGACAGCTAACCGACTGAGCTACGACCACACTGTGAAACAAAGTGCAAATTTACCTAGTCATGCCTACGACGTTACGGAACTGAACGAAAAGGGTCGAACAGGTGATGGACCCTTACGAAGGTTACGGGTAGGCATGGTGTCTCGTGACTTTAGTCTATCGACACTTACGAATGATCCCGATGCCATTTGGCACACTTGTCCCATTCCGTAATCTACAAGATACCGAGTGGCGAGGAATGATCCGATATGGCGCGAACTGAAAACGGCTCAAGGCGTCAGACGTCGAACTCGCGAGTACGCATGAATAATAATTCGTCGGGTGATTTTTGTGACAGAAAAGTGTGGTAGGGAACACTGTAAGGATGATGTGGATAATAGTAAGGAACGAGGGAGGAATAAGCATGACTAGTGACGACACAATGGTGAGTTCGCTTTTGTATCAGTACTGAAAAAAATGTAGCCGGTGAAAGTGGCTTGTGTGAATGTTCCAGGACAGTTTCCAGTTGCCAAAATAATCGACACAAAACCTTTTCATCCTTTTTACTCGACGTTTTTATGTGAAGAATTTTAGGAGCCGCCATATAATCTATAATAGCCACTAAACAAGTACCTAACCCTAATGATCGTAAGGGATGATTGATCGTAAAGGGAATCCAAGGGTTAGGGATAGACTTCGGATAATCTTAAAGCCACTAAACGGGTACCTAACCCTAATGATCATAAAGGGGTGATTTATCGTAAAGGGGATCCAAGGGCTAAGGATAGAGTTCGGGGTAACCTACCCTAACACTGGTGAGATTTGGATGTGTTCAGCGCCAATATAGTATCCCTAATAAACTACATTCTTGTGCATAATAATGAAAATTAATGAACCGAAAAAATAATATATGTATATTAGTTCCCATTTATGACCATTTTATCCACTTCAATTACGAGAAAAACGAAATAAAAAATATATAAAAAATAAAAGTGCTTTCGTAAACTAGCGCTTGCTCTAAAATGCGCTGCCGAAGGCTATAATTAGTAAACAAATACTCAAAACTCTCAACACCGCAGGGCGTATTCAATGACATTTCATGTAGAGATGATAGATCACTGGGAGGAGCTTATGCACACTCGATGACCCCTGACGTCACAGGGCATTGTTTCACTGGTGTGACTGGCAACAAAATACTACAAATTACTTCATAGGGTATGATCACGTGTTTGAAAAGTTTGTGGTACTGTATTCTAAACATAGGCCTAGGTTTTTAATGTGAGCATCCCAGGTGAGATGTTCATCGAAGATTAATCCTAAGAATTTGGTTTGTTTTTAAAATTTGATTGGTTTGTTGTTTAGTTGGAGGTTTAGGGAGGCGGGTTGCATATTTTTGTGTTTAAATACTATTCCTGTGGTTTTTTCTAAGTTTAGGGAAAAGCCCCATTTGTCAGCCCATTTTTGTATTTTATTTAGAGATTTTTGTAGTAAGTTTTGCGCCATTTTAATGCTTTTAGTGCGGATCCAGAGGGCTCCATCATCCGCGAATTTTGATGTGTTTACTTTGGGGGATAGTCCCTCGAATAGAACGTTTATCATTATATTGAAGAGTGTGGGGCTTAGGATGCTGCCCTAAATGCCATGTAAGCTATCACTTAAATTGTGGTGTCTAAGTGTCAGTGTAAACAAACCTTAAACCCTATTATCCAACTATAAAAATAATATCCTAAAATAACACCACTTGACTAGCTCTGTATTCAATGAGTCTAGACAGCGCCCTAATTATCTAGGACTTATCACCTAAAACAAAAGATGTCACGCACAACCTAGTTAGTGTCAAAGGATACACATCCAAATAGTTTTAAAACCTTACAACAACATTCACATAAATGGTAATCCCTAAAAATGGTTAACCAAACCTTGTTATGATTAGTCAACTTACCCCAACCAATGATATACCACATATACACGTAAGTTAGGATAAATATTGGTGCGGAACAAGTGTCTACAAACAGGTTAACCCAGTGGACCTCGAAGATAAAGAATGCATAATGAACATAGCTTAAAAAAATTCCCCTTCAGAACACCAAAAATAGGCAAACCCACAGTACCTTGGTGGTTCAAGAAAAATGCAAAAGCGCATTTAACAAAGCTTAACAAGACCACACATATCTAAATATAGCACATCAAAAACTGGAAAAAATTCTGCAAGGAAATAAACCATCACACAGATGCAAGAATAGTATGGCACAAAATACACGCAATCGGAGGCATTATACCAAAAAAAAAATCACCAAACATAAATAACTCAACAAACCATAAACAAAAAGCAAATAACCTAGCAAACCACTTCTCAGTCATTAGTAGCAATAGTAATTTCTCTGAGAAATTCCAAAACAATTAAAAAATGAAAATAAATTCACCAAATTGCACGAAGACAATAACCTGGAAATAAATCAACCATACGCAATAGAGGGACTACTCCATGTATTAAACAATCGCAAAAACGATCATCCCCTGGTCTGGACCAAACCTCATACCAAATAATTAAACAACTACCCACAAATATTCTGGAATCACTTCTTAAACTATACAATCTCATCTACCAAAACGTTCAGGTTCTGACTTCATGGAAAGTGGCCTTAGTCATCCCAATACCAAAGCCGGGCAGACGAGGCAAATTCCTACAGACCAATTTCCCTAACCTCACATTTATGTAAGTAGTATAGCTAATGATGGTTCTGGCTCACTTCCACTGGAGTCAGATTTATATACCTATACCACTACTTCAGATGGAATTTTTTATGTCAAAACGATGATGCGATTCAACAATCGTCATGAGATAAAGTTAAATTGGCTCTAGCTCACCACTACCTGGAGCCAATCAATGATACCACAGAGGGAATTTTTAGTACAAAAACGATGATGAGCCTAAACTAAATTGTAATGAAAATATTCTCTATTATTTTTACTCATACGTATACCATTATTTTTAACAAAGTGATATTCAACATTTTTACTAAGTTCTTCGTTCATTTTACTAGGAGACCAGGCTATATACTCTTCTTGGTAATTGGAAAGAAACAATTGATGACCGTATTTGGTTGGTTTGACATCACTGATATAATATATACCCTGTGGTAATTCTCTCCATTTGATAATTTTGTCCCTGCGCAAATAAATGCTTCGATAGCTTTTTCGAGTTCTTCCTTTGTTGGTTTGTAATTCTCCATTATTATATACTTATGTAAGCATTCGTTTAAATGAATGTATGATTTTTTATGCGGTATGATCTAATGATAGGAAGCAATCTATTTTTAATCTCAAACAAGTTCTTTGGTTTTGGCACGGAATAATTGACGCGCTTGCTGCCTCCCCTGTTCTATGAACTTTATTTTCTCGTCTTCGCTAATACCACTGGTCTTACGATAATTTGATCGAATCTCCTGCTTCATTGCGTTGTATTTGGTGAGTTCTGACAACTCTAAACGAAACTCCTCCTCGGATATCTTACAATCAGCCATTGCTGTTGAAATATGGTCCTCAATGCTGTTCAACTTTGCTTCGGCGAGTATCCGAATATTATCATGTTTTAATGCTTTCTTTTGCAACTTACGAGAAATAAATTTTATCGCTATTCCTGCCAGTCCAGAGACTACGGCGGCTATTTCCATGCCAAAGTACGATAGGCGTGGCGACTATAGTTGATAATAAACCAACACCGGCCACACCGAGTCCCATGCTAGCTGTTACAAGCACAGTGTCAACTCAGTCGAGAGCATTCACGGCTCTGTGATACTTTTTATACAATCCAAGTCTCAACTCCCTCTCCTTCTCTATTCGATGTTTTATGTCGCTTATTTGATGTAATCGAAATCCATCAACAGTATCCATCTTTTCAGATGCTTCATCGAGCGCCGGATATAAACCCATAACGTATATTATCATATCATATAATAGTCTTTAATTGATCTTGCTTCAATGTTTTGAGAGTATACATCAACCTTATTAAATGTATATTATACGGCATGAATATCTTAGTAAGAGAAATGCTGTCACTTTTAATAATTTGGACCCCCTCAAGGGTTGCAATTGGTGATGCTCCTACATAAATAATACTGCAACGTTGACGTTGATGTTTCTCGAGCCATTTAATCGATAGACCTGGTAATATTTCGAAGGCATCTACCGGTGCATCTCCAAACAAGACTTCAATAATAAGCGTAGAAAGATCAGGTATGGCATTCAAGTTCTGTTTTATGAAATTGAATTCAGTAACCAAATTTAAACTAACATTTGCCGGACGACTCAATAACATATGACCTGGGTTTTCTGGCAGGGGAGAGACTAACACACTTTTTCGTTTTGATGGGATATAAGCCCCGAGTACGATCCCACTATTTATTATCTTAGTTAAATTATGTGCCTTACCCATCATCACATACGGTTGGTTAATGGCGATATTAAGTAGCAACTCGATTTTTGCTTCGATCATAGTCCATTTATTATCATCGTTGCGAGTAAGATTGTATGAAGTGTTTTTATTGAGTCTACTAACGTTGACATCACTTAAATCTCCTAGATTAACTGGGAATGCAACTTCTTTCCGCTTGTATACATTAAAAGTGTGTAACGCGTATAACTTGCCATCGGTACCGGGTTTACCGAATCCTTCTGTGTCTCCGAGAGTGTCTCATTGTGGTGTGTTTTATGGAGAGCGAAAAAAGCGTGCAGGAAATACGGTTTTAATTAATTCGAGAGCCAAAAAATACTTTAAACATTATCACAAAAAGCATTCACATGCAGTGAAAAGTTCAGGACCCATGTTCCACAAAGTGATCTTAGCCTTCAGGTGATTGTAACTCCTATACTTTAACACCTGTGGTGATTGTAACTCCCATACTTTAACACCTGTGGTGATTGTAACTCCCATACTTTAACACCTGTGGTGATTGTAACTCCCATACTTTAACACCTGTGGTGATTGTAACTCCCATACTTTAACACCTGTGGTGATTGTAACTCCCATACTTTAACACCTAGGATGATTGTAACTCCCATACTTTAACACCTGTGGTGATTGTAACTCCCATACTTTAACACCTAGGATGATTGTAACTCCCATACTTTAACACCTAGGATGATTGTAACTCCCATACTTTAACACCTAGGATGATTGTAACTCCCATACTTTAACACCTGAGGTGGTTGTAACTCCCATACTTTAACACCTAGGATGATTGTAACTCCCATACTTTAACACCTGAGGTGGTTGTAACTCCCATACTTTAACACCTAAGGTGATGGTAACTCCTACTTCTTTTTTATAGGCTTATGTAAGTCGTAGCTCTAAGATCTCTTAGTGGTTCCTGAGAAAGAAAATTCTCAAAACAATTAAAGTTATTTTCAATTAAAATGATTTTATTTTTACTGGCCTGAAAAAATCTGAATACAATTGTGTTGCTACAAATCATAACCAGCTGATAACAATGTTTAAGATTTCTAGATTACTTAGAAGACTCTAAAAGACATGATGCTAGACATGCTTCTATAGTATGAGGCTCATCCCTTCTTCCAGATTGGTCCCTTCAGATGGATGGATGGACACATAACGGACAACATGACATACCATAACAAGACTGATTATAAAAGTTATGGAGTTATATTTTGGCTGGACTAACAAGTTTATGTATAGTCCAATCAAAATCGCGTAACGAAATCGACATCCGATTAGTGAACTGCTGTGCAGATTTTGGTCGATTGCAAGATTTGTAGAGCATGTGTACCTTCAACTGGGCATTAACAGATATTATTCAAATCGGTTCAATTTTTAATTAAGGTGCTCATGTGATCTGATGCACTTCACGAGGTAAGACCCGTTTTATTCCAATATAGATCATGATTATCAATCAGACTGGATGACGCTGCCATTATATTTGAAGCAAAAGCAAATGATATGAGAGGTGGAATCTGATTGGTCAATAGGAAGGAGATACAAGGGATGTAACTGTAATAGCCACTGTTGGGGCTATGATTGAGACCAAAAATTCCAGCCTAGATCGGCAAGGATGGAAACTGGAATTTTACAGTCAGTTCACTCCCTTACCTTGGGAAGAAGACAATGGATGGATGGACAGATAGACCAGATGATGAATATATCCCCCCAACATTATATGCCAGGGGAAAAAAAGCAAACATGCACCTCTCTTATAACTATTGGGTGTTTGGTTGAAGTTCATTATGAACATGGAATGAACTATCTGTGACTGTTGATATTTATGTGCCAAAGCCTTCATTGTGACAAACTGAACTATGCAGGATCATACTAAACACGAACAGTATGTAAGTTTAAACAGTCAGGTGACGCTTGGACTCTTCAACAAAAGCACTGCATTTCTGACCTGACAGACACAAGGAGCTGTATCTGAAAACATGTCTGAAACGTACTGTGCACCTACCTCAGATGCTGGTTTAATCATCTTCTTGCCACTTATGTACTTAATGCCCTTCCCATCTGTGTTGTAGAAAATCTTGAAGAAAATCATAGGAGGAAATTCACTTCCTCCAAACCTGAAAAGGTATATATATACATTTATATTACTATGTAGCAGACGACCCCATATTTAGGTGTTTGTAACACTACCTATAATCTAACTAACAATTAGCCGAGTAACAGGGAAATAAAGGATTATAAAAGCTGGTTTACAATTATTTCTAAATTGACAGTAGGCACACAAACAAGTAACATCAAGAGGGATGGGGTGAGTTGGCATGGGGTTTAACATCGTGCCCAAGATTATTGCCCTTATATAGCGATGTGTGTGTGTGTGAGTTTGTGTGTGTGTGTGTGAGTTTGTGTGCGTGTTTGTGTGTGTGTGTGTGTGTGAGAGTATGTGTGCATGTTTGTGCGTGTGTGTGCGTGTGTGTGTGTGTGTGTGTGTGTGTGTGTGTGTGTGTGTGTGTGTGTGTGTGTGAGAGTTTGTGTGCATGTTTGTGTGCGTGTGTGTGTGAGTTTGTGTGCATGTTTGTGTTTGTGTGCATCTGACAAATTCACAATGATCTGAAAATGCTCATTTCCTGATGATTGGAATAGTGTTGGTGTAAATGTAATCGCACTCATGTAGCCACAGGGCCACTGAAATGTCAAACGGCAGGACCACCCATTGGTTGTGGACCCCATTGAACTGGAACCTGGGAAACCTGCGGTTGTTGGGATGGAGAGGTACATGCAGGTAAGCATCCTGCAGGTCCAGACTGATCAGG
Source organism: Haliotis rufescens (assembly GCF_023055435.1). NCBI lineage: Eukaryota > Metazoa > Mollusca > Gastropoda > Lepetellida > Haliotidae > Haliotis > Haliotis rufescens. The sequence continues at coordinate 5,481,903 of NW_025964383.1, forward strand.
AAATTGAGCGCATTGATCCTGGTCCTGAGCAGTCTCAAGTAGCATTTGTTGAACACGGTAAGATTGTGGATCATCCGCATCTTGCCTGAGTCCTTCTTGCGTACCAGGAAGATGGGAGAGTAGATGCCCGGTGTTAACGCTTAAACTGTACAGTGATCCCTCACTATTGTGCCCTTCGATAAAGCTCTATGTCGGTTACAGCTAGCGGTAATGCATGGCTCCCAAAATTTATGTACATTTTTAATACTCAAAGTTTTACACAGACATGAATGTATTGTTGTTCATACTGGCGGTCATTCCCTTTTGATTCGGATCAATTAACCGTACCAAACCGATTAATCTGGCTTCACATACGTTACTGTATATAAAGTGAATTTATCAGATCAAGTCCATTCCAACTTCAACATGAGGAAAGTGTACACAGCGCAAGAAAAGTTAGACGTAGTAAAGAAAGTAAAGTTAGAGATGGTGCTTCACAGGCCAGTGTGAGCCATGAGTCAGGAGTTCTTGCGGGGACCATCAAGGGTTGGATAAAGAACGAGGAAAACTTCAGTTCATCACCACCAAATGCCACAACAGCAAATGACTGCAGACAAAAGGTTCATGGAGCTGACAACAGTACTCTTGACAAGGCCTTGTTTGAGTGGTTCACTCAGTCAAGACATAAGGGCATTCCCCTTTCCGGTGAAATTCCCAAGGTCCAGGCCCAGAATCTGTCAAGACAGATAAACGGCAACTCCGAAACCTTCAAGGCAAGTGATGGCTGGTTATTGAGATTTCAGTGACGTCACAGGTTCAAATCCATCACTGTCAGCAGTGAGACTAAATCGGCAGATGTGGAATCAACTGCAGCATATCCAACCATACTTGGAGACATCATTGCCGCGGAAGACCTGCACGATGAGCAGATGCTGATGAGACGGGCCCGTACTATGGCATGCTCCTTGACAAGAATCTTATTGAGAAAAATGACCCCAAGCAGAGGACAGGTTTCAAGAAGGCCAAACAACGTGTTACAGTGCTCCTTGCTTGTAACCGGACCGGTAATCACAAGTTGAAGCCACTTGTGATAGGTACATCAAAGAACCCCCATGCCCTCCACCACGTTAACCAGTCTACTTTGCCAGTGAACTATACCAGTTTGAAGAATGCCTGGATGACTGACTACATTTTTAAAGACTGTTTTATTAAGAACTTCATCCCCACTGTAAGAGACTACCTCCGACAACATAAGCTAGAAGAAAAGGCAATCCTGTTGTTAGACAACTGCCCAGCCCATCAACCCGCCTCAATGTTGACATCACATGACGGCAAGATCAAGGCCATTCTCCTGCCGAAAACGACATCAATCATACAACCCCTAGATCAAGGAATCAATAACGCTTTCAAATCCCACAGCAAGAGATAACTGATCAACAACTTACTAGATTCTGAAATGTCACTGACCAAATACATAAAGTCCGTGACAATGAAAGATGTCATATTCACAACTCAATAGCCCTGGAAAAAAATTATAACGACGACAATAGAAAATTGCGGGGATATGCATTTGACGACTTCGATGGATTCACTGAAACTGTTATCACTGTCCCGAGAGTATGCCAGAGAAAATGCCCTCGACATCAATCCGACTTTGGGAGGTTGTCATCACATGTCACCCAATGTCAGAAAATAAATCTGATGATCAGGTGATCGAAGACGCTCAGTCAAGTGATGGTGAAGATGACGAAGAAGATGTTGACGAAGTTGCACAGCCTAAGAAGCGGTAAAGAGTTTGGAACTTTTTGTTGAGTATATTAAACAAAACCCTAAAAGATCGTTCAATTCCACAATGCTGTTCCAAGCAATGCTCCTCTTGGACATGATGAAGAAGGACGTTCTCAAATCAAAGAAACAACGCATAACTGGTTATTTCAAATGAGTAATTCTCCATTCAATTAATTCAAGCTAATTACAATCGTCATCTGACAATAGACGATTTAATAATCAAACAGTAATGCATGTACATGTACATCTTATTTTGTTATCCTTTCTGATAATGTTGCCGCCTTCTTTTGTATGAATGTGTATCTATTTTTGTATGAATGTGTATGAATACGTACATATAAGGCAATAAAATCTAGTGCTGGTCAAAACTCTCATTTGTTTCTTAAAATGTATCACGCCAAGGTCGGCGTTTTCCGTATGTTTAGCGAATAACAAGACCAATCAATGCCACTGAAACACTCTGTACTTGTGTAATGGAATGTGATTGGCTCTTTACTCATTGCGTCTGTTGCTATAATTATTGATCAATATTTTCATGAAAGTAGATTACTTTCACATTGAATGTGACAGTTAAAGCTTATAAATAATAACAAACGGAGAAAAAAAAAAGGTTATATATTTATTTTTACACTATGAACCATAAACAACTCCTATATCTTTTTTCATTGCGATGTGCGAGGCGAGGCGTAGATCATGAGGTTGGCTGAGCGCACTATTGTGTTGTTCATCCCCCTACGACCCCGCCTCGGTTAAATGGCTGATCGTCTATAATGCTCATCAATTATTTGGACCCCATAGATAGCGTTGTAGCGAGGGATCACTGTATCTATGTTGGACCCCAGTGGCTTATGTTGCTTCCTGGGGTAGAGCCAAGGTGGTAGAGCCGTGGTCAGCGAGGGTGTACAGCCAGGTAGCGCAGTATATATAGTACGAATGGGTCTGCCAAACCAAATGGGTCTGCCAGAAGAGGCCCAGCCTCACACCTACAGGGGTGTCGACGATTGGGATGACAAGGGGTAGGAGCTCCCAGTCGTGAGTGTCCGAGAATTCATTGCTTTCCCTTCTCATCCACACTCCTGAAGGGAGTGATAAAAGCTCTGCCTCTCCCTCGTTCTCTGCTACGGAATAAGTGCTGTGTCTCAGATGATAATTTCGTGATTTGGTGGATCGCTCCAAAGCCTTGAGCGCTGTCTCGTCTTGTGCACAACTTGAGACCTTGGTGTGGGTTTTGGTGACTTGATCATTGAATAATGACAAGGCCGACCACAGTTGACGAAGGAGCCAGCGTTTGAATTTGCAATCCCAATTAGACAAAGCCAAATAGCATTTGGGCAGATAGCTGTGATCTCCGCAAGGGCTGCCCTGAGGTGATTCCTCATATGGTCTATTTGTCTCTGCTGAGAGTCTAATACTGTCTGTAAGATGCTCAGCATTGGTCTCAGCAAGATCCTGTTCCATAGCCCGGGATAAGGAGCAGAGCCGACAAAGGTTTAAGTGAGAGCCTAACCTCAGTCTTGATGAAGGTGAACCGATTATCTGGAATTTTAAAAGTAGTAGGCATGGACGACTCGGTCATCCTCAGGAGATCCTTCTCCAAGTTGTGCACCTGGTCAGTACTTTCAATGGTGTGGATAGGAAAGTCATCCTTCATAAACCTTGGTGCCCTGAATGCTGGGAAGATGGTTAATCTAAGAGAAATCCAGGGATCTGGCAATATTGATGTAGATTGTGACCAAAAGGTGCAGTCAAATGGTCCACAATTCATTCTGGCATCTGGGCCAAGCTCGGTTGTCAACGCAGGTGAAGATGGTAATCCTGAAGATGCAGTCATAACCAACATGCAGCAATGTTGAGGCACTGATTTGGCGCCTGCCTGGTAGAAGCGCCGTAAGACGTGGGAAGGCATAGCTGGAAATGTCAATAGAGCAGACAGCAGCTACTGAAAGGTAGAGGTGTCAAACTAAGAACTGTGCCTGGAGTTTTCATGGTGGTGGCAGCAGAAAAGGAATGTTGATCGTCCCCGGAATGCTGGGTAAAGCCCAACCCAAAGTAGAGGGCTGATTCGTGATGACAGGGGACAGGTGGGGGGATGAATCCTGCAAGACAGACATCCTTCTAATGTGCCGAAGGGACTGCTCAGCAATACGCTAATGTGATAGCTCTCTATATTTCAGAAAGCTTGACGGGGAGACAGGAGCAAAGATTACATTTTAAATCTGGTGTACAAATTTGAGTACAATCCAGACATCGTAGGTGAGGATCTTTAGCAGACTTTTTACCATGGCAAATAATGCAACACGCAAGCATAAATTACACATGAAAAGGTGGACGTATTTGAAAATGACTTGCCAAAACCGAGAAACAAACCAAAGTTTTAACTAAAGGTAATAATAGTACGAGGGCCATTCAATATATAACCAGCCTAACCTATTTGCTACTGCTCTTCACTTCTTCTTTTTCCACATAACCACCATTGAGGTCTATGCACTTTGTCCAGCGATGTGTGAGAGCTAAAAGCCCGTTGTGATAGAAACCATGGGGTTGTTCGTGTAACCACCCCTCCACTGCTGTCGTGAGTTCATCATCGGACCGGAAATAATGTCCACGCAGTTCTTTCTTCAAGTTTGGGAAGAGAAAGTAGTCGCTTGGTGCCAGGTCTGGTGAGTAAGGTGGATGAGGCAATACTTTGAACCCGTTCCGCTTCACTGCGGCAACCGCAAGTCGACAGGTGTGCACTCTGGCATTATCGTGTTGGAGCAGCACACCATTTGTGATCTTTCCACGACATTTGGCAAGAATAGCAGTCTGCAAACAGTCCAGGAGATCGGAGTAGCACTCTCCAGTAATAGTCTGGCCACGTGGCAAGTAGTCAATGAGCAAGACCACTTTGGTATCCCAAAAGATGGTTGCCATGACTTTGCCAGCCGATGGTTGAGTCTTAAACTTTTTGGGACGGGGTGAAGCAAAGTCAGTCCACTGCTTACTCTGTTCTTTGGTTTCTGGGTCATAGTGGTGTACCCAGGTTTCATCACCAGTAACAATTCTCTCCATAAAGTTGTCTGCATCCCGACTGCATTGCGTCAAAAGTGCCTGACACATTGACGCACGTACAGCCTTCTGATCATCACTCAGACATTTCGGGACCCATCGGGCAGACAGCTTCCTCATACCCAGATGATCATGCAAAATGGTATGGAAACTTCCCTCTGAAATGTCCAAGGCCTTGGCCATTTCTGACACCTTCATTCGCCTGTCTTTGACAACCAGTTGTCTCACAGCTTCACTGGTTTGGTCATTGGTCACCTCTACAGGCCTGCCAGGGCGTGGCTCATCTTCCAGGTTCACCCGACCCCTCTTAAATTCTGCAACCGAGAATTTGACCTGTGCATACGAAGGTGCACTGTCACCATCAACATCTGACAATTCATCATGTATCTCCTTTCCCGGTTTCCCTTTTAAGTAGAGGTACCTAATAACAGCCCTGTATTCAACCTTTGACGAAAATTTTGCAGAATCTACCCTTGCCATCTTTATAGATCACGTGTGTGACTTAAAATACAATTTCCTCAGTGAAACTTTGTCTATGCACGTGACATACATTGGTGCACAGCACGTGACAAGCATGCAACCGTTAAGATCTGATAAATAGCTTAGGCTGGTTATATATTGAAAATGGCCCCGTATAATTAACTACAAAGACAGCAACAGAAAAGGAAACGACTGCCTCGAGAAAACGGAGAGATTTTATCAAATTTAAGAGGGCACATTAGAACAACAAACATGTGAAGAAATACAACAAAAGTCTCTTCACATACAAATTAGTAAACTCTAAATATTTTTTGCATTTGTATGCTTATCCTGCATTACTCCTTAATGCATTTACTGCTATTTTTTACAGAAAGACGAAGCTATGAGGGGTCCAGCTGTAGAAGAAGTTGTTCCAACTATGTGTGTGGCTAATACCCTCACACAGCTGCCACTTGACCCTGGAAGTGGAGATGTCTAGTATAATCACATTACTGCCTTAAACATCTGAAGACATCGTGGGGAGGTAGCACTGAAACAGGTGGGCCCTCAGAAGTAGTAATGCAGGAAATGTATACAAATGTAAAAATATTCAGATTTTACTTAATTTTTTAACTTATCTTGCATTAGTCCTTAACACATTTTTACCGGACAGTATGGAGGGGGTCATACCTACAGATGTGATCATTAATAACCCCTTAACAAAGTCCAAGTAACTCATACAGCTTTCTAAGCAATGAATGGAAACCAGTAACCATTCCTAAAAATGAGACCGTGAGGAATGTCCAGGCAGGAAAACAGTAACAGAGAAAAGCATAAGCTAAAATCTAAAACTGACCTACCAAGCTGATGTGAACAGCATGTAAGACCTCTAGTCTAGGGTGAAATACCAGAGAGTTTGAAAGGCCAGCTCTGGTGTCCTAGAGAAATCAGTGGCTTCTGGTTTTGGTGACCTGTTGAGCCACCACCAAAAGACCAAAACTGTGGACGCCTTCCATGTCCTCCATAGCAAAGTCTCTCAGAAAGTGACTGGTTAAAACTGTATCTGACCCCCAGAAACAACCTTCCATAATTGATCTGTTGGGGCAGTTACTGTGGAGAGCCATGGTATACATGACCGCCCTGCTCTTGTGAGGGTTGTTGGCCTTGTTTCATAAGCCTGTATGATGATCGCCCGGGGCCATAATGAGAGAGCGTTCCGGATGTAGGAGAAAATGGGTTTTGTAGACCAACGTTGAGTCTTAGAGTGCTGAACACTGCAGTGCTTGCACCAGGCATAGGAAGAGTTTTTCCTAATAGGCACCTACAATAGAAGGGTGAGGAGGTATGGTGAACGATCTTTCGGCTGTCCCGGGAGTTGATTCTTGGCTATGAAAACCCAGCACAGCCCAAGATGAATGGCTCCATGCACCCTGTGCTTGAACCAGACCCGGGTGATAGCAAGAGCATGTTGCTCACTTATCCTCACCGCAGTGGCCAGAGCCAAGAGGAAAACCGTCTTCTTGGTGAGGTTATAGAATGAGGCCAAGTGAAGTGGCTAAAAGGGAGCAGCACACATCAACTTGAGAACCACGTTTAGATGCCATGGGTCTGAACTTAACCTTCTGATCTTCCAGCCTAAAGGAATGCACCGAAGCTTGACGTTCCAGGATCTTAGTCATCTTGCGATCTTCAGGAATCACCAACATCGAATTAAGAGATAAAATGTTGTTGGTAGTGGTGCTTCTCTTTAAGCGACATTTGCTGCAAAAGAAAAGTAGAAATTCCGCTAAGAAGTGAGAGGGGGGGAGAAGCAGAGGTGGCATCCTGATGTCTGTTCTTGCAAGAGGACTCAAAGGACTTGAAGGTCTGTGTGCAAATGCTATGGCTTTGGCAGCTCAAGCCAAGAAAGAGACAAGATGCCTTGGTCAGTCCGGAACACAGACACCCTATAAAACTGGGTGAACAACAAAATGAGGTCCGACTTGAGCTCATTGACAATCCACCCTAGCTGATTGAGAAGGTGTCTGGTGAAGTCCATGTGGTGGATGAGATTTGCTGAGTCCTGATGATTCAGTAGACAATTAAATGACTCAAAGTTGATATTCCTCAGGTGCAGGTAGGCTGCTATTGTATATAGCTGTTGAAATGCCAAATGGGAGTATCACCCATTGGTAATGGGTACATTGAAGATTAACCTGAGGAACCACCTGTGGCTGGGGTGGCAAGGCACATGGCGGTATGCATCATGGATGTCAAGGCTGATCATGGAATCGTTGGCCGTGATAATAGTCCTTAGCAGCCTCAATGTCATGCGAAAATGTTGGTTGAATGTTGCAAGATTGTATATCAGCCGTAGTTTGTCGGAGTCCTTCTTGGCAACAAGGAAAAAAGGGAGTAGAAACCTGGGATGAGAGCCGGGTAGGGAACAATCTCTATGGCTTCCTTGTGGAGCAGAATGTTTATGTTCTCGCACAGAAGCTGATGTAAATGTGGTTGTCAGGCATCCGCCAAGTGTGACAAAGTCAGAGTCAGAGGGAAGACCAATGATGAAGGGCGTTGGTGACATACAAGTCCTCCAGGATGGACCAATTCGACCAAAAAGTGCAAAGTCTCCTACCTACAGGAGTGATGGTGACTGGAACGGCTGGGGATGGGAAGACCTGCTTGCCATGACAATCACCACCTCTGCCTTGGAGTCTATATAGGTGAGGCTGGTAGTTTCCCTGGGGATTTCCATGACCACATGGACCGCCTCTGTGGTCGACCATATACTATGAAATTAGCCGTTATTAGCCCACTGTTTGTAACGAGTGATATAGGGGCGTAGATAACGAGAAACTTATAACCGCGCTGAGCTAGGCCAGAGGATCTCCGAGGATCTAAGGTGTGCTTGTGTAATACGAGTATAATAGGGTAGTATAAGGACGGACAATTTATCGACCGTAGAAGATAGAATCCAGACTGTTACTGAGCAGTTTTATAACCGGTCCGGGCGGGCTAAAATCTCGAAGGCTCAATCGGCTAGAGATGTAGAACTTTGCCCAGTTCGGAGAACTGACTGACCAAACTGAGCACGCTCGCTTGAGTGTTTGTCGAGTTGGTAATGTTTGATGAACGTGCTCGGCTGGCTCCAAATAGCCGCGGAGCAGATCTCCTCAATGGGCAGAGCCGCGGCGTACGCTTGTGACGTAGCCACTGCTCTAACCGAATGAGCCTTCAACCTGGTAGGGGGGTCCCTGCCTTGAAGGGTGTACGAAGTACAGATAGTAGACACTATCCACCTGGAGATAGATTGTTTGCTCGCAGGTGAGCCAGCCTTCCTACTGCCATAACAGCAAAATAGTTGGTTATCCTTACGGATACCCTTAGTTCTGCTGATATAGGCCTTGAGGGTCCTGCGGACATCCAAGACATGAGCATGTCTTGCAGGGATCCCCGACGAGGAAGGCTGTGAAAGAGCAGGTAGCTCAATAGGAGCCGTCACGTGGAAGGCATGTGCGACCTTAGGACGGTAAGAATCCGGCAGCTGAATACTGACCCTGTCCCGGTGGAAGACAGTTAGCTCGGGAATGGCTGACATTGCGTGAATGTCGCCTACCCATCTGCTGGACGCTACCGCCACAAGGAACGCCGTCTTCCAGCTCAACAGCATAAGAGAGAGAGAGGCCGGTTCCCGAAAGGAAGGACCGGACAGCCAATCAAGAACGATTGACAAGTCCCAAGGGGGACTGATTTGCCGTACAAGCGGTCGGATCCTGTCCACACCTGCTAAAAAGCGCTGCACTAATGGGTTCGCACCCAGAAGTGCCCCGTCACCAGGGACGTGAAAAGCTGCGATAGCTGTAGAGTACCCCCCGACTGTCGATGCGGCCAGTCCGTCATCTAGTCGCGACTGGAGGAACTCAAGCATGGCTACGAGATCTGCAGAAAAGGGATCTGCAATCCCTCTATCGACACACCCGCACGCATAGCAGGCCCATCTATCCTCGTACTGAACGTTTGTCTAATCCCTCCGCGAAGCCAGTATTGTGTCTGCAACTCGTGCAGGAATACCGCTCTCCTGGAAGCGATTCCCGACAGAGGCCAAGCCACCCACTGAATCCTGGGATTTAGGTGGAGGGCCCCATTCTGGGATAGGAGGTCCGGTCGTGAAGGTAATAGAACAGGAGGCTGAGCCAGAAACCTGAGTATTACCGGAAACCAGCTCTGCGCCGACCAAAGAGGTGCCAGGAGCACCAGTAGTGGCTAGCTGAAACAGGACCTTGGGGATCAGAGGTACTGGGGGGAATGCCCAGAGTATTCTATCCGTCCAATCTAGCTGGAAGGCGTCACCCCAGATGCAAACAGATCCACCTGGAACGACCCGTATAATTGGGAGATAATCCTGAATATCCCCGGGTCGAGCCTCCACTCGTGAGGAGCAAGGATCCGGCGAGACAGAGCGTCCGCATGGACGTTGTCCATCCCCGGAAGATAAACAGGTATCACCCTGATATCGTGTGAGTCGCACCATAGGAGGAACTGCCACGCCTCTTGGAGAAGCGATGGTGACACCGTTCATCGCCGTTTGGTTGTCCATCTCTAGACGAACCACTTGGCCACGAAGCAGATCCAGGAAGCGTTGGAACACCAACCTGACCGCTCTCAGTTCTAGCATATTGATATGCCATGTTGCCCAGTAACCGGAGCTATGTACGAGCAGTGTGTCTCATGGACAGAAGAAACTGGGAAGTAACACTTCTGACCTTGACTATGCGGTCTTGTGATAGAGATACAAGTCCCCTCACTGTGTTGAAGTTCGCCCCTAAGAAGACAAGATTCTGAGTAGGGCTCAGCTCTGACTTCTTGAGATTGACTATCCACCCTAGAGTGATCAGAATGTCTATCACAGCTTGTGTAGCTATCTGACTGAGGGATTGCGATAGAGCTCTTAGTAACCAGTCGTCGAGGTACGGGTGGCAGAACCGACCTTTCGACCTGGCTACTTGGGCAGTAATCAACATCAGCTTGGTGAACACCCTCGGGGCCGTGGCGATCCCGAATGGTAGAACCCTGAACTGATAACACCTCCCGTCGAAAGAAAACCTGAGGTATTTCTTGAACTCGGGGTGTATGGGTACGTGGAGATAGGCGTCTTTTAGGTCTATTGACGTTAGCCATTCTCCTGTCTCGACCGCTGAGATCACTGAGCGCAGTGTCTCCATCCGGAAGGACGGTACCTCTATTCAGCCTTCTCAGATTGAGAAGAGGTCTGAACCCTCCGTCTTTTTTGGTGACTAGGAAACATGTCTAGTAGAAGCCCTTGCTTTCCTGTCCCACGGGAACCGGTTTGATCGCCGCCTTCATAAGAAGTGCGTCGACCCCGGCACGGAGGAATTCCGCCTTCTCTCGGGTAGCAGGCACCGGAGTGTGCTTTATCCCGGAGGAGGGGGGCGGATGATTATTCCACCGAGGAAAGTGGTCATCCCTTAGAGTGGACAGGGTCCAGGGATTTGATGTGACTGTCTCCCATTCCTTCAGGAATAGAGCCAGTCGGCCGCCTACGGGGACATCCGGCTTGAGGCAGTGGACCCCTGCTGTCGGCAGTTTGATAACTTGCGACTGTGGGTCCGCCCGGGGCGCTTCGGGCGCTAATGGGAACCCATCAGGGTTCCCGGCCCCGCGAAAAGGCTGCTGGCCTCGACCAGCTGCCTTGCCCCTGCCCCTGCCTTGCTTGCTCCTCCCGGCGCCCTTACCTGAAGGAAGCGGCTGCTTTCAAGGCTGAGCGGGCGCGTCAGCGTGGGAGGAGTCAAGCGGAGAGGCCCGCTTACGCGGTTTGACGCTAGGTATCTCCAACAAGGCCTTAGAGTCCTTGATGGAGGCATACATTTGAGCGGCCTCTCTGACCACCTGCTGAGCCCCAGGGAAGAGGGTAGAACCCATCTTATATGGCAAAGCTAGGAGGTCTTGGCGTGTGGAAGTCAAGTACTTAGATACTGACATCCACAGCCTGCGCATGCCCATAACTGTGCACATCATCTGTGAGGCACAGCTACGAATAGCGTCCCGCGCGAGATGACTATGAACCTCTGTCAGTTGCACCGCCAACTCCGAAGAGTCGTCCAGCCCCTCTCCCACTAGCTCCCTCTGTACAGCCGACAGATAAGCGGAGTGTACAGATTTGCATAGCTGTTGGCATGCTCCTGGAAGCAAACGTAAGCAGCCTTCAACTCCGCGCCGCACATGGGAAAGGGGGGCAACCGCCGGCCCTGCTTGGCCTTAGCCAATGCTGGGGTCGAAGACCCCCCAAGGGTGACGGAAGTCCAGACGCACTCGTCGACCACTGGCACCTCGAAGTCACCGTCCTCTGCCAACGGGTACCGCTTAAAAAGTTCGGGCAGGTCAAACTTCCTGCGGGCACCCGAGAGCAGAGGGTCGATGACCTCGTGTGTCAAGGAGGACAAGATACGGAGCCGCACCTGGGGCGCCTTGCTAGGAGCAAAGGCGTCCCCCGGAAGGCGGAACTCAGTCGGATCCGACTCGGGCATAGGCGCAGCCACCTGAGGCAGTACCTGGAGAATCTTGTCCCGTACGTGCCTCAACGAGGATGCGATGGAAAAAGCTCCCGAAGCCTCCGAGTCATCCCCTCCCTCAGCCCGAAGCCAAGTCCTGGTCCCGAGGTGCCGGGGGTTCAAGAGAACCCACCTGGCTCTGGGCCATAAATCCGCTAGCGAGAGCCTCGGCCTCGGAGAAGGCGTCTGACTCCGCTAGGGATAAAGGTGCGGAGGAAGTAAAGCCAGCGCTCGCCACCCCTCCGCTGGGGAGCCATATCGAGCCGGAGCAGACGAAGGGGAAGGCATCTCCTCTCGGAGCTCGGACTTGACCTCCTCCATCATCGACGCCATCTGCGACTTGAACAGAGCAGATATATCTGCTAAAGAAGGTGCAGGAGTGGGTGCAGTTAAGGGCGAAAACACCCCCCTGGTCGTCATGTCCCTTTTCCACCAAGCACTTAAGGCAATAATCATGCTGGTCTTGGGGCGGAATGTTAAGCCCACATCCCGTACAAAGTTTGAAGGTCTGTAAAAAAAGACCGTAAGTACTGAGTTGGGTTGGGCGGGAAAAGTGTATCAGTGCGATTAAAGTGCTTTTAACAATTGTGAAAACAGAAGCAAAGGCGTAATGTATAATGCGACTTTCATGCGGTACTAATAGCCATTGTCCGTAGTATAAATTTGTTTTAAACACCAAGTGGGCGTGTTACGTGCTAAGGTGTAAAAAACCCTTAAAAAAGGTAAGTGTAGTTATAATCTAGTACATCACCTTGGGTTTTGTAAAGGAAAAACGTTCAGTTGAAATCTGTATGATATAACCAAACCCCAAGCCATTTTGTTGGCCTTGGGGTTACATGTGTCAGACAGTGGAACCGCACAATGGACTCCATTACGGACATTTGAATTCTCATGCACCGTACACGTGGCGTTTCTTCTATGAGAATTACAACCTTATAACTTTACAATGCGAGATATTATGCCTTTGCAATGAAATAAATGTACCATACATACAGTTTGGTCAGTCATGTTGTCTCAGGTCACGATCACGTATTTTGAAACTTTTTCTCTCTGAATATTCACACGTCCTGTCAGGTGTATGACATAAAGGAAAGTGATTTGGGTGAGAGTTGATTCCCCTGGCGTGATGCGCCGTGGAGGTGAGGCCCCGTAAGGGTGGTCGTATATCATACAAAATGAAGTTTTGTGTGGTAACAATTTTTATTAAGGAAAATGGTTACAACTATGTCATGTAGATTTTCTTGAGCCAGGAAAATGCAATAAGTGCCCAAAGGAGGATTTAATCTGAAAGAGAATAGAGTATGTGATGAGCTGCAGAAAACATTCACTATGATCTGAGGGAAGGGAGGAATGGCACAAAGACGTTGAACTTGTGACAAACAAGAGTATGTGATGAGCTCAAGAAAACATTCACTATGATCTGAGGGAAGGGAGGAATGGCACAAAGACGTTGAACTTGTGACAAACAAGAGTGTGTGATGAGCTCCAGGAAACATTCACTATGATCTGAGGGAAGGGAGGAATGGCACAAAGACATTGAACTTGTGACAAACAAGAGTATGTGATGAGCTCCAGGAAACATTCACTATGATCTGAGGGAAGGGAGGAATGGCACAAAGACGTTGAACTTGTGACAAACAAGAGTATGTGATGAGCTCCGGAAAACATTCACAATGATCTGAGGGAAGGGAGGAATGGCACAAAGACGTTGAACTTGTGACAAACAAGAGTATGTGATGAGCTCCAGGAAACATTCACAATGATCTGAGGGAAGGGAGGAATGGCACAAAGACGTTGAACTTGTGACAAACAAGAGTATGTGATGAGCTCCAGAAAACATCCACAATGATCTGAGGGAAGGGAGGAATGGCACAAAGACGTTGAACTTGTGATAAACAAGAGTATGTGATGAGCTCCAGGAAACATTCACTATGATCTGAGGGAAGGAAGGAATGGCACAAAGATGTTGAACTTGTGACAAACAAGAGTATGTGATGAGCTCCAGAAAACATTCACTATGATCTGAGGGAAGGGAGGAATGGCACAAGGATGTTGAACTTGTGACAAACAAGAGTATGTGATGAGCTCCAGGAAACATTCACAATGATCAGAGGGAAGGGAGGAATGACCAAAGACCTTGAACTTGTGATAAACAAGAGTATGTGATGAGCTCCAGGAAACATTCACAATGATCTGAGGGAAGGGAGATATGGCACAAAGACGTTGAACTTGTGATAAACAAGGGTATGTGATGAGCTCCAGAAAACATCCACATTGATCTGAGGGAAGGGAGGAATGGCGCAAAGACCTTGAACTTGTGATAAACAAGAGTATGTGATGAGCTCCAGGAAACATTCACTATGATCTGAGGGAAGGGAGGAATGGCACAAAGACGTTGAACTTGTGATAAACAAGAGCATCTGATGAGCTCCAGGAAACATTCACAATGATCTGAGGGAAGGGAGATATGGCACAAAGATGTTGAACTTGTGATAAACAAGGGTATGTGATGAGCTCCAGAAAACATCCACAATGATCTGAGGGAAGGGAGGAATGGCGCAAAGACCTTGAACTTGTGACAAACAAGAGTATGTGATGAGCTCCAGGAAACATTCACTATGATCTGAGGGAAGGGAGGAAACGCACAAAGACGTTGAACTTGTGATATACAAGGGTATGTGATGAGCTCCAGAAAACATCCACAATGATCTGAGGGAAGGGAGGAATGGTGCAAAGACCTTGAACTTGTGATAAACAAGAGTATGTGATGAGCTCCAGAAAACATTCACTATGATCTGAGGGAAGGGAGGAATGGCACAAAGATGTTGAACTTGTGATAAAAAAGAGTATCTGATGAGCTCCAGGAAACATCCACAATGATCTGAGGGAAGGGAGGAATGGCACAAAGACGTTGAACTTGTGACAAACAAGAGTATGTGATGAGCTCCAGAAAACATCCACAATGATCTGAGGGAAGGGAGGAATGGCGCAAAGACCTTGAACTTGTGATAAACAAGAGTATGTGATGAGCTCCAGAAAACATTCACTATGATCTGATGGAAGGGAGGAATGGCACAAAGATGTTGAACTTGTGATAAAAAAGAGTATCTGATGAGCTCCAGGAAACATTCACTATGATCTGAGGGAAGGGAGGAATGACGCAAAGACGTTGAACTTGTGACAAACAAGAGTATGTGATGAGCTGTAATAATCATTCACTATGATCTGAGGGAAGGGAGGAATGGCACAAAGACGTTGAACTTGAAATAAACAAGAGTGTCTGATGAGCTGCAGAAAACATTCACTATGATACGTTGAACTTGTGATAAACAAGAGTGTGTGATGAGCTGCAGAAAACATTCACAATGATCTGAGGGAAGGGAGGAATGACACAAAGATGTTGAACTTGTGATAAACAAGGGTATGTGATGAGCTCAAGAAAACATTCACAATGATCTGAGGGAAGGGAGGAATGGCACAAAGACGTTGAACTTGTGATAAACAAGAGTGTGTGATGAGCTCCAGAAAACATTCACTATGATCTGAGGGAAGGGAGGAATGACACAAAGATGTTGAACTTGTGATAAACAAGAGTATGTGATGAGCTCCAGAAAACATTCACTATGATATGAGGGAAGGGAGGAATGGCACAAAGACATGGAACTTGTGACAAACAAGAGTATGTGATGAGCTCCAGGAAACATTCACAATGATCTGAGGGAAGGGAGGAATGGCACAAAGACCTTGAACTTGTGACAAACAAGAGTATGTGATGAGCTCCAGGAAACATTCACAATGATCTGAGGGAAGGGAGGAATGGCACAAAGATGTTGAACTTGTGACAAACAAGAGTATGTGATGAGCTCCAGAAAACATTCACTATGATATGAGGGAAGGGAGGAATGGCACAAAGACATGGAACTTGTGACAAACAAGAGTGTGTGATGAGCTCCAGAAAACATTCACAATGATATGAGGGAAGGGAGGAATGGCACAAAGACATTGAACTTGTGACAAACAAGAGTATGTGATGAGCTCCAGGAAACATTCACAATGATCTGAGGGAAGGGAGGAATGGCACAAAGATGTTGAACTTGTGACAAACAAGAGTATGTGATGAGCTCCAGAAAACATTCACTATGATCTGTGGGAAGGGAGGAATGGCACAAAGACCTTGAACTTGTGACAAACAAGAGTATGTGATGAGCTCCAGGAAACTGTGAAGATGCTGGTCACTGGACCCTAACACAGCTGGCCTACTAGTCTGTGAGATGCTAGTCACAAGACCCCAACACAGCTGGCTAACTAGTCTGTGAGGATGCTAGTCACCAGACCCTAACCCAGCTGGCCAACTAGTTTCTACTGTTGAAACCTGACTTGTCTTTCATGAGGGAGACCCAGTACCAAAATTTGGTAGAACACCTATAAATATTATTTGGGTTATCATACAGAATTTCTATTGTGTCTATGATCAGATGTGCTATGAAAACACATCTGTGATGTTATTCTATTGTTTAAAGGGGCACTGATCTAACGCAATTCCCCGGACTGGTTGCTGCCTTTGTTATTGTTTTTTCCCAGTGAGTACCCGGATGATACGCAACGCAATTGAGCGTGACCAGAGACTGGGCTACCGTCTGCAAGGACAGCTAAATGAACTTGGAGGCTGGAGGCAATATTTGTTTTACGCATTTTTGCATAAACACTGATTGGTTAACTGTGATCTTTAAAGATTTCGACAAAGGGCGCATGTTAATTAATTTTTTCAGCCTAAACAAAGAGACAAAAAGAACGACGGAGCTCATCGGATGTTGTAATTTGGAAATACCCCAGATGGTTATAGTTTAATACTAAAAAAAGTATCCATGCAGTGAAAGCATTTTCGGGTTTTGGATTGCGTCGATAATACGATTACTACTCCCTTGTTGTCATCCACGTTTTCTCGTCTAACCACTTAGATTACCTGACAAAGGTTCCCATTTGGCATTTATTGTGTCTGGGGTAATTATTCAATCTAAATCCAGGTTTGAAGTGAGGTGAAATGTGTGTTATGTAATATGCACGTGGCAGCCATGCAAGAGATGAATGATCAGTTCATTTACTTTTTTTTGTAAATCAACGGATCGTTCCTGGTCATCAAAGGATTAACAGAAAATACGTTGATTGATTAATCACTGTTATCTTGCACAGTGGATATGTCAAAAGGGAGTGTTTACATGTCTAGGTTTACTAAAACAAAGGGAATACACTCATATCATGGCGTGAAGTGCCGATGTAAAAACAACATACTTTGTTCAAAGGGTTTACTGATAATACGTTGATCATTGTTATCTATCACTCAATGGAACCGTGGACGTTATGAAAATAGTTGTCACGTGGGCTTTCTCAGCCAACCCTTGAGACTTGACACCTATGTGAAACACCTAAAACAATCCAAGTGATCAGTTGAGAAACGAACACAGGTTATAATATCCCGAAACGATATATATCTTTTAAAATATTTGATTGTTACAGAGACACGTGACATCGAATAAGTTTCTTTGTACAGCTGCAGACGAGTGGGATATTGTTCCTTTGTGTGGATATTCATGGATACATTCCTCGAACAAGGAAGCTGCCTAAAATTTATACACATAAATTTGGTGGGTTGTAATTATGGTATTTGCATTTTGTTTTCCTTCATTTGAACCGATTCGTTCTTGTTTCTCTACGTCTTGGTTGGGAAATTCTTCAATGCGCGATATACGTTGTTTTCACCGGTCTTTTCCTTTGTAAGCGTGTATATATTACCGTCAATTTGTAAAATTTGATTCTCTCAGGCAATTTATAAAATGTGTAAATATTTCAGCCATTTTGACTAAGAAATCTGTCCAGATTGATTTAGAGGATCAAAAGGGCCTACAAACATCACAACAGATTATTATGTAGGATTAGAAGCCAAACAGCATAGAAATGTACTTTTCAACAAAATGTTTTTAAGTCACTTTGTAAAATATTTAGATGTTTAATAAATATGTTACACATTTTGACCGTAAAAAAATATGCACACTATAAAAAAGCAATGCTTAGATGAAATATTTACTTCGTGTTGCAAGTAAAAATAGTGTAAACTAAAATCGCAAAATTACCAAGCAAGTGACTTATCAAAACTTCGTCACCATTATCAATGCCACCCCCAAAGATACCTACATTTCCTTATTATCTCGAAAACTGTATTTCATTTTGTTGATCAATGTGACCATACGCCCTTATTACTACCGGTATCCATAAAAGTGACTAATGCGCTTACGAAAGGCGCAGCAGAGGTCGTGAACTAGTCTAGATTTCTGCTATACATCCGGGTACTCACTGGGAAAAACAATAACAAAGGCAACAACCAGTCCCGGGGAATTGCGTTAGATCAGTGCCCCTTTAAACATTTGGCATTTTTTTAAGAATGGAGAGTCAGTTGTCATTTACTGAAGAAAATTATTTCTTGGCCTAATACTGAAGTAAATGATTGGCAATGATGCCAGCTGAGCTCAGACCTGCATTATATGATTTGAAGACGAGTGACGGGCAACCTCATTTACAATAACAAGACAAAATGCAAATATGTTGTGTTACATGATGTTAACTATAACAATATTCATGTTAAATTAATTAGGAACCCTTCTACTCAGGGGAAAAGGAAACATGTATGTACAAACAAGTCTGATTTCAATTTGTTAAATACTAAGGTGTGAATGTATTTGGGAATGCTGTCTCCATTATACCTAAGAAAGCAAGAGTTACTTGGACATTCTCCATGTTCTCCGAAACACACTCCATACTTACCGAAATCGAACTTTTATCTGTAAACTTTTGTCTTTCAGAAACACTGCCTCTTTCGGGCACACCTTACGAAGAATTTCATGTGACAGCGAATTCTCCTGTTGAAAATTGTATCACACAATAAATTTACATACATGTCAATGAATTATAGGTTATAAGACATTTGTCAAAATCATCAAACATACAGCAAGGATTCTCAAGGAGCAAGTTTGTCTTCTGAATAAACTATTACAACATAAACACATGTGTTGGGACTTTTATTAAGATTCTCAATCTGTGGCATACATGTTTTTCTTCTCCTGGGTATATAACAGCTAGCCTACTAGGCTGTGAAGATGCTAGTCACTAGACCCCAACACAGCTGGCTAACTAGTCTGTGAAAATGCTAGTCACCAGACCCTAACACAGCTGGCCTACTAGTCTGTGAAAATGCTAGTCACCAGACCCTAACACAGCTGGCCTACTAGTCTGTGAGATGCTAGTCACAAGACCCCAACACAGCTGGCCTACTAGTCTGTGAAGAAGCTAGTCACTAGACCCCACACAGCTGGCCTACTAGTCTGTGAAGATGCTAGTCACTAGACCCCAACACAGCCAGCCTACTAGTCTGTGAAGATGCTAGTCACTACACCCAAACACAACTGGCCTACTAGTCTGTGAAGATGCTAGTCACTAGAACCCAACACGGCTAGCTAACTAGTCTGTGAAGATGCTAGTCACAAGACCCTAACACAGCTGGCTAACTAGTCTGTGAAGATGCTAGTCACTAGACACCAACATAGCTGGCCTACTAGTTTGTGAAAATGCTAGTCACTAGACCCCAACACAGCTGGCTTGCTAGTCTATGAAAATGCTAGTCACTAGACCCCAACATAGCTGGCCTACTAGTCTGTGAATATGCTAGTCACCAGACCCCAACACAGCTGGCTTACTGGGCTGTGGAGACGCTAGTCACCAGACCCTAACACAGCTGGCCTACTAGTCTGTGAAAATGCTAGTCACCAGACCCTAACACAGCTAGCCCACTAGTCTGTGAAGATGCTAGTCACCAGAGCCTAACACAGCTGGCCTACTAGTCTGTGAAGATGCTAGTCACCAGACCCTAACACAGCTGGCCTACTAGTCTGTGAAAATGCTAGTCACCAGACCCTAACACAGCTGGCTTACTAGTCAGTGAAGATGCTAGTCACTTGACCCCAACACAGCTGGCCTACTAGTCTGTGAAGAGGCTAGTCACTAGACCCCACACAGCTGGCCTACTAGTCTGTGAAGATGCTAGTCACTAGACCCCAACACAGCCAGCCTACTAGTCTGTGAAGCTGCTAGTCACTAGACCCTAACACAGCTGGCCTTACTAGTCTGTGAAGATGCTAGTCACCAGACCCTAACACAGCTAGCCTACTAGTCTGTGAAGATGCTAGTCACAAGACCCCAACACAGCTAGCCTACTAGTCTGTTAAGATGCTAGTCACCAGACCCTAACACAGCTGGCCTACTAGTCTGTGAAGATGCTAGTCACCAGACCCTAACACAGCTGGCCTACTAGTCTGTGAAAATGCTAGCCACAAGACCCCACCAAGCCAGCCTACTAGTCTGTGAAGATGCTAGTCACTAGACCCTAACACAGCTGGCCTACTAGTCTGTGAGATGCCAGTCACTAGACCCCAACACAGCTGGCTTGCTAGTCTGTGAAAATGCTAGTCACTACACACCAACACAGTTGGCTTTCTAGTCTATGAAGATGCTAGTCACTAGACCCCAACACAGCTAGCATACTAGTCTGTGAAAATGCTAGTCACCAGACCCCAACACAGCTGGCCTACTAGTCTGTGAAGATGCTAGTCATTAGACCCCAACACAGCTAGCCAGCTAGGATGTGAAGATGCTTGTCACTAGACCCTAACACAGCTGGCCTACTAGTCTGTGAAGATGCTAGTCACCAGACCGTAACACAGCTGGCCTACTAGTCTGTGAAGATGCTAGTCACCAGACTCTCACACAGCTGGCATTCTAGTCTGAAGATGCTAGTCACCAGACCCCAACACAGCTGGCTTACTGGGCTGTGGAGACGCTAGTCACCAGACCCTAACACAGCTAGCCCACTAGTCTGTGAAGATGCTAGTCACCAGAGCCTAACACAGCTGGCCTACTAGTCTGTGAAGATGCTAGTCACCAGACCCTAACACAGCTGGCCTACTAGTCTGTGAAGATGCTAGTCATCAGACCCTAACACAGCTGGCTTACTAGTCGGTGAAGATGCTAGTCACTTGACCCCAACACAGCTGGCCTACTAGTCTGTGAAGATTTTCAAGATTTCCAGAGAATGTTGTTGCATACTAACTGCTGCACAGATGGAGTGCTTGAGGAGACAAAACATCTGCCTGTCTCGAAAGGCGATCCATGCTCGCTCTATTATAGATGCTGCTGCCTGTCGAATTAACCTGAAAGCAAACAATTGGCATTAATAATGTCCATAATGCATTTCTAACATTTGGAAGAGAATTTACATTTATCTCAAAATATCACACTGCTTCAGGCCATACACAATTCTAAAATTTGACTATCGTTCCCATGCACCTCACTAACTTACACTCTGTCCCACCTCATAATTTCATTGCCCGAAGTACAGTGTTTCAGTTCTAGAAAATTACCATGAGCTGCATGGCAGTACAAACAATAATACAGCATAGAGTCCTATCAAAACATTTGTGCTATATTCATCATGTTGTAGAGGTTAACCATGATCAGATGTCCTTCATAGTCAGTCACCTCAATATACATGGTAAAAAATAGAGGATATTCTATTCGTGTTCATGTCATACTATGTTTACGACACGAAGAAGATGTCTACATACAGACGAATTTTAGTGTTTACACTACAGCAAGTCACAACAGCAGCGGAACCACAATTCGTTGAATGACATCAACAATCTCCAGCTATAACATTGTTTCTAGTGTGACGTCATTCCGACCTCACGTCACAATTGGGTTCAAATGACGCCAACAATGCCGTCCGGATGACGGAAACAATACACTGTTGTCTCGTGATGTGATATGACCCTAGGGCACATATGACTTTTATGAACCCTGATATGTTTGCCCTCGTAGTTAGTAAAGAATGTTATGAATGCCTTGTACCTGATCAGTCACAACAATACATTGTTAAGCAGGGTGTGTTTACTTAAGAATTTGGCCCTCACTCTATGAAGGTTCATTCTCCAATGAACTGACACAAAGTGAAAGTCAGTTCTTAAAATTTTATGTATTGATATTTTTACATCAAGGACATAGACCTTGATCTATATCCAATTATAGTTAGTATGTGTGACTTCATGTTTTACACTGACAGCCATACAACAACCAGTTGTATCTCGGAATAAAATAGTTCCTCAAAATGAGAGGTGACATGAGCTTATGTATGCTCAACCACAGGACCATGTAACTAATTATAACAATAAAAATAAAAAAAGTCGCAAAAATATCATAGACGAGGCCAAAGGCCTTTGGCCTCGTCTACGACTTTTTTTGTTGTTGTTGTTATAATTAGTTACATGGTCCTGTGGCTCAACATGCTCAACAGGGACAACTTTTGTAGTTTCTTCAGAACAAATGTACTCAAATATTATCCTCATTAGATGAGCAAGGTCTGTTAACAACTACCTCAGTTAGCCAGTCACAATGACAGCGCGTCATAATACATTTAAAACAAGTACAAGATGTCAAAATGGCCATTTTTATTTGTGCTAGGGAATTCCCAGGGATTTCTCCAGGAATGTGGAAGTAGTCTGTCAGTGTTTATGTCATTTAAAGAACACAGTCTTGTGAAAACCGTACAAACGTCAAATTATGTCGTTCATACATGTATGAACATCAATTTCGTGTTCATGTGACCGCCCTCTCGTCCAATAGAAAGGCCATATATCATGTAAACTTCAAATTAAAAAATTACAATAATATGTTTAATCATGCAGTTAATTTCAAGAAAGACAAATTATGTTAATAACTAGATCGTGGAGATTAGATAGTTTACAGGCATATCTGTTTCTATCAAAAGAATTTAATTGTATGCAATTTTCACCCAGGCAAACATTTTGATAGTTGACTATTGTTGGATGCAGGAATGAACCCTTCAGAACTTTAAATGGATCCGATGGTAGAAACGTATCTCCCCACATGCCAAAATTAGATTGTTAAACTATGTAAACTAGATATTTACCAATGAGCAAATACCCACAACAGAGATTTTGTTTCTGTGTCTCATAAATTAATCTACATCATAAAACTTTTCTTAGTGTTATGCAGAGCTCCAGATGAGATGTCGCTTGTGTACAAATACTCTATTTAAAAAATATAACAGTATGACAGCATTCTGAGTAATTACTCAATGTATCCATTTCAACTTGCATACCTACACTTCTTTACAGGTGTTTATCTACTGATCGAATGCAGCCATCACACATACTGCAGTAGGAAAAACAGGTGTTATGTGTCACTTATTATCACCTGGACATGTTACATACTTGGGGCAACATCTTAACAGATACAAATAAGATGTCACCTTCTGTCATGTTATATATAGGTGTGACAGAGTACCTCCCTTTAGTCATTCATGTAGTTTTTGTTTTAGTGGCAGTTGACAAGTGACGTGTGGATTAGCGCCATTAGTTCCGACCATGTCGTCCGTTTACATCAGCCGTCAGAGGCCCTGTTACGTTAGGCTAATACTGATTGTCACTCAGCTAAGCAAACAGAGATTCTCGCTGATTTACTTAGTATAACCTCAGGTCTTGCACATTTAATAATGAATAAAACAAATATATGTTTGAAGGTTTTGCAAGGTGGATAATATGGATATCAGTTAAGACAAAATATTTTATGGATGAAAACTTCTTTGTTCTATCATGATGTATAGATCCTTATACCGTTGTCAAGTCAGAGTACTATAACAAAATCATGACAAGTGAAATTGACCATTCTCCACCTAAAATATGAGGAACATGCTCTGTTCATGATTCCCGGAAACGGAGTTTGAAGCTGGTGTTTGAGTTGGTGTAATCAGATAGGACAAGTACGTAAGCCACAAGTAAATCATAGAAGGCCTCAAATCAACCTCCTCTCTTTCTTATTTATACCTCACGAAACTTATTGAATGATCAAGACTGTCCTATTGTGAACCCTGAGCTCCCACAGTAATAGCCAGTTCGCGGAGCTCTCCAAATTACACTGAAGATGTCACATACTCAGACCTGTCAACCCCTCATCATGACAATAGGGCAGTTTTGATTTTAAAATGGGGGAGATTTAAAAAAAAAAGTGAAGATAAGAAGATAATTTACTTTTATTTTTATTAATTTTATAAAGACAACAAAATAATTTAAAACAATAACAATAATTTTCTTGTGCGTACAGCTAGCCTTATTCCCGTTTGTATTTTCCTCTTCCAAGAATAAACAGAGCACATTATCATACCTCCATGTCAGAATGACGAGATCGGATTGGTCAACGTGATCTTGATAAAATACTTTATCATACCTCCATGTCAGAATGATGAAATTTGATTGGTCCATGTGATCTTGATAAAATACTTTATCCTACCTCCATGTCAAAATGATGAGATCTGATTGGTCAGTGTGATTTTGATAAAATTCTGTGTAACCTGCCTTGGAGGGTAATAAATTTCTCAGCGGAAGAATAAATCTCTCATACTCCGACACAAGCAATACAGGCTGCACATGGATTTCTGAGAGACTCCGCTGCAAAGCCAAAAGCTGCATGCTTTTTCAGAGTCAAAAACAGTCACGTGACATAGAACAAGTTAACCTCAGCTTAATCGAACAGCTGTCTTCTATCAATTTTGAATTTGTGTTAATTATTTTACAATGTCACATTAAAACATGTCGGTAACATAAATTCGTTGCACCAGGATCTATAATCTATCTATATCACTTTCATTCATCATCAGATAAACGCGAACATATTGAAAACAAACGATAGATAGCTTGACCAGTTGACGACGTGTTCAAGCCGACCAATTGTCAGGGTTCGTCATGATGCATTTTTCCTGAGTATTTTGCGCAATTTTGGTTACAAAATATGCCAAAGAATATCAAGTGCATTTATTTTGATGCAACATGATTACCCCTAGTCTCATTAAGATATATTGCTTATTCTGTCTGCGGTAGTCTGTTGATAGTTCAATTACTTCATTCATAAATTTCCTAGAAATGTTCGTGTTATTCCATTTCCAAGAAAAGTATGTAAAATTTGTCAATGAATTGAGCTTGGGAGTCGTCATTGATCATTCTGACCTTGACATGTATTAATCTCATTGGTTGACAAGTACTGTTGTATGCAAATTAGATTGCTCATCTTGGACACTAGCAAACTATTATCTAATCAATTTGAGTAAAATAATCACATGATACATTCTTGCAAATTTGATACAGTTCTGCGTGTTGATATTTTTGTGCAGACTTTGACTTTAAAACCCTAGCTGTAAGGAACCCTGATTGTTTAACTCATTGTCATTTGGACTTCCAAATCAACCAATCGCACATTCTGTTGTTTCTGGAGATGGTGCTTGCTGGTCATATTCCCGAGAGTTTAATGGCGTAACTGTGAGGTAAATTGATGTTTTGACAAAGTTTCTGACAAATCTGATAACCAATAAAGTCATGAAAACTGGGCCAGCCATAAGTTATTTAATTATGGAAGAATAAACTTGCTAAGAACATGAAGACAACAGTTCATTTCAGGAAGTGATAGGTACTCGGCTGATTATTCATTTTAAGTTCAACCCTTCAGGCACCTGTTAGGACTATCCAAGTTTTCTTTACAGTTTACATTGTTAAATCGTTTACCACATGGATATAATTACCAGTTGATCACTAGACAAAGGCACATCCACATCCCCTGGCAGGTGACCTTGATAAGGGTCACTAATCCGGGAACCTCCCACACAGTTTGGGAGTTATCACATGCATGTATGCATACAGAGTCATTCGGAAAAGTTACTTGTAGATTTCCGAAAACGTTTGAGCATTTGACTTTCTGCAACTAACAATCGTCAGAAACAGATGTATAATATCTACTACCACATAGCAATGGTGTTATGTTTCTGTACAGCACCTCTTTCAATAATGATCCCGCCCAAAAATCTACCTGCTAGCAGTGGCAGTTTGTGTTGAAAACATTCAGGCTCTAAACATAACTCATAAGAAAACTAGTAATTATACAAGCCTATTGGTATTAACTTTTGATAACAGCATGCCCTCTGGTATTTTTGCTATCCATGGACTATCAATCCAGCAATCAGATCTAGCACTGCCATAATCCCTTCATTATTACGGTAGTCCAAATTGTTTCATTAGTATCCCACATTGAAGTACTGATAAACTGCATCTAATGCCATATGCTCCTCGCACTTTTGATGGGGGATATTAATCCATCAAATGGCATTGTGAGTATAGTCCATATCTAGAAATTAGAATATGGGGGAATAGAACATCTAAGAACAAAATGTCTTTCCACTGGATTAACTCACTTTTAATGGAGAAATCAATATCAATAAAATCAATCAAGACCT
This sequence comes from Haliotis rufescens, assembly GCF_023055435.1. NCBI lineage: Eukaryota > Metazoa > Mollusca > Gastropoda > Lepetellida > Haliotidae > Haliotis > Haliotis rufescens. The sequence goes on from NW_025964383.1 coordinate 5,508,126, forward strand.
TTGCGTATAGAAAATTGTATGAAGTTACAGAAGTTTTAGATGTCTAAAGTATGACAAGTCAAAACCAACTTACTCTCTCTGATTATGTGCTCCATGTCGGAGGCTCCGGATTGGGGATGGGGACAGTGTTTTGGCACTTGTTGGTGTAGGGGCTGGCCGAGTGTGTACAAACTCTCTACCCTCTAGAGATACTGAAAACTTGCTTTCGTGGGATTTGGGAGTCAGTGGTGTCAGTTTCCCTTCACCAGTTGAGGCTCGATCTGGACTTCTACTTTTGTGGTATCCATCACCAGAACTGGCAGAAGGCAACTTGACACTGATGGATGTGCGACTGGTCCTGCTCACACTCTTCGGTTCACTTCGTCTTGATTCAGGACTTTCAGACATCCTTCTAGGACAAGAAGACCTAAACACGTCAAACAAGAAAAAACATCTATTTGAAGGCTCCAGTTTTATAATTAAAACGGCGGGTAAGAACTGTCCTAGGAGTCTAAGGGGTTACACCATTCCTATGCATTCTAAATGACAGGTGTGTGAAATAGCATCGGATTCATTAATAAGTGTCCTTAGACTAAAGACATGACAGACACCATACCTACCCGTAACCTTCCTTCGTAAGTGTTTATCACCTATTCAACCCTTTGGGTTCATTTCCGTAACATCTTAGGCATGACTAGATAAATCAACACATAGTTTAACAGTGCTGATATAGCTCAGTTGGTTGGCTGTCAGCCTCACAATCCAAAGGTCTTGATTTTGCATCTGACGGATTCTCACAAAGACTGGTTGCTTGTCTTTGCGACATGTGTACTATGGCAGAGATAGTCTTCACAAGAAGTTGTGGTGCTGTATTCAAAAGGTGCTCCATACAATGGATGACATCACATGCTTATGAGTTAAATGAGCTTGCCTGTGGCAAAAAAATTATTGCAGGTGATTCTGCGCCATCTGATTGGCTACCCAAGCAATTCTTTTGATTCTATGTTTCAACAAACCAAAAACAAATTAGGCCATGCCCGCTAATGGAAATACTGTTTCCTGATTGGCTGATAATAGATCGGGTAGGGCTTTTGCTGCATTATTGTCACTGATTTTGTTTTGTTGTCTGCAGTTGTTTTTTTTGTTAATGATTAATAGAGGGCAAGTAAACGAAAAAGTCAATTTCCATTAGTACAAACACCATAGTGGACCGGCGGATGCCTGTAATACCAGGATAACGATTTGATGCAAAAATACACAATAGATACGTTTTTGTTTCACACTCAAATTTACACAATTCATAGTCCATCTTCTTTTTTGGGTGGCATCACACTACTTGGGTTGTGATCACAGTATTATACTGCTCAATCTGCAGTGTTAATGGTGGTCAGGCATCCTCTTTGGGAACACATCCAATGAATTGAGGTTTGATGTCTGGTCTTAAACATGAACTTTGGTCAAAACCAAGTGCCGCCCCTCTTAGAAAAAAAAATGTAAATCAGCCTGCACATTTGCCACAGAGGAATACTGTTTTTTGTCTGTAAATCCTTTGATAGCTCAAATCATACTAATGTTTTCATTCTTTTCCTTCTTTATTCATATAAGCAGGTACAGCATATATATACATGTCATGTCAATAAAATTGTGGTACATGGTATTCAAGAAGTGTACAGCTATTCATACATACAAATTCTTGCCCATCAAGTCAAAGTGTATGTATTGCTATGTATTGCAGATTGGTTTTGAAACAAGTTGGGAAGGAAGACCAGAAACTTAAAAAGTTTGCATAGTTACAATTTGTAAATGACATTACCTTTGTAACATTGTAATAACTAATTATCTCATGCTGTACATTACTTGTTTTGTTATTAAAAGTACAATATTCAATGGGTTGTTATTTTTGCCTTGAAATTGAAGCAAAACATTTACTCTGTTCAAATCAACAATGATCAATGGTTCCTTCCACAACAGTTTTTATCCAAATGCACAGTTTCTCCCAAATCTTTCTTACATGTTCACAATCATATAACATATGGATTATAATTTAAAGGGGCACTGATCTGAAGCAATTCCCCGGAACTGGTTGTTGCCTTTGTTATTGTTTTTTACCCTTGAGTACCCTGATGACATAGTAGAAATCTAGACCAGTTCGCAATCCTGTGCTGCGCAATTCGTAAGCGCATTTGTCATTTTTATTGATAGTATAAGGGCGCATGGTCACATTGATCAACAAAATGGAATACAGTCATGGAAGTAATAAGGAAATGAAGGTATCTTTGTGGGTTGCATCGGTAATGGTGACAAAGTTTTGATAAGTCACATGCTTGGTAATTGTGTGATTTTCGTTGACACTATTTTGACTTGCAACACAAAGTAAATATTCCACCTGAGCATTGCTTATTTTATCGTGTTTATATCTGTACAGTCAAAATGTGCAAAATTTTCACTTAGGAAATTTATTAAACGCAAAAATATTCAGTTATTTTACAAATAGACTGAAAAATATGTCCATCTGTATTATTATGATAACAAATTCCAAACATTTTTATGTTTAATATCATCACCAAGTGACTGAAAATGTTAGGGTCAAAGTTCATTTGTATATTGTTTGGCTTCTAATTCTAGCATAATTAATCTATTGTGATAATTTTTAGTCAATCTGTTAAATAAATGGAAATATTTTTCAGCCATTTTACACATTGACTGTAACATATACATGTTTACAAAGGAAAAGACTTGTGAAAACAACGTCTATCGTGCATCGAAGAACTTCCAAACCAAGACGTTGAGAAACAAGAATTATTCTGTTCAATGCTACAGCAAATGAATGAAAACAAAATGCAAATATCATAATTACAACCTACCAAAGTTATATGCATAAATTTAGGCAGCTGCCTTGTTTGAGGAATTTAACTGTGAATATCCACATAAAGGAACAATATCCCACACGTCTGCAGCTGTACAAAGAAACCTATTCGATGTCACGTGTCTCTGTAACAATCAAATATTTTAAAATATTGTTTCGGGTTAATAAAACCCATGTTCATTTCTCAACTGATCACTTAGTTTGTTTCAGTTGTTTCACATAGGTGTCAAGTCTCGAAGGTCAGCTGAGAAAGCCCACGTGACAACTATTTTGATAATGTCCATGGTTCTTAAAAAAATTCCATTGAGTTAGATAACAATGAGCAATCAATCAACGTATTATCGGTTAACCATTTGAACAAAGTATGGTGTTTTTACATCGGCACTTCACGCCATCATATGAGTGTATTCCATTTGCTTTTGTAAACCTAAACATGTAAACACTTACTTTTGACATATCCACTGTGCAAGATAACAGTGATTAATCAATCAATGTATTTTCTGTTGATCCTTTGATGGCTAGGAATGATCCATTGATTTACAAAAAAGTAAATCAACTGATCATTCATCTCTTGCTGGGCTGCCACGTGCAAATTACATAACACACATTTTACCTCACTCCAAACTTGGATTTAGATTGAATAATTACCCCAGACACAAGAAATTCCAAATGGGAACCTTTATCTGGTAATCTGAGTGGTGCTACCACTAATTATACCTGTAATAAATTCATTAACTGAGCATTAAGTGAATGACGACAAATGCACAAGTGTAGGGTCATACCAGAAAACATGGATGACAACAAGGGAGTAGAAATCCTATTATCAACGCAATCCGAAATCTGAAAATGCTTTCACTGCAGGGATACTTTTTTTATGATTAAACTATAACCATCAGGGGTATTTAAAAAACAACAACATCCGATGAGCTTCCATCGTTCTTTTTGTCTGTTTGTTTAGTCTGAAGAAATTAATTAACATGAGCCCTTTGTCGAAATCTTCATACATCACAGGTAACCAATCAGTGTTAGTAGTATAGGGACAGTACTGTGGTGCGTCAGCCAGAAGGAGTTATCTCCCCCTACCGAAAGTGCCGCCATCTTAGATTTGCGAAGATGGGCATTCTGGGTCATGCATGCGCATCCAAGAAGGCGTCACGTCCATTTCCGGGAGGGCGTGCGCATGCCTTCAAGATGGCATCACATCCGGTTCCGGGGAGGCGTGCGCCTACAAGATGGCGCCACATCCGGTTCCGGAGAGGAGGAGGAGGACAAAAGAAGCGCTCGTAAACTAAAAAAAAAAATTAAAAAAGGGAACAGAAGCGCACATAAAATCCTCCCTCAAAAAAGAGGGGGTGGAGGTGGAGGTGGAGGTGGAGGTGGAGGTGGTGGAGTGAGGAGGAGGAGGAGGGAGGGAGTGAGGAGGAGGAGGAGGGAGGGAGGGAGGGAGGAGGAGGAGGAGGAGGAGTTTTGTTTTGTTGTGGTTGGTAGGCAAAGCAATGAAGAAAGTGTTTTTTCGGGAGAGTGGGGTGGCCCTGAAAAGGGCCGTTTGATCTTGAAGATTACCTCCTCACCCACATAGGCGCTGTGCTACAAAGGCATGGATGGACTGTCATCTGTCTTCTGACAGGACACTTACTGGTGTGGCTTAAACGCCTCATGTAAGTGTCCTTCAGGGCGGTGTGACACTACATGCACTGAAACGTCCCATCACGTACCTTAGTATGAACTGTCCCATCACATGCCGTAGTGCCAAGAGCGTAGACTGGAAGACAGCCTTTGCACATGGATTGGTCCATTTCGGCTCCTGACCTGAGCCCTGATTTTCCAAACCGACCCGACTCTTGTGTTTCTTTTCCATAGGAACAGGCCTGTTCCATTGGAGAGAAAGCACAACTTGGCTGGGGTGCTCTCTTCTGATTGGTCGATGCTCTCTTCTGATTGGTCGAAAACCCAAGTTTCTGATTGGCCAGATTTTCAATCCTGTTTGGGGGAAGGCTTGTCTATAAATCAAGAAAAGCAGACATTCATCAGGCACTCATGGGCATCATGACTGACAAGCAGAATGAACCGTGTCACTTGGAGAAGATAGAGGTGTCTCGAGCCAGACGGTTAAGAACCTCTAACTATATTTATCGTTTGACATTGAACCAAGCCTACTTGGAAGACGTTCCATCACACCACCTGTCCACAGAACTGCAACGTTTATTTGACAGCGTGATCAAGGACTTCTACCAACAGGTGTCAGGCCAGAAGGGTGATCGTATTGGTCTTTGTATCTGTCACCCCGCTTTGGACTCCCCCATACGGATTCTATTTCGCCGCTTTGAAGATCTCCATGGCCAAGATATCTTGTATGCTGTGGAAAAAGTCCAGCAGTCCAACAAAGACCTTGTCATCGATGACACCATGGATGTGAAATTATTACATGTAGCAGATCCCGACGGGCTAGGATCAGGCAGTGGGCGTCTGAATAGCGTGGTTGGACTGGAAGCATTTTTAGAATGCAAAAAGTGCATTATACGGATCAAGAACAAAGATTGATCCTGTTTGGCAAGGGCCATTGTGGTGGCACAGCATTATGCGCAGAAGACCGACCCCCCGACCCAAGAATGGTCAAGGCAGAGATGGAGACTGATGAGAACGGGGTGAGCGGATGTTCAAGGAAAACTGGCACAGACATTGTTTCGGCACCTTGGCATCCCTGAAAGCCGTCGTCAGGGCCTGGAAACCCTAGAACGTGTGGGACGTGCCTTGGCCCAAAGGAACTATCAGCTGAAAGTCTACAGTCAAGATATGTTCAACAGGCTGTTGTACAAGAGTGATGAGACTCCACCCGGCGCCACCGTGTTGCATTTATACCATCATCATAACCACTTTGATGTGATCACTACCAGGCCAGCCTTTTATGGGACTAACCATTACTGTGAGCACTGCGACCGTGGTTATGACCATCCCGAAAGACACCCCTGCACCAAGCAATACCGCTGCCATGCATGCCACCACCCCACACCTTGTGAACCCAAGGAAGATCATGGTATGTCTTGCTTGTTGCCATGTCCAGTCACCCCCAGAGGGAGGACCCAGTGCCTGTCAAGCGATTCACAGGTGTCTGACCTGTTTTCAGCGTGTTCATGTCTTGGTGACACCCATGGCCCAACACGAGTGCTCAGAAGACCGCCCATCATGTCAAGACTGTCAAGAAACTGTGACCCCAGAGCATCGATGCTATGTCACACCCCTCCATGAAGCCTGTGATGATGTGGTGCATTTAGGATGTTGTCGGTGCATGAGTCAAGCGACAAGCGAGTTGTGCGAAGACTGTCCATGGAGGCAAGAAGGTGAAGGTCCAAGTTGAGTGTCAGTGTTTCAAGGTCCCACCACGCTAGACGATGTGCGTGCATGGCTGATGACCCTGGCCGAAAAACCCAAGAAGACACACCCTAAGGAGGATGAAGCACGGAGGATGGGGCAGCAGCAGCAGCACACCCTTCCATGGAGGTGGACACACCCGCCCTGCTTGAGGAGGAGTAGGTGGAAACACTTGCCCTGCCGCCTGATGAGGACATCATGAGTTAATGCACCCAAGACCCCATGGAACGTGCAACTCGACCTGCAAAGTGCGCAGTTTCACCTTGAATTACAGAGCCCATCAACACCTCAACATTGACATCATGAAGGGGATGACATCATCCCGGTGCATCACCCTCATCAGATCATCCGTGCAGGACTTCACCATGGGAACGATCTCCTGACCCAAGCCACCACAAAAGACTACTGCATCGTCTACACCAAGCGGCTCATCCTCTACAGTACATGCAGAGGTCTGCCTGTAGACACGGTCCCCTTTGGGTACAGAGACTAGACCATTTTTTTATGATGTTCCTAACATTGTGTTGACTGTTGGCGTTTTATCTGGAAGACAGGCGTGTTCGGAGAGAGTGCCATGCACTGGTCACTTCCATCCGTGAAGCCATGGAAGAAAACAACAGACCGAAAGTGGATTGACATGCACACCCGAGGGAAAAATCAGGATCGAAATCTGACCAATAAGAAGCTAGGGTTTTGGACCAATCAGAGGCCGCATTGCCCTGTACGGCCCTCTGATTGGTTGAACAGCAGTTGTGCTGTCTCTTCCATGGAAAAGGCCTGTTCCTATGGAAAAGAAACACAACGTCTGTGCCAAACTTGGTGGCGTGTGGGACAGAAACCAACCAATGAGAAGGACAGGTTTTCGTCCAATCAGGAAGCAGGGTTTTAGTGCCTTAAAACCCACAGACGCTCTCTTGTCATCACTTTTCCTACCGCTGTCCAAGAAACAACATTCTCCCTCCTATTGATGCTCTTAATGTTGTGTTGAGTGTTGGCGTTTTATCTGGAAGAAATGCGTGTTTGACTCAAATCCGTGAAGACCTGGAAGAAACAACGGACAGAAAAGTGTATCGGCAACATCATGTCCAAACTTATGAATGCCAAGACACGGAGCGACATGGGTGGTAAAGGGAGTGGTGAAGTGTACGACGTGATGTGTGGGAAGATAAGGACTGACGACGTGTACGCCAAGTTACGTGCAAAGACCGACGAAGTGATGTGCGACATGATACGTTCGAAGAAGAAGATAAAGAAGACCCAGAAAAAAACCAAGCAAACCAGCAGCAACAACAACAACAACAACAACAACAACAACAACAACAACAGCAACAGCAGCAGCAGCAGCAGCAGACAGCTAAACGAAAGTTACAGAATTTTTGAACCTGCTACACCTACAAAAAGGCGACCATGGAAGAAGTTGTCTCTGAAGATCCCTCATCAAGAACAACTGTAAGTACCACCCTATTCTTTGGGATGAGTATGCCATTATTATCATGAGTATCACGAATGTATGACTATGATCATGGGTATACTTAAGGGTTCTTTACTTGTAGGATTGACAGGACACCCATCCTTCCTTCCCCCGATGACAGTTCAACGTAGACCGTGTTGGAACAGTGGTGGGAACAAACTCCTCGGAAACCAACCTATTCGCCTAATCCGCCTGTGATGATGATCAGTGATGATGATAATGAAGCACACAAGTTGGCAGCACTCCCTTCCATGGAGCTGGACACACCCACCCTGCTTGATGCTTCTTGGTCACCATCATCACCGGAGGATGTTTTCTCCTCAGGTATGCCAGTGGTTCGCGACGACGACAACGACGACGATCCTTATGGAGAAGCTCAATTCACTTCAATACAACGTGAATGTAGTGTCTTACGCCATAACAACATGTTGAAATACATTCGCTGCAACAGTGTTCAAGTGATGTGTCATGTCTGTTTCAGGGAGGCCATAGACTGTACCTGTTTTACTGAGGGGTCCCTAACATTGTTGGGACCTGTTTGGGACAGTATGATGAAGGATCATATCTTATGGTGACCCCATCTTCACTTGAAGAGCTTGAAGATGGAAGATGGAAGATGAAAGGTTTTCGCGTTCTTTGAGCGACATGTGAAACACTCCCTCCTCAGTTGTCTTTCGTATTTCCTATGTATCTGGGTTGATGTTGTTGTTGTTCATTATTAAACAGTGATGGTCTGAACTGACTCTTTGTCTCTTGATTTATCTCCAATAGGGTGCCAAACCGAGGGTAGAGGCTGAGTTGAGATGTTGTCAACGCTGTCTGTCTGTCATGTCTGTGCACATTCTCGTTGTAAAAAAGTAAAGAAAAAAAAATATAAAAGAGAAAGGCCATGTTTGAAAGATCAGTTGCCTTGTGTCAGTCACCAAGAACACACGATAGAGTCTTATTTCATCGTCAGTGACATGAAAGACGTCATGGAGTCCACATCGTGTTAAGACTTTGGTAAGACATTTTCTAGAAGAGATGCCTTGCTTCGTCATAAAAAACACGTCCATGGCTTATCACCAAAACCATCACCTATGAGACCAGTGACATTAAAACCATCGCCGCCGGTCACCCAGAACACAGGATGGCGTCACGTGGTGGTGATGATGATGATGATGATGATGATGATGAAGATGATGATGAAGAGGTCATGACCTCACCTTTGACCCTACGCCACCCTTTTACGATGTTCATTGCTGGACCCACAGGATCAGGAAAAAGTTCCTTTATGAAATCATGTATGGAGCAGATGCATCGCCCCGAGGTGTTGGATTCACCACCCCATCGCATCGTGTGGGTGTACAGCAAATGGCAACCGTTTCATCATGAGTTGGAAGAGATGGCAGACCGCTTAGGAGTCACTCTTGAGTTTGTGCATAGCATGAAAGAAGCGGGTCGTGCCTTGCCAGAAAAAGGGGTGGCCCCGCATTGGCTCGTCATCGATGATTTGCTGGGTGACAATACAAAAGAAGAAGAAACGGAAGTGTTGTGATGGTTCACCGAGAAAAGTCATCACGGAAACACATCCGTGCTGTATCTCACTCAGAACTTGTTTGCCCAATCACCACAACATCGCACCATTAGTCTGAATGCTCACTACATGGTGCTCTTTAAAAATCCGAGAGATGCATTCAGATCGACAGTCTGGCTCGCCAGGTGTTTCGAGGCAAAGTTCTTTTTCTGCGTGTAGCCTATGAAGACGCCACCAAAGAACCTTACACTTACCTGTTCTTGGACTTGAAACCCACCACGTTGCAAGACCATCGAGTATGTGCCCGCCTGTTTCCAAGATCCGAGATGCCAATCGTGTATGTGCCGATCCTATGAGATGAAGAGAGACTTCATAAAAGCATGCAAACCTGGACCTTCCTTCAGTGGAGCCACAGCCATCATGGGGCAAAGATCCCAAGATGTCCCCGATACCGAGTGGGTGTCTGAAAAGGTGAGAGAACAAGGGAGAAAACACACACTCTTTATGCACGACACATGGCAACTCGATGACATTCTGGAGGCACGACCTTCTCCTTCTTACACCTTGAGGCATCCTTCTCATCCTGGCTATGATTCATTTCAACAACGTCTGAGGTCTTTTCAAACGTGGCCTAAACAGATGGGGCAGACCCCTTATGACATAGTCATGGCTTGTTTGGAAAACCGAGGCTCAGACCAGGCCCCGGAACGGACCTATCAGCGTGCTGCATTTTCGACCAATCAGGAAGCAGGGTTTCAGTGCCTCTCTTATTAAAAAAGAGAGCGAAGCCACGCACACCGTCACAGTCCTAGCACTGAATGAGAGATCAACACTGTCGTCCCAATACAACTGTATGAAGTGCCAGACCGACAGTCACAGTTACCTGTACTGCCCTGAAGTGACATGTACCGAGTGCCACACTCAAGGTCACCGTCACTATGTCTGTACGAAGACGAAGATAAGCAGTCAAGATAAGCAGAAGACTCCCCAGGGCCCATGCTACAACTGCCAAGCCGTGGGCCATTTCGCTGCAGATTGCCCAGAACCCAGTCGAAAAGAAGACTCCAGCAGCACCGACCATGTCGACACAAGTGACACAAGTGCTCCATCTCATAGAAGACATGCATATCGATGTCCGTGCCCCGCCTAGGCAAAAGAAAACATGACAGAAGCCCCTCAAGAAAGCTCCCTTTAAAGCGCCAATGACGTCATCAGTCCGAGGAGGAGGAGGAAGAAGATATATCACCTGAGCAAAGTGACTAACGCATGGCACATGCTGCTCAACTGTTTTTCCAGTTTCCAATAGTTTCCAGTTTTCCGTGAGAAAAGACTTGCTGGACCACACCACATTGTTAGACAAGGGACAACCCGGAAATGCCTCACTACAGGGACGAGGTGAGAAACCACTTCTAATTCCTGACTTTGTATCTAAGCCCAGGTCATCAATGACCAGCAAAGAGACGCCTATAGTAGGTGATGGGTCAGCACAGCTGTATCTGAGGTCGTCCAGGGGGAAACCCCTTCCAGAACATGTGCCATTGTCACAGTGGGTTTCAGCCAATGTCCGCATTTTGTCAAAATTGATCGCCCACAGGAAAGCAGGTATTGATGAAATTATCATGGAACTGTTCTGGGTGAACAATACCTTCCAAATGGCGTGCTGGTTTTCTTGGGGAATTAGTCAGCAAAGAGCCGGAGTCACATGAGACTAATCACAATTTTATTTACAAGAACAATTAACAATTTACAATATACTTAGAAAATAACTGAGGGTGCCACAGAGAGATTTGGAATAGATGCCGATGGGGTAGGGGAGGAGAACTAAGGGAGCTGGGTATGGTGGATGTTTGCGTGTTTATGTAATTTTGATTTGGTGGATTATAGTGTTTTTAGATGCGTTTTATTAGTTCCGTTTTGATTAAGAATACGCCTAAGGCCTTGAAGTTTTCTAGTTTATTTTGTGGGTTTAGTATTGCTTCTAGAGTGAGAGCCTTGTTTAGATTGAGGGTGGTTTGTAATGCGGTTCGATGTGTTAGGTAGTGTGTGCAGTAGATGAGTGCGTGTTTTGGGGTTTCTAGTTGTTTGCAGTGTGGGCAGTTACCTGTAGTATGTTTTTTTATTTTTTTTAGGTGGTTATTTAGGTTGGTGTGTCCTGTTTGGAGTTTAGTGATTACTCTGTCGATTTTTTTTGATGGATGGTGAATTTTTGGTTTGGTTAGTGGTTTGCTGAGTACTTTTTTGATTTGGCTATTTGAGTTTAGATATAGGTTATGACATTTTTTGGTGATTTTTTGCTTATTTACACTTTTAATTTCTGATTTTGAGATGGGTAAGTTTAAGCTTATTTCTGGGATTTTGAGGGATAGTTTAGCTGCCTTATCGGCTTTTTCATTACCGTATATTCCTACGTGGGCGGGTATCCACAAGAAGGTTATTTGTTTGCCTGCGTTAGTTAGGTCGTTGGAGCTTTTAAGTATTAGATTTATTAATTTAGGTCGGTTTTTGGTATTTTTGTTTTGGAGGGCTTGTAGTCCACTTAGGGAGTCGGTAAGTATTAGGATTTTATTGTGGTTTTTGGATTCTTGACTATGGAGGGCTGAGGCCATGCCCATTAGTTCTGCCGTGAATATTGATTGGTTGTTTGGGAGTCGGAAGGATTGTGTGGTTTTAGTTGGTTGTGTGGTATGGACTCCGAAACCTGTGTGTTTGGAGGTCGGATCTGAAGATCCGTCCGTGTAAATGTGACACCAATTTGGCCAATTTTCGTGTATGTATGCTAGTGTGGTGGTTTTAGCTATGTTTGGGTCGGTTTGTTTATTTATTTGGCTAGCTAGTGTTGTGTCTATTTTGGGTATTTTAAGTTTAGGGGTAAAGATATTTGATTGTTTGGAGTTTTGTTTAAGATTTTTAATTTGGTGTTCATTTAGGTAGTTTGTTATTCTTTGGGATATTGGGGTAAGTAAGGGGTGTTTACGAGCTAGAGCTTGGTTTTTGGGGCTGATATTTTGGTTTATTAAGTTTTGGATCAGAGGGTTTGATTGGGATGCGGCCCAGAAATTTAAGCTTAGCTGTTCCCTGCGTAGATTTAGTGGCATTTCTCCTGTTAAGGCCTGAAGTGAAGTGTAGGAGGTGCCATGTTGGGTGCGTGTAATTAGTTTGAGAGCCTGATATTGTATTGAGTCAAGTTTTTTAGATAGAGAGTTGTTTAGGGTGTTGTATATGGCGCAGCCGTGGTCTAGTTTTGATCTAATTAGTGATATGTAGAGTGAGAGGAGGGTATCTTTGGAGGCTCCCCAGTTTGAGCCAGTGGGGCATCTTAGGGTGTTTAGGTCTTTACTGCATTTAGTTGTTAGGTTTTGGATGTGAGCATCCCAGGTGAGATGTTCATCGAAAATAAGTCCTAAGAATTTGGTTTGTTTTTGAAATTTGATTGTTTGGTTGTTTAGCTGGAGGATTGGGGAGGCGGGTTTCATGTTTTTATGTTTGAATACTATTCCTGTTGTTTTTTCTGAGTTAAGGGAGAAGCCCCATTTGTCAGCCCATTGTTGTATTTTATTAAGAGATTTTTGGAGTAAATTTTGGGCCATATTAATGCTTTTTGTGCGGATCCAGAGGGCTCCATCATCCGCGAATTTGGATGTGTTTATTTTAGGGGATAGGCCCTCGAAGAGATCGTTTATCATTATATTAAAGAGTGTGGGGCTGAGGATACTGCCCTGGGGAGTGCCATTTTCTAGGGGACACTGGTCCGATAGAGTATGGTCTATCCCCACTGTTATTTTACGTTCGTTTAGAAAGTCCTGAATGTAGTTTATTATTTGTCCTTTTAGTCCTATTTTTTAAGTTTTTGTATTAGCCCGTTGTGCCAAACCATGTCGAATGCTTTGGAGAAATCCAGAAAGATGCCTGTTGTGTATTGTTTGTTGAGTTGTCCTGTCTTGATGTCCTGTTCTAGTCGGGCGAGATTATCTAAGGTTGAGCGGCCAGGAGTGAAACCGCTTTGATCTGTGTTTATGATGTTATTTTGAGTTAAGTAATGTTGTAGTCTATTTTTGGCCATAGATTCCATTACTTTACATAGGTTTGAGGTTAGGGATATTGGTCTATAAGAATTTGCCTTACTGACTGACTGACTGTTGCAGTTTGTACTCCAAGCGAGCAACACCTCTCCAAGCCTCCAGAGCCTCCTCAAGCCCATGCACAGCACCGCTGATAGCAAGCCCAGGGAGTCTGACTGACTGATATAGAAGATTTAACGTGCGCTTTCCGACTGCAGCGTATTTCGCACACGGGCCTGGCCAGACCATTTAGTGTATTCCGAGAAGGGTGAAAGTGGTGTGTGCAACACAAGAGGGGGCTTTTAGGGGTTGCTTATATCGATTTTTTTGAAATTCTAAAATTTGGAATAAATGCCGAGGTGGGTGGAGGAGGGAACTAAGGGAGCCGGGTGAGGTGGGTGTTTGTATGTTTATTGGATTTTGGATTGGTAGATTAATTAGTTTTTAGATGCGCTTAATTAGGCCTGTTTTGATTAGGAATACGCCTAGGGCCTTGAAGTTTTCTAGTTTATTTTGAGGGTTTAGTATTTCATCTAGAGTAGGAACCTTATTTAGATTGAGGTTGGTTTGTAGTGTGGTTCTGTGTGTTTGGTAGTGGGTGCAGTGGATGAGTGCGTGTTCTGTGGTTTCGGGTTGTTTGCAGTGGGGGCAGTTGCCCGTGGTGTGTCTTTTAAGTTGTTTTAGGTGGTTATTTAGGTTCGTGTGTCCTGTTTGGAGTTTTGTAATTAATCTGTCAATTTTTTTAGAGGGGTGTAGGATTTTAGGTTTGGCTAGTGGTTTTCTGAGCACTTTTTTGATTTGGCTATTTGAGTTTTGATATTGATTATGCCATTTTTTGGTTATTTTTTGTTTGTTTACACTTTTAATTTCTGATTTTGAGTTGGGTAGGTTTAGGCTTATTTCTGGTATTTTGAGAGATAATTTAGCTGCTTTATCGGCGTTTTCGTTGCCGTAAATTCCTACGTGGGCGGGGATCCACAAGAAGGTTATTTGTTTGCCTGCTTTTGTTAGGTCGTTGGAGCTTTTAAGTATTTGGTTTATTAATTTAGGTCGTTTTTTGGTATTTTTGTTTTGGAGGGCTTGTAGCCCACTAAGCGAGTCAGTGAGAATTAGGATTTTTTTGTTGTTTTTTGATTGTTGGTTATGCAGGGCTGAGGCCATGCCCATAAGTTCAGCCGTGAATATAGATTGGTTGTTAGGGAGTCGGTAAGATTGTGTGGATATAACTGTTTGTGTGGTATGGACTCCGAAACCTGTGTGGTTGGAGATCGGGTCTGAAGATCCGTCAGTGTATATGTGACACCAATTTGGCCAATTTTCGTGTATGTAAGAAAGTGTGGTGGTTTTAGCTATGTTTGGGTCGGTTTGTTTATTTATTTGGTTAGTTAGCGTTGTGTCTATTTGGGGTATTTTGAGTTTAGGGGTGAAGATATTTGATTTTTTGCAGTTTTGTTTAAGATTTTGAGTTTGGTGTTCATTGAGGTAGTTAGTTATTCTTTGGGATATTGGGGTGAGTAAGGGGTGTTTGCGAGCTAGAGCTTGGTTTCTTGGGCTAATGTTTTGGTTAATTAGGTTTTCGATGAGAGGGTTTGTTTGGGACGCGGCCCAGAAATTAAGGCTTAGATGTTCCCTGCGTAGATTTAGTGGCATTTCTCCTGTAAGGGCCTGAAGTGAGGTGTAGGAGGTGCCATGTTGGGTGCGTGTAATTAGTTTAAGGGCTTGGTATTGTATTGAGTCAAGTTTTTTAGATAGAGAGTTGTTTAGGGTATTGTATATGGCGCAGCCGTAGTCTAGTTTTGATCTAATTAGTGTTGTATATAGTGAGAGGAGGGTATCTTTGGAGGCTCCCCAGTTGGAGCCGGTGAGACATCTTAATGTGTTAAGGTCTTTGCTGCATCTAGTTTTTACGTTTTGGACGTGAGCCTCCCAGGTGAGGTGTTGATCGAAAATAAGTCCTAAGAATTTGGTTTGTTTTTGGAATTTGATTGTTTGGTTGTTTAGCTGGAGGATTGGGTAGGCAGGTTTCATGTTTTTATGTTTGAATACTATTCCTGTTGTTTTATCTGAGTTAAGGGAGAAGCCCCATTTGTCTGCCCATTGTTGTATTTTATTTAGAGATTTTTGGATTAAGTTTTCTGCCATTTTAATGCTTTTAGTGCGGATCCATAGGGCTCCATCATCCGCGAATTTTGAAGTGTTTAGTTTAGGGGATAAGCCCTCGAATAGATCATTTATCATTATATTGAAGAGGGTTGGGCTGAGAATGCTGCCCTGGGGAGTGCCATTTTCTAGGGGACACTGGTCCGATAGCGTATGGTCTATACCCACGGTAATTTTGCGATTGTTTAGGAAATCTTGGATGAAGTTTATTATTTGGCCTTTTAGTCCTATTTTTTTTAGTTTTTGTATTAGCCCGTGGTGCCATACCATATCGAAAGCTTTAGAGAAGTCGAGGAATATGCCTATGGTGTATTGCTTGTTCAGCTGTCCTGTTTTTATATCCTGTTCTAGTCGGGCAAGATTATCGAGAGTTGATCGGCCAGGAGTGAAGCCGCTTTGGTCGGGGTTTATGATGTTGTTTTGGTCTAGGTAGTGCTGTAGCCTATTTTTAGTCATAAGTTCCATTATTTTGCAGAGATTTGAGGTTAGGGATATGGGCCTATAGGAGTTTGCCTGATCTGCTGGTTTATTTGGTTTAGGTATTGGGATTACTAGAGCTTCCTTCCATGAGGATGGGACCTGTCCGTTTAGGTAAACTAGGTTGTATAGTTTAAGTAAAGTTTGGAGTAGTTTGGTAGGTAAGTGTTTGATTATTTGGTAAGAGGTGAGGTCTAGGCCAGGGGCTGTTCCTTTTTTTCTATTGTTTAGTACGTGATTTAGTTCTTCTATGGTGTAAGGTTGATTTATTTCTAGGTTGTCTTGTCTGATTTCTTTGGAGAATTTTATTTCTTTATTTAGTTTATCTTGGAATTTCTTACTGAAGTTACTGTTGCTACTAACTTTAGAGAAGTGTTTGGCTAGGTTGTTGGCCTTTTGGGTGGGGTTTGTTGAGTTGTTTATATTGGGGCTTTTTTTGTGCTGTTTGATGCCTCGGATGGCGTGAATTTTGCGCCACACCTTCCTAGCGTCGGTGTGGTGGTTTAGCTCCTCACAGAATTTTTTCCAGTTTTTGGTTTTAGCAGTTTTAACTAGGTTTTGGACTTGGTGGTTTAGTTCATGAGCTGTTTTGAGATGAGAGGGGTCTCGTTTAGCTCTGTTGAAAGCTGATTTGCGTTTTAGTCTAGTTAGCTCTATTTCCTCATTCCACCAAGGGACAGTGGGTTTTCCTGGGTTGGATGATTTGAAGGGGATTGCGGATTTGGCTGCGTTGATTATGAAGTTAGTTAGGTTTTGACAGAATGTTTCGGGGTCTGTTGTTTCTAAATCGTTTAGATTAGCTTCGTTGCATAATTCTTGGAATTGGTCCCAGTTGGCGTTTTTGTACTGAAATTTAGGTTCCTGTTTAGGGGTTTGATTTGGTATTTTTATATTTCCTAGGGTTATATTTATGGGAAAGTGGTCGCTGCCTAGAGGTACTGGGTGGACGTCCCACATCAGACTTTGTGCTAAGTCTGGCGTACATATTGTTAAGTCGATAGCCGACATGGTGTGGTGGATTTTGTCGTATCTAGTTGGTTGGTTATTGTTTAATAGTATTAGGTCATTTTTTTCGATCCACTCTGATATTAGTTGTCCATGGTTGTCTAGTTTATCTGCAATGCCCCAGGTAGGATGATGGGCATTGAAGTCTCCTAGGAAGATGGTTGATTTGTTTCCTAATTGGTAAAGGATATCTAGGTCTGTATCTTTAATTGGTTTTAGTGTTGAGTGATAGATGTTAATGATTTTTATTTTTTGGTTATTGATGGTGACTTGGATTCCATTAGCTTCTAGATTAGGAGTGTTTACTTTAACTTCCTCGTAGTTTATATCCTCTCTAACGTAGATGATTAGACCTCCTCCTGTTCTGCCTGGGATGGTTTTGGACCTGTCGGTTCTCACTGCGTTATAATTTGGTAGCTTGAATTTAGTTTTATGTGAGAATTTGGTTTCTTGAATACAAGCTACATGGGGACCTTTATCTATTTTGAATTTAGCTTTAAGTTCAGAACCATGGCCAGCGAGGCCATTGGCATTCCATTGAAAAATGTTTAGGCCTTCCATTGGGAAACTGGGTGGATTTATGTTTGGTTTAGGCTTGGTTTAGGTATTTACTTTAGTAGGTTATTAAGGTTGCTGCTGAAACGGTCGAAAGAGGTGGTGACGAGTTGTAGTTTATGTGCTACACCAAAGAAGGCTTTGGAGCTGGCTTCTGAATTAGACTGCTTTAACATGTAAGCTAGTAGGAGGACTAAGTTGTTTAGTTTTTTGCTTGCTACGTTTTGGGTGAGTTTTTTTCTATAGCTTTTTGTTTTTGGGGCTGACAAGGTAAGATCGTTTATTTCCTCTGAGGATGTGTACTCGTCCTCTTCGGTTAAGTTATCTTTAGTTTGGTCACTCTGTTCGGTGGTGGGTTGCATGATGCCCAGGGAGAACTTCAAAGGTAATTATATAACCACTCACCCATCCATTCACAACAACCTACACCTCCTAATCAACGCTCACACCCAAGCCCAAACCTAAAACTACACTCACAAAGCCCACCTAAACAAACTCAAACACTTCAAATCAAAACACAAGCCCTCTAATTAATCTCTTAAAGCTTTAAACAACTCACAAACCCAAAACAACCAAAACACCGCAAACACTACTCACCCCTTCCAAAACACTCCCTCCACAAACCCTCACCTCAAACACCACAACTCACACTCACATCCTATACACCCAATCCCAGCATGGCAGACCAAAGACAAATCGAGATAAGCGAAATCTCTGGCATTACATCCCCTACACCTGCGGAGGCGCACAACACCTCCGACAGGGCAACACCCTCACTCATTCCAACAGGCTACGGCGATCAAGACCCTCAAGCCTCCTACATGGAAACTCAACCCAGCACCCCACCTCCCCAAGCATGCAACACAAAAAAACGCAAACTAGACGCATCGGCATCACCTACCTCACACACCCTCTCACCCGCAGCCCTCATCACCACGTGGGCCCTCTACTTTTTTTCGGCCACACCCTCAGTACAACTAGCTCCAACACTAACCATAAATAAAATAGGCATGTGGCTAAGGCAACAAAAAATCAATTACCTAAACATCAAACGTAGCTTCAAAGGATATCAGATAATCTTCCCAAATCAGGAATCCTACATAGCAGCAACTAAAATTAAACAAATATTCCAATTCACTGTAAATAGCTCTAAACCTAACTGGCAAATATACACTAGGGGAGTTATTCGAGTGCACCCAAGGGAAACCGACGAGGACCTCGACATATACGCCAAAGAAGCTAACACTATCCAAACCCAACCACAAATAACTAGCCTCCGCAGGATTAAATCAAACAGAAACGGGAAAACCACCCCCACACCTATTGTAATAATAAACTTAAAAAAACCAGCTAAACACCCTGAAGCCCCCAAACATATCACTTTCGGCGCTAACCATAACTTAGAGGTCAAACCATACATCAAGCAAGTAAAGCAAGGTTCAAATTGCCTACAATATAATCACACCGCCAACCAATGTACTTTCAAAAAAACTAAATGCAAAAACTGTGCCCAAACGGACTGCCCAGGGATATGCACACCCTGGTGCATCCACTGCAAATCCATAAAACACTCATCACTCTCCAACCAATGCCCCCACAGACTATCACTCACCCAACAGGCCAACAAACATATAGACATAAACACGGCCAAAATCCAAACCAAAAAACCCACACCGCAAGCATACAAACCACTACTACCAACACCACCCCCAAACAACAACACTCACGCACGCAAAACAGTATACCCAGTCTCCGTATGGGACCAAAATCAGCGAGACGCATACATCGCAAATGAAACAAACACCCCACACATCCCACAAACTCACACTCTCACCCTCCCCGCCTCTCACCCTACAATTACCACATCTACACCCGCAAGCAAAACCCAACGCACAACAACCACCACCAACACAAGCCATCAGAGCCACAAGGGCAACAACACTCCAAAACCTACAGGCACCCCCCGAACACCCAGTCAACAGGGAAACTACAGAAACCACTCAGACTCTCGCACCCAAACCCAGCATGCAACCCACCACCGAACAGAGTGACCAAACTAAAGATAACTTAACCGAAGAGGACGAGTACACATCCTCAGAGGAAATAAACGATCTTACCTTGTCAGCCCCAAAAACAAAAAGCTATAGAAAAAAACTCACCCAAAACGTAGCAAGCAAAAAACTAAACAACTTAGTCCTCCTACTAGCTTACATGTTAAAGCAGTCTAATCCAGAAGCCAGCTCCAAAGCCTTCTTTGGTGTAGCACATAAACTACAACTCGTCACCACCTCTTTCGACCGTTTCAGCAGCAACCTTAATAACCTACTAAAGTAAATACCTAAACCAAGCCTAAACCAAACATAAATCCACCCAGTTTCCCAATGGAAGGCCTAAACATTTTTCAATGGAATGCCAATGGCCTCGCCGGCCATGGTTCTGAACTTAAAGCTAAATTCAAAATAGATAAAGGTCCCCATGTAGCTTGTATTCAAGAAACCAAATTCTCACATAAAACTAAATTCAAGCTACCAAATTATAACGCAGTGAGAACCGACAGGTCCAAAACCATCCCAGGCAGAACAGGAGGAGGTCTAATCATCTACGTTAGAGAGGATATAAACTACGAGGAAGTTAAAGTAAACACTCCTAATCTAGAAGCTAATGGAATCCAAGTCACCATCAATAACCAAAAAATAAAAATCATTAACATCTATCACTCAACACTAAAACCAATTAAAGATACAGACCAATTTGCCTTAGAACTTAGCTACAGTATGTATTTAACAAAAATTTGAACAATAAAAAGGAATAGGATTGGTTGATACACGATTGGTTGTGCCCTATGCTAAATGGATGGCTAGACAGAGAGGAATACTTAATCCTGTTAATCCTGTTGGACTGGCACTAATCTGGTTGACATATTTACTGGATGCTTTGGAAAGAGATTATGGTGTCACTATAGATGAGGTTGTATGGGGGCTAATCCTTAATGCACTATAGACGAGCTTGTATGGGGGCTAATCCTTAATGAGTCTAAATTGCTGAATGTTATTCTAATATAGGTGATGACAGATTTACTTAAATAAACTATGTAGACATATCTTTTGTCTGGGAGATGGGATCTTGATACCTTAGGCTAGCATTTATCTAAAAGCTTCAAATCTATTAAACTATGTAGACGTAACTCTTGTCTTATTGAATAGTATGTCTAGATGCGCTCCCATTACCTTAGGCTAGCATCTATCTAAAAAGCTATAACTGAAACTACTGATATTTTATATATACATTTTACCTGATGATAAATATTACTTGCTAAACTATAATTATATGAAATGATGTATAAATATTACACCATGATAACTCATAAAAGCACTTGATGTGGATCTAATTATTATAGGATAACTTAGTATAAATGTTATCCCATGATAAAATTAAGGACTATCTGGAATACACAGCTCAAATTGGGGATCTCTGTCAAACATATACTATATCTTCAGTTATGCTTCTTGACAACGCACACAGATTGAGACAAGCACAGACCCAGTGCGGCTGGAGTGAAATATCGTTCCATGACCTATCTCTACTTTTTAGAAAAGAGAACATTCCAACCCCGAAAAGCAAACTCAGTTCAGAATGCCCATTCCAGCTCTCAGAGTGACAATCGTCCAACAGATGAGTCAGGCAGACCCATTTGCATTAATTACCAGCACCCCTCGGGTTGTAAGTTCCCAAACTGCAAGTATGCCCACACATGTATAGTACCAGGCTGCAAGCAAAGGCATCTCCAATTTGAGCACCAGGATATCCCACCACGGTTTCGTACCTATAAACAATCAAGTCTCCAGCCCAATAGGGGACTGTATCGACGTTTGGGAAAGGGATTTAGAAGATGACAGTGATTGTGAGTTTTTGATTGATGGGATCAAAAATGGTTTCTGGATTATTGATAAAAATGTAACAATTAGTGATGTTCTTTGTAAAAACTACAAGTCTGCCACAGATGAGTCTGTACGAACAATTGTTGAAGACCAAATTTCAGAGGAAATCAGCCGAGTCAATTATGTTATTGTAGACAGAAAACCAAAGCTTGTTAGTAGTTTGTGAGCAATACCAAAAGGCACTGGGAAAGTACGCTTAATTCATGATTGCTCTAGACCATGTGATCTCAGCCTCAATAATTATGCAACGACACAATCTTTTAAATATCAAACCATTGACGAAGCAGTTAAACTTCTGCCGAGGGGTGGATACATGGCAAAACTGGATCTGAAACATGCTTACCGTGTGGTGCCGTTACATCCTGACTGCTATGAAGCTACCGGCCTGATGTGGCAGTTCAAAAACTCAAGACTTCCAGTCTACATGATTGACACAAAGCTCCCATTTGGAGCTTCCACGAGCCCTGAGATATTTAGCCGTTTGTCGTCATCTGTTCGTAGAATGTTAAGGCGCAGAGGTTTTGTGGTAGTTGTATACCTTGATGATTTTCTATGCATTGCAAAAACAAACTCTGAGTGTTAGAAAGCCTTCAGGACATTGAGAAGGTTATTGACCGACAAAGCAAATGAAAGCAAAACGGTTGAACCTACTCAGAAACTGACTTTCCTAGGGATAGAGATTGACTCTACTACCTGTACCTTATCCTTACCTGCGGATAAATTGCTTGACTTGAAGCACATATTAGGGAAGTGGGTGACGAAAAAGAAAGCAACAAAGCGTCAACTTCAGGAAATTGTAGGTAAATTGAATTGGGCTGCACAGGTAGTTCATAGAGGGCGCACATTTTTGCGCAGATTAATTGACTTATGTAATACCCTTAAAAAACCCAATCACCATACCAGGCTGAATGTATGCGTAAAGGCTGATATCAAGTGGTGGTATGAATTTTGTGATTGTTTTAATGGTACTGTGAAATTTATTGAAAATGAACCGGTGCCCGCAGCAAAGTTCTCCACAGATGCCTGCAGTGATCGTGGCGCAGCATGTTTTGGCCCTGACTGGGTCTATTATAACTGGCATACAGACTTCCCATTTGTTGAACATTTACACATCAATGTGAAAGAGTTGTTCACTGTGTATTTAGCAGTCAAACGCTTGTGTGTAACCTGGACAGACAAACATATCATTGTCTACACAGACAATACTTATACTATGCATACCCTTAACAAAGGTACTAGTCGTGACCGATTAGCCATGCGTTGGCTGCGCAAGATATTCTGGTTTTCTGCTGTGTATAACTTTAAATTTTCAGCCAGACATATCCCAGGCAAGGATAACCTTGCAGCTGACTCTCTGAGCAGGTTGCACAATGTTACATTTCTTTATAAATCAATACAGTTTATTCCGTTCTATTGTTTGTTTAGTGCCAGCATCCTCACACGTATCCAACATAACTTTGTCCTATCTACAGGGCAAGTGGCTCAACAGTGGCGACACCTATATAGCGAGATGCAGCAGTTTTGACGAGCAGATAATGCTGAAACTACTAAGCGCACATATTCCTCAATGAGAACTGCATACCTGAGATTCTGCCTGTACTTTAGTAGGACACCAGTTCCAGCCGACCGCATGCCAGTACTGCTGTACAGAGTGTTCCTAACAAGATCCCTTTCAGCTACTAGTATTCCAGGATATATAAATATCATTCGCCTGCTTCATCTTGAGGTGGGGTTACCAAACCCCTTTTAGACATGGGAACAAAAGGCCCTGCACAAAGATATATTAAGACTAAAAGGTACACCAACGAAACAAAAACTTCCTATAACACCAGATATACTAAGGCGGATGCACAGTCATATGGACATGTCAGAACCATTCCTGGTAGCCTTTTGGGCAGCCTGTATCATTGCGTTTTTCTGTTTCTTGAGGAAATCTACCATGCTCCCTGAAACTAGAGGCAGTGGTTCAAGAAAGCAGACCTACTTGAGTCTGCAAGATGCCAATATTTCCCCTGACAAAGATGGTGCCATGATTACTGTCAGACACACAAAAACTATACAGTTTGGTCAGTGTGTGTTAAAGTTACCCCTGGCTAGGGTACCCGACTCCTGCTAAAGCACTTGAACATTTGCTTTCACAATATAGTGAAGAACTTCAACATTCAAATGCACCTTTGTTTTCATATGTTAACAGAAGTGGTGTCCTCAAGAGTTTTACTTACAAAAGGTCTTTTAAAACATTGAAATATTTTCTGGACAAATGTGGTTATGATTCTGGTGCATATAGCGGTCACTCTTTCCCCAGAGGCGGATGTTCCTATGCATATGACATTGGCATTCCACCCTTGCTTATAAAGCTACGTGGTGATTGGCGCTCCAATGCAAATGAGCGCTATGTTACAGTGTATGATACAATGCATGAGAAACTTGCTCAATCTCTCAGTGCAGGGATAGTGAATTAAGTCAAACCACAGAACATTCACCAGGTTATTCCTCTTGGGGGTTTTGGAGGTTTTACGTTTCGATTAAACATTGGTCATTATTAAATTACCATTGCCCCCAAGAGGAATCGTTTGTTTTCCTTTAAAAACGACTGTTTGAAGACGAGCGTGACACTACGTTTACATGGAGATACGAAAGACACCACGTTTGCATGGAGACACAAAGTACATCACGTTTGCATGGAGACACGAGTGACAGTACGCATGTATGCATACACGAGTGCCAACACCTAGGCGTGGAAGAGCCAGTGACGTCATGTATGTCTATTGATCTATACCTATCTAAACGTCTGTTTGTAGTCACGAGTGGCACCACGTTTGCATGGAGACACGAGTAAAAAAACGCCTCGCAGGTATACACGAGTGCCAACACCTTGGCATGGATGAGCGAGTGACATCACTACATATGTCTATAAAAACAAAAAACAAAACAATGTATGTTTGTAGTCACAAGCGACATCACGTCCATGTCTGTCCATGTCGGTCCATCTTAAGAATTGAGACGTCCATTCCACAACATGATTGTGGTTGCGGTGGACATGTCTACCAAAAAAAACAGGATGGAATACTGACCAATCAGAAGCTTGTGTTTTCGTTTAACCTGTGCAGGTCTCTGATTGGTCTAACAGCGGGTTGTGCTTTCTCTCCCATGGAACAGACCTGTTCTTATGGAAAAGAAACACAAGGGTCTGGTCGGATTGGAAAACCGAGGCTCAGACCAGGCCCCAAAACGTACCAATCGGCGCACTGCGTTTCGGACCAATCGGCGCCCAGTGTGGACCCATCAAAACAGGGGCCATTTCAATCCACTCCCTCATCTATAAAAAGAGAGCGATCACTCGAGTGGGTTCAGTGTTACTTGTGAAAAAAACAAACATCATCGCACCGAGAATGGCAGAGACGAAGAGCTGTACAGATGCTTGTGAGGGGACCAGGATTCTTCTGGATTCTTGTGGACCCAGGAGTGAGGGTACGGCTGCTTGTGGGGACAGATCTGAGTGTACGGATTCTTGTGATGGTAGGCCACCGCCGCCGCCGCCACCCAGTAAGTCACCGTTGCCCCATTATCTACACTTTGAAAGAAGGCTAGCTGAAGAGATGGCTTCGTGTACACTGCAGTTCCAGTTTTTGTTTTTGGCCAACGGCCCTTTTCAGAGCCACCCCACTCTCCTGAAAGAACACTTTCATCATTGCTTTGCCTACCAACCACAACAAAAAAAACTCCTCCTCCTCCCACCACCACCACCTCCACTACCACAACCACCTCTTTTCTTAAAAATGAAAGTGGAGTATTTTACGTGCGCTTCTGTTCCTTTTTAAAAAATGTTTTTATAAAGCTACGTGGTGATTGGCGCTCCAATGCAAATGAGCGCTATGTTACAGTGTATGATACAATGCATGAGAAACTTGCTCAATCTCTCAGTGCAGGGATAGTAAATTAAGTCAAACCACAGAACATTCACCAGGTTATTCCTCTTGGGGGTTTTGGAGGTTTTACGTTTCGATTAAACATTGGTCATTATTAAATTACCATTGCCCCCAAGAGGAATCGTTTGTTTTCCTTTAAAAACGACTGTTTGAAGACGAGCGTGACACTACGTTTACATGGAGATACGAAAGACACCACGTTTGCATGGAGACACAAAGTACATCACGTTTGCATGGAGACACGAGTGACAGTACGCATGTATGTATACACGAGTGCCAACACCTAGGCGTGGAAGAGCCAGTGACGTCATGTATGTCTATCGATCTATACCTATCTAAACGTCTGTTTGTAGTCACGAGTGGCACCACGTTTGCATGGAGACACGAGTAAAAAAACGCCTCGCAGGTATACACGAGTGCCAACACCTTGGCATGGATGAGCGAGTGACATCACTACATATGTCTATAAAAACAAAAAACAAAACAATGTATGTTTGTAGTCACAAGCGACATCACGTTTGCATGGAGACACGAAGTACATCACATAGGCATTCCTACATCACGTCCATGTCTGTCCATGTCGGTCCATCTTAAGAATTGAGACGTCCATTCCACAACATGATTGTGGTTGCGGTGGACATGTCTACCAAAAAAAACAGGATGGAAATCTGACCAATCAGAAGCTTGGGTTTTCGTTTAACCTGTGCAGGTCTCTGATTGGTCTAACAGCGGGTTGTGCTTTCTCTCCCATGGAACAGACCTGTTCTTATGGAAAAGAAACACAAGGGTCTGGTCGGATTGGAAAACCGAGGCTCAGACCAGGCCCCAAAACGTACCAATCGGCGCACTGCGTTTCGGACCAATCGGCGCCCAGTGTGGACCCATCAAAACAGGGGCCATTTCAATCCACTCCCTCATCTATAAAAAGAGAGCGATCACTCGAGTGGGTTCAGTGTTACTTGTGAAAAAAACAAACATCATCGCACCGAGAATGGCAGAGACGAAGAGCTGTACAGATGCTTGTGAGGGGACCAGGATTCTTCTGGATTCTTGTGGACCCAGGAGTGAGGGTACGGCTGCTTGTGGGGACAGATCTGAGTGTACGGATTCTTGTGATGGTAGGCCACCGCCGCCGCCGCCACCCAGTAAGTCACCGTTGCCCCATTATCTACACTTTGAAAGAAGGCTAGCTGAAGAGATGGCTTCGTGTACACTGCAGTTCCAGTTTTTGTTTTTGGCCAACGGCCCTTTTCAGAGCCACCCCACTCTCCTGAAAGAACACTTTCATCATTGCTTTGCCTACCAACCACAACAAAAAAAACTCCTCCTCCTCCCACCACCACCACCTCCACTACCACAACCACCTCTTTTCTTAAAAATGAAAGTGGAGTATTTTACGTGCGCTTCTGTTCCTTTTTAAAAAATGTTTTAGTTTACGAGCGCTCCTTATGTCCTCTTCCTCCTCCCCGAAACCGGATGTGGCGCCATCTTGGAGGCGCACGCCTCTCCGGAACCAGATGTGATGCCATCTTGAAGGCATGCGCACACCCTCCTGGAAACGGACATGGCGCAATCTTGAAGGCATGCCCACGCATGACCCAGCATGCCCCTCTTCGCCAATCCAAGATGGCGGCACTTCCGGTGGGGGAAGACAATTAATTCTGGCTGACGCACCACAGTACTGTCCATATACTACTACTACTAGTGTTCAAAAATGTGTAAAACAAATATTGCCTCCAAGTCTATTCAGCTGTCCTTGCAGAAGGTAGCCCAGTCTGTTGTCACGCTCAGTTGCGTTAGCGAGCAAATTGACTCACACCAGCTAGTGAGCCCCAGCGGCCAGTGTCAGACTGCCGAGAAGAAACCAGAGATAAGTGCCCCTTTAAGGTTGATTTTTATAGAAAGTACACAAAGGAGAATTAACATATCCAATTTTATATAAATATTTGTTAGTTGTTAGAATGTAATGAATAATCTTAAACTGAAACCATCTAATATCTTCACTTTGAGTGCATCTTTCTGCCATCAATATATGTTCTTGCCAATCTGTTTCACAAAATGTCTTATGTAGTATTCTTTCCCATTTTTCAATGCCATAAAATTTAACAAACTTCGGTGCTGCTAAAGTCTTGTAAAATTCTTGACTACCTTTATTTTGGTTTAGCAGATGTGATATATTGAGTGGCAAGGTTGGTCGAGGAGATATAGAATTGAAAACATTGCATTCCTTTACCTTACAAAATTGTTTGACTGCATTTACAACTCCATAATATTCTATATAATTTGTTTCAATTCAATACCTATGCACAAACGCATCAAAAACATCAAATTTACTTTTGTCATCCACTAAACCCCCAATAAAGGTTATAACTCTGCTTGGGTTGCTTTCTAATTTTAATACAAAAGTCAGGGTTATCTATATTTGGGCCATATATATTTACTATTGTATACACATGTTCTTGAATTTCTATTTTTAAAACCACAAAGTTGCCTTCATTTTCATCCCTAATAAATTGTCTTATTTTAAGTTCAAAACTATTATTTAGCAATATAGCAGTTCCCCTAGCTTTACTCCTATAAGGACTTATAAAACATTCTTTGTTGCCCAATGGCTGCTTTATTAATTGTTCCCGATCAGCTGTGAAATGCACATCCTGTAAAGCAGAACATTTGTGCCTTTTTACTTCTTAAAACTCTGAACACTTGTTTTCTTTTGAATGCATTATTCAGAACTCTACAGTTAGGGACATAATTTTTAACATATATTAATAATTTAATTTAATATTGCATAGTATTTTCATTGTGTACCATCTGGTCGCGGCATCCACATCCCCGCGAGGTCCGTCATCTGCCATTCGCATACCGACACCACGCACACGTCATGTGAGTAGTATAGGTAATGGGGGTTCTGCCGCAACTCCACTGGAGCCGGATTCATATACCTATACTGCTACCACAGGTGGCATTTTTTATGCCAAAATGATTATGCGATTCAATGATAGTCATGAGTCGTATTAAAAGAAACATCAATATTAATTAATAATGAATAAAATTTACTATAGCCCACGAGGATATTGGAAAGGTATAGGAGCAATAAAAAAATTAGCAACCGCGGCTAAGGTATCTAAAAATGTGGCCAAGGATTGGTTAAAGAAACAAACGATGTGGCAAATATATTTACCGGCACCGCGTTATATACCGAGGAAGAAGTTTGATATTTTTACAATGAATGAAGTTCATCAGGCTGACCTCTTGTTTCTTCCCCACGTTAAGGTAAAACGCAAAACATATAAATACGCTTTAACAGTAGTGGATGTGGCTAGTCGATACAAAGAGGCTGAGCCATTAACCTCGAAAGATTCAACAGAAGTAGCTAATGCACTGAGTCGCATATATAAACGCGGACCACTAAAATGGCCTTAGCTATTTCAAGTAGATCCCGGTCGCGAGTTTATGGGATCGGTAACTAAACTGTTAACAAAGTACAATGTCGAAATCGTCCGTGGTGAAAGAGAGGCCCACCGCAGTCAAGCTATCGTCGAAAGATTTAACAGGACATTAGCGGAACGTTTGTTTGGCTATCAGTATGGGATTGAAATGAAATCCGAGCGATTGAGATCAACCGAATGGGTGACACGATTATCAGCCGTTGTATCAGCGCTGAATAATGAAGTAACGAGATTAAAAGGGAAGAAACCATCCGATGCTATTAAAATGAAATCCGTGACTTCCGAATCTTCAGCACCGAGGAGAGGCAAAGAACGAAAACTTCCGGATAGAGTAAGGGTAAGATATTTATACCAGCCCGGTGAACTCCAGGGAGGCCTATGTCGCGCAACCGATCCCATATGGTCCCTTAAGACATATAACATTAGTCGATTGGTTATGAAAGAAGGAGAGCCTATTCTTTAATATCTTCAAGATGGACCGGGAAGGGCATTTGTACGAGAAGAGTTGTTCATAGTTCCCGACGGTACGGTATTACCACCATAACCATAAGCAAAGGTAGTTACACAATCATTATCAATCCATCTCTTTGTATCTAAGGGGGATAATGATGTCTTGTTCATTCTTAATCCATATATCCTATGATTGTAACTTCTTAAAGAGTTCATCTCGTGTTTGAACGTTCTACCGTTGAATAATGATTCTTTATACTGTTCGTGTTTGATATGCTTTTTTACCACATACTTCTTAACGCCCTTGGCTTTTCTTATCTCTCCATTATCGGACTTCTTTATAGAATACATCTTAGGTCTTAATCCTACATACTCCGCTATAGGGGTCCCAGCACATTCATCTTTCATCTTACCTAATACCTTTTTATTTACTACGTTGTGCAGTGGATTATCTTTTGGGTAATCGCTCGTGTCGTACATATCTATTTTTTCTGCCATATCTTTATACACATCCTCGGTTTGTATTTCCATCAACAAAGAATCAACACGCTTCCTTAGATTCTCCATAGTTTTACCAAATACTGAGTTATTCATGAGCTTATATAGATTCTTTTCGAAATCGCTGGTAGCTATCTTTCTTAAATCTGTGTTCAACCTTATATAGGGCTCCATCCAAGGGCTTTGATCAAACTTTAGAACTCTGTGTATTTTCTTAAGTTTCATACCTAACGATAGATACAACTGGAGATTTCTGTAGTGAACTATATATTTTGTCTTATCCATCAAATTTGGTACGAGTTTTTCTACGTTAGATAACCTACTATTACCCATCAAGGAGTGTTGATATTCCGACATCCAATCCTTATTAACCATTAATCTTTCGGGAGCTAGCGGATAACTGTTATGGTCTTTATGTAAGGAATTTGGATATTCCAAGTCAACTTCTAGTATGTACCCTTTATTCGCATCATTATTATGGATATCATTCACATTGATATTATGGATATCATCGAACCACTCAAAACCACCCGTGGGTAAAGGTTGACTCATAGCCCATCCGTACAAATTGTTGGAGTTGAGATATAATATGTGTGTATTGGGTTTACTCGGATCGTATCCTTCCACTAATTTATTATTAGCCTTAGAATACCTTTTCGCTGCCATCGATATACCACCTCTTAATCCTTTCTCAATAAACAAGTGCATATCGTAATCTGTGAGTAGTTTTAGTTCTACGCCGGTCTTCTTCTACAATGCATCCCACGATAGTCCGGGACTGGAATAGTACCATGCCGGGTCAAAGCCGTATTGTTTTAAACATGTCTTTCTAAATATCTCGAATATATCGGCGAGTAACAGTACATCGGTTTTTAAGTACAGATCGTGATAATCGCCTAAATTCTTACAACCTAATTTATCCCAGACCGTCAGAGCGTGTTCATAATCGGCATCTGTTATTTTAGATTCTGTTAAGTTACTATAGAATGACTCGAGGGGTGGTAATTCAGTTTCTTCGAATCTAGACCAATCATCCATATATTCGTAAGGATATACACCTTTTCTCAGCAACAAATGACGAGTTATCTTATCGGTATATTGATTTGTTATCGCGAAGTCATTGGGATTGTTCGCATTAGCTAAATTGTCCAGGGAAGATAACAGAAACTGTACGGAGTCTATGAATCTAAGCCCATTACTTTGCTTTGTTCTAGATTTCCCATCCTTGTCCCTATAATGTATAGGTTTAGTCAACGAGAACGATATGTATTTTTCCATATTGTTAGGAATGCACGTTAAACCGCCGTCAGTCTTTGAGATAGCTTGCATAATGAGATGTGAATCGTATCCCCTAAGGTTATGAAACACAACGGGGATGGGTATTGTTTGAGAATTCATTTTTAGTTTCAAGTTACACTCGTTATGCGCGGCTCCCCGATAATTACCCGTGACGTGGCAATGATCTCTTACGGAATCCCCATTCAGGGGTTTGTTACAAACGTGACAACTCGTTGAATTCTTATAGGCCCTCCAATTATCCCTCCTCATACACATTGGTTTCTTACACGATAATTTTTCCCTGATTATTCTCTCTTCGTTTTGTAGATATTCTAGGAACTTTCCCGCTGTAAATCACGGGCTGGTTTGTTTTCCCATCATACCTTACAACTATATATCCAAACCCACAAGGAATATGTTCTTGAGTTTTGTACGTAAAACTATCTTGATTGCTTTGGTTGGTATTTTCTATGGGTTTGATAAGCGCTTCGAAGTCTGCGTAAATTACGTACGGTACTGGCATTTGATTACAATAATGTTCAAATTTTAATATATTTTTTCCCTCTTTAGGCATATCGATCCTGATAGCATTCTGTAACACCTCTACAGTCTTCTTTATGCGCTTCTAATAGATCTTGTCTGCTGTACCCATGCAGGCATCTTTCGCAGAAATATTTCTTTTCCTTATGTTTTGTTTGATCGTATAATAGCCTGTTTAAACTCTTTATCCACGTATAATGATATTTACCATCTTTTTTGATCAGAAATGAATTGATTCTGGGGATATGTTCCGGAGCGGAGCTTATCCTGTGTACAACAATTCCTTTAGAATGTCCGAAAACATTTATAGCTAAATTATTTTGCTTTTCCACCTTATCAATTTGTGATATTGGTGTAGGTTTGTCTATACCATCGAAGTTGAGTCCATCGTTTTGGGGATAGCTAGAAGGTCTATTTGCAATTTTAGAATCTACGGGGAACAATGCAGATCTTATCATCATTCTTAAACAGTCATCGGATTTATTTTTTACGTTAATTATGGCTTTTTTCTTTTTATAATACGGGGGTAAATCTATATAAGATCCACCTTTGAAGGGCATATAATTTGCTATATCTAAATATAAACTATCGATTTTATCCACACCCCAACCCGAACCTCTATTAGTCCAACGTTCTAAAGTTTCCTGTATCCTCTGAATTGATGTATCTAATGATGCGTTTATAGTATTGGATTCGGTTATAACTTCTTGATTGCTACGGAAATATGGTTCGGTAATCGTTAATTTTACTCGATATGATGGGCTTAATATCGTTAACATCCATGTTGGAATTAATATCCATCTTCCAACCTCTGAGATATTTACCAACGCCGGCGGATATGGGTACAAATATTAATTCTTGCTGTTTATTCTCAACATCATCATTATCATCATCATTATGTTGAATATCAACATTATCATCATCATTATCTAGTAAAGCGATCAATTCAGCTCTTCTCATTCGAGAATAACCTCTCAGCCCACTGTTTCTCGCTCGAGCTTTGAGTTCCCTAACCGTCTGGGGTTTGTTGTATTCCAAACCGAGTAAGGTAATCAATTCAGCTTTTCTCATTCGAGAATATCCACGTAGACCACTTTGCTTTGCCATAGCCTTCAACTCTCTGACAAAAACCATTGTGGTTGAATGGTATATGCAAAATGAGACAAATGTCTAATTGGTTGTTTTCATATATCTAAATACGTATTCTCCCCAACCTATTCCTCTCATTGATGTAATCTCTCTTTCTAGCATAAATAATCTGGTTCCTGACCCTATCAACACCGTGTTCCTTACATAAACAATAACGACCTTTGACCCCTATCCCGCATACAGAATACGTATAGTTTATGTTTCCGCGCCTGATGTAATAATTGTGTATACCGCAGTAAATATCAACACAGCGTCGGTTACATAGAGTCGTCTTAGCCATGAGTGTAAATTTGCAATTATTCATGGTTATAAATCTATCATATCATTTGTCTAAATGCAAATCACATCTACACTGGTGAGATATTGATTATGCATAGCCACAGCTGTGGTTATTTATGAGTAGTCACGGTATAGCTGAAAATCAATACAGCAGATAACCCCATAATCACAAATGTGACCTCGCGGTTCTTTTGAGCCTCTGACGGTGTATAAAACTGACTCATTGTTGGTCTCGGTATTGGGTCGAGTTTTTTCCCATAAACGAGGTAGTATTCGTGCATGGCAGATTCGACATCCTTAAACGTTTGAATTGAATGTCCTTCCTCTAAGCAGTTTTTCATGAATAAAATCTAATCTCTTCATTCTCTGCCACGTATATTGTGACTGGGCTGCTTGGAGTTGTTCCATTGCTTCGTTATGTCGTTTACGTTCCTCTTCAACTTCTTTAGCATTTGATTCCCTCATACTAGAAAATAAAAAATTACTCCCCGAAAAAGCTAGAGCATTAACAATAGCTCCATCGACCATCATCGCAATAGTTGCCATAGTATATGAATATAAAATATTCAAATCTTTATATGAATATAATATATTCAAATGTTTAATTAATTACTTCATTATGTCTTCCGGGATAAGCCCTTGTTTGATGAGCATATCCTTCGTTGCCATTGCTAATCCAATATCCAGAACCATCATACCTATATCAAATCCATTAAAATCTAGCTTGGGAGGTGTGGCTTTAGTAATCATTTTAGCCATACGGGCATAGCCAATGGCCAAGCCGGTGACCACCGCTGAATGATACGTCGCGTTTACCAACATTTTACCGTCTGTAACTGGAGTAGTCATGCATATTATAGCATTATATGCGGGCTAACCTCAATTGAACTTGTTGTGGAGGCGGGGGTGACGTTTTCTCTTCTCCGGTCTTATAAAAGAACCATACAGCCGCTATACCAACAACTCCTACTAGTGTCCATGTTTTAATCGGATTAATATTTGAATTATTTATTAATTTCGCTTTGCGCGCCAGTCCTCCCTTTCTTCCTGCGGCTATTTTTTTTTGGTTCTTAGTAACTCTAGCTTGTTTTTGTGTTTGTGGTGCATTCACATGTTGTATTTTCTCATTCACATGTGGTGGTTCCTCTTTCACTAGTTGTTCTTCGTTCACATGTTGTTGTGTGTTCACAATCTGTTGTGGTGTCACCTGTTGAGTCTCCATTATTATTAAGTGGGCACGTATTTTTAAATTGAAAATACCTAGCCGTTATTAAAGCTGTGGTGAGTGGAGCTAAGAACATTCTGTATCTATGATAAAACTCACAGCTTACTGAGCTTATAGCGTGTTCGATGAATGGGTCTTTCTCTAGAGATTCGCATAAATACATGCGATGTTCTGCCGGGATAGGAAGAAACGTACTAGCTACGACTGTGTATAGTTGTAATCAGGGGTCCGGAAACCGTCATATGCCCCGGACATGTCCGATTGGGAATCTCAAATGTCCGGTTTAAAATATTGCTTACCGGACATTTAAATTTTTCTGTCCAGACATTTTAAAAAGTATTGTCCGGACATTCTTAAATTTTGACCGGACATGATCAACAGTTAGGACTGAGCAGTTTCTGTCTGCAGTTGTAACACAATGAAGATTATCTACACTGACAAGGTTTGTTTGTTTTGATTGCTGTAAATACATCGTACCGACAATGATAGTCCAATCGGTCAATCACTGTAATAGGCAATAAACTGAGTTGACACTGATTAATCGAGGATTAATTACTGAGAACATCTTGGTAATTTGAGTAAAATGTGTTTACAACTGTACATAAATACCTTGCATCATCGATGTACCTCATTATCCTCACAATGCTACGATACGTAACCTCAGACAAGAAGCGAAAGCGTGACGACAGCCAGTTGACCGATGCAGATCAGTCGAGCGGATCTGCCAAACCCTCAAAGTCTGAATGATCATTTTGTAAGTCGTGGCTAACGACTTTCACTTGGTTGACATACAATGAGGATTTGCAGATTTTATTGTTTTCAGTAGCTAGTCCTATATTGAATCTTGATTGACCGCCATTTTGCTTTCTGTGACGATCGATATCCAATTTTTTTATGGTCAATAATTAAGTACAGATGAAAAAGTATTCAAATAACTATTGCTATCAACGATAGTTTAGGATTTATGATTATATTATCTGTCTTGTTTTTAAATAATCTTTAGTTTAAAAAAAACCTTTTCCCGTGAGGTCACGTGATAACCAAATATGGGATAATAGTCTCGATCCAAATGTTACAACGCGTACACTTGAGCAGACTCATGAATATTAATTAGACCGTTCACAACGTTAACAGATCGTTATTATAACAGAAACAAACATATGTTTTCCATATATATCTAAAATGATATTATTTGTTATTAATTGTCCGGTGAATTAAACAATTTAAATTGAAACAATTCATAATTCATCATATTATGAATACGTAACAACTTGTAATTTGTGTGTAAAAAGTCGTACTAAAATACGCTGTTTGAAGGGGGCGTGGCATAAATGTAAATGTCCGATTGGGATTTTAAATTTTCCGGACCCCTGGTTGTAATACAGAAGACCCTATCGTTTTAGTCATGGTAGCTCCCAGTCTAGACTCGTAACGCGCGTACAGTTTTTTGATCTCTTCGTCAGTCATGTTATCAATTTTTTCGATGGTATAATTTTCCCCCAAATATTGGGAACATTTTCCACCGGCTACCAAAGCGGTGAGTCTTTCTCTATGTTTATCTAAAGATTTATCTACATTTTGATGTGTATGTTGATCTGCATCAGATTCTTTGAGCATTTGTTCGATGAGTTCGTCGCATTCCATAATGTAATACCTAAGGAGATATTTAAGTCTAACATAATATAATATGGCATATCCAATACATCCCGTAATAATGAACTGTTGCGAAAGAATGAGGATTTCGAACCACATTTTATGTAATATTATCCGCTAATGTTCAATTTGCTACATTTTGCTATATTTTGCTAAGCAGTTGCTATAATTTTGCTACATTTTGCTACATTTTGCTATAATTTGCTAATACGAGTTTTTAATACGAGTTTACAGTGCTTCGTTGCCGCTAACAGTTTTCTGACTTTATCTCGTTCGGGCTTGGTATAAATGACATCATTTTCGCATAGACATTCCTCGAATGAATCTCGATCTTTGCAATGAAACAGTGCTACCCCTTTGGTCTGCTCTCTAAGATCTTTCAGGACAGAGTTGTATTTTTGAGTAAGTACCCAAACGCTATGCTGAGTATGCCGACCGGAGAATGCTAAATACGAAAGCATATCTTTCTTTTTGGTGAGTTCTTTACTCCCGCTGCAGTCGTCTATTACAAAAAGGGTTGATTCTCCTTTGTATTTTTCGTGACATACTCGGAGACAGTCTTGTAAACGATCGCCCGGATCGACTCTGTGTACCCCGTCGTTATTCATTACCCAATCTCTCGATAGGTATGTTTTATTAACGCTTATAGTCGGGCACAGAATAATAATATGATCGAAAACGTTCCGATAATGACTTTCTAAAATATCTAGAATAAAAGCTGTTTTTTCCGCAGCCCGTTTGCCCGCATATGATAGCGCAGTGCGGATCTTTAGGTAAAAGATTATCAATAGATTGCTTGCACGAATCGCCCATTCTGTATATTAAGTTGCGCATCCAAAATCACGTACAAATATATGTTTAATTTACCAGCCAATACCTGGAGCTTCGTTATCTGTATGGTGGCACCCTCGCTAGCATTTTCTATTCTCCTTCCACTGCCGTGTAGTTGGTCATCGTCCATTGTTCGCATGTCGAGCCATAGCGCGTACTTCGTGGTGAGGTATTCACCCATCGATACACTCCTGAGAGACAGATCTTTCACGACCGCGATAACTTCCGGGGAACGTTTTATAGAAGGAAGTTTTTTAATCTCATCCCACTGGTGATACGCTAGCATTCCTTGGCTATATAGTTGATTAGGAACGCCCTCGATAGTCAATTCTACTTTTGTAATCTTGGGATTGTAAAACTTCTCGGTATTTCTTTTAAACGCATCAGAGGGGTCCTCGAACAACATTAAAATACCCTTCAACGACCTCGTGGGGACGTTTAGATTGATATTCCACATCGTATCTTTTTTGTCCCTCGTGATCTTTTGGTGTCGCAGCACGCGATCGTACAAAATGGCTAAACTTCCTGTATAATGGTTACGAATTTGTCTGGCTAATTCGGGATCCGTTATCATATCGTACTCCAGAGAGATATTGTCAATGGAATAGCTAGCATCTTCAGCAGCTCTGATTACTCTGCCGTAGTCATTAAAAGTGAGTTCGTATTCTAACCTATCGCCTAGAGATGCTTGATAAAAGGGCATGTGGGAATCTAGTAATTCAAAGTCTAGGGGAACATAGAATCGGTTACCTAATGCGTCTGCAACGGCCTTATCTTCTTTGTTGGTATCAACATCATTTTCAGCGCCCACGGGCAGTCTCAATGTGTTCTTATTACAAATACCTTGGTACTGTAAGTTTTCCCGCTCTTTATCTGTTCTCCAGAGATCCATATAGCAATAGTATACATCACTATCGTCAATACTCAAAACCTCATTACCGCTAATTTTAATCGCGATTTTCTTAACGATAGCACAACCTATGTTCTGAACAAGCTCCCTGTTAACGTCGGTAGAAGTTAAAATAATCGTAAATGCTAGTCGGACAGTTCCCGGAACTAACACATCGTGTGGGCCGAGATTAGGAAAGCGAACCAGAAGCGTTTGATTCTGATCGATGGTACTAGGGTTATTAGTTATAGTTACAGACTGACGAATGGATCTCGAAGTCTACGTTGTGGGTTTAACTTGCGTCCGTATTGCGAAGACATTGTTATATTGAAAACATGTACCCTATGTTTAATATAAAAATGGCTAATTTTGAACATAATGACTTAGATCTAAGTGCCTTTGATGACTTTGATAACCAGAATCCAATCGAAGATACTGATTAAACCAGCTTTGGTGGCACGAATCTTAGCGATGAACTTTTACAATCGTCCTTCAATGATTATTACGATGCCTTAAAAGATGATAAAAATTATGTTACCCCAATAGGTCATGACTATTCAAAGTTTGAGATAGATAGTAAAGGAATATTGCGACTGCTTGGCGCTCCGGATATTGATCCTATGCATTCTCGTACTCGTCAGCCCCTAGCCTTGTCTACGATAGCCACACGTCGTGGTGGTATCAACATTATTCGTGATAAATTAGGTTTTGTGGACTACCGACGAGCAAAACTTTCCGCGAAGACTACTAAGGTTCTTAGGACCATGTGTACTGAACTCGGTAATACAGATGATTTGGAAGCTTCCTCGAAGGTGACCTCGGACGGACTCGGAGAAATCTTGGCCACCATTGATGATCCCCCGTTACAGGTATTACCATATTCGGAGTTCAGTATTAGGGAATTACGAGGTCTTGACAAGGCAATGCAAACAATGCGGGGAGAACTCACCAATAATATGGCCAAGATATCCGAAATCGACAAGCATATAGTTAACGAGAAAACAAAACTTGAACAGGCGGGCGATGAGTTCAGTAGACGCCGCGTAGCGGAAAGATTGCGTAACTTAGAAGACGAAAGATCGGCCCACCTCGAGGCTGCTTCCACTAATAGAGAGGCACTTCGTTCGCAAATCAGTCGAATTCGAGAAACTATCGATCGAGTCCTCAACGATGACACTACACAGGCCGATAAAATTAAAACATTGTTCAGAGAACAGGGAATAACCATTGCCAGTATTTTAACCGCGTTGGGTTTTATTATATCGACTTTGACTCTCGCGTTAACCGGTGGCACAGGTGGTACAGATGGTGGCGGATCACCCACACCGCCCAGTGATGGTATAAAAGAGTGGATAAAAAAGCATTTAAAAGCATTAGGTTCAGCACTGGGAAAGCTCGCTGAGAAATCCGCGGCCGCACTTCCCGGTATAATAGGGAGTGTTGTTTCCTGGCTCTTGAATTTATCAGCTAAGACCACCACTTGGCTTAGTCAAAACTTGTGGGGGTTGATCGTAGCAATTGCAGGGCTGTTGTACGTATTCGCTAAGAACTATTTAACCAAATCAGTTCGCTAAGAACTATTTAACCAAATCAGTTCGCTAACCAAATCATGAGTAAACCAACCGCGACTCCACCCACTACAAGCGCTGTTTTTTCATCGATATGTTGTTGATTTTTAGCCTCAATATGTGGTGGCACTTGTGTTTGTGCGTTAGTAGATGTTTGAGCATTAAAAGATGTGTTAGTAGATAACTGCGGCTTGACTATTCCCTTTTCGCCCGTGATTGTTTGCGTTATTAATTCGACATTAATATCTGAATTTATACCTGGTTTTTGTTGATCGGTAGCGATAACAATTTTATTATTATAACCTATCACTTGACCGATCTTAAGTTCCATATTACTCGGAGACATGTATAGTCCCGGCGCATAAACGTAGTCCACTTTGGATTGAGCGTACTGTAATACATCTTGAAAACGCTTTATAGACGATGGTATGACAACTGGAGAATTAATGGCGTCCTCCACGTTTGCCACAAACTGTTTTTGCGCATCGAACGCCGTCCCAGTACTGATGATTCCCGTTCGTGTTTGCGATTGTGCTCCGAGAATTGCCCATACATAAGTTCTTATCGATTCATTAAATCTTACAAATCCTGGGTTAGTAAAATTATTTTCCGTTTTATCATTAAGAAATTCATTCTAAGCGTCATCGTTCAGTTGTACAAATTTTTTAACAATATAAATTAACCCACTCTTAAAACTCATAATATCCCCTCTCCAATCGTTACTATAAAGTTCCCAGCCTATATACCAATGACCGGTTTTATACCGATTATCATATAATCTTGAGTAAAGTTTGCTGTCCTGCCGCAACTTACCAAAATGAACATGAAGTTTATTAAGTTCTTTATATACATAATCGCTTTCTTCTTTGACGGATATATTTTCCTCTGTGTAAGGAACTCCTAGTCCATGGTTTGCTCCTTTAATACGCCAATCTTTACTCGTAGAAACATTAAATTCCTGACAAATACGCTCATACGCGGACCTATCATAATTATTATTTGTGGAATTCCACGCTCGATCCTGCAGTAATGGAGCACTAATTTCTTTAAGTATAAGTCTAATCTGATAGTACACATGAAATAATAAAACAGACTTATTTAGCATATATCCTGGGGCATTAACAGATACACCACATCCCGTTGTGGCACACCATATGGCAAAGTTTAACTGATTCTGCCAAAATTGCATCCGATTGTGAAACCAATCGTGCACCATTTTATCGCTAGTTGCCGTGACCCTGTACTTTTCAAAGATATCAGGGAATTTAACGAAAAAATCAGTACCATAGGAATTTACCATAATCGATAGATTAGTAATGTGTCTCGATTTCATATTCAAGTTATGATATAGTATCATTGTATATTTAATATGTATGTTACACTCCCTGGAATAACAAATGGTCAGTCTATTGAACTGCTTCATACTATCGATAACTCGGATGGACAACTCGAAGTCGCTCTATGCGATGTAACGTATTACCCACGGTGGACCAATATAAATGCTACGAGAGGTAATAATAATGAGACAGAAATAAATGGTAAAAAATACATTATACCTGATGGGTATTACAGCGTATGCTCACTCAATGATGAATTTTTTAAGCCTTATGGAGTTAGTCTAACACAAAATGAGTCAAATGGGTTACTGATTTTAAACGCTGGAAAAAAGGATGTAAAGCTTTACGAGAACTTAGCATACACACTTGGATGGAGAGGAGAAATAACAGTACTCAAGACATCAGATCAGGGACTCGATTTACCTGATTTAGTTCCCTATAAAGAGTTGTGCATCCATCTTGATCAGATCAGTACGACGGATAATATTCAACAAGAAAGTCCTTCAACTCTACTCAGATGTGTTCCAGTTAAAGATGAAAAATACAATAGCGGTAGAACGGAATCTTTCTCAACATTACAATATAAAAAATTAAAGCGGGGTATTATTTCAGACCTCAAAATTTCTGTATTAGATGTAAAACACCAACCTGTACATATAGGATACTTAAGTGTAACACTCCATATCATAAATAATGGTTGATTCCATATTTAAGTTATGATATAGTATCATTGTATATTTGATATGTATGTTACACTCCTGGGAATAACAAATGGTCAGTCTATTGAACTGCTTCGTACTATCGATACCTCGGATGGTCAGCTCGAAGTCGCTCTATGCGATGTAACATATTACCCACGGTGGACCAATATAAATGCTACAAAGATATGGTTATTAACTACATCTGGTACTGGCAAATCCTTTACTATACCTGATGGGTATTACAGCGTAAGCTCACTGAATGATGAAATTTTTAAGCCTAATGGAGCTAGTCTCACACAAAATGAGGCGACTGGGACAGTGAAATTAGACACTGGAAATCCAAATATAATTTTATTGGAACAATCAGCTACATGGGAATTTAGTCGCTTAATTGGCATACATCAGGATGTTAAATTACCCGATTTAGTTCCCTATAAAGAGTTGTGTATCCATCTTGATCAAATCAGTACGACAAATAATATTCAACTAGAAAGTCCTTCAACTCTACTCAGATGTGTTCCAGTGAAAAATGAAAAATACAATAGCGGTAGAACGGAATCTTTCTCGTCATTACAATATAAAAAATTGAAGCGTGGTATTATTTCAGACCTCAAAATTTCTGTATTAGATGTAAAACACCAACCTGTACATATAGCAGGGATGTGAGTATGTTTTCCTGAAAAAAGAGGAAAAGTCTAGGGAGGTCTGGGGGCATGCCCCCCCTGAAATTTTTAAAGCATTTGATTGCATTTAAAGCAATTTCGTGCAGTTTGGACAACATTCACACCAAGAAATGTAATAAGTCAAAGGCAAAAGTGAATAAGTCAATAAGTCAAATAAACAAGATGGCAGATGCAGTAAAATTTCGAAGTTAAATCAGTACTTTTAAAAAATCGGGCATAGATTCCGCACACCTGGCTACCCGCCAGGTCTGGGAGCAATACTGCCATAAACTTCAACCCCCATCCCCCAGACACAAGGACAACTGTCACAAGCGTGCAATGTCTGCCCCTTTCCCCATGTTGAAGCATATTGAAAAAAACCTACCTTGTACTTACCTTTTGATGAAAAAAACAAAACTCCATTGCAAACATAAGACATTAATACAACATATACAATTTTACGCGGAAG
This sequence comes from Haliotis rufescens, assembly GCF_023055435.1. Taxonomy (NCBI): domain Eukaryota; kingdom Metazoa; phylum Mollusca; class Gastropoda; order Lepetellida; family Haliotidae; genus Haliotis; species Haliotis rufescens. Next base: position 5,550,427 of record NW_025964383.1, read on the forward strand.
ATGATTTTTCCCGAAGACTAATGTTTTAAAAAACGTGATTTTCCGCGTTTCCGCGGAGATTTCACATCCCTGATATAGGATACTTAAGTGTAACACTCCATATTAAAAATAATGGTTGATGCATCAGGCCCTGGAACGCTCAGACAATGTAATACAATTGCGCTTTCCGATCTCGGAGACACAGAAGGATTTGATAAACCCGGTAACAATGGTAAGTTATACGCTTTACACTTACACGATAATGTATACAAGCGGAAAGAAGTCACATTCACGGGTAATCTAGAAGATTTAAGCGTAGTCGAAGTTAGTAGACTCATTAAAAACACTTCGTACAATATTATTCTCAACGGCGAGAATAAATGGACTATGGTCGAAGCAAACATCGAGTGGCTACTGAATATCGTCATTACCCCACCTTATGTGATGATGGGTAAGGGACATAATTTAACTAAGATAATAAATAGTGGCATCGTACTCGCGGCTTATATCCCGTCAAAACGAAAAAGTGTGTTAGTCACCCCCCTGCCAGAAAACCCAGGTCATATGTTATTTAGTCGTCCGGCAATCCAAAACGTTAGTTTAAATTTGGTTACTGAATTCGATGATATTAAAGTTAACTTGAGTGCAATACCTAATATTTCTACGCTTATTATTGAAGTCTTGTTCGGAGATGCACCGGAAAATGCCTTCGAAATATTACCAGGTCTATCGATTAAATGGCTAAAGAAACACCAACGTCGACGTTGCAGTATTATTCATATCGGAGCATCACCCGTTGCAAGCCTCGAGGGGGTCCAAATTATTAAAAGTGACAGCATTTCTCTTTCTAAGATATTCTTGCCGTATAATATACATTTGATAAGGCTGATGTATAGTCTCAAAACATTTAAGCAAGACCAATTAAAGACTATCATATGATCGTAATATACACTATGAGTTTATATCCAGCGCTCGATGAAGCATTTGAAAAGATGGATACTGTTGATGGATTTCGATTACATCAAATAAGCGACATAAAACATTGAATAGAGAAGGATATGGAGTTGAGACTTGGATTGTATAAAAAGTATCGCAGAGCCGTGAATGCTCTGGACGGAGTTGACACCGCGCTTTTAGTATCTGGCATGGGACTCGGTGTAGCCGGTGTCGGTTTACTATCAACTATAATCGCCGCACCTATCGTGCTCGGTATGGAAATAGCCGCTGGAGTCTCGGGACTGGCAGGAATATCGATAAAATTCATTTCTCGTAGGTTACAAAAGAAAGCATTAAAACACGATAGTATTCGGATACTCGCCGAAGCAAAGTTGAACAGCATTGAGGATCATATTTCAACAGCAATGGTCGATTGTAAGATATCCGAGGATGAGTTTCGTTTAGTGCTGTCGGAACTCACCAAATACAATGAAATGAAGCAGAAGATTCGATCAAAATCTCGTAAGACCAGTGGTATTAGCGAGGACGAGAAAAAAAAGTTCATAGAACAGGGGAGACAACAAGCACGTCAATTATTCCGTGCCAAAACCAAAGAACTGGTTGGAGATTAAAAATAGATTGTTTACTATCGTTTGATCACATTTAGACAAATGCTTACATAAATATATATAATAATGGAGAAAGCTATTAAATGGAGAGAATTACCACAAGGTTTTTATTAGATCAGTGATGTCAAACCAACCAAATACGGTTATCAATTGTTTCTTATCAATTTACAAGAAGAGTGTAGTTATATAGTCTGGTCTCCTAGTAAAATGAACGAAGAACTTAATAAAAATGTTGAATATCGTTTTATCGATAAAAATAATGAAGAATATTTTAATTACCATTTAGGCTCATCTAAAGCAATGATTGGCCCCAGGTATTGGTGAGCTAGAGCCAATTTAACTTAATCTCATGACTATCGTTGAATTGCATCATCATTTTGGCATACAAAATTCCATCTGTAGTAGCAGTATAGGTATATGAATCCGGCTCCAGTGGAGTTGCGGCAGAACCCCCATTACCTATACTACTCATGTGCGATATGCAAGTCCACAAACGACAAAAGCCGAGCACAGCAAAGACATGGACACAGCAGTCAGCATACCACCACATTTACATACTGTTTTTGCAGTATCATCATGTTAAGGTGCTTATTTTCCACTTGTGCATTGACACAATTATTCTATACACACTGTACCTACAGAGAAGGGTTTTATTATAAAATGAACAGAAATAAACAACACTTGACAAATAAAATAGGATGATAATTTGGACCAAATATACTAAATGATAATATGTTCACTCACTCATTGATATATATTTTAAACATTTTCACTCTGTGTAAGTGAATTTAGTTAAACAGTTAGTTTATTTAATATATTTTGTGAGATATTCACCAATTAGTTGTGTCATATTTGAGATGTCCCCCTTAATCTGCTGTTGTCTTACCAATCACCACACTCAGGTGGATATGTTCCTATAAAAACAGGTGCTGGACAAGAAGGAAGACCCCTAGTCAACCGACAAGCAGACTCGGCGCTGGCATTGTCATTGATATTGCACAGTGTGTCCAGCAGTGGGAACCTGTTTTAACCCCAGAAATCCCCTTACTAGCAGAAGTTTTCGAATTGGGGAAGATGGGGGGTCAAGCATATGGGATTAAGTAAATCTATGCCCTAAAGTATCATAACCTGCAAAATTGCTATGTTGACTTTACTTGACTTGAAGCAGTCAGTAAAGTTATTACTTTTGACCTATTTGTTTAAAAGAATAGATTCCATTATGGAGTTCTGAAAGTAAAAATGTGTGCAAAACAGTTGGGTTTTTTTCACGTTTATACCTCCATAAATGAAAAAACCCTTATTGAAGTCAAATCTTTACTGAAAGATTTGTTGGCTTCGGGTCCCATTTACAACATGTCTCAACTTCACTCCCATTCATTTAACAATAGCTTATTTATATCCTGGTAATGAAGACTTCAACGTCTGATGTCGGGATTCCACACCACTTGGTATCTTGTTGATTACGGAACTGAACCAGTGTGATAAATGGTATCGGGGCCACTCGTAAATAAAAGTTACCTCACAGGTCTGAAACAAACACCACAAAAAAAGCATAGAGATAGTTTGAATTAAGATTATTTATCTGTACTTGTAGAAATATATCTTGTTTATCCCACATAAACCAACATGACCAAACATACCAACAGAAGTAACTTGAAATGATAATTAACCTGGAATATTTTGATAATCAGCAGCTCTTTCTTTTCGTTCGTATCCACTGTAAACAAAGTTGATAACTTCCGTTGTATTATAAACACTTCCGGTAAAGAACATACTACCGTGAGTAAAACTAATGTTCCTATATGTAAACATAAGCTAGCACGGTAATCTTTCTTGTATATTTAAATCTTAAAAATATTCATAAATTGGTATTTCAACGTCATTATTTAATTTTGTATATCGGAAAATATTATACTCAACAACTGAACAACACCTTTCTCATAAACACCCTTCAGTAAATGTAGTTGACGACAAAGGGTATTTTGTACGCATGCGCTCTTACACATACCTAAGTTCTCGTTGTGGTTAACTGGGAGCAGAGTTTACCGAAGGATTCGTGTGGAAGTAAACCGGCAAGTTATTGTAAAGGTAAATTGAAAGAGAAGAAGATGCGTTTGAAAACAACGTTACCGAAGGAAGCTAAACATATCCTTTGTTTTAAGACTTTGTCTATGCCTAACAAAGTCATATACCTACATGCTAAAGTTATCATGTTAGGCTACAGCCGAGAGCCGCGATTGGGTCTTACAGTCATGACAGTAAAGACATGACCCTACATCACGGCCGAGAACACCACCTTCATAAATCCTAATCAGAATGTGGTGGCCGATTACCCTCGTATTTTTCTGAAATTTTTGAAACATATTTCCCGTCGGTTTCTGACTCTAAAAGTTGATATAGCTGTACTACCAGATAATTTGTGGAGCTCCATCAGCAGTAGAAACTAATAGTTTCAGTTCACTAGTCCTTATGATGATAACGTATAGAAAAACCCTTAATAATGGCAAATTACAGTTTGGCAAGGACTACAGGCCTTGTGCCAATTTCTAACACTGATGTTTAGAATACAGTACCACAACTTCTCGTGAGGACGGTCTCTGCCGTAGGTCTCAAAGACAAGCAACCAGTTTTTGTGAGAATCCATCAACGTGAACTCGCGACCTTTGGATTGTTAGCTCGACAACTAACAAAGTGAGCTACGTCCACACTGTGAAATTAAGTGCAAATTTACCTAGTCATGCTTACGCCTTTACGGAACTAAACGAAAAGGGGCAAATAGGTGACGGACACTTACGTAGGTTACGGGTAGGCATGGTGTCTCGTGACTTTAGAGTCAGGTCTCCGAATATCGTACAGGCTCCTAAGTTCCGTACACTTTGATGTTTCTTTGATTGCTTTCAATGCTTTCATGCGGCGTCAAACTACTTTCGTTGGTTGAAATGTGGTAATCCCCAACTCTATTTTCAGCTATCACGTGTATTTGTCATGCGTTTTCTCTTACGAGATATGATTGGTTATCGTGAAGTGCACTTGCGCAGAAGCGTTTCTCTCCATTTCTCCATTTCCAACCTCTACATGTGACAGGTCATTGCGGTAAATTTAAAAAGCACGAACGGTACGGAAACACGAAATAATGCATATCAGCTGCCATAAACATTTCATATTGAAAATTATTAATAGGTTTCATAAAAGTTATTTTCAAAATGAACAAAATGTGGGACATACGATATTTGATGCCCAAATTATTATAATATTTTTCTATGCTTCTAATTTTGTACAGTGAAATTTTCAATTTTCCATTTGATATACCCTCTTATGAAACACAGGAATAAGTATTGATAAACAAATTAAAATGACAAAAAGAATATATATTGTCACCTTAGTGTATGGTCATTGTTGAAGTCCATTTTGAAGTAGTCGCTCACTGTCATAAGCTTATTTATATGAAATATTAAGTAACAGACATCAGCACACCTTATCCCTGTTTTCATTTAGATCTATCCGAAAACATTGTTTATCTCTTATCACGCGTCCAGTGCCACATTACTACGCAGCCTTAAAGTAAAACGACAACACAAAGACTATACACCTAGTAACTGTACATGTTTTAAGATATATTACAAAAAGATACTACAAACATTGTCAGGCTGTCTGTATTAATTTTGCCCCGACGTAATAACAAAAGTACCACCATCATTGCACATTCATAAAATGCCAAGATCTTTCTTCAACTACGTGTATTAAAAAGTTGTTTCCGAAAAAAAACCAACCTGGAAATACGTCCAAAATTAATTTGATGGTACCAAGGTAGAATATGTTAAAAATTAGTGAAAAGCATTTCTTTTTCTTTCTTTTTCGCCCGCCCGCTTCCTTGTTGGTTGAGGTTGGAGATGACAACCACATAAAATAACATAGATGGCCTAACGACTAAAGAAACATGTAGAAAACTTCTAGTCAACACCGAAACTCTATCTAATAAGTGTTGACTGTGTAAGTATTGATAACTGATGAGCAAAATCAGTAAAACAATTGGTATCAGCGAGGTACAACTGTATTATTCATACTGTAGCTAATAAAACATTAGGAATACTTTTTAACCCAATACAAAGATATGTCTGTCTTAATTACAATTATTCAGCTGTTTATACGTTTTCTGTCAACTTTACAGAAAATGGCACTTTCAAAATCCGTTCAGCGCCGTGAAATATTTGGAAGCGGACGTGAAATAGTGATCGCGGTCGCACGTTCAACTATAAACACCCTAACTCTGGATGATGTTTATTTTGAAAATTAAGCTGAAATAATAATTGGTTTGCTACAGAAATCCTTAGATCATCCCAAATGAGGGTCTGCAGTGGCAAACGTTGTTTGTCTTGTTCTGCATGGCTTATCGGAAAAAAATAAACGACCCTGTGTCTGCCACATTTTTGGCAAGACGTGTTCTCGAATATTTCGAAAAAAATGGACTTCATCAATGCTCCAACTTGTTCGTTCTTTGATTCAAACGGGGCAGTATTAAAATTTATAAAGGTAGTTTTGTGTTTAATATTTTAGATGGGAAAAAGACGCCAGTACTCTAAGCAGGCCCTGGAGTTTATTAATAAATTAATAAATTAATAAATTCTACTAATGATTAATAATAATGGGATATAGATCTATATATTAATATAGTTTTTGAACCTTAGCATTTCCTTTCGTGCGATATTTCAAATTTTGATTCAAACAATGTATACAAATTTTCATAAGAAATAACAGATACGGGAGTACCATTCAGGTGCTGTACAGAATTAAAATACATGTACGATATTAGAAGAAATTGCGTACGATATTACAGTCACACTGTACGAATTTAAGTGATCGTTATTAGCCTCCTTTGACTGAACGTGTGGTCAAAACGGAAATCGGAATGTACAACCGGTTTAATGGGGTGGCAAGATGATTGGATAACCTTTCGTCTGGTATGCCCCATGACACAGTATCTGCATACAAAAATGGTGGTTGAGACTGGCGACCAAAAGTGTACGATATTCGGAGAACTGACTCTAGTCTACGGACACTTATGAGTGATCCCTATGCCATTTGGCACACTTGTCCCATTCCGTATTCTGCAAGATACCGAGTGGTGAGGAGCGGCTCTTGGCATCAGACGTCGAACTTGCGAGTACACAATTCGTCGGGTGATTTTTGTGACAGAAAAGTGTGGTAGGGAACACTGTAAGGATAATGTGGATAATAGTAAGGAATGAGGGAGGCATGGCTAGTGACGACACAAGGGTGAGTTTGCTTTTAAATCAGTACTGAATAAATGTAGCGGGTGAAAGTGACTTGTGTGAATGTTCCAGGACAGTTCCCAATAGCCAAAATATTCGACACTAAACCATTTCATCCCTTTTTCTCTCTCGACATTTTGGTATGGAGAATATTAGGAGAAACTATAGAATCAATTCTACAAGCCACTAAACGGGTACCTAACCCTAATGATCGTAAAGGGGTGATTGATTGTAATGGGGATCCAAAGGCTAAGGATAGAGTTAGGGGTAACTACCCTAACACCAGCGACATTTGGATGTGTTCAGCGCCAATATATAATATTACCTAATAAACTGCTTTCCTGTGCATAATAATGATAATTTATTAAACCAAAAATAATATATGTGTATTAGGTCCCATTTATCATAATTTTAGCCACTTGAATTACGAAAAACACGAAATAAAAAATATATTGAAAATAAAAGTGCTTTCATAAACTAGCGCTTGCTATAAAATGCGCCGATGCAGGCTATATTTAGTGAACAAATATTCAAAACTCTCAACATCGGCAGGCATATTCAATGACATTGCGTGTAGAGATGATGGATCACTGGGGGGAGCTTATGCACACTCGATGACCCAAGACGTCACAGGGCATTGTTTCGCCGGTGTGACTGGTAACAAAATACTACAAATTACGTCATAGGTTATTGTCATGTGTTTGAAAAGTTTGTGGTGCTGTATTCTAAAGGTAGGTCAAAATTCTGAATGTGTTATCAGTAATAGGTATTCAATGCATATTTACCGATAAGTAAGAAAAACATATTTTTTAGAAATTAACAACAAAATATCAGAAATGATGTTAAAGATTTTTGTTTAAAAAATTGGATGACAATAATTTGTCCAAAAAATGAAAAATGTGTTAAAAGTTAACAATAAATATACAATAAATATACAAAAAAAGCACTCCTATATAGTATGTATTTATCATTTGGCTACTAGTGAAGAACGTATTTCTAATTATGGCATTATGGCCCTAATGATCTTCTAATAGGTTCTAGCCACAGAGTGGGAAAAAATGTGCAATTAGTCGCCATGAATATGCATATGATCTAGTTCAGGTCAATAGAGAAAGTTTACTTCGAAAACTGTGGGTTAAATCGTTGTCCATTGATAGATGGGGGTAAGGCAATATTAAAAAAGATGCCAGAAGTAAGTATCATTGCGTTAATAACTCCTTACTTACAGCAGACGGAACATTCCGAGGAAATTTGAAATTGTCTACGAAGCGAGCACTTCCTGGTTACTGATTTGCATTAATCGACAGCCGCTAAGAGGCGTGTCCCACGTGAACTACCAGAAATCACATATGGTTCTCAGTAGGAAGTGACAACTTGGAGACGATGGTATATACAGTTTTACTTTATACATGTAGATATATACATACAGAAGACACTATGTGCCAGGTCAGCACATAGTGGTAGTCGTTGTTGTCTAGGTGCCCCGGAGCACCCAGCCTAACCCTAGCTAGGCTAAGGGTAAGACCTTTCTTTCCTCTCCCTCCTTCTCAATCTCTCTGGACCATGGCTTATATAGCCACGGTCACCTGACATTTTGTAAGTAATAAATATAAATGTAAACAGTAATTCATCAGTGACATACTTGCACATTTCGATCAGGATGGCAGACGGTCTATGTACACAAAAAACGGGGATTTACAATTAGGATTAGCATCTTATAAATAACAGCAAATAAGTGTTTCGAGGCATATAGATGTCATGGCTCCAGGGTAATGAGCCTTTGCAGTTAAATGTTCTTCAGACAATGGGTGTCGTAAATCAGTCGCTATGACAGTACCATGGGTCCCGAGTATAATTATCATAATCTTATTACCACAACTTGAGGTAATAACAGACCGGTAACCCGTTCACTTCATCTTTCAATGGAGCTGACATGTTAACATGGTGTGCGCGTACCCTAAATTTCTATAGTCTTTTTCTGCATGGGCTTTTGACTTGCCTTTGCATGTGTTTGTGATGGGTGCCACCGGTGGGGCAGCATACGCTCACCTTTTTGCGAACACCTGGTATAGTGATTCCTAAACACATGCTCATGATATAATCAGAATTGTACAATCAACTCTGCTTTATGCAGAGATTTCTTTTGGATGTGGAAAGGGTTTTGTCACATTATTATTATTATTATTATTATTTTTATTATTATTATTATTCTACAAGCTGTATGTAGTACTCTCTGCTTGCAGAAAAATACATGACATACTTTGTCCATAATAAGCAAATTTTGAATCTGCAAATAAAAAAGCCATCTTTATTTCAATACACATGTACATGTATATTCAAATTTGGACTTAGAGTGTTGTTTTCCTTTAATAAAAAGGCCTAGGGTGTGTGCAATAAGTTGTTTGTGTATTTGTGCCAGAACCTTTGTTAGGTTGACAAAATTTTGGATTGAAAAAGTAAATTAGCTAGGTAAAAATATATGTAATATTTCTTAAATATTTAGCTTTACTCTGAAAAAAGATGCCAAATCATATGATTTCTGGGTAATTAATTCACGACAGAAAGACAACCATGCATATCTCTATAAACTTTAATTATATCTTCTTTGCCCTTCATCAATAGTATTAAAAGGGTTCAAGATTATCCTTGATCGTAATTATTACTTTTCAATGGCCTCTTCATTAAAAAAATTAATTATATTTAGATAGTTTGTTGAGTTGAAGAAGTACACCCCATTGTAATGCCATCTAATATTTTTAGGAAAAAACTCCCAACATTGGTGTGTTGAGTATGTCCTTAAAGTGTATAACATCAGACCCTCCTATCTATTTGATTGAAAGAAGCATTATCAGAATTATCGTGTGCAAAGAAATAGTTTCAAATGCGATATAAATGCAGTAACTTTTCACACATTTCAACGAACTTCAACAACACTTACTGTCGCCACAGCATGCGAAACATGACTGACAGTGGCAGAGAAGGGAAATGGGGAAGTATCTTGATCAACGCTTGTTGACTCACCAAAAGAAATTACTTCGCTTGTCGCTTATTTGTTTATTGCCGCCATTTTGACACTGTTTTTCCGGAAAAGGTGTGTTGTCAATTAACTAAGATCAGCTTTTGACGGATACAGCCGAAGTTATTCACCTGCCTTGACCGGGTTACCCTTAGCGAGTGTCCACATATTCCACTAACGAGCGCTGTCAAATCCGATAGTGTTTCACATTATAAATGCTTTTGGTTCCAATATGCCTTCATTTTAAACCCATTGAACACATTTTATTCAAATAGACAGGAGGGCCTTAACATTATACAACGATAATTTTGATTTAGCTCAAAACATTAATACTCTTTATCTATGTATGCATTCTGTTATTGATATCTGCATTCTCCCCAGAGCGTTAATGTACACATATAATGTGTCATGTACTGCTCCATTACCACTTGAATAGTGGCTAAGAGACTCTTATCAATAAACATGATGAAATATGTTAGGAAACAGACAATGTTTTTACACAGTTGGGTCCTTCAACAGTGCAAGCGCACAAATCTGAGTGCATGTTATCCCTGCTATGGGATTAGTAGTGGCCATTGGTGGCAGTGAGACAAATGCATACAGCTAATAGAAAATTATAGTTAAACGACGACAAGTGACAATCTTTTGATCCTTTTGTAAGGCAAAGAATCAGGATCCCACTACAGCGTCACCTAAACACATCGATCCAGTCCCATTCGATAAGCCCCGCCCACAAGCTTCCGCCATCTGTTTTGACATTAGGGGGACAACCACTCGCTGATCGTTATGGCGTCACAACCCATGAAACTTGATTGCGTGAGTGATGATTTAGGCTTGGATTATTTTGTTACCAGTTGCTTGTCAAAAAGATCAAAGAGAGGGGTTATACATATTTTGTTAAGGGTTATATTTTTAATGTTAAATTGTATGTGGTGAGCTAAAATTAGGTAGATATACGATCTAAACCGTACCAGTCAATGAGGAAGTCGAGAGTTGCCACATACTGTCAACATCACTATAGAGGAGGCTGAGAAGAGCATCACAGCGAGCCACTGCACATGTCAGGCAGGGTAACTATTACATTTTGTCTTGACCTTTCCAATTTACTTTCCATTGTAATGTTCTGACAACAGTCAACACAAGCACATGGGCAATTTGCATATTTTTGATATGTCAAGGTCTTTGGTGGTCTAAAAAATAGATTGGCAACATAAGAAATTGTTTCAACACAGCCTATTTTTGATAGCAGTGATTTTGCAGGATACAAAGCACAAAAGGACATTATCATGAGTTTATCCACTTTTAATAGCACATTCTACAATATCATAACCACATATGCTGCTAACTCAAAGCCCAATATTGCCACAAACAGGAATAATTCAGGAATAATTTTGTTGTTCAGAGGTCCAGATAAGCTGTGTATCTGCGTGAAATACGCATCAGAAATGCAGTAAACTAAAATCCAAGCGTATCAAATACGCAAAGAACATTACAGATAAGCTACAAAAATAAAACTTGTGCTTATCATCAAAATATTGTGAAGTAACCCAGCGTATTCGATTAGCAAATCAGCAACATATTTTGAAATTATAAATGGGCATTCCGTCAACCTTGCCAAACTCCACGATGACAGTTACATCATGATCATTTGCCATCACACTTTCTTGTGGAAGTATCGTGGTATTTTTGAGTCCTATAAAGCTCTCGAACCCACACGACACCAGTTTGCAGGGACTAGATGAATAGTGTTTTTAAATATTTAACTTAAATACCCACATGTGTAAAAACTAGTGGGTAACAGAAATTTGAATACCCAGATAGAATTACTGATACCCAATGATTTTAAAAAGCATGGGTAAAATACCCACAACACCAAAAGCTTATCTGGAGCTCTGGTTGTTACAATCACAATCCTTGTTAATTAACAGTACGAAATCTTAACTTGCTACTTGTTGTCATGTACTTGTATTGAATAATGCTTTTGTTCAAAAGTGCTGGATATTGTGCATATCCTAATCATCGAGCAGACGTAAGAGCCATGGAAGATTGTGTTAAAATTAAGTTCATGATGAGACCTTTTCTTGCAACCGTTTTGTTTTGGGGAAAGGTAAGAATCGAACCACAGCAATACGCAACAGATATCTTGAGTCAGAGTTGCACAAACCGTGTGCACAGTGCTTCACCGGCATTGTGGACCCTGGAAATAAGTCTGACAAATCTGCAAAAAGCGCTCGGCCTTCTGATTGGCCCAAACTGACACATGTGCCAATTTTTATTTACAGACTGGATTGGTCTATTCTTAGTACCTCCTACACTTGTGTGCCAAACAACACTTGAAAGGTAGCACCATTACAACGTATTTGGTAATGCTTCATTTATTGTTGGCTGAAGGACCAAAATGACCAAAGTCCTGGAACTACAGGCCCTCCTACAATCTTTCAGACTTGAGGATCAGAAGGCCAAATTCCTTACCCCCACTTGGGATTTGAATGTGTTACTTCGAAGACTGTGCACGCCCCCCTTCAAGTCCCTTAACGCATCTTCCTTTTTCAACCTCACCAAGAAATCAATTTTTCTTGGCCTTAGCCACTGCAGCGTGGGTTAGTGAGTTACATGCACTTGACATTATCTGTATAAGCTTTGAGCATGGTGCATAGGGAGTGGTTTTCATAGCCAAGAATCAGCTACCAGGACAACCCTATCGGTCCTTCTCCATTCCACCAATCTCTAAGATTGTCGGGGTCGAAGATGAGGGTGAACTCCTGCTGTGCCCTGTACGCGCACTATAACTTTTTAATCCGCCGCCCAAAAACTAGGCGTGGCAAGAGATAACGGTTTTTCATTCCCGCATCCCAGACGTCCACGGACGCAAGTCAGTCACATATCTCTATGGTTATGCGCAGTCATCCTGCAGGCTTAAGAGATCACTGCCCTTGAACCTCAACCATGGCTCTAACATAGCAACTATTATATTAGAGCAATCATGGAAGGATGTTCTTGAAGGTCTTCGCCAGCCATTATCTTCAAGATGTTGCACTTGAAGACATCAAAGGCGTCCGTAGCTTTGGCCCTCAGGTAGTAGCCCAGCAGGGTAACCAAACTCCGACTCAGATAATGAACTCTTCCTGTCCGGAGCCAGTCTTACCCGACTCGTGCCATGTTTATTTGACATGCCCATTAGGGGGATTTTCAAGCTTTTTAGCTTTGGCTTGGTGACACAGTTTGCTAAGATTTTAGCTAATTTCTATTTACTGTTTGTTTACATGGACTTATCCTCAATTCTCGTGTCTTTCTGTGGATAAGATTGAGCGAGGTTAACCGTCTGGCTCTTTGACTTGCCAGACAGCTCCCTTGACACAAATGTTGTTTGAAGGAATTGTATATATATATTGAGGTTTAACATCTGAAGGTATACCCACCGCCATACAGTCTGATACAGAGTAATGCAGAATAAGTAAAAAATTGAGTAAAATCTGAATATTAATTACGTTTGTATACTTCTCCTGCATTACTAAGGGCCCAACTGTCGCAGACCTGCATCCCCACCATAGCTTCAGAAAATGTTTCAGCATGGGTGACAAGCAGTAATGTGATCAGATGTGACGCCACCTCAGACGGTCACATGACGGCAGTGATGGGTTCTAGTAAAAGTAGAGGCCAATGACCTTTGGTACATTTAATGGTCCATAGCATATAATAATGATTCATGATAATTAAAGGCATAAGACAAATACATTGCAATATTTCTTAAAGTAGTTTGGTCATAGTCACACATTAAAGTATTGGATTTTTCTTGTGTAGGATGGACATAATGCTTTTCATGGAAATTTTGATGCCTTATGTTAACACATTCTTGACAAAGTAACAAAAAGTGATATTCTTCTTCCACACAACTAGCCGCCTCCTTGGTCTAGTGGTAGAGCGTCCACCCGGAAAGCAGAAGGTCCAGGGTTTGATTTTTAGCTGCGTCATACTAAAAGATGTTAAAAGATGGTACTTGTCATTACCACCCTGTCCGGCGCTCAGCAATAAGGGTTGGTAGGCTTGGAGCCAATATACTGTCTGAGTGGGGTATTCATGTTAGACTGCGGGATGGTATGTCAGTGGGCTAGCACTATAGATCAGCATAGAACACACACACCAACACACCCAACTCTCTTGCTGTTTCATTATACCGTGACAGCATCCTACTTCAACATGTTAAGAATGTGATTTGCAAAGGAAACGACTTATTGCCATCATAAATTTACCATTAGTTAAAGCAAATAACTATAAACATCACAGAATGATGTTTTAAATAGGTCATAATAATTCACCTTGGAGCTAAGTTTGGAAAATCAACAATCTGTTTTTCCCAAACGTCAAATCCAATATTATACAAGAGGTGCTTAATTTTAGACACCCATCATCTGCATCACTTCAGGCTTTCCTACCACATTAAGCTGTCATGCCGTGATATAACTGGAATACTGTTAAAAGCAGCGTTAAACCCAATTCACTCACTCCACATTCACTGTGGACAGTATTGTCTGATGTGGAAGCCTTGACCCCTAAAAACTGTTTACATGCTAGCAATTGGACAGACTCAATTTCCTTATAATTATCTACTCCCCAGATTTCCCAGATATCCCCTTGTTATGATTTCTGTGTGCATTCAGGGTTTGTCCTAGCCTCATAATCTGGAGGTCATAGGCGGATACAGCTTTTTTGAAAAGGGGGGGTGCACAATTAAAATCTATTTATTGTCTTTGGTGGTAATTTATACAGAAATAAAGATTTTGTTCGAAATAAAAAGGGGGGGTGCGGGGGTGCACCACCCCCCCCTTTTTAATTTCGAAAAAAATCAACTCTGTATCCGCCCATGGAGGTCATTATGACTCCCAAGCTGTTCTACAGGGGAGTCATAGGTCTTTTGTCATGTTTGTAGGGGGTTCATTTTCACAAAATATCAATTGATATTTGGAAATATATATTTTTTTAAACTAAAACATATTGCCTTGTTTCAATAATAATGCATTTTACATAATATTATAGGTATTTATCTGCTATGTATGCAATTGTTAATCTCATCCAATATTTTTTTTGTAGATAACTGCTAAGAAAGCAAATGCTATATTTATAAGTTGTAGCAGTATCACTAGGGTTACATGTGCTTTTATCTTACCTTACATTGAAATACTAGCTTCTGATTGGTTAAGGAGTGGGCAGTTATGTTCAATGTAACCCCATCAAGTAGCCTACCGAGAAGTCAATTGTAACACACCGTAGGTAACTTGCTTATTTCACATAAGCATCATTGAGCTGAAATGAACCAATGTTTATCAGAATGCTTTGGGTAAATGGAAGTAACTCGGTTCGTTTGTGTCGTCTGCTTGCTGTCAAAATGACTGAATCAAAGCATTTTACTCCGTGAAACTTCAGACATATATTCCGGGTGTGTATGAATGAATTTCGGTGAGATAAATTCATTGTCAACCGATCCCTCAATATGTGATTACATATGTAGTAATTGTACTAAAACTCAAGTGTTACTTTTAGAAAAATTACACTTAGATGCCTTGAGAACCATATTGTGGAGCAGTCAGAGTGCAAATTGTGATGAAACTGGATTCACTTCTTAAGTACTCACCAAAAAGTGACCTTGAACTATGTGTGAACTTATTCCATCTAATGTATTTGATGCCTCTGCATATTATACAAGGTCATGAAATAGACTCCAAATACCATTGTGTCGTACTGAATTCTCTAAGAAGTCATTTTTACCATAAGCTGTCCAAGAATGGAATAATTTGGACAAAGACCCTACTCAAACAGAATCAAACTCGTTATTTAAAATATTTTATTTGTACCAATAATAAGAGTAATGTACATAAGATATTTAAACTATTTGGAATCGTTCATTGTAAGTTAAGACTTGGATTTGGTGACGTTAATGGTCACAAGTTTGACTGTTTTATTCATGATGTTTTTCTGTGTAATTGTGGGTATAATTATGAAGGCAGTCTTCACTATATTGTCCTGATTATATGTATTAAAGATCAAATAGCTACTTTTACACCGCCTGTTTTGATTTGATACTCACCTGTATGGTAATACTAATCTGGAGATATTAATTTTAGAAGTTATGAAATCTGTTTGATAAATCTGTTTTAATCTTTCTATGTTTTCTCTCAAGCATTTTGTTGATGTTAATATTTTATAATACTGTTTCCATATCATGAACAATCAGTGTGTTTGCCTTAACCTTACTCACATTCTGACCTGGTGAGCTGTGTCGGATGGACATCGCCTGATGAACTGTTCTCAGGTGCAGATGACCACCTCATCTTGAAATGGAACTTGCTGACTGGCCTGGAGACAAGTAAATTGCTTACTCTCCCGAATGAGTGCTTCCCAACTGGTATGCACTTCTTCCCAAAGTCTGGCAGTAGTGGTGGACCAAAGAAATCTGGGGGGGATGTGTTTGCCCTCACATCTACTGATGGTCAGTAATACACAAAGCCTGTTTGTATATAGCATAAGAAAAGATACAACTTTATGATTAACAACTTCTGGTTTATTGCATTTAGCAACATTTTGATGTAGATTCTTACACTGTTAATGATAAGCAGCAGATTAACCTTGATAACAACAGCTAATGGATAACAAGTAGGACACAAGTAATTGGATGAAGCCAGATGTACAGTACAGTAAGAATAACAAATACCATACAGGTAATGAAGCAGGATGTACAGTAACGATTAGAAAGTAGTAACAAGCTGATTGGATAATTAAAAAAAATATTCCTTCATTGGATCTTCATAGGCAGACGGGATGTAATATCCTTGATCACTGTTGATCGAAGGTTTGTGGCAGGGGATTTCTATGGCTTCTGAGAGTTTTCTTTTTGTAAAGTCCTGATGCTTGGTAGAAAATGGAACACAAGATTTGGACAAACTAAATTTGGTGTCTGAAGAACTTGTGCTTGTGGTCTGAGAGGGTTGATTTGCTGTCTGCTTTGGCTGTTGAAGTTTTTTGTTGTTTGATGCTTTTATCTACTGGGCAGAAGGTTTAACAATGTACAAGTCACCACAGTCACAATTATCTTATAGATAACTCCTTTGGGGGGTTGCTTGTTGAATGGAGGGTTAAGGCCGATGGCTTGGAGGGTGGTACTAAGGGATAGGGAAGCAGTGAAGATGGTATCGATTGTAGTCACTCCAGCTTGATAAAGGTGTAGGAATCTACATTGAAACATTGAAAATAAACCAGAAGTTGTTATCAATAAAGTGGTATGTTTTCTTATGTACTCAACAACTTCTAGAATGCTAATCAAACAGTTATAATGAGAGACTCTAGGAATCTTGATCATGTTGAGGTTTCTGTCTGTAGTATTTTGATCTGAGGAACTCCCAAATATATAACTCTAAAATTAGGGTAATTGCAGTGGACCCTTGGCTATATTCATTCATTGGTAGGTATAATAAAGGGAGATATCATTGAGCATGGAAATGGAGATTATGAAAGCAAAATCTTTGGACAGATTTTGCCTTGTGGCTGTCAAAAAACTTCAGCACATGCTCAGTGCTACTCTGTTTTGAAAGTGTACGTAAATCAATTTGTTTTTTTATTAAACTGAAATTATGAAGTTTGTTTGTTTGTTGTTTTACGCTGCAGTCAGCAATATTCCAGCTATATGACAGCAGTCTGTAAATAATCGAGACAATCCAGTGATCGACATCATGAGCATCGATCCACACAATTGGAATACGATGACATTCATCAACCAAGACAGCGAGTCTGACCGCCCGATCCCATTAGTCGCCTCTTATGACAAGCATAGTTGGCTTTTACAGCAAACATTGGTTGCTGAAGACTTATTCTATGAGAAAAAACAATCCTGAAAATGTTTTCATCTTTAGATCATGGTGAAATTATCTCATCAAATCTAAACAATATAGAACTGATGGTTTCACACAACTATGACCCTGCCATTGCACCAAAACTGTTGCTGATTCAATAATGTAAAATTGTAAGCATGCTCATTAAGCATGTGATGAAATTGATGTGCTAAACTTAATAGGCATGGCAAGACGATGGAAGCCATGTAGATCATGTAGATCTCAAGGAAATGTTACATATGTCTCCTTGTCTTGACACTTTGATCCGTCATGTCAAGGGTGGAAAGGTTATCCTCAAGGTCATAGCCTGAAAAAGAAGGCTTTACTGTATGTTAATTAAACTTGGTACATCTCATCAAACTGATCTATGTAAAAGATCAAGGTCACAGCAAAGGTCACGTATATTTAAAAGTATGTTTGCTATTTTCACTAAAATGTATTCTTCTGCAAACACATCATCTTTTTATGCTTATACATGTGGTAGTTATGATATTTGATTACTTCCGTATGACAAATGTTGGCAATAATAGAATGTAATAGTAGTACTAGTAGGTCACGGTGAGCTTCATCTCACTCTGTCATTTTTAACAGAATTCTGCGCAAAGATGTGACACTCTTCTACATTTCTAGCTTCTGGTAATTTCATCTTCTGTGAGCATGGAAAGGTGTATGTTCTACAGTTACTAATACAATACCTAATTTGTCTTATTGCAAGGATAACCATGATAACAATTATAAACGTAACACATAAAAGATAATAACCCATGAATTGCTATACATATTTAAACAGGGTATGTTGATGACTGTGTATCCTTGTTATTTAATATTAAGTTAATACGTTTACTCTGCATTTATGCTTTGCAGGCAAATTCCACTTGATCAGTCGCACAGGGCGTGTTGAGAAGAGTGTGGATGCCCACAAAGGTGCTGTGTTGTCGGGGAAGTGGAGTTATGATGGAACAGCCCTTGTCACTGGTAACATCACATTATGCAGATATTAACAGTTTGTGCTAAAGCCTTTTTTCTTTTTGCGTCATTTAGAAGTATTAATATGTCAAATTTTGGTAGATAAATTTACTAGACTCGAGGTTACAAGGGGTGGCTGAAAAGTTCTGAACCTAACTATGATGGACTACGTTGATGGAGTTTGTTGCTGATTGTTTCCAACATAAAACGCCTCCCACATGTTTTTGTCAACGATGATGGAGTGCCTGGATCCCTCTTCCAGGCTTGCCCCTGGTGATGTGAGAAGTCTTCCACAGCAGAAATGATGTGGCCCCAGTGACCCAACTCACTTACTCAAAGTCACAGTTAACTTGGCATATTTTTCTTAATCGCAACTAAAATCAAACGATTTTTTAAACTTATCTTATGTCTTATCTATGCATTTCACCTTTCTTCTTCAATCCTGGTGGGGGCGTTCGGGTAGCCTAGTGGTTAAAGCGTTCGCTTGTCACGCTGAAGACCCGGGTTTGATTCCCGACATGGGTACAATGTGTGAAGCCCATGTCTGGTGTCCCCCACCGTGATATTCCTTGAATATTGCTAAAAGCTGAATAAAACCACACTCACTCACTCAAACACCTCAACACCTCAACCAAAAACATCCTAACCATAACCATGGCTATCATCACTACGAATGCCTGATTCCCGTGCAACTTGATCATGTAACGTCAGTAGCTTAATCATTGTCTTTCTTTTCTTATCGCCTTGGTGTGGAGTAGTTATTGATTTGAGAATAATATTTTGATTTTTTTTCTGTCTGTATAAGTCTGTTCAGAGAGGTTATCATCATGGATAACAACCCAAAAATGTCTAGCTTGTGCTAAATGCATATGAACGGCTCAGGATCCAAAACTGGCCAATCAACTGCTAAGGAACTCACAAAACCCATGCTAAGCTGTCAGGCCAGACGCCTCCTCTTTCAATTGTCCACCCAGTTATCTACTATGCCTACGCTGTTTTTGGAGGAAGACCTGTATCAGGGGCCTTCCTCACAGCCGATCTTACTATCAATTCATCTGCTGCAGCCCCGGAGGTGATCTGAATGACACCTTAGATCGCCCTCTTCCTTCTACAGAGACACAGGATTCACCAATATCTCCTGCAGATAGCTTGATTGTGTCAACCTAACTGATATGCTCACTTGGATTGCTGACAAGCTTGGCCTTCAACATGTTGCCGAAGAGGATCGTTTCATCATGACAGGTTGCAGTACAGACATGCATACTTTACCTCTGTCTTGAGCAAGAATATGGATCAGGCCTACAATCGTTTTCGGAGTATCAAAGATACACTCCAGTTGCCTAGATTCAACATCTTAGAGTGTGGCACATCCCTGGAACTGGATGGTGATATCCATACTATCAACCCCAAGAGGATGAGCCACACCTTAATTGTGGAAGATCATGAACTCTCTCATTTAGATACTATAATGTGACATATGCTTATATCTACGAAATATTCCAGACATAGAGAATACTACACTCATACTCGTTAGATACCATTTTTACGAAACGAATGGACTTTCTCGCTTTTGAGAATAAGTGTGGTATTTTATTTATTACCCACGTGAAATATATATTAAAGTGTAAATACTATCGTTCGTTGACAGACCAAACTGAAACTGGTTGGTCACTCGCACTGCCGGCATCCCTGCTGTGCAATCAAAATGGTTCAGTTTCCTTGATCAAAATGATCGGTTTCCTTGATCAAAATGGTTCAGTTTCCTTGATCAAATGGTTCAGTTTCCTTGATCAAAATGGTTCAGTTTCCTTGATCAAAATGGTTCAGTTTCCTTGATCAAAATGGTTCGGTTACCATTTTGGAAGAGGGATATCTGAGAGTTCGCCAAAGATGTTCATGTTAACTGTACGACCCTATAGACGTGAAAATCAACAAACTCAACGAGCTTCGAACGAAGGGCAAGGTGACCTCCGGGATAAGAAAAGACAACCGTGATCTACTCACAGCGTTTTACGCTGGAGATAGGGAATGTTTGTTCACATTTGGGATAAATTTGGGCCACATAATCAGAAGTCAGGCACACATCTATGGAGTTTTCGAATGATTTGTATAGGAAATGTTCAATATCGTCGTATTCATGAACACACAACTCCCAAAACAGTGCCACAAAGTATGCTTCGAAGGGGACACTGATGGCACAACTTGACCATCCCAAGTAGGTCTAGATATCTGTCCAGACAGTTGAAACTGACTTCATTTCACCATGCTTATCCTTTTAGGTTAAGTCAAATTGAAAGTTGTCGGGTGCGTCACGCTCATGGGGACCCTCGGTCTATTGATCGGTAGTCGTACATTGTAAATGGATATAGCTCGATTATATAATGTCTATAGAAGTTCTATGCATAACTTATATAGAATGCAAACCAAATTTGATGCGTGTGACTATCTTGTTTGGTTTAATAAAGTGTTTGTAAACATCTCTTGTGCTCATGAGATTGTTTCAGTTGTGCCTTGTAATTGCGAAATGAATGACGTCTCGCAATTTTTTATGAATGAAAAAAGTAGTCCGTGACGGAGGTCACGGTTATCCAATCAAAACGAATAAAAGGAGGTCAACCTTGTACGACACGCCTGTAACGTACAGATTTAGTATCTTACCACCTGTATCCTCATCACGTGAGTAATAAAGTCCTGGATCTGATCTCTTAACGTAGACGAAGTGCACTTCAAACTGCAACTGTACCAACTACCCTACATCTCTCTTTGCTAATGGGATTCAGAAGATAAGATAAGATAATATACAATAAGATAACACTTTATTACCCCGAAGGAAATTTGGGTTTTATCGGCACATGGTCTCAGCTTATTGACAAACACACATGCATGTAAATACGAGCATCACAAACGTAATAAACATCAAATGTGGCACTAGCTAATAAATGTTCATGAATTACCAGTATTTATCACAAGACTTATTATGAAACGGTGTACAAGCTGGATTGAATGAATTCCGGGTCCTGTTTGTTCTCAACATCAGCAATCGTAGTTGGCGACCAGAAGGAAGAAGTTGATACTCCGAATGTAAAACTTGCGAAATATCGCTTATTATTTTCTTTGCTTTATTTACTATTTGCTGTTCATAAATACTGCCGATATCCTGGAGATAGATGCCAATAATTTCATTCACCGTGTAACAGATTTTGAAGTTTGTTTTTGTTGCGAGCAGACCGGTTTCCAAACCAGCTAGTGAAGTTAAAATTCAAAATACTTGAAATAAATGTTTTATTAAACATTGACATGATGGGAGTCAATTTGAAAATGTCTTAAACGAAGCCATCTTCAAAAGTGTATGGACTGCCATCGGAAGAAATCGGCTCATGATCCCCATTGTCTCTGCCGTGTGCCCTGCTCCTTGGACCAGCCATGCTCTGAATGTACCCACTTATCCTCCAACCTTTTTATTTGTTACCTCTTGAAAAGTGCTCACCAACAACTACAGCACCAGACTTTGAATCACTCTCCTGCGGCTGTCACCTTCATCGCCTCGGCTATGTCATCGGGTGGATCCATCCTTGAGACTACCTTGCCTGCTGCGTTGCCTTTTTCATGGTCATCCCCCTTAATATCTGTTTGCTCCTGAGCTTGTCCCATGATAGCACCTATCTGCGCCTATTCAGCTTCTAAATCTGAGGAGCAGCCACTCTATGCCTCAAAGGATCAGATCCTGTGGATCATCGATGTCCTTAGACTCAAGGAGCCTGTCCCACTGCCTTCTGCAAAATGCTCTTTACATCTCAGGAACACTACAGCATCTTACATGGTACCTGTTCATCAATTGCTTGATGGTATTTCTGTGCTGTTGCTGCAGGCTTTGGATAAGGTAGTCCTTAGGGATTCGCTTGCCAAAACCACCATGACCACGGATGGCCCAGTCGTCTAAGGCACCGCAATTCGCTGTGCAGAGTTGCTTCCCTTGGGCACGCCAGAAACCTATGATTGAAGGTTCGAATCCCGGTCGCCCCGATTATGTTTCTAGGTTTGTCAGCACCATACCCGTGCCCGTGGGTTTCACCAAAGTGATAAACGTCCGAGATCTGCATCCCTTCTGTCTTTCCTCCCACATTAAGCTGACAAACCGTGATATAACTGAAATATTGTTAAAAGCAGCGTTAAACCCAACTCACTCACTTAGATTACATGGGATTTCATTTCAAATTTTAGTGCCTCCCTTTTGCTAAAACTTCTCTGCCTCAAGATAGATTAATGATCCCATATGTCTGTTGATTCTGACATTCATTTGTCCCTCCTACCATTGTCGCTTATTACACTACCTTCGTCCAGGCGTTGGTTAAGTTGATTGGCCTGCAGAAGACACATCCCCACAGTCGTGGGATCAACGTGTGGTCCATTTGCAGGATGCATTGGGGGTTTCACTACGTCGGCGATGCCTCATGCTATTCATCAGACACACCACACACCAAAATGGTTATCTTTCAAGGCTTATGGTATGATACTGTGTCTTCTTCTCTATAAATAACAGATTTCTGAGTATTTACGTGAGACAAAACATTTTTCAGGAGGCACCATTGCCAGTTATGCCATTCACTCGAATATCCTGTCAGTTTGGTTATGTTCCACCATTCTTCAGGCTTACACCTATGATGGTTTGGATCTGCCTCGGCCATTGTCGTCCACAATGGCACTTCACACAAACAACTCCATCAAAGGCATCGTCTGAGGTTGTTTTTGGCGAACCGACTCAACTTTCGCCAACTTCTACCTCCGAGATCTGTCTGTTGAGGGTGTCGAGGGAGTCCACCAGCTGGGTCCTCTCTTCTTTTCGCAGCAAGTTGTCACCCCTCCCCTTTGCCGTTGATGAATTGGAATGGAGCGCCTGCCATTTTGGACGCCCAAACCGATACTCCTGTATGTTTTTTTTTTTTCAAAAACTGTAGAATGAAAGCATTAAACTCCGTACTGAGGGTACTACGAATCCTGAAGGTAACTATGGGCCCAACCACTCAATCGCAAATGGGGATATGTAGTTGATCCAGCCTGCCTTCCTACCGTGGGATAATTGCATACTGTTGTGGAGGGATAAGTTAAAGATATAGGGAATCAGAGTATTCCCCTTATTTATATACTTACCTGGTCATGACTGCCTGCCCGACCATCACCTCAAAGTTGGATCCACTTGTCTCCTGTCTACGGGCGATTGTGGGAAAAGTGACAAGTATTACAGGAGCATGCAGGGAACAAGGTGGTCAGAGGGTGTGTTCCGGTGATTGTTTTCACAACGTTCTATAGTGTTATATGATCGAAGCAAGAAGGAATATTGCATACTGTTGGGTCAGGATAAGTATATGAATAAGAGGAATACTCTGATTCCCTATGTCTTCCTGAAGCCGTTCACACCGGCGCATCACCTAGTCGTCAACGCTTCAATGATCGGTTGGGTGCCCACCTATTGGATCAGCAGACAGCAGGGCATTGGTCAGCAAACAAAATCTTACCATCAACAGCTTGGATTGCAGTGTTAGCAGTAACCCATTGGATGGTAGTCCTGTAAGCCTCCCGATTGCTGATTTAATCAGACAACACATCGGTGGTTAACAAGATGGGATCGACAAAGTCTGCTTCCCTCCTCTGACTGACGATCCAGACTCGCTTCAAATTCAGTTTCGAGCCCCGATACAATGCTCATTTCCCCCATACAAGATCCACAGGTGTGGGATCACGATGCACCAGCCATCTCTTTGGAATTACTGAACGCTTACGCGTACCCTCCAACAGGTGTGCAACAGCCGTTAGTTATGTGGTAATTCAAACTATATCAAGGATATGTATGTTTGTTTGTTTGTTTGTTTGTTTGTTTGTTTGTTTGTTACTGTTACACATGTAAGTTGGGTGGTGTGTTGTGATCCCGTAATGGTATTGTCGCTACCATTCCCCTGCTCGTGGGTTTCACAGTTGTGGTAAAATGTCTAAACCTGCATCACTTCAGGTTTTCCTCTCTCATTTAAGCTGACACACCATGGTATAACTGAAATACTGTTAAAAGTGGCGTTAATAGCCAACTTACACACTGATTCACACATGAGGTGAATCCAATTTTCAATATGGCTGCCACGGAAAAAACTCTTTATAACCCATACTCAGCCACATAATAGGGGAGCTGAACATTTGTGTTCTTTACTTGCAAACACCACGGGTTGATTAGTTTGTTTTTCAACCTAGGGCTTATTTAGTTTATTTTTTAACTTATCCTGCATTACTCCGTATTGCATTTACTGCTGTCTTTGACAGAGAGACGAACTGTGTGAGATCCAGCTGCTGAAGAAAGTTGTCCCAACCAGCCCAGGAGGCAGCGCCCTCTCACAGTCGGCACGTGACCCGGAAGTCATGACGTCACACCAAAAGACATAACTGCTTTGTCACCTCCACGGACGGACGTACTTTGTATCCCTTGTGGAAATTAAAGCTTATTATTTGTTTTTTATATTTTGCGTGTTTCTACATTCATTATATGCTGCTACATTGTTACCTGTTATGGGCCGTGACCTTAGGGTCTTCCCATTCGTAAATTGTAACGTTTATCGCTCGTCTGTGGCTCACGTCACAGTAATTTACGGGCGCAATGTTGTTCCCGCCATTTTGTTTTCTTTCCCGCCATTTTTGCCATTCACCACGTGGCCACCTAATGTCGTGCTCTGCGTTTTGAATTCTCTCTTTGGCTTGGATAATACATTACATTTATGTATGTTGTTTTGGTGTGCTTAAAGCCTTGCCTTTTCGCTACCTCTCAGCGTAATTGTTTCTTCTTATAAACTTCAATATAATACGAAGTTTTTGAGTTACATTATGTCTCCCGTACTCTGTGGTTTTGCCACATGGTTACGTGTTTGCTAAAGGCTTTGCCTTTTCGCTCCCTTTTAGCGTACTTGTTTATCTCATAAACTTTAATAAAATATACTGTTTTTGAGTTACTTTATGCTTCCCATACTTTGTGATTGGCCACATGGTTATGTGTTTGCTTAAAGCTATGCTTTTTCGCTACCTTTTAGCGTCATTGTTTGATCTCATAAACTTCATTGAAATACAAAGTTTCTGAATCACATTATGCTTCCCGCACTTTGTGGCTTTGCCACATAGTTATGTTTTGCTTAAATTCCAGATTTTCTGCCTCGCTGCACTTGTTGCCGCGGGAACAAATCTGGTCGGGGTCGCCCCTTTCTGCCGTGATTGAACGACGCCCTGTACTTTCACAAGGCAGTGCCGATGTTGCAGTCATTCGTCGCTGTGATCCTTCAGCTCATGCGAGTATCCAGGACACACCTCGCTCAACGTGCTCGTCGACCCCCACCTACGTTGACGGCAGCAGCGCTCAGCGGAGCTTCACGGCGGCTCCCAACGTAGAGTCTGCCTCCCATGGCACGACATACGACCGTTCACGGTCTCCTACTCCACCGGCGGCTCCAGCGCTCCCAACGTAGAGTCTGCTTCCCATGGCACGACATACGACCGTTCACAGTCTCCTACTCCACCGGCGGCTCCAGCGCTCCCAACGTAGAGTCTGCCTCCCCTGGCACGACATACGACCATTCACAGTCTCCAACACCGTCAACGCTGATGTCTCGGCGCCTCCGATGACTCGGCGCCTCCGGCGCCTCTTATGTCTCTGCGCTTCAGCGCCTCCGCATCCTCTGATGTCTTCGGCGCTCAACAAGCTTCAGATCAACAAACTTTATCAAGCTCAGATCAACGAGCCGACCATCCGATCTTCAACTGCGGCTTAAGGGGCACCATCCGGCGCCTCTGATGACTCGGCGCCTCTGATGACTCGGCGCCTCTTATGTCTCTGCGCTTCGGCGCCTCCGCATCCTCTGATGTCTTCGGCGCTCAACAAGCTTCAGATCAACAAGCTTTATCAAGCTCGGATCAATGAGCCGACCATCCGATCTTCTACTGCGGCTTAAGGGGCACCATCGGCAATCGCCTCCCCGGCGCCACTGCCCTCTTCTCTTGCTGCCGTCTCATAACTCGTCACACGGAGAAGCATGGTGAAACAACTGTCGCCGCTCCTGTCGCTACTCTCCCGTCGGTCTTCGGGGGGATAGTGACTATCGTTCTACTTCCTGGGTGGAATCATTTCAACCAATAGACAGTTGGTCTGATTCAACTTGCCCACTGAGACGTTATCCATAATCCCGTCGTTTAAAGCGCTATGATTCCGGAGAGATGACCTGCGGGTTTTCCATCGAAACAGAGCGTCATGTGAACTGCGTCTGTATCAGATTCGACGACGACATCAACTTACAAAGAGTTTACTTCGTCGACATCGCAGACATCAACGCTGTTCTACCCTACCCTAGCGCCAGCGTTCCTGAAAGAGACTCTTCCTCGGCGCTCCCCGGGTTTTCCACGACGCCCATGGGGTTCCGTGTTTTACCGCAAAACTCGGGTACACCACTTGATCGTCTCTCACACAGTTCATTGAGGATTGTCTGTGTGTGGAGTTTGCACCTCAGTTCCGACTCCAAGGCGGTTTTCTCGGCTACTGCGCAGAGTGATTTACATGTCACGTGTCAAGTACTTGGACTGTCAACAACTCCGACCGGATTTAGGTCAACTTACCATGGCAAGGGGTGCCATGTATTTCTGCAGATTGGTTTCCATGTCTACCTGTACGCTTGGTGATACCACTCAACCAGGCGCCTGTCGCAGTCCATCCATGCACGGATGTTGGAAACAATAGACCTCCTCTTCCAACACGGCTGTCACGAGGAACCTTGTTTCATCAACCCTTCGCTATAAGAACGATAGCGCCTATAGGCGTTCAAGGGATGGAAAAGATCGCCTTCCTTCGTCCGGTTTGATCTTTTCGACTACGACACCTTCCTATCTTCCGCCTTGACTACCGGACACAGTGTCGATTTGATACTTAAAGTCCCTCGGCCGTCCCACTGACCCCTGTTGCATACCTGCCTCGTATCGTGTTGTCGTCCTCCATCGTCACCTCGATATAAGAACAGGAGTACTTATACGCTGCTTCAGGGATGAAAACGATCTCATTACTTCGTGCAATGGCCATATTGCCTCGACTTCCTACTACCCGGTTACGTCGATGCCCCGGCGGTCGATTGTGAAGCTGGTTTACTTCGTCTACCTGAGGTTGGCTCTCAGGCGATCACACCTTTTTCCGAATCGTACCGACGGTACGCAATCGCAGACCCCTGTTGCTGACTTCCTCCCCTGCCACCTTGTCAGTGGCTAGTGGCCCACACCAGCCCACATTGTGACCACCTGTGATCCAGAGATCAACACCATTGGCACAGCAACAGCCTCGAGATAAAGGCTTATCCAGGACGTCACTTGCTGACAGTGCATTCTCGGTCACGCCCTGTTGATCGTGTCCACTGACGACGTCACCGTAGTGTGGTGTTTGCGGACCCAGAGTACTCGCCCCTCTCCCGGTGCTACAAACTCGACCGGTGCCCCCAAGAATCACCATCTTCGGCGTTCCAGGCGCCTCAAGCTCTCCGACGCCTCACGCTCTCCGGCGCCTCGGGCCAGACTATGTCAAACGGTCGACACCCCAACCCTAGATCTGTTTGCCTCATATCTGAATGTGGCCAGCTGTCGTCTTCCATTCCACCTGTGCCGGATACGACCGCTGTGGCAGTCGAAGCCTTCCATCGTTCCTGAGAAGGATTACGCGCGTACACTTTTCCGACTCCGGTTCTCCCTCCCACGGATCTTCAGAGATCCAGGCCACGACCCCTGCCATTGACTTTGGTCCAGCCTTATTGGTCAGCCAGAAGTTGGGTTATCGACCTCAGAAACATAGCCAGAGACAACCCCTGGAACCGGTGTGGTCCAACCTTCTGCTCCATCCACACGGTCTGTTGCCACACCCTCATACCCGCATGTTATCGTCTGCACGCCTGACACGCATGCAGAAAGCCAAGGGCTATTCGGCTAGAGCGACCAAGGCTATTGCTTCAGCCCACCGTCCATCTACAGGGGGAGTGTATGCTGATAAATGATGCTTGTTCCAGGCATTTTGTTCTGACAAACACCAGGATCCGATGACAGCGTCACCGCAGATCCTGGATCAGTTCCTTCTGTACTTGCGTAGCACCCGTCGGTTGAAGGGCTTACCACCCCCACATACCTGGTCACCATCTACTCCGTTCTGGCCATCCCGGACGATCGGAGAAAGACGAAAATTCCCGACCTACGGGCCTGGCTGCGCTCGTTCAGTCTTGAAGACCTGAAGGCCAAGTTCGGACCGCCTGCGTTGGATCTGAATGTGGTCTTCAACGCCCTTCGAACCACTCCCCTCGTCTTCCTTCTACGACCTTAAGTAGAAGACGGGTGTTTCTACTGGTTTTGACTACTGCCGCTCGAGTCCATGTACAGCACGCCCTCGACGTCTCCCGTGCCCGGTTCGAATGCGGTACCCAGGGCGCCGTTCATCATGGACCATACTGGGACGTCAGCGTAAAGACTCAACTCCCAGGACAGCCTGATAGATCATTCCTTGTCCCCTCCCCCCTCGTCCAGTGTGGGTGCCGAGGATGAGGATGAGCGTCATTATGCCCAGTAAGGGCACTGAAGGTTATTCTACGATCTAAAGACTGCCGCAAGTCTAGGAAACACCTTTTTCTGCCGGTCTCCCCTTCGTCGCAGTCGTTGGTCAGCCGGAATACTTTTCCCTGTGGCTCCGGGCGGTCATCCTTAAAGCTTATGAGCCGCCGGATTGGACCCTCCCCCCAAAGGCTATCACCTGAAATAAAATGAGATCAGGGCGATCGTATTTACACTGGTTCTTCACGGTATACTGTTCCATCCAGTCGTTCAGGGAAGCCTGTTCGTGGCGATCGGACACCGCCTTCACCAACCACTACTTCCGTGATGTAGCCTTGAAAGTTGTCGCCGGCGTTCACAGTTTTGGTCCCTGGTTGTAGCCCAACAGGTCATCTATCTCCGACGCCACTGATTCTCCGATACCCTGAGCGGGGCCCGTCGACCTCTCTGGTGTTTATCACCCCAGACGAGACGGCTCTCTTGCGTTCCGCATTCGCTCTTAGGTCAGTTTTAGTTTTGGGTTACCCGACTCATTCTATTGCTGTCACCTATCCGGGTTTTACTTTTTGCATCAACTCTCGTTTCCTGACGACAGGAATGATAGTTGATGTGGACACCGGCGCCGACGCCAACGCCGCTGCTTCTCTGATACCTGAGCGGTGCCCGTCGACCTCACCGGTGTTCCTTGCCTCCAGCCTAGAGGGCTCTCCTGCGTTTCGCATTCGCTCTTGGGATTGGTCGTATATTTTGCCGCTGACGCCGCTGATTCTTCGATTCCCCGAGCGGGGCCCGTCGAACTCTCTGGTGTTTATCGCCTCAGATTAGAGGGCTCTACTGCGTTTCCCCTTCGCTCTTCGGTAAGTTATATATTTTGGCTACACGCCTCATTGTATTTCAGTTACCTATTCGGGCGTTTCGTTTTTGCATCGACTCTTGTTTCCTGAAGACAGGAATGGTCGTAGATGTTCCGGTCATCACTTGTATGCGGTGCGGATTCATCGGACCTTGACGAGGGTTTAATATGGTTCACATCTGCAGGTATGCCCACCGGCCATGCCGTCTGATAAAGATGCAATACGGAGTAATGCAGGATAAGTTAAAATATTTAGTAAAATCTAAATATTTTTTACATTTGTATACTTATCCTGCATTACGAAGTCTAAGTTCCCTCCCTTTCGCTACGCTACCTCCCCACGAAGTTTCAGATGTTATGTTTAAAGCAGTTATGTCTTTTGGTGTGACGTCATGACTTCCGGGTCACGTGCCGACTGTGAGAGGGTGCTGCCTCCTGGGCTGGTTGGGACAACTTTCTTCAGCAGCTGGATCTCACACAGTTCGTCTCTCTGTCAAAGACAGCAGTAAATGCAATACGGAGTAATGCAGGATAAGTATACAAATGTAAAAAATATTTAGATTTTACTAATTATGTTTTATAAAGAAGTTTAAAATTGGTGTAAGCAAATAAGATTTACATTTTTCAGTAGTTGTGTATATTGGCTTTCCTTAATCATACCAATTTTAATTATGTTCAATAATTTGTGTTTTCAGCAGGAGAAGATGGTCAAGTGAAAATCTGGTCCCGCAGTGGAATGCTCCGCTCAACTCTTACACAGAACAGTAAGTAGGGAAGTGCATGGTGGAATTCTCCACCAATCTCTTTAAACTCAGATATAGGAAATCTTATTATGCGTCACAGCAAATGACCATTCGCCCAACCAATAAAAACGTTGCTTACCAGATTGAGAAAGTGACAGTTGGAATGTATTTTCCAATCATTCAACCTCGAAAACGTTTACACAGGGTATTATGGATGACAGTTACAGACTGTACGATTGATTCTTGCTTAATGGGTTAATCATTTGGACTTTCCATTGCCTGTGGGATTTTCTGCCATACAATCTTGGCCATCTATTAGACATTCCAGAATTTTCTTTTGTTCAGTTTTAAACGTTTGAATTTAGAACATTGACAAAATAGTTTTCAGAGCGTAATCTAGAATGAAAGTAGTCAGTTTGAAACAAGTCCCATTATGCTTGAGAGAGCTGCTTTCTGATTGGCTAAGGTTGACTTCTTGTTAGTACTTTCATTGGTCAGTTGAAGTTTGCGAAAGGTCATTCAAACATCATGGAATATCCTCAGATCTGCGTTTAGCTGTAGCGTGCACTAGGATGTGATTTTAATGAGATTGAATCCTCGCTCAACTCTTACAAAGAAGATTGAGTGGAGTAATGCAAAATGGAATTCTCTGCTCACCTCTTACACAAAGAAATAATCTTTAGTGTAAGTTGCAAGTCATTATTTCTGTATGTATATTTGAGAAATGAACCATGAGTGGGAGTTCTTTATCGTACAATGAAACACTGCAGGGAGAATAAACCATGAGGGGCGCAGTTCTTTGTCGACCACAAGTTATTTAATTCTTTAACTTATCCTGCATTACTCCTTAATGCATTCACTGCTTACCTTATGACAATAGTGATGCTGTGTTTGATCTTGCTGAAGAAAGAAAAAGTGCTGTTCAGTTCCAAAGCAGGACCCGCCTGCAATCACTAGCTGCCACGTCATACTGTACGTGGTAGACAAAAGATGTTGGTCACGACAGCGTACAGACGTGCTACTAAATTGATCCTCTAGTTTTGCTGATGGCTGTCCTTGTGGTTATCAACTCTCATATATAAAGACCCATATGCTTTCCCCCCTGGGACGGGTGATGTCTGGTTTGGTGTATTTATAACATGTATATTTTTTACTTATCCTGCATTACTCCTTAATGCATTCACTGCTTACTTACGACAACTAGAAGGACAGCGCTGCGAAGGTCCTGGGTGAAGAAATAAAGTTGTTGTTCTCAAGTCCCAATCAGTGGCCTTCCGTCGCTGTCCTGTGACCTTGATGACACCTAAGGTCATCTTCACATCACTGCTTGTCGCAGCACAGCTAGAACGTGTCCAAGCGGAGCTCTCCTTTTGGATTAATTTTAGACCTTCAGTTTGTCTACAATCTTAAAAATTGATCTGCGATGGGTGATGTATTCTTTTCATATTACTTTCACCATGTTGTGTAGTTTTATGTGAATTAATTAGGCGTGTAAAGACTCGTCTTTTTTCCCGCCAAAATATTGTTGTTCGCCGCCATTTTGAATTGTGTTACAATCGTTTGCCTGCCAAGGTAGTCATATTGTTTACAATTCTCAGCTACGTATGTATAACATATTCTTATGTTCTTAAATACTACTAGCTTTGGCGTAACAGTGAGTTGCGTATACTCAAATTATTGTATACTTTTTCAACTCGTTAAAAATATGGTTGCCGATAGATTAATATCAAATCTACGGCATTCTTCCAGTACCGCTTTATCAACAATTCTTTTATTGCGTACCTATGTTTATGCGATTAAATAGTTTTTTGTTGGTCTTTTTGGTTTACATTGAGTTGCGTATATGAACTATTGTATATTCTTGCAACTCGTAGTTTTGCCGATAGATTATTGTTCAATTCTATGGCATTATTCCAGTACCGCCTCATCAACAATGGCGTAATTGTGTAACTTATGATTGAGCGTGGTACTAATTGTCGTGGGAAAAATCTTACAAAGATTATCATCCACGTTGTTTGGTCTGTACGCAGATGTGCTCTCCAAACCCTAAATGAAAATAGCCTTGGTTTACATTTAGTTGCGCATACAAAAATATTGTATACCTTTGCAACTCATAATTTTGCCGATAGATTAGTGTTCAAATTCTTCGGCACTCTTCCAGTATTGTCTCATCAACAAGGGTTTAATTAAGTAACATACCTTTGAGCATTGTACTAATTGTCATGGAAAAAACCTTACAAAGATTATCATCCACGTTGGTTTGTTTGCGCGCAGATGTGCTCTCCAATCTCTAAATGTAAATAGCCTTGGTTTACATTGAATTGCGTATATAAAAATATTGTATACCCTTGCAATTCGTATTTTTGCCAATAGATTACTGTTCAATTCTACGGCATTCTTCCAGTACCATTTCTTCAATGGTTTAATTGCGTAACTTATGTTTGCGTGGTGTACATATTGTCGTGGAATATTCGCCCAAAGCTCTTTATCCACGGTCCTAGGCATGCACGTAGATGTGCTCGCCAAAATTCAAAATGTAATTTTTGTGTAAATCTCTAATCCAACGAGTTTACTATATAAAAGCAGATTACTCACAATCATATTTTGCAGTTATTCCGTCGTGAGACGAGAGGAATGTCACTATCGCAGAATAGCGAATGACATGGTTCGGTCATTACCACCCAACCGTTATTATCGGCAGGTATTATGACGCCTGTGACTGCAGAAGTACACCATCCACCGAAATCAACAATACCGGAGGATTTTGTGAGTATCGTAACTGCTCCTATTTTTTCAGCCGCCGGACACTTCAAGATACATGTATGTTAATCTGTGACGTCGGCGACAGCACCAGCGTATCAAGATGCTATGATGGGGGTAGATTAGACGCAAGCCTTGATCCAGTCAATACTTTTGAGCTTTGTGTCTGATTTATCTGCGCCGAGCGCAGCACTTGACTACAACCCAAGCACTTCTATTACGCAAGCGACGCAAGATCAGCTTAGCGCTGTTCCAACATCTCCAGCATAGACCTGCGCCGAGCGCAGCGTCTGACTGCTACCCAAGCGCTCCTATCACGCAAGCGACGTACGATCAGCTTAGCGCTGTTCCAACATATCCAGCATAGACCTGCGCCGAGCGCAGCGTCTGACTGCTACCCAAGCGTTCCTATTACGCAAGCGTTCCTATTACGCAAGCGTCACACGATCTGTTTAGCGCTGTTCCAACATATCCAGCATAGACCTGCGCCGAGCGCAGCGTCTGACTGCTACCCAATGCGCCCCTATTACACAAACGTAGCACGATCAGCTTAGCGCTGTTCCAACATTCCAGACCTGCGCTGAGCGCAGCGTCTGCGTACCAATCAAGGTCTCTACAATGACGTTAGCCCAAGGCTTACAATGTACTCGGTTACGTTACCGGCACATGATCAGCTTAGCACATGTACCCGATTGGGAAGCAGACCATCTCGTGTCAGTAACGCCCTCCCCTGATAACAGGGTAAATAAGAGGGACACCACGAGGTCATTGGAGGAAGACTTCTCCAAAACTCACTTTTGCTCCGTCATTTAAGCGACCAATATTGTCAATGTTTGCAGTAGATCAGAATCTATTAGAGGATAACCCTATCTGATTAGATCACTTCCAAACTATGGTGTTTTTCCTACAGCGTCAGTTTGACCACAGGAAAATTCATCTTGAGACTGTTCTGACGGAGATTACCGATACACCCAAGACTTTATAGCGTTTCCAACTGAGATGCTGGTTTCAAGGGCAGTCTATTACGTCAATCTTGGTCATCTACTCCCCTGTTCAACGAACTGATCGCAGACACGCACGTCAAGTTCCCCAAAAGCTTTGAAAGTCCAAGCGGGCTGGCAAGTCAGGGAATCATAAGCCTTGACGCGCGTTTCTCAGGGAAGACCAGCATTCCCTTACTGAGAAAGGGAGTGGCAGAGACAAGTCTCAAGGACGATTTCGTACTTATCGCACTATATCATGGTGTCCGTATACGGGTAGAGATAACCCTACCGTTGACCACAGTTTGATTGGGAAAATCCAACATTGACATACTGTTGGTAAGAAGAGCTGTAGAGTGGGTTCACAACCCAGTCTTTACACCAGGGTTTTATCCTCACACCTACCTGGTACTCATGAAGGACCCAGACAAGATGAGAATGATCCACAATCTCTGTGTTCAACGAACGTTTGATTCTTGATCTGTCTCGACTATCCATCCCAACCGTAGACTTTTCAGGTCCAGTTCATTGGGGTTCACTACCAATGGTAGTATTTCCCATTTGACATGTCAGTGACACTTATGGCTATTTACAGGAGTAATGAAAGCCAATAACTATCTACACGTGACGAACACTTGGTTCGAGTCGTAGATGGAGGGCGATCTACTGTATCATCAACACATGTCAATAACTGGGATAGACAATCAACGAGACGAAGTTGGGAGTATTCTCCTTCCTATTGACTTCAGTTCATAGGAGACCTGTTCAAGACAGACCAGGATATCCTATCTGTACCGAGGGACAGATGGCACAAGTTTCTACTTCTTTTGTCATCTACTCTACACCAACCACACACACTTCGCCAGTGGCAAGTGTTGCTAGGGTTAATCACCTCGGCACAGGAGTTAACTAGCACGGGCCGCTTACAACTGCGACCAATTCAATTTTTACCTGAACCCTTACATCAGGAGTCAGGATCCACTCAAGGCCATCACTCTACCGACTAAGCTAGAGCCTTGCCTGAAATTTGTGGCGTTGAATGTCTGCGGAGTCTCTTTATTCGTGTTTTCCCCGAATACACACCTGTTTGTGGACGTCCCCTTCCAGGGGTGGGGTCTTCACTTACAAGACCAGATAAACTCAGGGCTATGGCCCGGCGCTCAGTGGAAGTGGCACACAAACAACTTGGAGTTGGAAGCTTTAATTCTGGCTATATCACATTGGCAGAATCAACTACAGTTAGCCCGACTCGCAATATCCACAGACAACAGCACTGTGGTGTGGTGCCTGTGCAATCGGGGAACAACACACTCCCACTCTCTACTTCTAAGGACATTCAGATTTGTTCCATCTAGTGGATCGGCTGTGACTAAAGTTCATAGTTCAGCACATCCCCGGATGTAGAAACAGACTGGCCGATACTTTATCACGTCCAGACAGGGTGGCTCCCACCGAGTGGAAATTTCTCACAGAAGCATTCCAGTTACTGCTTCCGGAATTCAGGCAACCAAACATTGACTTGTTTATTACTTGCCTAGGCCACCAACTCATGACATATATCTCCCCGTTGCCGGATCCGCAGACTTGGGCGGTGGACGAGTTCAGTATCACTTGGGAAGGGCAAAAAACTAACACTTTTCTGCCACCACTTTTACTTCCCAAGGTGATACAGGGGATCAAGGAGACAAGGTATCTCGATCTCTCCTTTGGTCGCACCCTGGTAACCGGCGAGAGGTTAGTTCGTCAAGCTCGGAAAAATCTAAAACGATTCACTACCCCTCTCACAGTGGTCCAACCTACTCATCCACCCTCAACAGAAAATTGCCTCACCCAACGTCTGCACACATGGTTCGTCTTTAAAAGGCGTTTAAGTGCGAAGGGTTATTTCGACACGGGCAGCAAAGCTATAGCTTTAATTCATCGTTACTCTCCCAGAGACGACGATGACAAGTGGGGATCACTTGAGACTTTTTACAGGGAAGAAAAGAATCAAGACCCTACGATTGCGTCACAATTCCTAGAGGAATACCTCCTACATTGCGTACCCAAAAACACTTGGAAGGTAGCACCATTACTACGTAATTGGCTGCAATTATCTTAGTGTTGGCCGTTTCCGGAAAATCACAATGTGATTAAGGTCACGGAACTACAGGCCATATTATGCTCATTCAGGCTTGAGGATCAGAAGGCCAAGTTCCAGCCACCTGATTGGGACTTGAACGTGGTACTTCGAGGTTTGCGAGGGCCCCCTTCGAGCCCCTCATTGCATCCTCATTTTCAAGCTCCTTCCCAGCGCGTGACACCTTCGTTACACTCTCGGTATAGTATAGAGAGCTCCGCGAACAGGCTATCGCTGTGAGGAGCTTGGACATCACCAAGGAAACAATGGTTTCTCTTGGCATTAGCAATGGCGGTACGGGTGAGCAAACTACATGTGATCGACTCAACCCGGATCCGTTTTGAGCATGGGACGCACGGAACGGGACATCTAGGGTTATGCTGGGATTTTATTGCTAAAATCTACTACCAGGCCAACCCGACCGTTCCTTCACCATCCCACCGATATCGACTATTGTGGGAATCGTACATGGTGAAGTTCTCCTGGGCTCGGTGCGAGCTGTTCGAGTTTTCATTCGACGCTCCAAGACTAGGCATGGTTCGTCCACGACAGAAGTTAGTTGCATAATCGCAAACACCATATCTCTATGGTTACACGCAGTAATCCTTCAGGCCTACGAGATCATCAAACGGAACTCGCCGAGAGCGAATTACCCTCAAGATCTCAAGGTGTCAGCTTTACCAGGGCTCAACACGGCAATTGTGGTTTTGGAACAATCACGGAAGGATATTTCTGGAGATTCGACACATATTTTCGTTAGTCATAACCTTCGCGTTGGGGCTCTCGAGGATGTCGAAGACGTTCGAAGTTTGGCCCTCTGGTTGTTATCCTGCAGATTGCCAACCCCTGACGCAAATAATGAACTCGCCCTATACAGAGCCAGTCAACTTCCATGTGCAGTCACCACCAGTGGAAGAATATTAGACAATCTTGTTTGTCAGCGATGGCTCTATGACGCAGTAAGTAAAGAATTAGCTAAGTAGCTATTATTTTCTTTATTACTAAGCGTGTATAGGGAATTTCTCTTTAATTCCTATGTTCAATCTTTTTGATTTTTGAACAACCCTACCGTAATGGCATTTTTGTCTGAACTTTTCCGCTTCACGGTTTATCGACCAACTGGTGTCGTATTGCAGGGTGTGAATTATTGAGGTTTCTGTATTCTGAAGGTTTACCCACCTCCAAACCGTCCGATACAGATGCATTAAGGAGTAATGCAGGATAAGTAAAAAATTTAAGTAAAATCTAAATATTTTTTACATTTGTATACTTATCCTGCATTACTACGCTTAAGGCCCACCCGTCGTAAGACTTGCCTCCCCACTTTGGCTTCGGAAACCTCAAAAGTATGTTTTTCTAAGAGCTTGGGCGACAGGCAGTGATGTGAAGATGACCTTAGGTGTCATCAAGGTCACAGGACAGCGACGGAAGGCCACTGATTGGGACTTGAGAACAACAACTTTATTTCTTCACCCAGGACCTTCGCAGCGCTGTCCTTCTAGTTGTCGTAAGTAAGCAGTGAATGCATTAAGGAGTAATGCAGGATAAGTATACAAATGTAAAAAATATTTAGATTTTACTAATATTAGATGTGAAGGTGACAGTTGTCGTCATACATTTTCACGTGTTGTTGTTCTGTTCCTCCATTTTGAATTGCTAATGTGGGGCGGTCCCTCGGCCCTTTTGTATTTCAAGGCTGGCTAGGTATTAGCATTGTGTATAAATACTTTTAACACTTTATCCACAGATATAGTGTAATACTATTCTTATATTAAGCTAATGTTTCCATTATTGGGAACTTTAACTTTGTTAGTTCTCCATAATTGGAGGCTGTATTTATAGTAACTTTTGCGTAATTGTTTAACAATCAGTGCTTGTTACTTGCACTTTAAAACCATGTACGGTTATTATTGTGTATTACTTAAATTTACTATATGTAAATTTCTTTGTGGGGAATAAAATTTGTTTGGTTTGCTCTTCATTGTGACAACCAACTTGTTTACTAGAGCTTCGCACCTTCAAGATCGGTAAGATATTTGACAGAATTGGTATATGCTGCCGGGTACCCACCTGTTGGGATGATCGTGCACAGGGCAGCACCAGGTGATCAATTTGCACCTGCACCGGTCAAGTCACATGTCCGATCCAGAACTCTGAAACACCACCTGGCTATTTACCACTCAGTTCACTGTAGACTGTCAGTTGTGTGGAGTTCGTGACTCGCTTCTGGCATATTGCGGGATTCAAGGTTAATGCGCAGGATGATTCAAATATCACGGGTCAAGGACTCTGACTGTTGTTATCTATAAATTGTGTCAACTTTGTCATCCGTCAACTTCTAAGCAATGCCTATCAAACAATTCATCTGTCGTCTACATGGAGACGTGGCAATCTACACCATCAACAGCCTCACCCGACTAGAGAAGAAGCACATTCAAACCAGTAACCACCTTACCTTAAATAATTCCTCATGAGATGCAGAGATCAAAACATCATCCCCAAAGGCCTCAGGATCAAATCCCCCATCAACTCCCCTGCCGGGAAGGCTATCCTTCACACCGCCTCCCAATGCCTCGTCACAGAACGAATCCACCAGCATCGCAAAATCGAGGCCATCTCCCTCAAAGACATCTCTGACCACGTCAACCAGCTCAACACTACGCTCCAACCCGACACCTTCTCCTCACTGCGCACGAAGACCAAGGCCAACCACATCAACAAGTTCCAACACCTCCTCACCGATTAGCCCAAAGGGGCACGGGTGGCCAAGTCGTCTAACCCACCACAATTCGATGTGCAGAGTTGCGTCTCTTGGGCATGCCAGAAATCTATGATTGTGGGTTCATATCCTGGTTCGCCCCAATTATGTTTCTAGGTTTGTCAGCACCAAACCCGTGCTCGTGGGTTTCACCGAAGTGGTAAACCTCTAAGACCTGCATCACTTCAGACTTTCTTCGCACATTAAGCTGAAACGCTGTGATGTAACTGGAATACTGTTAAAAGCAGGGTTAAACACAACTCACTCACTCACTCACAATAAGCCCCAAACCAGCACCACAAGACATCCTAACATCAAACAGCACCACTGAAAGACTGTTGTCAACCTCAGTAAAAACGAACTCACTACAGAACTGACCAACATCCTGTCCAAAGGTCTGAAGTACATCCCCACCAGACCACTCGGAACCATGATGACTACATCTCAAACATCAAGAAAGTGCTTCAGCAACACTCACCAGGGGGTAAGGTCGACTATCTGCATCACAAGATCTGTGACATTCTTGCAAAAACCAAATTGCAAACTCCTAACCTAACCAGAGCTGAGACAAAAGCCATAAAAGAACTTCGAGATAACAACACCATCAGGATTGCCCCTGCTGACAAGGGCAAGGGCAAGGCCACAGTCATCATGGACACTGTCCACTTCCATGGGTTTCATCTGCTGCTCCAAGACTAGGCATGGTCCGCGGAAACGATTGTTTATCCTGGTATCAGAGACAGCAACAATACCATTACTCAATGGTTGCAAGCTATCATCCTTCAGGCTTACAATATTACTCTGTCTTTGCTAGCCACTACCTGAGATTCATGGCTTTAGAAGACGTTGAGGGTATTCGCAGTTTTGGACCGCTGGTCCTAGCACAGCAGGTAGTCAACCCGCGACGCCATAAAAACAATTAAATCATGTCCAGAGCTAGCCTTACCCTACTCGCATAGTTTGGTTGGTGTTCTTGCATGCATGGCTTGGTAACTCAGTTTCTAGACCCTAGCGCACGCTATTGTCTTTTACTGTTTGTTTACCTGTGCATACTCATACATTCTTGAGTTTTCCCGCGGACAGGATAGGCTGATCAGTTCCCAATCTGCGCAGAAGATTTGCGCCGTACAGCTGACACGGCCTGTAGTTGGGAGAGTCTTTATCGAGTGCACATCTGAAGGTATTCCCTACTGTCGGATACAGATGCATTAAGGAGTAATGCAGGATAAGTTAAAAAATCTAGTAAAATCTAGATATGGAGTATATTTGTGTACTTATCCTGCATTTCTACGTCTTAAGGATTCACTCGTCACAGACCTTCCTCCCCACTTTATCTTCAGACATTTTACGTGTAGCAACAGTAATGTGGAGACATCTTTCATCTACCACTTCCTGTGATCCCAGGCGGGTCCTGCTTTGGAACTGAACAGCACTTTTTCTTTCTTCAGCAAGATCAAACACAGCATCACTATTGTCATAAGGTAAGCAGTGAATGCATTAAGGAGTGATGCAGGATAAGTATACAAATATAAAAAATATCTAGATTTTACTAGTTTTGTATTTGAGATACAGTAAACTACATTTATGAGAAACACGCTAAAAACAAAATGACGTATATAATGAACTGTTTTTGGCCAAAGCTATTTGCCGTATATTTTATCGTATAAAATTGAATAATATAACAAACTTTGTGGTCCCAGGTGTACTCTGTTAAGGACTATGTCTATGTTCATAACTGTTAAAATCTGGGCTCCATACGTGTCAGCAAAGACATCCGTGGACAGGCACGGCTGTTCAAAGCTGCAATAAGCAATTGAAGGCAAGTGTTTAACTTTAATTGGATTAAGTACTGACGCTTGTCCTCTATTTACACCAACAGTGTTTTATCAACAGTGATAAGGCTCTAGCCTTTGAAGCGGATATATTTTGTTTTTTAAAATGCGACGACTAGAGTGGGGAAATTCAGTATTGATAAAATTACAATGGTAGACACATCTCACAAGCGGAAAGCTTTTGTGTCTGTATGT
Organism: Haliotis rufescens; assembly: GCF_023055435.1. NCBI lineage: Eukaryota > Metazoa > Mollusca > Gastropoda > Lepetellida > Haliotidae > Haliotis > Haliotis rufescens. The sequence goes on from NW_025964383.1 coordinate 5,591,933, forward strand.
CAATGAAACTGTATCAATAATATCTTTATGACATACTTTTACTTGTGCTCTACAGGAACTATACAGTAAATTATGGTTATAACAAACTTAACTCAGTTGTCTCTTTGAGTTTGTTATAACCGTAGTTTACTGTATCAACATTATGTACAGCCTCTGTAAGGATGTTGATATAATGTACAAGTTTTAAAAATATTTCCTCAAATTTTATTCATGATGACTCCCTGCATAGAATCCGATCTCGAAAATGTCGGAAAAGTCCATTTTACGAACAGGTGGTTTAAGTTTGGTATTTCCTGCATATTCTCACAATCCTCATGTTGATCATATGTACCTTTTCTTCTAATATAGATTGTCATATCTCTCCCACTTTTGGATGTAATCGTTTGGCCACTGCATTTATCTGCGTAACTTACTAGACACTTCCCTCTCAAAAATAACGTCTAGTTTATGATGTCGCGGTGCAAGAGCATATTCGATTCTGCGGAAATGATGTCTTGATGTTTTATTTTGTAAAAGCTTGTACATTCTATTAACATAGTTAAAGAGGCTGTACAAAATGTTGATACCTCATATAAGAAATAAACCACGCTATACATTGTTTTCAGGCCTGACTGTGTATGCAGTGTCTTGGGGACCAGATTCAGACCAGGTTTTGTTCACCAATGGCAAGCAGTTAGTCATCAAATCTCTTCAGGCCAATGCTAAACCCATTATGGTAAGGCTACTAACTATGTCACAGCAGACGTTTGTGACATCGACACATCTTCAACAATATTGTAACTGATCACATCCCTAGTTACTGTTGGTGACACCGGAGCTGTATGACGTCACATCCCTAGTTACTGTTGGTGACACTGGAGCTGTATGCTGTCACATTCTTAGTTACTGTTGGTAGGACTGGAGCTGTATGAGGTCACATGGCAGTTACTGTTGGTAACACTGAAGCTGTATGACGTCACATGCAAGTTACAGTTGGTGACACTGGAGCTGTATGGTGTCACATTCCTAGTTACTGTTGGTGATACTGGAGCTGTATGATGTCACATCCCTAGTTACTGTTGGTAGGACTGGAGCTGTATGGTGTCACATTCCTAGTTACTGTTGGTGACACTGGAGCTGTATGATGTCACATTCCTAGTTACTGTTGGTGACACTGGAGCTGTATGCTGTCACATTCCTAGTTACTGTTGGTGACACTGGAGCTGTATGATGTCACATTCCTAGTTACTGTTGGTGACACTGGAGCTGTATGGCGTCACATCCCTAGTTACTGTTGGTGACACTGGAGCTGTATGATGTCACATTCCTAGTTACTGTTGGTAGGACTGGAGCTGTATGATGTCACATGCCAGTTACAGTTGGTGACACTGGAGCTGTATGACGTCACATTCCTAGTTACAGTTGGTGACACTGGAGCTGTATGATGTCACATCCCTAGTTACTGTTGGTGACACTGGAGCTGTATGACGTCACATTCCTAGTTACTGTTGGTGACAATGGAGCTGTATGCTGTCACATTCCTAGTTACTGTTGGTGATACTAGAGCTGTATGACGTCACATTCCTAGTTACTGTTGGTGACATTGGAGCTGTATTCCGTCACATTCCTAGTTACAGTTGGTGACACTGGAGCTGTATGCTGTCACATTCCTAGTTAGAGTTGGTGACACTAGAGCTGTATGCTGTCACATTCCTAGTTACTGTTGGTGACACTGGAGCTGTATGACGTCACATTCCTAGTTACAGTTGGTGACACTGGAGCTGTATGCTGTCACATTCCTAGTTACTGTTGGTGACACTGGAGCTGTATGGTGTCACATTCCTAGTTACTGTTGGTGACACTGGAGCTGTATGCTGTCACATTCCTAGTTACAGTTGGTGACACTGGAGCTGTATGCTGTCACATTCCTAGTTACTGTACATTTGAAAGACTTCCCATGTGATACTAGCATTCAATAGGAGAGGGCGTTCCTCAAGGGGACAAGCATGAACAAGCAATATACTTCGAGTCCCTGAAAGGGGTGGGGTTTGGCGAGCAAGCCCACATCAGTTGCCACAAGGACCCTTCTGTCACCATTGACTTGATTAAGAAAATGATGTCATCCATGGTTGTGTCCATGCAAACCTCCATCATAGTGTTGGTAGCTAGATCTGTCTCGATTTTGATGGATTGTCAGTTACACACTTTTTGTGATCTACAACTTCAGACTGTGTCAACTTGCCAATCTTTCTGACCACCCCTCTTTCCCCAACTCAGATTGATTGTAGTAGCCAAGGGGCAGGGAAGTTTATCAACACGGAAGCAGTTACCTGAGACACGTCAGAAACATGACAACTGTCTGTTGGGGAAAAGCACACTTTTCCATGCATAATGGTACCAGGTGAGTCGAAGAAATATCCACCAGCGGCTGCTGTTACACATGAAGGCATAAAACAAGAAGAAACCGACCATTTCTTCATGCACTGCACTAGACATTCAGGACAATTTCATTCAGCCAGGTGTGAGTACCACACCCCGCCCCTCCCCATGTGACCATCAGTCTTGTTTGGACAATTGCCAACACCAAGAGGCAACAAGCATGGAGTGCATAGATCCTGTATCTCAGGCCATGGGTGAGGGAGTGTGTGAGCCTGCCAGATTATTCATTTCCAGAACCAATCCTGCTCCTCAATCTTGGGCCACCTTGAGTCCCTTTTTCTCTCTCCCCCCTAACTACCCCCACCACACCCCTAACCCATTTAAGCCAATAGTTTCATAGAGTTCTCAAAGTGCTCCAAACTTTTTACCAAGAAGACGGTTTCTTTGGAATAATTCGAACAATTGACTACATAACCAGGATAACTGTGTTCAGGACATTTCCCAAACTTGTGTTGCATTAATGAATTTGAGGTTTATATTTCAGTGGAAGGCTCATGAGGGAGTTGTTTTGGTGGCGGACTGGAATCCTGTCAATAATCTCATCCTGTCTGGTGCTGAAGACTGCAAGTATAAGGTTGTTATCACAATGTGTTTAGTGAAGATAATGTGTGCATGGTCCGTACCATCTTCCCAAGGCAAGGGAGTTAACAAACTGTAAAAGTCCAGTTTCCACCCTTGCCGAACTAGGCTGGACTAACGAATCTATGTATAGTCCAGTCAATATCGTGTAACGAAATCAACATGAGTACCGTCAACTGGGCATCAACAGATGTTTTCCAAATCTTTTCATGTTTTTAATCAAGGTGCTCAAGTGCTTAGATGCACTTAGCGATCTAAGACCGGTTTTATTACATTAAAGACCTTGATCATATCGATCATATCGTCTTGACAGGGCGCCACAATTTTGTTTTAAAGAAATGCAAGTGATATGAGAGGTGGAATCTGATTGGTCAATAGAAGGGACATAGCTTGAAATAGTCACTGATGGCATTACGATCGAGTCAAGAAATTCCAGCCTAGTTCCGCAAGGGTGGAAACTGGACATGAATCTGGGGAGTGCACCCACTGTTTTGAAGCAGTCTAAATATTTATGCATTCAGAAGTTTAATGGGTATCAGGTATATTGATTGTAAACGTATTACGAAGCTATAACATTTCATTAATTACATGACTACCCAACCCTGCCAATACTTACTACTGACCACATTGAGCTGTGCCCTCCCGTATCGATACATGCAGGTAGATAGGTGAAGTCTGTAAGTACAAACTGGACAAATAACAAGTGAACTGCAGAGAGTATCATTATGATGATTGAGGTTCTGGTTTAATATGGTGTAATAACAGTTAATCCTGTGTGAGTTCCAAGACAGACAATAGGTTAAAAATGTCTCACTTCTGTACATACATATATATCAACTTTGTACAAATAAACATTGATAAATTGCTCTTGATAAATTGCTCAGAACCATTCAAAAGAATTATCAGAGACAAATTAACTTAAAATTAGTACAAATATGCTTTCAAGATGAGATAGTAACACTTTATCCTGTTCTATAAAATACCTACTCAATAAATTGTAAAAGAACAATGAAGAACGAAGCATGGTTTATTTCACGATAAAACATTGTTACAATCTTTTCTAGCGTGACATCATTTCTGGAGATGATTTGATGATGTCATAAATTTGATGACGTTATTTTTGAGAGGGAAAAGTTGTTCCCCATAGATGTAGCTGGGCAAAGCAGATAAATGCAGTTGCCAAACGATCACATCTGATTTGTTTGTTTGTTGTTTAATGCCACACTCAGCTATATGATGGCGGTCTGTAAATAATCAAGAAGAGGCTGTACAAAATGTTGATGTCTCATATAAGTAATGAACGACTCCTGGTCGTTGTTTATCGCACAATAGAACAGTGCAGGGAGAACAAACCATGAGGGGCGGCGCCACATGAAGCTGACACACCAAGTTATACCTGGAATACCTGGTGTTCAGCCCAGTCAGTCACTTGCTCACTAAACTGTGGAAATCAGGCCCAAAGTGAACAGCACTGTATATGTAGATGAGCTTCATTCTCAGCCAATAATGTTAAGCTAGTTAATCAGTTATGAACCAGTTAAAAGCATGGGAGACAACAAGCATTCTTGCTTAAACTGCAGTTTACTGTAAACCAGGAAATAAAGAAACCATTCACGCGTACACTGCAGTAAACATCCTTGTATAATGATTGGGAGGCTCTTAGTAATTTGCTTCCATGATGTGAAATTTTGTCTCATAAAATAGTACAGAAACATAAGCTTTCTTTAAGTCTATGAATGAAACAAATATAGGTATTTTTCTTACTTTTCTATTTTCTATAGTTGCTGTTAGCATCTGGGTGTGGTCAATAGTAGGTCTATTTTGTCTGAATCTATTCTGTGCATCATGGAGTATGTCATTAGTTTGTGTTGTTGTAGTTGATGACATGGTACATGGTGTTAATGTACATCTGTCATGTTGTTACTGCTGCAGGTGTGGGACACGTATGGCCGACTGATGTACAGCAGTTCACCTCACGAGTATCCCATTACATCAGCTTGCTGGACACCGGATGGGGAGATGTTTGCTGTTGGATCCTACAATACTCTCAGACTCTGTGACAGGAGTGGGGTAGGTTGAACTCTGCTGTCTATTATTATGTATGAATTGTGAGTGGCTAATTCTCTGCCATCACTGGGTTCATCATGTGTCACTCTAAGGGCATTGATTGATGGTCACATGTTAATATTAGAATAATAACCAGGTTTGTAAGGTCCACAGAAGGCATGAGGCAGCTGTACTACAGCCTAATCTGTGTATCACCTTCCTCACTACATCCTCACTACGTCCTCACAGTAAGTGTTACCACTATCCCTGTGAAATGCATATTCTCTGATCTGGATCCAAAGGTCAGGGATGTGAAATCTCTGCAGAAACGCAGAATATCATGTTTTTTTAATCAGTAGTAGGGTAGACTGCAGTATTTGGGTCCCCACTTTGGAATGAACGTTTTTACGTGTTTATGGAAGTTGTCAAATGAAAAACATTCCACGCATGCGCAGTTCATTATTTACGGTCGAATCAAGAGGATTTGTTGGCTGCCATTTTTCTACCGAACGCTGTCTGCAGTTCAGTATTTTCTTACACAGACAACACACGGGGGGTTTGAGGGAGGTATGACCCCCCCTTGTCGAAATATTAAAGTAACAAAGGGGGGTTACACCCCCCTTTTTTTCTAATAAATCAAACTATGGTAATTTCATTCTGTTTCTTGAACAATATATTTTGTTGTTCGGACAACACAGCGGGGTTCAAGGCAGGTACAACCCCACCTTTATGACATTTTTAAAGTAAACTACGGGGGGTTAAGGGTGGTGGACCCCCCCTTTTTTCAAATAAATCGCACTACAGTATAACTTCATTCATGAACGCATGTGAATTTTCATAGGAAAATGATCATTGATAGATACTTTCTCATTCAAACAAATAATTTGAGACGTTGAATTCGTATAAGTCTGTGGATCCATCTAGACCTAGTTCAATTTCTTTTTCTGCTTCTTTTTCATCTTTTTCTTAAACGATTATTTTGCTTCTAAGTTGTAATAGATGTAAACACGGCTGATGAACTAAGAAACTGAATAAAATGATCAACTGAACAACTGAACAACTGAAATATTTCTTTTCTGATAATGTTTTGAACAAAATAATTTTCATACATTCCCGCATTCGTCCCATACCTATGCAAAAATGTCTGCACTGTACTCCAAGTTGACTCTGTTTTTTTTTACAAGCCACAGTTTATAAATTTACAAGTTATGAGCGAAGTTGGTTCCGTACTAACTAGTCCATATAAGGAAAGTCACATGATCAGACACGTTGACGTCTTACGTTATTTATGTCCCCCCCCAAAACAACACGAAGTCGACAATACGATAATTCGGCTTCACTGTATATCGTAAAACTCTCGGCCCCACAGGGGGATGGGGGGGGTGAAGTTTATGGCAGTATTGCTCCCAGACCTGGTGGGAAGCCAGGTGCGAGGAAGCTATGCCTGATTTTTTTAAAGTACTGATTTAACTTCGAAATTTTACTGCATCTGCCACCTCGTTTATTTGACTTATTGACTTTTACCATTGACTTATTACATTTCTTGTTGTGAATGTTTTCCAAACTGCACGAAATTGCTTAAAATGCAATCAAATGTTTAAAAAAATTTCCAGACCCCCCTAGACTTTTCCTTCTTTTTTTGGGAAGACCTGCTCACATCCCTGAAAGGTATTCCTTAAAGCTTTCTTTTTGCAGTGGTCCTATGCCCTTGAGAAGCCAAATACAGGCAGTATTTTCAACTTGGCATGGTCAAGTGATGGCACTCAAGTAGCAGGAGCATGTGGGAATGGCCAGGTCATCATTGCCAATGTTATAGAGAGGTAAGGCAGTGCGGGACACATGTTACCTTTGACTTTTAGATAAATGGATAAAATATTTAGAAAGTTTCTATATAATTCTATTTTTTCTAGCCATACGTTATGTTTCTTACTGTGCTTCAGGTTTAGTTCCAGTTCACTGGGGTAGCTCGTAGCAAGAATATTTGATCACAGGCATGCAGTCAAAAGCTCAGTGTTTTTGCATTCATTATGTACAATAGAAACTGTACAGTGTCTAAATGATCAGAATTAACGCTTCTGAATTTATTAGCTCACCGGGTCCGAAGGACCCGGGTGAGCTTATGCCATACTGTGGCGTCCGGCGTCCGGCGTCCGTACGTCAACAATTTATTCATACAACTTCTTCTTCTGAACCACTTATTGGAAATTAACGAAATTTGACTGGAAGCATCGCTAGATGGTGGTGATTCAAAATTGTACGAATGGTGTGGCTGAGGGGCGGATCCAAATGGGGGTAATTTGGCTATATTGCTATAAACAACTTCTTCTCTGGAACTGAGAAATAGATATCAACCATATTTGGTTGGAAGCATTCCTAGGTAGTGGGGATTCAAAATTGTTCAAACGATGGGGCTGACCCCCCGCGGGGCCAAATAGGGGTAATTTGGCTGTATTGCTTTAAACGACTTCCTCTCTGGAACTAATATTTGGTTGGAAGAATTCTCCAATGGTGGAGATTCAAATTGGGGAAATGGAGGGGCTGAACCCTACCCAGGGGCGGGGCTATAAACGTAAGTGTCAGTCATGTTATGAGCCTCTCACTCAATGTAAGAGCTGAATATCATTTAAACTACACATTAACCATTGTTAACTATCATTCTGTCTTGATTGCCAATGGGGGGCACAGGTGGCCCAGTCGTCGCGATTCACTGTGCAGAGTTGCGTCCCTTGGGCACGCCAGAAAACTATGATTGTGGGTTCAAATCCCTGCTGCCCCGATTATGTTTCTAGGTTTGTCAGCACCATACCCATGCTCGTGGGTTTCACCGAAGTGATAAACAGCTAAGACCTGCATCACTTCGGGCTTTCCTCCCACATTAAGCTGACATGCTGTGATATAAGTGGAAACTGTTAAAAGCTGTGTTAAATCCAACTCACTCACTTGACTGCCAATTTCTGACTGTCATTTCACAGAGTTTTCAAAGGAGGGGGGGCATGTCTCTTGCACCTAGGTATTGCATGTGTTTGAAGACAATGGAGATTCATTTTTCAGGAGACTGGAATGGAAGAACTATGAAGCAACACTAGTAGCAAGTAAACAGATTCGAATACGTAATGTGATGAATGATGCAGGAGAGAAGCTTGATTTCCGAGACAGAGTCATCAAACTGTCCATGTCATTTGCACATCTAGTGGTTGCCACATCGTCTCAGTGTTACATTTACAGGTTGGTTATACATGCAATACATGAGAAATTAGAGGAAACCATGACAGACTTGTCCATACTACCAATTGTCAGAGTTTATTGATTAGTTGAGATGTCGATATCACATTGCTGTATTGTTGAGAACAATACAACATGATTGTCCCCCTGGCTGCAGGTACAACAATACTGTCACTTGCATCCTTGGCCACCATAATGTCCTGGACACGTTCCCTCTAACACTTGCAGAGGTCATTTGTCTCATTGATAATAAGAACAAGAACTAAATCATGAATTCTGACAATTGTATGTTTTGTAGGATCAGTAAGACTTGTTTATCCTCCATGTTGCTGGCTTGAAAACTTTAAAAAGAGTATATTAAACTTGAATACATTCAGACTTAATGCTGTTTTATCACGTAACACGTGTTTGTTGCCAGTTATACATTATTATCAATATAAACCTCATAATAATTTTGATTATGTTTTGTAAATATATATATGTGTAATATTTTATCTTATCCTGACTCATACTTATTGCTTATCTCTCTCTCTTCCGAATAGGTAGTGGAAACTTCCTGTGCTGTTCCCAAAGAACAGAGAAAACAGCTCACCCAAACGCACCCTTATTCTGCGCATGCGCACCGAAACCATGTGACCAAGCCCAGTAACTCCTCACCCTCTCTTTTTCATGCCATCTTGGCAGCTGGAATTTTTTTTCTGTTCATCGTAATCCAAGCTTTCCATAAAAATTCACCCTTTTTAACAAAATCTTTTGCTTGGATTATCTTCTGTGGTATTCTATACATCATATCTAACAAGTATTTTATATACTTGGCATTAGATTTTTATCGTAATTTGGACTTAAATGCAGCCCCTATCGGAGTTATGAAAATATGTAACCTATGTAAATTACGTGTTTCAGATTCGGACCCTCATCCAACCTGTACCAGCTGCACAGTACAGAACTGCACTGCAGAGGATAGATGCAAATTCTGCACCCCCTTGAGGAAGGAAGAATTTAGTAATTATCTTTTTGCAGTGCAGAGGAAAAAGATGGATCGGAAACGACATGAGTCATCAAGCTCGTTATCTTCCATGGAGACGGCTAAAAGTAAGAAGAGGTGAGAATCTACGCTCTGCCCTTCGTCAGAGGAATTCGAATTTGATATTAATCAAATTACTCCCGCTGAAGATGATACAATCACCCCCCATCTTACTTCCTCGTCTACTAGTAAGAAGTCTAGAGGGTCTAAGAATAAACCTACTGAAATCTTCAGTCAGGCTATCAATCTACAACAACTAGCTAAGAAAAAGAGTGCTGCATCATCTACTTTGAAGCCGTCTTCCCCTAGGAGAGAGCATGTTTTTGCAGAGGTTATTACCTCTACAAAACCACGGATTTCATCAGTAGTCACGAAGGGGGTTTCAAGGAAATCAGCTGTTTCTTCTAGCCAGAAGAAAGCCTGCGCGCAGACAATTACATCCGCACAACCCCAGAGGTTCGCGCAGCCCGCAATGTCATCCAATCAGGCTACAAATACAACCGATACCAACCTCAATCAGCCTCAGACCTTCGCGCAGATACCGGCCTTCGCGCAGCCCAACACAACATTTACGCAATCCCCTACCTTCAACGTTTACACTGCCAACGCCTGCTATTAATACAGATATGATAGATATCACACAACAAGTCATAATGGCTATGCAACAACAAATGTGTAAACAACCTGGCACGCAGTCGACTGCCTCTTCACACAATAGCTTGCAAATGTCGCAGCATTCATTTACGGCTCCGAATCCCAACGCCTCCTATCTTCTGCGAGAGGAGGATGTGTTCGAGCCCCCTCAAAATGAGGACACATCGGGGGAAAATTACCCTTCAATTTATGAGAATCATGAATTAATGGCGTGGATTACAGATAGACTACCGATATCATCACCGTCAAGAAATTCTTCTCCCAGCTCTACCACGTCAATTATCTGGAATACGAGGCAGTAATCCGTGCAATATTTCACTGGGCCCCACAGTTAAGAAACCAACGTCTGATGATCAGAACAGACAATTCAACTGTGGCATACAATATAAACCTTCAAGGCACGACGAAATCGGAGACCCTCCTGAAGTTGACATTTCAACTTTATGAGCTAGTAGACAATCTGAACTTAACAATAAAGGCAAGACATATACAAGGAGTGGCAAATGTCTTAGCAGACGCCTTATCCAGACCAGCCAAACCATCACCGACAGAATGGAAGCTACACCCAGAAGCGTTCCAACTGGCAATAAAAGAGAAAGGTTGCCCACTGATAGACCTATTCGCAACCAGATTCAACAATCAGATAACAACATTTGTATCACCAGTGCCAGACCCACCAGCTTGGTCAGTCGATGCTCTGTCAATATCATGGGAGGGACTAAACGCGTATGCGTTCCCTCCACCAGCCTTGATACCACAGATATTACAAAAGATCCTACACACGAGCAGCCTACAACTGCTTTTGGTAGCGCCTTACTGGCCGGCGAGAACATGGTTTCCAGATCTCATCAAACTAGCAGGAAATCCATTATTAAAACTTCCAAACTGGCCAAATCTACTGCTACATCCTCACTCCAGTCAGGTCCATCCAAGACCAGATCTATACGAACTTCACGTATGGAGCATATCAAGAGCAGTCTCGTTAAAAGAGGATATTCCATAAGAGCAGCTAAGGCAGTCTCCTTAGCACTTCGTAGATCATCGAGGAATCTCTATGACGATAAATGGAAAAGTTTTGACCAGTTTGCAACATCCAAGGGTTTTTCTGCAGCCAAAGCTATTGGCCGCTATCAGTTCTGTACTGACAATGGCTAACGGGATAAAACTTACTAAAGTTCCCGAGCTGATAGCCCTACTCAAATCCTTCAGACTTGAGGACCAACAGAAAAGATTTAGAGCCCCAGCATGGGACCTAAATATAGTGCTACAACACCTAACCAGTGATGCATACGAACTGCTCCAACAGGCCGACTTTGAACACCTGATGCAGAAAACCCTATTTCTTCTGGCATTAGCTACGGCAGCCAGAATGTCTGAAATCCACGCGATAGACTTCAATCACATCACATTTGACAGTGGTAACAACTCATCAGCGCACCTTGGCTTAAGATGGGACTTTATTGCAAAGAACCAGTTACCAGGCCAACTAGACAGACAATTCCATGTTCCGGCTCTTTCCTCTGTCCTTGGTGCAGAGGATACAGAGGATTTATCACTATGCCCAGTCAAAGCCTTAAGATTAAACCTACAAAAGTCTAAACCTAGAAGACAAGGTTTTAAGAGACTATGTCTTCCTTTATTAAGGAATACACACACAGAGGTATCCAGAACAACTATCTCATTTTGGATGAGAGCTGTTATTCTCAGAGCATACAGAGCAGCGGGATTGGACCCCCCTTCAGCCTCCAACCCTCACGAAGTAAGAGCCTTAGCCTCAACTTTGGCACTTCACAGCAAATGCTCCATAACAACTATTATGGAAGGCTGTCTCTGGAAATCAGATACAGTTTTCGCCAATCACTACCTCAGAGACCTTGCTACAGAAGACTTAGCTGGTATTCACCAATTCGGACCATTGTTGTGGCACAACAACTCAGGAATCCTACCAGACGACATTAGAAGATCACACTCACCCAATATCATGTAGACTTGTTGACGTCAGGTTACTGTTCCATAACCAACGACTGAGAGTCCATGCCCCCTGTTTTACTATGTAATTTAGCACATGAGTGTGCTGCTCACAAAAAAGGAAGGTGGTCCCCAATAAAGAATTTACACAGAAGATTAACAACGTTCCTGTGGGGTTTATAGGACAGATCGATGTTAATCACACCTACAGGTGGAACCCACCACCTACTTTGAGATTCAAGCAATAAGTATGAGTCAGGATAAGATAAAATATGAATTTTTTAGAGTAAAACTATCATTTATACTTATCCTGACTCATACAAATGAGTACCCTCCCGGCCTTCCCCTCTTTCCACTGATGTGTTCGGACCATTAAGTAGGAAATAGAGAGAGTGATGAGTTACTGGGCTTGGTCACATTGTTCCGGTGCGCATTTCTGTGTTCTTTGGGAACAGCACAGGAAGTTTCCACTACCTATTCAGAAGAGAGAGAGATAAACAATAAGTAGGAGTCAGGATAGGTATAAATGATATTTTTACTCTAAAAAAAACATTTTTTAACTTATCCTATCTCACACCATGCATATCTTCTTTCTTTTTAGATCCTATGTGGAAACGTGCTTAAACCCTGTTTTGAACTTCTAAAGCAAAAACATTTGCCCAAACACACCCCAGCATCTCTATGGTTACGACCAACAACTGGGTCAATTATGTGCTTTCATGCATGGTAACTTTTTTAGCTTTGACCACGTCGGCTTCTGCTATACGCCGACACACAAATTCAACATCAGATCCACACAAGTTGGGCTGCGATTGTCTTGGCCAATGTACTTTGGAATCTAGATGCGCAGAATGTCAATTCTAAGAAGATTCTGCTTTCTGTGTCTACGTACAGAGATGTAGCAGACATATACTAGACCGCAGATTTAGAATTGAATCACATCTTCCATTCATTCAGAAGAGCCCATACTTTCGATTACAGATGACACTGTCTCCGGCAGTTTCTTAAGGGAGGATGTTTCACAAATGCTCTTCAATCTCCTCAAGCAAGCAGTGAAGACTATCACTGCAACTCATCATGCATCTTCCTCGTGCCTTTACAACCACAAGTGCACAGCGTTTGAATTGTCGCACTGGTGACATTTCCTCTCCCATCTCAGCTTTACCCCACCAGATCACTGAGACCTTACACCAACTGTGAACGACACGTAAGCTAAAGGGCTCCACTCTGGCCACCCACTCAGCAGGGATTAACTCTGTTATTGCTACTACTTTTGGTGCTAAAGCCTCCACTGTTGCGGAACTCCAATAGCTCATCCGCCCCAAAAAGCTAGCAGACCAATCCTCACAATTTCGGCCCCCTTTGTGGGACCTCAACATGATCAACACTTGACTTCAAATGGTTATGAGCAACGGGTGGATAAAAACTTTGAGACGATCTCACTGAATACTGTATTCAGAGCTACAGATAAGCTGCGTATTTGAGTAAAATACCCCCCAAAACTATTCAATACCCAATTACTTTCAATAAACTTGCTTACAGAAATGCATACATTAAATGAAAAACTCAATTGTTTGAAAACAGCAGGCATAAATACCCAACGAAGCTTTTTCAGCATGCGTACCACAGAGCTAATTTCCGAAATTCAATTACGAGCTAATTTACGTTCAGAGTCAAGCCTATATTTAGAATATATATATGTACATCTTACACATTATTTAATCTTTTTTCAAATCTAAAAATATTTATTCATTTTGGGATAAACCCAATAGAGTGATGAATAGATAAGAGAAAAAATATTGGTTACCCAATGAAAAATGTGATAACCAAATTAAAATAGAAACCTTCAAGTAAAAACTCAATTGCTCAAAAAGTTATCTGGAGCTCTGTGTATTCCTACTGGTCCTGGCTACAGCAGCTCGCATTAGTGAGTTACATGCTCTTGATGTCACCAGGATCCAGTTTGAACGATCCGGAAGTGGAAGGGCATTCCTGGGCCTTTGTTTGGATTTTCTAGCAATGAATCAACTTTCAGACAAAATGATTGATCTGTTACTTACGATTTCTCATCGATCTTGGGATTGAATAATCTCTCCCTCTGTCCATTTCTAGCACTCCAACTCTATTTTACTGCATCTAGCCAATGTAGAAAATCACGTAAGAGAACATCGAAGTCACCATTAGGCGCGGCTGAAAAATGGTGTCCCGAACCTTTCTTCATCAAACCTCTGCCTCGAGTATTTGTGATGTAGAGTTTTGGTTCGAAGATCCTCTGATGGATATTGTTGATCGTCTCTACGTATTGGTTCGGCTCATGAACTCAAATGTGTTTGATAGCCATGACGTTGCGGGAAAAATGGATTCCAACCCCTCACACCCTGTTGTCCATTGGAGATAGCACTGCAACATGTTTTGAGGAATTGATACCAGTAGAAAAAAACAGGGTCGATTTAAGTCGTCAGCTGTTTCATCTCTGTGGTTACAGCTATGTGGTCATTGTATGAATGACGACATACATGAAAACATGTTCAGACATGTATTCCCGATCTCATGTTTCGTTCGAGTAATGTATCGGGATTGTCAACACCGATTGATGAGGTGTTTTTCCGCTCACTAGTTCATCCAGATTCCCCGTGTATATCTCATGGTTGTAGTCTATACAGGCTAGGGTATCTGCAGCCCACCATCCAACTGTGGGATTAAATGCATAGGATAAATTTAAAAATTTGGAAATTTTAGCATAAATTGTATATTAATATACTTATCCTATCTCACACGTGATATGACCACCCCCACATCTCAGTTCCTCTAGCCTGATAGCTCTAAGCAAGAGAATGAGTTGGTAGATAGACAAATGGTTTGTGCATATAAAGTTACAGTACCTTAGATGGAAAGATACTGTGCTCGAGAGCAGGTAATTGACCCAGTTAGCAGTCGTAACCATAGAGATGCTGAGGTGTGTTCGGGTGAAAGTTTTTGGTTTAGAAGCTGGATACAGGGTTCAAGCACATTTCCACATAGGATTGAAGAACAAAGAATTTATGCATAGTGTGAGATAGGATAAGTATATAAATACATGTATACAACTTATGCTCAAATTTCCAATTTTGAGAAAGTGTCTTGATGTGAACACAATTGCTAAAAGGGCTCAGCTATGGCCTTTGGGAAGCATTGATTATTTGCACTGAGTTATCAGATTAAAGTTAAAATTGGAAAGAATCATGATTGTAAGTTGAATCTATGAACTTCCTACATGGTGACTCAAAAACGTGGGCAATTTAGAGATACTGCTTCAGACAAGGGAAGTAACTCTACTCGCTTGAAGCCATAACTTCTGTAAGAATTTGCTCTAGATTGTGTTTCATTATGTTAGTGTTTGCATCAGCAACTATTTACCTGGTGATGCAGGAGATTTTAAGATTTTACGTTGAACCATGCCACCCATTTCATTCACAACATTACCATTGTGTTACAAGTTAAAGATAAGTCTGCAGGTCAGTTAACATGTGATTTCTGCTTCTGTGAAGGGAATATCAGGAAATGCCAAATATGGCATTTTCAGTGGGAGTGGTAAAGTTGATCCGTCTGACTGTACAGGTCTCCAGTGATCAGATTTCCTTGCTTTGAGTAGCAGTGCTTTGCCATTTATGATTTGCTTTGTGGAAGTGAGTGATGCAATGTATAATATATTTGTACTGTATATTGTTTATTGTGGGAGGCAGCATTTCTCGAATTTAGGTAGTGATTTTAAGGGTCGGTTTGGAAAGTCTGCATATATCTCTGGTTGGCCACCACCCCTTTATGTATGGGTGATCTTTATGATTATGTGAATCTTTAAATTAGTAACACACAAGTGATGCAACATCAGTCTGAAATGTATGTGCCCAAATACTCTAAAGTGGTAGAAATGTTCCTTACAATAAAGGTATGAGAGCCCAAACAGATACTTTTTAAAATGAATTCTTGAAAAATGCTATCTGTAAATGGATCAGGAAGTCCACCATACTAATTTCACAACAATATTTCAAGATTCAGTGAGGCATATGCGTTCTTGTTTAACCTTGTAAGCCTGGCTTTCCAAACACTGGTAATCACTTTTAGGTGCTTATGGTCTACGGGTTAAATCGGTTCAAGCAAATGGTACAGTAACCATTCCAAGTTAAGACATTGGATCCTCATGTTTTTGCCTCCACTTTTAACATATGTCAAGTTTTAATAGCTAGCAACTGTGGTATCTAAGGTAAAGGAGAAGGGGATTATTGTACATTCAGTAGCATTGTAAACTCATCCTGAGGTAATATTACTGCATTTCCTGGGGGTCTTCAACCAGGTGATCACAACAGTGGAAGCATGGCTGTCTAGCAGCAAGTACAGTGTATATTTGAATTAAATTTTACTGGAACTCATCTTCTTTCAGCACAAGGAACTGGAACACACCAATGATATTTGATCTGAAGGAAGCTGGTGTTACTCTCATCAAACAAGCAGAGAAGTGAGACAACCATTTAACACCAGTTGGGTCCCCAGTTATACAGCGTATAATATCTTCATTCTGTTTTGATAAATACCCTGGTCTCATGCCATTGCTTCATTTTGAGCACTTTTCAAATGGCACAAAGCTAAAAATTGCCATCCGATCACGTTACTGTCATGAACGAGAAAAATGTGCTAAGTTAGAGATACAAGAGAACCAAAGCTATGGTGGAAAATAGGTCCAGGGTATTTATATCATCTATATTTTAAATTTGAAAGATTTTGGGGATTAGGGTGCAACCTCATTTTGTCTGGTGCAACTAGGTTTTCATGTCAACATACACCTGGTGCAAGCTAAGTCAAGTTCCTTAAATTGAACCCTGGTTAAATTTACCACAATTAAATCTACAGGTAACCTAGCCCTCAATTGAATGCACAAGACGTTTATCTCCATGAAGTCATAAATGTGCACTCTTTGGTGTTGAGGAGATGTTGAGTGAATAGGGATTGGTTGAGTTCACTGTTTTGAGTGGGATTTTCTAACTGAATTAAGGACACACTGATATTAGCCTCTCAACAAGGTGTGCTCAAACATTTTTGTTTTACATTACACTTAAATATTGTTCAGGCTTTGGAGTGAATAGCTAATATATTTTGCACCCTTAAAGAAAATGAAGCTAGCCTTGCAAGCTTTCATCACACCATTCATTGTGAAGCAGAGGATATTGAAAGGCTCCAAAGTTCACTGTTGTCCCCCCAAACTTGAAATACACTCTCTCGGTCATTTTCTATTGTGTTTACTTGCCAATATCTATTTCCACAAATACTTTTAATATTGAGGGAAGCAAACCTCTACATTTTTTTTTGAAAGGTATAATTGTACATATTTCAAAACGCCTATCGACAGTTTTTGAGAAAGAAATTCTTTTCGCACTGATATGTAGTCGTCAAACAGCTGTTTCAGTCAAAGGTGGTTATTGTGATTTGAATAATTTGACCAATCAGAATTGAGTGTTTTAAAAACAATGGTAGAATCATTTGGTATTTCCTGTTGTGCAGTTTGAGTAACCTTGGGTTGACAAGGCTGAGATTGTCATGTTTGAAGTGAAGATTTTCTTGCTACAAGTGAGTGAGCTGATTAGTAATATTTCAGTGGGTTTGAAGCCTATGTCTGTTTTATGTTTACAATTCTACTTCAACATGGAACTTGTATTGACAAGGGTATAGGTGTGTTCACATCTTATTCAGTAACCTGGAAACAATTTACAGTTTGTGCTTTAATGCTGTTTTTCCTCTATTAACAAACACATTTTTTCCAGGCATTTCCTCTTGGTGGATGGAGGTGGTGTTTATGTTTATTCTTATGATGGCCGCCTTGTGTGTAGTCCACGTTACCAGGGCATGAAGGCAGATATCCTCAACACACAGACCATCTCGCTCAGCAATGACACAGTTGCTATTCGTGACAAAGCAGATGAAAAAGGTATCAAATTTAGTGTGAAACTTACACCATGGCTGTTGTGGTATTTTAAAAAACCTTATTATATTTAATGTGCAGTGTATATTTTAGCTCATCTCATAAAGTGAACTGATTGTCAGTTGTCTGTTGGCAGTGTCAGGAGCTTTAAACTCCTCAGAAACCACTGTACAAATGAAGACAAAACCATGCATGCTTTACTGAAAATGAGGGAAGTGCTGCTCGTTTCCGGAGCAGAAGTCCAAAACTGTTAAATATTTCTGGATGAAATGTGCTGTAACAGATCAGTCTAGTGGGGTGCTGATTCCTTTTGATGATTTGTGATTTTCAAAAATACTGAAGAGCATTATATGTTTTACCTTACCTGACGCTATGCAGTGCTTTAGCTTCCCTACCTCATACAAACAGACAGTACTGGAACGAAGAGACAGTTTAAACAGACTACAGCCCATGCCTAGGCATCCACGAGTTATCCCCCTTGGCCCCTACTCCTCAGTCTTTTCTGTCTGCCTCCTGGACAAACGTGTACACGGAACAGAGTTCAGCTTACCTTGTTATTGTCTTCAAAATTCGTCTTCAGGTGGTGTTACCTCCATGTATCCTTTACATTCTTGATATATTCGCTCGTTTGTGGTTTGAAGCTTGTGATTCGATTTTTATTCGTGACTGCGTAACTTTGCGCGTTTCGCACCTTGGTCACCATTTTAACTTTCGTGCGTCTCGTGTTTACGAGGTTGTGTGTTAATGTACCTTTTGCTATAGTTTTCTTAAACTATTTGTGAATCTCATTTATTTTGTTGATTACGGCTTTCTATTAACATAATTCCTATTAGTTAGGCAAATTATGTTTTTGAATTGCTTCCAGTCTCGCTGTGTTGTGCTTATGTGTTTGTGCGCTTAGTTTACATATTGTCCAATAGCATGTTTTGCTTCCAATAATATGTGATTCTGCTCGTTACACTTATGCTCTGTTTACATTTTTTGCAGAATGTATTCTATGTGTTGTGCTTTATGTAAAAGGCCCAAGTCAGGGAAAGACCCACATCAGCTTTGCCCCTATGGCAAGCCTGCGTGTTCATTTGAACATCACCGCTCCGTTAGCGCTCTCATGTCAATTACAGACTTATTCTTACAGAAAAGTTCTTCTTCGTCACCAGAAACAACTGGCTTATAGGAGGAAGATGGGTGATACTTCGCCACCACCAACCTCTCCCTCTCTGTCGAATCCGGCCCCTCAGCCTTCGTATCCGACTATGCCAACGATGGTTCCTTTGGGCACTCCTCCCCAATCTAAGCCATCTGCGCCGCTTGATTTAATGAATCTTACAGCGATTCGTGCCTTTTGGGAGCAACTACTTCAGCATCACCCAGACGACCTGCTTTTGCCACCCATCAGCTCGGATCTTGCCAGCTCCCGCCAGTCGCCAGTCCTACGCCTCATCAGATACTTCGTCCCGCCGTTCTTTTGGTCACTGTCGCCGATCTATCGCGGGGACAGTGTCGCCAGTTGTCCCCTGATCATCATCAAATCATCCTCAGCTATCGCAAGGCTGTCGCCAGCGCTCATTGGACCATCGCCAGCGATCACCTCATCGCCAGCTTTCGGCGAATCTTCGTCTGCTTTCGCCAGGCCGTAGCCAGCGCTCGCCAGACCGTCGCCACCAATTGCTGTATTGCCAGCTTTTGCCTAATCGTCGTCAGCGCTCACCGGACCATCACCAGCGCTCACCGGATTGTCAGCTATTGCCAGACCATCACCAGTGTTCGACCGATCGCCAGCTATCGGCAGACTGTTGCCAGCATTCACCAGACCTTCGCCAGCTCCATAGGTCGCCGTAAAGTCGCCAGGTCGTTTTTCTTCTCGCCGACCATCGCCTACTCAACCTGCTTCGTCATCTGGCGTGCGGCACAGGGCGCTAGACGTATGGACTCCTCCCTTACATCACCCTTTGGATGATAAGCAACTTTTTGATTCTGTTCGGAGCCTACCTCGACGACTGCATCCTCGGTCACGGCATCAATCGGACCCTGATTCTTCAGTGCGATTTCGCTTCCTCCATCGGTTGGGGTGGATGATCAACATAGGGAAACAGATCTGACTCCCTCTCGCCATCTTACTTTCATAGACGGTCTCTTTCTGACAGACCTCATCTTGATACAGGTACCTTCGGATCGGTTCGCAGCAATCCAATCTGGGATCAGGAGAGCCCTCTCTCAACCTCTCGATCTCCGCCAGTGGCAGAGCCTTCTTGGGCTGTTGACCTCAGCTCAGGATCTGACGTCCAGGGGTCGTCTTCAACTGTGTCCCCTTCAGCGGTTTTTCCTGTCGTTTCTGCGCTCAGATCTGTCGGGTCCCCTTCTTCCTCTGCCAAGGGAATTACATCTGTTCCTGGAGCGGTGGCTAGTCCCATCGAACGTCTCGCGGTCATTTGGGCGATTCGTCATTGGCGTCAGATCCTCCGCAACAGCTGTCACATGGTTGCAACGGACAACTCCACGGTGGTGTATTACATCAACAGGCAAGGGTCAACTCGGTCCGCCTCTCTCCTGGAGCAGACCTTTCGCCAGTTTCATCTGGCCAACGGTCTCCCTCTTCTGATACGAGCCCGTCACATTCCAGGTTGTTGCAACGTCTGACCCGACTCCCTGTCAAGACCCGATCGTCCGTCCCCCAGAGTGGATGTTCCACCTGGTAGCCTTACGGTTCTTGTGCGATTGCCTGGGGACTCCCAACGTAGATCTCTTCGCAACGGTGTGCAACCGCCAATTGCCGGTGTACATGTCTCCTGTCCCAAACCCAGCTGCTTGGGAGGTAGCCTAAGGGCGTACGCTTTTCCGCCCCCAGTTCTTCTCCCCCAGGTCATTCAGAAGATGGCCCGGACCTTTCCCCTCGATCTACTTTTGATCGCACCGTACTGGCCGTTCCTGACTTGGTTTCCTAGGCTCCTTCAGCTCGCAAGGGGAACCTGTGTTATGTCTCCCAGCGTGGCCAAATCTGCTGCTCAAACCCTCTGTCAAAGCATTGTTCTCTCTACCTTCAGACCACCATTTTGTTCCGAGAGGGCTTGAACTGCACCTTATCCCCTTTTCCTGCCATTCCAGGAGCCGCTACCTTGCTGTTGCCTGCTGGGTGGTTTTGGTTGTGCTTTCTTCAGTGTGCCTGGCGCTTCTCACGGTAAGCCGGCCTTCTTCCATCAGTCGAATAAAGCACTGTGTAGCGTCAGGTAAGGTAAAACATGAGCATTTCTGATTAAATGCAATGTTTTTATACTTACCTGACGCTACACCTATAAGCTCACCCAGACTCCATCCTCCTCCTCTGCCTTACCGTTGGTGCCACTATGTACTCTATGTCTGATGTCATCCAGTGAAGAATATGAGGGGTAGGGGCCAATGGGGATAACTCGTAGATGCCGAGGCACGGGCTGTAGACTGTTTAAACTGCATCTTCGTTCCAGTACTGTCTGTTTGTATGAGGTAGGGAAGCTAAAGCACTTCGTATAAAAACTTTGCATTTAAACAGAAATGCTCATTTTTCTTCACTGAACTGAAGATATCAATGGCAATGAACCAAAAGTGGTGTATTAGTAACAAAACTCCATTTCCGAATTGCACCAGACAGTAGAGATATGTCATCTCCTGATGACACTTTTGTGTCACAATCAGAAATATTCCAGCGATATCATGATGAAAAAAACGCCAGGGCCTGACAAACCTCCCTCCAATGATAACACTTGAATTTGTTCATGAGGTTCAAATTTGATATTTGATTTGGCCAATATGGCAGCCATGTTGACAAACCCATTTATGGCCATTCCTAGGACATTTGTTTTCAAAATGTAATGAAATTTGGTGTATGTGTAGTTAGTAGTTGGATGCAACATCTCAGTAAATACCAAATATACTCCTTTTTTGCATTTACTGCTAACTTTTGACAGAAATGAAGCTGTGATGGGCGCAGCAGATGAGAAAAAGTTGTTCCACTTACAGAAGCAGGGCCCAATCACCAGCTGCCACGTCATACAGGTGGTGACGTCACAGATCTTCATATTACTGTTGGTACCAGACAGACAAGTTGTGCTTCTAAATTGGTCCCCAGTTTATTGCTGTGTTGGCTGTACCCGTGGTCTTCCAAGTCTATTCTTCCCAGTGACGGGTGGTGTCTGGGTTTGACGTTGTTTATATGCAATAATATCTAAATTAGGACACGGAGATGACAGTTTGTCACAGATTTTCACCTTTTGTTGTTACATTCTGCCATCTTGAATTTGCTCACGTGTCACGGTTTCCGTGAGATACCGTTCTATATTTCAGTGTTGGCTCAGTATTAGCATTGCGTATAAATAACTTTAGCCGTCTGTAGTGTAGTACACAATTTATAATACGTTATATACTGAACAACAAAAGTTCCTGTGACATTGAATAAGACTTAATGCAAAGTTATGTTTTTTACCAAATCTGAAACAATTTCGGTTTGCAACAGATAAAAGACTCCTGTAAGTGTTCAATTGGTTTAGTTTGCCATGCTGACTTCAGAACATGCGTGATTTCATAAAAAAATCATGAACATGCCAAAATGTCAATTTACAAATCAATAGCGTGTGTGTCCACCTCTGGTTGTGATGCAAGCAACACATCTTCCTCTCATGGAATGGACCAGGCGTCGCACAAAGTCCTGTAGGTTATCTGTCCATATCTGCTGGAGCATGTTTCGAAGTTCCCGGATAGTCTGTGGAACACGTGGTTGTCGTCAAAGGCGCCGATCCATCTCATCCCACATGTGCTCGATTGGTGAGAGATCAGGGAAGCGAGCCGGCCAGGGGATGACATTCATGTTGTTTTGTTGAAGAGAATCCTGAACAAGTCAAGCAATATGAGGCCGGGCGTTGTCATGTTGAAAGGTAATGCCTGGGCCATGACGACACAAAAACGGTAGAACAACAGGATCAATGATCTCGTCACGGTAGCGCTGTCCATTGAGATTTCCCTCCAGCACTATGAAACGGGTCCTCTGTCTTGCTGTAATCCCATCCCATACCATAACGCTGCCGCCCCCAAACCGATCTTCCATGACACAATGATTGACGTAACGTTCACCTCGACGTCGGTACACTTGAATCCGTCCATCGCTGTGGCTGAGGTGTCCCCACTGTATGGCCGTCCAGCGTAGATGCTGTCTGCACCACTGTAGACGTGCTTGATGGTGGTTTCCTGTCAAAATGGGACGTCTGGCGGGTATTCTGGCGACAATCCCTGTACATCTGAGGCGACGACGTACGGTTTGTGAAGATATTCGTCGAAGGCCAGGGATTCTTCTTGCAGTCACTGTTGCTGGCTGGAATCGATTTCGTAGGTGTATTGTTCGAATCCAGTTGTCTTGTCGATTATTGGTTATGCGTTGCCTGCCACTCCGAGGATGGTCTCTGACTGCATTCGTCTGTTGCCAACCTTGCCATAAACACCAAATGGTGTTTCTGTGGACGTTAAATTGTCTTGCAACATCCCGTTGACTCGATCCTGCTTCAAGCATACCAATGGCTCACAGACGCTCATTTTTTGACAGGCGTGGCATTTTGTAATGTTGAATAAATGCGTAATTTTGTTGTTTTTCTGAGTGGTTGTTGTCAGCATGATGCTAAACAATGCATATGGAATCCCGTTAACGCACATGTTTTTATACCCATTCTTGGGAAGTGAAATGCATGGGGCTTGCATAAAAGTCAACTTTTGCATGGAATGCATGCTTTTCTGTAGCAGTTGCATTTTTGTGCCTCGATTCCATACATGTACTACAATATTGAAAACAATATTGAATGATGTAACAACACGGCTATGGGTGTGATTTGTTTTAGTTGATGACGAGTATGTGTGTTATACCTTTTACACCCTGAAATGCTCAATAAGAATATTGTAAATTATGACAACTAAAATGAGAACATGATACTTCATTAGAATTACATTATACATATATAGAGGATATGTATACGTCAGAACATGATACTTTATTAGAATTACATTATACATATATAGAGGATATGTATACGTCAGAACATGATACGTCATTAGGATTACATTATACATATATAGAGGATATGTATACGTCAGAACATGATACGTCATTAGAATTACATTATACATATATAGAGGATATGTATACGTCAGAACATGATACGTCATTAGGATTACATTATACATACTTATAGTACATGTATATGCATATGTCAAATCAAAACACTTCTTAGGTCATGTAAAACGCAATCAATAGATAAACCTAATAATATATATTCACATGTTGTGATAAGTAAACATACCAGAAGTATGGCCTCCAGGTGTAGGTGACACTTAAGTCTGCCATGGCTACATTGCCAGGGCTACAGTGACATCAAAATACCTAAACATATTGAAATGATTCTAAATGTTCAATAAAACTGGCTTCCCTACACAATGCTCTTGCATGTGTAGACATTATTATCAAATCAGTGCTACTGTTTATACATATTTACAGATCTGAACATAGCACTACCATAAAACACAATAAATTACTGAACATCCTAAAACTATATAAATGTCCACACACTTACAATACATTTAACACATATATGATAATAGCCTCATAAACATATTCAAATAACATCCAGTCCAGGAGAATCTGACATTGACTAAATCTCTCACACATCATAACCAATACCTTATTTAACGTACACCTATTTATATAATCTTATTTATGAAAAGATAGATTTGTATATGTTTACATATTTAATTGGAAACATACCTTGACTTTACAAAATCTGTAAAATGTGCCCACTTGCTGTCGCCTGTCAGTGACTTGTCTGTGTAGTGACTGAGGTGCAAGTGAGGGTTAAAAAGCATGCAAAGCTGACCCTAAGGAAAACAATAGGGTCAACCACTCAACCAGAACATTTGCCCTGGCTGACACAAAGGAGCTGATAGGGTAGTGACTGACCCAAGCATAGCTAAGTTAAAAGGTGAATTATCATCTCTTCATTAAAATCCTTGAAACCCATACTGCAAACTAATACTAAATACTAATATAAATAACAATACTAATAACTAATGCTAATACTAATAATAGTACTTACAACACTATATCCTATATACACTATATACTAATACTGACACTAATAACTTGTGCTAATATTAATACTAATACTAACTACACTATGTCCTATATACACTATATACTAATACTGACACTAAGTGATTTACTGGTTAGTTGACACAGTCAAACAAAATCTGTGACTGCCACAATACCATGGCTGTACCTCAGGAAACATTGGGGTCCAACATAAAAAATCTGTTGGAAAAGAGAGCCATAGGGGTTGTGCAGACCCCAGCCTTAATGCTGGAGTTTCAACAGATGATACACAGCCTCCCCTTGTTCAACGAACAGTACCTGGAACATCCATCCTTCTTATTTCCCTGTATTTCTCTTGTCACTAGCCAGAGTGGCAAGGGTTAGCGAGCTTATTCGTTTGACATCACTTGTGTACGCTTTGAGCATGGTACGCACAGAGCGGTTCACCTCAGGCTGTGCTGGGATTTTATAGCTAAAAACCAGTTTCCAGGACAGCCCGTCCATTCTTTCACCCTCCCACCCTTATTGTCAGTTGTGGGCATGGCAGACAAGGAGGAACTCTAATTGTGCCCGGTGCATGCACTGTGAGTTTTCATTTGCTGCTCCAAGACTTGGCATGGTGCACAAAAATGGTTATTCATTCCCTTACTCAGATGTCCATGACCGAAGTCAGCTGCAACACCATTTCTTTGTGGTTGCGTGCTGTTATCCTTCAGGCTTACAAGATTGCTAATCTCAAGCTGCTGCGATGCAGGCGGTTACCTCGACGATCACTCAACACAATTATTGTTCTATTAGAGCCATCATGGAAGGATGTTTTTGGAGGTTGGACTCAGTGTTCACCAGCCACTACCTGAGGGACTTGGCTTTGGAAGACGTTGAGGGTTTTCGCAGTTTTGGACCTCTGGTCATAGCCCAGCGATGCCATGAAAACATACTGTCGGATACAGATGCATTAAGGGACTAATGCAGGATAAGTTAATAAATCTAGTCAAATCTAGATATTTTTTATATTTGTTTACTTATCCTGCATTACTTCGTCTAGGGCCCCACCCATCACAGACCTGCCTCCCCACAATATGTTCAGAAAAATTAGGTGTCACCAACAAGTAATATGAAGTTCCATGATGTCACCTCTTGTGGTATGAAGTGGCAGCCTGTGATTGGGCCCTGCTTCTGTAAGTGGAACAACTTTTTCTCATCCACTGGACCAAACACAGCTTTGTTTCTGTCAGAAATAAGCAGTAAATGCAGAGGTAATGCAAGATAAGTATATAAACACAAAAAATATCTAGATTTTACTAGTTTTCACCTTCCAAGAGTGCAGTCCTGTTGCATCATATCCACAACGAGTACTACTTGTGCATTTCATGTGCATGGGCTAAACGACTGGTTGCATTCAGGCATGTGTTTTTATATTTTTTTCCATCAGGTTCAATCTTGCACTTTTCATTGTTTAAAAGTCATCAATTTTTCCAGATGTATAAAAGCATCCAGTCAGTGTGAAATAGGCAGTAACGACATGTCACTGTTGACATATGAAGCTGTTGACTCCATATTCAGTCATATATTACATATAATATTGCCAAAATGTTAAACAGTATGACTTATGGACCAGACTTGAGTCAGATTCCCACTTGTCGTCAGGTCAGCTGTCACCTGATGACTTGATTCTCTGCAACCATGGCCTAATGTGTTGACTATGCAGTTGTCCTAGTTTCCCGGCTCACCTTGTTCATAGAGATTGTGATTGATATACTTGTGAATGGCATAGCCTTCATATAAGGTGTTATGTTTCAGTGGTGTATGTGTTTGATGCTCAGACTGGGAAGAGTATGGGAGATGGCAAGCCTGTTACTCACAAGGTAAGAAACACTTCTGCTATTATTATCTTCTGAATCAATATTTGAAACCAACAAGATTATCCTGTAGATAAAGTCTGAGGTATTTTGCAGTAGATAGCTGTTACCATACATTACTTCAAGTTTGCTTCGAACCTTCTGATTGGCGCACACTACTTTGATGAAGTTGAGACTAGGTATTGATGGACAAAATTGGCAACGATCCCATACAAAGGAACCAGAGGCTGAGCTGTCAGATATTAGGAATATTTACCTGTAAACAATGTGGTTCAGCTTCTAACTCATTGTCACTGAAGGTCAAAGGGCACTTGCGGCCCTTCCATCATCTGTTAACTTTCCACTTCTTGTCCAGTACAGCTGAAGAGATAAGCCTGTAACTTCAGTAGGATATGTAGCACTGTAATGGGCCTCAGATTGTAAATAAAGTTGAAGTTTTGGGGGGCTTTCTTCTTTAGCTCACATTGAACTTAGTATATTGTAGATCCTGTAATTAATGTGAGAGTGAAATTAATGCGAAAAATGTAAGTGATCTTTGCTTGCAGTAGAAAAACTACCTGTGAACAAACAGGTGATAACAAAATTACAGATAATACCTCACCAGACATGATGATTTACTATTTCAGTTGTGTTTCCTGTTATGCTAGACATTGTTTTATATGCAGAGATTTAGTTTACCATGTGTATTTGTCCAATTAAATAGGAATCAGCTGTACACACATTTTCTCTCAATCTACTGGTGGTTCCCTTAAATATCCCAATAATTTGATCCAGTGATCAAAATTAATTGTATCTGAAACTTTTTTATTTTTACTTGCATTATGCATGTTGTTTCTTCGGTCGAATGTTGAGCTAAAGCTACCAACTCTGAATGATGCCCCCAAACTCTGAACAACAGATTTTTTATTTATATTTTATTCATAAGGAATCAGATTGGGCACAAGTTTTTCACAACTTAGATGCCAGTCAATGTCATCCAACCCTTCCCTTGGTGCCAACACCTCTCCCAGATGTAACTCTAGATGTCGACACTCCTTGTCCTCCCTCATCAATGGCTATCACATCTCCAACCGTGCCTGACCACCGGCTTGTGCTCTAGCTCTCGCTCAACATGGGTCGACGATCTCTGCTCACCTTGACACCTTCGCCTCTCCTTCGTCGAGTGTCAATTCAGCCGACCATTCGACATCCTCCATGCTTAGGCCTAGGTTTCGGGATCTGTTGAGGAACCGTTCTTCCAGACATTCATCTTGATATAGTCTATCACCTTCACCTTGATGTTCAACGACAGAGCATCCTACGCCAACGAGTACAACTTCATAACAGGATCTGCAGATGACAGCACCCAGGGGTAGGAATTTCTTCTCCAGTTAGGCATTGTATGACACATGGTTGTCCATCACACCAGGCAGCACGTTACGATCGCCAGACTCATCATGAGCAACCATTGCCTAGACTCTCTACCTCCATAGACGTCATCAGTTTTTAGCCTAGGCTATGGGATGGATGTCGACAGTTCGTTCCAGTGTACAAAACCAGCGAGTCATCTGAGCACGACATTGTCATGTCATCAGCAGACTACAACACCTGGGCCCTGTTCCACAAAGCGATCTTAGTGCTAAGTCTGTCGTAAGTCTATGTTAAAGTATGGGAGTTACGATCATCTTAGCGCTACGATCGCTTTGTGGAACGGGGCCCAGATCATCATCAGATGATCCCGTCATTGTATAATTGTACGACTACCACAGGACATACACACACAGACTACTCTATCTGATCATCGAATGCCACGCCACGCCATCATGGTACACAGTGATACAATCGTCCAATGCGACATGATCATCTGTCACCTAGACAACCCGACTATACAGATCGACATCAGATAGACAATTTGCCTACATCTGTCTATGACGGTGAGGATGAAAACCCTATCCTTCATACAGACGGCACGCAACCTGATTTGATGGTGGAAGTCGTCTCTGGTACGGGTCACTGGTGCCCAGCTATCATTCATACATGCGAAAGTTTGGAGAGCTTTTGCACACATCTCTGCTATTGCCTCTTCTCAGTCAGGGAATACCATTTGTCGCAGTTACAGTCCATGATTACTCTGCAGGTGAACCAACTTCATTCACTCGAGACTCACCTTACGCCTAAACAGCTCTGCACTTCATCTTCAACGGTCGCCCACCAGTGGATGGTGCTGCCGTTTGGAATTTCCACAGCCCCATGGTTATTCACACGCATTACCAAGCCAATCATCAGCTATCTACATACCAAGGGGTTTGCCATTTACATCAATGACTGCCTGATGAACGATCAGCTTCACTGCCAAATGGGCTGGATCGGCAATGAGCAGCAGTCAGAACTCATTCTAACCCACACGTGGAGCATCAGCAGAGGGCATTATCAACAAAAAGCTGTCTCCCGAGCCTACCAGCCTACCAGCCTACCAGCCTACCACCAGGGACCTCTAAGACGACAAGTGGGAAGACATTCGGGCTACAGCCGAATCTCTCCTCAATTCATGGTGGACTTCCTGTTTACCCTACGTACCACAAAGGTCTCATCTGTCCCCCTGTGGACAGGGTTCCATACATCTTGGCTTATGTTGCGACTTTATGGCTAAGAATCAACAACCAGGCCAACCTGACAGGGGCTACATAGCAGCGTTGGCCTCTAGATGGGGAAATAGTACTTTTACTGTCCTACCAACATGTAACAATGTGGGACTCGATCATCCTAGGGCTTATTCTCCTAATGAGATCAGGACACTTGCATCCACCTCGAAATAACATGGTAACTACTCTGTTCAGGATTGCTTCTGGTAATCAAACACCGTCTTTCACAACATCTTGGTAGAGAATGTGAACGGCATACTCAGTTTTTGACTGTTGATGGTCGCACAACATGCCGCCTGTTCTCCTTTTTTTGTGTTCTTAGCTTTTCCTGAAGGTATGCACAACCACCTTCCGTCAGATAAAGGCTTATGCATAATGCATTGCAGGCTAGAATAAAATCAGAATAATTACTTCATTACATTTCTACAGGGGTCGGGAAACGGTCATATGCGCCGGACATGTCCTATTGGGAATCTCAAATGTCTGATTTAAAATATTGCTTTCCGGACATTTAAATTTTTCTGTCCGGACATTTTAAAAAACAAACAACGCTACCTTCGGGGTCCAAATAATTGATGAGCGTTATTGTATCCCTTCAACGACTTCAGGTGAATAAACAGGCATAACAAACTTGGTCAATAAAAGTATGAAATTTGATATAAAACATCACTAGACATGATGATTTTACCATTTAAAATGTATTTCCTGCTCTCAAAGGCATTGTTTTTTTTATATGCAGAGATTAAGATTACCGTGTGTATTTTCTCGTAAACTAAGCCGGAAATAGCAATTAGCTGTGCACACGTTTCCTCCCAATCTACTGGTGATTCAGTTAAAACGTACCCAGTGATACCACTTATTCTCTTTCAGATTAAATCCTCCTTGGGGCACTTATTGCATTTTCCTTGCCCAAGAAAATCTACATGACATAGGTGTTACCATTTTCCTTAATAAAAAATGTTACCACACAAAAAACAGCGTTTTTGTTTGATATATGACCACCCCAACGGGGCCTCACCCTCTACGGGCGACACACGCCAAGGGGAGCGACTCTCACCCAAATCACTTTTCCTTATGTCATCAGACTGTACAGACGTACTTGTAAGACTGCTGAGAATTTAATTTCGTCCTAATTATCGTGGAATATGGAAGACATGGCTCAAACTGTATGTGTGGTATTATGTCTCCCCCAGAATGGAGGGAGACATATTGTTTTTGGCACGGTTCCCGTCGGCGTCGGCGTCCCCACCGTTTCCGGACCATAACTCAGAAACCGTTTAATATTTTTTCGCGAAACTTTGTATACACATTAACCAAGCACTGAAGTGGTGCCTTTTGCTATTTAGAGATTTTTGACATTTTTATTTTTTCTCGTTTCCATGGAGATAACTTGAACATAGGCTCTGAATGGGGGTAAGCTTTGTTTCCTGACCATAACTCAGAAAACCGTTTAATATTTTTTCGCGAAACTTTGTATACACATTAACCCAGCACTGAAGTGGTGCCTTTTGCTATTTAGAGATTTTTGACATTTTTATTTTTTCTCGTTTCCATGGAGATAAGTTGAACATAGACTGAATTGGGGTAAGCTTGGTTTCCGGACCATAACTCAGAAACCGTTTAATATTTTTTTGCGAAACTTTGTATACACATTAACCCAGCACTGAAGTGGTGTCTTTTGCTATTTAGAGATTTTTGACATTTTTATTTTTTCTCGTTTCCATGGAGATAAGTTGAACATAGGCTCTGAATGGGGGTAAGCTTTGTTTCCTGACCATAACTAAGAAACCGTTTAATATTTTTTCGCGAAACTTTGTATACACATTAACCCAGCACTGAAGTGGTGCCTTTTGCTATTTAGAGATTTTTGACATTTTTATTTTTTCTCATTTCCATGGAGATAACTTGAACATAGACTCTGAATTGGGGTAAGCTTGGTTTCCGGACCATAACTCAGAAACCGTTTAATATTTTTTCGCGAAACTTTGTATACACATTAACCCAGCACTGAAGTGGTGCCTTTTGCTATTTAGAGATTTTTGACTTTTTTATTTTTTCTCGTTTCCATGGAGATAAGTTGAACATAGGCTCTGAATGGGGGTAAGCTTTGTTTCCTGACCATAACTCAGAAACCGTTTAATATTTTTTAGCGAAACTTTGTATACACATTAACCCAGCACTGAAGTGGTGCCTTTTGCTATTTAGAGATTTTTGACATTTTTATTTTTTCTCGTTTCCATGGAGATAAGTTGAACATAGACTCTGAATTGGGGTAAGCTTGGATTCCGGACCATAACTCAGAAACCGTTTAATATTTTTTCGCGAAACTTTGTAAACACATTAACCCAGCACTGAAGTGGTGCCTTTTGCTATTTAGAGATTTTTGACATTTTTATTTTTTCTCGTTTCCATGGAGATAAGTTGAACATAGGCTCTGAATGGGGGTAAGCTTTGTTTCCTGACCATAACTCAGAAACCGTTTAATATTTTTTCGCGAAACTCTGTATACACATTAACCCAGCACTGAAGTGGTGCCCATTAGTTGTTTGAAATTTCTAGGAGTTCTATTTTTGTCTCTGTTATTTAGTAATGGAGGGTGGGAATGAAGAGATGGGGTTTAACGTGAAGTAAACGAATGAATGGGGGTTAGGTGAGTTGGGGGAGACATATGTTTTTACGAGTAAAAACACTTTCTAGTTTTTCCCTTTCTTTCTTGCAAAGGCATAATTCCTCGCATTTTATGTTTTTTTATATGTTGTACCTCGGCCGCCACGTGCGCGTGCCAAGTTTGTTTCACGTACTGGCGGCCGCCATGTAGCTTATTCTGTTTTGGTAAAATTCCATGTTCGTGTACAACCGACGTGGCTTTTTTTATCTTAACATTATTTCACTACATTGTTTCCTTTTCAACCCGGCTGTAACTTTAATAAATTGCCCTGCGGGCGCAAGTTACTGTGTGTTTTTTTCTACTCGGGGGGGGGGGAGGTTTACTACGCTCCCTTTATATGTTACAAATGTATACACGGCCTTGGCTATCGATATCGTGTGTCGCATTTTCGTTACGCCTTTGCATATGTTGTGTTGTAATTATGCATGTATCTTTCTGCAATTTTCGCAATTCGCAGTGATACACACAACCCGTTCCCTATCCGTTTAGTATTATCGGTCTGTTGCAGACTTTCAAAGGTTGTTTGGGGTGCGACGCGTCGATACCACTGCAGGACTCCCACCTTAAGTGCATTTGCTGCTTGGCGGAGGAGGGCTACGATGACCAGTCGTGTGCCATATGTGGCGACTTCACTCCCAAGGCCAGAAAGCGTAGGCACACTGACGTAATACATTTTACGGGATTATTGGAGGCGGGGGCAGACATACGTTCGGCAAAATCTGACCCCCCTGTCAAAGGTTAAGGGCAAGAAGACAAAGTCTTCCGCCCCGGTCCCTTCCACCTCCTCTGCGCCTGTATCACAGTCCGGGGGTGAGGGCTCTCGGGTCCCCGAGGTTCCCCCCCTCCCCTGCACCTATTAACCTTGCTGATGTTTCGGCGCTTCTGCGGTCGCAGGTGGCGTCGATGTTTGGGATGTCAAGTCTCAGCTCCGAAGGATGCGGATGCGGCTGCGGGGCCTCGTGGAATGCCTGGCGTCGGCCGTGGCAGGCCACTTGGCCTCGGGAAGACTCGCGTCCGGGCTTCGGCTCTGGTTCGCGGTCGCTCCCCGGCGGAGGGGTGGCAGGCAACGGCTCGTCCACTTCCTCGGCTTTGGTTTCCTTGGCGGAGCCGGAGGCTTTTATCGAGCCTGAGGCTTAGTCCAGTGGACCCGTGCCCGTGAGCCAGGTGGGTTCTCTTGAACCCCCAGCACCTCGGGACCGGGGCCTTCGGGCGCCCCCTTCCTGTTTAATCTACTTCCTCTCTCGCCGAGGAGTCGGAGGCTATCTTAGGCTCAGAGTCGAGGGATGCGGAGTGGATGGAGGAGGGAGGGGATAACTCGGAGGCTCCGGTGAGTTTTTCCTTCGCATCCTCGCTGAGGCATGTCAGGGATAAAATTGTCCAAGTACTGCCTCAGGTGGCTGCCCCTATGCCCGTCTCAGATCCGTCTGAGTTCCGCCTTCTGGGGGATGCTTTTGTTCCATGCAAAGCGCCCCAGGTGCGGCTCCGCATTCTGACCTCGCTGGTACACGAGGTCATCGATCCTCTGCTATCGGGGGCCCGTAAAAGGTTCGATCTTCCCGAACTTACTAGGCGGTACCCGTTGGCGGAGGACCGTGACTTCGAGGTGCCGGTCATGGATGAGTGCGTCTGGACTTCGGTGACCCTGAGGGGGTCTTCAACCCCCAACTTAGCCAAGGCTAAGCAGGGCCGGCGTTTGCCACCCTTCCCTATGTGCGGGGTGGAGATGAAGGCGGCTTACGTTTGCTTTGAGGAGCAATACTGTAATGCTTGCCAACAGCTCTGTATCGCCGTCCACTCGGCTTACTTGTCTGCTGTGCAGCGGGAGCTGGTGGGGGAGGGGCAGTCCGACTCTTTGGAGTTGGCTGGCCAACTCACCGAGGTCCACAGTCATCTGGTGAGGGATGCTATCCGTAGCTGCGCCTCCCAGATGATTAGCGCAGTCATGGGCATGCGCCGGCTGTGGATGTCCATGTTTAAGTACTCGGCATCCACACGCCAAGAACTACTTGCGCTCCCGTTTAAGTTGGGTTCTACCCTCTAACGCCTTGTTGGAGGTGCCTAGCACCAAGCTGCACAAGCGGGCCTTCCCCTTTGCCTCCTCCTGTGCTGATACGCCGGATCGGAAGTCCAAGCCTGCCTGGAAGCAGCCACTTCCTTCAGGCAAGGGCAAGAAGGGCAAGGGCCGGGACAAGGCAGCTGGCCAGGGCCATCAGTTTTTTCGCGGGGCTGGGAACCGATGGGTTCCCAATAGCTCCTGCCCAGCCCCAGGTGGTCCCACAGTTGACAGTCCTAGGGCTGCCGACTGTTGGGGTTCATTGCCTGTTGCCGGAAGTTCCCGTGGGCGGCCGACTCTTTCTCTTCCTGACGGAATGGGAAAAGGTGTCCTCCAATCCCTGGGTCATGTCCACATTCAGGGAAGGCCACTTACCTCAGTGGAAACTTCTTCCGCCTCCCTTCTCCGGGATAAGGCGCACTCCGGTGTCCGCTACCCGAGAGAAGGCGGACATACTTCGTCCCGAGATCGTAGCACTGCTAGACAAAGCTGCTACCTATACACCCCGAGTTCAAGAAATACCTGAGGTTTTCTTTCGAGGGGAGGTGTTATCAGTTCCGGGTTCTACCCTTCGGGATCTCCACGGCTCCGAGGGTGTTCACCAAGCTGATGTTGATTCCTGCCCAAGTGGCCAGGTCGCAAGGTCGGTTCTGTCATCCGTACCTCGATGACTGGCTGCTAAGAACGCTATCTCATCATATGTGTCAGATTGCTACACAAGCGGTGTTAGACATTCTGGTATCTCTTGGGTAGATAGTCAACCTAACGAAGTCAGATCTGAACCCTACTCAGTCTCTGGTCTTCTTAGTCGCGAATTTCAACACAGAGAGCGGGCTTGTCTCCCTCTCACAAGACCGCATTGTCAAGGTCAGGAGTGTAACTGCACTGTTCCTTCTTTCCAAGAGACATACTGCGTGCACTTGGCTGCAGTTACTGGGCAATATGGTCGCAACAGTGGATGTGGTTTGGCGAGCACGTTTGCGAATGAGACCCATTCAGCAGACATTGCGTCGGTTGTGGGCGAACTCGGAGGATCTCGAGAATGTTCTCAGACCCCTGAGTGGCTCATCCCACACCTTCAGTGGTGGACCAAGGACGGGAATCTGTCCCGGGGGCTCCCCCTCAACACTCCCGTTTCGTCATTCTCCGACTCGTCACTCTCCGGCTAGGGAGGCCTTCTGAACGATCACACTGCCTCGGGACTGTGGTCCCAGCAGGAGATCGAGCTGCACATCAATGTGCTGGAACTGAGAGCGGTCAGGTTGGTATTCCAACGCTTCCTGGATCTGCTTCGTGGCCAGGTGGTTCGTCTAGAAATGGACAACCAGACGGCGGTGAATGGTGTCTCCATCGCTTCTCCAAGAGATGTGGCAGTTCCTCCTATGGTGCGACCTTCACGCTTTTAGGGTGATACCTGTTTATCTCCCAGGGGTGGACAACGTCCGTGCGGACGCTCTGTCTTGCCGGATCCTCGCTCCTCACGAGTGGAGGCTCGACCCGGGGATATTCCGGATTATCTCCCGATTATACGGGTCGTTCCAGGTGGATCTGTTTGCGTCTGGGGTGAATCACCAGACACCAACGTTCTGCTCCCAAGTCCCCAACCCGAGGTCGGCGGCACCGGACACCATCCAACTAGATTGGACAGACTTCTGTGGGCCTTCCCACCAGTTCCTCTGATTCCCAGGGTCCTTTCTCAGCTAGCCACTCAGCCTGTGTGGCTTCTTGTGCTCCTGGCACCTCTTTGGTCAGCGCAGAGTTAGTTTCCCGTAATACTCAGGTTTCTGGCTCAGCCTCCTGTTCTATTATCTTTACTACCAGACCTCCTATCCAAGAACGGGGCACTCCACCCGAATCCCAGGATTCAGTTGGTGGCTTGGCCACTGTCAGGAATCGCCTCCAGGAGAGCGGTATTCCTGCACGACAGACACAATACTGGCTTCGTGGAGGGATTGACAAACGTTCAGTATGAGGATAGATGGGCCTGCTATGTGCGCTGGTCTGTCGATAGAAGGCATGCAGATTCTAGTCGCGGTGTTAGAGTTCTTCCAACCACGACTTGATGCCGGCCTGGTCGCATCGACAGTCAGGGGGTACTCGACAGCCATTGCGGCCTTTCACATCCCTATCAACGGGCAACTTCTGTGTGCGCACCCTTTAGTGCAGCGATTTTTAACAGGAGTGGACAGGATCCGACTGCCTGTCCGGCGGATCAGTCCCCCGTTCTTGATTGTCTGTCCGGTCCTTCCTTTCGGGATCTGTCGTCTCTCTCTCTTCAGCTGTTGAGCTGGAAGGCGGCTTTCCTTGTGGCGGTGATGTCAGGTAGACGGGTAGGCGACATTCAGGCAATGTCCGCCGATCCCGAGCTGACAGTCTTCCACTGGGACAGTCAGTATTTGCCTACCGGACTCTTACCGTCCTAAGGTCGCACACATTTTCCACGTGACGGCACCTATGGAGCTACCTGCTTTTTCACAGCCTTCCTCGTCGGGGACCTCTGCAAGACATGCTCATGTCTTGGATGTCCGCAAGATTCTCAAGGTCTATATCAGCAAGACTAAGGATATCCGTAAAGATAACCAATTATTCTGCTGTTACGGCGGTAGGAAGGCTGGCTCCCCTGTGAGCAAACAATTTATTTCACGGTGGATTGTCTCTGCTATCTGTTCGGCGTATACGAACAAAGGGAGGGACCCCCCTGAGGGGCTAAAGGCTCATTCGGTTAGGGCAGTGGCTACGTCAAAAGCGTATGCCGCAGCTCTGCCCATTTAGGAGATCTGCTCCGCGGCTATTTGGAGCCGGCCGAGTACGTTCATCAAACACTACCAAATCGATAAACACTCCAGGGAGCGTGGTTGGTTCGGTCAGTCAGTTCTCCGCACTGGGCAGAGTTCTACATCTCTAGCCGATTGAGTCTTCGAGGTTTTAGAATGTTCTCGGGTTTTCTTGACTTTGTTATGCTCCGTCTCCTCTCTTCTCTCCGGGAATGACGATTCTTCGGTAGTCATTACTAATCGATAATAGACTCATTTTGCACACGGCACTCGCTCCATCCAACGGGACCCTACAGCCTGCATAGCTACCAGGCGTATTGTCCCTAGCGATTATTGTCCCCTGTAATACTTGTACAAAAGTGTGTGTGGGGGGGGGTGTTCTTGAGTTTTCACTCGTTTTATGATGAAGCCCACTACTGCGGCTTTTTTCATAGCGTTTGGTCAGACCACGCCCTGTCTCAAGCCCCCGCCTCTCGACGGTGGTGCCTCACGATAAGGTGGGTTCCATTTTTTTAATTCTCTATAGTCTTGTAAAACGATGTGTTTATTTACGCTTGTTGCTCACAAATGCCACTTCCTTTATTATCTTTAGGAGTCTATCTTGATGCAATAAGTGCCCCAAGGAGGATTTAATCTGAAAGAGAATCGTACAAACATGTTGAGGTTATGGATTCTCTGATGAAATCCTCCTTGGGGCACGGCCGCCCGCCTCCCCACATTCCGTCTGCTATGAGACATTGGAAAAGTGATTTGGGTGAGAGTCGCTCCCCTTGGCGTGTGTCGCCTGTAGAGGGTGAGGCCTCGTTGGGGTGGTCATATATCATACAAAAACACTGTTTTTTGTGTGGTAACATTTTTTATTAAGGAAAATGGTTACAACTATGTCATGTAGATATTCTTGAGCAAGGAAAATGCAATAAGTGCCCCAAGGAGGATTTCATCAGAGAATCCATAACCTCTACAGGTTTGTACGAATTTTGATGCAATGGTGGGAAGAAATTGTATCTGAAATTATTATTTTATCAGGAATAATATATTCCAATATCGTGTTATTTTAGTTGCAGCTTCCACAATATATACTTAAAATTATAAGAACCATAAGCGTAGCACTTTGGTACAGATGGTATGCAGGATAGTTTTTGACATATGGAACGATGTTGACCAGCCACCGTAGGGACTTCTCGCTCTACATGTATTTCGATTTCGAAAACGTTATGTTGACATTTAATAGTCAAACTGCCTCAAATATGACTTTTAGCGAGTCATGGTACTGCATTTATGATATGTGTATCCATTCTCTTGCAACTAAAGTTCGTTTCAAGGCGTCAATAGCGGTAATCTAACCGTGGTTGCTGTAAATAACGGTGAGTTGTGCGATCTACCGATCACTTCGCATACGATTTCGCCGAAATTATTGTAAACATTATTGTAAATATTGAATGAAATATAGAATAATATTAATTAAATATATTGCAAACTCTAGTCCAGATTTTTTTTATGACCAGATATTATAATGATAGGATTAAATTGTGTTCTTCAGTTCGGATTTGTTGACTTGTGTTTCCGGTGTTACTTGATCGCGGTGATCAGCTGATAATGTTTTCTGAGATGGGGGAAAACATTGTGTCATTTGAAAACTTGAGTTAACTATAAATGTTAGTAAATTTTGGGAGCCATGCTTTACCGCGCAATATAACCGAAGCGCTCAATAGCGAGGGAACACTGTACATAACAACTTGTAATGTGTGTGAAAAGTCGTACGAAAATACGCTTTTTGAAGGGGGCGTGGCCTAAATGCAAATGTCTGATTGGGATTTTAAATTTTCCGGACCCCTGCATTTCTAAGTACCTACCCTTGGACTGTTGCTTTTCCTCCCCACTGATACTTCAGGTGAGTTCAAGAAACTCAGTGATCACACAGGGGCATCTGAGGTAACTCCAGTGAGCAATCATAGGGTACTCTTTGTCCAGCAAGTTTATTTATATCAAGAATACTTCTGAAGTCTTCTTTCCATCCCATGGATACTGTCAACCTGAAAGAAACAATATGCAGGATTTAAATAGAGAATATATTCTGATATTTTAAGTTTTTTGGCAGGAACGATGTATTTCAATATCATGTTATATAATTAGAACACTATCAACCATAAGGGTAGCGTTTTAGTACAGCTAGGTATTGCCAGATATTTTTTAATGATGGTCACTTACCAGAGTCTTACTATCTCAATGGAAAACATGATGTCACACTACAACAAACGTGTCCGAGAGAGAGAGAGGTGTCGTTTCAAGAGCACGACATAAAACATATTTTTTTCCTCTTTCAATGGCAACAAGTTTGACTTTGACTCTTTCATAGTGGTGTGTTTGTCCAGACCATATCTCTAAAACTAATAGGTGTACTTTCTTGACATTTGGCACACACACAGACCAGGTTGTCAAATGCTACCTTTGGCTACTTAGGGGTGTTTAGAATTCATGTTTTCTCCCAGACAGACAGATTAGTTAGAATTTCTCTTATCAAATTGGACTTCAAGTAACTGTCAAATGATTTGTTCTTTCGAATTTGTGGGGGCCGGAGGGATTAGTTATCTTCTGATGACTCTTGTTTATGTTTTAGTGACAACAAGTTGGACTTATACTGACACTGAGAGTAGTGCTCATTTCTGGATGTCAAGAAGTTTCCTTGATTAAGTCCAACATGTGGAAGTAATGTACAGTCAAGTCTCGTTAATCCGACACTCGTTAATCCGACACTCAGCTTTATCCGACACAAATGATGGGAACCGATTGATTCAGTGAATTTAGTCCCGTTAATCCGACATTCTCGCATTCCAACTCCGACAGACCTAATTTGCAACGAATTACCGAAATCACTCATTAATCAGTCTCGTTAATCCGACACAGTGGTCAGCGTACTCCGTGGTCATCTGCCCGCGAGTACACAACCCCGTGTTTTGACACGCACTGGCTGCAGGGATTATCTCAACAATTAACAGGAAAAGCTATTCAAACCTGTATGTACAAAGCTATACAAATGTAGTTTACAAATTGAAGCCAGATAAATGTGCATGAAGCCAGTTTAAAATACGAAAAGGTATATAAAACATGGTCGACTCACCTTGTAACATTCGACAAAATGTCTGTCTGCAGTACACCTCCGAGAAAGCGTGCACGAGTAGAAATCACCCCCCAAATCAAGAAGGAGATCTGTCAGTTTAAGCAGAGTAAACCAAACATCACTCAGAATGAAATCATCACATTTGTACTTGAAAATTTCTGCGTGAAGATCGGCAGATCAACAATTTCCGCCATTTTGAAGGAATCATCGAAATTGACAGCAGTTTCTTCATCGGACACCAGCACATCCCGAAGTCGAAAGCCACACCAAGAAGAATTAGAAAATGCAGTGTTCTTGTGGTTTTCAAACGTGAGAAAGAGAAACATCATGTTAAATGACGAACTTCTTAAAACTCAAGTGAAGGTGTTAGGTGACAAATTAGGCGTTGAAGATTTTTCATACAGCACTGGTTGGCTCCATCGCTTCAAGCTGAGACATGGAATTAAGAGACAGGCCAAAGACAGGCCAAAGATCGCTTGACAGTTATGTTGGCATGCAATGCGACAGGAACTGGGAAACTAAAGCCATTAGTTATTCATAAAAACAACAGGCCACGTTGTTTCAGCAGAACATTTGACCCTACATCAGTTTTCCACTGGTATGTAAACAAGAAGGCATGGATGACTTCATTAATATTCAAAGCCTGGCTACTGATCTTGGATCGGCAAATGCGATTGGAGCGACGCCACGTGGTATTGTTGTTGGACAATGCCCCATCCCATGCTACTGTCGACACAACTAATGTGAAATGTCACTTTTTGCCACCAAACACAACAGCACACATTCAGCCACTAGATGCCGGGATAATAAAGAATTTCAAGCTTTATTATAAGAAACTTAAAATGAAGTTACACCTTGACAATGTTGAAGCAGAAGAACCACATCCCCTAGACGTGAAGCGAGCTCTGCTTTTTATCAAGGCTGCTTGGAATGAAGTGAAGCAAGACACAATCATTAACTGTTGGCACCTGTATTCTCCCAGATGCAACTGCTACAGCTGAACCCGTCATCACCGACCTCGAAGCCATCAACGCAATTAATGCCACTTTCAACACCATGTACGGCGACACGGCATTGAGCGAAGGCTTTTTGACCGCCGATGACGACATCCCATGTGAGGAAGAGCTGACCAACGATGCCATCGTTGACATCGTCTGAGGACAGCCTGACGATGTTAACACAGATAACACAGAGGATGAAGCAGACGACAGCGAGGATCCAATTATCCCACCAGCAGCAGCCATCAAGGCATATCTCACTCAACTTGCATGCTTCGTCGAACACCACTTAGATGTGTTTTCCGTTACTGACTTGGACTTCATTACAAAAATGCAGGGGACTTTGAGAAATGTGCCTTCAAAATGTGAGAAACAGAAAACACTGAAAGACTATTTTAAGTAGATGCAGCAAGTTGTCAAGACAGTAGCACTTGCATTTACATGAGGAAACGTGTGTCGTTGATGTGATAAATTCAGTGAGTAATGTCTCTATTGTTATGTATAAATGGCAAAAATTATTATTATTTTTGCAATGTCACTAATTATAAATTAAGGAGTGAATGAAAAAACAACATAACAATATAAATATTTCGTTTTTAATGATTTTATTACAAGGTACACAGGGTTATTATCTATCGTGAAGACGTCCGATTTTCGATCACAAATCACTTAATTTGGTTAATCCGACATACTCGTTAATCCGACACAATCATGTGCAACCAACGATGTCGGATTAACGAGACTTGACTGTATTCAGACTGAAAATATATAGATCTGAGGATAGGGTTGCAAACACCTCTACTTTCTTATGATATTGGATTTAACCTTTCCAGGTTCATAGTGTCAAATGCAACATGATCCAACATAACTCTGTGAATGTTATACATCCAGTCCCCAAAGCTGGTCTGTTTTTCCTCCATACCAAGACAGTTACTGTAAATCATGAAATTAATGCATCACCAAATTCATGCCAGTGTCAACCCCTGGCCTGTTTATTGGGGTAAGTCCCGGTCGGGTAATCTGGATTAATGGTAGTGCATGCGTAGTTGGCTGACGATAGTCTTTTCTGGTGAAAGGGTCCCTGGTGAAACTCATGTCAGCCGGTTATCAATTACTGTTACTGATTAGGTGAGTGAACACATTTTATACCGATTATGGATTAATTTATTTTTAGTGAGCAAATTCATTCAATTTGAGTATAAGTACGAGATAGTCATACACTATTGCATAGCATCACAATATGGCAAACGCACAAGTTTCTTATTTTATTCCAAACAATCGTGGAGGACAGTGTTTGGTGTAATTCTGCTACAAATTTAGTTTCAAGTCCAGAAATGGCATCAAAATCCACTGGCACTGTTGTCTGAGATCATGCCTTTCCACAATCAGCACCCTGAACAATCTCGTGACCACCTACAACAACTCATCCAAATCACCAGTTCCAAACCTAACCTCTTCCGGATTTTAGACTTTTATAAAGACAGATCAGTCTTTCGTTGAATTTACCATTCTGCAGCTCAATGCTGGTGGTACACGCCATATGAAGAAAAGAAAATACTGACAACTTGAGCATACTCTTGACCGTTACAAAAGACAATTTCTTGCTGGGGAGAAATGTGCTGTAGAGTACCTCGATGCCATCTCACATCTAACTGAAATATGTTTTTACTTATCCTGCATTACTCCTTAATGTATTCACTGCTCACCTTTTACAGTAGTGAAAGCTGTGATTGATCCTGCTTGAAGGAATAAAGATGTTGTTCCGTAGCAGGACCCCCAATCACTAGCTTACCAGGCGCCTACTTTATCAACTGGGGTGGATAAGCAACGGCTGAAGTTGGAACTAATTCAATCCTATGGACTCCAATTCATAGGAAGGTTATTTCAGACCAATGTAGACCTCCTATCAGTGCCAAGGGACAGATGAATAAATACCCTATGTTATCTGTTCCCCGCCCTACAGCAGCCCATCACACTTCACCAATGGCAAGTGCTTCTGGGACTGCTTACCTCAACTCAGGACTTGACGATCAGGGGTCGATTGCAATTGCGACCGATCCAACAGTTTCTGGTTCCTGACATCAGGCAACAGGACCCATTGGTATCCATCGCTTTACCGTCTTAAGAGGTGTCTCGAACATCTTAAGAGGTGTCTCCTTAACAGAGCTATCCCCCTCGCTACACATATTCGTAGACGCTTCTCTGCAGGGTTGGGGTGCACACCTACAGGACCAGACAGCATCAGTGTTGTGGTCCGGCACACAGTGCGCTTGGCACATCAACAACCTAGAATTGGAGGCGCTTGTTCTAGCGATAACACATTGGCACCCAACTCGCCATATCCACCGACAACATCACGGTGGTCTGGTGTCTACGGGATCAGGGGACCACTCACTCGCACTCTCTGCTCAAACAGATGTTCAGGTTTTTCAGTCTAGTGGATCAACTGGGTCTGCACTTCCTGGTCCATCACATACCCGGTTCATCACATACCCGGATGTCAGAATGTGCTGGCAGACGCCCTATCCAGGCCAGACAGATTGGCACCCACGGAGTGGAAGCTCAACCCAGAGGCGTTCCATCTCCACGCCTCTCCACACACCATCATTTTTTTTACCTCACCAAGAAAACAATTTTTCTCTTGGCCTTAGTACTCATGTACGCTTCAAGCGAGGTACGCACCATCTATGGATATGCTGGGATTTTATAGAAAAAAAACAGTTGCCAGGACAACCCAATCAATCTTTCACTGTCCCACCATTATCGTCCATCGAGGGAGTGGAAGACGAGGATGAACTCTTATTATGCCCGGTGCGTTCACTACGGGTGTTCATCCACCGCTCCAAGACTAGGCATGGTACTCGGAAACGATTGTTTATTCAGGTCTCTGAGGCATCCACAGCCAAAGACAGCCACAATACCATTTCTATATGGTTGTGAGCTATCATTCTTCAGGCTTACAATATTGCTAAACTCGAGCCACTGAGAGCTAATAACCCCCATGAGATTCGTGTGGTTACCTCCACGATGGCTCTACACAGTAATTGTTCAATTAGAGCCATCATGAAAGGATGTTTTTGGAGGTAGGATTCGGTTCACTGCCTGAAGGACGTGGCTTTAGAAGATGTCGAGGGTATTCGCAGTTTTGGTCCGCTGGTCGTAGCGCTGCAGATAA
This sequence comes from Haliotis rufescens, assembly GCF_023055435.1. NCBI lineage: Eukaryota > Metazoa > Mollusca > Gastropoda > Lepetellida > Haliotidae > Haliotis > Haliotis rufescens. The sequence goes on from NW_025964383.1 coordinate 5,636,156, forward strand.
CCAACCTGCGATGCCATAAAAACAATTGAATCATGTCCAGAGCCAGTATTTTATATATCTGAATGTTTTCAAGCCTCCACACCATCGGATACAGATGCATTAAGGAGTAATGCAGGATAAGTTAAAAAATCTAGTAAAATCTGTATAAAAAATGTATATCATGTCAATATCGGGGGTTATTTCATACAGACTATAGACTGTAGCACATGCTAATCAGAACATGCAGATTATCTCTTGGCATGTCACAGAGGACGTGGGACGACCCCATTTATTGTTATCTTTGCCATGGCATTGTTTCCACCCCTGTGCAGTGAACCTGACATGACAATACTGTATAACCTCCAGATAATAAGGCTTAAATAAATAATAAGAATTGGTTGTCAGGCAATGGCTTTTTTTTGCTATTTTTTTTTAGTGGTGTTACCAAATAAACAGTTGTGTACAATCAACCTCTTGGGTGGGATCCCTACATAAATGTATTCCTTGATGAGTTAAATACTGGAATATAGTGTTTCAATACCGTTGGACTTCCAGTGTGTGGACTCCTAGATTTCACAATGCGAAAACGTTATCGTGAGCACACAACACCAGAAGAATCATGTCAACAAATCTGTACTGAAGTACGCCAATAACTTTTCTCCAAGATTTCACTCAATTTTGTTTACATTAATTTCAACGAAATCATGTATGATCTGACCAAGTTTGCAATTGGCAAATACTATTGCCGCCATGACCATAACATAGAACATGAGATGCGCAGTACATCAGTGCATGGAAGTAACTGCATGCTATATTTGATTGTGTTGTTTTTAAGCATTGTAGCATTTCACTGCCAGGGTAGTGTGTGTTCAAGACGCGGAATGTTTAAGGATTTATTTTTTTTAAATGGAAATAAAAACGAAAGGTGTGGTGGAATTTGTGATGATGTGGCATAGCTTGAGAACTTTAGCCTAATGTGTCAACTGATTAATCCGAACGAGGGACACTCACCACTTATTTAATATTTTCATGTTTGCATTAATTTCACGATTTACAATACTCCCTGAGGGACTTGGTTGTAGTAAGCATTTTGTTTAATCTGGTGGAACAGTATGTTTGGATGTTCAGATGTGCTGTACAGCTGTTTGTTCCTGTATGATGTGCTATGACTATTTCAGATTGAGGTGATGGAGATAGCCCTGGACCAGTTCGGCCCTGCTGCAGAGCGGAGACTAGCAATAATTGACAAGAATAGAGACCTATACCTAACATCAGTCAGAGTGTTTGGCACAGATAGAAAATCCGTTAAACTTGGTAGGTGCCCATTAAATTAGCTTATAGAGGCCTTGAAGTCCGTCCTTTTCACTATGAAGGGGTTTCTGAATTTGACTTAATTTAGAATGAATGTAGGCATGTTTGTTTCTATCCACTATTTCTTGCATATTAATTCAGTCATCCGCATCCATTGTCTGATATTTTAATGGCTGTATATCCTATACCAAACAGTAGCTTTGATTGGATAGCTGTAACGTCGCTAAAGCCCCCTTTACACAGGGCTGCGACCTTTGTGCCACCTTTGAGCGATAGAAAACTGGCCAGGACGCTCAATGGTCGCCTAAACACAGAAAATCATGTTTCTGTGTAACTGCTCCAGCAGTTGTTCAGCAGTAACTGCTCGAGTTGTTCAGCGTCTGCAACCACATGAAACACTGCAGGTACAAGCCCTCCATATATAGGCAGGCTGAGGAGGCACTACAGGCAGGTCAAAGGAGGCAGAAAAGAGGCAGCAGCCTTGCCATGGTTTCTCAAGGGTTGCCGTGGTCGCCGAATGGAGGCACGGCAGTCGCCATAGTCATCGTTCAGTGCACGCTGTTGGTCGCCCAAAGGAGGCACATGGGAGGCAGAAGCATCGCCCAGATTAACGGAATACATTTGCAGCAGAACGCATCTTCTACCTGGCGACCATTGGGCGACCACTGTGCCTTCATTCTGCAACAACGGCAATGCTTGTGCCTCCTTTGAGCCACCTTTGAGCTACCAATCTCCTCGGCGACCTTTGTGCAACTGTTTTGAACATGTTCAATAATTCATGGCAACCATGGCGTCCATTGCGATGTCTGAACCTCCCGTGTACCACCTTGGAATGACCTAGGCAACCATTCTGCCTACGTTGAGCCTTCAACGACAACCTGGCAAATTTCATGGTCGCACACAGGACAAAAGTCTTCATCCTTTGTAAAGGCCCCATAAAGCTACCTAGAAGGTCATAATGGAACTTTTTTCTTTCATTTAAGACATGACATTTCACTGACATACAATTTGTCAAACCAAGTAAGAACACAAGGCACAGTGGAATTTAGGAAACTCCTTATTCATTCTCTAAATAAGTACATTTTTACTTATCCTGTTACTTATCCATATTGCTTATTGAAACATCTGTTCCAAATGCAGCCCATCTGTGATGAACATGGGCTGCCCCCAAGCCCTCAGTTTTGTCTCCTTCACTGTCATCAACACTTGGGAAATTGCTATGTGATAAATCGTCAATCTTCCATTGATGTCTAATCAATACTACGACAAGAATGTCGCTACTACTACTTATCTACAATGGGTCATGGTTTCTGCTTCATTTGTAAGGAGAACAAATTGAGGGCAGACCCTCACCTCAGTTGCAAGCTCATTGTACCGAAGACCATCGTTGTTCTTATTGTCCATTCCTCACGGAAGATGAGTTTGTTATATATCTTCACCGTCTTAAGATGAAACAAGGAGATGATCATTGGGGACAGGATGATGTGTCCAACAGCTCCGTTTTGCATGATGATTGCCTTGCTAGTGACGTTGCTGGCGACCAGTCCAGCATGGATGCACCAACTTGTCTAAACAGAGCCTCATCCACCTTCTCAACTGCATCTAACAATAACGTCTCATTAGTCACCATCTGCGCCTGTGACATTTTCGTCTCTGACCCTCACACCTGTGACGCTTACACCTGTCATGGCTATGTCTGTGGTTCAACTTACAACTGTCCCACCTACAACGTGTACTCCTGCAACATCACTGATGCCTTATGCAGAAGATTAAGAGTGGGTATGCATGTTTCGCACCTTTTCCGACATTCTTGAAATCACAGCAGTTGTCTGACACGTTTATACATCATATGAGAGGACGTTTTTGATCACCTTACGAGGCGCTCCAAGTCGCCTTATCATTCATAGCGAAGAACATGGTGATCATATTGGGGCATATCCGGAGAGACTCCTATGAATATTAGGACGGATCTGGTCGGACTCATCCACAGCCTGCTGGACACCATAGTCAGAATGCAGGAAGACTTACTCTCCATCCAAGTCTGGATGTCTTCACAGCTACTGTGGGTTCAGCATCAACAACTACTAGCACAGATTCACGCAAGAGCTGTTTTCCCACCAAACCAAGAGGTTGATAATGTCACAACCAATATCTCCTACCAAGGCATTCAACGGCAAAGTGGGACATGTCATAGACGAGGTCAGACAAGATACAACAGAATGATTCCAAGTATCAACCATGAACCTAGCTGCCAAGACACATGGATCTTCCTATCCCCCAAAGCGTTCCTGGGATCAGAAGGACTCGTCATATAAACAGCCTCCTAAGAAAAAGTTTGTCCCCTCTGGGAAGGATTCATTCCAACCGAGTCGGGGGTACAACAAGCATCAGTCTTCTCAGGAGTCGTTTCGCCTTTTCACCGTCTTTCAACATAATGTCGACTCTGGGGCCAGTTGGAAGGTGTCTTCTGTCATGCATCAAAAAGTGGAAGCAGATTCCACCCGACTGCTGGGTCCTAACCGTCGTGGCTCATGGATACAAACTGCATTTCAAGAAACATCCCATCGTGAAATCTCAAGCCGTAGGACGCAGATTTCGCCAAGGTAGTGGCAGCAGATCTGGCTGTCAGGAGGCTATGAAAGAAGCTAGCCATTCAGAAACTATCCGAGACCAACAAGAACAAAGGCTTTTATTCTCCAGTATTCTAAGGTCCGAAAAAAGAATTCACCCAACATGAGGATGAAAATCGACTTAAAGATACTCAACAAGAAATTTCAGGCACCTACCTACATGCTGTTTCTGGTTCAGCTTATGACCTACCTAGGCTTCCTAGTCCGAGACCACTCCGGTTCAAGACATCATTTACATCGGAGCGGTTTCCAACTACAGAAGGGATATCTATGTCCACCAGAAGATTGATTTGTCAAGACTATTACGATGATTCAATCCCTATCAAGTCAACCCAGCAGGTCTCTGAGGCGGCGGATGTTGCTTTTAGGCAACCTAACGTCGCTCTTGTCTCTACAGGATATGACCTTCAGAGGAAGGTTGATGTTACCTCCTCTACAGACATGAATGAACTCACTACGATCCCGCACCCTAGAGTTCAAGACTCCGTTACCTCTCAACTTATTACAGGACTTGCATGGGTGGACTCACAGAGAGCATGTGATGAGTGGAATTCATCTGACTTCTCTGACGCCCAGCATCATCTATTTACAGACACATCAGATTCGGGTTGGGGAGCCCATATGGTACCATCATGGTACAAGGATCTTGGAACACTGGAGAGAGGATCCTACATATCAACTGCAAGGAAATGAAGGCCATCTATTACGCCATCCTGGCATGGAAGATACGTCTCTCCCAATCGTCATCCTCATAGCCACAAACAACGCCACAGTAGTGGTACATATTCAGAAACAAGGAGGAACCAGATCCAGTTCTCTGATGACAGAGACTACGTGATTGTTTGCCTTGGCAGACGCCATCAGTTGGCGGATGGAAGTGAGACATGTTCCTGGGAAACAACAACCTTGCTGACCGGGGAGAATAGTGCCAACAGTATGAACCTTACATCCCCAGATATTTGCTTGGATAACCGAGTTATGGGACTCACCGCACCTAGATCTCTTTACCACCTTCCAGAACCATCAACTTCCAGTTTATGTCAGTCCAGTCCCAGATCCAATGGCTCACCAGATTGATGCGTTATTGATGGATTGGACAGGTCTATATGCATACCCATTCCCACCATGGTCTTTCGTAGACAAAGTCATCCACAAGGTGGAGGAGACGGATTGCATGATAATCCTGATAGCACCAATCTGGCCCAGCAGAGCTTGGTTCCCCCAGACTATTTAGTCTATTAATGGAAGAACCTCTCCGTCGGATAAGTTTGTCCAGTGGAGAAGACGACAAAGGATTAAAACTAATACAATAGCCATCCCTATGGGAGCAGACTTTCTACTACATCTACGTCAGGACAATAAGTTCCGACATGGGATGATAGAAGGTTACAGATCGGCTCTTCCCCCTGTATTTCCAGGAAAGTCACCTCATCAAGAGTTTCAGAACTCCATGCTTTGGACTATTCCCCATGATCAACATTGATTCTCTTTCAGATTAAATCCTCCTTCGGGCACTTATTGCATTTTCCTTGCTCAAGAAAATCTACATGACATAGTTGTAACCATTTTTCCTTAATAAAAAATGTTACCACACAAAAAAACTTCGTTTTTGTATGATATACAACCACCTTTACAGTGCCTCACCCTCCACGGCGCCCCGTGCCAGGGGGAGTAACTCTCACACAAATCACTTTCCTTTATGTCATTCGACTGACATGACCCTAGAGGAACCTAATCGTTCACTGAGAGACTATGACTGACCAAACTGTATGTATGGTACATTTCTTTCCTTGCAAAGGCGTAATACCTCGCATTTTAAAGTTATAGAGTTGTAATTCTAATAGAAGAAACGCCACGTGCATGGTACATTTGAATTCAAATGGCCGTAATGGCGTCCATTGTGTAGTTCCACTGTCTGACATATGTAACACCAAGGCCATCAAAACGGCTTGGTTTTTTGTTATACCATACAGAACTACAGGTTTTTCTTTACATAAACCCAAGGTGGTGTGCCAGATTATAACTACACTTACCTTTTTTACGGGTTTTACACCTTAGCGCGTAACACGCCCCTTTGGTGTTATAATTATACTACGGACATTGGCTATTAGTATTGCGTTACAAATCGCATTCTACATTACGCCTTTGCTTCTGTTTTCACAATTTTGCATGTATCTTTCCGATCTTTATATCGCACTGATACACTATTTTCCCGCCCCCCTGCCCAACTCAGAATTTACGGTCAATTTTACAGACCTTCAAACTTTGTTCAGGATGTGGGTCGAATATCCCACCCCAGGACCAGCAGCCTAAAGTGTTTGGTAGAAGAGGGGCGTTTGACGTGTTTGACGATCAGTCATGCCCCATCTGCCGGGAGTTAGGACTAGGACTATGAAGCGTCGGCATGCCGACCTCATCCACTTTAAGGCGGGTGGACATTCACTCCAAGAAGGCCATTCCCCCCCGCCGTCTAAAAAGGGTAAGGGGCGGTCGGGTAGCCTAGTGGTTAAAGCGTTCGCTCGTCACGCCGAAGACCCGGGTTCGATTCCTGACATGGGTACAATGTGTGAAGCCCATTTCTGGTGTCCCCCGCCGTGATATTGCTGGAATATTGCTAAAAGCGGCGTAAAACCATACTCACTCACTCACTCACTCTAAAAAGGGTAAAAAAAGGCAAAATCTATGCCTTCTGCTACAGTCTCCTCTCCCCCTTCTCCGAGGGCCGGGGGAGAGGGTTGTAGGGTCCCCGAGGTTCCTACACCTGCACCCTCTCCTGCACCCTCTTTGGCAGACATTTCTGCTTTACTAAAGTCGCAGATGGCGTCGATGATGGAGGAGGTTAAGTCCTAACTCCGAGAGGAGCTGCGTGCTGGGCCTTCCCCGTTGTCGCCGCAGGACGCAGCCTCAAGGCCCTGTGGAATGCCCGGCGTCGGCCGAGGCAGGCCACTTGGCCTCGGGGACAATCCGAGACTGGGCTTCAGCTCCGACTCGAGGTGACTCCCCAGCGGAGGCGTGGCCGGCACTGGCCCCTTCACTTCCTCCCCACCATTTTCCCTAGCAGAGCCAGACACCTTCTCCGAGGCCGAGACTTCCTCTAGTGGATCTGTGGCCCAGAGCCAGGTGGGTTCCCTTGAACCCCCGGCACCCTCGGGACCGGGACTCGGCTTTGGGCAGGGGGCAGCCCGGGGGTGTGAAGGCCCAGGCCTTCGGGCGTCCTCCTCCTGTCTCGTCTGCTACCTCTCTTGAGGATGAGTCGGCTCAGAATCGAGAGAGGAGGAGTGGATGGAGGAGGGTTTGATGATTTGGGGGCTTCAGGGACATTTTCCTTTGTATCCTCGTTGAGGCACGTACGGGACAAGGTCGTCCAGGTACTGCCTCAGGTGGCTGCAACCCATGCCCGCGTCGGATCCGACTGAGTTCCGCCTCAGGGGGGACGCCTTCGCACCTAGCAAGGCACCCCAGGTGCGGCTCCGCATTTTGTCCTCCTTGGCACATGAGGTCATCAATTCTCTGCTTACGGGTGCCCGCAGGAAGTTCGACCTGCCCGAACTTATTAAGGGGTACCCGTTAGCGGAGGACGGTGATTTCGAGTTCCAGTGGTCGACGAATGCGTCTGGACTTCTGTCCTTCCACCTTCGACCCCCACCTTGGCTAAGCAGGGCCGGTGGTTACCCCAATTCCTTTGTGCGGTGCGGAGCTGAAGGCTGCATAGTTTGCTTTGAGGAGCAATACCGTAATGCATGCCAACAGCTTCGCGTCTCCGTACACTCCGCCTATCTGTCTGCAGTACAGAGGGAGCTGGTGGGGGAGGGGCTGGCTGACTCCTCGGAGTTGGCGGCGCAGCTGATTGAAGTTCATAGTCATCTCGCACGGGACGCTATTCGTAGCTGTGCCTCGCAGATGATGTGCGCTGTCATGGTCATGCCAAGGCTGTGGATGTCGGTGTCTAAGTACTCGGCATCCACACACCTGGACCTCCTAGCTTTGCCGTATAAGATGGGTGCCACCCTCTTCCCTGGGGCTCAGCAGGTGGTCCAAGAGCCCGCTCAGTTGTACGCTTCAATCACGGACTCTAAGGCCTGGGGCAGTCGGGTAGCCTAGTGGTTAAAGCATTCGCTCGTCACGCCGAAGACCCGGGTTCGATTCCCGACGTGGGTACAATGTGTGAAGCCCATTTCTGGTGTCCCCCGCCGTGATATTGCTGGAATATTGCTAAAAGCAGCGTAAAACCATACTCACTCACTCACTCTAAGGCCTTGTTGGAGGTACCTAGCGCCAAGCCGCATAAGCGGACCTCTCCCCTTGACTCTTCCCACGCTGACACGTCGGGTCAGAAGTCTTCCCCCCGCTTGGAAGCAGCCGCTTCCTTCAGGGTAAAGGTGCAGGGAGAGGCAAGGGCCGGGGCAAGGTGGCTGGTCGAGGCCAGCAGCCTTTTCGCAGGGCCGGGGTTCCCATTAGTGCCCGAAGAGCCCCAGGTGGACCCACAGTCACCAGTTCTCGAGAGCCGGGATCCACTGCCTCAAGCTGGATGTGCCCGTAGACGGCCGACTGGCTCTATTCCTCAAGGAATGGGAGACAGTTACATCCAATCCCTGGACCCTGTCCACTCTTAGGGATGGCCATTTACCTCGGTGGAAACACCATCCGCCCCCCTTCTCCGGGATAAAGCACACTCCGGTGCCTGCTACCCGAAAGAAGGCAGAGTTCCTCCGTACCGAGGTCGATACACTTCTTATGAAAGCAGCGATCGAACCAGTTCCCAAGGGACAGGAAAACGAGGGCTTCTACTCGACGTATTTTCTAGTCACCAAAAAAGACGGAGGATTTAGGCCTATTCTCAATCTGAGAAAACTGAACAAACTTATAGAGGTACCGTCCTTCAGGATGGAGACACTGCGCTCAGTGATCTCAGCTGTCGAGACAGGAGAATGGCTAACGTCAATAGACCTAAAAGACGCCTATCTCCACGTACCCATACACCCCGAGTTCAAGAAATACCTGAGGTTTTCTTTCGAGGGGAGGTGTTATCAGTTCAGGGTTCTACCATTCGGGATCTCCACGGCCCCGAAGGTGTTCACCAAGCTGATGTGCCCAAGTGGCCAGGTCGCAAGGTCAGTTCTGCCATCCGTACCTCGACGACTGGTTACTAAGCGCTCTATCGCAATCCCTCAGTCAGAAAGCCACACAAGAAGTGATAAACATTCTGATCACTCTAGGGTGGATAGTCTGTCCCAAGACACACTGCTCGTACATGGCTCCAGTTACTGGGCAACATGGCGGCGACAGTGGATGTGGTTTGGCGAGCGCGTTTGAGAATGAGACCCAATCAACAAGCACTCCGTCGACTTTGGGTGAACTCGGAAGATCTCGAGACTCCGCAGTGGCTCATTACACACCTTCAGTGGTGGACCGAGGTCGGGAATCTGTCCCGGGGGCTCCCCCTCAACACTCCCGTTCCGTCTCTCACAGTTCAAACAGACGTGCACTCTCCGGCTGGGGAGGCATTCTGAACAATCACAGCTATCACAGCTTTTCACGTCCCTGTCGACGGGGCACTTCTGGGTGCACACCCATTAGTGCAGCGCTTTTTGGCAGGTGTGGACAGGATCCGACCGCCTGTCCGGCGGATCAGTCCCCCTTGGGACTTGTCAATCGTTTTTGATTGGCTGTCCGGTCCTTCCTTTTGGGATCTGTCGTCTCTCTTTCTCTTCAGCTTTTGGGCTGGAAGACAGCGTTCCTTGTGGCGGTAACGCCCGACAGACGGGTAGGTGACATTCATGCAATGTCAGCCGATCCCGAACTAACTGTCTTCCACTGGGACAGAGTCAGTATTCAGCTGCCGGACTCTTACCGTCCTAAGGTCGCACACACCTTCCACGTGACGGCTCCTATTGAGCTACCTGCTCTTTCACAGCCTTCCTCGTCGGGGACCACTGCAAGACATGCTCATGTCTTCGATGTCCGCAGGACCCTCAAGGCCTATATCAGCAGAACTAAGGGTATGTGTAAGGATAACAAACTATTTTGCTGTTACGGCGGTAGGAAGGCTGGCTCACCTGCGAGCAAACAATCTATCCCGAGGTGGATAGTTTCAACCATTTGTACAGCGTATAGGCTTCAAGGCAGGGACCCCCCTACCAGGTTGAAGGCTCATTCGGTTAGAGCAGTGGCTACGACACAAGCGTACGCCGCAGCTCTGCCCATTGAGGAGATCTGCTCCGCAGCTATTTGGAGCCAGCCGAGCACGTTCATCAAACATGACCAACTCGACAAACACTCAAGCGAGTGTGCTCGGTTTGGTCAGTCAGTTCTCTGAACTGGGCAAAGTTCTACATGTCTAGCCGATTGAGCCTTCGAGATTTTAGACCGTCCTCCGGTTATAATGCTTCTGCAGTCGATAAATATCAGTCCTTACTACTCGATAATACTCATATCTGCACACGCACTCCTTCGTCCCAGGGAACCTCTTACCTGCGCAGGTTATGTCTCACGTGATCTTCGCCCCTATCTCACTTGTTCAAAAAAAAGCGTGGGGGGGGGTTCGAGTTCTCGAATTATGATAAGCCACACATTACTGGCTGTTTCATAGTATATGGTCGACCACACCCTGTCTCTAGCCCCCCGCCTCTCGATGGTGGTGCCTCACGATAAGGTTGGTTCCTTTTATGGAACTCTTTTTTATTCATTGAATAATCAGAATACGATGCCACTTCCTAAGATTATCTTTAGGAGTCTATCTTGATGCAATAAGTGCCCCAAGGAGGATTTAATCTGAAAGAGAATTTTACAAACCTGTAGAGGTTATGAATTCTCTGATGAAATCCTCCTTGGGGCACGGCCACCCACCTCCTCACATTCCGTCAGCATTAGACATATGGAAAGTGATTTGGGTGAGAGTTACTCCCCCTGGCACGGGGCGCCGTGGAGGGTGAGGCACTGTAAAGGGGGTTGTATATCATAAAAAAACAAAGTTTTTTTTGTGTGTTAACATTTTTTATTAAGGAAAAATGGTTACAACTATGTCATGTAGATTTTCTTGAGCAAGGAAAATGCAATAAGTGCCCCAAGGAGGATTTCATCAGAGAATTCATCACCTATACAGGTTTGTAAAAACCTCAATCACTCTTAAAGCCCCACCCTGACTATAAATAGCCCGCAAGGTGGCGGTGTTTCAGTTTTGAACAATGACTGACAATGTAAACACAACCGAGTGTCGGGAGAAGATTATTGAAAACCATACGGGAACCATATCACCATTGACCGTCAAACTTCGTATCAACTTGAATGACAAACCATGGATACAACAAATGGCTCCATATCAAGATATAATTTAATAAATTTTCTGTAGTTTTATCATAAAAAATAGAATCGATCGTGTTTGGTGTCTGCATCAATCACAGTGGGCGGAGCTTATTTACGGTTGCGCTATAAATAGCAAAGCACATGGTCATGTGTACATGTGACACATTCAATGCATTTGTGGTCAAAGTGTATTGTGTTGTATATTTTTACGGCAGAACAGCAGTAGAACATCAGTTTCGGTTAATGTAAAAGTAACGATACTTTAAAACGAAATTGACGGCGCAATTCTTTCAGTTCAATCCGAAAATTACAGATATTTGTTTAGTTTTGGTCATTTGCATTCAACAGTTAGATTTGTGCCACACAATAATCAGTTTATATTCATAAAACTTAAATTATTACACAGATTTTTCAACTAGTGTTTAGGAAGGGGCCTAATTTGAAGCACCAGAAGTTGCACCAATATTTCTCAGCTTGACTACAATAGATAAATATGTCACGTGTATCAACATAACAATGCACATAAGCAACTGGTAAATAAGTAACGAAATATACTTGATGTTTTGACCTACAGAAGGCATATCCAGATAATATTGTACTTACGATAAACGAAAACTCCAATACACATATTCCAAGACAACTTTAATTATGAATTTCCTTTTCTTTCACAGAATTTTCACACACAAAACTGAGTTTGATCATTAGATCCACACTTGTCCCATGTATTTTTTGTTTGGGGTATTTGGATACACTTCGCGCACAAGTTTTAAAATACAATCTGCGATCCCTCTCCCGTTTTGTCCACACCAATCCTTCATCTGCTGCAACGTTAAATTCTGTTTCTTCAAGTCCAAGTATCTACGATCTCTCCAAACACTTTGTTTATTTAGCTCAGTCCAGAAGCAATGTATTCGAATCGACAAATTTCTGCAACATGGTGGCCGCACCATTCCCTAACTGCGATTGCCTGTGCCGTGCCACGCATGGTTGACAAAAGAAGTGTGAACATACATATTCGGCTTCATCTGGTTCCACAATGAAATCTAGCTGTGACACTGATTCACTAATCCTAGGAATCGGCACCGAATTTATCAAAGTTTCTGTTGCACTTGCAAGGGCGGGAAGAGAGGCGCCATCTTGTCGATTCGAGTTGTGAATCAGAATGATGTGATCTTGATGCGCTCATGGGACGTGGTTGCTAGGAGATCTTGTGGTCAGAAAGGTGAAAACAAAAAGTTTTAGAAAGTAATAAAAGAAATACGCAGTGCAATCCAAAAGGACCATGTACAGGATATTTTTTTATAATAATATTCACGAAAAAAAAATCTTTTCTAATAATGCAAATTAATTTATTAATTTATCCCAAGGTCGTAACCCTGATCACATGGTGGGTATTTTGAAGGAATCTTTGCGATGACGCCGTGAATGAGGCCGTGTGTATTACATTGTTGAATTCAGCTGCCCAGGAAGATTGTTGAGGCATTGACATTATGACAGATGTTCGTTATGGATGGAGAGAAAAATGTATCAGAGAAAAACATTGTAGCTTTGAGCTTCGAGACCAAACATGTGTTAATGCCAAAGTAGCCAGCGACCTGAATGTAAGCTTAATGAAATTAATGTTGAAACCCATTTTCACGCACATGACAGAATTAATGTGAACAAACATTTATCTGAACATCGTTTCGAAGTCTTTGAGGCTGTCCGTATTTTAATAAAAAAATTATCTCTATTCCGACATGAAATAATATATGTCTTCGTGTCTCAATTTTTTTGCCGCTGTTGAAAATTGCGCACCAATCTAATAAATGAAATACTACTAGATCTACCATTGCACCGTCATAAAAGAACCAGGTCAAAAAAACATTGCTACTGGACAATGGAAAAACGACAAGAAACTACTTTGATCACTTGAAAATATTTTTGACCATTACCAGGGTTTTTTACACGATCGTTGTCATCCAGATTCCAGAGTAAGCAAGACGAACACAACGAAGAAAAACATTGTTGAAATCACCAATTGACGTATATATTGTGAGAAATGCTATTTATAAACTGAAGATATACCGTACACCACAGAGTAACGATTGGTGCCCCAACACATATTATGTTTCTTGTTCATTTACACTGCTCATATACATCACGACAACCGTTCTCGTCCAGAGATCTAGAAGTATAATTTGTGTGTTGGACTCTGTTGGATAAATCATGGACATTCCGCGCTATCATTTTATGAAGATGTGAAGACGGCATGGCAGGTAGGTTTTGAAACCAAAGACCTACGCGTTTGTTGAAAAGTCTTGGAATCGTTTGATAGATATTTATTACCATTAAAACTTACGTCTTTGTTGTCAAAAGGTCCACGTGGGTTGGTGTTTACATGACGTCACCCGTTTATGCATTAACCAATGAAATGTATGTGTTATCATGACATCATATTGACCTGTCAGATCACTTGTATAAGCTCCACCCACTAGAGTGCGGTAGTTCCTACCGCAGATGCCCCTTTAAGATCATTCCCAGATTTTGTAGCCAAGAATCAATCTACCACCATGGGGCAGTTGGGCCATAGACACTATACCGGGTACCGTTCCTGCTTTAGGGCTGACAGTGGATCACCCAGACAGACTTTTATGTCCCATCAGAGCTCTCAAATTTGATCTCCTGACTACAGACCCACATAGAAGCTTCAAAGGAGTTTATTCCTATCCTGCAAGCCTCAGTCCAACAAGGACATCACTGGGGCTACAATAGTGAGCTGGCTTATAGCTACCGTTGCAGCGAGGTAGACACAGGCACAGAATTCCACACCACATCTTGGATCCTGCTCAGCTCATGAGATCAGAGCCCTAGCCACGAGTCTCGATTCATGGACATCTGTTTTATTGGAACAAGTTGTGTCTAGTTGTCAGTTGGGCTCACAAAACACCTTCACCAGTTTTTACTTGAGTGATGTACAGCCGGACCTAGAGAGCGTTTATTCCCTTGGGCCCATTGTCGGGGCGCAAACCATCATCTACCAATAGTTTCCTACTTCTATTGAAAAAAAGGGGATGGGGGAGAGGATCCAACACCACTAGCATCAGAGGGTAGGTACACCCTTGATTATTCTGTTTATTAGGTGTAGGATGGATTAGGAGCACCTTGAGTATCAACTGCTTCTAGTGACCGGAAGTGACGTCAGAACCGGAAGTGAGAGCATACCTGGAAATGATCACTGGAAATAACAATACAAGGTCCATCTATCAGGAAATGACGTCTTTTGGTAAAAACAGACCATAAGAGATGTCATTATCCAATAAAGGGAAGTGACAAACCAGAGCACTTCACAACCGGAAGTGAGGACAGAACCAGAAGTGACGTCAGCACCGGACATAGTGTCACAAATCCATTTTAACAAGAAATGATGTCATTTGGTAGAAATAGACCAGAAATGACATCATTATTACTAACAAGAACAGCAAATATAACGGTAATTTTAGTGAAGGCATCATGTATCTGGCTGATTCTTGATGCATGCATCCTCAGGAGGAATTTCAAAGGAAATTATCTGGAGTCAGGATTAGAATCAGTGATTTAATGGCTCCGAGAAGAGAATTACTGTCAATTACACAGGGAGTTACTAGAGGCAGATCCCTCCGGGTTCCTCTGGTATATTCTGGCAAATATGTAATAGAGCTAGAGGATTCCCAAGAATTTATCAAACAATAGTTATCATTGTTAATAATTCTAAGAATACTACCTCTATTACATCAGAAGTACTCCCACCCACCTCCCCAATTCATCTACCTCTAGTGGTTAGATGTTGGAAGAACTGAGTTTCCCGTCATTACGCACGTCATAGCTTGGGTTGTTATAATGCTATATTGGTAACAACTAATTGTGTGTAATTGACAGTGAAGAGGATGACTGGTGAAAATCTGAAAATTAAGTTGACTGAAGACAAAATACAGGATTTATGGCAAAGATGTAATAGAGGTAGTATTCTTAGAATTATTAACAATGATAACTATTGTTCGATATTTATTTACATGAACATCATATATATAGGTAGCTAACAAATATATACAACAATAGTGAACAACAATAGACTTCTCAGGGACCGAGTATGTTCCTAGGTAAGGCGAGAGCAAATCTGTAGACACTTCTTCCCGAACCGATATTTATACTAACCTACCTGTTTTCGTGTTATAACATTGCTTTGGGTTAGTTCACCAATCAAGACCAATTAAGCATTATTAGAAAACTCATGTTCATTTTTAATGCCTATGATATTACCTTTGATTTACGGCCTCCCAGTTCCAACAATCTGCACAAGAAACATGTGCTTTAAATTCCTCTACAGTGGCTCGTCACCGTAACTTCTCCGTCTCGAGTATCATGGAGAGATGTTTCTGTCCATCTTCAATAGTCACTACCTACGACTGTCGACAATGTTGCTGGTCTTCACCAGTTCAGCACCTTGGTACTTGCACAGGAAGTGACGCCATCCCATCGATGAAGACAAACTTCCCTTCAAAGAACATTTAGGAATTAGTATTAAAGTTTTGGTTATTATGTACAATCATTGTAGTTATTTAGCGCAAGGAACCTATTGAGGTGATACTAGTTACTTGAAGTACATCGATTTCTGTGATCCACACAAGAGGTCTGTGTGACCACAGACAGCTGTTAGTGGACAAATCAAACTCCCTCCATCCAGAAATTTGCCATTATTAAGGGTTTTGCTATATGCTATCATTATAAGGACTAGTGGACTAAAACTGTTAGTTTCTATCCCTGTTAAGGACAGGCTGCATTCAGGAGAGGTGTCATTTTTTTCATAAATTCATTACATTTGATGATAAGGCTAGTGCTCCATTAATAATAGTGCAACATTAGTCAAATAACACTTGCACAATCAGGAGAATGCTGGAATCTAAAGACTAATTTATAGGTCAGATAGGGCCATCCATTTCGCTATTACTTACTTTTTTATGAAGTACAATTTCATCATTTTTTATAGTATTTTTTTCATACCTTAACATATAAAGTTTCAATATTGATATTTGTGTTGGAATAATTGGGTTCCTCGTGAACAAAACACCATGAAAATATATTGTCTTTATCCACAGCTAATTCTCACCAAGTGACCTGAGTTACTATAAACTATTCTGAGTATAGCGGAGTTATGCCTCCTTTTCTTTGTACTTGTACCTCTCTGTCAACTTTTGACGTTATAGAGGAAAATCAATTTTCATCATTTCCGGCAGGTTATATTTTTTTTATTGATGTATAATGTTATACATAAGCATATAAATCCATTTCATATATACGTGTATGTCGTTTCAGATATAAGGCAGTATTTTGTTAACTCACAGTTTCTGTAAAGCTGCTAAATAAAATAACATTCTGGCACAGTACTTTTATCGGTGTCTGATAAAAATCAGAGACATTTGCTGTTTTTCAACACAGAATAGATTTTGTGAGAAATCGGTGAGAACTTACCCCAAAACTAAGAAACAGCATCATAAATCTGAGAACATGCTTCTGAAAACATGGAAGCGGCAGCACTAAGACACACAGACTGCAACATTCCAAACTAGGCATGCGCAGAACAAGAGGGAAGCTGACCGCCATGTCATGACAATCAACAAACACCGAGTACATTTACATATCACAGCGCTAATATAGATTTAACCATGACATTGATGAATTCTTGATTCTGATTGGTTTAAAAGAGGTTTCCTTTTTGCTAAGGAAACCCCTTTCAAATATATTAAGCCTTTTAAAAAAAAATGTGCGTATGGATACAGAGATAGCCTTCATATTGATGCATAGAAAATGGCTGCCGATTGATCACCCCATATGAACTGTAAAACGTATCTATATTTCCTCTAATACACGCTGGGTCTCTAATACCAGCTAGGTCTCTAATACACGCCCAGTCAAGGGCTCTCGCGAAATTAAAAGACGGCATAGTGTCAAATAGAGGAAATATGGTAGTTTGATATCGGATGTTTTGGGCGTTGGCTTGGCCGCAACCCTGACTGCTTCGATGATGACATTAAAAGATTAAACGAAGGCATATCTTTTGCATACAGATAAAATATTTATGAAACTGTTAGGGAAATGTTCTATGGTGACCAGAATCGGAACAATTTAAGCTATTTCCTCATTGAAACAACCGACAATGAAAGTAAAATATAACGTTATAAAAATTGTTTGAATTTTTTTTATTCATGACAACATGATCTTGAAATTGACAGGTCACAACATTCAGATACTGAGATAGGCCCTACCTCGTGTCGAAATGTCTGACTCGTCTACAGGCTAAAAAAGCAGCTGTTCACTCATACTCGGTTCCATTGGTTATCATATTGTGCCAGCAGGCTCGATCAATCCCAGTAAATCTACAGGTTAATGTTGAACCACATCATAGATCGGGGTTGTCATCTTGCTTCTTTTATATAGTTACGGAGAATGTAAACGCAAGATTGTCAGCCATTGACAGCTGTGAGTAACAGTGATGTAGGTCAATTCTGCCACATCCAAGTTCGGGGTGGAGAGGCATTTTTTTTGTTATATTATTTTTCACTGGGGGTAATTAATTGCCAAATAACTAATAACACTTACACATGTTAAATAATGAACATGTAGCAGGGCGTGGAGTCATCCCACAGATGACATCCTTACCTTGTCAGCTTGCTGACGGGGTTAACCTCTTTGGTCATGTGGACAAGGCGTCCGACCTCGGATCAGAAGGTCCATGGTTCGAATCCCATCACGGGACTCGGAAATTTTATGGCCGCTACATTGGCGCCCAACGTGGGGCTGAGCACGTTCATATTAAATTTGAGCAAAATAAGCCTCAGTACCCTACTATGCGGCCCGGGACGTGCCTTCTGTTGCCGGGGGAGTATGTAGCAGGGCGTGGAGTCATCCCACAGATGACATCCTTACCTTGTCAGCTTGCTGACGGGGTTAACCTCTTTGGTCATGTGGACAAGGCGTCCGACCTCGGATCAGAAGGTCCATGGTTCGAATCCCATCACGGGACTCGGAAATTTTATGGCCGCTACAAACAGAATGTTAATTCATAAAGTTTGTTGTAGAAATATATTTGTTTAACAAGTTAAAACCTTTTGCTACAACCTGTCACGCCTATGATAGAAATGATGGCATGTTTGATTTCCAAGAAATGACCTCTCTCACTAAATTCTGAGAAATGACAGGGTCAGCCGAAACAGTGTACAACAGGTTGGAAGAAATTAAAACGTCTGTCTTTGGACTAAGTTTGGAGTGTTATTTGTCAACTTCTTTTGAAAAACTATGTGTTTTGAACACTTATTTTGAACTACTCACGACTATGGTGTTTTTAATCTTGAACTTTAGTAATAATTGTTACATATATAACTACCTGTGACCACTTTTCGGAATGATCTAAGATTGCAGACCTGTGTACCTGTGTTGTTACGTGTTGCAAGAGAGCACCGTTTTCAAAGCATTGTTGCCGTCATGGTAGAATGGAAATATACCTACTGTGTTTTGAAATTTGATGAAGTCCCACTGTAGAGTAGATACCTCTTTATTTTAATTTGGAACATCGCGCTTTAACAGTAGGTATGTATTAATATTTCTAAATTTAGAGTGGATCCCCAGGTCAATGTTGTGTTGAGTATATTGCAAATCTATGATCAGGTACAATGATCCAGTCCCTGGCGTGGAATGACGATACCAACATGCTGGCAGCAATGACAGATGGCTGTGTCCTGGTCTGGTACTATCCAAATGCAGTATACGTTGACCGAGATCTCCTGCCCAAAACCCTGCACAGGAAAGATTCAAGGTGAGCACAGAAAGTCAGAAGGAAACACATGATCATTGCTGTGCAGTATGTATTGCTTGTTCTCCTCACTGTCTTGACTGGACAGCCCCATGTTGCCATGTGTGTTGTATTGCTTGTTCTCCTCACTGTCTTGACTGGACAGCCCCATGTTGCCGTGTGTTGTATTGCTTGTTCTCCTCACTGTCTTGACTGGACAGCCCCATGTTGCTGTGTGTTTTATTGCTTGTTCTCCTCACTGTCTTGACTGGACAGCCCCATGTTGCCGTGTGTGTTGTATTGCTTGTTCTCCTCACTGTCTTGACTGGACAGCCCCATGTTGCCGTGTGTGTTGTATTGCTTGTTCCCCTCACTGTCTTGACTGGACAGCCCCATTTTGCCGTGTGTGTTGTATTGCTTGTTCTCCTCACTGTCTTGACTGGACAGCCCCATGTTGCCGTGTGTGTTGTATTGCTTGTTCCCCTCACTGTCTTGACTGGACAGCCCCATGTTGCTGTGTGTTTTATTGCTTGTTCTCCTCACTGTCTTGACTGGACAGCCCCATGTTGCCGTGTGTGTTGTATTGCTTGTTCTCCTCACTGTCTTGACTGGACAGCCCCATGTTGCCGTGTGTGTTGTATTGCTTGTTCCCCTCACTGTCTTGACTGGACAGCCCCATGTTGCCGTGTGTGTTGTATTGCTTGTTCTCCTCACTGTCTTGACTGGACAGCCCCATGTTGCCGTGTGTGTTGTATTGCTTGTTCCCCTCACTGTCTTGACTGGACAGCCCCATGTTGCCGTGTGTGTTGTATTGCTTGTTCTCCTCACTGTCTTGACTGGACAGCCCCATGTTGCCGTGTGTGTTGTATTGCTTGTTCTCCTCACTGTCTTGACTGGACAGCCCCATGTTGCCGTGTGTGTTGTATTGCTTGTTCTCCTCACTGTCTTGACTGGACAGCCCCATGTTGCCGTGTGTGTTGTATTGCTTGTTCTCCTCACTGTCTTGACTGGACAGCCCCATGTTGCCGTGTGTGTTGTATTGCTTGTTCCCCTCACTGTCTTGACTGGACAGCCCCATGTTGCCGTGTGTGTTGTATTGCTTGTTCTCCTCACTGTCTTGACTGGACAGCCCCATGTTGCCGTGTGTGTTGTATTGCTTGTTCTCCTCACTGTCTTGACTGGACAGCCCCATGTTGCCGTGTGTGTTGTATTGCTTGTTCTCCTCACTGTCTTGACTGGACAGCCCCATGTTGCCGTGTGTGTTGTATTGCTTGTTCTCCTCACTGTCTTGACTAGACAGCCCCATGTTGCCGTGTGTGTTGTATTGCTTGTTCCCCTCACTGTCTTGACTGGACAGCCCCATGTTGCTGTGTGTTGTATTGCTTGTTCTCCTCACTGTCTTGACTGGACAGCCCCATGTTGCTGTGTGTTGTATTGCTTGTTCTCCTCACTGTCTTGACTGGACAGCCCCATGTTGCTGTGTGTGTTGTATTGCTTGTTCTCCTCACTGTCTTGACTGGACAGCCCCATGTTGCTGTGTGTTGTATTGCTTGTTCTCCTCACTGTCTTGACTGGACAGCCCCATGTTGCCGTGTGTGTTGTATTGCTTGTTCTCCTCACTGTCTTGACTGGACAGCCCCATGTTGCTGTGTGTTGTATTGCTTGTTCTCCTCACTGTCTTGACTGGACAGCCCCATGTTGCCGTGTGGGTTGTGTTGCTTGTTCTCCTCAATGTCTTGACTGGACAGCCCCATGTTGCCGTGTGTTGTATTGCTTGTTCCCCTCACTGTCTTGACTGGACAGCCCCATGTTGCCGTGTGTGTTTTATTGCTTGTTCCCCTCACTGTCTTGACTGGACAGCCCCATGTTGCCGTGTGTGTTGTATTGCTTGTTCCCCTCACTGTCTTGACTGGACAGCCCCATGTTGCTGTGTGTTTTATTGCTTGTTCCCCTCACTGTCTTGACTGTACAGCCCCATGTTGCTGTGTGTTGTATTGCTTGTTCTCCTCACTGTCTTGACTGGACAGCCCCATGTTGCCGTGTGTGTTTTATTGCTTGTTCTCCTCACTGTCTTGACTGGACAGCCCCATGTTGCTGTGTGTTGTATTGCTTGTTCTCCTCACTGTCTTGACTGGACAGCCCCATGTTGCCGTGTGTTGTATTGCTTGTTCCCCTCACTGTCTTGACTGGACAGCCCCATGTTGCCGTGTGTGTTGTATTGCTTGTTCTCCTCACTGTCTTGACTGGACAGCCCCATGTTGCTGTGTGTTGTATTGCTTGTTCTCCTCACTGTCTTGACTGGACAGCCCCATGTTGCTGTGTGTTGTATTGCTTGTTCTCCTCACTGTCTTGACTGGACAGCCCCATGTTGCCGTGTGTGTTGTATTGCTTGTTCTCCTCACTGTCTTGACTGGACAGCCCCATGTTGCTGTGTGTTGTATTGCTTGTTCCCCTTACTGTCTTGACTGGACAGCCCCATGTTGCCGTGTGTGTTGTATTGCTTGTTCCCCTTACTGTCTTGACTAGACAGCCCCATGTTGCCGTGTGTGTTGTATTGCTTGTTCTCCTCACTGTCTTGACTGGACAGCCCCATGTTGCCGTGTGTTGTATTGCTTGTTCTCCTCACTGTCTTGACTGGACAGCCCCATGTTGCCGTGTGTGTTGTATTGCTTGTTCTCCTCACTGTCTTGACTGGACAGCCCCATGTTGCCGTGTGTTGTATTGCTTGTTCTCCTCACTGTCTTGACTGGACAGCCCCATGTTGCCGTGTGTTTTATTGCTTGTTCTCCTCACTGTCTTGACTGGACAGCCCCATGTTGCTGTGTGTTGTATTGCTTGTTCTCCTCACTGTCTTGACTGGACAGCCCCATGTTGCCGTGTGTTTTATTGCTTGTTCTCCTCACTGTCTTGACTGGACAGCCCCATGTTGCTGTGTGTTGTATTGCTTGTTCTCCTCACTGTCTTGACTGGACAGCCCCATGTTGCCGTGTGTTTTATTGCTTGTTCTCCTCACTGTCTTGACTGGACAGCCCCATGTTGCTGTGTGTTGTATTGCTTGTTCTCCTCACTGTCTTGACTGGACAGCCCCATGTTGCCGTGTGTGTTGTATTGCTTGTTCCCCTCACTGTCTTGACTGGACAGCCCCATGTTGCCGTGTGTTTTATTGCTTGTTCCCCTCACTGTCTTGACTGGACAGCACCATGTTGCCGTGTGTTGTATTGCTTGTTCTCCTCACTGTCTTGACTGGACAGCCCCATGTTGCCGTGTGTTTTATTGCTTGTTCCCCTCACTGTCTTGACTGGACAGCCCCTTGTTGCCGTGTGTGTTGTATTGCTTGTTCTCCTCACAGTCTTGACTGGACAGCCCTATGTTGCCGTGTGTTGTATTGCTTGTTCCCCCGACTGTCTTGACTGGACAGCCCCATGTCAGCATGACAGTCCTTCAGCCATCCTTTTTCCATTTCCATTAGATATTCCTGTTTGAAACTCTCTATTAGATCAGTCTCTTGGTAAACTGGTGCCTTTTAATGATTTGGTATTTTCACTTTTTTTCATTTCTCTATTTTTGTTCATGATGACAGGTTGGATATTACTGAAAATGTGGATTGTTCTCATTTCAATGCAGAACTGAAAAAACATTGAATGTTTCAAGATGAAACTTGCTGTACAGATCAGTCTAGTGGTGAACTGGTGCCTTTTGATGATTTAGGATTTTGAAAAATACGGAACAGTATTATTATCCCTGGGGGGATATAGTTGACACTACGTCGATCCATCCCTCCTCCCATCCATCTGTAATCATTTCGTTTCTGTAGCACGACTCGAAAGCCATCCAATATTTTTCAACAAAATTTGGCAGACATATCAAACAGATCCTGAAGTGATGCCTTTTGCTATTTACAAGGTTGAGTTTGACTCTGTTCATAGTGGTGTGTTTGTCCTGACCATGTCTCTATAACTAATAGGTATACTTTCTTGACACTTTGCACACACATAGACCAGGTTGTCAAATGGTGCCTTTTGCTACTAAGGGGTGTTTAGAATTCATATTTTTTTCCATTACCATGGCAACAAGTTTGACTTTGACTCTGTTCATATTGGTGTGCACCTGACATAGAAATACAAAGTTCCGAAACCCAATTCCATGGTATTGTTTTGATAGCTACATAACTACTCTTATATATGGACAGACAGATTAGATAGAAATTCAAGTTGGACTTAAAGTAACAGTCAAATGATTTGTTCTTTTGAATTTGTGGTGGCCTGGGGGGGGGGGGGGGGGGGGGGGGGGGGATTTGTCATCTTCTGATGACTCTTGTTTACAGAGTTATGGCTCTGTTGTGAGGTCACAACATCTGTTCCATGAAGCAACATCTAACTACTGAACTAAGCCACCTCAAACAAGTATTTACACAGCATAACCTCTACCCTGAGCAACTAGTACAACAGACAATACAGAACAAAACCAAGAAATCTCAGAAATCCCCACGTCAACAGTCTGCACCCTTTGTGATCAGCCTCCCCTACTTTGGAACAGTAAGCCACAAAATCCAGAGACTCTTAAAGAAACAGGCCAACATTGATGTAGTTTTCAAGAGAAGTCATACCATTCAGAACACAATTAAAGCCACAGGGAAACCACCAGCCACAAGCTAGAACCATCAGGAGGAGTTTACCACATTCCATGCAATTGTGGACAAGCTTACATAGGAGAAACATCTAGGCCCCTCAAAACCCGAATAAAAGAACATCAAAGCTCAGTCTCCAAAGATGACTCTAAATCAGCTCTATCAGACCAAATCCGTGACAACCAAACCACAGCATTCAGTGGGAGAGACTTCAAGATCAGGAAACAACAAGAAGCCATCAACATCAAAAGACTCCAGCCGTCAATCAACCGTGACCAAGGCTATACATACACCAGCGTACCATCAACTCAACAAATTCAGCCATAATCCTGTTGTTTATATTACTGGCTCCATCCTTTGTTTTATGTCACTGACTTCACCGATGATTATCACTACCGTTGTGTGTACATAACAGGCTTCTCTACTCCAGTATAACAATATCTACTCTACTGTATAAACATTGCCTCCTACTTGTATATATACTTGCCAACCACACTCTGTCGTACCCGACCCAGCCCAGAGCATACAATGGGAAGTCCATGAAGAACCTCTAGGCAGTGACCACCACCCAATAAACATAAGAGTAGGAGATATAAACATACAAAAGTCAACACAAAATCAGGAACCAAAATTTCAATACCACAAGGCTGACGGGAATAAATTCAAGGGAATCTGTAACCAAGCCAACCTAGACAACCTAGAAAATAACCACCCAGAAATATACTGTAAAAACCGAATACTGAAAACTGAATACATAAATACCGCTGCTAAAAACTGCATCCCATTTAAAACAACTAAAATAGGCAAACCATCAGTAGCATGCTAGAACAAGGAAATAGAAACAACTACGAAAAACCGCATTCAACAAAGCCATACGTGACTATAAACATCTAACAATAGCACATGAACTAAACCACAAAGTACAAAACCTAGTCCAAATAGCCAAAACCAAAAACTGGAAAAAAATCTGTGAGGAAATTATCCACAAAACAGACGCCAGAACGGTCTGGCGCAAAATCCACGCCATCAGGGGCATAAAATGCTAAAAAAAGACTCCCAACATAAACAACTCAACAAACTCCCCAAAAAAAGCTAACAACCTTGCAAACCACTTTTCGGACATAAGCAGAAATAGCAACTTTAGCCTCAAATTCCAAGATCAGTTAAAAACAGAATCTAAATTCACCAAACTACCAAAGGACGACAACAATATCAAATCATCAAACAACTGCCCCCTTAAATCCTCAAAACACTATTAAAACTTTACAACCTAATCTTCATGGAACTACATGGAAACAAGCTTTAGTCATTGCAATCCCCAAACCAAACAAACCTACTGAACAGGCAAATTCTTACAGACCCATCTTCCTAACCTCAAACCTATGTAAAGTTATGGAAGCCATGGTCAAAAATAGGCTACAACACTTCCTAGAACAAAACAATATAATTAACCCAGACCAAAGTGGCTTCACCCCAGGCCACTCCACCTTAGACTAGAGCAAGACATACAAACTGGACAACTACATAAACAATACACAACAGGTATCTTCTTAGATTTCTCCAAAGCTTTCAATATGGTTTGGCATAATGGGCTAATACAAAAACTTAAAAAAATAGGACTCAAAGGACAAATAATTAACTACATTCAAGATTTCCTAACAATCCGCAAAATTACAGTGGGAATAGACCAAACTCTATCAAACCAGTGTCCCCTAGAAAACGGCACACCCCAAGGCAGCATCCTAAGCCCAACACTTTTTAACATAATGATTAACAATCTATTCGATGGACTATCCCCAAAAGTAAACACCTCAAAATTCGCAGATGATGGAGCCCTCTGGATCCGCACTAAAAGCATCAAACTAACCCAAGATCCACTTAAAAAATCATTAAACAAAATCCAACAATGGGCAGATAAACGGGGCTTCTCACTAAACCCTGAAAAAACACAGGTATAGTCTTTAAACATAAAAACATGAAACCTGCATATCCAAAATTACAACTAAACAATAATCAAATCAAATTTCAGAAACAAACTAAATTCCGAGGTTTAATTTTCGATGAGCATCTCACATGGGATGCTCACATAAAAAACCTCGTATCGAAATGCAGTAAGGACTTAAACGCACTTAGATACCTCACATGCTCCAACTGGGGAGCCTAAAAAAAACCACTACTCTCCCTATACATAGCCCTAATCCGATCTAAAATAGACTATGGTAGCGCCATTTACAACACCCTAAACAATCACATCACATCAAGCACATCACTACAATCCTTAACAGGGGAAATCCCACTAGAACTACGTAGGGAACAATTAACTCTAAACTTCTGGGCGGCCTCCCAATCCAATCCTCTTATCCAAAACATTCTCAAAAATAACATAAGCCCGAAAAACCAAGTGCAAGCCTGCAAAAATCCACTTCTAACCCCCATATCACAAAGAATAATAAACTACCTAAATGAACATCAACTAAAAAACTTAAAACAAAACACCAAACCCTCAAACATCTACACTCCAAAACTCCAAACCCCAAAAATAGACACCACACTCGCCTTCACTCTAAACAAACAAACGAATCCCAACATCGCCCCAAACAACTCACTAGCATACATCCACGAAAAATGGCCAAATTGGTGTCACTTCTACACAGACGGATCCTCTGACCCCTCCTACAAACACACAGGCTTTGGCATCCACATCTCTCAACCTCTGAAACAAACCAAATCCTATCGACTCCCCAATAACCAGTCAATCTTCACGGCCGAACTTATGGGCATGGCCACAGCCCTACACAACCCACAACTAAAAACCCAACAAAACATCCTCATTCTCACAGACTCCCTCAGTGGACTCCAGGCCCTAAAAAACAAAAACACTAAAAACAGCCCCAAACTATTAACTCAAATATTAAAAAAGTCCATTGAACTAACTAAAGCAGGCAAACAAATAGAATCTGTTTGTATACCCGCACATGTAGGAATTTATGGTAATGAAAACGCAGACCAAGCAGCTAAACTCTCCCTTAAACTCCAAGAAATAAGCCTAAATCTGCCAATCTCAAAATCAGAAATTAAAAGCATAACCAACCAAAAATTCACCAAAACATGGCAAACAAAATACAAAAACTCAAACTGTCAGCTCAAAAAAATAATTAATAAAGCCCTAACTAAACCTAACAGTCTCCACCCTTCAAAAAAAATCGACAGAGCCATAACTAAACTACAAACAGGACACACCAAACTAAACAGTCACCTTAAAACACTTAAAATACACCCAACAGGCAGATGCCCACAATGCACTCAACAAGAAACCACAGAACATGCCGTCATTCACTGCCCACACTACAAGACACACAGAACAACAATCCTAAACTCTCTAAACCTAAACACTGAAATAACCCTAGAGAAAATCTTAAACCCTCAAAACAATACGGCTAACTTTAAAGCCCTAGGCAAACTTCCTAAATGTCGTACATAAACATTTCAGGCTGTCAGCATAAACCACGAATTTATCTTTCAACTTATTTCAATTTATTTTTCACCAAAATAATATTCTAATAAGAGCCCCCTATTTCTAATTTGGAGAGCGCCCTGGGCGCTTATTATGTCAAATACGGTAATTGTAATAAAGAAGTTGTTCATCCATAAATTCTTATCCTAACTTAGTACTCCAACTTCTAAATGCCTATCAAAGAAGTTTAGAATTTTCATATTTTTGGCTTTAAATACCCCCACCCCACCCACATTTTTGGTATGAAAACGTGTACAATATGACATATACATGATTCAGATTGTGATCCTCACCCCATTTGTTCAGTTTGCGTTCCTCAGTACTGAACCGTGGAGAGGAGGTGTAGTTCCATTGCTCCCCTCAGAGATGAAGACTTTGCACAGTACCTCTTCACAGTGCAGAAGAAGATGGACCAGAAGAGACGGGATTCATCCCGATCTACATCCTCCTCATTGGAGACGACTTCAATGTGAGGTAACATTAACGTCTCTTCAGAGGAAGACAGGGAGTCTGACGTAAGAAATTCATCTTGAACTTCCTACCTCACAGAATAATCCAGTCATCCCTACACAATATTCTTCCCTTGGCAGAATGAGTGTCGACTTCCTTCTTCAGCATTTGTCTAGATCCAAGAAGAAATGTCTGTCTGTTTCCTCTGATCACAGTAAGAACCTCCAGACCTCCAGTCTGGCTGTTGCTGAGGATCCAGGGGATCCCATGCCTGAAAATGAAGGGAAGCTGATGAACGACTGGGAATCCAGCTTTTCATGTACAGAAGTCAACAGGAGGTGGAAAGCTGGCAAGGTACTGGAAGAATTGGGACATCTTCTTGGAGGGCACATTCGTCAAGAACATCCTCAAGAAGGATTACAGTTCAGCCAAAAGAGAGGCATCTCCTCTCTCTCTCTCAATCTGCCAATTGTACAATACAGGTACTGCAACCTAAACTAACAGAAGCAATCAACAGAGAGAAGCAGAGATAGTACAGCCAGATGTCCTAACTCCAGGTTTTTATTCACTCATCTCCCTGGTCCCCGAAAGAACATGAAGGAATTCAAGAAAAAGTATGTTCAGAAGCTGGACAAGTACAAAATGCTCCACTTACCACAGCTAAAACAGATGATAAAACTGCATGATTGTCTCATTAGCATCGATATACAGGACACTTACCTTCACATCCCCATTCATCCAGCCTCCAGGAAATACCTACTTTTCCAATACCAAGGGCAACATTATCAATGGACAGTCCTGCCTTATGGAATTTCTATGGCTCAGTGGTTGTTAACACTGGTGACCAAACCAATCGTTGCCTTTCTACACAACAGGGGGGATCCATTGCGCCTTCTATCTGGACGATGGAATTCAAGCACATCAATTAGTAGAGATACTCAAGTGTCAACTGAACTTTACTCTGAGATGATTTACCAGCCTAATTGGGTTTATAAACTTTCAGAACCTTCAGACCTTCAACCATCCCAAGACCTCAAGTTTCTGTGGATCAGATTTCTAACGGGGCAGAATCGAATTCAAGTACCAGAAGATTGTTGGATTCAAAGCTGTCTTCCAGCAGGTATTCACAAACAGACTTCAGTCAACCAATGGTAAGTGGTATTAGGACTAAACAATCTGCCCAAGCACTGACAGTAAGAGGCTTCGACTTCATCCCATTCAGAGATTCCTAAGACCATTCTTAAATCATCAAGGTCTCAGACTTTGACTGCCACTGTGGCTGAAGAATACCTTCAGTGGTGGACAACCAAGCCTGTGAAGGAACCATTTTGAATGAGCTAGATTACAATCAACATCTATTTGTAGACACCTCACTACAAGGAGGTGGTGCTCACCAACTTGTAAGTAGCATCAGGGCTATGATCCATAGAAGAAAAGCTCTTCAACATCAACCATCTAGAGTTCGAGGCAATATCTCATTGTTTGTCACAATTGACAACTCAGTGTTGGGCCTTCTACATAAACCTCCAAGGAACTACAAGGTCTGCAGCCCTCCTGAGGTTAACGTTTCAAATGTACAATCACAGACAGTCTGAATCTAAGAATAAAAGCAAGACACATCCCAGGAGTGTCAAATATATCAGCAAATGCCCAATCCAGACCATCCAAACCATCTCTAACAAAATGAATGCTCCATCCGGAAGCATTCTGACTGGCGACAAGGAAAGAAGATTGTCTATGGGTGGATCTATTTGCAACCAGATTCAACAGATGAGATATCAACCTTTGTCTTCCCAGTACCAGACACTCGGGCTTGGGCCATCTTCATGCATATGCATTCCCACCACCAGCACTGATACCTCTGATATTACAGAAGACCACGCATACAAAGAACCTATTCCTGACGTCAGGTGACTGTCCCATCACCGCTTTCCATGCTTCCCTGTTTTACAATGTGATTCAGAACATGAGTGACAACAAAGTTTATTACCTTCTCTTAACGCTATAATCATTTAAAGTAAGCTGGTATAATTATTTCCCTCTTTTTCACCCAAAATGAAATGGTACCTAACAAGGATATTAGAAAAACAAACAGGATGTTTAATCATGTTCCCAAGAGGGTTATAAACAGATCACATCTGAATAATGCATACAGGTGGAACCATCCACCTTGAGATTCAAGCAATTAGTATGAGTCAGGATAAGGTAAAATATGTATTTTTTAGAGTAAAAATTTATTACTTATTTATACTTATACTGACTCATACCCTACAGTAGCCTCCCAGCTGTCGCCTCTTTACCCTGAGAGTGTTTTGGCCGATAAGTAGGTAAATGAGAGAGGGACGAGTCTACCAGCATGGTCATGTGGTTTGAGTGAGATGTTTTTTCTCTTGGATCACAGCACAGGAGTTTCCACTACCTTTTGAAAATGACATGAGATAAGCAGTTTGTATGAGTCAGGATAAATATAAATGATATTTCTTTTCTAAAATATTAATTATGTTAATTTTGCTGTTTCAGTGAATTTGGCAAGGCACCACAACTTATTGATTTTGTTGGAAATCACTTAATCCTGCGTCGAAGTGAGGGCTCTCTGATCAGCACCACGGTATCTCCGTACCCTGGAGTCCTCCACAGCTATGCCAACTCTAGTCGCTGGGGAGACTCCCTCCGGCTGTGTCGCTTTGTTAAGGTATCTATTACGTCTCTCTAGTGAGGGGTAGCAGATTTTTGCTGGGGATGAAACAGTTCTGAGCAACTTTCTGTTTCAATTATATCGGTAAGGTGACAAGTAAAGGAAGGGTTATCTAATGTGTGACATTTGTGTGACGTATATGATATGGTTGTTCCCAGGAAGATACACTGTGGGCATGTCTGGCAGCAATGGCATCCTATGCTAAGGAACTCAACACAGCAGAGGTGGCATATGCTGCTATTAAAGAGGTGAGTAACACAGACAATATTAATGAGCATGACAGGCTTCCTACAGAATTTCATTCTCAAAATTCAAGCCTTTCGAAGGCCCCCTTTCCAAAATTTTAAAATTAATGGAAGAAGACAACCTTAATGAAATAAATCTATGGTTACTGACTGTCAATATTATTTTCAAAATGGGAGCCTGTTTCTCCAGGTAATGTATTGAATCATACAGCATCTGTCATAAATGTTTTCTCCTCAGAAACCACTAATTTTGACACCCCAAATCTTTCAAGAGGTTCAAATCCAATTTTCAATATGGCCGTAATGGTAGCCATATTGAAAAAAAACTTGTTTATGATGTTTATCACCATTACTCAGTTCGAAATGTAATTAAATTTGGTTTGTGTCCTTAGTAGTGGGGCTCAACATGTGTGTTGCTTTGTACAATATTTTAGATTCTCACCCTTTATTGATCACAGAACTCAACTTCATTGTTATCCAACACACACCAAAAATCTTCCATGTTTACCATGGTGAAGAAACTGCACACTATATTATACTTAAGATTCCCAGTAACATGAAATGCAAGTATTATGAAGATGTATTAACCTGACCTAAACAAAGAAGAGACAAAGCGATTACCATTAATAATACTGTTGCCGGCAAAACTGTATAACACAAACAAGAAATGTTTTTGTGTAACTATTTATTGACTTTTTATATAACATAAAATATGTGAAAATGTCACTGCTACTTTTGCAAATATGTAAATTGTTGAACAGCTGATTGCCAAGTCAATTCATGAAACCATCCCTTGTAAATCTTCGAATCTTGCAGTCTGGTATGAAAGTGCTGCTTGGTCTCGTGCAGCAGTGAGCGGTCTTCAGTTAGCCCTTATGCCCATGTGGTTTATATAATGAATATGGTCTCTGAAGTACATAAGTAATGGTGTCTTACATGTAGCAACTTTCTTTGCAGACGGACAAAGTGCAGTTCATTATGAATATCAAAGATATTCCGGTGAAAGAGGCCCGCAATGCTGAGATGGCCTTGTTGTGTGGCAGTCCTCAAGATGCTGAAGCCATCCTACTACAGGCCGGACTCACGTTCAGGGCCATCATGCTCAACATTCAGTTGTATAACTGGGACAGGTACACTCATATGAACTCTTTTTGGCTCAATAAGCAATACGGTTCGATTCTTATAAATGCAAAACCTCTGTTACATCCGTGCCAGAAATCCTGAGTTTTGGCTGTCATCACACTATAAAATCTGTCAGCTAACCATTACCAGTTGAGATACTAATGGTATCTCCCTTCCTAAACCTCTGCCCATGAGGAGCACAGCTAGGAAGTCTTCACTCCTTTTCAACATTAGCAACCTAGATGTAGAGTATTGGTGAGGTGGATGGAATAGATGCAATAGAGATTCTTTGGATTAATAAAAGTGACAACTATTGTTTAATAATTCTATTGAATACAAAAATACCAAAAGTCTGCTTCTGTGTTATAGGTCCCTAGAGATTGCTTCTGTGTTTCAGGTCACTTGAGCTTGATCATGTGTTTCAGGTCACTAGAGCTTGCTGTGAAGCACAAGACTCATGTTGATACTGTGCTAGGTCATCGTCTCAAGTACCTGGACAGATTTGACAAGAAAGAGACCAACAAGAGATTCTTGCAGTACAAGGAAGGCGTGAGTAAACAGTATTCCCTCCACAACTACTACTCAACCGTCTGCCACTATTTTGTATTGATGCAGAATAGTGAACATGATGTGATATCATTACATGTTGTGTTTTCTGAATATATCTGAATTGTACCTTTATGATTATTTGGAGATTTTCATCTTCAACACGATATCTTACTGAGCACCTAAGTTATCTGAAATTCCAAACAGTTGTGCATGACCTCCGTTTTGTAAAGTGTGTATGACTGTGAAAACAATGTCAAGTACATAATGTAGTACATTAAATTGTAGAACAAATGCAGACAAATATTTTGTGGGGTTTGTGCAACAAGGTGACTTATGGTCCTCGCCACTTGAAATAGAATCACAAAATATTGTGATGCTTAATTCATGAGGTGAGATGAAATGGGGTTTAACGTCGTGACCAAGATTATTGCACTTATATAACGATGTGCATGAACGTACGTGTGTGTGTGTGTGTGTGTGTGTGTGTGTGTGTGTGTGTGTGTGTGTGTGTCTGTCTGTCTGTCTGTCTGTCTGTCTGTCTGTCTGTCTGTCTGTGTGTGTGTCTCTGTGTGTCTCTGTGTGTGTCTCTCTGTGTGTCTGTGTGTGTGTGTGTGAGAGAGAGAGAGAGAACCCTGGGCAGACACTAGACCACGGAGGCGGTCTTTAATTAATGAAGATAGCTGCATGTGTGCTCACATTACTCTTGTCACTTCTTGAGTGAAGACCTGTTTTTCACCTGTAACATAAACTACTTCAAACCCTCATGTCTTTGCTCATTGAGTCAATGTTTATTGTCTCTGTGTTCTGCATATGGTTTGTATTTTGTACATTCTATGTTTGGTAATATGTGCATAACATCTTTTGACACCTGCTAGCATTTACTTTGAAGAAAACAATGACTAATGCTAGGTGTCTTGTTGTTTCAAGTAGCCATCTTGAATATTTTACGTGGCCAACGAGTTAATGAACTGTCTTGCATCCTATATTCTTCTTGCTTTTGTACCCCACCATTGGCGTATCCTCACAAGTATTTTGTCTTTGTTTGTATGTTGTCTTACGTTTGGTAATAATTTTTTCATAAACCCACGCCATGGGATAAACAAATTATAGCATACATAATCGGGCGAGGACGCATTGTGATTTTACTCTGCTTCATTGCAGATATCATACCCTCCTGCTCCAAGTGCTGGCGTAATATGTCTGCGTGGGATCCCCACCCCCTGTGCCTTAATTGTTCATCTCAATGCCTCCAGGGTCATCAATGTAAAGACTGCCTCCCGCTTTCTCCCACAGCTTTCAGATGGTACCTCCGTGTGTCCAGGACAAGGGGAACACCACAGGCCAGGAAACACTGGCGCAAGATGTCTGACCTTTCCGAGAATTAGCCCACTACCAGGCTATCTCGGACAACTCTCCGACCTCGACCATTGCCATGATGTCGGGTCTCACTGTCTCAGTCTCTACCCAGAGCACCCTCGTCTATCTTTATGGCGGTGGCCTCCACCATGATGCCCGGCATGGCGCTCTCTTACCAAATGGCGCCTATACAGTCCACAGGAATGGCACAGACGCCCATGATAGACACATACAATACATATAGTAGTTACAGGCCATGCAGACGCTGACGCTACTGCCCCAGCGCCTTTACAGACGTCCCTACAAGCGCCACCCATAGCGCCTATACAGATGGCGCCTATCCATCAAACAGCACCTATACAGATGCCCACGCCCTTGCCAGTGCCTCGTTGGACGCCTTTACAGACGCCATCTCTGTCATCAGGCATGAATGTTCCTTCTACGTCTCGTTACTTCATGGACTTGGCTTCCCAAAGTATGTCTTCACGTCGGAGTAACAGTCGGTCATCTCGTCAGGATTCTCGATCTAGGAGCCGCTCCCCTGTTAGCAGACGCTCCAGTGGCTACCGTTTTGACTCCTAGGAGGGTGCCTTCATCCCTTGTTATGACGACACCCCCATGGACTGCGAGTCCCACCTTGGCCTAGACCAGGTTGCAGATGGTCGCTCCCTCTCCTGGCCTAGAGGTCAATAGCAAGACAGCCATCCATTTGGACGCTACCTCGATCCCACTGGACCCGCTGATTAAAGACATGATCTCAGCCCTGGATGAGGACTTCAGTAAACTCTCGCTGACTCCGTCCTTCAGGCGACTACCCAGTCCACTCTCTCCAGGTTGCGGACCACGCTCATACCTTGGATGAGTCTAACCGCTCGACTTCAGTATGAGTTTCTGACAGTAAACTCACCTACATGGAGACTGAGATTCGCCACACTCTCAAGCATCTCTCACTGATGGTGTCGTCCTCCAGAGCCATTCTACAGGACTTGTTGGAGGATAACGCTCAATGGATAGACCATCTAACCACCGTTGTATCCTACCTCCAGCAACAAGTCAAGCATATGCGCTCTCATATGAGGGCAGCCCAGATTGAGCTCACAGCCGCGAGATGCCTGGGCTACCTTGCTCTGTTGGCCTGGGACCCAGAGTTTAAGAGTGATCTTCGCCTGAGATGAGACCGCTCTCAAGGCCCTGGCTAGGAGGTCACAGCCAACTTTGCTAAGGGCGTCCCAGTCTGGCTCAAACCAGCCATGACACAACACCCTCCAGCCCCTGGGGCGGGGCACCACCTCAACCTCTCGGGGTAGAGGCAGAGGAAAACGCAAGTCCTCAGGCTCTTACCAGCACTGCGGCAACCCCAAGGACTTCAAGTCAATCTTCAGACACACAAGACTGTGACCTCCAACCCCCAGTCGTCTAAGTTGTCAACACTCCAGGTGGGAGACTGGGTCGATTCTGGCAGAAATGGGAGATCCTGGGGGACCCATACATCACCAACATCATCCGACACGGGTGCAAGCTGACGCTTATAGACTACCCGCAGCTCACATCATCCCCTATAGTGGACACCTACCCCCCTACTCAACCCCCTACTGAGCCAGAAACGATAGAGGTCATACACGCCCCAGCCGTAACACCGGGTTTCTATTCACCTGTCTTCCTAGTCCCCAAGAAGGACTCGGACAAACAGGGTGATTCACAATCGTGCTGCTTTCAACAAACGCTACCTGGCGCGTCAACCTAACTTCAAGATGACCACGCTAGGGCTGCTATGATCCCGGATCCAGGCACAGGATGTACTCATTAGCCTGGATATCGAGGATGCCTACCTACATGGCCCAATACATCCCGATGACCCGAAATTCCTCTGCTTCATCTTCATGGGAGTCCATTACCGATGGGCAGTCCTCCCATTTGGAATTTCTTCAGCCCCGTGGATAGCCGATAGCCTCTTACCTCCATCTCTTGGCTATTCAGTTTGAGGCATACATAAACGATTGTCTCCTTGATAGGGCTTACGAACTCTCTGCGCCTATTCGTAGACGCATCCCTACAGGGATGGGGCACACATCTTGAGGGACAGGCACCTCAGGTCTGTGGTCAGCCGAGCAGCGCCTAAGGCACGTAAACAACCTCCAACTAGAGGCGCTTATCTTGGTCATTGCACACCGGAAGCAGACCCTCAGACATGCCTGGCTCTCCATCTCGACGGACAACAGAACCGTCATCTGGTGCCTACGGAACCAAGGACCAACTCACTCGACCTAGCAGACATTCCGATTCCTCCACCTGGTAGATCATCTGGGGATCCAGTTCGTCCAGCACTTTCCGGGCTGCCGAAACATCCTATTGGATGCTCTTTCTTGGCCAGGCAAGGTCGCCCCCACAGAGTGGAAGCTCCACCAAGATGCCTTCGCTCTTGTTTCACAGTCTCCCCAACATAGACCTATTCGCCACCAGCCAGGACTACCAGTTTCCGACCTACATATTGCCGGTCCCTGGTCCCCTGTCTTGGGCAGTCGACGCCTTCAGCATCCCCTGGGAAGGACTAACAGCGTACACTTTTCCGCCACCTGTACTCCTTCCCAGGTTCGTCCAGAAGACATGTGGTCCATTTACAGAGAGCACTGAACGCCAAGGACTACTAGGCCAGACCGGCTAGGGTCATCGCCCAACCACAAGGAGCCTCTATGACGACAAGTGGCAATCCTTCGAGAGCTTTTGATGGGGCAAACAGCAAGACCCCACGTCTGCATCGCCTCAATTCCTGGCTGAGTTCATGCTTTATCTTCGCCACAACCGCAAGATCAAGGGTAGTACCATCATGACTTACCTTGTGGCGCTCAACTCCGTCAGGGCAGTTCCGGAAGATCGGCGCATGACAAAAATCGGCCAAAAGGCAAAATTTCGTCCACCAGCTTTGGACTTGAACGTCATTCTCACCTCGCTGAGAGATGTCATTCTAGAATCTGACGAAAAAGACGGTCTTCCTCCTGGCGCTTGCTACAGCAGCCTGTGTCAGTGAGCCACAAACCTTGGACATCACGCGCGTCCTTATTGAGCAAGGAGCACACGGAGCCGTGCATCTTGGACTGTGCTGGGACTTCATTGCCAAGAATCAACTCCCAGGACAGCCAGATAGATCGTTCCTCATCCCTCCCCTATCTTCGTTTGTGGGCGCAGAAGACAAACTAGAGCTCCGTCTATGGCCCCTTATAGCGCTGCGCTGCTACATCAGACGATCCAAGGAACACCATAGACAACGACGACGCCTTAATACCGGTGTCTGCAACCTCGCGAGCGGAAGTCAGCTGCACTCGATCGCCCTTTGGCTACGAGCCATCATTCTCCAGGCCTACAATGCAGCGGGATTGGACACCCTGCATTCCAAAAACCTGCATGAGATCCAGGCAGTCGCCTCCGCCATGGCGCTACACAGTAACTGCTCTCTACGTGCCATCATGGAGGGTTGTTTATGGCGGTCTAACACAGTCTTTGCCTGTCATTACCTGCGAGACGCCGCATTGGAGGATGTGCAAGGCACGTACAGCTTTGGTCCGTCAGTAGTGGCCCAACAGGTCACCACTACTACACGCCACTGACCTCGCCTCCAGTCCAGAGCCGGCCTTTCGACCTCCCTTGGCGTAATGCCCTGGTCTAGAAGGTTCATGCCCCACTTGCATTTGGCTCGGCACTCCAGTCTAGGGCTTAACTTGAGAGGGTTATCGTTGATGGCTGCGTAGTACCTGGTCATAACACATACCTGACTCTTCCCATCGATGTAATGGTCATTGCTAACCACACAGCCGAGGACGGGCTGAGGGAAATGGAGGTTCCCATACATGGAGTGGTCACATGAAGCTGACCACAGAGCCGAGGACGGGCTGAGGGAAATGGAGGTTCCCATACATGGAGTGGTTGCATGAAGCCGACCACACAGCCGAGGACGGGCTGAGGGAAATGGAGGTTCCCATACATGGAGTGGTTGCATGAAGCCGACCACACAGCCAAGGACGGGCTGAGGGAAATGGAGGTTCCCATACATGGAGTGGTTGCATGAAGCCGACCACACAGCCGAGGACGGGCTGAGGGAAATGGAGGTTCCCATACATGGAGTGGTTGCATGAAGCCGACCACACAGCCGAGGACGGGCTGAGGGAAATGGAGGTTCCCATACATGGAGTGGTTGCATGAAGCTGACCACACAGCCGAGGACGGGCTGAGGGAAATGGAGGTTCCCATACATGGAGTGGTCACATGAAGCCTACCACACAGCCGGGGACGGGCTGAGGGAAATGGAGGTTCCCATACATGGAGTGGTCACCTGAAGCCGACCACACAGCCGTGGACGGGCTGAGGGAAAAAAAGTTGAAAGTCCACATATGAAGGTATGCCCTCCACCGATTCCGTCGGATAAAGATGCATTAACTCTATCATCCCTGGCTGCCCCAGAGTAGTCTGTCTTACAGACCCTGATACAAATATATATCAAATACAGCCCATGCAAGTCTATAATGTTTGGCAAGTCTAGATCACTGCAGTATGAAGAGAGTCACTGGGCTCCTTTTTATTATATTTTTATTAAGATAACTGAACAACTGTTTTTTTTATGTACGATATGTTCATTTCAGAGACTAGATTTTAGTCTAGCCCCAGAGTTATGTCCCTTGAAACCCTGCAGTCCCTGACACTGACAAGGCCTGCACACTGGCCTCCCTGGCAGTATTATTGGAAAATCACACTATCATTTTTGATGCACTTTTTCTACCAGAAACTTGCTTTTAATATACATTTATCATATACCATTGTAAAGAGGATTAAGTATACTGTAATATTCTTTGTTGTTATTGTCTCTAACCTTTGTTATTTTCTAATTACAGGTGTTTACAAGTGAAATAAAACTTGAAAACACGAAAACAGACAATGAATTTTGTCTTAAATTGTATTAAAAATCACAAAAATATATCATAGATACAAGGTAAACATAACACAGTGGTCTTGTCA
The DNA here is from genome assembly GCF_023055435.1 of Haliotis rufescens. NCBI lineage: Eukaryota > Metazoa > Mollusca > Gastropoda > Lepetellida > Haliotidae > Haliotis > Haliotis rufescens. The sequence continues at coordinate 5,674,744 of NW_025964383.1, forward strand.
TCTTGGAAGGCACAGGTAATCCCAGGTATTACAGGTAAATTCTCTTCATGCACATCTGTAAACAAATAAACAAGTTTACAACTCTTGGTACTGACTTTGTTTTCTATACTGATGTCACATATTACTTATGATACACTTACAGGCTCTTAGGTAAACTCGTTAACACAGGTAAACTTGTTAACGCAGGTAAACTCGTTAACACAGGTAAAAACACAAATATTTGATTTATTTTGTTCTTTTTCAGGATTTGAAACAAAAATTAAGTATTTAAGTTTTTAAATAGTAATTTATCACATTACCTGAAAATTGAACCACAGCTACTATAAGAATGACATCACAGAGAAGATATCACAGATTGATCTGAAAGGGGGGAAAGATTGTAAAAGGACGGAAAGATCGTAAATTCAAGTTCTGCAAATATACAAGTTGTGATAACATATTTACAATACACTGCTTTTTACAATTGCATAATAAATTAAATCAGTACTTTATTACATCAATTAATAAATAAATAATTATTACAGTTACTAAAATTTAAATTAAGATGTAAAAAACAAGAAAACAAACATGAATATGGAAATAAATTTTATTCAAATTGAGCCAAATATAAGGACATACGACAAACCGGCAAACTACAATTCGGATTGCGATCAGAAAATTAAATAAAAAAAAAAAAAAGAGATACGTCATGCCACTCACCTTTGTTGTTGTTGTGATCGCTCGTTCACTTGTAGGCTGCATTCTCATTCATCGCACTGAAAATCTGTTCAAACACAGAATCATTGTAAAACAGTTGGAAAAAATCAATAGCACGATACTTCACTCACCGTGTCAATATATATTCTTGAGTCTGGTCGCCTCTTCAAAATCCCTGATGACTCCACCGTTGTGGTCCCTCTGCCACTCCCATTCTTGAAAGTTGGCCGGGGGACACCTCGTCGAAACCGTCAAAATCTTCACGAAAATATTCGCAAAATTCCCTCTCCCCTTTAATCCCTTTATTCAAATCAAACACATTATTATTCCCGATAGAGTTGTTGTTATTCATCTGATCGCTATCTGAATCGTAGTTGGCCGCCATTACGCTATATTTACGATTCAAGCGTGAAAAATACCTGTTGCGAAAACAGGTGACATATTCGCGATTTTCGCGCCAAAAATACTGGGAAATTCCATCGAATGACGTGTCATTACGTGTAGATCTCGTTTCCATATTTAGAACGAGATTACACACGAGAAAGGAAGTAGAAAGAGAGATTTTGTAAACACGGTCGTGCCGCCCGATTTATCGGGCAGCCGTGTGTGGGACTTGGACAGTAGCTGCCCGATTTTCCGGGCGACTGGGCCACCCGTGCCTCCCTGTAAAACAAGAACAAGCACTTACCAGAAATATGGTCTCATTTAAGTGTTGTGTGCGGGGAATGCCATTGTACAAGCTGATGATGTTCATGAATCACACAATCATGTAACGGAAAGAGCAGTGGATCAAATGTTTTCAGATTTATATTCAAATATTGGTATTTGGTGGCTGCAATGGATTTCCACAAATGAACCACAAGGGAGATAACTCATCGAATCTAGTGAAACAACTAGTTTGGGGTAAATTCTGAGAGGACCTCATATAGGTCATCCTTGTTTCCAACAAGTATTTACAGGAATGAAAACAAAACTTGTTATAGCCTTTATTGTCATGTTAATAAGTAGATTCAGACAATAACAATCAACATTGATATCTAAACTCGCCAAAACATGTCATTTAGGAGATAAATATTGATATTTCGTGGTCATATTGGATTTATTCAAATGATTGAGTATTCTACATATATCCTTGGGTCTGTTTACCCCAATGTAGAACTTCAAATCACTCAAATATGTCATCAGAGACCAACAGTGTCTTGACATTCTATGTCTAGCCATTAAACTCTTGGAGGCCATCTTGGAATGTTGGGCCACCAGGGGGCTCTGGTGACGGAATTTCTTATCTAAAAGTGTTAACTATACTTCAGTGAGTTAGTGTGCCAAGTTATATGCATATAAGTCGTAGCACACTGTTTTAGAGATAAACGATTCAACCTTTTAAACACACATTTAGGAAACTTGGCCATCTTGAAATTGGTGGCCATCTTGAATTTTTGCAGATTTGTCAATAATCGAAAACGTTCAGGAGTTATGAATATCTTTTTAGAAACATAACATGGATATTTCGCAAGACAACACATGCATTTTTTCATCAAAACATTGACCCTCATCTGACATATGGAAGATATATTGATAATTGGTGGCCATATTATTATGGAAATTAGACATATTTCCCAAACCGGGATTGCTTGGGACTTTTAGGATGTTGTTTTCGGGACCTTGTAGAAATGCATTATGGTAAAATAAATTCTGTTGCAATTTGTTCCAAGTTTAGTGAAAAAATGGCCTAGATTGCCTGGACTATTAAGGAGTAATGCAGGATAAGTAAAAAATCTAGTAAAATCCTAGATATTTTTTATGTTTGTATACTTGTCCTGCATTACTGTGTCTAAAGAGGCCCACCCATTGCAGAGCTGCCTCCCAACGATGCATTCTGATGTTTCGGACTCCAGAGTAATGTTTGGATCCGTGACGTCACTTCCTCTGGCCATGTGGGAGCTGTGTGATAGGGTTGGCCTCTCAGCTAGTTGGAACAACTTCTTCAAGCAAAGACCTTCACACAGCTCTTTTCTCTGTCAAGAACAAGCAGTAATAAACTAATATGCTTTAAGGAGTAATGCATGATAAGTATACATATATAAAAAATATCTAGGATTTTACTAGTTTTACTTACATTAATGACAAAACTTGAAAAGAGCTAGCGTTTTTTAAAAGGAATAGCCATTTTGCAGGCGATAAACATCATTGAGTTTCATCCCGTTATATTTCGGGTAAGAAATGAGATCTTTGGTTACTGTTAGTAATACCTCGTATTCCTTATCACCAGATAATGAGTGTTGCCCACCTGGAAATAACGTCACCAAACAGATGAACGCAGGATTTTACCTTGATGTCCCTCAGGGCACAGTATAAACTTTTTCTGCATCCAGTCTCAATCTGTGTAATGGACACACATTTGTGCATCGTATAAAACCCTGTGATATTGTGTTTTGAAAAACATTATAATGTCTTGCAACTTGCATGCCCATGGTGCATAGATGTTGACTTTCAGCAACCCTTGGTATTGCGTAAACGTTATTTACGGTTAAACAAAAGTGTTTTTATTAGCACCTGAAAAACGTTAAAAAACCTGTCATGCTCTAAACAAACACACAAACTTAATAAAATCCTAGATATTTTTATATTTGTATACTTATCCTGCATTACTCCTTAATGCATTTACTGCTTGTTCTTGGCAGTGAGAAAGAGCTGTGTGAGGTCTTGCTGCATCTTTGGGAAGTAGGTCTGTGATTGGCGGGCCACTTTAGACATAGTAATGCAGAATAAGAATACAAATATGATAAATATCTGGGATTTTACTAGATTTTTTAAACTTATCCTGCACTACTCCTTAAGTTATCTTTATCCGTTGGTACGGTGGAGGAGGGCATACCTTGAGAAGTGATCTTCAATAAAATTCTCCAAAACTCCAGCCAATCAGCAAAGGCGATATCCCGGCATCAAATGACCATTCCTGTTGACAAGGAGGGAGAAAGTGAGATATGCGTGAAGTCCAGGTATCAATGCAGTCATGGAAGTTAAATGAAATTAAAGTCTAGAACTGATGTATGCCATGTAGCCTTCTAATCTGGGGTGACACGCACCAGAGAAGAAACAAGGCTGGCTCTGGACATGATGGAGCGTCAAAAGCATCTTGTAGTAGTGACCTGCTGGGCAATCATCAAAGGGCCAAAGCTGTGTATGCCTTCCACATCTTCCAAGGCAACAACTCGCAGGTAGTTGCTGGCGAAGACGCCAGAAGCAGCATATGGTGCATTTGGAGCAGTTGCTGTGGTGCGACATGGTGGAGGCGACCACACGGATCTCTTACGGGTTGCTGGCTCTCAGAGGGTTCCCCAGCGTTGTAGGCCGCAAGAATGATGGTGTGATGCCAGAGGGCGATCGGGGTGGGTGCAGCTGACTTCAACCTGTGATGTCGTTGATACCGGTATGAAGAGGCAGCGGTGTTGTCCACGGCAATTCTTGGAGCGTCGAGTAAAACATTGTAGCACCCTTACCAGTATTTGTTCTTGTTCATCCTTGGTCCCCACTATCGAAAATAGGGGTGGAATGAGGGAGGATCGGTTGGGCTGTCCTGGGAGTTGATTCATGGCTATGAAGTCCGAGATGAACAGATTCATAAGCTCCTTGCTCAAACCGGACACGTGTAACGTCTAGCACATGTAGATCATTTAGAGCTAGAGGCAATAGGAAGACTTTCTAGTGCAGTTATAATACAACTCTGAATGGAGTGGTTCAAAAGGCGCGCCTGTCAGTAGTGTAAGGACCACGTTCGCTGGGGGTCAAAACTTGGCCTTCTGGTCTTCCAGACGGAAGGAGCGAAGTAAAGCTTGGAGTTCTAAGATCTCCGATTTTCCGATTTGAGGGCCACAAGGTAGATTGTGCTTACTCTTCAGATGAAGCTTTTGGTGCAAAAACAGTAGAATTTCGAAGGAGCTCCAGTTGTCGTCGTACAGACCCCTGTTTGATGGTCTATGCCCAAGGGTAATTGCCCTCACCGCTCTAGCTGAGTAGTCCTTTGCACTTAAGGCTCTTGTAATTGTACCAGACATGCAAATGTAACCTATCGTGTCTGACGGACCGTTTGCAAGGCAATACATCAGCAAATTTGGCCAGTCTGAAAATTCGAGAGGGTCGGTGGTGGTTGAAGGGGACGCTGAAGGCGTCGACTGTCCAAGTCTGTGGCTATGATATGAACGTCCGGACCTGGTAGTTGTGGCTGGTGGCAAACAGGTTTATGTTTGGGTGGCTGAGACTCTGACAGACAAGAGCAAAGGCGTCCTGATGTAGTTTCCACTCTGTAGGAGCTACCTTGTCTGGGCTTAAGAGGGTGTCTGCAAGGATGTTGCAACAGCCTGGTATGTGTTGGAACCGAAACTATAGTTCCAATTGATTGACTAAGTGGAAGAATCAGAATGTTTGTTGTAGGAGTTAGAGGGAGTGGGTCGTTACATGATTGCAGAGGCACCATACGACAGTGATGTTGTGCGTCGATATGGTGATCCAAGTGTGCAGGAGTGTCTGTTTCCAGTGAGAGAGAGCAAGTATGAGCGCCTCAAGTTTGAGGTTGTTGATGTGCAACTGTTGTTGAGCGGCGGACCACAGCCTCCATGTGCACTCTGGATCCTAAAAGAGAGATGTTGATGAATAGGTGTAACAAGGTCGTAAGCTCTGTCAAGAAGACGCCACCTAAGACATTTGATTCCACCGTCCACCATCGGAGGTGGGGTTTGAGACGGTCGAGGAGGAAGATGGATTCTAACTGATCTTGGAGCCTGATGTAGGGGCCAAGTAACATCTGTATGGGGCGCAGTTGGAGCCTCCTGCCTGGAGTGCAGGGAGTAGGTGGAGTTACATTCGGTGCCACCTGTTCCTTAGTACAGAATGGAGGTCTGGTTGGTTTGAAATAAGCCTCCGATGAATTGGAGATTGAACGAAGATGTGAGCTCTGACTTCTGCACATTGAGGATCCATCCAAGTTCATGTAGGAGACATTGCTAAGACCCTCTGATGGTGTTTCAGGAGGAAGTCGACTATATACGCCTCGAACTGGACATTCGTCTGGTGGAGGAAGGTGGCTATCGACTTGGTGATGCGAGTAAATAGCCACGGGGCCGAGGAAATGCCAAATGGGATCATTGCCCATTCATAGTGGATTCCATTGAAGATGAAACAGAGGAATTTCCTATCGTTGGGATGGATTGGTATGTGTAAGTAAGCATCCTGGATATCCAGGCTGATCAGTGAGTGAGTCGTGAGCCTATTTCTTGGACGTGCGTAGCCTGAGTGTCGTCATCCGGAAGTATAGTGGATGTGCCAGGTAGCGCTTGTTGAAGGTGGCGAGATTGTGTATCATTCAGAATTGGTCCGAGTCCTTCTTGGGGATAAGGAATATTGGCGAATAGAAGCCTGGTGATATGGCTGGGGAGTGGAAATCTCTATGGCCTCTTTGGCCACCAGCATGTCGATGTTTGAGCGCAGTAGTTGCTGTTGAGTAGAGGGGTAAGCATCTGCTATTGGCGATGATGTCAGAGGCGGATCGTCTCTCAGAGTGAGTTCGTACCCTAAGCGCAGAATGTTTACGTTGTATGGGTCCCCCAAGATTTCCCAATTTCGCCTGCATTGACCTAGCCTCCCACCTACCGGGGTCTCAACAATGGGAACAACTGGAGGTGGGAGGTCCCAGTTGTCTGTGTCTCTCGAAACAATGCTCACAGCTCCCTCCTTGGGAAACGTCACGTCGAGGCTGGTATGATCCGAAGACTTCCCTTTTACTTGGTTCCTGCTGCGAAAAGTGGAGGAGTCATGTCCGAGTGGCTTGAGAGAGTTCCCCCCGTGGTGGTAGTTGCCTAAACTGGAGGGTTTGAAGGATGCAGAGTGTGAAACGTGAACCACGGCCTTGAGGGCAGTCTCGTCTCCGGCAAAGCTGGATACCCCAGAGTGAATGGCAGATACTTGTCCATTAAAGGGGGCAAAATTGGCACCTGAGAGTAGACAGAAGTGAACATAGGCGACATATAGGTGGTGACAGATGTTGTCGGGGGAGGCGTAAAAGGTTCATAAGCGTCGACATTTTATGGCGTTGGTGTATCCTGGCCTACAGGGAATGCTGTTTCCATGACGCTTGGATATATTTTGCGAAAGCTGTTGGGGAAAGTGGGAGACAGTCTTTACATTTGGAAGTCTGGGTGCAGATGGTGGTGCAATTTAAGCACAATGGATGTAGATTCCACCCAGACTTATTATAGCAACACTTGCTACAACTTGGAATGTACCTGCAATAATAACAGGGTGTAATCAAAATGCGTCCCCGCCCGATTATGTATGCTTTAACTGTTTGTCCCAGCCATGTGGGTTTATGATAAACAAGTTTACGCAAACAACGTGAAACACCACCACTTTCATAAACAATATTATTGCAAAAATACAACAATAAATGTATTACCAGGCAATACAAAAAATACAGAAAAAAAGCACGACCATGAACAATGTTCAAGATGGTAACTTGAAACAACAACACACCTGTGGTTACCGTGGTGAATACCATCATCAGGCCTTAAATATTTATGCTATGGCATAAACCATATGAAAAAAATGAAAACACGAACCATAAGCACAATATAGTTCACAAAGAAAACTCTAGAGTTTGTCAACACGTAAAGGATTCTATGAAATATGTTGAGATTTCAACACAGGTCTTTATTCCTTGGGTGACACCAGTAATGTGATGACCCATGGCATCACCCCTTCACATGGGAGCTGTGGGGTAGGGTTAACCACTCAGCTAGTTGAAACAACTTCTTCTTCAGCAAGACCTCACAGCTCTTTCTCACTGTAAATGCATTTAGGAGTAATGCAGGATAAGTTAAAACATATATAAATTGTGCATCCTGAATCAGGACCTTAAAGTCAAGGTGTCTTTATGAATATGTATTGAAAGATGCAGCACTTAATTTTAGAATATATTTAATTTTACTGGACTTTATTTGAGGCACAATTACTTTTTTCTGTTAGTATTTGAATATTGTGCCCCTGATGTTGGTCATATGTCCCAGGTAAACATGGTGCGGATGTGTTCCTGTTCAGGATGTTAATGGATCAAATCCATTTCATGTATTTGTTTCCATCATTAAAGTAGTAGTGTCACTTATGAAATATGCATGTTTCAGATTGAAGTTGATTGGGAGAAGATTGAGGCCAAGATAGAAATGGAATATCAGAAGGAGCGCGAGCGTCCATCAGGAGGAAGTACATCGGCGTCCAGTACATCTCACCGATCCCGCCCAGGGCCAACGCCCTCCACAACGTGATCTACTGGCCTCACCTCCACAAACAGTAGCCTATTAGCAGTCAGGAACTACTTATACAAATAGCAGATTTCATGAGAACGTCAATGTCAGTATCAATGTTTGTTCATCGATCATTATAATGGATCGATGACACAAGTTTGAGATGCATACTCTACATCGCTTGTCTGAATGTCATTTTCAACTTCAATCTGTAGTTTAGATTATGATTATGACACAGTGTATACCCTGCTATAGTCTGGGTATCAAGTCAGGCCTACTGAGATGAATGAAAGTAACCTTATTAAATCACAGTCTCGTTAATTGACAAATGACAACATCAAGAGTACTATGATATCGTATGGAATATGATAAGATATAGAGGTGGTGGTCAAGGACAGAGACGCCTTGCTTGCTTGCCCTATTAAAGGCTTAAAAAATAAAAGAATTCGTTCTCAGGCAATGGCTTTTGAAAATATATTGCGGGTGGGCGACCACTTTTATTTTGTGTCCTAACAAGTATGTAACTAAATAAACAGTCGGAAATGACCTCCCTACATAAATGTATTCCTTGAGTAAAATACTGGAATACAGTATTGGACTACCGTTTGACCACCAGTGTGTGCATAATACACTCACACAATGAGCTTCAATTATATTTCTCAACGCAAAGACGTTATTGTCAGCACAAAGTCTTAAAGTCTTCGGTCTTCCTATCACTGTATTGAAATTTCTTTTCAGTTATGATATTTACCATGATATTAAGTATATATTAAACTAAATCACCCGTAGATCTAGGAGAACGTGTCCAGCTGATTGCTATTTCAGGCTTATTTTACAAGACAAATATACACATAATCTTAATCTCTGCATATGAAACATTTACCCCATACAGTAAACAAATACCATATAATTTGTAAATCATCAAGTCTAGTGATGTTTTTTTGTAAATTTCATGTTTTCATTGACCAAATTTGCAAACGGCAAAACTAGCACACAAACTCTTATTTTGCTACCATGACCATAACACAAGGTGAGCAGTGAACCAATGTGCATGTAAAGGCAAGAAACGGCACGCTACATTGCAACATTTCACTGCCGGGGGGCGTGTTTTCGAGACGCATATTATTTAAGGATTTTTTAGTGTTTTAGAAAATGGAACCAAAACATGCGGCAGACTTTGTGAGGATGCAGCTGTGCCTGCGAAACAAGACTTCTTCTTTTTTTTAGCCTAAACATACTGTAAACCAGAATGGACATGGTAACCAATAAGAAAGTCTGTGTCTAGCACTAAACAACCTTGTTTATTGTGATGTGATATGTACCTGACACAAGCATCAACTCCAGTGCTGGCATAAGTCCTTAAGCGAATTTACATGTGTGCATGTCTAGATCCAACATGGCAGCCATTGTACCATTAAATCAAATTGTACTACAGGCATGTCCTGTCATTATGTATGACCTATACCTAACTGACCTGTATGGTCTCCGATCTGTTAGGGTGAATCATGTACTATTCAAATCCATCAGTGAAAAGAAACTTACTGTGCATGTGACCTCAGACTGAGACAACATTTACAGGTTGTTCTGTACACATAAACATTACCGGTAGTCACACTGCCCTGCTTGCAAGTCCGGGTATCAGCCTTCACCCTGCTACAGGTAATCACAACTAGGTTATTGTTAAGTTTAAGTCGTATGAGCGATGACATGTTGTCATTTATTGAAAATTCTTCATGGGAAAGTCTAGATGTGACACCTTACATCTAGGGTATGTCTAGCTCCTGGACAGGAGTGCTATAGATGGTTCATGACTTGCAAATCAATCTCACTCAGCTGAATGCTATCAGTGTGCGAGCTTAGCCTCAATTTTGAAATTGATATCTTTTCCCGTAAAAACCAAGCCTCGTTCTCAAATGCGACCTACAAACAGTAAATACAATTTGCTAGCAGATGACATATTCACTCTCTAGTTTCTGTCAGCTGGATAAGGGGGGCACGGGTGGCCCAGTCGTCTAAGGCGCTACGATTCGTTGTGCAGAGTTGCGTCCCTTGGGCATGCCAGAAACCTATGATTGTGGGTTCGAATCCCGGTTCGCCCCGATTATGTTTCTAGGTTTGTCAGCACCATACCCGTGCTCGTGGGTTTCACCGAAGTGGTAACCGTCTGAGACCTGCATCACTTCGGGCTTTCCTCCCACATTAAGCTGACACGCCGCGATATAACTGGAATACTGTTAAAAGCGGCGTTAAACCCAACTCACTCACACACTTTGTCAGCTGGATAAACAGGTTGCTACTAAAACAACTGTGTTTTTGTACTTTTATTAGTTTTCCATGTTACGAAATATATTCACTGAATATTCATGCTTTTCACCTGGGTGATAAGGTTTATTCATTTCATGATGGGGACCATCTTTGATAAAATGTTCCCAACTGTATGCATACCTGACGGGCTGCATGGGCTACCATAATGATACGATGTCTTACATTTTTTCTCAGGAGGAATGCCATCATTCCAGCTTTTGTTTCTATTTCCTTTCTGACTTTTTGGATGGCATAAATGCACACACATTCACAAGATGCAAAATTCTGCTGGCGTTTACAAGTTCTACATAATATTAATGCATACACAAGCCTTATTTGTAAAAATGTACTCTTGATATTTTCCACTTGAAAATTCATTAGTTTTAGAGGCGTCAGAATTCCAATATGTTCATACCTTTCTTGACAAATATTCAGTGGTGTCAGTTGGAAGTCGCATCATGATAAATAGTTAGTAAGAAACTGGTATTCCAAGTGAGTGCCAAGAAAATAACAGTTGAAACACACAATTTGGCCATGATTGGATAAAAATGCAATAGCCAAGGTATAATCCAAAAGCAATCGTCAAACACAACAGAAACAGTAGAATACTGCTACAGCAGATGATGGGTTTGAGCCAATCATTTTACTGGTCACGTGACTAAAATCTTGACTACTTCCGGTGCTGTGAAGGGTTACTTTTCCTAATTAAAACTAACAAACCAATACATATTTGAGATTTAAGTTCTGATTTATTTAAGCGCAAATGTCTGTTCAGTGTGATAACACTCACAAACTATGTCCAGACAGCTTAAGACAGAAAGAACCAAATGTCAAACACCACAACCTGTAAACCATCAGTTTAGACCCCTGACACACAAATTAGACCCTCAATGACATATCAGTCAACACAAATTTAAACAAACGGTGTAAAACTGCCCTAAAGTAACATATCTGTCATTAGGATGTGATGCTATCAGTAAGGTGCCAGATTTATTTATGTATCTGGCTGCTCTGTGTGGGACTTTTTGGTCACTTCGAGGGGGAAACTGGGGACTGTCTTTTATCCAATTAAAAACATGTTTACAGTTGTAGCTCCTCCTATTTTAAGTTGGATATATGAAGCTTAGTGATCAGTGATTGCAGGAAACATAGGAATTGGCCCCTCCTCCCCTTAAGATAGATGGAACCCATATTTTTGTGAATGACTTCTACCCTGTGAGAGAATATTTTGAGGTCACGTGACTTCAATAAACATGTTCTCACAACTTCTACAGTGCATGGATGGGTTATATTTTGGTAGTATTTTGATAAATTGACATATGTGGAAATGGGAAATATATGAAAACACTACATGTTCATATAGGATTTGTAATAAAAGTTTTATATGAGGTAGGCCCAGGATTTTTCACTTCCTGTGACAGGGGTTGTGACGTCACTATGGGGATTTTAGCATTGAATCTATTTATAACCTGTGTGAAAGCGAGGCTTGGTTTTCATCTACCGGTATAAGCGGTAACATAGGCTGAACTCTCACACTGTATGGTGTTTCTGTGACTGTTTTATCTTTGTTTGTATTTAGCATCTTGACATGTTCCTTCTTGTACATATTGATTTACCTGTGATACCATTTGTGGTACATTCCATGTTTCATGAACAAAGTGTACAAACAACAATCCGTCCATGTTGCCTATTCTATCATTTCCTCGACAAGATTTTTTAATAAACCAATTTGAGAACAAAAGCGAGGACATCTTTTTACTCAACAGCCACTCCAGAAAGATTACCTCTTAGACTGCAGGTTTGATGACAGGTATGTCGGTTTATGTAACATCGCCTGCACAAACTGCACGTTTATTGGCGCCAGTATGTTGTCTCAGTAGTATTGACCACTGACCCTTCCATGGAAATTACGTGATCGGGTGGTCAGGCTCGCTGACTTGGTTGATGCAAGTCATCGATCCCAAGTGCGTGGATCGATGCTCATTATATCAATCACTGGATTGTCTGGCGTAGACACAATTATTTACAGACCGCCGTCATATAGCTGGAACATTGCTGAGTGCTGCGTTAAACCAACCAATACTAATACTAATACTAATGGTCTACTTCTAACAATACTAACACAATACTAATGGTCTACTTCTAACAATACTAACACAATACTAATGGTCTACTTCTAACAATACTAACACAATACTAATACTAATGGACTACTTCTAACAATACTAACACAATACTAATGGTCTACTTCTAACAATTCTAACACAATACTAATGGTCTACTTCTAACAATACTAACACAATACTAATACTAATGGTCTACTTCTAACAATACTAACACAATACTAATACTAATGGTCTACTTCTAACAATACTAATAGTCTATATCACACAATACTAATACTTATCTATTAATAATAACAAACCTAATACACACAATGAATTAATAACAGCAAGAATGTACAAATATACAAAATCAACCACGCCACTCCACTGCCTCTTTCACAGTAGGGGCGGTCGGGTAGCCTAGTGGTTAAAGCGTTCGATCGTCACGCCGAAGACCCGGGTTCGAATCCCGACATGGGTACAATGTGTGAAGCCCATTTCTGGTGTCCCCCGCCGTGATATTGCTGGAATATTGCTAAAAACGGCGTAAAACCAAACTCACTCACTCACTCTTTCACAGTAGCTTTACAGATAAACTTGTACAGTTTCTGATGTCACTGCACTATTAGTTCACAAGATAGCCCTTCCTCTGTATAGTGAATGTGTGATCTTCTCACCAAAGCGATGGTTTCCCCACGGAGTTGAGGGTGCCTGTGTTACTTGGATATCCCTGCTGTGTTCGTCCTGTGCTACGCACAGCCACAGAAATACTTCTCTCCTTATGTAGTGTGTGAGGTACTTCTTTCCCCCTTACGTAGTGTGGGAAGTACGCCTTTCCTCCTTATGAGGTACTTCTTTCCTCCTTACATAGTGTCGGAGGTACGTCTTTCCCCCTTACGTAGTGTCGGAGGTACGTCTTTCCTCCTTACGTAGTGTCGGACGTACGTCTTTCCCCCTTACTTAGTGTCGGAGGTACGTCTTTCCTCCTTACATAGTGTCGGAGGTACGTCTTTCCCCCTTACATAGTGTCGGAGGTACGTCTTTCCCCCTTACGTAGTGTCGGAGGTACGTCTTTCCCCCTTACGTAGTATCGGAGGTACGTCTTTCCTCCTTACGTAGTGTCGGAGGTACGTCTTTCCCCCTTACGTAGTGTCGGAGGTACGTCTTTCCTCCTTACGTAGTGTCGGAGGTACGTCTTTCCTCCTTACATAGTGTCGGAGGTACGTCTTTCCTCCTTACGTAGTGTCGGAGGTACTTCTTTCCTCCTTACATAGTGTCGGAGGTACGTCTTTCCTCCTTACGTAGTGTCGGAGGTACGTCTTTCCCCCTTACGTAGTGTCGGAGGTACGTCTTTCCCCCTTACGTAGTGTCGGAGGTACGTCTTTCCTCCTTACGTAGTGTCGGAGGTACGTCTTTCCTCCTTACATAGTGTCGGAGGTACGTCTTTCCTCCTTACGTAGTGTCGGATGTACGTCTTTCCTCCTTACGTAGTGTCGGAGATACTTCTCTCCTTACGTAGTGTCGGAGGTACGTCTTTCCCCCTTACGTAGTGTCGGAGGTACGTCTTTCCTCCTTACGTAGTGTCGGACGTACGTCTTTCCCCCTTACTTAGTGTCGGAGGTACGTCTTTCCTCCTTACATAGTGTCGGAGGTACGTCTTTCCCCCTTACATAGTGTCGGAGGTACGTCTTTCCCCCTTACGTAGTGTCGGAGGTACGTCTTTCCCCCTTACGTAGTATCGGAGGTACGTCTTTCCTCCTTACGTAGTGTCGGAGGTACGTCTTTCCCCCTTACGTAGTGTCGGAGGTACGTCTTTCCCCCTTACGTAGTGTCGGAGGTACGTCTTTCCTCCTTACGTAGTGTCGGAGGTACGTCTTTCCTCCTTACATAGTGTCGGAGGTACGTCTTTCCTCCTTACGTAGTGTCGGAGGTACTTCTTTCCTCCTTACATAGTGTCGGAGGTACGTCTTTCCTCCTTACGTAGTGTCGGAGGTACGTCTTTCCCCCTTACGTAGTGTCGGAGGTACGTCTTTCCCCCTTACGTAGTGTCGGAGGTACGTCTTTCCTCCTTACGTAGTGTCGGAGGTACGTCTTTCCTCCTTACATAGTGTCGGAGGTACGTCTTTCCTCCTTACGTAGTGTCGGATGTACGTCTTTCCTCCTTACGTAGTGTCGGAGATACTTCTCTCCTTACGTACTATGGGGATAACGGACCAGTTCCGGGATATTACAATATAATTTTAGCAACTACAGTCATTTGGGTATGTGTCAATACATCACAATACATACAACAATGCATCAATACTCTGATTTACATTTCACTGAGTTGAACTGGTTATACTTTAATCGTATTTAGTTGTTTAGGGTTGTTTTAAAGTGGCTTCTCGATATTATATTCAATATATGAATATTATTACATCTAAAAACAATACATTAAAAAATCTATCTTTAGTGTATACAATCCTACATGAAACAAATATATTTTTAAAATCTTAATTTGTCTTCGTGGTTACTTCAACACGTGGCAATACCCAAGAGCTGGAAAACAAGGAAAGCAACAGTCCATGAGAGGAGGCATACCAAGGCAAGAAGGAGGTGGCTGGGAGTAGCAGAGGCATGTGAACAGAAATGAAGGTTGACATTGGCACGATTACAGAAATTCCAACATATTAGAGCTTTGCAGATTTGGTTAGTTCCTTGAAATTAAGGATTGTTACTTGGCTCCATTTGGATTTTATTATTTTTATATTTTAGATATATATTTTTAGATAAGATAACTTTATTTTTGGTACGAAATGTCAGTCTAGCGTTCTGGCAGTCATAGTGATACCACCACATATCACAAAAGAAATCTGTCATGTTGCTTTACGTTGACGTTCGTTAGGACGCCGTTCTAGAAAGTCCAGAGTGAATGTGGACTGGTCAGGAAATATTTAACGAGACCATCGACTATTCCCCCAGTTTCTACACTCTAAACACCATTTTGGTCTGGCTGGAATGTGTCGATTTGTAACAGTGGAACAACACGTGGTCACCGAGTATGCAGATAAGCTGCATGCTGACGATTCCATATCGCCTGGTCAGGAACTTGAACTTGTCTGGCGTAAGTGAACAGCGATTTGTTTTGGGCACGATTTCTTGAAGCCTGGTTTCTGATAAATTGATCCCGCCCAGTGCGTGGCCGATCATCAAGACTTTGTATCTGCGGAAATCTGCAAATCACAGACAGAATCTTTGAGCACTAGCTACCTCTCGCTGAGTTGTGCAAGCTTGAAGCCAACAGTCCTTAGGACCAAAACTCACCTTACCATTTTTGCCCGTCTTTGGGATAATATCTAATGTTAAAATCACTGCCACCGTCAAAGTGACTGCGTTTTTGTGCTGGTTTGCGATTTGTTCTGCGTTGCGATCTTATCAAACTCGGGCTTTTAAACAACATCGCATGATATATCGCAGCAGTGGAATCTAAATGTGATGTATTTTTGGTTCTTAAGACATGTGATTACAGTCATGTGACTTGGATACCAAGTAGTTTTTTTGCAGTTTTTTAAGCACCTAATAGAGGCCATACTTTAAAATGGCACACAAATCGAAACATTGTAATGATGGTGCAGTAGCTGTCGACATAAAAACTTTCTTGCAAATGGTTGAAAGTAGTCCTGCTCTCTACGACAAAACAAATCTCGATAATCGGGAATAATAACGACTATTTTACCTACTGTTAGCAACAATACTAGTAAAGATATCATTTCTTCTTCAAGCATCATCAGCATATTAAGCGACGCCATATCGCAATGAGTTTTCTGCAATCGCAGAAACGCAAACGGTGACAGTGAGTTGCTGGACTAATCACATTGTAGACGTAGCATTCCCAACCTGATCACAAATACAGCAAAAGGCAGGATTAAAGAGATAGTTAAACATGCTCAACAACGTTCCAATATCTTAAAACATGCTGATGGTCAAACCGATAAGGCGATTTGGACAGCCCAGGGCCAGTCTCTCTTCTTGAGTTCGATTCCCGACATGGGTATAATGTGTGAAGCTCATATCTGCTGTCCCCCGACTACATATTGCTGGAATATAGTCAAATAGTATTCTTTATACAGAATTTGTCTAGAAAACACCTTTATCACAATGCCTCGGTCAAATGTGATTATACAACTTTAATCAGAAAATTAGATAACCCACCCTAGCTAGAATAGATAAAAATACCTACGACAGTCACCAACACATCACGCTGTGTCTGACTTAAAAGTAAAGTCGTGTTTATTCTCTCAGATAAGCAGTATACTATATTTTACTATATTAAATCTTAACTACACACTGTTACCTTTGGCAATACCTGCACATTCTTGTGGTGAATTGAACATGTCATACCAAAAGCGTCATATGTGTTTATCAATTTGTACCAGTCATTGTCAATCATTTTATGTCATGTTCGAGATGTACGTTCCTCTTTTATATACCCATGTCTATCTACAATTGATTGTGGCTGACTTGTACACTTAGGTTTTATCCACTCAGGCCTTGAGTTACTGTGTGGGTTGGTCTGGCCATGTCTGTCCTGTTATCATTATCATGATTATTCATTTGTTATATCATTAATAAAGTGTTGAGGACCCACTGATGGATTCCTGTGTTTGAAGTTACAGGTATCCCAAACAGTCCAGGCTAAACCGGCACCTCAGCAAAACGTCACCGATTTCTCTGGCGAAAACGGCACCTCTATTTTTAATAATGATAAGAACGATTCTTTTAGATATATATATGGTTTATTTAATGATATTTGATGTATTTAAATGCTATTGGATGCATGTGATGTATTTACACGGACAGGTAAGAAGTCCTCGGCAATCTGAAAATATGTATAAAAGTTAAAATACAATATTCGTTCTGTTACAAAATTGCGGTTATTCTGAGAATTTATACAATAGCATTATGTAGTTTATTTTATTAGTAGTATTACCTCTAAGTCTAAAGTCCTCGGCTCTTTTGGGCGCAACAGTTCCCAGGTTCAGTTCGCCATGCGAATGAGGGTTGAGTGGAAAAGTGAGTTTGTGCAACCCAGGAGGGGGGCTTATATAGTAATTTTGAAATTTTGAGAATTGGAATGAATGCCAAGAGTGGGTGGATCTGACAGCACCATGTTAGGCCTCTTTAATACAGTTTCAGCTTAAATTGAGTAAAAGTACTTAAAACTTCAAAGCTATAGTGTTTTCACAATAAGTTAACTGCGCCTACCAATCAGAGTCGGCAAGTAAATTGGAGAAGGGGGCTAATCTTTTACTTGTTTTATGTAAGTTTATTATCATTTATTTCACCAAGGTGCTTGAGGCGAGGTGCCGTTTTCGCCAATCGGTGCCGTTTTCGCCCGGTGACGTTTTGCTGAGGTGCCGTTTTCGCTATAACCCCTAGCGGACAGTGCCACACTCCACACCGTCTCTAAAAACGTTGTCTACCGTTTTTAAGGCGTACAATCTCCAATACCGCCGTTGACGACACCCAAACTGCTTTGCCTGCGGCGTCTGTATACAGGTGGACGCATGCATCTGAAAGGACGTCTTGATTTCAGACCCGAACGTTTCAACCTGTGTCGTGTCGTTGACGATTCTTGTGTCAGCCCTGACGTTGTCCGCAACTGAATCTGTTCCTCAACGCAATGAAGCGTACATATCGATCCTACTTGGGAGTGGTCTTTCAAGGCCTCTACCAATCCCTAATCTAAACCCCACCCGTTTGCCGATAACGTTCCATCAGTCGGGATATCACACTTTTAAAGTTACCGAAGTGTCCGGCAACCGCGTACTGTGATTGGCCAGTTTCAATCATGCCTATTGCACTCAACTTTCCTTTTCTGTCATATGCATTTTTGGAGGCAGTTTCCTTCTTTGTACCTGATCAATGAGCCCCGTGGTTGTAACGTTTATTGGCACATGCAAGTAACCAAGATTTGTCACCGTGGACGGCATGTTTTTTATGCGCAATGTGCAATGTTTGAGCGAGTTTGCGATCCGTGTTCTCGTGCAACAAAGCTGGTCAATTCGTTCTTATGGCTGAAATGACGGGGGTTCCCTTAAATGTTATTCCTCGTATACAAGTCACCTGCATCCAGAATGTCAAATACACACTTGATAACTGCAGTTTATCGTATGTATTTGACGACCCTAAGGGTGTGTCAGTCTTTTTGGGGGGAAATTACATGATGTCATAGAGGTAAATCTACAAAGACTTTGGTCAGTGAGGCAAATTGTTTCGCCGAGACAAATCAGTAAATTAAACAAGGGTCTGTGACATTTGCAAAAAGGACAAACTTGTGGAACGCGCAGTGGTCAAGTACTTGCAGACAAAGAGCTTATCACCAAAAGCCACCCATCGAAAGATAGACAAGACTCCCTGAAAAAACCCATAGTTATATCATTGACAGTTTCAGAGGCATTGGTTACCGTTACGGGCCTGATACTGTACGTCTAAGTGCACAAAACCCACAGTGACTGACTTCATCCATTTTGAGTGGCATATCTATTGAAAGTCAAGGTCATCTTTGAGGTCGTTGTGAAATTGGGTTGTATCATTGATAGTTACGGTTGCACCTTCACTTCGATCTCGATACTTTGAATTTGTTGTTCTAAGAAATGTGATCTGGGTTGGTGATCTACCTTTCTATTTGTCTATCGAGGTAAAATGCACAAGTGTACAGCAGCACATATATAAAGAAATTCACAAAATAATTACACGACATGAATTGCTCTCTTGCATGTTTCACCTGTCTGTCTGTCTGTCTGTCTGTCTATATATCAAGGTGAAATGCTTGACTCATAATTTTCAATTTGAAAAAGAAAATAATTTCTTATGTTAAAGTCTCTCATTCCTTTTGTGATTATTGTTTCATTACACTTGGGATATTCATTCTTCGTATCGTAAAATGTTCCTCCATTAATTAAGGCAACATATCAAATTGAACCCACTGCTTGAACACGTGCATTCCGGATATAATGCTTATTCATGAATATGTGCTTTAAATACTGCCACAGTGTGACACCAAGGTTCGTGTCTTATCCAACCCTTCATGTAGAATAGTCAACACTTAATGTCCAATCACCCCTAATCCTAACCGCCGATTGTCTTCCAAAAAGCAAGGAAAACATGCAATATATTATGCGGCCCCCATTTGGGCAGTGTGCCATGATTGAATCTCAGGATATGCGATTTGACCTTTACAGAATTGATTCGAGGCGCGGTCAGTAAATGTTCCGTTATTGACCCGACATCGGTGGCTTAGAACCGAATTACATGAAGTAAAAGAAAGAATGTTATCATTGATTTGCTGGGCAGGCGGCCACTTCCGCCATTGTTGTTCGGAAGTTGAACTGGAGGAAGCAATTATGGATGCCTTCTTAAGATAAGTCTAGACTGACGACGGTCATTGATCTCCCAGCAGAGAGGAGGGAACTGGGATACGGCCGATTCATGCATTATGATCACAGTCTCCTTCAGTGCTAAAGTTGAAAACGGTAAAGTGTTTGCGGCTCTGACTGGTGACTATACTTGTGACAGACAGATGACCAGACGTGTGGTAGACTGTTTGCGGCTCTGACTGGTGACTATACTTGTGACAGACAGGTGACCAGACGTGTGGTAGACTGTTTGCGGCTCTGACTGGTGACTATACTTGTGACAGACAGATGACCAGACGTGTGGTAGACTGTTTGCGGCTCTGACTGGTGACTATACTTGTGACAGACAGATGACCAGACGTGTGGTAGACTGTTTGCGGCTCTGACTGGTGACTATACTTGTGACAGACAGATGACCAGACGTGTGGTAGACTGTTTGCGGCTCTGACTGGTGACTATACTTGTGACAGACAGATGACCAGACGTGTGGTAGACTGTTTGCGGCTCTGACTGGTGACTATACTTGTGACAGACAGGTGACCAGACGTGTGGTAGACTGTTTGCGGCTCTGACTGGTGACTATACTTGTGACAGACAGATGACCAGACGTGTGGTAGACTGTTTGCGGCTCTGACTGGTGACTATACTTGTGACAGACAGATGACCAGACGTGTGGTAGACTGTTTGCGGCTCTGACTGGTGACTATACTTGTGACAGACAGATGACCAGACGTGTGGTAGACTGTTTGCGGCTCTGACTGGTGACTATACTTGTGACAGACAGGTGACCAGACGTGTGGTAGACTGTTTGCGGCTCTGACTGGTGACTATACTTGTGACAGACAGATGACCAGACGTGTTGTAGACTGTTTGCGGCTCTGACTGGTGACTATACTTGTGACAGACAGATGACCAGACGTGTGGTAGACTGTTTGCGGCTCTGACTGGTGACTATACTTGTGACAGACAGGTGACCAGACGTGTTGTAGACTGTTTGCGGCTCTGACTGGTGACTATACTTGTGACAGACAGATGACCAGACGTGTGGTAGACTGTTTGCGGCTCTGACTGGTGACTATACTTGTGACAGACAGATGACCAGACGTGTGGTAGACTGTTTGCGGCTCTGACTGGTGACTATACTTGTGACAGACAGATGACCAGACGTGTGGTAGACTGTTTGCGGCTCTGACTGGTGACTATACTTGTGACAGACAGATGACCAGACGTGTGGTAGACTGTTTGCGGCTCTGACTGGTGACTATACTTGTGACAGACAGATGACCAGACGTGTGGTAGACTGTTTGCGGCTCTGACTGGTGACTATACTTGTGACAGACAGATGACCAGACGTGTGGTAGACTGTTTGCGGCTCTGACTGGTGACTATACTTGTGACAGACAGGTGACCAGACGTGTGGTAGACTGTTTGCGGCTCTGACTGGTGACTATACTTGTGACAGACAGATGACCAGACGTGTGGTAGACTGTTTGCGGCTCTGACTGGTGACTATACTTGTGACAGACAGATGACCAGACGTGTGGTAGACTGTTTGCGGCTCTGACTGGTGACTATACTTGTGACAGACAGATGACCAGACGTGTGGTAGACTGTTTGCGGCTCTGACTGGTGACTATACTTGTGACAGACAGGTGACCAGACGTGTGGTAGACTGTTTGCGGCTCTGACTGGTGACTATACTTGTGACAGACAGATGACCAGACGTGTTGTAGACTGTTTGCGGCTCTGACTGGTGACTATACTTGTGACAGACAGATGACCAGACGTGTGGTAGACTGTTTGCGGCTCTGACTGGTGACTATACTTGTGACAGACAGGTGACCAGACGTGTTGTAGACTGTTTGCGGCTCTGACTGGTGACTATACTTGTGACAGACAGATGACCAGACGTGTGGTAGACTGTTTGCGGCTCTGACTGGTGACTATACTTGTGACAGACAGATGACCAGACGTGTTGTAGACTGTTTGCGGCTCTGACTGGTGACTATACTTGTGACAGACAGATGACCAGACGTGTTGTAGACTGTTTGCGGCTCTGACTGGTGACTATACTTGTGACAGACAGATGACCAGACGTGTGGTAGACTGTTTGCGGCTCTGACTGGTGACTATACTTGTGACAGACAGATGACCAGACGTGTTGTAGACTGTTTGCGGCTCTGACTGGTGACTATACTTGTGACAGACAGATGACCAGACGTGTGGTAGACTGTTTGCGGCTCTGACTGGTGACTATACTTGTGACAGACAGATGACCAGACGTGTGGTAGACTGTTTGCGGCTCTGACTGGTGACTATACTTGTGACAGACAGATGACCAGACGTGTGGTAGACTGTTTGCGGCTCTGACTGGTGACTATACTTGTGACAGACAGGTGACCAGACGTGCGGTAAAGTGTTTGCGGCTCTGACTGGTGACTATACTTGTGACAGACAGATGACCAGGCGTGTTGTAGACTGTTTGCGGCTCTGACTGGTGACTATACTTGTGACAGACAGATGACCAGACGTGTTGTAGACTGTTTGCGGCTCTGACTGGTGACTATACTTGTGACAGACAGATGACCAGACGTGTGGTAGACTGTTTGCGGCTCTGACTGGTGACTATACTTGTGACAGACAGATGACCAGACGTGTTGTAGACTGTTTGCGGCTCTGACTGGTGACTAAACTTGTGACAGACAGATGACCAGACGTGTTGTAGACTGTTTGCGGCTCTGACTGGTGACTATACTTGTGACAGACAGATGACCAGACGTGTGGTAGACTGTTTGCGGCTCTGACTGGTGACTATACTTGTGACAGACAGATGACCAGACGTGTTGTAGACTGTTTGCGGCTCTGACTGGTGACTATACTTGTGACAGACAGATGACCAGACGTGTGGTAGACTGTTTGCGGCTCTGACTGGTGACTATACTTGTGACAGACAGATGACCAGACGTGTTGTAGACTGTTTGCGGCTCTGACTGGTGACTATACTTGTGACAGACAGGTGACCAGACGTGTGGTAGACTGTTTGCGGCTCTGACTGGTGACTATACTTGTGACAGACAGATGACCAGACGTGTGGTAGACTGTTTGCGGCTCTGACTGGTGACTATACTTGTGACAGACAGATGACCAGACGTGTTGTAGACTGTTTGCGGCTCTGACTGGTGACTATACTTGTGACAGACAGATGACCAGACGTGTTGTAGACTGTTTGCGGCTCTGACTGGTGACTATACTTGTGACAGACAGATGACCAGACGTGTGGTAGACTGTTTGCGGCTCTGACTGGTGACTATACTTGTGACAGACAGGTGACCAGACGTGTTGTAGACTGTTTGCGGCTCTGACTGGTGACTATACTTGTGACAGACAGATGACCAGACGTGTTGTAGACTGTTTGCGGCTCTGACTGGTGACTATACTTGTGACAGACAGATGACCAGACGTGTGGTAGACTGTTTGCGGCTCTGACTGGTGACTATACTTGTGACAGACAGGTGACCAGACGTGTTGTAGACTGTTTGCGGCTCTGACTGGTGACTATACTTGTGACAGACAGGTGACCAGACGTGTGGTAGACTGTTTGCGGCTCTGACTGGTGACTATACTTGTGACAGACAGATGACCAGACGTGTTGTAGACTGTTTGCGGCTCTGACTGGTGACTATACTTGTGACAGACAGATGACCAGACGTGTTGTAGACTGTTTGCGGCTCTGACTGGTTACTATACTTGTGAAAGACAGATGACCAGACGTGTTGTAGACTGTTTGCGGCTCTGACTGGTGACTATACTTGTGACAGACAGATGACCAGACGTGTTGTAGACTGTTTGCGGCTCTGACTGGTGACTATACTTGTGTCAACGTGCATGTTGACGGGGAATTAGCTCTTGGGGGAATGAAGGACAAAATCGACATCACTGTCCCGGAACGCTTTATGCACAACATGTAAACAATAAACAACAATTGCACAATGAGCGGAATACCTGCTCTGACAACACAAACACAGCAATGAGCGGACTTTCCAGCTCCGACGTACAAGAGGTGAGCGGAGCTCCAGCTCACCTCAGGGCGTTTCCTACGAGCAGCATATCCTGCTCGAGGTCGTCCCTATGCCAGCACTCGGAATACCAAGCCTGACTAACACCGTAGTAACTGTGTAATGGTAGCACATATATAGTACTGAACAATGGAAATACAATGACGTTGCTCTGGACATGGGACTTCCGGGGGTGACGTACCGACACAACTCAGGGGATGAACAATTAAGGCAATAAATGTCATACTATAAATAACAGTAATAAACGGGAAGTGATAAAGTAGCCCAGGTTGGCTGTCAGTCAATATACAATGAAATGTTGGTGAGGATTAACAACGGGGATTAGCGCCTAAAACTTAATGACAATTAAGTTATGGAGACATGGCTACAGGGTAATTTGCCTATGGAGTCAAATGTACTTCAGACAATGGTAGTCATAAATCAGTCGCTATGACAACTTCCCTCCGTTCCGTGAAGCTTGGACCCCAAGCTTACATGAGTCCAAATTGATATGTGTGACACGTTTTCACCAACGAAAACAACAGTGCAAAATGTTAACATAATCAGTAAGATGAGTTCAGGATATTGTTGAAATACGTGTGCAACAAATATACCTATGCAATGGCGGTATGAAAGTGATCATTTAGCCAATTTGATTTAGTGCCAGTTTGAAAGTGATCTTTGTAATGTGCAATTTCACGACAAGGTAATTACCGTTTTGCACAGATTCAATAAATATATCACTGAAGGTTCTTTGAATTCAAGAGTCTGGTTTGGCGGTGCGACTCAGTACCGAATTATGATAACGAGTAATGTCATAAAAAGTACAAATTAAACATCTCAGCAAATATTTCGCATAAAGAAATTTGAAACCAGGAGTCTAGCTTTACCGCGTGACTCAAACGGTACTTGTGGGTACTATTGCCCTTTTAAGTACAATGGGTGCTATTCCCGTGTCTTTGACGGAGCTTGCCCAGATATTGTGGGTGCGATGCCCAAGAAAAAAAAATCCTTATTTCCGACATCAAATCTCTGAAATGCTGAATACTGCTGTGCTGTTAATTACTTAATACTGACATACAATAAACATATGTGTGGGGGTGGCTCACCCAAGAATATCCCTAATCTAAATTCAAAGTCCTAGACAATACATTCAATTTTGTACCAAATTGTGCACATTAATAACATGTTACAAATGACAAATTTTGCCGTTTAGATTTTTGAAATTACGAGTCTAGCTTAAAGGTGTAACTCGATAACCCTACAGCTTAGGTTTGTCTGGGCCCTAGCTGTATCTATATGTCTGGCGTGGCCTGGGGACATTTCAAAGATTCCCTACACAATAACTTCAAAGATCTAGCTTGACTAAAGTTGTGATTTGGAGTATAGTGCACATATGCAAAAATGAATTTTGGAAAGACTCCTTTTGGCATTAATATACTGGCTTTGATCAAACATACCTGGTTGCACTTATCAACAGTCACACAATATATATCTTGGAATGAGTCCATGTAAGTAAACACAAATTAGTAAGTCCAAATGAGATATCTTGTACACAGTGTCCATCTTGTAGGTGCCCGTGAGGCGGTTTCTATATGGTGCAGGATCTGCATGATGATGGCTGTGGTCAGGATCACTGTGGGATAGACGTTTATACTTCTTTGGTCCTGTGTATGAACGAAATCTTGAGAGATTCGAAGAGATTCGTGTTGTTTTCTTCAACCTTGTTTCTTCATGGCTTGCGTTGATGATTGTTCTTCAGGGTGGTAGGCATACAGAGAGGTTACTGGATCGGGAGTTAACTCAAGAGTTACTCCAGCCGGATTCTAACACCAGTTGTCAACGCGCATGTTGACGGGGAATTAGCTCTTGGGGGAATGAAGGACAAAATCGACATCACTGTCCCGGAACGCTTTATGCACAACATGTAAACAATAAACAACAATTGCACAATGAGCGGAATACCTGCTCTGACAACACAAACACAGCAATGAGCGGCCTTTCCAGCTCCGACGTACAAGAGGTGAGCGGAGCTCCAGCTCACCTCAGGGCGTTTCCTACGAGCAGCATATCCTGCTCGAGGTCGTCCCTATGCCAGCACTCGGAATACCAAGCCTGACTAACACCGTAGTAACTGTGTAATGGTAGCACATATATAGTACTGAACAATGGAAATACAATGACGTTGCTCTGGACATGGGACTTCCGGGGGTGACGTACCGACACAACTCAGGGGATGAACAATTAAGGCAATAAATGTCATACTATAAATAACAGTAATAAACGGGAAGTGATAAAGTAGCCCAGGTTGGCTGTCAGTCAATATACAATGAAATGTTGGTGAGGATTAACAACGGGGATTAGCGCCTAAAACTTAATGACAATTAAGTTATGGAGACATGGCTACAGGGTAATTTGCCTATGGAGTCAAATGTACTTCAGACAATGGTAGTCATAAATCAGTCGCTATGACACTTGTGACAGACAGATGACCAGACGTGTTGTAGACTGTTTGCGGCTCTGACTGGTGACTATACTTGTGACAAACAGATGACCAGACGTGTTGTAGACTGTTTGCGGCTCTGACTGGTGACTATACTTGTGACAGACAGATGACCAGACGTGTGGTAGACTGTTTGCGGCTCTGACTGGTGACTACACTTGTGACAGACAGATGACCAGACGTGTTGTAGACTGTTTGCGGCTCTGACTGGTGACTATACTTGTGACAGACAGGTGACCAGACGTGTTGTAGACTGTTTGCGGCTCTGACTGGTGACTACACTTGTGACAGACAGGTGACCAGACGTGTGGTAGAGCGTTTGCTTGACAGACAGATGACCAGACGTGTTGTAGACTGTTTGCGGCTCTGACTGGTGACTAAACTTGTGACAGACAGGTGACCAGGCGTGTTGTATTCTGTTTGCGGCTCTGACTGGTGACTATACTTGTGACAGACAGGTGACCAGACGTGTTGTAGACTGTTTGCGGCTCTGACTGGTGACTATACTTGTGACAGACAGATGACCAGACGTGTTGTAGACTGTTTGCGGCTCCGACTGGTGACTATACTTGTGACAGACAGATGACCAGACGTGTTGTAGACTGTTGGCGGCTCCGACTGGTGACTATACTTGTGACAGACAGATGACCAGACGTGTGGTAGACTGTTTGCGGCTCTGACTGGTGACTATACTTGTGACAGACAGATGACCAGACGTGTTGTAGACTGTTTGCGGCTCTGACTGGTGACTATACTTGTGACAGACAGGTGAC
The DNA here is from genome assembly GCF_023055435.1 of Haliotis rufescens. Classification (NCBI taxonomy): domain Eukaryota; kingdom Metazoa; phylum Mollusca; class Gastropoda; order Lepetellida; family Haliotidae; genus Haliotis; species Haliotis rufescens. Next base: position 5,701,869 of record NW_025964383.1, read on the forward strand.
CAGACGTGTTGTAGACTGTTTGCGGCTCTGACTGGTGACTATACTTGTGACAGACAGATGACCAGACGTGTTGTAGACTGTTTGCGGCTCTGACTGGTGACTATACTTGTGACAGACAGGTGACCAGACGTGTTGTAGAGCGTTTGCTTGACAGACAGGTGACCAGGTGTGTGGTAGAGCGTTTGCTTGACAGACAGGTGACCAGGCTTGTTGTAGAGTGTTTGCTTGACAGACAGGTGACCAGGCTTGTGGTAGAGCGTTTGCTTGACAGGCTTGTGGTAGAGTGTTTGCTTGACTGGTTTGTGGTAGAGTGTTTGCTTGACTGGCTTGTGGTAGAGTGTTTGCTTAACAGACAGGTGACCAGGCGTGTTTTAGAGTGTTTGCTTGACAGGCGTGTGGTAGAGTGTTTGCTTGACAGGCGTGTGGTAGAGTGTTTGCTTGACAGGCGTGTGGTAGAGTGTTTGCTTGACAGGCGTGTGGTAGAGTGTTTGCTTGACAGGCGTGTGGTAGAGTGTTTGCTTGACAGGCGTGTGGTAGAGAGTTTGCTTGACTGGCGTGTGGTAGAGCGTTTACTTGACAGACAGGTGACCAGGCGTGTGGTAGAGTGTTTGTTTGACAGACAGGTGACCAGGCGTGTGGTAGAGTGATTGCTTGACAGGCAGGTGACCAGGCGTGTGGTAGAGAGATTGCTTATGATTTTGACATGTTTTTGGTCAGTTTTATTAATGATTTTCAAATGAATTTTATTGCGTCCTTTAATGCCTGTGTGTTGTGCAATATATAGAAGTAGTTGGGTTATACATTGTTAATGATACTGTAACTGGACTGTTGTAATGAAAGTACTGCACTGTAACTGTTTCGGGGTACTAAAATATTGGGACAATAGCATTACTCGTGTGTGCTTACAGTCTGCACTATGGGAGACATGTATAATTCCTTTATGACAGAAAGTCTGACTGAGCTGAGGATGTGTGTGAATTAGGATAACTGGAGCAACAAAGCTGGTATGTTTTATATGTTATATATGTCTTTATTGTGTTGGGGGGTACGTGGTGTTATCCATGACAATGGCCCTCAGTTATTGAGATTAAAATGGAGCTGATGTTGTAGCCAGTTTACGAAACGTATCCATCAATTTCCTGTGATAATCGCCAGTTGCCTTTTAGTCTCAAAGTCACATCCGTTAGTATGCCTCATTTAATGATTCCGGTAAGTAAATGACCCTACTTCCCTTCCCATATTGTACCATGGGTCAGTGGATTAGTGCTTAATTACCCAGTGCTTTTTTTTCGTCAAGGTAGACAATATTGATCCCCTGACAAGGTTATTAGGAAGTGTCTAGAAAATGTCAGTGTAACAGTAAGCCACCTGAGAATTGAAGCATATGTACTGTTCAGGCAAAGTATCCTTGTGTACTGGTCAGCCAAAGTACCCTTGTATACTGGTCAGCCAAAGTATCCTTCTATACTGGTCAGCCAAAGTATCCTTGTGTACTGGTCAGGAAATGTATCCTTGTGTACTGGTCAGCCAAAGTATCCTTGTGTACTGGTCAGGAAATGTATCCTTGGGTACTGGTCAGCCAAAGTATCCTTGTGTACTGGTCAGCCAAAGTATCCTTGTGTACTGGTTAGGGAAAGTATCCTTGTGTACTGGTCAGGAAAAGTATCCTTGTGTACCGGTCAGGCAAAGTATCCTTGTGTACTGGTCAGGAAAAGTATCCTTGTGTACCGGTCAGGCAAAGTATCCTTGTGTACTGGTCAGGAAATGTATCCTTGGGTACTGGTCAGCCAAAGTATCCTTGTGTACTGGTCAGCCAAAGTATCCTTGTGTACTGGTCAGCCAAAGTATCCTTGTGTACTGGTTAGAGAAAATATCCTTGTGTAGTGGTCAGGCCAAAGTATCCTTGTGTACTGGTCAGCCAAAGTAATACCATATGCCATCCGTTGTTGAGACAAGTACGATATGCCATCCCTTGTTGAGAACAATACCATATGCCATCCGTTTTTGAGACCAATACCATATGCCATCCGTTGTTGAGACCAATACCATAAGCCATCCGTTGTTGAGGCCAATACCATATGCTATCCGTTCTTGATACCAATACCATATGCCATCCGTTGTTGAGACCAATACCATAAGCCATCCGTTGTTGAGACTAATACCATATGCCATCCGTTGTTGAGAACAATACCATATGCCATCCGTTGTTGAGAACAATACCATATGTCATCGGTTGTGGAGACAACTACCATATGCCACCCATTGTTGAGACCAATACCATATGCCATCCCTTGTTGAGACCAATACCATATGCCATCCGTTTTTGAGACCAATACCATATGCCATCCGTTGTTGAGGCCAATACCATATGCCATCCGTTGTTGAGGCCAATACCATATGTCATCCGTTGTTGAGAACAATACAATATGTCAACCGTTGTTGAGACCACTACCATATGCCACCCGTTGTTGAGGCCAATACCATATGTCATCCGTTGTTGAGACCAATACCATATGCCATCCGTTGTTGAGGCCAATACCATATGCCATCCGTTGTTGAGACCAATACCATATGTCATCCGTTGTTGAGACCAACACCATAAGCCATCCGTTGTTGAGGCCAATACCATATGCCATCCGTTGTTGAGACTAATACCATATGCCATCCGTTGTTGAGAACAATACCATATGTCATCCGTTGTTGAGACAACTACCATATGCCATCCATTGTTGAGACCAATACCATATGCCATCCCTTGTTGAGACCAATACCAAATGCCATCCGTTTTTGAGACCAATACCATATGCCATCCGTTGTTGAGGCCAATACCATATGCCATCCGTTGTTGAGGCCAATACCATATGTCATCCGTTGTTGAGAACAATACCATATGTCAACCGTTGTTGAGACCACTACCATATGCCACCCGTTGTTGAGGCCAATACCATATGTCATCCGTTGTTGAGACCAATACCATATGCCATCCGTTGTTGAGACCAATACCATATGCCATCCGTTGTTGAGGCCAATACCATATGCCATCCGTTGTTGAGGCAATTACCATATGTCATCCGTTGTTGAGGCCAATACCATATGCCATCCGTTGTTGAGGCCAATACCATAAGCCATCCGTTGTTGAGACTAATACCATATGCCATCCGTTGTTGAGAACAATACCATATGCCATCCGTTGTTGAGAACAATACCATATGTCATCCGTTGTTGAGACAACTACCATATGCCACCCATTGTTGAGACCAATACCATATGCCATCCCTTGTTGAGACCAATACCATATGCCATCCGTTTTTGAGACCAATACCATATGCCATCCGTTGTTGAGGCCAATACCATATGCCATCCGTTGTTGAGGCCAATACCATACGTCATCCGTTGTTGAGAACAATACCATATGTCAACCGTTGTTGAGACCACTACCATATGCCACCCGTTGTTGAGGCCAATACCATATGTCATCCGTTGTTGAGACCAATACCATATCCCATCCGTTGTTGAGACCAATACCATATGCCATCCGTTGTTGAGGCCAATACCATATGCCATCCGTTGTTGAGGCCAATACCATATGTCATCCGTTGTTGAGAACAATACCACATGTCATCCGTTGTTGAGACCAATACCATATGCCACCCATTGTTGAGGCTACTACCTAAGGCATCCGTTGTTGAGAACAACACCATATGTCAACCGTTGTTGAGACCACTACCATATGCCACCCATTGTTGATACCAATACCATATGCCATCCGTTGTTGAGACCAATACCATAAGCCATCCGTTGTTGAGGCCAATACCATTTGCCATCCGTTGTTGAGGCCAATACCATATGTCATCCGTTGTTGAGACCAGTACCATATGCCATCCATTGTTGATACTAATACCATATGCCATCCGTTGTTGAGGCCAATACCATATGCCATCCGTTGTTGAGAACAATACCATATTTCATCCGTTGTTGAGGCCAATACCATATAACATCCGTTGTTGAGGCCAATACCACATGTCATCCGTTGTTGAGGCCAATACCATATAACATCCGTTGTTGAGACCACTGCCATATGCCACCTGTTTTTGAGAACAATACCATATGTCATCCGTTGTTGAGGCCAATACCATATGTCATCCGTTGTTGAGACCAGTACCATATGCCATCCATTGTTGATACCAATACCATATGCTATCCGTTGTTGAGGCCAATACCATATAACATCCGTTGTTGAGGCCAATACCATATGCCATCCGTTGTTGAGAACAATACCATATGTCATCCGTTGTTGAGAACAACACCATATGTCATCCGTTGTTGAGGCTACTACCAAATGCCTACCATTGTTGAGACCAGTACCATATGCCACCCATTGTTGATACCAATACCATATGCCATCCGTTGTTGAGGCCAATACCATATGCCATCCGTTGTTGAGAACAACACCATATGTCAACCGTTGTTGAGACCAATACCATATGCCACCCATTGTTGATACCAATACCATATGCCATCCGTTGTTGAGACCAATACCATAAGCCATTCGTTGTTGAGGCCAGTACCATATGCCATCCGTTGTTGAGGCCAATACCATATGTCATCCGTTGTTGAGGCTACTACCAAATGCCTACCATTGTTGAGACCAGTACCATATGCCACCCATTGTTGATACCAATACCATATGCCATCCGTTGTTGAGGCCAATACCATATGCCATCCGTTGTTGAGAACAACACCATATGTCAACCGTTGTTGAGACCAATACCATATGCCACCCATTGTTGATACCAATACCATATGCCATCCGTTGTTGAGACCAATACCATAAGCCATTCGTTGTTGAGGCCAGTACCATATGCCATCCGTTGTTGAGGCCAATACCATATGTCATCCGTTATTGAGACCAGTACCATATGCCATCCGTTGTTGATACCAATACCATATGCTATCCGTTGTTGAGGCTACTACCATATGCCATCCGTTGTTGAGGCCAATACCATATGCCATCCGTTGTTGAGACCAGTACCATATGCCATCCGTTGTTGAGAACTATACCATATGTCATCCGTTGTTGAGGCCAATACCATATGCCATAGGTTGTTGAGGCCAATACCCTATGCCATCCGTTGTTGAGACCAATACCATATGCCATCCGTTTTTGAGACCACTATCATAAGCCATCCGTTGTTGAGGCCAATACCATATGCCATCCGTTGTTGACAACAATAATATACTGAACCGCAAAAGAAACATCACCTCAAGTAACATTCCATGAAAAGTTGTCGTTTAAATATCTGGGTAATTTGTGTCAAAGTTTCTAAAATTTAACATTACCTTGTCCGGAAAAATGAAATTTGATGATAAACAAACAAAGCAGATGACAATAAAACTGATCGCCCAAACGCATCACGGCAATGGCCATGGTAACCCGATGCACGTGAGTTCCATGAAAAAAGAAATGCACATGCGTTCCCCCATTTAAAAATCTACCCTGATCGAAAACATTCATTCGTTATTGAATTGCTACCACATGCCAAGATTGACAAGAAATCAGCGACAACAAGCCCTTGGACGATTGCAGGCTGCACAAACCGCCCGGCAAGTAGCCAAAGCATTTCAAGTCCACGTAAGGACCATATACAGGCTCCAGCAACGGTACCAGACCACCAACACTACAGATGACTGACTACGTAGAGGAAGACCAAGGTTCACCAACCGACTTCAGGATCGTCAGATTGTGCGACAGCATCTTCAAGATCGCTATGTTACTGCTGCGGAAACTGCTCCATCTCCACTGTCACAGGCCACACCGAGGACCCATTCCGACACCACGTCACCACGTCTTCGCCGGGACCGCCTTCACAGAGAGAGAGAGAGAGAGAGAGAGAGAGAGAGAGAGAGAGAGAGAGAGAGAGAGAGAGAGAGAGAGAGAGAGAGAGAGAGTCTGGCGACGCCGTGGGGGACGTTATTCGGATGCTTGTGTTGTTGAGAGAGACTGGTTGGGTGGTCCGTGCATCATGGTGTGGGGTGGAATTGGTCTTCCAGAACATCGGTCCAGGGAGAGGCAATGGTGTCACAGCAGCTCGGTACATTGATTAAGACTTGAGACCACACGCCATACCTCATTTGGCACGTCGCCGCAACCACGAGTTTCAGCATGATAACGCCCGTGCCCACACTGCGAGAGCAACACCAGACTTCCTCCAGCAGAATGGCATCGGAACCATGCAGTGGCCTGTCCTCAGTCCCGATTTAAATCCCATTGAGCACCTGTGGGACGAGATTCAAAGACGGCTGAATGACGTCCGACCAAGGCCGACTGAACTGCGTCAGGCGTTCCACAGAGTGTGGGCTCAAGTGCCTGTGGCCTTCATCAACCGCCTAATCGATTCTATGTATCGTCGCTGAACGGCAGTAATCAATGCACATGGCGGACACACGAGATACTGACTTGTGATGCCATTTTCTCAGAGACTAGTTTTGTGTTTCACTTTAAGAACATTTGACACTTTAATTTCAACCTTGATGATCAGTTTTGCCAAGTATATCTTTTTAATATGTTTCAAAGTATGTTTATAGTGTTTGGACAACTAAGGTTCCTCATATTTCTATCCATGGTGACGTTTCTTTTGCGGTTCAGTATATATTATATATGCCATTAAGATCCAGTATAAAACTGGTCTTTAGCAAGCCATGCTTGTAAGAGGCGACTAACGGGATCGGGTGGTCAGGCTCACTGGCCTGATTGATGCATGTAATCGTATCCCAGTTGCATTGATCGATGCTCATGATGTCAATCGCTCGACTGTCTGGTCCAGACACGATTATTTACAGACCATCTGTCGTTCATGACGTCACTTTGCTTCTTTGATGAGAACAATAACATATGCCATTTATGTTGATATTCACTCGTGTGAAGTTCATGAGAAATTGCTTGAAAAGCTCTCGAAAGGTCATGTACCCAATTAGTATTTCCTTTCTAAGCAATCTTCGGTACAGAGTTAAGAAAAACACATATTTTTGATTGTTTTGAGGAGATGTCACATTGCCACGCCTAAGAGACTATCACACTTAGCGAAACATAGGAATAGTTTGAATCTGGAACCATGCAGCGTGATCTCGTACGCCAACTGAACGTCCACAGGAACACTAAATTGCACTTACGGTGACGCTATGAACAGAACATCCACGCCAGAGACAGTCTCGTTGTAGCCGCCGACCGGTGACAACCCCTCTTCAGGAGGTACCAGATAGCATCTATCCCTGTACCGTCCATGGCAACAGATATACATCTGCAAAGACAGTCCGACGGCATCCGTCAAATCCTGATAGCAGATGATCAACACCTACGTCTGGAGTGCTGCAGATAACACTTGTGGTGGACAGCACGTCTGTTGAGAAGGGTGCATGGATGAATTAGTCTACAGGCGTCGAAGTGCATTTCATGTCACGCCACGCCATGTCAACTTGAATCAATCGGTTTGGGGTAGGTAGCGTTATGACCTGGGGCGGAGTGACGGCGTTATGACCTGGGGCGGAGTGACGGCGTTATGACCTGGGGCGGAGTGACGGCTACAGGTAGGACTGATGGGAATGTGAAAGCTGCGAGGTGCCGGGATACCGGCAGTTTTACCTTTTTTGAAACAGAACTGCCCTGGGGTGACATTGCAGTACGATGATGCCAGACCACATGTTGCTTGAGTTCTACAGCAGTATCTGACTCAGAACAATGTTAAAGTGCTACTCTGGCCTGAGTTATTCCCTGATCTGTCACAAATCGAACATTAATGGTTGAAATGGACCCACGTTTGCGACTTCTGCCAAATACCCCAACAACGTTGCATTAACTCCGGCTTATCCTTCTTCAGGTGTGGAATGCCATTCCCGAGGGCTTTCTTCATCATTTGGTGGCCTCAATGAGGGGAAGGTGTCAATACACAAGTTGACACAGTCGCTACTTACTGTTAACTTGTCTCTGAATCCTGAGGCCTGACATTACTCAATTGCTTATGGTAGGAACATTTACATTTGCACTTGCTCCAGACATGATGCAAATTTGCTCCTGGTTTAAATATACACACGAGTAATCGCGTTCACATGACAAGTATACTCACGTATGTATTTCCACACACGTATGCACATATACACACATATGTATAGAGGCGCATGTGAACGGGGTATTAGTTGTATTATCTCAATCAAATAAATAGAAGTTATCACGCGAGTGTGTTTGGGGATGGTAAATTTCCTGTATTAGGAATAAACGTATTTAGCGAGCCTGGGCGACGACAGTCGAGTGTAGTAAAAAATGAACGTTTGAGGTAACTTGATTAATAACGGGTCATGGCCCTACGATTGCTAAACATTTGTGTATGGTCTGAATCAATCTCTCAATTACAATTTGAGGGAGTCATGCCCGCTCCTCTTGCAGCGTCTGGCCAAGCTCGGCTGACATGGTGGGTGGCTTTCGAAGTCGACGTACACGTATCTCGATTATGTTCCAAACGTGGTCTATGATGGGAAACGTCAGGACTCAGGGCTGGCCATTGCATTTTGGTGATGTTTTACTGCTGGTAGTCAGTTACTATACCTGCACAATAGGTACCACTTAGCGTTATTGTTTCGAAAGACGTGAACCAGCATGGCGCGCAAACAGCACAACTATGACGCAAATTTTATATGTTGTTTCGGTGGCAATGTCCGTGGACATTATACAGTTGCGAGCTGGCAGTTATAGTGATTCTGCCGTATATAATTACAGACTCCCCCCCCCCCCCCCCCCCTCCCCCAACTCACATGTGTCATGTTACCTTACGTTGACGTCCGCATGGCGTTCGTTAGGTTGCCTCCAGACACGCCATGCCTATCATCTGAAAACATTACACGAGATCCAAAGTTCTAAGCTCTAACCACCATTGGCGTCTGGCTAGAATGTGTCGATTTGTTAATGGTGGTGTACCACGTGTTCTCCGAGCATGCTGACGATTTCCAATTGTCTGGTCGGTAATTTGAACTCAAGTTGCCAGGCACAAGTGAACAGACATTCCACTGGCTGTTTGGGCGAGATTTCTTAAAGTATGCTATTCTCATTAATCGATCCTTGTTTTGTCTTTGTATTGTTGACTTTGGGAGCCTCGTGTAGGGCCGATATGAATATTTTGTGTCAGAAACATATACCAAAGTCTACAATGCCTGAGATGAGACACATTGAACACATTAGCTCCTCTCGCGGGGTTCCACTAGTTTAAGGCATGCCCGTAGCCCTCAGAGATCAGCCATTTGGTCGTCTTGGGGGTGGGTGGGGGTTAGATTTTATTTTTAAAAAAAGAAAGTTTGACTATCACTAAAAATACATTGTTGCAAGGAGGTTTGTGTAAAGGAAATATTTCGATGTAATTAAAAACATTTGCTTTTGCTGATGCAGCTGTTCCATAGGCATTCATCATGGTGTACAGGACACCACATTATACTGCATTAAAGAAGAGTGAGTGAGTGAGTTGGGTTTAAAGCTGCTTTTAACAGTATTCCAGTTACATCATGGCTAAACATAATCTGGACTAACAGGTATTCAAACCCACAGCCATACGTGTCTGTAGTGCCCAAGGGAGGCAACTCTGCACAGTGAATTTATGGAGCCTCAGATGACTGGGCCCCTGCATTTGAGCAATGAGAGAGCTTACCCGTTACTGTGGATAATGAAAATCAACGATACTAATGTCTCTGTTATTAATGAAAATCAATGATTATAGCGGTCTGACGACCATTCACTGATGTGTAAATATCAAGAATGACCCCCTACCCAAGGCAGGGAGGAATTGCATGTCGACATGCAATGTTTCGGGTGTGTTAGGGCGTTAGGTTTGGGTTCTGAAACCATTCCATCTCTTGAAGTAATTTTTTAAAACTGATCTTTCTTCTGATGACCGATCATAACATTCATATTTAAAGATCCCCTACCTTTTTGAGAGTATATAAAAATGTAATGTTTTTAAAGAATGTTTTGAAAAATCTGGTGTGTGAGAGGAAGCAGAGCGTGAGAGCGTCTCCCCACAGGTAGTTGTCCACAGATCTGGTATTTGTTCACAAGTAAATGCACACATCCGACACAAGAATACATCTGAAAATATTTTTATTTGCTACAGTGTGTGAACTTTATTTTCCAATTAAAGAAAAGAAAATGTCTGAAAACCAAAATATAACTATTTACAAAAAATAACAAAGTCAACCACCTTAAGTGATGATAAACGATCTTGTTTCCGCAGTCTCTTGTTCATAGTACAACTACACATCTCTGTCCCCACCAGGTAATAGTCAGGCAGAAAACTACAAACTGTGGAATAACATGTCTGGTCTTAGGCAACTGTGTTGTGTCGAGTGTATTGGACACCTCGCTGCAACAGCACTCAACTAAACAACAGCAACATAGCACTATAGAAGTATGGACAGTATTTTGTGTTGTCTGTTTACTGCTTAACTGTGGCCTGGTCAGGACATGAACACCACTAGGAAGACGTCTTTGGTTCGCCTGCTCACATGTGTGAGATAGAGCAATGAGTTGTGAATTGACATGTGTAATGATTTCATGAAATAATTCACTGGAGGGTAGGATTGGAGATCACGATACAGCCGGGCTGTTAGAGCACCAAGAGAGGGCTGCGGTGGCCGGCCACTAGCCTAACGCAAGCCTGCGACAGAAGCCCACCTGTAGGAGAGGAGCTCTTAATCCACACCTGGTGGTCACTGAGGAATAACACGTCTTGGCTATAACCAAGAGGTTCATTAAAAAGACAATGTGGTTATTGAACAGAGCTACCATCAGGACCACTAGGACATTGATGAAGCCATGATATTGCACATATGCCCTCTGTTAGAGATGGCCTTAGAATAGTGGCAGCTTCTACATTAGTAATGAGCAATACACAAATTGCACTAACATACAAACATTGCAAAAAAAGCCAAAGACTGTTTGAATGTTTACTGGGGTTAGTTGTGACCACTGGCTTCAGATCAATTTGGAGAAAGAGCCCCTCTCCACTGACTGCTCTTATGTCCACCCCTATATTCCCTATATTAAGTCATGCACAAACTTAGGTAGGAATCTCTTTACCAAACAGGCATACACCACCCAGTGACAGATCATCTACTCATTTCACCATGGTGGTGATTATATTCTGAGATCAAGAAAGGAATACAGCGCTAGAACCCAGGCCAACTCGGGGGCCTATTGTCTATCTTAGGACATATACCGAAAATGGGAAAACTGAAACATTTTATCATACAAGTTTGTTTTAGAAGTAGTAAAAATACAAAAAAAGGCCAAAAACATATAGGTTTGTGATAGAATCGCACATCAGTTAATAAAAAGTTAAGACATTACAGTGGCAAAATGAGAACCATAGCTCAATAGAGACCCCAAGTTATTAGGAGCACCTCATCCTGGATTTCTAACACGAACATTGCAAATGCCCTTTCAAAAGTTTAGAGACCAACTCCTAGTCTTGATAATATGCTGTAATTGTGTGGATACATTAGAGACAATGCACGGAAGCTTACAAGATGACATTTCTTTAATCTAAACTCTGGCACAAATTATAAGCAGGCCAATGCAACAAGCATCTGTCCTTAGAGGGCATGATACTGACTAATGTTACCACTGAAGTACTGGAGTTAATGACAGACTAACAAAAACAAACAGACTATGTTTTACTTGTAAAAAGGTCTTTTTTTGTTCCACCTGTTAGCAGCTAATAGGAAATCCTGTGGTTTGAAAAAAGGTTGATGGCCAAAGGATGTTAAGTAACTCAGGATGGCTCTAGCATATACTCTAACAGGGCAAGATGGCAGCAAGCAAGCTTACACAGGAACTTTGCCAGCAGCCGATACTCAACTCAGATGCTCAATGCTCTGGAATGTAAGTGATTGCGCAAATTTGGATCCAATTGTAGCGTAATCATGAATTATAATGCCATCCCTGTGACCAAGAGCTGTGCAGGTATGTTATGTTGACAATGTGCAGTGATTACAGCAGTCTACATGTTAATGTGGAAAACAATCTTTAAATCCCAATCCCCAGTTTGTCCTTTGCTATACAGGAGGTTTCACACACAACTTTTGAATTATACTACATTTTACTGGGGATTCCCATTAATAATTTTATTCCAAGAGCAATTCAAAGAGTTCATTAAACGACATATTAAGGTGAATTAGTTTGAGGCATAAGTACTTCAGTTGTGAAATGAGTGTTGGGGACACTCCCATTCAGTGCAATTCTAGGTGGGCTCCAAAGACAGTTGGCCGATGTTAGGGCCTACCATGGTCAGTGAGCAAGGCTGGCAGGACACAAAGGAGGGAACTCCCTCATCAGACGGACTCCACACTTTACTTTGGGGGTGTTATACAGACTGAAAGAGTTAGCCGTGTGTATCATGGTGTGTGAGGGAGTCCATCCTCTACCCCCTACCAGCCACACTACACAAGAATCTGTGTTAAGCATGCATTAAGCAATAATCACACACACTAGGTTGGTTTCAGAATATATTTGTAATTTTAGTATTTATTTCAATCTGGCGAGAGTGTTTGACACATACATAGAGCTATGCAGACAGATACTAGAGAAGCCAAGTTTTGGTACAATGTAGCGGGCAGGGTGCTACTGAAGAGTAGCAAGAAGCAAGGTAGCAGAACTAGTGGAAGGTAGGTAGTATCGATGAGCGAACAAACATACTCCTGCTTGTGACCCTGGTACAATCTGTGCAGTGATGTACCTCCATACCTGTACGGAGAGAGAGTTATGTCAGTAAGTCCATCCCCTTCAGAACCTAGGTAGCAAGCACACATACCAAGCAGTGTCAAACTACTATCTTTCAAGATGATATTTCTGTTTTAGTTGCTCTGCAAAGGCGCTTCATTCAAATTAGCTGATCCGGGCGAACTGTTTGACAGTTCTTGGCAAACTAGCTCACACAAAGCTTACAAGCATTGGTGAAGGAACATTTCCGCTGGAGGCCAAACAGATCCAAAATACCTTGAAAGTCGAACATTTTATGTCCTTGCGTCACTGGCATCCAAAAAAATAAACAAGTTCATTGTTAATAACAATTATTTAACAGAGTGGCCCTGTGTGTTTTACACCCAGAGCCCTTGTATTCAATAGGAATTCAAACAACAGAGAAATAACAAAAAGAAAGTCTACAATGTACATATGATATCATGTGTCTCCACGGTGATGATGAGACAATCAGACAACAGTACATGGGTACAAACAGTGGAACAAGCTCCCCGCCACTCACAGACTCCAGAACATGAAGAACTGTACACCATCTTGTCAAATGTGGTATTCACTCCAGTTTCATCACATAACCTTTGCTTTAACCACTTTGACAAGAAAAAGAGCACCACGATTTATTGGAATCCATACATGTACATCTAAATCATTTGAATAATGTCAAAATGGGACCACATTAAATATTTCGCTGGATCGTGGATCGGTGGAGTGCCCTCAGAGGGCCGTGGAGATGAATGACAGAACACTCGGCACACGATGTTGTCATATCACCGTGGCAACACTGTATCTCATGACTTTTCTTGTCTCAAAACTTAGTATTGCCATAGTAATATATGGTTAGCTACTACAATGATGAACCGTACCCATGGAATTACATACATAGTAAAACTACAATGAACTGTATCCATGGTGATACGTACAGTACAACTACAATGATTGTATCAATGGTGATACATACAGAAAAACTACAATGATTTGTATCCATGTGATACATACAGATTACAACTACAATGATTCATATCCATAGTGATACGATTGGGTACAACTACAAAATACATATGGTATCACAAATACTAGTATAACTGTTGGTACATTGGGATATTTAACCTATATGACACTGATATCTAAAACTCAACACTGAAATATGCTCATAAAATGTCAGATGAAAATAAAATATATCAATTTCTGTACCCTTGGAAAGACATACTTTCCAAAATAAACACATTTTAACTGTGTGTCCCTTTTAATAAAAAGCTAATAACATAAAACTCACAAAACTACACACTCAGGTTTTAAAAATCTGGCTTTTGGATAAAAACAGAAAGACAAAAAAGTTTTATTGGAACTGCTCGAATCCATTCCAAGCTGTAACACAGTGAGCCATGCCAGCCTCTTGGAGACTTGTGGCACATCATGTGGTCAGGGCACAGCAGCAGCCAACATTTCATGTTTAGTATTTCTCCCAGAAACAAAGAGAATAAGTTTTTTTCTATAAAAAAACAACAACTTTTGAAGTTGATATGTATGTAATGTCCCTCCAAAAAGATCACCGTGTGAACACTGTTGCTAGAAATATGTACAAACTTTATCACCTCAGGTATATAAGGACACATGGAAGAGGTCATGACCTTCACACATGTAAAAGTCATGGCCTTCACCTTCCAGACATCTTTGGAAAGTTCAATGGCATTGTACGTATACAGTTTACTGTAAACCATTTCATTTTCATACAGTTATAACTTAACAAAACCTAAATGTACCGTCTTGACATGAGTCAATGTTATAATATGGGTCTGTACTAAAAGGAGGCCTTAGTTAATAGGAAATATCCAAGTATCAGGCAGTTTCGTCTTGTAATAAATGTATGAAAATCAATCTTGTACGCAAATCACATGGCTTACAGTAGTAAATTTGGTTTTGTTTTAGAAATATGTATTACATAAAACAAACGACACTCAATAACAATTCTAAAAGTATGATTATATTAGATACTTTAAGAGCACCCAGCACTATTTCGTTAATAAGGTGTGCTCTAACAGCATCTAACACTATACATGCACCTTTCTTAAGTTGACAGGGTTCTGGAAATGTAAATAACATACTACTATACCATCGTCATGGTGACGACAAACCAATAAACTACCACCAAGATATAGAACCAGTAACAGTAGAAGGAACAGAGGCCTTCCAATCACCTGGTTTGAACACAACAGTCCAAACCAGTGGCTGCAAACCCTTGAGAGGGGCAGTCCAGTCTTATGGCACATGGAGACATTCAAATGACACAATTCTAAAATCTTATCAATATGTAGGTAGGTGTACACCACCAGTTTACTAGAACCCAGCACAACACAAGTAAAACATTTTACATCACAATTTGCACTTAAAATCTGGTATCAAATTTGGTGTGAGCAGTACATTGAAGCAAGGTTTTCTTTTGATTGGTTTGCAACCTGTACCTGAAGGTAGGCATTGAGACTCAAGGAGAGAAACGAGACATCTAAAACAAAGAACTCTTAGAACTGAAAACCAGGTCTGAGAGATGCACCAGAGGTGTCTCCTTGGATCCCAGTGCTGGCCGCCAGGCTAGATGCATCACCACCCTTCTTCTACACAGCCTACATATCACTTCAGATTTTCCATTCATTTTGATTTAAATCAAACTTTGAATTATATGAACTTTTGGAAGGGTAAATCTTGATGATACCTACAAACGCTGTCCCTGTGATGCATCTAGCAGTGCTAACCGACAGACACAGGTGCCAGCCGTAACGTGTGGCCTGGATCATGGTGTAGTATTACCAGCAGGCAAGGGATGGTAAAGCTTGCCAGAAAGTCATCTACTTTAGCTTTCACAAGCAAAATATTAAAAAGACAGTTTCAAGCAAGCTTTGATCATATAATTTCTCAGAAAGCTTTGTGCATCTGCCAACAAAGGTTTTGATAAATATTTTCAAAAACTATCTTCACACAGCTATTGTGACAATGAAAAATTAATAAAATATCCTTGAGCTAAAACTCAATAGTTAAACAAAACAGATTTCTATTGTTTAGTGCTCATAAAATAAGAAAAGCATAACAACAATGGTTTTGAATGAAGAAAATCTGTGCTTTTCCATCTTTGCCCACAACTGGACATAAGCTGGCTATCCTGTTTTGGCCCATCCAGGAGTACAACACAGCATGGACATTTATCAGACCAACTGACTGGACTGAAACACTAAGTAGAGACCATCATGCTTGAGACATTTTGCCCTTCTCATCAAAGTCCGAGCTAGCCCCTGGGTCAGACAGGCAGACCTATGAGGCTGGCAGAATTACGGGAATATGGTAATACTTGCACAGAGGGCGCTGGCACTTGCCACGTACAGAATCGCGACAAACTGTCACATGGCCATCCATCACTTCAACGTATTCTGAAAACAAACAATTAGAGCGTTGTAAGAGAGTGATACATACCTATCAAACATGCTTACATAAACGCATTCCTACTGACAGTCTACAGAGAAACATCACATAAAAGTGGTGCTAGAATGGTGACTTACCCTCTAGAAGATGCACATACTTGCATTGCGGCCGGTCACACTGGCCGGACTTAAAATCTCGGCACACTGGGAGGGTGTCCCGCAACTGGAAGTGAAGAACAGGTGACATTGAGGACACATGCACCCAGCTACAGGGCCAACACTATATCCTAGAGAGGAGCATACACATACTACATTATAAGCATACATAGAAAATAACATTGTGTTCAAATGAACTGAGCAGTGTGTTAATCAGATTAGACTACATATATTGAACAGTAAATATTTATACAGCTCCTTAGATTCATGTCATTTACACATTCAGGTAACGGCTAAGGTAAAGCTAATGACAGGATACAAGACAACCAGTCTTCATGCATTTAACAACATTTATCAATATTTGTATTTGCACAATGCAGAGGCTAAAGTGGCATGTGTGAGGATGGCGCCATGCTTTGGTGTGAGTGTAATGGCCTGTATTGTACAATATGGAAGTAGTTAGCTGACAGGCAGTTCTTGTGTTGTTACACCTTGTGTCATATCTAGTGTGAAGAAATGAGAGAACAGAATTCACCTTGACCCAAACACCATTATTAGTCAAGGTTAAATGCCACATATTTAAATGAGAGAAATTCAATCCCATTCATTGTGTGTTTGTCTAGGATTCTGTACACAAGCATTTTGTTGAGATAAGCAACTTGGTGCTGCATGTCTGCCGGTAGATGGAAGCATGTGAGCTAGCTCTGCGAGGAGCAGGATGCAAGAGCGGACTCACGTGTTACATCTGCCACTTGTTGTGATGTCAAATGCCCTGAATTTGGAACAAAGATTCAATAAATGTTCTCTTGTAAACTGAGAAAAGTCCTCCTACTATGAGCATTATGAAGCAACATAATACAGCCGGGCACACTGACAAGCTCGGAGAGTTCGGGGCAAGCAGAGTGTCGGATTCCTTTGACTGGTCCATACACAGGGGGAGACAGAAGGACTCAAGGGGTATTACATCTTCAGAAAGGATGTACCTAGTTTGTTATTTTCAAATATATTTGTTTAAAATCTTGTATAAATGAACTACTTCTTTGACAAAGGAAATGTTACTGTTCAAAACAGCTGAATGAACAGCTGTGCAAGAGTGTGTTAGTAGGATGGTGCATCACAGTGAAAGTATGTGTTAGTATGTTAGTTTTGTGATCAGTACAGCTGCAAGGGTGTACGTCTATGACAGCTCCATGTGTGTGGGTGTTGCT
The DNA here is from genome assembly GCF_023055435.1 of Haliotis rufescens. Taxonomy (NCBI): domain Eukaryota; kingdom Metazoa; phylum Mollusca; class Gastropoda; order Lepetellida; family Haliotidae; genus Haliotis; species Haliotis rufescens. The sequence continues at coordinate 5,719,430 of NW_025964383.1, forward strand.
AAGACAGCTCCATGTGTGTGGGTGTTGCTGAGACAGCTGCATGTGTGTGGATGTTGCTAAGACAGCTGCATGTGTGTAGGTGTTGCTAAGACAGCTCCGTGTGTGTGGGTGTTGCTAAGACAGCTGCATGTGTGTGGGTGTTGCCAAGACAGCTGCATGTGTGTGGGTGTTGCTAAGACAGCTCCGTGTGTGTGGGTGTTGCTAAGACAGCTGCATGTGTGTGGGTGTTGCCAAGACAGCTCCATGTGTGTAGGTGTTGCTAAGACAGCTCCGTGTGTGTTGGTGTTGCTAAGACAGCTGCTTGTGTGTGGGTGTTGCCAAGACAGCTCTGTGTGTATATGTGTTGCTAAGACAGCTGCATGTGTGTGGGTGTTGCGAAGACAGCTGCATGTGTGTGGGTGTTGCCAAGACAGCTACGTGTGTGTGGGTGTTGCTAAGACAGCTGCATGTGTGTGGGTGTTGCTAAGACAGCTCCATGTGTGTAGGTGTTGCTAAGACAGCTGCTTGTGTGTTGGTGTTGCTGAGACAGCTCCATGTGTGTGGGTGTTGCTAAGACAGCTGCTTGTGTTTGGGTGTTGCCAAGACAGCTCCATGTGTGTTGGTGTTGCTAAGACAGCTGCTTGTGTGTGGGTGTTGCTAAGACAGCTCCGTGTGTGTTGGTGTTGCTAAGACAGCTGCTTGTGTGTGGGGGTTGCCAAGACAGCTGCATGTGTGTGGGTGTTGCTAAGACAGCTGCTTGTGTGTGGGTGTTGCCAAGACAGCTGGATGTGTGTGGGTGTTGCTAAGACAGCTGCGTGTGTGTGGGTGTTGCCAAGACAGCTGGATGTGTGTGGGTGTTGCCAAGACAGCTGCTTGTGTGTGGGTGTTGCCAAGACAGCTGCTTGTGTGTGGGTGTCTTGCTAAGACAGCTGGATGTGTGTGGGTGTTGCTAAGACACAGGTTTTACAAGAAAGGAATTCTTATTCATTTGTGTTGGAAACTGTGTGCATATCTGAAGGTATAATAACATTTCTTTCACTTCATTTCTCTGTGAGCATAATGTTCCCTGTATCATTCATATCTACCAATATGTGTATTTAGAAAGTGACAACTACAAATTCCCAAACCTTGCCCCTAACAAGCATTTTGTGACACAGTAGTATTGTCAGATGAAGGAGATATTATACTTAAACAAAAAAGAAAACAAATCAAATCCCCTGACACTTGTGTTTCCAGGGCAGAATGGATTCCCAGTAACCCTGTGATTGTTGAGAGAACAAATCCAAATAGCGGTTGTAAAATGTGCCAGCTGGCTGATTGTGTGTTATCATGAAGTTGTTCATGGCTACTGTCAGTGAACCTCAGAGGCCATCATGATAGATCACTGTAATACCACTGTGGAAACACTCACTCACTTCATTCAACAAGGTATGATGAGGACCAAAATGGTTGACTAGATCTACATAGTTCAAGAAATGAGGGACGCTTTACAACAAATCACACATGTTCATATGAACATATGAAGAAATGAAACTGGTTATTTTTAACGCAAGTAGGTTTTAAAGTAAAATTGACTTTAGAGGTTTTGATGAAAGGAATCTGCATGCATTGTACAAACACACAGGAATTAGGTACAAGTCAATAAATACCAGTAATATACATAGCTTCTGTAGTCATTATCATGTGACTAGGTCTTTAAGTCCTTCCAACACACTTTCTAAGTCTTTCCAAACACCCTGAATACCTGAACCTCTTTCACTGAGGAGATGATGAACTACCACAAATGCTGAAGTAACTCAGATTTGACATCCTCAAACAAGTACTCCCACTTGATGTAGAGAAGTGTGCAAGTTGAGAATTGTAAAGTATTAACATGATGGATGTTATCAACTCCTTTCTGTTGTGTGTATGTATTTGTTGACTACTGGTTACCGTGTAGATTAGTGCTTTTAGCAGGTGATTAGATAGCTACCTGTTTATTGTCATCAAAGTACATGACACTAGCTGCATTAGAGGGGATTGGACAAGCAGGGGCCGCCACCACAGCCTCGGCTGGGGCAACAACCAGCGGATCTGTCAATCAAAGGTTGCCATGGCAACATAATGCAAATTGTGCAGGTGAAGCAGACACATGCAGAATGGCAAGAAGCACACAGGTTTGTGTAGTCAGCATGAAACAGAACAAAAATGATAAAATAACAAAATGGTGTTATGGTCTACACATGCATCCTGATCACACCTGTCTCCAGCACAACAGTGGCTCCGTGCAAGGATGGAACAAACAACATACAGTTATATCTCTGTTTATGTTTTTTAGAAGAGAGACTGCCGTGGCTCAGACAGGTGTGATGAAGATGATGACAGTGATTACAAGTCAGGTGAATGGACCACATCAGTCTTGGACAAATACATACATAGCCAGACTCTCCCCAAAATTCCCAATATATAGTGCAAAGGAATGTTTGAAACTGACTGGAAACAGAATTTTTACAAGCTCAAATTACAAATATTTTGTTTATTTAATTGCAATAACCAACATTGTGGGTGATAAACAAACATGCACACAAACCAGTAAATAACCTGACTTAAAGCATGTTTGTGGAAAATGTAGTCTAATAATGTCCTAACTGGTCATGTGAATTATTTTTTAGCTTCTTTTTGTTAGATAGGTGCCCATTTTTAAGATTGAAGAAAAAGCAGGAATACAAATGTGTAGACCTTTCTTCATTAGCTTTGACTTATTTATGAGCATACCATGAATTTGGAAATTATTTGATTCTGATTGGTCAGATAGAGGTATCTAATCACATTAACCACCTCTGATTGAAACAGCCACTTAGATGGCTGCATCACAGCAAATATTTTTAGAAAAGCATTTTGTCATTTTAAAGTAATCATATGTACAATTATAGGTTACAAATGAGTTGCAGTTACTACAATATTCAAAATATCTGTGACAATAAATTATGTTCAGAAAACACTATAAACGTGAAATAAAAGAGTGTAATTAAGAAAACTTGAGATTTGGCACTTTTCGGTAGCTGACTGTTACATCGTACCTTCTGCGTCACAATGAGTGGAGTAGGGACTAAACATTGCAAGGCTTGCTTCAGTTTCGGGGGCCCACGTCATGCTGGCTTATGAAGTAGTTGTGCTACACACTTTCAATGCCTCTCATATAAAGTATACTAGTGACAACAAACAAAGGGAACTGATGAAATGACAGGGAAAATGTAATGATGATAAATGTCTGTAAAATTAATTCTGCTTGACATTCTGACCTCCAACAATAGTGACAAATCAATTGTATCAAATAAATCCACATTAAAAAAGTAGTTTTCTCTAAAGAAAATAGAATCTCAAGAAATGTGAACTTAAACCCACATGTCACTCTAAAAAGTTACCAGTGTCATTAAATAAGGTGTCTGAAAGCCAATTTGGTGTAGAATATCTATTACCTATTGAGTTGGTCATGACCCAGAATCTCCTGTGGAGGAGACTTGAGTTCTCACTACTCAGCAGAAATGGACATTTGTCAAAATGCTTCCACACAAATGTTTTCTTAATTATGTGCACATGTTGATATTTTAGCCTGTGACTTTCATAAAGTATGTTGTATGCCAGTTTTAGATGTAAGGCACACAGCACACAGGCACCTGACTCCAAGACTGATGTGGGCTATTTTAGTCAATATTTAAAGCGAGACATTACATAAATACCAGTGAGCAAAATAAGTGTTAATGGATAAATTAAACGTATACCATATCCCCGAAGCACTATTATTCAACTATATTAGAAACAAATATATGTTAGTGCCAACTTGGCTTTTCTATACAGTGTCAACCATCTGATGCTTGCATGTCTAGAGAGGGTGCTTCATTCAAATGACAGTGAAATAGTGAAATAGTTTAAAGCTGTCCATATTTTTCAGCTTTTTAAATTATTCATAAATTAAAAATCCCTTAACCCTCCTCCCACAATCTGATCAAGTGTGTACTACACGGTGCACCATAACACATAAATCATGACTTCCATTGTTAAATCCCCTGTGAAGCAGGGTGGAGAAGCGCACACAGAGATCTGTGCTGAAGGATGTTGTGCACACTGTCTGGAGATCTTTCACATGCAAGCATTTAGAGGTGTCAACAAAAACCAAAAAGAATGAAACAAAACAGAAATGTCAGTGACTGATGCACACTGAAAAGTTCATGCTCCAGTTGCCACTACCATCAAGACTATGGGTCTAGTTCCCATTCAGAGAGGATATCGGGGTGAGACGGGAGTATGACAACATAGAATGATGCAACTCTGCTCACATCACATATACACAGCAGTTCACCACTCCATGCTTTCTCAAGTTCCATTTTATTTATTACTGTATGATTCTGAGCCACTGCATGGGTGACTGGTACAGATCTGGGCCACATGTGCAGAGAAGCTGACAGACTGCCATGACCACTGTGTATTGTCAAGCAGAGGCAGTGCATGCATTGGTAGTTATATCACACAGATATACACAAAATACACCATACATTCCAATATTACTAGCATGTAATGTGTGAGCTAGCCAAGACGGCGGTGGTGGCCAAGTGGTGAGAAAAAGTAGACTTACACGTGACTGGTATATATGGTTGTTGTCCTAGCTGCATAAGGGCGGCATGTTGATATGCTCCTATAGCACTAGGCTGGTACGTCATGGGAAATCCGCTCTTAGCATCCGTCATCGCCATCCGTTTGTAAGGGGGCACAACTCCAGGGATGGCACCCTATGGGTGGCAGAGAGGACAAAAATGATTGGCCCAAAGCAAAGCAGGTGTAGGGAAATTATCATACATAAACATAAACAACAGATAGACAGCACATTATTTCTCTTGGAATGACTTGAAAGAATAGAAGAAGACAGATCAAGTAACTCAACCGACAGATCAGACATAGTGTTAAAATTAGCTTCTTCAATTGCTTTACAGAAAAAACCTCTTGAGCATTTCTAAGATTAATATTAAAGAGCTTGAAGCATCTACAAGACCAGTAGACTGGGCTAAATATCATCATTGAGGAACATTCTAGACTAGGGGACATTTGCTACTTGAGGGGAAAACTAAGACAGCTGTATAAATCACATTCGCTTCAATACCAATACTCTACTTATAGACAGATAGAGAAATATCTTTACATTGATTGGCTATCAAATTGATGTTGCAGAATCACATGACCACGGATAGATTACAACCCCTGTCCCAATTTGATAGACAAGAGTTTCAAACTGGGTGTCCTCCAGTCAGAAGCTGCCATGCAGTAGCCTGCGTGTACTGTGATGCTTGTGAGAATACTGCCAGACAATTTGGATCACGAATGAAAGGAAAATGAAATTAATTCTACAGAAAGCAAGATATGTCACTTTGTGTGTCATGTGACTGTGCAAACAATCTCTTAAAGCTTTCTACAGCTACATGCAAAGCATGATGGGAAATAGTACCAGAACAAGATCGTCTGTAGGGTCACGAGGTCGCTTCTTGCCCGCGGTCAAGACCTCAACCACTTGCGGCTAATTAGTATGCAGAGCACATGATGGCAATTGGCCAATGAAATGGCGGCATGGCAGGGATGGCGGCACATGACAACAGCAAGCAGCAAGGCATGTTGGGTGATGAAAATAAAAAAGGCACCGTCGGTCAAGATTGATACCATGCATATAAATACTCAATGTTATCTTTACAAAAAGCTTTAGAGAGAGAGACATACATCATGCCTTTATTCCAGTAAAGGAAAAGTCCTTCCCCATAATTTGAAATTAAAATATAGGTAAGTGTTTGGATAGATGCCAAGTGCTTGAGTTGTTATTATCAACAACGTGAGTAGAACCCTTAGAAGAAGACAGAGTGCCAAAATTAATAATTCATGCATATAACAAAAATTAGAAATAAAACACTTTCAGTAAAGAGTCAACCCAAAGCAAAGAGTAAGGTTTGTCTATGTGATGCTCATCAGAACATACAGAAAGCTCTCATTTATTTTGTGGGTGTGTAAGTTCAATTTGCTAAACCCTGCTGCATTTCTAGTCAAATAAGAAAAATCTGCAACAGAAGAGAATTAAACCATCAAAGCTGAAAAACAAAATGATAATGTATTTTTACAAGAGCTATCATATTAAACTATATATTCTTGTTGCAATGGCAACCATTGTTGAGCATGTCATGATTTTTAGTGTAGCAGACAAAGTGCTGTAACTATGGGGAGGTTACTACAGTTTGTCTGTTCAACTAGGAAACATACCTTTACTCCAAAATATTTGAGGTTGATCATCCCTCGTTGAAGGAGAAATTTTCCATCAGATTAGTTTAAATTTATTGAAGAATTTTGATTGAGCTTGTCCTTGGGTTTTCGAAATAATAAAGGACAAAGCTTGAAGCTGATTGCAGTGTTCGGATAGCAAGTCGCATGTGTCATGTATGTGCGTGGATTGGTATATATTAGCACGTACGTACAACCAAGCGATACACCAAACGTTCACATGCAGTTTGGGTCACTGACTTGATTTGCTGAAATTTACTAATATCACCCCCTGTTGAAACTCTTAACGCTGTAACAGTCGAACATTTCGCTTCTAATTGTTTACAGAAATTAGCCATCCATTTAGTATGTACACGTGTTTCGTGTAAATGTTACGAAGATGGTTTGTGGCAGACTACGGTGTTGCTGTGAGGGCATCGTCTGGGGCTCCCAGCGCAGGTATTTACAGCTTGTACATTGGAGCTTGCGGATAGACGGACGATGGATGGATGTGGTCTGTATACGGGTTGGAGTGGCAGATTTGTGGATTGAAGTAGCAGGAGACAGAGCAATACCAGCAGACATGGACAGCAGGTAGCTAACGACATCAACGTTGGCTGGTCCTCTCTGTATGATATCTGAGCTAACCAGCAAGCCCCTAGCAGGATCTCAGACAGTGGTGTCATAGAGGTGAGTGACTAAAGGCGGCGGAGAGTGGTTGCGACTACAACAGGCGGGCGGGCGGGCGGGCGGTCAAGCTTGCACAATGCAGTGTTAGAGTCTAAATAGGTAGAGAGAGAGGGTGTGCTGGCTGACTCCCGGCCCACATCAAATAAAGTGTGGAGGTAGTGTAGTAGTGCCACGCTCAAACTAAACAAAAAACTATCAGCGTTTTTCAGCAAGGGGATGATGGATGGACTGACGGATGTCATATCAGGGAATGCAGCTTTCAAGTGGAGTGACCCAGCATTAGAATCTTAGGTATCTTGATGCAACCATTACAAAAAAGATTTGATACATCAGTAATTCGATGCTTTCTTCTTAATGATGATTATAAATGACAATGCCCAAGGGAAATGAATCTATTATGAGTACTTTCACATCCTTTGTAATAGATTGCATCAGATTCCCATGTATCAGGTCTAGCAATAAATAATAAGGTAGTAAAGTAAGACTCAACAAGCATAGTATGCAAGGTACTGATAGAGTGTGACTACAGACACCAGACAGCAGAGGACGGACAGATGGACGGACAGAGGAAGGAGTAAGCTGACAGACAGGTAACAGACTGACAGACAGACAGACTGTATAAGTGTGAAGTAAGCAGACGGTAGCCCTACCAGCTGAGTCTGGGTCGGGGCGTTCTGCGCAGCGACAGCGTTTGCCCGTTGTTGAGCGGCCTTAATCTGGGCCTGAAGGTGGGCCGGAGGGTGAAAATATCTACACGAATCCCGCGTACACTTCCCCTTTATGAAATCCATACACACCGTTACATGGTTGTCGGATTGGTCGACTGTTACATTGTCAGGAGGGTGAGCAAAGCGACATTCGCTAGGTTGTCGCGTGCATGTACCTCTTTGAAATTCACGACATACCTGAAATGAATGTAGAAAAGCAGAAAAAGGCATATGTTAGTACTTGCAGATGGAGCTTGGGGTGCCCCTTGAGCAACTAAAATAGCTAGCTTTGACATATGTCAGAGAGAGAAAGCAAACCAATTTACAGGAGAGAGGTGAACTAGTTTAGAATGTGCTAAAGTCTAGAAATAGTGGCTAGGGAAGCACTACATAGTTACCGTTGTTGTGACAACACACGTGGAACTAGCAGCAGTGACCATGTTAAGTCCAGCTTGTGGACATTAGGGTTACCTGCCCCTGATAAAAGCTTGTTGTAGCATATGTAAATTTAGTGCAGATGTGTGCAGTGAATTGTGAATAGAACTGTACACAAGCTGTCTAAAGCTTTAAATAAGATAGCATATTTAAATAGCCAAAGTGAAATACCCACAACCCTTTACCATGAATATTTTGTCAGTCTTTCCAATGACATTAATGATGTCTCTCTTTCAAGATGATACAAGTGTACCATTACTCATCATTCATCTATTCTAACTGGGAATTACGTCATCTGCTCAACTGATCAATTTTCTTTACTGTACATGGAGGAGTGAGTGATATTAAACTTGTATGATATTGTCTGAATTACAGAGCAAGTATGAAAACTCAGTGGTTACTAAGTGGTAATTGTGGCTAGGGAAGACACTTGGGTTCTCCTTGTCTGAATGCTCGCCTTGTCTGAATGTGAGGGTACAGAGCCGAGCCAGGCCCAGCCCACTGTACTTTCTGGGAGGCAACACTTCCGCACTGTGCTCCACAGACAGAAACAACACAGAAATGTATTCATGTCAATACTACAGGAATCAACATTTCAACATACTTACACATATCTGACCACGTCGTGATAATGTTTTGCTGTGAAATTCTAATCTTGTTTCCTATCATATGACATTTGGGGAATGCATTAGGTACAACCAAAGATACTACTTGAGGGTGGGTCAGCATCCTCTAGCAAGATGACAGAGCATATACCAGGCCCTTGCATACAAAGCATCCAGGAGAAGGAAATAAACAAATGTAGAGAGAGCTGACCTACATCTAAAAAGAAGCATTTGAGAGATGGAAGCATATTGCAGCAGAGTGCCTTCCCTTTCCAGAACACTTCAGACTAAGGCATATAAATGTAAGGACAAGCTTATACTTTCAAACGGTGCCATCCCAGCAAGTATCTACAAAAGTGGGTTCCCATGTACCTAGGTACATCATCCAAGCACACCGGGATGGGGGGGGGGGGAGACAGGAGGAGCTGGGGAGGACCTACCTCAAGCCTATCGGGGCGGGCTACCTTCTGCTGGCTGCTAGCTTGTATGGGTGTGGGAATGACACCTGGGATCTGCTGCGTGACCACCGTGGCTTCACTACCAGTCCCTGGCACAGCCATTGTTCCAGGCATGGACGCATTTAGGTACGGATTGAAGGCTGCCACAGCTGATGTTGGTGCAGAACTCATGTATGGCGGGGCCTGAAACATCAACATACACACACATATGCAAACAGTACTGCTGAGAAACAAGTGGACAGAGTAACAACAGTTTCTATACTTGAATAGGTCTACATAGTCATTCAAGGAAAACACTGCTAATTCCGTGCTACCGGAGGTTTGAATGCTGCTGCATTGCTGGCCCGATAGAGAAATATCAGTTGTGCATCATTATCATCAGCAATTCTGCTTTTCATGGACTCAAAAAGGACAGATAAATAATCTTATCTGAATGTATAACTGAATAGTTTCTGACATGTCCCATCAACATATCCTTTCAACTTCCTTTTCAATATTCTTATACCTATGAAAAACCATTAAATATAGTGTATACTACAGCAGCAGCACCATCAACATACTACAAGCAACTCTGGAAGAGAGACGTTTCATCATTTGTCATGTGGGCCTTGTTCAACAAGGGCACATAATAGCTTAATTCATCTAGTCATTATGGCAACAAAAGCAATCAAATTCATTATCTAAAGAAACAAAGCATCTATCTGTTCTAAGCAAATGCTAAGCAAGCTTTAAGATTAAGAAAAGCATAGGGAGTGATGGAAGATCTTGTGTGTCGTATGCATTCTGAGTACAGTCCAGTCGATATACAGATATCTCTGGGGAGTATACTGGCAACAGAAAGTTGGGACATGATGATATGATGGCTGTGGGAACAGACGCAGCAGATGGGCAGACACACACAAGATCTTCCCCCTTCAGTGACTGCATGCAGATGGCAGTACTATGAAGGGTGCGTGAATAATGTAAGAATATTACCACTGACCATAAGGGGGTAATGTCCGGTGGGCAGAACTGTGGAATACGCCACGGCTTTGTTCCCGGCCTCAAACATTGAAATAAAAAGAAAAATATTCATGCAGACTAATTAGTATTGGTGTGCAAAATGTTAGAGTCCAGTGCAGCTGTAGCTGGGGGGGTCAAAACACTTGCCATCTCCAAGACAATCAGTGAGACGAGCTAGACATTGACAATCTCCAAGACAATCAGTGAGACGAGCTAGACATTGACAATCTCCAAGACAATCAGTGAGACGAGCTAGACATTGACAATCTCCAAGACAATCAGTGAGACTAGCTAGACATTGACAATCTCCAAGACAATCAGTGAGACTAGCTAGACATTGACAATCTCCAAGACAATCAGTGAGACTAGCTAGACATTGACAATCTCCAAGACAATCAGTGAGACTAGCTAGACATTGACAATCTCCAAGACAATCAGTGAGACTAGCTAGACATTGACAATCTCCAAGACAATCAGTGAGACTAGCTAGACATTGACAATCTCCAAGACAATCAGTGAGACTAGCTAGACACTGACTATCTCTGGTATAGTCTGCAAGACTAGCTAGACACTGACTATCTCTGGTATAGTCTGCAAGACTAGCCTGGCACTTACTATCACTGGTATAGTCTGCAAGACTAACCTAACACTGACTATCTCTGGTATAGTCTGCAAGACTAGCTAGACACTGACTATCTCTGGTATAGTCTGCAAGACTAGCCTGGCACTTACTATCTCTGGTATAGTCTGCAAGACTAGCTAGACACTGACTATCTCTGGTATAGTCTGCAAGACTAGCTAGACACTGACTATCTCTGGTATAGTCTGCAAGACTAGCCTAACACTGACTATCTCTGGTATAGTCTGCAAGACTAGCTAGACACTGACTATCTCTGGTATAGTCTGCAAGACTAGCCTGGCACTTACTATCACTGGTATAGTCTGCAAGACTAACCTAACACTGACTATCTCTGGTATAGTCTGCAAGACTAGCTAGACACTGACTATCTCTGGTATAGTCTGCAAGACTAGCCTAACACTGACTATCTCTGGTATAGTCTGCAAGACTAGCCTGGCACTTACTATCACTGGTATAGTCTGCAAGACTAACCTAACACTGACTATCTCTGGTATAGTCTGCAAGACTAGCCTGGCACTTACTATCACTGGTATAGTCTGCAAGACTAGCCTAACACTGACTATCTCTGGTATAGTCTGCAAGACTAGCCTGGCACTTACTATCACTGGTATAGTCTGCAAGACTAGCCTAACACTGACTATCTCTGGTATAGTCTGCAAGACTAGCCTGGCACTTACTATCACTGGTATAGTCTGCAAGACTAGCCTAACACTGACTATCTCTGGTATAGTCTGCAAGACTAGCCTGGCACTTACTATCACTGGTATAGTCTGCAAGACTAGCCTAACACTGACTATCTCTGGTATAGTCTGCAAGACTAGCCTGGCACTTACTATCACTGGTATAGTCTGCAAGACTAGCCTAACACTGACTATCTCTGGTATAGTCTGCAAGACTAGCCTGGCACTTACTATCTCTGGTATAGTCTGCAAGACTAGCCTGGCACTTACTATCTCTGGTATAGTCTGCAAGACTAGCCTGGCACTTACTATCTCTGGTATAGTCTGCAAGACTAGCCTGGCACTTACTATCTCTGGTATAGTCTGCAAGACTAGCCTGGCACTTACTATCTCTGGTATAGTCTGCAAGACTAGCCTGGCACTTACTATCACTGGTATAGTCTGCAAGACTAGCCTAACACTGACTATCTCTGGTATAGTCTGCAAGACTAGCCTGGCACTTACTATCTCTGGTATAGTCTGCAAGACTAGCTAGACACTGACTATCACTGGTATAGTCTGCAAGACTAGCTAGACACCGACTATCTCTGGTATAGTCTGCAAGACTAGCCTGGCACTTACTATCTCTGGTATAGTCTGCAAGACTAGCCTGGCACTGACTATCTCTGGTATAGTCTGCAAGACTAACCTAACACTGACTATCTCTGGTATAGTCTGCAAGACTAGCCTGGCACTTACTATCACTGGTATAGTCTGCAACTATGACACTGACTATCACTGACTATTCAAGGATGGGCTGTTAGGCACGTCAGACACTGTGACAATTCACATTATTGTGTTATTTATAATGCTCAATCATTGATACAGTGATTCCTCGATATACAACTGCCATCGGGGAACAAGATCCTGACCATGCGTTCTAGGAAAGAGCATAGTGGCCGGTGTGGTGTGGAAATACACGCAATAGAAATAGCCTATTATTATTATTATTATTAGGGCTCCAAGCCGAAAGTCTGGAAGCCCTATTGTAATCGGCCGATTTATTGTTTATTAGGGCTCCAAGCCGAAAGGCTGTAGAGCCCTATTGTAATCGTTCGATTTATTATTATTATCATTATTTATTATTATTTATTATTCCGCTGATTTTTGTACCAGACCTAGCAAAATAACCACTGGCTCGATTTGTTCAAATTTTGTGTGTGTTTGTAGACCGTTGGGTGCTAGTGCTCGCCAAAAAGCAAAGGCCGTAGGCCCAAAGGCCAAGGGCAGATAACTGAAAAACAAGTATTTTTTGATGATATATTTTGCCCTGCTGCTCCATAACTGCTTGTCCGATTACTTTCATATCTTGCATGTATCTGCTGCTTCAGATCCTTGAAAATTTTTGTTCTTTGACTTAGGTCATTGATCACGTGGTTTGGCAGCCATATTGGATTCAAGGTTTTCACAGGTGTTTTTGGTACCTGTCTTCAAATCACGACTCCTCTGAAACCCCTTCATGAAATGCATTCAAACTTTCTGAGAATTGTCTGCATACACAACACAACAAATTGTCTTAAGCAATTTTGGATATCTTTTTTAGTTGCGGCCATATTGGATTCAAGGTTTTCACAGGGTTTTTTGGGTACCTGTCTTCAAATCCCTACTCCTCTGAAACCCCTGCATGAAATGCATTCAAACTTTCTGAGGACTGTCTCCATACACAACACAACAAATTGTCTTAACCGTTTTTGGATATCTTTTTTAGTTGCGCCTATATTTGATTTTGATTTTGATGATTTTTTTCCCCGAAATACTGAATAAATGGCTCAGAAAACCTAGGATTAACTTCCTTTCACTGTCAAGTGTCTTCTGCATTATGTATACCACCCTTGAAGATGAGGGTTAGAATTGGTCTTCAGCAACCCATGCTTGTCTTAAGAGGCGATTATCGGGATTCGAACATTGTCTGGGTGGTAAAAGGGTTTAACACTCTGGTTAACTCTGGCACACGCCAATTTCGTAGCTGTGATGTCCTGCAAACGGTGACTATCTTCTTAGGGAGTTGGTACAAGCAAATCCTTTGAAGATTCGAACATGAGGATTCAAGGTCGGAAATGGGTGACCCAAGGTCACCCATGTGGTGATGTCTCACAAGCAGTTCCCTACGTTTGACGGCGTTGGTACAAGCAAACCATATGTGGATTCGAACATGGACGGCATCTGAAATGGATGTAGAACATCTCGGGAGGTTCTGGGACGCATCAATGTCATAGCGGCGATGTCTTGCAAGCGTGTCCTTACTTTTGACGGCGTCAGTACAAGGAAACCATATGGGGATTCGAACATGGACGAGGTCGGAAACAGGTTCGGCACTTTATCTAAGCAATGCGACAGAAACTGACGAACTCGGAACGCTTATCCGTTTAACTGAAGCTCAAATGACAAAGAAGTGACAGCCTGTTAAAGAGTCACCAAGCCGAAAGGCTGAAGAGCCCTAGTGTTATCGTTCCATTTAATATTATTATTATTCCGCCGATTTTTGTACGAGAGCTAGCAGAATAACCACTGGCTCCATTATGTTCAAATTTTGTATGTGTATGAAGACCGTTGAATACTAGATTCCGCCAAAATGCCAAGGCCGTAGCCCCAATGGCCAAGGGCAGATAACTGAAAAACAAGTATTTTTTGACAACGTATTTTGCACTATTGCTCCGGAACCGCTTGTCCGATTACTTGCATGTATCTGCTGCTTTAGTTACTTGACATCTATTGTTCTTTGACTTTGGTCATTGGTCACGTGGTTTGGCAGCCATATTGGATTCAAGGTTTTCACAGTGTCTTTTGGGTACCTGTCTTCAAATGCAAACAACTTCGAGTCCACTGCATGAAATGTTTCCAAACTTTCTGATAACACATACATAACACATCAAACCTTAACGGCCAATTTGGGATTTCATTTTTAGTTGCGGCTGTATTGGATTTTGATTTTGACAAAAAAAATTCACCTGAATTTTACTCTAAAGATCATATCTTGTAAGGTTGTTGACGGAAACTATTGAAAGTTTACATTAAGTAAGTGTGCCATATGCATCTCATTTTTTGTTCTTGGTTGGCTGCTAAAGTAAGATCACTTGGTGGTGATACTTGATTAATATTTGGGACACGGTGCAAACGGTGATGATCTTTTGACAGAGTTGGTCCAAACAAACCCTTTGAGGATTCGAACATGTTCGAGGTCGGAAATTGGTTCAGAAGAAACTTAAAACACGCCTATTTCGAAGCGACGATACCCTGCAAGTTGAGCCTAAAAGTGACAGATTTGGTACAAAGAAACCCTTTGAGGATTCGAACAGGGATGTTTGTGCACAGTGTAACTTGGAGCCCGCAATTGCTGCTATGCAGCTATTATTATTATTATTATTATTATTACTATTATTATTATTCAATATACATGCATAAAAAAATAAAAATAATTATTAGTGTAAATGAATCAAAGTACAGTGTATTATTTCATCACAATAGCATATGCCAACAAATCCGTACTGAAGTATGCACTGTTATTAACAGCAACCACGGTCAGATTATGGCTATTGATGCCTTGAAAAGAACTTCAGTTGACAGAGAATGGATATACATATATATAGAATGGATATATATATCATAACTGCCATACTTTGACTCGTTGAAAGACAATTTTATTGTAGTTTGACTATTATTTGTCAACATTACATTTTCAACAGTGATTGTTCAAATTGCTCCATACGTAAAGATATCCGTCATTAGTGATCAGCTGGACCAAAGTGCTACGGTTACTAATTTATTTCAACTATATATAGTATAGCTGCAACTACAATATATATGATATTGGAATTTGCTGAACGGATGTGACTGGAAGTTAAATCATCAGTATATTTGTCACCTTATTTGCATTAACACTCTTTTTACGGGAATTCTTGATGAATTGTTGGGAGTCAAGGTTTACCCTGTACAGCTAGCAGTACATCAAGGAGCGTCAGGTCAAGGAATCACTGTATGTAATTTTGATAACATAAAAGGATGAAAAAATTATATTTTTCATATACAGATAGAACAGGGAAGACCAGATCATACTGAAAAATATAATCTCGCCTCTTTGCACAACCTTTTTTCTTTGGCAGTATCTTGCTAAGTGTTAATATGAAGTAACCAGCTTACACATAAAGCTAATATTGCCGACTACTGGCTCTACAATACAGACTACTGGTATATTCCCACTGAAAGGGGGAGAGCCAAGTGTCAAGTCCCATCAAGAGTTGGAAGGAAGGAAGGAAGGATCATGTTGTGTGTACATCTTGCATTAGTAGGGGCAAGGCCAGAAGATTTGGGGGTGAAAGTCATGAGTTATATATGCTGGCATTGGACATGGAAATAAACAAACAATCATAACACAACAACAACAAACAAACAAACAATGGCAACAATGGTGTGCATCATGCTATTTTCTCTTCTTTCTAGCTTTTACTATAACACAGTTTCAAGCAATCAAATAATACAAAATATCTTTTGATGACAGACAATTTACTGTTTTTGATATTTTGTTAGTAGTCAGTTTCCTGTATGTCTGCATAGTTTTCACTGTATCAAGTGATGATTGCCTTCGGCACAGTTGTACATGATTACACCCAGGAAGGATTGTTCTTACTGTTTAATTGGCATTGAAGAAGTTTGTAAGTACATAAGTAAATGTACATGTTACAGATGACTTCTGGTTGATTGCATTTAGTGTCCTTTTGCTGTAGATTCCTACACCTTTATCAAGCTGGAGTAAGAATGTACATCAAATCTCTAGCTTGATAACGATGCAAGTATGTACATCAAATCTCTAGCTTGATAACGATGCAAGTATGTACATCATATCTCTAGCTTGATAACGATGCAAGTATGTACATCAAATCTCTAGCTTGATAACGATGCAAGAATGTACATCAGATCTCTAGCTTGTACGATGCAAGTATGTACATCAGATCTCTAGCTTGATAACGATGCAAGTATGTACATCAAATCTCTAGCTTGATAACGGTGTAAGTATGTACATCAAATCTCTAGCTTGATAACGGTGTAAGAATGTACATCAGATCTCTAGCTTGATAACGATGCAAGTATGTACATCAAATCTCTAGCTTGATAACGATGCAAGTATGTACATCAAATCTCTAGCTTGATAACGGTGTAAGTATGTACATCAAATCTCTAGCTTGATAACGGTGTAAGAATGTACATCAAATCTCTAGCTTGATAACGGTGTAAGTATGTACATCAAATCTCTAGCTTGATAACGGTGTAAGTATGTACATCAGATCTCTAGCTTGATAACGATGCAAGTATGTACATCAAATCTCTAGCTTGATAACGGTGTAAGAATCTACATCATAATGTTGCTAAATGCAATAAACCAGAAGTTGTTATCCATGAAGATGTATCTTTTCTTGATATATTTTCTCAGCTAAATATCAACTACTTGACCATAATGGCAAATAAACAATATGTCTATTGTGCTGTTGATAAGCATGAAATAGTGTCTATATACACGTATTCCCCATCCTTCTTACAGTATGGAATAGTGTCTATATAGATGTATTCCCTTCCTTCTTACAGTATGGAATAGTGTCTATATAGATGTATTCGCCATCCTTCTTACAGTATGGAATAGTGGCTATATAGATGTTTTCCCCATCCCTCTTACAATGAAGAATGGTGTCTATATGCAAGTATTCCCCATCCCTCTTACAATGTAGAATAGTGTCTATATGCAAGTATTCCCCATCCCTCTTACAATGTAGTATAGTGTCTATATGCAAGTATTCCCCATCCCTCTTACAATGTAGAATGGTGTCTATATGCAAGTATTCCCCATCCCTCTTACAATGTAGAATAGTGTCTGTATACATGTATTCCCCATCCTTCTTACAATGTAGAATAGTGTCTATATGCAAGTATTCCCCATCCCTCTTACAATGTAGAATGGTGTCTATATGCAAGTATTCCCCATCCTTATTACAGTGTAGAATAGTGTCTACATACAACTATTCCCCATCCTTATTACAGTGTAGAATAGTATCTATATACAAGTATTCCCCATCCTTCTTACAATGTGAAATAGTGTCTATATACATGTATTCCCCATCCTTATTACAGTGTAGAATAGTGTCTATATACATGTTTTCCCCATCCTTCTTACAGTATGGAATAGTGTCTATATACATGTATTTCCCCATCCTTCTTACAGTGTGAAATAGTGTCTGTATACATGTATTCCCAATCCTTCTTACAGTGTGGAATAGTGTCTATATACATGTATTCCCCATCCTTCTTACAGTGTGAAATAGTGTCTATATACATGTATTCCCCATCCTTCTTACAGTGTTGAATAGTGTCTATATACATGTATTCCCCATCCTTCTTACAGTATGGAATAGTGTCTATTAACATGTATTCCCCATCCTTCTTAGAGTGTGGAATAGTGTCTATATACATAGTGCCTCAACCTCTTCCAAGAGCTGTTCTTGCATTCATATAAACTGTAATATACAGCCAAGTCTTGTTAATCCGACACTCATTAATCCGACAATCGGCTTTATCCGACACTAATGATGGGAACCGATTGAATCAGTGCTATTTAGACCTGTTAATCTGACAGTCTTGCACTCCGACACAACTAATTTGAAATGAATTACCGAAAGCACTCATTAATCAGTCTCGTAAATCCGACACAATGATCAGTGTACTCCGTGGTCATCTTCCCGCGAGTACACAGCCCATGTTTTGATGCGAGACGAGTCGGCTGGTAGCTGCATATTACAACGGCTGTAGAAGAAGCGGCTTTCTTAAGCCTTGCGGTACCAGTTTCAAACATCTGACTTCAATTCCAGACTATGCTTTTTAAAGTATTTTGAATAAGTCATGCAGTCCGTAACAGTTGTTTTGTGTTAAACTTTAGAGGTTGCATGATTAGAAAACATTTTCCGCCAACAATGTAACATAACAATAAGAACATAAATTTTTTTTATTACGTGTTTGAATCGATATCTATCGTATGGTTGTCTGATTTTCTATCACGAACGTTGATACTACTTAATTTCGTTTATCCGACATACATGTTAATCCGACATAATCATATGCAACCATCGGTGTCATATCAACCGGACTTGACTGTATATGTACAGGAATATGCACGCACGATTTCTCCCACTTACAATATCGTCATGTCTTTACATTATTGCATCAGTGTTATCCTAAACCAATCTCTGTCTACCTGCACCAGTAGGATGGCCAGTATGGGCTCTACTGGGTAGGAGATCGGAACTGTTTAGCCATTGTCAGCAAGGGTCACTACAGTGTTAAATGACACACAGACACTTACAGAGCTTTAACGCACCCTCATATTCTGAAGTCACTACATCGAAGATAGATCTACTTTATAATAATATAGTGACATTTGCATCAAAAGGCTTTGCAACAATGCAAGCACAGGGCTTGTGGTGTCATTGCTGGTTGAAACATAAAAAGCCGAAAAACCATGCAGAAATGTCCTAATAAAGCAAATTTAGTCAAAAGCTATGGATTCTGGAAGATCTAAGTATGTATAACAGTGTCAGCATGCAAGGTTTCTAAAAAAAAGAACACACCCAAAACCTTTAAACTTGACAGATTTTGCATATGTTTTGTCTGTGTACATGTCAGGGACTTAGGGGTGGTCATGTTAATGTCTGCTACACTATAGCTAGAGTTTGATATTTCCAAGTTCTTGGATAGTAATCCAGACCAAGCCAGGGCCCAATCCTACAGTAATCCAGACAAAGCCTAGAGTACAATCCTACAGTAATCCAGGTCATGCCTCAGTTGACCTACCGTAATCCAGACGAAGCCTAGAGTACAATCCTACAGTAATCCAGGTCATGCCTCAGTTGACCTACAGTAATCCAGACGAAGCCTAGAGTACAATCCTGCAGTAATCCAGGTCATGCCTTAGTTGACCTACAGTAATCCAGACGAAGCCTAGAGTACAATCCTACAGTAATCCAGGTCATACCTCATGTTGACCTACAGTAATCCAGACGAAGCCTAGAGTACAATCCTGCAGTAATCCAGGTCATGCCTCAGTTGACCTAAAGTAATCCAGACGAAGCCTAGAGTACAATCCTGCAGTAATCCAGGTCATGCCTCAGTTGACCTACAGTAATCCAGACGAAGCCTAGAGTACAATCCTACAGTAATCAAGACCAAGCCTAGAGTCAAGTCCTGCTATGATCCTGACCCAGGCCCGAGTTGAGTCCTGCTATGATCCTGACCCAGCCCCGAGTCCAGTCCTGCTATGATCCTGACCAAGCCTAGAGTCCAGTCCAGTATTACAGTCAGTAATCCTGCAATAATCTTGGTTCAGACCAATGTTAAGTGAAGGATACCAGCAAAGTCTGTCAAAATGCAAAGGTCACGAGTAAACAAGAGCCCCACTCACCATTGGAATCACATTGGGCACATACGGCTGGATGGCAGCTTGAGCAGCCTGGAGTTGCAGGTTTCGCAATATCAAGTTGTTCCGACCATTTTGAAGGAGCTGCTCTCTCAAATGCTGGGGTGGGTGCAGGTACTTGCAAGGAGGATCCTTCCTCTGACATTTACCCTGGAAGGAGAGCATATCACATTATCAAGCTATAGATCAAGACATTCACTTGTTAATTAATTTATTCATTGCAAGCAATTCAGTAAGACAGTATTACCATGATTATTTTGTGTGAAATGTCTGCATTAGTAGTGATTGAAACATATTTTGAAATGTGTGACGTATCAAACACAAAATCTTCATGCACGGAAGGCATCTACTTCTGAAACCGTAACACTTGTAACTTGAAAACTGTACTGTTTGTTTTTTAAGTGATTTGTCAAAACTTGCATCTAAAAAACATGCTGGTGATCAAAAAGGTAATCATCAATCTACTGAGTAAAAAGTAAATATATGATATAAGTAAATTTATATGAATTCCATTTGTTTTTGTGACAGATGTGATACAATTTGAGACATATCTACAATAGAGCTAGCATGTCTAGTGTCTAGACTGAAAGAAAACAGTTGACAGTAGCCATGTGCCAATCCTTCACAACCATGCAGGTCTCATGGCTGCTTGTAGTAATGATGTAATCAGCTGCTACTGGCTCATGCTCAAACGCTCACTATCATAAACCTCTCCAATCTGATTGATAAAGCAGAGTAACCCCTACAGTGTAATGAGAAGACGCAAGAAGACACAAATTGTAAAATGCAGTTCTGTCCAGTTTTCTTCTTACCGCTGAGAAGATGGGAATGTCAAAATGACCTGGTTGGTTGTGTCCAACACATTATGACTGCCAATCTATCAATTTTACACAAGAAGTCACATTAGGTCTGATTCTTCATGAATATTTAACATGCCCCCATCCATTCAATCAATTTCATGTTCTTTAGCAGGTCAGCTCAAGTCCTGGTAGTGAGGGAAGAAGAGAGTCAGTTCATCTGCGGGGGGGGGGGCCTGTGTTTTCCCACCAATCAATACACACGTCTGCCAACAATGATGCAATGCTAGCAAAATCATATGGCCAGATTAAAAGCAAGGAAATAGGAAGAAAAAGTCTGTCTACATTTGTCAAAAAAGATCTCCAGATTGTTCACACGATTATGACCTGGCCTGGCGCCTACTAGAAGCTGGGTACATAATCTCAGCTACAGTAGTCAATTCTAAACAGCCGTTGGGAGTCCAAATCAATTTGTCATTGCTATTTCTGCCAACAACATTGATATAATCAACATCAGGCCTTTTATCGCTGATCCTACCCAGGATAATATTCGTTTTATTTCATTCAGGGTTAAGATCAAATGGAATAGTTTCTCTACTGAAATTCCAAACTGTAAAAATAATATAATCTCATTAAAACTAAGTTAGAATGAAGATAAATCCTATCCATCAATGAATATTGTTGAAATAGACACAGGACTTTGTTGTAGTCTTCAACAGCTCATCCATAGGCATGTGTGAAGACCTGTGTCTAACATACTTGTTGTTTGCCATCAAACTTCTAGGACATAAGCATTGTTTTTTTGGTTGATTGTCAAATTTATCATACTGGAAAATAAAACTTAGAAGATAGCCGCTGTGCACTCTTACTGATGTACTCCATGATATTGCGACCCTGCATAAAACAAGCACTGTCACTAATGACTCTAACAGGTAAGACCAGTTGACAACATCCTATTAATCTTATTCCTTCAGTTTGTGGTTTTTGCTTGAACTTCCGTTACCATTGCTGTCACCAGTTGTGCATACATACCTTAAGATTTCACACCTCTAAATGTAACATTTCAAAATCTCATGCTATGTGTTAGCTTCTAACTTCAATTTAGCACTGTCAAATCTACAGGTAGCAGCTATAAATGAAAACAGCATGCTTATATCCTATCTTACTGTACGCATTTCAATATATTTCCTCTCATTTTTCATGCTGAAGCTCATGTTTGAATGCTTAGGTTTGCCTAGAATTACAAGTTCAATCCACAAAGTTTATGGTACCATTTTCCTATTAGCTATCATGACACATTAAGGAAGATGGATGAAATACAGATTGTGACCTGACAGACTATTATCTCTTTCTGAATCCAGATGAGCCACAGCAAACAAACCAGCCTCCAGCCACATGATGAGCATACAGCTTCTGGACACCGGCATGTACTCTGCTTGTCAACAAATGATATGTCACTGAGAACCACTTTGTCAAAGTACACACAGACCACTTGGTCATGGGACAATTAGTGTATGGAATATTAGCTACGGGTATGTTGGATTTCCAATTCATGGCAGCTGCAATCTTTCAAAGATGTATCATTGACATTTCCACACAATGTCTATGTTAGAGGGCCCAACTACATGTTCCTCAAGAACGGTACACGAACATCAAAAGATAAAGCTGTGTCAAACACCACAATACACAGCAAGATATACAATAATATTTGGGGGCATAGCACATGCTGCATATCAAATTTCTTAATGACACATGCAAAAATTGCTGAGTAATGGGAAAAATATGACATTTCTAACATGCTGAATAGTTTTAATTATGGCTGCTGTGGTGGCCATGTTTAAAATTGGATTGTAATTTTGAGAGCATATTTTAGAGATATGTGATTGTCCATCTAAGGGGCAAGTACATAGGCCTTGTGGTTTCAGAATTGTCAAAAATGTGAATGCTTGCTGCAAAAACAAGGGGATAAAAAACTTGATATTTTAGATAGAAGCTCTGCTGGGTCCACACTTTTTACAGGACCTCTGACTGTAATGACAAAACAGTGCTGCAAGGGAGACCCATAAAGTAAGCCTTGGGACTGCCAAGAGTGATCCAGTCTAACACTGCTATTTATAGAAAGCGTTGTTTGCTTTCATAGAAAAAAATGCTTCATCTGAATGAGTCACATCCGGCCCCAATACAACCAAAAGAATACCTTTTCATTTACCGCAAATACAAGCCTTCACATACCACAGTAAACCAGCAACACTATCATGCTCAAGACAGCTCACATTAAGCAATGACACATGGCTTGTTGTTAGGAAAATCCATGCACATGTTCCTAACACACTGTATTAGTTTTCAATTCACCACTAATGTATGCAAAATACATTATAACAAATAGAATATTGCCCCCTGCCCAACAAATGTTAACAGAAATTAACTTGGCCTTCTGACATGCTCCAATTCATAAATGCTCTATGAACAGCAAAATACATAATTTTGTAGATTTGCTGCAACACAAAATATCTTGTTCCATTATTATGATTGTTTTCAGGCATTTGCAATTTGTTCTGTCTACAAATGTGACACTCTGCACTTTATATATATTTGTAAAATGCTATAAATACATTTAACACATCAGTCAGTGTGTATAAGGCTAGGAGAATGGTGGCTAGATATAGTAACAAAGCCATCATGCATATCGATAAATGTCTGCTAGTTGACCACTGGTCAATACAGATGGAGTACTCTCCCTTAGACCTTTAAATCAGTTTCAGAGATAACTAGAGAAAATACAGCCTCTCGATGAAAGCTTTCTTTTGATCAGTGCTGAAGCATCAGACTGATCCTGGCATCCCTCTGACTGTATCAGCATCAGACTGATCCTGGCATCCCCCTGACTGTATCAGCATCAGACTGATCCTGGCATACCCCCGACTGTATCAGCAACAGACTGATCCTGGCATACCCCCGACTGTATCAGCAACAGACTGATCCTGGCATCCCTCTGACTGTATCAGCAACAGACTGATCCTGGCATCCCCCTGACTGTATCAGCAACAGACTGATCCTGGCATCTCCCTGACTGTATCAGCATCAGACTGATCCTGACATCCCTCTGACTGTATCAGCAACAGACTGATCCTGGCATCCCCCCGACTGTATCAGCAACAGACTGATCCTGGCATCCCTCTGACTGTATCAGCAACAGACTGATCCTGGCATCTCCCTGACTGTATCAGCAACAGACTGATCCTGGCATCCCCCCGACTGTATCAGCAACAGACTGATCCTGGCATCTCCCTGACTGTATCAGCAACAGACTGATCCTGGCATCCCCCCGACTGTATCAGCAACAGACTGATCCTGGCATCTCCCTGACTGTATCAGCAACAGACTGATCCTGGCATCTCCCTGACTGTATCAGCAACAGACTGATCCTGGCATCCCCCTGACTGTATCAGCATCCTGGCATCCCTCCTGACTATATCAGCATCAGACTGATCCTGGCATCCCTCTGACTGTATCAGCATCCTGGCATCCCCCCCTGACTGCATCAGCAACAGACTGATCCTGGCATCCCCCCGACTGTATCAGCAACAGACTGATCCTGGCATCCCCTTCGACTGTATCAGCAACAGACTGATCCTGGCATCCCCCCGTCTGTATCAGCATCAGACTGATCCTGGCATCCCCCTGACTGTATCAGCATCAGACTGATCCTGGCATCCCCCCGACTGTATCAGGATCAGACTGATCCTGGGATCCCCACCGACTATATCAGCATCAGACTGATCCTGGCATCCCTCCTGACTGTATCAGCAATAGACTGATCCTGGCATCCCCCTGACTGTATCAGCATCAGACTGATCCTGGCATCCCTCTGACTGTATCAGCAACAGACTGATCCTGGCATCCCCCAGACTGTATCAGCATCAGACTGATCCTGGCATCCCTCTGACTGTATCAGCATCAGACTGATCCTGGCATCCCCCAGACTGTATCAGCATCAGACTGATCCTGGCATCCCCCCGACTGTATCAGGATCAGACTGATCCTGGGATCCCCCCCGACTGTATCAGCATCAGACTGATCCTGGCATCCCTCCTGACTGTATCAGCAATAGACTGATCCTGGCATCCCCCTGACTGTATCAGCATCAGACTGATCCTGGCATCCCTCTGACTGTATCAGCAACAGACTGATCCTGGCATCCCCCAGACTGTATCAGCATCAGACTGATCCTGGCATCCCTCTGACTGTATCAGCAATAGACTGATCCTGGCATCCCCCTGACTGTATCAGCATCAGACTGATCCTGGCATCCCTCTGACTGTATCAGCATCAGACTGATCCTGGCATCCCCCTGACTGTATCAGCATCAGACTGATCCTGGCATACCCCTGACTGTATCAGCATCAGACTGATCCTAGCATCCTCACGACTGTATCAGCATCAAACTGATCCTGGCATCCCCCCGAACATCAGCATCAGACTGATCCTGGCATCCCCCAGACTGTATCAGCATCCTGGCATCCCCCCCTGACTGCATCAGCAACAGACTGATCCTTGCATCCTCACGACTGTATCAGCATCAAACTGATCCTGGCATCCCCCCGAATATCAGCAACAGACTGATCCTGGCATCACCCCGACTATCAGCATCAGACTGATCCTGGCATCCCCCCGACTGTATCAGCATCCTGGCATCCCCCGACTGTATCAGCATCCTGGCATCCCCCTGACTGTATCAGCAACAGACTGATCCTGGCATCCCCCTGAC
The DNA here is from genome assembly GCF_023055435.1 of Haliotis rufescens. Lineage (NCBI taxonomy): Eukaryota > Metazoa > Mollusca > Gastropoda > Lepetellida > Haliotidae > Haliotis > Haliotis rufescens. The sequence continues at coordinate 5,744,952 of NW_025964383.1, forward strand.
TGTATCAGCATCCTGGCATCCCCCTGACTATATCAGCATCAGACTGATCCTGGCATCCCTCTGACTGTATCAGCATCCTGGCATCCCCCCCTGACTGCATCAGCAACAGACTGATCCTGGCATACCCCCGACTGTATCAGCAACAGACTGATCCTGGCATACCCCTGACTGTATCAGCATCAGACTGATCCTGGCATCCCCCTAACTGTATCAGCATCAGACTGATCCTGGCATCCCCCTGACTGTATCAGCATCAGACTGATCCTGGCATCCCCCTGACTGTATCAGCATCAGACTGATCCTGGTATCCCCCTGACTGTATCAGCATCAGACTGATCCTGGCATCCCCCTGACTGTATCAGCAACAGACTGATCCTGGCATCCCCCTGACTGTATCAGCATCAGACTGATCCTGGCATCCCCCAGACTGCATCAGCATCAGAATGATCCTGGCATCCCCCCGACTGTATCAGCATCAGACTGATCCTGGGATCCCCCCGACTATGAGCATCAGACATATCCTGGCATCCTTCCGAGTGTATCAGCATCCTGGCATCCCCCCGACTGTATCAACATCAGACTGATCCTGGCATCCCCCGACTGTATCAGCATCCTTGCATCCCCCCTGACTGTATCAGCATCAGACTGATCCTGGCATCCCCTGACTGTATCAGCATCCTTGCATCCCCCTGACTGTATCAGCAACAGACTGATCCTGGCATCCCCCTGACTGTATCAGCATCAGACTGATCCTGGCATCTCCCTGACTGTATCAGCAACAGACTGATCCTGGCATCTCCCCTGACTGTATCAGCAACAGACTGATCCTGGCATCCCCCCGACTGTGTCAGCATCCTGGCATCCCCCCTGACTGTATCAGCATCCTGGCATCCCCCCTGACTGTATCAGCAACAGCCTGATCCTGGCATCCCCCCGACTGTGTCAGCATCCTGGCATCCCCCCGACTGTGTCAGCATCCTGGCATCCCCCCGACTGTGTCAGCATCCTTGCATCCCGACTGTGTCAGCATCCTGGCATCCCCCCTGACTGTACCAGCATCCTGGCATCCCCCCCCCCCCCCCCCCCGACTGTATCAGCATCAGACTGATCCTGGCATAATTGGTTATAGTGTGATAGAAAACTGGCACATCTGGCTGTTGATAGATACCTGATGTAGTCATATTTTGAGAAGTTATAGTGATAAGTTAGTCATACATTGAGGCAGGTAAGTGAAACGTCCACTGCAGGTCAGATTAAATGTTTGATGAACTGGGAGTAGTTAGATTTGTACCAAGCAACAGCAGGAAAACCATGGAATTAACAAATAATCTGCCTCAAAAGTACTAGATCAAGCTTGAGAAAACAGCAACTAAATGTGGAATGGCTGTAGAAAGAGCAACCCTATCAGGTGTTCTATCTGGGGTAGTGCCAGCCAAGTAGCAGGGTCAAGTATCACTAACAGGGTTCACTGGGCTAACTGGTGTACACATCATAGCAGGTCCTGTTATCTCAACTGGGATGCTTTATCAGCCTGTGAACAGCTCCCTGATTGTGGGTCACCACCCCTTACCCCCCCCGGAGTCATCATCCAACAACTTCTCAACTAGCTCTACACACACTATATCCAGCTGATTACATTTACACACTATGCATATAATGAGGACCAATATATGATGTACCATCACTCTGCAGCACAGAAGTAAGAGTTTCAGGGCAGAAGTCTCCATGGTGGAAGAGAACGCCCATAGATATTGGGTACTGAGGTTGGTCTTAGGTCATTAAGCTAACACAGGTAACCTGAGACATGATCAATTATGTTAGAATTACACTCTTGATCATCAGTGACAATTTTTCTCTAATTTGTTTTTCTTTACACGTATCTTATGATGAAAGGCAAATTTTATTAGAAGTATCTGCTTTACATACCCTGCTGAGTAAAACATTCAACTTAATATCACCAATCATATTCAGCAAAATACTGACAGTAGTTTTTATAAATCATCAGAAATTCTGTATTAATAACATATTCTAAAGTAAGTGGGCAGCTTCTGTCAGCACAATAATAATACTCTTGATATGCACGCAAGTAAACTTTGTTTCCACAAAGCAGCACTACATACTATACAAATAATTACCCTTAGTAAATGATAATAAAGTCACATGACTTGGCTAAACCTTTTCAAGTTCAATTTTCTATTGTTAGGTCAGTATTGAAATTTATTGTTTCCGCATGTGATCAGCATTAACAAATTAAAGATTCTTAATAAAGGCATAACAACAGATTAATAGTAATCATAGCACAAAGATGTCCAGGTGACACAGACAGTCTACAGGTACATGTCCAGGTGACACAGACAGTCTTCAGGTACATGTCCAGGTGACACAGACAGTCTACAGGTACATGTCCAGGTGACACAGGCAGTCTAGAAAAGTACATGTCCAGGTGACACAGACAGTCTACAGGTACATGTCCAGATGACACAGACAGTCTACAGGTACATGTCCAGGTGACACAGGCAGTCTACAAGTACATGTCCAGGTGACACAGACAGTCTACAGGTACATGTCCAGGTGACACAGACAGTCTACAGGTACATGTCCAGGTGACACAGGCAGTCTACAGGTACATGTCCAGGTGACACAGACAGTCTACAGGTACATGTCAAGGTGACACAGACAGTCTACAGGTACATGTCCAGGTGACACAGACAGTCTACAGGTACATGTCCAGGTGACACAGACAGTCTACAAGTACATGTCCAGGTGACACAGACAGTCTACAGATACATGTCCAGGTGACACAGGCAGTCTACAGGTACATGTCCAGGTGACACAGACAGTCTCTCTAACCTTTGGTAGTCATCATCACAGATGTTGAAGGCTATATCTCTCACAACACTAACCTTTGGTAGTCATTCATTTCAGATGGTGAAGGCTATACCTCTGTTACCTTAAGTAGTTATCATCACAGATGGTGAAGGCTATACCTTTCTAACCTTTAGTAGTCATCATCACAGATGGTGAAGGCTGTACCTCTCTAACCTTTGGTAGTCATCATCACAGATGGTGAAAGCTATACCTCTCTAACCTTTGGTAGTCATCATCACAGATGGTGAAGGCTATACCTCTCTACCCTTTGGTAGTCATCATTACAGATGGTGAAGGCTATACCTCTCTAACCTTTGGTAGTCATCATTACAGATGGTGAAGGCTATACCTCTCTAACCTTTAGTAGTCAATACAGATGGTGAAGGGTACACATAGCTAACGTGAGTACTAAAGTGGCTCACTATACTGGAGTGATGAGCCATCTGCACCACTGTAATTCACAGGAAGTGAATGGTTTCTTTTTCCTTAAAGATATTTCTTGCCCCTCTTCCGTGCCATATCTGACTGCCTCAAGATACCTCAACATACATTCTATTAGTTGACCTACATACCAAAGTGAGGGAAGCAACTGTCTGGTATAAACTGCTGGCAGATTCACCACGTCCGTCACCACCACATCCATCACCCTCTAGTTCCATCGAATCCATCACCCACTAGGTCCGTCACATCCATCACCCGCTAGGTCCGTCACATCCATCACCCGCTAGGTCTCTCACCCTCTAGGTCCATCGAATCCAGCACCCTCTAGGTCCGTCAAATCCATCACCCGCTAGATTGGTCACATCCATCACCCACTAGGTCTGTCACCCTCTAGTTCAGTCGAATCCATCACCCTCTAGGTCCGTCACATCCATCACCCGCTAGGTCCGTCACATCCATCACCCGCTAGGTCTGTCACCCTCTAGTTCCTTTGAATCCATCACCCTCTACGTCTGTCACATCCATCACCCACTAGATTGGTCACGTCCATCACCCACTAGGTCTGTCACATCCATCACCCTCTACGTCTGTCACATCCATCACCCACTCGGGCCGTCACATCCATCACCCTCTACGTCTGTCACATCCATCACCCTCTACGTCTGTCACATCCATCACCCTCTACGTCTGTCACATCCATCACCCACTAGGGCCGTCACGTCCATCACCCTCTAGGTCTGTCACATCCATCACCCTCTACGTCTGTCACATCCATCACCCACTAGGGCCGTCACGTCCATCACCCTGCAGGACATCTATCACCCTTTAGGTCTGTCACCAACACCTTCTAGGTTTCAATCACTCCCATCACCATGGCACAGGGAGCTATGTTGTGGACCACAACACATATGTTATATACTCTATAATAGATACAATCAGGTTGATAACAGGCATCTGCCAAAAGAAACACGTGATAAAGATACAGTAATGCAGTTATTCGTTCAATGAATGAATACCATGCTAGTGTTGCTATATGGCTCATATACAGCCAATGCGATGTTAAATTTTACCTCACTCACTCTTCAGAAAAATATATATGTGTGGTCTACTGTCATTAGTAAGGAAGCAGATGTTCCTTTCCACAATGTGAAACTAATTCTTTACATTATTAAGTAAAGGTTGAAGTGATTAGTATGCTCCATGTTCGTCTGTTACGCAACACAATACGGACTAGTTTGTCTACATTTTCTTACAAACAAATAATGGAGCTGTAATGCAATATTACAAATGACACATTTTTTTGGAAAATTAATCAACTGCTTCTCCCGAATGCTTACACTTGGTATTTTCTTTGTTTTACTGTGGAATGTCTTCATATTTGCTCATCTGGGAGTCCTCACATCACTGGCAAACACAGACACAGGAGGAAGAAGGGGAGGCAGAATGGGGAAGGGGAGGGCAGAGGGAGAGAAGGCAGAAGTGTGACAGGGAAAAGGGGGATAGGAAGCAGGTGGAAGGGAGAAGAGAAAAAGGCGGGGAAGGAAACAGAAAATTGGGGTAGGGAGAAGGAAATGGGGGAGCAGACCAGACAGATAAGAGGATAGGAGCTAGACTGGAGGAGAATAGGTAAAAGGGGGGTAGGGAAATGGCTGGTAGGTGGAAGGGAGAAGGGTAAGCTGATGCAACAAGGCATACTATCACATGTTTTGCAACTAATTGTGTGGAAGAAACCAGCAAGCATAACATTAGGCATCATGAGAAGGTGACATGATGAAGTTGGATGGGGAAAGAGTGTGAGATATGGAAAGAATGATGAAGGCAGTCCAATTGCAGTGATTAAAAAAGGAGCACGAAGAGTGCCTGAGGAAACAATGCCAAGAGAGTGGATGGAAAAGGGGAAAGAATGATGATGCCAATAATAATAATAATAAATATAGCTGCAAAACAGCAATGGTGGGCTCCAAGTAACACTGCAGTCAATCGACCATGTTCGAATCCTCAAAGGGTTTCCTTGTACCAAATCCGTCAAATGTAGGCACCACTTCCAGGGTATCGTCGCTACGAAATTGGCATGTGTCAGGGTGTCCAAGTCTGTTCTAAACCCATTTCCGACCTTGAACATGTTCGAATCCTCAAAGGGTTTGCTTGTACCAACTCCGTCACCGTTTCCAGGACATCGACGCTACGAAATTGGCGTGTGCCAGAGTTAACCAGAGTGTTCTAAACCCATTTCCACCTAGACAATGTTTGAACAGAGTACTACTACTACTACTACTACTACTACTACTACTACTACTACCACCACCATAGATAGACAATAGATCCCACCACCCTCGTTCTTCCCTGAAACGCTTATATTTACCAATCATAATGGGAGGGCATGGTTTCATTAACGTGGAGGCTCTTCATGATAATATTATATTGTGCACTTTTGCACACATTTATTTGTCTGATGATCCTTTTGTGAAGCATGTCAAGTTTTCTTAAACCAGCCAAGTATGTGGGACATAATCTCCATGTCAGTGTTGATTTTGTTGATGGTTCTGTACTGCTGGACGGTACAGAAATGTGTGTCAACCAAGCGATGTGCTATATTAAATCTGCCAAGACTCAGTTTTTCAAGGAGAGGCTATCTGAACGACCACTGCAACGAGTTTAAGTGCAGTGTGTTGAGAAGATCAGAAACCCAGCAGAGTCCTTCGCTTGGATGAGATGGCTGGCCTGAAAAGTGAAACAGAAGGCTTTCTGTTTGCTGCTCAGGACCAGTCACTTCCCACTCGAAAACGTCAATGTGTGATTTTGCATTAAAATGTATATATGAAATGGAGAATATGCAATGAATTTAACTGGTTGCCCAGCTTTGGCACAAACACAGTATCTTAAGCGACATGATTGAGCGGCTCAATCATTTTATTACCATCTTCGTCATGCTTGCGGTTTTGACACAGAGGTCCACCCATGGTACGACCCGGAATATGTAGGGGGTGTCATGGAAAATGATAAATAAAAAATCCTTTGGAATAGGCCCGTATACAGCCTCAGGCATTTCCAGGCCAACAAACCTGATCTTGTCCTTTTTGATAAATCCAAAGAAATCATTTATATCATTGAATTTTCTGTCTCTTTTGACACTAAAGAGATTGACAAGATTCAGGAAAAAAATGGCATATATGTGGTCCTCGCTTTCAAAATGTCACACTTGCATCCCAAGTATCAAGTTGTCTGACTCTCCATTGTCCTCGGTGACTTAAGTTTGGTACCTCCCAATCTGTTGACTGACATCGGGAGAGTACCTGGGTTTGTTGCTAGGAATACAGCCCTTCTGACAATCTATGTAATGCAGAAGGCTGCAGTGTTGGGGAGTCGTCACATTCTCCGAAAAGTGCTGGGTGGGTTCGACTAGGCAGCGCTTCCTTGGAGAGGTCCCATTTGCTGTCTGGGCTGCGTGAAGAGGGGGCAAAGGGCACAGAGCTGATGATGAGCCTAACCAGCCTGACTGTGCCAGGATCATCCAAACCCTCTTTGCTGCATTTTTTATTTTAATCTGTAAATACTACTACTTCTACTACTACTACTACTACTACTACTACTACTACTACTACTACTACTACTACTACTACTACTACTACTAATTGTACTTATAATGCGCAAGACTCCATACATGAGATGCATGCTCAAAGCGCTAACATTATTACCCCAGTCCATGGATCAGATCTCTGGGGAGTATACAACCAAAGCTTTCTGTGAAGATTCCGGGTTAAAATTGGTTTTCAGCAACCCATGCTTGTCATAAGAGGCGACTAACGGGATCGGGTGGTCAGGCTCGATGACTTGGTTGATGTATGTCTTCATATCCCAATTGTGTTGATCAATGCGTATGATGTCAATCACTGGATTGTCTGGTCCAGATTTGATTATTTACAGACAGCCGTCATGTAGCTGGAATATTGCTGAGTGCAGCGTTAAACAACATACAAAACAAAACTCCCCAAACCGCCTTGTCAAGTGCTAGATGGTTAACAGTCACCATCCCATCTCATCATGAGAGTACCCAATATTACTGCCGGGTGAACAGAGGCATATTTTATTTTGAACAAAGTCACTTGTCTCAGTATACATAACATGTGGTACATGTGCTTCAGTGTAGGGCAGGACCTGAAGCCCTAGAAACTCTCTAGAGTCAAGCTGCCTAACTCGTCATCCATCCAAATATTATCCATGACTGACGTGGATGAAGTACATACGGAAGGTCTGGTAACAAAACAACAGTTTCTCACCCACAGAAAGGTTTTGTTTACTAAAGAATGTTGAAAATATTTCAGTTTCAGTTTGTTGCCAAAACAAATTGTTCCAAACGAACCTATGTTGACAGTGATGTGATAATGTTCCCACGCAGAGAGCCAAAACAAAAACTCAAAACAGTGTTAGTTTATCATGCATCATTCAAGTCAAAGGATTCAGTGACAGAAAATCTAATCTGAAACTTTCATGTCTGCATTATTTAGGCTTCTTCTTCAAAAATAGACAGACTGATAGATAGGCAGCCCATGGCTGATGCTACTATTGGCCTGTATATACATGACATTAACACCATGGCTGATGCTACTATTGGCCTGTATACATGACATTAACACCATGGCCGATGCTACTATTGGCCTGTATACATGACATTAACACCATGGCTGATGCTACTATTGGCCTGTATATACATGACATTAACACCATGGCCGATGCTACCATTGGCCTGTATACATGACATTAACACCATGGCTGATGCTACCATTGGCCTGTATACATGACATTAACACCATGGCTGATGCTACTATTGGCCTGTATACATGACATTAACACCATGGCTGATGCTACTATTGGCCTGTATACATGACATTAACACCATGGCCGATGCTACCATTGGCCTGTATACATGACATTAACACCATGGCTGATGCTACCATTGGCCTGTATACATGACATTAACACCATGGCTGATGCTACTATTGGCCTGTATATACATGACATTAACACCATGGCCGATGCTACCATTGGCCTGTATACATGACATTAACACCATGGCTGATGCTACTATTGGCCTGTATATACATGACATTAACACCATGGCTGATGCTACTTTTGGCCTGTAAACATGACATTAACACCATGGCTGATGCTACCATTGGCCTGTATACATGACATTAACACCATGGCCGATGCTACTATTGGCCTGTATACATGACATTAACACCATGGCTGATGCTACTATTGGCCTGTATATACATGACATTAACACCATGGCTGATGCTACTATTGGCATGTATACATGACATTAACACCATGGCTGATGCTACTATTGGCCTGTATACATGACATTAACACCATGGCTGATGCTACCATTGGCCTGTATACATGACATTAACACCATGGCTGATGCTACCATTGGCCTGTATACATGACATTAACACCATGGCTGATGCTACTATTGGCCTGTATATACATGACATTAACACCATGGCTGATGCTACTATTGGGCTGTATACATGACATTAACACCATGGCTGATGCTACTATTGGCATGTATACATGGCATTAACACCATGGCTGATGCTACTATTGGCCTGTATACATGATAGCTTAACACCATAGCTCATGCTACTATTGCCCCATATACATGACATTAACACCATGGCTGATGCTACCATTGGCCTGTATACATGACATTAACACCATGGCTGATGCTACTATTGGCCTGTATATACATGACATTAACACCATGGCTGATGCTACTATTGGCCTGTATACATGACATTAACACCATGACTGATGCTACTATTGGCCTGTATATACATGACATTAACACCATGGCTGATGCTACTATTGGCCTGTATACATGACATTAACACCATGGCTGATGCTACTATTGGCATGTATATTCATGACATTAACACCATGGCTGATGCTACTATTGGCCTGTATACATGACATTAACACCATGGCTGATGCTACTATTGGCCTGTATACATGACATTAACACCATGGCTGATGCTACTATTGGCCTGTATACATGACATTAACACCATGGCTGATGCTACTATTGGCCTGTATATACATGACATTAACACCATGGCTGATGCTACTATTGGCCTGTATACATGACATTAACACCATGGCTGATGCTACTATTGGCCTGTATACATGATAACTTCAGAAACTAGCTAGTTGAACAATGTCAATTGCATGTTTAGACAAGGTTTTTGGCTAATGTCAGACAAATTCAGATATTAGGTTGTTTAAACAAATGTGATCAGATATGCAAAAGTTATGACTCAGATTTGTGATTCATGCAGTAAAAGTCCTTGCATAATAGTCACAGAGTTTATATTTCTTGACTCGGAACAGAGTGTTCTCACAGGCTTCTTTACTGAGTCACACTGTATGACAAGAAATATGTCAAGTGTGAAAAACAAGCATTTACATGGGAAATATTTCAGGATTCCCTTCTTATGCTATAGTGTTTATTGAGCTGTGAGCTTAGATCTACCATTGGGGTCAAATTATCGGAATGCCTTTCATTTTGTCCTTTCCATTGAATATTATCCCCATGAATATTCATAACTTAGCACCCTTAGTGTGACATCACCTATCAAAATCTTTTCCAAGTCACACTATATGAAACATAATGCTACTGAGAATAGACACTTTCTTGTTGACAGACACAGACTGGAGCAGTATGTACAGTACATTAAACAAGGGAACACAACATCTAATGCTTTGTTTATTGCTAGCTGAGGTCAATCCTTGTCCAACATGACCTGTTCTCAACCCCCTCCCCCCTGATGTTTTGTTCTACAGTTGTTATACCCCATTCATGACTGCTTGATTCATGTCCAGATAAGCATGGGGAATGATGGCTGGCTACAACAGGAACAAACAGATACACTAGCTAGCCACTACTACAGACCCCATCATACAGCACCCCATAAAGACTGCCTATAGTGTGTTTACAGACAGGGATTTAAATAGATTAAGATGCATGACAAGTGTCTAATGGTATGCTGAAGCTGGGTCAATATTGAAACAATGTGTTTGAGAGAGGAGGGGCAGTACGACTGGTGCTGGCCACAGGAGTGTGTGCATGCCGGAGGACATCCTCCTCCACACCTCCATACACTTACAGCCCTCTCAAACACTGCTCAGCAAATAATGGACATCTATTACCTCAATTGACTGGATCTCTATCTGCTACAGAAGTTGTTTCTAGCTAGCTATATGTCAAGTCAAGCTAGATGTGACATATGTGAGATGCGAGAAAGAATATATTATGTCTGTCTGCTGTGGACATTGTGTATAGCTAGTCGAGTGGGGCTAGATGAGATATAGGCTAGATCTCCATCTGCTACAGTGTATGGGTATAGCTAGCTATATGTCGAGTGGGGCTATATGAGATATAGACTAGATCTCCGTCTGCTACAGTGTATGGGTATAGCTAGCTATATGTCAAGTGGGGCTAGATGAGATATAGACTAGATCTCCGTCTGCTACAGTGTATGGGTATAGCTAGCTATATGTCAAGTGGGGCTAGATGAGATATAGACTAGATCTCCGTCTGCTACAGTGTATGGGTATAGCTAGCTATATGTCAAGTGGGGCTAGATGAGATATAGACTAGATCTCCATCTGCTACAGTGTATGGGTATAGCTAGCTATATGTCAAGTGGGGCTAGATGAGATATACACTAGATCTCCATCTGCTACAGTGTATGGGTATAGCTAGCTATATGTCGAGTGGGGCTAGAAGTGATATAGACTAGATCTCCGTCTGCTACAGTGGATGTGCATAGCTAGCTATATGTCGAGTGGGGCTAGATGTGATTGATATAGACTAGCTCTCCGTCTGCTACAGTGGATGTGCATAGCTTGCTATAGGGTGAGTGGGGCTAGATGTGATATAGACTAGATCTCCATCTGCTACAGTGGATGTGTATAGCTTGCTTTATGGTGAGTGGGGCTAGATGTGATATAGACTAGATCTCCATCTGTTACAGTGGATGTGCATAGCTAGCTATATGTCGAGTGGGGCTAGATGTGATATAGACTAGATCTCCATCTGCTACAGTGGATGTGTCTAGCTTGCTTTATGTCGCATGGGGCTAGATGTGATATACACTAGATCTCCGTCTGCTACAGTGGATTGGGGCTAGATATTATATAGACCAGATGTGATATAGACTAGATGTCTGTCGGCTACATCTGACAGAGGAGTGCTGAATAAATGAAACTGATAACCAACACCTTTCTACACACAGCACTGTGTCAATACAGCTCTATATTATTGCACAAAGAACAAAGGTATGTATTTTCCTGTACCAAAGACCCCGACATTGTACAACTGCAGGGAACAGCTCTTGTGGTGTGGGTTACCCTCACAAATGTTGAAAGCGCCAAACCCATGCATGGAATTTTGGCAACATATATTTATGTGGTTTCTCTGACTCGGGGAGAACATGGTGCTTCTCTGAATAAATTGGAATAATGATTTTGTACTACATATGTAATACCTGAGACATTATTCAAAGTTCTACTAAATCTTGATTGAACATTTCCTCGGTCATGGCAGTCATCTGAACATGTTCACCTGCCAACCCCCGCCTGTGTCCTGTTACTCAGGAAAAACTCCAAATCCACATAAATGCTTCCCACAAAATTGAAATCAATTAACCTTGCATAACAAACAATACACAATTTCTACAGATAAAATATGTCTTTCTGTTTGCCACTAATAAAAGAAGTATTCCTAAGTTCACACATAATTTCTTTCACTACCCACCTAGTTATATCACACTAAAAGCCAACATCCTCCAGATTTGGAATGGAAATATTCTCATGCATCCAAAATTATTCCCTTGAGAGTTTAAAGGAACCTGAAGCTCCAACATTTCTGTTTTCCAATTAAAGTTTGAGTAGTGTTTATCCCACTGCGGAATCCTCTGAGTTGTCTGTGTGTCTTCCTGTGAGTGTTGCTGTGTGTGCCAGGCCTGTGGCCGGCATAGCCGAGACCAATATTGACTCAAGGGGACATCATGTTTGTCCCTGCATGTTCAGCCCACCAGTGTGAAAACTGCTGTATTGTCTTGTCCAATTTTAGGCAGATGCATACACAACCGTTCAATGCTGCATATTTTCAATGCTGTGCCCGTAAAATTTATGTACTAGATGTTGTACTAGGATTCATCTGTCAACTGGACAGCTAATATGATCATTTCCAATTCCATGATGAGATGACTGTTTTCCAATGCAACATAGCACTCTGTCACTGGGCTGGCATACAGACAAGGAGTGGCAAGACTATCCCGTGATGTTGCCACTTCCATTACCTGCATCACTGAGTGTATTTCTACACCTCTAAGTCTTCAAAATAACACTTTTTAATATGAGAGAAGGTCATACAAGGTTCAAACTAACATTGATAAAGTCTTAGCATCTACATGATGTAGAAAACACTGCCTCTGTAACACTGAGTTTTGAATGTGACCAGACAAGTCATACTGACATGACATATTTGTCCGGACTGAAATGTTCAAAGTATTCATATGTTCATGAAAGGTTAAATAACAATTTCTGAACTATAGCTTATGCCCTGTTTACATAAAGAAAGCTTTCTTTTAATCAGGTAACTAACAAAAGTTGACACAAAAATTGGCCCTTCAAGACGTGCTCTTCATAAAAATCACATATCATGAATTAATGAAAAGAATTACCCATCCAGCACACTGTGAGACTTGGATGGCTTCCGCAACAATCAAATACTATTTCCAGTCATGAAATTTATTTGAAATCCTGGATATGCCCTTAGATGACCTTGCACCATCACTATCCCTGGGAGTCCCCCCCCCCCCCCGCAACATTTACAGTGGATTGTTTTGGGTCACAGAATCTGACAGCTGACCTGCCTCTGTGGTCAACAATATATATGTAAATTATATCGTGCAGAACCCTCCTCAATCCACATTCAAGTTGTCAGTTTTTTCATTGTCATATCAATTAAAGCCCTTCTGGTGAAAGAAACAGTGTGCGGAGCTGGTGAAAGAAGTGAGTGAGGCATATGCAAATGCTGGGTGCTCTGGCTCAGAATGGACATGACTCTGCATCACAAGCTTTCTAGTTTAATTTGAAATGTTAAAAAAACTTGTAATCAATGTAATCAGACTGGAAGAATATTCATTGTAAGACCTCACAGGTGTGGTGAATTTGACAGCCTGAGAGAGAAAAATCTGATTCTTGAAGGCCAAATGTTCCTGGCCAGTCAATATCCTGAACCAAAATAAAAGATTTCAACTTGAAGTTACCGGGGTATATTAAATGTTGTTTGGCAGTGTATGATGCAGATGGCACCACTAGGGCACATGGGGTGGTGGCACCAACATGACTGCCAGATTTACTGCCAGACTCTCTACCACAAGAAATACTCCATACTGTAGATCCAGCATATCTGAACAATAACACCACAGTTGAAATCCAAACACCGACTTCTGAAACTGGACAATAGCACTTCTTGTAGTTCCATCCATGCACACACCACAAATGGTATATATCCAGACAAAGTGAACAACACTGTACAACAGTAGGAACAAGCACAACATTGTCTAGCACAGAGCGACACAAGGGGCAATCATATTGCACCACAATGAAATAATTGGAGTACTTGCACCCATGCTCATCAATACAAGGTAGAATGTTCCAGTAGGATATGATGTCTACTGTAGGGACATCACAATGTATGGACACAGACGGAATTCAGCATGTGTGTTTTAGTACTACCTCGGGGGCCATGATTTCTAGTAATTGTGTCTCTGTAAGATAAAACCAATATCAATATCAAATAGATACTATGACATACTACTACTTTTTCTTAGTCCAACATTCCAATGTACAAAATAATTTGGTACATATCCCAGAACTCATTACAGTAGACCATCAGTACTAATGCTGGTTGTCGTCAACCTGCTGTGCATGGGACGTGCACATCCTCAACACCACCAACACCACCACAACTGCAGGCTCTAGTTCACTGCAATACGTCACACAACATTCAACTTACCTTTATGGAATCAAAGCAGGCTATCACCCGCCCATTCTGTACTTCCACGTGTGGAGGTGGATGAGCAAATTTGCATTCATTCTCCGTGCGGGTGCATTTGTTCCGTTGGAACTCGCGGCAAACTTCCAGTGTAAGCCATCTTGAGTCCTTAACATTGGGGTTAGGAATGGCTAGATTCAGCATAGGATTCACCATGGCCATACCAAGAGTTACTCGCTGGGCAAGATATGAAAGACAATGGGTTTTAACACTAAGTACTCAAACAAGAGTCACCATAAGAGACCAACTAAATGTGTAGCTAGTAGGACACAGACGGTAGAGGTCATATAAGGATAGGTGAGTCCTGGTGTAGAAGCCACTTTGCCTTGATCTGTCAGTGAATATACCACTTTGTGGGACACAGGGATTGCTGTCTGGCACTAGGGGAGGGTGTTAGCTTTCTCCAATATCAAGGATCTGAAACAAACAACAGGTAACATTAAAACAAATTCAATTTAGACAAACTTAAGCACAGTCATTTCATCATTTTACCTTATGCTGTATTACAAATCATAACGAATAAATCAAGCTTCCTGTCCGCATAGTACTACCTAATAAAGACACAGAATGTCTGTCCAAAATCGTCCTGTCCACACCAGCAATGTATCAGCTTCCTTGTTTCACAACAGTTGATAAAACATAACTGACAACAAGGAGATTATAGTTTCAGGATGTGATATCTACTATCACCAGGAAGGAGTTGAGGCTCATGGTTTACATACTGACTGACAAATCTGGTTAGAAATTCATAGAAGCACAGCATATAATGATCCAGCCCAAAATATGTGCAATATATGAGAATATTCTGATTGAAAACAGTTTATCATTTATTGTGGAATATATTTTGGTGGCAAAAGGGCTTAATGACATAGTATACATGTATGTTATTTTCTGGCACATATGATGATGTAGAAATCATTACATATGTACTGTGTGAGGACTGCCAGACATGGAAGAATCGAGTGGCATGTGACAATAAGGGGATAAAAGCCAGCCCCACCCACTCCTGCTGGACTTCAGGAACATACTCCCTGTCTATCATCACAACATCTCTTGGCCAGCTGTGGTAACTGATTACAAGGATTTTTGTCATTTCTAAAAGCCATTAACATTCCATTTCCCTCTTCCCACTTGAGAACTAGCTCTCCACTTACAAGCAGCTAGGCTGGTCCTAAGCCGCTCATCACCCTCACCAGAAACGGCACAGCTCATACTGGCCATATCACCATGTCACATCGTATTTAAACCTGTCATTTCTAAATACAACAACTCTGTAAATGCTTCATATGAAAAAGCAAGAGAGGTGAACTTCATTGAGAAACTACACATGTTCATCAGGACCTTTTCTACAATTTGCATGATTTGTGATGCTGTCTCTGCTGTGTGACACTCAACATCTAATTAAATTAAGAAATCAATTTAAATGGGAGACACAAGCTCATGTGATGCTCATCCTATTCGTCTTAAATCCTGACATACAACAGACATTTTAAATCTTCAAAGTGAAGAAGTCAGGCTTCTGTCTTTCAACGCAACTCCTGGCATCTGTCACATGATTGCTGGATCAACCTCATGTACCGTCTACATAACATGTAGAAATCCTTTGTGCTAATAACATCAACATTAAACTAATCATATTTCATGAAAATCAACGTCATTTCAGACTGAGTCATGACCAGAAACTAGAGACAGAAACTGCAACAGTTTGGGGGTAGGAAATAGTTATGTGTAAACATAAGCCTCATTCTCACTCACTCACAAGAGTAGCCACAGGTAAAGGAAGGGGGAGGGGGGGTTTGTCTGACCAGTGACCTGAGCTGACCCTGGAGGCTGGCAGGCCATGACCTGGCACACCCAAAGGTGAAGCAGCTGCGACCCTAATCTAGGTCAGTGGCACAGACACATGACCAGAGGAGAACAAAGCTGCCTATCCCTGGGGAGGAGGAGGAGCAGGGAGATAATTGCCTGCTCCCACAGCTCTCAGCATCCCTCCCTGTGATTGGTGGGCAGATCATTGGCCAGGAACAATATGAGAGACACTTCTGTCTCACAACCTGGTACATACTGCACATTAACACGTTTTCTTCCAGTTAATGGAACAAAAGAACATTTGAATATCAACTCACAACTTGGACCACCGATAACCTAAACCAAACAGTAAAAATATATGATAATAACCCGACATAATTCATGCAGACAATTTTTTTGAATGACTGCTCATAGCTTACAATATGTGTTAAGTCAGTTCAATTCTTTTGTATATGGTGTAGGCTGTGGTGATACTGGAAACTCCAAACATTATGAGGCAGACAGATCCAATGCACAGACAGACGCTACAGACCATGTAGTACTGACTGGATCCAATGTGTCATCTGTTTGTCTGATGGGAGGGAGGCCTGACTAACTGCCTGTGAATTCCGTCTGTGCCACACATGGTAAGATGTGTTCTTCCTCCCCACCAAGTGTGTGAGGAATGCCAGCATACATACCACACCCCTGCTCTAGGCCGGCTTCTCACAACAACACATTCAACTCCATCAACTCGATTAGAAATGCTCAAACATTTTGTTTTCATAATCTCACTAGAAATTAATCTTTGCATAAATGGCAAATATATGACCCTACACAAGGTTAAAGTGTTGACTGATTTTATGAAACTGCACGGACTATAACTACTGCCTGACAGTGTGTGAAACATGTAGGAGTATTTCCTATACCATTTGCTGATCCATTCACAAGAGAACCAGGGAAACCAATATTCACAAAAGTTTGGAGGTGCACAAATGTTTCCTCAACAGACATATATGCAGGCTGTTAGAAAACACAATGACACTGTGAGACAGTAAAATAATGTTCATTTGGTTTGAGACAAATACGGATCTCTGTGCACAAATGTCAAGTCGACCAGACAAGCCTACATCACGTGACCTCCCTCTCTCCCTCCCGGCAAACTGTTTGTGTGGGCTAGCTCTCATTGTCAAGGTTTAGGGTATTTGAACAATGGTCAGCTTCCACACGTACACTCTCAAGTCAACATGTGGACATACAATGGCATGGCGTTCAGTCCAAAATAAATTTCAAACCAAGCATAAAATGACAAGTCAAAAAATGTAACTAATGCTATTGAGTGATAGCCAAGTGATATATTTACTGCCTCAAATCTGTACCTATAATATGATTTGTTTCATACATATAACCAAATACAGTTTACACTCTCTTCATACAAAACCTACATTCAATTTCTATCATGCATTCACATGCAGGTATCTCTTTCAATAACCACTGTGACTGGACAAGGGGGCTGTCCATTCAACACACATTCACTTGAGCAGTCATGCATATTCCACAAACATTGTGAATCCAAACCATAACTTCTTCTACACTCAGCCTAACTGTGTGTCCTGGTTTCACAGTAATATAGAACACACCGCCATCTAGTGAGATGGGTCGGTCCCATGTGCACACCAGGAAGTACAACCTCACCGATTTGTCTACTCAAACTCAGGAATAGTAGGAAATTTCAAACACTGAAAGGCTTAAAAGTGGTTAAAATCTACACACGGTACACTTCCTAACCTGCACCATACAACAGACAAATCATGTAAACACATACAGGTAACTGATGACAATATACTGTCAAGTTGGAAGCATCTCCAATTCCACTAACATCTGAGCTGTAAATGCGCCAGCCTGAGTGAGGTGGGCTACAGTCTTCTCTGTGTGTGACTGCCTCCCTCTACCTGGCCCCACAGTAATGACACACTTGCATGACACCACGCACCGGTACACACACATGAACCACCAGGCAGTCGGGCCAGCCATCCAGCCAGACCAGGCAGCACAGTACATGTGACAAGCCAGACCCCAAGTTTTATTAGCCGGCAAAGCTGGAAAACACAGTAATCACTAAACACAGGCTCAGGTTTTTACTGTTGTCCTTGAAGGCAGTTAGTTCATGTAGCCTCAACATGTTATTATCAAGTCATGTATCCCACAAATCTACTCACCCTTCTTTCGTTCCAATTCATAGCGTCTACTGTCCATTCCCTAGACATGTGCTTCTGTTCAGTTCTTTATCACTAAGAAGCTATCCCAGAGTGCTTTGTGAGCTCACTCCCGCCAAAACGCACTTCCTTTATCTGTTGCAATCTGTTTGTGGCGGCTGTAGCAGTGACACAAGAGCCCACTAGGTGTGTAGCTCACACAACCAAAAGCCCATTAAAGGGAGATCAGTACAACAAGCTTAATGCGGGTGGGTAAAGGATTGTTAACTAATATGAAATAGCTCCACACACCTCTGTATTGAATGACTTGTGGTCGGTTTGCCAGCTACTCATCAGGTGCGTAAAGCTATGACTGCCTGTTATTCGTCCAGGTAACATGTTTCAGTGTGGCTGACCATCTAGGCCACTGGCTAAACATAGATTCTTCAGTCTGAATACTGCCCTATGAGAACCTCACTACAAACAGGCCAACTAGAGGAATCAGCTACATGGAAGCCAGTTTGTTGCCACTGTTCCTATTCATCACATTATATAAGTCCAAATAACAAATCAGAAGTTTTGTAAACCGTTTGCTTTAAAAAAAAGCTGCAGCAGACGTTTAAACTAAATATGTATCAAAATGTTCCCCTGTGAATTTCACCAATGTTACTGACCGACAAAACAATAATTGAATTATTTTGGCCCATGGGATAAACCTTTCAAATAATTGTTGCAATCTGCATAATCAGGACACAAAACTACACTAATGACCTCCCCGAGGACATTCGAAAGATTTAGTAAGTTGAGAGCTAACGTTCATAAATGTTGGTGTAGTTTCAATGAATTCAAGCTTATGACAAACTGGTATCTACTCTATACAATGCTATATCTTCACCAGCCATCAGACTCCATACAATACAACATATGCTCAACACAACACAGTATTTTCAGAACTCTGCCCCTACATGTCCCTCCATCTGCCCCTACATGGTCCCCTCTATCTGCCCCTACATGTCCCTCCATCTGACCCTACATGTCCCTCTATCTGCCCCTACATGGTCCCTCCATCTGCCCCTACATGGTCCCCTCCATCTGCCCCTACATGGTCCCTCTATCTGCCTCTACATGTCCCTCTATCTGCCCCTACATGGTCCCCTCCATCTGCCCCTACATGGTCCCTCTATCTGCCTCTACATGTCCCTCTATCTGCCCCTACATGGTCCCTCTATCTGCCCCTACATGGTCCCCTCCATCTGCCCCTACATGGTCCCTCTATCTGCCCCTACATGGTCCCCTCCATCTGCCCCTACATGGTCCCCTCTATCTGCCCCTACATGGTCCCTCTATCTGCCCCTACATGGTCCCCTCTATCTGTCCCTACATGGTCCCCTCCATCTGCCCCTACATGGTCCCTCTATCTGCCCCTACATGGTCCCTCTATCTGCCTCTACATGTCCCTCTATCTGCCCCTACATGGTCCCTCTATCTGCCCCTACATGGTCCCCTCTATCTGTCCCTACATGGTCCCCTCCATCTGCCCCTACATGGTCCCTCTATCTGCCTCTACATGTCCCTCTATCTGCCCCTACATGGTCCCTCTATCTGGCCCTACATGGTCCCTCTATCTGCCCCTACATGGTCCCCTCTATCTGTCCCTACATGGTCCCTCCATCTGCCCCTACATGGTCCCTCTATCTGCCCCTACATGGTCCCTCCATCTGCCTCTACATGTCCCTCTATCTGCCCCTACATGGTCCCCTCCATCTGCCCCTACATGGTCCCTCTATCTGCCTCTACATGTCCCTCTATCTGCCCCTACATGGTCCCTCTATCTGGCCCTACATGGTCCCTCTATCTGCCTCTACATGTCCCTCTATCTGCCCCTACATGGTCCCTCCATCTGCCCCTACATGGTCCCCTCTATCTGTCCCTACATGGTCCCCTCCATCTGCCCCTACATGGTCCCCTCCATCTGCCCCTACATGGTCCCTCTATCTGCCTCTACATGTCCCTCTATCTGCCTCTACATGTCCCTCTATCTGCCCCTACATGTCCCTCTATCTGCCCCTACATGGTCCCTCTATCTGCCCCTACATGTCCCTCTATCTGCCTCTACATGTCCCTCTATCTGCCCCTACATGTCCCTCTATCTGCCCCTACATGGTCCCTCTATCTGCCTCTACATGTCCCTCTATCTGCCTCTACATGTCCCTCTATCTGCCTCTACATGGTCCCTCTATCTGCCTCTACATGTCCCTCTATCTGCCCCTACATGGTCCCTCTATCTGACCCTACATGGTCCCTCTATCTGCCTCTACATGTCCCTCTATCTGCCCCTACATGGTCCCTCCATCTGCCCCTACATGGTCCCCTCCATCTGCCCCTACATGGTCCCCTCCATCTGCCCCTACATGGTCCCTCTATCTGCCTCTACATGTCCCTCTATCTGCCTCTACATGTCCCTCCATCTGCCCCTACATGGTCCCTCTATCTGCCTCTACATGTCCCTCTATCTGCCCCTACATGGTCCCTCCATCTGCCCCTACATGGTCCCCTCTATCTGTCCCTACATGGTCCCCTCCATCTGCCCCTACATGGTCCCTCTATCTGCCTCTACATGTCCCTCTATCTGCCCCTACATGGTCCCTCCATCTGCCCCTACATGGTCCCCTCTATCTGTCCCTACATGGTCCCCTCCATCTGCCCCTACATGGTCCCTCTATCTGCCTCTACATGTCCCTCTATCTGCCCCTACATGGTCCCTCTATCTGGCCCTACATGTCCCTCTATCTGTCCCTACATGGTCCCCTCTATCTGCCCCTACATGGTCCCTCTATCTGGCCCTACATGTCCCTCTATCTGCCCCTACATGGTCCCTCTATCTGCCCCTACATGTCCCTCTATCTGCCCCTACATGGTCCCTCTATCTGCCCCTACATGGTCCCTCTATCTGCCCCTACATGGTCCCTCTATCTGCCCCTACATGGTCCCCTCTATCTGCCCCCACATGGTCCCCTCTATCTGCCCTTACATGTCCCCTCTATCTGCCCCTACATTGTCCCCTCTATCTGCCCCTACATGGTCCCTCTATCTGCCCCTACATGGTACCCTCTATCTGCCCCTACAAGGTCCCTCTATCTGCCCCTACATGGTCCCTCTATCTGCCCCTACATGGTCCCCTCTATCTGCCCCCACATGGTCCCCTCTATCTGCCCTTACATGTCCCCTCTATCTGCCCCTACATTGTCCCCTCTATCTGCCCCTACATGGTCCCCTCTATCTGCCCCTACATGGTCCCTCTATCTGCCCCTACATGTCACCTCTATCTGCCCCTATATGGTCCCTCTATCTGCCCCTATATGGTCCCCTCTATCTGCCCCCACATGGTCCCCTCTATTTGCCCTTACATGTCCCCTCTATCTGGCCCTTACATGTCCCCTCTATCTGCCCCTTCATGGTCCCCTCTATCTGCCCCTATATGGTCCCTCTTTCTGCACCTACATTGTCCCTCTATCTGCCCCTATATGGTCCCTCTATCTGCCCCTACATGGTCCCCCTCAATCTGCCCCTATATGGTCCCTCTATCTGTCCCTACATGGTCCCTCTATCTGGCCCTACATGGTCCCTCTATCTGGCCCTACATGGTCCCTCTATCTGGCCCTACATGGTCCCTCTATCTGCCCCTACATGGTCCCTCTATCTGCCCCTACATGTCCCTCTATCTGTCCCTACATGGTCCCTCTATCTGGCCCTACATGGTCCCTCTATCTGCCCCTACATGGTCCCTCTATCTGCCCCTACATGGTCCCTCTATCTGCCCCTACATGGTCCCTCTATCTGCCCCTACATGGTCCCTCTATCTGCCCCTACATGGTCCCTCTATCTGCCCCTACATGGTCCCTCTATCTGCCCCTACATGGTCCCTCTATCTGCCTCTACATGGTCCCTCTATCTGCCCCTACATGGTCCCTCTATCTGCCCCTACATGGTCCCTCTATCTGCCCCTATATGGTCCCTCTATCTGCCCCTACATGGTCCCCTCTATCTGCCCCTACATGGTCCCTCTATCTGCCTCTACATGGTCCCCTCTATCTGCCCCTACATGGTCCCTCTATCTGCCCCTACATGGTCCCTCTATCTGCCCCTACATGGTCCCTCTATCTGCCCCTACATGGTCCCTCTATCTGCCCCTACATGTCCCTCTATCTGCCCCTACATGGTCCCTCTATCTGCCCCTACATGGTCCCTCTATCTGCCCCTACATGGTCCCTCTATCTGCCCCTACATGGTACCCCTCAATCTGCCCCTACATGGTCCCCTCTATCTGCCCCTACATGGTCCCTCTATCTGCCCCTACATGGTCCCTCTATCTGCCCCTACATGGTACCCCTCAATCTGCCCCTACATGGTCCCTCTATCTGCCCCTACATGGTCCCTCAATCTGCCCCTACATGGTCCCTCTATCTGCCCCTACATGGTCCCTCTATCTGCCCCTACATGGTCCCTCTATCTGCCCCTACATGGTCCCTCTATCTGCCTACTATATGAAACCCTATGAATGGCCTTGCCACATGTTTTACACGTTTTCTGTGTAGGCCCTGCTTCATCCCCCTGCAATCAATGGACACCATTGGGATGAGACAACACTGACTGAGTATGGTTTTACGCCGCTTTTAGCAATATCCCAGCAATATCACGGCGGGGGACACCAGAAATGGGCTTCACACATTGTACCCATGTCGGGAATCGAACCCGGGTCTTCGGCGTGACGAGCGAACGCTTTAACCACTAGGCTACCCGACCGCCCCTGGATGAGACAACAACCAGAATGACCTTCTCAATTATCTGTAACAAGCAACCAGCAAACCTTATCTTATAACCTAGATACATACAGTACCATACAATACCATACAGTGGTGGCTGCATAATCCATGAATAGTCTGCTCGGGATCAGAAAACCAAGTGGGATGTATGTTACCATTATGGCTGACATTGTCTTTTTGCTTAATATCAATCTTTCCAACCGGATTGTCAAAAAAATGGTATTTTTTCAAAATCCTACAACTAAGGGTATTGAAATTCTCAGTGACTAAATGTCTGATGTAGTGACTCAAAAAAAAACAAGTGTTGGTTTGCATCATTGCATGGCATTCTGAGATAGCAATAATGAGCCTCACGCAACCCCAGTATGACACAATTACCCATGAGGCCTACTCTCATCAGATTACACAAACTAACATATCAAATATTAAATACTTTCAGGTTTTTTTTCCAGTGCATTCTCTTAATTTGCTGGTACAACTCTGATCCTGTATTGTCATAAATAACAAGATTTTAAACACAACATTATAGGCCTCAAATTTCTCCTTTTGACATGTTAGGTTTATAAAGGATCCTTTTATGCCTGGTAATCAACTGAGCATCTCTGCTGGAATAATGTTTAATCACTGCACAACTGGAACTGTCGTACACAGGAGTGTTCTGACATAGTGTAAGAATCTATCACCATATGAAGCATTGACAAATTTTCGGTCTGTGGCGTGTTTTGTCAAAACATAATGACTACCTCACTAACATCAAGATATTATGATATTTTTCTTACACAGAAACAATTTATTTAGTTAAAAAATGTACTTCAGCAATACTTTTATGAAAACTTGAAATGGGGGAATGATTTTCCTCACAAGCCTCTATAGTAAAGCACAAATTTGGTGCAATAGTTAAAAGTTCACCTAGCCCAATAAAACGCATGCCAACCTCCTTTCTTCATTTAAACACTTACATAAATATTAAAGAATTTAGAAATCTTAGAAAGAGTTAAATACTATTGATAGATGCCCATGGACATACCTTGCCACACATCAAACGCTCATCTCAAGTTGTCATAAACTGATGCCATGTTGACTTTCACTTATCAGTATGGCAGACATAATGCAAGTTCACTGAGATCCATCAGGTCTACAACCCAGGTTTTACAGTATCTATCTTGCAAAGAAAACTGTGTACTAAAATTGAAATACAAAACTTTATTGTGGCCTAATTGTACACTGACATGAGTTCCTTTCATTCAGCCAGTACGTCCAATTCAACTAATATCAGTCACTATGGAAGAGGAAGCTAGCTTCAACCATCCAGTAACAGCATCACTAATGGTAATACATGCGATTGTCTGCTATTACATAACATTGGGAAATGAATACTTTCGGGCTGATAGGCCAAAGCTCTCTAGGTGTTAATTGTCTATAGACACTGCTTGAAATGATAGTCACTGTCCTATTTCTGTCTCCTCCTGCTATTGGGTGGGCTTTCCCAAGCATGCTGCCTGACAAATACTACCAGCTAAAATCAACAAGCTTTTGCATCCAGCCCTGCAGGCAGCCTGACAGATACAGCCTGACAGATACAACCAGCTCACATCCAGCCCTGCATGCAGCCTGACAGATACAACCAGCTCACATCCAGCCCTGCATGCAGCCTGAAAGATACAACCAGCTCACAACCAGCTCACATCCAGCCCTGCATGCAGCCTGACAGATACAACCAGCTCACATCAAGCCCTGCATGCAGCCTGACAGATACAACCAGCTCACAACCAGCTCACATCCAGCCCTGCATGCAGCCTGACAGATACAACCAGCTCACATCAAGCCCTGCATGCAGCCTGACAGATACAACCAGCTCGCATGCAGCCTGACAGATACAACCAGCTCACATCCAGCCCTGCATGCAGCCTGACAGATACAACCAGCTCGCATGCAGCCTGACAGATACAACCAGCTCACATCCAGCCCTGCATGCAGCCTGACAGATACAACCAGCTCACATCCAGCACTGCATGCAGCCTGACAGATACAACCAGCTCACATCAAGCCCTGCATGCAGACTGACAGATACAACCAGCTCGCATCCAGCCCTGCATGCAGCCTGACAGATACAACCAGCTCACATCCAGCGCTGCATGCAGCCTGACAGATACAACCAGCTCACATCAAGCCCTGCATGCAGCCTGACAGATACAACCAGCTCACATCCAGCGCTGCATGCAGCCTGACAGATACAACCAGCTCACATCAAGCCCTGCATGCAGCCTGACAGATACAACCAGCTCACATCAAGCCCTGCATGCAGACTGACAGATACAACCAGCTCGCATGCAGCCCTGCATGCAGCCTGACAGATACAACCAGCTCACATCAAGCCCTGCATGCAGACTGACAGATACAACCAGCTCGCATGCAGCCCTGCATGCAGCCTGACAGATACAACCAGCTCACATCCAACGCTGCATGCAGCCTGACAGATACAACCAGCTCACATCCAGCCCTGCATGCAGACTGACAGATACAACCAGCTCGCATCCAGCCCTGCATGCAGCCTGACAGATACAACCAGCTCACATCCAGCCCTGCATGCAGCCTGACAGATACAACCAGCTCACATCCAGCCCTGCATGCAGCCTGACAGATACAACCAGCTCACATCCAGCCCTGCATGCAGCCTGACAGATACAACCAGCTCACATCCAGCCCTGCATGCAGACTGACAGATACAACCAGCTCACATCCAGCCCTGCATGCAGCCTGACAGTTACAACCAGCTCACATCCAGCCCTGCATGCAGCCTGACAGATACAACCAGCTCACATCCAGCCCTGCATGCAGACTGACAGATACAACCAGCTCACATCCAGCCCTGCATGCAGCCTGACAGATACAACCAGCTCACATCCAGCCCTGCATGCAGCCTGACAGATACAACCAGCTCACATCAAGCCCTGCATGCAGCCTGACAGATACAACCAGCTCACATCCAGCGCTGCATGCAGCCTGACAGATACAACCAGCTCACATCCAGCCTGACAGATACAACCAGCTCACATCTAACTAGTCAAGGCATCCAGCACTTATCGCCATCATAAGGGGCATTTTGGTTGTCCAGTAAATATCCAGCAGATAAATTTCAGATATCTACATCAGGAGATAAATCAAGTAACCTGTCAATGATACAAGTGGATTTTTCTTTATCCTCAGGCTAGATTGGTATTTGACATAATGAATTGCTAGAAAGTTAAGTTCAATCCAATTAATCATGTTTATGACTATAGTTCCTTTCTATAAAAAAGATCCTCAACTGTCAGCCACATGGCTATTTTCTCCTCTCCTCAACTTACAGGGTCTACATTTCTTGGTGTCTTTTCTATTTACAAGTTGCACGGAATACTGTCAAAGTGAAGTGACATCCAGGAGACAAAATCAATTCGCTGGCTTTCCACCAAGTCGAAAAATAATTGATAGTGCTGTTTTTTCATCCCCGGGGAATGACTCCAACGACCATGTAAGAAATTCTGTCTGCACACCAGTCATAAATGTATCCTCAAAATACCTGCATAATTCAAGCCAAGGATATTGGAAATTCAAACATCGTCCATCTGTCACAGGATGATAGTGAATGCTCTGCGACAGCAACACCGACATACAGATGACCTCCCTTCCTTCTGTAGCTAACTGGCAACCTGGTAATAGGGGCACAACAGCTGCCATAGATACCACAAATTATCATAATAAGGTCTGCAGTACTCTTCAGCCTGTGCCATCTCAGTTTTGTTAGCCCTCATGTGTCTGCTGTGCCTCACCCAAGGTGAAGCTGCCTTGTGGGTACTTGTCTCACCCAAGGTGTAGTTGCCTTGTGGGAACTTGTCTCACCCAAGGTGTAGTTGTCTTGTGGGTACTTGTCTCACCCAAGGTGAAGCTGCTTTGCGGTTACTTGCCTCACCCAAGGTGTAGTTGCCTTGTGGGAACTTGTCTCACCCAAGGTGTAGTTGTCTTGTGGGTACTTGCTTGTCTCACCCAAGGTGTAGTTGTCTTGTGGGTACTTGTCTCACCCAAGGTGTAGTTACCTTGTGGGAACTTGTCTCACCCAAGGTGTAGTTGTCTTGTGGGTACTTGTCTCACCCAAGGTGAAGCTGCTTTGTGGGTACTTGCCTCACCCAAGGTGTAGTTGCCTTGTGGGAACTTGTCTCACCCAAGGTGTAGTTGTCTTGTGGGTACTTGCTTGTCTCACCCAAGTTGTAGTTGTCTTGTGGGTACTTGTCTCACCCAAGGTTTAGTTTCCTTGTGGGTACTTGTCTCACCCAAGGTGAAGCTGCTTTGTGGGTACTTGTCTCACCCAAGGTGTAGCTGCCTTGTGGGAACTTGCTTGTCTCACCCAAGGTGTAGTTGTCTTGTGGGTACTTGCTTGTCTCACCCATGGTATAGTTGTCTTGTGGGTACTTGTCTTACCCAAGGTGAAGCTGCTTTGTGGGTACTTGTCTCACCCAAGGTGTAGTTGTCTTTCGGGTACTTGTTTTACCCAAGGTGAAGCTGCCTTGTGGGTACTTGTCTCACCCAGGGTGTAGTTGTCTTGTGGGTACTTGTCTCACCCAAGGTGAAGCTGCTTTGTGGGTACTTGCCTCACCCAAGGTGTAGTTGCCTTGTGGGAACTTGTCTCACCCAAGGTGTAGTTGTCTTGTGGGTACTTGCTTGTCTCACCCAAGTTGTAGTTGTCTTGTGGGTACTTGTCTCACCCAAGGTTTAGTTTCCTTGTGGGTACTTGTCTCACCCTAGGTGTAGTTGTCTTGTGGGTACTTGTCTCACCCAAGGTGAAGCTGCTTTGTGGGTACTTGTCTCACCCAAGGTGTAGCTGCCTTGTGGGAACTTGCTTGTCTCACCCAAGGTGTAGTTGTCTTGTGGGTACTTGCTTGTCTCACCCAAGGTGTAGTTGTCTTGTGGGTACTTGTCTTACCCAAGGTGAAGCTGCCTTGTGGGAACTTGCTTGTCTCACCCAAGGTGTAGTTGTCTTGTGGGTACTTGCTTGTCTCACCCAAGGTGTAGTTGTCTTGTGGGTACTTGTCTTACCCAAGGTGAAGCTGCCTTGTGGGTACTTGTCTCACCCAAGGTGTAGTTGTCTTGTGGGTACTTGTCTCACCCAAGGTGAAGCTGCTTTGTGGGTACTTGTCTCACCCAAGGTGCAGCTGTCTTGTGGGTACTTGTCTTACCCAAGATGCAGCTGCTTTGTGGGAACTTGCCTCACCCAAGGTGCAGCAGCCTTGTGGGTACTTGTCTTACCCAAGGTGAAGCTGCTTTGTGGGAACTTGTCTCACCCAAGGTGTAGTTGTCTTGTGGGTACTTGTCTTACCCAAGGTGAAGCTGTCTTGTGGGTACTTGTCTTATCCATGGTGTAGTTGTCTTGTTGGAACTAGTCCTACCCAAGGTGTAGTTGTCTTGTTGGAACTAGTCCTACCCAAGGTGTAGTTGTCTTGTTGGAACTAGTCCTACCCAAGGTGTAGCTGCTTTGTGGGTACTTGACTCACCCAGGGTGTAGCTGCTTTGTGGGTACTTGACTCACCCAGGGTGCAGCTGTCTTGTGGGAACTTGTCTCACCCAGGGTGCAGCTGTCTTGTGGGAACTTGTCTCACCCAGGGTGCAGCTATCTTGTGGGAACTTGTCTCACCCAAGGTGTAGCTGCTTTGTGGGAACTTGTCTCACCCAAGGTGTAGCTGCTTTGTGGGTACTTGACTCACCCAAGGTGTAGCTGCTTTGTGGGAACTTGTCTCACCCAAGGTGTAGCTGTCTTGTGGGTACTTGACTCACCCAAGGTGTAGCTCTTTGTGGGAACTTGTCTCACCCAAGGTGCAGCTGCCTTGTGGGTACTTGTCTTACCCAAGGTGTAGTTGTCTTGTGGGAACTTGTCTCACCCAAGGTGTAGTTACCTTGTGGGTACTTGTCTCACCCAAGGTGTAGCTGTCTTGTGGGTACTTGACTCACCCAAGGTGCAGCTGCCTTGTGGGTACTTGTCTCACCCAAGGTGTAGTTGTCTTGTGGGTACTTGTCTCACCCAAGGTGTAGTTGTCTTGTGGGTACTTGACTCACCCAAGGTGCAGCTGCCTTGTGGGTACTTGTCTCACCCAAGGTGTAGTTGTCTTGTGGGTATTTTGTGCCTCAAGGAAACATCAACATTGCAGATGTAAGTCAACTGTAAAATCTTGAACCAAAGTTATAAAATCCCTGATTCCAAATATGGTGACATCCACTGGGGCAAATATCCTTCACTTCTTCCAGACATGACTGAGGAAGCTTGCACCAGTCATACAACCATGTCCTGAAAACAAGGCAACACTGAGAACAAATCATGTTCTACTTTTTCTGCATGAGTATGAGTTTAGAATCAATGTGCTTGAAAACATATCTGCCAAATAGTGTAATATAAACATACTATATTCCAAAAACAAAGATTCAATATAATGCATCATAATAAAGTAAAACAGTACAGAACAGAGCAAAATACTTTTTTTAAACAATGAGTGAGTGAGTGAGTTGGGTTTAACGCCGCTTTTAACAGTATTCCAGTTAAATCACGGCGTATCAGCTTAATGTGGGAGGAAAGCCCGAAATGATGCAGGACTCAGACGTTTACCACTTCGGTGAAACCCACGAGCACGGGTATGGTGCTGACAAACCTAGAAACTTAATCGGGGCGAACCGGGATTCGAACCCACAATCATAGGTTTCTGGCGTGGCCAAGGGACGCAATTCTGCACAGCGAATCGCGGCGCCTTAGACGACTGGGCCACCCGTGCCCCCTTTTTAAACAATGTAACACAACACATCAAATCATAAAAACCTGGAGGGGGAAATAGATGTTTGGAAACACATGCTGCAGACAGTGCTATTTTGCTGAATTGGATATTCTGTGCTTACACTTAAGCGTAAGACTGGCAGCACATTCTTTCCATACCAGTTCAAATAGCAATAAATTCTTTGAAAACATCTCCATGCTTTTCTACTCGGAGATGTTTTAGTCAAAAAGCCACAGTCTGTTGGCAGTTGACAGTCAACCTCTAGAAGTACCACTGCCATAGCCATATGTACATGTTTTAGGAAACACAATCACATTATTCATAGAGTCACTCAGTAATGTACATCATTTTAGTGATCATTCAAAATCAAATAGAGCTTCGTTATTTTTGTATGTACTGTAAAAAGCCATAAATATTACTATTCAGTCAACACAACAAAATTAAAATGCCATGTACACTAATTGAAAGACATACCTCATCAACTACAGCATCTAAGTGTTATTTTACTCTAGCCTTTCCTGGAGGGCAAGTTGAATATATTCCCATACAGCTAGGCTCCTATTGACTGATATATTTATATATATGTCACAGTCCACTGTGCCAATATCTACACACAGTCCACTGTTCCAATATCTACACACAGTCCAGTGTTCCAATATCTACACAGTACACTGTTCCAATATCTAGACACAGTAAACTGTCCAAATATCTACACACAGTCCACTGTTCCAATATCTACACACAATCCACTGTTCCAATATCTACACAGTACACTGTTCCAATATCTAGACACAGTAAACTGTCCAAATATTTACACACAGTCCACTGTTCCAATATCTACACACAGTCCACTGTTCCAATATCTACACACAGTCCACTGTCCCAATATCTACACAGTACACTGTTCCAATATCTACACACAGTCCACTGTTCCAATATCTACACACAGTCCACTGTCCCAATATCTACACAGTACACTGTTCCAATATCTACACACAGTCCACTGTTCCAATATCTACACACAGTACACTGTTCCAATATCTACACACAGTACACTGTTCCAATATCTACATACAGAACACTGTTCCAATATCTACACACAGTCCAATGTCCCAATATCTACACACAGTCCACTGTTCCAATATCTACACACAGTCCACTGTTCCAATATCTAGACACAGAAAACTGTCCAAATATCTACACAAAGTCCACTGTCCCAAGATCTACATTCAGAACACTGTCCCAATATCTACACACAGTACACTGTCCCAATATCTACACACAGTCCACTGTTCCAATATCTACACACAGTACACTGTTCCAATATCTACACACAGTCCACTGTCCCAATATCTACACACAGTACACTGTCCCAATATCTTCAGACAGTCCACTGTTCCAATATCTACACACAGTCCACTGTTCCAATATCTACACACAGTCCACTGTTCCAATATCTAGACACAGTAAACTGTCCAAAAATCTACACAAAGTCCACTGTCCCAAGATCTACATACAGAACACTGTCCCAATATCTACACACAGTACACTGTCCCAATATCTTCAGACAGTCCGCTGTTCCAATATCTACACACAGTCCACTGTTCCAATATCTACACAGTACACTGTCCCAATATCTACACACAGTCCACTGTTCCAATATCTACACACAGTCCACTGTTCCAATATCTACACACAATCCACTGTTCCAATATCTACACAGTACACTGTTCCAATATCTACACAGTACACTGTTCTAATATCTACACACAATCCACTGTTCCAATATCTACACAGTACACTGTTCCAATATCTACACAGTACACTGTCCCAATATCTACACACAGTCCACTGTTCCAATATCTACACACAGTCCACTGTTCCAATATCTACACACAATCCACTGTTCCAATATCTACACAGTACACTGTTCCAATATCTACACAGTACACTGTTCTAATATCTACACACAGTCCACTGTTCCAATATCTACACACAGTCCACTGTTCCAATATCTACACAGTACACTGTTCCAATATCTACACACAGTCCACTGTTCCAATATCTACACACAGTCCACTGTTCCAATATCTACATACAGAACACTGTTCTAATATCTACACACAGTCCACTGTTCCAATATCTACACACAGTACACTGTTCCAATATCTACATACAGAACACTGTTCTAATATCTACACACAGTCCAATGTCCCAATATCTACACACAGTCCACTGTTCCAATATCTACACACAGTCCACTGTTCCAATATCTAGACACAGTAAACTGTCCAAATATCTACACAAAGTCCACTGTCCCAAGATCTACATTCAGAACACTGTCCCAATATCTACACACAGTACACTGTCCCAATATCTACACACAGTCCAATGTTCCAATATCTTCAGACAGTCCACTGTTCCAATATCTACACACAGTACACTGTTCCAATATCTACACACAGTCCACTGTCCCAATATCTACACACAGTACACTGTCCCAATATCTTCAGACAGTCCACTGTTCCAATATCTACACACAGTCCACTGTTCCAATATCTACACACAGTCCACTATTCCAATATCTAGACACAGTAAACTGTCCAAAAATCTACACAAAGTCCACTGTCCCAAGATCTACATACAGAACACTGTCCCAATATCTACACACAGTACACTGTCCCAATATCTTCAGACAGTCCACTGTTCCAATATCTACACAAAGTCCACTGTCCCAATATCTACACAGTACACTGTCCCAATATCTACACACAGTACACTGTTCCAATATCTACACACAGTCCACTGTCCCAATATCTACACACAGTACACTGTCCAAATATATACACACAGTACACTGTTCCAATATCTACACACAGTACACTGTCCCAATATCTACACACATTCCACTGTCCCAATATCTACACACAGTAAACTGTCCCAATATCTACACACAGTCCACTATCCCAATATCTACACACAGTACACTGTCCCAATATCTACACACAGTACACTGTCCCAATATCTGTACACAGTCCACTGTCCCAATATCTACACACAGTACACTGTCCCAATATCTGTACACAGTAAACTGTCCCAATATCTACACAAAGTCCACTGTCCCAAGATCTACACTGTCCAAATATCTACACACACTGTCTTAATATCTACACAATACTAGTAGAGGCAACAGACAGTCCTGGTGTCTGCAGATACTAGTAGAGGTAACAGACAGTTCTGGTGTCTGTAGGGGTAACATACTCTCTCAGTGTCTGCAGATTCTAGAAAGGGTAACAGACAGTCCTTGTGTCTGCACATAATAGTAGAGGTAACAGACAGTCTTGGTGTCTGCACATAATAATATAGGTAACAGACAGTCTTGGTGTCTGCACATAATAATATAGGTAACAGACAGTCTTGGTGTCTGCAGATACTAGTAGAGGTCACAGATAGTCCCGGTGTCTGCAGATACTAGTAGGGGTTATAGACAGTCCTGGTGTCTGCACATACTAGTAGGGGTAACAGACAGTCCCAGTGTCTGCAGATACTATTAGGGGTAACAGACAGTCTTGGTGTGTGCTAATACTAGTAGAGGCAACAGACAGTCTTGGTGTCTGCAGATACCAGTAGAGGTAACAGACAGTCTTGGTGTCTGCAGATACCAGTAGAGGTAACAGACAGTCTTGGTGTCTGCAGATACCAGTAGAGGTAACAGACAGTCTTGGTGTCTGCAGATACCAGTAGAGGTAACAGACAGTCTTGGTGTCTGCAGATACCAGTAGAGGTAACAGACAGTCTTGGTGTCTGCAGATACCAGTAGAGGCAACAGACAGTCTTGGTGTCTGCAGATACCAGTAGAGGTAACAGACAGTCTTGGTGTCTGCAGATACCAGTAGAGGCAACAGACAGTCTTGGTGTCTGCAGATACCAGTAGAGGCAACAGACAGTCTTGGTGTCTGCAGATACCGGTAGAGGCAACAGACAGTCTTGGTGTCTGCAGATAATAGTAGAGTCAACAGACAGTCTTGGTGTCTGCACATACTAGTAGAGGCAACAGACAGTCTTGGTGTCTGCAGATACTAGTAGAGGTAACAGACAGTCCCAGTGTCTGCAGATACTAGTAGAGGTCACAGACAGTCCCTGTGTCTGCAGATACTAGTAGAGGCAACAGACAGTCCCAGTGTCTTCAGATACTAGTAGGGGTAACAGACAGTCCCAGTGTCTGCAGATACTAGTAGGGGTAACAGACAGTCCCGGTGTCTGCAGATACTAGTAGAGGTCACAGACAGTCCCTGTGTCTGCAGATACTAGTAGAGGCAACAGACAGTCCCAGTGTCTGCAGATACTAGTAGGGGTAACAGACAGTCCCAGTGTCTGCACATACTAGTAGGGGTAACAGACAGTCCCGGTGTCTGCAGATACTAGTAGGGGTAACTGACAGTCTCAGTGTCTGCACATACTAGTAGAGGCAACAGACAGTCCTGCTGTCTGCAGATACTAGTAGGGGTAACAGACAGTCCCGGTGTCTGCACATACTAGTAGGGGTAACAGACAGTCCCAGTGTCTACAGATACTAGTAGAGGTAACAGACAGTCCCTGTGTCTACAGATACCGATAGGGGTAACAGACAGTCTTGGTGTCTGCAGATACCAGTAGGGGTAACAGACAGTCCCGGTGTCTGCACATACTAGTAGGGGTAACAGACAGTCCCAGTGTCTACAGATACTAGTAGAGGTAACAGACAGTCCCTGTGTCTACAGATACCGATAGGGGTAACAGACAGTCCTGGTGTCTGCAGATACAAGTAGGGGTAACAGACAGTCCCGCTGTCTGCAGATACTAGTAGGGGTAACAGACAGTCCCAGTGTCTGCAGATACTAGTAGGGGTAACAGACAGTCCTGGTGTCTGCAGATACTAATAGGGATAACAGAACATTCTCAATAAAAGTCTGTAGGCAAGACAGAGAGAAGGTTGCAGATGACTTATTGCACTTCGATCTCCTGATTGCTTTGGGACAGAAGGGGTTTAGACCATAATGTCATCATCTACACAGCTCACCAGACAGTTTCCACAACCTCGATTGCTCATGCATTAAATTATCTGACGTAATTTATTTTCCATCTTCTACTCTGTGGCTCAAACATGCAGCAATCCAATTCGAATAAAAACAAGCCAATAAAACGCCAGTGAAGCAGAGGACCAAGGAGGTGAAAAGGACCAACACATGCACAGGTTTTAGCTTTGTAATGCTAGACAAACGAGGGGAGGAAGACACTATTCATTACAATATTTCGGTAAAATTTAAAACTGCAATTCTTGGTTGTTTGGCAGACTTGTGCTCTGTCCAATACAACTACTTTTTTGCATAAATCTGGATTCCAGTGAGGCCAGGTACCATCGCCAGGTACCATAGCATAGACAGGGTCTTCTGCCAGTGACAACTTGTTTCTGGTCATTTTGAAACAGTTACTCAACAAATGAAAGTAAGTACATTGGGTTAAACGCACTGTATTCCCCATATTATGCTCAAGTGCACAGCCAACCCACCCCACCCTTCCTTACCAGCTTTTAGACCAATCTGTATTTTGTTGTCTGAAAAGCTGAAAATCATAGATAAAAAGTTAACCATTCAAATGTAAGGCGTAATATATTCAAACAAAACGTGAATTAATTCCCCATTTCTGACAGGTCAGGTACAAGGATTCATTGGAGTGTGGCAGCACTGCATTCATTGTAACCTTTCTTTGTCATAGCCCTAGATGAGGTCATTGAGGGAAGGGTGCTGCATGCTGCACATCCAGGAAATAAGTATAATCTCACACTTAACGGTTTGCTGAAATATTGGAAGTGAAGACACTTTGTTATAGATGAACATTTTATCCATATGCGTTTAAAATGTCTAAAAAGCTAAATAATCTTAATTACACTATGAAGGGAAACTGCTTCTATGGTGAGTGATTTCCCCCTGATGCTTCTGCAGTGAATTGTGAACTGGTGCAGTAGTTAACAAGGGCACCTTTTGCCATCAAAATTGCATTTACCCAGGATTTTACATGACGCACACATGTAGAGAATGCACACCGAAAAAAAAGATACTATTAATTTGAACAGTAATTAAATAAATAAATAAGATTTTAGAAAAATGTACCTTTAAGTTCAAAGTTAAATATTCTGTGATGTCATTCTATTGTTTAAAAGCTCCATTATTTTTCAGGAATAGTGAGTTGTTTGTCAAGTATACATTATCTTAACCAACATTTGTATTAATTTGCATGGAACAATTTTTTTTGGACAAGTGAAAGATTTGAGTTTTCTCGGAAAACATGTGCTGTCAGTGGGGTTCGAACACACATCCTATGATTTAGGATGTCCAATATTTGACCAAGGCTATGGCGTGAAATTAACTATTAAATAGTTTCAAATATTTGCACAATCCTTCAATCTATAAAATAACATGCATAAAATGTTGTGTTACAGCAGGGTACCTATAACAATGTTCATGTTTAAAGCAATTAGATAAACCTTTGACGAGAAAAAAAAAATCAGGTAAACACATATAACCTTGTTCAGGGCTCTATTTTTCTTGTAATCCCAATCACCATGTATTAACAATGCGCAAGTGACTGGTAAAATACAAGTTAAGGAGCCCACAAAATTATGAGGAGCCGTGTACCATGCATTGTAAATGTCAGCTCGCAAGGAGTTCGGTGCATGTGCAAGAGCGGCAGGGAATGTATTCCTCAGGCCTCATATGCAAGGGCGACTCGTACAGTATAAATACAGTCTACAAAGGGTTTTGGTTTATTTTTTAAATATTTTCCACAAGGGAATGTTTTGTCAATGTATTAAAGTAGGAATGTGTTTTAATAAGGGGAATATCCTTGTAACTCTCCATTCCTTAAATATAATGCTCCTTGGAGCCATTATTTTAAAAGTTACTCGGACATTCCCCTCTACTTAGTTCAGACATCCGTAACAATAGATGTAATACCTTGTGAAGCACAAATGATTCTATGACTACAAAAGTGAAATTATTCTACAATTACAGGTTAGAAACATAGCTAGGCGAGAAGGCATGTGTAATGTCTGTGATTGTACAGTCATTTTAGGACAGGTAGGTTGTCATCTGCCACCAGGGTTTATGCTGGGGCCGGCCAAACAAGGGGCGGGTGCAGCTGTTGCATGGGATTATGTCTCTCAGACCATACACCTCGTCATAACAATGCCACCAGATTAAATTTGCAAATTTCATCTTTACGATTACACTTAATTAGCATTATGTGATTATTAAATGGTATCATGTAAGGCACATGTGGCAGCAACTCTATTAATCATTAATCATTAAAGTTCACCAGTGTTCCGGGATGATTTTATCATCGAATAGTAGTTTTTAATCTTTTAACTTGACAACCTGGGGCTATTGTTAATAAAATGTTGCATGTTTTTCACAAGTTTGTTATTTTTAATAATGGAAAAAGTAATGATTTCCCAATATGTAAATTTTCCCTGTACTTGATGTATTGATGACCTCTGAGTCACACAGGCATCTTGGACCCAAGTGAATAGCATTCTTAAATATCTGATAAGCTGATAATGGAAGCATGAAATAAAAAATGACTGAATTCAATCAATTATTTTATACAAATTAATATTTTTTAATCCACTATGACAGCAGAATGTTTTTTTTAACGCAACATACTTGAAGTGAAGGTTTGCTCTGTGCAATGTTTTAGGTGTTCACAATCAAGGTTTTTGTCAAATTAGAGGATAATGTAAATTGTCATTAAGAAAGTACAAAGAACTGATGATTAAAGCCACAGCAGTGACATGACAGGAGCATATGAAGGAGTAGGGAGCCACAGGCACTCAGTTGGACATGCAGGAAAAACGTGGGTATTTGATGTCTGCCAGGTGTACCAGCACAACAATACACGGACTTTGTATCAAGCATATCAGCAGATGACCAGACTCACATATGCTGGCCAGTTATCATTTTAGATGCAAAATATCTTCTGCAATACTCATAAACTATACACGTGTCACAAATTTTTAACTATGCAGTTTTAATATCCTCGATGAAATGAGTATGTAGATGATACTACTGAGATAACAACTACAGATAACTT
Source organism: Haliotis rufescens (assembly GCF_023055435.1). Lineage (NCBI taxonomy): Eukaryota > Metazoa > Mollusca > Gastropoda > Lepetellida > Haliotidae > Haliotis > Haliotis rufescens. The sequence continues at coordinate 5,783,116 of NW_025964383.1, forward strand.
TTATACAAACTGTCACTTAATAATATCAACCACAGTTTAGATGAAAAGCAAGAATACACACGGGTATGCTTGTCTGTTTGATAGGAACATCAATTACTTCTGTGCTTATTTCTAACCTTTCCCCATAATTAGGAGTGACACCGCAGATTAGATTCTGAGGGTAACAAATCAGCAAAAAAATACAAAAAATATTTTCACAAATTCAAAACATTCTGAACAAATGCAGATTAATTTATATTTGATACAATTATTCATTACTTTAAAAATGAATGTTCATGTATCTTCACATACACACATACATAATGTGAGCAGAATTTATTTTTGTAGTATGAACTGTGAATAGTTTTTTTGAAGTGTGAATTGTGAAAAGTATACTTTGGTAATATGAAGTGTGAAAAGTATTTTTGTAGGTGGACTGTGATGTAATTGGTTATGGCTACAGTTATTATGTTTAAATGCCGTCTCTTTCAAACATACACAGTGACAGATGTTAATATGGAGCTCGCGTGCGCACGCACATGCACACACTCGCACGCGCACGCGCCCACGCCCTTGCACACACACACAAGATTATTCTTCAGTAAATGTCTAGTATGGCAATACAGACTTTCGCGGGACCGACAAGCAACTAGACAGTGGCATGCAGGCACACCTGTCTACTAGCTTTATTTAAGGCTTAACAAGCAAATTCAACAAAATGATGGTCTCCACAACTTTTTATAACATTATTTTATCTTACCTCAACTACAGTTCAGTTTATCAAAGTATGACTGTTAAAATATACGTAAGCAAGTGCATATTATCAATTACATGCTACAACTAGGTATTGTAGTTTAAAGCCCAGATTTATTCAAGAAAGGAGACAGCAGACCTTGCGGCCATAGATAATGCAGCACAAGTGCATGGCAAATCTCTTATGCAATGAATGACGTATTGACAGAACTGCAAGTGACACTGCACATGGTAGGAACAATTTCAACACCTGACCTACCTCCCGCTATGAACATCCATGTGAGTGCTGCACTACAATGATGCTACACTGGACCAAGTAGGCCCATGTGGCTACAGTCAATGCAGGTTTCCTAGTAGTCAACCTGTGATGAGCAAGCTGGCTGACCACAGACACCACGCTTACAGCTTGGTGACACAGCCAAGACAAGACCTGTTATCACTCTGCCTACCTCTCACCGCTACACCTTTCTTCCCAACATGTTCAGGCAATTGAGTAACCAAGAAATGCCCATACACACACCGAAGTAACTGGCCTTGTTCATATCCTCCACTGTTGTCCCTGACTGTCTCCGCTTGTTAGTGTCCACCGATATTAACCTGGGATGACCCAGCTGCTGATCTCCCCACTGACTACCTCGCTCACTGCCTAGGTGGGTTCCCGCTATGTAGGTCAACTCAACAACACACACGGCAATACTTACAACTCCATTGTAGTCAGGCTGTTAAATATGAAGCATCTTTTTGCCATGTGTCGGCGGACAAGCAGTTGGATGGCAGTAGTCAGAACTAGCGTGTGAAAGCGTGAGTGTGCCAGAAGGCAGCAGGCTGGCCTCGGAGGTTGACAGCGAACTCAGCTAGCGGTAGTAGCAGTGGCAGGCAGCAGGCATGCAGACAGTAACATGTACCCAGTGAATCACCAGACACAACGTCATTGGCTAAATTTAGACGCCTCTGCTGATTGGCTATACACCAAGATTCTCCCTCACGCGTCTTTGTAGCATGTAACTCAGGAAAAATCTCTGTAATTCCAGAAAACCTGCAGCCTCCCTTTTTCAGGATAAATTTTTTGTTGTGTCTGACTACCTCGCCTGGCTCTTGTGACTGGTGACCTGAGCTAGGCCTGGCCTTAGCTGATGTCATGGTGATATATAAACAACACAACCTCCTCATCTATTCACTTCTTTATATTTTACCTCAGGCTGGCTACAGCTACTATCATCTCAGCTAACAATGGCAAAACATATTTCATCATGGCCATATCATTTCACAGGCATGAACCATAACGTAACATCCACAAAAGTAACACCATTCATATTTTAGGTACAGACTAACTCAAAATAATAGCACCTCTAAAATTATGTAATTATTTATTCAATTTAACCTAGCATAAAAATGGTAAGATTATGACCACATTTTTGTAGACAGGTAATGTATGGCGAATGAAATGTTGAACACTTCCAAATCTGCATCCAGCATTGATCAGTACCTGCATATACACCTCCAAAGTACCCGCTATCTTCTTCCTCATGGAGGCTCATTTGATCAATATTTATTTTACCTTCATCAACATTTCTTCATCTGTTTTCACCCAAGCAGTGTTAAGTTTCATCAATATTCCAAGTAGCTGATGAGGCCAGACAGCCATATTGATCCACATATAACTTTTAATATCCTACATCTCCGCAAACATAGTCTTTTCTCTATTGTTTTGAAAATGTCACAGGATTCCATAGGTGTTTAGCTGCCTGCAGGAGAAAATGACTAAGGCAATGAACTTGTGTCTAGTTACACACTGCATGGGCAAGTCACCTATCTGTTCCATTGTCATAGATCATCTGTTCTTTACAATCACAATTCATTTCACATGACACAAAATTGTCCGATTATACATAAATTAGTCCATAAAAAACCCTCAACTAACAAATACATGCTGTGATTAAAAGTTAGTACCATGCACACCATGAAATAGGTTCCCTCTGTGATCAGTGCTGTTGAGTCCTGGCAAAACTCACATCCCTCCTTGATATGCCCATTATGTAGTGTGTCAGATGTCTTTGTCTGGACCAGACAATCCAGTGACTGACATCATGCACATCGATCCATGAGAATACATCTCATTTGAATTAACAATGGATCAACAGTAATTCTGCAGTTGCATCGTTAATGAGAATACATCTCATGTGAATAGACCACAGACCAACAGTAATTCTGCAGTTGCATTGTTGATGTGAATAGCTCGCTGACTTGGTTGATGCATATCATCGATCCCAATTGTGTGAATCGATGCTCATGATGTCTATCACTGGATTGTCTGGTCCAGACTTGATTATTTACAGACCGCCATCATATAGCTGGAATATTGTTGAGTGTGGCGTTAAACAAGAAACAAACAAACAAACATATGAATGGACCAGGGGCCAACAGTAATTCTGCAGCTGCATCATTAATGAGAACACATCTCATGTGAATGGACCAGCGGCCAACAGTAATTCTGCAGCTGCATCATTAATGAGAATACATCTCATGTGAATGGATCAGGGGCCCACAGTAATTCTGCAGCTGTATAGTTAATGAGAATACATCTCATGTGAATGGACCAGGGACCAACAGTAATTCTGCAGCTGTATAGTTAATGAGAATACATCTTATGTGAATGGACCAGGGACCAACAGTTATTCTGCAGCTGTATAGTTAATGAGAATACATCTTATGTGAATGGACCAGGGACCAACAGTAATTCTGCAGCTGTATAGTTAATGAGAATACATCTTATGTGAATGGATCAGGGACCAACATTAATTCTGCAGCTGTATAGTTAATGAGAATACATCTCATGTGAATGGACCAGGGACCAACAGTAATTCTGCAGCTGCATCATTAATGAGAATACATCTCATGTGAATGGACCAGGGACCAACAGTAAGTCTGCACCTGTATAGTTAATGAGAATACATCTCATGTGAATGGACCAGGGACCAACAGTAATTCTGCAGCTGTATAGTTAATGAGAATACATCTTATGTGAATGGACCAGGGACTAACAGTAATTCTGCAGCTGTATAGTTAATGAGAATACATCTTATGTGAATGGACCAGGGACCAACAGTAATTCTGCAGCTGTATAGTTAATGAGAATACATCTCATGTGAATGGACCAGGGACCAACAGTAATTCTGCAGCTGTATAGTTAATGAGAATACATCTTATGTGAATGGACCAGGGACCAACAGTAATTCTGCAGCTGTATAGTTAATGAGAATACATCTCATGTGAATGGACCAGGGACCAACAGTTATTCTGCAGCTGCATCATTAATGAGAATACATCTTATGTGAATGGACCAGGGACCAACAGCAATTCTGCAGCTGCATTGTTATTGAGCAGACATCTCATGTGAATGGACCAGGGACTAACAGTAATTCTGCAGCTGTATAGTTAATGAGAATACATCTCATATGAATGGACCAGGGACCAACAGTAATTCTGCAGCTGTATAGTTAATGAGAATACATCTAATGTGCATGGACCAGGGACCAACAGTAATTCTGCTGCTGTATAGTTAATGAGAATACATCTCATGTGAATGGACCAGGGACCAACAGTTATTCTGCAGCTGCATCATTAATGAGAATACATCTTATGTGAATGGACCAGGGACCAACAGCAATTCTGCAGCTGCATTGTTATTGAGCAGACATCTCATGTGAATGGACCAGGGACTAACAGTAATTCTGCAGCTGTATAGTTAATGAGAATACATCTCATATGAATGGACCAGGGACCAACAGTAATTCTGCAGCTGTATAGTTAATGAGAATACATCTAATGTGAATGGACCAGGGACCAACAGTAATTCTGCTGCTGTATAGTTAATGAGAATACATCTCATGTGAATGGACCAGGGACCAACAGTAATTCTGCTGCTGTATAGTTAATGAGAATACATTTAATGTGCATGGACCAGGGACCAACAGTAATTCTGCAGCTGTATAGTTAATGAGAATACATCTAATGTGAATGGACCAGGGACCAACAGTAATTCTGCAGCTGTATAGTTAATGAGAATACATCTAATGTGAATGGACCAGGGACCAACAGTAATTCTGCTGCTGTATAGTTAATGAGAATACATCTAATGTGAATGGACCAGGGACCAACAGTAATTCTGCTGCTGTATAGTTAATGAGAATACATCTAATGTGCATGGACTAGGGACCAACAGTAATTCTGCTGCTGTATAGTTAATGAGAATACATCTAATGTGAATGGACCAGGGACCAACAGTAGTTCTGCAGCTGCATCGTTAATGAGAATACATCTCATGTGAATGGTCCAGGGACCAACAGTAATTCTGCTGCTGTATAGTTAATGAGAATACATCTCATGTGAATGGTCCAGGGACCAACAGTAATTCTGCTGCTGTATAGTTAATGAGAATACATCTAATGTGCATGGACCAGGGACCAACAGTAATTCTGCTGCTGTATAGTTAATGAGAACACAAAGGTAAAAAGTAAGGTAGTAATTTCAGTTATCCGACGTTAGTATCAACAAAACATGTCAGGCAAATACTGTGGAATGCAGTTGGTCCCACAATCCAAGTTGCATCTATTTATTTCAAATAACAAAGAAATTCAAAACTTCAAATTTAATTTATGCCCAGCATTTTTTGTGTTCTTTATACAAAAGATCATGAAATGTCTGGTTATCACTGTAGGCATCAATCAAGCACCTCTGTAGCATTGTACATTTTGGGCTGACATTGATAAATGTAGCTACTGAATACATCAATCTCTGAATTACAAATACCAAATAGTATGAATAATATGTAATTAATATATAGACATAGCAAATGGTGCAAAAGCAGATGGTGTTTCCCCATGATTCAAATCTTCATGTACACTTGTCACACCCTGGTGATACCCGTGAAAATCTAGGTTAAACAAGGTCTTCAGCAACCAATGTTTGTTGCAAAAGGTGACTATGCTTGTCGTAAGAGGCAACTAACAGGATTGTGTGGTTAGACTCGCTGACTTGGTTGATGCATGTCATTGTTTTCCAATTGTGTATAGACCCGTGAAGATTCCGGGGTAGAAAAGGTCTTCAGCAACCCATGCTTGCCATAAAAGGTGACAATGCTTGTCGTAAAAGGTGACAAACGGGATCGGGTGGTCAGACTCGCTGACTTGGTTGATGCATGTCATCAATCCCAATTGCGTGATGGATGCTCATGATATTAATCACTGGACTGTCTAGTCCAGACTCGATTATTTACAGACCGCCGTCATATAGCTGGAATATTCCTGAGTGCGGCGTTAAACAACAAACCAACCAACCAAACCAATTGTGTATATCAATGTGCATGTCAATCACAGGATTGTCTGGTCAAAAGAATGATGTCAAATAGCAGGAATATTGCTGAGTGCAGCATTTAACAACAAACAAACGAAACACCCTGGTGAACCCAGACAAGTAAACAGTGACTGGAGGGTGGGCCGCCAGAGACTAACTTGCTGTGTCTCCCACTCTGGCGAACTAACAGTCACTGGAGGGCGAGCCGCCAGAAACTAACTTGCTGTGTCTCCCACTCTGGTGAACCAACAGTCACTGGAGGGTGGGCCGGGGACTTACTTGCTGTGTGTCCAAATCTGGTGAACCAACAGTCACTGGAGGGCGAGCCGCCAGAGACTAACTTGCTGTGTGTCCCTTTCTGGTGAACCAACAGTCACTGGAGGGTGGGCCGCCAGAGACTAACTTGCTGTGTCTCCCACTCTGGTGAACCAACAGTCACTGGAGGGCGAGCCGCCAGAGACTAACTTGCTGTGTGTCCCTTTCTGGTGAACCAACAGTCACTGGAGGGTGGGCCACCAGAGACTAACTTGCTGTGTGTCCCACTCTGGTGAACCAACAGTCACTGGAGGGCGAGCCGCCAGAGACTAACTTGCTGTGTGTCCCTTTCTGGTGAACCAACAGTCACTGGAGGGTGGGCCACCAGAGACTAACTTGCTGTGTCTCCCACTCTGGTGAACCAACAGTCACTGGAGGGCGAGCCGCCAAAGACTAACTTGCTGTGTGTCCCTTTCTGGTGAACCAACAGTCACTGGAGGGTGGGCCGCCAGAGACTAACTTGCTGTGTGTCCCACTCTGGTGAACCAACAGTCACTGGAGGGTGGGTCGCCAGAGACTAACTTGCTGTGTCTCCCACTCTGGTGAACCAACAGTCACTGGAGGGCGAGCCGCCAGAGACTAACTTGCTGTGTGTCCCTTTCTGGTGAACCAACAGTCACTGGAGGGTGGGCCGCCAGAGACCAACTTGCTGTGTCTCCCACTCTGGTGAACCAACAATCACTGGAGGGCGAGCCGCCAAAGACTAACTTGCTGTGTGTCCCTTTCTGGTGAACCAACAGTCACTGGAGGGCGAGCCGCCAGAGACTAACTTGCTGTGTGTCCCTTTCTGGTGAACCAACAGTCACTGGAGGGTGGGCCGCCAGAGACTAACTTGCTGTGTGTCCCTTTCTGGTGAACCAACAGTCACTGGAGGGTGGGTCGCCAGAGACTAACTTGCTGTGTGTCCCACTCTGGCGAACTAACAGTCACTGGAGGGTGGGCCGCCAGAGACTAACTTGCTGTGTGTCCCACTCTGGTGAACCAACAGTCACTGGAGGGTGGGTCGCCAGAGACTAACTTGCTGTGTGTCCCACTCTGGTGAACGAACAGTCACTGGAGGGTGGGCCGCCAGAGACTAACCTGCTGTGTCTCCCACTCTGGTGAACCAACAGTCACTGGAGGGCGAGCCGCCAGAGACTAACTTGCTGTGTGTCCCTTTCTGGTGAACCAACAGTCACTGGAGGGTGGGTCGCCAGAGACTAACTTGCTGTGTGTCCCTTTCTGGTGAACCAACAGTCACTGGAGGGTGGGTCGCCAGAGACTAACTTGCTGTGTGTCCCACTCTGGTGAACGAACAGTCACTGGAGGGTGGGCCGCCAGAGACTAACCTGCTGTGTCTCCCACTCTGGTGAACCAACAGTCACTGGAGGGCGAGCCGCCAGAGACTAACTTGCTGTGTGTCCCTTTCTGGTGAACCAACAGTCACTGGAGGGTGGGCCGCCAGAGACTAACTTGCTGTGTGTCCCACTCTGGTGAACCAAGTCACTGGAGGGTGGGCTACCAGAGACTAACTTGCTGTGTGTCCCACTCTGGTGAACTAATAGTGACTAGAGGGTGGGTCGCCAGAGACTAACTTGCTGTGTGTCCCACTCTGGTGAACCAAGTCACTGGAGGGTGGGCCGCCAGAGACTAACTTGCTGTGTGTCCCACTCTGGTGAACCAACAGTCACTGGAGGGTGGGTCGCCAGAGACTAACTTGCTGTGTGTCCCACTCTGGTGAACGAACAGTCACTGGAGGGTGGGCCGCCAGAGACTAACCTGCTGTGTCTCCCACTCTGGTGAACCAACAGTCACTGGAGGGCGAGCCGCCAGAGACTAACTTGCTGTGTGTCCCTTTCTGGTGAACCAACAGTCACTGGAGGGTGGGTCGCCAGAGACTAACTTGCTGTGTGTCCCTTTCTGGTGAACCAACAGTCACTGGAGGGTGGGTCGCCAGAGACTAACTTGCTGTGTGTCCCTTTCTGGTGAACCAACAGTCACTGGAGGGTGGGCCGGGGACTTACTTGCTGTGTGTCCAAATCTGGTGAACCAACAGTCACTGGAGGGCGAGCCGCCAGAGACTAACTTGCTGTGTGTCCCTTTCTGGTGAACCAACAGTCACTGGAGGGTGGGCCGCCAGAGACTAACTTGCTGTGTCTCCCACTCTGGTGAACCAACAGTCACTGGAGGGCGAGCCGCCAGAGACTAACTTGCTGTGTGTCCCTTTCTGGTGAACCAACAGTCACTGGAGGGTGGGCCACCAGAGACTAACTTGCTGTGTGTCCCACTCTGGTGAACCAACAGTCACTGGAGGGCGAGCCGCCAGAGACTAACTTGCTGTGTGTCCCTTACTGGTGAACCAACAGTCACTGGAGGGTGGGCCGCCAGAGACTAACTTGCTGTGTGTCCCACTCTGGTGAACCAACAGTCACTGGAGGGTGGGTCGCCAGAGACTTACTTGCTGTGTCTCCCACTCTGGTGAACCAACAGTCACTGGAGGGCGAGCCGCCAGAGACTAACTTGCTGTGTGTCCCTTTCTGGTGAACCAACAGTCACTGGAGGGCGAGCCACCAGAGACTAACTTGCTGTGTGTCCCTTTCTGGTGAACCAACAGTCACTGGAGGGTGGGCCGCCAGAGACTAACTTGCTGTGTGTCCCACTCTGGTGAACCAAGTCACTGGAGGGTGGGCTACCAGAGACTAACTTGCTGTGTGTCCCACTCTGGTGAACTAACAGTGACTAGAGGGTGGGTCGCCAGAGACTAACTTGCTGTGTGTCCCACTCTGGTGAACCAAGTCACTGGAGGGTGGGCTACCAGAGACTAACTTGCTGTGTGTCCCTTTCTGGTGAACCAACAGTCACTGGAGGGCGAGCCGCCAGAGACTAACTTGCTGTGTGTCCCTTTCTGGTGAACCAACAGTCACTGGAGGGTGGGTCGCCAGAGACTAACTTGCTGTGTGTCCCACTCTGGTGAACCAACAGTCACTGGAGGGTGGGCCGCCAGAGACTAACTTGCTGTGTCTCCCACTCTGGTGAACCAACAGTCACTGGAGGGTGGGTCGCCAGAGACTAACTTGCTGTGTGTCCCACTCTGGTGAACCAACAGTCACTGGAGGGTGGGCCGCCAGAGACTAACTTGCTGTGTCTCCCACTCTGGTGAACCAACAGTCACTGGAGGGCGAGCCGCCAGAGACTAACTTGCTGTGTGTCCCTTTCTGGTGAACCAACAGTCACTGGAGGGTGGGCCGCCAGAGACTAACTTGCTGTGTGTCCCACTCTGGTGAACCAAGTCACTGGAGGGTGGGCTACCAGAGACTAACTTGCTGTGTGTCCCACTCTGGTGAACCAACAGTCACTGGAGGGTGGGCCGCCAGAGACCAACTTGCTGTGTGTCCCACTCTGGTGAACTAACAGTGACTAGAGGGTGGGTCGCCAGAGACTAACTTGCTGTGTGTCCCTTTCTGGTGAACCAACAGTCACTGGAGGGTGGGCCGCCAGAGACTAACTTGCTGTGTGTCCCTTTCTGGTGAACCAACAGTCACTGGAGGGTGGGCCGCCAGAGACTAACTTGCTGTGTGTCCCACTCTGGTGAACCAACAGTCACTGGAGGGCGAGCCGCCAGAGACTAACTTGCTGTGTGTCCCTTTCTGGTGAACCAACAGTCACTGGAGGGTTGGCCGCCAGAGACTAACTTGCTGTGTGTCCCACTCTGGTGAACCAACAGTCACTGGAGGGTGGGCCGCCAGAGACTAACTTGCTGTGTGTCCCACTCTGGTGAACCAACAGTCACTGAAGGGTGGGTCGCCAGAGACTTACTTGCTGTGTGTCCCACTCTGGTGAACTAACAGTGACTAGAGGGTGGGTCGCCAGAGACTAACTTGCTGTGTCTCCTTTTCTGGTGAACCAACAGTCACTGGAGGGTGGGCCGCCAGAGACTAACTTGCTGTGTGTCCCTTTCTGGTGAACCAACAGTCACTGGAGGGTGGGCCGCGAGAGACTAACTTGCTGTGTGTCCCACTCTGGTGAACCAACAGTCACTGGAGGGTGGGCCGCCAGAGACTAACTTGCTGTGTGTCCCTTTCTGGTGAACCAACAGTCACTGGAGGGTGGGCCGGGGACTTACTTGCTGTGTGTCCCACTCTGGTCAACCAACAGTCACTGGAGGGTGGGCCGCCAGAGACTAACTTGCTGTGTGTCCCTTTCTGGTGAACCAACAGTCACTGGAGGGTGGGCCGCGAGAGACTAACTTGCTGTGTGTCCCACTCTGGTGAACCAACAGTCACTGGAGGGTGGGTCGCCAGAGACTAACTTGCTGTGTGTCCCACTCTGGTGAACCGAGTCACTGGAGGGTGGGCCGCCAGGGTAACCATTGTTCATTCACATTCGGGCGCTGTGGTCTTGCATCACATTGTGTAACTGAATATCACACCTAAGTTCAAATTATATCTTTGTGAATTTAAATGGTCTTCATGTTATTATTCTTAAGCTGGTATTATGTTCAATGTCAAGGGTGAAAATATTGAAGGGAATAGAGTCTCAGCAGTTGTGAATATCTTCAGTAATGTAACTCCCCTGTTTCTTCAGGGTATAACATCAAAAGAGAGAAAAAATTAAAGGTTTAAATTTAATGCAAACTGTTGGTACCTAAACTGAAGCAGGTGCAAGGTTGGTAAAGTGAACATGGCCATATTTAGCCACCACAAACACTCCCTGGCGATTTGCAAACATTGGCCTGTCTATGTCAACTTGGCAGAAGTGCCCCAAATATGATGTGGCCATACGTAAAAGGGCCAGCTCCAGCTCCCGCTAGTTTACCAACACATTTAACACACACACATCTGCCCTTTTCAACTACCAAGTAAATGTCTTTTTTCAGCACAGTGAAAATATCACGTTTATAACTTGACATCCATAATAAAAACTAGAGCCCTGGATAAGGATGTACTCCCTGATATTTTGGAAATCCCCCTGTCTGTGAGAAGTGCAATGCTGCAGCAATTGTGGGAAATACCTCTAATTACAGTCATGAATGAAAATCTGGTCTTGCGTTTAAAATAGTATTATTCAGCAAACCTAATTCAGATAAAACATTGCTAGAGATGAAGACAGACAAGTTCATTTGTATTTCATGGTATGTTAGGCATTTAATTGTATAGAGATTGATTATCACATGTAATTTACTCTTAAAAATGAATCCAGAAAAGCTATCAGATGTACACACATTTTCTCCTGTGATCTACCGGTGATTCATTTAAATAATGCCCAATATGCAACTCAAAAGAAATATAATGCAATAATCAGAAGAAATTACATCTGAAACAATGATTGTACAAGGAACAAAATATTCAAATATGTTGTTAATCTAATTTCAGCTTTTACAGTAAATTACTTTGGCATTTTACCAGTTATTTTTACATCTGGAACAGCATGACAAGAGACTACGGAGGACATGAAGGCTTCCTTCAGTCTTGCTATTTCAATCACCCCAAAAAGTGTCAAGTTTTACAAGTCTCTCTCTCTCTCTGTGTGAGAGAAAGACTTGTAAAAACAATTTTTACATTTTGATTTAGAATGTTGATTTGGTTGTCTTGTACCACTCACATTTAGCAGAAAACCGTTAGTTCCATGATAGGTGTTACATCCTATCCATAGGTCCATACAAAACTATAATGTCTACTGTTTATCATACATTAATTTTTTGTGACAATAAACACATAAGAACAACATGATGGCCAGCAGCTTTATTTGACTGTGATCAATAGTACATTATTTTTTCACTTGCAAGTAAGTGCAAAGTTTGGTCTATGAATGTGTTGTGCCCATACTGTTTGCTGTCTTTTCAGTGATAGAAATATAACATATAAAAAATTCCTTCTGTGATATTGAATTGAATAAATGTTCTCTTTCTGATTCCAAATGTTTCCTGGAAGCATTAAGGGTCCCAAATTAAATGAAACAGAATTGTATTAGTATTGTCAGTACTGTTACTGTCCATACTGTTCCCAAAATGTAACCGTACGGGCAATATACATTTCAAAATAGTATTTACAGAAATACATATTCTTGATATGAAAAACAAATTTCTAATATTAATCCAAATGTATGTAAAAACTGTAAAGTATTTTCTTAATTTCCAAAATGTCAACAGATCTGTATAATAATTGTTTAGCAGAAAAGGACATGGTTTTGAAAAGTTAAAAAAATAAATCCTTAACAGAAGTTTTGAACATAGATTACTGGAGTAGTATCTTATTTTTTAAACATTCTCAGCATTACATAAAATTTGTAATGGCCAGAGACCTTTGAATTACTTAATGGAGATTAAAAATAGAAATGTTGGTAACAGTCTGGACAGAGTTCTTTCACAAAAACAGTTACCAAATAACTCAATATACGAGGGCTGGCTGAAAAGTTCTAAGCCTAAGTGGGATATCTCAATCGGATTGAAACAAACTTTTGCCCCCAACAAGTACAACCATTTAATGAATCATAGACATAAGAACTGCAACTGTAGTGTTATTATTGTCTTTGTACCAGACCAGCTTGTGAACCTACCCATTTAAAATCACCAGAAATGGTCAAAACTGGCTATAGGGCAGTCATCAAGTACCTGCAACTGAAAGGGCTAACTCCAACACAGATACATGCTGACATGGTCTCCACTTTAGGGGATGATGCCCCTTCCTTTTCCACTGTAAAGAAGTGAGCTGCGGAATTCAAGCGTGGCAGAGAGAGCCTTGACGATGACCCGCATCCAGGAAGGCCTTCAACAGCAACCATTCCGGGAAAACATAACCCGGGTGCATGACATGGTGATGGCTGATCGACGATTGACCACTTGACATATTGCCAGTGTTGTGGGCATCTCTCATGAGAAGGTTGAGCACATTATCACCAACGAGTTGGGAATGACAAAAGTTTCTGCAAGATGGGTGCCAAAGCTCTTGACAGCGGATTCCAAGGGTATTATGCTGATTGACTATCTTGAAAAAGGCCAGACTATCAATGGAAGATATCATGCTGACCTACTGAGACAATTGCGTGAAGCTCTCAAAGCTAAGTGACGGGGAATGCTCACTAAAGGAGTCCTGTTCCACCAAGACAATGCTCCTGTTCACAAATCGGTGGTTGCCATGTCAGCGATCCATAATTGTGGCTTCGAACTCATTGACCATCCCCAGCATCGCTGGCAAAAGTGTGTAAACCTGCAAGGGGACTATGTGGAGAAATAAATGAAAACCATCGACTTGGTACGGGTCTTTCACAGTTAGGCTTAGAACTTTTCAGCCAGCCCTCGTTAGTAATATTTTATTTTGTTCACTGTTGCATAAATCTACTTTTAGATAACCAACATTAATGTGTATTTTCGGTAACAGTATGGACACATTTCTTCAAAATTAATCAAATAATGAAGTAAGAATATTTTTTATAAGTTTTTACTTCTGCATAGTTTTAGTGTCAAGAAAACAAAGCAAGTCATACAATTCTGAATGGGAAATTCAAAAGTTTATTCAACATACATACCACAAAAACATGCAGTTACGGTAACAGCATGGAAAAAAATGGTAACAGTGTGGACATATTTCTTAAAACATAAACAAAAAATTCAATAAAAGTCTGTTTTACGTGTTTTTAATGTTGGTACTTATTACTATTATGAAAAAGGTGATAAATAACACTCTTCATGATACCTTTATAGAACTTCTACTTATGTCCACTCACTGATAACAATGATGAGCTGCCAACTGTTGCTAATGACTGACACGGCCATGACATTTCACGATCTGTTTGTTCTGTTTTTGTTTGTAAGTTTGCAAAGCCTTGATTAATGATAATGTATAGCATTTAGTACAGTTGTGTTAAGACTGAAGCATCTGCAGTTGCAATAAGCTATATTAGTAACTAGTCTGATTATACCTTGAGTACTTATAGGCTAAATGCACAATGTCCATACTGTTACTATATACGTTCAAACTGTTACTACATGTTGTATTTCCATTTACAGTCCTTCTTGTATCAAAGGGGTCACAGAAAAGAAAATGTCTCAGCTCTTCAATATTTCAGCAACTGTTTTCCTGTAGGATTTTACAATAGGCAGCACGTGACCACGGCGCACAGGTCACAAATCAGTTGAAGTTAAGCAACGTCCTTGGATGGGTGGCCTTGTTTGGGAACTTGACTCCTGAGAGTTTCTAGGGCTTCGGTCCTGCCCCACACTGAAGCACATGTACCACATGTGGTGTCTCCTTGGACAAGTGACTTTGTTCGAAATGTGCCTCTGTTCACTCAGCAGTGAGTGGGTACCCGGTAGGATGAGATGGGAATGTAGTTGTTAACCTTCTAGCGCCTGGGTTGTATACTCCCCAGGGAGCGGAGAATGATGGTTGAGTGCACACTGATCCATTGACTGGGGTAATTATAGTGTAGAGCTTTGAGCATGCCCCTGTGTTGTCGATATAGTGCAATATAAATAGGCCTTTTATGACTATTATTACTTTTTTTATACTCCCATTTTTATAGATGCCAATGCTGTTACAACTAATGTCCATACTGTCACTTTGCCAGGCAGTCAACTTCAAAAATTAAATTTTATACTTCTTATTGTATGGTAGGTAAACCATTTTCATATTTAGTATGTTCTTATGGAATGAATCAACAGTTGCTTCTGTGTTCATTTTGTACATATTCATTAACATCAGGCATGTACAGGCATGTACTTCCTTGTCCATACTGTTACTGTTTTTTGTCCATAATTTTACTATAGATGTCCATAACTGTTACCAGACAAAACTCCTAAAAAATGATAATATGAAAATGTATATGTTCTAGTAACTTCAAAAATGTTTCCATATATTTTATTAGAATGTTCATAACCAGATGCAGATGTAAGTGTTGTTTCTTAGCATTGAAATAGTTAATTTGTATTGTCTTTTGCCTTTTTTCTGATTACACACCTGCTTGATAACGGTGTTAGAACCTACACCTAATTGTAATAAAGAAGTTGTTCATCCATATATCTTATTACTTAGTACTCCAACTTCTAAATGCCTCTCAAAGAAGTTACACATATTTATGGTTATCAATACATAATATTCTCAAACATCTCGCATTTTAAGATAGAAATTTAAAAAATAGATAATTTTATAACCATAAGCATCTACAAAGAAACTAAATTTTAAATTGGTCTTTAATAATTAGACAATTTTATTTTGGTAACAGTATGGACATTTTCGACCTAATCTGTCATTCAACCCTAATTAGAACCATTCTTAATTATGATTAAGATTGCATTTTTTGATTGATCAAATACAGTTTACATGTTAACCTTATCATTAAAAAAATAAATCATTACCGTTAACATATATTTTTAGTTTTTCCACTCAGATACAAAGAAGAGATTTTATCAACAGATAGTGTAATCAGAGGACTGACTTGCATACTTGAATACTATTTGTCGACATGCTATTTTCGGTGTTACTTTCCAGTAAGAAAGGTAGTAGATGCCCAAATCACTGGGACAAGCTGAAACAAGGGCAGAACAAATTTGGAAAGATTTGAAAATAACAAAAGGCACCAGTTAAGCTGAGGAGCAATGCATGTGCCAAGTTTCGTGGAATAATGTTGAAAGGTTTTCAAGTTATAGCCTGGAATCAAACCATACCTTCAATTGAGACAAAGTCAAAAATGTTTCAATGGAAACATGAGAAATATAATATGGAAAAACTTCAAAATAGCAAAAGGAACCAGTTAAAATGATAAGCAATGCATATTCCAGGTTTCATTGAAATATGTTGAACTGTTTTCAAGTTATGGCCTGGAAACAAACCCTACCCTCGTTTGAGACTAAGTCAAATTATTGTCATGGGAATGTAAAAACAAAAATTTGGAAAAATAGCAACATAGCAAAAGGCACCAGTTTAGCTCATGAGTAATGCAGAACCTCTCAGTCTATACTGTTACAGTAGCTGAAACAAGGGTAGAACCTCAGTCTATACTGTTACAGTAGCTAAAACAAGGGTAGAGAACCTCAGTCTATGCTGTTACAGTAGCTAAAACAAGGGTAGAGAACCTCAGTCTATGCTGTTTAAGTAGCTGAAACAAGAGAAGAACCTCAGTCTATGCTGTTACAGTAGCTGAAACAAGGGTAGAACCTCAGTCTATGCTGTTACAGTAGCTGAAACAAGGGTAGAACCTCAGTCTATACTGTTACAGTAGCTAAAACAAGGGTAGAACCTCAGTCTATACTGTTACAGTAGCTAAAACAAGGGGAAAACCTCTCAGTCTATACTGTTACAGTAGCTAAAATAAGGGGAGAACCTCAGTCTATGCTGTTACAGTAGCTGAAACAAGAGAAGAACCTCAGTCTATGCTGTTACAGTAGCTGAAACAAGGGTAGAACCTCAGTCTATACTGTTACAGTAGCTGGAACAAGGGTAGAACCTCAGTCTATACTGTTACAGTAGCTAAAACAAGGGTAGAACCTCAGTCTATGCTGTTACAGTAGCTAAAACAAGGGTAGAAAACCTCTCAGTCTATACTGTTAAAGTAGCTGGAACAAGGGGAAAACCTCTCAGTCTATACTGTTACAGTAGCTGAAACAAGGGGAGAACCTCAGTCTATACTGTTACAGTAGCTTAAACAAGGGGAGAACCTCTCAGTCTATACTGTTACAGTAGCTGGAACAAGGGGAGAACCTCAGTCTAAACTGTTACAGTAGCTAAAACAAGGGGAGAACCTCAGTCTATATTGTTACAGTAGCTAAAACAAGGGGAGAACCTCTCAGTCTAGTAGCTAAAATAAGGGGAGAACCTCAGTCTATACTGTTAAAGTACCTGGAACAAGGGGAAAACCTCTCAGTCTATACTGTTACAGTAGCTAAAACAAGGGGAGAACCTCAGTCTAAACTGTTACAGTAGCTAAAACAAGGGGAGAACCTCTCAGTCTATACTGTTACAGTAGCTAAAATAAGGGGAGAACCTCTCAGTCTATACCGTAATAGTAGCTAAAACAAGGGGAGAACCTCTCAGTCTATACTGTTACAGTAGCTAAAATAAGGGGAGAACCTCTCAGTCTATACTGTTACAGTAGCTAAAATAAGGGGAGAACCTCTCAGTCTATACTGTTACAGTAGCTAAAATAAGGGGAGAACCTCAGTCTATGCTGTTTAAGTAGCTGAAACAAGAGAAGAACCTCAGTCTATGCTGTTACAGTAGCTGAAACAAGGGTAGAACCTCAGTCTATACTGTTACAGTAGCTGGAACAAGGGTAGAACCTCAGTCTATACTGTTACAGTAGCTAAAACAAGGGTAGAACCTCAGTCTATGCTGTTACAGTAGCTAAAACAAGGGTAGAGAACCTCTCAGTCTATACTGTTAAAGTAGCTGGAACAAGGGGAAAACCTCTCAGTCTATACTGTTACAGTAGCTGAAACAAGGGGAGAACCTCAGTCTATACTGTTACAGTAGCTTAAACAAGGGGAGAACCTCTCAGTCTATACTGTTAAAGTACCTGGAACAAGGGGAAAACCTCTCAGTCTATACTGTTACAGTAGCTAAAACAAGGGGAGAACCTCAGTCTAAACTGTTACAGTAGCTAAAACAAGGGGAGAACCTCTCAGTCTATACTGTTACAGTAGCTAAAACAAGGGGAGAACCTCTCAGTCTATACTGTGACAGTAGCTAAAACAAGGGGAGAACCTCTCAGTCTATACTGTTACAGTAGCTGAAACATTGGGAGAACCTCTCAGTCTATACCGTAATAGTAGCTGGAACAAGGGGAGAACCTGTCAGTCTATACTGTGACAGTAGCTAAAACAAGGGGAGAACCTCTCAGTCTATACTGTTACAGTAGCTGAAACATTGGGAGAACCTCTCAGTCTATACTGTTACAGTAGCTAAAATAAGGGGAGAACCTCTCAGTCTATACTGTTACAGTAGCTAAAATAAGGGGAGAACCTCTCAGTCTATACCGTAATAGTAGCTGGAACAAGGGGAGAACCTCTCAGTCTATACCGTAATAGTAGCTGGAACAAGGGGAAAACCTCTCAGTCTATACTGTTACAGTAGCTGGAACAAGGGGAGAACCTCTCAGTCTATACTGTTACAGTAGCTGGAACAAGGGGAGAACCTCTCAGTCTATACTGTTACAGTAGCTGGAACAAGGGGAAAACCCCTCAGTCTATACTGTTACAGTAGCTGGAACAAGGGTAGAACCTCAGTCTATACTGTTACAGTAGCTGGAACAAGGGGAAAACCTCTCAGTCTATACCGTTACAGTAGCTGGAACAAGGGGAGAACCTCTCAGTCTATACTGTTACAGTAGCTGGAACAAGGGTAGAACCTCTCAGTCTTTACTGTTACAGAAGCTGGAACAAGGGTAGAACCTCTCAGTCTATACTGTTACAGTAGCTGGAACAAGGGGAGAACCTCAGTCTATACTGTTACAGTAGCTGGAACAAGGGGAGAACCTCTCAGTCTATACTGTTACAGTAGCTAAAACAAGGGGAGAACCTCTCCGTCTATACTGTTACAGTAGCTGGAACAAGGGTAGAACCTCTCAGTCTATACTGTTACAGTAGCTGGAACAAGGGTAGAACCTCTCAGTCTATACCGTTACAGTAGCTGGAACAAGGGTAGAACCTCTCAGTCTATACTGTTACAAAAGCTGGAACAAGGGTAGAACCTCAGTCTATACTGTTACAGTAGCTGAAACATTGGGAGAACCTCTCAGTCTATACTGTTACAGTAGCTAAAACAAGGGGAGAACCTCTCAGTCTATACTGTTACAGTAGCTGGAACAAGGGTAGAACTTCTCAGTCTATACTGTTACAGTAGCTAAAACATTGGGAGAACCTCTCAGTCTATACTGTTAGAGTAGCTAAAACAAGGGTAGAACCTCTCAGTCTATACTGTTACAGTAGCTGAAACATTGGGAGAACCTCTCAGTCTATACTGTTACAGTAGCTGGAACAAGGGGAGAATCTCTCAGTCTATACTGTTACAGTAGCTGGAACAAGGGGAGAACCTCTCAGTCTATACTGTTACAGAAGCTGGAACAAGGGGAGAACCTCTCAGTCTATACTGTTACAGTAGCTGGAACAAGGGGAGAACCTCTCAGTCTATACTGTTACAGTAGCTGGAACAAGGGTAGAACCTCAGTCTATACTGTTACAGTAGCTGGAACAAGGGGAAAACCTCTGAGTCTATACTGTTACAGTAGCTGGAACAAGGGGAGAACCTGTCAGTCTATACTGTGACAGTAGCTAAAACAAGGGGAGAACCTCTCAGTCTATACTGTTACAGTAGCTGAAACATTGGGAGAACCTCTCAGTCTATACTGTTACAGTAGCTAAAACAAGGGGAGAACCTCTCAGTCTATACTGTTACAGTAGCTAAAACAAGGGGAGAACCTCTCAGTCTATACTGTTACAGTAGCTGGAACAAGGGGAGAACCTCTCAGTCTATACTGTTACAGTAGCTGGAACATTAGGAGAACCTCTCAGTCTATATTGTTACAGTAGCTGGAACATTGGGAGAACCTCTCAGTCTATACTGTTACAGTAGCTAAACATAATTTATTCCAGTCTTCCTGAGAAACACCAAATCAGTTAGTATTAGGATTGTGTAACCTACATTGTGAGTGAATTAACTGTCACATATATATTTGTGATATTTATTTAAATATGTTGTCCCCAGGTAGTATTCCATGTAACAATGGAAGTATATCAGACATTACTAATTAGGTCACAGTATCTGCTACTGTAAGACAAGATTATCATCACTTGAATGACTGCACAGTTCACAATGGATTCAAATACATGCATCAATAAGTCAGGTGAACCTGGTCACTGCATTGTGAGAGATATGATTGGCATGGTTCATATAATTCATTACAATAAATTATCATTAACCTTTAGTTTTAGTTTATTGTTCAAGTCCCAGTCACACATACACTCACATGGTTACACGGCAAGACATTAGAGATAAGCATACAGGTGTACATATGAAAGCTAGCTGGACAGGGGAGACTTCTAATGGGCCATTCTGCACATTCTTCTCAAGCAGCTTGACTGGCTATTTTTCAGCACATGCCAGTATCAACTGTATCCATGTACATTGAATAACTCAACGTCATTGCTACCTTGTAGGAGGATTACATCTTCACAATGCAACTGATAAATGTTTACTGACATTAACACCACATCAACTGGAGGCACTTGTTTTGAATTCTAACCTAGTTTATTGTCACTCCAGCTACAAGATGGCAGGCTGTGCTGCATTAACTCCTCCCAAACTGCCTAAGAGTGGCTGCAATCATGATCAAGTGAAATAGATAAAGTGGGATGAATCTGGCTGTGATGAAACCTCTGAGCAATAAGGACTGCATCTGAACTAGTAATATACCAACACAAAGACAAGGGGATACAATCTGACAAAACTCCAGAAATAACTACTTCACCAAGAATAGCAGATGATTGAATAAACAGTGCCTGGGGCCAGGATGCTGGCTGTGCTAGGCAATCACACCCAAGGCAGCAGTCTCAGCAGGTCACATTGACCAGGTCGACCTGGCTTCACCAGTGTTTTGTTCACTTTTTACCTGGAGAGTTAACACAGGAAATAGTAACTGCATGCTTAACAACATCTAAATCTTCCACCTGCTGCAGTAGCTCCGGTGTCATAATAGGTACATCTGTGCAAAGTTCCATGACAACAGTCTGTCTGTGGATAATGATAATCTATACTTCAGAGCAGAACATGTACAATCCATAAGGCTGATTGTTTAGAATGATATATTACACTCACACATTTGTTCCAATTTTTATCTCGTCAGATTCATCAATCTGTACAGCTTTGCATTAGACGATGTATGGCACTCTGAAACAGAACGGGTAGATACATTACATTAACATTTGTGTAACACTTCACCTTATATCATGGGCACCTACGTAGCACCATGTCCCCTCATTTGAAGATTCCGGGGTAGAATAGGTCTTCAGGAACCCATGCTTGCCGTAAAAGGTGACTACGCTTGTCGTAAAAGGCGACTAGAGGGATCGGGTTGTCAGGCTCGCTGCCTTGGTTGATGCATGTCATCGATCCCAATTGCGTGAATCGATGCTCATGATATTAATCACTGGATCGACTCGATTGTTTACAGACTGCCGTCATATAGCTGGAATATTGCTGACTGCGGCATGTATCAACAAACCAACCAACCAACATTTGTCTCAAAGAAGATTTCAAGGATGAGAAAGCAAAATGTTCTGAACAAAAATACCAAGCAAAGTATTCAAGTAAGATTCAAGGCTTATTTTGGAGGGCATGATCTACAGCAGTCCCAGGTTATTGACTAAGGCTACATCTACAGCAGTCACAGGTTATTGACTAAGGCTACATCTACAGCAGTCATGGGTTATTGACTAAGGCTACATCTACAACAGTCATGGGTTATTGACTAAGGCTACATCTACAGCAGTCACAGGTTATTGACTAAGGCTACATCTACAGCAGTCACAGGTTATTGACTAAGGCTACATCTACAACAGTCACAGGTTATTGACTAAGGCTACATCTACAGCAGTCATGGGTTATTGACTAAGGCTACATCTACAGCAGTCATGGGTTATTGACTAAGGCTACATCTACAGCAGTCACAGGTTATTGACTAAGGCTACATCTACAACAGTCATGGGTTATTGACTAAGGCTACATCTACAGCAGTCATGGGTTATTGACTAAGGCTACATCTACAGCAGTCATGGGTTATTGACTAAGGCTACATCTACAACAGTCATGGGTTATTGACTAAGGCTACATCTACAGCAGTCACAGGTTATTGACTAAGGCTACATCTACAGCAGTCATGGGTTATTGACTAAGGCTACATCTACAGCAGTCACAGGTTATTGACTAAGGCTACATCTACAACAGTCATGGGTTATTGACTAAGGCTACATCTACAGCAGTCATGGGTTATTGACTAAGGCTACATCTACAACAGTCATGGGTTATTGACTAAGGCTACATCTACAGCAGTCATGGGTTATTGACTAAGGCTACATCTACAGCAGTCACAGGTTATTGACTAAGGCTACATCTACAACAGTCATGGGTTATTGACTAAGGCTACATCTACAACAGTCATGGGTTATTGACTAAGGCTACATCTACAGCAGTCATGGGTTATTGACTAAGGCTACATCTACAGCAGTCACAGGTTATTGACTAAGGCTACATCTACAACAGTCATGGGTTATTGACTAAGGCTACATCTACAACAGTCATGGGTTATTGACTAAGGCTACATCTACAACAGTCATGGGTTATTGACTAAGGCTATATCTACAGCAGTCACAGGTTATTGACTAAGGTTACATCTACAACAGTCATGGGTTATTGACTAAGGCTACATCTACAACAGTCATGGGTTATTGACTAAGGCTACATCTACAGCAGTCATGGGTTATTGACTAAGGCTACATCTACAACAGTCATGGGTTATTGACTAAGGCTACATCTACAACAGTCATGGGTTATTGACTAAGGCTACATCTACAACAGTCATGGGTTATTGACTAAGGCTACATCTACAGCAGTCACAGGTTATTGACTAAGGCTACATCTACAGCAGTCACAGGTTATTGACTAAGGCTACATCTACAGCAGTCATGGGTTATTGACTAAGGCTACATCTACAGCAGTCATTGGTTATTGACTAAGGCTACATCTACAACAGTCATGGGTTATTGACTAAGGCTACATCTACAGCAGTCATGGGTTATTGACTAAGGCTACATCTACAGCAGTCATGGGTTATTGACTAAGGCTACATCTACAACAGTCATGGGTTATTGACTAAGGCTACATCTACAGCAGTCACAGGTTATTGACTAAGGCTACATCTACAACAGTCATGGGTTATTGACTAAGGCTACATCTACAGCAGTCATGGGTTATTGACTAAGGCTACATCTACAGCAGTCATGGGTTATTGACTAAGGCTACATCTACAACAGTCATGGGTTATTGACTAAGGCTACATCTACAGCAGTCATGGGTTATTGACTAAGGCTACATCTACAGCAGTCATGGGTTATTGACTAAGGCTACATCTACAACAGTCATGGGTTATTGACTAAGGCTACATCTACAGCAGTCATGGGTTATTGACTAAGGCTACATCTACAACAGTCACAGGTTATTGACTAAGGCTACATCTACAACAGTCACGGGTTATTGACTAAGGCTACATCTACAACAGTCATGGGTTATTGACTAAGGCTACATCTACAACAGTCATGGGTTATTGACTAAGGCTACATCTACAACAGTCATGGGTTATTGACTAAGGCTACATCTACAACAGTCATGGGTTATTGACTAAGGCTACATCTACAGCAGTCACAGGTTATTGACTAAGGCTAAATCTACAACAGTCACAGGTTATTGACTAAGGCTACATCTACAACAGTCATGGGTTATTGACTAAGGTTACATCTACAACAGTCATGGGTTATTGACTAAGGCTACATCTACAACAGTCATGGGTTATTGACTAAGGCTACATCTACAGCAGTCACAGGTTATTGACTAAGGCTAAATCTACAACAGTCACAGGTTATTGACTAAGGCTACATCTACAACAGTCATGGGTTATTGACTAAGGTTACATCTACAACAGTCATGGGTTATTGACTAAGGCTACATCTACAACAGTCATGGGTTATTGACTAAGGCTACATCTACAGCAGTCACAGGTTATTGACTAAGGCTACATCTACAACAGTCATGGGTTATTGACTAAGGCTACATCTACAACAGTCATGGGTTATTGACTAAGGCTACATCTACAGCAGTCACAGGTTATTGACAAAGGCTACATCTACAGCAGTCATGGGTTATTGACTAAGGCTACATCTACAACAGTCATGGGTTATTGACTAAGGCTACATCTACAGCAGTCACAGGTTATTGACAAAAGCTACATCTACAGCAGTCACAGTCACCTTCAATGTCATCCAGTCATATGTCAGAAAAATTTCCCGGGGGTATATTGGATCAATATCAGGTATGACTGATCTAATATTTGCCATTAGTTGAAAAAACAATTACCTAACAGCATTAAAATCAGATCTTAGTTCTCACTACCGCTAAACAAAGATCTGAGGACATCCCATTAGATCTAAGGATATTACGGGTCATGTCAGAGTGACCTTTCATCTGACCAACCAGAGTGTCTTTTACCAGTTCAGGAAACTGGCAGATGAAATGTGCTTTTTCATCATGCAACCTTGAAATGGTTAACATTGGGTATTCCGAACGACAGTAATGGGCTGTATGAATGATTTTGTCAAAACTCATCATGTATCTCTTGCTTCGGTGGGATAAACATTTGAATGGAGGAGACCTTGCATAGCCCTTGGGAAGTACTGTCATAACAATCTCGACCATTCAAGAATGTCTATTGTTCAGTTTTGAAATTTTCAATCAACAACTTATTTTCAAAGCGTAATCTGGAATGGAAGTTGCCGGTTTGCAACTAGTGCTGTATAGCTCTAGAAAGCTGCTTTCTGAGTGGTTAATGTTGACTTCTTGTTTGTCATTTCATTGGTCTGTCAAAGTTCCCAAAAGGTCGTTCAGATGTGACTCGAAATGGGATGTCCTCAGATCTTTGTTTTGCAATCGCAAGAACTAATTTTAATCTCATTTTAATGAGATTGCCAATAACGACAACATCAAATTTCAGATTCAAATAAACACTCCCTTAACTAGGAAAGAGTTTGTGAGCAAAAAACAAAGCTTCACTGTTATTTCTAGAAGGTCCCAGAAATCATTACCGTATGGTACACATATTTCCCGTATGGTTTTGGTCTGGTGAAATACATGCCTAATTAAATGCCCACAGCTACCTCAAAGCAGAAAATAGTGCCATGGTACTATATTATTAAAAAATAATTTACGGGACCATCAAATTTCGAACTTCATATTGCCAAGCATCTTATAGATAAGCATCCAAAGTTTCATTTACGTAACGGTAGTACTTTCTGAGAAAGTGCATCCTGTCTGCAATGGGGACAACCTAAGAGCAAGGATTATAACTCCATAACTCTTATATAAAGCATGCAAAATTTCATTCATGTAACGTCACTTCGTGGCGGGGGGTAATAAGTATTTCAAGAACATTCCTTAGGGCTATCCAGTATGGATACCAAACATTATGTTGACCATTAGATGGAATAGAATGTAACAACAGAAACAGTGTACTCATATGAGATTGTCATCACTCGTCATACATAATTATTCAAACAATATAACAATACAAGCATAATGTTATATAAGTATCTGCAGACTCAGGCAGTTTAGTGACAGTGCAAACCTTCATTGAGCCCTTCCCCTTACACAGAGGTCACCACAACGTTTCTTGGTTGCCCTGCCCCTTATACAGAGGTCACCACAACGTTTCTTGCTTGCCCTGCCCCTTATACAGAGGTCACCACGTTTCTTGCTTGCCCTGCCCCTTATACAGAGGTGACCACAACATTTCTTGGTTGCCCTGCCCCTTATACAGAGGTCACCACAACGTTTCTTGCTTGCCCTGCCCCTTATACAGAGGTCACCACAACGTTTCTTACTTGCCCTGCCCCTTATACAGAGGTGACCACAACGTTTCTTGGTTGCCCTTCCCCTTACACAGAGGTCACCATAACGTTTCTTGGTTGCCCTGCCCCAAGGATGACACGTACAAAGTTTCAATGACATACAGAAAATGTTTGGAGGTTGGAGGTAAACAAAGATCTTTTCGGGATATGACCTGGAGGAAGACATTACTGATCAATTTTACTGATGAGAAAATTTCCCAGACCAATAATTGAGATATACATGCTATGATATATCCTTGAAATGTCTGCTTGGTCAAATTCAGGCAAAACTGTACAGCATCCCCATTCATTTAAGACTGCTTATAACAAAGTTTTGTTTTAAATTGCAGGAATAGATAACAATTTCTGTCTGAGTGTTGTCATCAGTAGATAAGTAGAACAGTAGAAATAACTAGGTGCATGGACTGTCCTAGTGGGTAACAGTTTGTTTGATTGTTTGTTTCATGTTGTTTAACGCCACACTCAGCAATATTCCAGCTATATGACGGCAGTTTGTAAATAATCAAGTTTGGACCAGACAATCCAGTGATTGACATCATGAGTATTGATCCACAAAATAGGGATACGATGACATGCATCAACCAAGTCAGCGAGCCTGACCACCTGATCCCGTTAGTCGCCTCTTATAACAAGCATAGTCGCCTCTTACAGGAAGAATGGGTTGCTGAAGAGCTATTGTACCCTGGATCTTCACGGGCCTAGTAGGTAACAGTGTTTGCCCTTGATGACTGTACACATACATTGCACTGTTGTTATTTGACTTGTCACTCAATATGACTGTCCGCTGCAGCATGAGCAGAGAATCAACCAACATCTAACCATGATATGCTATAAGCAACATGCACTGAACACTGTGATGAGCAACACTAAACTCAACATTGAACACACAAGCAACTCTACACATGATCAGTCAGGTGAGGTGAAATGGAACTTAATGTTCCGTCCAAGATTATTGCACACATTTAGTGACATGCATCTGTCTGTGTCCAACTTGTACTCATCAGGACTAATGCTTATTTTATAGTGCTAGCCCAGCTGGGATTCCATGCCACAGTTTAAAATGAATACCCCATTCTGACACAGTATACTGACTCTGAGTCTTTGTTTTAGACACTTAATGCTGAGCAGCAGCCAGGGTAACAACAAGTACCATCTTTTAACAGCTTTAGTTATGATGCGGCCAGGGATTGAACCCCCGACCTTTCACTCTCCAGGCAGATACACTAGCACCAGACCACGGAGGTGGTCCAGTTTGTCCTTGGAATCAAGACAAAAAGGGTTAGTAGCCAAAGAGCCTGAGGACATGAACAAGTTGCCAAACATAGACAACCTGAGATCAATCACTTACTGGCCATTTGCATATGACAAATGGAAATGTTTGACATGGCAAAATTATACAGTCAACTGTCCACCCTGGTGGTTATACAGTCAACTGTCCACCCTGGTGGTTATACAGACAGTCAACTGTCCGCTCTAGTGATTATACAGTCAACTGTCCACTCTAGTGGTTATATATACAGTCAACTGTCCACTCTGGTGGTTATACAGACATGCAACTGTCCGCTCTAGTGGTTATACAGTCAACTGTCCACCCTGGTGGTTATACAGTCAACTGTCCGCTCTGGTGGTTATACAGACAGTCAACTGTCCGCTCTAGTGGTTATGTATACACTCAACTGTCCACTCTGGTGGTTATACAGACAGTCAACTGTCCGCTCTAGTGGTTATACAGTCAACTGTCCACTCTGGTGGTTATACAGTCAACTGTCCACCCTGGTGGTTATACAGACAGTCAACTGTCCACTCTGGTGGTTATACAGGCAGTCAACTGTCTGTCTGCTGACACCCCAGTGCTGACAGTCACTTGATAACTCCCGAAAGAGTGTCAATTCAGCAGTCCATATACAGTTTTTCCACAATTAGAATTACAGGACACCTGCATAGAAAAATAGATTAAAAATGTACTAATTGTCGGTGCCATTTTTCCAGGCCAGGCAGTATGTTGCACAATTGACCATGTCATTGCTACAATGTTATAAGTTTGGTCCATGAACTTGCAACAGTCCAAAGCGTAGGGTACTATGTGTGTGACAAGCCAGTCCAGACACAGACACAGGTCGGTGACTGAGCATCTGGCTACCAGGTAATCAATAACCTACTAAGATTAGCCTCTTTGTCTAGACTTGCTTAATTATTGAAGCTAGAGTTGGCATCAACACCCCAGATGAAACATCGTTATGTGTCTAATATTTCCGCCTCATGCTTAGGCCTCATGACAAAGTTAAAGATTGTGTCTATTAAAAGTGAAGCAGGTCTGGATGTCGTATCCAGGCTTAATGCTATCACACACAGGTTTTGGCTGCATCCTGATCGATTTTTGCGGACATGCTTGACAAACAGGCCTGTCTACCAGCAAAGTGTCTGAGAGCATTACCGGCTGACCAAACTAGCTTTCCTTGCACATCAGTACCTCAGAGCAGACCCGGTTGTCAAAACCATGCTTCCAAGCAACAAATAATGTTGTATGTAGACACAACAGAGCGGGCATAACACCACAGACTGAATGAATGTAGACACTACAGAGAGGACGTAACACCAAAGACTGAATGTATGTAGACACAACAGAGAAGGCAGCACGCCATGGACTGAATGTATGTAGACACTACAGAGCGGGCATAACACCACAGACTGAATGTATGTAGACACTACAGAGAGGATGTAACACCAAAGACTGAATGTATGTAGACACTACAGAGAGGGCGTAACACCACAGACTGAATGTATGTAGACACTACAGAGAGGGCGTAACACCACAGACTGAATGTATGTAGACACTACAGAGAGGGCATAACACCAAAGACTGAATGTATGTAGACACAACAGAGAGGGCAGCACGCCATGGACTGAATGTATGTAGACACTACAGAGAGGGCGTAACACCACAGACTGAATGTATGTAGACACTACAGAGAGGGCATAACACCAAAGACTGAATGTATGTAGACACAACAGAGAGGGCAGCACGCCATGGACTGAATGTATGTAGACACTACAGAGAGGATGTAACACCAAAGACTGAATGTATGTAGACACAACAGAGAAGGCAGCACGCCATGGACTGAATGTATGTAGACACTACAGAGAGGATGTAACACCAAAGACTGAATGTATGTAGACACTACAGAGGGGGCGTAACACCACAGACTGAATGTATGTAGACGCTACAGAGGGGGCGTAACACCACAGACTGAATGTATGTAGACACTACAGAGAGGGCGTAACACCACAGACTGAATGTATGTAGACACTACAGAGAGGGCAGCATACCATGGACTGAATGTATGTAGACACTACAGAGAGGATGTAACACCAAAGACTGAATGTATGTAGACACTACAGAGAGGACATAACACCACAGACTGAATGTATGTAGACACTACAGAGAGGATGTAACACCAAAGACTGAATGAATGTAGACACTACAGAGAAGGAAGCATGCCATGGACTGAATGAATGTAGACACTACAGAGAGGGCGTAACACCAAAGACTGAATGTACGTAGACACTACGGAGAGGACATAACACCACAGACTGAATGTATGTAGACACTACAGAGAGGACATAACACCACAGACTGAATGTATGTAGACACTACAGAGAAGGCATAACAACAAAGACTGAATGTATGTAGACACTACAGAGAGGGCGTAACACCACAGACTGAATGTATGTAGACACTACAGAGAAGGCGTAACAACAAAGACTGAATGTATGTAGACACTACAGAGGGGGCGTAACACCAAAGACTGAATGTATGTAGACACTACAGAGAGGATGTAACACCAAAGACTGAATGTATGTAGACACTACAGAGGGGGCGTAACACCACAGACTGAATGTATGTAGACGCTACAGAGGGGGCGTAACACCACAGACTGAATGTATGTAGACACTACAGAGAGGGCGTAACACCACTGACTGAATGTATGTAGACACTACAGAGAGGATGTAACACCAAAGACTGAATGTATGTAGACACTACAGAGAGGGCAGCACGCCATGGACTGAATGTATGTAGACACTACAGAGAGGATGTAACACCAAAGACTGAATGTATGTATACACTACAGAGGGGGCGTAACACCACAGACTGAATGTATGTAGACGCTACAGAGGGGGCGTAACACCACAGACTGAATGTATGTAGACACTACAGAGAGGGCGTAACACCACAGACTGAATGTATGTAGACACTACAGAGAGGGCAGCATACCATGGACTGAATGTATGTAGACACTACAGAGAGGATGTAACACCAAAGACTGAATGTATGTAGACACTACAGAGAGGACATAACACCACAGACTGAATGTATGTAGACACTACAGAGAGGGCAGCATACCATGGACTGAATGTATGTAGACACTACAGAGAGGGCAGCATACCATGGACTGAATGTATGTAGACACTACAGAGAGGGCAGCATACCATGGACTGAATGTATGTAGACACTACAGAGAGGATGTAACACCACAGACTGAATGTATGTAGACACTACAGAGAGGATGTAACACCAAAGACTGAATGAATGTAGACACTACAGAGAAGGAAGCATGCCATGGACTGAATGAATGTAGACACTACAGAGAGGGCGTAACACCACAGACTGAATGTATGTAGACACTACAGAGAGGACATAACACCACAGACTGAATGTATGTAGACACTACAGAGAAGGCGTAACAACAAAGACTGAATGTATGTAGACACTACAGAGAGGGCGTAACACCACAGACTGAATGTATGTAGACACTACAGAGAGGACATAACACCACAGACTGAATGTATGTAGACACTACAGAGAGGACATAACACCACAGACTGAATGTATGTAGACACTACAGAGAAGGCGTAACAACAAAGACTGAATGTATGTAGACACTACAGAGAGGGCGTAACACCACAGACTGAATGTATGTAGACACTACAGAGAAGGCGTAACACCACAGACTGAATGTATGTAGACACTACAGAGAGGATGTTACACCAAAGACTGAATGTATGTAGACACTACAGAGAGGGCATAACACCAAAGACTGAATGTATGTAGACACTACAGAGAGGGCATAACACCAAAGACTGAATGTACGTAGACACTACAGAGAGGGCATAACACCAAAGACTGAATGTATGTAGACACTACAGAGAGGACGTAACACCACAGACTGAATGTACGTAGACACTACAGAGAGGGCATAACACCAAAGACTGAATGTATGTAGACACTACAGAGAGGGCGTAACACCACTGACTGAATGTATGTAGACACTACGGAGAGGACATAATACCACAGACTGAATGAATGTAGACACTACAGAGAGGGTGAACACCAAAGACCTAATATATGTATGTGAATCATTGGTCATGAGATCAATCACTGGATTATGGGGTCCACAATCAATTGTTTCCAGGCTGCTGCCACTCAGCGGGAACACTGTAATGTGTTGGGTTAAACATCAGGACAATATCTTGCAACAGACAAACAACTACAAAAATAAATTCAGCTTTTCAATCTAGCAAAGCATAACATCATGATTCACCTCATTAACAAATATTTCATTATTGTTTTGAAATTGAAACATTTTGTTGCAAATCTGCTTTAGCAAAAGAATTCTGAGAGTCTGTCATAGATTTTCAACTTTTATGCAGGAGAAATACATTCTTACTTACACACACACACAGGGCATTCTTTAGACATACAATCAGTAGAAATGAAGGAAGCTCTATAAGGTGGACAGTGCTGAAACTGGTAGCTCTGCATCAATGTTAATGTGAGGGCTCGACAAATAGTCAATGAAAGTCATCATTTCTTGTGACAGGGGAACCATTCTGAATGAGGCATAAGAGACGTGATCAAATGTCAGCTGGTGGCAGTGAATGTTGAAGTCATTACTACCGATACAGTATTCATAACTGTTACACTAGACATTTGACCTTAATACATTATGCATTAGTGACTGCACTGGCCTCCAGCCCCCCAGAGATGAGGCACCAGTCTCCCTAGCCTTGGATAATGGTAAAGTAAAACATCTTGTCCAGCTAACGCCAATCAATAGAGGTAAGGTCACCACGGCAACATGTTGCACTCTGCACAGATCCACCAAACAAACTTTCCATATGGGTACTAATATAGTCAATAGCTTGAGATAAGTAATGACAAAACCAGTTCAGAGTTGCACTGCAATACCCTAACCCCACTATGAATAAAAATTTATGTTATCAAAGAAATCCCTGTGTGTGTGAAAAATGGCATCTGAAACCAATTCATGCTGTCTGACACAAGTAAATGCTGTCTGACAACACAAGTACAAACAGTCTGACAACACAACTACACACTGTCTGACAACACATGTACAAACAGTCTGACAACACAACTACACACTGTCTGACAACACAAGTACAAACAGTCTGACAACACAAGTACACACTGTCTGACAACACAAGTACAAACAGTCTGACAACACAAGTACAAACAGTCTGACAACACAAGTACAAACAGTCTGACAACACAGGTACACACAGTCTGACACAAGTACACACTGTCTGACAACACAAATACAAACAGTCTGACAACACAAGTACAAACAGTCTGACAACACAAGTACACACTGTCTGACAACACAGGTACACACAGTCTGACAACACAAGTACAAACAGTCTGACAAGACAAGTACAAACAGTCTGACAACACAACTACACACTGTCTGACAACACAAGTACAAACAGTCTGACAACACAAGTACAAACAGTCTGACAACACAAGTACAAACAGTCTGACAACACAAGTACACACTGTCTGACAAGACAAGTACAAACAGTCTGACAAGACAAGTACACACTGTCTGACAAGACAAGTACACACTGTCTGACAACACAAGTACACACTGTCTGACAACACAAGTACAAACAGTCTGACAAGACAAGTACACACTGTCTGACACAAGTACACACTGTCTGACAACACAAGTACACACTGTCTGACAAGACAAGTACACACAGTCTGACAACACAAGTACACACTGTCTGACACAAGTACACACTGTCTGGCACAAATACAAACTCATCAATTTCTTATGTAAACAATGTTCAAACCAACAGGAGATTACCAAAGGTTTATACATGATGTGGCCTTTATCTACGTAGGATATCATATTGGACATTGACAAATATCCAAAGTGAAATTAAATGTGTGAAAAAATGTATAAAATATATGCAAAATCTACATCATAATTGAAACTGTACACAGCAGGATACAATAATCGTCACATGGTGTTGGAGTGTTTATTCTGGAACTGTCAGCAGCAGTGTCACATGGTGTTTGGAGTGTTTATTCTGGAACTGTCAGCAACAATGTCACATGGTGTTTGGAGTGTTTATTCTGGAACTGTCAGCAACAATGTCACATGGTGTTTGGAGTGTTTATTCTGGAACTGTCAGCAACAATGTCACATGGTGTTTGGAGTGTTTATTCTGGATCTGTCAGCAACAATGTCACATGGTGTATGGAGTGTTTATTCTGGACCTGTCGGCAACAATGTCACATGGTGTTTGGAGTGTTTAATCTGGAACTGTCGGCAGCAGTGTCACATGGTGTTTGGAGTGTTTATTCTGGATCTGTCAGCAACAATGTCACATGGTGTTTGGAGTGTTTATTCTGGAACTGTCAGCAACAATGTCACATGGTGTTTGGAGTGTTTATTCTGGAACTGTCAGCAACAATGTCACATGGTGTTTGGAGTGTTTATTCTGGAACTGTCAGCAACAATGTCACATGGTGTTTGGAGTGTTTATTCTGGAACTGTCAGCAACAATGTCACATGGTGTTTGGAGTGTTTATTCTGGAACTGTCAGCAACAATGTCACATGGTGTTTGGAGTGTTTATTCTGGATCTGTCGGCAGCAGTGTCACCAGGTGCCTCAAGCTAACTCTTTAAGATTGTGTCTGTCCAGATCATTATGATATGACCTTGTCAGTCAAGACAGACAAAGGATTACCAACTCTCATCACGGCTGGCAACTTTGAAGTTTTGGGCATATGTTTTAATGTTGACTTAAAAGACCTTTGGGTAATCAACACTTAAAAACGCCTGGATAATATCTATGGTATTATAAGCAAATGGAAAATATGTAATTTGACTTTGGTGGGTAAAATAACAGTTGTTAAGACTTTAATTCTCTCTACCCTTGTACATATTTTTTCTGCTCTCCCAAATCCATCAAAAGCTTTTATTGATCAATTGAATAGAATTCTTTTTAACTTTATTTGGAGTGGCAAAAGAGATAAGATTAAGAGGGATTAATTGAAAAGGAATTATAGTCTAGGTGGATTGAAAATGACTGATATACCCAAATTTATATCTTTGAAAATTTCATGTTTAAAAAGATATTGCGAAAAAAACATTAATTATGACCTTGCTAGTTTTCAGCTAGCTCATATCTACACTTTAGGTGCCAGTTTGCACAAGAATCGGGAAATTGTAAATCCTTTCTGGAAAGATACCCTTAAAGCCTGGAGTGACTTTATGCATTCATATGACATTGAAGACTTAGAAAAAGCAGAAATTGCTTCCCAACCCATATGGTTAAACCATTATTTAAGAGATCCAGTATTAATTTTTAATGACTGGTTTAAAAAAGGTATAGTTACGATAAAAGACTTGTATGATGAAAACGGATGGATCCCTTTCCCACGTTTACAACAACTTTATGATCTTAAAGGAATTTTTCTCAACTATAACCGTATGTTTTTTAATATTCCAAGAAGTTGGAGACAAAATATTGATAAAAATCTACATTCCTCTTCTAATCTCACAGTATCTCCTTGGATATATGATCTTACACGTTCTATTAAAGGAACTAAAGTTTTTTATAATAAACTGATAGGGAATTCCCTCCCTCTCCCTAAATCTTGTTTGAAATGGGAAAATCAGCTAGGATGTTCTTTTCCATGGAAACAAATATTCAGTGTATATTGCCATGGGTTAAGGGACACACAACTCAAGGACTTCCAGTTTAGATTTATTCATAAAGTAATATTTACTAAACGTGAGTTATTAAGAATGAAACTTATTGATAACGATGAGTGTTCTTTGTGTCCTTCTCACAAAGAAAATGTTTTTCATGTTTATATCGAATGTCATGTTGTTAAGAATTTTTGGTCAGATTTCTGTATTTACTTGACTCATATTTTGCATAGAAAAATTCATATAACTGACAATGAGCTCCTTTTTGGTACCTCTGATGTATTAATTAACCATTTGATTGTAGCTGCTAAAAGATTTATCTTTGTCCAGTGTAATGAAAATGTTGACTTTGTTGCTTTTAAGAACACAATAAGAAGTATCTATGACGTTGAATATCATATTGCACGTAGAAATAATTACTTCTCTGCCTTTAACAGAAAATGGGCTTTGTTTACTCAAATTGTAAAATAACTTATTCACTTGATGCTTGCAACATAATTTGATGTACCATAAATACTGCACCTTCTTAATTGTATACATAAATATGCCTTCATCTGTACCATGCTGTGGGTTATGCCTTAGGCCTCCTCTGTACCACATCCTTTTGAGAATTACCTTTATACATGAATTTGTACTGTTATTCGACTGCATCTGTATCCTGTGTATATGACTGAATAAAAATTAAAAAACAACAAAAAAACAAACAACTCTCATCACGGTTCACAAATGAAGGACTGAAATGAGCAGGACTTGGATCTGTCAACTGTTAAATAGCATTGATGTACAAGCAACACAAACATAGATCAGCTGATCTGCAAGTTAACTGTCAGTCAGACAACACCAAAAGATAAATAAACATTTTAGTTACAGTACACTTCTGTTCAGAATTTGGGATCAGTGACACCAGTGCAGAGGTTCCCTATATTTCAACATAAAACATAAAAAGACAAAAGAACTGTAGTTTCATGTGTATAGTGAGCCCTTTTTTTCACAAATCCAATACAGCTGTGTAGGTGGGGGCATATATAATATATCCTCAATGACATTTTGAGCAGAAAAATGCACTTTAACCCCAGAAACAGCATGACTGGAAGAACGCTAGTTCGTCCTGTTTATCATTGTATTTCCTGCCGTAAGTTTTTGATTCAATTTTGACATTATTTATATTAATTTATTCAGAACTTTATTCTTTATTGTTTAATAAATTTCAGTGAAATACTGTGTTTTTTCTGCATGTGTTTATGATTTTCATATTGACGATTGCTGATTGGCCTTGCTCAAACTACCATGTGTAACAACAAGTCGGTAATATATCAAAGTACTATATTGAGCATTATTTTAATCTTAAATACACATTGAAACAGCTGTAACTATAATAACAAGATATCAAAATATATCCTGGTTAAATATCAACATCAGATTTAATTTCTCCCGATCATTGTGTTCAAAATTATTTGAGTTATTACATAGGTCATGTTTAACTGATTCACCGTACATTCAAGGTTTTATACGAGAAAATCACACATGATAGTAGTGATCGATGCGTATACCAAATGTTTAGTGTAACAGGAAATTATATTGTCCTGATTGTAAACAATGATGTCCAGTAATGGGAAGGTGCATATTATAAACAAGAAACTACAGGGCTAATTACTTCTTTATCTGTATCACTTTGATTTCTATGTTTATGTTTATACTGACACTGTAACTCAAGTAGAAATAAACATAAATATCAATGTAAGTCACAAAAATAATTGACAAGTCATTGGATTTTTTGCTGATTTTTTTGTCAAGTCACTGTGTGATCTCATAGGTCAAGTGACACCCGACAATTTTTAAACCCAACAATGTTTGCTGCCAAAAATGTAAGGCCCATCAGGTTCACCAGTGCCAAAATGCAAGGTTATTTGGTAGGAAGTAGGGGTCATTATAAAAAAGCAGAGTTAACAAATGGATAACAAGTTTTCTTGTAAAAAAAGTGGTCATTCTGATATGATGCCCACAGTGACAGGAGACCTCTCATTGACTGACTGTTGCTTGCTCAGGGCTCGAGTTAAGGAACTTGATTTAACTTGCACCAGGTGCATGTTGACATGTAAATCTTTCAAAGTTAAAACATAGATGCAAAGATTAGTCTGACTAAATACAATCTCAGATCTCATGATTTTTAATACAGTTTATTGTTACAGTCCTTTTGTAGCAATGTTGTCAATTAATCACAACTCAGTGCCAGTACTCCTGAATATCTTCATCACTGCTCCAAGCAGACTGTGTCTAGATATGCCAGATGTTGATTACTGAAGATGACACAATTGAGATGTTCTGACCATCCACTGGTGCATGTAGACATAATTATTAGATTGCATTTCTAAATAATAGGTTGTACCTGTCCATATTTTATGGAGGTAAATCAAGCCCTGTTACTGTTCTTCATGATCAAGAATAGAAGTCTGTGATTGCACTGGGGTAGTTGTCAATGCATTGCCAATGTTCCTGTTTTATTTGTACTCCAACTCTGTACGCCATCATTTCATCGCCTACAGCAAAACAACTTCATGGCCCTTAGGTGTGCTAGAAACCTAATGATTGTGGGTTTGAATCTTGGTTTTCCTGATTATGTTCTTTGGTTTGTCAGCAGCATACCCATGCTCATGGGATCACCAAGGTGGCCAAAGTCTGCACTTGGGACTTTGCTGGCACAACATGATTTAACTAAAATACTGTTTAAAGTGGCATTAAACAAAACTCACATGACCTTCTCCCACAGGGTGATGAAGGTGTTACACAGAGGAATGCTGAGTAAACTGAGTATGAGAACACACAGATTACAGCAGTAAACTGTGATTCAAAGATTAATATTACAAACACTTTATTTTTTTATCAATATACAGGTTTCATTATTCGACTTTCACAGATGACATCTCTTTCTTGGATGCGTATCAAAAGATGAAGCCAGTCTTCTTTCCACATACTTATATAGCCATGCACTAATGTCGTAAGTCAAGTAACAAAATAGATCTGTAGCAACACAACTGGTAGGCATCAAACCAGGCAACCAACTGATCATTGTAGCAACACAACTGGTGGGCATCAAACCAGGCCACCAACTGATCAATGTAGTAGCAACACAACTGGTGGGCATCAAACCAGGCCACCAACTGATCAATGTAGTAGCAACACAACTGGTGGGCATCAAACCAGGCCACCAACTGATCAATGTAGCAACACAACTGGTGGGCATCAAACCAGGCCACCAACTGATCAATGTAGTAGCAACACAACTGGTGGGCATCAAACCAGGCCACCAACTGAACAATGTAGTAGCAACACAACTGGTGGGCATCAAACCAGGCCACCAACTGATCAATGTAGCAACACAACTGGTGGGCATCAAACCAGGCCACCAACTGATCAATGTAGTAGCAACACAACTGGTAGGCATCAAACCAGGCCACCAACTGATCAATGTAGTAGCAACACAACTGGTAGGCATCAAACCAGGCCACCAACTGATCAATGTAGTAGCAACACAACTGGTGGGCATCAAACCAGGCAACCAACAAATCAATGTAGTAGCAACACAACTGGTAGGCATCAAACCAGGCCACCAACTGATCATTGTGGCAACACAACTGGTGGGCATCAAACCAGGCCACCAACTGATCAATGTAGTAGCAACACAACTGGTGGGCATCAAACCAGGCCACCAACTGATCAATGTAGTAGCAACACAACTGGTGGGCATCAAACCAGGCCACCAACTGATCAATGTAGCAACACAACTGGTGGGCATCAAACCAGGCAACCAACTGATCAATGTAGTAGCAACACAACTGGTGGGCATCAAACCAGGCCACCAACTGATCAATGTAGCAACACAACTGGTGGGCATCAAACCAGGCCACCAACTGATCAATGTAGTAGCAACACAACTGGTGGGCATCAAACCAGGCCACCAACTGATCAATGTAGTAGCAACACAACTGGTGGGCATCAAACCAGGCCACCAACTGATCAATGTAGTAGCAACACAACTGGTAGGCATCAAACCAGGCCACCAACTGATCAATGTAGCAACACAACTGGTGGGCATCAAACCAGGCAACCAACTGATCAATGTAGTAGCAACACAACTGGTGGGCATCATACCAGGCCACCAACTGATCAATGTAGTAGCAACACAACTGGTGGGCATCAAACCAGGCCACCAACTGATCAATGTAGCAACACAACTGGTGGGCATCAAACCAGGCCACCAACTGATCAATGTAGTAGCAACACAACTGGTGGGCAACAAATAGGCCACCAACTGATCAATGTAGTAGCAACACAACTGGTGGGCATCAAACCAGGCCACCAACTGATCATTGTGGCAACACAACTGGTGGGCATCAAACCAGGCCACCAACTGATCAATGTAGTAGCAACACAACTGGTGGGCATCAAACCAGGCCACCAACTGATCAATGTAGTAGCAACACAACTGGTGGGCAACAAACCAGGCCACCAACTGATCAATGTAGTAGCAACACAACTGGTAGGCATCAAACCAGGCCACCAACTGATCAATGTAGCAACACAACTGATGGGCATCAAACCAGGCCACCAACTGATCAATGTAGTAGCAACACAACTGGTGGGCAACAAACCAGGCCACCAACTGATCAATGTAGTAGCAACACAACTGGTGGGCATCAAACCAGGCCACCAACTGATCAATGTAGCAACACAACTGGTGGGCATCAAACCAGGCCACCAACTGATCAATGTAGTAGCAACACAACTGGTGGGCAACAAACCAGGCCACCAACTGATCAATGTAGTAGCAACACAACTGGTGGGCATCAAACCAGGCCACCAACTGATCAATGTAGCAACACAACTGGTGGGCATCAAACCAGGCCACCAACTGATCAATGTAGTAGCAACACAACTGGTGGGCATCAAACCAGGCCACCAACTGATCAATGTAGTAGCAACACAACTGGTGGGCATCAAACCAGGCCACCAACTGATCAATGTAGTAGCAACACAACTGGTGGGCATCAAACCAGGCCACCAACTGATCAATGTAGTAGCAACACAACTGGTGGGCAACAAACCAGGCCACCAACTGATCAATGTAGCAACACAACTGGTGGGCATCAAACCAGGCCACCAACTGATCAATGTAGTAGCAACACAACTGGTGGGCAACAAACCAGGCCACCAGCAGATAAATGAAGTAACATCACAACTGGTGGGGATCAAACCAGGCAACCAACTGATCAATGTAGTAGCAAAACAACTGGTAGGCATCAAACCAGGCCACCAACTGATCAATGTAGTAGCAACACAACTGGTAGGCATCAAACCAGGCCACCAACTGATC
Organism: Haliotis rufescens; assembly: GCF_023055435.1. Lineage (NCBI taxonomy): Eukaryota > Metazoa > Mollusca > Gastropoda > Lepetellida > Haliotidae > Haliotis > Haliotis rufescens. The sequence continues at coordinate 5,823,548 of NW_025964383.1, forward strand.
AATGTAGCAACACAACTGGTGGGCATCAAACCAGGCCACCAACAGATGAATGAAGTAACATCACAACTGCTGTGCATCAAACCAGGCCACCAACAGATGAATAAAGTAACATCACAACTGGTAGGCATCAAACCAGGCCACCAACTGATCAATGTAGCAACACAACTGGTGGGCATCAAACCAGGCCACCAACTGATCAATGTAGCAACACAACTGGTGGGCAACAAACCAGGGCACCTGCAGATGAATGAAGTAACATCACAACTGCTGTGCATCAAACCAGGCCACCAACAGATGAATAAAGTAACATCACAACTGGTGGGCATCAAACCAGGCCACCAACAGATGAATGAAGTAACATCACAACTGGTGGGGATCAAACCAGGCCACCTGCAGATGAATGAAGTAACATCACAACTGGTGGGCATCAAACCAGGCCACCAGCAGATGAATGAAGTAACATTGCAACTGGTTGGCATCAAACCAGGCCACCTGCAGATGAATGAAGTAACATCACAACTGGTGGGCATCAAACCAGGCCACCAACTGATCAATGTAGTAGCAACACAACTGGTAGGCATCAAACCAGACCACCAACTGATCAATGTAGTAGCAACACAACTGGTGGGCATCAAACCAGGCCACCAACAGATGAATGAAGTAACATCACAACTGGTGGGCATCAAACCAGGCCACCAGCAGATGAATGAAGTAACATCACAACTGGTGGGCATCAAACCAGGCCACCAGCAGATGAATGAAGTAACATCGCAACTGGTGGGCATCAAACCAGGCCACCAGCAGATGAATGAAGTAACATCACAACTGGTGGGCATCAAACCAGGCCACCAACTGATCAATGTAGTAGCAACACAACTGGTAGGCATCAAACCAGACCACCAACTGATCAATGTAGTAGCAACACAACTGGTGGGCATCAAACCAGGCCACCAACAGATGAATGAAGTAACATCACAACTGGTGGGCATCAAACCAGGCCACCAGCAGATGAATGAAGTAACATCACATGGAGGGGCGAATATGTGTTTGTGTAGTGTGTGTTCCATGGAATAAATGACATACTGACACAATAGGTTTTAATGAACCTCATAGTGCAGAAAGTTCCCATTGATTCTCCTAATACAAGATCAAAATCTCTTGTGAAAACAGTATGAATTTAGAAGAAAAAAATGAAGACATTGTCCTTCTCTTATATGTGGCTGTCTAGACACCATCCTAACATGCCCAACCCAAGCCTGCTAGGCTGTAGTGTGGTGTCTGCTGCACACCCACCACCTTCTCTCCTGGGGCCAGACAAACACTTCTCACAGCTTCCCAGACACTGTGTCTCACACAAGTGCTAACAGCAGAATGTGGGTGAGACTCCCATAAATAAATGATGATGGAAAACAGTGGGTCAGATGCTGACCAGAACCATGTCTTGGTGACCTCCCTAACACACCACTCTCTGAAGTAACTCATCAGGACCCTTCCTCTTATAGTTTTACTGCTAACAAAACTGTTAAGTATGAAGTGAATTACAGCTACATAGTTTAGCGTAAACTCTTCAATCATTGCTGACCACACTTTAATGAGCCCTGAATGAGATTATCTGCCTCTTGATTTAGGCATATGGCATCGATTCAGTTTTCCAACTGTAAATGTCAGAGTCTGGGTTATTGGGGTCATGTACCCCAATAACCTTAACAAGAATCATACTGAAGTGCTGTTGGTCATTTGTTCAGTTGCGTCAGTTTGGTTTCATTTACTTTTTGCCATTTTGCCATTTGCATTGTATGCAGTTCACTGAATGAAACATGGTGACAGGCTAGTGAAACCAACTATTATGCTGTACAGGTTGAATGATAGTTCAAATTCAAAATATTAAAACAAATGGAAGATATTTCTTAGGTCAAACAACTGAAAACACCTATGCCAAATTTCAATACGCTTTGAGAAGGCCACAGAGAAGGCCAGTTAATAGCCATTAATGGAATTCCAAAACTGGCAGGTGACAAGCTGGGAACATTTATACAAAGATTCAGCTCCATAAGTGTTGTAGTTTAGATTTTGATAAAGCAGTAACACTTGAAAAACATTCGTACATAAAAGTAACAGATCATAACAGGATCAAAAATGAAAATGTGCCAAAAAATGCATTTATGTGATGATAAAAAAAATGACATTCATACAAAGTTTCAGCTCAACAAGCATTGTAGTTTAAGGAGGAACAAGTAAAAGTTAACGACTACCAGACATTTTATCAACCTGTTTCCTCTATTTTCTCACTCAGAGGCCTGTATGTGGGGCTTTAATTTCGAAGCCTAAAAAGAGAAAATATCCTCATGTCAGAAACATGTTAAACCTTAATTATCATCAATACAAACACTAATATCTGGGCCCACCAGGTGACAGAAAGTAAACACTTCTTGCCCTTCAACCCAATGAGGTGTAACATAACATAAACAACTAGGTTTGTATAAAAACTATATTGACTTCCTCATACTGAAATGCAATCTATCTAACTGATATAAGACATCAGTTTCACATGCTTCTAATTTGCGAGCCATAACTCCTACACAATGATAACTACTAACAGGACACAGGTCTGAGATACTGCAAATCTTATCAGCTCAGCGTGAGGTGAAAGTTGATGCAATAAAACATCATTTATATATTCCACTTGTCAATTTGTAGGACAAGTATAAAACCATGCCTTGTGCAAAGCAGTGGTTAAATATAGGACCTGCAAAACAAATGTACTTTGACATATACAGCACATTCTGTTATGACCAGCCTCTGTAGTATACCAATTTCCTTGGGAGTAATATCACAAAGTCTTACAACATACAGTGAAGGGTCTCCTTATATTTGAATCCTACTCTCCAACGATTAATGTTGGCATTGATGACATGAGAGTTATCTTCTCCTAACAGTTCCAGCCAGTAGGACACAGACTGCTTCCTGTCCACAGAACAAGGTGGGGTGGTACTGACACATTGACAACACTGCAATGTCAACATGCAGCCTGACATGGAGCTGGCCACTCAAATCACATCCAGGCAGCCAGCAAGACTGCTTCACTAATAACAACGCTATCTCCATAACAGCTAGGGTGTGGACTTTGGGATTACAAAAAGGTTATCTTGGACAAATTATTCAGTCTTAACTACACAATGTGGAGTTGATTATGAGAACTGGCATTAACTCTCCAAGAAACAATAATGACAGCAATCAGTGGTATGTGGTGGAGCAGGATATAAACTGTCATGATGAAGTGGTTACAACAGTGAATATTAGTGTAAAAAAGTAACTGTGCTTCAGACAACCTAAATGTTACGTGATTGAAAAATAACAACATAATATGTGGTCCTTCATCTCAACAATTTTTATTATAACAAATTCATTGACAAACCCCTACCTGGTAACAGGAGACAGAGCAAGACACCCTAAAAGAAGGGTGGTGAAACAACTCAATTAGCCGTATCATTATCAGGTCTGACCATCATTTGTGTTGATGCAGATGAGGTAGCAGTGGATTCTAAATGACATTCTTAATGTCAAAAGAGCTTGGGTTACCGGCTGGTTCTGGTCCTGTGGTAGGTGTTGTTTCATCTCATTCCAGACTGAAGGGGAGATATTTGGAGAAACAGCCCATGGCAGTACGGCAATGTTATTCTGCCTCAAAAAGTCTGTTACAGGGCGACTGCCATTCAAATTGCCGATGAGTTGTGATGCCACCACAAAACATTACGCTGCCATCCCCAAACGGACCATGTCGAGTCATAAAAAATGCTCTCCTGGATGCCTGAAGACCCTTCCACGACCATCGGAGCTCTCCAGATGAAACCTGGACTCATCTGTGAACAGTCCACTTTCCAAGCCTTGTCTTTTGAACATTAGACGCTGTCTACACCAAACTGAGTGTCTGAAGGTGATGTGGAAGCAAAACTAGGGGGATGGTACAGGCAGTCAGTGGACGGACTGGGTTGATGGTACAGACAGTCAGTGGATGGACTGGGTTGATGGTACAGACAGTCAGTGGACGGAATGAGGTGATGGTACAGACAGTCAGTGGACGGAATGAGGCGATGGTACAGACAGTCAGTGGACGGAATGAGGCGATCGTACAGACAGTCAGTGGACAGACAGTGTTGATGGTACAGACAGTCAGTGGACGGAATGAGGCGATCGTACAGACAGTCAGTGGACAGACAGCGTTGATGGTACAGGCAGTCAGTGGACGGAATGAGGTGATGGTACAGACAGTCAGTGGACGGAATGAGGCGATGGTACAGACAGTCAGTGGACGGAATGAGGCGATCGTACAGACAGTCAGTGGACAGACAGTGTTCATGGTACAGACAGTCAGTGGACGGAATGAGGCGATGGTACAGACAGTCAGTGGACGGAATGAGGCGATGGTACAGACAGTCAGTGGACGGAATGAGGCGATCGTACAGACAGTCAGTGGACAGACAGTGTTGATGGTACAGAGAGTCAGTGGATGGAATGAGGCGATGGTACAGACAGTCAGTGGACGGAATGAGGCGATCGTACAGGCAGTCAGTGGACGGACTGGGTTGATGGTACAGACAGTCAGTGGACGGAATGACGCAATCGTACAGACAGTCAGTGGACAGGCTGGGTTGATGGTGCAGAAAGTCAGTGGACGGAATGAGGCGATCGTACAGACAGTCAGTGGACAGACTGGGTTGATGGTGCAGAAAGTCAGTGGACAGACTGGGTTGATGGTGCAGAAAGTCAGTGGACGGAATGAGGCGATCGTACAGACAGTCAGTGGATAGACTGGGTTGATGGTACAAACAGTCAGTGGATGGACTGGGTTGATGCTACTGACAGTCAGTGGACGGACTGGGTTCATGGTGCAGACAGTCAGTGGATGGACTGGGTTGAGGGTGCAGACAGTCAGTTCACGGAATGAGGCGATGGTACAGACAGTCAGTGGACAGAATGAGGCGATCGTACAGACAGTCAGTGGACGGAATGAGGCGATCATACAGACAGTCAGTGGACAGACTGGGTTGATGGTACAGACAGTCAGTGGATGGACTGGGTTGATGCTACAGACAGTCAGTAGATGGACTGGGTTCATGGTGCAGACAGTCAATGGACAGACTGGGTTGAGGGTGCAGACAGTCAGTTCACGGAATGAGGTGATGGTACAGACAGTCAGTGGACGGAATGAAGAATCGTACAGACAGTCAGTGGATGGACTGGGTTGATGGTACTGACAGTCAGTGGATGGACTGGGTTGATGTTACAGACAGTCAGTTCACGGAATGAGGTGATGGTACAGACAGTCAGTGGACAGACTGGGTTGATGGTACAGACAGTCAGTGGACGGACTGGGTTCATGGTGCAGACAGTCAGTGGATGGACTGGGTTGAGGGTGCAGACAGTCAGTTCATGGAATGAGGCAATGGTACAGACAGTCAGTGGACGGAATGAGGCGATCGTACAGACAGTCAGTGGACAGACTGGGTTGATGGTACAGACAGTCAGTGGATGGACTGGGTTGATGCTACAGACAGTCAGTAGACGGACTGGGTTCATGGTGCAGACAGTCAGTGGATGGACTGGGTTGAGGGTGCAGACAGTCAGTTCACGGAATGAGGTGATGGTACAGACAGTCAGTGGACGGAATGAAGAATCGTACAGACAGTCAGTGGACAGACTGGGTTGATGGTACAGACAGTCAGTGGACGGACTGGGTTGATAGTACAGACAGTCAGTGGATGGACTGGGTTGATGTTACAGACAGACAGTGGACAGACTGGGTTGATGGTACAGACAGTCAGTTCACGGAATGAGGCGATGGTGCAGACAGTCAGTCGATGGACTGGGTTGATGGTGCAGACAGTCAGTTCACGGAATGAGGCGATGGTGCAGACAGTCAGTGGATGGACTGGGTTGATGGTACAGACAGTCATTGGATGGACTGGGTTGATGGTACAGACAGTCAGTGGATGGACTGGGTTGATGTTACAGACAGTCAGTGGATGGACTGAGTTGATGGTACAGACAGTCAGTGGATGGACTGAGTTGATGGTACAGACAGTCAGTGGATGGACTGGGTTGATGTTACAGACAGTCAATGGATGGACTGGGTTGAGGGTGCAGACAGTCAGTTCACGGAATGAGGTGATGGTACAGACAGTCAGTGGACGGAATGAAGAATCTTACAGACAGTCAGTGGACAGACTGGGTTGATGGTACAGAAAGTCAGTGGACGGACTGGGTTGATGGTACAGACAGTCAGTGGATGGACTGGGTTGATGGTACAGACAGTCAGTGGATGGACTGGGTTGATGGTACAAACAGTCAGTGGACAGACTGGGTTGATGGTACAGACAGTCAGTGGATGGACTGTGTTGATGGTGCAGACAGTCAGTGGATGGACTGGGTTGAGGGTGCAGACAGTCAGTTCATGGAATGAGGCGATGGTACAGACAGTCAGTGGATGGAATGAGGCGATCGTACAGACAGTCAGTGGACAGAATGAGGCGATCATACAGACAGTCAGTGGACAGGCTGGGTTGATGGTACAGACAGTCAGTGGACAGACTGGGTTGATGTTACAGACAGTCAGTGGATGGACTGAGTTGATGGTACAAACAGTCAGTGGATGGACTGTGTTGAGGGTGCAGACAGTCAGTGGATGGACTGGGTTGATGTTACAGACAGTCAGTTCATGGAATGAGGCGATGGTACAGACAGTCAGTGGACAGACTGGGTTGATGTTACAGACAGTCAGTGGATGGACTGGGTTCATGGTGCAGACAGTCAGTGGATGGACTGGGTTGAGGGTGCAGACAGTCAGTTCATGGAATGAGGCGATGGTACAGACAGTCAGTGGATGGAATGAGGCGATCGTACAGACAGTCAGTGGACAGACTGGGTTGATGGTACAGACAGTCAGTGGATGAACTGGGTTGATGCTACAGACAGTCAGTAGACGGACTGGGTTCATGGTGCAGACAGTCAGTGGATGGACTGGGTTGAGGGTGCAGACAGTCAGTTCACGGAATGAGGTGATGGTACAGACAGTCAGTGGACGGAATGAAGAATCGTACAGACAGTCAGTGGACAGACTGGGTTGATGGTACAGACAGTCAGTGGACGGACTGGGTTGATGGTACAGACAGTCAGTGGATGGACTGGGTTGATGTTACAGACAGTCAGTGGACAGACTGGGTTGATGGTGCAGACAGTCAGTGGACAGACTGGGTTGAAGGGACAAACAGTCAGTGGACAGACTGGGTTGAAGGGACAAACAGTCAATGGATGGACTGGGTTCATCGTGCAGACAGTCAGGGGATGGACTTGGTTGATGGTACAGACAGTCAGTTCACGGAATGAGGCGATGGTACAGACAGTCAGTGGACGATATGAGGCGATGGTACAGACAGTCAGTGGACAGACTGGGTTGATGGTACAGACAGTCAGTGGATGGACAGTGTTAAAGGTGCAGACAGTCAGTGGATGGACTGTGTTGATGGTACAGACAGTCAGTGGATGGACTGGGGTGAAGGGACAAACAGTCAGTGGACAGACTTGGTTGATGGTATAGATAGTCAGTGGATGGACTGAGTTGATGGTGCAGACAGTCAGTGGACAGACTGGGTTGAAGGGACAAACAGTCAGTGGACAGACTGGGTTGATGGTGCAGACAGTCAGTGGACAGACTGGGTTGATGGTACAGACAGTCAGTGGACAGACTGGGTTGATGGTACAGACAGTCAGTGGACAGACTGGGTTGAAGGGACAAACAGTCAGTGGATGGACTGGGTTCATCGTGCAGACAGTCAGTGGATGGACTGGGTTGATGGTACAGACAGTCAGTTCACGGAATGGGGCGATGGTACAGACAGTCAGTGGACGGAATGAGGCGATGGTGCAGACAGTCAGTGGATGGACTGGGTTGAAGGGACAAACAGTCAGTGGACAGACTGGGTTGATGGTATAGACAGTCAGTGGATGAACTGGGTTCATGGTACAGACAGTCAGTGGATGAACTGGGTTGATGGTACAGACAGTCAGTGGATGAACTGGGTTGATGGTACAGACAGTCAGTGGATGGACTGTGTTGATGGTGCAGACAGTCAGTGGATGGACTGAGTTGATGGTACAGACAGTCAGTGGATGAACTGGGTTGATGGTACAGACAGTCAGTGGATGAACTGGGTTGATGGTACAGACAGTCAGTGGATGGACTGTGTTGATGGTGCAGACAGTCAGTGGATGGACTGTGTTGATGGTACAGACAGTCAGTGGATAAACTGTGTTGATGGTGCAGACAGTCAGTGGATGGACTGGGTTGATGGTATAGACAGTCAGTGGATGGACTGGGTTGAAGGGACAAACAGTCAGTGGACAGACTGGGTTGATGGTATAGACAGTCAGTGGATGGACTGGGTTGATGGTACAGACAGTCAGTGGATAAACTGTGTTGATGGTGCAGACAGTCAGTGGATGGACTGTGTTGATGGTACAGACAGTCAGTGAATGGACTGGGTTGAAGGGACAAACAGTCAGTGGACAGACTGGGTTGATGGTACAGACAGTCAGTGGATGGACTGGGTTGATGGTACAGAAAGTCAGTGGATAAACTGTGTTGATGGTGGAGAGAGTCAGTGGATGGACTGTGTTGATGGTTTAGACAGTCAGTTTACGGAATGAGGCGATGGTACAGACAGTCAGATCACGGAATGAGGCGATGGTACAGACAGTCAGTGGACTGACTGGGTTGATGGTATAGACAGTCAGTGGACAGACTGGGGTGAAGGGACAAACAGTCAATGGACAGACTGGGTTGATGGTATAGACAGTCAGTGGACAGACTGTGTTGATGGTACAGACAGTCAGTGGACAGACTGGGTTGATGGTACAAACAGTCAGTGGATGGACTGGGTTGATGGTACAGACAGTCAGTGGATGGACTGGGTTGATGGTACAGACAGTCAGTGGACAGACTCGGTTGATGGTACTGACAGTCAGTGGATGGACTGGGTTGATGGTACAGACAGTCAGTGGACAGACTCGGTTGATGGTACTGACAGTCAGTGGATGGACTGGGTTGATGTTACAGACAGTCAGTGGATGGACTGAGTTGATGGTACAGACAGTCAGTGGACAGACTGGGTTGATGGTACAGACAGTCAGTGGACAGACTGGGTTGATGGTACAAACAGTCAGTGGATGGACTGGGTTGATGGTACAGACAGTCAGTGGACAGACTCGGTTGATGGTACTGACAGTCAGTGGATGGACTGGGTTGATGTTACAGACAGTCAGTGGATGGACTGAGTTGATGGTACAGACAGTCAGTGGACAGACTGGGTTGATGGTGCAGACAGTCAGTGGATGGACAGTGTTCATGGTGCAGACAGTCAGTGGATGGACTGTGTTGATGGTACAGACAGTCAGTGGATGGACTGGGTTGATGGTACAGACAGTCAGTGGATGAACTGGGTTGATGGTACAGACAGTCAGTGGATGGACTGTGTTGATGGTGCAGACAGTCAGTGGATGGACTGTGTTGATGGTACAGACAGTCAGTGGATAAACTGTGTTGATGGTGCAGACAGTCAGTGGATGGACTGGGTTGATGGTATAGACAGTCAGTGGATGGACTGGGTTGAAGGGACAAACAGTCAGTGGACAGACTGGGTTGATGGTATAGACAGTCAGTGGATGGACTGGGTTGATGGTACAGACAGTCAGTGGATAAACTGTGTTGATGGTGCAGACAGTCAGTGGATGGACTGTGTTGATGGTACAGACAGTCAGTGAATGGACTGGGTTGAAGGGACAAACAGTCAGTGGACAGACTGGGTTGATGGTATAGACAGTCAGTGGATGGACTGGGTTGATGGTACAGACAGTCAGTGGATAAACTGTGTTGATGGTGCAGACAGTCAGTGGATGGACTGTGTTGATGTACAGACAGTCAGTGAATGGACTGGGTTGAAGGGACAAACAGTCAGTGGACAGACTGGGTTGATGGTACAGACAGTCAGTGGATGGACTGGGTTGATGGTACAGAAAGTCAGTGGATAAACTGTGTTGATGGTGCAGAGAGTCAGTGGATGGACTGTGTTGATGGTTTAGACAGTCAGTTTACGGAATGAGGCGATGGTACAGACAGTCAGATCACGGAATGAGGCGATGGTACAGACAGTCAGTGGACTGACTGGGTTGATGGTGCAGACAGTCAGTGGATGGACTGTGTTGATGTACAGACAGTCAGTGGACAGACTGGGGTGAAGGGACAAACAGTCAATGGACAGACTGGGTTGATGGTATAGACAGTCAGTGGACAGACTGTGTTGATGGTACAGACAGTCAGTGGACAGACTGGGTTGATGGTACAAACAGTCAGTGGATGGACTGGGTTGATGGTACAGACAGTCAGTGGACAGACTCGGTTGATGGTACTGACAGTCAGTGGATGGACTGGGTTGATGTTACAGACAGTCAGTGGATGGACTGAGTTGATGGTACAGACAGTCAGTGGACAGACTGGGTTGATGGTGCAGACAGTCAGTGGATGGACAGTGTTCATGGTGCAGACAGTCAGTGGATGGACTGTGTTGATGGTACAGACAGTCAGTGGATGGACTGGGTTGATGTTACAGACAGTCAGTGGATGGACTGAGTTGATGGTTTAGACAGTCAGTGGACAGACTGGGTTGATGGTGCAGACAGTCAGTTCACGGAATGAGGCGATGGTGCAGACATTCAGTGGATGGACTGAGTTGATGGTACAGACAGTCAGTGGATGGACTGGGTTGATGGTACAGACAGTCAGTGGATGGACTGAGTTGATTGTACAGACAGTCAGTTCACGGAATGAGGCGATGGTGCAGACAGTCAGTGGATGGACTGAGTTGATGGTACAGACAGTCAGTGGACAGACTGGGTTGATGGTGCAGACAGTCAGTTCACGGAATGAGGCGATGGTGCAGACAGTCAGTGGATGGACTGAGTTGATGGTACAGACAGTCAGTGGACAGACTGGGTTGATGGTGCAGACAGTCAGTTCACGGAATGAGGCGATGGTGCAGACAGTCAGTGGATGGACTGGGTTGATGGTATAGACAGTCAGTGGATGGACTGGGTTGATGGTACAGACAGTCAGTGGATGGACTGGGTTGATGTTACAGACAGTCAGTGGATGGACTGAGTTGATGGTACAGACAGTCAGTGGATGGACTGGGTTGATGGTACAGACAGTCAGTGGATGGACTGGGTTGATGTTACAGACAGTCAGTGGATGGACTGAGTTGATGGTTTAGACAGTCAGTGGACAGACTGGGTTGATGGTACAGACAGTCAGTGGATGGACTGTGTTGATGGTACAGACAGTCAGTGGATGGACTGTGTTGATGGTGCAGACAGTCAGTGGATGGACTGAGTTGATGGTACAGACAGTCAGTGGATGGACCGTGTTGATGTTACAGACAGTCAGTGGATGGACTGAGTTGATGGTTTAGACAGTCAGTGGATGGACTGGGTTGATGGTGCAGACAGTCAGTTCACGGAATGAGGCGATGGTACAGACAGTCAGTGGACAGACTGGGTTGATGGTACAGACAGTCAGTGGATGGACTGTGTTGATGGTACAGACAGTCAGTGGATGGACTGTGTTGATGGTACAGACAGTCAGTGGATGGACTGTGTTGATGGTACAGACCAGGGGTCCGGAAAATTTAAAATCCCAATCGGACATTTGCATTTAGGCCACGCCCCCTTCAAATAGCGTATTTTAGTACGACTTTTCACACACATTACAAGTTTACGTATTCATAATATGATGAATTATGAATTGTTTCAATTTAAATTGTTTAATTCACAGGACAATTAATAACAAATAATATCATTTTAGATTTACATGGAAAACATACGTTTGTTTCTGTTATAATAACGATCTGTTAACGTAGTGAACGGTCTAATTAATATTCATGAGTTATATTCATGAGTCTGCTCAAGTGTATGCGTTGTAACATTTGGATCGAGACTATTATCCCATATTTGGTTATCACGTGACCTCACGGGAAAAGGTTTTTTTAAACTAAAGATTTTTTTAAAAACAAGACAGATAATTTAATCACAAATACTAAAATATCGTTGATAGCAATAGTTATTTGAATACTTTTTTCATCTGTACTTAATTATTGACCATAAAAAAATTGGATATCGATCGTCCGAGAAAGCAAAATGGCGGTCAATCAAGATTCAATATACGACTAGCTACTGAAAAACAATAAAATCTGCAAATCCTCATTGTATGTCAACCAAGTGAAAGTCGTTAGCCACGACTTACAAAATGATCGTCCAGACTTTGAGGGTTTGGCAGATCCGCTCGACTGATCTGCATCGGTCGACTGGCTGTCGTCACGCTTTCGCTTCTTGTCTGAGGTTACGTATCGTAGCATTGTGAGGATAATGAGGTACATCGATGATGCAAGGTATTAATGTACAGTTGTAAACACCTTTCACTCAAATTAACAAGATGTTCTCAGTAATTAATCCTCGATTAATCAGTGTCAACTCAGTTTATTGCCTATTACAGTGATTGACCGATTGGACTATCGTGTAGGTACGATGTATTTACAGCAATCAAAACAAACAAAGCTTGTCAGTGTAGTTAATCTTCATTGTGTTGCAACTGCAGACAGAAACTGCTCAGTCCTAACTGTTGATCATGTCCGGTCAAAATTTAAGAATGTCCGGACAATACTTTTTAAAATGTCCGGTAAGCAATATTTTAAAACGGACTTTTGAGATTCCCAATCGGACATGTCCGGCGCATATGACGGTTTCCGGACCCCTGGTACAGACAGTCAGTGGATGGACTGAGTTGATGGTTTAGACAGTCAGTGGATGGACTGGGTTGATGTTACAGACAGTCAGTGGATGGACTGAGTTGATGGTACAGACAGTCAGTGGATGGACTGGGTTGATGGTACAGACAGTCAGTGGATGGACTGGGTTGATGTTACAGACAGTCAGTGGATGGACTGTGTTGATGGTACAGACAGTCAGTGGATGGACTGTGTTGATGGTGCAGACAGTCAGTGGATGGACTGAGTTGATGGTACAGACAGTCAGTGGATGGACCGTGTTGATGTTACAGACAGTCAGTGGATGGACTGAGTTGATGGTTTAGACAGTCAGTGGATGGACTGGGTTGATGGTGCAGACAGTCAGTTCACGGAATGAGGCGATGGTACAGACAGTCAGTGGACAGACTGGGTTGATGGTACAGACAGTCAGTGGATGGACTGTGTTGATGGTACAGACAGTCAGTGGATGGACTGTGTTGATGGTACAGACAGTCAGTGGATGGACTGTGTTGATGGTACAGACCAGGGGTCCGGAAAATTTAAAATCCCAATCGGACATTTGCATTTAGGCCACGCCCCCTTCAAATAGCGTATTTTAGTACGACTTTTCACACACATTACAAGTTTACGTATTCATAATATGATGAATTATGAATTGTTTCAATTTAAATTGTTTAATTCACAGGACAATTAATAACAAATAATATCATTTTAGATTTACATGGAAAACATACGTTTGTTTCTGTTATAATAACGATCTGTTAACGTAGTGAACGGTCTAATTAATATTCATGAGTTATATTCATGAGTCTGCTCAAGTGTACGCGTTGTAACATTTGGATCGAGACTATTATCCCATATTTGGTTATCACGTGACCTCACGGGAAAAGGTTTTTTTAAACTAAAGATTTTTTTAAAAACAAGACAGATAATTTAATCACAAATACTAAAATATCGTTGATAGCAATAGTTATTTGAATACTTTTTTCATCTGTACTTAATTATTGACCATAAAAAAATTGGATATCGATCGTCCGAGAAAGCAAAATGGCGGTCAATCAAGATTCAATATACGACTAGCTACTGAAAAACAATAAAATCTGCAAATCCTCATTGTATGTCAACCAAGTGAAAGTCGTTAGCCACGACTTACAAAATGATCGTCCAGACTTTGAGGGTTTGGCAGATCCGCTCGACTGATCTGCATCGGTCGACTGGCTGTCGTCACGCTTTCGCTTCTTGTCTGAGGTTACGTATCGTAGCATTGTGAGGATAATGAGGTACATCGATGATGCAAGGTATTAATGTACAGTTGTAAACACCTTTCACTCAAATTAACAAGATGTTCTCAGTAATTAATCCTCGATTAATCAGTGTCAACTCAGTTTATTGCCTATTACAGTGATTGACCGATTGGACTATCGTGTAGGTACGATGTATTTACAGCAATCAAAACAAACAAAGCTTGTCAGTGTAGTTAATCTTCATTGTGTTGCAACTGCAGACAGAAACTGCTCAGTCCTAACTGTTGATCATGTCCGGTCAAAATTTAAGAATGTCCGGACAATACTTTTTAAAATGTCCGGTAAGCAATATTTTAAAACGGACTTTTGAGATTCCCAATCGGACATGTCCGGCGCATATGACGGTTTCCGGACCCCTGGTACAGACAGTCAGTGGATGGACTGAGTTGATGGTTTAGACAGTCAGTGGATGGACTGAGTTGATGGTACAGACAGTCAGTGGATGGACTGAGTTGATGGTACAGACAGTCAGTGGATGGACTGGGTTGATGTTACAGACAGTCAGTGGATGGACTGAGTTGATGGTTTAGACAGTCAGTGGACAGACTGGGTTGATGGTACAGACAGTCAGTGGATGGACTGTGTTGATGGTACAGACAGTCAGTGGATGGACTGTGTTGATGGTGCAGACAGTCAGTGGATGGACTGAGTTGATGGTACAGACAGTCAGTGGATGGACCGTGTTGATGTTACAGACAGTCAGTGGATGGACTGAGTTGATGGTTTAGACAGTCAGTGGATGGACTGGGTTGATGGTGCAGACAGTCAGTTCACGGAATGAGGCGATGGTACAGACAGTCAGTGGACAGACTGGGTTGATGGTACAGACAGTCAGTGGATGGACTGTGTTGATGGTACAGACAGTCAGTGGATGGACTGTGTTGATGGTACAGACAGTCAGTGGATGGACTGTGTTGATGGTACAGACCAGGGGTCCGGAAAATTTAAAATCCCAATCGGACATTTGCATTTAGGCCACGCCCCCTTCAAATAGCGTATTTTAGTACGACTTTTCACACACATTACAAGTTTACGTATTCATAATATGATGAATTATGAATTGTTTCAATTTAAATTGTTTAATTCACAGGACAATTAATAACAAATAATATCATTTTAGATTTACATGGAAAACATACGTTTGTTTCTGTTATAATAACGATCTGTTAACGTAGTGAACGGTCTAATTAATATTCATGAGTTATATTCATGAGTCTGCTCAAGTGTACGCGTTGTAACATTTGGATCGAGACTATTATCCCATATTTGGTTATCACGTGACCTCACGGGAAAAGGTTTTTTTAAACTAAAGATTTTTTTAAAAACAAGACAGATAATTTAATCACAAATACTAAAATATCGTTGATAGCAATAGTTATTTGAATACTTTTTTCATCTGTACTTAATTATTGACCATAAAAAAATTGGATATCGATCGTCCGAGAAAGCAAAATGGCGGTCAATCAAGATTCAATATAGGACTAGCTACTGAAAAACAATAAAATCTGCAAATCCTCATTGTATGTCAACCAAGTGAAAGTCGTTAGCCACGACTTACAAAATGATCGTCCAGACTTTGAGGGTTTGGCAGATCCGCTCGACTGATCTGCATCGGTCGACTGGCTGTCGTCACGCTTTCGCTTCTTGTCTGAGGTTACGTATCGTAGCATTGTGAGGATAATGAGGTACATCGATGATGCAAGGTATTAATGTACAGTTGTAAACACCTTTCACTCAAATTAACAAGATGTTCTCAGTAATTAATCCTCGATTAATCAGTGTCAACTCAGTTTATTGCCTATTACAGTGATTGACCGATTGGACTATCGTGTAGGTACGATGTATTTACAGCAATCAAAACAAACAAAGCTTGTCAGTGTAGTTAATCTTCATTGTGTTGCAACTGCAGACAGAAACTGCTCAGTCCTAACTGTTGATCATGTCCGGTCAAAATTTAAGAATGTCCGGACAATACTTTTTAAAATGTCCGGTAAGCAATATTTTAAAACGGACTTTTGAGATTCCCAATCGGACATGTCCGGCGCATATGACGGTTTCCGGACCCCTGGTACAGACAGTCAGTGGATGGACTGAGTTGATGGTTTAGACAGTCAGTGGATGGACTGGGTTGATGTTACAGACAGTCAGTGGATGGACTGAGTTGATGGTACAGACAGTCAGTGGATGGACTGGGTTGATGGTACAGACAGTCAGTGGATGGACTGGGTTGATGTTACAGACAGTCAGTGGATGGACTGAGTTGATGGTTTAGACAGTCAGTGGACAGACTGGGTTGATGGTACAGACAGTCAGTGGATGGACTGTGTTGATGGTACAGACAGTCAGTGGATGGACTGTGTTGATGGTGCAGACAGTCAGTGGATGGACTGAGTTGATGGTACAGACAGTCAGTGGATGGACCGTGTTGATGTTACAGACAGTCAGTGGATGGACTGAGTTGATGGTTTAGACAGTCAGTGGATGGACTGGGTTGATGGTGCAGACAGTCAGTTCACGGAATGAGGCGATGGTACAGACAGTCAGTGGACAGACTGGGTTGATGGTACAGACAGTCAGTGGATGGACTGTGTTGATGGTACAGACAGTCAGTGGATGGACTGTGTTGATGGTACAGACAGTCAGTGGATGGACTGTGTTGATGGTACAGACCAGGGGTCCGGAAAATTTAAAATCCCAATCGGACATTTGCATTTAGGCCACGCCCCCTTCAAATAGCGTATTTTAGTACGACTTTTCACACACATTACAAGTTTACGTATTCATAATATGATGAATTATGAATTGTTTCAATTTAAATTGTTTAATTCACAGGACAATTAATAACAAATAATATCATTTTAGATTTACATGGAAAACATACGTTTGTTTCTGTTATAATAACGATCTGTTAACGTAGTGAACGGTCTAATTAATATTCATGAGTTATATTCATGAGTCTGCTCAAGTGTATGCGTTGTAACATTTGGATCGAGACTATTATCCCATATTTGGTTATCACGTGACCTCACGGGAAAAGGTTTTTTTAAACTAAAGATTTTTTTAAAAACAAGACAGATAATTTAATCACAAATACTAAAATATCGTTGATAGCAATAGTTATTTGAATACTTTTTTCATCTGTACTTAATTATTGACCATAAAAAAATTGGATATCGCTCGTCCGAGAAAGCAAAATGGCGGTCAATCAAGATTCAATATACGACTAGCTACTGAAAAACAATAAAATCTGCAAATCCTCATTGTATGTCAACCAAGTGAAAGTCGTTAGCCACGACTTACAAAATGATCGTCCAGACTTTGAGGGTTTGGCAGATCCGCTCGACTGATCTGCATCGGTCGACTGGCTGTCGTCACGCTTTCGCTTCTTGTCTGAGGTTACGTATCGTAGCATTGTGAGGATAATGAGGTACATCGATGATGCAAGGTATTAATGTACAGTTGTAAACACCTTTCACTCAAATTAACAAGATGTTCTCAGTAATTAATCCTCGATTAATCAGTGTCAACTCAGTTTATTGCCTATTACAGTGATTGACCGATTGGACTATCGTGTAGGTACGATGTATTTACAGCAATCAAAACAAACAAAGCTTGTCAGTGTAGTTAATCTTCATTGTGTTGCAACTGCAGACAGAAACTGCTCAGTCCTAACTGTTGATCATGTCCGGTCAAAATTTAAGAATGTCCGGACAATACTTTTTAAAATGTCCGGTAAGCAATATTTTAAAACGGACTTTTGAGATTCCCAATCGGACATGTCCGGCGCATATGACGGTTTCCGGACCCCTGGTACAGACAGTCAGTGGATGGACTGAGTTGATGGTTTAGACAGTCAGTGGATGGACTGGGTTGATGTTACAGACAGTCAGTGGATGGACTGAGTTGATGGTACAGACAGTCAGTGGATGGACTGGGTTGATGGTACAGACAGTCAGTGGATGGACTGGGTTGATGTTACAGACAGTCAGTGGATGGACTGAGTTGATGGTTTAGACAGTCAGTGGACAGACTGGGTTGATGGTACAGACAGTCAGTGGATGGACTGTGTTGATGGTACAGACAGTCAGTGGATGGACTGTGTTGATGGTGCAGACAGTCAGTGGATGGACTGAGTTGATGGTACAGACAGTCAGTGGATGGACCGTGTTGATGTTACAGACAGTCAGTGGATGGACTGAGTTGATGGTTTAGACAGTCAGTGGATGGACTGGGTTGATGGTGCAGACAGTCAGTTCACGGAATGAGGCGATGGTACAGACAGTCAGTGGACAGACTGGGTTGATGGTACAGACAGTCAGTGGATGGACTGTGTTGATGGTACAGACAGTCAGTGGATGGACTGTGTTGATGGTACAGACAGTCAGTGGATGGACTGTGTTGATGGTACAGACCAGGGGTCCGGAAAATTTAAAATCCCAATCGGACATTTGCATTTAGGCCACGCCCCCTTCAAATAGCGTATTTTAGTACGACTTTTCACACACATTACAAGTTTACGTATTCATAATATGATGAATTATGAATTGTTTCAATTTAAATTGTTTAATTCACAGGACAATTAATAACAAATAATATCATTTTAGATTTACATGGAAAACATACGTTTGTTTCTGTTATAATAACGATCTGTTAACGTAGTGAACGGTCTAATTAATATTCATGAGTTATATTCATGAGTCTGCTCAAGTGTACGCGTTGTAACATTTGGATCGAGACTATTATCCCATATTTGGTTATCACGTGACCTCACGGGAAAAGGTTTTTTTAAACTAAAGATTTTTTTAAAAACAAGACAGATAATTTAATCACAAATACTAAAATATCGTTGATAGCAATAGTTATTTGAATACTTTTTTCATCTGTACTTAATTATTGACCATAAAAAAATTGGATATCGATCGTCCGAGAAAGCAAAATGGCGGTCAATCAAGATTCAATATACGACTAGCTACTGAAAAACAATAAAATCTGCAAATCCTCATTGTATGTCAACCAAGTGAAAGTCGTTAGCCACGACTTACAAAATGATCGTCCAGACTTTGAGGGTTTGGCAGATCCGCTCGACTGATCTGCATCGGTCGACTGGCTGTCGTCACGCTTTCGCTTCTTGTCTGAGGTTACGTATCGTAGCATTGTGAGGATAATGAGGTACATCGATGATGCAAGGTATTAATGTACAGTTGTAAACACCTTTCACTCAAATTAACAAGATGTTCTCAGTAATTAATCCTCGATTAATCAGTGTCAACTCAGTTTATTGCCTATTACAGTGATTGACCGATTGGACTATCGTATAGGTACGATGTATTTACAGCAATCAAAACAAACAAAGCTTGTCAGTGTAGTTAATCTTCATTGTGTTGCAACTGCAGACAGAAACTGCTCAGTCCTAACTGTTGATCATGTCCGGTCAAAATTTAAGAATGTCCGGACAATACTTTTTAAAATGTCCGGTAAGCAATATTTTAAAACGGACTTTTGAGATTCCCAATCGGACATGTCCGGCGCATATGACGGTTTCCGGACCCCTGGTACAGACAGTCAGTGGATGGACTGAGTTGATGGTTTAGACAGTCAGTGGATGGACTGAGTTGATGGTACAGACAGTCAGTGGATGGACTGGGTTGATGGTACAGACAGTCAGTGGATGGACTGGGTTGATGTTACAGACAGTCAGTGGATGGACTGAGTTGATGGTTTAGACAGTCAGTGGACAGACTGGGTTGATGGTACAGACAGTCAGTGGATGGACTGTGTTGATGGTACAGACAGTCAGTGGATGGACTGTGTTGATGGTGCAGACAGTCAGTGGATGGACTGAGTTGATGGTACAGACAGTCAGTGGATGGACCGTGTTGATGTTACAGACAGTCAGTGGATGGACTGAGTTGATGGTTTAGACAGTCAGTGGATGGACTGGGTTGATGGTGCAGACAGTCAGTTCACGGAATGAGGCGATGGTACAGACAGTCAGTGGACAGACTGGGTTGATGGTACAGACAGTCAGTGGATGGACTGTGTTGATGGTACAGACAGTCAGTGGATGGACTGTGTTGATGGTACAGACAGTCAGTGGATGGACTGTGTTGATGGTACAGACCAGGGGTCCGGAAAATTTAAAATCCCAATCGGACATTTGCATTTAGGCCACGCCCCCTTCAAATAGCGTATTTTAGTACGACTTTTCACACACATTACAAGTTTACGTATTCATAATATGATGAATTATGAATTGTTTCAATTTAAATTGTTTAATTCACAGGACAATTAATAACAAATAATATCATTTTAGATTTACATGGAAAACATACGTTTGTTTCTGTTATAATAACGATCTGTTAACGTAGTGAACGGTCTAATTAATATTCATGAGTTATATTCATGAGTCTGCTCAAGTGTACGCGTTGTAACATTTGGATCGAGACTATTATCCCATATTTGGTTATCACGTGACCTCACGGGAAAAGGTTTTTTTAAACTAAAGATTTTTTTAAAAACAAGACAGATAATTTAATCACAAATACTAAAATATCGTTGATAGCAACAGTTATTTGAATACTTTTTTCATCTGTACTTAATTATTGACCATAAAAAAATTGGATATCGATCGTCCGAGAAAGCAAAATGGCGGTCAATCAAGATTCAATATACGACTAGCTACTGAAAAACAATAAAATCTGCAAATCCTCATTGTATGTCAACCAAGTGAAAGTCGTTAGCCACGACTTACAAAATGATCGTCCAGACTTTGAGGGTTTGGCAGATCCGCTCGACTGATCTGCATCGGTCGACTGGCTGTCGTCACGCTTTCGCTTCTTGTCTGAGGTTACGTATCGTAGCATTGTGAGGATAATGAGGTACATCGATGATGCAAGGTATTAATGTACAGTTGTAAACACCTTTCACTCAAATTAACAAGATGTTCTCAGTAATTAATCCTCGATTAATCAGTGTCAACTCAGTTTATTGCCTATTACAGTGATTGACCGATTGGACTATCGTGTAGGTACGATGTATTTACAGCAATCAAAACAAACAAAGCTTGTCAGTGTAGTTAATCTTCATTGTGTTGCAACTGCAGACAGAAACTGCTCAGTCCTAACTGTTGATCATGTCCGGTCAAAATTTAAGAATGTCTGGACAATACTTTTTAAAATGTCCGGTAAGCAATATTTTAAAACGGACATTTGAGATTCCCAATCGGACATGTCCGGCGCATATGACGGTTTCCGGACCCCTGGTACAGACAGTCAGTGGATGGACTGTGTTGATGGTACAGACAGTCAGGGGACAGACTGGGTTGATGGTACAGACAGTCAGTGGATGGACTGTGTTGATGGTGCAGACAGTCAATGGATGGACTGGGTTGATGGTACAGACAGTCAGTGGATGGACTGTGTTGATGGTGCAGACAGTCAGTGGATGGACTGTGTTGATGGTACAGACAGTCAGTGGACAGACTGGGTTGATTGTACAGACAGTCTGTGGACAGAATTAGGCGATGGTACAGAAAGTTTGTACCATTTATTGTGTTTGCATCCAGCTGGCATCAAAGACATTTTTTTCAGTTTCACAAAACTACATACATCAAAAACAAATTCAAATGCAGTTCATATCACAGACTCCAAATAATTCACCAAAATTTGATTATTGTGATAATGCTGTTTGTTAAGACATCCAAGCCATTTGTAGCAATGTCTAGACAAAGAGAAGAGTCATCCATCAGACTGCAGACTACTTGATCACTTAGACTAAAACACTGACATTGACAAAGTGACCACTGTTTGGTCTTGTAGGTCTCTTCCAACACATACATGTAGATACAACACCAGGCACATAAGCTTCCGGCCAATCTACTGTCTTGTAAAGGTGTCTGGAGCAATCAGGGTTGAGGTCTCCAGGGCTGTAGACTGACCAGTCTTCAAGAGACACAAGACAGCAACTGGTCAAGTAATCCATGTTAAGATAATCATGCCCACTCTGGTACAGGAGTCTATATATAGATAACAAGCCTGACCAATTGTCACAGATGTAGCTAGCCCCAAGCAGATAGGAATAGACAACGGAAGTCAGAGGTCACATGGAAGCGGTAGGGAGGCGGTTGTAGTCCAAAGAGTACTAAAATGAAAAACACTGAACTATATGCAATAACCTCTGGTCAAAGGAAAATCGCACAATGAACAAAATAGCAATGGATACCATGACACTGCTAATATACAAGTATCATACAACATGACTCCAAGAAGACATTTGTATAGCATGTGTTACATTACAGACATTGTGACACATTCCCTACACATTTCAAATGAATGGTGACATGGACATCCATCCTAGTTGGTGACAACATGGTTCTCAAACTGATGTTTATATAATAATACACAATGTATACAACCATTTTGTCAAGGAAGACAAATAGAAGGACCCCCCTGTCAGTTAAGACAGATTATATCAGAGAACATGCATGGCACATGGTTTGCCATATAAACAGGTGTATGACATTGACAATAAAAGACAAATGGAGGGACTTTCACAAAGCAGAAATGGAGGACAAAAGTACAACTAGAGAGTATAAATAAAGGGGTCATTAGAAGGGCAGTATATATAGTCTATACAAACCTATAATTCATCCAAATTGTAAAACAATTCTGGCTGAAATTAAACCAGGGATTTTCCTGGAAATTTTTAAATCTCCCCTTGTCCCAAAGCAATTTGGATTTTTGGTGTGTGATGAGTTTATCAGAGATATTTTGTCTTTGATTTTGAGTATTTGTGACTGGAATTGTGTTGCAATTAATGTTACTAGATCATATAGATATATCCTTGTATATCCTATTTCCGAACATTAATTATTCCACTGTGACAAATAAACATTAGTATTAACAAAAATATACAAAAGTATTTATGTTTCAGTTCATTGTCTATTTAAGTAGAAATTACATTCATATTACTGTATTTCTGTTCATTGTCAAATTAAGAAGGAATTATTCGCGAGGACAATCATAGATTGTTTAGGGGGCATGTTCATCAGCTGTTCATTTCTCTTGCATGCAGGAGACAACAATCTGCAGTTATCAAATTTCTAGGTCTTCGACAATGTGTGTTTAGATCATAATTTAATATATTCAAAGTGATGACATGAAATAGAGACTGTTGTAAATGGTGTTACAGTTTGTTGGCAAAACTATTTACATTCCAGTGCTTTCGTCAATTTCGCCATCTTATTTCCATCTGTCATGTGTACGGTATCAGAGACCAGGTCAGAGACCCTATCATATGAAATCTTATCCATATGGACATTTCAATTAAATAGAAGTGACAGTTCATTTCACAATGACTATTGCTCCAGGTTCACTCTAATGTTTAATTAGCAACAATTAAGTCATTTATTCCCTGCAGAAGGCAGCGTGTTTGCCACGTGCAGCAGCCAGAAAATGTTTACGAGTAACCGGAAGTTGAAAAGACTGTTGACATTCAAAAATATTTATGAGTAACATTTGAATGATTAGGTCACAGTTTTCAATTTTTATGGACAAATCTGGAAGCAAACGTATCAGAGCATATTCTAAAAGATCTATTCCAACTTGCTGTTTGGCCACTAGAAATAGTTCAAAATTCGTAATTCACACACGGTGGCCATTCTGATTTGTGAAAATTCTTCCACAAGTGCCGTCTTATCTAAAGGCTAGGAAAATCTCATCTAAAATATGATCCAATGTGATCTAAAAATTGTCTATTATTAAGGGGATAGACTTGTTAGCATATTCATTTAGTTTTTGTGTTCTTGTCATTCCAAAACTGATATTTGCTTGTGTTTTAAAACTTTACAGTGATTGCCTTTTTTCTCTTGATTTCTGCACGCATGTACATACATGTACGTCTCTGATTTCAGCTAGGATTTAAGTGACAAAAAATATATTTCATGAGTTGGTGTTGTAGATCACGGAATAAGATTTTTGTGAGCTACCAGAGTGTTTATGTTGTAAAATAAACACTCATTTGCCAATCAGAGATAAAAAATGTTGCGCACTCCACCATTGTCAGCTGATGCAAAGCTCCATCCAGTGATATAGGGATTCGTTATGCACAGTAAGAGATAGCATGTGAGGTGGCATAAATGCAAATTGCTATTTCTATTGACAACTTTTGACGATTGAATAAACTATCGTGTAAGTTTTTTTTCACATTTTTAGATATGAATTGGTAGTCTCCGATGATGAAAATGGACAAATTATGTCCTACAGCCATCCATGTGGACTTGGTGTCAATTTTAGGGGATGATGCTCCTTCCTTTGCCTCTGTTAGGAGAGAGATCAAGAGGGGAAGGGAGAGTTTTGAAGTTGATCCAAGGGATCACTAGGGACAACATAATTCACACAGCCAATACAGTAGGCATCCGTCATGAGTGAGTATGGTTTTACGCCACCAGCAATACCATGGCAGGCGACACAAGAAATGGGCTTCACACATTGTACCCATGTCAGGAATCGAACCCCGGGTCTTTGGCATTACGAGCGAACACTTTAACCACTAGGCTACCCATCCGCCCCGAATCTGTCATAAGAGACTGAGAACATTCTGAACTGGGCATGAAAATGATTTCTGCAGGCTGGGTTCCAAGGTGAATGACTCCTGATCAGAGAAACTCCAGGTTCATCATTTCTAATGAGAATTTATGTCGTTTTGAAGCAGATGCATCTAATATTGTTGATGGATGAATGAGTCTTGGGTTCACCACTATCAGCCAGAGACTAAACAGTCAAAGCAGTGACAACATCAAATGTCTCCTCCTATCAAGAAGGCAAAGTCTGTTCCATCAGTTGGCAAGGTGATGGCTTCAGTTTTCTGGGATGTCAAACGAATCCTACTGGTGGACTACCTCCCTAAAGGTCACACCATCAATAGCCAATATTTTGCTAATATGCTTTGGCAACTGTGTGAAAATATGGAGGCTAAAAGCCTATAACTATTGACAATGCACCCGTGCATAAATGGGTTGTCCCCATGGTTGAAATGCATGACAGTGGCTTTGAACTCATTGAACATAATCCTTATTCACCATATATATCACATCAGATTTCCACCTCTTCCCAAGCTTACAGAATGAACTGTCTTACACCACCAGGAGGAAGCCGTCTACACCAGTGGGATCCTTGCAGGAAGGTGGGCAATGCATCACAGGGGATGTGTACAATGTATCACAGGGGATGTGGGCAATGTATCACAGGGGATGTGTACAATGTATCACAGGGGATGTGGGCAATGTATCACAGGGGATGTGTACAATGTATCACAGGGGATGTGGGCTATGTATCACAGGGGATGTGGGCAATGTATCACAGGGGATGTGTACAATGTATCACAGGGGATGTGGGCTATGTATTAAAGGGGATGTGGGCAATGTATCACAGGGGATGTGGGCAATGTATAACAGGGGATGTGTACAATGTATCACAGGGGATGTGGGCTATGTATTACAGGGGATTTGTACAATGTATCACAGGGGATGTGGGCAATGTATTACAGGGGATGTGGGCAATGTATTACAGGGGATGTGGGCTATGTATTACAGGGGATGTGGGCAATGTATCACAGGGGATGTGGGCTATGTATCACAGGGGATTTGTACAATGTATCACAGGGGATGTGGGCTATGTATTACAGGGGATGTGGGCTATGTATTAAAGGGGATGTGGGCTATGTATCACAGGGGATGTGTACAAAGTATTACAGGGGATGTGGGCAATGTATCACAGGGGATGTGGGCTATGTATTACAGGGGATGTGGGCAATGTATCACAGGGGATGTGGGCAATGTATTACAGGGGATGTGGACAATGTATCACAGGGGATGTGGGCAATGTATTACAGGGGATGTGGGCTATGTATCACGGGGGATGTGGACAATGTATCACAGGGGATGTGTACAATGTATCACAGGGGATGTAGGCAATGTATCACAGGGGATGTGGGCAATGTATCACAGGGGATGTGGGCTATGTATCACAGGGGATGTGGGCAATGTATCACAGGGGATGTGGGCTATGTATTACAGGGGATGTGGGCAATGTATCACAGGGGATGTGGGCTACGTATCACAGGGGATGTGTACAATGTATCACAGGGGATGTGGGCAATGTATCACAGGGGATGTGGGCAATGTATCACAGGGGATGTGGGCAATGTATCACAGGGGATGTGGGCAATGTATCACAGGGGATGTGGGCAATGTATTACAGGGGATGTGGGCTATGTATCACAGGGGATGTGTACAAAGTATTACAGGGGATGTGGGCAATGTATCACAGGCGATGTGTACAAAGTATTACAGGGGATGTGGGCAATGTATTACAGGGGATGTGGGCAATGTATCACAGGGGATGTGGGCTATGTATCACAGGGGATGTGGACAATGTATCACAGGGGATGTGGGCAATGTATGACAGGGGATGTGGGCAATGTATGACAGGGGATGTGGGCAATGTATCACAGGGGATGTGGGCAATGTATCACAGGGGTTGTGGGCAATGTATCACAGGGGATGTGGACAATGTATTACAGAAGATGTGGACTATGTATTACAGGGGATGTGGGCAATGTATTACAGAAGATGTGTACAATTTATCACAGGGGATGTGGGCAATGTATTACAGAAGATGTGTACAATGTATCACAGGGGATGTGGGCAATGTATTACAGAAGATGTGGACTATGTATTACAGGGGATGTGGGCAATGTATCACAGGGGATGTGGGCAATGTATCACAGGGGATGTGGGCAATGTATCACAGGGGATGTGGGCAATGTATTACAGGGGATGTGGACAATGTATCACAGGGGATGTGGACAATGTATCACAGGGTTGTGGGCAATGTATTACATAAGATGTGGACTATGTATTACAGGGGATGTGGGCAATGTATTACAGGGGATGTGGGCTATGTACCACAGGGGATGTGTACAATGTATGACAGGGGATGTGGGCAATGTATTACAGAAGATGTGGACTATGTATTACAGGGGATGTGGGCAATGTATCACAGGGGATGTGGACTATGTATCACAGGGGATGTGTACAATGTATTACAGGGGATGTGGGCAATGTAATACAGGGGATGTGGGCAATGTATTACAGGGGATGTAGGCAATGTATCACAGGGGATGTGGGCAATGTATTACAGGGGATGTGGACAATGTATCACAGGGGATGTGTACAATGTATTACAGGGGATGTGGGCAATGTATTACTGGGGATGTGGGCAATGTATTACAGGGGATGTGGGCAATGTATTACAGGGGATGTGGGCAATGTATCACAGGGGATGTGGGAAATGTATCACAGGGGAAGGGACAATGTATCACAGGGGATGTGGGCAATGTATCACAGGGGATGTGGACAATGTATCACAGGGGATGTGGGCAATGTATCACAGGGGATGTGGGCTATGTATCACAGGGGATGTGGGCAATGTATCACAGGGGATGTGGACAATGTATCACAGGGGATGTGGGCTATGTATCACAGGGGATGTGGGCAATGTATCACAGGGGATGTGGACAATGTATCACATGGGATGTGGGCAATGTATTACAGGGGAGGTGGGCTATGTATCACAGGGGAGGTGGGCAATGTATTACAGAAGATGTGGACTATGTATTACAGGGGATGTGGGCAATGTATCACAGGGGATGTGGACTATGTATCGCAGGGGATGTGGGCAATGTATTACAGGGGATGTGGGCAATGTATCACAGGGGATGTGGGCTATGTATCACAGGGGATGTGGGCAATGTATCACAGGGGATGTGGACAATGTATCACATGGGATGTGGGCAATGTATTACAGGGGAGGTGGGCTATGTATCACAGGGGAGGTGGGCAATGTATTACAGAAGATGTGGACTATGTATTACAGGGGATGTGGGCAATGTATCACAGGGGATGTGGACTATGTATCACAGGGGATGTGGGCAATGTATTACAGGGGATGTGGGCAATGTATTACAGGGGATGTGGGCAATGTATCACAGGGGATGTGGGCAATGTATTACAGAAGATGTGGACTATGTATTACAGGGGATGTGGGCAATGTATTACAGGGGATGTGGGCTATGTATCACAGGGGATGTGGGCAATGTATCACAGGGGATGTGGGCAATGTATCACAGGGGATGTGGGCAATGTATCACAGGGGATGTGGGTTATGTATCACAGGGGATGTGGGCAATGTATCACAGGGGTTGTGGGCAATGTATCACAGGGGATGTGTACAAAGCATTACAGGGGATGTGGGCAATGTATTACAGGGGATG
Organism: Haliotis rufescens; assembly: GCF_023055435.1. NCBI lineage: Eukaryota > Metazoa > Mollusca > Gastropoda > Lepetellida > Haliotidae > Haliotis > Haliotis rufescens. Next base: position 5,852,055 of record NW_025964383.1, read on the forward strand.
TGGGCTATGTATTACAGGGGATGTGGGCAATGTATTACAGGGGATGTGGACAATGTATTACAGGGGATGTGGGCTATGTATCAGAGGGGATGTGGGCAATGTATTACAGGGGATGTGGGCAATGTATCACAGGGGATGTGGGCAATGTATTACAGGGGATGTGGACAATTTATTACAGGGGATGTGGGCTATGTATCACAGGGGATGTGGGCAATGTATCACAGGGGATGTGGACAATTTATTACAGGGGATGTGGGCAATGTATCACAGGGGATGTGGGCAATGTATTACAGGGGATGTGGACAATTTATTACAGGGATGTGGGCTATGTATCACAGGGGATGTGGGCAATGTATCACAGGGGATTTGGGCAATGTATTACAGGGGATGTGGACAATTTATTACAGGGGATGTGGGCAATGTATTACAGGGGATGTGGACAATGTATTACAGGGGTTGTGGGCAATGTATCACAGGGGATGTGGGCTATGTATCACAGGGGATGTGGGCAATGTATCACAGGGGATGTGGGCAATGTATTACAGGGGATGTGGGCAATGTATCACAGGGGATGAGGGCTATGTATTACAGGGGATGTGGACAATGTATCACAGCGGATGTGGGCAATGTATTACAGGGTATGTGGGCAATGTATTACAGGGGATGTGTACAATGTATCACAGGGGATGTGGACAATGTATTACAGGGGATGTGGGCAATGTATTACAGGGGATGTGGACAATGTATCACAGGGGATGTGGGCTATGTATCACAGGGGATGTGGGCAATGTATCACAGGGGATGTGGGCAATGTATTACAGGGGATGTGGGCAATGTATCACAGGGGATGTGGGCTATGTATCACAGGGGATGTGGGCAATGTATCACAGGGGATGTGGGCAATGTATTACAGGGGATGTGGGCAATGTGTCACAGGGGATGTGGGCTATGTATCACAGGGGATGTGGGCAATGTATCACAGGGGTTGTGGGCAATGTATTACAGGGGATGTGGGCAATGTATCACAGGGGAGGTGGACAATGTATTACAGGGGATGTTGACAATGTATCACAGGGGATGTGGGCAATGTATCACAGGGGATGTGGGCAATGTATCACAGGGGATGTGGGCAATATGTTACAGGGGATGTGGGCAATGTATCACAGGGGATGTGGGCAATGTATTACAGGGGAGGTGGACAATGTATCACAGGGGATGTGGGCTATGTATCACAGGGGATTTGGGCAATGTATTACAGGGGATGTGGGCTATGTATCACTGGGGATGTTGGCAATGTATCACAGGGGATGTGGACAATGTATTACAGGGGATGTTGACAATGTATCACAGGGGATGTGGGCTATGTATCACAGGGGATGTGGGCAATGTACCACAGGGGATGTGGGCAATGTATTACAGGGGATGTGTACAATGTATTACGGGGGTTGTGGGCAATGTATCACAGGGGATGTGGGCTATGTATCACAGGGGATGTGTACAATATTTCACAGGGGATGTGGGCTATGTATCACAGGGGATGTGGGCAATGTATCACAGGGGATGTGGGCAATGTATTACAGGGGATGTGGGCTATGTATCACAGGGGATGTGGGCAATGTATCACAGGGGATGTGGACAATGTATCACAGGGGATGTGTACAATGTATCACAGGGGATGTGTACAATGTATCACAGGGGATGTGGGCAATGTATCACACGGGATGTGGGCAATGTATCACAGGGGATGTGGACAATGTATCACAGGGGATGTGGGCTATGTATCACAGGGGATGTGGGCAATGTGTAATTGGTACACAGTATATATGCAGCAAGATGATTTGAAGACAAATTCACCCCATGTAGGAATACAATGAGTGTGTAAGATGAAGGATAGAAGAATGCATTGTGTGTGCAAGTTGAAGTATAGAAGAATGCCTTGTGTGTAAGATGAAGGATAGAAGAAAGCATTGTGTGACTAATCTTACTCACACAATACATTATTCTTTCTCCAGATTACTCACACAATGCATTATTCTTTCTCAAGATTACTCACACAATGCATTATTCTTTCTCAACGATTCTTCTATCAACGATTCTTCTATCTTCTTAATGTATTGTGTGAGTAATTCTTCTTTCTCCAGATTACTCACACAATGCATTATTCTTTCTCCAGATTGCACATACAATGCATTCTTCTTTCTCCAGATTGCACACACAATGCATTATTCCATCCATCTTACACACATAATGTATTCCTACACAGTTTCGGTCATAGTTATTTCTCTTCACTCAAACACACAACTGTGTGGAATATTTGTGTGAAAATGTACATTTATCTTATCGTGTCTATGGAATGAAATCAAGAAAAACAAGTTCTGAAATGTCACGATGACCTGACATTTCAAATTCAAATTTTAAAATCAATAGTTTGAAGAGTCCCCATATTACATATCAAATATTCATTTTAGGAAGAGCATGGTGATTGAGTTTGTGTAAATAGAGGTTATCTTAAAATCAATGCAGGGATAAAATAGACAAAAATATTTATTTCCTTAAGCAAATCAAAACTAGGCATGCTTGAAGCATAAATATTATTATTTTAAAAATAAAAACCTTTTGGGCTATAAATATATATATATTTTCAAACCATAAGTTTGTATTTGAACGCAAAATGTAGCTGGCTGCAATTATGGATATCTAGGGGTATACATTACATTTCTAAACACAGCAAAATATCACGTAGTAGGTGAAAAAGGTACTCCTATATTACAACTGATGCAGTGAAGAAAGTCTCATTCATCGTATGTTGACAAACCATTATTAATCGGTATGAAAATGCACATGCTAGTTTAATTAATACTTAATAAATGCTTAATGAAGATGCACAAAACAGTTCTGCCACAAATCCCTCATGATTGCCATGCCATAAGTGAGTGAGAACTGCAATCTTTGGTGAGGGCAAGGTGATATGATGGCACCGATGGGTCACCTCCATGGGCCCTCCAATGGCACAAGTCCCACCAACCATCAGTGGCTCATGCTGCTCCCCGGCCATCTCCAGTTGGAAACAGGTCTTTCACCCAAGTTTCAGACATTACCTTGGTCAGTCCTTACACAAATACCTCTCTTGTCATTCTGAAACCTTATCTTGAAGTGTTTTAGTGCTTTAATTTCATACATATTAAAATGCCCCTGAACCTGATATTACAGCCTACAGTCATAAATCGTCACAGCATTGATATCATTTGTGACCTCTCTGTCAGCTTGACATGACAACAGTCCTGAATTTGAAATCTCTGTTATGAATTCTGGAAGCTTCTAGATGCATGAAGCCTGTGCCCCCATTACCTTGTGACAAGTATAGAATGGTCTCCATGATGTACTTTGATAGGGCAATGAAATATATTGACAATACTGTCATCATGAATAAGCAACGTGTAATGGCGGGAACATGCATGTTCCATGGTTACATACTGATACTACTTCATCTCGTTTAACACAGACGATCACATTGAATCAAATCAAAGACTGCATGCAATACTTACCTAAACTTGCAGGAAAGCAATCACTACTTCTTCAAACTTCACCTGTAACATACAAGGAAAATCCAAATTTTATAATCGCCAAACAGGTTTGTTACTTACTACTATGGGGTACATGTCATCCATGGTCACATGACCAGTCATGTGACACAGCAGGATATGACTCACAAACTTCAGCATGTAGCGTGTATTTATTCCTGTTACATAACGCTTCTCCAGGTGATTAAAAACAAGTTGAAACTACCAAGATAAGTAAATGTACTGACTTATTTAAATAAATCTCACAACACTGTGATTGATTTGAATCAGTAATCGCTAACCAGATGTACAGTTAGGGCTAGTTTCCTCAACATACATGCAAACTGAGTCATTTGGAGTTTACAATAATATTTTGTGTCATTTGTTTCTTAAAGAATATTTTTTTGTGTCATTTGTTTCCTAAAGAATATTTGTAATGAGAGAGAACAAAGCCCCGACAGATGTTTTGTAAAGATAAAAGAGCGGGTGTTATGCAGATGACGTGTCATCTCTGCTAGCTATGTCTGTGTCACCTCTGTCGTGAGTAACAGATTAGTGCATCACCTCACTGCTTCACACTCGATTCACCCAATAACAAACAACGCTCCAGGCAGTGTTAAACTCACACATAAGGTTTGCAAAATTTGGCAGTTGCACTATTTTTAAACAACATACTATGACTGTTGTCTTAAGAAAACTATTATCCTCAGTTGAGAGAAATACTCACAGCCAGATTACTTAACTAACATCATCTACTGTGTGACAGAGTTTGGACTTGCAATTGTCAGAATGATGCAATATGAATATTAAAAGCAAGATAAAATCAGCTTACGTACACCACAAGTTGAGTGGCCCTGCCACCCCTTTACCTGCAGCTCTTTCCCTCCTTAGTGCCACTCCTCTTCTCCCTGCCTATCAACAATCCCTCCCCTCCTTCACACACCAACCCCCCTCGCCCTCTCCTCCTTCACACACCAACCCACACACCTGTCCCCCCTCCCTCCTTCACACACCAACCCCCCTCGTCCTCTCCACCTTCATACACCTGTCCCCCCCCCTCCTTCACACACCAACAAACCCGCCTGTCCCTCCACCCACCCACCTTCAGCCTGCCCTCGCCTCTCCTTCACCCACCAACCCCCCCTGCCTGTCCCTCCCCTCCTTCACACACACCCCTGCTTGTCCCTCCCCTCCTTCACACACCCCCCCCCCCCCCCCCGCCTGTCCCTCCCCTCCTTCACCCACCAACACCCCCTGCCTGTCCCTCCCCTCCTTCACACCAACCCGCCCTGCCTGTCCCTCCCCTCCTTCACACCAACCCCCCTGCCTGTCCCTCCCCTCCTTCACACACCAACCCCCCCTGCCTGTCCCTCCCCTCCTTCGACCACCAACCTGCCCTGCCTGTCCCTCCCCTCCTTCGACCACCAACCCCCCTGCCTGTCCCTCCCCTCCTTCACACACCAACCCCCCCTGCCTGTCCCTCCCCTCCTTCGACCACCAACCCCCCTGCCTGTCCCTCCCCTCCTTCACACACCAACCCACCCACCTGTCCCTCACCCACCTCCTTTAACCAACCCCTCCCTCCTTCACCCTACACTCTCCCCTCCTCTCCACCCTGCCCTGTGACTAACAATTACACAGATATATCCTGCACACTGATACCATGAATCACACATGGACATAATGTTATGTACCATCCTCCCTGCACCCAACCCAATCACCGAGTTCTTCTTGCAAATTATTTTCTGTGACATCATGTCTGACCAGAGCATACAAGATCAATTTGTGCATGCAGCGCTATTTGGCTGAATTATAGGACTGGCCGCCAGTATAAGCAGGCAGGTGCAAGGGCCGCTGGGGACAGACATTAAGACTGCAGACGCCAGAGTTAACAGCAGAAAAAACATGTCAATCAAGAACATATTAGAGAGAGCGTAGATGACACTAACTACTAACTATACTGTCACAGGCGAAGGGCCATTAGGCTAACGTGTGGGGTAGGGTGGTGGTGGTTTGGGGGGAGTAGGGAATGGGGAAGGAGAGGGGAGAAATATGTGTGATAACCAGGCTAATAACAGGACACAACCAGGGCATCTGAACAATATGCAAATAGTGGACCAAAACAAACCATCAAAGATAAGATCTTACTTTCAGATACAAAATGTAAGTTTGTACATTATGAAAATGTGTGTTGGTGAAGTGCATAGCATTCAGTGACTTATTCTGGGGTCAACAGTCAACAGTCTTTCGGCACAGTTACTAAGAAAAAACAATCAACAGTTGAAATTCATAACTGATCTTCAAATATTAGCTTGATGGACATTAGACATCAGAAATAGTTTTGATAAACAGCATTTTTCATAACAATAATGAACAACTAAAATGTAATGCAAAATACTGGAAAACTCAGAAATAGTACCTCCAGTTATGAAATCATTATACCCCAAGTATGACAACTCTTCAAGTATCTTTGGACTGCCCTGACAGGTGGAGTCATCACATGCCAATATTTTATGTCATTGACCTTGTATTTTTAATATTTGCCAACAAGTTTTATGCTTACAGTATAAAATTTACAGACAAAGACACAGTTAGTCATAGTGATTTAAGTGTGGTCATGAGTCTTAAATGGGCTCTTTAGAATATCATTAAACAGACTACTCTCTGGCACAGACACAATGGATATAGCATGTGATGGGAGGACTATGTGGTATCTCCCATTGTCTTGTACAGCCAGTGGAAGGTAGGGTTGGTGTTACAGATCCCTGTCTCATTCCTTGGAAGAGGCGGTGACACATGGTCACACTTAAACAAGGTTATTTAATTAAAATAAGTAGTCTATCCAAACTCTGAAAGCCTGCAAAACAGATAAGGCTGGATAGTGAGGTGACAGTGCAGTACACCATTGTGACTTGCTAGGCAGCACAGCACAGCACAGCACAGCACAGCACAGCACAGCACAGCAACCAGCTAGTGTGGCAGTACCAACCTAATCCATCTGTTTAATGTATCCACCTACATACATACAAAAACATTTCATTTCGCTTTGGGAAAAAATAGCATTTCAAAATAACAATGTCAAATGCAGCTAATATCATAGACGCATATAAGTTTCACAACATAACTGGTAATATAACACTATAGATTTACCTTTTGTTCATCATTTACATTTATTTTCTTTGTTGTGTCATACCTGTCTACAGATATGGGCCATACTGCACAAATAAGTATAATTACAAATAGATGGTAACAATATGAATGTATGGCAGTACTCTGGAAGCCTTAGTGCATCCAGGAAACACAGTTACGCGAAAAACAAAACCATTCTTTGTGGTCATGCATTACAATGGTAGAAAGTCATATCATATGACAATGTTTCCACGACAACGAGAACTGACTGCAAAGAAATAGCCAGTTACAAATGTCATTAGTGATTGCAAGGTAAATTTAGGAGCAGTAAAGTTGGAATTTTAATAAGACTCATATAGCAGCATCTGCGAAAGACATAGATCATTGTCTGACTAGCATTGCCACGTAACAGTATCGGGTATCATGGAAGCTAGGCTGCTGCAGTCTGGGCCAGCTGCTCTTCAGTGCTTAAATAATGGAAACCTAGACTGCAGAGAATGTTGCAAAAAGCAACAGTTAGATTTACAGCATACCTAAGCTGAGTACGGTTGCATAGTTGTCCAATGATCCAAAATACAGTGATTTGCATCTCTTACCAGTCTCACAGGGTATGCTAAAAAACAACCCCTATTAATATTAGTTTCAGACTACACATACGTGTAAGCATAAAACAGTGAACCAGTTCTGAGAATGCATTCTCATTAACATTAGACAGTGGACCAGCTCTGAGAATGTGTTCTCATCAACACTAGACAGGGAACCAGTTCTGAGAATGTATTCTCATCAACACTAGACAGTGAACCAGTTCTGAGAATGTATTCTCATTAACACTAGACAGTGAACCAGTTCTGAGAATGTATTCTCATTAACACTAGACAGTGAACCAGTTCTGAGAATGTATTCTCATTAACACTAGACAGTGGACCAGTTCTGAGAATGTATTCTCATTAACACTAGACAGTAGACCAGTTCTGAGAATGTATTCTCATTAACACTAGACAGTGAACCAGTTCTGAGAATGTATTCTCATTAACACTAGACAGTGAACCAGTTCTGAGAATGTATTCTCATTAACACTAGACAGTGAACCAGTTCTGAGAATGTATTTTCATTAACACTAGACAGTGGACCATTTCTGGTTGAAAATGGGACCTTAATCACTATAATTGTCTGTCTTACCAAGATCTTTTTTTGTAAATTTATAATTTCATTACATAATTTGTGTAAAAAATCTAAAGATATTGATGCTGTTAATAGTATATGTACCAATTGTGACATAGGTGAAAATGAAGATGAATTCCACGTCTTATTTAAGTGTAACTAGTATTCCAAGTAAAGATCTAGATATCTTTTTTTCTTGAATAACAACTATAAATCTGAAATGTTAATGATCAATGTAATTAATTTACAAAATGGACATGTCATCCTTTCAGTGGCTACTAACATAAAACATGTCTTAATGTCACGTTTAAGAAGATTTTCTGTACATTCACATTCAAATATATTAGGAGTTACTATCAATTTTACTTTAGGCCATAATACTGAATGAACTTGTCTGACTTTTAGTATGATGCCAGTATGTATGTGGTATGTGCAAGGTTTCAGTATGGGGCCAGTATGTACGTGGTATGTTCAAGGTTTCAGTATGGGGCCAGTGTGTATGTGGTATGTGCAAGGTTTCAGTATGGGGCCAGTGTGTATGTGGTATGTGCAAGGTTTCAGTATGGGGCCAGTGTGTATGTGGTATGTGCAAGGTTTCAGTATGGGGCCAGTATGTATGTGGTATGTGCAAGGTTTCAGTGGGGGGCCAGTATGTATGTGGTATGTGCAAGGTTTCAGTGGGGGGCTAGTGTGTATGTGGTATGTGCAAGGTTTCAGTATGGGGCCAGTGTGTATGTGGTATGTGCAAGGTTTCAGTATGGGGCCAGTATGTATGTGGCATGTGCAAGGTTTCAGTGGGGGGCCAGTATGTATGTGGTATGTGCAAGGTTTCAGTGGGGGGCTAGTGTGTATGTGGTATGTGCAAGGTTTCAGTGGGGGGCCAGTATGTATGTGGTATGTTCAAGGTTTCAGTGGGGGGCCAGTATGTGTGTGGTATGTGCAAGGTTTCAGTATGGGGCCAGTATGTATGTGGTATGTGCAAGGTTTCAGTATGGGGCCAGTGTGTATGTGGTATGTGCAAGGTTTCAGTATGGGGCCAGTATGTATGTGGTATGTGCAAGGTTTCAGTGGGGGGCCAGTATGTATGTGGTATGTGCAAGGTTTCAGTGGGGGGCCAGTATGTATGTGGTATGTGCAAGGTTTCAGTATGGGGCCAGTGTGTATGTGGTATGTGCAAGGTTTCAGTGGGGGGCCAGTATGTATGTGGTATGTGCAAGGTTTCAGTGGGGGGCCAGTATGTATGTGGTATGTGCAAGGTTTCAGTATGGGGCCAGTATGTATGTGGTATGTTCAAGGTTTCAGTATGGGGCCAGTGTGTATGTGGTATGTGCAAGGTTTCAGTATGGGGCCAGTGTGTAAGTGGTATGTGCAAGGTTTCAGTGGGGGGCCAGTATGTATGTGGTATGTGCAAGGTTTCAGTGGGGGGCCAGTATGTATGTGGTATGTTCAAGGTTTCAGTATGGGGCCAGTGTGTATGTGGTATGTGCAAGGTTTCAGTATGGGGCCAGTATGTATGTGGTATGTGCAAGGTTTCAGTATGGGGCCAGTGTGTATGTGGTATGTGCAAGGTTTCAGTATGGGGCCAGTGTGTATGTGGTATGTGCAAGGTTTCAGTGGGGGGCCAGTATGTATGTGGTATGTGCAAGGTTTCAGTATTGGGCCAGTATGTATGTGGTATGTGCAAGCTTTCAGTATGGGGCCAGTGTGTATGTGGTATGTGCAAGGTTTCAGTATGGGGCCAGTATGTATGTGGTATGTGCAAGGTTTCAGTGGGGGGCCAGTATGTATGTGGTATGTGCAAGGTTTCAGTGGGGGGCCAGTATGTATGTGGTATGTGCAAGGTTTCAGTATGGGGCCAGTGTGTATGTGGTATGTGCAAGGTTTCAGTATGGGGCCAGTGTGTATGTGGTATGTGCAAGGTTTCAGTGGGGGGCCAGTATGTATGTGGTATGTGCAAGGTTTCAGTATGGGGCCAGTATGTATGTGGTATGTGCAAGCTTTCAGTATGGGGCCAGTGTGTATGTGGTATGTGCAAGGTTTCAGTATGGGGCCAGTATGTATGTGGTATGTGCAAGGTTTCAGTGGGGGGCCAGTATGTATGTGGTATGTGCAAGGTTTCAGTGGGGGGCCAGTATGTATGTGGTATGTGCAAGGTTTCAGTGGGGGGCCAGTATGTATGTGGTATGTGCACGGTTTCAGTATGGGGCCAGTATGTATGTGGTATGTGCAAGGTTTCAGTATGGGGCCAGTATGTATTTGGTATGTGCAAGGTTTCAGTGGGGGGCCAGTATGTATGTGGTATGTGCAAGGTTTCAATGGGGGGCCAGTATGTATGTGGTATGTGCAAGGTTTCAGTATGGGGCCAGTATGTATGTGGTATGTGCAAGGTTTCAGTGGGGGGCCAGTATGTATGTGGTATGTGCAAGGTTTCAGTGGGGGGCCAGTATGTATGTGGTATGTGCAAGGTTTCAGTATGGGGCCAGTGTGTATGTGGTATGTGCAAGGTTTCAGTATGGGGCCAGTGTGTATATGGTATGTGCAAGGTTTCAGTATGGGGCCAGTGTGTATGTGGTATGTGCAAGGTTTCAGTATGGGGCCAGTATGTATGTGGTATGTTCAAGGTTTCAGTATGGGGCCAGTATGTATGTGGTATGTGCAAGGTTTCAGTGGAGGGCCAGTATGTATGTGGTATGTGCAAGGTTTCAGTAGGGGGCCAGTATGTATGTGGCATGTGCAAGGTTTCAGTGGGGGGGCCAGTATGTATGTGGTATGTGCAAGGTTTCAGTGGGGGGCCAGTATGTATGTGGCATGTGCAAGGTTTCAGTGGGGGGCCAGTATGTATGTGGTATGTTCAAGGTTTCAGTGGGGGGGCCAGTATGTATGTGGTATGTGCAAGGTTTCAGTATGGGGCCAGTATGTATGTGGTATGTGCAAGGTTTCAGTGGGGGGGCAGTATGTATGTGGTATGTTCAAGGTTGCAGTATGGGGCCAGTGTGTATGTGGTATGTGCAAGGTTTCAGTATGGGACCAGTGTGTATGTGGTATGTTCAAGGTTTCAGTATGGGGCCAGTATGTATGTGGTATGTGCAAGGTTTTAGTGGGGGGCCAGTATGTATCTGGTATGTTCAAGGTTTCAGTATGGGGCCAGTATGTATGTGGTTAAGGAAGGTTTCAGTATTGGGGGCCAGTATGTATGTGGTATGTGGAAGGTTTCAGTATGGGGCCAGTATGTATGTGGTATGTGGAAGGTTTCAGTATTGGGGGCCAGTGTGTATGTGGTATGTGCCACCGTTCTGACAGTTGTAATGGTGACGGCTGTCTGAAACACCATGACATATAACTTGACAGGCTTTTGATTCTTTCACATCTGTATTCATTGCAAATAATTTCTTGCCCATCAATCTAATAAAATGTATCAATTAACTCATCTACTTGCAATGCAATCAAGTCATTTACTGCGAGTCTGAGTGTGCACACATATTCCAAGCTGAGCAATGAAGTGTAATTGTTATGGGATAATGAAGTAACTGTTGGAAGATGAAGATGTAATCCAGCGACCTGAACAGTTGGTGTCGAGGGCACACACACCAGCTATGTGTCAATCGTAACACAAATCAATTGTTGACGCACAGATACAATCACAGTAGATCAAAGAGCCATTATAATGATCACATAATGATCCTCAATTATTCAATTATATGTATGGTGACCCATCCCCTGACCTCCTATTACCCGCACATGAACAAGCTCCTGCCACGCTGCTGGATAGTATGGAAGATCAGAGGCAAGAGTACAGCACAGTATTCATTAGCACTTCATAGCAATTTACCTGGAAGCTTGTTGCTGGCCAGAGGAAGATCATTAATGACAGTAATGTGCTGTTAAAAGGGCTATGTGGGCAACAAAGGGCACAAAGGTGCACTTGCATACAAAGGGACGCTTCAGTAGATGTCATGAATAGAAAACCGGAAGATAACACTTGTCTAAAACTTCCTGAAGTAATCTGATTATTTTATGTTAATAACTTTTTGTCTTTGGTCATATTTTAAACATTTGTACGGTCAAGTCTCGTTAATCCGACATGGTTGGATAATCGAAAATAAGTAGTATCAACATTCGTGATCGAAAATAAGACAACTACATGATAGATAACAATACAAACACGTAATAAAAAAAAATGAAAAAGAAAACATTCATTTGTTATATCACATTGTTAGAGGAATATGTTTTCTAATCATGCAACCTCTCAAGCACAAAACTACTGTTACGGGCTGTATGACTGATTCAAAATACTTTTGAAAACATAGTCTGGAATGGAAGTAGCCAGTTTGAAACTAGTACCGCTAAGCTCAAGAAAACTCTTTTCCTAGTGGCTAATGTCAACTTCCTGTTAGTCATTTACGTGGTTGGTCAAAGTTGGCTAAAGGTTGTTCTGATGTGACCTGTAATGGGATGTTGTCAGTGGTTGCGAGAACTTGTATCTGAATTTAGTGAGAATGAGGTAATCTCGCATGTGATTAATCCTGTTAGTCTATATAAAGCATTAATTGTTTATTGTTAGGCAAGTTTATCTCTGCAGCCGTTGTAATATGCAGCCACTAGCCGACTCATCTCACATCAAAACATGGGCTGTGTACTTGTGGGCTGAGTATGCTGTATGCTGATCACTGTGTCCAATTAACGAGACTGATAAATAGTGGTGGGACGGTACACCGATGCATCGGTGGATTACGATATTTCACTTCCCGATACAAGTATCGATCACGGTTGCACACCAAGTAAAATGTATCAATTCTTACCTTAAATATATTCTTAGTGTAACAGGTATTTGAAAACCCTGACAATGAAAAATATGGGTTAGGCACAATAGATACGAGTACATAGAAGTATCGGGATATGTATCGGATCGTGAGCAAGGTATCGTGATACGTATCGGATCGCACAGTTTGTGTATCATCCCAGACCTACTGATAAATGAGTCATTTTGGTAATTCATTGCAAATTAGGTGTGTCTGAGTCACAGTGTGAGACTGTCGCATTAACAGGTCTAAATAGCACTGATTTAATCGGTTCCCATCATTAGTGGCAGATAAAGTCGATTGTTGGATTAAAGAGTGTCGGATCAATTAGATTTAGCTGTATATGGTCACCGTATATATATATTTATGTGCGTGTGCGTGTGCGTGTGCGTGTGCGTTTGCGTTTGCGTGTGCGTGTGTAATAACATACAAAAAATCGTGACATTATGAAAGAAAGAACTTAAATGAAATTGATTGATACTGAAATTAGTGCATCAAATTGGTTTATTCTAGCCAGATACCTAGCTGGTTGTTTCTGCCGATAGAGAACAGCACACTTAGAGCTCCAGATATGATGTGTATTTGTGTTATTACCCATTGTTGTAGATTCATCTTGCATACTTGTAATCCTCTACTTTTCCTCTTCACAGATCTTTAATTACTTGTACATCCTTATCCTACAGTGAATACTGCACAAAGAGTCTAACTTAACTAAGACATATAAATATTATTCCCGTCACAAGCATGCACAGTTTCATTGAATTGAGGATTGAGTTTACCACAAAACTTTGTCAAATTTTCCAAAGGTCAAAGTCCCCTGTATATTTTACTTTCTTGCCACAGTGAAACAATTTGTTCAGTTGGTATACCTCTATGACATCATGTAGTGTCCACAACAAAAGACTTCAATATTAAGCAATTCCTTCTATGTGAGGCATAGAACTTATCAATCATCACTTGTACTCTAAGTTTCATCAAAATCCATTCATAAATGCTGTTATTTTGTACACAAGCCCTTTAACACTGATTTTATACTGAGTGATCTTGACTTTCAATGCCATCCAATCATATGTGGTAAAAGTTCCCCAGGTATATATGGAAGGTATATCAGGTACAGGGGGCTGCTTAAATATTTAACTGGTTGATCCTGACAAGTCAAATACCTAGCTGGTTGATTCTGATGATTCAAGCTTTTAATGCATGTGCCTGTCAAAGTACCACACTGGCGGATGAAACGCATGTATTTATATCACCACATACAGCCATGATAAAAGGTTACTAGTCCATTTCACATGGGACTGCCTTGCAGAAAACTCTCCTACATGATGTAGTTACTCAATAACTACCCACCAGTAAAGTTCATCCGAAAAATGCAAAATGTCAGCATTCAAGTCCATAAATCACCTGGCTTGCAGATGACACGGGAAGTGTAGCCAGTTTTCACAAATTTAATTTAGTAGAAGAGATTCAAACAAATTGGCAAGTGCCAATTCATGAGTATGATGACATAAGTAGTAACACACGCCTCCCCCTCCCCTAATCCCTCCCGCAGGCTTGACTAGCATTTATTGTCAGGCTACTTGTAATAAAGCAATATTTTTCAGTATCATAGAATGAGTGAATTGCATTAATTGATTTTAATTCTGAAATTGTTTTTATAATGTTCTCTTGTACAATTTTTTTTTTAATTGTTTCCAATCCAAAGAAATCAAGTAGACAAATAAAAGATTTATTCATTTAGTTTTTGATCAGTGGCTTCACGCTACTGTGGATTTAACCTACATGTAGAGGGAGTGTCAGCCAAGACGTCACTTGTTACAACTACATGTGCTTATATACATAAGTGTGTGCAGCTACATCACTTCCCTCTTCTTTCTGCTGATCATATCTGCCTCACATCCACCTTCAACACACAGGCCAACTTTGCAATTACCTCCCAAGCACCTATGTGATATCATCTTAAATGAACATAACAAAAACAGAGCACTTACTTAAACATAACAGTGTGTTAATGCCGAGTGTATCTCCTTCTGTTCCATATCATCACAATGACACTAACTTTCAACCTCTGGATTGAGATCACATTTGCCTAACACAATCTTTCACCTAAGATACTACATGCCTGACACCAACTCTTCACCTATGATAATCCCAGGTTTCTGCCTTATCTGGAAGGCCAAAGCCCCAATGGCAGCAGATCCAGACAGTCAGTATTATTAGCGTAAACAGCCATACAAGCCTGTAATGTATCAAGCTGATATTAAATTAAGATGGTGCTGGCTTGTTACAGTGCATGAGACTCTGTGCGGCTGTTGCCTCCTCCATGGACGACATTGATTCCAACACTGGACTAGTCTGTCCACTAACTTCATCTTTCTACCAATCACATAAGAAGCTATGTCATAAATTAGCATCAGCTTCCAAGCTCAATGCAAGAACCATGTTCCTAGTCTTTCAGTAGGCATTAACTTGTGTCTATGGTAATTTTTAGACAGCTTAATGATATGCTGTTACCCTGCAGCTTGTGAGGGGAGACAGTTTGTCTCTCCCATGTTTGGATCCCCCCCAGCATCAATCTCTTCCTCATACATACACACCAGCAGGGCCATTTAGTATTAATACATATCAAACACTTGAGAGAACCATAATTTCAGGCCTCGACAAATTATGATTTAGGTTGAATATGGTGTATGCTAAAAGTTATATAGTAAAAATGTTTCACGTTCATGGAGTACAAATAGTTTTGGATTTGACAACTGGTATTTTGAAGGTGCAGCTGTAGCTAAGTCTGCACGATGCGCAGCATAGGTGCACATGTTGTGTATGTATTGGTGGTGGAGGAGCTGCAGTTGGAGACAGCTGTATACATTGTTCCACAGCATTCCACATCAAACTGTCACCAACACACCTCAGACAGTAACAAGCCGTTCATCATTTCAATGTTATCCTTTTGTGCAGCATTACATGTAAGGTAACATGGGGAGCTATCTGCAGTAACAAGCAACACCTGTGTGTCCCCATCGTTACACATAGTCACAGACACCACACAGTTAGCCTTATATTTCAACAACTATGAAAATATTATTTCCATAACTAATCTAAAAGAAATAATAATTTTTTTATCATATTTATATCGTCTTTAATTCTTGTTGATATTTAAGACTGATGTATGTATACCCTATTGCAGGTGTGTGTGTCTGCCTGCATGCATGTGTGAGATGTGTGTCTGCCTGCATGTATGTGTGGTGTGTATCTGTCTGCATGCATGTGTGGTGTGTGTCTGCCTGCATGCATGTGTGGTGTGTGTCTGTCTGCATGCATGTGAGGTGTGTGTTTGTCTGTATGCATGTACGTCTGGTGTGTGTCTGTCTGCATGTATGTGTGGTGTGTGTCTGTATGCATGTATGTCTGGTGTGTGTCTGTTTGCATGTATGTCTGGTGTGTGTCTGTCTGCATGTATGTGTGGTGTGTGTTTGTCTGCATGTATGTGTGGTGTGTGTCTGTATGCATGTATGTCTGGTGTGTGTCTGTCTGCATGTATGTGTGGTGTGTGTCTGTATGCATGTATGTCTGGTGTGTGTCTGTATGCATGTATGTCTGGTGTGTGTCTGTCTGCATGTATGTGTGGTGTGTGTTTATCTGCATGTATGTGTGGTGTGTGTCTGTATGCATGTATGTCTGGTGTGTGTCTGTCTGCATGTATGTGTGGTGTGTGTCTGTATGCATGTATGTGTGGTGTGTGTCTGTATGCATGTATGTGTGGTGAGTGTCTGTCTGCATGTATGTGTGGTGTGTGTCTGTATGCATGTATGTCTGGTGTGTGTCTGTCTGCATGTATGTGTGGTGTGTGTCTGTATGCATGTATGTGTGGTGTATGTTTGTCTGCATGTATGTGTGGTGTGTGTCTGTCTGCATGTATGTGTGGTGTGTGTCTGTCTGCATGTATGTGTGGTGTGTGTCTGTATGCATGTATGTCTGGTGTGTGTCTGTCTGCATGTATGTGTGGTGTGTGTCTGTCTGCATGTATCTGTCGTGTGTGTGTGTCTGCATGTATGTGTGGTGTGTGTGTCTGCATGTATGTGTGGTGTGTGTCTGTCTGCATGTATGTGTGGTGTGTGTCTGTCTGCATGTATCTGTGGTGTGTGTCTGTCTGCATGTATCTGTGGTGTTTGTGTTTGCATGTATGTGTGGTGTGTGTCTGTATGCATGTATCTGTGGTGTGTGTCTGTATGCATGTATCTGTGGTGTGTGTCTGTATGCATGTATCTGTGGTGTGTGTCTGTCTGCATGTATGTGTGGTGTGTGTCTATCTGCATGTATGGGTGGTGTGTGTGTGTCTGCATGTATGTCTGGTGTGTGTCTGTCTGCATGTATGTGTGGTGTGTGTCTCTCTGCATGTATGTGTGGTGTGTGTCTCTCTGCATGTATGTGTGGTGTGTATGTCTGCATGTATGTGTGGTGTTTGTGTCTCCATGTATGTGTGGTGTGTGTCTGCATGTATGTGTGGTGTGTGTCTGTCTGCATGTATGTGTGGTGTGTATGTCTGCATGTATGTGTGGTGTTTGTGTCTGCATGTATGTCTGGTGTGTGTCTGTATGCATGTATGTGTGGTGTGTGTCTGTCTGCATGTATGTGTGGTGTTTGTGTCTGCATGTATGTGTGGTGTGTGTCTGTCTGCATGTATGTGTGGTGTGTGTCTGCATGTATGTGTGGTGTGTGTGTCTGCATGTATGTGTGGTGTGTGTCTGCATGTATCTGTGGTGTGTGTGTCTGCATGTATGTGTGGTGTGTGTCTGCATGTATCTGTGGTGTCTGTGCCTGCATGTATGTGTGGTGTGTGTCTGCATGTATCTGTGGTGTCTGTGCCTGCATGTATCTGTGGTGTGTCTGTCTGCATGCATATGTGTTATGTGTCTGTCTGCATGTTATTCTGGTGTGTGTCTGTCTATATGCATGTGTGGTATGTCTGTCTGCATGCATGTGTTATGTGTGTCTGCATATATTTGGTGTGTGTGTGTGTCTGCATGTATGTGATGTGTGTGTGTGTGTGTGTGTCTGCATGTATGTGATGTGTGTGTGTGTGTGTGTCTGCATGTATGTGTGGTGTGTGTCTGCATGTATGCAAGGTGTGTGTATGCATGTATGTATAATGTGTGTCTGCATGTATATGTGGTGTGCATTGGGTGTGTGTGTGTGGTAAAACTGTAATCATTGCAATCGATTAAAAGAGAGCACATTCACTGACAATATCTGATTATTCATATTGGCTTGCAGTTTGATGCAATGCATGACAACTGTCAAAGTTTTAAACTAAAAACAAATTGATCACATCCTTTCAAAATAACTGACCTGAGGGTTGGTGAATGACAGATTCATAACTGCTTTGAGGAATTCTGATGGTAAAATAATTTGTTGACTTTTGATCCCACTGTAACCTGATTATTAGTTAAGAAATAGTTTACAGAATGGCCAGGTAATTGTAAAACTGTATCTTTGCAAATTTGCCTCATCAAATGTATTGAGCTCCAGTCTAGCGACATGAGGTGATATTGATCTCCAGCACTCCACAATAATCATGTCCTATCTCACAATCAAATGAAGCATGAATTTGGGTGCATACCGATAATCCCAATCCATTTGCCGATGGAGAGACAAACATTGCATCAGAGCCAGGTAATAGGCTCATTGTTTACTGCATACAGTGTGGGTACTCTCTTCCTTACAAAACAGAACATGCCTTAAATTGTCTGCACTGATTGCATGTTAGTTCTGAATGTGATCACGACGCTCTGTTATGGTGACAAATCATTGAAGTATGAGGTTGCATGGAATAAAAGTGTAACACAGCTCCATCCACCTGGCTACAACTGTAACTGATGCAATGTGGGATGCACTACATACACCTAGTTACTACTGTAACTGATGCAATGTGGGATGCACTACATCCACCTGGTTACTACTGTAACTGATGCAATGTGGGACGCACTACATCCACCTGGTTACCACTGTAACTGATGCAATGTGGGATGCACTACATCCACCTGGTTACTACTGTAACTGATGCAATGTGGGACGCACTACATCCACCTGGTTACTACTGTAACTGATGCAATGTGGGATGCACTACATCCACCTGGTTACCACTGTAACTGATGCATTGTGGGACGCACTACATCCACCTGGTTACCACTGTAACTGATGCAATGTGGGATGCACTACATCCACCTGGTTACCACTGTAACTGATGCATTGTGGGACGCACTACATCCACCTGGTTACCACTGTAACTGATGCAATGTGGGACGCACTACATCCACCTAGTTACCACTGTAACTGATGCAATGTGGAATCCACTACATACACCTGGTTACCACTGTAACTGATGCAATGTGGGATCCACTACATCCACCTAGTTACCACTGTAACTGATGCATTGTGGGACGCACTACATCCACCTAGTTACCACTGTAACTGATGCAATGTGGGACGCACTACATCCACCTAGTTACCACTGTAACTGATGCAATGTGGAATCCACTACATACACCTGGTTACCACTGTAACTGATGCAATGTGGGATGCACTACATCCACCTGGTTACCACTGTAACTGATGCATTGTGGGACGCACTACATCCACCTGGTTACCACTGTAACTGATGCAATGTGGGATGCACTACATCCACCTGGTTACTACTGTAACTGATGCAATGTGGGACGCACTACATCCACCTGGTTACCACTGTAACTGATGCAATGTGGGATGCACTACATCCACCTGGTTACCACTGTAACTGATGCAATGTGGAATCCACTACATACACCTGGTTACCACTGTAACTGATGCAATGTGGGACGCACTACATCCACCTGGTTACTACTGTAACTGAAGCATTGTGGGATGCACTACATCCACCTAGTTACCACTGTAACTGATGCAATGTGGAATCCACTACATACACCTGGTTACTACTGTAACTGATGCAATGTGGGACGCACTACATACACCTGGTTACCACTGTAACTGATGCAATGTGGGACGCACTACATCCACCTGGTTACTACTGTAACTGAAGCATTGTGGGATGCACTACATCCACCTGGTTACCACTGTAACTGATGCAATGTGGAATCCACTACATACACCTGGTTACTACTGTAACTGATGCAATGTGGGATGCACTACATACACCTGGTTACCACTGTAACTGATGCAATGTGGAATCCACTACATACACCTGGTTACTACTGTAACTGATGCAATGTGGGATGCACTACATACACCTGGTTACTACTGTAACTGATGCAATGTGGGATGCACTACATACACCTGGTTACCACTGTAACTGAAGCATTGTGGGATGCACTACATCCACCTGGTTACCACTGTAACTGATGCAATGTGGGATCCACTACATACACCTGGTTACCACTGTAACTGATGCAATGTGGGACGCACTACATCCACCTGGTTACTACTGTAACTGATGCAATGTGGAATCCACTACATACACCTGGTTACCACTGTAACTGATGCAATGTGGAATCCACTACATACACCTGGTTACCACTGTAACTGATGCAATGTGGGATGCACTACATCCACCTGGTTACCACTGTAACTGATGCAATGTGGGACGCACTACATCCACCTGGTTACTACTGTAACTGATGCAATGTGGGATGCACTACATCCACCTAGTTACCACTGTAACTGATGCAATGTGGGATGCACTACATACACCTAGTTACCACTGTAACTGATGCAATGTGGGATGCACTACATACACCTGGTTACCACTGTAACTGATGCAATGTGGAATCCACTACATACACCTGGTTACCACTGTAACTGATGCAATGTGGGATGCACTACATCCACCTGGTTACCACTGTAACTGATGCAATGTGGAATCCACTACATACACCTGGTTACCACTGTAACTGATGCATTGTGGGATCCACTACATCCACCTGGTTACCACTGTAACTGATGCATTGTGGGATGCACTACATCCACCTAGTTACCACTGTAACTGATGCAATGTGGGACGCACTACATCCACCTGGTTACCACTGTAACTGATGCAATGTGGGATGCACTACATACACCTAGTTACCACTGTAACTGATGCAATGTGGGATGCACTACATCCACCTGGTTACCACTGTAACTGATGCAATGTGGGATGCACTACATACACCTGGTTACCACTGTAACTGATGCATTGTGGGATGCACTACATCCACCTGGTTACTACTGTAACTGATGCAATCCACCTGGTTACCACTGTAACTGATGCAATGTGGGATGCACTACATACACCTGGTTACCACTGTAACTGATGCAATGTGGGATGCACTACATACACCTGGTTACCACTGTAACTGATGCATTGTGGGATGCACTACATCCACCTGGTTACTACTGTAACTGATGCAATGTGGGATGCACTACATACACCTGGTTACACCTGTTACTGATGCAATGTGGGATGCACTACATACACCTGGTTTAAGTTTTAGCAATATTGCAGCAATATGACAGCAGGTGAAAGGAATGGGCTTCAGGTATTGTACCCATGGACAGTGTCACACAAAAGAATGCTTATCTAACAGAAGCTTTGAAATACAGCCACAGAATACATGATGTTTAAACCGTGGAATGTCAATCTTTTTTGCTTCAGTGTCTTGCAAAACCTCTTATCTCTCAAAAAAACACAACCTGTACTAGGCAATCAGATGTTATCTGTGGAAGAGCTTTTGAGCCAACCTGAATACTACTCCGATGCTGACATAATAGTTGTATTGTGAAAAAAAGAATGCAGGGCCAACATTACTAATTTTCACCTGAAAAGACCTGAAAAGACCTACCTACTTAATTTATTAGCTGATAACACCCTCTAGTCTTGTCACTAACTAGATTCAAAATCTGTTTCATTATCATGTTGAGTAGTATAGGTAATGGGGGTTCTGGACCACTTCCACTGTAGCTGGATTTATATACCTATACTGCTACTACAGATGGAATTTTTTATGTCAAAATGAATTATGTGATTTAATGATAGTCATGAGATTAAGTTAAATTGGCTCCAGTTCACCACCACCTGGGGCCAATGATATAAATTTTTATAGGTAATAAGGGTTCTGGCTCACTTCCACTGGAGTCAGATTTGTATTAAACGAAATATCAATATTAATTAATAATGGATAAAATTTACTATAGCCCACAAGGATATTGGAAAGGTGTAGGAGCAATAAAAAAATTAGCCACCGCGGCTAAGGTATCTAAAGATGTGGCCAAGGATTGGTTAAAGAAACAAGCGATGTGGCAAATATATTTACCGGCACCGCGTTATATACCGAGGAAGAAGTTTGATATTTTTACAACGAATGAAGTTCATCAGGCTGACCTCTTGTTTCTTCCCCACGATAAGGTAAAACGCAAAACGTATAAATACGCTTTAACAGTAGTGGATGTGGCTAGTCGATACAAAGAGGCTGAGCCATTAACATCGAAAGAATCAACAGAGGTAGCTAATGCACTGAGTCGCATATATAAACGCGGACCGCTAAAATGGCCTAAGCTATTTCAAGTAGATCCCGGTCGCGAGTTTATGGGATCGGTAACTAAACTGTTAACAAAGAACGATGTCAAAATCGTCCGTGGTGAAAGAGAGGCCCACCGCAGTCAAGCTATCATCGAAAGATTTAACAGGACATTAGCGGAACGTTTGTTTGGCTATCAGTATGGGATCGAAATGAAATCCGAGCGATTGAGATCAACCGAATGGGTGACACGATTATCAGCCGTTGTATCAGCGCTGAATAATGAAGTAACGAGATTAATAGGGAAGAAACCATCCGATGCTATTAAAATGAAATCCGTGACTTCCAAATCTTCAGCACCGAGGAGAGGTAAAGAACGAAAACTTCCGGATAGAGTAAGGGTAAGATATTTATACCAGGCCGGTGAACTCGAAGGAGGCCTACGTCGCACAACCGATCCCATATGGTCCCTTAAGATGTATAACATTAGTCGATTGGTTATGAAAGAAGGAGAGCCTATTCTTTATTATCTTCAAGATGGACCGGGTAGGGCATTTGTACGAGAAGAGTTGTTCATAGTTCCCGACGGTACAGTATTACCACCATAACCATAAGCATAGGTATTTACACCATCATTATCAATCCATCTCTTTGTATCTAAGGGGGATAATGATGTCTTGTTCATTCTTAATCCATATATCCTATGATTGTAACTTCTTAAAGAGTTCATCTCATGTTTGAACTTTCTACCGTTAAATAATGATTCTTTATACTGTTCGTGTTTGATATGCTTTTTTACAACATACTTCTTAACACCCTTAGCTTTTCTTATCTCTCCATTATCAGACTTCTTTATAGAATACATCTTAGGTCTTAATCCCACATACTCCACTATAGGGGTCCCAGCACATTCATCCTTCATCTTACCTAACACCTTTTTATTTACAACGCTGTGCAGTGGATTATCTTTTGGGTAATCGCTCGTGTCGTACATATCTATTTTTTCTGCCATATCTTTATACACATCCTCGGTTTGTATTTCCAACAACAACGAATCTGTGTCGGTATATAACACCTCACATCTATCGCTGTATTGCTTCTTAAGTTCGTTGTAATAAAAGTCATACATTAAGTGTTTTGACAAGTCCAGAATACTCATACCAACGTACACCGGTCTGTTAAATTTTATATTACTCTTCTGCATATGCAACGCGGCTAAGTCATTATCGAATATCTTGCTTCTGTTAAAAGCCGGACTGGCTATAAGTTTCCTGAGTCTTTCTTCCTCATTAGATCTGACTAATTTAACATCAACACGCTTCCTTAGATTCTCCATAGTTTTACCAAATACTGAGTTATTCATGAGCTTATACAGATCCTTTTCGAAATCGCTGGTAGCTATCTTTCTTAAATCTGTGTTCAACCTTATATAGGGCTCCATCCAAGGGCTTTGATCAAACTTTAGAACTCTGTGTATTTTCTTAAGTTTCATACCTAACGATAGATACAACTGGAGATTTCTGTAGTGAACTATATATTTTGTTTTATCCATCAAATTTGGTATGAGTTTTTCTACGTTAGCTAACCTATTATTACCCATCAAGGAGCGTTGATATTCCGACATCCCATCTTTATTAACCATTAATCTTTCGGGAGCTAGCGGATAACTGTTATGATCTTTATGTAACGAACTTGGATATTCCAAGTCAACTTCTAGTATGTACCCTTTATTCGCTTCGATATTATGGATATCATCGACCCATTCAAAACCACCCGTGGGTAAAGGTTGACTCATAGCCCATCCGTACAAATTGTTGGCGTCGAGATATAATATGTGTGTGTTGGGTTTACTGGGATCGTATCCTTCCACTAATTTATTATTAGCCTTAGAATACCTTTTAGCTGTCATCGATATACCACCTCTTAATCCTTTCTCAATAAACAAGTGCATATCGTAATCTGTGAGTAGTTTTAGTTCTACACCGGTCTTCTTCAACAATGCATCCCACGATAGTCCGGGACTGGAATAGTACCATGCCGGGTCCAAGCCGTATTGTTTGAAACATGTCTTTCTAAATATCTCGAATATATCGGCTAGTAACAGTACATCAGTTTTTAAGTACAGATCGTGATAATCGCCTAAATTCTTACAACCTAATTTATCCCAGACCGTCAGAGCGTGTTCATAATCAGCATCTGTTATTCTAGATTCTGTTAAGTTACTATAGAATGATTCGAGGGGTGGTAATTCAGTTTCTTCGAATCTAGACCAACCATCCATATATTCGTAAGGATATACACCTTTTCTCAGCAACAAATGACGAGTTATCTTATCGGTATATTTATTTGTTATCGTGAAGTCATCGGGATTGTTCGCATTAGCTAAATTGTCCAAGGAAGATAACAGAAATTGTACGGAGTCTATGAATCTAAGCCCATTACACGAGAACGATATGTATTTTTCCATATTATTAGGAATGCATGTTAAACCGCCGTCGGTCTTTGAGATAGCTTGCATAATGAGATGTGAATCGTATCCCCTAAGGTTATGAAACACAACGGGGATGGGTATTGTTTGAGAGTTCATTTTTAGTTTCAAGTTACACTCGTTATGAGCGGCTCCCCGATAATTACCCGTGACGTGACAATGATCTCTTACAGAATCCCCATCCAGGGGTTTATTACAAACGTGACAACTCGTTGACTTCTTATGGGTACTCCAATCATCCCTCGTCATACGCATGGGTATCTTACACGATAATTTTTCCCTGATTATTCTCTCTTCATTTTGTAGATATTCTAGGAACTTTCCCGCTGCATCGGGACCTCTGTAAATCACAGGAGTGTTTGTTTTCCCATCATACCTTACAACTATATATCCAAACCCACAAGGAATATGTTCTTGAGTTTTGTACGTAAAACTACTATCTTGATTATTGTGTTCAGTATTTTCTATGGGTTTGATAAGCGCTTCGAAGTCGGCGTAAATTACGTACGGTACTGGCATTTGATTACAATAATGTTCAAATTTTAATATATTTTTTCCCTCTTTAGGCATATCGATCCTGATAGCATTCTGTCCAACACCTCTACAGTCTTCTTTATGCGCTTCCAATAGATCTTGTCTGCTGTACCCATGTAGGCATCTTTCACAGAAATATTTCTTTTCTTTATGTTTTGTTTGATCGTATAGTAGCCTGTTTAAACTCTTTATCCACGTATAATGATATTTACCATCTTTTTCGATCAGAAATGAATTGATTCTGGGAATATTTTCCAGAGCGGAGCTTATCCTGTGTACAACAATTCCTTCAGAAGAATGTCCGAAAACATTTATAGCTAAATTATTTTGCTTTTCCACCTTATCAATTTGTGATATTGGTGTAGGTTCGTCTATACCATCGAAGTTGAGTCCATCGTTTTTGGGATAGCTAGAAGGTCTATCTGGATGTTTGTCTACGGGGAACAATGCAGATCTTATCATCATTCTTAAACAGTCATCGGATTTATTTTTTACGTTAATTATGGCTTTTTTCTTCTTATAATACGGGGGTAAATCTATATAAGATCCACCTTTGAAGGGCATATAATTTGCTATATCTAAATATAAACTATCGATTTTATCCACTCCCCAACCCGAACCTCTATTAGTCCAGCGTTCTAAAGTTTCCTGTATTCTCTGAATTGATGTATCTAATGATGTGTTTATAGCATCGGATTCGGTTAAAACTTCTTGATTGCTACGGAAATATGGTTCGGTATATTCGGTGCTATCGTCTGTGTTACTTTTACTCAATGTCATTTTAATCGTCAGCTGGTATTTTATACTATGTAAATCATCTAATTCCTCGTTAATTTTACTCGATATGATGGGCTTAATATCGTTAACATCCATGTTGGAATTAATATCCATCTTCCAACCTCTTAGATATTTACCAACGCCGGTGGATGTGGGTACAAATATTAATTCTTTTTGTTCCAGTAAAGCGATCAATTCATCTCTTCTCATTCTAGAATAACCTCTCAACCCACTGTTTCTCGCTCGAACTTTGAGTTCTCTAACAGTCTGAGGTTTGTTGTATTCCAAACCGAGTAAGGTAAACAATTCAGCTTTTCTCATTCGAGAATATCCACGTAGACCACGTTGCTTTGCCATAGCCTTCAACTTTCTGACAAAAACCATTGTGGTTGAATATACAAAATGATTCATTTGTCTAAATGGTTATACGTATTCTCCCCAACCTATTCCTCTCATTGATGTAATCTCTCTTCCTAGCATAAATAATCTGCTTCCTGACCTTATCAGCACCGTGACTATTACATAAACTGTAACTACATTTGACTCCAATCCCACATACAGAACAAACGTAATTTTTAAACCCCTTTCTGATGTTATAAGCGTGAGTGCCACAGTAAACACCCACCGATGGCTTCTGACATTGAATCGATTTCCCCATGAGTGTATATTTGCATAGATTCATGATTATACACATATCATATCATTTGTCTAAATGCATGGTATAGCTGAAAATCAATACAGCAGTCAACCCCATAATCACAAATGTGACCTCGCGGTCTTTCTGAGCCTCTGAGGGTGTATAAAACTGACTCATTGTTGGTCTAGGTATTGGGTCTAGTTTTTTCCCATAAACGAGGAAGTATTCGTGCATGGCAGATTCAACATCCTTAAACGTTTGAATTGAATGTCCTTCCTTTATCAGTTGTTCATGAATAAAGTCTAATCTCTTCATTCTCTGCTGTGTATATTGTAACTGAGCTGCTTGGTATTGCTCTAAAGCTTCGTTATGTCGTTTACGCTCCTCTTCAACTTCTTTAGCGTTTGATTCCCTCATACTAGAAAATAAAAAATTACTCCCTGAAAAAGCTAGAGCATTAACAACAGCTCCACCGACCATCATCGCAATTGATGTCATATGTATAATAATATAAAATATTCAAATGTTTAATTACTTCATTATGTCTTCCGGGATAAGTCCTTGTTTGATTAGCATATCCTTTGTTGCCATAGCTAATCCAATATCCAGAATGGCCATACCAATGTCATATCCATTAAAATCTAGCTTGGGAGGTGTGGCTTTAGTAATCATTTTAGCCATACGGGCATATCCAATGGCCAAGCCGGTGACCACCGCTGAATGATACGTCGCGTTTACCAACATTTTACCGTCTGTAGCTGGAGTAGTCATGCTTCTTATAGCATTATATGAGGACTAACCTCTAATTGTTGCGGCGGGGGTGACGTTTTCTCTTCTCCGGACTTATAAAAGAACCATACAACCGCTATACCAGCAACTCCTACTAGTGCCCATGTTTTAATCGGATTAATATTTGAATTATTTATTAATTTCGCTTTGCGCGCCAGCCCTCCCTTTCTTCCTGCGGCTATTTTCAAAGGATTCTTTGTCACTCTGGGTTGTTTTTTTGTATTCACATGTTGTGGTTCCTCATTCACTTGTTGTTGCGTTTCCACAATCTGTTGTTCCTCGTTCACAATCTGTGGTGTCACCTGTTGTGATTGTGTCTCCATTATTATTAAGTGGGCACGTATGTTTAAATTGACAATACCTAGCTGTTATTAAAGCTGTGGTGAATGGAGCTAAGAACATTCCATATCTATGATAAAACTCACAGCTCACTGCGCTTATAGCGTGTTCGATGAATGGGTCTTTCTCTAGAGATTCGCATAAATACATGCGATGTTCTGCTGGGATGGGGAGAAATGTACTAGCTATGGTCGTGTATAGTTGTAATATAGAAGACCCTATCGTTTTAGTCATGTAGCTCCCAATCTAGACTCGTAACGAGCGTACAGTTTTTTAATTTCTTCGTCTGTCATGTTATCAATTTTTTCGATGGTATAATTTTCACCCAAATATTGGGAACATTTTCCACCGGCTACCAAAGCCGCGAGTCTTTCTCTATGTTTATCTGTAACTACTTCAGCATGTTGATGTGTTTTTTGATCAGGCTCAGATTCTTTGAGCATTTGTTCGATGAGTTCGTCGCATTCCATAATGTAATACCTAAGGAGATATTTAAGTTTAACATAATGTAATATGACATATCCAATACAACCCGTAATAATGAACTGTTGCGAAAGAATGAGGATTTCGAACCACATTTTATGTAATATTAACCGCTAATGTTCAATTTGCTACATTTGCTATAATTTTGCTACATTTTGCTACATTTTGCTAAGCAATTGTATAAGCAGCTGGTTGATCGGTTTTTAATACGAGTTTACAGTGCTTCGTTGCCGCTAACACTTTTCTGACTTTATCTCGTTCGCCCTTGGTATAAATGACATCATTTTCGCGTAGACATTCCTCGAATGAATCTCGGTCTTTGCAATGAAAAAGCGCTACCCATTTGGTCTGCTCTCTGAGATCTTTCAGTACAGAGTTGTATTTTTGAGTAAGTACCCAAACGCTATGTTGAGTATGCCGACCGGAGAATGCTAAATACGAAAGCATATCTTTCTTTTTTGTGAGTTCTTTACTCGCGCTGCAGTCATCTATTACGAAAAGGGTCGATTCTCCTTTGTATTTTTCGTGACATACTCGGAGGCAGTCTTGTAAACGATCGCCTGGATCGACTCTGTGTACCCCATTGTCATTCATTACCCAATCTCTCGATAGGTATGTTTTATTAACGCTTATAGTCGGGCATAGAATAATGATATGATCGAAAACGTCCTGATAATGACTTTCTAAAATATCTAGAATAAAGGCTGTTTTTCCACAGCCCGTTTGCCCACATATGATAGCGCAGTGTGGATCTTTAGGTAAAAGATTATCAATAGATTGCTTGCACGAATCTCCCATTCTGTATATTAAGTTGCGCATCCATAATCACGTACAAATATATGTTTAATTTACCAGCTGATTCCTGAAGCTTTGTTATCTGTATGGTGGCACCCTCGCTAGCATTTTCTATTCTCCTCCCACTACCGTGTAGTTGGTCATCATCCGTTGTTCGCATGTCTAGCCATAGCGCGTACTTCGTGGTGAGGTATTCACCCATCGATACACTCCCGAGAGACAGATCTTTCACGACCGCGTTAACTTCGGGAGAACGTTTTATAGAAGGAAGTTTTTTAATCTCATCCCACTGGTGATACGCTAGCATTCCTTGGCTATATAGTTGATTAGGAACTCCCTCGATAGTCAATTCTACTTTTGTAATCTTAGGATTGTAGAACTTCTCGGTATTTCTTTTAAACACATCGGAGGGGTCCTCGAACAACATTAAAATACCCTTCAACGACCTCGTGGGGACGTTTAGATTGATATTCCACATCGTATCTTTTTTATCCCTCGTGATCTTTCGGTGTCGCAGCACGCGATCGTACAAAATAGCTAAACTTCCCGAATACTGATTACGAATTTGTCTGGCTAATTCGGGATCCGTTATCATATCGTACTCCAGAGAGATATTATCAATGGAATATCTAGCATCTTCATTAACAGATCTGATTACTCTACCATAATCATTAAAAGTGAGTTCGTATTCTAACCTATCACCTAGGGATGCTTGATAAAAGGGCATGTGGGAATCTAGTAATTCAAAGTCTAGGGGAACATAGAATCTGTTACCTAATGCGTCGGCAACAGCCTTATCTTTTTCGTTGGTATCAACACCATTTTCAGCACCCACGCGCAGTCTCAATGTGTTCTTATTACAAATACCTTGGTACTGTAAGTTTTCCCGCTCTTTATCCGTTCTCCAGAGATCCATGTAGCAATAGTATACATCACTATCGTCGATACTCAAAACCTCATTACCACTAATTTTAATGGCGATTTTCTTAACGATAGCACGACCTATGTTCTGAACGGGCTCCCTGTTAACGTCTGTAGAAGTCAAACTAATCGTAAATGCTAGTCGGATAGTTCCCGGAACTAACACATCGTGTGCGCCGAGATTAGGAAAGCGAACCAGAAGGGTTTGATTCTGATCTATGGTACTAGGGTTATTAGTTATAGTTACAGACTGACGAATTGCTTTGACCCCTAATGGATCTCGAAGTCTACGTTGTGGGTTTAACTTGCGTCCATATTGCGAAGACATTGTTTATATTGAAATTATGTACCTTATGTTTAATATAAAAATGGATAATTTTGAACATAATGACTTTGATCTAAGTACCTTTGATGACTTTGATAACCCAATCG
This sequence comes from Haliotis rufescens, assembly GCF_023055435.1. NCBI lineage: Eukaryota > Metazoa > Mollusca > Gastropoda > Lepetellida > Haliotidae > Haliotis > Haliotis rufescens. The sequence continues at coordinate 5,882,447 of NW_025964383.1, forward strand.
AAGAGGGTACTGATGAAACCAACTTTGGTGCCACGAATCTTAACGATGAACTTTTACAATCGTCCGTCAATGATTATTATGATGCCTTAAAAGAAGATACCCCAATAGGTCGTGACTATTCAAAGTTTGAGATAGATAGTAAAGGAATATTGCGACTGCGTGGCGCTCTGGATATTGATCTTATGCATTCTCGTACTCGTAAGCCCCTAGCCTTGTCTACGATAGCTGCTAAACACGGCATCAGCACTGTTCGTGATAAATTAGGTTTTGTGGACTACCGACGACTTTCCGCGAAGACTACTAAGGTTCTTCGAACCGTGCGTACTGAACTCGTTAATACAGATGATTTGGAAGCTGCTTCGATGGTGGCCTCGGACGGACTCGGAGAAATCTTAGATACCTATTACGATAATTCCACGTTACAGGTACCATCCTCTGAGTTCAGTATTAGGGAATTACGAGGTCTTGACAAGGCAATGCGAACAATGCGGGGAGAACTCATCAATAATATAGCCAAGATATCCGAAATCGACAAGCATATAGCTCAAGAGAAAACAAAACTCGAACAGGCGGGCGATGAGTTCAGTAGACGCCGCGTAGCGGAAAGATTGCGTAACTTAGAAGGCGAAAGATCGGCCCGCCTCGAAGCTGCTTCCAGTAATAGAAAGGCACTTCGTTCGCAAATCAGTCGTATTCGAGAAACTATCGATCAAGTCCTCAACGATGACACTACACTGGCCGATAAAATTAAAACATTGTTCAGAGAACAGGGAATAACAATTGCCAGTATTTTAACCGCGTTGGGTTTTATTATATCGACTTTGACTCTCTCGTTAACAGGTGGTGGTACAGGTGGAGGTACACCACCCAGCGATAAAAACGGTATAAAAGAGTGGATAAAAAAACATTTAAAAGCATTAGGTTCAGCACTGGGAAAGCTCGCTGAGAAAGCCGCGGCCGCACTTCCTGGTATAATAGGGAGTATAGTTTCCTGGCTATTGAATTTATTAGCTAAGACCACCACTTGGCTTAGTCAAAACTTGTGGGGGCTGATCGTGGCAATTGCAGGGCTGTTGTACGTATTCGCTAAGAACTATTTAACCAAATCATGAGTAAACCAACCGAGACTCCACCCACTACAAGCGCTGTTTTTTCATTGATATGTTGTTGATTTTTAGCCTCAATATGTGGTGGTACTTGTGCGTGTGCATTAGTAGATGGTTGTGTGATAGTTGGTGTTTGTGGCTTGACTATTCCCTTTTCGCCTGTGATCGTTTGCGTTATTAATTCGACGTTAATATCTGAATTAATACCTGGTTTTTGTTGATCGGTAGCGATAACAATTTTATTATTATAGCCTATCACTTGACCGATCTTAAGTTCCATATTACTCGGAGACATGTATAGTCCCGGTGCATAAACAAAGTCCACTTTGGATTGAGCGTACTGTAATGCATCTTGAAAACGTTTTATAGACGATGGTATGTCAACTGGTGAATTAATGGCGTCCTCCACGTTTGCGACAAACTGTTTTTGCGCATCGAGCGCCGTCCCAGAACCGATAATGGATGTTCGTGTTTGCGATTGTGCACCGAGAATTGCCCATACATAAGTTCTTATCGATTCATTAAATCTTACAAATCCTGGGTTAGTAAAATTATTTTCCGTTTTATCATTAAGAAATTCATTCCAAGCGTCTCCAGGTGGTTGCTCAACCTTTTGGATGGTGAAAGCAACACCACCCTTAAAGTTCATACGATCATCTCTCCACTCGTTACTTGAGAGAGCAAAGCTCGGAAGGAGCCGACCCCTTTTCAGTAAATCATCGCTGACTTCTTTAACAGAGTGTGCACCAGCGTACGGAATACCTAGACCATGGTTTGCTCCTTTAATACACCAATCTTTACTCGTAGAAACATTAAATTCATTACAAATACGTTCATACACCCCCTTATTATATGGATTATTTGATACATTCCACGCTCGATCTTGTGGTAATGGAGCATTAATTTCTTTAAGTATACGTCTAATCTGATAATACACATGAAATAATAAAACAGACTTATTTAGCATATATCCTGGAGCATTAACAGATACACCACATCCCGTTGTGGCACACCATTTGGCAAAGTTTAACTGATTCTGCCAAAATTGCATCGGATTGTGAAACCAATCGTGCACCATTTTATCGCTAGTTGCCGTGACCCTGTACTTTTCAAAGATATCTGGGAATTTAACGAAAAATTCAGAACCGGAGGCAGTTACTATAATCGATTGATTAGTAATATATCTCGATTTCATATTTAAATTATGATATAGTATCATTGTATATTTAATATGTATGTTACACTCCCAGGAATAACAAATGGTCAGTCTATTGAACTGCTTCATACTATCGATAACTCGGATGGACAACTCGAAGTAGCTCTATGCGATGTAACGTATTACCCACGGTGGACCAATATAAATGCTGCGAAAGAAAATAATGAATTATTAATAGTTGAAAATGATATTCCTAAATTCATTACTATACCTGATGGGTATTACAGCGTATGCTCACTCAATGATGAATTTTTTAAACCTAATGGATCTAGTCTCACACAAAATGAGGCGAATGGGAGACTGAAATTATACCCTGGAGAAAAAAAAAGTGTATTTCCTTACAATAACTTAACAAACACACTTGGATTTACACAAATATTAAAAATATCCAATACATTAAAAGATGGAGAGACATTACCTGATTTAGTTCCCTATAAAGAGTTGTGCATCCATCTTGATCAAATCAGTACAACAAATAATATTCAACTAGAAAGTCCTTCAACTCTGCTTAGAAGTGTTCCAGTGAAAGATGAAAAATATAATAGCGGTAGAACGGAATCTTTCTCATCATTACAATATAAAAAATTGAAGCGGGGTATTATTTCAGACTTCAAAATTTCTGTATTAGATGTAAAACATCAACCTGTACATATAGGATACTTAAGCGTAACACTCCATATTATAAATAATGGTTGATGCATCAGGCCCTGGAATAGTAAGACAATGTAATACAATTGCGCTTTCCGATCTCGGAGACACGGAAGGATTTGGTAAACCCGGTACCAATGGTAAGTTATACGCTTTACACTTACACGATAATGTATACAAGCGGAAAGAAGTCACATTCACGGGTAATCTAGAAGATTTAAGCGATGTCGATGTAAGTAGACTCCTTAAAAACACTTCGTACAATATTACTCACAACGACGATAATAAATGGACTATGATCGAAGCAAACATCGAGTGGCTACTGAATATCATCATTACCCCACCTTATGTGATGATGGGTAAGGAACATAATTTAACTAAGATAATAAATAGTGGCATCGTACTCGCGGCTTATATCCCATCAAAACGAAAAAGTGTGTTGGTCACTCCCCTGTCAGAAAACCCAGGTCATATGTTATATAGTCGTCCGTCCTTAAAAAATGTTACTTTAAATTTGGTTACTGAATTCGAAGAAATTAAAGTTAACCTGAGTGCAATACCTAATCTTTCTACGCTTATTATTGAAGTCTTGTTCGGAGATGCACCGGAAGATGCCTTCGATATATTACCAGGTCTATCAATTAAATGGCTTAAGAAACACCAACGTCAACGTTGCAGTATTATTCATATCGGAGCATCACCCGTTGCAACCCTCGAGGGGGTCCAAATTATTAAAAGTGGTAGTATTTCTCTTACTAAGATATTCTTGCCGTATAATATACATTTGATAAGATTGATGTATACTATCAAAACATTTAAGCAAGACCAATTAAAGACTATTATATGATCATAATATACACTATGAGTTTATATCCAGCGCTCGGTGAAGCATTTGAAAAGATGGAAACTGTTGATGGATTTCGATTACATCAAATAAAAGACATAAAACATCGAATAGGGAAGGATAGGGAGTTGAGACTTGGATTGTATAAAAAGTATCGCAAAGTCGTGAATGCTCTGGACGGAGTTGACACCGCGCTTGTAGTATCTGGTATGGGACTCGGTGTAGCGGGTATCGGTTTACTATCAACTATAATCGCCGCGCCTATCGTGCTCGGCATGGAAATAACCGCTGGAGTCTCGGGACTGGCAGGAATAGCGATAAGATTCATTTCTCGTAGGTTACAAAAGAAAGCATTAAAACACGATAGTATTCGGATACTCGCCGAAGCAAAGTTGAACAGCATTGAGGATCATATTTCAACAGCAATGGCCGATTGTAAGATATCCGAGGATGAGTTTCGTTTAGTGCTGTCGGAACTCACCAAATACAATGCAATGAAGCAGGAGATTCGATCAAAATCTCGTAAGACCAGTGGTATTAGCGAAGACGAGAAAAAAAGGTTCATAGAACAGGGGAGGCAACAAGCGCGTCAGTTATTCCGTGTCAAAACCAAAGAACTGGTTGGAGATTAAAAATAGATTGCTTACTATCGTTTGATCACATTTAGACTCATCGTTGAATCACATTACCTATAAAAATTTATATCATTGGCCCCAGGTGGTGGTGAACTGGAGCCAATTTAACTTAATCTCATGACTATCATTAAATCACATAATTCATTTTGACATAAAAAATTCCATCTGTAGTAGCAGTATAGGTATATAAATCCAGCTACAGTGGAAGTGGTCCAGAACCCCCATTACCTATACTACTTGTTGAATCAAGAGCAATTCAAGTCAAGCCACAGAAGGTTCGCTGGGGTGGATGTGGACTGTACGATACCAGGATACCAGGATAAGTCAAGCCATTGAAGGCTTCCAGCGGTGGATGTAGACCACAGGATACCAGGATGAATCAAGCCATTGAAGGCTTCTAGCGGTGGATGTGGAATGTAGGATACCAGGATAAGTCAAGCCATTGAAGGCTTCTAGCGGTGGATGTGGACCACAGGATACCAGGATGAGTCAAGCCATTGAAGGCTTCTAGTGGTGGATGTGGAATGTAGGATACCAGGATAAGTCCAGCCATTGAAAGCTTCTAGCGGTGGATGTGGAATGTAGGATACCAGGATAAGTCAAGCCATTGAAGGCTTCTAGCGGTGGATGTGGAATGTAGGATACCAGGATAAGTCAAGCCATTGAAGGCTTCTAGCGGTGGATGTGGACCACAGGTTACCAGAATGAGTCAAGCCATTGAAGGCTTCTAGCGGTGGATGTGGACCACAGGATACTAGGATGAGTCAAGCCATTGAAGGCTTCTAGCGGTGGATGTGGAATGTAGGATACCAGGATAAGTCAAGCCATTGAAGGCTTCTAGCGGTGGATGTGGCCCACAGGTTACCAGAATGAGTCAAGCCATTGAAGGCTTCTAGCGGTGGATGTGGACCACAGGATACCAGGATGAGTCAAGCCATTGAAGGCTTCTAGCGGTGGATGTGGAATGTAGGATACCAGGATAGGTCAAGCCATTGAAGGCTTCTAGCGGTGGATGTAGACCACAGGATACCAGGATGAATCAAGCCATTGAAGGCTTCTAGCGGTGGATGTGGAATGTAGGATACCAGGATAAGTCAAGCCATTGAAGGCTTCTAGCGGTGGATGTGGACCACAGGATACCAGGATGAGTCAAGCCATTGAAGGTTCTAGCTGTGGATGTGGAATGTAGGATACCAGGATAAGTCAAGCCATTGAAGGCTTCTAGCGGTGGATGTAGGATACCAGGATAAGTCAAGCCATTGAAGGCTTCTAGCGGTGGATGTGGAATGTAGGATACCAGGATAAGTCAAGCCATTGAAGGCTTCTAGCGGTGGATGTGGACCACAGGTTACCAGAATGAGTCAAGCCATTGAAGGCTTCTAGCGGTGGATGTGGACCACAGGATACCAGGATGAGTCAAGCCATTGAAGGCTTCTAGCGGTGGATGTGGAATGTAGCATACCAGGATAAGTCAAGCCATTGAAGGCTTCTAGCGGTGGATGTGGCCCACAGGTTACCAGAATGAGTCAAGCCATTGAAGGCTTCCAGCGGTGGATGTGGACCACAGGATACCAGGATGAGTCAAGCCATTGAAGGCTTCTAGCTGTGGATGTGGAATGTAGGATACCAGGATAAGTCAAGCCATTGAAGGCTTCTAGCGGTGGATGTAGACCACAGGATACCAGGATGAATCAAGCCATTGAAGGCTTCTAGCGGTGGATGTGGAATGTAAGATACCAGGATAAGTCAAGCCATTGAAGGCTTCTAGCGGTGGATGTGGACCACAGGATACCAGGATGAGTCAAGCCATTGAAGGCTTCTAGCTGTGGGTGTGGAATGTAGGATACCAGGATAAGTCAAGCCATTGAAGGCTTCTAGCGGTGGATGTGGAATGTAGGATACCAGGATAAGTCAAGCCATTGAAGGCTTCTAGCGGTGGATGTGGAATGTAGGATACCAGGATAAGTCAAGCCATTGAAGGCTTCTAGCGGTTGATGTGGCCCACAGGTTACCAGAATGAGTCAAGCCATTGAAGGCTTCTAGCGGTGGATGTGGACCACAGGATACCAGGATGAGTCAAGCCATTGAAGGCTTCTAGCGTTGGATGTGGAATGTAGGATACCAGGATAAGTCAAGCCATTGAAGGCTTCTAGCGGTGGATGTGGCCCACAGGTTACCAGAATGAGTCAAGCCATTGAAGGCTTCTAGCTGTGGATGTGGACCACAGGATACCATGATAAGTCAAGCCATTGAAGGCTTCTAGCGGTGGATGTAGACCACAGGATACCAAGATAAGTCAAGCCATTGAAGGCTTCCAGCGGTGGATGTAGACCACAGGATACCAAGATAAGTCAAGCCATTGAAGGCTTCTAGCGGTGGATGTGGACCACAGGTTACCAGAATGAGTCAAGCCATTGAAGGCTTCTAGCGGTGGATGTGGACCACAGGATACCAGGATGAGTCAAGCCATTGAAGGCTTCTAGCGGTGGATGTGGAATGTAGGATACCAGGATAAGTCAAGCCATTGAAGGCTTCTAGCGGTGGATGTAGACCACAGGATACCAAGATAAGTCAAGCCATTGAAGGCTTCTAGCGGTGGATGTGGACCACAGGTTACCAGAATGAGTCAAGCCATTGAAGGCTTCTAGCGGTGGATGTGGACCACAGGATACCAGGATGAGTCAAGCCATTGAAGGCTTCTAGCGGTGGATGTGGAATGTAGGATACCAGGATAAGTCAAGCCATTGAAGGCTTCTAGCGGTGGATGTGGCCCACAGGTTACCAGAATGAATCAAGCCATTGAAGGCTTCTAGCGGTGGATGTGGACCACAGGATACCAGAATGAATCAAGCCATTGAAGGCTTCTAGCGGTGGATGTGGCCCACAGGTTACCAGAATGAATCAAGCCATTGAAGGCTTCTAGCGGTGGATGTGGACCACAGGATACCAGGATGAATCAAGCCATTGAAGGCTTCCAGTGATACTGTATGGCACTACCAATCTCAGAGATACCTGTGGCCACTCAACAGTTTCAGAGATACCAGTATAGCCTAACCAATCTCAGAGATACCTGGCCACTCAACAGTTTGAGAGAAACCAGTATAGCCTAACCAATCTCAGAGATACCTGTGGCCACTCAACAGTTTCAGAAAAACCAGTATAGCCTAACCAATCTCAGAGATACCTGTGGCCACTCAACAGTTTCAGAGATACTGTATTTGATGTAATATGTGAGTGAGTATAGTTTTACGCCGCTTTTAGCAATATTTATGCAATATCACGGCAGGGGACACCAGAAATGGGCTTCACACATTGTACCCATGTCGGGAATCGAAACCTGGGTCTTCGGCACAACGAGCTAACGCTTTAACCACAAGGCTACCCGATCGCCCTCGAAATAATAAGCGTAATTTGCTAATATATTGGCAAGTGATCAATCACAATAAGCACCCCTTTCAATCGATGAATTTACACAAAACTTAGTAACTTGTGTATAATACGCACTCGTGTGATATAAGCACCTGTAATTTCCTGTAAATTCCGGAAAAATAATCTCTCGTGTAACAGACTTCTCTTCAGTATCATTTCAGGCATTTCATGATCTTTCATCTTTCATCGGAAATAGAATATCAACAAATATGTATTGAATTACGCAAGTTAACCCTTCTTTGTTACACTATCTAAATGTTCATTGTATATCTAGACTTATGTTGGAAATCTACTTCAGTAATTTTATTCAAAATTTCATTCAATAATGTTTACATTAATTTCGGCAAAATTTTGTGTCCCTCCAATACTTACAACTTCCGTTTACCCCGTTCCACAGAGTCAACTCATATTTATCAATGCAACAATGATCTTAGTTTCTCCTGTGTAATTTTTGACACATTAAGATAAACAAATGTCATGGTTAACATTCAACAAGTATTTGTCACAGAAGTGACGAAATGTCCCCCGCCTGTATATACACCATAGTACCAAATATGAAGACAATCCAGCGATTACTTCTTGAGATATCGCGGCAACACCGTTTTCAAACTCCAAAAGCAGATTTACCTGCTGTGACCTTGAAAATGGGGTCAAGGTCACCAAAACCGACTGGTGTCTGCGGAGTCTGTATATACACCATAGTTCCAAATATGAAAACAATCCAGTGTTTAGTTCTTGAGATATCGCGGCAACACCGTTTTCAAACTCAAAAAGCAGATTTGCCTGCTGTGACCTTGAAAACGGGGTCAAGGTCACCAAAACCGACTGGTGTCTGCGGTGTCTGTATATACACCATAGTTCCAAATATGAAAACAATCCAGTGTTTAGTTCTTGAGATATCGCGGTAACACCGTTTTCAAACTCAAAAAGCAGATTTGCCTGCTGTGACCTTGAAAATGGGGTCAAGGTCACCAAAACCGACTGGTGTCTGCGATGTCTGTATATACACCATAGTTCCAAACATGAAGACAATCCAGTGTTTAGTTCTTGAGATATCGCGGCAACAAACAGGTGGGACGTACGGACGGACGGTCGTGAATACTATATCCCCCGCTTCGCGCTTTCGCGCGGCGGGGGATAATGAGAAAATATCTCAAAACATGAACAACTTTCCCTTAAAATAGTCTCCCCTCTCACAGACACCTGTCTCCCCTCACCAATCTCTCCTCAACGGTCTCTCAAAGATACCTGTCTCCCCTCACCAGTCTCGTTCTCCCCTCACCAGTCTCTCCTCAACAGTCTCTCACAGACATCTGTCTCCCCTCACCAGTCTCTCACAGATACCTGTCTCCCCTCACCAGTCTCTCACAGACATCTGTCTCCCCTCACCAGTCTCTCACAGACATCTGTCTCCCCTCACCAGTCTCTCACAGATACCTGTCTCTCCTCACCAGTCTCTCACAGATAGCTGTCTCCCCTCAACAGTCTCTCACAGACATCTGTCTCCCCTCACCAGTCTCTCACAGACATCTGTCTCCCCTCACCAGTCTCTCACAGATACCTGTCTCCCCTCACCAGTCTCTTACAGACATCTGTCTCCCCCTCACCACTCTCACAGACATCTGTCTCCCCTCACCAGTCTCTCACAGACATCTGTCTCTCCTCACCAGTCTCTCACAGACATCTGTCTCCCCTCACCAGTCTCTCACAGATACCTGTCTCCCCTCACCACTCTCACAGACATCTGTCTCCCCTCACCAGTCTCTCACAGATACCTGTCTCCCCTCACCAGTCTCTCACAGACAGCTGTCTCCCCTCACCAGTCTCTCACAGATACCTGTCTCCCCTCACCAGTCTCTCACAGACATCTGTCTCTCCTCACCAGACTCTCACAGACATCTGTCTCCCCTCACCAGTCTCTCACAGATACCTGTCTCTACTCACCAGTCTCTCACAGACATCTGTCTCCCCTGAACAGTCTCTCACAGATACCTGTCTCCCCTCAACAGTCTCACACAGACATCTGTCTTCCCTCACCAGTCTCTCACCAGTCTCTCACAGATACCTGTCTCCCCTCAACAATCTCTCACAGACATCTGTCTCCCCTCACTAGTCTCTCACAGACATCTGTCTCCCCTCAACAGTCTCTCACAGATACCTGTCTCTCCTCACCAGTCTCTCACAGACATCTGTCTCCCCTCACCAGTCTCTCACAGACATCTGTCTCCCCTCACCAGTCTCTCACAGACATCTGTCTCCCCTCACCAGTCTCTCACAGACATCTGTCTCCCCTCACCAGTCTCTCACAGACATCTGTCTCCCCTCACCAGTCTCTCTCACAGACACCTGTCTCTCACAGACATCTGTCTCCCCTCACCAGTCTCTCACAGACAGCTGTCTCTCCTCACCAGTCTCTCACAGACATCTGTCTCCCCTCACCAGTCTCTCACAGATACCTGTCTCTCCTCACCAGTCTCTCACAGACATCTGTCTCCCCTCAACAGTCTCTCACAGATACCTGTCTCCCCTCAACAGTCTCTCACAGACATCTGTCTCCCCTCACCAGTCTCTCACAGATACCTGTCTCCCCTCAACAGTCTCTCACAGACATCTGTCTCCCCTCACCAGTCTCTCACAGACATCTGTCTCTCCTCACCAGTCTCACACAGACATCTGTCTCTCCTCACCAGTCTCTAACAGACATCTGTCTCCCCTCACCAGTCTCTCACAGACATCTGTCTCTCCTCACCAGTCTCTCACAGACATCTGTCTCCCCTCACTAGTCTCTCACAGACATCTGTCTCCCCTCACCAGTCTCTCACAGACATCTGTCTCCCCTCACCAGTCTCTCACAGACAGCTGTCTCTCCTCACCAGTCTCTCACAGACATCTGTCTCCCCTCAAGTCTCTCACAGACATCTGTCTCCCCTCACCAGTCTCTCACAGATACCTGTCTCTCCTCACCAGTCTCTCACAGACATCTGTCTCCCCTCAACAGTCTCTCACAGATACCTGTCTCCCCTCAACAGTCTCTCACAGACATCTGTCTCCCCTCACCAGTCTCTCACAGATACCTGTCTCCCCTCACCAGTCTCTCCTCACCAGTCTCTCACAGACATCTGTCTCCCCTCACCAGTCTCTCACAGACATCTGTCTCTCCTCACCAGTCTCACACAGACATCTGTCTCTCCTCACCAGTCTCTAACAGACATCTGTCTCCCCTCACCAGTCTCTCACAGACATCTGTCTCTCCTCACCAGTCTCTCACAGACATCTGTCTCCCCTCACTAGTCTCTCACAGACATCTGTCTCCCCTCACCAGTCTCTCACAGACATCTGTCTCCCCTCACCAGTCTCTCACAGACAGCTGTCTCTCCTCACCAGTCTCTCACAGACATCTGTCTCCCCTCAAGTCTCTCACAGACATCTGTCTCCCCTCACCAGTCTCTCACAGATACCTGTCTCTCCTCACCAGTCTCTCACAGACATCTGTCTCCCCTCAACAGTCTCTCACAGATACCTGTCTCCCCTCAACAGTCTCTCACAGACAGCTGTCTCCCCTCAACAGTCTCTCACAGATACCTGTCTCCCCTCACCAGTCTCTCCTCACCAGTCTCTCACAGACATCTGTCTCCCCTCACCAGTCTCTCACAGACATCTGTCTCCCCTCAACAGTCTCTCACAGACATCTGTCTCTCCTCACCAGTCTCACACAGACATCTGTCTCTCCTCACCAGTCTCTCACAGACATCTGTCTCCCCTCACCAGTCTCTCACAGACATCTGTCTCTCCTCACCAGTCTCTCACAGACATCTGTCTCCCCTCACTAGTCTCTCACAGACATCTGTCTCCCCTCAACAGTCTCTCACAGATACCTGTCTCCCCTCAACAGTCTCTCACAGACATCTGTCTCCCCTCAACAGTCTCTCACAGACATCTGTCTCCCCTCACCAGTCTCTCACAGATACCTGTCTCCCCTCACCAGTCTCTCCTCACCAGTCTCTCACAGACATCTGTCTCCCCTCACCAGTCTCTCACAGATACCTGTCTCCCCTCACCAGTCTCTCACAGACAGCTGTCTCCCCTCAACAGTCTCTCACAGATACCTGTCTCTCCTCACCAGTCTCTCACAGACATCTGTCTCCCCTCACCAGTCTCTCACAGATACCTGTCTCCCCTCACCAGTCTCTCACAGACATCTGTCTCCCCTCGCCAGTCTCTCACAGATACCTGTCTCTCCTCACCAGTCTCTCACAGACATCTGTCTCCCCTCACCAGTCTTAAAGATACCTACCTCTGCAACAGAATTATCAATACTAACTTTGCTAAAAAGTTACACAAGTTTGGGGCAAAATTTAATTTTTTTAGTTAAAATATTGGGTGGTTGTAATGACAAAGCCTACAGAGCCTTCAGTGCTATGACCTGCACATGTTGTGACGTCTGATTTGTTCTAAGGGTGTGATTCAGTACCAAGCACAAGAAAGCCAGACTTCAACTGAGCTGCCACATCTGGTTTCATGTGCATTGTATTTCTATCAGCAAATACTTCCATGAATATCATCAATAAACACGAAATAATGCTTTGTACCCAAAGCAGTGTATTTCTGATGCTGTCAATCTTATGAGTGATATTTGTGATGAGATTGGGGCTCCGGACACAGCTGTGAACAAGTATGACAACAGTACTGTAACATCTGGCTTCTTGCTGTACACTACTCACAGGGGATGGAAGGAGGGGGGAGCAAACTTATCTAAAAATAAATTATTGAAGTAAAACAGAATTCCATTGAGCAAGCCTGCAAGTTATTCAGTTACACCCAAAGAATCCAATACATGCAAAAGTTAAGTCTTTGCCTCACATTTTCATCTTCATTGTTGAAGGGGGTCTGCAAATGTAACACAACTGGTATCATTACTTTTCATTTGGTGAGAAATATTTGAAATGTATAACAGAAAAAACGTAATGTAAATATTCAGGATAAGCATAGGTATGGCACCAGTTATACAGCAAAAACCTCATTTTCATTTGTTATGGAAAGCTGCAGGATTGCCTAGTGTTTGATTGCATGTTTTATAACAATTAATAATGTGACAGTAAGTGTTGAATGTCCTACCTGATGGTGCAGTAATTACACAGTCTTGCCAGTATCTACAAAGTGGAAGTACATTAACACAGCTTTAATGAGGCAGAGGGAGGTAATCCTCGCCACTGTGTATTGCATTTAACCCAGCACTGGTAACCACTGTAATTAGCCTGCCTGCTACCACAGGATAAACAGTCAAATTACCACCTAGTAATCACACATGTAATTGAGTTTTCATTATTGATGTGTTATGACAACGTTCATGTTGAGCCGTGTTCTGCTTCCTCATCCAGTTATACAGCCTTTGTATCTTCATTTGCCGATCACTCTGTCCATCAGCTTTACTACAGCTGCCCTGTGTATCCTACACTCTCACATACACGTCTACTACAGCAGCCCTGTGTATCCTAGCACTCATACATACACGTCTACTACAGCAGCCCTGTGTATCCTAGCCCTCACACATACACGTCTACTACAGCTGCCCTGTGTATCCTAGCACTCATACATACACGTCTACTACAGCTGCCCTGTGTATCCTAGCCCTCATAAATACACGTCTACTACAGCAGCCCTGTGTATCCTAGCCCTCACACATACACGTCTACTACAGCTGCCCTGTGTATCCTAGCCCTCATACATACACGTCTACTACAGCTGCCCTGTGTATCCTTGCCCTCATACATACACGTCTACTACAGCAGCCCTGTGTATCCTAGCCCTCACACATACACGTCTACTACAGCTGCCCTGTGTATCCTAGCACTCATACATACACGTCTACTACAGCTGCCCTGTGTATCCTAGCCCTCATAAATACACGTCTACTACAGCAGCCCTGTGTATCCTAGCCCTCACACATACACGTCTACTACAGCTGCCCTGTGTATCCTAGCCCTCATACATACACGTCTACTACAGCTGCCCTGTGTATCCTAGCCCTCATACATACACGTCTACTACAGCTGCCCTGTGTATCCTAGCCCTCATACATACATGTCTACTACAGCTGCCCTGTGTATCCTAGCCCTCATACATACACGTCTACTACAGCAGCCCTGTGTATCCTAGCCCTCATACATACACGTCTACTACAGCAGCCCTGTGTATCCTAGCCCTCACACATACATGTCTACTACAGCTGCCCTGTGTATCCTAGCCCTCATACATACACGTCTACTACAGCAGCCCTGTGTATCCTAGCCCTCATACATACACGTCTACTACAGCAGCCCTGTGTATCCTTGCCCTCACACATACATGTCTACTACAGCTGCCCTGTGTATCCTAGCCCTCATACATACACGTCTACTACAGCTGCCCTGTGTATCCTTGCCCTCACACATACATGTCTACTACAGCTGCCCTGTGTATCCTTGCCCTCACACATACACGTCTACTACAGCAGCCCTGTGTATCCTTGCCCTCACACATACATGTCTACTACAGCTGCCCTGTGTATCCTAGCCCTCACACATACACGTCTACTACAGCTGCCCTGTGTATCCTTGCCCTCACACATACATGTCTACTACAGCTGCCCTGTGTATCCTTGCCCTCACACATACATGTCTACTACAGCTGCCCTGTGTATCCTTGCCCTCACACATACATGTCTACTACAGCTGCCCTGTGTAACCTAGGTAGAGAGGCTAGATCACACATGCACGTCTCTATCAATGAGGTCATATACATGTGGCTATCAGGGTACCGGGCCTGTACCGACCTACATTTATTTGGTATTTTTTTCTTAGACCGGAAATCACATTATCATACCAGAGGTGTTCACAACTTTGTTATTAAGCGAGCTAGAGACATAGGATTTGGGTTAGTAAACCTACACATGCCTGTAAGTCACATCATAATTCAACAAATGTACATGACTTTTCAAATGATATAGCTGGAAACATTGAAACAATATTTCTGTCACCAACTCCTCTCAAAGAGTGAATAGTGTTGCATGCTTCAGTCACCAATATCCCAGCTTTATTGTGCAGCCATTATATAATCAGGTCCTGGAGTGAAAACTTGATGGGTTAACGGGACAGAGGCTGCATTAGGATGAATTTATTATTGAAATTGTCTTGTTATTTCTGTTATAGTAGATCTTATTTTGGCTACAGTTTGCGGATCCTAAACTGAAAGAATTTGAGCCTGCATCAGCTGCCACTGGTACTGGTCGGGGCAACACACCCTGCTTCTGTCTGTCTCATCAGTCATCTATTTGGGTAAACCTGACTGGTGTTTAGCCTTAGCACCTGTTCACTGATCAATGTTTAATTAAGGCTTGATTGGTTTACCTACGAAAATAAACACACTGCATTCTCAAGATTGTGTCGCCTTGGCGCCTTCTCTCTAAAGGGTCTGAAAATGTTTTCCTAAATCCTGTTCTTGTGCCAAGGTCTTTAACCTTTCAAATGATTAATTTCAGAATAAAATTTGCCTTGAAACTTTCCTGGTGTCTATTTGTTCAACCGCTACTATTGGCAATCTGAAAGTAGTTGCTGGTGTGGTTAACTGTCTACTTCAATAGTTCCATCTACATTTAAACTCATTTAGCCATCTGAAAATATTCTATTCAAACTACAGCTGCTAAATAAAGTGCTTTACAAATATACATAAGTATACAAAGTACACTCATAAAACTATGGAAACAATTCACTAGAAACATCGTAATTGATCTGTGGCTGACCTATCTTACAGAACGTACATTTTCCAACATACTCCATCCCCAGCAACTAGCGGACAGTGTTTATACTCAGTTTAGATATCCAGTGTACATTTTCTGTCAAAAATACAGTATGATCATGTCCTACCAAGACAAACATTTTTTATTTCTTTTGCAAAAACCCTGAGCAAATTATTGATGACAATGTCTACCTACCTGCACCCAGTAATGGCTTCACAGGACACTGTATATCAATTAGGGCTGTCAGCCGCCTTACCTGCTTGTTACACCAGTACCAAATTGAAGGCCCTGCATCACCTGCCTATCTCACTCACCAGCTCAACACTTCCGTACAGGTAAACCGCAGTATACATGGGTCACAGGTTAACAGCAATTCACATCATCCTAATAAACATATTCCACACATGGCCTTTCCAGTATCCTGCTTGAAAATATCTGGAAGACAATCAAGCAAGAATTCTTACAAGTTGGAGACACAATGGTCACACTGTGACAGGCCACAAAAACGTGTGCTGTTACTATTTATAGTATGGGTCGAAGTAGAGGTCATTGAAAGGTGAGCATGTAGATGGGCAGGTGAGCCTATTGCTGGACAGGAGTGGGCAGCTGACCGCAAGGTATCACCACACCTCTGTTACCTGCAGGCACTACCAGGCTCTTGAGGATATGTCATGGCAACTGTAGAAGTTCTCTTGAACATGACATATTTGTAAGGCAAGAAGCACAAGCACTGCATATTGTTAATTTGTGTACGGTGTAGAAAGCAAACATATTAAAACTACAGTTTTCTGCTGAATATACAAAATAGATTTTGCCATCACTGTTTGTCTGCAAAACATAACTACACAGTAATTATTACAATTATTTGTTTGTTTGTTTGTTGTTTAACGCCACACTCAGCAATATTCCAGCTATATGACGGCAGACTGTTAATAATTGAGACAATCCGGTAATTGACATCATGAGCATTGAGCCACACAATTGGGACACGATGACCTGGATCTTCCAGACTAGTTATTTTGAAAGAAATAATTTGTCTGAAATGAAAATACAGACTGGTGCCCCGCTGTATAAACTGGTTAGTCCCTGAACAAATTAATCTATACCACGAAAAAACCCAGGTAAAAATCAGTTTCAGGAAAATAATACAATACTGATCAGAAATTCTCTGCATATGAATCAGAAAGCATCCATGTAGTAGCCAACACTTCTGTGCCAATCTGGGTTCCTTGTTGTCTTGTTGCTTACAGAAACACTACATGGATGCTTGTTACGCAAAAATGTGCTTGACAAATTTGTTTTTAAATAAAACTTTGGATTTATGACTCACTTGTATATTTTTCAACTTGTCTTTGCTATATTGCTGAAATAATGCAGATGCGATACTTGATCTAAAGTCACTCACTCACTACATGGATTCTCATATTGCTACTTTTGTTTTACAATGCTTATCAATGTCTGTGACAATTATGTAATCCACTTTCTACATATGTTTCTCCTAAATATTTCAGCAGATATGGGCAAAATAACTCTGGGAACACAGATAAGCAAATGTTGAAAAATACTGATTGTCCATAGTAGCAAGTGTAATGAGAGGAAACTGATACTTCAGCCTAAATTTCATTTTTCATCATGTATAATTTTTAGTTTTGTTCAGCCATCAGCGATTTGTGTCTGTATGGATTGAGTGTGAATCTAACCTCTATATTAAAATTCCTCTTTCATTTCCGAAACAAAAGTCTTCAGAAGATGATATATCCCCTTTCTGGTGGAATGTGGAAATGTTTGTTTGCTTTGGTTGTTTGTTGTTTAACGCCTCACTCAGAAATATTCCAGCTATAGGATGGCGGTCTGTAAATAATCAAGTCTGGACCAGACAATACAGTGATTGACATCATAAGCATTGATCTACACAATTGGGAAATGATGACATGCATCAAACAAGCCTGACCACCCAATCCCATTAGTCGCTTTTTACGACCTGCATAGTTGCCTTTAATGTCAAGTATGGGATACTGAAAACCTATTCTAACCTGGATATTCACAGGTGAATTTGGAAATGAGTTTAGCTACTTATAAACAATTATTGGTTTATTGTCATTGGATACCTTCAGTGCAGTGAAGAAAACAATAATGCTGTCAACATCCCAAATCATCAAAAGGCACCAGTTCACCACCAGACTGATCTGCATAGCAAGTTTCAACAAGAGGACAAAGTCATCAATATCCCCTGCAATGGTATATGAACCTTGTTGCTATGGAAACTCAAAAAGCTAAATTTAACATTTGAAACCTCACGCTGCGCGTTCGGTTACAAATTCAATTTAGCGGTGTTAAATCTACAGGTAACCTACCCTAGAGGAAATTTTTTTGGGATCCCAGTGGGATCCCGGTGGGATTCTCGGTGGGATTCCCGGTGGGATCCCAGTGGGATCCCAGTGGGAAATTTGGTTGGGATCCCGGTGGGATCCCGGTGGGATCCCAGTGGGATTTGCAGTGGGATCCCAGTGGGATCCCGGTGGGATCCCAGTGGGAAAATTGATTGGGATCCCAGTGGGATCCCACTGGGAAATTTGGTTGGGATCCCGGTGGGATCCCAGTGGGATCCCAGTGGGAGGGACACTTGTGTTGGATCCCACCAAGGATGCATGGTCTTGCATGGTCATGCAGAATCACATCCCACAGGTAGTCCGAACCTTAATCAAAACTTGACATGCTTACAGGAGTCCATGATATTTTGCACCAATATAGTCAGTAAATCCATATGATATTCATTCCACTGAAATGTATAACTGCATCCAGGTATATCTCATATATCAGTGACATGTAACTCGATTTTCACTGCTAATTAATTCTTGATGGATTAAATTGTACATATAGAAGACATGACTTGTAATGAATGCAAAGATAAACAAATTTTATTTCCATTTGATTTGTATTAAAAAATGATCAAACACAATGACTTTCCAACAAAATATTGATAACTAATAAAAAAAGAATTCTAATGCAAATAATAACTTTAAAAACTGTCTTGTATAAAAATCTTATATTTAATATTTTATTATCGCGTTGTTTTTAACCACCCAATCACCCGTGACATTAACTTTAGACCCAACACTCTACTCTAATCTACATTTCCCATTCTTAACCGCCCTTATTTGATCATTAAGCTTCTTGCATATGTCCACCCATGTATCCCTACAAAACATTGAATACTATAACTAATAAAAAAAGAAAATACAAATGTAATTAATAACTTTAGCAACTGTCCTGTATACAAATCTTATCTTTAATTAACATTTTATTACCTGTTTGTTTTTAACCACCCAACCACCCGGAACATTAACTTTATTCCCAGCACTCTACTCTAATCTACATTTCCCATTCTTAACTGCCCTTATTTTGTCGTTTAACTTCTTGCTAATCTCTGCCCACATCTCTTCCATCTTCATTGCTGACACCGAAAACTTCTGGAATATGTGAGCTGAAAAACAGAATTATATATATAGATGGATAATGTCATTCATTAGACAAGGCACAATAAAGCTTATAAACAAGGTATTCAGTGTTATCAAGTAGAAAATCATTGCTGTGTGATCAAAATTACAAAGAGGAAAAGTATTCCCAAAATACTGGGACGCATGTATGAAGACAAAATGACAAGAACTGCATGAATACAATACATTCCAGCCCATGAAAATGTGCAACTACATAGTTATTATTAATAGTTTATTAATGATATTACATACCTGGTAATGTGTCTACATACTTGGAGGACTTCTTTTTAATAGTTTAATTTTGCCATGCAGGTTTGTTTGTATAATATTGTGTTCAACTTACACCTGAGAGCTCGTCGGACATTCTCGTCCATTGCCCTTTTGCCTGGAGCCTCTCCCTTCACTGATAGAGTCTTGCAGTCTTCCTTGGTAATCAGCAAAGGAAGAAGGCTCAAGGCAAGCTTGACTGGGTTGGTGCTTGCTTCTTCACAAGCCCTGAGGCGCTCGGCACTAACTTTTATCCCATGCCTGGGATCACCTAGAAATGCTGTAAACCACATACTATATGAATATTTCTGTACTAACTGACAAGTCATTACTATTCTGTCATAATTATTCAATTAATGTTGATAAACTGAAACATTATTAAGTCAAAAAGGCACAAATTACTGCTTTGACACTTCAAAGGAAATTAAAATCAATACTGGAATTTTTAAAACCCCATAGAAACATGAGTAACTGATCCATAGAGAGATAAATGGACAATGAACTGGATACACACCTTGGTTTCTTTCAGATAGAGGGGGAATATCTGAAACTGAAAAGAAAATATGACTATATAATTGCCAAAGGATTAATTTCTTGTTATTTTCAGCAGAAGAAACCTCCTGAAATTGGTCACTGAAGTACTCACGGAAATGAAAAAAACCCTGTTTTTTCGATCTCAGATCTTAAATAAATGCCGTTAATATACAAAATATGTATATATTCAAACAACTAAATTAGTACTAATTGGGCCGTGGCACAAATACAGCGTATCAAATGTTTTTATGCCTTTTTACTCGTAAAAGTGTGTAAAAATGTGAATAAAACAGACTATTGTGAAACAGGGCATAACCAGGTGTAAGTAGATCAAGGTGACCTATGACACCTTGACAGGTGAGAACAGGTGCATAATGCCTATAGTCTGTTTCTGCTATGTCAATATGGACTTAGTTTTATTTTTGAATGTTGAAAGTGCCGACAAATTACCTCCTGTACAGTACATTTTGTATTGTTCAATGAGATCAAACTAGCAAATCCAGACTAGTACTTTTCGAGTTGTTTTGTTATTTCGTATTTACAGCTACGTAACACTTTGTGTCGATTTTTAAATTAAGAAAAACAGTTTTTTTCATTTCCGTGAGTACTTTAGCTACAATGACTAGTAGTTTGTGGCAACAGACAACAGAAGGAGTGAGGGTCTGATATAGAATAAGTGCTTCAGCATTCTTGCATGCCAGTCCTTTTTGCCCATGTTTACAGGATGTGTAATTCTACACAGAACTTGCCCAAAAAAAAGTCAAAGTCTTAAAGTAAAAATAGGTCACCACACAGTGGAGATGAGAAACAGTTGAGAAACAGACCTGGTCAGTTGAAGCAGGCTTGTCATGCACAATTGACCTAGTTTCTGGGCATAACCATGGAGATGCAGGGGTGTTCGGGTGAATGTTTTTATTTCAGAAGCTGGAAACATGGTTCAAGCATGTTTCCACATCATTTGAAAAAGAAGGAAGAAATGCAGTGCACTGAGAACTGATCTAATGAAACTGTATTCGCAAAATGGTTTTTTCTGGAGATGTGCTTTAGTTCAGTATTTTCTTCTCTGGAAAGAGCACATATGTATATAACAGCTAGGTGTAAATGTCTTTTGTGCAATGAACCAGTCATGACAGATGAGTAAAATATATATATCAGGTAGAAACTGACATTTTTAGTCATGTCCTTATAATGATAAAGAAATAGCAAAACCCTTTAAAAGGGCAAATTTCTACTAGTGCCTATGATACCTTAACTATTGGGCAGTTTGGCAAGGACTACAGGACTAGTGCCAATTTCTAACGCTGTTAACATACCGTACATGACCGCGTATAAGCCGAATTTTGAGGACCAGATAAAAAAGATTCTGTAGAAAGGGGTCGGCTTATCCACGGGATACACTTTCATGATAGTATTTTTCAGATTATGATCTGTCCGAAACATCGCCTTAATGACGGTCCGATAGATCACAACTTCCCGAAAGTTTGGAAGTTGCCACGACTAGAGCTATTATTGTTATAAATTATCAATAAAGTTATTATTATACACAAATGTTGTCATTATTAAAAAAATGTTATGCATGTTACTACTTCCGATAATAAGTTTTCAATGGAATGTTCAAAGTTTATCGTACATCAACAACACAATGTATTGTTCTTGTATATGTACCTGGCTCAACTGTGGAGATAATATCTTCTGCCAAGTCTGATATATCCTCAAGGACTTGAGGCTGCCCTTGACTGACCCATGATGACGATGATGGTTGTGGTTTTGGTGGTTGTGGTGGTGGTGGCGGAGATGGCAGCGATGGCAGTGATGTGGGAGAAGCCAGCAAAAGGCTTTTTCTTGCCTCTGGTGACTGAAGGGAACAAGGCTTTCCACTACCATTGTCCTTCAGATTCTTATTGAAAAATGAGTAAGAGTTCAACATAATACTTAGAAAAAAAACATGGAAACGAAGCCAAGCTACACACACATATATATTGTACTATTATTAGCATTTATTTTCTAAAACAGAAGAAATGACATGTTTTGACCAAATACTTAAGAGGAAGAAAAGAGCAGAAGAGGAGTTTGTATTTGAACATAAATATATATAGCTGTATTGACACCATGAAGACCACCATCAAAGTTTTCTCCACATTTGACCTTGAACAGATGCATGGACATATTTTTTCAAAATGCAGAGATAGTTCAAGGGGGGGCCTTGTGCTTTTAGGCACTAAATTTGAAGAAAATGACCACATTTTCAAATACAATGGGGCATTTTAACATTGTGCTGTATGAGCGCACCTCTGGATTATTTGAAATTTTCACATAAAGGGCCCATGTCAGAAAATTCCTGGAGTGAACCCTGAATATAAAATAATATTTCTAACATCACTGTAATTTAAAATCTCACCCGATATACACCCTTTACGCAAGCTCTGCAGGACTTGAAGTTATCAATCTGGGCCTGCATGTCCCTCAACATCTCCTGGTCTTGTTGGCGTAAAAACAAAAGTTGTGACATTTTGTCATCCATTTTGTTAAGCTGAAAATGAGAACTATATGTTACACCAAGTTGTTTCAATGAGTGAGTGAGTGAGTCAGTGAACTTGAGTTAAACGGCACTTTCAACAGTATTTTAGTCATATCATAATGGTCAGTTTAAATAAGTTTAAATTAGTGCAGGAGGAAAGTCTGCAACCCTCAGGTTATGTTTTGTAAGTTAACTTCCCCCCCCCAACCCCAGTCATTTGATAAACATTGTTAAGAATAAATTGTGTGTGTTTATGCTGCATTTTCTCTACTTACTTGCAAAATATCTGTCGACGCTCGATTTATATACAGAAATTTTATTGGACTATGCATAGACTCGTTAGTCCAGCCAAATTATAGCTCCATAATTCCAACCTAGATCAGCAAGGGTGGAAGCTGGACTTTTACAGTCAGTTAGTTCCCTTGCCTCAGGAAGATGCTTACAAACTGATCACACAGATAACACTTAAGTAAAACTAATGTACATCACCTTTTGTACATCCTTATACAATACTAAAACCTTAAATCATGTTCTAAATCAATCTGAAACTTATGAATTATAACAAGTGGTTATACTTAATTATACCCGATATGAATGTATATCGTGGGTAGTGACATCAGCTAAAATGTCATAAGTGTGTGATTTGACTGTGCGTCTATACTGTTAACTTGGTTAATTATTGTATGGTTAATTCAGTCACCTTCTCATGAAGTTGTTCTACGGAATCTGGCAGTCCAGGGCCTATCACAGCCAGTGACTGCAGTCTGTTGCCTGAATCACGGGCATCTGTCGCCTTCTTCTTTTTCTTGGCCTGATCTTTTTTTGCCTCTTGAGCCTGTGGGCCAATGATAATTATAAGAATTTTCAAAACGTACATCTACCACAACCACTGCAATATATACACCCAATCTGATGATATCCAACATTTAGCAAATCATTTAGCTATTAATTATCTGAATTTTACAAAAACAATTATTTGTAACTCAGACAATTTTGCAGAAATAAACTAAGAACAGGGAGGGAATTGTAACTCATTACAGTAGCAAAAGCGGTTATAAATAGTGTGTTTTATCTGAAAAGTAGTTAAGTAATCAAAATCTTACCTCTTTATCTTTTTGTTTCTCCTGTACATCTATTTTCCTTTTCTTCGGAACGGGCTGAACAGGATAATCTGCAAATTCAGGTTTCTATTTCATTTCAATTGATCTATAAGTTACAATGTTAGAAAAAGTACAACAAAATATCAGTGTTTGTTAACTGTACATCATTTCCAATAATAATTCAAGCAATCAACGTATATATTCTGAGTTTGTGTGTATATCAATATCCACTTCGATTCTACTGTCATACTACAACCACACCCACAATTCTCATAAGATTGTTGCTTCCAATATGCAAATTTGAAAATTATGCATATTTGCTGACAACCTACAAAAACTTTAATGTAGACAAGGTAGCTAGGTTACAGTGTTGGTGGCCATGATGGTTTTCCCCCGTTATTTATTACACTGATCATTCCTTCTACATATAGTGAGTGAGTGAGTACGGTTTTACGCCGCTTTTAGCAATATTCCAGCAATATCACGGCAGGGGGCCCCAGAAATGGGCTTCACACATTGTACCCACGTCAGGAATCGACCCCTGGTCTTCGTTGTGACGAGCGAATGCTTTAACCACTAGGCCACCCGACCGCCCTTCTAAGAAAAAGGTCATGTGTATTTTTACCATACCATTGTTCCCAGCAACTTCAAGTTGAATCTCATCCCTTTCTTGCAGGTCGCTTTGGTTTTCTTCAGATGAACCTGTATTTATCTAGGGATGAAATAATATCACGAGGTTATGCTGCACTTTAGCTATAAAACATTTATCATATTCAATCTAACCATCCCACCAGTAATAAATACACTTGACAATGTCAAAAAAATATTTTCACAACTACACCATCTCTATATGAGGTCAGAGTTTTTAACCAGATCAAAGCAGTCCTTACTCTACCAAATATGAAACACATCCACCTTCACTCATGACTCGTGACACACAGACTGCCATAATCACATGAACATGCTAAATGTCTCGCTTCAAAAATAAAAGACATCAAAGGGATTTATGATGCCCATGCATGGCTGACAATCTGGGAATTTGTTCCAATATCAGGACATTTTCAGATTACTCTGTGGGTCCTTTTATCAAATAAAACTGTAGAAATATTAATGTTATATCTTCATGAAAACTAGTCAACACTTTAAATATTGGAATATTTCTTGAATATTTGATAATGGAGAGTTTAATCACAATTTTTCTCAGATTAGAACTGAATTCCAATCTCTATATATAATCATTACATATATATCATCTACTTAGAAAATCTCATCAAGTGTTGATATATTTGCTATCAAAAGACACAAGAGTGAGATTCTATTTATCATCCAACATCACTCTTCCATTTTTTTCAGTTTGCAGACTGTAAAAAGCAGTTAGTGTCTTAGTTTAAAAAGTACTGCTAACAGCTTCAGTAGCAGAGCCATTAGTGATGTCATTTCATTGTGACATCATGGTAACCAATGACATCACAATAGTCTGCAAAGCATTGTGATGCAATTTCATTGCAGCAGTATCTACAATGTACCGTTTTTAAACGCTTGATCTCACCCAAGCATATATCTGCTGTGGGAGCCAGTTTGGGATAATAAATGACTGACTACAGCTAAATAAAGTCTTGCATCATCTATTACCTTTGGATGTGCTGGGGGTATATCGTTCACAATCCTCTGTACTAATTGAGGAAATTTGTCTTCTGCAAGAAGCTGTTGCAGGTTTTTCTTCGAATCTATAAAAGTGATAAAACATATCAGTAAGTTTGCACCCTTAATTTATTAGCATTTTCTTCAATGTTGTATATCTATGGTTTGAAACATTCTGTATTTTGGGATATGATCCATTTAGTGGTCTCTGATAAGAGATGTTTTGTTCTGACTTTCCAAACCATAACTAGTTATTGTCATAAATGTGTTAAAGTAAAAAAATGAAAGTTATTTTCTTCATCATATCAACATGTAAAATTTGATTTTTTTAATTTACTTTAAATATGTACTGGCTAGCGATCAGTTATCGCCAAGGACACCTATATTTCCCCAAGTGAGTCATCACCTGTAGATCAAATGTGGTGAATATTTTTGTTGTTGTCAGTTCGCAGACGACAAATTGGTAATAGTATTTCTTATTTATTTTGCTGTATAATAAAATTCAGAGTCATACCAGTGATAAAATATGTAATTTGTATAACTGGTGTAGTGTAGTGAGTCGACTGAAAATGTTTATATTCACTGTTTTGATTCCCTTTTGTAGCGTTATTACAGAACTCAAATGAATCTTTTTCAACACACAGAAATAAGCGCATATGCTCATAATTTCACAAAAATAAAAATTAATGGTACAGTCTACTTTGTACACGTAATGTCAGACATAACATGAAAGAAGGGTGATAATTGGTGGTTGACCAGTAGGAGTTGGGGATTAGGAATCAACAAGTTCATTTTGTCAATTACAGCAGCTAACAATCACTACACCAGTAATCCAGTGACCGTGATTTGTAGGCCTATTCAACATGGTTTAATTGTGACAAATCGTCCATTGCCAATTATAATTTTAGGCACTGACACTGACAGTCTGGACATGACATTTAAAGAAATACTTTAACAATTATTATCTTATTTACTACTACATAAATATTTCTAATTGTTATTAAAAATAGAGGTGGCAGTTTCGCCGAGAAATCGGTGACGTTTTGCGGAGGTGCCGTTTTAGCCTGCACCCATGTGCTGTCATCGAAGACCCAACGAGAGCTAGCGATACGGTTACTTTGATGAATAAATATGTTTCTATGAACCTCACTGTCGCAGTTTTAGTAGTATATCTATATAATTATGCAAAACAATGTGTAGAGCGCCCCCAAATACTTGCATTTGTCCGTTCTGTTCTGATTTCTGTAAAAAGCGCGTTTGTTTACAAACAAGAGAAAAGTAAGGTCACGTGATATGCAAACTAGCCTGTGGCAGTGGTGTTATGCTGAGTCACCACTGGGGCGGAGTGTGGTGTGCTGTGTGTTTACATTTGAATCGGAAGTGTTTATGTAATGTCGCTTCCAACAAGAAAATATATTTCCCTCATGCACACAAAACAAGATGGCATTTGCTACTGGACTCATTTTACAGCGAACCTGAACACATGCATTATACCGGACACCCATCCACCATCTTTGTTTGATGTTACTAATAAAGTGACACACACGGACGGGATCACTATTTGGGAAATAGGGCGATAAATTTTAAAATGAGCCGACAAATTAACCCGCTGATTTAATATGATCCAATTGAATATCAAAGCGAAGCATAAACTTCGAAATTTGGACATCATATTACTCGAAAAAGAAGTTCTATAGGTGTGCCACAACCTCATCATTGTCAAGCTGGGGACATCCGTCAGAGACACATTTCAGCGAACACGTTGTATTTTGTATCTATTGTGGTAATTAAACATTACGTTACATTTAGTATTTGATTCAAGCCATTCAATGGGGCGACAAGCCCGGGCGCCGCTTCCAAAAACCCGTTATTTTAGCGAGGCGACAAAAATGGCGTCTGAAAAACTCAGAAATCGTTAGGGCCTACCAGCCTTAGGAATGAGATCGAGCACACCCTTACCAAAACGGTGGAAGTTGTCTGGTATCCTGCATTCTTGCCGAACCTGACCCCCAATATTCACACGTTACAATGTCAAGTAGACCTAACTACAAATGATTGAAGATAGTTACAAATTAAATTAATATTCAGATAGGCTACTCGCCACCGTCTCCAACTCACCTCCAATGGCGCCAATCATTCCTTGGAAGGTTCCAAGACCGGGGCATCTGGCATCCACGGTCTGTCCGACAGCATACTCGTAATAGGGTCTCCTTGGTGAAACGATATTTCTAATACTGACCACATTTCCGGTAACGGGATGGTCTTTTATCCAGATTACAAGAATAAAATTGTTTTCTTTACAAGTATCAGCCATGTCGCGGATTCACGAGGATGGAACTTTGGCGCTTCTCGTTAAAATCTCGTTTCCATGCTATTAATAGACTCTCGTTCCAAGTATGGCCCCGATATGTGTTCGAAGCCAAAGTGTTGTCTTTAGACAAATGAAGCGGACAGTTTCATACGTGAGTTCTATGTTATTAAAATAGATCTACAATGTGAACCGTATATCTGTATTTGAATTGCGAGTTTATCTCTAAGAAGATGAAACATATGAGAATATAAAACATTGCCAACTATATCTAACTACACCAGTGCCGGGTTGAAAGAAAATGTCTCGAAAAGTGTGTAAAATAGCGAAGGGCCAAGAAAGAGCGACCAGGGGAGGCGTTAAATATTTCTAAATCGGTACTATATGCTACCTATTCCTCTTCCCGTACGGTAATTCGCGACATGGATTCTTCGAATCTTTCTTCGAGTGACTCAGATACATCGAGGGAATGGACAGATTTCATAACACCCAAAAAGCGTAGATGTAAGTCGACCGTCCATGGTTTAAACCGCAGACGCGCAGAATATTACCGGTCAAAGTCTCAATTGAAGTTTCCCATCCAAGGTGAAGTAGGTGGCCAGAAACGGATGAGACAACTGTGCGACTTCGGTGAGGCGGTTCCACAATTTGCGCAAGGCACCATGGACATAGGTGACAATACCCATCATGAACATGAATCTTCAATAAATGTATCTGTCGGTAACACTAACAGTGACATATCCAGTGATGTATCAAGTGACTCACTATCGTTATCGACCTCGTCATTGCCCTCTAGTTCCAGCGAACAATTGTCTTCTGACGATGACGCATTTTCAGAAGATTTTGAAGCAAATAAAGAGTATCAAAATGAAACACTTAAGGATGAATCACGTGAATTTCCAATTTTTGAAGGATGTCCCCATTCAAAAACATCACTGTATACAATGTTGATGTTGTATGCAATAAAACACTCCTTATCCAAAGAAGCATTTTCCGATCTGATCTTGTTGGTCAAGTCACTGTTTCCACCCACATGTACACTGAAAATGTCTGTTTACAAAATCAAGGATCAGCTCAGAAAATCTGTGGAATCTAAGCAACCCACAGTACATTTCTACTGTGAGACCTGCCAGATCGAAATTCCAGCAGGTGAAAACAGATGTCAACACTGTGACGAATCTTCTGTGTTGGAATATCACAATTTAGACGTTGAACAACAGATAAAAGACTTGTTCAAAGGTTTGTAATCAGATTATCATAAAGTAATAACTCTACTTTACATGGTCTAGAATCTAATTGTGCCTTCCAAAGAAATATTTTCGTCAATACGTAATTTGCAATATTTTCTAGAATTCGGATTTAAATAGTCGAGTGTTCTCATTTGTCTCTCAGTGTAATACATAAACACAGTACTTCTATGTAGCTTGAAGGATATATACCAGGTACATGAATTATATATTTATGATATATGGATTCTTTTTCTTTGTTCAGATGAGCACTTCTGCAAGTTAGTAATGAAGGAGACGGAATCATCAAAGGATGGACAATTGGCAGATATAAGGGATGGATCGGAGTACAGGAAGCTTCTATGTGACCAGTCGGACTTTCAGCCTTCCAACACAGTTCAGCTTTCTTTTCTGTTGAATACTGGTAATTGTTAAACTCTTTTCAAACAATAATGTTCTTGAGAAGTGCATTCCCACAATGTGCTTATAGTTTCCGATATAATTATACAACCAATCAGATAACAGGGAATTATTCAGTGCTCTAGATTTGATAACTTGATGAGTGACATCAGCCAATACATATTTAAAGGAAGAAAAATGGCTGTTTGTACTTGAAGCAATTTCAAATCTTGGCCATTGAACACTTGTTTTAAAAAAAATGATATGTGCATAATTCAATTCTGTTTCCTGTATAGATGGGGTTGCTGTGTATTCCTCATCAAAGAAAGGCAGCTTGTGGCCAGTCTATCTGGCGATAAATGAACTTCCAATAGCTTTGAGGTATGTTTGTTAGACCATAGTTCAGCTCTTACTTGTGCCATATCGTTTGGCAAATTTATGTGGTTTATGGTGCAGGTATTTTAATTATGTACAAATGAAAGAATATAAACAATATTTTATCACTTGCCTATGTAATGACTGTGATAAAGGCACTTCATGTTTTTTTTCAAATGTAGCAATTGCCATTTCAAGTTTAATTTACAAATATTTCAGGTTTTCAAGGAGGTACCTACTGCCATGCCTGTTGTTTTGCCAATCAGAGAAACCAAACATGCAGACTTATTTGGCAAGTCTAATGCAGACACTCGATCGTTTTCAAAAGGGTATGTTCTGTGCACTAAATCATTCTCATACAAGCATGCAACCATTATTTTGTGTATATAATTATTAACCTAATGGTTATGATGACCTAATGTTGGACACACTTAAACTTTCAGTGTATATATCATGTCCAATGTGAAAGAATGAACTATATTATTTCATAACTAAGTCCAAATTTTGTTTCAGGAATTGAAATTGA
This sequence comes from Haliotis rufescens, assembly GCF_023055435.1. Lineage (NCBI taxonomy): Eukaryota > Metazoa > Mollusca > Gastropoda > Lepetellida > Haliotidae > Haliotis > Haliotis rufescens. The sequence continues at coordinate 5,912,490 of NW_025964383.1, forward strand.
CACCTTTTTGGGAAAGAAATTTGTCAAAGGACTCCTACTAGCCGTATGTGTTGATTTGCCAGCCAGAGCCATGGTCTTAAACATGAAACAGTTTAATGGCAAATATGGATGCAATGTTTGTCATGCAGAGGGAGAGACTCAGCCAAATTGCCCACTTCACAGGTATTATCCAGTTGGAGAAAGCTCACAAAGAACTCACAAGTCCATGGTGAATGATGTTCGCACAGCTGTTCAAAGTGGACAAGCTGTAAGTATTTATTATATTTATGTAGTTTGTAAATAAATATTAGATATTAAAAGACACAAGGGTGAGATTCTATTGATACTACATCATTCCTCCACCTTTTTCAGTTTGGTTGACAGTAATAAGCAGTGTCTAAGTGTAAAAAGGTAGAAGCTAACAGCTTCAGAAGCAGAGCCATTTGCAATGTCATTTCACTGTGACATCATGGTAACCAATGACATCACAATGGTATTCAAAGCATTGTGATGCAATTTCATTGCAGCAATATCTACAATGTAGAAGCCATATTTACAATGTAGATATTGCATGATCTCACCCAAGCGACATGTCCTGTGGGCGCCAGTTTTAGATTTGTATATATATTTATGGTCTACTTTTGTCCAGTACATGTCAGACTTGCAAATAAATGATTTTCATTTATTTTTATGTTTAGGTAAGAGGAATGAAAGGTGGCTCTGCCCTCCTTGCCTTAAAGCATGTTGACTTATCCAAGATTTGTCCAATCGACTGGATGCACTGTGTGCTCCTTGGAGTAGTGAAGGCTTTGCTGAAACTTTGGCTGTGTCCTTCACACAAGAACAGATCCTTTTATATTGGAGATAAGGTACAATGTTTCTTTTCACTCATGTCTTTCTCCAAGGGCAAACTTCGTTCATAGTGTAATTTAAATAATTGTACAATTGTGTAATTTTGATGAACTTGTTCTTAAGGGTGAAACGATACATCGGTACACCGGTGCTTTCAAGTGACAATACAATACACCATGTTATTTTCTGTCTTGATTCACTTACTAATCATTAAATGACATCAGCATTTTTGTCAGTCAAATATCGCAAAATTAGCATTTCAATGATACATATCGTATCGTGACCTTGCTGTATCGTTTCACCCCTACTTGTTTTGATGCTAAGTAATACCCGTGCTGTCTTGAAAACAACTTTGTAAGCCTCATCATCTGTGTTAACAAGGTTCGTGTGTTGTTCCAGATTGCACTGATGGATAGGAGGCTCCTACACATCCAAGTGCCGGATTTCATAGCCCGACAACCAAGCAGCATAGCTGAGCATGCTCACTGGAAAGGTCAGCTGTAGCATTTTACATCAGCCTGTATCTTCAAATATACTGTGGGTGGTGGGGTAGCCTAGTGGTTAAAGCGTTCGCTCGTTACGCTGAAGACCCGGGTTCGATTCCCGATATGGGTACAATGTTTGAAGCCCATTTCTGGTGTCCCCCGCCGTGATATTGCTGGAATATTGCTAAAAGCGACGTAAAATCAAACTCACTCACTCACTAAAATATACTGTCATATAAAGTTGTCCCAGCAATAGTTGGGACGGTTCACAAGATATTTGTGGATCCCATAATGCATCTTTGCTTTGGTTGATGTGCGTATGTCCATGCATATGTATCAATTGTGGATTTCATGTTTCAGCTACTGAGTGCCGGGAATGGCTGATACACTTCTCAATTCCTGTGCTTAGGGGTCTGTTGAAATATCCAGTCAGTGTCCACTACTTCTTGCTTGTGTATGCAATGAGCTTGTTAACAAAGGAAGTTGTAACAGTGGAAGACATCAGTGTTGCCGAAGACATGTTGACAGACTTCTGTACTGTGTTTCCTGACATATATGGCGAGTTAGTTATGTTGCTTAGCTTGATTGCAAATCACTTCCAAAGTAAAATTATGGAAATCTGCATAATATGACATTTTTAGAAACAATTTAAGTAAGAATAGAAATTTGTAAAGATGAATAATTCTGTATAGCACTTTTGAAGTTGGCAAAATGTGATGTCAAATAATATTAGGATATATAATTACATTCATATTGAAATGTATGTACAAACTGTAAATTTCAAGATGGGTGGCCCAGTGGTCTAAGGCGCTGCAAATTGCAGAATTGCGTCCCGTGGGCACGCCTGAAACCTATGATTGTGGGTTCCAATACTGCTACACCCCAATTATGTTTCTAGGTTTGTCAGCACCATACCCATGCTCGTGGGTTTCACCGAAGTGGTAACGACTCAGATGTGCATTACTTCGGGCTTTCCTCCCACTTTAAGCTGAAACCCTGTGATATGACTGGAATACTGTTAAAAGCGGCATAAAACTCACTCACTCAAGATGGGGTTAGGATGAATTCAATGATATTTATGTTATGTTTCCTTTTCAATTTAGGTATTGCCAAACAGAGCATGAACATACACATGCTGACCCACCTTCCTCACTTTGTTCGGCTGTTTGGGCCACTGTGGAACTTTTCATGTTTTGGTTTCGAGTCAATGAATGCACACTTGAAAAGTATGATACACGGAACAAGACACATCAATCATCAGGTACTCACTCGAAGATTCTGTACGCTGCTTGTTGCTGATTGATCTTTATTAGATCAACCTTAATAAATAATGGTTTGTTTGTTTTTAAAGAAAACAGATATAACTTTAACATAAAAAGGAACTTTTTAAATTGTACTACAGTATAGATTTCATTGATTCTAATTAAATATTATTTATTATAGCTAAAATGGATAGAATTATGATTAAAGCGCCTGCATGTTATCAGGAATGATCGGGCCACTGTAACTTGATAATGCCCTCATATTACTTGACGACAGGCCATTATCACGTTAGGTGACGTCATAGGATAGGGATACGTGTAGTCATGTTCAATAGTGACGTCATCTGGTTTCTTCTATGATGTTTCTATATTTGTAAAAGTGGGTCAGTGACATTCGTGTTGATAACAGTAAATGTTTCAAAACTGATATTGTTGTCTTTTTTTACTTGATAACAAATTCCTTCCATCTTAGCTATGATAATGTTATTGCTATTTTTCAGGGCATTATCATTTGCAGAAGCCCTCTGTCTTTTCAACTGCCCTCCTTCGTCAGTACAGTTAATGGAAGACCTCTGGCTTCTGCAAATGATAATGCCCTGAAAAACAGAGTAACCCTTATAACATACATGCAATGATGTAAAACATGGTATAAAGATAAATATATTTACTTTTCAAGATCTCCTGTGCCATATCTATGACACGTTCACTTCCTGGCTTGGTGAAAAATATTATTAAAAGAACAGAGAGTGATGACACAAAAAGGCTTGCCAAGCTTCTGTCCAGCAAGATTACCATGTAGGTAAAATTATCAATATGACTATGCATGGTTATTTTTCGATTATTGGTAGAGCTCTTCAAATTGAAGTACAATTTATTGTTTCTTGTCTCTATTTGTTACATTCATCACTAACAACTTCTTAATGTTCTTACTTCATGTACTTTGTAAGAACAAATTTTGTTTCTGATTACTATACCAAGATATTTCTGGCCTTTCAGAAATTCTAATATATGACATATATATGTATATTTTCAATGTAATATTTTTACATTTTTGCTGTTAATGCAGGGGCGAAAAGGATGATGAAAAACAGGATGCTCAGGTACTGGGAAAGAGGAGACAACTGAAGGCAGATGACCCAACTGTAGAGCAATTCCAGTTACATGGCTTGGTTCACAAATTCTTCCGCTGTGCAACTGACAAAGGTCATCGTCTATGGAGTGCAGAATACCAGCGTTGCAAAATCAGAAATTCGTACACAATTTCCTTCATCTACAATGACGCAACCCGTTATGGTTCAATTCTGTACTTCATAGATAATGAAGACAAATTGTTTGCAGTTGTTAAGCTGTTTAATGTCTCTACATTAGGACCTGATGGAGATTTTAGCCTTGTGTCTGACAGACTGCAAAAATATCGTGGTATGATCTTCAAACACATCATTTTGGTAACAGATTCAAAAGAAGAAATACTTCTTCCAGTTGATCATATCCACAAGAAATGTATTCAAATTAGCATTAACAATGTGATGTACATTGCAATTCCACCAAACCAGTTTGAGCACAACTAAGACATTTTGGTTGGAGCCTTTCTTTAGGACTAGTGGACTTAAACTTAGTTTCTAACGCTGTATACAGGTTGTTGAAAGGAATGTCCATCATGTCAGTCACAAAAGCAAATTAGTCTTTTGCACTAATGATAGCCAGAATTTAGCTACAAATATGAATAACAGCACAAATGTTTTAAAATGTATCATAAATGAACATTTTGAAAGAAGGTGACATTGTGACGTTTATTCAGATGCAATGCAAGTGTATGAACATGATGAACAGGTAATTCATAACACAGCTATGACACCCTCTAGATATCAACCATATTTGGTTGCAAGCAACTTAATTTGTATATAAACACTTTGCCTTTGTTTTCATATATGTTTTATTCCGAATAGTCATGTGAAGTTATAATTATCCTGTGATGTACCGCAGCTTTTCCCTTTAACCATTACTACAGCATAGTGACCAAAGTTATTTCCCATTGGATGTTAATTTCTAAAATTTATTTGGTTGACTAGTCCAGAATGGCTGATTAGATTTGTACTAAGTTTAGTACCAAAATATGTCCAAGCAAACTTTATTTTTTAGCAAAGGTGTGACCCCTTGCCTAATTTGGCCAAGAAAACTTGGTGGTGTATAAACAAAGTGGGTGGGGCTTAATAGCTGATTTACAAGTAAATTCTAGAAGTTGTCTTGCCATACAGATGGGGTGATTTTCAATTTTAAAAAAAATCGTCATTGTATAGATGGAGTTGGGCCCAATGGGAGAAATTTAGTTCTAAATTGGAATCAATATATACATATACTTGACATCATGTTACCAAAATATGCCTTTGAGTCTATTGCAACCCGAATGGACTTTGGGTCATAATTACTTAAAATATCGTCGAAATCCCTATGCTATCTATATACCCATGCTCATGTTCATTACACAATACATCCATGCTAAAATGCAGGACTGGCCCTTCTGTTCATCTGTTCAGCACTCCCAATGGAGTTAGAACCTTGACGGACTTCCAAACAGAATTTATGCCCACCCAAAAATAAACCGTTATATTGTATACATTTGTTTGTTAGGAAGTGAATAATACAACTATGCCAATAGGATTCACCCCGGGGACCAGACTTGCCTCTGGAAAATTAGATCCTGGATCATAACATGGAAATGGTTCAGATATATATGCTATATTTGTATCTAGAGAAGTACACGTTCATGCTGTCAGATTTGCCAAAATTACGAATTATTTGCAGTAGTATATATACATGTACAATGCAAATGTATATTTTGTCATGATTGTGTAAATATATAGGTGAGCAATACAGGCCATATGGGCCTCTTGTTAATTATGTACCAGTAAATATTTTAAAGATAAAAAGCACATGAAACAAACTAAGAGAAGCAAGCTGTATGTAGTTAGTGGGCAGTACTTCTTGATGCTTTCTATTTCAAGAAGTGAAAGTTCACTCAATTGTTACAATACATTGATGTTTTCCTCTGTAATAACATGTAAATAACAAATCTATGTTTTCTTCTGTAAATACATGGAAATAATAACAATGTAAATTCCTGATTGTTTGTGTTTTGTGATCTGAAATTGCCATGGCAATATGATTTTTTCAACTACCTGTACTGATATACCATGCAAATGCATCTAAGCTGTTAGGAAATAATTTATGTTTTCATTACTTACAGAATGCTATATTCGTTTACAACTTAATTAGGTTCGTTGCGAACACATGCATGACGTCAAGCGCAAATTTGACTTTCATCGGCAAATAAAAGATTTCATAAAATTCAATTATATTTACTTTTACATCTATTTCTTTTATTTTTTTATTATTTACCTAATGAGAAACTTGTTTTAAAAAGAAATATATATAGTATCTGTCATCACCCATTTCCCGATCATAACGGCTGTCCGCTCAGTAACATGAAGAAATACATCCGTCTTCGAAGTTTTGTGTGAATAACCGTTCGTCGAAATCTGCCATGTGCATGAACAGGAAGTCGTCTACATCGACTGGAGTCCTTTCGTAGCAGTAACATGATATTTGATTGGATAAAAATCGGTTTCTAATGACGCTTTCTTGCCGAAATCTGCTACAAAGTTCGTGATTGGTCAAATTTGAGCACGTGACCTAGGGCAGCCAATCAAATTACTGCTGTGGTAGCTTTCCTCGTGCAATTTCATGTTTAGACGTAAGGTTTTTGTTACATCGTTTACATTATAAACGTTTTAAGCAGGAAATTGCTATCTATTGTTTAAATATGGAACTTCGTGCTAGTATACGAGCTGTGACAAAGATTTCTCATGCATATATGTTTGCATCAATCATTGTGTCCGAGCAGAGAAATCGAAGCGACGAAAGCAGAGATGTCATTTGACTAACATTACACGCGATCGCACGAAAACATGGAAATAATAAAATGTAATGACAATTTTTGACAATTTTTGTTGTTAATTTTATTTATTAATTTGTATAATATATTTAAAGATTTGCGTGCAACGTCTTATTTGTCCACTTTGACATGTTCGATGTTGTCAAAGTTTGCATGTGTCCGAGAATTTTATTTACAACATTGCGAGAAATAGTGAATATTTTTTTAATCTAGATCTATCTATAGAAAATGATAAATTGAAATTGAATACGTATTCCAGACATAGTAAAATGTGATAGATTAAATACAAGAATGATATGGCAGATAGGTTCATAAATTTATAAACTATTTTGACGTGACTATACGGCTTTGCAGATGTACCGGCCTACGTTGTTGAAAGAGCTTATTAATTCTATGCTTGTCGTCGGACTAGCGGACTTGTGTTATTTTAAACCCTGCATCTCTTAATTATAATTAGGTTTTCTGCTCTTAAAGCATAATTTGCAACAAGAATGTTTTGATTTTGTGCAGATATTTACTTTGCTACATACTTTAGATATATGCATATATGCTTCTTGTAGGAATAGCCCACTGGGATAACTTTTAAATGATAATTAATATATACATATATATCCCACTGAGATTACCATATCCCAGTGGGATCCCACCGGGATGGAAATCCCACTGGGATCCCAGTGGGATCCCACTGGGATAGAAATCCCACCGGGATCCCACCGGGATCCCACTGGGATTTGCCATCCCACTGGGATCCCACCGGGATCCCACTATTATTTTCACTTGGGTAGCTCTACATTAATACACAGTATGTTTATCTCCTAAATATTCAACGATTTTGGAATTCATGCTCCAAGCACTACCATAACTGATGTAATCAGCGCCCCATTCTTTTAAACGCCCACGGCGATATTTGCATATATATAAGTGAACATTCACAATAAGCGCCCCTTCCGGCTGATCAATGTACACAAAACATATTTATTCATGTATAATACACACTTGTGTATACTACACATCTGTAATTATGGCCAATTAAATCCTGAAAAAATATATCTCTCATGTATGATACGCCCAGACTTTTCTGTAGTAACATTTCAGGCTGTCAGTATATATATATATTACTGTCATGATCTGTCATCGGAAATAGGATGCCAATAAATCTGCATTGATTTATGCAAGTTACTCCTTTAGTTACACCACTTAAGTGTTCATTGTATATCTGAACTTATGTTTGTACTCTGTTAAAGTAATTTTATTCAAAATTTCAATCAATAATGTTTACATTATTACATTAATTTTGGCGAAATCGTGTGTCTCTCTGATACTTACAGCCTGTGTTTACCCCGTTCTATAGTGCCCGCTTTACCACATACCGCGACAGCACCAACTCATATTACTGCAACAATGATCATATTTTCTTCTGTTTCAGTTTTGACGAGTCTACTCATCAGTTAACTTTCAATGAGAAAATATCTCAAAACATGAACAACTATTTCCATATGGGTAGTTTTCATGGAAGCCATACTGAGAGGTAGCAATACACATTGCTTTGATGTTTAAATGTATTGTCGTGCGTCTCACAGTTGCAATTTTTGTAGAATATTTATATAATTATGCAAAATAATATGTAAAGCGCCACTTTGTTCTGATTTCAGCATTTGTTTAAAAATGAGTGAAAAGTCTGGTCACATGATATGCAAATTAGCCTGTGGCAGTGATGTTATGTGAAGTTATGTTACTTCTAAAAATGATGATTAATTAAAAACTAGATGTAATTGTTGGGATCTTGCATATATTTTCTTAAAAAAAGTGTTTATAAATTAATTTCAGGTAGGGAGTTGTAGTATTTTCATTCAATAGCTGGATATATGGATTCTTTAACTGGTGACATAGCTGACATACCGTAATAACAACAAACACATTTGGATTAATAATAAATATTTTATTTCAGTTGACAGTGCTAATTATCCAATAACACATACACTTGTTTTTACATATTTGCACTGGAATAAGTAAGTGTTTGAACATAGGATACACAAGGATATATCTACGTAACTTAGTAACATTAATTGCATCATAATTCGAGCCACTAATAACAAAAATCACATACAGTTTTCAGTGTTTGCAGACAAATTTATGTCCATTAATAAGCAAAATCTCATCACACTCAAAACATTTTCATTGCTTCTGGACCAGGAAAGATTTTCTCTCATAGGTAAAAATTTCCAGGATAACCCTGCTGTGTAAAGAATGATCCAGGCTAATGTGATGAAGGATTTCTGTGTGAAGATAGATTGCTGTGTAAAGAATGATCCAGGCTAATGTGATGAAGGATCTCTGTGTGAAGATAGATTTCAGTTTAAAGAATGATCCAGGTTAATGTGATGAAGGATTTCTGTGTGAAGATAGGTTGCTGTGTAAAGAATGATCCAGGCTAATGTGATGAAGGATCTCTCTGTGAAGATAGATCGCTGTGTAAAGAATGATCCAGGCTAATGTGATGAAGGATCTCTGTGTGAAGATAGATTGCTGTGTAAAGAATGATCCAGGCTAATGTGATGAAGGATCTCTGTGTGAAGATAGATTGCTGTGTAAAGAATGATCCAAGCTAATGTGATGAAGGATCTCTGTGTGAAGATAGATTGCTGTGTAAAGAATGATCCAGGCTAATGTGATGAAGGATTTCTGTGTGAAGATAGATTGCTGTGGAAAGAATGATCCAGGCTAATGTGATGAAGGATCTCTGTGTGAAGAAAGATTGCTGTGTAAAGAATGATCCAGGCTAATGTGATGAAGGATCTCTGTGTGAAGATAGATTGCTGTGTAAAGAATGATCGAGGCTAATGTGATGAAGGATTTCTGTGTGAAGATAGATTGATGTGTAAAGAATGATCAAGGCTCATGTGATGAAGGATTTCTGTGTGAAGATAGATTGCTGTGTAAAGAATGATCCAGGCTAATGTGATGAAGGATTTCTGTGTGAAGATAGATTGCCGTGTAAAGAATGATCCAGGCTAATGTGATGAAGGATCTCTGTGTGAAGATAGATTGCTGTGTAAAGAATGATCGAGGCTAATGTGATGAAGGATTTCTGTGTGAAGATAGATCGCTGTGTAAAGAATGATCCAGGCTAATGTGATGAAGGATCTCTGTGTGAAGATAGATTGCCGTGTAAAGAATGATCCAGGCTAATGTGATGAAGGATCTCTGTGTGAAGATAGATTGCTGTGTAAAGAATGATCCAGGCTAATGTGATGAAGGATCCAGGCTAATGTGATGAAGGATTTCTGTGTGAAGATAGATTGCTGTGTAAAGAATGATCCAGGCTAATGTGATGAAGGATTTCTGTGTGAAGATAGATTGCCGTGTAAAGAATGATCCAGGCTAATGTGATGAAGGATCTCTGTGTGAAGATAGATTGCTGTGTAAAGAATGATCGAGGCTAATGTGATGAAGGATTTCTGTGTGAAGATAGATCGCTGTGTAAAGAATGATCCAGGCTAATGTGATGAAGGATCTCTGTGTGAAGATAGATTGCCGTGTAAAGAATGATCCAGGCTAATGTGATGAAGGATCTCTGTGTGAAGATAGATTGCTGTGTAAAGAATGATCCAGGCTAATGTGATGAAGGATTTCTGTGTGAAGATAGATTGCTGAGTAAAGAATGATCCAGGCTAATGTGATGAAGGATTTCTGTGTGAAGATAGATTGCTGTGTAAAGAATGATCCAGGCTAATGTGATGAAGGATCTCTGTGTGAAGATAGATTTCAGTTTAAAGAATGATCCAGGCTAATGTGATGAAGGATTTCTGTGTGAAGATAGGTTGCTGTGTAAAGTATCATCCAGGCTAATGTGATGAAGGATCTCTGTGTGAAGATAGGTTGCTGTGTAAAGAATGATCCAGGCTAATGTGATGAAGGATTTCTGTGTGAAGATAGGTTGCTGTGTAAAGAATGATCCAGGCTAATGTGATGAAGGATCTCTGTGTGAAGATAGGTTGCTGTGTAAAGAATGATCCAGGCTAATGTGATGAAGGATTTCTGTGTGAAGATAGATTTCAGTTTAAAGAATGATCCAAGCTAATGTGATGAAGGATTTCTGTGTGAAGATAGATTTCAGTTTAAAGAATGATCCAGGCTAATGTGATAAAGGATCTCTGCGTGAAGATAGATTTCAGTTTAAAGAATGATCCAGGCTAATGTGATGAAGGATTTCTGTGTGAAGACAGATTTCAGTTTAAAGAATGATCCAGGCTAATGTGATGAAGGATCTCTGTGTGAAGATAAATTGCTGTGTAAAGAATGATCCAGGCTAATGTGATGAAGGATCTCTGTGTGAAGATAGATTGCTGTGTAAAGAATGATCCAGGCTAATGTGATGAAGGATTTCTGTGTGAAGATAGATTTCAGTTTAAAGAATGATCCAGGCTAATGTGATGAAGGATCTCTGTGTGAAGATAGATTGCTGTGTAAAGAATGATCCAGGCTAATGTGATGAAGGATCTCATTTAACGAATGCAAAGCGATAAGATTATCTCAGCTAATGTGAAGAAGTTTCTTATGTTTCAAGAATGATCTGAGGATCTCAGTGAGAAGAAGGATCTCAGTTTCAAGAATGATCTCAGGATCTCAGTTTGAAGAAGGTTCTCAGTGTTTCAGACAGATATAGTCGCAGCATACTGGAACACTCGCAGTTGAAAATTGGGACACAAGCAGTTGGAGAACTACAAGAAGGGAGTTGAATTCCTATGAAAATATCAAATTCCACAACAGACAACCTTTCCATGTGAGATGGAAATACCTACCTTGATATGTGTTGAGCACTAACTGCTGCTCCTATGCCACCTCACCTCTAGGAACCTAGCTCATGTGCATGATGAAATGGGACTGAATTACAGGTGATGAAAACTTAGGTCGTCACGTAGGTTGTCAATAACCAGATATGGTAAGGCAGCTGCACATACAACAAGGCATTGTTAGTGACCATCGGTCAATCATGGTCTGTCTCCGGCAGATCGTTGGCTTCAGCTGCTCATTATCAATATAGCAATTTAACACTCTTTTAACTGCTCATGTTGTCAGAAATGCAGCTAGAAGTAAGAGTTATCAAACCTTCTGCATGATAAAGTCCTCTGGACTGTAGAGCCATCTTTGATCGATATGTCAACTAGAAAATATCCCAATTATGAATCTTTTAGATAAATAAGACAACAGGTACTGCATCTAATGAAACTTAGCTATCAACCTTGAAAATCTTGCCTCCAAAAACATACTAATATGGAAGGATACAGTATTGTCATTAACTCTCTTTAAACATTGGGCAAACTGGCTCACACTTGTGCTAATTTCTATTCATACATAAACTTCTATCAATCATGTTTATCATATTTCTGAGCCAGATCTTCAAAAATACTTATAATCAAGAACCATTGCTGAAAAAGCACAACATATTTACTTCAAACTTAGTTTAAGTTTTACAACTGCTTCCAAAGCTTAACCAGATTTGTTTGAGTATTCCTACATTGATCAAATCAGCGAATACAAAAGGTAAAACTACCGTACATTGATATTGGCCTGCTTGTGACTGTGGGAGCATTCAGGTTGTCCAAGTGACAAGCATGTGACACGCATGTGACACGCCACCTTTCTTATCAATGTTATTTAGACCAGGTCCCCATGCTATTGTAATAACCTGCTGATCAATATCTACAGATGTTGTAATCTGCATACTGATAACAACATTATATGCACAAAGGTAAGAAACTTGACAGCGTAGTCTGAGGCATGTACACCCATATATCATCCATCACCTCACTAACATATAAAACAACATGCTAAACTAACTTATCAAAAAAACATGGTTTACACATTGGAGAGATAGGTGGACAGTTCTGTACTATTTCCACTATATTACTAGTGGCATTAGTTGAGAATTCTATGACATGCGAGCTAGGGTTGTCCTCCTGAGATGAAAGGAGCACAGAATAGGTCACCTGGTCCCACATGGACACAAAGCTCAGGAAATTGCTGATAAGGGAAATAACTCCATATTGTGTGTCTATCTAGGACTATTTTTCCATCCGTAATTTCTTTCAGCGTGTGTGTGGCCACATTATGACCTTGTCAAGCAAGGAAATCTGCTACTCTCGTCAATATTTCTTGTCACAACATCATTCAGTATGGAATGTTTTCTCAATGTTTTTTCTGTGTATCCTGGCAACACAAATATGGCCATCAAACAGGAGAATGGCTGAGAATAGCCTACACACATCACTTTAAATGACCAGACACTTCACAGTGAAGGCAGCTACCATAAGCTGCCTATGGTCACACAGAGGTCACAGTGAAAAGACAAGCAACTCAATTAACCTTTGTGTAATGCACGGCAACTGTTGAAGAATATCAACAATGCAAACATGTCACTATTAATACCATGAGCTGATACAGTTTTGTAATCATGGGCATGAAAAGTGAACTATATACATACTGTTTTACACACCCTTACCCGTCCCCATTCAGGACATTATTTCCAGAATTCTAACACATTTATACTTTCATGATAATTTCTCTACAGCAATAACAATGTTCTTCATTTGGTATAGACACAGAGGTGGTGGTGACTGTTGCACTAAACCTGAACTACATCTGTCACAGCCAATCAGTGTGGCAGGAGAGTGAGGGCACACATCCAAGGAATGACCATTGTTTAATTTCCACCTGTCAAAACATATCACATAACTACCCTGACAGCACTGTCAATCAGATGTGTATCATCCAAGTACACCACTGAATTAACCCAACCTTGACAACAGTTACCCTACTGAACCTACACTAAACAGGGACCACACACTTTACTCCATGTGTGTGTGTGTGCACGCATGTTAGTGTGTCTTCTAGTGTGTGCAGGTTAGTGTTATTGTTAGTGTTCATGTGCATGTGTGTGCACGCACGTTAGTGTGTCTTCTAGTGTGTGCAGGTTAGTGTTATTGTTAGTGTTCATGTGCATGTGTTAGTGTTAGTGTTAGTGTGTGTGTTTGTGTGTGCTAGTGTTAGTGTTAGTCTGAAAGCCTCTCACTGTTTCTATCAACTGGGCAGCGGAGAAATTCACAGCAACTATAGCCACCAGTGTACTATGATACACCTGATTCAAAGTCATCTTCATACGAATGAAGACATACTGACGGCCAACTCTGTTTCAATAGAACCTCATATATGTAAGGCTTGAATCAGGTTATGTATATGCAACTTGTTTTTGCAAATAACCAAATAATAATATGAAGATTTTTTTGACATGGTGATCATGCTATATATACAAAAAAACAAAATTGTCTGAAAGTATCTAAACTTAGGTGTGAGGAACATGTATTTTCATTTGGGAGGTTATGAATATTTGTGGATGGGTGACAACGAATAATCAGTACAAGAACAATGTATGACAACACAGCTTCGAATTTTGATATTGATTTTGGTATATAATACATATCATGAAAAGAATACTCGAAAGTGTAGGTTGGTGTTTCAGTAAGTCTTGATACCAAGATAACAATTCCAAAGGTAGTCAAGCAACTAGGCTACAGTCACACACTGGACAGTCTTACTGAACCTACAATCACTATAGAACTAACAAGTCACACACTGGACAGTCTTACTGAACCTACAATCACTATGGAACTAACAAGTCACACACTGGACAGCCTTACTGAACCTACAATCACTATACAACTAACAAATCACATACTGGACAGTCTTACTGAACCTACAATCACTATACAACTAACAAGTCACACACTGGACAATCTTACTGAACCTACAATCACTATAGAACTAACAAGTCATACACTGAACAGCCTTACTGAGCCTACAATAACTATAGAACTAACAGGTCACACACTGACGGCCCTACTGAACCTACAATCACTATAGAACTAACAAGTCATACACTGAACAGCCTTACTGAGCCTACAATAACTATAGAACTAACAGGTCACACACTGACGGCCCTACTGAACCTACAATCACTATTGAACTAACAAGTCACACACTGGACAGCCTTAGTGAACCTACAATCACTATTGAACTAACAAGTCACACACTGGACAGCCTTACTGAACCTACAATCACTATAGAACTACCAAGTCACACACTGGACAGCCTTACTGAACCTACAATCACTATTGAACTAACAAGTCACACACTGGACAGCCTTACTGAACCTACAATCACTATAGAACTAACAGGTCACACACCTCACCTCCTGCCAACAGCAGATTGAACAAGTTACACATCTCACCTCCTGCCAACAGCAGATGGAACAAGACACACATCTCACCTCCTGCAAACAGCAGATAGTACAAGACACACATCACACCTCCTGCCAACAGCAGATAGTACAAGACACACATCTCACCTTCAGCCAACAGCAGATAGAACAAGACACACACCTCACCTCCTGCCAACAGCAGATAGTACAAGACACACATCTCACTTCCTGCCAACAGCAGATAGTACAAGACACACATCTCACCTTCAGCCAACAGCAGATAGTACAAGACACACATCACACCTCCTGCAAACAGCAGATAGTACAAGACACACATCACACCTCCTGCCAACAGCAGATAGTACAAGACACACACTTCACCTCCTGCAAACAGCAGATGGAAATAGACACACACCTCACCTCCTGCAAACAGCAGATAGTACAAGACACACACCTCACCTCCTGCAAACAGCAGATAGTACAAGACACACATCTCACCTTCAGCCAACAGCAGATAGAACAAGACACACACCTCACCTCCTGCCAACAGCAGATAGTACAAGACACACATCTCACCTCCTGCCAACAGCAGATAGTACAAGACACACATCTCACCTTCAGCCAACAGCAGATAGTACAAGACACACATCACACCTCCTGCCAACAGCAGATAGTACAAGACACACACTTCACCTCCTGCAAACAGCAGTTGGAAATAGACACACACCTCACCTCTTGCAAACAGCAGATAGTACAAGACACACACCTCACCTCCTGCAAACAGCAGATAGTACAAGACACACACTTCACCTTCAGCCAACAGCAGATAGTACAAGACACACATCTCACCTTCAGCCAACAGCAGATAGTACAAGACACACACTTCACCTTCAGCCAACAGCAGATAGTACAAGACACACACTTCACTTTCAGCCAACAGCAGATAGTACAAGACACACATCACACCTCCTGCAAACAGCAGATAGTACAAGACACACACTTCACCTCCTGCAAACAGCAGTTGGAAATAGACACACACCTCACCTCCTGCAAACAGCAGATAGTACAAGACACACACCTCACCTCCTGCAAACAGCAGATAGTACAAGACACACACTTCACCTTCAGCCAACAGCAGATAGTACAAGACACACATCTCACCTTCAGCCAACAGCAGATAGTACAAGACACACACTTCACCTTCAGCCAACAGCAGATAGTACAAGACACACACTTCACCTTCAGCCAACAGCAGATAGTACAAGACACACATCACACCTCCTGCAAACAGCAGATAGTACAAGACACACACCTCACCTCCTGCCAACAGCAGATAGTACAAGACACACACCTCACCTCCTGCAAACAGCAGATAGTACAAGACACACCTCACCTCCTGCCAACAGCAGATAGTACAAGACACACATCACAACTCCTGCAAACAGCAGATAGTACAAGACACACATCACACCTCCTGCCAACAGCAGATAGTACAAGACACACACTTCACCTTCAGCCAACAGCAGATAGTACAAAACACACATCTCACCTCCTGCAAACAGCAGATAGTACAAAACACACATCTCACCTCCTGCAAACAGCAGATGGAAATAGACACACATCTCACCTCCTGCCAACAGCAGATAGTACAAGACACACATCACACCTCCTGCAAACAGCAGATAGTACAAGACACACATCTCAACTCCCGCCAACAGCAGATAGTACAAGACACACATCTCACCTCCTGCCAACAGCAGATGGAAATAGACACACATCTCACCTCCTGCCAACAGCAGATAGTACAAGACACACATCTCACCTTCAGCCAACAGCAGATGGAAATAGACACACATCTCACCTCCTGCCAACAGCAGATAGTACAAGACACACATCACACCTCCTGCAAACAGCAGATAGTACAAGACACACATCACACCTCCTGCCAACAGCAGATAGTACAAGACACACATCTCACCTTCAGCCAACAGCAGATGGAAATAGACACACATCTCACCTCCTGCCAACAGTAGATAGTACAAGACACACATCACACCTCCTGCAAACAGCAGATAGTACAAGACACACATCACACCTCCTGCCAACAGCAGATAGTACAAGACACACACTTCACCTCCTGCAAACAGCAGATGGAAATAGACACACATCTCACCTCCTGCCAACAGCAGATAGTACAAGACACACATCTCAACTCCTGCAAACAGCAGATAGTACAAGACACACACCTCACCTCCTGCCAACAGCAGATAGTACAAGACACACATCTCACCTCCTGCCAACAGCAGATAGTACAAGACACACATCTCAACTCCTGCAAACAGCAGATAGTACAAGACACACACCTCACCTCCTGCCAACAGCAGATAGTACAAGACACACATCTCACCTCCTGCCAACAGCAGATAGTACAAGACACACACCTCACCTCCTGCCAACAGCAGATAGTACAAGACACACATCACACCTCCTGCAAACAGCAGATAGTACAAGACACGCACCTCACCTCCTGCCAACAGCAGATAGTACAAGACACACATCACACCTCCTGCCAACAGCAGATAGTACAAGACACACACTTCACCTTCAGCCAACAGCAAATAGTACAAGACACACATCACACCTCCTGCAAACAGGAGATAGTACAAGACACACACTTCACCTCCTGCAAACAGCAGATGGAAATAGACACACACCTCACCTCCTGCCAACAGCAGATAGTACAAGACACACATCTCAACTCCTGCAAACAGCAGATAGTACAAAACACACATCACACCTCCTGCAAACAGCAGATAGTACAAGACACGCACCTCACCTCCTGCCAACAGCAGATAGTACAAGACACACACCTCACCTTCAGCCAACAGCAAATAGTACAAGACACACATCACACCTCCTGCAAACAGCAGATAGTACAAGACACGCACCTCACCTCCTGCCAACAGCAGATAGTACAAGACACACACCTCACCTTCAGCCAACAGCAAATAGTACAAGACACACATCACACCTCTTGCCAACAGCAGATAGTACAAGACACACATCACACCTCCTGCCAACAGCAGATAGTACAAGACACACACCTCACCTCCTGCCAACAGCAGATAGTACAAGACACACATCTCACCTCCTGCAAACAGCAGGTAGTACAAGACACATCACACCTCTTGCCAACAGCAGATAGTACAAGACACACATCACACCTCCTGCCAACAGCAGATAGTACAAGACACACACCTCACCTCCTGCCAACAGCAGATAGTACAAGACACACACTTCACCTTCAGCCAACAGCAGATAGTACAAGACACACATCTCACCTCCTGCAAACAGCAGATAGTACAAAACACACATCTCACCTTCAGCCAACAGCAGATGGAAATAGACACACACCTCACCTTCAGCCAACAGCAGATAGTACAAGACACACATCTCACCTCCTGCCAACAGCAGATAGTACAAGACACACATCTCACCTTCAGCCAACAGCAGATGGAAATAGACACACATCTCACCTTCAGCCAACAGCAGATAGTACAAAACACACATCTCACCTTCAGCCAACAGCAGATAGTACAAGACACACATCTCACCTCCTGCAAACAGCAGATAGAACAAGACACACATCTCACCTTCAGCCAACAGCAGATAGTACAAGACACTCATCTCACCTCCTTCCAATTCAATACTAATGAAAACTTGAATGGCACATGACATCTGTGCCGAACTATTTAGAAAGACAAGATAATATGTACAAATGATCATCCACAAAAGCACTGTATTGACTTTAAGATGGCAACACCAGTCTTGTAAATTTGGGTATTTCTGGTCATTGTCCTCTTTAGGAGGATTTTTTCGTGAGTACAATTATAGACTGTTTACGAGGCGTGTTTACCACAATCAGCTGTTCATTTCTTTTGTTTGCGAGAGACAAAGATCTGCAGTTATCAACTTTCTAGGTGTGCTTAGATTGTAATTTAATACATTCAAAGTGATAAGACATGAAATTGCAACTGTTGTAAATGGTGTTACAGTTTGTTGGCAAAAACTATATTACAGATGTATTCACATTCAAGAATGAGATGAAACACAGTGCTGTAGATTTTGCCATCTATTTCAATCTGTAGCGTGTATACCGTTTCTCAAAATCCAACTTCCTGTTTGGCCATTAGAAATATACTGAACTGCAAAAGAAACATCACCATGGATAGTTTATATGAGAAACCTTATTTGTCCAAACACTGTAAACATACTTTGAGACATATTTAAAAGATGAAACTTGGCAAAACTGATCATCAATGTTGAAATTAAAGTGTCAAATGTTCTCAAAGTGAAATACAACACTTGTCTCTGAGAAAATGGCATCACGAGTCAGTGTCCGCCATGTGCATTGGTGACTGCTGTGCAACATCGATACATGGAATCGATGAGGCGGTTGATGAAGGCCATAGGCACTTGAGCCCACACTCTGAGGAACTCCTGACGCAGTTCAGCTGCAGTTGTCGGACGTCATTCAGTCGTCTTTGAATCTCATCCCACAGGTGCTCAATGGGATTTAAATCGGGACTGAGGGCAGGCCACTGTATGGATCTGATGCCATTCTGCTGGAGGAAGTCTCTGAAACTCATGGTTGCGGCGACGTGCCAAATGAGGTATGGCGTGTGGTCTCAAGACTTGATCATTGTACCGAGCTGCTGGGACACCATCGCCTCTCCCTTGACCGATGTTCTGGCAGACCACAGGGCCGGCCATCTGTGCAAGACCAATTCCACACCATGATGCTCGGACCACCCAACGAGTCGCTCTCAACAACACAAGCATCTGAATAACGTTCACCAAGGCATGGACAGACTCTCTCTCTGCCATCTGCTGTTGAGATACAGTAACGTCTCTCTTCTGAGAAGAGGACTCTTCTCCACTGCTGGTGGCGCCAATGCTGGTGCTGTGTTGCCCACTGAAGACGGTCTCCGCGATGACGTGGTGTCAGAATGGGTCCTCAGTGTGACCTGTGACAGTGGAGATGACTGCTTGTCAATCGTCTATGCACGGCGTCTGCACTTATATGTAGCTGCTGTGTCCCCGCAGCAGTAACAATGCGATCTTGACGATGCTGTCGCACAATCTGACGATCCTGGTGGTAACCCTTGGTCTTCCACTACGTGGTCGGTCATCTGTAGTGTTGGTGGTCTGCTACCGTTGCTGGAGCCTGTATATGGTCCTTACGTGGACTTGAAATGCATTGGCTACTTGCCCGGCGGTTTGTCTAGCTTGCAATCGTCCATTTTTAGGGACAAGGTAATGTTAAATTTTAGAAACTTTGACACAAATTACCCAGATATTTAAATGACAACTTTTCATGCAATGTGACTTGGGGTGATGTTTCTTTTGCGGTTCAGTATAGTTCAAAATACATAATTCATGCATGGTGGCCATTCTTGCACAAGGGTACATTCGTGAAAACTCTTCCACCAGTGCCGTCTTATCCCAAGGCGAAGTGAATATAATCTAAAATACTTTTGTTGGTGATCTGAAATATGAATTTTAATATGGAGAAAGAGTTGTAGGTATACCCATGTCATGGAAACTGTTAAAAAAAAGAAGAGTTTGGAAACTAAGTCCATCTTGTTGCAATGGAAACATAAAAAATAAAAATTTCTAAAATTTCTACCTGACAGACCTGCAAAGTTTGATGAAAAAATATTGAACGGTTTATGAGATATGCTCCGGAAACGAACCCTACCCTTACAGAACCTAAGTCCATCTTGCTGCCATGGAAACGTCAAAAATAAATATTTCTAAAATTTCTAAATAGCAAAAGGCACCAGTTTAGCATGTACCTGACAGACCTGCAAAGTTTGATGAAAAAATATTGAATGGTTTATGAGTTATGCTCCGGAAACGAACCCTACCCTTACAGAACCTAAGTCCATCTTGCTGCCATGGAAACGTCAAAAATAAAAATTGAATGGTTTCTGAGTTATGCTCTGGAAACGAAACGTGACAGACGGACGTACCTACATATGGACAGACGGACTGACAGACGGAGCCCGTTTCTATATCCCACACCAACTCCGTTTGGCGGGGGATAATAAGATTTGTGAGCTTTCAAAGTGTTTCTTATGTAAAACTCAATTTGCCAATCAGGGATCAACAATGTTGCGCACTTTACCATTGTCAGCTGATGCAAAGCTCCATGCAGTAATTTAGGAATCGGTTATGCACAGTAAGAGATAGCATGCAACTTGCTGTTTCGATGGACAACTCTTGACGATTGAATAAACTATCGTGTAAGTTTTTTATTGACATTTCCAGGTACGGTAGATAAATTAGCAATACAACTCTACAAACGATTGAAAGATGTACGCGATTTTCAATCAGACTGAATGAATGTTGATGCGATACCAACGACAACTATTAGTGTATACTGCGGAGTCACAACCAAAGTCAATCCCTGGACCATTGTCAGAAACATTTTTTTAAACTAAGATGGAAAGAAGCTAGGGCTGGGACGGGTAACTCGGGTCCTCAGGTCGGATGGGTACTGAGTAGGACCCGGGTACCCACAGGACTACCTGGACCCGTGATTAGTCACGTGATATATTGTTTATTGACAAATATTATCTAAAACTCTATGTTTAAACTACAAGTCACTAATGTTCACAGTTCTTCCTGACTACTACGCCCATTCCTTCTGACTTTTGTATGTTTGAATAAAAATAAAACTTCAGTCACCAGGTTGTATCATACATGTATCTAAACACATTTTACCAGAGCTACGGTCAAACTTTTACCAATCGGACAGTTTGTATCTACCTCTTGAGACCTATAGCCGGTAGGGTCGGGTAATAGGGGGATGGGTACCCAGGTAGTAAATTTGGACTCGTCCCAGCCTTAAAAGAAGCATCCTTGGACAGTTAATATACACATATATATATGTGGGGAAGCACATATTTCTGAGCCACAAGAAACCTACATAAAGCTGACACTGTAGAGGGATGAACATTGATAATACCCACAATCCACACAAGTAATAACACTTGACAATGAGTAAGACATTTCAAAACAAAAATACTTTCTTTCAAGCTGCAATATCATCCACTTTGTTACATCTCAAAAGAATAAAGATATATTCCAGCACAGATAACAAGAGTTCAAAGACAACTTGTCACAATTAATGTCTATCTTATGTTGTGAAGGTAGTGAAATCTGATTCGAATAAGTCATGTGTGGTTGGATGCCTTTGACAGAGCAGCAGAGATTACATTACCAATGTATGACTGACATGTCGATTTGTGTCATGATGACAACACTGCTTCTTCCATTCGGCCTGGACCTGTCACAACCACAACATTCCATCAAAACAGAGATGTGGATACTTTGATCTCCACCATCAACATCACCATTTGCAAGTCAACTGCTCCAGCACACCACATGCATGTACAGCTACTGCCTTCCCTATCAACACACAACTGGGTGCACAAAAGTCAGTGAGTGATCCACACCTTCAACATTGCTACAGAAACAAAAGTCAGTGAGTGATCCACATCTTCAACATCGCTTCAGATACAAAAGTCAGTGAGTGATCCACATCTTTAACATTGCTACAGAAACAAAAGTCAGTCAGTGGTCCACACCTTCAACATTGCTACAAAAACAAGCGTATAGTTGACAAAGTCATCTTTATCCCCCGTCCACTTTAACACTTTATGGTCCCAAACCAGGTAAATGACCCAACATTTCTCTTAGCCCATGTCAAAATAGCTGCAATGGAAATTCTAAAATAAACATTTCTAAAACTCCCTAATATCAAATGGCACTAGTTCAGTATGCGCTTTATATATAGACATGCAATGTTTGGCAAGGAAATATTTAACAGTTTATTTGTTATACTACTTAAGTAAACCAATCCTATATTAAAACTTAAATCCAACTTGTTGTCATGGAAACATAAGCAATAAAAATTTATAAAAGTGCTATATATCAAAAGGCACCAGTTCAGTATGTGCCTAGTAGACATGCAAAGTTTTGTAAGAAAGTATTAAACGGTTTTTGAGTTACACTCCGGAAACTAACACCACCCTTATAGAACCTAAGTCAAACTTGTTGCAATGGAAACATAAAACACAAATATTTATAAAATTCCTAAATAGCAAAAGGCACCAGTTCAGTATGTGTCTGGTAAACATGCAAAGTTTTGTAAGAAATTATTTAACGGTTTTTGAGTTACGCTCCGGAAACGAACACCACCCTTATAGAACCTAAGTCCAACTTGTTGCAATGGAAACGTTAAAAGTAAAAAATTTTATAAAATTCCTAAATAGCAAGAGGCACCAGTTCAGTATGTGTCTGGTAAACATGCAAAGTTTTGTAAGAAATTATTTAAAGGTTTTTGAGTTACGCTCCGGAAACGAACAGCACCCTTATAGAACCTAAGTCCAACTTGTTGCAATGGAAACGTAAAAGGTAAAAAAAATTAAAATTCCTAAATAGCAAGAGGCACCAGTTCAGTATGTGCCTAGTAGACATGCAAAGTTTTGTAAGAAAGTATTTAATGATTTCTGAGTTACGCTCCGGAAACGAACAGCACCCTTATAGAACCTAAGTCCAACTTGTTGCAATGGAAACATTAAAATTCAATTTTTTTCTAAAATTCCTAAATAGCAAGAGGCACCAGTTCAGTATGTGTCTGGTAAACATGCAGAGTTTTGTAAGAAATTATTTAACGGTTTTTGAGTTACGCTCTGGAAACGAACAGCACCCTTATAGAACTAAAGTCCAACTTGTTGCAATGGAAACGTAAAGAGTAAAAAAAATTAAAATTCCTTAATAGTAAAAGGCACCAGTTCAGTATGTGCCTAGTAGACATGCAAAGTTTTGTAAGAAAGAATGTAATGGTTTTTGAGTTACGCTCCGGAAACGAACAGCACCCTTATAGAACCTAAGTCCAACTTGTTGCAATGGAAACGTTGAAAGTAAAAAAAATTCTAAAATTCCTAAATAGCAAGAGGCACCAGTTCAGTATGTGCCTAGTAGACATGCAAAGTATTTAATGATTTTTGAGTTACGCTCCGGAAACGAACACCACCCTTATAGAACTAAAGTCCAACTTGTTGCCATGGAAACGTAAAAAATAAAAAATTATAAAATTCCCAAATAGCAAAAGGCACCAGTTCAGTATGTGTCTGGTAAACATGCAAAGTTTAGTAAGAAATTATTTAACGGTTTTTGAGTTACGCTCCGGAAACGAACACCACCCTTATAGAACCTAAGTCCAACTTGTTGCAATGGAAACGTTAAAAGTAAAAAAAAATTATAAAATTCCTAAATAGCAAGAGGCACCAGTTCAGTATGTGTCTGGTAAACATGCAAAGTTTTGTAAGAAATTATTTAACGGTTTTTGAGTTACGCTCCGGAAACGAACACCACCCTTATAGAACTAAAGTCCAACTTGTTGCCATGGAAACGTAAAAAATAAAAAATTATAAAATTCCCAAATAGCAAAAGGCACCAGTTCAGTATGTGTCTGGTAAACATGCAAAGTTTAGTAAGAAATTATTTAAAGGTTTTTGAGTTACGCTCCGGAAACGAACACCACCCTTATAGAACCTAAGTCCAACTTGTTGCAATGGAAACGTAAAAGGTAAAAAAAATTAAAATTCCTAAATAGCAAAAGGCACCAGTTCAGTATGTGCCTAGTAGACATGCAAAGTTTTGTAAGAAAGTATTTAATGGTTTTTGAGTTACGCTCTGGAAACGAACACCACCCTTATAGAACCTAAGTCCAACTTGTTGCAATGGAAACGTTAAAAGTAAAAAAAATTATAAAATTCCTAAATAGCAAGAGGCACCAGTTCAGTATGTGTCTGGTAAACATGCAAAGTTTTGTAAGAAATTATTTAAAGGTTTTTGAGTTACGCTCCGGAAACGAACAGCACCCTTATAGAACCTAAGTCCAACTTGTTGCAATGGAAACGTAAAAGGTAAAAAAAATTAAAATTCCTAAATAGCAAAAGGCACCAGTTCAGTATGTGCCTAGTAGACATGCAAAGTTTTGTAAGAAAGTAATTAATGGTTTTTGAGTTACGCTCTGGAAACGAACACCACCCTTATAGAACCTAAGTCCAACTTGTTGCCATGGAAACGTAAAAAGGAAAAAAAAAAAAAATTCCTAAATAGCAAAAGGCACCAGTTCAGTATGTGTCTGGTAAACATGCAAAGTTTTGTAAGAAATTATTTAACGGTTTTTGAGTTACGCTCCGGAAACGAACAGCACCCTTATAGAACCTATGTCCAACTTGTTGCAATGGAAACGTAAAAAGTAAAAAAATTTAAAATTCCTTAATAACAAAAGCCACCAGTTCAGTATGTGCCTAGTAGACATGCAAAGTTTTGTAAGAAAGTATATAATGGTTTTTGAGTTACGCTCTGGAAACGAACACCACCCTTATAGAACCTAAGTCCAACTTGTTGCCATAGAAACAATAAAAATTTATGAAACTCCTAAATAGCAAAAGGCACCAGTTCAGTATACGTCTGGTAAACATGCAAAGTTTTGTAAGAAATTATTTAACGTTTTTTTGAGTTACGCTCCGGAAACGAACAGCACCCTTTTAGAACTAAAGTCCAACTTGTTGCAATGGAAACGTAAAAAGGAAAAAAAAAAAAAATTCCTAAATAGCAAAAGGCACCAGTTCAGTATGTGTCTGGTAAACATGCAAAGTTTTGTAAGAAATTATTTAACAGTTTTTGAGTTACGCTCCGGAAACGAACAGCACCCTTATAGAACCTAAGTCCAACTTGTTGCAATGGAAACGTAAAAAGTAAAAAAAAGTAAAATTCCTAAATAGCAAAAGGCACCAGTTCAGTATGTGCCTAGTAGACATGCAAAGTTTTCGAAGAAAGTATTTAATGGTATTTGAGTTACGCTCTGGAAACGAACACCACCCTTATAGAACCTAAGTCCAACTTGTTGCAATTGAAACGTAAAAAATAAAAATTTATAAAATTCCTAAATAGCAAAAGGCACCAGTTCAGCATGAGTCTGATAGACATGCAAAGTTTCGTAGAGAAATATTAAACGGTTTCTGAGTTATGCTCCGGAAACAATTTCGGGACGCACACACGCACGCACACACACACACGCACGCACACGCGTTGGGGCGGGGGGTAACAAAAGTCAGTGAGTGGTCCACACCTTCAACATCGTTACAGAAACAAAAGTCAGTGAGTGGTCCACATCTTAAAAAGTCGCTACAGAAACAAAAGACAGTGAGTGGTCCACACCTTCAACATTGCTACAGAAACAAAAGTCGGTGAGTGGTCCACATCTTCAACATTGCTACAGATACAAAATGTACACTGAGATGTGACTGCCTGAGGACACCCTGATCCACACTGAGATGTGACTGCCTTAGGACAGCCTGACCCACACTGAGATGTGACTGGCCTAGGACAGCAAGACTCACACTGAGATGTGACTGTCTGAGGACAGCCCAACCCACACTGAGATGTGACTGCCTAAGGACAGCCTGACCCACACTGAGATGTGACTGGCCTAGGACAGCAAGACTCACACTGAGATGTGACTGCCTGAGGACAGCCCAACCCACACTGAGATGTGACTGCCTGAGGACACCCTGACCAACACTGAGATGTGACTGCCTGAGAACACCCTGACCTACATGCAGTACATGCTGATGCTTAATGTATTCATGGCAGCTAAAGACACTTACCTGGATACATCAGACACAATGCCAAGACACACTGGCTGCCGAGAATCTGAAATTAAACAAATACACAAAGTCAGTTTCTATGGTAACCTGCAAACAAGGATGAACAAAAACAAATAACAAAGTAACATCTTAGATTTTGTGAATAGCAGAAGAGTGGCTCTAAACCAAACTTGATATTAATACCAGTGTGTTTGTCTTTATGAAAGTCCTTGTCTTTGGCGATGTACTTCATTGCAGCTTCAGAAGTGAAGCATAAAATGCTTGTCATGATCATGGAAGAAGAGAAAGTCATCTGTATCCCTTCCACCCTTTTCTGCTCACTGTTGCATAGCCCCCAGTCTGACATAATCCATGGAGAACAAGACAATTATCTCATATTATCTATCCAATATGTAGTCTTAGAACAGAATGCATCAACTTATCTGTCATTCTTACATGAATGTGGCCTATTATTACTTAGATATGTACACTTAACTTTCACAAAACAAAATCAGTATTTCCTCAACTAATTTATCACATGTTGCAGACAGAGAGAGTAACCATGCAGCCGTCAGCTGTATCAAGCCACAACAGAGCAGGCCATAACTAGCTGTCTCTGGACCAGCCACAACAGAGCAGGCTGTAACTGTCTCTGGGCCAGACACAACAGAGCAGGCTGTAACTGTCTCTGGGCCAGACACAACAGAGCAGGCTGTAACTAGCTGTCTCTGGGCCAGCCACAACAGAGCAGGCTGTAATTAGCTGTCTCTGGGCCAGACACAACAGAGCAGGCTGTAACTGTCTCTGGGCCACTCACAACAGAGCAGGCTGTAACTGTCTCTGGGCCAGACACAACAGAGCAGGCTGTAACTGTCTCTGGGCCACTCACAACAGAGCAGGCTGTAACTGTCTCTGGGCCAGACACAACAGAGCAGGCTGTAACTGTCTCTGGGCCAGACACAACAGAGCAGGCTGTAACTGTCTCTGGGCCAGACACAACAGAGCAGGCTGAAACTGTCTCTGGGCCACTCACAACAGAGCAGGCTGTAACTAGCTGTCTCTGGGCCAGACACAACAGAGCAGGCTGTAACTGTCTCTGGGCCAGACACAACAGAGCAGGCTGTAATTAGCTGTCTCTGGGCCAGCCACAACAGAGCAGGCTGTAACTGTCTCTGGGCCAGACACAACAGAACAGGCTGTAACTAGCTGTCTCTGGGCCAGACACAACAGAGCAGGCTGTAACTGTCTCTGGGCCAGACACAACAGAGCAGGCTGTAACTGTCTCTGGGCCAGACACAACAGAGCAGGCTGTAACTGTCTCTGGGCCAGACACAACAGAACAGGCTGTAACTGTCTCTGGGCCAGACACAACAGAGCAGGCTGTAACTAGCTGTCTCTGGGCCAGACAAAACAGAGGAGGCTGTAACTAGCTGTCTCTGGGCCAGCCACAACAGAGCAGGCTGTAACTGTCTCTGGGCCAGACACACAACAGAGCAGGCTGTAACTGTCTCTGGGCCAGCCACAACAGAGCAGGCTGTAACTGTCTCTGGGCCAGACAAAATAGAGCAGGCTGTAACTGTCTCTGGGCCAGACACAACAGAGCAGGCTGTAACTAGCTGTCTCTGGGCCAGACACAACAGAGCAGGCTGTAACTGTCTCTGGGCCAGACACAACAGAGCAGGCTGTAACTAGCTGTCTCTGGGCCAGACACAACAGAGCAGGCTGTAACTAACTGTCTCTGGGCCAGCCACAACAGAGCAGGCTGTAACTAACTGTCTCTGGGCCAGCCACAACAGAGCAGGCTGTAACTAACTGTCTCTGGGCCTGACACAACAGAGCAGGCTGTAACTGTCTCTGGGCCAGACACAACAGAGCAGGCTGTAACTGTCTCTGGGCCAGACACAACAGAGCAGGCTGTAACTGTCTCTGGGCCAGACACAACAGAGCAGGCTGTAACTAACTGTCTCTGGGCCAGACACAACAGAGCAGGCTGTAACTAACTGTCTCTGGGCCAGACACAACAGAGCAGGCTGTAACTAACTGTCTCTGGGCCTGACACAACAGAGCAGGCTGTAACTGTTTCTGGACCAGACACAACAGAGGAGGCTGTAACTAGCTGTCTCTGAGGCAGACACAACAGAGCAGGCTGTAACTAGCTGTCTCTGGGCCAGACACAACAGAGCAGGCTGTAACTAACTGTCTCTGGGCCAGACACAACAGAGCAGGCTGTAACTAACTGTCTCTGGGCCTGACACAACAGAGCAGGCTGTAACTGTTTCTGGGCCAGACACAACAGAGGAGGCTGTAACTAGCTGTCTCTGGGCCAGACACAACAGAGCAGGCTGTAACTAGCTGTCTCTGGGGCAGACACAACAGAGCAGGCTGTAAATAGCTGTCTCTGGGCCAGACACAACAGAGCAGGCTGTAACTAGCTGTCTCTGGGCCAGACACAACAGAGCAGGCTGTAACTAACTGTCTCTGGGCCAGACACAACAGAGCAGGCTGTAACTAACTGTTTCTGGGCCAGACAGAACAGAGGAGGCTGTAACTAGCTGTCTCTGGGGCAGACACAACAGAGCAGGCTGTAACTAGCTGTCTCTGGGCCAGACACAACAGAGCAGGCTGTAACTAACTGTCTCTGGGCCAGACACAACAGAGCAGGCTGTAACTAACTGTCTCTGGGCCAGCCACAACAGAGCAGGCTGTAACTAACTGTCTCTGGGCCTGACACAACAGAGCAGGCTGTAACTGTCTCTGGGCCAGACACAACAGAGCAAGCTTACCTGGCTGTAACTGACTGTCCATGGTCAGACATGACAGAGCAGGCTGTAACTGTCTCTGGGCCAGACACAACAGAGCAAGCTTACCTGGCTGTAACTGACTGTCCATGGTCAGACATGGCAGAGCAGGCTGTAGCTAAGTGTATCTTGGCCAGACACAACAGAGCAGGCTGTAAGTAACTGTCTAGGAAATAGCCGGAAATAGCATTCAGCTGTACACACGTTTTCTCGCAATCTACCAGTGATTCAGTTACAAAATACCCAATGATACAACTGCCAACAGTCGGAAAAAATTGTATTTGAATTATTGTTTGATCAGGAATAACATATTCCAATATTGTGTTACTTTAGTTTGCAGCCATTATAAAAACCATATGCGTAGCACTTTGGTACAAGTGATGGCTTTTGCAGGATATGTTTACGTAGGGAACAATTTGACCAGTCACCGTGGGGACTTCCCGCGCTACATGTTTTTCAATTGCGAAAACGTTATGTTGAGTCAAAGTATGGCATTTATAATATATGTATCCATTCTCTAGTAACTAAAGTTTGTTTCAAGGCACCAATATTGCTAATCTGACCATGGTTGCTGTAAATAATGTTGAGTTGTGCGATCTACCGATCACTCCGCACAATTTTTCCGAATTTTATGTAAACAATATTAAATAAAATTTTGAATAAAGTTAATAAAATATATCACAAACATAACTCCAGATATACAATGAACACACTTTTATAACCAGATAGTATAATAATGGGATTGAATTGAGTACTTCAGTTCGGATTTGTTGACTGGTATTTCAGGTGTAACCTGCTTGCAGTGATCAGCTGAAATGCTCTTTTGAGATGGGGAAAAGCATTGTGTAAGTGTAAAACTTGAGCTTACTAAAAATGTAAGAAGTGTTGGGAGCCATGTGTAATAGCGAGAGAACATTGTACTTAAGATTTGCATTCCGTATTGTGGCATATAGATAAATAGGCCTTCGTGTATCGAGTATTGTATAGTGGGTCAAGTATCGGTGCATCGGAATATTGGTGTATCGTTTCACTCTTATTCATAA
The DNA here is from genome assembly GCF_023055435.1 of Haliotis rufescens. Taxonomy (NCBI): domain Eukaryota; kingdom Metazoa; phylum Mollusca; class Gastropoda; order Lepetellida; family Haliotidae; genus Haliotis; species Haliotis rufescens. The sequence continues at coordinate 5,942,850 of NW_025964383.1, forward strand.
GTATTTAGATTCTGCAATGAAATTGAGCCCAGCCCAGCTTTTAGCTGCATTTTGTTACCATAGCATTCATAACACTGATAATGGAATCTTAAATTCTGAAAAAGCGCAAATATAATTGCTGAAGAGTTTCGTGAAGATGTTGCAACAGTGTCTGAGGTAAATGCCAGACTGTTGTGTGCATGTAAAGCTAAATCTATAAGCAGGACTTTGATGAGGACATGTGTCTGTTCAAGAAAACCTTCTTCAGTCAATTAAAACTGTCCCTCATTGGTTACGTTAACCTATCATCACATGATTCATTGTTCAATGTGGCAGAAGGTGATCTGTCAACATTCAAGCAAATTGGAGCACACATGACAGACATCCAACTTGTCCTGAATTGGGCAGTGGACTCTATTGACCGTTGCTCAACTAATGATTAATACAGTCAATATTTGGCTTCCCATTAACTGCCAGCTACTCTGTTGACCAATATGGTCTTGTACTGGGGCTACAGCAAGGAGCCTCTACTGACCAATAGTAGAGGTACTGTGAGGTGTATCTGTCCGACATGGCCATGGTAAAGAAAGGGGTTTCTGTTGACCAACATGGTTCTGTAATGGAGATACAGCCAGGGGTCTCTGTTGACTAACATGGCCATGGTAAAGAAAGGGGTTTCTGTTGACCAACATGGTTCTGTAATGGAGATACAGCAATGGGTCTCTGTTGACCAACATGGTTCTGTAATGGAGATACAGCAAGGGGTCTCTGTTGACTAACATGGTCCTGTAATGGAGATACAGCAAGGGGTCTCTGTTGACTTACATGGTTCTGTAATGGAGATACAGCAAGGGGTCTCTGTTGACTAACATGGTTCTGTAATGGAGATACAGCAAGGGGTCTCTGTTGACCAACATGGTTCTGTAATGGAAATACAGCAAGGGGTCTCTGTTGACTAACATGGTTCTGTAATGGAGATACAGCAAGGGGTCTCTGTTAACCAACATGGTTCTGTAATGGAGATACAGCAAGGGGGCACTGTTAACCAACATGGTTCTGTAATGGAGATACAGCAAGGGGTCTCTGTTGACTAACATGGTTCTGTAATGGAGATACAGCAAGGGGTCTCTGTTGACCAACATGGTTCTGTAATGGAAATACAGCAAGGGGTCTCTGTTGACTAACATGGTTCTGTAATGGAGATACAGCAAGGGGTCTCTGTTAACCAACATAGTTCTGTAATGGAGATACAGCAAGGGGTCTCTGTTGACTAACATGGTTCTGTAATGGAGATACAGCAAGGGGTCTCTGTTGACTAACATGGTTCTGTAATGGAGATACAGCAAGGGGTCTCTGTTGACTAACATAGTCCTGTAATGGAGATACAGCAAGGGGTCTCTGTTGACTAACATGGTCCTGTAATGGAGATACAGCAAGGGGTCTCTGTTGACCAACATAGTTCTGTAATGGAGATACAGCAAGGGGTCTCTGTTGACTAACATGGTTCTGTAATGGAGATACAGAAAGGGGTCTCTGTTCACCAACATGGTTCTGTAATGGAGATACAGCAAGGGGTCTCTGTTGACCAACATGGTTCTGTAATGGAGATACAGAAAGGGGTCTCTGTTCACCAACATGGTTCTGTAATGGAGATACAGCAAGGGGTCTCTGCTGACCAACATAGTTCTGTAATGGAGATACAGCAAGGAGTCTCTGTTGACTAACATGGTTCTGTAATGGAGATACAGCAAGGGGTCTCTTTTGACCAACATAGTTCTTTAATGGAGATACAGCAAGGGGTTTCTGTTGACCAACATGGTTCTGTAATGGAGATACAGCAAGGGGTCTCTGTAGACCAACATAGTTCTGTTGCAAGGCGTCCTATACAACATGTTTTTGTTTGGTTACGTGCATGGATATCTACTACATGAAACTGAATCTATTACAGTGCCATAATCTCAATTGTGATCAAACAGATACATGGTGCTCTGGTGCAACTTTAGTAGTAGGAATCAGGTCCTAATCAGGAATGTGACCAGTCAGGGCCCGATTTAGCTGTATAAAACATGCAGCAGTGCAACTTATCACTGAAAAGTGCAGCCTAATATTTATGTCTATATGCACTTAGTGCATTTAAAAACATCTTAAATTTGTATTTAATAGAACCTACTCTTGCACACAACACTGATCCCAGTATTATGTGTAATTGTCCTGTTTTCTTGATGTTATCAAACTGGGTACTGCAAGATTATGTACATATGTTCCTCTCATGTTTTACGGCAATATGTCATTATTTTATGTAAAATCCAGACACAGTCATCAGAGATCTGAGATTTTATTTATACTACTTTATGCATCTATGTTTCAACTTTGATAAATTGAAAGGATCAGGGTACAACCTGATTTTGTCTGGTGCAACTAGGTTTTCATGTCAAAGTACACCTGGTGCATGTTAAGTCAAGTTCCTTAAATCGAACCCTGCCAGTATCTTCACCTTCACCTGTGTAGCTACTGAATGAGTATATATATGTGTAGCTCAAACTGTGACCATGTACCACTAACATGAACCGAACAATAGAGAATACCATGATACTGCAAACTGTGAATCACCAAAGTAATCAAATATTGATTACACTTCCATTCCTGACACTAGCAACAGTGCTCAAAAAGTTTTTCATATTTGAGACATGATCTTTGTTACCATGCTGACAAATAACATCTTTTTCTGAGACAAGAAACATGATTTATCTTGAGTGACGCTGTGGCAAAGTAAAATGAATTCAGTAAATGTGTGATTACAAAGTAGCAGTTCTAGCACTACACAGGGCAAAGCATATCACCAAGAATGCACCATAGCTGTACAGGGGAGGAGAACTCTTTACATCATCAAACATGTATCTGCTAAATTGTTGATGGACTGCATATTTCTCTGGCAGCAGCGGCAGACACAGCCACATGAATTAATCATGGTCTGCTAAAGTGTGCTGCCAACATGGACACAACCATGTCACAGCAGAGGAAATTTAATCATATAGAAGCCAGCAGCCATGTCCAGCAAACAGCACCTCTGCTGGGTGCCACTAGGTAAAAATGTGGCTAACTGCTACCAAATACATCTGGCATCAACAACTTGAGAAGATGCATAACAATAGTCAGACTTCTTCAGAATGACAGATATTGACAGATACTGACTTGGCTGACAGCAAACAGTGACATATGTGTGACAATTAGCTGGGTCTTACCAGGTTCTGTTCAAGGAATGCATCACTACCTGCCAATCATTCACATACTGTAACCACATAACAGTCACATTCATGTTAGTATTTCAAGAGAGAAATTATTCATAAAGCCTAAAAAAGCCTTAACTCAAAGATAAGTACTTTAAAACATTGCAGTGTGTGGTCGGCAGGCCATCATACAGGAACATACTTAAGCAACTCCCATAAGGTTGGTGTATCTGGAGACATTTATCCCGGACATGGATATTGATGTTTTCATGAATAAATCATTTTTAATTTTTACCTTGTGTTTTGTTGAAAATGAACCTAAAGTTGCCAGTTCGACTGGAGTGTTTTGGGAGAGGGATTCAATTTACACACAAGTATCTTTCCCAAACATGCTTATCTGGTATGAATCTCTTGCATGTTTTCTAAAAAAAAATTCCTACAAATGTTGAAGCAAAGAAAATAAATCATTCTGAAAAAGAGAAGCCTTTGATTAACATGAGAGCAAACCGAAAAGGAAACTGCAAAAAAGGGGAGAACTTACTCAACATCTGTGGAAATTCCACTACAATTACACACGTGCCCAAACAATTGCAGGGCACACTGCCCTTGTGGAGAGGTAGTGAGAGTTAAATGATTTGATACTTTCGGTGATTAAAATTTACATCACCTCATAAAACACGCCATGCCATGATTTTATGTTCCAAGCTTAGAATGGCACAAAATTAGCATGAGATAATTGAATGGCCTGGCAGTTCTATATTTAGCATCCTCCCAGCCTCCCCCAATCCACCACATCTCCTCCCTCACTCTCCTACCCCCTCCTTTCCTCTCACCAGGCCCATCCACTCTCCTCTTGTAATCAATTTCATAGTTGATTATCCCATCAAGTCTATTAGAGCACCAGCAGGGGAGGAGAGCCAAGATACAGTCTACCCATGAGTGCTGCTTTCTCGCACCTCAATCTTGGAACTATTATCTGTTAACCAAGAGATATGAGTGTTTAACCTCCAGGCAGACTTTTAATCATTATTTATGTGTGCATTACACACTGTCGTAACATGCATTAGGCCTTTCCTGGGTATAGCTAAATATTCACTGCTATTTCAGTATAGCAATAAGATTATCTCTTTATGAGTGAATGAAAAGTGGCACATTATTTAAGTGAATTCACTCCTTTAACCCCAGCAGAAGAAAGATGGTAACTGATTCCTGTGTATGTCTCCATCAGACTGACACATATCAAATAGAACATGAAATTACAAAGGAACTACAGTAAGATATGATATCTCTTTTGTGAAACATTCATAATATGGGAAATAAAAACATGAAAAGAGAAATAAAAAAAATCTCTTTTGTGATTCAGATACACTAAGGTTATAAGGTCAACTTAATGTGACTTGTTTAACAGGATTTGTGATCAGCTCTATTTATAAATTCAGACAGAACAACTGCCTTCATTAGTCTTCTAGCCCTAGCTGTCCGTAGTGTTACCCTGATAGACCCACTGCCTCCATTTGTCTTCTAGCCCTAGCTGTCCGTAGTGTTACCCTGATAGACCTACTGCCCCCATTTGTCTTCTTGCCCTAGCTGTCCTTAGTGTTACCCTGATAGACCCACTGTCTCTATTAGTCTACTAGCCCAAGATGTCCGTAGTGTTACCCTGATAGACCCACTGCCTCCATTTGTCTTCTAGCCCTAGCTGTCCATAGTGTTACCCTGATAGACCCACTGCCTCCATTAGTCTACTAGCCCAAGATGTCCGTAGTGTTACCCTGATAGACCCACTGCCTCCATTTGTCTACTAGCCCTAGCTGTCCGTAGTGTTACCCTGATAGACCCACTGCCTCCATTTGTCTTCAAGGCCTAGCTGTCCATAGTGTTACCCTGATAGACCCACTGCCTCCATTTGTCTACTAACCCAAGATGTCTGTAGTGTTACCCTGATAGACCCACTGCCTCCATTAGTCTACTAGCCCTAGCTCTCCGTAGTGTTACCCTGATAGACCCACTGCCTCCATTAGTCTTCTAGCTCTAGCTAAAGGCAGTGTTACCCTTATTTGACCCACTGCCTCCATTTGTCTTCAAGGCCTAGCTGTCCATAGTGTTACCCTGATAGACCCACTGCCTCCATTTGTCTACTAGCCCAAGATGTCTGTAGTGTTACCCTGATAGACCCACTGCCTCCATTAGTCTACTAGCCCTAGCTGTCTGTAGTGTTACCCTGATAGACCCACTGCCTCCATTTGTCTACTAGCCCTAGCTGTCCGTAGTGTTACCCTGATAGACCCACTGCCTCCATTTGTCTACTAGCCCTAGCTCTCTGTAGTGTTACCCTGATAGACCCACTGCCTCCATTTGTCTTCAAGGCCTAGCTGTCCGTAGTGTTACCCTGATAGACCCACTGCCTCCATTAGTCTTCTAGCCCTAGCTAAATGTCATGTTACCTTGATAGACCCATTGCCTTCATGTGTCTTCTAGCCCTAGCTAAATGTAGTGTTACCCTGATAGACCCACTGTGTTCTCCTATGTGAAACACGTTTGGTATTCCTCATCTGACATCGTCTAGGCAATCTGTGTGTGACACAGCACTGTGCGGCAGTCTCCTATTGCAACTGTTAGATGCCGACAGGTCACAGTGAGGACCTGTACAGGCCAGTTTACATAATCATGGTAATTGTATTGCTGACCTGTATATCCTCACCACCAGACATACAAACATACCAACTGAAGGATAAACCCCTAACAACAAAGCTGTATATAAGGTGAACAATTACCAGAATGAACCCCAGATAGAAATGGGTATGTTGCTTAGCAAAATGCAAGTCCACCAGTCTCCAACTCTTTGCAGCTGCAACTGCAGTCTTCAAAATGGTCGCACGCCCGTAACCTTGGCAACTGACACAGCTAAATTCTTTGTCCCCAAACGCCCTGACTGGAATGCACGCAGACCGACTAAACAAACACGCATCTAGCAGGCGAAAGGCAACACAATACAAATACAGAGACAAGCAAACAGTGCACAAAACTGGCCTGAGAACAGGGACCGACTGCACTTTTAAGACACAATTACAACCTCAGTGGGAAGACATTGTAAACAGGGTAGCCCCCTGGGTAAATGTCACCCATCTTCACCATCTCATTACACAACACATGTGACTGCACAGTATGCATGTGTTCCTAGTGCTACACCACCTACTCCTTACACAACACACAGGGGATGAGGACTCACATACTCCACGACACTCACAATAATACCATGCATTTATTTCAGCAAAAATAATCATGAAACACCCACATGGACATTCTATTAGTTAAACATTTTAAATGAGATCAAATATATGTTTATATATTTCACAAATGTCAAGGATGGTAATCATGGTGAACGGTAACTTCAGCAATGTCATTCCAAATAACAACAAATTTTGTCAATACGAAAACCTTACTTGATGATGTTAAGTCCTGATACAGGTAGTTACACAATAGATCACAGGAAGAGCATTACAACAAAAGGCTATAGCCTCCATTCAAGAAAACACGGTCTTCTCATTTACCAACTGATAAAATATCTTTAAAATTATTTCCAAGCTGTCGAGACATACTTGCAACAAAAATCAATAGTTTTCACGGAGAAATCTACCAATAAATCAAAGTTAACATCATCAGTGCTACAGCAAAGAGTGACCTCGGGAGCTTGTGGGAAAGTGTGTCACATGTGACCATCATCCATGCTACAGCAGAGAGAGACCCCTGGACCTGTGGGAAAGTGTGTCACATGTGACCATCATCCATGCTACAGCAGAGAGAGACCCCTGGACCTGTGGGAAAGTGTGGGAAAGTGTGTCACATGTGACCATCATCCATGCTACAGCAGAGAGAGACCCCTGGACCTGTGGGAAAGTGTGTCACATGTGACCATCATCCATGCTACAGCAGAGAGAGACCTCGGGAGCTTGTGGGAAAGTGTGTCACATGTGACCATCATCCATGCTACAGCAGAGAGAGACCCCTGGACCTGTGGGAAAGTGTGTCACATGTGACCATCATCCATGCTACAGCAGAGAGAGACCCCTGGACCTGTGGGAAAGTGTGTCACATGTGACCATCATCCATGCTACAGCAGAGAGAGACCCCTGGACCTGTGGGAAAGTGTGTCACATGTGACCATCATCCATGCTACAGCAGAGAGAGACCCCTGGACCTGTGGGAAAGTGTGTCACATGTGACCATCATCCATGCTACAGCAGAGAGAGACCCCTGGACCTGTGGGAAAGTGTGTCACAGTTGACCATCATCCATGCTACAGCAGAGAGAGACCCCTGGACCTGTGGGAAAGTGTGTCACATGTGACCATCATCCATGCTACAGCAGAGAGAGACCCCTGGAGCCTGTGGGAAAGTGTGTCACATGTGACCATCATCCATGCTACAGCAGAGAGAGACCCCTGGACCTGTGGGAAAGTGTGTCACATGTGACCATCATCCATGCTACAGCAGAGAGAGACTCCTGGAGCCTGTGGGAAAGTGTGTCACAGTTGACCGTCATCCATGCTACAGCAGAGAGAGAACCCTGGAGCCTGTGGGAAAGTGTGTCACAGTTGACCGTCATCCATGCTACAGCAGAGTGAGTGAGTGAGTTGGGTTTAACGCCGCTTTTAACAATATTCCAGTTATATCGCGGTGTGTCAGCTTAATGTGGGAGGAAAGCCCGAAGTGATGCAGGTCTCAGACGTTTACCACTTCGGTGAAACCAACGAGCACGGGTATGGTGCTGACAAACCTAGAAACATAATCGGGGCGAACCGGGATTCGAACCCACAATCATAGGTTTCTGGCGAACCCAAGGGACGCAACTCTGCACAGCCAATCGCGGCGCCTTAGACGACTGGGCCACCCGTGACCCCTGCTACAGCAGAGAGTGACCCCTGGACCTGTGGGAAAGTGTGTCACAGTTGACCGTCATCCATGCTACAGCAGAGAGAGACCCCTGGACCTGTGGGAAAGTGTGTCACATGTGACCATCATCCATGCTACAGCAGAGAGAGACCCCTGGACCTGTGGGAAAGTGTGTCACAGTTGACCATCATCCATGCTACAGCAGAGAGAGAACCCTGGAGCTTGTGGTAAAGAAACATGATGCCAGAGTCAAGACTGTTGGTTTCAACATATTTTTCTCAGAATCGGACATCCTCTGTACATTTGGTGGATGCATTATGTGTCTGAATGAGCAGCTTACACGGACCACTAACCATAATCACAGCCAGGGGCCATGACACTCTCAGAATATGTCTCATCCTAGCAGGAAATTGTTCATTGATTTCAAATTCCCTTATAATTTGGAATGTAGCAACATAAAATAAACCTTTTTCCTGTGTACAAAGTGTTGTGGCAGCCACCTCACATACAGAGGACGGCATGGGTAATCGCTGTGTATGTAAGGACACAACTCACCAAAGGCATATTCTCTTTCCATCACAGACTGGTCAAAGCAAATCAGTAGCAAATCATGAGCAACATGCAACAACCTCATTCTCTTTAGTCAATGTTTGAACTAATTAGTGAACCATCCATAAACATCAACACACAATCCATGAACATCAACTCATCATTTATGAACATCAACTCAACATCTATGAAATCAACACACCATCCATGAAATCAACACACCATCCATGAAATCAACACACCATCCATGAACATCAACACACCATCCATGAACATCAACAGACCATCCATGAACATCAACAAACCATCCATGAACATCAACACACCATCCATGAACATCAACTCAACAGATATATGAAATCAACAGACCATCCATGAACATCAACACACCATCCATGAAATCAACAGACCATCCATGAACATCAACTCAACAGATATGAAATCAACAGACCATCCATGAACTTCAACACACAATCCATGAACATCAACACACCATCCATGAAATCAACAGACCATCCATGAAATCAACAGACCATCCATGAAATCAACAGACCATCCATGAACATCAACAGACCATCCATGAACATCAACACACCATCCATGAACATCAACTCAACAGATATGAAATCAACAGACCATCCATGAACATCAACACACCATCCATGAAATCAACAGACAATCAATGAACATCAACTCAACATCTATTAACATCATCACACGATCCATGAACATCAACTCAACAGGGATGAAATCAACACACAATCCATGAACATCCATGAAATCAACAGACCATCCATGAACATCAACAGACCATCCATGAACATCAACACACCATCCATGAACATCAACACACCATCCATGAACATCAACAGACCATCCATGAATTTCAACACACAATCCATGAACATCAACACACCATCCATGAACATCAACAAACCATCCATGAACATCAACACACCATCCATGAACATCAACACACTATCCATAAACATCAACTCAACATCTATGAAGATCAACACACAATCCATGAACATCAACTCAACAGATATGAAATCAACACACAATCCATGAACATCAACAGACCATCCATGAACATCAACTCAACAGATATGAACATCAACACACCATCCATGAACATCAACACACAATCAATGAAATCAACAGACCATCCATGAACATCAACAGACCATCCATGAACAACAACACACCATCCATGAGCATCAACACACCATCCATGAACATCAACACACCATCCATGAAATCAACAGACCATCCATGAAATCAACAGACCATCCATGAACATCAACAGACCATCCATGAACATCAACACACCATCCATGAACATCAACACACCATCCATGAACATCAACACACCATCCATGAAATCAACACACCATCCATGACCATCAACTCAACATCTATGAGCATCAACACACAATCCATGAACATCAACACACCATCAATGAAATCAACAGACCATCCATGAACTTCAACACACCATCCATGAACATCAACACACAATACATGAACATCAACACACCATCCATGAAATCAACAGACCATCCATGAAATCAACAGACCATCCATGAAATCAACAGACCATCCATGAACATCAACAGACCATCCATGAACATCAACACACCATCCATGAACATCAACACACCATCCATGAACATCAACAAACCATCCATGAACATCAACACACCATCCATGAACATCAACACACCATCCATAAACATCAACTCAACATCTATGAAGATCAACGCACAATCCATGAACATCAACTCAACAGATATGAAATCAACACACAATCCATGAACATCAACAGACCATCCATGAACATCAACTCAACAGATATGAAATCAACACACCATCCATGAACATCAACACACCATCTATGAACATCAACAGACCATCCATGAACATCAACACACCATCCATGAACATCAACACACCATCCATGAACATCAACTCAACATCTATGAACAACAACACACAATCCATGAACATCAACTCAACAGATATGAAATCAACACACAATCCATGAACATCAACAGACCATCCATGAACATCAACTCAACAGATATGAAATCAACACACCATCCATGAACATCAACAGACCATCCATGAACTTCAACACACCATCCATGAACATCAACACACCATCCATGAACATCAACAAACCCTCCATGAACATCAACAGACCATCCATGAACATGAACAGACCATCCATGAACAACAACACACCATCCATGAACATCAACAGACCATCCATGAACATCAACACATGATAAATGACATCAACAGACCATCCATGAACATCAACAGACCATCCATGAACAACAACACACCATCCATGAGCATCAACACACCATCCATGAAATCAACAGACCATCCATGAAATCAACAGACCATCCATGAACATCAACACACAATCCATGAACATCAACACACCATCCATGAACATCAACACACCATCCATGAACATCAACACACCATCCATGAAATCAACACACCATCCATGAACATCAACTCAACATCTATGAGCATCAACACACAATCCATGAACATCAACACACCATCCATGAACATCAACAGACCATCCATGAACTTCAACACACCATCCATGAACATCAACACACAATCCATGAACATCAACACACCATCCATGAAATCAACAGACCATCCATGAAATCAACAGACCATCCATGACGATTGTCAACATACTGTCCATGTCCTACTGTTGAGCATAGTTTCTTTTCAAGGAAACAGTAAATACTTCACACAACATTTGCTTCTGCTTTCCTACTCTTGTTATTTCTGCAGACTAGAAAGCTACCCTACTTCCTGATTATCTGGTAAATCAGTAAAAGAAATCTTTGGAGTATCAAATTTCCACTCACTCCCTTAACCTGAGGCCATTTCAAGGCTCATTGATGGGGGAGCCTTCAAAAGAGTTCTTCATGCTGTTATTTCACACAGTTGGTCAAAGTAATGAAGATGGGAATAATTGCTATCATCGTTTTGATGGTGGTATGCCAAACAAATAATTCCTGTCATCGGATGTAAGAACATCAGCTTAGCAGCATAAACCTGGCAGGTCTGTAACACAGGCGTCATCCAGGATATACATCCTGTCCATCAAACACAGTTTGGTAATGTAGGCACAGGGTAGAGATGGTTGGCTTTTCTGCAGGTTTCATTCCTTATTAGGCATATACTGTGCTACACTAACTGGAGCCACTAGTTTCAGCACACATAACTTAAAAAAAGATTTGTCAGACTTTATAGCAAACTAAGATACGAAGTATATTTTCAGAGCACAATGAATAAGTAGAACAAAATTAGCACCATGGTATCTACTAGGGGTGAAATAAACATTCTACAGTGGAAGCTTTAGCCATCAAGTAAACTATAGTGGAAGATTTAGCCATCAATTACACTATTGTGGAAGCTTCAGCCATCAAGTAAACTATTGTGGAAGCTTAAGCCATCAAGTAAACTAAAGTGGAAGCATTAGCCATCAAGTAAACAATAGTGGAAGATTTAGCCATCAAGTAAACTATTGTGGAAGCTTTAGCCATCAAGTAAACAATAGTGGAAGCTTTGGCCATCAAGTAAACTATTGTGGAAGCTTTAGCCATCAAGTAAACTATTGTGGAAGCTTTAGCCATCAAGTAAACAATAGTGGAAGATTTAGCCATCAAGTTAACTATAATGGAAGATTTAGCCATCAAGTAAACTATTGTGGAAGATTTAGCCATCAAGTAAACTATTGTGGAAGCTTTAGCCATCAAGTAAACTATAGTGGAAGATTTAGCCATCAAGTAAACTATAGTGGAGTGAGTGAGTGAGTATGGTTTTACACCGCTTTTAGCAATATTCCAGCAATATCACGGCGGGGGACACCAGAAATGGGCTTCACACATTGTACCCATGTCGGGAATCGAACCCGGGTCTTCTGCGTGACGAGCGAACGCTTTAACCACTAGGCTACCCGACCGCCCCAAACTATAGTGGAAGATTTAGCCATCAAGTAAACTATTGTGGAAGATTTAGCCATCAAGTAAACTATAGTGGAAGATTTAGCCATCAAGTAAACTATAGTGGAAGATTTAGCCATCAAGTAAACTATTGTGGAAGATTTAGCCATCAAGTAAACTATAGTGGAAGATTTAGCCATCAAGTAAACTATTGTGGAAGATTTAGCCATCAAGTAAACTAAAGTGGAAGCTTTAGCCATCAAGTAAACTACAGTGGAAGCTTTGGCCATCAAGTAAGCTAAAGTGGAAGCTTTAGCCATCAAGTAAACTAAAGTGGAAGCTTTAGCCATCAAGTAAACTACAGTGGAAGCTTTGGCCGTCAAGTAAGCTAAAGTGGAAGCTTTAGCAATCAAGTAAACTATAGTGGAAGCTTTAGCACCCAGTAAACTAAAGTGGAAGCTTTAGCCATCAAGTAAACTACAGTGGAAGCTTTGGCCATCAAGTAAGCTATAGTGGAAGCTTTGGCCATCAAGTAAACTATGGTAAATGGTAAAATGGTAAAGGACTCTATCGCATTAACATAAATTTCAATAAATCTTTAAAGAAGAAACCTGAATGTGAAGTATTCAGCACAGTTAGTACCCAGCAGTTTCTGGCAACTTGTACAAATTTCTTTCAAAAACCTTATTAGTTTTCAATTTTCAACTATAAATTTCAGGCCAAAAAGTCAAAAGACAACTACAGACATCATTGCTTACCATAAAATTACTTTGCTTGGGCAGCTTGCCCTGGTGAGCTAAATATGTTGATTTAAAATAAATTGTCTGCAGTGTTCATCCCACACTTGTACAAATGTAGGCCATTCAGAGATCCGGTGGTCCTCTATGACAAAAAATCTATCCAGTAAATACATTCATTATCTTTTTTGAGTGATAATATTATATCTCAGGCATATCATTGCAACTCGACTAGATAAAACTTTAGCACACAAGCTTGATGGTAATCAATTTATGACTCAGTGTTACATGATTCTGCTTAACTAGCAAAGAGCACAGACATCTTGTTATTAATCCTCATCCTTAATAACCAACATTAACCTTCTATTTTTGTTTAAAAAACAAATACATCCTCAGGGCTAGAAAAATCCACTTGTCCGCTCGTATTGACGGGCGGCAGCATGCGCAGGGTGAGAAAGAATCAAAGAAACGCTTGTCCTATGAAGCAAGTGCATATATTTAAATCATATCAATTCATCTCTATTCATTTTCAATAAAATATGAAAGATAATTTTGAACTTAAAATATGCTTTTATCTCTCGCATGTTCTAAGTAACGAAATACATGTTGCTCATATAAAAAATAGACGACATGTTTGGCAATTGTCTGTTACAGAAATAAACAGGAAGTGCCTTTGCTCAGCAGGTTTAGAAACTAGTAAAATATAAATTCCTTTTACATTTGTATACTTATTATTCATTACTCCTTAATGCAAATACTGCTTTCCTTTGATAGAAAATGAAGCTGTGTGAGGTCCAGCTGAAAAAGAAGCTGTTCCAACCTGTTGTAGGGCAGATCCACCACACAGCAACCATGTGACCACATAAGTGACGTCACATATCTGTACATTACTGCTTGATCATAACATCTGGAGACATTGTGGGGAGGTAGCTCTGCGACAAGTGGGCCCTCAGAGGTAGTAATGCAGGATAAGTTATAAAAAGGTCAAAAATATTTAGATTTTACTAATTTTTTTAACTTATCCTGCATTATTCCTTAATGCATTTGTTTTAGAAGGTACAGAGGTGGGCATGCCTTCAGTTGTGATCCTCAGAAACCCTCAAGGACATCCTGGTAACTGTCCAGCGCAAGCATTTGCAAAAGATCGGCAACCCAAGGACCAGTCCTGTACAAGGAAGAACAAGAGAGAGATGAAATTCCAGGAAAAAGGCACCAAGAGAAAATAGTGTATGCTAAGGTCTAAAAGCTGACTTACCAAGCTGATGCTTGTAGTATAAATCCTCACTGTCTGGGGTGCGAACACTGTAAGAGACGGGTAAGGCCGGCTCTGGACAACTGGAGATGTTAGTGGCGTCTGGGACTGGCGACCTGCTGGGCGATGATGACCAGAGAGTCAAAACTCTGCACGCCTTCGACGTCCTCCAAGGCCACGTCCCACGGGTAGTGGCTTGCAAAGACTGTGTCAGATCTCCAAAAGCATCCTTCCAAGATGGCTCTGATGGAGGAGTTGTGTAGAGCAATGGTAGAAGTAACCTCCCAGATCTTATGAGGATTGTTGGCCCTCAGAGGATCCAGGCTAGCAGCCGCATAAGCTTAAAGGATGACGGTGCGTAAAAATAGGGAGAAGGTATTGTGACTAACATCGTGCAGACAGGGGTGAGAAGGAGATAAAAAGCCATTTGGGGCACCACACAGTGGTGTGTCAGATAAAAAACATCAGAGCACTGACTGGGCACAGAAGGAATTCGTCTTTTAATCTTCAGCCCCCACTATAGAAGAAAGAGGTGGGATTATGAAGGACCTGGCAGGCTGTCCAGGGAGTTGATTCTTGGTAATGTCCCAGTACAGCCCAAGGTGAACGTCTCCCTGTGCTCAAAGCGGACCTGGAAGATGTTGAGTGCGTGCATCTCGCTGACCCTTGCCGACATAGATCATCTTCTTGATGAGGTTATAGAAGGAAGCTGTGTGTAGAGGCTTGTACGGAGGTCCACTCAGGAATCGAAGCACCACGTTCAGATACCATGCAGGTGGTCGAAACTTGGCCTTATGATAATCAAGGCAGAAAGAGTGCAGGAGGGCTTGCAGTTCCGGAACCCTGGTCATCTTTCGTTCCTCCAGAACTGCCAACACCTCGGTAATGGCTACCAGGTAGGTCGTGATGGTGCTGCCCTTGAGGTGTCATAAACAAAACCTGCCTGGTGTTGGTGAAACAACCACCTTAATTACCAGTAATCGGTTGATATGAGGTAACAGAAAATAATTACCAAGCCATGCAAGAGAATCAGGAACGTATGCCACGATGAACATGACCACAAAGCACACGTAAAATTGTTGTGACAAAAAGCAACTAATACGTGCACAATATTAATGCTACCGAAAAAAATTATAATGAAATATGAAGATACCAACCAGAAGATGGTAGACAATCACAAATAACACATCAAATAATGAACAACCACAAAGGATGAATACAATTAGTTGGAGAGGTTTATTAAACACAGCTTATCATCCAGGCAACAAGCAGTCATGTGCAGATAACGTGACATCATCATTTCCTTGGTCACGTGGGTACTGTGTAGTGGGTCTGCCTTACAACAGTTTGGAACAACAATATATGCGTACACAGTGCCAATTAGAAACTGGTCAAATGTAACAAATGTTATATTTGGGATAACACTTTCTTAGTAAAGTACTTGTGGAAGCCTTGGTGGCTGAGTGGGTTAGATCACTGACTTTGTGTGCCTCACTCTGGGAGTGTGGGTTCGAATCCGTGATTGGACTCAACCCCCCAAAAAGTACTAGAATCTGTACGTAATAAAGAAAGCGTTATCCCAAATATAACATTTGCTATTTATTATTTTTGTTGTAAGCGACTCATTACTGATACTCTAATGTCAAGTGATAGTGAACAGGTGATGATTGATTTTTGTGAGGGAAATGGCTCACATATGTAAGTTTTCTGTGGGGATGGTTGGCTTACAACAAGGAACATGATTGAATTAACAAACAGGCCTCAAAAAGGAAAATTTCTCAAGAAAAGCATGACTTTAAAAAAAGATAACGATCTGTGCAAGACACATGGTTGCGTGTGTTTCAATGGTCGAAGATGAAAGCAGATGGCAGGGATCTGTATTATTTTGTACTGTCTGCCTTCAATAATAACTGAGAACCCAAAGCTTCATGAAATTTAACAGGACAAGTGAAAATATTGCAGGACAAGTACAAAATATTATCTACTTACCCTATAGGACAAGTTGGGTTTAACAAATCTTTCAAGCCCTGTTGGGTTAAGAAATCTTTCAATCCCTGATCCTACACTCTTAAGATTTGTCAGTATCGAAAACTTCACCAGTGTGTGGTACAATGTCTAGGCTGTGTACATCGATCACCTTACACTGGTGTGTGGTATGAGTGACTACAATGTCTAGGCTGTGTACATCGATCACCTTACACTGGTGTGTGGTATGAGTGACTACAATGTCTAGGCTGTGTACATCGATCACCTTACACCTGTGTGTGGTACGAGTGACTACAATGTCTAGGCTGTGTACATCAATCACCTTACACCGGTGTGTGGTATGAGTGACTACAATGTCTAGGCTGTGTACATCGATCACCTTCCACTGGTGTGTGGTATGAGTGACTACAATGTCTAGGCTGTGTACATCGATCACCTTCCACTGGTGTGTGGTATGAGTGACTACAATGTCTAGGCTGTGTACATCGATCACCTTCCACTGGTGTGTTGTATGAGTGACTACAATGTCTAGGCTGTGTACATCGATCACCTTACACTGGTGTGTGGTATGAGTGACTACAATGTCTAGGCTGTGTACATCAATCACCTTACACCGGTGTGTGGTACGAGTGACTACAATGTCTAGGCTGTGTACATCGATCACCTTACACCGGTGTGTGGTAAGAGTGACTACAATGTCTAGGCTGTGGACATCGATCACCTTACACTGGTGTGTGGTATGAGTGACTACAATGTCTAGGCTGTGTACATCGATCACCTTACACCTGTGTGTGGTATGAGTGACTACAATGTCTAGGCTGTGTACATCGATCACCTTGGACCTGTGTGTGGTACGAGTGACTACAATGTCTAGGCTGTGTACATCGATCACCTTACACTGGTGTGTGGTATGAGTGACTACAATGTCTAGGCTGTGTACATCGATCACCTTCCACTGGTGTGTGGTTAGAGTGACTACAATGTCTAGGCTGTGTACATCGATCACCATCCACTGGTGTGTGGTATGAGTGACTACAATGTCTAGGCTGTGTACATCAATCACCTTAAACCGGTGTGTGGTATGAGTGACTACAATGTCTAGGCTGTGTACATCGATCACCTTACACTGGTTTGTAGTATGAGTGACTACAATGTCTAGGCTGTGTACATCAATCACCTTACACCTGTGTGTGGTATGAGTGACTACAATGTCTAGGCTGTGTACATCGATCACCTTACACCGGTGTGTGGTATGAGTGACTACAACGTTTAGGCTGTGTAAATCGATCACCTTACACCGATGTGTGGTACGAGTGACTACAATGTCTAGGCTGTGTACATCGATCACCTTACACCGGTGTGTGGTACGAGTGACTACAATGTCTAGGCTGTGTACATCGATCACCTTACACCGGTGTGTGGTACGAGTGACTACAATGTCTAGGCTGTGTACATCGATCACCTTACACCGGTGTGTGGTTAGAGTGACTACAATGTCTAGGCTGTGTACATCGATCACCTTACACCGGTGTGTGGTAAGAGTGACTACAATGTCTAGGCTGTGTACATCGATCACCTTACACCGGTGTGTGGTATGAGTGACTACAATGTCTAGGCTGTGTACATCGATCACCTTCCACTGGTGTGTGGTATGAGTGACTACAATGTCTAGGCTGTGTACATCGATCACCATCCACTGGTGTGTGGTATGAGTGACTACAATGTCTAGGCTGTGTACATCAATCACCTTAAACCGGTGTGTGGTACGAATGACTACAATGTCTAGGCTGTGTACATCGATCACCTTACACTGGTGTGTAGTATGAGTGACTACAATGTCTAGGCTGTGTACATCGATCACCTTACACCTGTGTGTGGTATGAGTGACTACAATGTCTAGGCTGTGTACATCGATCACCTTACACCGGTGTGTGGTATGAGTGACTACAATGTTTAGGCTGTGTACATCAATCACCTTACACCGGTGTGTGGTACGAGTGACTACAATGTCTAGGCTGTGTACATCGATCACCTTACACCGGTGTGTGGTACGAGTGACTACAATGTCTAGGCTGTGTACATCGATCACCTTACACCGGTGTGTGGTATGAGTGACTACAATGTCTAGGCTGTGGACATCGATCACCTTACACTGGTGTGTGGTATGAGTGACTACAATGTCTAGGCTGTGTACATCGATCACCTTACACCTGTGTGTGGTATGAGTGACTACAATGTCTAGGCTGTGTACATCGATCACCTTGGACCTGTGTGTGGTACGAGTGACTACAATGTCTAGGCTGTGTACATCGATCACCTTACACTGGTGTGTGGTATGAGTGACTACAATGTCTAGGCTGTGTACATCGATCACCTTCCACTGGTGTGTGGTTAGAGTGACTACAATGTCTAGGCTGTGTACATCGATCACCATCCACTGGTGTGTGGTATGAGTGACTACAATGTCTAGGCTGTGTACATCAATCACCTTAAACCGGTGTGTGGTATGAGTGACTACAATGTCTAGGCTGTGTACATCGATCACCTTACACTGGTTTGTAGTATGAGTGACTACAATGTCTAGGCTGTGTACATCAATCACCTTACACCTGTGTGTGGTATGAGTGACTACAATGTCTAGGCTGTGTACATCGATCACCTTACACCGGTGTGCGGTACGAGTGACTACAACGTTTAGGCTGTGTAAATCGATCACCTTACACCGATGTGTGGTACGAGTGACTACAATGTCTAGGCTGTGTACATCGATCACCTTACACCGGTGTGTGGTACGAGTGACTACAATGTCTAGGCTGTGTACATCGATCACCTTACACCGGTGTGTGGTACGAGTGACTACAATGTCTAGGCTGTGTACATCGATCACCTTACACCGGTGTGTGGTTAGAGTGACTACAATGTCTAGGCTGTGTACATCGATCACCTTACACCGGTGTGTGGTAAGAGTGACTACAATGTCTAGGCTGTGTACATCGATCACCTTACACCGGTGTGTGGTATGAGTGACTACAATGTCTAGGCTGTGTACATCGATCACCTTCCACTGGTGTGTGGTATGAGTGACTACAATGTCTAGGCTGTGTACATCGATCACCATCCACTGGTGTGTGGTATGAGTGACTACAATGTCTAGGCTGTGTACATCAATCACCTTAAACCGGTGTGTGGTACGAATGACTACAATGTCTAGGCTGTGTACATCGATCACCTTACACTGGTGTGTAGTATGAGTGACTACAATGTCTAGGCTGTGTACATCGATCACCTTACACCTGTGTGTGGTATGAGTGACTACAATGTCTAGGCTGTGTACATCGATCACCTTACACCGGTGTGTGGTATGAGTGACTACAATGTTTAGGCTGTGTACATCGATCACCTTACACCTGTGTGTGGTACGAGTGACTACAATGTCTAGGCTGTGTACATCGATCACCTTACACCGGTGTGAAGTAAGAGTGACTACAATGTCTAGGCTGTGTACATCGATCACCTTACACCGGTGTGAAGTAAGAGTGACTACAATGTCTAGGCTGTGTACATCGATCACCTTCCACTGGTGTGTGGTATGAGTGACTACAATGTCTAGGCTGTGTACATCGATCACCATCCACTGGTGTGTGGTATGAGTGACTTACAGAGTCTAGGCTGTGTACATCGATCACCTTACACCGGTGTGTAGTAAGAGTGACTTACAGAGTCTAGGCTGTGTACATCGATCACCTTACACCGGTGTGTAGTAAGAGTGACTTACAGAGTCTAGGCTGTATACATCGATCACCATACACCGGTGTGTAGTAAGAGTGACTTACAGAGTCTAGGCTGTGTGCATCGATCACCTTACACCGATGTGTGGTACGAGTGACTACAATGTCTAGGCTGTGTACATCGATCACCTTACACCGGTGTGAAGTAAGAGTGACTACAATGTCTAGGCTGTGTACATCGATCACCTTACACCGGTGTGAAGTAAGAGTGACTACAATGTCTAGGCTGTGTACATCGATCACCTTCCACTGGTGTGTGGTATGAGTGACTACAATGTCTAGGCTGTGTACATCGATCACCATCCACTGGTGTGTGGTATGAGTGACTACAATGTCTAGGCTGTGTACATCAATCACCTTAAACCGGTGTGTGGTACGAATGACTACAATGTCTAGGCTGTGTACATCGATCACCTTACACTGGTGTGTAGTATGAGTGACTACAATGTCTAGGCTGTGTACATCAATCACCTTACACCTGTGTGTGGTATGAGTGACTACAATGTCTAGGCTGTGTACATCGATCACCTTACACCGGTGTGTGGTACGAGTGACTACAATGTTTAGGCTGTGTACATCGATCACCTTACACTGGTGTGTGGTACGAGTGACTACAATGTCTAGGCTGTGTACATCGATCACCTTACACCGGTGTGTGGTACGAGTGACTACAATGTCTAGGCTGTGTACATCGATCACCTTACACCGGTGTGTAGTAAGAGTGACTTACAGAGTCTAGGCTGTGTACATCGATCACCTTACACCGGTGTGTAGTAAGAGTGACTTACAGAGTCTAGGCTGTGTACATCGATCACCTTACAACGGTGTGTAGTAAGAGTGACTTACAGAGTCTAGGCTGTGTACATCGATCACCTTACACTGATGTGTGGTACGAGTGACTACAATGTCTAGGCTGTGTACATCGATCACCTTACACCGGTGTGTAGTAAGAGTGACTTACAGAGTCTAGGCTGTGTACATCGATCACCTTACACCGGTGTGTAGTAAGAGTGACTTACAGAGTCTAGGCTGTGTACATCGATCACCTTACACCGATGTGTAGTAAGAGTGACTACAATGTCTAGGCTGTGTACATCGATCACCTTACACCGGTGTGTAGTAAGAGTGACTTACAGAGTCTAGGCTGTGTACATCGATCACCTTACACCGGTGTGTAGTAAGAGTGACTTACAGAGTCTAGGCTGTGTACATCGATCACCTTACACCGATGTGTGGTATGAGTGACTACAATGTCTAGGCTGTGTACATCGATCACCTTACACCGGTGTGAAGTAAGAGTGACTTACAGAGTCTAGGCTGTGTACATCGATCACCTTACACCGGTGTGAAGTAAGAGTGACTTACAGAGTCTAGGCTGTGTACATCGATCACCTTACACCGGTGTGTAGTAAGAGTGACTTACAGAGTCTAGGCTGTGTACATCGATCACCTTACACCGGTGTGTAGTAAGAGTGACTTACAGAGTCTAGGCTGTGTACATCGATCACCTTACACTGATGTGTGGTACAAGTGACTACAATGTCTAGGCTGTGTACATCGATCACCTTACATCGGTGTGTAGTAAGAGTGACTTACAGAGTCTAGGCTGTGTACATCGATCACCTTACATCGGTGTGTAGTAAGAGTGACTTACAGAGTCTAGGCTGTGTACATCGATCACCTTACACCGATGTGTAGTAAGAGTGACTTACAGAGTCTAGGCTGTATACATCGATCACCTTACACTGATGTGTGGTACGAGTGACTACAATGTCTAGGCTGTGTACATCGATCACCTTACATCGGTGTGTAGTAAGAGTGACTTACAGAGTCTAGGCTGTGTACATCGATCACCTTACACCGATGTGTAGTAAGAGTGACTTACAGAGTCTAGGCTGTATACATCGATCACCTTACACTGATGTGTGGTACGAGTGACTACAATGTCTAGGCTGTGTACATCGATCACCTTACATCGGTGTGTAGTAAGAGTGACTTACAGAGTCTAGGCTGTGTACATCGATCACCTTACACCGATGTGTAGTAAGAGTGACTTACAGAGTCTAGGCTGTATACATCGATCACCTTACACTGATGTGTGGTACGAGTGACTACAATGTCTAGGCTGTGTACATCGATCACCTTACATCGGTGTGTAGTAAGAGTGACTTACAGAGTCTAGGCTGTGTACATCGATCACCTTACACCGATGTGTAGTAAGAGTGACTTACAGAGTCTAGGCTGTGTACATCGATCACCTTACACCGATGTGTAGTAAGAGTGACTTACAGAGTCTAGGCTGTGTACATCGATCACCTTACATCGGTGTGTAGTAAGAGTGACTACAATGTCTAGGCTGTGTACATCGATCACCTTACATCGGTGTGTAGTAAGAGTGACTTACAATGTCTAGGCTGTGTACATCGATCACCTTACATCGGTGTGTAGTAAGAGTGACTTACAATGTCTAGGCTGTGTACATCGATCACCTTACACCGGTGTGTAGTAAGAGTGACTTACAGAGTCTAGGCTGTGTACATCGATCACCTTACATCGGTGTGTAGTAAGAGTGACTTACAGAGTCTAGGCTGTGTACATCGATCACCTTACACCGGTGTGTAGTAAGAGTGACTTACAGAGTCTAGGCTGTGTACATCGATCACCTTACACCGATGTGTAGTAAGAGTGACTTACAGAGTCTAGGCTGTGTACATCGATCACCTTACACCGATGTGTAGTAAGAGTGACTTACAGAGTCTAGGCTGTGTACATCGATCACCTTACACCGATGTGTAGTAATAGTGACTTACAGAGTCTAGGCTGTGTACATCGATCACCTTACACTGATGTGTGGTACGAGTGACTACAATGTCTAGGCTGTGTACATCGATCACCTTACACCGATGTGTGGTATGAGTGACTACAATGTCTAGGCTGTGTACATCGATCACCATCCACTGGTGTGTGGTATGAGTGACTACAATGTCTAGGCTGTGTACATCAATCACCTTAAACCGGTGTGTGGTACGAATGACTACAATGTCTAGGCTGTGTACATCGATCACCTTACACTGGTGTGTAGTATGAGTGACTACAATGTCTAGGCTGTGTACATCAATCACCTTACACCTGTGTGTGGTATGAGTGACTACAATGTCTAGGCTGTGTACATCGATCACCTTACACCGGTGTGTGGTACGAGTGACTACAATGTTTAGGCTGTGTACATCGATCACCTTACACTGGTGTGTGGTACGAGTGACTACAATGTCTAGGCTGTGTACATCGATCACCTTACACCGGTGTGTGGTACGAGTGACTACAATGTCTAGGCTGTGTACATCGATCACCTTACACCGGTGTGTAGTAAGAGTGACTTACAGAGTCTAGGCTGTGTACATCGATCACCTTACACCGGTGTGTAGTAAGAGTGACTTACAGAGTCTAGGCTGTGTACATCGATCACCTTACAACGGTGTGTAGTAAGAGTGACTTACAGAGTCTAGGCTGTGTACATCGATCACCTTACACTGATGTGTGGTACGAGTGACTACAATGTCTAGGCTGTGTACATCGATCACCTTACACCGGTGTGTAGTAAGAGTGACTTACAGAGTCTAGGCTGTGTACATCGATCACCTTACACCGGTGTGTAGTAAGAGTGACTTACAGAGTCTAGGCTGTGTACATCGATCACCTTACACCGATGTGTAGTAAGAGTGACTACAATGTCTAGGCTGTGTACATCGATCACCTTACACCGGTGTGTAGTAAGAGTGACTTACAGAGTCTAGGCTGTGTACATCGATCACCTTACACCGGTGTGTAGTAAGAGTGACTTACAGAGTCTAGGCTGTGTACATCGATCACCTTACACCGATGTGTGGTATGAGTGACTACAATGTCTAGGCTGTGTACATCGATCACCTTACACCGGTGTGAAGTAAGAGTGACTTACAGAGTCTAGGCTGTGTACATCGATCACCTTACACCGGTGTGAAGTAAGAGTGACTTACAGAGTCTAGGCTGTGTACATCGATCACCTTACACCGGTGTGTAGTAAGAGTGACTTACAGAGTCTAGGCTGTGTACATCGATCACCTTACACCGGTGTGTAGTAAGAGTGACTTACAGAGTCTAGGCTGTGTACATCGATCACCTTACACTGATGTGTGGTACAAGTGACTACAATGTCTAGGCTGTGTACATCGATCACCTTACATCGGTGTGTAGTAAGAGTGACTTACAGAGTCTAGGCTGTGTACATCGATCACCTTACATCGGTGTGTAGTAAGAGTGACTTACAGAGTCTAGGCTGTGTACATCGATCACCTTACACCGATGTGTAGTAAGAGTGACTTACAGAGTCTAGGCTGTATACATCGATCACCTTACACTGATGTGTGGTACGAGTGACTACAATGTCTAGGCTGTGTACATCGATCACCTTACATCGGTGTGTAGTAAGAGTGACTTACAGAGTCTAGGCTGTGTACATCGATCACCTTACACCGATGTGTAGTAAGAGTGACTTACAGAGTCTAGGCTGTATACATCGATCACCTTACACTGATGTGTGGTACGAGTGACTACAATGTCTAGGCTGTGTACATCGATCACCTTACATCGGTGTGTAGTAAGAGTGACTTACAGAGTCTAGGCTGTGTACATCGATCACCTTACACCGATGTGTAGTAAGAGTGACTTACAGAGTCTAGGCTGTATACATCGATCACCTTACACTGATGTGTGGTACGAGTGACTACAATGTCTAGGCTGTGTACATCGATCACCTTACATCGGTGTGTAGTAAGAGTGACTTACAGAGTCTAGGCTGTGTACATCGATCACCTTACACCGATGTGTAGTAAGAGTGACTTACAGAGTCTAGGCTGTGTACATCGATCACCTTACACCGATGTGTAGTAAGAGTGACTTACAGAGTCTAGGCTGTGTACATCGATCACCTTACATCGGTGTGTAGTAAGAGTGACTACAATGTCTAGGCTGTGTACATCGATCACCTTACATCGGTGTGTAGTAAGAGTGACTTACAATGTCTAGGCTGTGTACATCGATCACCTTACATCGGTGTGTAGTAAGAGTGACTTACAATGTCTAGGCTGTGTACATCGATCACCTTACACCGGTGTGTAGTAAGAGTGACTTACAGAGTCTAGGCTGTGTACATCGATCACCTTACATCGGTGTGTAGTAAGAGTGACTTACAGAGTCTAGGCTGTGTACATCGATCACCTTACACCGGTGTGTAGTAAGAGTGACTTACAGAGTCTAGGCTGTGTACATCGATCACCTTACACCGATGTGTAGTAAGAGTGACTTACAGAGTCTAGGCTGTGTACATCGATCACCTTACACCGATGTGTAGTAAGAGTGACTTACAGAGTCTAGGCTGTGTACATCGATCACCTTACACCGATGTGTAGTAAGAGTGACTTACAGAGTCTAGGCTGTGTACATCGATCACCTTACACTGATGTGTGGTACGAGTGACTACAATGTCTAGGCTGTGTACATCGATCACCTTACACCGATGTGTAGTAAGAGTGACTTACAGAGTCTAGGCTGTGTACATCGATCACCTTACATCGGTGTGTAGTAAGAGTGACTTACAGAGTCTAGGCTGTGTACATCGATCACCTTACACCGATGTGTAGTAAGAGTGACTTACAGAGTCTAGGCTGTATACATCGATCACCTTACACTGATGTGTGGTACGAGTGACTACAATGTCTAGGCTGTGTACATCGATCACCTTACATCGGTGTGTAGTAAGAGTGACTTACAGAGTCTAGGCTGTGTACATCGATCACCTTACACCGGTGTGTAGTAAGAGTGACTTACAGAGTCTAGGCTGTATACATCGATCACCTTACACTGATGTGTGGTATGAGTGACTACAATGTCTAGGCTGTGTACATCGATCACCTTACACCGGTGTGTAGTAAGAGTGACTTACAGAGTCTAGGCTGTGTACATCGATCACCTTACACCGGTGTGTAGTAAGAGTGACTACAATGTCTAGGCTGTGTACATCGATCACCTTACACCGATGTGTAGTAAGAGTGACTTACAGAGTCTAGGCTGTGTACATCGATCACCTTACACCGGTGTGTAGTAAGAGTGACTTACAGAGTCTAGGCTGTGTACATCGATCACCTTACACCGGTGTGTAGTAAGAGTGACTTACAGAGTCTAGGCTGTGTACATCGATCACCTTACACCGATGTGTAGTAAGAGTGACTTACAGAGTCTAGGCTGTGTACATCGATCACCTTACACCGATGTGTAGTAAGAGTGACTTACAGAGTCTAGGCTGTGTACATCGATCACCTTACACCGGTGTGTAGTAAGAGTGACTTACAGAGTCTAGGCTGTGTACATCGATCACCTTACATCGGTGTGTAGTAAGAGTGACTTACAGAGTCTAGGCTGTGTACATCGATCACCTTACACCGGTGTGTAGTAAGAGTGACTTACAGAGTCTAGGCTGTGTACATCGATCACCTTACACCGATGTGTAGTAAGAGTGACTTACAGAGTCTAGGCTGTGTACATCGATCACCTTACACCGATGTGTAGTAAGAGTGACTTACAGAGTCTAGGCTGTGTACATCGATCACCTTACACCGATGTGTAGTAAGAGTGACTTACAGAGTCTAGGCTGTGTACATCGATCACCTTACACTGATGTGTGGTACGAGTGACTACAATGTCTAGGCTGTGTACATCAATCACCTTACACCGATGTGTAGTAAGAGTGACTTACAGAGTCTAGGCTGTGTACATCGATCACCTTACATCGGTGTGTAGTAAGAGTGACTTACAGAGTCTAGGCTGTGTACATCGATCACCTTACACCGATGTGTAGTAAGAGTGACTTACAGAGTCTAGGCTGTATACATCGATCACCTTACACTGATGTGTGGTACGAGTGACTACAATGTCTAGGCTGTGTACATTGATCACCTTACATCGGTGTGTAGTAAGAGTGACTTACAGAGTCTAGGCTGTGTACATCGATCACCTTACACCGGTGTGTAGTAAGAGTGACTTACAGAGTCTAGGCTGTATACATCGATCACCTTACACCGGTGTGTGGTACGAGTGACTACAATGTCTAGGCTGTGTACATCGATCACCTTACACCGGTGTGTAGTAAGAGTGACTTACAGAGTCTAGGCTGTGTACATCGATCACCTTACATCGGTGTGTAGTAAGAGTGACTTACAATGTCTAGGCTGTGTACATCGATCACCTTACATCGGTGTGTAGTAAGAGTGACTTACAATGTCTAGGCTGTGTACATCGATCACCTTACACCGGTGTGTAGTAAGAGTGACTTACAGAGTCTAGGCTGTGTACATCGATCACCTTACACCGATGTGTAGTAAGAGTGACTTACAGAGTCTAGGCTGTGTACATCGATCACCTTACACCGATGTGTAGTAAGAGTGACTTACAGAGTCTAGGCTGTGTACATCGATCACCTTACACCGGTGTGTAGTAAGAGTGACTTACAGAGTCTAGGCAGTCTACATACAGTATCCGCCATACCAGCACCCTGGGCACTTAATTAATTCATTATCAAAAGGAGAGGAGAAACTGAATTTAAACATTGATGTAACTTACAGATTCTGGAAAAGGTGATTTACACCTTTAATTGTATATTCCATCACAGTAGTCATTTTTAAACGTTCTGATCAATGTTATTGTGTGTGATGGGAATAGTAATCAAAGATCAAAATTGACAATGTACAACTACTATCATACCATGAATAACACTGTCTGACACGCTTGGGGTGTCGGCCTAAAAATGAAGACAAATCAGTCATGTCCAAAACAGAGAAAAAACCCAAATGAGGCAAAGTTCCTATTTGTAGACACACAGGGAGGGTCTGAGGTCTCAGAAACAACGGGTTAATCTGGGTAAAGCACTGTAGGTAAGAGAAGGCAACATGGATTAAAGTATCGTTGTTCCAAATGACAATTTCCTGAGAAGACAATGAGTCAAGAGTAGAGTCCCTTACTTATGCTGCTTACAAAGTCTTACGATAGTCATAGCACTTGGACCTCTTTGTGGGACAGAGCCCAGCCATTGAGAATATTGTCTGAGGAACACACCTGTATTTTAGGCCCTAAAAGACATGGTGTACACATACTACGTGTCTGACTTGATCAAACTTGGATAAAGGCATTTAATGTAATGACAGTTGTTATAAATTCCTGTGGTATGTGTGATAATAACGACACAAACATTTAATGTAATGGTAGTTATGACAGTGCTCTTGTATATGTTGATAGACTCACATTATATTCACTTCATGTGCGTTTGATAAACACAAATAGGATTTTTATTATTTTGTTGTTGTTGTCAAGTTACATCTTGTGCTCTTATTATTCAATGTAAGTTTTCTTTTGTACAACTTAGTGTGCCCAGGATAAAGAGTGTTTGCTACACTAAGGTGATCCAAGTTGTCAGTGCGGCCCTCAGTGCAGACATGCTGTGTTCACTCAACCATGTACACACTAACTTCACCTAGGAAAATCCTGTTTTGTCTACATTGTGGCCCTGAAGCACACAAGTTCCCCCTGTCTGTTCATGCCACCAGTGCCTAGTATCAACCCACCCATTACACACGATGCACACAGGATACTTAGGGAAATAACATTAATGATGACAAACTTGGGCCTCAATCACTCATCAGAAAGAACATGTTTTCTATTGATCTGGATTTAGTCCCTAATGTTACACCAGTTCCCTTTTGATGTGTGACAAGACTTCAAGGTACACAATAAAACCTAGGTTTGCGAACATGGTAAACATGTGATACCACAAAAAATGTGTTCATTACATATACGGTTGACATTAGGTAAGAAATAAATGATGAAGTGTTAAATTGCCATTACCAATATCAGTGTTACATATTTAATTATCACTATCGCCTTGCTGCTTCAAAGGGCATTAAGTACACGGTGTACAATGCTGTGTCAAACAAAGACCAAGTGATTCATGCACATGATTAATGCATCACACACATAGATAAAGAACGGCTATCTTTGAAAACATCCATACAAGCACCTATTTATACATGTATGACCGGGGTGGGGGAGAGCAACAAAGGAATGATATTCATTTTGAAAGGGTCATTTTATTTGTACATGTATTCCAGTAGATTACACATACAGGCTCAGTGTATGCCCACAAATACACCACTTGCAGATTAACAATGTAAGATGACCAACAAACACTAGTTCATGTCAGCACATCCATAACATAAGTCTGATTAGTTCTGATTGGAGGTTTGATAGTGTTTTCAAAAAGGCTTTGACACTACATACAGTTAGTAAGTTTACCTTGCCGCACACTACATACAGTCAGTAGGTTTACCTTGCCTGACACTACATACAGTCAGTAGGTTTACCTTGCCTGACACTACATAGTCAGTAGGTTTACCTTGCCTGACACTACATACAGTCAGTAGGTTTACCTTGCCTGACACTACATACAGTCAGTAGGTTTACCTTGCCTGACACTACATAGTCAGTAGGTTTACCTTGCCTGACACTTCATACAGTCAGTAGGTTTACCTTGCCTGACACTTCATACAGTCAGTAGGTTTACCTTGCCTGACACTACATACAGTCAGTAGGTTTACCTTGCCTGACACTTCATACAGTCAGTAGGTTTACCTTGCCTGACACTACATACAGTCAGTAGGTTTACCTTGCCTGACACTACATACAGTCAGTAGGTTTACCTTGCCTGACACTATATACAGTCAGTAGGTTTACCTTGCCTGACACTACATAAAGTCAGTAGGTTTACCTTGCCTCACACTACATACAGTCAGTAGGTTTACCTTGCCTGACACTACATACAGTCAGTAGATTTACCTTGCCTGACACTACATACAGTCAGTAGGTTTACCTTGCCTGACACTACATACAGTCAGTAGGTTTACCTTGCCTGACACTACATACAGTCAGTAGGTTTACCTTGCCTGACACTACATAGTCAGTAGGTTTACCTTGCCTCACACTACATACAGTCAGTAGGTTTACCTTGCCTGACACTACATACAGTCAGTAGGTTTACCTTGCCTCACACTACATACAGTCAGTAGGTTTACCTTGCCTGACACTACATAGTCAGTAGGTCTACCTTGCCTCACACTAGATACAGTCAGTAGGTTTACCTTGCCTGACACTACATACAGTCAGTAGGTTTACCTTGACCCACACAACATACAGTCATTAGGTTTACCTTGCCTGACACTATATACAGTTATAAGGTTTACCTTGCCTCACACTACATACAGTCAGTAGGTTTACCTTGCCTGACACTTCATACAGTCAGTAGGTTTACCTTGCCTGACACTTCATACAGTCAGTAGGTTTACCTTGCCTCACACTACATACAGTCAGTAGGTTTACCTTGCCTGACACTACATACAGTCAGTAGGTTTACCTTGCCTGACACTTCATAGTCAGTAGGTTTACCTTGCCTCACACTACATACAGTCAGTGGGTTTACCTTGCCTGACACTATATACAGTCAGTAGGTTTACCTTGCCTCACACTACATACAGTCAGTTTACCTTGCCTGACACTATATACAGTCAGTAGGTTTACCTTGCCTGACACTACATACAGTCAGTAGGTTTACCTTGCCTCACACTAGTTACAGTCAGTAGGTTTACCTTGCCTGACACTACATAGTCAGTAGGTTTACCTTGCCTGACACTACATACAGTCAGTTTACCTTGCCTGACACTATATACAGTCAGTAGGTTTACCTTGCCTGACACTACATACAGTCAGTCTACCTTGCCTGACACTACATACAGTCAGTAGGTTTACCTTGCCTGACACTACATAGTCAGTAGGTTTACCTTGCCTGACACTACATACAGTCAGTTTACCTTGCCTGACACTACATACAGTCAGTAGGTTTACCTTGCCTGACACTACATACAGTCAGTTTACCTTGCCTGACACTACATACAGTCAGTAGGTTTACCTTGCCTGACACTACATAGTCAGTAGGTTTACCTTGCCTCACACTAGATACAGTCAGTGGGTTTACCTTGCCTGACACTATATACAGTCAGTAGGTTTACCTTGCCTGACACTACATACAGTCAGTAGGTTTACCTTGCCTGTAACTTCATACAGTCAGTAGGTTTACCTTGCCTGACACTACATAGTCAGTAGGTCTACCTTGCCTCACACTAGATACAGTCAGTAGGTTTACCTTGCCTGACACTACATAGTCAGTAGGTGTACCTTGCCTCACACTACATACAGTCAATAGGTTTACCTTGCCTGACACTACATACAGTCAGTAGGTTTACCTTGCCTGTGCTACATACAGTCAGTAGGTTTACCTTGACCCACACTTCATACAGTCAGTAGGTTTACCTTGCCTGACACTACATACAGTCAGTAAGTTTACCTTGACCCACACTTCATACAGTCAGTAGGTTTACCTTGCCTGACACTTCATACAGTCAGTAGGTTTACCTTGCCTGACACTTCATACAGTCAGTAGGTTTACCTTGCCTGACACTACATAGTCAGTAGGTTAACCGTGCCTGACACTACATACAGTCAGTAGGTTTACCTTGCCTGACACTACATACAGTCAGTAGGTTTACCTTGCCTCACACTAGATACAGTCAGTAGGTTTACCTTGCCTGACACTACATAGTCAGTAGGTTTACCTTGCCTGAAACTACATACAGTCAGTAGGTTTACCTTGCCTGACACTACATACAGTCAGTAGGTTTACCTTGCCTGACACTTCATACAGTCAGTAGGTTTACCTTGCCTGACACTACATACAGTCAGTAGGTTTACCTTGCCTGACACTACATAGTCAGTAGGTTTACCTTGCCTGACACTACATACAGTCAGTTTACCTTGCCTGACACTATATACAGTCAGTAGGTTTACCTTGCCTGACACTACATACAGTCAGTCTACCTTGCCTGACACTACATACAGTCAGTAGGTTTACCTTGCCTGACACTACATAGTAAGTAGGTTTACCTTGCCTGACACTACATACAGTCAGTTTACCTTGCCTGACACTACATACAGTCAGTAGGTTTACCTTGCCTGACACTACATACAGTCAGTTTACCTTGCCTGACACTACATACAGTCAGTAGGTTTACCTTGCCTGACACTACATAGTCAGTAGGTTTACCTTGCCTCACACTAGATACAGTCAGTGGGTTTACCTTGCCTGACACTATATACAGTCAGTAGGTTTACCTTGCCTGACACTACATACAGTCAGTAGGTTTACCTTGCCTGACACTTCATACAGTCAGTAGGTTTACCTTGCCTGACACTACATAGTCAGTAGGTCTACCTTGCCTCACACTAGATACAGTCAGTAGGTTTACCTTGCCTGACACTACATAGTCAGTAGGTGTACCTTGCCTGACACTTCATACAGTCAGTAGGTTTACCTTGCCTGACACTACATACAGTCAGTAAGTTTACCTTGACCCACACTTCATACAGTCAGTAGGTTTACCTTGCCTGACACTTCATACAGTCAGTAGGTTTACCTTGCCTGACACTTCATACAGTCAGTAGGTTTACCTTGCCTGACACTACATAGTCAGTAGGTCTACCTTGCCTCACACTACATACAGTCAGTAGGTTTACCTTGCCTGACACTGTATACAGTCAGTAGGTTTACCTTGCCTGACACTACATACAGTCAGTAGGTTAACCGTGCCTGACACTACATACAGTCAGTAGGTTTACCTTGCCTGACATTACATACAGTCAGTAGGTTTACCTTGCCTCACACTAGATACAGTCAGTAGGTCTACCTTGCCTTACACTACATACAGTCAGTAGGTTTACCTTGCCTGAAACTACATACAGTCAGTAGGTTTACCTTGCCTGACACTACATACAGTCAGTAGGTTTACCTTGCCTCACACTTCATACAGTCAGTAGGTTTACCTTGCCTGACACTACATACAGTCAGTAGGTTTACCTTGCCTCACACTACATACAGTCAGTAGGTTTACCTTGCCTGACACTACATACAGGCAGTAGGTTTACCTTGCCTGACACTACATACAGTCAGTAGGTTTACCTTGCCTGACACTTCATACAGTCAGTAGGTTTACCTTGCCTGACACTTCATAGTCAGTAGGTTTACCTTGCCTGACACTACATACAGTCAGTAGGTTTACCTTGCCTGACACTACATACAGTCAGTAGGTTTACCTTGCCTGACACTACATAGTCAGTAGGTTTACCTTGCCTGACACTACACAGTCAGTAGGTTTACCTTGCCTGACACTACATACAGTCAGTAGGTTTACCTTGCCTGACACTACATACAGTCAGTAGGTTTACCTTGCCTGACACTACATACAGTCAGAAGGTTTAACTTGCCTGACACTACATACAGTCAGTAGGTTTACCTTGATTAGCTATAAGTACTGTCATGTTCAGCCTGGGGCCGCGGAGAACTAACGTGACAAAACGAACTTTAACATAAGTACAATCAGCATTCCAAACGATACACTGATGTTAATTTAACAACTTAAGATTGTATGTATGACTTGTCATCAATGCGATTTTCTTAATTCATCCGAGAAGCGAGGGTGTTATCGTGCTGTCAGTTTGATACACGAACACGTTACAAGTACGATCCAGTTTCCAACCTACCTTGCGATATTTCCAGCAATCTTAAAGTCCCACACTCACCCAAGAGTTCATCAGAATAATTTACATAACATTAAATCACGTCAAGCAAGCAGTAAGGACCTGACTTCATAAGAAGTGGCAGCAAGCTAATATTAAAGCAGGCCAATAATGTTATCACTTAATCCGGAAGCAGTGATTGACGACATGCGCAATCTCAGCTTCCGTAACAGTGCGACACAGATCATTCGGGGGATAATGTCTCCCCTTCCCCAAATCCTAACCCCCACCTCTCGTGACTACTGCTTGACTATTTTACCTTTACATAAATGAAGCGTCCAAATTTTACTGAAAAATGTAAGATGTTTAGTAGGCTGCATAGCTTTTTTATGAATTACATTTTATTTACTTCTGTTATATCTGTTGAAAATAGCCATACTTTAAACTAATCACACCAAATCAACTACGCATTTCTTTACCAGCAGCAATTTCAAAATAATCAATGAAGACTGGCAATGTGTTGCATGTGGTCCCAGTCATGCACTAAATCTTGTATGATATGGTCCATGTTTCATAATTAGCTTTTATCAAAATAAAGGCAAAAAGGGTGAGATCTATCTATAATTATTGTTTGTCAAATACGATAACAGACTAGTTCGAATAGAAACATACTTAGATTATTATTAGTTGTTGTTTCGGTGATTGGAAACATGTTTAAGTAAACGGTTTAATTTGTCACTATTCTTCCCCGAAAGATATACAATGGAATTGTCTTCGATCATATCACAATAGGGCAACATTAGGGG
This sequence comes from Haliotis rufescens, assembly GCF_023055435.1. Lineage (NCBI taxonomy): Eukaryota > Metazoa > Mollusca > Gastropoda > Lepetellida > Haliotidae > Haliotis > Haliotis rufescens. The sequence continues at coordinate 5,977,753 of NW_025964383.1, forward strand.
CATATTTTCCCAGCTACAAGAAGAAACGTATAGCCCAGTCATTAACAGCAATCAGCACAGATGAAATGCAACTACCCCAACTGGCCGACCACCACAGGCAGCAGGACATGCTATTCGTCTTGGGATTTTTAACATGAGGGAATTGTTATTGGGTACTGTCAAAGTGATCTAAACAACTGAATGAAAGTTGTAAATTATAAGATATATCCTGTAAGTGTTTAGAAGGAGAGACATTATAAGACGTAAAATGTACAGTTAAGATAAAAAAAATTACGGACGAAAACCGTTCAAGGGCGGATCCAGCATTCTCAAAAGGGTGGGTTCCAATTAAATATCAAAATCCTCTCTACGTCAGTGGTACTGCCTACCACATACATACATTTGATTTTAAAAAGGAGGGGTCCGGACCCCTTATGACGTCTTCGTCCTTAGTTTACCTCTCCTTGAGAAAACAACTTGTAATCCCCACAGTGTGGTTGCAGTCTCAGCTATACTTACATCACAGGCCATGTGAGACAGCAGAGCGCAACAGCCTGTACACCGTGACGCAGTCGGTGTCATCCGGGACGTGCTGCAGTGTGTGACACCTTGTAACCGTGACGCAGTCGGTGTCATCCGGGACGTGCTGCAGTGCGTGACACCTTGTAACCGTGACGCAGTCGGTGTATCCAGCACGTGCCGCTGTGCGTGACACCTTGTAGACCGTGACGCAGTCGGTGTCATCCGGGACGTGCTGCAGTGCGTGACACCTTGTAACCGTGACGCAGTCGGTGTATCCAGCACGTGCCGCTGTGCGTGACACCTTGTAGACCGTGACGCAGTCGGTGTCATCCAGCACGTGACGCAGTGCGTGACACCTTGTAACCGTGACGCAGTCGGTGTCATCCAGCACGTGCCACAGTGTGTGACAGCCTGTAGACCGTGACGCAGTCGGTGTCATTCAGCACATGCAGTGCGTGACAGCTTATAGACCGTGACGCAGTCGGTGTCATCCAGCACGTGCCGCAGTGCGTGACACCTTGTAACCGTGACGCAGTCGGTGTCATCCAGCACGTGACGCAGTGCGTGACAGCTTGTAGACCGTGACGCAGTTGGTGTCATCCAGCACGTGCCGCAGTGCGTGACACCTTGTAACCGTGACGCAGTCGGTGTATCCAGCACGTGCCACAGTGTGTGACAGCCTGTAGACCGTGACGCAGTCGGTGTCATCCAGCACGTGCCGCAGTGCGTGACACCTTGTAGACCGTGACGCAGTCGGTGTATCCAGCACGTGACGCAGTGCGTGACACCTTGTAGACCGTGACGCAGTCGGTGTCATCCAGCACATGCAGTGCGCGACAGCCTATAGACCGTGACGCAGTCGGTGTCATCCAGCACGTGCCACAGTGCGCGACAGCCTATAGACCGTGACGCAGTCGGTGTCATTCAGCACTTGTCGCAGTGCGCGACAGCCTGTAGACCGTGACGCTGTCGGTGTCATCCAGCACGTGCCACAGTGTGTGACAGCTTGTAGACCGTGACGCAGTCGGTGTCATCCAGCACGCACCGCAGTGTGTGACAGCCTGTAGACCGTGACGCAGTCGGTGTCATCCAGCACGTGCCACAGTGTGTGACAGCCTGTAGACCGTGACGCAGTAGGTGTCATCCAGCACGCGCCGCAGTGTGTGACAGCCTGTAGACCGTGACGCAGTAGGTGTCATCCAGCACGCGCCGCAGTGTGTGACAGCCTGTAGACCGTGACATAATTGACAGGCAAGGTATTCTCTTGCATGTCACCAGCCACGGCCATTTCAGAATGTGAGAGAACCCTGTTAAATACTCTGTTATTCCTCTGAACCCCAAGACTTTAACATCTAACGTCTAACGTTAATCCTGAATGTATCTGTAAACATTACAATACACTCATTCAGCATGACGTTTTCCAACGAATCACGTATGCTCGTGTGGGCTACAACCTCATTTAATCACACTGTCTGTATAAACAATAAGTTATGTAAGTGTGGTCAGTGTGTCTACTACTCCGATCATGTGAAGGTCTATGACCCAAAAGCCCCTCCCTCCCAACGCTGTCTGTGGATCAATATTTGGCGAGACAGCAATAGCAAGTGCAAGCGTTAGCGGTTTCCAAATCCCCTACAGAGCTCCAACCTAGGGTCGCAGCCACATAATTAACTTTTTGCCTGTCAGGAATGGTTTTTATTTGATATTCACTGCGGTTCCTCGCCCCAGACATCATTCTTTGCCTTCGATTTTTTTCATAGATTTTGTGTCTGATATTTTTGAGATTTTGGCAGTTGTAGAAGGGCTGCATTTGGCATAGAGCGCATAAAATAGTTGGTGTCATGTCATGTCACTGTGTATCCTCCAGACATTCCATCATGTGCTGTGGTGAAGTAGACCTATCTCTGAGCCTGGCACTCTGGCACCAGTTAGAAGCACTCTTCGGCTTAACAATTTGAGAGTAAAGGTTTAGATGTAATTCCGTTTACATTTCCCTACGTTGGGATATCCTGGCGTCCAGACAGGGTTAGGGTTAGGGTGAGGGTTGCAGTCATTTTGGATCACTTACAATGTAATTTTTAGTTGCCGTGTGTGGGGACCTTCTACAACCTGTATTGATTTATTTTGCTCTAAAAAATATCAATAAATACATCCCCTTTGTCTTCCTGGCATGGAAAACGGCACTTTTATCTCTCAGTGGAGGGGCGTGAGTTACACCCTTATGGGACCAGTAACACATGAATGTAACGGTAAGGTCCACTGTTGCTTGAAAGCTTTGTGGATATATCATTTTTACCTTACGGCCATAAGCGACTAGCCGTGTGAAGGCTTTGAGCTATTGGCTCAGTTGACACGTGTACGCGACAAAGACACACTCCTTACATCATTTATACTCACACCATGTCCTCTTTACTTTTTCTGGGGTCTAGGAAAATCAGATAAACCTGTAAACGGATTTACAATGCAGTAGTGAATGGATGATTGTTGTTAACATGGGCTCTGCACAAGGCTTCCTTTATGCCAAGGTCGCCTCAACCTTAGACAAGATCACGTGATGTGACACAGGTGCTGGGGCATTCATGTGTTATTATATTCGATATGTTTATGATGGAACGTCTCCAGTCCCTGTCTATGTCAAAGCGCACCGACACACAATAGTTGTCTACCTCGTGGCAACGTCGGCACACTGGCTAATGATTTCATCAACATACATTTATACACATCTACAACCTGTTTTTGTTGTTGTTATTATTATTATTATTATTATTATTATTATTATTATTATAAATGTGTTTGCAGGGCCCTATCTATATGTTGTAGTAACGGGCGTCACTGACTATAATATCACCTGTGAAAATGCAAATAGTCGGGCAAAGTATGTTTTCATTTGTATGCTATATGGGTTTCGTCCCAAAATATTTTAAACCATTTTCATTATTCTGAAAGTAACGTTTGAAAGCCTTGATCAATATTCAAGTCTGAAAACTATACAACCTCTCCTTCCTGAGTGATGCCCCAGAAGTACTGCCCTAAATAAAGAACACCGTATGTTGATCTGGGTTCAAGCCTTACTGGCGTCAATGTCCATTGTATGTGTAAAATTGAAAAAACAAAATACAGTAAGGTTTAAGTTCTCTCATGCCTATTCCTTATTAGATTATCTCTAGACTTTAATAGCACAGTTACCAAGCTGCATCTGAGAGCCCCCTCTCTCCCCGCTGGCCCTACACACGGGACAAACATGGCTTCACGACGTTGACGACAACAAAATGTTAAGCCCGCTCCACTGGTTTCTCACAAATGTTCTATAATTGTCATGTATAGGAGGACATGCGGTATTCTCTATACAGTATTCTCAGGCTGTGTGTACCCCAAAAGAACCTGTTTAGCAGGATTGGCTGGTAAGTAACAGGTCTCCCACTTCCGACAATGACCAGAACTTGTGATGCCCCAGCTCAAACACACCACATGCATGCTTGAGTTGCCCCAGCCAGACGGCAAAGTGGCGCTACTTGTATATAACGCTGTGGACAATTTGAAGAGTGTGCATCATGTAAGAAGTAATTATGCAAGAAATTAATGCACGGCTTGGATATTTTCTAATGTAAAACTGATGAAGAATGTATTCGATGAAGTTATATGTATTTCGCGGGACTGGATTTCTGGTGTTGCTTGCTGAACATGAAGTGGGTGTTTAACGATAGCCCTGACTTCTGGTACCCCCGCCACAGCGGTGGCCGCTGCAGTAGGCGACCACATGGAATTGGCCATACACTGTCACCGTGGACATACGCTTAATGGGCGGAAATAGGCAGTTTTATCAGCGTCGCTCCACATCTACAGTGGTATTTATAAAACTTGTGCACAAGGCCGGGTGGGAGGCTGCCCACGCTATGTACACAAACACAAGCCCTTCACATCACAGAAGTAGCCCACGGCAACTGGCTTTCTTATGCTGGTTACAACACCGGCCTACAGGTTGCAGTCAGACAAGTGTGCCTATGTCTCTGTGAATTGTTGTTGATTACGGATTCTTTGTTCCGAGTGAATGAATGAAAATGATTTATGATATAAAGAATTGTATACTGCTATCAATGAATTGTTCCGATTACATACTTTTTTAGTTCGTAACGACATGAAAAATAAAGGAGGTAAAACATTAAGACCTTTGAAAAGATATTGCAACGTAGTTTTCTTTTAACAAAATTCAGGCTCATAGCTTTTTTAAATAAAAAAACCATCTCGTTTTGCAGCCGTAACTTAAAGAATATTTAATCTCGATACAAAATTACATCCTCCACCCCCATCCATGTCTCATTTCCATATTTGGTATCAGTTGTTGACGACAGCCTCACGTACGTATACATTGAACATCCATATGTGGTATCAGTTGTTGACGACAGCCTCACGTACGTATACATTGAACATCCATATGTGGTATCAGTTGTTGACGACAGCCTCACGTACGTATACATTGAACATCCATATGTTGAATACAGCCTCACGTACGTATACATTGAACATCCATATGTGGTATCAGTTGTTGACGACAGCCTCACGTACGTATACATTGAACATCCATATGTTGAATACAGCCTCACGTACGTATACATTGAACATCCATATGTGATATCAGTTGTTGACGACAGCCTCACGTACGTATACATTGAACATCCATATGTGGTATCAGTTGTTGACGACAGCCTCACGTACGTATACATTGAACATCCATATGTGGTATCAGTTGTTGACGACAGCCTCACGTACGTATACATTGAACATCCATATGTGGTATCAGTTGTTGACTACAGCTTCACGTACGTATACATTGAACATCCATATGTTGAATACAGCCTCACGTACTTATACATTGAACATCCATATGTGGTATCAGTTGTTGACTACAGCCTCACGTACGTATACATTGAACATCCATATGTGGTATCAGTTGTTGACGACAGCCTCACGTACGTATACATTGAACATTCATATGTTGAATACAGCCTCACGTACGTATACATTGAACATCCATATGTGGTATCACACACTTCTCTCGTGTGATTTTATCGAAAAAACAAATTGTCCCCGAAAATAATTATGCTTCAGATAAAAATGACATTGTTGCAAGGTATATTTCTTTAAAAAAAATAAGGCTAATAGTTTAATTTATAAATAATAAATACAAAAGTATCTAACTTCGATACGAAATCCCAACCCCCAACCCCACCAGCACCCCGCCCCGCCCCCAGACAAATAGATGATATGCTAAATATGTTTCAGTTGTGAAATAGTTGCAGTCCAATATTGACTAAGAATATGATCGATGGCTGACAGTAAAGAACCACCATCTGCAAGTGACACAAGTAACAACCAGTAACTGGGCTAAGTACACAGATATTTTATCAATGATAACCTACGGGTGCATATAAATACAATTCTTGTCACGCAGGGAAGATAGATAATGCAACGTGTCAAAGCCGCTCGCTTTCTACATCTTCAGTTAAGTTTTAGGTCAAGGTTCAAGTAACAAACTGGATGCTAAAATAGCAGCCCTACAATCACTAACATACTGCCACACACGTCACCAGCACTAGTATATTGCCACACACACGTGACCAGCCCTACTATCACTAGTATAATGCCACACACACGTAACCAGCTCTACCATCACTAGTATACTGCCACACACACGTGTCAAACTCTACCATCACTAGTATAATGCCACACACACGTGACCAGCTCTACAATCACTAGTATAATGCCACACACACGTGTCAAACTCTACCATCACTAGTATACTGCCACACACACGTGTCAAACTCTACCATCACTAGTATAATGCCACACACACGTGACAAACTCTACCATCACTAGTATAATGCCACACACACGTGTCAAACTCTTCCATAACTAGTATACTGCCACACACACGTGACCAGCTCTACCATCACTAGTATAATGCCACACACCCGTGACCAGCTTTACCATCAGCAATATTATGCCACACAAACGTAACCACCTCTACCATCACTAGTATAATGCCACACACACACGTGACAAACTCTACCATCACTAGTATAATGCCACACACACGTAACCAGCCCTACAATCACTAGTATAATGCCACACACACGTGACCAGCTCTACCATCACTAGTATTATGTCACACACACGTGACAAACTCTACCATCACTAGTATAATGCCACACACACGTGACCAGCTCTACAATCACTAGTATAATGTCACACACCCGTGACCAGCTCTACCATCAGCAATATAATGCCACACAAACGTAACCAGCTCTACAATCACTAGTATAATGCCACACACCCGTGACCAGCTCTACCATCAGCAATATAATGCCACACAAACGTAACCAGCTCTACCATCACTAGTATACGGCCACACACACGTGACAAGCTCCACAATCACTAGTATAATGCCACACACACGTGACCAGCTCTACCATCAGCAATATAATGCCACACAAACGAAACCAGCTCTACCATCACTAGTATAATGCCACACACACGTGACCAGCTCTACAATCACTAGTATAATGCCACACACACGTGACCAGCTCTACCATCACTAGTATACTGCAACACACACGTGACCTGCCCTACCATCACTAGTATACTGCCACACACACGTGACCAGCTCTACCATCACTAGTATAATGCCACACACACGTGACCTGCTCTACCATCACTGGTATAATGCCACACACACGTGACAGACTCTACCATCACTAGTATAATGCCACACACACGTGCCAAGCTCTACCATCACTAGTATACTGCCACACACACGTGACCTGCTCTACCATCACTAGTATAATGCCACACACACGTCCTGTGCTGGGTTTGTACCTGACATACCATAAGGACAATACACGTCCTGTGCTGGTGCATGTACCTGACATACCATAAGAACAATACACGTCCTGTGCTGGGTTTGTACCTGACATAACATAAGGACAATACACGTCCCGTGCTGGTATTTGTACCTGACATACCATAAGAACAATACACGTCCTGTGCTGGTGTATGTACCTGACATACCATAAGAACAATACACGTCCTGTGCTGGTGTTTGTACCTAACATAACATAAGGACAATACACGTCCCGTGCTGGGTTTGTACCTGACATAACATAAGGACAATACACGTCCCGTGCTGGTGTATGTACCTGACATAACATAAGGACAATACACGTCGTTTGCTGGTGTGTGTGTACCTGACATAACATAAGGACAATACACGTCCTGTGATGGTGTTTGTACCTGACATAACATAAGGACATTACACGTCCTGTGCTGGTGTTTGTACCTGATATAACATAAGGATAATACACGTCCTGTGCTGGTGTTTGTACCTGACATAACATAAGGACAATACACGTCCTGTGCTGGTGTTTGTACCTGACAAAAGATAAGGACAATACACGTCCTGTGCTGGTGTTTGTACCTGACATAACATAAGGACATTACACGTCCTGTGCTGGTGTTTGTACCTGACATAACACAAGGACAATACACGTCCTGTGCTGGGGTATCTACCTGGCATAACATAAGGACAATACACGTCCTGTGCTGGTGTTTGTACCTGACATAACATAAGGACAATACACGTCCTGTGCTGGTGTTTGTACCTGACATAACATAAGGACAATACACGTCCTGTGCTGGTGTTTCTACCTGACATAACATAAGGACAATACACGTCCTGTGCTGGTGTTTGTACCTGACATAACATAAGGACAATACACGTCCTGTGCTGGTGTTTGTACCTGACATAACATAAGGACAATACACGTCCTGTGCTGGTGTTTGTACCTGACATAACATAAGGACATTACACGTCCTGTGCTGGTGTTTGTACCTGACATAACATAAGGACAATACACGTCCTGTGCTGGTGTTTGTACCTGACATAACATAAGGACAATACACGTCCTGTGCTGGTGTTTGTACCTGACATAACATAAGGACATTACACGTCCTGTGCTGGTGTTTGTACCTGACATAACACAAGGACAATACACGTCCTGTGCTGGGGTATGTACCTGACATAACATAAGGACAATACACGTCCTGTGCTGGTGTTTGTACCTGACATAACATAAGGACAATACACGTCCTGTGCTGGTGTTTGTACCTGACATAACATAAGGACAATACACGTCCCGTGCTGGTATTTGTACCTGACATACCATAAGAACAATACACGTCCTGTGCTGGTGTATGTACCTGACATACCATAAGAACAATACACGTCCTGTGCTGGGTTTGTACCTGACATAACATAAGGACAATACACGTCCCGTGCTGGGTTTGTACCTGACATAACATAAGGACAATACACGTCCTGTGCTGGTGTATGTACCTGACATAACATAAGGACAATACACGTCGTGTGCTGGTGTGTGTGTACCTGACATAACATAAGGACAATACACGTCCTGTGCTGGTGTTTGTACCTGACATAACATAAGGACATTACACGTCCTGTGCTGGTGTTTGTACCTGACATAACATAAGGACAATACACGTCCTGCGCTGGGGTATGTACCTGACATAAGATAAGGATAATACACGTCCTGTGCTGGTGTTTGTACCTGATATAACATAAGGACAATACACGTCCTGTGCTGGTGTTTGTACCTGACATAACATAAGGACAATACACGTCCTGCGCTGGTGTTTGTACCTGACATAACATAAGGACAATACACGTCCTGTGCTGGTGTTTGTACCTGACATAACATTAGGACAATACACGTCCTGTGCTGGTGTTTGTACCTGACATAACATAAGGAAATTACACGTCCTGTGCTGGTGTTTGTACCTGACATAACACAAGGACAATACACGTCCTGTGCTGGGGTATGTACCTGGCATAACATAAGGACAATACACGTCCTGTGCTGGTGTTTGTACCTGACATAACATAAGGACAATACACGTCCTGTGCTAGTGTTTGTACCTGACATAACATAAGGACAATACACGTCCTGTGCTGGTGTTTGTACCTGACATAACATAAGGACAATACACGTCCTGTACTGGTGTTTGTACCTGACATAACATAAGGACAATACACGTCCTGTGATGGTGTTTGTACCTGACATAACATAAGGACATTACACGTCCTGTGCTGGTGTTTGTACCTGACATAACAAAAGGACAATACACGTCCTGTGCTGGGGTATGTACCTGGCATAACATAAGGACAATACACGTCCTGTGCTGGTGTTTGTACCTGACATAACATAAGGACAATACACGTCCTGTGCTGTTGTTTGTACCTGACATAACATAAGGACAATACACGTCCTGTGCTGGTGTTTGTACCTGACATAACATAAGGACAATACACGTCCTGTGCTGGTGTTTGTACCTGACATAACATAGGGACAATACACGTCCTGTGCTGGTGTTTGTACCTGACGTAACATAAGGACAATACACGTCCTGTGCTGGTGTTAGTACCTGACATAACATAAGGACAATACACATCCTGTGCTGGTGTTTGTTCCTGACATAACATAAGGACAATACACGTCCTGTGCTGGTGTTTGTACCTGACATAATATAAGGACAATACACGTCCTGTGCTGGTGTTTGTACCTGATATAACATAAGGACATTACACGTCGTGTGCTGGTGTTTGTACCTGATAAAACATAAGGAAAATACACGTCCTGTGCTAGTGTTTGTACCTGACATAACATAAGGACAATACACGTCCTGTGCTGGTGTTTGTACATGATATAACATAAGGACAATACACGTCCTGTGCTGGTGTTTGTACCTGATATAACATAAGGACATTACACGTCCTGTGCTGGTGTTTGTACCTGACATAACATAAGGACAATACACGTCCTGTGCTGGTGTTTGTACCTGACATAACATAAGGACAATACACGTCCTGTGCTAGTGTTTGTACCTGATATAACATAAGGACAATACACGTCCTGTGCTGGTGTTTGTACCTGACATAACATAAGGACAATACACGCCCTTTGACGGTGTTTGTACCTGATGTAACTTAAGGACAATACACGTCCTGTGCTGGTGTTTGTACCTGACATAACATAAGGACAATACACGTCCTGTGCTGGTGTTTGTACCTGACATAACATAAGGACAATACACGTCCTGTGCTGGTGTTTGTACCTGACATAACATAAGGACAATACACGCCCTTTGACGGTGTTTGTACCTGATGTAACTTAAGGACAATACACGTCCTTTGACGGTTTATCTCCCGTGATCGAGGTATGGACCTGCTTCAACGACGATACTGGTTTTCCAGCGGCACTGGGGTCACTGTGATCCAGGAGGGTATCTCGGTTACAGGGGCTTGCCGATAAATCATTTAGCATTGCAAAAAATTTATAGGAGATTAACTAAAGGTCAGGTGAACAAATCGATAAGTGACATTCACTGAAGTCGCGACATCTGATTGAGTGCTCAATAAACGATAGTCTGAGTATGTAGAAACACCTGTCCCAGATCAAATATTATCCATGTGTGCTCTGAAACGGCTCATCCTATAAATATAATAGTGCCCTGATGACTCTATGTGTGTTTCTTTCTGCTGAGTAAATGTTATGATGTACGCGTTCCTAGATTACGCACAAAATCAGTGATGAATGCTCTATAGAATTTCATTTAATAATTTTAACAGAAGTATCCCGATAAAGGTAAATACCCTTTTTCGCAATATTGATTGCATTCCTGCCATGCGAGATGAATTTAGATTGTATAAATATCCATATATGTATACTAAATAAACGACGAGTGGGAGTGATTTTTTTTTTATATGAGATATCAACATTATGTTCAGCCTGTTTAAGGATGATGATAAAATATACAAGCTTTAAAAATTTTGACCCGTATTTAAATAATGATGACTCCAACAATAGAATTCGACCTCGGCAATGTCGGACAAGTCCATTATCATGAATAGGTGGGTATTCCCGCATATTCTCACAATCTTCACGTCGATTCCCTGTACCTTTTTCTCCTAATACCGAGTGTCATATCTATCACGCTTTGGGATGCGATCGTTCGGCCATCGTGTTTATCTGCGTTGTACAGCTACACCTATGGGGAACAACTCACTAGATATTCCTCTCTCAAAAATAACGTCGTCATATATACAACGTCACTGAGGTGTCTGCTGTATGATAACCATAGAACAGAGGGACGTTGGTGTCTGCTGTATGGTAACCATAGAACAGAAGGATGTTGGTGTCTGCTGTATGATAACCATAGAACAGAGGGACGTCGGTGTCTGCTGTATGATAACCATAGAACAGAAGGACGTTGGTGTCTGCTGTATGGTAACCATAGAACAGAAGGACGTTGGTGTCTGCTGTATGATAACCATAGAACAGAGGGACGTCGGTGTCTGCTGTATGATAACCATAGAACAGAAGGATGTTGGTGTCTGCTGTATGGTAGCCATAGAACAGAGGGACGTCGGTGTCTGCTGTATGATAACCATAGAACAGAAGGGCGTTGGTGTCTACTGTATGGTAACCATAGAACACAAGGACGTTGGTGTCTACTGTATGGTAACCATAGAACAGAGGGACGTTGGTGTCTGCTGTATGGTAACCATAGAACAGAAGGACGTTGGTGTCTGCTGTATGGTAACCATAGAACAGAAGGCGTTGGTGTCTGCTGTATGGTAACCATAGAACAGAAGGACGTTGGTGTCTGCTGTATGGTAACCATAGAACAGAAGGACGTTGGTGTCTGCTGTATGGTAACCATAGAACAGAAGGACGTTGGTGTCTGCTGTATGATAACCATAGAACAGAGGGACGTTGTTGTCTATTGTATGGTTGCCATAGAACAGAGGGACGTTGGTGTCTGCTGTATGATAACCATAGAACACAAGGACGTTGATGTCTACTGTATGGTTGCCATAGAACAGAAGGACGTTGGTGTCTGCTGTATGGTAACCATAGAACAGAAGGGCGTTGATGTCTACTGTATGGTAACCATAGAACACAAGGACGTTGGTGTCTACTGTATGGTAACCATAGAACAGAGGGACGTTGGTGTCTGCTGTATGGTAACCATAGAACACAAGGACGTTGGTGTCTGCTGTATGATAACCATAGAACAGAGGGACGTTGGTGTCTGCTGTATGGTAACCATAGAACAGAATGACGTTGGTGTCTGCTGTATGGTAACCATAGAACAGAGGGACGTTGGTGTCTGCTGTATGGTAACCATAGAACAGAGAAAAGCATGGCTATATGGTAGCCATTGGACAGACGACCGTTGGTCTCTCCTGTATGGTATCCTTTAGACAGACGGCCATTGGCGTATGTTGTGTGCTATTACTGGACATACGGACAATTGCTTCTGGGACAATGAGCGATAGCGACGAAAGTCCATGCATTGACATTCAAGCTGATGGTGTGCAGGGTATTTCCAAAGTACTACAGTTCAACTGAGGAAGAGCCATCATGTGTTACATTGTCGTGGCGCCCACAGAATAAGTTATACCAACAAAAGACTTCTAACTGTTGCCTTCGCCACAAATCAGAAGGCAGGTGTAAGGAACATATATAGCATTGTAGCGTGTGTGGCCGTGTGAGTGTGTTTAGTCTGTACACCCATCTTGTCTGGTAACAGTCTCGCTCACTGAACATGCAGCGTTAAGGCTATAGTTTACATATCCCCTCAGAGAATAGCCCTGCATGTGTGTTTCTGGTAGTGTTGCTATTCAAAATAATGGTCGAGAAAATAAACAAAGACCAGCGTATGTGACCGTTATCACGTGACACGACGAGGGTTAATGATGTGTTGCTTTCAAAACGTAGCTTTCTGTGGCATGTTGGCAAGATTTACTCCCAACTTAATACATGGAAAACGTGTTTGTGTTACATCTCCTGCACTTCATAATGCCAGGAAATAGACAAAAGTAGGACAAAATGAGAGACAAGGGAGAACTTCTGTTTATTTTCAGTACAAGTTTTTTCTATTCCAAGTTGTAACCGATCCTAGGACAAGAAATCATAAAACCAGTTGGAAAGCTAAGGAATGTACGGCGGTCCTGACGGGCCATGCGTGAAAAACTTCACAACAGTAAAATGCCAACATGGACGTAAACAAGAAACAAAAAAAGACATTATGCAAACATTACTCTCCTTCCGTATCCGAGAAGACACTTTGTACTTATGCAGAGACATTCTTTATTTCCTCCAATAATTGAAGGGTACATATGAGAGTAAATTAAGTCATATATCATAAATGAACATACTTTGTTTGATGCAAAACCTACAATAACCCATGTACACACTTTGAGACAAGCAAAGACTTATATAGATATATGTTTTTGAGACAACCAACACACATTGTATCCATGTGCTAAAGTCATCACAACATCAAGTGTTGCGATCTCCTCAAAGCAAATAGTTCCTCATTGCAGTATCACCCTGGTCACAAATAGTATGAAAATACACTAAGCGGCAAAAAAACGTATAGGTTGGCAATTTGTAATTTTCTTAAAAACAGCGATAACTAGTGGAAAGTAGGTATTGGGAATATGACTGCCCAGGAACAGGTACCAAAAAAACACCTCACCCGAACGCGCCACCTTTGACGGCGCTCGTGCGGTGACAAAAAAATAGCTGTATAAATGCGTTCGTCTGCAGGGTATAACCACACGTGATGAAAGCACACAAAAGAAATGCTACGACTGTCACAGGAGCAGAGAGAGAGTGAGAGAGAGAGAGAGAGAGAGAGGGAGAGAGAGAGAGAGAGAGAGAGAGAGAGAGAGAGAGAGAGAGAGAGAGAGAGAGAGAGAGAGAGAGAGAGAGAGAGCCATCGGTATGGCCGAAATGGGGGCAACACAGGTCCAAATTGCCAGAAGGTTTGGTTGTACACCATTGACAGTAGCCATGCTGATTCAACGGTACAGGCAGACAGGGAGGACAAAGGACAGGCCTAGAACCGGACGACCCCGAGTGACAACACCACTGGAAGACGGTCAGATACGGCTCATTCACCTGCGAAACAGATTCGTAACGGCGACGGCAGCAACAACGTTGGGACATCCCATTAGCCAACGTACAGTACTACGACGACTTCGTGCTGCTGGAATCCGAGCGTATCGTCCTTTCCGAGGAATTGAACTGACTGCTCAACATCGACGCCTGAGACTGCGTTGGCGAGGCAGGTTCGACGCTGGCAAGTGAGAAATTGGCGTCGAGTGCTGTTTACTGATGAAAGTCGGTTTAACTTGATTCGAAATGACGGCAGAGAACGAGTTTATCGAAGCAGAGGGGAACGTCGTTTGGCTCCGGCGTGTATTCGAGAGGTCCATCCATTCGGCGGGGGAGGTGTCATGATGTTGGGCGGTATTTGTGGAGATCAGAAGACTGATTTGGTGATTATACAGGAAACCTGAACGCTGTGCAGTACAGAGACCAAGTGTTGCAGCCAGTTGTGCTTCCGTCCTTACAAAACCAACAGCAGGGGACATTGTTTCAACACGACAATGCCAGGCCCCATACTGCAAGACTGACTCGGAATTTTCTAAACCAGCAGAACGTTGACGTTTTGCCCTGGCCTGTCCACTCACCTGATATGAATCCTATTGAACATCTGTGGGACCATCTTGACAGACAGATTAGAGCACGCCATCAGCCTCCCGTCAACAGACAAGAATTGCAGCAGGCCCTGATAGACGAGTGGCAACGGATTCCAGTCCACGTCATCAGAAGACTGACGTCATCGATGAGGCAGCGTATCACAGCATGCATTGAGGCAGCTGGAGGTCATACACGCTATTGAAGGCAACTGTGTCGACAATGAACTTGTAGTGTGTCTGACAATTTTTTTGAACTTTTGAAAATGAAATTTCTTACCCCACCATTGTTTACCTTGAGCTTACATTACCTGTGATTGCACAATTTCATTCAAACTGTAGTTGATCAATCATTTGTTACCCCTTCCTAGATTATATTATAATTCACAACAAAACCTCTTCTTGTTATTTTTTTTATCGATCATGGAACTCGACCTACACTTTCTTTTGCCTCCCAGTTTAGTTTATGTGCAGCATTGAAGAAAGTCTATTGCACATCTGATTTCTCTCTTGTAAGAGTCCTTCACATTCAATGATGACATGTTTTCTACAGTCAGGTACTATGGTGTGGCACTGTGCACAGATTACGTCACCAGGTTTGAATGATGCCAGATATATCGTGGATGATATACACAGTTGGTGTGTTGGATGAACGGATGCTAGTTTCCAAAGATGATGCATACGCACTGTCGGGTGAATTTCATGAACAATTTGAAGTCCTGGTTTGTTGTGAGGCACCCTTGAGTTTAATGTTTGTTCATATCGACTTAGCGTCTTCCTGACCACACAACACCATGACACTTACTGTTGCATAACAGGGCATATCGCTGTAACAAACACGCAGCGCGATGCAAAGAGCAACGGTGATATATGATGTGGTATTCAGGCCGGTGGTATTCCTCGGGTCTGACATGTTGTGCACGTGCAATCCGTGTAGCCAGCCACACCGAAGAAAGATGCCAGATAAAGTGGACCAGGTCAAGCTGCTATCTAAAATGTTCATCTTGTCAGCTCGTAACACATATCAACTGTCATTCACTGTTTTAAATAGCTTGGTGTTTAAATGTTTAGTTCGCATTCGTTGTATGTGCGCATTCCAATACATGTGCATATACATTCACATGTCATTCGACTTTCGAGTAGAGATACTTTATTCACGTGTGTGGCAGTCAAACGACTGTACTGTCTCCCAATCGGGCCGGGTTCTTATTGTTAGCGTTTTCCTAGAATGTTGCTACATATTTGTTTTTCTTACGCTACCAAGCATCTTAGAATGTCAGCAGGAGAGCGGAAACGTTATTTGACATGACCAAGAATCGGGAATTTTTAGTTTGTCCTTACCGACCCTCCATACTCATCTTTTCCGCCATTCCTGAAATTCCAAGAACGAGCGATCCAAACCACATCAGACAAGACGGGAGCTTTATTTAGAAAACAGAAATAACGTGGAAAAAAGTGGCTGGCTTTATCATTCCCTGACAGCGGAGAAGGTAAATATGGCGGCCATCACTCAGCGCTGATGAGAGTCGCGTCCGCAGAACAACTCAAATCTCGTCTTTCTTACTTCTCTCGCGTTATCTACGCATTCTTGGGAGATACAAAAAAAAACTATAATTGTGTCTAAACAGTTTCATCTCGACATGCGGCCGATGGTTTCACTTCAATACAGATTTAGCACTTCACGGGTTACATGTTTAAGCCGTGCTCACTTCTGTTCGGGTTAAAGAAGGTGTTTTGTATAATTCATATGTAATTAATATCTTTAAGGTCAATTTATAACCAGTGGCATGACATGATTTATAAATAACTCTAACTTACCTAAATTGGTTAAACCCTATCACATATGTGAGTCATACCATAAAGCAAATGTAATGTCAAATATTTCAACTATTCAAATTCGTGTGAACGGATTGAGTTAACGTATACTGGACAGCAGCTATACTGCTTTTGACCTCAGGTTGAATTAAATCCCACCAGACAGAAGCTGTGCTACTATTGACCACTGGTAGAATAAACGCACACAAGACAGAAATCGAAGCTGTGCTACTATTGACCTCTGGTAGAATAAACGCAATTAGATGACTATAGACTAGATCCATGCCTATTGCAGTGCACTAGATGTTGCAACTTACAACAGATGACGTATAGACTAGATCCATGCCTATTGCAGTACGCTAGATGTTGCAACTTTCAATTAGATGACGTATAGACTAGATCCATGCCTATAGCAGTACGCTAGATGTTGCAACTTTCAATTAGATGACGTATAGACTAGATCCATGCCTATTGCAGTACGCTAGATGTTGCAACTTACAACATATGACTATAGACTAGATCCATGCCTATAGCAGTACGCTAGATGTTGCAACTTTCAATTAGATGACTATAGACTAGATCCATGCCTATTGCAGTGCACTATATATGTTGCAACTTACAACAGATGACGTATAGACTAGATCCATGCCTATAGCAGTACGCTAGATGTTGCAACTTTCAATTAGATGACGTATAGACTAGATCCATGCCTATTGCAGTGCACTATATATGTTGCAACTTACAACAGATGACGTATAGACTAGATCCATGCCTATAGCAGTACGCTAGATGTTGCAACTTTCAATTAGATGACTATAGACTAGATCCATGCCTATTGCAGTGCACTATATATGTTGCAACTTACAACAGATGACGTATAGACTAGATCCATGCCTATAGCAGTACGCTAGATGTTGCAACTTTCAATTAGATGACTATAGACTAGATCCATGCCTATAGCAGTACACTAGATGTTGCAACTTACAACAGATGACGTATAGACTAGATCCATGCCTATAGCAGTACGCTAGATGTTGCAACTTTCAATTAGATGACTATAGACTAGATCCATGCCTATAGCAGTACGCTAGATGTTGCAACTTACAACAGATGACGTATAGACTAGATCCATGCCTATAGCAGTACGCTAGATGTTGCAACTTTCAATTAGATGACTATAGACTAGATCCATGCCTATTGCAGTACGCTAGATGTTGCAACTTACAACAGATGACGTATAGACTAGATCCATGCCTATAGCAGTACGCTAGATGTTGCAACTTTCAATTAGATGACTATAGACTAGATCCATGCCTATAGCAGTACGCTAGATGTTGCAACTTACAACAGATGACGTATAGACTAGATCCATGCCTATAGCAGTACGCTAGATGTTGCAACTTTCAATTAGATGACGTATAGACTAGATCCATGCCTATTGCAGTGCACTATATATGTTGCAACTTACAACAGATGACGTATAGACTAGATCCATGCCTATAGCAGTACGCTAGATGTTGCAACTTTCAATTAGATGACTATAGACTAGATCCAGGCCTATTGCAGTGCACTATATATGTTGCAACTTACAACAGATGACGTATAGACTAGATCCATGCCTATAGCAGTACGCTAGATGTTGCAACTTTCAATTAGATGACTATAGACTAGATCCATGCCTATTGCAGTGCACTATATATGTTGCAACTTACAACAGATGACGTATAGACTAGATCCATGCCTATTGCAGTACGCTAGATGTTGCAACTTACAACATATGACTATAGACTAGATCCATGCCTATAGCAGTACGCTAGATGTTGCAACTTTCAATTAGATGACTATAGACTAGATCCATGCCTATTGCAGTGCACTATATATGTTGCAACTTACAACAGATGACGTATAGACTAGATCCATGCCTATAGCAGTACGCTAGATGTTGCAACTTACAACAGATGACGTATAGACTAGATCCATGCCTATAGCAGTACGCTAGATGTTGCAACTTACAACAGATGACGTATAGACTAGATCCATGCCTATAGCAGTACGCTAGATGTTGCAACTTTCAATTAGATGACTATAGACTAGATCCATGCCTATTGCAGTGCACTATATATGTTGCAACTTACAACAGATGACGTATAGACTAGATCCATGCCTATAGCAGTACGCTAGATGTTGCAACTTTCAATTAGATGACTATAGACTAGATCCATGCCTATTGCAGTGCACTATATATGTTGCAACTTACAACAGATGACGTATAGACTAGATCCATGCCTATAGCAGTACACTAGATGTTGCAACTTTCAATTAGATGACTATAGACTAGATCCATGCCTATTGCAGGACGCTAGATGTTGCAACTTTCAATTAGATGACGTATAGACTAGATCCATGCCTATATCAGTACGCTTGATGTTGCAACTTTCAATTAGATGACGTATAGACTAGATCCATGCCTATAGCAGTACGCTAGATGTTGCAACTTACAATTAGATGACGTATAGACTAGATCCATGCCTATAGCAGTACGCTAGATGTTGCAACTTTCAATAAGATGACTTATAGACTAGATCCATGCCTATAGCAGTACGCTAGATGTTGCAACTTACAATTAGATGACGTATAGACTAGATCCATGCCTATAGCAGTACGCTAGATGTTGCAACTTTCAATTAGATGACGTATAGACTAGATCCATGCCTATAGCAGTACGCTAGATGTTTCAGGAAACAAAATGCCCCATCCATATATGGGTGATAAGGAAAAAAGGAAAAAGTTGGACAATCATGTAATGGTACAAATATTTCCATTAGCGCGTAACCTCGCGTCGTTATCGAAAGATCTTGAGAGGTAAGTAGGAGTAGCGGCTGTTCTGACAGTCAACATGTGCACCATGTCGGTCCGAAACAAGAGAGAAATCGCTCCCCTAATTTCTCTGATGTGTTGATGTTTACACGCTCGTGCCTTCTAAAAACTGGCATATGTTGAGTATTGGCTGAGAAGCATGTTCGAGAAGCCGTCAGAAGGTATCTCCATTGGTGGGGTACTTCACACGCGTCCGTGTGGCAGGTTCTGACATACAATCATACCAGGCCCCATCGCGGGGAGGTGGTCCCGACTGGCACTTCTTAGTACATGTGTCGCATTTTCTTTATTGGTGCAACATTTCTTATTAACACACACACAGAAAGGCCCAGGTTTAGGAGGTGGGGTGCGGCTGATACGCCTTGTGTCCAGGTACCCTGCTAGCAGCGTCACTCTTACTTGGCCTCTTTGTAAAAGTAATATGTGACCAACCATGAGATGTCGGTAATTAAATGATCGAGCCACACCATCATGATACACACCACACCACCTTAAGATACTGTGTTTGTTCCAAAGCTGGGCAACTTTATGTTACAGTGGAAATGAGATCACCAGTTGGATTCAATAAGTAATTATATATTTTACAACAGCTTATTTTAAATAAAATGATATATCAAATAATAATCAAGGTTAACGTGGAATAATAACGACACAATCAGATATATTAAGTTGTAAGTGAATCCATAATCCATGTTGACTCCCCCCCCCCCCCAATCCTCCATGATCCATGTTGACACCCCTTCCATGATCCCTGTTGACACCCCTTCCATGAACCATGTTGACACCCCTCCATGATCCCTGTTGACACCCATTCCATGATCCCTGTTGACATCCCCTCCATGATCCATGTTGACATCCCCTTCATGATCCCTGTTGACATCCCCTCCATGATCCATGTTGACATTCCCTCCATGATCCATGTTGACATCCCCTCCATGATCCATGTTGACATCCCCTCCATGATCCATGTTGACATCCCCTCCATGATCCATGTTGACATCCCCTCCATGATCCATGTTGACATCCCCTCCATGATCCATGTTGACATCCCCTCCATGATCAATGTTGACATCCCCTCCATGATCCATGTTGACATCCCCTCCATGATCCATGTTGACATCCCCTCCATGATCCATGTTGACATCCCCTTCATGCTCCTTGTTGACATCCCCTTCATGCTCCTTGTTGACATCCCCTCCATGATCCCTGTTGACATCCCCTTCATGATCGATGTTGACATCCCCTTCATGATCCATGTTGACATCCCCCCCATGATCCATGTTGACATCCCCCCCATGATCCATGTTGACATCACCTTCATGATCGATGTTGACATCCCCTCCATGATCCATGTTGACATCCCCTCCATGATCAATGTTGACATCCCCTCCATGATCCATGTTGACATCCCCTCCATGATCCATGTTGACATCCCCTTCATGATCCATGTTGACATCCCCTTCATGATCCATGTTGACATCCCCTTCATGGACACAACGTTCATCCTCCATGGTCCTGACACCTAGTTCAACCTCAACGGTCAATCATGACACCACATACACCCTCCATGGTCCTGACACCACGTTCGCCCTCCATGGTCCTGACACAATGTTCACCCTTCATGGTCCATCCTGACACCACGTTCACCCTCCATGGTCCATCCTGACATCACGTTCACCCTCCATGGTCCTGACACCACGTTCACCCTCCATGGTCCGGACACCACGTACACCCCCCATCGTCCATACTGACACCACGTACACCCTCCATGGCCCTGCGACACGTACATCCCCCATGGTACATACTGACACCACGTATGGACCATACTGACACCACGTACACCCCCCCATGGTCCATACTGACACCACGTACACCCTCCATGGCCCTGCGACACGTACATCCCCCATGGTCCATACTGACACCACGTACACCCCCCATGGTCCATACTGACACCACGTTCACCCTCCATGGTCCTGCGACACGTACATCCCCCATGGTACATACTGACACCACGTACATCCCCCATGGTCCATACTGACACCACGTACATCCCCCATGGTCCATACTGACACCACGTTCACCCTCCATGGTCCTGCGACACGTACATCCCCCATGGTCCATACTGACACCACGTACATCCCCCATGGTCCATACTGACACCACGTACACCCCCCATGGTCCATACTGACACCACGTTCACCCTCCATGGTCCTGCGACACGTACATCCCCCATGGTCCATACTGACACCACGTACATCCCCCATGGTCCATACTGACACCACGTACATCCTCCATGGTCCATACTGACACCACGTACATCCCCCATGGTCCATACTGACACCACGTACATCCCCCATGGTCCATACTGACACCACGTACATCCCCCATGGTCCATACTGACACCACGTTCACCCTCCATGGCCCTGCGACACGTACATCCCCCATGGTCCATACTGACACCACGTACACCCCCCATGGTCCATACTGACACCACGTTCACCCTCCATGGTCCATACTGACACCACGTTCACCCTCCATGGTCCTGCGACACGTACATCCCCCATGGTACATACTGACACCACGTACATCCCCCATGGTCCATACTGACACCACGTACACCCCCATGGTACATACTGACACCACGTTCACCCTCCATGGTCCTGCGATACGTACACCCCCCATGGTCCATACTGACACCACGTACATCCCCCATGGTCCATACTGACACCACGTACATCCCCCATGGTACATACTGACACCACGTACATCCCCCATGGTCCATACTGACACCACGTACACCCCCCATGGTCCATACTGACACCACGTTCACCCTCCATGGTCCTGCGACACGTACATCCTCCATGGTCCATACTGACACCACGTACATCCCCCATGGTCCATACTGACACCACGTACATCCCCCATGGTCCATACTGACACCACGTACATCCCCCATGGTCCATACTGACACCACGTACATCCCCCATGGTCCATACTGACACCACGTTCACCCCCCATGGTCCTGCGACACGTACATCCCCCATGGTCCATACTGACACCACGTTCACCCTCCATGGTCCTGCGACACGTACATCCCCCATGGTCCATACTGACACCACGTTCACCCTCCATGGTCCTGCGACACGTACATCCCCCATGGTCCATACTGACACCACGTACATCCTTAATTTTCCACGATGACCACGGCCATACCGTATTCAAAGTCACACTTAAAATAGGTATCGTTCTCCAAGTAAAAGAAAAAGAAAAAATACAATATTTTCTTCAGATATCAACTGCAATAAGGTTACAATAATTTTCAACCCGAGAAAGAAAAGAAGCAGATAATGTGAATACACCTGCAGATCAAGGTAACCCAGCCGGCAGTTATCGGCAATGGCGTCGTGCAACACGTGATGCACGTGCAACACGTGCACTTCCCTCCTTATTGATCTCACCTGAACACTTCATGTACGCACGCCGTGTACTCCTTGTTTAGCACGTGAGATGAACATCTCTGTGCTAACCCTAAACTGCTTCATATTAAACTAAAATCGCTCTCTAGGATCCAGTAATCAATTGTCTTTGTTTTATCATAACACTGAAATCACGGAATAGCCATTAAAGGGCCATAACCCACGTTCAGTCTCGCGAGTCTCTGGCTGCACTGTGTTCGTCACGCGAGCCACGCCGTGCAATATGGTCTTCCCCTTGCAGCCAACTTAAAAGGGAATATTTCAGCCACGACCCACGCACGTTCTTTAGCATTAACCGGTCGACCAGGAGAGTTTTTCGATAAATAATTCACAATTTTGTATTTTATGTCTTGTGTCAGTCTCCACGAGTCGAGATTTACATGGCAGTAATCTCTAGTACAGTGGCATGGAATCGTAAAACCCGCAGCTTTACTATGTGTTCTGTTTGAAGAGCGTGGTACGCCCTGATTACTCATTAGTGCTGCTTAGATTGAGCCTTTGTTACCAACACCTGAAGCTTTGTCACTTATGTCATCTTTCCACAATTGATTTTTCTTTGTTTCAACAGCTTCACTGGTTTTGTTGTGCATCTTCCGAGGAGACGAAATCCCAGGGAGACAATGTCTTCCATTCAGCATGGTTTAACGTGTAAACCTGTCAGAAGTACAGATGAAACACAAGACGTTTTGATTAAAATCAGGAGGTAAACCGTCTGTGTTTTGACCTTTAGAGTAGTCTCGCTGTACAGTAGAAACAAATTATTTAAATTTTGAGCACACACACACACACACGTGCACACCATTCTTTTACGATTTTATCTCCATAAACGCAAAAACACATTGAAGTCAATTCTTATAAATACATACGTCAGCAATAACAACAGCACAGGTTTGCTTATCTAACCATTAACTTAAAAGCACTGTAGACAACAACAATACGAAATCAGTGACACAGGAATAATTGACAACCCCGTCCATTCTATTATTAGCACACAATTAGGAATCAGTTGTCCGTAAGTGGGCGTGGCCTAACAGATTTTCAGTTTATGGGGAAAATAAACGCAAGAAAAGAACACTTGGTTAGCCAATCAGATGCCACGGAATCACTGGCAACTTATTTATTAGCTTTAAACAAATTATGTTTCGGTACTTGCTAGTTTAACGCCGCAATCAGCAATTAAACAATTTGTGGCGCTGTCTATGATCAAGCATTGTTTCACATTATTATACTATACTCACATATATGTCAGGCACTGAAAGCGTGAAGTGGGCACCCCATCAAAAACTGAAGCAATGAAAGCCGCACGTCACTATTATGACGTCACACCGCCAGTTTATATTGAATGAAAGGCTGTGGGTCGAGTCCACTGATCGCAGTGGGTGGTGTTAGCTGGGATATTGAATGAAGCGGTGTTGGTAGTCCAGTGTTTTCAGTGGGTTGTGTTAGCTGGGATATAGGCTTAAGCGGTGTTGGTCGAGTCCAGTGTTTTCAGAGGGTTGTGTTAGCTGGGATATTAACTTAAGTGCAGTATAGGTACTTGCAGCAATAGGTAGGTATGCTTTATCAAATATAGGGACGTGCAGCAATAGGTAGGTATGCTTTATCACAGTATAGGTACTTGCAGCAATAGGTAGGTATGCTTTATCACAGTATAGGTACTTGCAGCAATAGGTAGGTATGCTTTATCACAGTATAGGGACTTGCAGCAATAGGTAGGTATGCTTTATCAAAGTATAGGGACGCGCAGCAATAGGCAGGTATGCTTTATCAAAGTATAGGTACTTGCAGCAATAGCCAGGTATGCTTTATCACAGTATAGGGACGTGCAGCAATAGGTAGGTATGCTTTATCACAGTATAGGGACGCGCAGCAATAGGTAGGTATGCTTTATCACAGTTTAGGTACTTGCAGCAATAGGTAGGCTTGCTTTATCACAGAATAGGTACGTGCAGCAATAGCCAGGTATGCTTTATCACAGAATAGGGACGTGCATCAATAGGTAGGTATGCTTTATCACAGTATAGGTACTTGCATCAATAGGTAGGTATGCTTTATCACAGTATAGGTACTTGCAGCAATAGGTAGGTATGCTTTATCACAGTATAGGTACTTGCAGCAATAGGTAGGTACGCTTTATCACAGTATAGGGACGCGCAGCAATAGGTAGGTATGCTTTATCACAGTTTAGGTACTTGCAGCAATAGGTAGGCTTGCTTTATCACAGAATAGGGACGTGCAGCAATAGCTAGGTATGCTTTATCACAGAATAGGGACGTGCATCAATAGGTAGGTATGCTTTATCACAGTATAGGTACTTGCAGCAATAGGTAGGTATGCTTTATCACAGTATAGGTACTTGCAGCAATAGGTAGGTATGGTTTATCACAGTATAGGGACGTGCAGTAATAGGTAGGTATGCTTAATCAAAGTATAGGTACTTGCAGCAATAGGTAGGTATGCTTTATCACAGTATAGGGACGTGCAGCAATAGGTAGGTATGCTTTATGAAAGTATAGGGACGCGCAGCAATAGGTAGGTATGCTTTATCACAGTATAGGGACGTGCAGCAATAGGTAGGTATGCTTTATCACAGTTTAGGTACTTGCAGCAATAGGTAGGCTTGCTTTATCACAGAATAGGTACGTGCAGCAATAGCCAGGTATGCTTTATCACAGAATAGGGACGTGCATCAATAGGTAGGTATGCATTATCACAGTATAGGGACGTGCAGCAATAGGTAGGTATGCTTTATCACAGTATAGGGACGTGCATCAATAGGTAGGTATGCTTTATCACAGAATAGGTACTTGCAGCAATAGGTAGGTATGCATTATCACAGTATAGGTACTTGCAGCAATAGGTAGGTATGCTTTATCACAGTATAGGTACGTGCATCAATATGTAGGTATGCTTTATCACAGTATAGGTACTTGCAGCAATAGGTAGGTATGCATTATCACAGTATAGGTACGTGCAGCAATAGGTAGGTATGCTTAATCACAGTATAGGTACTATATCTTCCTAGTGTCTATTCCTACTTCCCCCGCCCCTTTAGACAGGCACACCTTGCTACACGGAAATGAGTCAACGTTTCCCGCATAAGGATATGCTGTAGGCCTGTCCCCGACCCTCTCGACAGACAGACCCGCTTCACGGAAAATCGCGAAACGTTGAACACAAAAGCAGGGCAGGTAAATCATTCTATGACAGGGCGCGTCTCCCTCTTATGATTGTTTGCGAATAACGGAAACATGTCTAGTGTCATAATTTACAGTTTGGAATGTTTATAAACAAATATTTTCATTCTTATTTATGTATTTCGTATACAAGTACACATGTCATTATATAAATGTCAGACAAAGATAAATATTTTTAAAAAGTTTGTTTACGTCCAACGATTACTCATCCCCATGCTCCCATGTATTTTTATCACACCCATACAAATAAGGCACGGCGCCTGGCGCAGAGCTATAAATGTGACATTGTAGTCTGTGTGTAGTAGATACAGTGTTTGTTATATATGACATTGTAGTATGTGTGTAGTACATCCAGTGTTTGTTATATATGACATTGTAGTCTGTGTGTAGTAGATACAGTGTTTGTTATATATGACATTGTAGTCTGTGTGTAGTACATCCAGTGTTTGTTATATATGACATTGTAGTCTGTGTGTGGTAGATACAGTGTTTGTTATATATGACATTGTAGTATGTGTGTAGAACATCCAGTGTTTGTTATATATGACATTGTAGTCTGTGTGTAGTAGATACAGTGTTTGTTATATATGACATTGTAGTCTGTGTGTAGTAGATACAGTGATTGTTATATATCACATTGTAGTATGTGTGCAGTACATCCAGTGTTTGTTATATATGACATTGTAGTCTGTGTGTGGTAGATACAGTGATTGTTATATGTGACATTGTAGTCTGTGTGTGGTAGAGACAGTGTTTGTTATATATGACATTGTAGTATGTGTGTAGTACATCCAGTGTTTGTTATATATGACATTGTAGTCTGTGTGTGGTAGATACAGTGTTTGTTATATATGACATGGTAGTCTGTGTGTGGTAGATACAGTGTTTGTTATATGTGACATTGTAGTATGTGTGTGGTAGAGACAGTGTTTGTTATATATGACATGGTAGTCTGTGTGTGGTAGATACAGTGTTTGTTATATATGACATTGTAGTATGTGTGTAGTACATCCAGTGTTTGTTATATATGACATGGTAGTCTGTGTGTGGTAGATACAGTGTTTGTTATATATGACATTGTAGTCTGTGTGTAGTACATCCAGTGTTTGTTATATATGACATGGTAGTCTGTGTGTGGTAGATACAGTGTTTGTTATATATGACATTGTAGTCTGTGTGTAGTACATCCAGTGTTTGTTATATATGACATTGTAGTCTGTGTGTGGTAGATACAGTGATTGTTATATGTGACATTGTAGTCTGTGTGTGGTAGAGACAGTGTTTGTTATATATGACATGGTAGTCTGTGTGTGGTAGATACAGTGTTTGTTATATGTGACATTTTAGTCTGTGTGTAGTAGATACAGTGTTTGTTATATATGACATTGTAGTCTGTGTGTGGTAGATACAGTGTTTGTTATATATGACATTGTAGTATGTGTGTAGTACATCCAGTGTTTGTTATATATGACATTGTAGTCTGTGTGTGGTACATACAGTGATTGTTATATGTGACATTGTAGTCTGTGTGTGGTAGATACAGTGTTTGTTATATGTGACATGGTAGTCTGTGTGTAGTAGATACAGTGTTTGTTATATGTGACATTGTAGTGTTTATGTGGTAGATACAGCGTTTGTGTGTTCCTGCGATGTATTGAGTACATCTTCAAGTTTATAGGTGTGTCAGTGTAATAGCGTGAAGTAATTGGCATTTCTTTTGCTGTTTCATGTTTCAAGATCAAAATTACTTTTATCTAAATCTAATGCAGCACTATTTTTATCTTACCTTGGACATTAGAGTAAATAGGATCAGACTCACGAAAGAGACCATTAGGATGATGCACTACATTGGACTCAACGGGATCAAGCACTACATTGGACCAAATAGGACGAGGCACTACATTGGACTCAACGGGATCAACCACTACATGTGACTAAATAGGACGAGGCACTACATTGGACTCAACAGGATCAAGCACTACATTGGACCAAATAGGACGAGGCACTACATTGGACGAAAAAGGAACAAGCACTACATTGGACCAAATTGGACGAGGCACTTTATTTGACGAAATAGGATCAAACTACATTGGACTAAATAGGACTAGGCACTACACTGGACTCAACGGGATCAAGCACTACATTGGACTAAATAGGACGAGGCACTACATTGGACGAAATGGGATCAAGCACTGGATTGGACTAAACAGGACGAGGCACTACATTGGACGAAATGAGACCAAGCACTGGATTGGACTAAATAGGACGAGGCACTACATTGGACGAAATGAGACCAAGCACTGGATTGGACTAAATAGGACGAGGCACTACATTGGACGAAATGAGACCAAGCACTACATTGGACTAAACAGGACGAGGCACTACATTGGACGAAATGAGACCAAGCACTGGATTGGACTAAACAGGACGAGGCACTACATTGGACGAAATGGGATAAAGCACTACATTGGACTAAACAGGACGAGGCACTACATTGGACGAAATGGGATCAAGCACTACATTGGACTAAACAGGACGAGGCACTACATTGGACGAAATGGGATCAAGCACTACATTGGACTAAACAGGACGAGGCACTACATTGGACGAAATGGGATCAAGCACTACATTGGACTAAACAGGACGAGGCACTACATTGGACGAAATAGGATCAAGCACTGGATTAGACTAACTAGAACGAGGCACAGCATAGGTACATTAGACTCAGGGTACTTAGTCATATTATGATTTAATGAGTTTTATTGTTATTGCTATCTTCATAAACAAATTTGTATTTTGTGACAAACTCATTCTAATGATGCAGAGGTATAGCTGTATGGCTATATAGCTGTATGTCTGTATGTCTGTATAGCTGTATGTCTGTATGTCTGTATGGCTGTATGTCTGTATATTTGTATATCTGTATGTCTGTATGTCTGTATGTCTGTATAGCTGTATGTCTGTATGTCTGTATGTCTGTATAGCTGTATGTCTGTATAGCTGTATGGCTGTATGTCTGTATGTCTGTATAGCTGTATGGCTGTATGGCTGTATAGGTGTATGTCTGTATGTCTGTATGTCTGTATAGCTGTATGGCTGTATGGCTGTATAGCTGTATTGCTGTATGTCTGTTTGACTGTATCTGTATGGCCGTATGGTACAGCTATCTGTATGGCTGTATAGTTGTATAGCTGTATGTCTGTATGTCTGTATGGCTGTATGGCTGTTTGTCTGTATGTCTGTATAGCTGTATGGTTGTATGGCTGTATAGCTTATCGCTGTATGGCTGTTCGACTGTATCTGTATGGCCGTATGGTACAGCTATCTGTATGTCTGTATAGTTGTATGTCTGTATGTCTGTATAGCTGTATGTCTGTATGGCTGTACGGCTGTGTGGCTGTGTGGCTGTATGTCTGTATGGCTGTATAGCTGTATAGCTGTATGGCTGTATGGTTGTATGTCTGTATAGTTGTATGTCTGTATGTCTGTATAGCTGTATGTCTGTATGGCTGTATGGCTGTGTGGCTGTGTGGCTGTATGTCTGTATGGCTGTATAGCTGTATAGCTGTATGGCTGTATGGTTGTATGTCTGTATAGTTGTATGTCTGTATGTCTGTATAGCTGTATGTCTGTATGGCTGTATGGCTGTGTGGCTGTGTGGCTGTATGTCTGTATGGCTGTATAGCTGTATGTCTGTATAGTTGTATGTCTGTATGTCTGTATAGTTGTATGTCTGTATGTCTGTATAGCTGTATGTCTGTATAGCTGTATGTCTGTATGTCTGTATGTCTGTATAGCTGTATGTCTGTATGGCTGTATGGCTGTGTGGCTGTGTGGCTGTATGTCTGTATGGCTGTATGGGTGTATGGCTGTGTGGCTGTATGGTTGTATGGCCGTATAGCTGTATTGCTGTATGGCTGTTTGACTGTATGGCTGTATAGCTGTATAGCTGTATGGCTGTATGGTTGTATGGCCGTCTAGCTGTATTGCTGTATGGCTGTTTGACTGTATGGCTGTGTGGCTGTGTGGCTGTATGTCTGTATGGCTGTATAGCTGTATAGCTGTATGGCTGTATGGTTGTATGGCCGTATAGCTGTATTGCTGTATGGCTGTTTGACTGTATGGCGGTATGGTACAGCTACCTGTATGTCTGTATGTCTGTATGGCTATATGGCTGTATGGCCGTATGGTACAGCTGTCGGTATGGCTGTATGGTTCTACATTAGTGGCAGCATGACAGCCTGTCCAGATACATACATACATATATACTCTCAAAGTCAACCTTTTAAAAGAAACCAACCTAGAAACATTTTATCGATTAAGTTTAATTTTTTAGAGGAATATTTGAGTGGTGATGGGAGAGTAGGATGTTGGCGCGGCCAATGTGATGCTGCAAGCACATCCGATGGATTTATTTCTCCGTGTTCCGTGCAAGCATAATGTGATTGGAAATAGCACAAGTAGCTGAGATAAAGAGAAGCGTCTAGACAGACTTTATTTATTTCAATAAAATGATTGGAGACAGTGAGAGCATCCATAACGCACTGACTATAGACGCTTTCAGTAAACTTTATTCAATTATATTGATTCATGTTTCGATATTTCAGTAACTGAATCTTGTCACGGTGATTTGTGCACGCCAGCCGTATGCTTTCCAATAACACGGTTAATATAATTTCCATTTGACTTCCCATGCACTCAGTCTGAAACTGATAAAGATGTACCTGCCGCTCTCTGCTTCCCTGTCAGATAATGATGCTACAGAATGCAGGACCTGAACGGACACTGGCCTACTGTATTAATGCTACCTGTCCCTAGCCATGTCTGTCGCCCTAGGTTGCCAGTGTGTTTCTCATTCTGGGTACATTAAATCTAGGAATGGAAATACGCAACATCACTTATGGACTCGTGAGCGTTCCATTAGAAAGACTCGTATCACCTATAGCGGATGCACATGGCACACAATGGCATGGCAGCTTAAGATTAAAAATGCAAATCACTTAATCATAAACTGCTGACTTGTTCACGTAATTTCTGCGTCCTTTCTACATCTTCAAGCTCCCCAATCTCCCGTCTCCCCCTCCCCAGTTCCACATCTCACCCCACCCCTCGTCTCCTTTCTCCCGTGTCACCATCCCCAGTCTCCCCTTTCCCCTCCCAAATTTCACCTCACACCTTCCCCTGTCTCCCCTCACATTCAACCCCAGTCTCACCTCACACCCTCCTCAATCTCCTCTCACACCTCCCAAATTTCACCTCACACCTTCCCCAGTCTCCCCTCACATTCAACCCCAGTCTCACCTCACACCCTCCCCAGTTTCACCTCACACCCTCCCCAGTTTCCCCTCACACCCTCCCCAGTCTCCCCTCTCCACCTCCCCAGTCTCCCCTCACATCATCCCCAGTCTCCCTTAACACCCTCCCCAGTTTCCCCTCCCCCTCCCCAGCTTCCCTCTTATCCTCCCCCAGTCTCCCTTAACACCCTCCCCAGTTTCCCCTTCCCCTCCCTAGTTTCCCTCTCATCCTCCCCCAGTCTCCCATGTCACCTTCTCCTAGTATCCGGTATCACCTCCCCCAGTCTCCCTTCACACCCTCCCAAGTCTCCCCTGACGCCCTCCCCAGTCTCCCCTCTCCACCTCCCCAGTTTCCCCTCCCCCTCCCCAGCTTCCCTCTTATCCTCCCCCAGTCTCCCTTAACACCCTCCCCAGTTTCCCCTTACCCTCCCCAGTTTCCCTCTCATCCTCCCCCAGTCTCCCATGTCACCTTCTCCTAGTATCCGGTATCACCTCCCCCAGTCTCCCTTCACGCCCTCCAAAGTCTCCCCTGACGCCCTCCCCAGTCTCCCCTTTCCACCTCCCCAGTTCCCCCCCCCCCCCCCCCCCCCCCCCCCAGCTTCCCTCTCATCCTCCCCCAGTCTCCCATGTCACCTTCCCTTAGTATCCGTTTTCACCTCCCCCAGTCTCCCCTCTCGCCCTAGCCCCCAGTCTTCCGTGGAATCCCTCACAGTGATTTTGGCATCTAAAACTTTCCTCACAGGCTCTCATGTTCTTCTCTATGTTAATATATTTCTCAGAAAAATCGCATTTGACGCCTTGGCGATAAATGGTGTCTTGGTTAGAAGTGACACATAATGATTCAATATGAAACACGGCTGAATAACCGACCAACTTCCTTGCTGCAAGACGCAAAATAAGAGCGCCGCGCTCGGCGAATGAAGTAAATTAGCCACAGATGACGAACAGGGCTCACATGGACAATGCAGGACACAAGCGGCTGGCGCGGAGACGTAACCTGGCAATTATCACGTCACTGCGTTTCGTCAGCGGACACGCGAACACACAAATGGCGAGCGCAGCCTCTTTAAAAGTCGCTAACGAACAATCAACGTAATTTCAATCTCTATAGCAAAGCATGATTTGTCAAACACTTCATGTCATATTTTGATTTCGAGTTTAGATCGCCATGTGTAAGATTCGTTAGACCTTTTCTAGGCAGACAATTACATGACGGAACAAGTGTCTCCTAAAGGCGCTTGTTTCACGCATTCTACTGAAGGAAAGGATAGCTTTGCAAATTACTTTGCAACATACAGTATGAAAAGAGTAGAGCAGACACAGATTATAAGTAATTTTCAACGCACGCACGCACGCACGCAAGCACGCACGCACGCACGCACGCACGCACGCACACAAATATATATACATATATATATTTTCTCCCCGTCTCTCCCCAGGGTCCTACTTTGTCTGGACCAATCAGATGACACGTTAGCTTAATTACCACCGCTCTTTTTTCTGCCAATATTTGCCAATCGTTTGTATAATTGGCTCATATTTAAAATGTACAATGGCAGTGATATTGATGAGACGAGCATTGTGATCGGATGTATGTGTGTAAATTAGCTGAGGCTATCTCGTGGCCATATGCCCCCCCATAATAATCGACATGTCCGACGTCAGATCCGGCAGCTGTCCATCACCTCCCATACAACATCCCGCAGAATTCCCCCACCCCTGCATCACCACGGAAGTACGTCTCATTGTTAATGTCAATATTGGTTCTTCATGTTGCAACGATGCATTTCTAACGCCATTCAGCATCGTGTTTGTTTCATGTCAACTTCGTCGTCAATGGTAGAAATGAAACCGTGCATTATTCACATAGTAGACATACCCGTAACATGTTTGGATACACATGCTATGCAAGGTAATACATACAGAGTATCCCACTGAAGACAAATGAGTTTTAGTCTGCATGTAACGTTAAGCAATCGATAAAACTGACGAAATGATGATTGTCTAAAATACCAACTGATAATTTTAATAGTTCTGGCGAGGAACATGACATTGAAATAACTCTATTTATGTGTACGTTCGTGAAGTACTTACACATCACCTGTGTGTTCATCAATAGTGTTTACACCTAACCTGTGTTCATCAATAGTGTTTACACATAGCCTGTGTGTTCATCAATAGTGTTTACGCCTAACCTGTGTTCATCAATAGTGTTTACACATAGCATGTGTGTTCATCAATAATGTTTACAACTAACCTGTGTGTTTATCAATAGTGTTTACACCTAACATGTGTTCATCAAAAGTGTTTACACATACATGTGTATTCATCAATAATGTTTACAACTAACCCGTGTGTTCATCAATAGTGTTTGCATTTAACCTGTGTGTTCATCAATGGTGTTCACACCTAACCTGTGTGTTCATCAACGATGTTTACATCTAACCCCTGTCCCCATCAATGGTGTTTACACTTAACCTGTGTGTTCATCAACGATGTTTACATCTAACCCCTGTCCCCATCAATGGTGTTTACACTTAACCTGTGTGTTCATCAACGATGTTTACATCTAACCTATGTGTTCATCAATAGTCTGTACTCCGAACCTGTGTGTTCATCAATGGTGTTTACATCTAACCTGTGTGTAAATCAATAATGTTTAAACCTAACCTCTGTCTTCATCAATAGTGTTTACATCTAAACTGTGTGTTCATCAATGGTGTTTACACTTAACCTGTGTGTTCATCAACGATGTTTACATCTAACCTGTGTGTTCATCAATAGTCTTTACATCTAACCTATGTGTTCATCAATGGTGTTTACATCTAACCTGTGTGTAAATCAATAATGTTAACACCTAACCTCTGTCTTCATCAATAGTGTTTACATCTAACCTGTGTGTTCATCAAAAGTGTT
This sequence comes from Haliotis rufescens, assembly GCF_023055435.1. Classification (NCBI taxonomy): domain Eukaryota; kingdom Metazoa; phylum Mollusca; class Gastropoda; order Lepetellida; family Haliotidae; genus Haliotis; species Haliotis rufescens. Next base: position 6,012,452 of record NW_025964383.1, read on the forward strand.
TAAACCTAACCTGTGTTCATCAATAGTGTTTACAACTTATCTCTGTGTGTTTATCAAGTTCTTTTACACCTAGTCTGTTTGTTTCACACCAATAAGGTTCACACCTCACACCTGCCACGTGCTGGACCAAGAGAGTGGACACCTGCCCCGTAATGGACCCAGAAAGTGGACACCTGCCCCGTGATGGACCCACAGAGTGGACACTTGCCATGTGATGGACCCAGAGACTGGACACCTGCCCCGTGGTAGACCCAGAGAGTGGACACCTGCCCCGTGATGAACCCAGAAGGTGGCCGCCTGCCCTGTGGTAGACCCAGAGGGTGGACACCTGCCCTTTGGTAGACCCAGAGGGTGGACACTTGCCCTGTGATGGACCCAGAGGGTGGCCGCCTGCCCTGTGGTAGACCCAGAGGGTGGACACCTGCCCTTTGGTAGACCCAGAGGGTGGACACCTGCCCCGTGATGAACCCAGAGAATGGACACTTGCCCTGTGGTAGACCCAGAGGGGTGGACACCTGCCCTGTGGTAGACCCAGAGAGTGGACACTTGCCCTATGGGAGACCCAGAGGGTGGACACTTGCCCTGTGGTAGACCCAGAGAGTGGACACTTGCCCTGTGGGAGACCCAGAGGGTGGACACCTTTCCTGTGGTAGACCCAGAGAGTGGACACTTGCCCTGTGGTAGACCGAGAGAGTGGACACCTGCCCCTTGATGAACCAAGAGGGTGGACACCTGCCCTGTGGTAGACCCAGAGAGTGGACACTTGCCCCGTGGTAGACCCAGAGAGTGGACACTTGCCCCGTAATGGACCCAGAGAGTGGACACCTGCCCCGTGATGGACCCAGAGAGTGGACACCTGTCCCATGATGAACCCAGAGAGTGAACACCTACCCTTTGGTAGACCCAGAGGGTGGACACCTGCCCCGTGATGGACCCAGAGAATTGACACTTGCCCTGTAGTAGACCCAGAGGGGTGGACACCTGCCCTGTGGTAGACCCAGATGGTGGACACCTGCCCCGTGATGAACCCAGGGGGTGGACACCTGCCCTGTGGTAGACCCAGAGGGTGGACGCCTGCCCTGTGGTAGACCCAGATGGTGGACACCTGCCCCGTGATGAACCCAGAGGGTGGACACCTGTCCCGTGATGGACCCAGAGAGTGAACACATACTCTGTGGTAGACCAAGAGAGTGGACACCTGCCCTGTGCGAGAGCCAGAGAGTGGACACCTGCCCCGTGGTAGACTCAGAGAGTGGACATCTGGCCCATGATGGACCCAGAGAGTGAACACCTACCCTTTGGTAGACCCAGTGGGTGGACACCTGCATCATGATGGACCCATAGAATTGACACTTTCCCTGTAGTAGACCCAGAGGGGTGGACACCTGCCCTGTGGTAGACCCAGATGGTGGACACCTGCCCCATGATGAACCCAGAGAATGGACACTTGCCCTGTGGTAGACCCAGAGGGTGGACACCTGCCCTGTGGTAGACCCAGATGGTGGACACTTGTCCTGTGGTAGACCCAGAGAGTGGACACTTGCCCTGTGGAAGACCCAGAGAGTGGACACGAGCCCCGTGATGAACCCAGAGGGTGGACACCTGCCCTGTGGTAGACCCAGAGAGTGGACACTTGCCCTGTGGTAGACCTAGAGAGTGGACACTTGCCCTGTGGTAGACCCAGAGGGTGGACACTTGCCCTGTGGTAGACCCAGAGAGTGGACACTTGCCCTGTGGAAGACCCAGAGAGTGGACACGAGCCCCGTGATGAACCCAGAGGGTGGACACCTGCCCTGTGGTAGACCCATAGAGTGGACACTTGCCCTGTGGTAGACCCAGAAAATGGACACCTGCCCCGTAATGGACCCAGAGAGTGGACACCTGCCCCGTGATGGACCCGGAGAGTGGATACTTGCCCCGTGATGAACCCAGAGAGTGGACACCTGCCCTGTGGTAGACCCATAGAGTGGACACTTGCCCTGTGGTAGACCCAGAAAATGGACACCTGCCCCGTAATGGACCCAGAGAGTGGACACCTGCCCCGTGATGGACCCGGAGAGTGGATACTTGCCCCGTGATGAACCCAGAGAGTGGACACCTGCCCTGTGGTAGACCCAGAGAGTGGACACTTGCCCTGTGGTAGACCCAGAGAGTGGACACTTGCCCTGTGGTAGACCAAGAGAGTGGACACTTGCCCTGTGGTAGACCAAGAGAGCGGACACTTGCCCTGTGGTAGACCCAGATAGTGGACACTTGCCCCGTGATGAACCCAGAGGGTGGACACCTGTTCGTGGTAGACCCAGAGAGTGGACACTTGGCCTGTGGGAGACCCAGAGGGTGGACACCTGTCCTGTGGTAGACCTAGAGAGTAGACACCTGCCCTGTGGTAGACCCAGAGAGTGGACACCTGCCCTGTGGTAGACCAAGAGAGTCGACACTTGCCCTGTGGTAGACCAAGAGAGTGGACACTTGCCCTGTGGTAGACCCAGATAGTGGACACCAGCCCCGTGATGAACCCAGAGAGTGGACACCTGCCCTGTGGTAGACCCAGAGAGTGGACACTTGGCCTGTAGGAGACCGAGAGGGTGGACACCTGTCCTGTGGTAGACCTAGAGAGTGGACACCTGCCCTGTGGTAGACCGAGAGAGTGGACACTTGCCCTGTGGTAGACCCAGAGAGTGGACACTTGCCCTGTGGTAGACCCAGAGAGCGGACACTTGCCCTGTGGTAGACCCAAAGAGTGGACACTTGCCCTGTGGTAGACCCAGAGAGTGGACACTTGGCCTGTGGGAGACCCAGAGGGTGGACACCTGTCCTGTGGTAGACCCATAGAGTGGACACTTGCCCTGTGGTAGACCGAGAGAGCGGACACCTGCCCCGTGATGAACCAAGAGGGTGGACACCTGTCCCACGATGAACCCAGAGAGTGAACACCTACCCTTTGGTAGACCCAGAGGGTGGAGACACGCCTTGTGATGGACCCAGAGAATGGACACCTGTCCCGTAATGGACCCGGAGGGTGGACACCTGCCCCGTGATGGACCCAGAGAGTGGACACTTGCCCCGTGATGAACCCAGAGAGTGGACACCTGCCCTGTGGTAGACCGAGAGAGTGGACACTTGCCCTGTCGTAGACCCAGAGAGTGGACACTTGCCCTGTGGTAGACCAAGAGAGTGGACACTTGCCCTGTGGTAGACCCAGAGGGTGGACACTTGCCCCATAATGGACCCAGAGAGTGGACACCTGCCCTGTGATGGACCAAGAGAGTGGACACCTGTCCCGTGATGGACCCAGAGAGTGAACACCTGTCCCATGATGAACCCGGAGAGTGGACACCTGCCCCGTGATGGACCCAGAGAGTGGACACCTGTCCCATGATGAACCCAGAGAGTGGACACCTGTCCCATGATGAACCCAGAGAGTGAACACCTACCCTTTGGTAGACCCAGAGAGTGGACACCTGCCCCGTGATGGACCCAGAGAGTGGACACCTGCCCCGTGATGGACCCAGAGAGTGGACACCTGCCCTGTGATTGACCCAGAGAGTGGACACTTGCCATGTGATGGACCCAGAGAGTGGACACTTGCCATGTGATGGACCCAGAGACTGGACACCTGCCCCGTGGTAGACCCAGAGACTGGACACCTGCCCCGTGGTAGACCCAGAGGGCAATTATCCACCCCTTGTTAGAGACAGAAAGTGGGCACCTGCCAATGCTGGACTCAAAAGTGACCTCCACCCCTGTACTAGACCTCGTTCTGTGACGAATGAACCAAGGCAGTTTTTCTATCTTTGATGATGTTTTTTGCACGTTATGTTATTCACACTGAGTTCTCAGCTTTTTGTGTTTGAGCAATGTAGTCATGATCAGGCAGTCATGTTTCAAGATCTGGAAAACTCGAAAGAAATATATTCTCCTCACGACGTTAATAGGTTTCACTTGCCACAGAGGCAGGGAGCCAAAATTTCCAGTTGTGAGTTCAACGGTCTCCTCTTTCCTTCTGCAGGTCACACCGACCTGACCTTAGAATCGGGAAAAAAGGGACAGTGAGATCGATAGCCCCGGAGACGGGTCGGTAGTGGGCGGGGCTCCAATCAACCTGACAATACCAGAGTTCTACCAGTTCACATCATCACGTATTCAATGGTAGTTGATAATACAATACGTTTGTACGTCTCGGCAATATGCGGGGATACCAGATGTCACAGTGGGTGTCAGGTTGGGGTGGGGGTAGAGGTGGGGGGTGGTAAGGGCGCGATATCTCAGTGGGTGCTGTAGGGTGTGGGGGTGTGGGGTGGTGGGGGTGGTCGGGGTGGGGTGGATGTGTGGGACTGTGGGGCACTGTACCTGTCGAGATGTCCAAGTGGGTGTCGGTAACACTGTGCCTGTCAAGATGTCCCAGTGAGTGTCGGTAACAGTGTGCCTGTCAAGATGTCTCAGTGGGTGTTGGTAACACTGTGCCTGTCAAGATGTCCCAGTGGGTGTCGGTAACACTGTGCCTGTCAAGATGTCCAAGTGGGTGTCGGTAACACTGTGCCTGTCAAGATGTCCCAGTGGGTGTCGGTAGCACTGTGCCTGTCAAGATGTCCCAGTGGGTGTCGGTAACACTGTGCCTGTCAAGATGTCCAAGTGGGTGTCGGTAACACTGTGCCTGTCAAGATGTCCCAGTGGGTGTCGGTAACACTGTGCCTGTCAAGATGTCCCAGTGGGTGTCGGTAACACTGTGCCTGTCAAGATGTCCCAGTGGATGTCGGAAGCACTGTGCCTGTCAAGATGTCCCAGTGGGTGTTGGTAACACTGTGCCTGTCAAGATGTCCAAGTGGGTGTCGGTAACACTGTGCCTGTCAAGATGTCCCAGTGGGTGTCGGTAACACTGTGCCTGTCAAGACGTCCCAGTGGGTGTCGGAAGCACTGTGCCTGTCAAGATGTCCCAGTGGGTGTCGGTAACACTGTGCCTGTCAAGATGTCCAAGTGGGTGTCGGTAACACTGTGCCTGTCAAGATGTCCCAGTGGATGTCGGTAACACTGTGCCTGTCAAGATGTCCAAGTTGGTGTCGGTAACACTGTGCCTGTCAAGATGTCCCAGTGGGTGTCGGTAACACTGTGCCTGTCAAGATGTCCCAGTGGGTGTCGGTAACACTGTGCCTGTCAAGATGTCCCAGTGGGTGTCGGAAGCACTGTGCCTGTCAAGATGTCCCAGTGGGTGTCGGTAACACTGTGCCTGTCAAGATGTCCAAGTGGGTGTCGGTAACACTGTGCCTGTCAAGATGTCCCAGTGGGTGTCGGTAACACTGTGCCTGTCAAGATGTCCCAGTGGGTGTTGGTAACACTGTGCCTGTCAAGATGTCCAAGTGGGTGTCGGTAACACTGTGCCTGTCAAGATGTCCCAGTGGGTGTCGGTAACACTGTGCCTGTCAAGACGTCCCAGTGGGTGTCGGAAGCACTGTGCCTGTCAAGATGTCCCAGTGGGTGTCGGTAACACTGTGCCTGTCAAGATGTCCAAGTGGGTGTCGGTAACACTGTGCCTGTCAAGATGTCCCAGTGGATGTCGGTAACACTGTGCCTGTCAAGATGTCCAAGTTGGTGTCGGTAACACTGTGCCTGTCAAGATGTCCCAGTGGGTGTCGGTAACACTGTGCCTGTCAAGATGTCCCAGTGGGTGTCGGTAACACTGTGCCTGTCAAGATGTCCCAGTGGGTGTCGGAAGCACTGTGCCTGTCAAGATGTCCCAGTGGGTGTCGGTAACACTGTGCCTGTCAAGATGTCCAAGTGGGTGTCGGTAACACTGTGCCTGTCAAGATGTCCCAGTGGGTGTCGGTAACACTGTGCCTGTCAAGATGTCCAAGTGGGTGTCGGTAACACTGTGCCTGTCAAGATGTCCCAGTGGGTGTCGGTAACACTGTGCCTGTCAAGATGTCCAAGTGGGTGTCGGTAACACTGTGCCTGTCAAGATGTCCCAGTGGGTGTCGGAAGCACTGTGCCTGTCAAGATGTCCCAGTGGGTGTCGGTAACACTGTGCCTGTCAAGATGTCCAAGTGGGTGTCGGTAACACTGTGCCTGTCAAGATGTCCCAGTGGGTGTCGGTAACACTGTGTAAGTGAAGTTCCAATGAAGCAAGAACTGAATTTACGGATTCCCTTATTCAGCTCAGTAAAGAATGAACCTCTCTCTGAAAGACCATTAACTTTTTGAATTGGCTAGATTAAATAAAATGTTGAACGAAATTGAATTTGGAGAGACGAGGTTTACTTTTGAAACCGGATTAAATGTTGAATTTAAAAAAAATCAATGTCGAATTAACTTTGCTGACATCCCCTGGACTTGTTAGACCTGTCAATAGCGCGGATATGCGTCATGTAGTCCAAGTCCAAATGCGGTTACATTCATCTAAATCTCGCCATAATCAACACCTCCAACTTCTCAAATTAAATTTTCCGGGGAAACAGAATCGATAAAATGTCTGCAGTTAACTGACAAGGTTTATCAAATATAGTATTCCTTGACACTGAGAGGGCACGAAACCAATACAGCATTTCTTGAGGGGAGACAGGATCAGTGCAGTATTATCTTGGAGAGCACAGGGCCAATAAACTTTTGGTTGGGAAGATACAGGACCAACATAATTGTCCTTGGGAAGGTACAAGACCCAAATACTACTACATTGGAGGGTACATGACCAACACAACATTGCATTGGAGGGTGCACGACCAACACACTATTGCATTGGGGGGTACACGACCAACACACTATTGCATTGGAGGGTACATGGCAGACACACTATTGCATTGGAGGGTACACGACCAACACACTATTGCATTGGAGGGTACACGACCAACACACTTTTGCATTGGAGGGTACATGACAGACACACTATTGCATTGGAGGGTACACGACCAACACACTATTGCATTGGGGGGTACACGACCAACACACTATTGCATTGGAGGGTACATGACAGACACACTATTGCATTGGAGGGTACACGACCAACACACTATTGCATTGGAGGGTACACCACCAACACACTTTTGCATTGGATGGTACACGACCAACACATTATTGCATTGGAGGGTACATGACCAACACACTATTGCATTGGAGGGTACATGACAGACACACTATTGCATTGGAGGGTACATGACAGACACACTATTGCATTGGAGGGTACACGACCAACACACTATTGCATTGGAGGGTACACGACCAACACAATATTGCATTGGAGGGTACACCACCAACACACTTTTGCATTGGATGGTACATGACCAACACATTATTGCATTGGAGGGTACACGACCAACACACTATTGCATTGGAGGGTACACGACCAACACACTATTGCATTGGAGGGTACACGACCAACACACTATTGAATTGGAGGGTACACGACCAACACACTATTGCATTGGAGGGTACACCACCAACACACTTTTGCATTGGAGGGTACACGATCAACACACTATTGCACTGGAGGGTACACGACCAACAAACTATTGCATTGGAGGGTACACGACCAACATACTGTTGCTTTTACTGCGTGTACAGGACCAACACAATATTGCATTGGAGGGTACACGACCAACACACTTTTGCATTGGAGGGTACACCACCAACACACTTTTGCATTGGATGGTACACGACCAACAAACTATTGCATTGGAGGGTACACGACCAACACACTGTTGCTTTTACTGCGTGTACAGGACCAACACAATATTGCATTGGAGGGTACATGACCAACACACTATTGCATTGGAGGGTACACGGCCAACACACTGCGGGTACAGGACCAACACACTTTTGCTTTTACTGCGGGTACAGGACCAACATAGCATTCCCTGAGATAGGGTGGGTCGGGCTGTAGCCAGACCGGGGAAGTAGTTATTGGCTGGGGGTGGTGGTGAAAAGTTGACATGCCCCCTCATCTCCTCATCCCTAGATAATAGAGTCCTCTTCCTCAGAAATTTGGTCTTGACCGACTCCTGTCAAACAGGTGCATGGATTACTTCATTAATGACATACTTACCTCAGCACAAATATATCTGTTTGACAAAGGGATTTCGTTTTTAAAACTGACTGTTGTACGCATCATTTGGTAGGCTTGGACATATCCTAATCACTGACCTAATCACTACCCCGGAGCAATATAATAATAACACATATCACAGAATAAAATAAAACAAACTACAAAAAATTAATCACAAGTAAAGAAATATTTTTATATATAAAGTGACATCATATGTTGTAATGATTAGCAGTTGGAGTGGCAGTTTCTACCATTGTATCAAGTATTGTATTTAGCTGTTTGAGAGGCAGTTTCTTTCATTGTATCAATCATTATATTTTGCTGTTTGAGAGGCAGTTTCTACCATTGTATCAAGTATTGTATTTAGCTGTTGGAGAGGCAGTTTCTTCCATTGTATCAAGTATTGTATTTAGCTGTTGGAGAGGCAGTTTCTTCCATTGTATCAAGTATTGTATTTAGCTGTTGGGGAGGCAGTTTCTACCATTGTATCAAGCATTGTATTTAGGTGTTGGAGAGGCAGCTTCTACCATTGTATCAAGTATTGTATTTAGCTGTTGGGGAGGCAGTTTCTACCATTGTATCAAGCATTGTATTTAGCTGTTGGAGAGGCAGATTCTATCATTGTATCAAGTATTGTATTTAACAGTTGGAGATGCACTTTATTCCATTGTATCATGTATTGCATTTAGCAGTTTCCACCATCATATCATGTATTGTCTTTAGCAGTTGGAGAGGCAGTTTCTACCATTGAATCAAATATTGTATTTTGCAGTTGGAGAGGCAGTTTCTACCATTATATCAAGTATTATATTTAGCAGTTTCTACCATGGTGTTATTTCCTTTCAGTGTTCAGCGTAGTTTCAATCTCCATTCTGCGTTACTAGTCCCCTTTTTATATTCTGTTGCGCAAAGTAAATTACACAAACTCTTTCATAGGTCACGCTTTCGTCACCTATTAATATTTTGAGGCCATAAATCAAATCGTTAACATTTGATTGCGAAAGATGTGTTGCCTGTTATCGTTCTACATTACCAAATACAAGTAAACAACTCAGGATTGTAATACCGCCACAGTATAGCACAGTTCCATAAAAACGCACTCGACCTTTTCTAACCTAACTAATCATTTTTATAATCAGGTGATATATATAAAAGTAACAAAATGTCAATAGCAGTGGACGAGAAGGAATCGCTGAAGCCCTTGTTTCGTTGCCATAAAAGAGGCTCCATTCACCCGGCATGCAATGTCTAACGAGCGCGATGCACGGGAGTATGCAGTACAAGGCGCCTCCACATCAAGCGTCCAGACACAAAGGAGCAGTTGGTACCTGACAGGAAATGATTTTACATGGATTTAATATTTGTAACCTTTCATACGGAGGTATAAAATGTGATAAAATTCATTTTATTATCTGAACATTTTCTTAGCCCGGACTTGTAAGTAATCATTATGTCATGTAGATTAATAAACATATTTGTTTCATTATTTTTTATTTGTTTGTTTGTTTGTTTGTTGTTTAACGCCGCACTCAGCGATATTCCAGCTATGTAATCGAGTCTGGACCAGGCAGTTCCATGATTGACATCAAGAGCATCGATTGGGATACGATGACACGCATCAACCAAGTCAGCGAGCCTGACAACCCGATCCCGTTAGTCGCCTCTTTGGACAAGCATAGTTGCCTTTTACGGCAAGCATGGGTTGCTGAAGACCTATTCTACCCCGGATCTTCACGGGGGGATTAATTATCTAAAATTGTAGGGTAATCTAAACTGACGTCCAAAAGTAACTTTACCAACTGAAAATATAAATTTCAGACAAAGTATAATTTTTTTTTCGATGAAGTCTATGTAAAACACATAACCCTTAATACAACAATAGTGTATGCAGAAAATGTTAATCGTCTGTTACATGTTTGCGAGATAACACGCGAAAAAGTGAAAAACACGTGCACCACGGACAACTGCAAATGCACGTGCGGGTAAGGGTATAAAACGATTGCAACGGCAAGTCAGACATCCACAGTGATAAAAAAACGCAAAAGAAATGCCACGACTCACAGTCGAACAACGTGAACGAGCCTTGGGTATGGTACAGATGGGAGCCACCCACGCCCATATTGCACGAACCTTCGTTTGCTCCCGTGTTGCCGTTACCAACTTGATGCAACGTTACAGACAGACAGGGCGGACCGCTGACAGGCCAAGAACAGGCAGACCCAGGGTGACCACGCCCCATGATGACCGGTACTTGCGTACCTTGCACCTCCGAAATCGCTTCCTGACAGTGACGTCATCGGCGACAAATGCCTTAGGTCACAGGGTTAGTCGACAGACAGTGGCCAAGAGACTCAGGGCTCATGGAATCAGGGCTTTTAGACCATACAGAGGACAGCTATTGACAGCGCAACATCGTCGTCTGCGATTGAGATGGGCCCGGACTGTACGACGTTGGCAACGACGTGACTGGCAGAGGGTTGTCTTCACTGACGAAAGTCGATTCTGTATGTTTAGGGCTGATGGAAGACAACGTGTTTACCGCCGAAGGGGTGAACGAACGGCGGCGTGTTGCGTGCAGGAGGTCGTACCATATGGTGGAGGGAGTGTCATGGTGTGGGGAGGGATCTGTGGGCAGGAGAGGACACCGCTGGTCATCGTTGACGGAAACTTGACAGCTCAGCGTTACATGGATAACATTCTTCGTCAAGTTGTCCTACCATTTCTCCAACAGAAGCCACGTGGTGTCATTTATCAGCATGACAACGCTAGAGCCCATACAGCCAGAATTGTCACTAACTTCCTCGCAGCCAACAACGTCAACGCCCTGCCGTGGCCTTGCACGCTCACCCGACATGTCCCCCATAGAACACTTCTGGGACTTGATTGATCGTCGTGTTCGACAACGACCACACTCTCCAGCCAACCGGCAAGAACTGATCTTGGCCCTCCAAGAAGAATGGCGTCAAATCCGACGTGACCTCATCAGACGACTGACTTTTTCTGTGCGTCGAAGAGTTTTTTGCCTTGGTCGGACGTCATTCAGTCGTCTTTGAATCTCGTCCCATAGATGTTCAATGGGATTTAAATCGGGACTGAGGACAGGCCACTGCATGGTTCTGATGCCATTCTGCTGGAGGAAGTCTCTTGTTGCACTCGCAGTGTGGGCACGGGCGTTATCATGCTGAAACTCGTGGTTACGGAGACGTGCCAAATGAGGTATGGCGTGTGGTTTCAAGACTTGATCAATGTACCGAGCTGCTGTGACACCATTGCCTCTCCCTGGACCGATGTTCTGGAAGAACACTCTGTGCAAGACCAATTCCACCCCACACCATGATGCTCGGACCACCCAACGAGTCTCTCTCAACGACACAAGCATCCGAATAACGTTTCTCACGGCGTTGCTAGACTCTCTCTCTCTCTCTCTCTCTCTCTCTTTCTCTCTCTCTCTCTCTCTCTCTCTCTCTCGTCGACGCAATGTGTCGCTGGTGTGTCCCCATGGTCTGTCGAGCAGTTTCCGCAGCAGTAACAACGCGATCTTGAAGATGATGTCGGACAATCTGACGATCCTGACGTCGGGTAGTGACCCTTTGTCTTCCACTGCGTGGTCGGTCATCTGTAGTGTTGGTGGTCTGGTATCGTTGCTGGAGCCTGTATATGGTCCTTACGTGGACTTGAAATGCATTGGATACTTGCCGGGCGGTTTTTTCCAGCTTGCAATCGTCCAAGGTTTTGGTGTCGCTGATTTCTTGTCAATCTTGGCATGTGGTAGCAATTCAAAAACGAATGAATGTTATCTGATCTGGGTGGATTTGCATAGGGCAAGAAATGTGGCATGTGCATTTCAATTTGCACGGAACTTACGTCCATCGGGTTACCATGGCCGTTGCCGTGATGCGTTTGGGCTATCGGTTTTATTGTCATTTGCTTTGTTTTTTTTATCATCAAATCTCATTTTTACGGACAAGGTAATGTTAAATATACTGAACCAAATTAAAAACTTCACAATCCTAAAATTTAAACATTTTGACCAGTTATCATTGTGGGCCCTTATTGTGTATTTAAACAGTAATGGCCACGTATTGTCTTCAGATAACACCCGTTTTTGTGCAGGTGAGTCGATCAAAATCATGTGCACAGCACTAAAGTGGCAAAAGTGTTTTTTCACGTGCAACTGGTCACGTGGCCATAATACCGCATGTGTTTTCATCCATACTTGTTAGCAGTCATTAACAAAAAAAGAAAAACACAAGAAAACAAAAGTCTTTACGGCCATTTGTCATGCCACGCCTTTCAAATGTGCAACGTGAACGTGCCATCGGCATGTTGCAGACGGGAACGTCCGTAGCTGAAGTCGCAAGGACGATGAGTTGTAGTCGACGGACTGTTTATGATTTACAGACGCGTCTACAGCAAACGGGTACCACCGATGATCGCCCTCGGCCAGGTCGACCACGTGTGACGTCACATGCAGAGGATCGTCAGATTGTCTTACGTCACCTCCGTAACCGATTTTTGACGGCTACATCAACCAGAAATGAACTGTTTAGGGGTAGACTGAGTGCGCAAACTGTTCGAAACCGTCTGAGAACTGCTCACCTTCAAGCACGACGGCCAAGAGGAATTTGAATTAGTTGGGTAGGAAGAAGGGGGTATTGTGCACCCCCCGGAAATCAATTTCTAATTGGTGTTTCTAAACTGGAAAAATGTCATAGAAAACGATTTGCTATGTTAAAAAAGTTGTCAAAATGTCCCACGTACCATTTTTATGCAAATTAGTCGCCATTACTGGAAAATGTATGTTTCGTCATATCTCAGCCCATAGTGCAGATAGCTCAATACTTAAGGTGTCTAAACCCATGTTTTGAGGGTCCAAGGGCATTATAAAACTATTGTTGAAGTGATCAGATCTGTCTAAGACATGTGAGTATGCTAAGTATTGCCGCCCTTAGCGAAAAATCTATTTTTCGCCATATCTCAGCCCATAATAATGATAACAGCAGACATTAAGTGTCCGGACCTATGTTCAAAGGGTCAAAGAACACAATAAAACTACTCGCGGGGTGATCTAATATGTCCTTTGCATGTCTCTATGCAACATAACAGCATGTGTACTGCATCTTTGGTGTTGTTTCAGCTTTGCTTTGCATTCCACATTAATGTCGGTGGTGGTAGAAATACATGTAGTAGTAGAGGTGGCTTTTGCCACTTCTACTACTACATGTAGAGGTGGTAGTAGAGGTGGTAGAAATTCTAGATTAGCATGTGTGGTGGTATTTTTCAGGTCTTATAATAAACAGTGGTAGTAGAGGTAGTAGACATTACAGATTGCAGATTAACAGTGGTGGTGGCAGTGTAGACATTTAGCAACCATGTCTAAAAGAAAACGTGAAAAGATCGCAGATCCTGGACCTTCCAAACACGCTCCACCTGCATGCATCCTTCATGTGCCATCTTTATCTGATCATGGTCGATTCACACCATTCAGTAATGTTAAAGGAACTGTTGCTGAAAAACTCTGGCAAATTCATACAATCCGGGAGAGACGTCTCCGCCAACCACATGGGTCCCCGTATCGTATGCAAGCAGTGTGCGACCACATCCCTGCATCTCTGCCAGATGACCTGCAAAGTGTTGGATATGATCGACAGTGTTATCAGCGGTTTACTGGCAACCTCCATCTTCTGGGAGATCAAACAGAATCGCAAGCATCAACCTCGCAACAACATCATTCCCCTCGTAGAAGGTCTTCCACTGGACCTATCTTCCCCCCAGAGTGCATATTCTGTGACAAACTAGAGGTCAAAGATGGTGACCGTAAAACTGAACGAGCTGAGCTGTTCTCGTCCTGGAAGAACAAAGAAAATGCATGGCGGCAAATCGAATCACGAGCTGAGAAAATGGGTCTAGATCAACTTCATCGACTGGTGAAAAACAAGGATCTCTTTGCTGTTGAGGCCAAACACCATCCATCGTGCTTGAGATCTTTCCGAACAGCATTTGCTAACTATGAACGTGGGATTCGCAGGGCTGAAGGGCCAAAGGATACGGAGCATGCCCGTGTGTCAGCTGCACATGAAAAGGCACTCGACTTCGTACTGGAGAACATTCAAATGCATGTTGTCCAACAGAATGAGGTCCTACTGCTGTCTTCCTTGCGCCTATTATATCCCGAAGAATTGAAACGCAATGGCTATGAGAACCAGAACTATCGTTCTGAGAAGTTGCTGAAACGGCTTCAAAATAACCCGATCAAAAATCAGGTCAACTTCACGAAGGTCCCGGACAACACAAAGGATGCCTTTTCATTCTGGCTTGTGCATAGTTCGGTTATCACTGTTGCCGATGCTCTTGCTCAAGCTTACGTCCTTGGAAGTGCAGACAAGTACCGGGACGTCGCTCTCCGTCTTCGTCGTAACATTCTGCAGGCTTTCGAAGATTCAAAAGACCAACTGTGGCCGCCAACATCCGACAATATGGAACTCAGTTGCGAAAATGTCCTGCCTCCAGACCTCGTCCGATTCCTTAACATGGTTTTGGCCGGCAAAGAACAAGTGGAAACGCAGGAGAAGTTGAATCGTATAGTGTTCTCCATCGGGCAAGACTTATGCCGTGCTGTATCAGAGGGACAGTGGAAATTACCAAAACACGTGCTTCTCTGTGTGACTGTCAGGCACTTGTTCAGAAGCAAGCAGCTCACCACGATATTGCATCGGCTTGGCCACTCTGAGAGCTATGACTTTGGCTTGGAGTTGGAAACTGCACTGGCCAAGGCGACGGATGCAGCCTCAACCCATCTGACACCCCAGATTGTGACAGGAGAAGGAAACGTTGTATTCCATTCAGAGTGGGACAATTTGAACAAGACCACAACAAATGTGCATGGCAGCAACATTGTAAACAGTGCTGGGGGAATCATGGTGCAGGAGGTCAAGCCTGGATTTGAGAGCACTAGGGTCCGAACTTTGCCTATTATCGGCAAGTCACAGCAGCGAAGCCTGAAGGTAGACACGCCAGGAACTCTCCCACCGCTGCACTTCACTCGCATTGGCCCAAAGTTTCCCGAAGGCTCATCATACACACCCCCTGCAGGGAATGACGCAGTCTATGCTGCTCAGATGAAAGAGTACAAGTTATGGCTGTTCAGCAGGTACATCGGAAGCAGTGGCAAGCAGCCTGTACCAGGACTAGGAGGCTTCACCTCTGCAACTGGTGCCCCACCACCAAGAAAATCAACGGTGGACTACTTCACACCCATCCATCAACCTATAACGGATAACTGCGGCGTCTACGAGCTACTGAAGCGGTCGGAGGCAGCCACGGCTGAAGTGGGTCAGACGTGGGTCCTGAATACATTCGATCTAGGTGTCTGCATGAAAGCCCTACCCATCATCTGGCGATGGCCAGATGAATTCGCTAGTCACGTTGTCACGATTGGGCCATTCCACACGTCTATGAATTACATCGGTATGCTCACCGGCCACAAAATGGCTGGCTCAGGATTTACAGAGATTCTATTTGAGGCACAGCTGGTCACAAGTGGATCCCTCAAGAATGTTATCAGTGGGAAGGCCTATGCCAAGTCTATTTTTTGTCTCAAAAGTGTGTGTGAAGCAATGGAGAGGCTGTTGATTGAACAATTTGCAGAGGAGGAGAACATCACCTTCAGTGACCCGGTTGCTCTTCTGAACATGACTCAGTCTTGCAATCGACAGAGTCTCAACGAAGCCCTCAATGACCCTCACACTGGAACATTTCTTGACAGGTATCACGCATATGAGGAAAAGGTTCTCAATGGCCACCTGGGGAAGACGGCAGCTTTCTGGATGTCATTTATCAGACACTGTCACCTAATCTTCATGCTCCTCCACTCCGTGAAGACTAACAACATCCAGCTGTTTCACAAGTGTAATTGAGAGATGGCGGCACTCTTCTTTGCATTCGATGGGCAAAACTATTCCAGGTTTGTAGAACTTTGATATGAATCTCCATAACCTTATGTTCTTATCTAATGATTGCTTATATCATGAATACTTTTATCGACAGATATCTAACCTGGCTGGAGGTCTACCTAACAAACAATGGAAGAAACATTCATGCATTTTGCAAAATCCCCAGGTAAACCATTAATGTCATCCAGTAACATCTATGCATCGATCATGAAATGTAGAAAGAACCTGTACATACACTTTATGTTGTCAATGCAACATTTGATGGATGCTTTCAGGTGGCTTCGCAGGACTGTACAGTCAGTTTGGAGCATATCAGAGATGGTGCCGCACAACCTCAGCGCGGGCCCAGTTCTATGAAAGAACCCTCGAGATGGTCAACCTCATCGACGATCCAGAACGCCCAAAGGCAGGAAGACATCGTGAGTTGGAAAAAGCTGAGGTCAAGAAGGGTGAGGAAGCCGTTCAGCACGTCCTTGCTGCGGTCAGTAACTTCACAAATCCGTTCACCATCGTTGAAAAGGACAGGATCTACTCATTGGCTTCCGGTGCTCCTGTTCCCGCTGATGTTGAAGTAGACGTGCGCCAGGCAGAAGCTGTGGGAAAGGCCGCCAAAGCTGACTTCATCAAACGCCTGCAGAGCAGAGAGCCTACAAGCTTCTTCGACCCTATCAAGAGGAAGAAACTGAAGACAATGGAAGCTGGCAACAAGATAATCACCATCACCTCCTCACACGGAAAGGTAATAAATTCGAAGCCTGTGTCCTATTCAATACTTTATTCATTGTCTTTCAAAGGCTGCGTCAAACTGTTTTACTAGGTAAACCTTTACTTTCAGGTCATCCAGTATCAGGAGCAAAGCAACCTGGCATTCCTACTCCTCGTCAAGTCTCAGAGTCTAGATAAACCACTGGACTTGGCAGAGCTCATGAAGTACTGTCTTATGGCTGTGCCTCCTAGCCTTGGGTCACCAGATGGCTTTTTCTCTAAGACCAACAAAGCCATCCTCTTGCACTAC
The DNA here is from genome assembly GCF_023055435.1 of Haliotis rufescens. Lineage (NCBI taxonomy): Eukaryota > Metazoa > Mollusca > Gastropoda > Lepetellida > Haliotidae > Haliotis > Haliotis rufescens. Next base: position 6,029,448 of record NW_025964383.1, read on the forward strand.
CTTCTGGAAGGCGCCATCCCAGAAGATCTGCCCTACCCCAAGGACGCTCTGTTCATACAGGATGGCATGGCACTGCTCCATACCATTACCAACCTTCCCCCAACCTGTGGTGAGATATGCCTACAAATCCTCGATCAGATGGTAGCCAAAAAGCACTTTTTGTTCTCGACTGACAGTTATCATCCCGGATCTATCAAAGCCCAAGAGAGGCTGAGGCGCGGCAGCTCAGAAAAGATCATTCTAGCTGGACCAGCGACCAGAAAGCCATACGACTTCAAGAGCTTCTTTGCAAACGACGACAACAAGAAGCAACTATGTCAGCTCTTGTTGCGCGATTGATAAACAGGCCGCTTCTAGACTGGAGAGAACAAAGATGGCAGTCCTCATTGTGGAAGGTAGAGCCCATCAACTTGTTATAACGGATGGCGAGGTAAGATGGTATTCAATTACTAGTCTACTTCCGTAATATTTTGTAAACGTCAAGTCAATTTAAGTGTTCCTATCAAAATAATTAAATACAGTGCCTCTTTGTTCCAGGTGGAGGTGCAGGACCTCCCCTCAATCTACAGCAACCAGGAAGAGACCGATACAAGGGTGGTATTGTACCTTCATCATGCCGCTGCACTAGGATACAAAGACGCTGTGGTCAGAACCCCAGATACAGACATCTTTGTGATTCTACTGCATCATGCCCATTCAATCAAGTTGACTGTGTACCTGGAAACAGGATCGGGGAAGCACAGACAGCTTGTCAACGTATCTGACCTTGCTGAGTCTCTAGGAGAAGACTACTGTGCAACTCTCCTTGCCTACTATGTCTTCAGTGGAGAGGATTGCACAAGTTCCTTTAAAGGCAAGGGAAAGGTTGGGCCACTGAAAAAGCTGGAAAAGAATCCTAGGTTCCACAAGGCCTTCAGGCAACTGGGTGACGACTGGAACGTCAAGCCTCAGGTGATGAAGCAGCTAGAGCAGTTCACATGTCTGATGTACGGACAGTGTCGTGAGTCTTCTGTGAACGCCGTCCGTGTCAAGCTGCTCTGCAAAATGGTGGGAGAGGACAAGAAACTCACTTCCAAGTCTAAGGTCGACCTAGCTCGCCTTCCCCCATGCCAATCTGCTTTGGAGCCACACATTCAGCGTGTGAACCATCGGGTTGCTTTGTACAAGCGAGCTGACCAACCTTTTGTGGAGAAACCCAAGCCTTACGAGGAGCAGCAGGGGTGGATGAGAACTGACCAAGGAGTCCTGGAACCAATGTGGTCAAATGGTCCTGTCCTACCAACCTCGCTGGTTGATCTCCTGGATGCTGGTGATCGGGAAGGAGATGAACATGTTGTTGATGAAGATGACGATGAAAATGATGAGTTTGACAGTTTAGATGAAAGTGATGATGAGTGATGAGTAAAGAATTTGACTGTAACTTACAGAATTGTATGGCCCAGTCCTAGCTGTTCTGTTGCATACTTAGCATGCTTGGACATGCTAGCATACATTCTACATGTACAAGGACACTTATAATGTTATTGTGTTATAGTGTTATTGTGTTCTTGAACCATCAGAAAATAAATTTGTTTTAAAATATATATACATGTATTTATGTTTTTATATTCCTTGACCTTCAGAACATAGGTCCATACGCTCTATGTCTGCAGTTATCATTGATATTGGCCAAGATATGGCGAAAAATAGAGTTTTCACTAATGGCTGCAATAATTTGCATAATAACACATCTGATCATTTCAAGAATAGTTTTATAACGCTCTTAGACCCTCAAAACATGGGTTTAGACACCTTAAGTATTGAGCTATCTGCACTATGGGCTGAGATATGACGAAATATGCATTTTCCAGTAATGGCGACTAATTTGCATAAAAATGGTACGTGGGACATTTTGACAACTTTTTAACATAGCAAATCGTTTTCTATGACAGTTTTCCAGTTTAGAAACACCAATTAGAAATTGATTTCCGGGGGGTGCACAATACCCCCTTCTTCCTACCCAACTAAATCAAGTCGTCTTCAGTGATGAATCCCGATTTAATCTTCGATTTGCTGATGGTAGGGCGAGGGTGTGGAGGCGCAGTCATGAACGTTACGCCCAGTGTTGTGTACAGGAAGTTGACAGATTTCGAGGCGGAAGTGTCATGGTGTGGGGTGCTTTCTGTGGCAATGCACGTTCTAGGCTTCTTGTCATGGAACCGTGGCAACCTCAACGCTGCTGCTTACCGCGACCAGGTACTGGCACCAGAACTTCTGCCTTTTATGGTAGCACATGGACCCGCTTTGATCTTCCAACACGACAATGCCAGACCCCACACAGCAATTTTGACAAGGAATTTCCTTCAGAATGCGGGAGTCATCGTCATGGACTGGCCGTCAAGGTCTCCCGACCTCAATCCCATCGAACACGTCTGGGATGCTCTTGGCAGAAGTCTGGCACTCTCCAGAATCAATCACAGAATATGCAAGATATTGGCACCATTTTGCAGCAATAATGGCGTCGTCTTCCCAATCATGTACTCACAAGCATCACAAGGTCCATGCGGAGGCGTTGTGTGGCAGTTGTCAACGCACATGGTGGCCATACACGCTACTGAACTTGTGTGCCATCAGATTCTCGTGTTTGGGACTCATGATTTAAACTGTTGATGTTATTACCGAATACCGTAGGTGCTTGGAACAAATTATGGTTACCGCCGTTAATTAAATTCCTTCTTTGGACATTAGTGATTAAAAATTACCTTCTCTGATACATTTGTCCGTTGTATATCATATATGGGATAACTTTTAAAAATGTGAAGTTTCTAATTTGACTCAGTATATAAGAAACTTTGACAAAAATTACCCAGATATTTAAATGACAACTTCTCATGCAATATTACTTGGGGTGACGTTCCTTTTGCGGTTCAGTATATATAGTGGGATACACACATTTCATGTACACGTTAAGAACACCCAGCCAGCAGAATAATGACGACATCTTACAAGATTAGTGCAGTCCATCACATGCATCCACACACGTGATAGCTGAAACGTTGGTCACCTACCGGAACACATTCAATATGAAATATGTATGTAAGAAGATGTTTATATGGATCCAGAACCCAGGATACGACACATAGTGTTCATGATTTATTATGATATCATATTTTAATAAGCGAAATCTATTGTTGTGCAATTGCTTTCATGCGCAGAGTATATGTAAACCTTTCACAGAAATATCTGCAGCAATATGTTTTAAAATATTGAGGTCGGCAAGAATGGATGCCAGGTATAAGCTTTCATGTCTCTTCCAAAGGAGGTTCCGCTCACAAGTCACGGACCTTTACTTCAAATAGGAAGTCTGACATTTGACTCCGTCCAGGCGCGGACAAGAATAGGTTTCTATGAAATCTTCGTCTAATCTGTCATTCAAACCATAGTGCATATGCATGTACAAACTTTTTCAGTGTGCGGTGACGATAACTTTGGCATTCCACACAGAAGTTAGTTAGCACATAGCTATGATGTAAAGCTACACCTTCCCCCGCAAAGTACATAACCACCAGCTGTTGTATGCTTCATGCATGTAAATACGTTGTGCTATATATATGAACATGGTAAAGGATATATTGATAAATGTTGCACTATATTAGAAGGGGGAATTCCCCGGTTAGATCTAAGGCGCTTTTGAAACAGATAGCGCACTTCCTCGTGTGTTTACTATTGGCGATTAATACCTACGCGCAATTATCTACTTATGTTTACTGGCATGTCTAGCAACATGTATGTGTGCCACCTCTTGGGTACAGACAACAGTCTATCAGCGTCTGTGGCGAGGTGAGACCCAGCGATCAGGAAATGTAGGACACTTTATCACTCCTCTATCATATCCAGGGGAATGCGGTATGTTGCGGATCGCGGTAGGTCGACGTGACCTGCCAGAGGGCAGAGTGACCCCGCAGGAGGGGCGGGACTGCTGCAGGAGTACCTGACATTCATCTAGTGTCTTAACTGTTGGTGTACGTGTTTTCTTCGCGAGTGTTGGGGTCCTGGGAGTTGAGGATCTTTCAAGAGCTGTACATTAACACCATGCATTCTTCTACTACCGTGTTAGCTAACTGCTTTAAGGGTTGAAACATATACAACTTAAGAATGCTTTATTATTTCAGGTACTGATGATGTAAAACGTAAATGCAACATGTTTATGTTTATTGAGGGACAGACAGCACTGAAACAATATAAAAAATTGTAAATTAATGATACGCGTTATATTTTCCTAATACATTAAGTATCTTGACATAAAACAAACTCATATGTCAACACTAGCTGTATATTTACCATATTTATATGTTTGTTTTGCTTGAAAAACCAAGATTCATAATATACCCAATATAGTACTACTATGGCTGTCAATATTATATAAAACGCTAAGTGGATTTGGTTTATAAAGCACTTAAAACACATCTAATGATACGGCGACACTAAAACTGAAGGAGAGATCGGAAATGCGTGTTTGATGCGTATAGTTAGTTAATCATACGTGTTTGTATACACAAATACTCATGCTGGCATCGCCGAGTTTCAAGAAACATTCGTTGTACTATTTCAGTTGTGATTTTTTGTTTGGGAGCGTAAGATGCCATATCCCAATATGTTGATATCCTTTAACAGCTGACATTTCCGTGTACACCACTATGTGTGCTTCATGATAAAGAGCAAATTAGCAAATCTCTCTGCTCGTAAAGCAATTAACCCGTTCATAACCGCGCATGAGAATAACATATTAATGACACTCATAAAGTCATTAGTGCACACTGCTCTATAAATGCGATATTATCTGTGAATTTAAACATGCGTTTGTCACCTTGTAGTTGGTTTTCCACATTCTAAACCATAATTTCCCTTGGGTGTTTGACAAATGACACAGGCCGACATAGTGAACTGTCTGATCCTGCTGCACTGAAGCGAGATGTACTCACAACATTTTATTACTGCCAACACCTCGAGCTTAGACGTCATGAATATTTCCACCTCTAAATGAATATTTAATGACTCGCACAAAAAAGCCGTAAACTGCCGTGCAAACTGTGGCAGTAAAGAACACGATCTATTTAAATTCGCTTCGCCCCATCGCCAGGGCCTCCACCTGGCGTCGTGAGCTAGTCACCTTCGATTTAACTGCGTCCTTTTCTCTGTGGTTCATCAAGGGAGCTTCGCATGGCACAGCACAGGCATGGGCCACGCATGTATTTAAAATCCATTCCTAACGTTATTAGAGGCTTGGGTCACCTCGCTGGGATCTTTTCGTGAGACTCATTGACCCAATAGCCGTGTTGAATCTGTGTGACATTGATAGTGTTAAACGTGGTGCTGCCATGATAACGAGCGCCTGTATTCAGCACTGTCGCCTGCTATTTATCAGAGACTCAGTAATTATCTCACCTCACCCTGTTGTTCACCGCATCATGTTTTGGCATCAAATATAAAACGTACGTACAACACATGCCGTCCGCCGTGCACACCCTGTACAACATATGACGTCCACCGTGAACACCCTGTACAACATATGACGTCCACCGTGAACACCCAGGACAACATATGACGTCCACCGTGAACACCCTGTACAACATATGACGTCCACCGTGAACACCCAGTACAACATATGACGTCCACCGTGAACATACAGTACAACATATGACGTCCACCGTGAACACCCTGTACAACATATGACGTCCAGCGAGCACACCCTGTACAACATATGACGTCCACCGTGAACACCCAGTACAACATATGACGTCCCACCGTGAACGCCCTGTACAACATATGACGTCCACCGTGAACACCCAGTACAACATATGACGTCCCACCGTGAACGCCCTGTGCAACATATGACGTCCACCGTGAACACCCAGTACAACATAAGACTTCCACCGTGAACACCCAGTACAACATATGACGTCCACCGTGCACACCCAGTACAACACATGACGTCCCACCGTGCACACCCTGTACAAAATATGACGTCCCACCATCACGACCCCCTCAACCATGCTCTATACCCAACTCCCACCCTACCTCGACTCAATCAACCATGCCCCATAAGAAAAACCTCTCACCCCGACCCTACCGACCCGCCCCCAAAACCATGCCCTGTAACTCGCTCCCATCCTATCCCGACCCCCTCAGCCATGCCCTATAACCCCCCCCCCCCCCCCCCCCCCCCCAACACACCCCTACACACACACACACACACGTGTGTTAAACATAATAAATCATTTGGACCGTCCACCCGCTAAGCTGATTGTGTCTGATACAGAGAGAGTCACAGTTTTAGTTACTTATAAACCCAAATGTTGTTTAACCTTCTAGAATTAAGAAGGTCCACACAGATGCAACTCATCGTTGATATCGACAATTTAGTACGTATGTGAATGTACGTAATCAAACAGAGAAAAAAAAACCTCTGTAAAAAATCGCAATGTGCTTCTTTAATCTTGCGTCATTACGATCTGTATGAATAGAGAGAGAGAGAGAGAGAGAGAGAGAGAGAGAGAGAGAGAGAGAGAGAGAGAGAGAGAGAGAGAGCCAACAATCAGAGGCCCTGATAACACTTGTCATAGACCAGATCTCCTTGATAAGTAAACGAGCACCTGTCACTTCATGTATTGAATGCTGTGGCAGTTATATGAGGCTGAAGCTGAAGACCAAGAACGGGCCGAGAAATACCATGGGAGATAACTCGTTCTTCAATGTCATTGCTGAAAATGGAAACTTGCAAACTGAGAGGTCCAGACATCCTACTCGCCCTTCGTACATAAGACATACATGCATTATGTTACAATTGTAAGCGTTCGCTGTGTTAGGCGCGTGCATGTGTACATTGTGTTATAAATGTGTATGCGTACACTGTTTTATATATCTACACGTGTACACTGTTATATATGTGCATGCATTCACTGTTATATATTTGTATGTAAGCAGTGTTATACATTTGTATGCATACAAATGTTATTACAAGTACAAGTACACTGTTATATACTGGTATACGTACACTGTGTTAAATGAACATGCATACACTGTGTTATATATTTGTATGCATACAGTGTTATATGTACCTGCATACAATGTGATATATATTTGTATGCATACAATGTGTTATATAATTGCTATATGTGAGGGGTATGTACATTGTTATATGTGAGGAGTATGTACATTGTTATATGTGTGGGGCATGTACATTGTTATATGTGAGGAGTATGTACATTGTTATATGTGAGGGGCATGTACATTTTTATATGTGAGGGGCATGTACATTGTTATATGTGAGGAGTATGTACATTGTTATTTGTGTGGGGCATGTACATTGTTATATGTGTGGGGTATGTACATTGTTATATGTGAGGAGTATGTACATTGTTATATGTTAGGGGCATGTACATTGTTATATGTGAGGAGTATGTACATTGTTATATGTGAGGGGCATGTACATTGTTATATGTGAGGAGTATGTACATTGTTATATGTGTGGGGCATGTACATTGTTATATGTGAGGGGCATGTACATTGTTATATGTGAGGAGTATGTACATTGTTATATGTGAGGGGCATGTACATTGTTATATGTGAGGAGTATGTACATTGTTATATGTGTGGGGCATGTACATTGTTATATGTGTGGGGTATGTACATTGTTATATGTGAGGAGTATGTACATTGTTATATGTGAGGGGCATGTACATTGTTATATGTGAGGGGTATGTACATTGTTATATGTGAGGGGCATGTACATTGTTATATGTGAGGAGTATGTACATTGTTATATGTGTGGGGTATGTACATTTTTATATGTGTGGGGCATGTACATTGTTATATGTGAGGAGTATGTACATTGTTATATGTGTGGGGCATGTACATTGTTATATGTGTGGGGTATGTACATTGTTATATGTGAGGAGTATGTACATTGTTATATGTTAGGGGCATGTACATTGTTATATGTGAGGAGTATGTACATTGTTATATGTGAGGGGCATGTACATTGTTATATGTGAGGAGTATGTACATTGTTATATGTGAGGGGCATGTACATTGTTATATGTGAGGGGCATGTACATTGTTATATGTGAGGAGTATGTACATTGTTATATGTGAGGGGCATGTACATTGTTATATGTGAGGAGTATGTACATTGTTATATGTGTGGGGCATGTACATTGTTATATGTGTGGGGTATGTACATTGTTATATGTGAGGAGTATGTACATTGTTATATGTGAGGGGCATGTACATTGTTATATGTGAGGGGTATGTACATTGTTATATGTGAGGGGCATGTACATTGTTACATGTGAGGAGTATGTACATTGTTATATGTGTGGGGTATGTACATTGTTATATGTGAGGAGTATGTACATTGTTATATGTGTGGGGTATGTACATTGTTATATGTGTGGGGTATGTACATTGTTATATGTGTGGGGTATGTTCATTGTTATATGTGAGGAGTATGTTCATTGTTATATGTGAGGAGTATGTACATTGTTATATGTTAGGGGTATGTACATTGTTATATTTGTGGGGCATGTACATTATTATATGTGTGGGGCATGTACATTGTTATATGTGTGCGGCATGTACATTGTTATATGTGAGGAGTATTGAAATTGTTATATGTGTGGGGTATGTACATTGTTATATGTGTGGGGCATGTACATTGTTATATGTGTGGGGCATGTACATTGTTATATGTGTGGGGCATGTACATTGTTATATGTGACGGGTGACGGTGCACCTTGAGATGTGGTTCAGTGAGAGACTCATCAGTGCACCTTAAGACTTGGTTGTTGTTGACAATGTATACTGAGAGACTCATCAGTACACCTCGAGACGTGATTCGGTGAGAGACTCATCAGTGCACCTTGAGACGTGATTCAGTGAGAGACTCATCAGTACACCTCGAGACGTGGTTCAGTTAGAGACTCATTAGTGCACCTTGAGACGTGATTCAGTGAGAGACTCATCAGTGCACCTTGAGACGTGATTCAGTGAGAGACTCATCAGTGCACCTTGAGACGTGATTCAGTGAGAGACTCATCAGTGCACCTTGAGACGTGATTCAGTGAGAGACTCATCAGTGCACCTTGAGACTTGGTTGTTGTTGACAATGTATACTGAGAGACTCATCAGTACACCTCGAGACGTGATTCAGTGAGAGACTCATCAGTGCACCTTGAGACGTGGTTCAGTGAGAGACTCATCAGTGCACCTTGAGACGTGGTTCAGTGAGAGACTCATCAGTGCACCTTGAGACGTGATTCAGTGAGAGACTCATCAGTGCACCTTGAGACGTGGTTCAGTTAGAGACTCATCAGTGCACCTTGAGACGTGGTTCAATGAGAGACTCATCAGTGCACCTTGAGACGTGATTCAGTGAGAGACTCATCAGTGCACCTTGAGACGTGATTCAGTGAGAGACTCATCAGTGCACCTTGAGACGTGATTCAGTGAGAGACTCATCAGTGCACCTTGAGACGTGATTCAGTGAGAGACTCATCAGTGCACCTCGAGACGTGGTTCAGTGAGAGACTCATCAGTGCACCTTGAGACGTGGTTCAGTGAGAGACTCATCAGTGCACCTTGAGACGTGGTTCAGTGAGAGACTCATCAGTGCACCTTAAGACGTGATTCAGTGAGAGACTCATCAGTGCACCTTGAGACGTGGTTCAATGAGAGACTCATCAGTGCACCTTGAGACGTGATTCAATGAGAGACTCATCAGTGCACCTTGAGTCGTGATTCAGTGAGAGACTCATCAGTGCACCTTGAGACTAGGTTGTTGTAGACAATGAATGGTGAGAGACTCATCAGTGCACCTTGAGACTAGGTTGTTGTAGACAATGAATGGTGAGGTACTCATCAGTACACCTTGAGACGTGGTTCAGTGAGAGACTCATCAGTGCACCTTGAGACGTGGTTCAGTGAGAGACTCATCAGTGCACCTTAAGACTAGGTTGTTGTAGACAATGAATGGTGAGGTACTCATCGGTGCACCTTAAGACTAGGTTGTTGTAGACAATGAATGGTGAGGTACTCATCAGTGCACCTTGAGACTAGGTTGTTGTAGACAATGAATGGTGAGGTACTCATCAGTACACCTTGGAAATGGATTGTTGTAATCCAGTACACATTACTATGATATTTAGTTGTAAGTTGAAGTAAATCAATGGTTATTTATGTTGTGAAGCCGAATGCTTGTGTGTTTCTGAGTGCACTCTCACATTTCTAATCCATCACAAAAACCTCGCATCATTTTGAAGTGCAATTCCAGCTGTAATGAATATTTTATTTTGAAGTATTTTATCTCTGTCTAATATGTGCGTGACAATCTGCATTCATCACGAGGCGGACCAGCACCCATAACAGCCTCCTTTGTCATATCTCCTCAAGTCTAACCCTTTGTTCACATATGTCATAATCGCTTTGTACATTCACCCGTGGATCTAATGACTCATCATTATCAAGTGTATGTTCGTGGTCGACAGACGAATCCTTTTAATCTTCCCCATATACATATTTCACAGTACCGGTGCTGATTGTCCCACATGAACTAGTCAGAGATCAAAGCTCCTTGTCCCACTTGTTTCTCTGGACCTGGAACGGCTTTAAACTTTTTAGCCCCTGGACATTGGTGGCATCAAAGTTTTATTTGAGGCTTTGGTCGACGCCAGACCGGCGCAATACATGTGTCAAATTTTATTACTAGTATTGTTAATTGCGCCAAACTAATTAAACCGGAAAAGACAAATGTTGTCATATGTGACGTTCTACGTCAATGTTCGTGTAGAGGTCGGGACTGCCTTCCCTGCGCCACACCTCCAGGTCATGTGACCTGTTGTGTGAGATGTGAGTGGTGGAATATCGATTGTACCCAGGGAGGACTCTGTGTCCTGGCACGTCCTGACCCGCCATTTCAAAGTTGCTGTTTGTGCAAAGAAACAGCGACATTTTCGTATCGGAAATTGATTCAAAAGGACTTGGATTGATTCCCCCATGCTCTTGTAGGAAGTCCTTGGACCGGAAGTAGCACATTTGATTTTGACGATGGCCACACTGAAGGAATACAATTGATCCGAGCAAAATATTCTACACGCAATTATTTTTTACTGTTTTATGATGTTTCTGTATGTTATATCATGGCATCCTGATGTAAATAGGTGAAATATATATATTGTATCAACGGGGTAGAACGTTTTCCACGCACTCTTCAATAAATAATAAAAACACTAGCAGCTGATATATAGACTGTTCATATGTAGTTGCTGTATTAATTTGTTTTTTGCCCTTGCGATAGGTATGACTCGTAAAAACGGAAACTTTCTAAAACGTGTTTAGTATGCGAACCTCGAACATTTCATCCTATGTCCAAAGGCGTTCAGGTTGAGACCCATCAATAGCACAGACATCTTAGAGGGAGGATGAAATGGGGAGATTTTACATGTCAGGTAAGAATAATCCGAAATTTATCATGATTTATAGAGAGCTCGGCACGTGCAGAGAAGATTTGGGTGGGTGAAATATGGAGATTGGTTGACACGGTGCAACATTGGTAGGAAGTAAAGCAGGTGCATGCAGTGGGCTTTCAGCAAAGGAAGTTGGGAAAACAGAAAATCGAATTTTTGTCCTTGGGGAATCAATTTGTGCTGATCTAATTTGCTCCTTGACAAGTGACATCACGTCAAGCTCTCGCGACCTCTTTCATTTAGGAGGCAAGAATCTCACTCAAGGTCTCGCGCGACTGCTTCAGAACGAGATCTTGTGTAATCTAGAGTAACAATCAACATTGTGTAATCAAGCACACGAATTGGGAGTTGAAATTACGCTGAAAGTGACTTGCTTGCTATGATATTGATCTTAACTTGGGTAAAATTACCACTCTCATTTCAAATGTTACCACCGGCTTCTGTTTAGCACGCGACGGTTTTCGACGCACGTGACGAGCCCGGATAAAACAAGATTTTATTAAAGTCATCAGGAGACAGCCTTTTTACAGGTCTCCTCGGGGCTTTTTTCAAATTTTACAATTATTACCCCAAGGCAAGTTATAGCCATTTTCATGTCGGAATTATTTGATTCGTCTGCTTCTGCATTTTCAAATAAGTAATATTTACAAATATCCTGATATATCTGTGGATATCTGTGAACCCCAAGCAAAAGGGAAAGATTGTACTTTGGTGAAAGCTCTGATAACTAATTTCTATTAATTACCTACAAACGCACGTACGCACGCGCAAACTCCCTTACACACACGCAGACACATACTCTCTCTCTCTCTCTCTCTCTCTCTCTCTCTCTCTCTCTCACTCTCTCTCTCTCACTCTCTCTCTCTCAAACGCAAACACACATGCACCCACACACACTCGTGTGATTTTCTAATATTCTAAGATGATGAAAGATGACGCAGGTATACTTAAAAATAATCTGTATATTTTATTCCTCTTTTTAAATACTATTCTATAACACTTAAAGTCAAATCAAAGGCTTAGGGATTTCTGATGTGCACAAAAATAAAAATGATCAAATATTGGCAACAATGTTAAACCTCGTACTGGTATGTGTTCCACCTCAGCAGTAGACTACAGATAAACTTTAGGGCCAGCGGGCGTATATAACGGAGGATGCTGAAACGTTGTTATTGTTTACATTATAATTCCCTTCAATAAACTCAAGATAGTTTTTACTAAAATTTTCATCCTACAGGTAATGATTATTTTCGATCGAAGAAAAAACCCATTCCCATTTTTATCTTATTGACCCGAAAAAAAGATAAAACAAACAGCACGTCTCCTTATCTGAACCCTGTCCTCATCAGGTCAAAATGACCCGAGACGCGCCTATCTGTGACATCGCATGACCTTTCACGTAACACGCGCACAACTCTCAACTCTCATTACTGGGATCACTGAGCACATTTACCCGCCAGAAAATTGTGAAAATTGGGATCGATGTGCGAAACGCAATCAGGCCGAAATTTAAATTTTGAATATTGGTAGGGAAGGCCGGGCTCGGGTGAATCAATACGAGGTTAGAAAGTATCATGTTATGTAGCTGCTAACAAAATCTCGTCTCTAAAAGCAATAGAATTACCACAGGCGCAATTAACAAAAAAAAGTTCAATGTCATTTGCATATGGCTCAGCCCGGAGCCTCAGAGCGCGCGTGCGGCGAACGTGAATCAAAACAAGCAGACGACAAAATGGCGTGATCACTCTCCGAACTCATTGAACATGCTTCCGTTTTTATTTTGAACAATAACGAAAGACAGTGATTCTTCGCCGGATATTTGAAAAAGTCTGTCACCTCGCATCCCTCCAGCGAGCAGATCGATTGAAACTCTAAAAGGGTTGTAGGAATGTGTCGCTTTCGTTCCGGCTGTAATCCGCCATATTAGCAGCGAATCAGACGAGGGGCAAAATGTGCTGACGAGCAGCGGCTGAGAAAGCCGCTGTTACAAATAGCTGGATGGATAACTCTCGCAAATAGTCTGATGTCACCTGTAAATGTTTTAATGGATTATGTCATGTATTTGTTACTTTAAGTGTACGTACTTCACCATACAACACCCCAGCTTAGCTTATTTCGCAGATAATATATATATATATATATATATATATATATATATATATATATATATATATATGCTTTTAATTTTCCTGTTCACGACAGAGCCAACTCTAAGCAACACCTTAAAGTGAACGTTGCTCCAGAGGCCAGCCACCATCCATACTTAAGTTGCTCGACTCTATCTTTCTACCATTACAGAGCGACAGATCCAGAGCGTTGGGCCTGAGAGACGTAAGGCTTTAATCAGCATAATTCTTGGCCTAGTTCAAAAGAAATCGATGTTAGCGATACTCATTTTTTCACATGGAAATGTTGAAAACATGTCGTCTGTTATTTGCGGTCGCTGTAGTTCATTTTTCCGCCATTCGTCTTGGTCCCAGAGCGATTGGACTTAGTCTCCGGTCTGCATTTTATTCCAGGCTCCGAGCACCAGCATCAAAGGCAATCCTAGTAGAAGAATAACATTTTTACAAGACAATTTTCTCTTACGTAATTGGGTTTGGCTTCTAGTCTCTTGGCTCAGAGGGACGGGAGTAATCTCAAAGTTATATTTGAAACGAGTCGCTATGCAGAGATGCTCACTTGTGAGTTTAAGCAAATATTAGTTCTCAAACGAGTATCAGAATTATATCTTAGGTCGACTATCGGTTTAACCCTTTTGTAGAAAGTATACAGAACACCAAAAGGTCAAACAGAAATAGCTTACTTATATACCTAAATTACATGCGCATTCTGAATATATACCGTGACAGTGACGTCTAAGGAACGGAGGTCTTAAAATCCTAAATCCTGTGTCGAGGAGCATGCACCCAACCCATCCTTATACGCATAGTAGGGGCATATTATTGAGCCGCTTCACACATTAAGGAGAGGTATGAAGTAGCCGCGAGCTTTCAAAATTTTCGAAATGATAGGATTGTGATGGAGGTTGACATGGCAGTGTTTATGTGGGATTGTGTTCTTGTCCGACATGGCAGTGTCTGTGTCGGATTGCGTTCTTGTCCGACATGGCAGTGTCTGTGTGGGATTGTGTTCTTGTCCGACATGGTAGTGTCTGTGTGGGTTTGTGTTCTTGTCCGACATGGCAGTGTCTGTGTGGGATTGTGGTGTTGTCTGACATGGCAGTGTCTATGTGGGATTGTGTTCTTGTCTGACATGGCAGTGTCTGTGTGGGATTGTGGTGTTGTCTGACATGGTAGTGTTTGTGTGGGATTGTGGTATTGTCTGACATGGCAGTGTCTGTGTGGGATTGTGGTATTGTCTGACATGGCAGTGTCTGTGTGGGATTGTGGTGTTGTCTGACATGGCAGTGTCTATGTGGGATTGCGGTGTTGTCTGACATGGCAGTGTCTATGTGGGATTGTGGTGTTGTCTGACATGGGAGTGTCTGTATGGGATTTTGGTGTTGTCTGATATGGGAGTGTCTGTATGGGATTGTGGTATTGTCTGACATGGCAGTGTTTGTGTGGGATTGTGGTGTTGTCTGACATGGCAGTGTCTATGTGGGATTGCGGTGTTGTCTGACATGGCAGTGTCTGTATGGGATTGTGGTGTTGTCTGACATGACAGTGTCTGTATGGGATTGTGGTGTTGTCTGACATGGCAGTGTCTGTATGGGATTGTGGTGTTGTCTGACATGGTAGTGTCTGTATTGGATTGTGGTGTTGTCTGACATGGCAGTGTCTATGTGGGATTGCGGTGTTGTCTGACATGGCAGTGTCTATGTGGGATTGTGGTGTTGTCTGACATGGCAGTGTCTATGTGGGATTGTGGTGTTGTCTGACATGGCAGTGTCTATGTGGGATTGTGGTGTTGTCTGACATGGCAGTGTCTATGTGGGATTGTGGTGTTGTCTGACATGGCAGTGTCTATGTGGGATTGTGGTGTTGTCTGACATGGCAGTGTCTGTGTGGGATTGTGGTGTTGTCTGACATGGCAGTGTCTGTATGGGATTGTGGTGTTGTCTGACATGGTAGTGTCTGTATGGGATTGTGGTGTTGTCTGACATGGCAGTGTCTGTGTGGGATTGTGGTGTTGTCTGACATGGGAGTGTCTATGTGGGATTGTGGTGTTGTCTGACATGGCAGTGTCTGTATGGGATTGCGGTGTTGTCTGACATGGCAGTGTCTATGTGGGATTGTGGTGTTGTCTGACATGGCAGTGTCTATGTGGGATTGTGGTGTTGTCTGACATGGCAGTGTCTATGTGGGATTGTGGTGTTGTCTGACATGGTAGTGTATGTATGGGATTGTGGTGTTGTCTGACATGGCAGTGTCTGTATGGGATTGCGGTGTTGTCTGACATGGGAGTGTCTGTATGGGATTGTGGTGTTGTCTGACATGGCAGTGTCTGTGTGGGATTGTGGTGTTGTCTGACATGGCAGTGTCTATGTGGGATTGTGGTGTTGTCTGACATGGTAGTGTCTGTATGGGATTGTGGTGTTGTCTGACATAGCAGTGTCTATGTGGGATTGTGGTGTTGTCTGACATGGCAGTGTCTATGTGGGATTGTGGTGTTGTCTGACATGGCAGTGTCTATGTGGGATTGTGGTATTGTCTGACATGGCAGTGTCTATGTGGGATTGTGGTGTTGTCTGACATGGCAGTGTCTATGTGGGATTGTGGTGTTGTCTGACATGGCAGTGTCTATGTGGGATTGTGGTGTTGTCTGACATGGCAGTGTCTATGTGGGATTGTGGTGTTGTCTGACATGGCAGTGTCAATGTGGGATTGTGGTGTTGTCTGACATAGCAGTGTCTGTGTGGGATTGTGGTATTGTCTGACATGACAGTGTCTATGTGGATTGTGGTGTTTTTTCTTCCTGAGATTTCCACAGCACTGTGGACGCCCTTGAGAACAAAGATCATGCAATTTGGTCATCGCTGAGGCCCATCAAAGATGAAACTAATACATCTGCTTGTTTCACTTTACGCCCTCTTTGATGCCGAAATTTTATTCTCAATGATGTTAATGACTGACCCCAAGGACCGTCATTACATCTATATAACCCTGTTTGATGCGAACAAGAGTATTGGCGATAATTCCATTGGAAATATAGTCGTCCATTCTGCAAGGAGTTCGGCAATGCACAAAGAGAACAATTTTTGCTGCAAATAGAAGGACGTAATATACAGGAGCCTTTCAAAAGAAGACAAACAGTGAGCAATCTGCCCAAGTCTTTTTGATGTCATAGTAACAGACGATACGTCGTGTTTTCCCGCCGTTTTCTCCTCTATCGTAGCACACTCGGTCTGGGATCAAGAGATTCGTTAGCCTAATTGCTTTTCTTTTCTCAAAAGACGGGGAGAGATTAAAGCGCCTCATCTCGCCTTATGCGATCTTAAGTAAGGATAGATTTCATAAAAGGACCAATGAGAATTTCAGTGCTGGCACCAACCCCTAACCCTGGTTGACGCCACACCCTACCCCTAGTTGGCACCATACCCCACCCCTGGATGTCATCACACCCTACACCTGGCTGACACCACTCCCTACACCTGGTTGTCACCACACCCGACCCCTGGCTGACACAACTTCCTACACCTGGTTGTCACCAAACCCTACCCTATGGTTGTCACCACACCCTACCCCTGGCTGACACCACACCCTACACCTGGTTGTCACCACACCCTTCCCCTGGTTGTCACCAAACCCTACCCCTGGTTGTCACCACACCCTACCCCTGGCTGACACCACTCCCTATCCCTGGTTGTCACCACACCCTACCCCTGGTTGTCACCAAACCCTACACTATGGTTGTCACCACACCCTACCCCTGGCTGACACCACACCCTATACCTGGTTGTCACCACACCCTACCCCTGGTTGTCACCACATCCTACCCCTGGTTGACACCACTCCCTACACCTGGTTGTCACCACTTCCTACCCCTGGTTGTCACCACACCCTACCCCTGGCTGACACCACTCCCTACACCTGGTTGTCACCACACCCTACCCCTGGTTGTCACCACACCCTACCCCTGGTTGTCACCACACCGTACCCCTGGTTGTCACCACACCCTACCCCTGGCTGACACCACACCCTACACCTGGTTGTCACTACACCCTACACCTGGTTGTCACCACACCCTACCCCTGGCTGACACCACACCCTACACCTGGTTGTCACCACACCCTACCCCTGGTTGTCACCACTCCCTACACCTGGTTGACACAACACCCTACACTATGGTTGACACCACTCCCTACACCTGGTTGTCACCACATCCTACCCCTGGCTGACACCACTCCCTACCCCTGGTTGTCACAACACCCTACCCCTGGTTGTCACCAAACCCTACCCCTGGTTGTCACCACACCCTACCCCTGGTTGACACCACTCCCTACACCTGGTTGTCACCACACCCTACCCCTGGTTGTCACAACACCCTACCCCTGGCTGACACCACTCCCTACACCTGGCTGACACCACTCCCTACACCTGGATGACACCACTCCCTACACCTGGTTGTCACCACACCCTACCCCTGGCTGACACCACTCCCTACCCCTGGTTGTCACCACACCCTACCCCTGGTTGTCACCAAACCCTACCCCTGGTTGTCACCACACCCTACCCCTGGTTGACACCACTCCTTACACCTGGTTGACACCATACCCTACCTATGTTTGACACCACACCCCACACTATGGTTGACACCACTCCCTACACCTGGTTGACACAACACCCTACACTATGGTTGACACCACTCCCTACACCTGGTTGTCACCACACCCTACCCCTGGATGTCACCACACCCTACCCCTGGTTGTCACCACACCCTACACCTGGTTGTCACTACACCCTACACCTGGTTGTCACCACACCCTACCCCTGGTTGTCACCACACCCTACCCCTGGTTGTCACCACACCCTACCCCTGGTTGTCACCAAACCCTACCCCTGGTTGACACCACTCCTTACACCTGGTTGACACCATACCCTACCTATGGTTGACACCACTCCCTACACCTGGTTGACACAACACCCTACACTATGGTTGACACCACACCCTACACCTGGTTGTCACCGTTCTCTACAGTATGGTTGACACCATACCCTACATTATGGTTGACACCACTCCCTACCCCTTGTTGATACCTCTCCCTACCCCTGGTTGTCACCAAACCCTACCCCTGGTTGTCACCACACCCTACCCCTGGCTGACACCACTCCCTATCCCTGGTTGTCACCACACCCTACCCCTGGTTGTCACCAAACCCTACACTATGGTTGTCACCACACCCTACCCCTTGCTGACACCACACCCTATACCTGGTTGTCACCACACCCTACCCCTGGTTGTCACCACATCCTACCCCTGGTTGACACCACTCCCTACACCTAGTTGTCACCACTTCCTACCCCTGGTTGTCACCACACCCTACCCCTGGCTGACACCACTCCCTACACCTGGTTGTCACCACACCCTACCCCTGGTTGTCACCACACCCTACCCCTGGTTGTCACCACACCGTACCCCTGGTTGTCACCACACCCTACCCCTGGCTGACACCACACCCTACACCTGGTTGTCACTACACCCTACACCTGGTTGTCACCACACCCTACCCCTGGCTGACACCACACCCTACACCTGGTTGTCACCACACCCTACCCCTGGTTGTCACCACTCCCTACACCTGGTTGACACAACACCCTACACTATGGTTGACACCACTCCCTACACCTGGTTGTCACCACACCCTACCCCTGGCTGACACCACTCCCTACCCCTGGTTGTCACAACACCCTACCCCTGGTTGTCACCAAACCCTACCCCTGGTTGTCACCACACCCTACCCCTGGTTGACACCACTCCCTACACCTGGTTGTCACCACACCCTACCCCTGGTTGTCACAACACCCTACCCCTGGCTGACACCACTCCCTACACCTGGCTGACACCACTCCCTACACCTGGATGACACCACTCCCTACACCTGGTTGTCACCACACCCTACCCCTGGCTGACACCACTCCCTACCCCTGGTTGTCACCACACCCTACCCCTGGTTGTCACCAAACCCTACCCCTGGTTGTCACCACACCCTACCCCTGGTTGACACCACTCCTTACACCTGGTTGACACCATACCCTACCTATGTTTGACACCACACCCCACACTATGGTTGACACCACTCCCTACACCTGGTTGACACAACACCCTACACTATGGTTGACACCACTCCCTACACCTGGTTGTCACCACACCCTACCCCTGGATGTCACCACACCCTACCCCTGGTTGTCACCACACCCTACACCTGGTTGTCACTACACCCTACACCTGGTTGTCACCACACCCTACCCCTGGTTGTCACCACACCCTACCCCTGGTTGTCACCACACCCTACCCCTGGTTGTCACCAAACCCTACCCCTGGTTGACACCACTCCTTACACCTGGTTGACACCATACCCTACCTATGGTTGACACCACTCCCTACACCTGGTTGACACAACACCCTACACTATGGTTGACACCACACCCTACACCTGGTTGTCACCGTTCTCTACAGTATGGTTGACACCATACCCTACATTATGGTTGACACCACTCCCTACCCCTTGTTGATACCTCTCCCTACCCCTGGTTGACACCACTCCCTACACTATGGTTGACACCACACCCTACCCCTGGTTGTCACCGTTCCCTACAGTAGGGCTGACACCGTCCCATACTAAATGGTTGACACAATCTCGGACACCACGCTATACTGTATTGTGCAAAAGAACGATCGTTTCACACAAACTGGTGAAATACTCTTATCTGTTTTTTTGGCAAGTATCATACAACACGCGCCACAATGTGCATGCGGGTATTTAACCTCTGTCACGTGTTTGTACCGATCTTGACTATTGTTCAGAGCTTCAATTTCAAGCACAAGTTTAATGAAAAGGACCTAGTCATCAATCATCGCTCATTAATTAGCGGGTATCAATTAACTTTTCAATGGCAAACTTTACACTGTACGACAGATGTGTCTGGGAAGAGTTTTTTCAACGTCTTTCTTCTTTGGAGACGAGATATTGGGCAGATTTGGTTCATTGTAGCAGGGGTAGGAATCCCTCAAATGCTAATTTGTCAAGAGGTCTTTTGAACCGCTGGGGCGCGAGTGCACAGGGGCATGCAAATCACACGCAAAATACGCGAGATGATGACTCAGATTTCAGAGCATTCTGTACAGACAACATGGATGTCTGGAACAGCAGCCATTTTGAAACTGATTGATAACTTCGCTTTTCAAACGACGTTTGTTTCATCTGTTAATTTTGACAAGATAAATTTCATTACCCGACACGCGTTCACAGTCGCGATCAGATATTAATAATCATTTTGCAGAATAAACTTTACACGACTACTGTCAATCATTGCTCAGCATCGTCTGGCGGTCATGGTTAAGAAAGGGGGAGGTAATTTAGAGCAACCATTAGATATGCATTAGACAAAATCACACGCTAATGGGGAAGAACTGAAAACAATTACATCGCGCAAAATGCAAAATGAATCTATTGTGCTTTCTTCATTTAAACAGCTGCACAGACCTGCATCTCGTATTACACGAGAGTTGTCGAGCCTCTTACCCCGTCAGACATAACAACGTGCACCTGTATGCAAATGAAGTGACACGAGAGTCGTCTCAAAACTGTCACTCCCGAAAGCATATAAATTAGAACAGTGCTCAACGTTTTATACAAGAGGTATGGACTATCCTTAAGAAATAAATTGCTTCAAGATTGAGTGAATTTGATGTGCAATGGCCTATTACATGTGAGTACTGGTCGTGTGTGCTCATTCTACACGGCACAAAGCCGAGGAGTTTATGGGCTGTAATAAGCGGTCCGTGCTCCCATCTGTCTGTGTGAAATCTCTCAGCATGCGTTGTACCTAATCACAAAGCACGTTCTAGAAATGCATACCTCACAGCAAAATGCAGTTTTCTCCAAATGTTAAGTATCTTAAGGAAACGATATCATTCAGTACATTTTAGGATTCGAACCCCGAGATCTAATAGTAATTACCGCCTCTCTAAACAGAGCGCGCAGGCGGTCGACTAATGGCTTGACAGTTTAGGAAGATACTGAATAGTGAGCCAACAGGCACACAAAAACACAGAGCGTCGTAGTTGAACATGGATGATATGGGTTGGAAGGGTGAAAGCCTGGCAGACAGGCATGTAATGATCTAACGCCAGGCTTTTGTCATGGTGGGTACCGATGACGTCAGCTTTACATGCCTCGGAGATACACGGAGGATGTTTTAACATGCGGCAGCTCAAACTACATTGCTGTCTTAAAATGATAAGTTATTCTACGTCCTTTGACAGGATTTAAATTGGCGAACAGATGCTCCGATGCTTCACTACTGACGAAGGACGGCGTTATTTGCACTGTAGTAATGAAAGGAACGGACAGATTTGAAACGAGTACTTCGAAACTGTTGTCGCCGTTTTAAATCTTAATCGATTTCCTCATTATGTAAGAAGAGTATATATTTTGTGTTTAGCCATAATAACATTATCCAAGACACAGGGAAGTACCAACTTTACTGGCGGAGCTTGTGTTCAATTTGGACAGTAATAACATATGGCTTTCATTCATTCATTCATTTCATTCATATGGCTATCGGTGTTTACCAGCAGCAATCAATCCCGTCTCGGCAAAGAGACCAACACTTTATTGTTCATGGAGTGACTGGCATACACCTTCCCACAGCAACGACCGGGTGTGGGACTTCTGCATCTTCTATCGTATTGTAGTCAGCTGAATACAATTTTTTGCTCCCTACGAATAGATGAGTAGGAACAACTGAATGTGTCACGTATGTGTTCCTTACATGTGAATTATCTCTTATATGGTTACTTGAAATGCCAGCAGCAATATTTATTTACGTTACAGAATTATATATATTACCATTAATAAAGTGCAACACGAACCATTGTATTATTCATTGTTCAGGATGGGGTACATGTATTTTACTACGCTTCTTGCAATCCGTGCGTTGAATTATGGGAGTTGGTTTGGGTATGATCCTACCCGACAACATTTCTTTAGTAGTTATTATTACAATGCACACCACCACTGAGACCACATCTGACCACATCACGCCAGTAGCTAACAACACATCTCACTACATCACACCAGTAGCTGACAACACATCTCACTACATCACACCAGTAGCTGTCAACACATCTCACTACATCACACCAGTAGCTGACAACACATCTCACTACATCACACCAGTAGCTGACAACACATCTCACTACATCATACCAGTAGCTGACAACACACCTCACTACATCACGCCAGTAGCTGACAACACATCTCACTACATCACACCTGTAGCTGACAATATATCTCACTACACCATACCAGTAGCTGACAACACATCTCACTACACCACGCCAGTAGCTGACAACACATCTCACTACATCACACCTGTAGCTGACAACACATCTCACTACATCACACCAGTAGCTGACAACACATCTCACTACATCATACCAGTAGCTGACGACACATCTCACTACATCACACCAGTAGCTGACGACACATCTCACTACATCACACCAGTAGCTGACAACACATCTCACTACATAATACCAGTAGCTGACAACACATCTCACTACATCAGGCCTGTGTACTGTCAACTGGGCGTCGACAGATGGTTTCCAATGTTTTCATGTTTTTAATCCAGATGCTCAAGTGATTTGATGTACCTTTCGAGGTAGGGCCCATTTGTTACAATAAAGATCTTGATTATTGATCAGATCGTCTGGACTGGGCGCCGCCATTTTGCAAGGAGAAGTGGAATCTGATTGGTCAATAGGAAGGACATAAAAGGGACATAACTCGTAAATTCCAGTCTAGTTCGGCAAGGATGGAAACAGGAATTGTATCGTCAGTTAACTCCCTTGCCTCGGGAAGATGTTTGGAGGGCGACTATGCTTTGACATATAGCAGATAGTTCAAATGTCCAATAGCTGCTTTTATGAGACAACAAACGCCAGAGTGATTAGTGTCACCGAACGATTCGTTGTTATAATGCAGGAATTAGACACGTTTATCACACCAGGGACAACGAGAGCAGCAGACACATTGTGAGCTGTAAAGTAAATGTGACTGATCTCACATGCTAACGTTTCAGAGGAAATTCCACTTAAAATCCCCAACTGCTGCAGAGCACGTGCCTAATATCATTTATTGCCTAAAGTGACCATTATTTATGAACAGAAAGAATTGTTTAACACGTCCATAAATCAAGATTACTGTAAAAACTAAATTGATATGGGCGCGTTGATACATCGAGAAAACCAATGAATAATGGCAAATGATCTGTGTTAAGAAGAGAAGTCCCCACAACGGTGCTTTTGTACAGACTTCAAGTCTGCAACCAAGATAATTTAAACAGCTTCACATTTTTCTCCTTCAAATTATAGAATAATGTAATATGTTAATCTAAACTTATGGTCAACAGATACACCTGCAGTACGTGGACAATCATGCAGACAGTTAGACCCGACGGCCTTCAAGACCTGCCCTACTTTGACAACCCTGAAGACAGTTAGACCCGACGGCCTTCAAGACCTGCCCTACTTTGACAACCCTGAAGACAGTTAGACCCGACGGCCTTCAACACCTGCCCTACTTTGACAACCCTGAAGACAGTTAGACCCGACGGCCTTCAACACCTGCCCTACTTTGACAACCCGAGGGCAGTTCACACCTGCCCCAAATGGACAGTCACGCATTTTATGCAGACAGTTAGGGGTTCAGACAACAGACAGGGAGTAGGATGAATTGAAAGAGAGGAAGATGATATTGTTTTCTTCCTAATAGAGGGCTAAGATGTTGTTTTTACGACACATTTCAAATTCAACCTGTGTAAAGAATGTTACAATTTTCTCACTGTTCACTAAAACATACTTACTGTACAGATGTGGTTTTAAAGCAGATTTTAAAGCAGAACAATGAAAATAGCAGTATAATAAGGCATTTTTATATAATCAAAGTAAATGTTTTACAACACCATGTGTAGCAAAACCCAGTGTGAAGTTTTCTTCAAATTGGTAGAAAGCTGTGCTCAACCTGACATGTTTGTAATCACAACTACTGGAGGAATGAACTTTTCAATTGGGGATGATGGACATAAATAACAACACTTTCGATGATAACTGACAAACAATAGAAACGTTACCAAACTGAAAGCTGGACACGTTGGGCCCACACCCTGAATACTGTTACAAAATGGTTTAGAATCAATCCCCCGTGCTACAGTACCGAGATCAGAGGATCTGGAGTTAGAAGTGAAACCTTTTGCTGCACTTGCAGCATGCCAGCTTACACAAGATATGGGTGTAAAAGGAACGATGTACTGTTCATTCACACCAAAACCATTGGACAGTGACAAATAACATGCTAAGATAAACGTACAAATTGAAAGAACAAGCCAGTGGTGTATGATATATCAAAAAGCAAAGCATGACCACGTTGCAAGGGCGTGTTTTGCCCTCGGTTGGTACTTCAAGTTTCAGGGTGAACAACGGAAGAAAATACTCAGGGTGAAGTTTAAGGAGCCATCAGCCATGATTATTGTTGATCGGGAATAACTGTACATGTTGATAGTGATCCCATGACAGAACGCACACCGGCCCAAGAGGCCAATGTTCCCGGTACGTAGACCCGCTCTGCCACTTACTGGCAGGAAGTCAGACGGCGATTCTTTATCGTCGACGTAGTCACTGGTGAGGCGGTGGCCTTGCCCGACAGGACTACTAGGTGTACAATCCGTCCGCTTCAGTCGATGATCTGGGAACGTCTCTTGATTGACCATGTCAATCGGGTTTTTTAAGGCGATAGAATGTTGGTGCACTTTGAAACCATATTGACAATACCCCTGATCGTCGTGGAGCTTTTGTCCCTAAAAGCATTTTTTAAAATCATTGAAAGTACAATGCATTTCTCAAATTACAAAGATCAGTTTTTGCCTCAGTTTGATCAGAAGTAGGACTCACTCACATCATCACAAAATAGAAACAGGGGACGCCAGACCAATAAGACTCCCTTTTTATAGGTAAAACGCAACCATTAGGAAAGAATGGCCCAGACAGGTGCAAGACGCCAATATCATTAACCCCTGGTCTTCATTATGGCACTCTCTCGTTGTCATGGTTAAAAAACCTGTGACAGCTCTTACCAATTTTACATAGATTATAGACACCTCACTGCAGTTACCAAGCCTCTATTTTTGTCCCTCTACGACGTTTTGAAGATGTCATTTATGCTGTAGGCGACAGGAATGCCAAAATCTTTAATGTCCTTGATTATGCTAGTGGCTTTTGGCAAATACCACTCCATCCACACCTAAAACACAAGTCGGCCTTCATGACATCCGATGGTGTCGCTTCTCTTTTGGCCTAAAAAAATGCTAATTTCAGCAAACCATTTCAGAATCTATAAAAAATGAATTGGCATTACAATACATTACTAATATATGTAGATGACATCATAACGTTTTTAGGAACATTTGAATCACCCCAAAGCAGTATTCCAAAAGATCAAAGAAGCAGGACTCACTCTAAAACCAATCAAATGTAAATTTGCGACAAAACAAGTCACCTACCTAGGGCATATCTTCAGCAAAGATGGCATCCATGTCGATCCTTCAAAAATAGATTCAGTCATACAGGTCCCATCCCCTAAAAATGTCCTTGATGTGCGTCATTCCTTAGGTTTGGCCTCGTATTATGGCAAATTTGTAGCACATTTTTCTAGCATTGTCTCACTTCCATACAACCTTCTGAAAAAGGACTCATCTTTTGATTGCTCCAACAATTGACAACAGGCATTCGAAAATCTAAAGCAAGCCCTTACAACAGCCCCATCCTTGCATATCCCGACCAAAACAAACCCTTCATCCTCACAACTGATGCATCAGTAGTATAGGTAATGGGGGTTCTGGACCACTTCCACTGGAGCCAGATTTATATACCTATACCGCCACTACAGATGGAATTTTTTTATGTCAAAACGCTGATGCGATTCAACGATCGTCATAAGTTGTATTAAAAGAATCATCAATATCAATTAATAATGAATAAAATTTACTATAGCCTATGAAGATATTGGAAAGGTATAGGAGCAATACAAAGATTTGCCACCGCGGCTAAGGTATCTTAAGATGTGGCCAAGGATTGGCTAAAGAAACCAGTGATGTGGCAAATATACTTACCGGCACCGTGTTATATACTGAGGAAGAAGTTTGATATTTTTACAACGAATGAAGTTCATCAGGCTGACCTCTTGTTTCTTCCCCATGATAAGGTAAGATGCAAAACGTATAAATACGGTTTAACTGTAGTGGATGTAGCTAGTCGATAAAAAGAGGCTGAGCCATTAACCTCAAAAGATTCAACAGAAGTAGCTAATGCACTAAGTTGTATATATAAACTCGGACCACTAAAATGGCCTAAGCTATTTCAAGTAGATCCTGGTTGTGAGTTTATGGGATCAGTAACTAAACTGTTAACAAAGCACGATGTCGAAATCAGGCGTGGTGAAAAAGAGGCCCACCGTAGTCAAGCTATCGTTGAAAGATTTAACTGGACGTTAGTGGAACATTTGTTTTGATATCAGTATTGGATCGAAATGAAATCGGAACAATTAAGATCAACCAAATGGGTGACATGATACCTGCTGTTGTATCAGCGCTGAATAATGAAGTAACGAGATTAATCGGGAAGAAACCATCCGATGTGATTAAAATGAAATCTGTGACTTCCGAATCTTCAGCACCGAGGAGAGGCAAAGAACAAAAACTTCCGGATAGAGTAAGCATAAGATATTTATACCACCCCGGTGAACTCGAAGGAGGCCTACGTCGCGCAACCGATCAGATTTGATCCCTTAGGATATATAACATTAGTTGGTTGGTTACGAAAGAAGGAGAGCCTATTCTTTATTATCTTAAAGATGGACCGGGCAGGGCATTTGTATGAGAAGAGTTGCTCATAGTTCCCAACGATACAGTATTACCACCATAACCATAAGCATAGGTAGTTACACCATTATTATCAATCAATCTCTTTGTATCTAAGGGGGATAATGATGTCTTGTTCATTCTTAATCCATATATCCTATGATTGTAACTTCTTAAAGAGTTCATCTCGTGTTTGAATGTTCTACCGTTGAATAATGCTTCTTTATACTGTTCGTGTTTGATATGCTTTTTTACCACATACTTCTTAACACCCTTAGCTTTTCTTATCTCTCCATTATCAGACTTCTTTATAGAATACATCTTAGGTCTTAATCCGACATACTCAACTATAGGGGTCCCAGCACATTCATCCTTCATCTTACCTAACACCTTTTTATTAACTACACTGTGCAGTGGATTATCTTTTGGGTAATCGCTCGTGTCGTACATATCTATTTTTTCTGCCATATCTTTATACACATCCTCGGTTTGTATTTCCATCAACAAAGAATCTGTGTCGGTATATAACACCTAGCATCTATCACCGTATTGCTTCTTAAGCTCGTTGTAATAAAAGTCATACATTAAGTGTTTTGACAAGTCAAGAATACTCATACCAACGTACACTGGTCTGTTGAATTTTATATTACTCTTCTGCATATGTAGTGCGGCTAAGTTGTTATCAAATATCTTGCTTCTGTTAAAAGCCGGACTGGCTATAAGTTTCCTGAGTCTTTCTTTCTCATTAGACCTGACTAATTTAACATCAACACGCTTCCTTAGATTCTCCATAGTTTTACCAAAAACTGAGTTATTCATGAGCTTATATAGATTCTTTTCAAAATCGCTGGTAGCTATCTTTCTTAAATCTGTGTTCAGCCTTCTATAGGGCTCCATCCAAGGGCTTTGATCAAACTTTAGAACTCTTGAATATTTTCTTTAGTTTCATACCTAACGATAGATATAACTGGAGATTTCTGTAGTGATCTATATATTTTGTCTTATCCATCAAATTTGGTACGAGTTTTTCTACGTTGGCTAACCTTGTATTACCCATCAAGGAGTGTTGATATTCCGACATCCAATCTTTATTAACCATTAATCTCTCGGGAGCTAGCGGATAACTGTTATGATCTTTATGTAACAAATTTGGATATTCCAAGTCAACTTCTAGTATGTACCCTTTATCGGAATGTGTGGGCATATCATTCACTTCGATATCATTCACATCGACCCACTCAAAACCACCCGTGGGTAAAGGTTGACTCATAGCCCATCCGTACAAATTGTTGGCGTCGAGATATAATATGTGCGTGTCGGTTTTACTCGGATCATATCCTTCCACTAACTTATTATTAGCCTTAGAATACCTTTTCGCTACCATTGATATACCACCTCTTAATCCTTACTCAATAAACAAGTGCATATCATAATCTGTCAGTAATTTTAGTTCTACACCGGTCTTCTTCAACAATGCATCCCACGATAGTCCAGGACTGGAATAGTACCATGCCGGATCCAAGCCGTATCATTTTTAACCTGTCTTTCTAAATATCTCGAATATATCGGTGAGTAACAGTACATCGGTTTTTAAGTACAGATGGTGATAATCGCCTTAATTCTTACAACCTAATTTATCCCACACCGTCAGAGCATGTTCATAATCAGCATCGGTTATTTTAGATTCTGTTAAGTTACTATAGAATGATTCAAGGGGTGGTAATTTAGTTTTGATGAATCTAGACCAATCATCCATATATTCGTAAGGATATACACCTTTTCTCAACAACAAATGACATGTTATCCGATCAGTATATTGATTTGTTATTGCAAAGTCATCGGGATTGTTCGTATAAGCTAAATTGTCCAGGGAAGATAACAGAAACCGTATGGAGTCTATGAATCTAAGCCCATTACTTTGCTTTATTCTGGCTTTCCCATCCTTGGCCGTATAATGTATAGTTTTAGTCAACGAGAATGATATGTATTTTTACATATTATTAGGAATACACATTAAACCGCCGTTGGTCTTTGAGATAGGTTGCATGATGAGATATGAATCATATCCTCTAAGGTTATGAAACACAACGGGGTGGGTATTGTTTGAGAATTCATTTTTAGTTTCAAGTTACACTCATTATGCGCGGCTCCCCGATAATTACCCGTGACGTGGCAATGATCTCTTACAGAATCCCCATTCAGGGGTTTATTACAAACATGACAACTAGTAGACTTCTTATAGGCCCTCCAATAATCCCTCGTCATACACATGGGTTTCTTACACGATAAATTTTCCCTGATTATTCTCTCTTCGTTTTGTAGATATTCTAGGTACTTTCCCGCTGCATCGGGACCTCTGTAAATCACGGGCGGGTTTGTTTTCCCATCATACCTTACAACTATATATCCAAACCCACAAGGAATATGTTCTTGAGTTTTGTACGTTAAACTACTATCAGTATTGCGTTCGGTATTTTCTATAGGTTTGATAAGTGTTTCGAAGTCAGCATAAATTACGTACGGTACTGGCATTTGATTACAATAATGTTCAAATTTTAATATTTTTTTTCCCTCTTTAGGCATATCGATCCTGATAGCATTCTGTCCAACACCTCTACAGTCTTCTTTATGCGCTTCTAATATATCTTGTCTGCTGTACCCATGCAGGCATCTTTCACAGAAATATTTCTTTCTAGCATGTTTTGTTTGATCGTATAATAGCCTGTTTAAACTCTTTATCCACGTATAATGATATTTACCATCTTTTTCGATCAGAAATGAATTGATTCTGGGAATATGTTCCGGAGCAGAGCTTATGCTGTGTACAACAATTCCTCTAGAAGAATATCCGTAAACATTTATAGCTAAATTATTTTGCTTTTCTGCCTTATCAATTTGTGAGATTGGTGGAGGTTCGTCTATACCATCAAGGTTGAGTCCATTGTTTTGGGGATAGCTCGAAGGTCTATCCGGATGTTTGTCTACGGGGAACAATGCAGATCTTATCATCATTCTGAAACAGTCATCGCCTTTATTTTTTACATTAGTTATGGCTTTTTTCTTTTTATAATACGGAGGTAAATCTATATAAGATCCACCTTTGAAAGGCATATAATTTGCTATATCTAAATATAAACTATCGATTTTATCCACACCCCAACCCGAAACTCTATTAGTCCTGGGTTCTAAAGATTCTTGTATCCGTTGATGTATCTAATGATGTGCTTTTAGTATCGGATTCAGTTATAACTTCTTGATTACTTTGGAAATATGGTTCAGTATATTCAGTGCTATCGTCTGTGTTACTTTTACTCAATGACATTTTAATCGTCAGCTGGTATTTTATACTATTTAAATCATCTAATTCCTCGTTAATGTTGCTCGATACGATGGGCTTAACATAATTAACATCCATGTTGGGATTAATAACCATCTTCCAGCCTCTTAGATATTTACCAAAGCCGGCTGTGGGTACAAATTTTAACTCATTATTATCAACAACAGTGTGTTTATCAACATCGCCAACTGATTTATTATTATCTAGTAAATCGATCAATTCAGCTTTTCTCATTCAAGAATAACCTCTCAGCCCACTGTTTTTCGCTTGAGCTTTGAGTTCTCTAACAGTCTGGGGTTTGTTGTATTCCAAACCGAGTAAATCGATCAATTCAGCTTTTCTCATTCGAGAATATCCATGTAGACCACATTGTTTTGCCAAAGCCTTCAACTCTCTGACATAGCGTAAATAATCTGCTTCCTGACCCTATTAGCACCCTGACTCTTACATAAACAGTAACTACCTTTGACCCCAATCCCACATACAGAACAAAAGTAATTTTTATAACCCTTTCTGATGTTATAAGAGTGGGTCCCACAGTAAACATCCACACATGGCTTCTGACATTGAATCGATTTCCCCATGAGTGTATATCTGCATAGATTCATCGTTATACACATATCATATCATTTGTCTTAAACGTAAATCACATATTGAGTCTCTGAACCAGCCAGATCTATTTATAGCTTGGCCAGTCAGCGCGACATAGCTAGCTGATATAACTCAGCCTGACACAGTGTGTTGATAGGTCATGGCTTATGCATAATTGTGTAGCTATAAATAGCAACTGCAGACAAACCAAACACTATAAATGCTATCTCACAGTCTTTCTGAGCCTCTGATGGTGTATAAAACTGAGAGAGTGTTGGCCTTGGCATTGGGTCAAGTTTCTTTCCATAAACAAGGAAGTATTCCTGCATGGCAGATTCAACATCCTTAAATGTTTGAATTGAATGTCCTTGCTAACGCAGTTCTTCATTATTAAAATCTAATCTTAATATCCTATTTCTAACCTATCACCTAGGGATGCTTGATAGAAAGGCATGTGACTATCTAGTAATTTAAAGTCTAGCGGAATATAGAATCGGTTAACTTATGCATCAGCAACAGCCTTATCTCCTACGACGGTATTATCATCAGTATCAGCACCTACATGCAGTCTCAATGTGTTCTGATTACAAATACCTTGGTACTGTAAGTTTTCCCGTTCTTTAGATGTTCTCCAGAGATCCATGTAACAGAAATGTACATCGCTGTCGTCAATACTCAAAACATTGCCGCTAATTTTAATAGCGATTTTCTTAACAATCGCCCAACCTATATACTGAACGATCTCCATGTTAACGTAGGCAGAATTCAAACTACTTGTAAATGATAGTCGGAGAGTTCCCGGAACTAACACATCGTGTGTGCCGAGATTAGGAAAGCAAAACAGAAGCGTTTGATTCTGATCAATGGTACTCGGGTTATTAGTTATAGTTACAGACTGACGAATTGCTTTGACCCCTAATGGATCCCGAAGTCTACGTTTATGGGTTTAACTTGCGTCCCGTATTGCGAAGATATTGTTATATTGAAATTGTGTAACCTTATGTTTAATATAAAAATGGATGATTTTAATCTAGATGACTTTGATAACCCCAGTACAATCGAAGAGGGTACTGATGAAACCAGCTTTACGAATCTTAACGATGAACTTTTGAAACCAGGGATTAATGATTATTAGGATGCCTTAAAAGAAAGCCCAATAGGTCGTGACTATTCAAAGTTTACGATAGATAGTAAAGGAATGTTGCGACTGCGTGACTCTCCGGATATTGATCTTATGAATTCTCGTACTCGTAAGCCCCTAGCCTTGTCTACGATAGCCGCTAAACATGGCATCAACACTGTTTGTGATGAATTAGGTTTTGTAGACTACTCACGAGAAAAACTTTCTGTGAAGACTACTAAGGTTCTTCGGACTGTCCGTGCTGAACTCGGTAACATAGATAATTTGGAAAAAAGCTCGAAGCTGGCCTCGGACGGACTTGGAGAAATCTCGGATACCTACTACGATAATTCAACATTACAGGTACCATCCTCGGAGTTCAGTATTAGGGAATTACGAGGTCTTGACAAGGCAATGCAAACAATGCGTTAATATAGCCAAGCTATCTGAACTCGACAAGCATAGAGCTTATGAGAAAACAAAACTTGAACAGGCGGGTGATGAATTCAGTAGACGCCGCAATGCTGAAAGATCGGCCCGCCTCGAAGCAGCTTCCAGTAATAGAAAGGCACTTCGTTCACAAATCAGTCGAATTCAAGAAACTATTGATCATGTCCTCAATGATGATACTACAGTGGCCGATAAGATTAAAACATTGTTCAGAGAACAGGGGATAACCATTGCCAGTATATCCAAATCAGTTCATTAAGAACTATTTAACCAAATCATGAGTAAACCAGCTGCGACTCCACCTACTATGAGCGCTGTTTTTTCATCGATATCTTGTTGATTTTTAGCGGCAATATGTGGTGGCACTTGTGGTTGTGCGTCAGTAGATGGTTGTGAAACATGTGGTGTCTGTGGCTTGACTATTCCCGTTTCGCCTGTGTTTGTTTGCGTTATTAATTCGGTGTTAATATCTGAATTTATACCTGGTTTTTGTTGATGAGCAGCTATAACAATTTTATTATTATAACCGATCACTTGACCGATCTTAAATTCAATATTACTCGGAGACATGTATAGTCCCGGCGCATAAACGTAGTCTACTTTGGATTGAGCGTACTGTAATACATCTTGATAACGCTTTATAGAAGATGGTATGTCAACTGGTGAATTAATAGCATCCTCCACATTTGCTACAAACTGTTTTTGCGCATCAAGCCCCGTCCCAGAACCAATTATTCCCGTTCGTGTTTGCGATTGTGCACCAAGAATTGACCATACATAAGTTCTTATTGATTCATTAACTCTTACAACTCCTGGGTTAGTAAAATTATTTTCTGTTTTATCATTAAGAAAATCATTCCAAGCGTTTGCGGTATCGTTCAGTTGCACAAATCTTGTAACAATATAAGCTAAACCACCCTTAAAACTCATAAGATCTCCTCTCCAATCGTTACTAGAAAGTTCCCAGCCATGATTAAGATTATGCAATCTTACAAAAAGATTGTTTTTCTGTAACAGCTTACATGGATCGAATGGTTGATGAGTTTTTTTAACTAAATCATCGCTTTCTTCTTTAACAGTTTTTTGTCTACTGTACGGAACACCTAGACCTAATCCTTTAATACGCCAATCTTTACTCGTAGAAATATTAAATTCCTGACAAATACGCTCATACACGGACCTATTGTACAGATTATTTGAGGAATTCCATGCTCAATCCTGCAGTAATGGAGCACTAATTTCTTTAAGTATACGCCTAATGTGATAGTACACGTGAAATGATAAAACAGACTTATTTAGTTCAAATCCTGGGGCATAAAAAGATACACCCCATCCTGTTGTGGCACACCATATGGCAAAGTTTAACTGGTTCTGCCAAAATTGCATTGGATTGTGAAACCAATCATGCAACATTTTATCGCTAGTTGCTGTGACCCTGTATTTTCAAAGATATCAGGGAATTTGACAAAACAATTAGCACCAGAGGCACTTACTAAAATCGACTGATTGGTAATGTAAGTTGATTTCATATTTAAGTTATGATATAGTATCTTTGTATATTTAATATGTATGTCACTCTCCCGGGAATAACAAATGGTCAGTCTATTCAACTGCTTCATACTATCAATAACTCGACTGGACAACTTGAAGTCGCTATCTGCAATGTAACGTATTACCCGCAGTCGACCAATACAAGTACTGCGAGAAATACTAAGTTAATACTAGAAGATATCCTTAGTTCAAACAGACAAAATCACCTTATATCTGATGGGTATTACAGCATACACTCACTCAACGATGAAATTTTTAAGCCTTTGGGAGCTAGTCTCACACAAAATGAGTCGAATGGGATGCTGATTTTAGTCAGTGGAGAAGATATTATAATTCTTACCTCAGGCATAGGGGGACTTATGGGATCAATATCAATACCACCAAACAGACCATTTCATGGAATTAAATTGCCTGATTTAGTTCCCTATAAAGAGTTGTGCATCCATCTTGATCAGATCAGTACAACGGATAATATTCAAATCGAAAGTCCTTCAACTCTTCTGATAGCTATTCCAGTCAAAGATGAAAAATACAATAGCGGTAGAACGGAATCTTTCTCAACATTACAATATAAAAAATTAAAGAGGGGTATTATTTCAGACCTCAAAATTTCTGTATTAGATGTAAAACATCGACCTGTACATATAGGATATTTGAGTGTAACACTCCATTATAAATAATGGTTGATTCATCAGGCCCTGGAACACTCAGACAATGTAATACAATTGCGCTTTCCGATCTCGGAGACACAGAAGGATTCGGTATATCCGGTACCGATGGCAAGTTATATGCTTTACACTTACAAGATAATCTATACAAGCGGAAAGAAGTTACATTCACAGGTAATCTAGGCGATTTAAGCAATGTCAACGTAAGTAGACTCAATAAAAACACATCGTACAATCTTACTCGCAACAACGATAATAAATGGACTATGATTGAAGCAAAAATCGAGTGGCTATTGAATATCGTGATTACCCCACCATATGTGATGACGGGTAAGGCACATAATTGAACTAAGATAATAAATAGTGGGATCATACTCGGGGCTTATATCCCATCAAAAAGAAAAAGTGTGTTAGTCTCCCCCCTGCCAGAAAACCCCGTTCATATGTTATTGAGTCGTCCGGCATAAAAAAATTTTAGTTTAAATTTAGTTACTGAATTCAATGATATTGAAGATAACTTGAATGCCATACCTAATCATTCTACGCTTATTATTGAAGTCTTGTTTGGAGATGCACCGGTAGATGCCTTCAAAATATTACCAGGTCTATCGATTAAATGGCT
Organism: Haliotis rufescens; assembly: GCF_023055435.1. Lineage (NCBI taxonomy): Eukaryota > Metazoa > Mollusca > Gastropoda > Lepetellida > Haliotidae > Haliotis > Haliotis rufescens. The sequence goes on from NW_025964383.1 coordinate 6,065,370, forward strand.
CAAGAAACACCAACGTCAACGTTGAAGTATTATTTATGTGGGAGCATCACCCATTGCAACCCTTGAGGGGGTCCAAATTATTAAAAGTGACATCATTTCTCTTACTAAGATATTCATGCTGTATAATATACATTTAATAAGGTTGATGTATACTCTCAAAACATTTAAGCAAGACCAATTAAAGACTATTATATGATATAATAATATACACTATGGGTTTATATCCGGCGCTCGATGAAGCATCTGAAAAGATGGATACTGTTGATGGATTTCGATTACATCAAATAAGTGACATAAAACATCGAATAGAGAAGGAGAGGGAGTTGAGACTTGGATTGTATAAAAAGTACCGCAGAGCCGTGAATGCTTGTAACAGCTAGCATGGGACTCGGTGTAGCCGGTGTTGGTTTATTATCAACTATAATCGCCACGCTATCGTACTTGGCATGGAAATAGGCGCCGGAGTCTCAGGACTGTCAGGAATAGCGATAAAATTTATTTCTCGTAAGTTGCAAAAGAAAGCATTAAAACATGATAATATTCGGATACTCACCGAAGCAAAGTTGAACAGCATTGAGGATCATATTTCAACAGCAATGGCTGATTGTAAGATATCCGAGGAGGAGTTTCGTTTAGTTTTGTCAGAACTCACCAAATACAATGTAATGAAGCAGGTGATTCGATCAAATTCTCATAAGACCAGTGGTATTAGTGAAGACGAGGAAAAAAAGTTTATAGAACAGGGGAGACAACAAGCGCGTCAATTATTCCGTGCAAAAACCAAAGAACTTGTTGGAGATTAAAAATAGATTGCTTCCTATCATTAGATCGCACGGCATAAAAAATCATACATTCATTTAAACAAATGCTTACATAAGTATATAATAATGGAAAATTACAAACCAACAAAGGAAGAACTCAAAAAAGCTATCGAAGCATTTATGCTCAGGGACAAAATTATCAAATGGAGAGAATTACCACGAGGTATATATTATATCAGTGATATCAAACCAACCAAATACGGTCATCAATTGTTTCTTTCCAAATACCAAGAAGAGTATATAGTCTGGTCTCTTAGTAAAATGAACGAAGAACTTAGTAAAAATGTTGAATATCACATCGTTAAAAATAATGGTGTACGTATGAGTAAAAATAATAGAGAATACTTTCATTACAATTTAGTTTAATCTCATGACGATCGTTGAATCGCAACATCATTTTGACATAAAAAATTCCATCTGTAGTAGCAGTATAGGTATATAAATCTGGCTCCAGTGGAAGTGGTCCAGAACCCCCATTACCTATACTACTGCATCTTAAACTGCAATAGGGTACATTTTAGGCCAACTTGATGCTCATGGCATAACTTGTAATGATGTTGTTAATTACTGTCTTTGACAATGTATCTTCCTTGACATTGGTCCTGTTCTGTACAAACAATGTTCATGGGTAACGTTTCTTTTGCTCGCCAGTTTAGGTAATTGCAATAAACTGTTTTTCTTTATGCATACATATATATACTGAACAGCATTGAAAACGCAGCAGCAATAAATCTTGAAATATTACAAAAACAACTTGAGCAATGATCGATTTTAATTAGAACAGACATTGACGGATTATTAAGAGAGACGTCAAAGGAAACAGGAATAACACACAGTAATTACATTTACGTCATCAGTGTGAGGAAGACACAAAGGGTTAAAATGAAAAGTCAATACCTGGTATGTCCGCCATTGGCAGCAACACAGGCCATGCATCGTCTTTTCATTGATTGAATAAGTCTGCGAATAGTGTTCTGTGGGATAGCATTCCACTCTTGACGTAGTGTATCTTCAAGTTGCGGACGACGTGAGAGGCGTTGACCCAGGTAATCCCATAGATGTTCAATTGGCGATAGATGTGTGACAGGGCTGGCCATGGAAGCAGAGGCACATTATTGTTCGCTAGGTACTGTGTTGAAACATGTGCCGTGTTCGCTCTTGCATTATCTTGCCGGAAGGTGTGCATATCCTGGTGCGGATGAAAGAATGGGATGACGTGATTTGCCAATATGTTATTCCTGTAGTAAAGGGCATTAACTCTTCCATGACAAACATGGAGCTCTGTTCGATGGTTGTGACTGATGCTGCCCCACACAATGACACTCCCCCCCCCCCATCAATCTGTCTGTAAAACGCAGTCATTGCGGTAACGTTCTCCACGTCGACGCCACACTCGCAGTCGACCGTCAGCATTCCGTAAATGAAAACGGGACTCATCAGAGAACAGCACACCATGCCACTGCTGCAATCTCCAATGACGATGCTTTCGACCCTACGCAGACGTTCATTTCGATGTCGATCAGTGAGTATGGGTCCAACATATAGACGTCGAGCACGTAGCCCAGCTGAGCGGAGACGTCGATGTACGGTGTCAGCGCTGATCAAACCCCGTCGGCCTTGTACGGTTGCTGCAGTCCTGGTAGCTGGAAGTGTACGATCACGAAGATGACGACGAACAATATGGCGATCCTGACGTGGTGTAGTTACACGACGTTGACCTAGACGTGGTCGATCTCTGGTGGTTCCTGTCTGCTGGTATCTGCTCAGTAGCCTGAGGACTGTTGAATGATGGCATTGAAACCGTTGTGCAACGACTCTACTTGACGTACCAACTTGAACATGCCCAAGGCACGTTTACGTTCCTCTGCTGTTAATCTTGGCATTTCTTGTGTCAGTACCCTTTACGTCTGCAGCAACAAGTGATGTGGCTTTTGTAGCCCTATTCTGCATGCTTCCCATGAAACAAAACACGTTTTCTATCATGCGCACGCAATTTGTTGCGTTTTGGCGTTGTCGCTCACAAAAAATTTAGGAATGTGTTTTGACGAGCTGTTCTTCTTCATGCTTCATCCAGAACGTCGTATATTACTCATTCAATTATGTATGTTCATATGACATAAGCCCGGATAAAAATACATCCATTTTCATGGTGGTGCGTTTTCAATGCTGTTCAGTATATTTCTTTCTTTTCCAAGTAAGGGTAAATGATGCTTGATAGTCATTTCCAATCACAGTCAACAACTGGTATGGCCTCTTGAAAAGAAAGATTTGAAATGATGATTAATAAATAGGCTTACAGGCATACTGTCTCTCATAGTCATGTCTTTCTGTCAAAGATTATGGCTTTGCTCACGAAATACTCTGTATTGATGAGGATGACCATATTGCGGTGAAGACTTTTTATTGAGGCTGAATGATTTATTTCCAAGTAGATGGAGGCTGAGTTTATTATTTACACAAAATTATGAGCTGTTTATTTGTTTCCAAAAAAACGCACCCCCTCCCCCACCCCAAAAGCAAATGGTCCGCCTCTTAGTCTTTCAAGAATCAACTGACGTCATATGATATGGTGTGCAGACTAACGCGAGGTAGATGAAATATGACAAAGGTTGTTCTCCATGCCTTGGGGAATACATCATGATATATCAACCAGCTTACGTTGTACAGGACTAAAGATCACCACCCGTCTCCACGCCAATTTTTCTGACTCGCAAATTAGGTCTGAGTCGCAGATAGTACGACGATATGCTGCTAACTTCAACCTTACAGGTACCACGAGGGAATCTGCATTTCAATCAGGCGCTAGAACGCAACAATACTTGTCGCCTTCAGACGACATAGAGAGACGTATGTTCATTGGTTTCATTGTTATTCTGTTGGATGTCTCAAACTGGGACTTGAGTGTCACAAAACCTTGCTTTGTAATGACTGCTGTATCGAGAACCAGCAATGCATCCCTACGTCACCATCTTGACTGCTGTATCGAGAGGTAACAATGCACCACTGTGTTACCATCTTGACTGCTGTATCGAGAGGTAACAATGCACCACTGTGTTACCATCTTGACTGCTGTATCGAGAGGTAACAATGCACCACTGTGTTACCATCTTGACTGCTGTATCGAGAACTTACAACGCACCGCTACATCGCAATCTTGACTGCTGTATCGAGAACCAACAATGCATCGCTACGTCACCATCTTGACTGTTGTATCGAGAACCAGCAATGCACCGCTGTGTCGATATTTTGACTGCTGTATCGAGAGGTAACAATGCACCCCTGTGTTGCCATCTTGACTGCTGTATCGCGAGCTAACAATGCACCGTTATTTCGCAAGTGTGACTGCTGTATCTAGAACTACCAATGCACTGCTGTGTCACCATCTTGACTGCTGTATTGAGAGCTAACAATGCACCACAGTGTCGCCATCTTGACTGCTGTATCGAGAACTATCATTGCACTGCTGTGTCGCCATCTTGACTGCTGTATCGAGAACTAACAATGCACTGCTGTGTCGCCATCTTGACTGCTGTATTGAGAGCTAACAATGCACTGCTATGTCGCCATCTTGACTGCTGTATTGAGAGCTAACAATAAACCACTACGTCGCCATCTTGACTGCTGTATCGAAAACTAACAATGCACCACTGTGTCGCCCTCTAGACTGCTGTTTCGAGACCTAACATTGCACTGCTGTGTCGCTCTCTTGACTGCTGTATCGAGAACTTACAATGCACTGATGTGTCGCCATCTTGACTGCTGTATCAAGAACTAACAATGCACCGCTGTCTCGCCCTCTTGACTGCTGTTTTGAGAGCAAACAATGCAGCTCTATGTCGCATCATGACCACTGTATCGAGAGCTAACAATGCACCACTGTGTTAGCCTCTTGAGTGCTGTATCGAGAACTAACAATGCACCGCTGTCTCGCCATCTTGACTGCTGTTTTGAGAGCAAACAATGCAGCTCTTCGTCGCCCTCTTGACTGCTTTATCGAGAGCTAACAATGCAGCTCTATGTCGCATCATGACTACTGTATCGAGAGCTAACAATGCACCACTGTGTTAGCCTCTTGACTGCTGTATCGAGAACTAACAATGCACCACTGTGTTAGCCTCTTGACTGCTGTATCGAGAGCTAACAATGCACTGCTGTGTCGCCATCTTGACTGCTGTATCGAGAACTAACAATGCACTGCTGTGTCGCCATCTTGACTGCTGTATCGAGAACTAACAATGCACTGCTACATCGCAATCTTAAGTGATGTATCGAGAGGTAACAATGCACCACTGTGTCGCCCTCTAGACTGCTGTTTCGAGACCTAACATTGCACTGCTGTGTCGCTCTCTTGACTGCTGTATCGAGAACTTACAATGCACTGCTGTGTCGCCATCTTGACTGCTGTATCAAGAACTAACAATGCACCGCTGTCTCGCCCTCTTGACTGCTGTTTTGAGAGCAAACAATGCAGCTCTATGTCGCATCATGACCACTGTATCGAGAGCTAACAATGCAGCTCTATGTCGCATCATGACCACTGTATCGAGAGCTAACAATGCACCACTGTGTTAGCCTCTTGACTGCTGTATCGAGAACTAACAATGCACCACTGTGTTAGCCTCTTGACTGCTGTATCGAGAGCTAACAATGCACTGCTGTGTCGCCATCTTGACTGCTGTATCGAGAACTAACAATGCACTGCTGTGTCGCCATCTTGACTGCTGTATCGAGAACTAACAATGCACTGCTACATCGCAATCTTAAGTGATGTATCGAGAGGTAACAATGCACCACTGTGTCGCCCTCTAGACTGCTGTTTCGAGACCTAACATTGCACTGCTGTGTCGCTCTCTTGACTGCTGTATCGAGAACTTACAATGCACTGATGTGTCGCCATCTTGACTGCTGTATCAAGAACTAACAATGCACCGCTGTCTCGCCCTCTTGACTGCTGTTTTGAGAGCAAACAATGCAGCTCTTCGTCGCCCTCTTGACTGCTTTATCGAGAGCTAACAATGCAGCTCTATGTCGCATCATGACTACTGTATCGAGAGCTAACAATGCACCACTGTGTTAGCCTCTTGACTGCTGTATCGAGAGCTAACAATGCACCACTGTGTTAGCCTCTTGACTGCTGTATCGAGAACTAGCAATGCACTGCTGTGTCGCCATCTTGACTGCTGTATCGAGAACTAACAATGCACTGCTGTGTCGCCATCTTGACTGCTGTATCGAGAACTAACAATGCACTGCTGTGTCGCCATCTTGACTGCTGTATCGAGAACTAACAATGCACTGCTACATCGCAATCTTAAGTGATGTATCGAGAGGTAACAATGCACTGCTGTGTCGCCATCTTGACTGCTGTATCGAGAACTAACAATAAATCACTACGTCGCCATCTTGACTGCTGTATCGAGAACTGACAATGCACCGCTGTGTCGCCCCCTTGACTACTGTATCGAGAACTAACAATGCACCACTGTGTTAGCCTCTTGACTGCTGTATTGAGAGCTAACAATGCACTGCTGTGTCGCCCTCTTGACTGCTGTATCGAGAACTAACAATGCACCACTGTGTTAGCCTCTTGACTGCTGTATCGAGAACTAGCAATGCACTGCTGTGTCGCCATCTTGACTGCTGTATCGAGAACTAGCAATGCACTGCTGTGTCGCCATCTTGACTGCTGTATCGAGAACTAACAATAAATCACTACGTCGCCATCTTGACTGCTGTATCGAAAACTAACAATGCACCACTGTGTTAGCCTCTTGACTACTGTATCGAGAACTAACAATGCACCACTGTGTTAGCCTCTTGACTGCCGTATCGAGAACTAACAATGCACTGCTGTGTCGCCGTCTTGACTGCTGTATCGAGAACTAACAATGCACTGCTACATCGCAATCTTAAGTGATGTATCGAGAGGTAACAATGCACCGTTACGTCGCCATCTTGACTGTTGTATCGAGAACTAACAATACACCGCTGTGTCGCCCTCTTGACTGCTTTATCGAGAACTAACAATACACCGCTGTGTCGCCCTCTTGACTGCTGTATCGAGAACTAACAATGCACCACTGTGTTAGCCTCTTGACTGCTGTATCGAGAACTAGCAATGCACTGCTGTGTCGCCATCTTGACTGCTGTATCGAGAACTAGCAATGCACTGCTGTGTCGCCATCTTGACTGCTGTATCGAGAGGTAACAATGCACTGCTGTGTCGCCATCTTGACTGCTGTATCGAGAACTAACAATGCACTGCTGTGTCGCCATCTTGACTGTTGTATCGAGAACTAACAATACACCGCTGTGTCGCCCTCTTGACTGCCGTATCGAGAACTAACAATACACCGCTGTGTCGCCCTCTTGACTGCTGTATCGAGAACTAACAATACACCGCTGTGTCGCCCTCTTGACTGCTGTATCGAGAACTAACAATACACCGCTGTGTCGCCCTCTTGACTGCCGTATCGAGAACTAACAATACACCGCTGTGTCGCCCTCTTGACTGCTGTATCGAGAACTAACAATGCACCACTGTGTTAGCCTCTTGACTGCTGTATCGAGAACTAGCAATGCACTGCTGTGTCGCCATCTTGACTGCTGTATCGAAAACTAACAATGCACTGCTGTGTCGCCATCTTGACTGCTGTATCGAGAACTAACAATGCACTGCTGTGTCGCCATCTTGACTGCTGTATCGAGAACTAACAATGCACTGCTGTGTCGCCATCTTGACTGCTGTATCGAGAACTAACAATGCACTGCTGTGTCGCCATCTTGACTGCTGTATCGAGAACTGACAATGCACTGCTACATCGCAATCTTAAGTGATGTATCGAGAGGTAACAATGCACCGTTACGTCGCCCTCTAGACTGCCGTATCGAGAGCTAACAATAAACCACTACGTCGACATTTTGACTGCTGTATCGAGGGCTAACATTGCCCAGCTGCGTCATCCTCTTGACTGCCGTATCAAGAGCTAACAATAAATCACTACGTAGCCATTTTGATTGCTGATATCGAGGGCTGAAAATGCATCGCTGAGTCGATATTTTGACTGCTGTATCGAGAACTAACAATGTCCCCTGCGTCGCCCTCTTGACTGCTGTATCGAGAACTAGCAATGCACTGCTGTGTCGCCATCTTGACTGCTGTATCGAGAGGTAACAATGCACTGCTGTGTCGCCATCTTGACTGCTGTATCGAGAACTAACAATGCACTGCTGTGTCGCCATCTTGACTGTTGTATCGAGAACTAACAATACACCGCTGTGTCGCCCTCTTGACTGCCGTATCGAGAACTAACAATACACCGCTGTGTCGCCCTCTTGACTGCTGTATCGAGAACTAACAATACACCGCTGTGTCGCCCTCTTGACTGCTGTATCGAGAACTAACAATACACCGCTGTGTCGCCCTCTTGACTGCCGTATCGAGAACTAACAATACACCGCTGTGTCGCCCTCTTGACTGCTGTATCGAGAACTAACAATGCACCACTGTGTTAGCCTCTTGACTGCTGTATCGAGAACTAGCAATGCACTGCTGTGTCGCCATCTTGACTGCTGTATCGAAAACTAACAATGCACTGCTGTGTCGCCATCTTGACTGCTGTATCGAGAACTAACAATGCACTGCTGTGTCGCCATCTTGACTGCTGTATCGAGAACTAACAATGCACTGCTGTGTCGCCATCTTGACTGCTGTATCGAGAACTAACAATGCACTGCTGTGTCGCCATCTTGACTGCTGTATCGAGAACTGACAATGCACTGCTACATCGCAATCTTAAGTGATGTATCGAGAGGTAACAATGCACCGTTACGTCGCCCTCTAGACTGCCGTATCGAGAGCTAACAATAAACCACTACGTCGACATTTTGACTGCTGTATCGAGGGCTAACATTGCCCAGCTGCGTCATCCTCTTGACTGCCGTATCAAGAGCTAACAATAAATCACTACGTAGCCATTTTGATTGCTGATATCGAGGGCTGAAAATGCATCGCTGAGTCGATATTTTGACTGCTGTATCGAGAACTAACAATGTCCCCTGCGTCGCCCTCTTGACTTCTGTATCGAGAACTAACAATGCACCGCTGTGTCGATATTTTGACTGCTGTATTGAGAACTAACAATGCACCACTGCCCCACCCTCTAGACTGCTGTATCCAGAACTAACAATGCACCGCTGTGTCGTTATCTTGACCGCTGTATCGAGAGCTAACAATGAAGCGCTATGTCGATATTTTGACTGCTGTATCGAGAGCTGACAATAAACCGCTACGTCGCTATCTTTACCAGAAAGACACTATCATGGATACTGTTTGGTGCAACACGGTCCACCATGGATACCGTATGGTACAACAGGTCCTATCATGGATACTGTATGGTGCAACAGGATCTACCATGGATACTTTATGGTGTAACATGGTCTATCATGGATACTGTATGAGACAACAGGGCCTATCATGGATACTGTATGGTGCAACAGGGTCTACCGTGGATACTGTATGAGGCAACAGGGTCTACCATGGATACTGTATGACGGAACGGGGTCTATCATGGATATTGTTTGGTGCAACAGGGCCTACCTTGGATACCGTATGAGGCAACATGGTCTATCATGGATACTGTATGGTGCAACAGGGCCTACCATGGATACTGTATGTGGCAAAAGGGTCTATCATGGATACTGTGTGGTGCAACAGGGTCTATCATGGATACTGTATGATGCAACGGGTTCTATCATGGATACTGTATGAGGCAACAGGATGTATCATGGATACTGTAAGGTGCAACATGGCCTGCCATGGATACTGTATGGTGCAACAGGGTCTACCATGGATACTGTATGGTGCAACAGGGTCTACCATGGATACTGTATGGTGCAACGGGGTCTATCATGGATACTGTATGGTGCAACAGGGTCTATCATTGATACTGTGTGGTGCAACAAGGTCTATCATGGATACTGTATGGTGCAACAGGGTTTAACATGGATACTGTTGATGCAACAGGGCCTATCATGGATACTGTATGGTGCAACAGGGTCTACCATGGATACTGTATGATGCAACGGGGTGAGCCATGGATACTGTTGGTGCAACATGGCTTGTCATGGATACTGTATGGTGCAACAAGGTCTACAATGGATACTGTATGGTGCAACAGGGCCTATAATGGATACTGTGTGGTGCAACGGGTGTACCATGGATACTGTATGGTGCAACATGGCTTGTCATGGATACTGTATGATGCAACGGGGTGTACCAGGGATACTGTATGGTGCAACAGGATCTACCATGGATACTGTATGTGCAACATGGCTTGTCATGTATACTGTAAGATGCAACAGGATCTATCATGGGTACTGTATGGTGCAACAGGATCTACCATGGATATTGTACGGTGGAACATGGTCTATCATGGATATTGTTGGTGCAACAGGGTCTACCATTGATACTGTATGATGCAACATGGCTTGTCATGGATACTGTATGATGCAACATGGCTCGTCATGGATACTGTATGGTGCAACAGGATCTATCATGGATACTGTATGGCGCAACAGGGTCTACCATTGATACTGTATGGTGCAACAGGGTCTACCATGGATACTGTATGGTGCAACAGGGTCTACCATGGATACTGTATGGTGCAACAGGGTCTACTATTGATACTGTATGGTGCAACAGGGTCTACCATTGATACTGTATGGTGCAACAGGGTTTAACATGGATACTGTTGATGCAACAGGGCCTATCATGGATACTGTATGGTGCAACAGGGTCTACCATGGATACTGTATGATGCAACGGGGTGAGCCATGGATACTGTTGGTGCAACATGGCTTGTCATGGATACTGTATGGTGCAACAAGGTCTACAATGGATACTGTATGGTGCAACAGGGCCTATAATGGGTACTGTATGGTGCAACAGGATCTACCATGGATATTGTACGGTGGAACATGGTCTATCATGGATATTGTTGGTGCAACAGGGTCTACCATTGATACTGTATGATGCAACATGGCTTGTCATGGATACTGTATGATGCAACATGGCTCGTCATGGATACTGTATGGTGCAACAGGATCTATCATGGATACTGTATGGCGCAACAGGGTCTACCATTGATACTGTATGGTGCAACAGGGTCTACCATGGATACTGTATGGTGCAACAGGGTCTACCATGGATACTGTATGGTGCAACAGGGTCTACTTTTGATACTGTATGGTGCAACAGGGTCTACCATTGATACTGTATGGTGCAACAGGGTCTACCATGGATACTGTTGGTGCAACAGGGTCTATCATGGATACTGTGTGGTGCAACAGAGTCTATCATGGATACTCTATGATGCAACGGGGTCTATCATGGATACTGTATGGTGCAACATGGTCTATCGTGGATACTGTATGGTGCAACATGGTCTATCGTGGATACTGTATGATGCAACAGGATGTATCATGGATACTGTAAGGTGGAACATGGCCTGCAATGGATACTGTATGGTGCAACAGGGTCTACCAAGGATACTGTATGGTGCAACAGGGTCTACCATGGATACTGTATGGTGCAACAGGGTCTATCATGGATACTGTGTGGTGCAACAGGGTCTATCATGGATACTCTATGATGCAACGGGGTCTATCATGGATACTGTATGGTGCAACAGGGTCTATCGTGGATACTGTATGATGCAACAGGATGTATCATGGATACTGTAAGGTGCAACATGGCCTGCCATGGATACTGTATGATGCAACAGGGTCTACCATGGATACTGTATGATGCAACAGGGTCTATCATGGATAGTGTATGGTGTAACAGGGTCTATCATGGATACTGTGTTGTGCAACAGGGTCTACCATGGATACTGTATGGTGCAACAAGGTCTATCGTCGATACGGTACGATGCAAGAGGATGTATCATGGATACTGTATGATGCAACATGGCTTGTCGTGGATACTGTAAGGTGCAACATGGCCTGTTATGGATACTGTATGATGCAACGGGGTCTATCATGGATACTGCATGGTGCAACAGGGTCTACCATGGAAACTGTATGATGCAACATGGCCTGTCATGGATACTGTATGATGCAACATGGCTTGTCATGGATACTGTATGATGCAACATGGCTTGTCATGGATACTGTATGGTGCAACAGGGCCCTTCATGGATACTGTATGATGCAACGGGGTCTACCATGGATACTGTTGGTGCAACAGGGCCTCTCATGGATACTGTATGGTGCAACATGGTCTACCCTGGATACTGTTGGTGCAACATGGCTTTTGATGGATACTGTGTGGTGCAACAGGATCTATAATGGATACTGTATGATGCAACGGGGTTCACCATGGATACTGTTAGTGCAACATGGCTTGTCATGGATACTGTATGATGCAACAGGGTCTACAATGGATACTGTATGGTGCAACAGGGCCTATCATGAATACTGTTTGTGCAACGGGGTCTACCATGGATACTGTATGTGCAACATGGCATGTCATGGATACTGTAAGGTGCAACAGGATCTATCATGGATACTGTATGGTGCAACAGGATCTATCATGGATACTGTATGTTGCAACAGGATCTACCATGGATACTGTATGGTGGAACATGGTCTATCATGGATACTGTTGGTGCAACAGGGTCTACCATGGATACTGTATGATGCAACATGGCTTGTCATGGATACTGTATGATGCAACATGGCTCGTCATGGATACTGTATGGTGCAACAGGATCTATCATGGATACTGTATGGTGCAACAGGGTCTACCATTGATACTGTATGGTGCAACAGGGTCTACCATTGATACTGTATGGTGCAACAGGGTCTACCATGGATACTGTTGGTGCAACAGGGTCTATCATGGATACTGTGTGGTGCAACAGGGTCTATCATGGATACTCTATGATGCAACGGGGTCTATCATGGATACTGTATGGTGCAACAGGGTCTATCGTGGATACTGTATGATGCAACAGGATGTATCATGGATACTGTGAGGTGCAACATGGCCTGCCATGGATACTGTATGGTGCAACAGGGTCTATCATAGATACTGTATGGTGCAACGGGGTCTATCATGGATACTGTGTGGTGCAACAGGGTCTACCATGGATACTGTATGGTGCAACAGGGTCTATCATGGATACTGTTGATGCAACAGGGTCTACCATGGATAGTGTTTGATGCAACATGGCTTGTCCTGGATACTGTGTGGTGCAAGAGGGTCTATCATGGATACTGTTGGTGCAACAAGGTCTATCATTGATACTGTATGGTGCAACATGGTCTATCCTGGATACTGTATGGTGCAACAGGGTGTATCGTGGATACTGTATGGTGCAACAGGGTCTACCATGGATACTGGCTTGTGCTACATTGCTTGTCATGGATACTGTATGATGCAACAGGGTTTACCATGGATACTGTATGATGCAACATGGCTTGTCATGGATACTGTATGGTGCAACATGGTCTACCATGGATGTTGTATGACGCAACATGGCTTGTCATGGATACTGTATGGTGCAACAAGGTTTACCATCGATACTGTTGGTGCAACAGGGTCTAACATCGATACTGTATGATGCAACAGGATCTACCATGGTTACTGTATGATGCAACTGGGTCTATCAAGGATACTGTTGGTGCAACAGGGTCTACCATGGATACTGTATGGTGCAACAGGGTCTACAATGAATACTGTGTGGTGCAACAGGGTCTATCATGGATACTGTATGGTGCAACAGGGTCTATCATGGATACTGTATGATGCAACCGGGTCTACCATGGATACTGTATGTTGCAACATGGCCTGTCATGGATACTGTATGATCCAACATGGTCTTTCAGGGATACTGTATGGTGCAACAGGATCTACCATGGATACTGTATGGTGCAACAGGATCTACCATGGATACTGTGTGGTGCAACAGGGTCTACAATGGATATTGTGTGGTGCAACGGGGTCTACCATGGATACTGCATGGTGCAACAACCTCCATCACGGCTACTGCTGGTGCAACACCCTTCACCTTGTCTATCATGGATACTGTGTGGTGCAACATGGCCTGTCATGGATACTGTTGGTGCAACAGCCTCCATCACGTATACTGCTGGTGCAACAACCTCCATCACAGCCACTGTTAGTGCAACAACCTCCATCACGTTCACTGCTGGTGCAACAGCCTCCATCACGTCCACCGTTGGTGCAACAACCTCCATCACGTCCACCGTTGGTGCAACAACCTCCATCACGTCCACCGTTGGTGTAACAACCTCCATCACGTCTACTGCTAGTACAAAAACCTCCACAATGTCCAATGTTGGTGCAACAGCCTCCACCATGTCTACTGTTGGTGCAACAACCTCCACCATGTCCACTGTTGGTGCAACAACCTCCATCACTTTCCCTGATGGTGCAACAACCTCCATCACTTCTACTGCTGGTGCAACAACCTCCATCACTTCAACTGCTGGTGCAACAACCTCCATCACGTCTACCGTTGGTGCAACAGCCTCCATCACGTCCACCGTTGGTGCAACAACCTCCATCACGTGTACTGTTGGTGCAACAGCCTCAATCACTTCTACTGCTGGTGCAACAACCTCCATCACTTCTACTGCTGGTGCAACAGTCTCCATCACGTCTACCGTTGGTGCAACAACCTCCATCACGTCTACCGTTGGTGCAACAGCCTCAATCACTTCTACTGCTGGTGCAACAACCTCCATCACTTCTACTGCTGGTGCAACAACCTCCATCACTTCTACTGCTGGTGCAGCAACCTCCATCACGTCTACTGTTGGTGCAACAGCCTCCATCAAGTCTACTGCTGGTGCAACATCCTCCACCATGTCCACTGTTGGTGCAACATCCTCTAACATGTCTTCTGTTGGTGCAACAACCTCCACAATGTCCACTGTTGGTGCAACATCCTCTAACATGTCTTCTGTTGGTGCAACAACCTCCACCATGTCCACTGTTGGTGCAGCAACCTCCACCATGTCCTCTGTTGGTGCAAGAACCTCCACAATGTCCACTGTTGGTGCAACAACCTCCACAATGTCCACTGTTGGTGCAACAGCCTCCATCAAGTCTACTGCTGGTGCAACAACCTCCACAATGTCCACTGTTGGTGCAACAACCTCCATCACGTTCCCTGTTGGTGCAACATCCTCCACCATGTCCATTGTTGGTGCAACAACGTCCATCACGTCCACCGTTGGTGCAACAACCTCCATCACGTGTAATGTTGGTGCAACAGCCTCAATCACTTCTATTGCTGGTGCAACAACCTCCATCACTTCTACTGCTGGTGCAACAGCCTCCATCACGTCTACTGTTGGTGCAACAACCTCCACCACGTCCACCGTTGGTGCAAGAACCTCCATCACGTCTACTGTTGGTGCAACAGCCTCCATCAAGTCTACTGCCGGTGCAACAACCTCCACCATGACCACGGTTGGTGCAACAGCCTCCACCATATCCACCGTTGGTGCAACAACCTCCATCATGTCCACTGTTGGTGCAACAACCTCCACCATGTCCTCTGTTGGTGCAACAACCTCCACCATGTCCACTGTTGGTGCAACAACCTCCACCATGTCCACTGTTGGTGCAACAACCTCCACCATGTCCACTTTTGGTGCAACAACCTCCATCACGTCCTCTGTTGGTGCAACAACCTCCACCATGTCCACTGTTGGTGCAACAACCTCCACCATGTCCTCTGTTGGTGCAAGAACCTCCACCATGTCCACTGTTGGTGCAACAACCTCCACCATGTCCTCTGTTGGTGCAACAACCTCCACTTTGTCCACTGTTGGTGCAGCAACCTCCACCATGTCCACTGCTGGTGCAACAACCTCCACCATGACCACTGTTGGTGCAACAACCTCCACCATGTCTACTGTTGGTGCAACAACCTCCACCATGTCTACTGTTGGTGCAACAGCCTCCACCATGTCTACTGTTGGTGCAACAACCTCCATCATGTCTACTGTTGGTGCAACAACCTCCATCATGTCTACTGTTGGTGCAACAACCTCCACCATGTCTACTGTTGGTGCAACAACCTCCATCATGTCTACTGTTGGTGCAACAACCTCCATCATGTCTACTGCTGGTGCAACAACCTCCACAATGTCTACTGCTGGTGCAACAACCTCCACCATGTCTACTGTTGGTGCAACAACCTCCACCATGTCCACTGTTGGTGCAACAACCTCCATCATGTCTACTGTTGGTGCAACAACCTCCATCATGTCTACTGTTGGTGCAACAACCTCCATCATGTCTACTGTTGGTGCAACAGCCTCCATCACGTCCACTGTTGGTGCAACAACCTCTTTCATGTCCACTGTTGGAGCAGCAATCTCTATCATGTCCACACACACACACACACACACACACACACACACACACACACACACACACACACACACACACACACACACACACACACACACACACACACACACACACAAACATATTGCGATTTCAACAACTCAAGTAATCATGTTCGAAAGACAGTGTGTCGGCTGCTGCTTCTGGGGACAGAGATAGGTTCAGCAATACAAATAACATTACCGACAAGAAGGGTGCATTACATTGACAAGCAGTATCTAATTGTCTAGAAACTGCCCATCACAAGTCAACCACAAGCCTCCTTCGCGGTAGTAATTGTCCTAAAGTCCGGTCTAGACCTGCTCCATTCCGTAATATGGAATATTTAGAGGTAGATATTAAGTTTGGATCAAATGGCAATTGTCTGGGAGGATAACCATGATTGATACTGTCTGGTCACACGTTGTGTGGGAACTGGTCCACGCCACTCATCGAGCAGATCGAACTGATCGTCTGGCTTGTCAGTACCCTCCAACTGACATGTATTGGAGTACTCTCCCCTGAGTCAATGTCAGATTACATTTCCCGGTGCATTAGAGTTCTTTAAAAAACGAAACTGACCATGTCTCCTTTCAAGGAGTGTTATTCTCTTGAAACACATGTAGAGATCCGTAGCGTTACAATGCACGATGTTATATATTATACAGTACGAAACTAGCACAGATCCATTTGTTCAGTGACTGGAAGTTAACCGTGTATAGACGTTTATGGTAAGACCGTGTGAGCATTGGGGTGTTATAGCCACAGGCTCCTCCTATGACCAGCCTAAGGCGGAGCAAAAGCAGAGTTTGTTAGAAAGCCAATTTAAAGTTGTAAAATTCGAATCGACATCAAGGGAATTTCAATAATGCTGCGCGGCCTCTGTTGCTGAGTTTTTCACCCGATAACATCTCCTCGTCTCCAGGATCAGGCCTTCAGCAATTTGAAGCACATGCAGAGCGCTTGCCAGAAAACCGCGTGGGGTTTCGTTTCAACGAGATCTATTTCTCGTTCTTTAACCCAGTTTCAGCCAATAGCAGATAAGTATTCGTGCTAAATACATTTTGCCTCATTTATATAATGTCGGACATTCTAGTGGAGAAATTGATATATATATATATAAATTTTACACATCCGTCGCCAAGAATATTAAAATAGTTACTGCAGTAGTAAAGCTGTATTGAGCAGCGATGTAACGGGTAGAGTGAATGAACGACTGAGTTGGGTATTTCTGTTCCATCACGGCGGGTCCAGTGTGAAGTATATCGTGGCTATTTACCACTTCACGTGTTTGGTCATGACAAACCAAGGGTCGTAAAACAGGCGAATGTGTGGTACGAATATACGACAGCAGTTTTCTGCAGTGCGAATCACATAGTCTCAGATTATTATGCTACATGCATCACATACAGTCGTGACACTGAGAGATATATTGTGTCGCGATATGATGTTGTACTGTGTACATATATACTCTTCGACAGATTCAGAACTTGTGATCAATTTTTTTGTCATATGCAGGAAACACACTGGCTATTGTTTAGTCTAGCAGAATGAGTATAAAAAACAAAAACAAGTTACGATTGCTCGCAAAATCAGTTCAAATAATCTTGGTTATACGCATAAGGGATATTGAGGTGGGCCAGACTATTAGAGACGGTAGAAATATCCGTACAAGATAGAACGGATCGGTACTACTACTGCTCCAGATCCTGCATTACTTGTAAAGGCTGTTAACACGTGGAACCACACGGTATAAGCGGCGGCATCAGGGAAGCAGGCAACACGTTCAGTGGAGGGCAACAAACTGGAGCACATGTAAGTGCGCACAAAAGTTGAGGATGCACGTCACCACACTGCCGATTGTCATACAATCAGTAAGACGACACAGTCCTACACGTGGCTTGTAGAAGGATTTTAACCAAATAAGCACTATGTTGAGGTTCATTATTCG
The DNA here is from genome assembly GCF_023055435.1 of Haliotis rufescens. Classification (NCBI taxonomy): domain Eukaryota; kingdom Metazoa; phylum Mollusca; class Gastropoda; order Lepetellida; family Haliotidae; genus Haliotis; species Haliotis rufescens. The sequence goes on from NW_025964383.1 coordinate 6,083,569, forward strand.
AAACTACCATGACAGTTTTTCCACGTCACGTGATCAGTGACGTCAGTTCATGAAGGAGACAGTCGGGTGAAAGTGGGTCTTCCAACCAGACATTGTATTTTCTGCTGTTACTACATCATTGATTTTCTGTGCAAAAAGACCCTCATCTCGCACACCGTGGAGCCTTTGAATGCTGAATTAATAGTGCGGGCTGCGTTTAAAGAGGGGATATATCTTTCTGTATGAATGCATTACGTGGGCAGAAGATGTACGTAAATATTAAGAGAAAAACAGTATGGAGAAAGTGGAGAGAAAAGTAAACGCTATTATATACAGTGTGCGGTCTGCTTATCATTTATAAAAGACAGGTAAATGCACGGTGTGTACCTTGTGAGACTGAACGTGGGAAATAGTTTCTGTTGAGAAGACATTGTTTTCATTTTTTCAAATAAAGACTTTTTCTATTAGAACGGTAACATTTCCCACCAAACGAGAATAATATGAACACCAGATAAGCTATTATCGTGGTCTCCAACTGGTAGGAACTATGTTGAAGTGATACAACTACTTATCAGCCGTAAGAACATGTATGTGCATTTCTTCATGTGTAATATTTACGATAAAAGTATCATATAGATTAGAAAAGATAAATTAAAATGGTTCTTTTGATACTGCTCTCAGCCTGACAATATACATTGTTAACTAACGTGGCTGTGCTGAAACCGTGACCCCTATTGTAGACAGCTTACATTAAGGTCACAGCTGTGTGATTCTGACCTGTAACAATGTCTGACCAAAGGCAATCAATCTATTTCCAACCAGCTCCATGTCTATGCCGGAAGCACTAGAGCGGAAACGAGGTTTCATCGAGATGTGACTGTCCTATCAACTAGCTTTCATCTATGCGCTCACGGAAGTCAATTTACTTCGCTTTAATGGCAAAACTATCTGCTACTCTCAATGTGATTAACATTTTGTAAATGTGGTAATATTTCTCGGAAATTTATGACAATCCACTGAGGGCGAGATGGTCTTCGAGCTCGTATCAATAATAAATATTTGATGGAAGGGGAGATCAAGTTCGCCGACCCACAATCCCTTGGGAAGACCAGACGCCGTAACCGGAAGTACAAAACCAAAGGAGGCAGGTGATTGGTGGAAATAACCTTGCTTGTCACTGAACCTGTCTGCGGCAGTGTTACTAAATTGCATTAACGTGAAATTAATTCATTAAGTGATTTTTCTTGAAATATTATCCGGAATATAGAAAGAGTTAAACATATTCCATTCATCTCGTCCAGCTCATATTGCCTTTGTGAGTCTAAGGGGCATTCGTTTGAACCTATGGTCAATTATTCTCCCATCACCTCATCGTTTATCTATCTCCTATTTAGGCACTACCTCGTAAGCATGTGTTAATCGCTAACCAACATCATCGCATGCATCAACAGCTGCACGATCACCAGCACCAGCACCAAAAAGATAAATTATGTAACACATTTATTTATTTGAAATCTATTTCCTCACTTTATCAATGTCGTATGGCGTACCGCAGTGTTGTGGGTGTGAATATCAACACATCATGATCCTTGCTCACATGTTCAACATTCCGCTAAAAGTTTAAAACTTTTTTGTTGTTTTATAAATATCGATATCAGTAAATAGTTTACATGACCTGCTGTATTTGAACCTACAGTTTAACCTCCGTACATCCCACTATAAACTGGCCCACTCTTTGTCGGCTCCATGTCATTGTATTTCGGTCGCCAGGACACTACACGGCAGTGATGACAGCCTCCAACTCAGTACATTACACGGCAGTGATGACAGCCTCCAACTCAGTACACTACATGGCAGTGATGACAACCTCCAACTCAGTACACTACACGGCAGTGATGACAGCCTCCAACTCAGTACACTACATGGCAGTGAAGACAGCCTCCAACTCAGTACACTACACGGCAGCGATGACAGCCTCCAATTCAGTACACTACACGGCAGTGATGACAGCCTCCAACTCAGTACTCTACATGGCAGTGAATACAGCCTCCAACTCAGTACACTACATGGCAGTGATGACAGCCTCCAACCCAGTACACTACATGGCAGTGATGACAGCCTCCAACCCAGTACACTACATGGCAGTGATGACAGCCTCCAACCCAGTACACTACATGGCAGTGATGACAGCCTCCAACTCAGTACACTACCTGGCAGTGATGACAGCCTCCAACTCAGTACACTAAATGCCAGTGAAGACAGCCTTCAACTCAGTACACTACATGGCAGTGATGACAGCCTCCAACTCAGTACACTACCTGGCAGTGATGACAGCCTCCAACTCAGTACACTACACGGCAGTGATGACAGCCTCCAACTCAGTACACTACACGGCAGTGCTGACAGCCTCCATCTCAGTACACTACACGGCAGTGCTGACAGCCTCCAACTCAGTACACTACATGGCAGTGATGACAGCCTCCAACTCAGTAACTACCTGGCAGTGATGACAGCCTCCAACTCAGTACAGTACATGGCAGTGATGACAGCCTCCAACTCAGTACATTACACGGCAGTGATGACAGCCTCCAACTCAGTACAGTACCTGGCAGTGATGACAGCCTCCAACTCAACTCTGGTGACAAGACAGATCTATGGTGTGATGTAGGTGTGGTCTGGTGAGAAGACAGATCTATGGTGTGGTGTAGGTGTGGTCTGGTGACAAGGCACATATATGGTCTGGTGTAGGTGTGGTCTGATGAGAAGACAGATCTATGGTGTGATGTAGGTATGGTCTGGTGACAAGACAGATCTATGGTGTGGTGTAGTTGCGGTCAGGTGACAAGACAGATCTATGGTGTGGTGTAGGTGTGGTCTGGTGACAAGACAGATCTATGGTGTGATGTAGGTGTGGTCTGGTGACAAGACAGCTCTATGGTGTGGTGTAGGTGTGGTCTGGTGACAAGACAGATCTATGGTGTGGTGTAGGTGTGGTCTGGTGACAAGACAGATCTATGGTGTGGTGTAGTTGCGGTCTGGTGACAAGACAGATCTATGGTGTGGTGTAGGTGTGGTCTGGTGAGAAGACAGACCTATGGTGTGGTGTAGGTGTGGCCTGGTGAGAAGACAGATCTATGGTGTGGTGTAGGTGTGGTCTGGTGAGAAGACAGATCTATGGTGTGGTGTAGGTGTGGTCTGGTGAGAAGACAGATCTATGGTCTGGTGTAGTTGCAGTCTGGTGACAAGACAAATCTATAGTCTGGTGTAGGTGTGGTCAGGTGACAAGACAGATCTATGGTGTGGTGTAGGTGTGGTCTGGTGAGAACACAGCTCTATGGTGTGGTGTAGGTGTGGTCAGGTGACAAGACAGATCTATGGTGTGATGTAGGTGTGGTCTGGTGACAAGGCAGCTCTTTGGTGTGATGTAGGTGTGGTCTAGTGACAAGACAGATCTATGGTGTGGTGTAGGTGTGGTCTGGTGACAAGGCAGCTCTTTGGTGTGATGTAGGTGTGGTCTGGTGACAAGACAGATCTATGGTGAGTTGTAGGTTAGGTCTGGTGAGAACACAGCTCTATGGTGTGGTGTAGTTGCGGTCTGGTGACAAGACAGATCTATGGTGTGGTGTAGGTGTGGTCAGGTGACAAGACAGATCTATGGTGTGGTGTAGGTGTGGTCTGGTGACAAGGCAGCTCTTTGGTGTGATGTAGGTGTGGTCTAGTGACAAGACAGATCTATGGTGTGGTGTAGGTGTGGCCTGGTGAGAAGACAGATCTATGGTGTGGTGTAGGTGTGGTCTGGTGACAAGACAGATCTATGGTGTGGTGTAGGTGTGGTCTGGTGACAAGGCACATATATGGTCTGGTGTAGGTGTGGTCTGATGAGAAGACAGATCTATGGTGTGATGTAGGTATGGTCTGGTGACAAGACAGATCTATGGTGTGGTGTAGGCGTGGCCTGGTGAGAAGACAGATCTATGGTGTGGTGTAGTTGCAGTCTGGTGACAAGACAAATCTATAGTCTGGTGTAGGTGTGGTCTGGTGAGAAGACAGATCTATGGTGTGGTGTAGGTGTGGCCTGGTGAGAAGACAGATCTATGGTGTGGTGTAGTTGCGGTCTGGTGACAAGACAGATCTATGGTGTGGTATAGGTGTGGCCTGGTGACAAGACATATCTATGGTGAGTTGTAGGTTAGGTCTGGTGAGAACACAGCTCTATGGTGTGGTGTAGTTGCGGTCTGGTGACAAGACAGATCTATGGTGTGGTGTAGGTGTGGCCTGGTGACAAGACATATCTATGGTGAGTTGTAGGTTAGGTCTGGTGAGAACACAGCTCTATGGTGTGGTGTAGTTGCGGTCTGGTGACAAGACAGATCTATGGTGTGGTGTAAGTGTGGTCTGGTGAGAAGACAGATCTATGGTGTGGTGTAGGTGTGGTCTGGTGAGAAGACAGATCTATGGTCTGGTGTAGGTGTGGTCTGGTAACAAGACAGATCTATGGTGTTGACTAGGTGTGGTCTGGTGAGAAGACAGATCTATGGTGTGGTGTAGGTGTGGTCTGGTGACAAGACAAATATATTGTGTGGTGTAGGTGTGGTCTGGTGAGAAGACAGATCTATGGTGTGATGTAGGTGTGATCTGGTGAGAAGACAGATCTAAGGTCTGGTGTAGTTGCGGTCTGGTGACAAGACAGATCTATGGTGTGGTGTAGGTGTGGTCAGGTGACAAGACAGATCTATGGTGTGATGTAGGTGTGGTCTGGTGACAAGACAGATCTATGGTGTGATGTAGGTGTGGTCTGGTGAGAAGACAGATCTATGGTGTGATGTAGGTATGGTCTGGTGACAAGGCACATATATGGCATGGTGTAGGTGTGGCCTGGTGAGAAGACAGATCTTTTGTGTGATGTAGGTGTGGCCTGTTGACAAGACAGATCTATGGTGAGTTGTAGGTTAGGTCTGGTGAGAACACAGCTCTATGGTGTGGTGTAGTTGCGGTCTGGTGAGAAGACAGCTCTATGGTGTGATGTAGGTGTGGTCTAGTGACAAGACAGATCTATGGTGTGGTGTAGGTGTGGCCTGGTGAGAAGACAGATCTATGGTGTGGTGTAGGTGTGGTCTGGTGAGAAGACACATCTATGGTGTGGTGTAGGTGTGGTCTGGTGAGAAGACAGATCTATGGTGTGGTGTAGGTGTGGTCTGGTGAGAAGACAGATCTATGGTGTGGTGTAGGTGTGGTCTGGTGAGAAGACAGATCTATGGTCTGGTGTAGTTGCAGTCTGGTGACAAGACAGATCTATGGTGTGGTGTAGGTGTGGTCTGGTGAGAAGACAGATCTATGGTGTGGTGTAGGTGTGGTCTGGTGACAAGACAAATGTATTGTGTGGTGTAGGTGTGGTCTGGTGACAAGACAGATCTATGGTGTGGTGTAGGTGTGGTCTGGTGAGAAGACAGATCTATGGTGTGGTGTAGTTGCGGTCTGGTGACAAGACAGCTCTATGGTGTTGACTAGGTGTGGCCTGGTGAGAAGACATATCTATGGTGTGGTGTAGGCGTGGTCTGGTGAGAAGACAGATCTATGGTGTGGTGTAGGTGTGGTCTGGTGACAAGACAAATATATTGTGTGGTGTAGGTGTGGTCTGGTGACAAGACAGATCTATGGTGTGGTGTAGGTGTGGTCTGGTGAGAAGACAGATCTATGGTGTGGTGTAGTTGCGGTCTGGTGACAAGACAGATCTATGGTGTGGTGTAGGTGTGGTCTGGTGACTAGACAGATCTATGGTGTGGTGTAGGTGTGGTCTGGTGAGCAGACAGATCTATAGTCTGGTGTAGGTGTGGTCAGGTGACAAGACAGATCTATGGTGTGGTGTAGGTGTGGTCTGGTGAGCAGACAGATCTATAGTCTGGTGTAGGTGTGGTCTGGTGACAAGACAGATCTATGGTGTGGTGTAGGTGTGGCCTGGTGAGAAGACAGATCTATGGTGTGGTGTAGGTGTGGTCTGGTGAGAAGACAGATCTATGGTGTGGTGTAGGTGTAGTCTGGTGAAAAGACAGATCTATGGTCTGGTGTAGGTGTGGTCTGGTGACAAGACAGATCTATGGTGTGATGTAGGTGTGGTCTGGTGACAAGACAGATCTATGGTGTGATGTAGGTGTGGTCTGGTGAGAAGACAGATCTATAGTGTGATGTAGGTATGGTCTGGTGACAAGGCACATATATGGCATGGTGTAGGTGTGGCCTGGTGAGAAGACAGATCTTTTGTGTGATGTAGGTGTGGCCTGTTGACAAGACAGATCTATGCTGAGTTGTAGGTTAGGTCTGGTGAGAACACAGCTCTATGGTGTGGTGTAGTTGCGGTCTGGTGAGAAGACAGATCTATGGTGTGATGTAGGTGTGGTCTGGTGAGAAGACAGATCTATAGTGTGATGTAGGTATGGTCTGGTGACAAGGCACATATATGGCATGGTGTAGGTGTGGCCTGGTGAGAAGACAGATCTTTTGTGTGATGTAGGTGTGGCCTGTTGACAAGACAGATCTATGGTGAGTTGTAGGTTAGGTCTGGTGAGAACACAGCTCTATGGTGTGGTGTAGGTGTGGCCTGGTGACAAGACAGATCTATGGTGTGGTGTAGGTGTGGTCTAGTGACAAGACAGATCTATGGTGTGGTGTAGGTGTGGTCAGGTGACAAGACAGCTCTTTGGTGTGATGTAGGTGTGGTCTAGTGACAAGACAGATCTATGGTGTGGTGTAGGTGTGGCCTGGTGAGAAGACAGATCTATGGTGTGGTGTAGTTGTGGTCTGGTGAGAAGACAGATCTATGGTGTGGTGTAGGTGTGGTCTGGTGAGAAGACAGATCTATGGTCTGGTGTAGTTGCAGTCTGGTGACAAGACAGATCTATGGTGTGGTGTAGGTGTGGTCTGGTGAGAAGACAGATCTATGGTGTGGTGTAGGTGTGGTCTGGTGACAAGACAAATGTATTGTGTGGTGTAGGTGTGGTCTGGTGACAAGACAGATCTATGGTGTGGTGTAGGTGTGGTCTGGTGAGAAGACAGATCTATGGTGTGGTGTAGTTGCGGTCTGGTGACAAGACAGCTCTATGGTGTTGACTAGGTGTGGCCTGGTGAGAAGACATATCTATGGTGTGGTGTAGGCGTGGTCTGGTGAGAAGACAGATCTATGGTGTGGTGTAGGTGTGGTCTGGTGACAAGACAAATATATTGTGTGGTGTAGGTGTGGTCTGGTGACAAGACAGATCTATGGTGTGGTGTAGGTGTGGTCTGGTGAGAAGACAGATCTATGGTGTGGTGTAGTTGCGGTCTGGTGACAAGACAGCTCTATGGTGTTGACTAGGTGTGGCCTGGTGAGAAGACATATCTATGGTGTGGTGTAGGTGTGGTCTGGTGAGAAGACAGATCTATGGTGTGGTGTAGGTGTGGCCTGATGAGAAGACAGATCTATGGTGTGATGTAGGTATGGTCTGGTGAGAAGACAGATCTATGGTGTGGTGTAGGTGTGGTCTAGTGACAAGACAAATATATTGTGTGGTGTAGGTGTGGTCTGGTGAGAAAACAGATCTATGGTGTGGTGTAGGTGTGGTCTGGTGAGAAGACAGATCTATGGTGTGGTGTAGGTGGAAAATATAAAACACACACTGACATCACTGAATATAAACCAAAGGTTGTTGATATCAGATGCATCTTAACATTCTGAGACTTCACAATACATTCATTAAAAATAATTTCCCTGATATAGTCATATTATACGTAGGGAAACAGAACTAGAAAACAAGAAAAATCCTCCGCTGAACTCAACGTCACTATGTCACGTTCCTTAATAGGTCTCGTGAGACGGGCAACCTGTTTAATCTGCAGGATCAATTATTACCGCTTTTGCTCCTGTCTCCTGGGCCATATCCTCGTCAAGTGTGTGTTTCAAGTTATATTTGACCGTTACCATACAACTCATGTGACGGAAAGTATCGTCACCTAATAATTCCTGTGATATTTGTCCGAGTCCGCTTCGAAAGTTAGTACAGACCATTTACACCTGTTGTTAAACGCCTTGACAGGAAACCCATTTGTAAGTCAGTGTTTCCGAGACGGTTAGGGTCCAAATATAAACCCGGCGATGGATAATGTGTTGTAATAGTCTCGCGTCAGCCTCCTTTGAAGAAGCCAACCAAACGGCGGAGATGTGTCGTCCTAGACAGCTACGCAAATAAACCATATGGAATTTCCAATCAGTTGCAATTTGTTGAAATTAACTGTGGTATCGAAATGGTAAATATGTATATGTATTTAATATGACTTCAGACACGAGTGTCGTTCGGGAATACCAATAACCTACCAAAATGATTAACTTCCATAAACATATTTGTGAAGGTTTGTTATTCTACCTCCACTGACGGAACAACACACTTGTCCACAATACAGGGCGGGTAAAAAGTTATCCTTTACTTTGACACTTACATCAACTCAGAAATAATGACCTCATTAATACAACAGTTGATCTCGTCTTATTTATATTGAAGTAACTATACTGTTAGTGAGATTCGTGTTAGTGACAGACTATTTTTCCTGTCATTGATTCAGGACACACACAATTATCTGAGTAGGAGCATATCTGCAAGTACTTGATAAGGGGATCCCAGGCTTATTCCCCAAACCCTCAGGATATCAAATGTCGGTCCCTTAGCACCCGTCCGCCGTCAACACGACTATCTCCATCTCCATTAGGCGGGACCGACGCTAAAGATACTTGGGAACGTGTGTCAATGTGACGTGTATGAGGAAGAATGTGGACGTCGTTGTAACACATTGTCTGTTGGGTTGTGGTTCAGGACTTGCGATATATACTTCAAGAACACTCATCTCTCACGGATGACTACCACTGGAGAGTGGTGAGGAACTATAGCTGGCTTCTGCCCGTTGGGTATTCTATGCCAGTGTTTAACACTTGTAGCACGTGGATCAATATAAACAGGCAATTAAGTGTAACGTCTAGCCAGTGGCTGGAGGGTTGGTCACCTGACAGTACAACATGCGGTAAAAGTGTCTTGGGTGTTAGAGAGTGCTCAGTATAGTACTTCCGAAAGGTTATTAGCCGGGTTTGTTTAAGATTGCTTCGAAGATGCTTTTAAATAATATGACATCATGTGACAAGTTGATAGTACCTAGAGCCTTTTGTACAAAGCAGTGTCAGTGTAAACCATGTGCTGTTAACTGCTATTACATGTTGATCATGGCAGTGGCGAAAATGTGTCAGTGGCTATATGATTACTGTATCAGTTTGTACACCTTCACTCAGGGGCTGTAAGGTCTGGAATAAAGAAGGCTGTCTTATTGAAGACTGGGGCCGCATCATATGACAGAGGACAAGCGCGAAGGAAGCTCATTTTTAGAGACGAAGGTGGGCAATCAGCAGTCAGTGTGGAGGATGTCTCTTGCATGTGGAGCACGTTGACGTCAAGGACGGTTACAAAACCCTGCCACTCCCACTCTCGGATGAAGTTGCTCTCAGGTTGATTGTGTTTTTAAAGATTATCTCTACCATCGAGTAGCTTGCGAGAACATTCAAAATGGCGCATTTGTCGTCTGCTTCGTCTCTCACACAATGGCGGGAAAAGTAGGGAGCAAGAGAAGCCCGCTAAAGCGCGCGACGTGATTGACGCAAACGATATGCTTTGATTACCTGGTGCAAGCGACACTTCATCAACGACGTACAAAAAACTATCTGCAATGCTGCAATTGAGAAGGATCCCCAGGGCGGCCAGATTTAGAGAAAGAAGTGGTCTGGCTTTGTCTAATTATTCCCCGAGTTTGAGACGCATTCGGCCGAGGCCAGATTTCAAATTGATTCTGCCGGGCATTGGGTTCCTGTCAGCAAATATAGCCCCAATTATGAAACAGTTGCGAGTGGCGTCGCCTCTCTCTTGTGAGAGATGCACTTCGCAAACTGCGGGAACATGCTTGTTAGCCAATATCACACGGCAACACAGCACTGGGGGATTATCTGGCCACGGGAGACGTCAAACATGCCATTTTTACCATATCTAATGAACAGTGATCAGACTAGCACACGATGCACAACGAAAGAAAGTCAGGTTTTAGGATGTACTCGATATTTTTAAGTCAGAGAGTTCTCAAATTTCACAGCAAACTTTTTATAGGATAAAACAATTGGAGAAGGGGAAACAACTCTGGAATTGAACATCATTCGCAGGAAGAAAGGCCCAATAGTTTCTATGATATGCAACCAAAGAGTTAACTTCTCGTGTCTAAACTAGTATTAATTCCCTGCCTGCTAAAAAGACCAATTCTTAGTTAGTTTAAAAGTAGGCTTCCAAAGAGAAGCAACATTTGTTTCATTGCCCAGAAGTTGCAGGTGTTAAGCCGAATGTTGTCCGATCTGAAGCAGCATTCCATCTGGTGTTTGCATCTTCCAGAATGTCACTGGGACAACATCTTCAAAATGTTCATATAATCCAGAAACATGATGAAAACCAGTGAATCCCAGCCTATCTACTATACTATACTGGTGATTCCTAGTCTGTCTACAATACCGGTGATTCCTGTCCTATCTACTCCGCTATAACGGTGATTCCTAGCCTGTCTACTATACTGGTGATTCCTAGTCTGTGTACTATACCGGTGATTGCTAGTCTGTCTACTATACCGGTGATTCCTAGTCTGTCTACTATACCGGTGATTCCTAGCCTGTCTACTATACCTGTAATTCCTGTCCTATCTACTCCGCTATACCGGTGATTCCTAGCCTGTCTACTATACCGGTGATTCCTAGTCTGTGTACTATACCGGTGATTGCTAGTCTGTCTACTATACCGGTGATTCCTAGCCTGTCTACTATACCTGTAATTCCTGTCCTATCTACTCCGCTATACCGGTGATTCCTAGCCTGTCTACTATACTGGTGATTCCTAGTCTGTCTACTATACCGGTGATTCCTAGCCTGTCTCCTATACCGGTGATTCCTAGTCTGTCTACAATACCTGTGATTTCTGTCCTATCTACTCCGCTATATCGGTGATTCCTAGCCTGTCTACTATACCGGTGATTCCTAGCCTGTCTACTATACCGGTGATTCCTAGTCTGTGTACTATACTGGTCATTCCTAGCCTGTGTACTATACCGGTGATTCCTAGTCTGTGAACTTTACTGTTGATTCCTAGCCTGTGTACTATACCGGTGATTCCTAGCTTGTCTACTATACCAGTGATTCCTAGTCTGTCTACTATACTGTTGATTCCTAGTCTTTGTACTATACCGGTGATTCCTAGTCTGTCTACTAGACCGGTGATTCTTAGTCTGTCTACTATACCGGTGATTCCTAGTCTGTGTACTATACTGGTCATTCCTAGCCTGTCTACTATACCGGTGATTCCTAGCCTGTGTACTATACCGGTGATTCCTAGTCTGTGTACTATACTGTTGATTCCTCGTCTGTGTACTATACTGTTGATTCCTCGTCTGTGTACTATACTGGTGATTCCTAGTCTGTGTACTATAATGTTGATTCCTAGTCTGTCTACTATACTGTTGATTCCTAGTCTGTGTACTATAATGTTGATTCCTAGTCTGTCTACTATACCAGTGATTCCTAGTCTGTGTACTATACCGGTGATTCCTAGTCTGTCTACTATACCGGTGATTCCTAGTCTGTCTACTATACCGGTGATTCCTAGTCTGTCTACTATTCTGTTGATTCCTAGTCTGTGTACTATAATGTTGATTCCTGGTCTGTCTACTATACTGTTGATTCCTAGTCTGTGTACTATAATGTTGATTCCTAGTCTGTCTACTATACCGGTGATTCCTAGTCTGTGTACTATACTGGTCATTCCTAGCCTGTCTACTATACCAGTGATTCCTAGTCTGTGTACTATACCGGTGATTCCTAGCCTGTCTACTATACTGGTGATTCCTAGTGTGGGTACTATACTGGTGATTGCTAGTCTGTCTACTTTACCGGTGATTCCTAGTCTGTCTACTATACCGGTGATTCCTAGCCTGTCTACTATACCGGTGATTCCTAGCCTGTCTACAATACCTGTGATTCCTGTCCTATCTACTCAGCTATATCGGTGATTCCTAGTCTGTGTACTACACCGGTGATTCCTAGCCTGTCTACTATAGTATACCGGTGATTGCTAGTCTGTCTACTATACCGGTGATTCCTAGCCTGTCTACTATACCGGTGATTCCTAGCCTGTCTACGATACCTGTGATTCCTGTCCTATCTACTCCGCTATACCTGTGATTCCTAGCCTGTCTACTATACCGGTGATTCCTAGCCTGTCTACTATACCGGTGATTCCTAGCCTGTCTACAATACCTGTGATTCCTAGCCTGTCTACTCCGCTATACCGGTGATTCCTAGCCTGTCTACTATACCGGTGATTCCTAGCCTGTCTACTATACCGGTGATTCATAGCCTGTGTACTACACTGGTGATTCCTAGACTGGCTGCTATACCGGTGATTGCTAGTCTGTCTACTATACCGATAATTCCTAGTATGTCTACTATACTGGTGATTCCTAGTCTGTCTACAATACCTGTGATTCCTGTCCTATCTACTCCGCTATATCGGTGATTCCTAGTCTGTGTACTTTACTGGTGATTCCTAGTCTGTCTACAATACCTGTGATTCCTGTCCTATCTACTCCGCTATACCGGTGATTCATAGCCTGTGTACTATACTGGTGATTCCTAGACTGGCTGCTATACCGGTGATTGCTAGTCTGTCTACTATACCGATAATTCCTAGTCTGTCTACTATACTGGTGATTCCTAGTCTGTCTACAATACCTGTGATTCCTGTCCTATCTACTCCGCTATATCGGTGATTCCTAGTCTGTCTACTATACTGGTGATTCCTAGTCTGTCTACAATACCTGTGATTCCTGTCCTATCTACTCCGCTATACCGGTGATTCATAGCCTGTCTACTATACTAGTGATTCCTAGTCTGTGTACTATACCGGTGATTCCTAGCCTGTCTACTGTACCGGTGATTCCTAGTCTGTCTACTATACTGGTGATTCCTAGTCTGTCTACTATACTAGTCATTCCTAGTCTGTCTACAATACCTGTGATTCCTGTCCTATCTACTCCGCTATACCGGTGATTCCTAGCCTGTCTACTATACCAGTGATTCCTAGTCTGTCTACTATAGTATACCGGTGATTCCTAGTCTGTCTATTATACTAGTCATTCCTAGTCTGTCTACAATACCTGTGATTCCTGTCCTATCTACTCCGCTATACTGGTGATTCCTAGCCAGTCTACTATACCGGTGATTCCTAGACTGTCTGCTATACCGGTGATTGCTAGTCTGTCTACTATACCGATAATTCCTAGCATGTCTACTATACCAGTGATTCCTAGTCTGTCTACAATAGTATACCGGTGATTCCTAGTCTGTCTACTATACTAGTCATTCCTAGCCTGTCTGCTATACTTGTGATTCCTAGCCTGTCTACTATACTGGTGATTCCTAGCCTGTCTACTATACTGGTGATTCCTAGTCTGTGTACTATACTGGTGATTCCTAGCCTGTCTGCTATACCGGTGATTGCTAGTCTGTCTACTTTACTATACTGTTGATTTCTAGCCTGTCTACTATGCTATACTGTTGATTCCTAGTCTGTCTGCTATACTGGTGATTCCTAGTCTGTCTACTATACGCAGTGACTTCTGATCTATCCAGTATACTGGCGAACCCTTTTCTTTCTACTGTGCTACACCAGTGATCTATTCTACTATACTAGTGATACCTTGTCTGTCTATTCTACTATACCGGTCAACCATGTACAAGTATTCCCTTGCGGAAATCGACTAAACATTCTTGTTTGGTGAGGTCACTCTGACCAAAGAGTGTGTCCGATGCCAAGACGACGAGAAGAAAATTGTGTTAAAGTAAATTGGCTTTCGACGACCATGTCCTCAGATTGTTTCTTTCGCTTGCGGCTCTCTCTTGTCTTTACTGAACATGCACAGACTTCATGTGAGTCTCTCGAGGCCAGTAGAGGCGCCAGTGTAAGGAAGGCTAATTTTCCAATCACCGGCTTACACATGTCCTGAATAAAGAGAAGTAATTCGAAATAAAACATTGAGTCGGGTAACCTTTCTTTCCGAAATTGTCCACACTGACCTTTGATCTCTCTTTTTTAACTTTTGAACTTAGTGACACGAACAGGAAGGAATTGAGCATGTGACATTCGGACATGACTGGTGCCCATGGCATAGCATTCAACTGGTCTTGCCAGGTAACTGGGCTCAGTCGGTACGCCTGCGAAGGGCACATTCTTCAGAAAGATATAAGTACAGTCGTTATCCTGTCTGCAGGAATGTAGATTGTTGTCCCCATCAGATGAGGCTGACATTACTAGCTGGGGTACACCACTACTGAATCACTGCAGGGGTCCAACACTGGAAACGATGCTCTTCAAGTATAGCTTTTAAGGGTACATTGTCTGTGGAGGATATTCGGCGACATTGGAGCTACGAAGGGCCTGCTATTCCATCTTTAATACTTTACGAGGTTTCTCTCGCCCTAATTCTGACCTGTAACGATTTCTCACGTCGCATATGCCGACATCAAATGATCACACAATCCGAACATGTCAAGTCTGGAAAGAGGACTTTGTGTGTGTTGGAAAGCGTTGATAAAGCGAGACTCCCAGAATAAGACATTTGTTAAAAGTGACAGTAAAACAAATGCATTGGCTCTAATCACAAGGCATAACGGGAGATCAAAGAGGAAATCGCTAATCAAATCAGATAAATTACAACCCCTGGCAGGTAGGCCGTGCTCATCTTAATTGTTGCTTTGATATTGTGCAATTCAAAGACGATTTGGTCGCCAGAACACACATAAAGTGTCGCATGAGAACGAAGCAATGGATGAAGAAGCATGTTTTCTGCGTGCACAGTTCCGCCTAAGACTAGATTTATTAAAAGTGATCCCTACAGAGAGGCAATTCCGGAAGTGAATCAATGCACCCTGGTTAAGACTGTTATTGGGGAGGACGCAGCATGTCCTGCACGGGCATCCCGCGCCTGACTCTGTCATCATTGCTTTGACGTAACGAGATCAGATCGACATATTCTCGATACACTCCCTCTATTCTATTTCCTTTCAATTTCTTTCAACCTCACAAGATTGCGATGAAAAGACATACATGCCAAAGTGAAGTCCACGCGTGATAGTTAAATGGGACACATTCGATCTCAAATTGAAGTATCTTTTCTCAGTCGAACAATACACACATGATTCTGGTAAAAAGTTATAATGTTTCTTTTCCGGGTAAATTAACATAATGATTCGTAACAATGGTGTTCAATGATTCTCACATCGCCACCGAGATGGGTGCCATACAAGAGCGCCCAAATACATTTTCAAAATCCCATAAAAGGCTAATGACGTATTGCCGTGTGACCTAGAATGATTTAGACAGTAATAGTAACTACACATGACACGCTCACTGTTGATCCATGTTACATGTACAGTGAGTTATATCATCCAATGAAGCCATCACTAGCAGGCAAGACAGATGAGCGCTCTCTCAACAACTATCTCCCATTCATTCATTGAAACATTGGGAATTGTATCCATCTAGATCCGCCACAGTCTGGGAGTAATGTAGCAGCACTAAACTCCCATCTCCCATTACAATAATAACCCACAGCCGACACTATGGACGGTCTGGTCTCTCGTGGCCAGGACCACACACTCCACACCAGACAGGATTAAATGCTTACAAATCTCTTCAAAGTCTGATGGCGAAAAAATAACTATCGGTTAATATTAAATTATAGACGAGTCGAACAACTGAAAGCTTAGCTGAATATAACATTTCCCTGAGCAATAGGTTAGAATGAGACTCTATCGTAGATAACACAATGAATTGTGCGCTCTGCAAAACAACAATGGTTTGGTGGAAACACGCTGTTAAATTGATGACATTGTGTACTTTGATCCGACGAGTGCTGTATCAGCTTTCAACGGGAGATGGGACTGGGTGTGAGTGTTGGGTGAAGAACATTTAACTTTGATAATGTTTTATGCAGCCGCTGAAATTCCAGCACCTCCACGACCCTGCCGTCAACACTGACAGTCAACTGTAAGTTATATGACTGGGAGGGTTACGAGAAACGGGCTGCACACACTGTCAGTCAACTGTAAGTTAAATCGGTGGGAAGGTATGGAGAATCGGGCTGCACACACTGTCAGTCAACTGTAAGTTATATCGGTGGGAAGGTATGGAGAATCGGGCTGCACACACTGTCAATCAACTGTAAGTTATATGACTGGAAGGGTATGGAGAAACGGGCTGTAGTCACTGTCAGTCAACTGTAAGGTATATCACTGGAAGGGTATGGAGAAACGGGCTGCACACACTGTCAGTCAACTGTAAGGTATATCACTGGAAGGGTATGGAGAATCGGGCTGCACACACTATCAGTCAACTGTAAGTCATATCGGTGGGAAGGTATGGAGAATCGGGCTGCACACACTATCAGTCAACTGTAAGGTATATCACTGGAAGGGTATGGAGAAACGGGCTGCACACACTGTCAGTCAACTGTAAGGTATATCACTGGAAGGGTATGGAGAATCGGGCTGCACACACTATCAGTCAACTGTAAGTTATATGACTGGAAGGGTATGGAGAAACGGGCTGTAGTCACTGTCAGTAAACTGTAAGGTATATCACTGGAAGGGTATGGAGAATCGGGCTGCACACACTATCAGTCAACTGTAAGGTATATCACTGGAAGGGTATGGAGAAACGGGCTGTAGTCACTGTCAGTCAACTGTAAGGTATATCACTGGAAGGGTATGGAGAATCGGGCTGCACACACTATCAGTCAACTGTAAGTTATATCGGTGGGAAGGTGTGGAGAATCGGGCTGCACACACTATCAGTCAACTGTAAGTTATATGACTGGAAGGGTATGGAGAAACGGGCTGCACACACTGTCAGTCAACTGTAAGTTATATCACTGGGAGGGTATGGAGAAACGGGCTGTAGTCACTGTCAGTCAACTGTAAGGCATATCACTGGGAGGGTATGGAGAAACGGGCTGTAGTCACTGTCAGTCAACTGTAAGGTATATCACTGGGAGGGTATGGAGAAACGGGCTGTAGTCACTGTCAATCAACTGTAAGGTATATCACTGGGAGGGTATGGAGAAACGGGCTGTAGTCACTGTCAGTCAACTGTAAGTTATATGCCTGGGAAGTTATGGAGAATCGGGCTGCACACACTGTCAGTCAACTGTAAGTTATATGACTGGAAGGGTATGGAGAAACGGGCTGTAGTCACTGTATCTTCGGGGAAATACCGACACAACACGTGCAACTGACAAGATGCAGTTGAGCTGTCATTTGTATCTTCAGGGAAATACCGACACAACACGTGTAGCTGACAAGATGCAGTTGCCTAGTCATTTATATCATCAGGGAAATACCGACACAACAAGTGTAGCTGACAAGATGCAGTTGCCTTGTCATTTATATCATCAGGGAAATACCGCCACAACAAGTGTAGCTGACAAGATGCAGTTGCCTTGTCATTTATATCATCAGGGAAATACCGCCACAACAAGTGTAGCTGACAAGATGCAGTTGCCTTGTCATTTATATCATCAGGGAAATACCGCCACAACAAGTGTAGCTGACAAGATGCAGTTGCCTTGTCATTCATATCATCAGGGAAATACCGCCACAACAAGTGTAGCTGACAAGATGCAGTTGCCTTGTCATTTATATCATCAGGGAAATACCGCCACAACAAGTGTAGCTGACAAGATGCAGTTGCCTTGTCATTTATATCATCAGGGAAATACCGACACAACACGTGCACCTGACAAGATGCAGTTGCCTTGTCATTTATATCATCAGGGAAATACCGACACAACACATGCAGCTGACAAGATGCAGTTGCCCTGTCATTTGTATCATCAGGGAAATACAGACATAACACATGCAGCTGACAAGATGCAGTTAACCTCACATTTGTATCATCAGGGAAATACCGACACAACACATGCAGCTGACAAGATGCAGTTGCCCTGTCATTTGTATCATCAGGGAAATACCGACACAACACGTGCAGCTGACAGGTGAGGTGAAATGGGGTTTAACGTCGCGTCCAAGATTATTGCACTTTTATAGCGACGTGCATGTACGTGTGTGTGTTTGTGTGGCTGCTTGTACTAGTCCGGACTGATGCCGATTTATAGTGCTAGCTCACTGAGATACCATGCCGCAGTTTAACATGAATACCCCACTCAGACACAGTATACTGACTCCGAGCCGACCAGTCCTTGTTTTAGCCCCTTAATACCGAGCGCCAGACAGGGTAACAACAAGTACCAGCTTTTACCGTCTTTTGGTATCACGCGGTCGGGGATCGAACCCCGGACCTTCCGCTCTCCAGGCGGACGCTCTACCACTAGACCATGGAGGCGGTCCCGTGCAGCTGACAAGATGCAGTTGACTATCATTTGTATCATCAGGGATATACAGACAAAAACACGTGCAGCTGACAAGATGCAGTTGACTATCATTTGTATCATCAGTGAAATACGGACACAACACGTGCAGCTGACAAGATGCAGTTGACTATCATTTGTAACATCAGAGAAATACCGACACAACACATGCAGCTGACAAGATGCAGTTGCCTTGTCATTTGTATCATCAGGGAAATACAGACATAACACGTGCAGCTAACAAGATGCAGTTGACCGCTCATTTGTATCATCAGGGATATACGGACACAACACGTGCAGCTAACAAGATGCAGTTGACTATCATTTGTATCATCAGGGATATACAGGCACAACACGTGCAGATAACAAGATGAAGTTGACTATCACTCCCCGTTCTTTATTACCGCCACTTGTCAGTCCTTCTGTACAGCCACTCCCCGTTCTTTATCACAGCCACTCCCCGTTCTTTATTACCGCTACTAGTCAGTCCTTCTGTACAGCCACTCCCCGTTCTTTATTACAGCCACTCCCCGTTCTTTATTACCGCCACTAGTCAGTCCTTCTGTACAGCCACTCCCCGTTCTTTATTACAGCCACTCCCCGTTCTTTATCACAGCCACTAGTCAGTCCTTCTGTACAGCCACTCCCCGTTCTTTATTACAGCCACTAGTCAGTCCTTCTGTACAGCCACTCCCCGTTCTTTATTACAGCCACTCCCCGTTCTTTATCACAGCCACTAGTCAGTCCTTCTGTACAGCCGCTCCCCGTTCTTTATCACAGCCACTTGTCAGTCCTTCTGTACAGCCACTCCCCGTTCTTTATCACAGCCACTAGTCAGTCCTTCTGTACAGCCACTCCCCGTTCTTTATTACAGCCACTCCCCGTTCTTTATTACAGCCACTCTCCGTTCTTTATTACAGCCACTCCCCGTTCTTTATTACAGCCACTCCCCGTTCTTTATTACAGCCACTCCCCGTTTTTTATCACAGCCACTAGTCAGTCCTTCTGTACAGCCACTCCCCGTTCTTTATCACAGCCACTAGTCAGTCCTTCTGTACAGCCACTCCCCGTTCTTTATTACAGCCTCTCCCCGTTCTTTATTACAGCCACTAGTCAGTCCTTCTGTACAGCCACTCCCCGTTCTTTATTACAGCCACTCCCCGTTCTTTATTACAGCCACTCCCCGTTCTTTATCACAGCCACTAGTCAGTTCTTCTGTACAGCCACTCTCCGTTCTTTATCACAGCCACTAGTCAGTCCTTCTGTACAGCCACTCCCCGTTCTTTATTACAGCCACTAGTCAGTCCTTCTGTACAGCCACTCCCCGTTCTTTATTACAGCCACTAGTCAGTCCTTCTGTACAGCCACTCCCCGTTCTTTATTACAGCCACTAGTCAGTCCTTCTGTACAGCCACTCCCCGTTCTTTATTACAGCCACTCCCCGTTCTTTATTACAGCCACTCCCCGTTCTTTATCACAGCCACTTGTCAGTCCTACTGTACAGCAACTCCCCGTTCTTTATCACAGCCACTAGTCGGTCCTTCAATACATCATCTAGTCCTGCCTTTAGTACAACATCTGGTTTATCCTTCAGTACAACCTCAAGCCTATCCTCAAAAAAACCTTAAACACTGTTTTTATATTCTACTGGAACACAACAATTTGTCCTTCAATACAACATACAACTGCCTTACTCCTTTCAGTTAGTATTTCACAGAGGATGAACGTATCGCAAGTGGTACACAGGGCTGCACGGGATTTCATGACCATCGTGTGCATCAGGAGATTTCTACTTGTTTGAACATTGATGCAAAGTTACATGTCATTGTGGAGATTTTTAAAAATAAACCTTTTTCAAAGCTGTTCGTTTAGTTCAAACGTGTTATTTACAAAGGTTCATTGACGCTGCACCGAATCTACACGATGTGTTTTGTCATATTTTCAACACAGTAATGTACAAAGGACAGTGGTATTCCGAGGGATGACAGTCTTGTCGAAGTTTGGTCTCCAGGTACAGAGCGGGTGACTCTGTTGCCTGCCATCCTTCCCAGATACCCTGATGGATGAGGCTTAAAGAAAGCCTCAGCGCACTTGTAGTATTGCGTGATGGTCACCTCCACGTTGTAATAGCTAGTCGCTAACGACATGTTTGATTAAATGATTCCACTTAGACAAGACTACAGGCGCCTAGTGGCAATTAGCGACACAGTATTTCACAAGATATGGGGCATTAAACTATCGCCAAATCACGTAAAAATTACCCTTTACGCATTTGTACAGACAAGAAGTTCGTGAAAGCAATTTAGGGGGAAAGTATTTGGAATTGCACCCATGTTGATGAGGTCATAATTTGACCCTCGTCCAGCGGTTGACTGCCGCCACTGTTGTAGAAGTAAGTGAAAAATACGGAATCATCTTTAACGACTCATGGGTCAGAGAGCACTGACTGAACGATGGCACCCAGTTTTTGTTTTTTAGGGAATGCTCTTGAGATAACAAGCAACTGATCCAAGTATCAATATCTAAATATTGTCCGACCCGGTCCATTGTTGTAGCTGCACTCGACCAAGCACCATCATTGCTGTCATGTCATTAATTACAAATGAATTTACAGATCATTACCATCAGGCAACAAACATCATTGAAACTTTACATTTCAGGACCTCCTTGATGAACATATTACACAAGTTACAGTAATATTGTGCTGTTCGGTGGTGTAGTGTGTACATGGTTGGACGTGGTGGTGGACGTGGTGGACAAGGAGGACGTGGTGGACGTGCTGGGCGTGGTGGACATGCTGGGCGTGGTGGACGTGGCGGACGTGGTGGACATGCTGGGCGTGGTGGACGTGGTGGACGTGGTGGACGTGGTGGACATGCCTGGCGTGGTGGACGTGGTGGACGTGGTGGATATGCTGGGCGTGGTGGACATGCTGGGCGTGGTGGACGTGGCGGACGTGGTGGACATGCTGGGCGTGGTGGACGTGGTGGACGTGGTGGACATGCCTGGCGTGGTGGACGTGGTGGACGTGGTGGACATGCAGGGCGTGGTGGACGTGGCGGACGTGGTGGACATGCTGGGCGTGGTGGACGTGGTGGACGTGGTTGACGTGGTGGACGTGGTGGACATGCCTGGCGTGGTGGACGTGGTGGACGTGGTGGACGTGGTGGACGTGGTGGAAGTGGTGGACGTGGTGGACGTGGTGGACGTGGTGGACGTGGTGGACGTAGTGGACGTGGTGGACGTGGTGGACGTGATGGACGTGGTGGTGAACGTGGTGGACAAGGTGGACGTTGTGGACATGCCGGGCGTGGTGGACGTGGTGGACGTGGTGGACGTGATTTAGAGTGTATACATCGACAGTACAGGGTGGACGTGATGTAGGGAGTATACATCAACAGTAAAGGGTTCACGTGGTGTAGGGTGTATACATCAATAGTACAGGGTGGACGTGGTGTAGGGTGTATACATCAACAGTACAGGGTTCACGTGGTGTAGGGTGTATACATCAACAGCATAGAGTGGACGTGGTGTAGGGTGTATACATCAACAGTACAGGGTGGACGTGGTGTAGGGTGTATACATCAACAGTACAGGGTGGACGTGGTGTAGGGTGTATACATCAACAGTACAGGGTGGACGTGATGTAGGGAGTATACATCAACAGTAAAGGGTTCACGTGGTGTAGGGCGTATACATCAATAGTACAGGGTGGACGTGGTGTAGGGTGTATACATCAACAATACAGGGTGGACGTGGTGTAGGGTGTATACATCAACAGTACAGGATGGACGTGGTGTAGGGTGTATACATCAACAGTATAGGGTGGACGTGGTGTAGGGTGTATACATCAACAGTACAGGGTGGACGTGATGTAGGGAGTATACATCAACAGTACAGGGTGGACGTGGTGTAGGGTGTATACATCAACCGTATAGGGTGGACGTGGTGTAGGGTGTATACATCAACAGTACAGGGTGGACGTGATGTAGGGAGTATATATCAACAGTAAAGGGTTCACGTGGTGTAGGGCGTATACATCAACCGTATAGGGTGGACGTGGTGTAGGGTGTATACATCAACAGTACAGGGTGGACGTGGTGTAGGGTGTATACATCAACAGTACAGGGTGGACGTGATGTAGGGAGTATATATCAACAGTAAAGGGTTCACGTGGTGTAGGGTGTATACATCAACAGTACAGGGTGGACGCGGTGTAGGGTGTATAAATCAACAGTACAGGGTGGACGTGGTGTAGGGTGTATACATCAACAGTACAGGGTGGACGTGGTGTAGGGTGTATACATCAACAGTACAGGGTGGACGTGATGTAGGGAGTATACATCAACAGTAAAGGGTTCACGTGGTGTAGGGTGTATACATCAATAGTACAGGGTGGACGTGGTGTAGGGTGTATACATCAACAATACAGGGTGGACGTGGTGTAGGGTGTATACATCAACAGTACAGGGTGGACGTGGTGTAGGGTGTATACATCAACAGTATAGGGTGGACGTGGTGTAGGGTGTATACATCAACAGTACAGGGTGGACGTGATGTAGGGAGTATACATCAACAGTACAGGGTGGACGTGGTGTAGGGTGTATACATCAACCGTATAGGGTGGACGTGGTGTAGGGTGTATACATCAACAGTACAGGGTGGACGTGATGTAGGGAGTATATATCAACAGTAAAGGGTTCACGTGGTGTAGGGCGTATACATCAACCGTACAGGATGGACGTGGTGTAGGGTGTATACATCAACAGTACAGGGTGGACGTGGTGTAGGGTGTATACATCAACAGTACAGGATGGACGTGGTGTAGGGTGTATACATCAACAGTATAGAGTGGACGTGGTGTAGGGTGTATACATCAACAGTATAGAGTGGACGTGGTGTAGGGTGTATACATCAACAGTATAGGGTGGACGTGGTGTAGGGTGTATACATCAATAGTACAGGGTGGACGTGGTGTAGGGTGTATACATCAACAGTACAGGGTGGACGTGGTGTAGGGTGTATACATCAACAGTACAGGGTGGACGTGGTGTAGGGCGTATACATCAACAGTACAGGGTGGACGTGGTGGGCGTGATTTAGAGTGTATACATCAACAGTACATGGTGGACGTGGTGTAGGGTGTATACATCAATAGTACAGGGTGGACGTGGTGTAGGGCGTATACATCAACAGTACAGGGTGGACGTGGTGTAGGGTGTATACATCAACAGTACAGGGTGGACGTGGTGTAGGGCGTATACATCAACAGTACAGGGTGGACGTGGTGTAGGGTGTATACATCAACCGTATAGGGTGGACGTGGTGTAGGGTGTATACATCAACAGTACAGGGTGGACGTGATGTAGGGAGTATACATCAACAGTACAGGGTGGACGTGGTGTAGGGTGTATACATCAACAGTACAGGGTGGACATGGTGTAGGGTGTATACATCAACAGTACAGAGTGGACGTGGTGTAGGGTGTATACATCAACCGTATAGGGTGGACGTGGTGTAGGGTGTATACATCAACAGTACAGGGTGGACGTGATGTAGGGAGTATATATCAACAGTAAAGGGTTCACGTGGTGTAGGGCGTATACATCAACCGTACAGGATGGACGTGGTGTAGGGTGTATACATCAACAGTACAGGGTGGACGTGGTGTAGGGTGTATACATCAACAGTACAGGATGGACGTGGTGTAGGGTGTATACATCAACAGTATAGAGTGGACGTGGTGTAGGGTGTATACATCAACAGTATAGAGTGGACGTGGTGTAGGGTGTATACATCAACAGTATAGGGTGGACGTGGTGTAGGGTGTATACATCAATAGTACAGGGTGGACGTGGTGTAGGGTGTATACATCAACAGTACAGGGTGGACGTGGTGTAGGGTGTATACATAAATAGTACAGGGTGGACGTGGTGTAGGGCGTATACATCAACAGTACAGGGAGGACGTGGTGGGCGTGATTTAGAGTGTATACATCAACAGTACATGGTGGACGTGGTGTAGGGTGTATACATCAATAGTACAGGGTGGACGTGGTGTAGGGCGTATACATCAACAGTACAGGGTGGACGTGGTGTAGGGTGTATACATCAACAGTACAGGGTGGACGTGGTGTAGGGCGTATACATCAACAGTACAGGGTGGACGTGGTGTAGGGTGTATACATCAACAGTACAGGGTGGACGTGGTGTAGGGTGTATACATCAATAGTACAGGGTGGACGTGGTGTAGGGCGTATACATCAACAGTACAGGGTGGACGTGAGTGTAGGGTGTATACATCAACAGTATAGGGTGGACGTGGTGTAGGGTGTATACATCAACAGTACAGGGTGGACGTGGTGTAGGGTGTATACATCAACAGTACAGAGTGGACGTGGTGTAGGGTGTGTACATCAACAGTACAGGGTGGACGTGGTGTAGGGTGTATACATCAACAGTACAAGGTGGACGTGAGTGTAGGGTGTATACATCAACAGTACAGGTTGGAGTGCATGTTGACAATATGTTTGATAGATATGTGTAAACCCGTCTTCCTTAAAGAAGGTTATACTGCATCTTAACTGCGAAATATGTTCTCTCTGGAGAGATTATCATTGCTCCATGAAATTGAAGCTCATTATCTGACGCACATAAACACAAGAACTATTATCTAGCATGACGGTTCATCTAATAAAATCTCAAAATTTAATGTTCAAAAGTGGCAGTATTGCACAAAGGTTCGGTGTTGTGTTACTTCGGTTTTAACGGAAATCGACAATAAACATTACCCAGAATTCCCATGGGTCGTTGGTGCAGCTCGCTGCGTCAAAAACAAAAATCTGGTCTCATAATGAAAACAAATACTGCTCGGAAATTCAATTGCGAAAACGTTGTGTTGACTTAAGAGTATCAAACACAAAAACAGTTAAAACCAATTTGAAATTTAATCTCTGTTAATAAACCTTCTCTTGAGACAATAAATTGGTGTGTGTGCCCAATGGGTGGGTAGGCTGGTGTTATGAGCGGGGGCCACGTCACGCACGCCGGGGCACCGACTTCTAGACGTAATCGGAGAGTAACACGTGAACGTTGCACGCCAAACTCGCGAAGAAGACATCGAGGTGGCATCATGATTGAACCAAAGTACATCCAAGGGAATTCAACTGATCAAGACGGATTCAATAAAAGAGGAAACGTTAACGTTATCGCCCATTGCAAGCTCACGATGAACTAAATATAGCGTGTGGAAACCATGCTGGTGCAGTTGGCAGTATGTTTTAGTGTGAACATGCTCGGACCACCAACCACAACAGGCAGCAGCGTGTAGAGACATTCAGTTCTCGCAAGGTTGTGGAGTCCATTGATTCAGAAACGTGTAGTTTTGTAGATTCATAGGGCTAATGTTAAAATGTGCTACCAAATGATTCTGTTCCGTTCTACACATTCATTTCTCATCCATATTACTGTATTAAGAAGACGCGTATCGGTACTATAAATGCTGCGTTAGACGTGTCCCTTGCTCTAATATGCAAACGGTTCCTGCAGAAACAAAGAGTATGATGTTTGGACTGAAGCTGACGTCGCTGCAAGGATGTGCTGCTGTAGACACTGGCCGCTGTGCAGGTGGCGCAATCGCAGTAGTCTGCTGCTGTCTCCTGTACCTAGTTACACACATGCCCAAGGATGACAGGCGTACACATGCCCTGTGTAGAAATTGTGAACTCATTATCAGAATTGTAGAGGGTTTATAAGTGTGACTATGCTTTGGCATCAATATTGCAGAGAGGATGGAAACATAACATTACACATTCAGTAAGTGCAAACCACGTAACCAGCATTTATGTTGGCTCGACTGGTCACAGGCGTGTATTTTGGGAAGTAAAAACTGCGGCAACAACAGGTCGATACAAAATGAGTGAGTGAACAGAACTCCACAAACCACTAATCTCCCTGTTGCACCTGAGATAGACTCGCTAATCTAGATTGATCTGGCACGCTCATTACATCGGCTCAAGGAGTGCACGGAAATTTTGCATGGTGGTGTTGGATAGGCCATGCCATGCCATGCCATGTAAGATGTGTGTAAGGCAATATGGCAAAGGCCGTGTTGGACATGACAATGCAATGTAAAATATGACAAAGACAAAAGTAATGTTGAATATATTTCATGTCATGTAAGAACCGGATAGGGCAAGGGTCATGTTGGATATTTCATGTCATGTAAGACCCGGGTAGGCAAGGGTCATGTTGGATATTTCATGTCATGTAAGAACCGGGTAGGGCAAGGGTCATGTTGGATATTTCATGTCATGTAAGACCCGGGTAGGCAAGGGTCATGTTGGATATTTCATGTCATGTAACAACCGGGTAGGGCAAGGGTCATGTTGGATATTTCATGTCATGTAAGAACCGGGTAGGGCAAGGGTTATGTTGGATATTTCATGTCATGTAACAACCGGGTAGGCAAGGGTCATGTTGGATATTTCATGTCATGTAAGACCCGGGTAGGGCAAGGGTCATGTTGGATATTTCATGTCATGTAACAACCGGGTAGGGCAAGGGTCATGTTGGATATTTCATGTCATGTAAGACCCGGATAGGGCAAGGGTCATGTTGGATAGTTTATGTCATGTAAGACCCGGGTAGGGCAAGGGTCATGTTGGATATTTCATGCCATGTAAGACCCGGGTAGGCAAGGGTCAAGTTGGATATTTCATGTCATGTAAGAACCGGGTAGGGCAAGGGTCATGTTGGATATTTCATGTCATGTAAGAACCGGGTAGGGCCAAGGTTGTGTCGGATATTCCATGTGGTTGCAAAGAATATGTGTATATTCTGACATACCATTATAACGTGTATCCAAGTGAGAACGGACATCAATAATTGCACGTCTTTAATATCGACATGGAGGTTCATTACCGGCTTCTGTTAACAATTGCTGTTTGTTTTCCAAAGTCCGGACTTATGTTTGAAAATTAACGGATGTTTTTATGACAATAGTTGCACTCCAACGTTCCGATAAGTCGTTGTAGTTGGTTGCATTTTTAGTGTGTTTATGATTGATGCAATGAGTAGTTATTCTTTGATAGTGCTGATGTGGTCGTACAAAGGCCTAAACCACAATCTATAAAGCAACCACTCTGTGTTCCAGAAGCTGGGTCTGTGAGTGCTTGACTTGACATGATCAATGAAGGGAAACGTCACCCTGACCACCCACACATCGGACCCTGCGTAGTGTAACTGTATACGCAACAATACTCCCTAAGCACATCGGACCCTGGGTAGTATGTGAACGTATGGGCAATACTTCCTGACCACCCACATGCTGGACCCTGGGTCGTTTGTGAACGTATGGGCAATACTTCCTGACCACCCACATGCCGGACCCTGGGTAGTATGTGAACGTATGGGCAATACTCCCTGACCACCCACATGTTGGACCCTGGGTAGTATGTGAACGTATGGGCAATACTTCCTGACCACCCACATGCTGGACCCTGGGTAGTGTGTGAACGTACGGGCAATACTTCCTGACCACCCACATGCTGGACCCTGGGTAGTATGTGAACGTATGGGCAATACTTCCTGACCACCCACATGTTGGACCCTGGGTAGTATGTGAACGTATGGGCAATACTTCCTGACCACCCACATGTTGGACCCTGGGTAGTATGTGAACGTATGGGCAATACTTCCTGACCACCCACATGTTGGACCCTGGGTAGTGTGTGAACGTATGGGCAATACTTCCTGACCACCCACATGTTGGACCCTTGGTAGTATGTGAACGTATGGGCAATACTTCCTGACCACCCACATGTTGGACCCTGGGTAGTGTGTGAACGTATGGGCAATACTTCCTGACCACCCACATGTTGGACCCTGGGTAGTGTGTGAACGTACGGGCAATAGTTCCTGACCACCCACATGTTGGACCCTGGGTAGTATGTGAACGTATGGGCAATACTTCCTGACCACCCACATGCTGGACCCTGGGTAGTGTGTGAACGTACGGGCAATACTTCCTGACCACCCACATGCTGGACCCTTGGTAGTATGTGAACGTATGGGCAATACTTCCTGACCACCCACATGTTGGACCCTGGGTAGTGTGTGAACGTATGGGCAATACTTCCTGACCACCCACATGCTGGACCCTTGGTAGTATGTGAACGTATGGGCAATACTTCCTGACCACCCACATGTTGGACCCTGGGTAGTGTGTGAACGTATGGGCAATACTTCCTGACCACCCACATGTTGGACCCTGGGTAGTGTGTGAACGTATGGGCAATACTTCCTGACCACCCACATGTTGGACCCTGGGTAGTGTGTGAACGTATGGGCAATACTTCCTGACCACCCACATGTTGGACCCTGGGTAGTGTGTGAACGTATGGGCAATACTCCCTGACCACCCACATGTTGGACCCTGGGTAGTATGTGAACGTATGGGCAATACTTCCTGACCACCCACATGCTGGACCCTGGGTAGTGTGTGAACGTATGGGCAATACTTCCTGACCACCCACATGCTGGACCCTTGGTAGTATGTGAACGTATGGGCAATACTCCCTGACCACCGACACGCTCGGTGCTGGGTTGTGTAACTTGGATGTACATGGATGGGACAATATCGGAAGAGTATTGGACCCCATCCATTCCCCGCCTTGGTGTTGCACTGACACAAGCTAGTCACACTAGCCACATTGAGTGAATTGTATACGACTATGTAACTCAACTCGATCATTAACATGCATGTCGACCTGCAAATACGATTCATAGTTATCCGTCTTGCCACATTACGTCAGCGTGGTCGTCCAAAGCATTGACGAGGTTACCGGGTTGCATTTACCCATAAACTGGGGTAAATCATTTTTTTCTTCCTGTTGAATCGATCCAAAGCCGTCAGCCGCTAAAGCATCTATTGGGAAAACCTTCATGATGACTGGCTGGCTGAGAACTCCACAGGTTGACCCAGACATATAAAAAGAGATGTATCCTGGTGATTACCAGGTTCCGATATGATGGCCTCTCGCTCGCCAGCCATCTCTACACCCACCATTAATTATCACCGTGCTACTGGTCTCCACTTATATATAACGTCCCCGTGAACAGGCAGAAGATGTTCCTGGGGAAATATAACATTAGAAGCCACAAATTATAGGGTGTACATTTTGCAACAGTTTCATGACAACAGATGTATCATCGTTTAAAACCAATTCAAGATATTTATGAATGAAACATGTCAAGCAGAACGTATCAAATACAAAATCATGTTCTGCAAGAAAACACAACAGGAATGAACACATTACAAATCATACAGTTGAAGCCCCCTCAAAATACCATTTACCAAGCACAGTAACACATGCTGCTGTAACGAGGCGCAGGGGAACACCATGTGTAATTATACACATTCCAAAGGGACCAAGCCAAATAACCATTAGAGTGTGAACCTTATTGCCTACAAAGATTAAGCTATCGTTAAAACCCCCTTTTTAGTCTCGCTGGAAGTGCATTTAGGAAAGCATGTGCTCTCATAATGATCGTAAATTTGCTCGCTGCCACTACATCACACAAGCTGCTTGTTCACATATACCACACTACAGCAACCTTCCCGGAAGGAATTAATCTTGACCACGTTCCGCTTTGGTAAAGAAACAACTCTGTCTATTAATCCTGTATCAAGCTAATTGCGGAACAGTCCACCATAAACAAACGACTATCTTGCCGTCACTAATCGATTTTGGACGGACGATTAAAAATTGGAAACGTATTAGATGAGGAAATGCAGATTTAAGATCGGAGTCCTATTATCTGAAACGCATCTTCAAGATGGGAACCCGCTACCAGAGACAGTTGTAGATTCGTGTGCGCTGAAACTTATAATGGAAGGGTGCCAATACCTGGGTGGAAAATCTTGTTGATGGTGTAGTGGTACGGGTTCGGAACTGTATACAGTTTATGAGACTCACTGAATATTGTCTGAGATATATATATATATATATATATATATATATATTGTCTGAGAGAGAGAGAGAGAGAGAGAGAGAGAGAGAGAGAGAGAGAAATTATTGAAACTATTATTGAAACACTTTGACAAAGCGTCATAAGGTATGAGAGATATGTATGGGAAGTGTGATATTTTAAAACCTATCCTTGTTGCCGCGCGTTCACATGTAGAGATGAACATAGAAATAGAAAGCCTTACAATATATAGCTCTTGCACATTCACAGTTATCTCCTTGAGAGGTCACCGTCGCCGTCTCCCAGATAGTTGACTGGGAATGGTCACCGCATGTTCCTGTACTACTGCCAGATCACCATGTCCAGTCTATTGAAACGACAGCACGGAACAATCAATGAGTTCAATCTCAAAGTTGATATTAAGAAACAACACCATGAACATGTGTTTTCAGTAAAATGGTATTATGACATTCGACTGTTCAATGTCATACAACATTATCACTTTCCTTTATGCTGTAATATGAGTATAAAAATGGTTTTCATTAAAAAAACATAAATTGTCTCAGAAAATTCTTGACAAATTACACTGTTAAAATAAAATTTAGGCTAATAGGTTAGAAAAAATATATCTGGTTTTGTTGCTGTAGCTGAAACAAATCTTGATACAAACACCCCCGGTACGGCTGTCGATTTGTTTCATGGACAGAAAGTGCCGTGTGGGTCAGGCACGGCTGTCGATTTGTTTCATGGACAGAAAGTGCCGTGTGGGTCAGGCACGGCTGTCGATTTGTTTCATGGACAGTAAGTGCCGTGTGGGTCAGGTACGGCTGTCGATTTGTTTCATGGACAGTAAGTGCCGTGTGGGTCAGGCACGGCTGTCGATTTGTTTCATGGACAGTAAGTGCCGTGTGGGTCAGGCACGGCTGTAGATTTGTTTCATGGACAGTAAGTGCCGTGTGGGTCAGGTACGGCTGTCGATTTGTTTCATGGACAGTAAGTGCCGTGTGGGTCAGGCACGGCTGTCGATTTGTTTCATGGACAGTAAGTGCCGTGTGGGTCAGGTACGGCTGTCGATTTGTTTCATGGACAGTAAGTGCCGTGTGGGTCAGGCACGGCTGTCGATTTGTTTCATGGACAGTAAGTGCCGTGTGGGTCAGGCACGGCTGTCGATTTGTTTCATGGACAGTAAGTGCCGTGTGGGTCAGGTACGGCTGTCGATTTGTTTCATGGACAGTAAGTGCCGTGTGGGTCAGGTACGGCTGTCGATTTGTTTCATGGACAGTAAGTGCCGTGTGGGTCAGGCACGGCTGTCGATTTGTTTCATGGGCAGTAAGTGCCGTGTGGGTCAGGTACGGCTGTCGATTTGTTTCATGGACAGTAAGTGCCGTGTGGGTCAGGCACGGCTGTCGATTTGTTTCATGGACAGTAAGTGCCGTGTGGGTCAGGTACGGCTGTCAGTTTCTTCACAGTGAATGCTGTTTTATAGGCACCGTGTGCCTAGTGAGTCACAGAGTTATCAAATTGTTTCAGAGACACTAAGTACACGGTGAGCCAGGTACAGTTGTCAATTTGTTTTATAGACGGTGTGTAAGCAGCGTGACGTCAAATGCTTATTCTTGCTTCCATGGTTATGATTTCAGTTTCCAGTTATAACTCGATTGACATTTTTATGTCAGGTCAGTAATACCTGTAAGCTGTCAAATTAGGACATTGACCTATGGATTTCAACTTCTTTATTCTTCCAATGCTACGTTTCGGTACATATGCTTGTGCCGATTTCCTCGATAAAGGTGCTAGAAACTGCCGAAACGTCGCATTGAAAGAGTATAGAAGTTGAAATTCATAGGTCAACCCTGTCTTTATTCATACTGCATGTTTTAAAATATATTCAAAATATATGTCTGTGTGTGACAAATATTCGTCAATAACAATTTTAACGTAAATAAAGCGACAAAAAACCTGTCCATATCCTATACAAATCTATGCATAAAGCCGTCTATGACTAATCTTACAAATCCCTATAACATGCACGCATAAATACTGGAACTTTTTCTCGAATCATGTCCATTTGATGGATGGCAGGTGCTTCCCACTGGGCGGGACGTGCTTGTCTTTTGGCGAACACCTGATGTCATCACTGGTTTTCGGTGGTCCATGATCACAGCGATTTTTATTTTGCCCAGCTGTCTTCTTCCCTGGGGACTGACATGGCTTGACGGCAATATGAAGTATACCTGAAACTGTCATGGACATAGGCCATATGGACATTCGACTGCCATCATTGGGCTGTCCGTGCCGTGGTGGTCTTGTTAGTGGCATTCGTGGTCTCGCATATTATATGGGCGCTTGGTTCAATATCAACAACCCTTGGCTTAGATTATACTGCACCAGCTTCTCATTGCTGTCAGTGTGATTATGTTCTACACAAAATATAGGTAATATACGTCTGTATTTGTCTTCTTGTTGTATAAGAGATGTATGTATACGCAATAGAAGCTTTGATCAGATGTTCCTGTTGATTATCAATAATTTTAAAGGCAATTTGAAAACACAACGCAATCTTAGCATATACGGTACAGGCCAATACGCTGATTGGTAGAAGCGACACTTACTACATGTTAGCATGACACACTATTTATTAAGTTTTATTAAGCAAATCAACGGTGAGGACATTTCATTCAGTGGGGGGGGGGGGGGGGGGGTGAGAAGAGAGCCGGTGCATTTCTCTGACAATGATTCCCGTGTTGAGATTCGAGCTTTCCTCCACGACGTGGTACGGTATTCCAACCTGAGTGACTCAGTCTGATGTACATGTACAGTCTGCAAAGCCACCTACTTGCTGGTATGCAAGTCTGCTGGATAAGCCCTTTGATGAGATGAGAAAATATGTCTGAACATTGTTTGGTCAGACAAATCTGAAATATTTTATGCTCAAGATAAAATATAACAACCCGTTGGAGAGCATGACGCCCAGACTAACATTAGATGTTTACAACATAAAACGCTGAAAAGCATATCAAAACATGTTTTCTAGGTTATTGTTAGATTACTATACTATACTGTGATCTTTACGTGTTGTATATCTAGAGTGTACCGTTGCAGACAGAACCAATCAACCGTGGCTGTCTGCACGCCGGACTCTCAAGACAGAGGAAGTACTTGGGGTGTAACTCAACAACCAACAGTGCCTGAAATATATGACATGCCGTTAAAACCTTGACGATCAACATTTATTTGAATTATATAAGTGTATCTGTCTGATGGTGTGTTGTATGTGCCCATCTCGCTGTCTGATGGTGTGTTGTATGTACCCATCTCTGTCTGATGGTGTGTTGTATGTGCCCATCTCGCTGTCTGATGGTGTGTTGCATGTGCCCATCTCTCTGTCTGATGGTGTGTTGTACGTACCCATCTCTCTGTCTTATGATATCTTGAATGTACCCATCTCTCTGTCTGATGGTGTGTTGTATGTGCCCATCTCGCTGTCTGATGCTGTATTGTATGTGCCCATCTCTCTGTCTGATGGTGTATTGTATGTGCCCATCTCTCTGTCTGATGGTGTGTTGTATGTGCCCATCTCTCTGTCTGATGGTGTGTTGTATGTGCCCATCTCGCTGTCTGATGGTGTGTTGAATGTTCTCATCTCTCTGTCTGATGGCGTGTTGTATGTACCCATCTCTCTGTCTGATGGTGTGTTGTATGTGCCCATCTCGCTGTCTGATGCTGTATTGTATGTGCCCATCTCTCTGTCTGATGGTGTATTGTATGTGCCCATCTCTCTGTCTGATGGTGTGTTGTATGTGCCCATCTCTCTGTCTGATGGTGTGTTGTATGTGCCCATCTCGCTGTCTGATGGTGTGTTGAATGTTCTCATCTCTCTGTCTGATGGCGTGTTGTATGTGCCCATCTCTCTGTCTGATGGTGTGTTGTATGTGCCCATCTCGTTGTCTGATGCTGTATTGTATGTGCCCATCTCTCTGTCTGATGGTGTGTTGTATGTGCCCATCTCTCTGTCTGATGGTGTGTTGTATGTGCCCATCTCTCTGTCTGATGGTGTGTTGTATGTACCCATCTCTGTCTGATGGTGTGTTGTATGTACCCATCTCGCTGTCTGATGGTGTGTTGCATGTGCCCATCTCTCTGTCTGATGGTGTGTTGAATGTTCTCATCTCTCTGTCTGATGGTGTGTTGTATGTACCCATCTCTCTGTCTGATGGTGTGTTGTATGTACCCATCTCTCTGTCTGATGGTGTGTTGTATGTGCCCATCTCTCTGTCTGATGGTGTGTTGTATGTGCCCATCTCTCTGTCTGGTGGTGTGTTGTATGTGCCCATCTCGCTGTCTGATGGTGTGTTGCATGTGCCCATCTCTCTGTCTGGTGGTGTGTTGTATGTGCCCATCTCGCTGTCTGATGGTGTGTTGCATGTGCCCATCTCTCTGTCTGATGGTGTGTTGTATGTACCCATCTCTCTGTCTTATGATATCTTGAATGTACCCATCTCTCTGTCTGATGGTGTGTTGTATGTACCCATCTCTCTGTCTGATGGTGTGTTGTATATACCCATCTCTCTGTCTGATGGTGTGTTGTATGTACCCATCTCGCTGTCTGATGGTGTGTTGCATGTGCCCATCTCTCTGTCTGATGGTGTGTTGTATGTACCCATCTCTCTGTCTTATGATATCTTGAATGTACCCATCTCTCTGTCTGATGGTGTGTTGTATGTACCCATCTCTCTGTCTGATGGTGTGTTGTATATACCCATCTCTCTGTCTGATGGTGTGTTGTATGTACCCATCTCGCTGTCTGATGGTGTGTTGCATGTGCCCATCTCTCTGTCTGATGGTGTGTTGCATGTGCCCATCTCTCTGTCTGATGGTGTGTTGCATGTGCCCATCTCTCTGTCTGATGGTGTGTTGTATGTGCCCATCTCTCTGTCTGATGGTGTGTTGTATGTACCCATCTCTCTGTCTGATGGTGTGTTGCATGTGCCCATCTCTCTGTCTGATGGTGTGTTGTATGTACCCATCTCTGTCTGATGGTGTGTTGTATGTGCCCATCTCGCTGTCTGATGGTGTGTTGCATGTGCCCATCTCTCTGTCTGATGGTGTGTTGTATGTACCCATCTCTCTGTCTGATGGTGTGTTGTATGTACCCATCTCTCTGTCTTATGATATCTTGAATGTACCCATCTCTCTGTCTGATGGTGTGTTGTATGTACCCATCTCTCTGTCTGATGGTGTGTTGTATATACCCATCTCTCTGTCTGATGGTGTGTTGTATGTACCCATCTCGCTGTCTGATGGTGTGTTGCATGTGCCCATCTCTCTGTCTGATGGTGTGTTGTATGTACCCATCTCTCTGTCTTATGATATCTTGAATGTACCCATCTCTCTGTCTGATGGTGTGTTGTATGTACCCATCTCTCTGTCTGATGGTGTGTTGTATATACCCATCTCTCTGTCTGATGGTGTGTTGTATGTACCCATCTCGCTGTCTGATGGTGTGTTGCATGTGCCCATCTCTCTGTCTGATGGTGTGTTGCATGTGCCCATCTCTCTGTCTGATGGTGTGTTGCATGTGCCCATCTCTCTGTCTGATGGTGTGTTGAATGTTCTCATCTCTCTGTCTGATGGTGTGTTGTATGTACCCATCTCGCTGTCTGATGGTGTGTTGCATGTGCCCATCTCTCTGTCTGATGGTGTGTTGTATGTACCCATCTCTCTGTCTGATGGTGTGTTGCATGTACCCATCTCGCTGTCTGATGGTGTGTTGCATGTGCCCATCTCTCTGTCTGATGGTGTGTTGTATGTACCCATCTCTCTGTCTGATGGTGTGTTGTATGTACCCATCTCTCTGTCTGATGGTGTGTTGCATGTGCCCATCTCTCTGTCTGATGGTGTGTTGTATGTACCCATCTCTCTGTCTGATGGTGTGTTGTATGTACCCATCTCGCTGTCTGATGGTGTGTTGCATGTGCCCATCTCTCTGTCTGATGGTGTGTTGTATGTACCCATCTCTCTGTCTGATGGTGTGTTGTATGTACCCATCTCTCTGTCTGATGGTGTGTTGAATGTTCTCATCTCTCTGTCTGATGGTGTGTTGTATGTACCCATCTCTCTGTCTGATGGTGTGTCTGATGGTGTGTTGTATGTGCCCATCTCTCTGTCTGATGGTGTGTTGTATGTACCCATCTCTCTGTCTGATGGTGTGTTGTATGTACCCATCTCGCTGTCTGATGGTGTGTTGTATGTGCCCATCTCTCTGTCTGATGGTGTGTTGCATGTGCCCATCTCTTTGTCTGATGGTGTGTTGTATGTACCCATCTCTCTGTCTGATGGTGTGTTGTATGTGCCCATCTCTCTGTCTGATGGTGTGTTGTATGTACCCATCTCTCTGTCTGATGGTGTGTTGTATTTGCCCATCTCTCTGTCTGATGGTGTGTTGTATGTGCCCATCTCTCTGTCTGATGGTGTATTGTATGTGCCCATCTCTCTGTCTGATGGCGTGTTGTATGTGCCCATCTCTCTATCTGTCTGATGGTGTGTTGTATGTACCCATCTCTCTGTCTGATGGTGTGTTGTATGTGCCCATCTCTCTGTCTGATGGTGTATTGTATGTGCCCATCTCTCTGTCTGATGGTGTGTTGTATGTGCCCATCTCTCTGTCTGATGGTGTATTGTATGTGCCCATCTCTCTGTCTGATGGTGTGTTGTATGTACCCATCTCTCTGTCTGATGGTGTGTTGTATCTGCCCATCTCTCTGTCTGATGGTGTGTTGTATGTACCCATCTCTCTGTCTGATGGTGTATTGTATGTGCCCATCTCTCTGTCTGATGGTGTGTTGTATGTGCCCATCTCTCTGTCTGATGGTGTATTGTATGTGCCCATCTCTCTGTCTGATGGTGTGTTGTATGTA
This sequence comes from Haliotis rufescens, assembly GCF_023055435.1. Classification (NCBI taxonomy): domain Eukaryota; kingdom Metazoa; phylum Mollusca; class Gastropoda; order Lepetellida; family Haliotidae; genus Haliotis; species Haliotis rufescens. Next base: position 6,120,950 of record NW_025964383.1, read on the forward strand.
CCCATCTCTCTGTCTGATGGTGTGTTGAATGTTCTTATCTCTCTGTCTGATGGTGTGTTGTATGTACCCATCTCTCTGTCTGATGGTGTGTTGAATGTTCTCATCTCTCTGTCTGATGGTGTGTTGTATGTACCCATCTCTCTGTCTGATGGTGTGTTGTATGTACCCATCTCTCTGTCTGATGGTGTGTTGTATGTACCAATCTCTCTGTCTGATGGCGTGTTGTATGTGCCCATCTCTCTGTCTGATGGTGTGTTGTATGTACCCATCTCTCTGTCTGATGGTGTGTTGAATGTTCTCATCTCTCTGTCTGATGGTGTGTTGTATGTACCCATCTCTCTGTCTGATGGTGTATTGTATGTGCCCATCTCTCTGTCTGATGGTGTGTTGTATGTGCCCATCTCTCTGTCTGATGGTGTATTGTATGTGCCCATCTCTCTGTCTGATGGTGTGTTGTATGTACCCATCTCTCTGTCTGATGGTGTGTTGTATGTACCCATCTCTCTGTCTGATGGTGTGTTGAATGTTCTCATCTCTCTGTCTGATGGTGTGTTGTATGTACCCATCTCTCTGTCTGATGGTGTGTTGCATGTGCCCATCTCTCTGTCTGATGGTGTATTGTATGTGCCCATCTCTCTGTCTGATGGTGTGTTGTATGTGCCCATCTCTCTGTCTGATGGTGTGTTGTATGTACCCATCTCTCTGTCTGATGGTGTGTTGTATGTACCCATCTCTCTGTGTGATGGTGTGTTGTATGTGCCCATCTCTCTATCTGTCTGATGGTGTATTGTATGTGCCCATATCACAAAAAGGGAAGAAAATAAGAAGGTTCATCAATGTCGTTCGGGGATATTCAAGAAACCAAGTATGAATACGATTTATGTTTCCACGTGGTCTTTGTGACAAACACCAATTTTAAATACATGTTTTTGAAATGTAGAACATGGAAAAGGAGAAAGTAATAGTGTACATGTTTGCTATTACTTGTCCATTTGCCTTCCTTTACCATCACTTTTAGTACTTTGTAGTTCATGTTCCGACATTTAACATGCATAAGATGTTTTGAGATACGTTGTAAAAGCGTGATCTGTTTTGTTGTGATAGGTAACTTGACGTTGTCGTTTCATTCATGAGTTTCAGTTAAAGTGAGATTCGTTGTTATACGTCAATGTCAGAATTATGAAATGCAGTTCTTATAAATTATGGAAAACACCAAATGGGTGCTTTCTTTTCCTCTGCTGCTTGATGGCATACAGCGGTGTCCTCCACACCGTTACTGCTTCATCGCATATCACTGTCACTGGAATGCTCTTGTCAAGAAGACTATTTCCTGTGCATTATGAGTGACGGAACTCCCGCCCCGATGTTACTTCCACTAAGTAGTCCAAATGGCTACATTGCCTTTTTCTCATAGAACCTTAACACGTTGGAATGTCACAGAGAGCTTGGGAGTGTTGTCAGCCACCCATTCTGAAAGCATTCCGTACAAATGAATGGCACAAGGCGTCGCTAGCCCCACATCCTTACACATATGCGATCAGAAGTCATATTATTTATTGTATAGATGGCACGCGTTTGGAAGTGACCGCTCCTCTTATGAAACAATAAAATAAAGACGGTGAAGGAGTCCCAGTTAAAGATGCCGTCGCCGGCAATGCAGCACTGAGATCGCAATTTTGAACACCTTTAGACTCATATGACGCTTGTTACACTTTCACAAACTAATGTTGTATTCATAGCAGGGCAGGAAGATAGTTCCAGTGGTCATGGTGTAAATATCATATACATATTCTATGTACCTGTTATACTGATTTTTATTCCTTTTTACAAGGTTGACTAGATCTAATCGGGTTGACTTATAGTTTACATATGATCATTTAAACCTTTCATAAATCATCAATGTCGAAACTGAAATTCCGGAAATCATACGTGGATGTACGCCGTATCGTTGTTATAGTAAGATTTCTCAACGTACGACAAATTGTATTATTCAGTCATTTATCTAGCACGTTTATCTTAGTGACAATGATAGATATAAGAATTAGCGCTATGTTACCCTTCGTACACAAATACCTAGTAGCAGACACAGATGTGGGGCACTGAGACGTTACATGGAGTCGCCATTTGTCGATTGTGAAATTAATTCTTGAGAAAACAAAACATAAACCACCTTAAAGAATATATGCAGACTTTCACGTGAACTGGACATCATCTCAAATGTGAGGGTCATATCCAGCTTTCCCTTGTCAAATACACAACGTAAACATCAGTAACCAACACACTTATTTCACATAGGTTCCCCGTGATAATGCTATATAACCCATCCAATCCAACAAAGATACGCACTTGTACCATGCTTGAATAAGATGTAATACAGTTTTCATAACTGAAATGATACAATATTGTAGTTTTATCTCAGAAAAAGACATTTACACACAATAATGTTTAAACATTTATTCTCCAGTCAGCTGGTTTGTTTTTGTCACCCTAAATTGTTTATTTACCTATATCAAGTGTTTATAAGCAGGATGTCATAATATATGTTTGTTATATGTGCCATTACTGTAAGTCTTCGATCACTCTGTTCTTCAAGAGTTGATAACTTTTTTATGTTGGCTTGGCGAGAAACCCTTTATGCAGAGCAATTATTGAGCATAAACGCGTATCAAGTTGAACTGACATCTGACATGGAAGCGACCTTCGCGCACCCTGGAAACTAGGAGCCAGGAGCGATCAGACTCCGAGGTATTCAGTGGCGTGGTGACAAAACAGGATGGGTCGCTGGATGCATGTAAACATTTGTCATACACTTGAGATGCAAGTGAGTGAGAGCGGGAATGAAACCGACCTACCTGGTCTGTGCCCAGCCGTCTGCGGATACAGCAGGAATATCACCTTGCACTCAGCATTCCCAAATCTTCACAACCGCTTACAATATAAAACAAAGCTGATATAATGCACAAAATAAGTCTTATCGTTAAGGAATAGTTTGGTGAGTTAATATCAGGTCAGGAAAAGGCAGACGTTCAAAATATAATCTCATCTGCTCGCACGTTTGGATTGTTTACTGATGACGTCACGGCCAGACATGGCGCTTACATAATAGTGGGAAGTGGCGCGGTCAGGTGACCCGAGGTACCAACAGGGGTTGGGTCAGGGTACCCTACAATAGGAAAGTTGACACAGTATGAAGAAAGATTTATATACTTAAACGTATTAGTCAGTCTGTATTTGTACACGCACATTCAACTTGTAATCAATGTTTCTGTCTGTCTGTCTGTCTGTATATCATGAATCTCATATCGGAATGCAAACAGTTTTATCACCTATGTGAGTCGATTTAACTTTTTCATAATACCGATAGCTCTATTTCCTTAACAATGATGTAAATGCAAATACAAATACTCTATGTTCAGATTATCGTATAAATCCTGGATTTGGTTGGTTGGTTTGTTGTTTAACGCCGAACTCAGCAATATTCCAGCTATATGACGGCGGTCTGTAAATAATCGAGTCTGGACCAGACAATCCAGTGATTATTATCATGAGCATCGATCCACGCAATTGGGATCGATGACATGCATCAACCAAGTCAGCGAGCCTGACCGCTCGATCCCGTTAGTCGCCTTTTACGACAAGCATAGTCACCTTTTATGGCAAGAATGAGTTGCTGAAGACCTATTCTACCCCAGAATCTTCACGGGTAGTATAAATCCTGGAGAAATTGTCTTAACGGTGAATCACATTTATATAAAATACTGATGACAGCAATCTCAATAGATCGCTTTCCTGTGAATGAAGCACGCGTGTGTTTGTTCTGTGACTGTATCTTACTGTCATTGTTGACACTAGGTGTCATGTATGTATGTATGTATGTATGTATGTATGTATGTATGTATGTATGGTTTATTTCACGAAAACACATTGTTCTATCATGACGTCATTTTTGGAGATTCGAACATGCACTCGCAACTTGAGAACTCGGACCATGGACGATGTTTTTTTTCAGAGGGGAGTGTGTCGCGAGTTGTTCCCAATAGATGTTGGTAGACGACGCAGGAAACGCGATGGTCGAAAGATCGCATTGAAAAGCGGGAGAAATATGACAATCGGTATTGGGAGAAAACGTACAGGTATTTGACGTGACAATATGCGGGAAATATCCACCTGTGCATAAAATGAACAGTAACTAGCGAGGCCGGAGACTATTGAGGGAGTCATCATTACGGTCAAATAGTTTTAAAACATGTACATGTTTATTTCGAAGTAAGTATTTTGTGAACTGTTCTGTGAGGAAAATACTGTGTGAGTGAACTGTTCTGTTGTTGAGGTCAGTACTGTGTGAGTGAACTGTTCTGTTGTTGAGGTCAGTACCGTGTGAGTGAACTGTTCTGTTGTTGAGGTCAGTACCGTGTGAGTGAACTGTTCTGTTGTTGAGGGAAGGACTGTGTGAGTGAACTGTTCTGCTGTTGAGGTCAGTACCGTGTGAGTGAACTGTTCTGTTGTTGAGGTCAGTACCGTGTGAGTGAACTGTTCTGTTGTTGAGGTCAGTACCGTGTGAGTGAACTGTTCTGTTGTTGAGGGAAGGACTGTGTGAGTGAACTGTTCTGTTGTTGAGGTCAGTACTGTGTGAGTGAACTGTTCTGTTGTTGAGGTCGGTACCGTGTGAGTGATTTGTTCTGTTGTTGAGGGAAGTACTGTGTGAGTGAACTTTTCTGTTGTTGAGGGAAGTACTGAGTGAGTGAACTGTTCTGTTGTTGAGGTCGGTACTGTGTGAGTGAACTGTTCTCTTGTTGAAGGAAGTACTGTGTGAGTGAACTGTTCTGTTGTTGAGGGAAGTACTGTGTTAGTGAACTGTTCTGTTGTTGAGGTAGGTACTGTGTGAGTGATTTGTTCTGTTGTTGAGGTCGGTACTGTGTGAGTGAACTGTTCTGTTGTTGAGGTCGGTACTGTGTGAGTGAATTGTTCTGTTGTTGAGGTCGGTACGTGTGAGTGAACTGTTCTGTTGCTGAGGTCGGTACTGTGTGAGTGAACTGTTCTGTTGTTGAGGTCAGTACCGTGTGAGTGAACTGTTCTGTTGTTGAGGTCAGTACCGTGTGAGTGAACTGTTCTGTTGTTGAGGGAAGGACTGTGTGAGTGAACTGTTCTGTTGTTGAGGTCAGTACCGTGTGAGTGAACTGTTCTGTTGTTGAGGTCAGTACTGTGTGAGTGATTTGTTCTGTTGTTGAGGGAAGTACTGTGTGAGTGAACTGTTCTGTTGTTGAGGTCAGTACCGTGTGAGTGAACTGTTCTGTTGTTGAGGTCAGTACTGTGTGAGTGAACTGTTCTGTTGTTGAGGTCGGTACCGTGTGAGTGATTTGTTCTGTTGTTGAGGGAAGTACTGTGTGAGTGAACTTTTCTGTTGTTGAGGGAAGTACTGAGTGAGTGAACTGTTCTGTTGTTGAGGTCGGTACTGTGTGAGTGAACTGTTCTCTTGTTGAAGGAAGTACTGTGTGAGTGAACTGTTCTGTTGTTGAGGGAAGTACTGTGTTAGTGAACTGTTCTGTTGTTGAGGTAGGTACTGTGTGAGTGAACTGTTCTGTTGTTGAGGTCGGTACTGTGTGAGTGAACTGTTCTGTTGTTGAGGTCGGTACTGTGTGAGTGAATTGTTCTGTTGTTGAGGTCGGTACGTGTGAGTGAACTGTTCTGTTGCTGAGGTCGGTACTGTGTGAGTGAACTGTTCTGTTGTTGAGGTCGGTACTGTGTGGGTGAACTGTTCTGTTGTTGAGGTCAGTACTGTGTGAGTGAACTGTTCTGTTGTTGAGGTCGGTACTGAATGAGTGAACTGTTCTGTTGTTGAGGTCAGTACTGTGTGAGTGAACTGTTCTGTTGTTGAGGTCAGTACCGTGTGAGTGAACTGTTCTGTTTTTGAGGTCAGTACCGTGTGAGTGAACTGTTCTGTTGTTGAGGGAAGTACTGTGTGAGTGAACTGTTCTGTTGTTGAGGTCAGTACCGTGTGAGTGAACTGTTCTGTTGTTGAGGTCAGTACCGTGTGAGTGATTTGTTCTGTTGTTGAGGGAAGTACTGTGTGAGTGAACTGTTCTGTTGTTGAGGTCAGTACCGTGTGAGTGAACTGTTCTGTTGTTGAGGTCAGTACTGTGTGAGTGAACTGTTCTGTTGTTGAGGTCGGTACTGTGAGAGTGAACTGTTCTCTTGTTGAGGGAAATACTGTGTGGGTGAACTGTTCTCTTGTTGAAGGAGGTACCTTGTGAGTGAACTGTTCTCTTGTTAAGGAAGTACTGTGTGGGTGAACTGTTCTCTTGTTGAGTGGGGCGGTCGGGTAGCCTAGTGATTAAAGCGTTCGCTCGTCACTCGAAGACCCGGGTTCGATTCCCGACATGTGTAAAGCCCATTTCTGGTGTCCCCCGCCGTGATATTGTTGGAATATTGCCAAAAGCTGCTTAAAACCATACTCACTCACTCTTGTTGGGGGAAGTACTTTGTTGATTCCAAGAGTCGCGTCCCTTGGGCACGCCAGAAACCTATGATTGTGTGTTCGAATACCGGTTCGCCCCGATTAGGTTTGTCAGCACCATTCCCGTGCTCGTGGGTTTCACCGAAGTGGTGAACGTCTGAGACCTGCATCACTTCTGGCTTTCCTCCCACATTAAGCTGACACGCCGCGTTATAACTGGAATACTGTTAAAAACGGCGTACTGTGTGAGTGAACTGTTCTCTTGTTGAAGGAAGTACTTTGTTGGTGAACTGTTCTCTTGTAAACGGAAGTACTGTGTGAGTGAACTGTTCTCTTGTTGAAGGAAGTACTGTGTGAGTGAACTGTTCTCTTGTTAAAGGAAGTACTGTGTGAGTGAACTGTTCTCTTGTTGAAGGAAGTACTGTGTGAGTAAACTGTTCTCTTGTTGAAGGAAGTACTGTGTGAGTGAAGCGTTGTTTTGTTGAAGGAAGTACTGTGTGAGTGAACTGTTCTCTTGTTGAAGGAAGTACTGTGTGAGTAAACTGTTCTCTTGTTGAAGGAAGTACTGTGTGAGTGAAGCGTTGTTTTGTTAAAGGAAGTACTGTGTGAGTGAAGCGTTCTTTTGTTAAAGGAAGTACTGTGTGAGTGAACTGTTCTCTTGTTGAAGGAAGTACTGTGTGAGTGAACTGTTCTCTTGTTGAAGGAAGTACTGTGTGAGTGAACTGTTCTCTTGTCAAAGAAAGTACTGTTTGAGTGAACCTTTCTCTTGTTAACGGAAGTACTGTGTGAGTGAACTTTTCTCTTGTTAAAGGAAGTACTGTGTGAGTGAACTTTTTTCTTGTTGAAGAAAGTACTGTTTGAGTGAAACCTTTCTCTTGTTAAAGGAAGCACTGTTTGAGTGAACCTTTCTCTTGTTAAAGGAAGTACTGTGTGAGTGAACTGTTCACTTATTGAAGGAAGTACTTTGTGGGTGAACTGTTCGCTTATTGAAGGAAGTTCTTTGTGGGTGAACTGTTCTGTTGAAGAAAGTTCTGTGTGGGTTAACTGTTCTCTTGTTGAAGGAGGTGCTGTGTGAGTGAACTGTTCTCTTGTTGAGGGAAGTACTTTATGGATTCCAGGTGTTGCGTCCCTTGGGCACCCCAGGAACCTTTGATTGTGGGTTCGAATACCGGTTCGCCCCGATTAGGTTTGTCAGCACCATTCCCGTGCTCGTGGGTTTCACCGAAGTGGTGAACGTCTGAGACCTGCATCACTTCTGGCTTTCCTCCCACATTAAGCTGACACGCCGCGTTATAACTGGAATACTGTTAAAAGCGGCGTTCTGTGCGAGTGAACTGTTCTCTTGTTGAAGGAAGTACTTTGTCGGTGAACTGTTCTCTTGTAAACGGAAGTACTGTGTGAGTGAACTGTTCTCTTGTTGAAGGAAGTACTGTGTGAGTGAACTGTTCTCTTGTTAAAGGAAGTACTTTGTGAGTGAACTGTTCTTTTGTTAAAGGAAGTACTGTGTAAGTTAACTGTTCACTTATTGAAGGAAGTTCTTTGTGGGTGAACTGTTCGCTTATTGAAGGAAGTTCTTTGTGGGTGAACTGTTCTGTTGAAGAAAGTTCTGTGTGGGTTAACTGTTCTCTTGTTGAAGGAGGTGCTGTGTGAGTGAACTGTTCTCTTGTTGAGGGAAGTACTTTATGGATTCCAGGTGTTGCGTCCCTTGGGCACCCCAGGAACCTTTGATTGTGGGTTCGAATACCGGTTCGCACCGATTAGGTTTGTCAGCACCATTCCCGTGCTCGTGGGTTTCACCGAAGTGGTAAACGTTTGAGACCTGCATCACTTCCGGCTTCCTCCCACATTAAGCTGACACGCCGCGTTATAACTCGAATACTGTTAAAAGCGGCGTTAAACCCAATAAACACACTCACTCTTGTTAAATGGAACACTGTGTGAGTGAATTGTTTTTTGAAACAGAGACGCGTCACACAAGCACATAGTGGAATGCCACCGGTATATCATTAAACACTGATGGTACGGGTGACGCGAAGACATAGATATCAACCTATTGCAAAACCCAAGTGACAACTGGGATATAACCGCTCCAGTTATGTCAGATGGCAAATACCATAATATCTGGATGAACACAAGTTCGAGCACAATTCTGATGTTAGGAGTTTATCTCAATCACTGCCGTGCGGATGTTTGAGAGCATGACTACTACCTGAAGTGATTTCAACATCTGATGGGACAAAGTTCTGATCGCAGCCACTGCGGCGCCATGTGTCCGATCATTAGGAACTATATGGACCGCTCTTGGGTTTCACTTAAACTGGATATTGATAAATCGCCATTTAAAGTGATAAGTAGCGTTGGACCAAGACTGGAAGTTCAACATCACTTACATTACATAGAGACGTAGCAGACAGTTTATGGGAACGTGATATTAACATCAAGTTCTGACTATGTATAGTTAATTCTAGCGTATGGCAATGTCCGAGAGCCTGCATCTATGATTACTTTCAGTATTTGACTGTGTCCATAACCCCGTATCAACGTGGTTACTTCCAGTTTATGACAATGTGCATGTATCTGTATGGTCACTTCAAGTACAGTACTATGTCCATATGCCTGTCGTAAATACGGACGTCTGTAGGGTTACTTCATGTATACGACAATGTCCACGTGCCTCTGTGTGTAGGATAACTTCATGTATATTAGAATGTGCATGCCCATGTGTGTGTATGGGTACTTTATATATATGACAATGTTCATGCTTCTGTCTGTATGGGAACTTCATGTATATGGCAATGTCCATGTACCTGTGTTTGTATGATAACTTCATAAATATGACAATGTCCATGAGTCTGTGTCTGAATGATAACTTCATGTATATGACAATGTTCATGCTCCCGTGTCTGTATGATAACTTCATGTATATGACAATGTCCATGCTCCTGTATCTGTATGATAACTTCATGTATATGACAATGTCCATGCTCCTGTATCTGTATGATAACTTCATGTATATGACAATGTCCATGCTCCTGTATCTGTATGATAACTTCATGTATATGACAATGTGCATGCTCCTGTGTCTGTATGGGTACTTCATGTATATGACAATGTCCATGCTCATGTGTCTGTATGGGAACTTCGTGTATATGACAATGTTCATGCTCCTGTGTCTGTATGATAACTTAATGTATATGACAATGTTCATGCTCCTCTGTCTGTATGGGTACTTTGTGTATATGACAATGTCCATGCTCCTGTGTCTGTATGATAACTTCATGTATATGACAATGTCCATGCTCCTGTATCTGTATGATAACTTCGTGTATATGGCAATGTCCATGCTCCTGTGTCTGTATGGGTACTTCATGTATATGACAATGTCCATGCTCCTGTGTCTGTATGATAACTTCATGTATATGACAATGTTCATGCTCCTGTGTCTGTATGATAACTTCATGTATATGACAATGTACATGGTCCTGTGTCTGTATGATAACTTCATGTATATGACAATGTACATGGTCCTGTGTCTGTATGATAACTTCATGTATATGACAATGTTCATGCTCCTGTGTCTGTATGATAACTTCATGTATATGACAATGTTCATGCTCCTGTGTCTGTATGATAACTTCATGTATATGACAATGTTCATGCTCCTGTGTCTGTATGATAACTTCATGTATATGACAATGTTCATGCTCCTGTGTCTGTATGATAACTTCATGTATATGACAATGTACATGGTCCTGTGTCTGTATGATAACTTCATGTATATGACAATGTTCATGCTCCTGTGTCTGTATGATAACTTCATGTATATGACAATGTTCATGCTCCTGTGTCTGTATGATAACTTCATGTATATGACAATGTCCATGCTCCTGTATCTGTATGGGAACTTCGTGTATATGGCAATGTCCATGCTCCTGTGTCTGTATGGGTACTTCTTGTATATGACAATGTCCATGCTCCTGTGTCTGTATGGGAACTTCATGTATATGACAATGTCCATGCTCCTGTGTCTGTATGATAACTTCATGTATATGACAATGTTCATGCTCCTGTGTCTGTATGATAACTTCATGTATATGACAATGTCCATGCTCCTGTATCTGTATGGGAACTTCGTGTATATGGCAATGTCCATGCTCCTGTGTCTGTATGGGTACTTCATGTATATGACAATGTCCATGCTCCTGTGTCTGTATGGGAACTTCATGTATATGACAATGTCCATGCTCCTCTGTCTGTATGGGTACTTCATGTATATGACAATGTACATGGTCCTGTGTCTGTATGATAACTTCATGTATATGACAATGTCCATGCTCCTGTGTCTGTATGGGTACTTCATGTATATGACAATGTCCATGCTCCTGTGTCTGTATGGGAACTTCATGTATATGACAATGTCCATGCTCCTGTGTCTGTATGATAACTTCATGTATATGACAATGTTCATGCTCCTCTGTCTGTATGGGTACTTCATGTATATGACAATGTCCATGCTCCTGTCTGTATGATAACTTCATGTATATGACAATGTCCATGCTCATGTGTCTGTATGGGAACTTCGTGTATATGACAATGTCCATGGTCCTGTGTCTGTATGATAACTTCATGTATATGACAATGTCCATGCTCCTGTCTGTATGATAACTTCATGTATATGACAATGTCCATGCTCCTGTGTCTGTATGGGTACTTCATGTATATGACAATGTCCATGCTCATGTGTCTGTATGGGAACTTCGTGTATATGACAATGTTCATGCTCCTGTGTCTGTATGATAACTTAATGTATCTGACAATGTTCATGCTCCTCTGTCTGTATGATAACTTCATGTATATGACAATGTCCATGCTCCTGTGTCTGTATGATAACTTAATGTATCTGACAATGTTCATGCTCCTCTGTCTGTATGATAACTTCATGTATATGACAATGTTCATGCTCCTGTGTCTGTATGGGAACTTCATGTATATGACAATGTCCATGGTCCTGTGTCTGTATGATAACTTAATGTATCTGACAATGTTCATGCTCCTCTGTCTGTATGGGTACTTCATGTATATGACAATGTTCATGCTCCTGTGTCTGTATGATAACTTAATGTATCTGACAATGTTCATGCTCCTCTGTCTGTATGATAACTTCATGTATATGACAATGTTCATGCTCCTGTGTCTGTATGATAACTTAATGTATCTGACAATGTTCATGCTCCTCTGTCTGTATGGGTACTTTGTGTATATGACAATGTCCATGCTCCTGTGTCTGTATGATAACTTCATGTATATGACAATGTACAGTCTTTATGCTCCTATCTGTATGATAACTTCGTGTATATGGCAATGTCCATGAGTCTGTGTCTGTATGATAACTTCATGTATATGACAATGTTCATGCTCCTGTGTCTGTATGGGAACTTCATGTATATGACAATGTCCATGCTCCTGTGTCTGTATGATAACTTCATGTATATGACAATGTTCATGCTCCTGTGTCTGTATGGGTACTTCATGTATATGACAATGTTCATGCTCCTGTGTCTGTATGATAACTTCATGTATATGACAATGTACATGGTCCTGTGTCTGTATGGGAACTTCATGTATATGACAATGTCCATGGTCCTGTGTCTGTAATGGTACTTCATGTACATGACAATGTTCATGCTCCTGTCTGTATGGGAACTTCGTGTATATGACAATGTCCATGCTCCTGTGTCTGTATGATAACTTAATGTATATGACAATGTTCATGCTCCTCTGTCTGTATGGGTACTTTGTGTATATGACAATGTCCATGCTCCTGTGTCTGTATGATAACTTCATGTATATGACAATGTACAGTCTTTATGCTCCTATCTGTATGATAACTTCGTGTATATGGCAATGTCCATGAGTCTGTGTCTGTATGATAACTTCATGTATATGACAATGTTCATGCTCCTGTGTCTGTATGGGAACTTCATGTATATGACAATGTCCATGCTCCTGTGTCTGTATGATAACTTCGTGTATATGGCAATGTCCATGAGTCTGTGTTTGTATGATAACTTCGTGTATATGACAATGTCCATGCTCCTGTGTCTGTATGATAACTTCATGTATATGGCAATGTCCATGAGTCTGTGTCTGTATGATAACTTCGTGTATATGACAATGTCCATGCTCCTGTGTCTGTATGGGTACTTCATGTATATGACAATGTCCATGAGTCTGTGTCTGTATGATCACTTCATGTATACGGTAATGTTCATGCTCCTGTGTCTGTATGATAACTTCATGTATATGACAATGTTCATGCGCCTGTCTGTATGGGAACTTCATGTATCTGACAATGTTCATGCTCCTGTCTGTATGGGAACTTCGTGTATATGGCAATGTCCATGCTCCTGTGTCTGTATGATAACTTCGTGTATATGACAATGTTCATGTGCCTGTGTCTGTATGATAACTTCGTGTATATGGCAATGTTCATGCTCCTGTCTGTATGGGAACATCATGTATATGGCAATGTCCATGCTCCTGTGTCTGTATGATAACTTCGTGTATATGGCAATGTCCATGCTCCTGTGTCTGTATGATAACTTCGTGTATATGGCAATGTCCATGCTCCTGTGTCTGTATGATAACTTCGTGTATATGGCAATATTCATGTGCCTGTGTCTGTATGATAACTTCGTGTATATGGCAATGTTCATGCTCCTGTCTGTATGGGAACATCATGTATATGGCAATGTCCATGCTCCTGTGTCTGTATGATAACTTCGTGTATATGGCAATGTCCATGCTCCTGTGTCTGTATGATAACTTCGTGTATATGGCAATGTCCATGAGTCTGTGTCTGTATGATAACTTCGTGTATATGAGTCCATATGTCTTGAAGCATCCTCCCGAGGCAAGAGTGTGCAGTAGTCCATATGTCTTGAAGCATCCTCCCGAGGCAAGAGTGTGCAGTAGTCCATTTGTCTTGAAGCATCCCCCCGAGGCAAGAGTGTGCAGTAGTCCATATGTCTTGAAGCATCCTCCCGAGGCAAGAGTGTGCAGTAGTCCATATGTCTTGAAGCATCCCCCCGAGGCAAGAGTGTGCAGTAGTCCATATGTCTTGAAGCATCCTCCCGAGGCAAGAGTGTGCAGTAGTCCATATGTCTTGAAGCATCCTCCCGAGGCAAGAGTGTGCAGTAGTCCATATGTCTTGAAGCATCCTCCCGAGGCAAGAGTGTGCAGTAGTCCATTTGTCTTGAAGCATCCCCCCGAGGCAAGAGTGTGCAGTAGTCCATATGTCTTGAAGCATCCTCCCGAGGCAAGAGTGTGCAGTAGTCCATATGTCTTGAAGCATCCTCCCGAGGCAAGAGTGTGCAGTAGTCCATATGTCTTGAAGCATCCCCCCGAGGCAAGAGTGTGCAGTAGTCCATATGTCTTGAAGCATCCTCCCGAGGCAAGAGTGTGCAGTAGTCCATATGTCTTGAAGCATCCTCCCGAGGCAAGAGTGTGCAGTAGTCCATATGTCTTGAAGCATCCTCCTGAGGCAAGAGTGTGCAGTAGTCAATATGTCTTGAAGCATCCTCCCGAGGCAAGAGTGTGCAGTAGTCCATTTGTCTTGAAGCATCCTCCCGAGGCAAAAGTGTGCACCAGTCAATATCACAGCCTCGTGTCCAACCTTCCAGGAGTGTTACATGGCCATGATGTACAGGTAACGCATATACTGCAGGAATATCACATGGACATAAATGTAGTATAGAGGAGTATCGCGTGGACATGTTGTATAGATTGAGCACATACTACAGGAATATCGCGAGGACATGTTGTATAGATTGAGCACTTACTACAGGAGTATCGTGAGGACATGATGCATAGGTTAAGCACATACTACATGAGTATCGTGAGCACATGTTGTATGGAGTATCGCGAGGAAATTTTGTATAGATTGAAAACTTACTACAGGAGTATCGCGAGGACATGTTGTATAGATTGAGCACTTACTACAGGAGTATAGTGAGGACATGTTGTATAGATTGAGCACTTACTACAGGAGTATCGTGAGGACATTTTGTATAGATTGAGCACTTACTACAGGAGTATCGTGAGGACACGTTGTATAGATGGAGCACTTACTACAGGAGTATCGTGAGGACAAGTTGTATAGATTGGGCACTTATTATAGGAGTACCGCGTGGTCATGTTGTAAGCACATACTACAAGAGTGACGTCATGTCTTCAACCCAAGCCTGGATTTTCATGTCTCCTGCCAGGTAGTTATGTTTCCCGAGGCCAGTTTCCACCCTTGCTAGGCTGGAATTTCATGGCTCGATCGAAGCGCCACCAGTTTCTATTACGAATTATGTCCCTTCTATGTTCCTCCTATTGACCAATCAGATTCCATCTCTCATATCACATAGGCGGCGCCGAAGGCGATATGCTCGGTAATCAAGGTCTATATTGTAATAAAATGGTTCTTTCCCCGCGAAGTGCATCAAATCGAGTAAGCACCTTCATTAAAAGCATGAAAGAGTTTACTTAATACCTGTCGACGCCCAGTTGATGGAACACATGCTTTGCAAATCCTGCAGTCGACCGATTATCAGCTCGTTGAAATTCCTGTTGTTAACGAACAGGATGTTTACTTCTTTACGCGATTTTGATAGGACTATGCACAGACTTGTTAGTCCACACTTTTCTCTGTGTCGATTATATCATGTATATTAATGCATAACACAGGTCATCAAATATTGAAGTTGTGGCTCATAAAGATATCATAGTAGGAAATATATAATTATCTTCTTGATGGTGTAGTGTACGTGTTGGGGGGATCTTGTTGATGGTGTAGTGTGCGGGATGGGGACATCTTATTGATGGTGTAGTGTACTGGTTGGGGAAATCTTGTTGATGGTGTAGTGTACAGGTTGGGGAGATCTTGTTGATGGTGTAATGTACTGGTTGGGGAAATCTTGTTGATAGTGTAGTGTACGTGTTGGGTAGATCTTGTTGATGGTGTAGTGTGCGGGATGGGGACATCTTATTGATGGTGTAGTGTACGGGTTGGGGAGATCTTGTTGATGGTGTAATGTACTGGTTGGGGAAATCTTGTTGATAGTGTAGTGTACGTGTTGGGGAGATCTTGTTGATGGTGTAGTGTGCGGGATGGGGACATCTTATTGATGGTGTAGTGTACGTGTTGGGGAGATCTTGTTGATGGTGTAGTGTGCGGGATGGGGACATCTTATTGATGGTGTAGTGTACGTGTTGGGGAGATCTTGTTGATGGTGTAGTGTGCGGGATGGGCACATCTTATTGATGGTGTAGTGTACGTGTTGGGGAGATCTTGTTGATGGTGTAGTGTGCGGGATGGGGACATCTTGTTGATGGTGTAGAGTGCGGGTTGGGGAGATCTTGTTGATGGTGTAGTGTGCGGGTTGGGGAGATCTTGTTGATGGTGTAGTGTGCGGGATGGGGACATTTTGTTGATGGTGTAGTGTGCGGGTTGGGGAGATCTTGTTGATGGTGTAGTGTGCGGGTTGGGGAGATCTTGTTGATGGTGAAGTGTGCGGGTTGGGGAGATCTTGTTGATGGTGTAGTGTGCGGGATGGGGACATCTTGTTGATGGTGTAGTGTGCGGGTTGGGGAGATCTTGTTGATGGTGTAGTGTGCGGGTTGGGGAGATCTTGTTGATGGTGTAGTGTGCGGGATGGGGACATTTTGTTGATGGTGTAGTGTGCGGGTTGGGGAGATCTTGTTGATGGTGTAGTGTGCGGGTTGGGGAGATCTTGTTGATGGTGTAGTGTGCGGGTTGGGAAGATCTTGTTGATGGTGTAGTGTGCGGGATGGGGACATCTTATTGATGGTGTAGTGTACGTGTTGGGGAGATCTTGTTGATGGTGTAGTGTGCGGGATGGGGACATCTTGTTGATGGTGTAGTGTGCGGGTTGGGGAGATCTTGTTGATGGTGTAGTGTGCGGTATGGGGACATCTTATTGATGGTGTAGTGTACGGGTTGGGGAGATCTTGTTGATGGTGTAGTGTGCGGGATGGGGACATCTTGTTGATGGTGTAGTGTGCGGGTTGGGGAGATCTTGTTAATGGTGTAGTGTGCGGGATGGGGACATCTTATTGATGGTGTAGTGTACGTGTTGGGGAGATCTTGTTGATGGTGTAGTGTGCGGGATGGGGACATCTTATTGATGGTGTAGTGTGCGGGTTGGGGAGATCTTGTTGATGGTGTAGTGTACGGGATGGGGACATCTTATTGATGGTGTAGTGTACGGGTTGGGGAGATCTTGTTGATGGTGTAGTGTACGGGTTGGGGAGATCTTGTTGATGGTGTAGTGTGCGGGATGGGGACATCTTATTGATGGTGTAGTGTGCGGGATGGGGACATCTTATTGATGGTGTAGTGTACTGGTTGGGGAAATCGTGTTAATGGTGTAGTGTACAGGTTGGGGAGATCTTGTTGAAGGTGTAGTGTACGGGTTGGGGAGATCTTGTTTTTGATGTTGTGTACGGGTAAGGGAGATCTTGTTGTTGTTGATGTTGTGTACTGGTTGGGGAGATCGTGTTGTTGTTGATGTTGTGTACGGGTTGAGGAGATCGTGTTGTTGTTGATGTTGTGTGCGGGTTTTGGGAGATCTTGTTGTTGTTAATGTTGAGTACGGGTTGGGGAGATCTTGTTGATGGTGTACTGTACGGGTTGGGGAGATCTTGTTGATGTTGTGTACGGGTTGGGGAGATCTTGTTGTTGATGCTGTGTACGGGTTGGGGAGATCTTGTTGTTGATGTTGTGTACGGGTTGGGGAGATTTTGTTTTTGATGTTGTGTACGGGTTGGGGAAATCTTGTTGATGGTGTACTGTACGGGTTTTGGAAATCGTGTTAATAGTATCCAAGAGCAATAGTTGTGACCTAAGATGGTAACTCAGGGTGATGACGGAAGACAAAACTGAGGTGTGAAGTTTAAACAGAACAGGACAGAACTTTGTTTACACTCAGGCCGGGAAACATAGTTTTTTCATAACTTTTATTTTTTTTACAATTAAAATGTTCTTTAAATTTAAACATATTTGAATTTTTAGCATATGTAATTGGAACATATGTGTTTAAAAAAAGGACAAAGAAAAATATAATTCATCACCAACATCGCTCATGTCGCAGAGCTGACACGTTCGTTTACTGACAGGGATTGTGTGCCATCTACCCAGTTCAATTGCCAAATGGTGGCATGAAGCTCTGAACACGAGTAATTATACAGCCAAAGAGAAAGGGATAAATAATAAAGTCTTTTCAAGGACGAGTTCAGTTTTAAATATGCGATATGTGATACCTTTAGAGGAATTTGTAATCTCTGCATTCCATGTTTGAGTTGCTATGTCAGATAATCGTATGGAATTGATAGATTTAGGGACATTAGGAAGAAATGCTTGTTGGCTTCACCAATAATAACTATAGCCCGTTTCATTGAAAACACTTTCCAAACATTTTATACATTTATGACAGCTAGTGTTTGTACAGACTTCATTATATAACATTTGATATAGGATTCTTGATAACTTTTGCTCTTTGCCAGGTATGAGGTTATCCAAAAAACATACCATTCGACATCTGATAGAGTAAATTAAAGGTACTCTTCCAAGTTCTCCATAAAAAAATGTATAAAGGTGTACTTTTCTTAATGTGGAGTAATTTACGGAAAAGATTAACGTGAACAGATTCAATTTGTTTACAGTTTTCAAAACCCCAGATTTCAAATCCATATAATAGAATTGGTTTTATCATAGCATCAAAGAGATATAATTGACATTTTATGGATAGATTAAATGTTCTACTTTTACGAAATACAGAGTACATGGCCTTAGTGGCAGATTCACAATGTATTTTCATAGAGGTTTTGAAAAAGTTTTTATTTGTAAAGTGAATTCCAAGATGTATATAATCGTTAACATATTCGATTGGTGAGCCTTTTAATATATTTTTAACCTTGTCTTTTTTGCACCACCAAAATCTACAATTATTGTTTTACTAGTATTGATATGCAACCTCAATTGTTCACAGTAAAGTGAAAATATATCAAATATATTTTGTAAATTTTGTAAAAGTAAATATAACAGTATCATCTGCAAATAGTAATGCGAACAAAACAACGGATAGATCTGACAGACCATTAAGTGACTTAGATTGAAAACACTGGGGCAGTTTTGAGAATATAAATAATGGTTCCAGATCATTTAGAAACAATGAAAACAGCATTGGAGACAAGTTTTCTCTTTGACGGACACCAATGAGACAAGGGGGTTGTTCTGAATATGCACACACTTTTGTACACACATATGATTTAATGCCACCGTACATATTAACAATAATACGAATAAGTTTCCCGCCAATACCTTGTGCTAATATTTATTTCCATAAATCTATACGGGCCGCCAAATTTGTCAAAACCTTTTTGGAAATCAAAGAAACCACAATACATTTTTTCTTTCTATGTTTTAAGAAATCAATAATTGCATACAGGGTAGAAATATGATCATTTATTGAGTCATGTCTAAAGCCCGCTTGTGTTTCAGACAGAATGTTATTACTTTCAACATAATCATTGGATCTTTTATTTACAACTGAGGTAAACAGTTTTCCGAGGCAACTTACAAGATTTATGGGCCGAAAGTACAGGGTCATCTGACCTCCCTTACCTTTGTAGAGCGGACGAATAATTCCCATCATTGTTCAGGAAACCTCCCTGTAGCAAATAGAAGATTAAATAGTCTGGTATGCAAGGGTAAGAATGTTGGGACTGAAGATTTAATATATTCATTGATAATGTTGCCCTGGCCACATGACGTGTTATTCTTTAGTAGTTTGGTGGCGCATTCAATTTCTTGTTCGCTTATATCAGTGTTCATGTCACTACAATTATTGACATCGAAATTAATATTAAGATCAGTCGAATCATCAATGATAGAGTCAATATTATCTGCATTTAGGTTTTTGAAATAAGGTTATCAATAGGTGGCAAATTTGCGTCGTTGTCTTTCTGGCGTAACATTTTTCAAAATGAGCGGTTGTCATTTATCTGTGAATTAGAAATATTGTTTTGCATTTTGAAGTGATGGCTATTATAGAATTTGAGGAAGGTGTTTTTATAACGTCGACTACTGTTTAAAAGTTGTGTTTTGTTTTGTAAACTTTTATGCTTATTAAAATACCGTTTTGCCTGGTGATACCGTCCCCTACTGATCTCACACTGGTGTCCGAACCAGGGCTAAGATCTATTGCGGGTCTACGCGGCTAATACCATGATTGAGACGCTTCAGGTCAAAAGCTGAATTTGCTGTAAGTAAGAAAATATTGTTTATATTATGCACAATAATATTACAAATATCACCGGGCATCAAAGAATCAATGTAGACATCATACAAGAAATATTACTGTTTTTAATTGATTGTACAAATTCGTCAGCGTGCCTCTTTTCCAAGCGTCTCGCAATGCACGTGGAGTATGTGTTGTCAATTTCAAAGTTTGATTGACAGGTGTCTGTTGTTGATTTGGTTTGACCCGTGGTATTGTTTACATTTGTTGATTCACATTTTAAAGTAAGTGAGTGAGTGAGTGAGTGATTTTATGTCGCTTTTAGCAATATTCCAGCAATATCACGGCGGGGCTCTCTCTGTCACTTATGCCGCAGTCACATATACAACGGTCGCCGGGCGATGTGGGGGCATTAGTGGGTTTCATCGTTGCCCCGGCGCGCCACAGATTTTTGCCCACATCTGTGACACATCGGTGCAGTAGTCAACCAAAGATGATCGGCCGGTGGCTGGAGGGTGTCCCAAGGATTTTGGAAAAAATGGTAGGCTTGTACCGTCCAGTGACTGACCGGACTACAAACTTTGTCCGATTCCCTCGCGGTCTGGCAGGTGCCTAGGGGGTCACTGGTGGGCTGCCGGAAGATGTGTCACAGATCCATTACCGACGAGGGCGTGGACCACCGGTCGCCGCAAGAAAATAACTCTGAGTTATTTTCTTCCGATGTGTCCACCGGGGTCTTCCCGATGTCAAAAACATGGCCAATCCTCACAGATGATCATTCGGCGCCCCGTCGGGTATCTCTCAATTTTGCCGATTTTCAGCCTTTTCGGGCATCGGTTTATATGTGACTCAGGCATTACACACAGCAGTCGTTTGTGAGGGACGGCCTTGACCGACGCCACGACAAGCTGTACAATCCGTCCGCTTCTGTCGATGACCTGAGCCCGTCTCCCCGACTGACATGGTCAGTCAGGTTTTGTTGTTGGAGGTATTATATAACGTGATGCAAGATAAATGCACGTACATACGCAAATTCCAGCGACGTGAGAAGGTGTTAATTGACGTTTATAGATAGTGCTGGGGATTAAGGGGCGTGCCCTGAGAGAGGGGATACTCCGAATGTTTGCTGAATATAATAAACAGTCAAAGAAGATAGAATTTAGGCTCACTTTTGAAACATATTGAAACAATTAGGTATTTTAGATAAATGAAGTTTCAAATAAAAGTATTGAAATGGTTTGCACAATGGCAATACACTGAACATCGTGGAGCTTTTGTCCTCAAAAGTGTTTTAAAAATAGTGACAATATTGAAAGTACAAGTATACAGTTACATGCATGTGACTTGGACAGGCTGACAAGTTGTTGCTACATGCACTGATTGTGACTCACATGGCTGGAATGACATGAGACAAGATATACAGACGCGTACAAGTAAATAGAAGAATAACAGAACTGTCAACACCAGTCAAACAGTTATATATAAAATTAACAAGTTGAGCGGAGATCCCGGCTCACACACAAAAACATTGGACGTTTCCACCCAGTGGCACCTCCTGCTCGCGGTCGCCCTTGCAGTCGGGATGCCAGACTGCTAGATACATTTAGTATCACCGGTATTATATTGGTTAAGGCAATAAACAGTGTAAAGTACACTGATGACGTAGGGACGAACACATAATGTGCGTAATGCGTTGTCGTTTGCATATGAATGTAATATTTTCATGATAAGAGTGAGATCCTTAAAATTGGGAGTGTTATATTGAGCCTAGACTCGGCAAGGCTAGCAGTTGTGGGATGTGATCTGTGCTCAAAGTAGAATGTGCATGCAGAAAAACCTAATCAACTTAAAAAATGTTAACTGGAATGTAATGAAAACTTCAATCATGTGAAATCGGCTTGAAGATATTTGAACGAATCGCATATTGTGTGCCAGAGACCATTGAAGGTTGATCGCACGAAGATACTTAATTTTCGCCGGTATCATAATTGACCACAAAATCACGTTGGCAGAAACAAAGAAGAAGGATACAGACTGTATACACAGTCTCCACAGAAAAAGCTTGGTAAGTAACGAGGCTCCCTAACTGATACTTCTACAATCACTATTAGCACATGGAACGATTTTATCAGTTTCCACAACGAGTACAAATGATTTCAGTGCCTAAATACTCCAAAAGGAATAAATGAAGACATAAGCAGAAAATTATAGGTTTTGAATAACTTGTTGAAATCTATATCTATAGTAATGGTTATCGAACCACAAATTATTAGGAAAATCCTTGAAACCGGGAGTCTGATTTGTATGGGAGGGCTGGAACCAGCAGATAGCATGGATCTGCACTAAATGCGCATAAGCGTAGGGTGTAGGACATGAATAGAGTAAGAGCCTAGCCGATTTCAAACACTTAATCTGACAAGGATGTACCTCCGAGAACAACACATAGTTTGCAATACATACTCGATGTATGAAAACGTGACAAAATTTAAACACAAACGAAACAGTGACTTGATAACAGACAGCATACCTTATATGAACAACACATGTCCGCGAGAATATGTATAAACACTGTGCACGTGGAGAGTGCGAACAAAAGTTCTAATATATTGTGACACATACATATCGGGAGGCACTTACTGAAGAATCTTGACGTTGGCTGATTTGATCTTGGACGTTGGTGGCATGTTTTCCGCCAAGATGGCGGCCGTCTTGACGCTGCTTTGTGTCCTATCACCTGTGAACTACTATTTGCTTTATTGTGAATTTAGGTAGGGGGATCGAATGGTTTGCACTATAAAAATGGAGTAGTGTAGGGGTTGGGGAAACCACGGGTCGAGGAAATCTTGCTGTAGTACGGGTTCGGAACTGTGGACAGTTTATGAGACTCACTGAATATTGCAGAGAGAGAGAGAGAGAGAGAGAGAGAGACAGGGAGAGACAGAGACATTGTAGTTCCAGTATACGGCCTTGTGGATTTTGTTTACTACAAAATTGTAGAAAGGAATGTGCTTCTCATGTTCACTGCAGCCTTCAAACCCGTGGCTTGACGCACACCACTTCCCAGATCAGATCTCACTGAACCGCGTGCACATCCGACTAGTCATGTCAATCCAAGTACGCATTTAGATCCTTCTCTTGGATTCTGTGGCTTGTGGATGCCAGCTAGGCAGTGCTGCTACACCCGGATGGGGTCCTGGCAACAGACATACAATCTGCTGGTATTCGGAGTGGCTTCAAATAGATAATTATGATCAAACACACTGCTCACTACTTCCAAATTCCAGGGTGACAATGTGATCTAGACGAGACTGAACTTTGTCACATGGTGGTGGACCAGAATACACGATGTGTACATATGGCCGCGTAACACGGTGACAATGTGATCTAGACGAGACTGAACTTTGTCACATGGTGGTAGACCAGAATACACGATGTGTACATATGGCCGCGTAACACGGTGACAATGTGATCTAGACAAGACTGAACTTTGTCACATGGTAGTAGACCAGAATACACGATGTGTACATATGGCCGCGTAACACGGTGACAATGTGACCTAGACGAGACTGAACTTTGTCACATGGTGGTAGACCAGAATACATGTGTACATATGGCCGCGTAACACGGTGACAATGTGACCTAGACGAGACTGAACTTTGTCACATGGTGGTAGACCAGAATACATGTGTACATATGGCCGCGTAACACGGTGACAATGTGACCTAGACGAGACTGAACTTTGTCACATGGTGGTAGACCAGAATACATGTGTACATATGGCCGCGTAACACGGTGACAATGTGACCTAGACGAGACTGAACGTTGTCACATGGTGGTAGACCAGAATACATGTGTACATATGGCCGCGTAACACGGTGACAATGTGACCTAGACGAGACTGAACGTTGTCACATGGTGGTAGACCAGAATACATGATGTGTACATATGGCCGCGTAACACGGTGACAATGTGACCTAGACGAGACTGAACTTTGTCACATGGTGGTAGACCAGAATACATGTGTACATATGGCCGCGTAACACGGTGACAATGTGACCTAGACGAGACTGAACTTTGTCACATGGTGGTAGACCAGAATACATGTGTACATATGGCCGCGTAACACGGTGACAATGTGACCTAGACGAGACTGAACTTTGTCACATGGTGGTAGACCAGAATACATGTGTACATATGGCCGCGTAACACGGTGACAATGTGACCTAGACGAGACTGAACGTTGTCACATGGTGGTAGACCAGAATACATGTGTACATATGGCCGCGTAACACGGTGACAATGTGACCTAGACGAGACTGAACGTTGTCACATGGTGGTAGACCAGAATACATGATGTGTACATATGGCCGCGTAACACGGTGACAATGTGACCTAGACGAGACTGAACTTTGTCACATGGTGGTAGACCAGAATACATGTGTACATATGGCCGCGTAACACGGTGACAATGTGACCTAGACGAGACTGAACTTTGTCACATGGTGGTAGACCAGAATACATGTGTACATATGGCCGCGTAACACGGTGACAATGTGACCTAGACGAGACTGAACGTTGTCACATGGTGGTAGACCAGAATACATGTGTACATATGGCCGCGTAACACGGTGACAATGTGACCTAGACGAGACTGAACGTTGTCACATGGTGGTAGACCAGAATACATGATGTGTACATATGGCCGCGTAACACGGTGACAATGTGACCTAGACGAGACTGAACTTTGTCACATGGTGGTAGACCAGAATACATGTGTACATATGGCCGCGTAACACGGTGACAATGTGACCTAGACGAGACTGAACTTTGTCACATGGTGGTAGACAAGAATACATGTGTACATATGGCCGCGTAACACGGTGACCTCGGTGAGAACTTGGCACAAAGTGGTTTATAGGTGACAGTGTGTTTGTCACATTATGGTAGACATCGTGACATTGCGACAATTGAGTAGGTGATATGATGAAGCATATATGATAATGTTACGCCCTCAGATACATATGGCAGTGCCTGACGTGGTATCACAGTGACAATGTGACCCAGAAGTGACCGAGGCTTACTCGATCCCGGGAATTGGGATTACCTACACGTGCCATCAGTCTAGACGTCTGACCATCGCCATTTCCCCTCAAGATGTAATGTGATTACATTCAGCTCTTTATCACCGTGTAGCGATTAATAACTCTGTGTTAAACGGCGGCCGCCATATTGATTTCAGCGCTGGGACTCCCCGTCGTGGTTCCAAGTTGCAAATCTAGTGTCTGTGGACAGGTAGTGTTCCTTCAGGGATTACTTGAAAGGGAAATGTATTCTGTAATTATGTGTCTGGGCGACAAGATAGTCTCTCGCAAAATTTGATTGCACAAATAGAAGATTACATCTTCCTTGCGAATATCTCTTTCCTCCTAAATGAACCTTTTGTGCTGTGATGTAAGTGTCCCTGCAGTGTGTGTGGTCATCAGGAACTCCATTTTGCATTTTTTTCATCTCAGCAGACGACAAAGATCCTTGATGTTAGTAGCGAGCCCGTACATCACAGAGCCGATCAGCAAGGATATGGATATAGCTCCCCCATCCCCTAAAACACACACACACACACACACACACACACACACACACACACACACACACACACACACACACACACACACACACACACACACACACACACACACACACACACACACACACACACACACACACACACACACACAAACACACACACACACACACACACACACACACACACACACACACACACACACAAGCACGCACGTACGCACACACACACACATGCACGCACACATGCACACACACACACACACATGCACGCGACACGCACACACACACGCACTAATGCACGCACACACACTAACGCACGCACGCACACGCACTCACAATTTGTCCGCATATCATAAGCATATCACAACGACACCAGCCATAAGATCTACAACAGCAGTATGCCAGACCGACACCTGCGACGACATCTACAGAAGCAGCATTTCCCGCAGACACCCTCCGTACACACAGCATCTACAGTAGCAGCATTTCCCGAAGACACCCTCCGTACACACGACATCTACAGTATCAGACTGTCATACCGAGACCAGTAAAGACATCTACAGCAGCAGTATGTCACACCGACATCAGCATTGACGTTCAGTTAACACAAACTTCACATATCACATTGACACCAGCATTGACATACAATTAACACATACTTCACATGTCACATTGACACCAGCATTGACATACAATTAACACATACTTCACATGTCACATTGACACCAGCATTGACATACAATTAACACATACTTCACATGTCACATTGACACCAGCATTGACATACAATTAACACATACTTCACATGTCACATTGACACCAGCATTGACATACAATTAACACATACTTCACATGTCACATTGACACCAGCATTGACATACAATTAACACATACTTCACATGTCACATTGAGACCAGCATTGACATACAATTAACACATACTTCACATGTCACATTGACACCAGCATTGACATACAATTAACACATACTTCACATGTCACATTGACACCAGCATTGACATACAATTAACACATACTTCACATGTCACATTGACACCAGCATTGACATACAATTAACACATACTTCACATGTCACATTGACACAAGCATTGACATACAATTAACACATACTTCACATGTCACATTGACACCATCGTTGACATACAGTTGACACATACTTCACATGTCACACCGACATCAGCATTGAAGTTCAGTTAACACATACTTCACATGTCACATTGACACCAGCATTGACATACAGTTAACACATACTTCACATGTCACGTTGACACCAGCATTGACATACAGTTAACACATACTTCACATGTCACATTGACACCAGCATTGACATACAGTTAACACATACCTCACATGTCACATTGACACCAGCATTCACATACAGTTAACACACACTTCACATGTCAAATTGACACCAGCATTGACATACAGTTAACACAAACTTCACATGTCACATTGACACCAGCATTGACATCTCGTTGACACATACTTCACATGTCACATTGACACCAGCATTGACATACAGTTGACACATACCTCACATGTTACATTGACACCAGCATTGACATACAGTTAACACAAACTTCACATGTTACATTGACACCAGCATTCACATACAGTTAACTCATACTTCACATTTCACATTGACACCAGCATTGACATACAGTTAACAAATACCTCACATGTTACATTGACACCAGCATTGACATACAGTTAACACAAACTTCACATGTTACATTGACACCAGCATTCACATACAGTTAACACATACTTCACATTTCACATTGACACCAGCATTGACATACAGTTAACAAATACCTCACGTTACATTGACACCGGCATTGACATACAGTTGACACATACCTCACATCTCACACCCTCACCAACCTTGGCATACAGTTGACACTTACTTCACATCTCACACCCTCACCAACCTTGGCATTCAGTTGACACTTACTTCACATCTCACACCCTCACCAACCTTGGCATACAGTTGACACATACTTCACATCTCACACCCTCACCAACCTTGGCATTCAGTTGACACTTACTTCACATCTCACATCCTCACCAACCTTGGCATACAGTTGACACACACTTCACATCTCACACCCTCACCAACCTTGGCATTCAGTTGACACTTACTTCACACCTCACACCCTCACCAACCTTGGCATTCAGTTGACACTTAACTCACATCTCACATCCTCACCAACCTTGGCATACAGTTGACACATACTTCACATCTCACACCCTCACCAACCTTAGCATTCAGTTGACACATACCTCACATCTCACATCCTCACCAACCTTGGCATTCAGTTGACACATACCTCACATCTCACACCCTCACCAACCTTGGCATACAGTTGACACACACTTCACATCTCACACCCTCACCAACCTTGGCATACAGTTGACACATACCTCACGTCTCACACCCTCACCAACCTTGGCACTCAGTTGACACACACTTCACATCTCACACCCTCACCAACCTTGGCATTCAGTTGACACTTACTTCACATCTCACACCCTCACCAACCTTGGCATTCAGTTGACACTTAACTCACATCTCACACCCTCACCAACCTTGGCATACAGTTGACACATACTTCACATCTCACACCCTCACCAACCTTGGCATTCAGTTGACACTTACTTCACATCTCACACCCTCACCAATCTTGGCATTCAGTTGACACATACCTCACAACTCACACCCTCTCCAACCTTGGCATACAGTTGACACATACTTCACATCTCACACCCTCACCAACCTTGGCATTCAGTTGACACACACTTCACATCTCACACCCTCACCAACCTTGGCATACAATTGACACATACCTCACATCTCACACCCTCACCAACCTTGGCATACAGTTGACACTTACTTCACATCTCACATCCTCACCAACCTTGGCATACAGTTGACACATACCTCACATCTCACATCCTCACCAACCTTGGCATACAGTTGACACATACCTCACATCTCACACCCTCACCAACCTTGGCATTCAGTTGACACTTACTTCACATCTCACACCCTCACCAACCTTGGCATACAGTTGACACTTACTTCACATCTCACACCTTCACCAACCTTGGCATACAGTTGACACTTACTTCACATCTCACACCCTCACCAACCTTGGCATACAGTTGACACACACTTCACATCTCACACCCTCACCAACCTTGGCATACAATTGACACATACCTCACATCTCACACCCTCACCAACCTTGGCATACAGTTGACACTTACTTCACATCTCACATCCTCACCAACCTTGGCATACAGTTGACACATACCTCACATCTCACATCCTCACCAACCTTGGCATACAGTTGACACATACCTCACATCTCACACCCTCACCAACCTTGGCATTCAGTTGACACTTACTTCACATCTCACACCCTCACCAACCTTGGCATACAGTTGACACTTACTTCACATCTCACACCTTCACCAACCTTGGCATACAGTTGACACTTACTTCACATCTCACACCCTCACCAACCTTGGCATACAGTTGACACATACTTCACATCTCACACCCTCACTAACCTTGGCAAACAGTTGACACTTACTTCACATCTCATACCCTCACCAACCTTGGCATACAGTTGACACACACCTCACATCTCACACCCTCACCAACCTTGGCATTCAGTTGACACACACTTCACATCTCACATCCTCACCAACCTTGGCATTCAGTTGACACTTACTTCACATCTCACACCCTCACCAACCTTGGCATACAGTTGACACATACCTCACATCTCACACCCTCACCAACCTTGGCATTCAGTTGACACATACTTCATATCTCACACTCTCACCAACCTTGGCATTCCGTTGACACTTACTTCACATCTCACATCCTCACCAACCTTGGCATACAGTTGACACATACTTCACATCTCACACCCTCACGAACCTTGGCATTCAGTTGACAAATACCTCACATCTCACACCCTCACCAACCTTGGCATACAGTTGACACACACCTCACATCTCACACCCTCACCAACCTTGGCATTCAGTTGACACACACTTCACATCTCACATCCTCACCAACCTTGGCATTCAGTTGACACTTACTTCACATCTCACACCCTCACCAACCTTGGCATACAGTTGACACATACCTCACATCTCACACCCTCACCAACCTTGGCATTCAGTTGACACACACTTCACATCTCACATCCTCACCAACCTTGGCATTCAGTTGACACTTACTTCACATCTCACACCCTCACCAATCTTGGCATACAGTTGACACATACCTCACATCTCACATCCTCACCAACCTTGGCATACAGTTGACACATACTTCACATCTCACATCCTCACCAACCTTGGCATTCAGTTGACACATACCTCACATCTCACACCCTCACCAAACTTGGCATTCAGTTGACACATACTTCATATCTCACACCCTCACCAACCTTGGCATTCAGTTGACACATACCTCACATCTCACACCCTCACCAACCTTGGCATTCAGTTGACACACACTTCACATCTCACATCCTCACCAACCTTGGCATTCAGTTGACACTTACTTCACATCTCACACCCTCACCAACCTTGGCATTCAGTTGACACTTACTTCACATCTCACACCCTCACCAACCTTGGTATTCAGTTGACACATACCTCACAACTCACACCCTCTCCAACCTTGGCATACAGTTGACACATACCCCACATCTCACACCCTCACCAACCTTGGCATTCAGTTGACACTTAACTCACATCTCACATCCTCACCAACCTTGGCATACAGTTGACACATACCTCACATCTCACACCCTCACCAATCTTGGCATACAGTTGACACATACCTCACATCTCACACCCTCACCAACCTTGGCATTCAGTTGACACTTACTTCACATCTCACACCCTCACCAACCTTGGCATTCAGTTGACACATACCTCACATCTCACACCCTCACCAACCTTGGCATTCAGTTGACACATACTTCATATCTCACACCCTCACCAACCTTGGCATTCAGTTGACAAATACCTCACATCTCACACCCTCACCAACCTTGACATACAGTTGACACATACCTCACATCTCACATCCTCACCAACCTTGGCATTCAGTTGACACTTACTTCACATCTCACATCCTCACCAACCTTGGCATACAGTTGACACATACCTCACATCTCACATCCTCACCAACCTTGGCATACAGTTGACACATACTTAACATCTCACACCCTCACCAACCTTGGCATTCAGTTGACACATACCTCACATCTCACACCCTCACCAACCTTGGCATTCAGTTGACACATACTTCATATCTCACACCCTCACCAACCTTGGCATCCAGTTGACACATACCTCACATCTCACACCCTCACCAACCTTGGCATTCAGTTGACACACACTTCACATCTCAAATCCTCACCAACCTTGGCATTCAGTTGACACTTACTTCACATCTCACACCCTCACCAAACCTTGGCATACAGTTGACACATACCTCACATCTCACACCCTCACCAACCTTGGCATTCAGTTGACACACACTTCACATCTCACATCCTCACCAACCTTGGCATACAGTTGACACTTACTTCACATCTCACACCCTCACCAAACCTGGCATACAGTTGACACATACCTCACATCTCACACCCTCACCAACCTTGGCATTCAGTTGACACACACTTCACATCTCACATCCTCACCAACCTTGGCATTCAGTTGACACTTACTTCACATCTCACACCCTCACCAACCTTGGCATACAGTTGACACATACCTCACATCTCACACCCTCACCAACCTTGGCATTCAGATGACACACACTTCACATCTCACATCCTCACCAACCTTGGCATTCAGTTGACACTTACTTCACATCTCACACCCTCACCAACCTTGGCATACAGTTGACACATACCTCACATCTCACACCCTCACAAACCTTGGCATTCAGTTGACACACACTTCACATCTCACATCCTCACCAACCTTGGCATACAGTTGACACATACCTCACATCTCACATCCTCACCAACCTTGGCATTCAGTTGACAAATACCTCACATCTCACACCCTCACCAACCTTGGCATACAGTTGACACATACCTCACATCTCACATCCTCACCAACCTTGGCATACAGTTTACACATACTTCACATCTCACATCCTCACCAACCTTGGCATTCAGTTGACACATACCTCACATCTCACACCCTCACCAACCTTGGCATTCAGTTGACACATACTTCATATCTCACACTCTCACCAACCTTGGCATTCAGTTGACAAATACCTCACATCTCACACCTTCACCAACCTTGGCATACAGTTGACACATACCTCACATCTCACATCCTCACCAACCTTGGCATTCAGTTGACACACACTTCACATCTCACATCCTCACCAACCTTGGCATTCAGTTGACACTTACTTCACATCTGACACCCTCACCAACCTTGGCATACAGTTGACACATACCTCACATCTCACACCCTCACCAACCTTGGCATTCAGTTGACACACACTTCACATCTCACATCCTCACCAACCTTGGCATTCAGTTGACACTTACTTGACATCTCACACCCTCACCAACCTTGGCATACAGTTGACACATACTTCACATCTCACACCCTCACCAACCTTGGCATTCAGTTGACACACACTTCACATCTCACATCCTCACCAACCTTGGCATTCAGTTGACACTTAACTCACATCTCACACCCTCACCAACCTTGGCATACAGTTGACACATACCTCACATCTCACACCCTCACCAACCTTGGCATACAGTTGACACATACCTCACATCTCACATCCTCACCAACCTTGGCATACAGTTGACACATACTTCACATCTAACACCCTCACCAACCTTGGCATTCAGTTGACACATACCTCACATCTCACACCCTCACCAAACTTGGCATACAGTTGACACATACTTCATATCTCACACCCTCACCAACCTTGGCATTCAGTTGACACATACCTCACATCTCACACCCTCACCAACCTTGGCATTCAGTTGACACATACTTCATATCTCACACCCTCACCAACCTTGGCATTCCGTTGACACTTACTTCACATCTCACATCCTCACCAACCTTGGCATACAGTTGACACATACTTCACATCTCACACCCTCACGAACCTTGGCATTCAGTTGACAAATACCTCACATCTCACACCCTCACCAACCTTGGCATACAGTTGACACACACCTCACATCTCACACCCTCACCAACCTTGGCATTCAGTTGACACACACTTCACATCTCACATCCTCACCAACCTTGGCATTCAGTTGACACTTACTTCACATCTCACACCCTCACCAACCTTGGCATACAGTTGACACATACCTCACATCTCACACCCTCACCAACCTTGGCATTCAGTTGACACACACTTCACATCTCACATCCTCACCAACCTTGGCATTCAGTTGACACATACTTCACATCTCACACCCTCACCAACCTTGGCATTCAGTTGACACACACTTCACATCTCACATCCTCACCAACCTTGGCATTCAGTTGACACTTAACTCACATCTCACACCCTCACCAACCTTGGCATACAGTTGACACATACCTCACATCTCACACCCTCACCAACCTTGGCATACAGTTGACACATACCTCACATCTCACATCCTCACCAACCTTGGCATACAGTTGACACATACTTCACATCTCACACCCTCACCAACCTTGGCATTCAGTTGACACATACCTCACATCTCACACCCTCACCAAACTTGGCATACAGTTGACACATACTTCATATCTCACACCCTCACCAACCTTGGCATTCAGTTGACACATACCTCACATCTCACACCCTCACCAACCTTGGCATTCAGTTGACACATACTTCATATCTCACACCCTCACCAACCTTGGCATTCCGTTGACACTTACTTCACATCTCACATCCTCACCAACCTTGGCATACAGTTGACACATACTTCACATCTCACACCCTCACGAACCTTGGCATTCAGTTGACAAATACCTCACATCTCACACCCTCACCAACCTTGGCATACAGTTGACACACACCTCACATCTCACATCCTCACCAACCTTGGCATTCAGTTGACACACACTTCACATCTCACATCCTCACCAACCTTGGCATTCAGTTGACACTTACTTCACATCTCACACCCTCACCAACCTTGGCATACAGTTGACACATACCTCACATCTCACACCCTCACCAACCTTGGCATTCAGTTGACACACACTTCACATCTCACATCCTCACCAACCTTGGCATTCAGTTGACACTTACTTCACATCTCACACCCTCACCAATCTTGGCATACAGTTGACACATACCTCACATCTCACATCCTCACCAACCTTGGCATACAGTTGACACATACTTCACATCTCACATCCTCACCAACCTTGGCATTCAGTTGACACATCCCTCACATCTCACACCCTCACCAAACTTGGCATTCAGTTGACACATACTTCATATCTCACACCCTCACCAACCTTGGCATTCAGTTGACACATACCTCACATCTCACACCCTCACCAACCTTGGCATTCAGTTGACACACACTTCACATCTCACATCCTCACCAACCTTGGCATTCAGTTGACACTTACTTCACATCTCACACCCTCACCAACCTTGGCATTCAGTTGACACATACCTCACATCTCACACCCTCACCAACCTTGGCATTCAGTTGACACATACCCCACATTTCACACCCTCACCAACCTTGGCATTCAGTTGACACTTAACTCACATCTCACATCCTCACCAACCTTGGCATACAGTTGACACATACCTCACATCTCACACCCTCACCAATCTTGGCATACAGTTGACACATACCTCACATCTCACACCCTCACCAACCTTGGCATTCAGTTGACACTTACTTCACATCTCACACCCTCACCAACCTTGGCATTCAGTTGACACATACCTCACATCTCACACCCTCACCAACCTTGGCATTCAGTTGACACATACTTCATATCTCACACCCTCACCAACCTTGGCATTCAGTTGACAAATACCTCACATCTCACACCCTCACCAACCTTGACATACAGTTGACACATACCTCACATCTCACATCCTCACCAACCTTGGCATTCAGTTGACAAATACCTCACATCTCACACCCTCACCAACCTTGGCATACAGTTGACACATACCTCACATCTCACATCCTCACCAACCTTGGCATACAGTTTACACATACTTCACATCTCACATCCTCACCAACCTTGGCATTCAGTTGACACATACCTCACATCTCACACCCTCACCAACCTTGGCATTCAGTTGACACATACTTCATATCTCACACTCTCACCAACCTTGGCATTCAGTTGACAAATACCTCACATCTCACACCTTCACCAACCTTGGCATACAGTTGACACATACCTCACATCTCACATCCTCACCAACCTTGGCATTCAGTTGACACACACTTCACATCTCACATCCTCACCAACCTTGGCATTCAGTTGACACTTACTTCACATCTGACACCCTCACCAACCTTGGCATACAGTTGACACATACCTCACATCTCACACCCTCACCAACCTTGGCATTCAGTTGACACACACTTCACATCTCACATCCTCACCAACCTTGGCATTCAGTTGACACTTACTTGACATCTCACACCCTCACCAACCTTGGCATACAGTTGACACATACTTCACATCTCACACCCTCACCAACCTTGGCATTCAGTTGACACACACTTCACATCTCACATCCTCACCAACCTTGGCATTCAGTTGACACTTAACTCACATCTCACACCCTCACCAACCTTGGCATACAGTTGACACATACCTCACATCTCACACTCTCACCAACCTTGGCATACAGTTGACACATACCTCACATCTCACATCCTCACCAACCTTGGCATACAGTTGACACATACTTCACATCTCACACCCTCACCAACCTTGGCATTCAGTTGACACATACCTCACATCTCACACCCTCACCAAACTTGGCATTCAGTTGACACATACTTCATATCTCACACCCTCACCAACCTTGGCATTCAGTTGACACATACCCCACATCTCACACCCTCACCAACCTTGGCATTCAGTTGACACATACTTCATATCTCACACCCTCACCAACCTTGGCATTCCGTTGACACTTACTTCATATCTCACACCCTCACCAACCTTGGCATTCCGTTGACACTTACTTCACATCTCACATCCTCACCAACCTTGGCATACAGTTGACACATACTTCACATCTCACACCCTCACCAACCTTGGCATACAGTTGACACATACCTCACATCTCACACCCTCACCAACCTTGGCATTCAGTTGACACACACTTCACATCTCACATCCTCACGAACCTTGGCATTCAGTTGACACTTACTTCACATCTCACACCCTCACCAATCTTGGCATACAGTTGACACATACCTCACATCTCACATCCTCACCAACCTTGGCATACAGTTGACACATACTTCACATCTCACATCCTCACCAACCTTGGCATTCAGTTGACACATCCCTCACATCTCACACCCTCACCAAACTTGGCATTCAGTTGACACATACTTCATATCTCACACCCTCACCAACCTTGGCATTCAGTTGACACATACCTCACATCTCACACCCTCACCAACCTTGGCATTCAGTTGACACACACTTCACATCTCACATCCTCACCAACCTTGGCATTCAGTTGACACTTACTTCACATCTCACACCCTCACCAACCTTGGCATTCAGTTGACACATACCTCACATCTCACACCCTCACCAACCTTGGCATTCAGTTGACACATACCCCACATCTCACACCCTCACCAACCTTGGCATTCAGTTGACACTTAACTCACATCTCACATCCTCACCAACCTTGGCATACAGTTGACACATACCTCACATCTCACACCCTCACCAATCTTGGCATACAGTTGACACATACCTCACATCTCACACCCTCACCAACCTTGGCATTCAGTTGACACTTACTTCACATCTCACACCCTCACCAACCTTGGCATTCAGTTGACACATACCTCACATCTCACACCCTCACCAACCTTGGCATTCAGTTGACACATACTTCATATCTCACACCCTCACCAACCTTGGCATTCAGTTGACAAATACCTCACATCTCACACCCTCACCAACCTTGACATACAGTTGACACATACCTCACATCTCACATCCTCACCAACCTTGGCATTCAGTTGACAAATACCTCACATCTCACACCCTCACCAACCTTGGCATACAGTTGACACATACCTCACATCTCACATCCTCACCAACCTTGGCATACAGTTTACACATACTTCACATCTCACATCCTCACCAACCTTGGCATTCAGTTGACACATACCTCACATCTCACACCCTCACCAACCTTGGCATTCAGTTGACACATACTTCATATCTCACACTCTCACCAACCTTGGCATTCAGTTGACAAATACCTCACATCTCACACCTTCACCAACCTTGGCATACAGTTGACACATACCTCACATCTCACATCCTCACCAACCTTGGCATTCAGTTGACACACACTTCACATCTCACATCCTCACCAACCTTGGCATTCAGTTGACACTTACTTCACATCTGACACCCTCACCAACCTTGGCATACAGTTGACACATACCTCACATCTCACACCCTCACCAACCTTGGCATTCAGTTGACACACACTTCACATCTCACATCCTCACCAACCTTGGCATTCAGTTGACACTTACTTGACATCTCACACCCTCACCAACCTTGGCATACAGTTGACACATACTTCACATCTCACACCCTCACCAACCTTGGCATTCAGTTGACACACACTTCACATCTCACATCCTCACCAACCTTGGCATTCAGTTGACACTTAACTCACATCTCACACCCTCACCAACCTTGGCATACAGTTGACACATACCTCACATCTCACACTCTCACCAACCTTGGCATACAGTTGACACATACCTCACATCTCACATCCTCACCAACCTTGGCATACAGTTGACACATACTTCACATCTCACACCCTCACCAACCTTGGCATTCAGTTGACACATACCTCACATCTCACACCCTCACCAAACTTGGCATTCAGTTGACACATACTTCATATCTCACACCCTCACCAACCTTGGCATTCAGTTGACACATACCCCACATCTCACACCCTCACCAACCTTGGCATTCAGTTGACACATACTTCATATCTCACACCCTCACCAACCTTGGCATTCCGTTGACACTTACTTCATATCTCACACCCTCACCAACCTTGGCATTCCGTTGACACTTACTTCACATCTCACATCCTCACCAACCTTGGCATACAGTTGACACATACTTCACATCTCACACCCTCACCAACCTTGGCATACAGTTGACACATACCTCACATCTCACACCCTCACCAACCTTGGCATTCAGTTGACACACACTTCACATCTCACATCCTCACGAACCTTGGCATTCAGTTGACACTTACTTCACATCTCACACCCTCACCAATCTTGGCATACAGTTGACACATACCTCACATCTCACATCCTCACCAACCTTGGCATACAGTTGACACATACTTCACATCTCACATCCTCACCAACCTTGGCATTCAGTTGACACATCCCTCACATCTCACACCCTCACGAAACTTGGCATTCAGTTGACACATACTTCATATCTCACACCCTCACCAACCTTGGCATTCAGTTGACACATACCTCACATCTCACACCCTCACCAACCTTGGCATTCAGTTGACACACACTTCACATCTCACATCCTCACCAACCTTGGCATTCAGTTGACACTTACTTCACATCTCACACCCTCACCAACCTTGGCATTCAGTTGACACATACCTCACATCTCACACCCTCACCAACCTTGGCATTCAGTTGACACATACCCCACATCTCACACCCTCACCAACCTTGGCATTCAGTTGACACTTAACTCACATCTCACATCCTCACCAACCTTGGCATACAGTTGACACATACCTCACATCTCACACCCTCACCAATCTTGGCATACAGTTGACACATACCTCACATCTCACACCCTCACCAACCTTGGCATTCAGTTGACACTTACTTCACATCTCACACCCTCACCAACCTTGGCATTCAGTTGACACATACCTCACATCTCACACCCTCACCAACCTTGGCATTCAGTTGACACATACTTCATATCTCACACCCTCACCAACCTTGGCATTCAGTTGACAAATACCTCACATCTCACACCCTCACCAACCTTGACATACAGTTGACACATACCTCACATCTCACATCCTCACCAACCTTGGCATTCAGTTGACACTTACTTCACATCTCACATCCACACCAACCTTGGCATACAGTTGACACATACCTCACATCTCACATCCTCACCAACCTTGGCATACAGTTGACACATACTTAACATCTCACACCCTCACCAACCTTGGCATTCAGTTGACACATACCTCACATCTCACACCCTCACCAACCTTGGCATTCAGTTGACACATACTTCATATCTCACACCCTCACCAACCTTGGCATCCAGTTGACACATACCTCACATCTCACACCCTCACCAACCTTGGCATTCAGTTGACACACACTTCACATCTCACATCCTCACCAACCTTGGCATTCAGTTGACACTTACTTCACATCTCACACCCTCACCAAACCTTGGCATACAGTTGACACATACCTCACATCTCACACCCTCACCAACCTTGGCATTCAGTTGACACACACTTCACATCTCACATCCTCACCAACCTTGGCATACAGTTGACACTTACTTCACATCTCACACCCTCACCAAACTTGGCATACAGTTGACACATACCTCACATCTCACACCCTCACCAACCTTGGCATTCAGTTGACACACACTTCACATCTCACATCCTCACCAACCTTGGCATTCAGTTGACACTTACTTCACATCTCACACCCTCACCAACCTTGGCATACAGTTGACACATACCTCACATCTCACACCCTCACCAACCTTGGCATTCAGTTGACACACACTTCACATCTCACATCCTCACCAACCTTGGCATTCAGTTGACACTTACTTCACATCTCACACCCTCACCAACCTTGGCATACAGTTGACACATTCCTCACATCTCACACCCTCACAAACCTTGGCATTCAGTTGACACACACTTCACATCTCACATCCTCACCAACCTTGGCATACAGTTGACACATACCTCACATCTCACATCCTCACCAACCTTGGCATTCAGTTGACAAATACCTCACATCTCACACCCTCACCAACCTTGGCATACAGTTGACACATACCTCACATCTCACATCCTCACCAACCTTGGCATACAGTTTACACATACTTCACATCTCACATCCTCACCAACCTTGGCATTCAGTTGACACATACCTCACATCTCACACCCTCACCAACCTTGGCATTCAGTTGACACATACTTCATATCTCACACTCTCACCAACCTTGGCATTCAGTTGACAAATACCTCACATCTCACACCTTCACCAACCTTGGCATACAGTTGACACATACCTCACATCTCACATCCTCACCAACCTTGGCATTCAGTTGACACACACTTCACATCTCACATCCTCACCAACCTTGGCATTCAGTTGACACTTACTTCACATCTGACACCCTCACCAACCTTGGCATACAGTTGACACATACCTCACATCTCACACCCTCACCAACCTTGGCATTCAGTTGACACACACTTCACATCTCACATCCTCACCAACCTTGGCATTCAGTTGACACTTACTTCACATCTCACACCCTCACCAACCTTGGCATACAGTTGACACATACTTCACATCTCACACCCTCACCAACCTTGGCATTCAGTTGACACACACTTCACATCTCACATCCTCACCAACCTTGGCATACAGTTGACACATACCTCACATCTCACACCCTCACCAACCTTGGCATTCAGTTGACACACACTTCACATCTCACATCCTCACCAACCTTGGCATTCAGTTGACACTTACTTCACATCTCACACCCTCACCAACCTTGGCATACAGTTGACACATTCCTCACATCTCACACCCTCACAAACCTTGGCATTCAGTTGACACACACTTCACATCTCACATCCTCACCAACCTTGGCATACAGTTGACACTTACTTCACATCTCACACCCTCACCAATCTTGGCATACAGTTGACACATACCTCACATCTCACATCCTCACCAACCTTGGCATACAGTTGACACATACTTCACATCTCACATCCTCACCAACCTTGGCATTCAGTTGACACATCCCTCACATCTCACACCCTCACCAAACTTGGCATTCAGTTGACACATACTTCATATCTCACACCCTCACCAACCTTGGCATTCAGTTGACACATACCTCACATCTCACACCCTCACCAACCTTGGCATTCAGTTGACACTCACTTCACATCTCACATCCTCACCAACCTTGGCATTCAGTTGACACTTACTTCACATCTCACACCCTCACCAACCTTGGCATTCAGTTGACACATACCTCACATCTCACACCCTCACCAACCTTGGCATTCAGTTGACACATACCCCACATCTCACACCCTCACCAACCTTGGCATTCAGTTGACACTTAACTCACATCTCACATCCTCACCAACCTTGGCATACAGTTGACACATACCTCACATCTCACACCCTCACCAATCTTGGCATACAGTTGACACATACCTCACATCTCAC
The DNA here is from genome assembly GCF_023055435.1 of Haliotis rufescens. Lineage (NCBI taxonomy): Eukaryota > Metazoa > Mollusca > Gastropoda > Lepetellida > Haliotidae > Haliotis > Haliotis rufescens. The sequence goes on from NW_025964383.1 coordinate 6,162,146, forward strand.
ACCCTCACCAACCTTGGCATTCAGTTGACACTTACTTCACATCTCACACCCTCACCAACCTTGGCATTCAGTTGACACATACCTCACATCTCACACCCTCACCAACCTTGGCATTCAGTTGACACATACTTCATATCTCACACCCTCACCAACCTTGGCATTCAGTTGACAAATACCTCACATCTCACACCCTCACCAACCTTGACATACAGTTGACACATACCTCACATCTCACATCCTCACCAACCTTGGCATTCAGTTGACACTTACTTCACATCTCACATCCTCACCAACCTTGGCATACAGTTGACACATACCTCACATCTCACATCCTCACCAACCTTGGCATACAGTTGACACATACTTAACATCTCACACCCTCACCAACCTTGGCATTCAGTTGACACATACCTCACATCTCACACCCTCACCAACCTTGGCATTCAGTTGACACATACTTCATATCTCACACCCTCACCAACCTTGGCATCCAGTTGACACATACCTCACATCTCACACCCTCACCAACCTTGGCATTCAGTTGACACACACTTCACATCTCACATCCTCACCAACCTTGGCATTCAGTTGACACTTACTTCACATCTCACACCCTCACCAAACCTTGGCATACAGTTGACACATACCTCACATCTCACACCCTCACCAACCTTGGCATTCAGTTGACACACACTTCACATCTCACATCCTCACCAACCTTGGCATACAGTTGACACTTACTTCACATCTCACACCCTCACCAAACTTGGCATACAGTTGACACATACCTCACATCTCACACCCTCACCAACCTTGGCATTCAGTTGACACACACTTCACATCTCACATCCTCACCAACCTTGGCATTCAGTTGACACTTACTTCACATCTCACACCCTCACCAACCTTGGCATACAGTTGACACATACCTCACATCTCACACCCTCACCAACCTTGGCATTCAGTTGACACACACTTCACATCTCACATCCTCACCAACCTTGGCATTCAGTTGACACTTACTTCACATCTCACACCCTCACCAACCTTGGCATACAGTTGACACATTCCTCACATCTCACACCCTCACAAACCTTGGCATTCAGTTGACACACACTTCACATCTCACATCCTCACCAACCTTGGCATACAGTTGACACATACCTCACATCTCACATCCTCACCAACCTTGGCATTCAGTTGACAAATACCTCACATCTCACACCCTCACCAACCTTGGCATACAGTTGACACATACCTCACATCTCACATCCTCACCAACCTTGGCATACAGTTTACACATACTTCACATCTCACATCCTCACCAACCTTGGCATTCAGTTGACACATACCTCACATCTCACACCCTCACCAACCTTGGCATTCAGTTGACACATACTTCATATCTCACACTCTCACCAACCTTGGCATTCAGTTGACAAATACCTCACATCTCACACCTTCACCAACCTTGGCATACAGTTGACACATACCTCACATCTCACACCCTCACCAACCTTGGCATACAGTTGACACATACCTCACATCTCACATCCTCACCAACCTTGGCATACAGTTGACACATACCTCACATCTCACAACCTCACCAACCTTGGCATTCAGTTGACACATACCTCACATCTCACACCCTCACCAACCTTGGCATACAGTTGACACATACCTCACATCTCACACCCTCACCAACCTTGGCATACAGTTGACACATACCTCACATCTCACATCCTCACCAACCTTGGCATACAGTTGACACATACCTCACATCTCACAACCTCACCAACCTTGGCATTCAGTTGACACATACCTCACATCTCACACCCTCACCAACCTTGGCATTCAGTTGACACTTACTTCATATCTCACACTCTCACCAACCTTGGCATTCAGTTGACACTTACTTCACATCTCACATCCTCACCAACCTTGGCATTCAGTTGACACACACTTCACATCTCACATCCTCACCAAACTTGGCATACAGTTGACACTTACTTCACATCTCACACCCTCACCAACCTTGGCATACAGTTGACACATACCTCACATCTCACACCCTCACCAACCTTGGCATTCAGTTGACACACACTTCACATCTCACACCCTCACCAACCTTGGCATTCAGTTGACACTTACTTCACATCTCACACCCTCACCAACCTTGGCATACAGTTGACACATACCTCACATCTCACACCCTCACCAACCTTGGCATTCAGTTGACACACACTTCACATCTCACATCCTCACCAACCTTGGCATTCAGTTGACACTTACTTCACATCTCACACCCTCACCAACCTTGGCATACAGTTGACACATACCTCACATCTCACACCCTCACAAACCTTGGCATTCAGTTGACACACACTTCACATCTCACATCCTCACCAACCTTGGCATTCAGTTGACACACACTTCACATCTCACATCCTCACCAACCTTGGCATTCAGTTGACACTTACTTCACATCTCACATCCTCACCAACCTTGGCATACAGTTGACACATACCTCACATCTCACACCCTCACCAACCTTGGCATTCAGTTGACACACACTTCACATTTCACATCCTCACCAACCTTGGCATACAGTTGACACTTACTTCACATCTCACATCCTCACCAACCTTGGCATTCAGTTGACACATACCTCACATCTCACACCCTCACCAACCTTGGCATTCAGTTGACACACACTTCACATCTCACACCCTCACCAACCTTGGCATTCAGTTGACACACACTTCACATCTCACATCCTCACCAACCTTGGCATTCAGTTGACACTTACTTCACATCTCACACCCTCACCAACCTTGGCATACAGTTGACACATACCTCACATCTCACACCCTCACAAACCTTTGCATTCAGTTGACACACACTTCACATCTCACATCCTCACCAACCTTGGCATTCAGTTGACACACACTTCACATCTCACATCCTCACCAACCTTGGCCTTCAGTTGACACTTACTTCACATCTCACACCCTCACCAACCTTGGCATACAGTTGACACATACCTCACATCTCACACCCTTACCAACCTTGGCATTCAGTTGACACACACTTCACATCTCACATCCTCACCAACCTTGGCATTCAGTTGACACATACCTCACATCTCACACCCTCACCAACCTTGGCATACAGTTGACACATACTTCACATCTCACACCAGTCCTGAGTAACAGTTTTGAAATATTTCACGACACAGTTTGTTTATAAGATATTTTACTATAACATATTCATCTCGCCTCATTTAATCTATTTCCAATACATAAGTGCACACTTGCAGTCATTGTCGTTGTATGGTGAATGAAGCTGGGACGTAGCTGTATAACTTACCCGGTATGTCTGAAGGCTGTGGCAGTTGTAGCGCCTGGCCCAGCAGGCATTGTTTACAGGACGCACGCCCACAGCAGTCATGACGTAAAGATGTATGTCATGTATGCGTGCTAATGCGTGCTACCACTTGTAGCTCAGTGACATGGAAGGAGTCTTGTAACATGTCTCCGAGTTTGCACAACCACCGTCTTCAACCTGTACCCTATCATCATGACACCGAACATAGCCCATTTTATTGATGCCCCATCGATTAACACCACCTCAGTCTTAGAACTACCTTCATTATACTTGTGTTTGACCTCATAATCCATTACGTTTTCACTTGAAAGAAAACTTAAAAATCGGAATGGTTATTTGAGCAGTGTCATGCGTCCCGTGTTGGGATCAAACGTCTGCACCGAACAACACTATTCTGTCCTGGTGCTCTTTTCACAGGTTTATAGCCAGTCATCATTGTTACAAGACTGGTGTCGCGCCGCAATTACAAACACTGCATCGCTTTTATTGAGTTGCCATCGTAAAGGGAGCAATTTTCTCTGAACTTTCACATGAAAAAGTTTCCCTGACTTTTTATTCTAATTGACTAACTGGGTATCTAATCGCTTGTTAAAATGATGGATGCAGCTCAACCGGAAGAGACCACCGGAAGCCGTCTGGCGTGTTCTGAACTTTCCCGCCATTCAATTAGACATGGCCGCACTGAGGTTTCCGGAAGTCGTTGCATCCCATAGATCATAGCGGTTCTACCGTGTGGAAAGATACAGGTTGCTTTAAAACACATCACAAGGGTCAGAACGCTTATCACTCATATCATGTAACGAGCGGGAACATCTCAAGAGGATACTTTAGTCAAATAACCGACCATTGGCTCGTAAATATGGCTGATAAACAGGGACCATACGGTGAAATCGCTTCTACCTCATTTTTCATCTGTCAAGCGGAAAATGTTCAATTCATTCTCATTGTTGTTTGGAAGAGATACAAAATGAAAAAAATATCCACCAGATTTTGTGTCTGTGCCCCAGCGGCCATTAAAGCTTGGTCGACCTTCCCGCCAGCTCTCGCTATAAGAGTATTGAGATCGATAAGGGATCAACGGTCATGTGTAATGGATCTCACATAGGTGGAAAATGCACTTTTGATGGAAACATGAGACAAGTAGTTCCAAAGATGGGCATAAATCACTGGAATTGTGACGACCATCTTTTAACTGTGATCCAAGTGGCGCCAGGGAGAATTACTGATCCGACGCTGATCTCTCTGGTGACGGAGGACGAGAGTGTTGTGAGATAGGGCCGGGAGGGATACAGGGAATCAGCCTGACAGTCCAGCCACTGGCATAAGCTGGGTAACAAGCAGACAGTAATTCATAATAACGTTTTTTCATTGTGCTCGATAATGAAGTGCTTCCACATTTAAGCTTATCGAACCAAATCCTCAAAACCCCAGTTCATGCGCAGTGACGTTAAATATTCCTACAGCCTGTTACTTTGTCATATAGTCACACACATTATTGACTGTTGGCCATTTATATGTTATGGATAAATAAACATTGCATATACTATACATTAAAGGGAAATGTTTTTATTGATAACTACATGAACATGTCGTGTACTGTGAGTTTCATATTCAATTGTAAGGTTCCTATCCATCCAAATATGATTGTCTGACCACATCTATAAACGTACGATCCATCCCGACCCAGGTGCTCACTGATAGACTACATAAAACTGTATATGCCAATCTCTTAACTCAGGGTCTTACCTATCCTGATAGAGTATACTGGTATATAACTCAATCTAACTCAGTGACTCAACCACACGGATAGAGTAATAGTATACTGGTATATGATCGTATAATCCATTCTCTAACTCGGTGTCTTACTCATATAGACTATACAATAGACAGATATAATCGTATAATCCAATCTCTAAATCGGTGTCTTAGACACACGGTTTGAGTTATATACGTATACGCACAATCCAGCCTAACTAAGTAGTCACGCAGCAGAGTATATATAACCATATAATCCAACTTTGCCTTGCACTGCAGTGGGAGACGTGTGGTGGAACACCAACTTCCAGCCTGGCCTGGCAGTGGGAGACGTGTGGTGGAACACCAACATCCAGCCTTGCCTGACAGTTGAAGACGTGGTAGTGGAACACCAACATCCAGCCTTGCCTGACAGTTGGAGACGTGTGGTGGAACACCAACATCCAGCCTTGCCTGACAGTTGGAGACGTGTGGTGGAACACCAACATCCAGCCTTGCCTGACAGTTGGAGACGTGTGGTGGAACACCAACATCCAGCCTTGCCTGGCAGTTGGAGACGTGGTAGTAAAACACCAACATCCAGCCTTGCCTGACAGTTGGAGACGTGTGGTGGAACACCAACATCCAGCCTTGCCTGACAGTTGGAGACGTGGTAGTGGAACACCAACATCCAGCCTTGCCTGACAGTTGGAGACGTGTGGTGGAACACCAACATCCAGCCTTGCCTGACAGTTGGAGACGTGTGGTGGAACACCAACATCGAGCTTTGCCTGGCAGTGGGAGACGTGGAAGTGGAACACCAACATCCAGTCTTGTGACAGTGGGAGACACATGCAGCCAGTGTGACAGTGGGAGACTCATGTAGCCAGTGTGACAGTGGGAGACTCATGTAGCCAGTGTGACAGTGGTAGAAACATGTAGCCAGTGTGACAGTGAGGGACTCATGTAGCCAGTTTGACAGTGGGAGACTCATGTAGCCAGTGTGACAGTGGGAGACACATGTAGCCAGTGTGACAGTGGGAGACTCATGTAGCCAGTGTGACAGTGGGAGACACATGTAGCAAGTGTGACAGTGGGAGACTCATGTAGCAAGTGTGACAGTGGGAGACTCATGTAGCCAGTGTGACAGTGGGAGACTCATGTAGCCAGTTTGACAGTGGGAGACTCATGTAGCCAGTTTGACAGTGGGAGACACATGTAGCCAGTGTGACAGTGGGAGACTCATGTAGCCAGTGTGATAGTGGGAGACTCATGTAGCAAGTGTGACAGTGGGAGACTCATGTAGCCAGTTTGACAGTGGGAGACACATGTAGCCAGTTTGACAGTGGGAGACTCATGTAGCCAGTGTGACAGTGGGAGACACATGTAGCCAGTGTGACAGTGGGAGACTCATGTAGCCAGTGTGACAGTGGGAGACACATGTAGCAAGTGTGACAGTGGGAGACTCATGTAGCAAGTGTGACAGTGGGAGACTCATGTAGCCAGTGTGACAGTGGGAGACTCATGTAGCCAGTTTGACAGTGGGAGACTCATGTAGCCAGTTTGACAGTGGGAGACACATGTAGCCAGTGTGACAGTGGGAGACACATGTAGCCAGTGTGACAGTGGGAGACTCATGTAGCAAGTGTGACAGTGGGAGACTCATGTAGCCAGTTTGACAGTGGGAGACACATGTAGCCAGTGTGACAGTGGGAGACTCATGTAGCCAGTGTGACAGTGGGAGACACATGTAGCAAGTGTGACAGTGGGAGACTCATGTAGCAAGTGTGACAGTGGGAGACTCATGTAGCCAGTGTGACAGTGGTAGAAACATGTAGCCAGTGTGACAGTGAGGGACTCATGTAGCCAGTTTGACAGTGGGAGACTCATGTAGCCAGTGTGACAGTGGGAGACACATGTAGCCAGTGTGACAGTGGGAGACTCATGTAGCCAGTGTGACAGTGGGAGACACATGTAGCAAGTGTGACAGTGGGAGACTCATGTAGCAAGTGTGACAGTGGGAGACTCATGTAGCCAGTGTGACAGTGGGAGACTCATGTAGCCAGTTTGACAGTGGGAGACTCATGTAGCCAGTTTGACAGTGGGAGACACATGTAGCCAGTGTGACAGTGGGAGACTCATGTAGCCAGTGTGATAGTGGGAGACTCATGTAGCAAGTGTGACAGTGGGAGACTCATGTAGCCAGTTTGACAGTGGGAGACACATGTAGCCAGTTTGACAGTGGGAGACTCATGTAGCCAGTGTGACAGTGGGAGACACATGTAGCCAGTGTGACAGTGGGAGACTCATGTAGCCAGTGTGACAGTGGGAGACACATGTAGCAAGTGTGACAGTGGGAGACTCATGTAGCAAGTGTGACAGTGGGAGACTCATGTAGCCAGTGTGACAGTGGGAGACTCATGTAGCCAGTTTGACAGTGGGAGACTCATGTAGCCAGTTTGACAGTGGGAGACACATGTAGCCAGTGTGACAGTGGGAGACACATGTAGCCAGTGTGACAGTGGGAGACTCATGTAGCAAGTGTGACAGTGGGAGACTCATGTAGCCAGTTTGACAGTGGGAGACACATGTAGCCAGTGTGACAGTGGGAGACTCATGTAGCCAGTGTGACAGTGGGAGACACATGTAGCAAGTGTGACAGTGGGAGACTCATGTAGCAAGTGTGACAGTGGGAGACTCATGTAGCCAGTTTGACAGTGGGAGACTCATGTAGCCAGTTTGACAGTGGGAGACTCATGTAGCCAGTTTGACAGTGGGAGACTCATGCAGCCAGTGTGACAGTGGGAGACTCATGCAGCCAGTTTGACAGTGGGAGACACATGTAGCCAGTGTGACAGTGGGAGACACATGTAGCCAGTGTGACAGTGGGAGACTCATGTAGCCAGTGTGACAGTGGGAGACTCATGTAGCCAGTGTGACAGTGGGAGACACATGTAGCAAGTGTGACAGTGGGAGACACATGTAGCCAGTGTGACAGTGGGAGACTCATGTAGCCAGTGTGACAGTGGGAGACTCATGTAGCCAGTTTGACAGTGGGAGACTCATGTGGCCGGTGTGACAGTGGGAGACTCATGTAGCCAGTTTGACAGTGGGAGACACATGTAGCCAGTGTGACAGTGGGAGACTCATGTAGCCAGTTTGACAGTGGGAGACTCATGTAGCCAGTGTAACAGTGGGAGACACATGTAGCCAGTGTGACAGTGGGAGACTCATGTAGCCAGTTTGACAGTGGGAGACTCATGTAGCCAGTTTGACAGTGGGAGACTCATGTAGCCAGTTTGACAGTGGGACCACATGCAGCCAGTGTGACAGTGGGAGACTCATGTAGCCAGTGTGACAGTGGGACCACATGCAGCCAGTGTGACAGTGGGAGACACATGTAGCCAGTGTGACAGTGGGAGACTCATGTAGCCAGTGTGACAGTGGGAGACTCATGTAGCCAGTGTGACAGTGGGAGACTCATGTAGCCAGTGTGACAGTGGGAGACACATGTAGCCAGTGTGACAGTGGGAGACTCATGTAGCCAGTGTGACAGTGGGAGACACATGTAGCCAGTGTGACAGTGGGAGACACATGTAGCCAGTGTGACAGTGGGAGACTCATGTAGCCAGTGTGACAGTGGGAGACACATGTAGCCAGTGTGACAGTGGGAGACTCATGTAGCCAGTGTGACAGTGGGAGACACATGTAGCCAGTGTGACAGTGGGAGACACATGTAGCCAGTGTGACAGTGGGACCACATGCAGCCAGTGTGACAGTGGGAGACTCATGTAGCCAGTGTGACAGTGGGAGACTCATGTAGCCAGTGTGACAGTGGGAGACACATGTAGCCAGTGTGACAGTGGGAGACTCATGTAGCCAGTGTGACAGTGGGAGACTCATGTAGCCAGTTTGACAGTGGGAGACTCATGTAGCCAGTGTGACAGTGGGAGACTCATGTAGCCAGTTTGACAGTGGGAGACTCATGTAGCCAGTGTGACAGTGGGAGACTCATGTAGCCAGTTTGACAGTGGGAGACTCATGTAGCCAGTTTGACAGTGGGAGACTCATGTAGCCAGTTTGACAGTGGGAGACTCATGTAGCCAGTGTGACAGTGGGAGACTCATGTAGCCAGTGTGACAGTGGGAGACTCATGTAGCCAGTTTGACAGTGGGAGACTCATGTAGCCAGTTTGACAGTGGGAGACTCATGTAGCCAGTGTGACAGTGGGAGACTCATGTAGCCAGTGTTACAGTGGGAGACTCATGTAGCCAGTGTGACAGTGGGAGACTCATGTAGCCAGTGTGACAGTGGGAGACTCATGTAGCCAGTGTGACATTTGGAGACTCATGTGGCCGGTGTGACAGTGGGAGACAAATGTAGCAAGTGTGACAGTGGGAGACACATGAAGCAAGTGTGACAGTGGGAGACTCATGTGGCCGGTGTGACATTTGGAGACTCATGTGGCCGGTGTGACATTCGGAGACTCATGTAGCCAGTGTGACAGTTGGAGACTCATGTAGCCAGTGTGACAGTGGGAGACTCATGTAGCCAGTGTTACAGTGGGAGACTCATGTAGCCAGTGTGACAGTGGGAGACTCATGTAGCAAGTGTGACAATGGGAGACTCATGTAGCCAGTGTGACAGTGGGAGACTCATGTGGCCGGTGTGACAGTGGGAGACACATGTAGCCAGTGTGACAGTGGGAGACTCATGTAGCCAGTGTGACAGTGGGAGACTCATGTAGCCAGTGTGACTTAGCAGTATCTCGATCATAAGCAACTGATAGGCTCTCGGAATCAATACAACAAATGTCCGGATAAATATATTCAAAGGAGAATGAAACATATTCATTCCAAATATGACTTGGAAATATTCAGTTTACAAAACGGAGATGATGCATCTCTTGTTACGGACGGTGTTGCATGAGGCGTGCATGTTAGCCTACCATGTGTCATCAGCAGCAGAATGCCGAGGAAAGCACCATTACGTCATAGTAAGGTGCGTCGTCTCGCTGCCAAACATCAAAGAGAGGTAACTTCAAAGACGCTGGTAGTGTTTTGAGTTGATGAACCGACGGCGTATTTCATTTCCCACGGGGGTATTATTTTACCAATAAAAGCTTATTTTTTAAAGGCAATCAAATTAGCTGGGCCAAGAGTTGATAAGCAGGGCATAGCTTGCAAAATAACTTGACATTTTGCTCAACATTCCGATCAGTTAAAATTATGTTTGTAGACATTTCACTGTCACAGATACCGTCATGTATCAACAAAAGAAATGAAGTGTTACTGGGGTGTTGTTTCCTTAATTTATACCTGTAATTTAGCAATTGTGTTAATTCTGAATGCTTTAAACATTCGACACTGGCAATGAATTGGGAAGAGGTTAAATCAACTTTATTCTGTTTCTATATTATTGATATCATGAAACTATAAACCTTTGGACAGCTGTTTTGCAGTTAGCTATATGATTGAAACGAATTGCAACTATTTAAAGTATGTGAAGTGCTGATTTTGTGTCATTGAGATATTTAAAATCTCAACATGTACATGAGTGCTGCTAACCACCGTATTGCATCGTCATATTATATTCACTGCTGGTGTACGACATCACCAATCCATCATGCGCGAATGGCCGGTTCGCAGACAGCCTGATTTCGTCTCCTTAATCTAATCAGTTATCATGCGACAATTAAATCAATCATTACAGCGTAAACGAATGTCGTCCATTTTCATAATTAATTGACAAGGTTTTAAACTTTATCCATTAACTACGGTTATTACATAAATCAATCTGTACAGAAAGTTGCGTTGGCCCGGGCCGACCCTGAGGAGGCCGGGACTAGACCTGCGCCACGTGGGTATGCCCTAGTTTACTCACTCATACATCCCCACCTCACAAAAATCACGGTAAATCAAAACACACTGACAGTGAGTGAGTCACCATTTGTGTCACATGACCTAGGCCACGCTGACCTGACCTCAAACACACGTGCCTTTACATGGATGGCACTTTTCTCATTCTTTAATAGCATTTTCATGTAAAGCGACACGCAAGTCTTTTTAAAGGTCTTTGAAATTCACCAAATGTTGTTTTGCTACCAGGAGATAGCGTCACAGTTCATAGGGTGATTCAAATGTACATTTAGCAGAAAAGATAGGGGTACTAGATATATGGTGAGATACACTCACCTGTAACCAGAGGTTGTTATCTCTCCTAAATTGAAATAAACTATTTTGACTGGTCTGTCAGCATTGAATTTAATGCATACGGTGATGTTTCGCTTAGCTGAGAACAGCGACATCCACATGGTGTGTAGAGTATTTAAACCACACCGCCAGCACAAACCGCCGGGACTGCCTTTAAAACATTTAGTAAAATAGGACCTTATATGTTGCTTCATGGTTAAGTTTAGTACTGCCAGATATATACAGATAATCGTCTGTTGAACCCACCAATTAAGGTGTTCACGGAAGAGAAATTTACAAAAATACATCAACACGATATCAACAAAGACTAATATTTTTTTATACCTGTATGTAATCAGCGTCCAGACATTCTAAAAGTCAGCCTTATATTTGGCAACAGGACTACTAACTTCATCTTCAGTAAACTTAAAGCGAATATCAGCAAATATTATACTCTAAAAATCGTATCCAGTTTATTTGTCTGTCGTCGTGGAAACTGCTCCTAATATACTGGCCACAGTGACTCATCAGTGTATGTCGTGCGAGGCATCTCTGCGCAGGATCTGCAAGCACCGTCCTCGAGAGAATATTGTATCTAAGCATAGTATTTTCCGTAATGATATATGTCACACATGGATATTAAGAAGACGTGAGCACAGACTTTGATAATACAGTATATACAATAACTACCACTCATATATGTCATGTAATGACTCGCCGAGCACATGTACCATTATATTTCTACAGTCCTTATTGTGCTGCATAGACCTACTTGTTCAGCGCTGGTGATCAGTGGCTGAGTGGGCGCTGTATAGGTAATTGATAGGGTCCATGAAAAGATTGTCTGCTGTCGTGAAATGATGAAAACCCTCAGTTGCATTAATGGAAGATATGTTTTTTTTGTTTTTTTTCAATGAGCAAAAGCCCTGTGTGTAAGTAAAGAATACTTATTTCCCTTTGAGTGTTTTCTGCTAATCAATCAAATTGAATAGATTCAGTCTAGACACAGTTTCGGTTGTATTAGTAGGCAGAATTCAGCAATGAATCATCGGTTGTAGATGATGAACGCGAACAATGGACAGACTATCCAGTCGTGGCGAGACGGCGCGTGCTCATCTTATGACACTGTGTGCACGCACAGTACACACAGGACAGACTCTTCAGTGCTGTGACAACGTCGACGTGAAGCTAGAGATGAGAGCTGTTGTCATAAGCGAACACTGTGGTCACGGCAAACGCCTCTCTTGATTCCGTTTTCAGGATTTCAGGATTAGAATGTATAACACATTTCACCAATATAAGAGTAAATGGCATGGTGACGATACACTTTATATTCAAAGATAAGCAATAGGTTGAATATGTCACCAAAAACAAATGGTTTTTGTTGTTGTTTTTTTTATGCCATAATTCACCCTGAAACCACAACTGTATACCGTTCTCCACCCGCAGGCGGCTGCAGTGTCGTCCTCCTCCTCCACATAGTTACACTATACACATCGTCCTCCTCCACACAGGTATACTGTATACATCGTCCTCCTCCACACAGGTACACTGTATACCTCGTCCTCCTCCACACAGGTACACTGTATACCTCGTCCTCCTCCACATAGGTACACTGTATACCTCGTCCTCCTCCACACAGGTACACTGTATACCTCGTCCTCCTCCACATAGGTACACTGTATACTTCATCATCCTCCACACAGGTATACTGTATACATCGTCCTCCTCCACATAGGTACACTGTATACTTCATCATCCTCCACACAGGTACACTGTATACATCGTCCTCCTCCACATAGGTACACTGTATACTTCATCATCCTCCACACAGGTATACTGTATACATCGTCCTCCTCCACACAGGTACACTGTATACCTCGTCCTCCTCTACATAGGTACACTGTATACATTATCCTCCTCCACACAGGTACACTGTATACATTATCCTCCTCCACACAGGTACACTGTATACCTCGTCCTCCTCCACATAGCTACACTGTATACCTCGTCCTCCTCCACACAGGTACACTGTATACCTCGTCCTCCTCCACACAGGTACACTGTATACCTCGTCCTCCTCCACATAGCTACACTGTATACCTCGTCCTCCTCCACACAGGTACACTGTATACCTCGTCCTCCCCCACACAGGTACACTGTATACCCCGTCCTCCTCCTCCACACAGGTACACTGTATACCTCGTCCTCCCCCACATAGCTACACTGTATACCTCGCCTCCCCCACATAGTTACACTGTATACATCGTCCTCCTCCACACAGGTACACTGTATACCTCGTCCTCCTCCACACAGGTACACTGTATACCCCGTCCTCCTCCTCCACACAGGTACACTGTATACCTCGTCCTCCCCCACATAGCTACACTGTATACCTCGCCTCCCCCACATAGCTACACTGTAAACCTCGTCCTCCTCCAAATAGCTACACTGTATACCTCGTCCTCCTCCACATAGCTACACTGTATACCTCGTCCTCCTCCACATAGCTACACTGTATACCTCGTCCTCCTCCACACATGTACACTGTATACCTCGTCCTCCTCTACATAGCTACACTGTATACATTATCCTCCTCCACACAGGTACACTGTATACCTCGTCCTCCTCTACATAGCTACACTGTATACCTCGCCTCCCCCACATAGCTACACTGTAAACCTCGTCCTCCTCCAAATAGCTACACTGTATACCTCGTCCTCCTCCACATAGCTACACTGTATACCTCGTCCTCCTCCACATAGCTACACTGTATACCTCGTCCTCCTCCACATAGCTACACTGTATACCTCGTCCTCCTCCACACATGTACACTGTATACCTCGTCCTCCTCTACATAGCTACACTGTATACCTCGTCCTCCTCCACACATGTACACTGTATACCTCGTCCTCCTCCACATAGCTACACTGTATACCTCGTCCTCCTCCACACATGTACACTGTATACCTCGTCCTCCTCTACATAGGTACACTGTATACATCATCATCCTCCACACATGTACACTGTATACCTCGTCCTCCTCTACATAGCTACACTGTATACATTATCCTCCTCCACACAGGTACACTGTATACCTCGTCCTCCTCCACACATGTACACTGTATACCTCGTCCTCCTCTACATAGCTACACTGTATACATTATCCTCCTCCACACAGGTACACTGTATACCTCGTCCTCCTCTACATAGCTACACTGTATACATTATCCTCCTCCACACAGGTACACTGTATACCTCGTCCTCCTCTACATAGCTACACTGTATACCTCGTCCTCCTCTACATAGCTACACTGTATACCTCGTCCTCCTCCACATAGCTACACTGTATACCTCGTCCTCCTCCACACAGGCACACTGTACACCTCCTCCTCCTCCACACAGGTACACTGTATACCTCGTCCTCCTCCACACAGGTACACTGTATACCTCGTCCTCCTCCACATAGCTACACTGTATACCTCGTCCTCCTCACATAGCTACACTGTATACCTCGTCCTCCTCCTCCACATAGCTACACTGTATACCTCGTCCTCCTCCACACAGGTACACTGTATACCTCGTCCTCCTCCACACAGGTACACTGTATACCTCGTCCTCCTCCACACAGGTACACTGTATACCTCGTCCTCCCCAACATAGCTACACTGTATACCTCGTCCTCCTCAACACAGGTACACTGTATACCCCGTCCTCCTCCAC
This sequence comes from Haliotis rufescens, assembly GCF_023055435.1. Lineage (NCBI taxonomy): Eukaryota > Metazoa > Mollusca > Gastropoda > Lepetellida > Haliotidae > Haliotis > Haliotis rufescens. The sequence continues at coordinate 6,177,181 of NW_025964383.1, forward strand.
ACAGGTACACTGTATACCTCGTCCTCCTCCACACAGGTACACAGTATACCTCGTCTTCCTCCACATAGCTACACTGTATACCTCGTCCTCCCCAACATAGCTACACTGTATACCTCGTCCTCCTCCACATAGCTACACTGTATATCTCGTCCTCCTCCACATAGCTACACTGTATACCTCGTCCTCCTCCACATAGCTACACTGTAAACCTCGTCCTCCTCCACACAGGTACACTGTATACCTCGTCCTCCCCCACATAGCTACACTGTATACCTCGTCCTCCCCCACATAGCTACATTGTATACCACGTCCTCCTCCACATAGCTACACTGTATACCTCGTCCTCCTCCTCCACACAGGTACACTGTATACCTCGTCCTCCTCCTCCACACATGTACACTGTATACCCCGTCCTCCTCCTCAACAGGTACACTGTATACACGTCCTCCTCCACACAGGTACACTGTATACCTCGTCCTCCTCCTCCACACATGTACACTGTATACCCCGTCCTCCTCCTCAACAGGTACACTGTATACACGTCCTCCTCCACACATGTACACTGTATACCTCGTCCTCCTCCACACAGGTACACTGTATACCTCGTCCTCCTCCACACAGCCACACTGTAAACCTCGTCCTCCTCCACACAGGTACACTGTATACATCGTCCTCCCCCACATAGCTACACTGTATACCCCGTCCTCCTCCACACATGTACACTGTATACCTCGTCCTCCTCCACACAGGTACACTGTATACCTCGTCCTCCTCCACACATGTACACAGTATACATCCTCCTCCTCCACACAGGTACACTGTATACCTCGTCCTCCTCCACACAGCCACACTGTAAACCTTGTCCTCCTCCACACAGGTACACTGTATACCTCGTCATCCTCCACACAGGCACACTGTAAACCTCGTCCTCCTCCACACAGGTACACAGTATACCTCGTCCTCCTCCACACAGGTACACTGTATACCTCGTCCTCCTCCACACAGGTACACTGTATACCTCGTCCTCCCCCACATAGCTACACTGTATACCTCGTCCTCCTCCACACAGGTACACTGTATACCTCGTCCTCCTCCACACATGTACACTGTATATCCCGCCCTCCCCCTTCACACAGGTACACTGTATACCTCGTCCTCATCAATACAGGTACACTGTATACCTCGTCCTCCTCCACACATGTACACTGTATACCCCGTCCTCCTCCTCCACACAGGTACACTGTATACCTCGTCCTCCTCCACACAGGTACACTGTATACCTCGTCCTCCTCCACACAGGTACACTGTATACCTCGTCCTCCTCCACACAGGTACACTGTATACCTCGTCCTCCTCCTCCACATAGCTACACTGTATACCTCGTCCTCCTCCACACAGGTACACTGTATACCTCGTCCTCCTCTACACAGGTACACTGTATACCTCGTCCTCCTCCTCCACATAGCTACACTGTATACCTCGTCCTCCTCCACATAGATGCATGAAGTAGATTTATGTAGATACATGACGTACTGGCGGCAGTAGGTGTATGTAGACTCATGTGGTACTAACTTCAGTCGGTGTATGTAGGTGTATGACTAAGGTGTAAGTAGACGCATGTGGTACTGACTTTAGTCGGTGTATGTAGATGCATGACGTAGCTGTATGTAGATGCATGACGTAGGTGTATGTAGATGCATCTGGTACTGACTTCAGTCGGTGTATGTAGATGCATGTGGTACTGACTTCATACGGTGTATGTAGATGCATGTGGTACTAACTTCAGTCGGTGTATGTAGGTGTATGACTAAGGTGTAAGTAGACGCATGTGGTACTGACTTTAGTCGGTGTATGTAGATGCATGACGTAGCTGTATGTAGATGCATGACGTAGGTGTATGTAGATGCATGTGGTACTGACTTCAGTCGGTGTATGTAGATGCATGACGTAGGTGTATGTAGATGCATGACGTAGGTGTATGTAGATGCATCTGGTACTGACTTCAGTCGGTGTATGTAGATGCATGACGTAGCTGTATGTAGATGCATGACGTAGGTGTATGTAGATGCATGACGTAGGTGTATATAGATGCATGTGGTACTGACTTCAGTCGGTGTATGTAGATGCATGTGGTACTGACTTCAGTCGGTGTATGTAGATGCATGACGTAGGTGTATGTAGATGCATGACGTAGGTGTATGTAGATGCATCTGGTACTGACTTCAGTCGGTGTATGTAGATGCATGACGTAGGTGTATGTAGATGCATGACGCAGGTGTATGTAGATGCATGTGGTACTGACCTCAGTCGGTGTATGTAGATGCATGACGTAGGTGTATGTAGATGCATGACGTCGGTGTATGTAGATGCATGACGTAGGTGTATGTAGATGCATGACGCAGGTGTATGTAGATGCATGACGTAGGTGTATGTAGATGCATGACGCAGGTGTATGTAGATGCATGACGTAGGTGTATGTAGATGCATGTGGTACTGACTTCAGCAGGTGTATGTAGATGCATGACGTAGGTGTATGTAGATGCATGACGTAGGTGTATGTAGATGCATGACGTAGGTGTATGTAGATGCATGACGTAGGTGTATGCAGATGCATGTGGTACTGACTTCAGTCGGTGTATGTAGATGCATGACGTAGGTGTATGTAGATGCATGACGTACTGACTTCAGTAGGTGTATGTAGATGCATGTGGTACTGACTAAAGTCGGTGTATGTAGATGCATGACGCAGGTGTATGTAGATGCATGACGTAGGTGTATGTAGATGCATGACGTAGGTGTATGCAGATGCATGTGGTACTGACTTCAGTCGGTGTATGTAAATGCATGACGCAGGTGTATGTAGATGCATGACGTAGGTGTATGCAGATGCATGTGGTACTGACTTCAGTAGGTGTATGTAGATGCATGTGGTACTGATTAAAGTCGGTGTATGTAGATGCATGACGCAGGTGTATGTAGATGCATGACGTAGGTGTATGTAGATGCATGACGTAGGTGTATGCAGATGCATGTGGTACTGACTTCAGTCGGTGTATGTAGATGCATGACGTAGGTGTATGCAGATGCATGTGGTACTGACTTCAGTCGGTGTATGTAGATGCATGACGCAGGTGTATGTAGATGCATGACGTAGGTGTATGTAGATGCATGACGTAGGTGTATGTAGATGCATGACGTAGGTGTATGTAGATGCATGACGTAGGTGTATGTAGATGCATGACGTAGGTGTATGTAGATGCATGACGCAGGTGTATGTAGATGCATGACGTAGGTGTATGTAGATGCATGACGCAGGTGTATGCAGATGCATGTGGTACTGACTTCAGTCGGTGTATGTAGATGCATGACGCAGGTGTATGTAGATGCATGACGCAGGTGTATGAAGATGCATGACGCAGGGGTATGTAGATGCATATGGTACTGACTTCAGTCGGTGTATGTAGATGCATGACGCAGGTGTATGTAGATGCATGACGCAGGTGTATGTAGATGCATGACGCAGGGGTATGTAGATGCATATGGTACTGACTTCAGTCGGTGTATGTAGATGCATGACGCAGGTGTATGTAGATGCATGTGGTACTGACTAAAGTCGGTGTATGTAGATGCATGACGCAGGTGTATGTACATGCATGAGGTACTGACTTCAGTCGGTGTATGTAGATGCATGACGCAGGTGTATGTAGATGCATGTGGTACTGACTTCAGCAGGTGTATGTAGATGCATGTGGTACTGACTTCAGCAGGTGTATGTACATGCATGAGGTACTGACTTCAGCAGGTGTATGTAGATGCGTGTCGTACTGACTTCAGTAGGTGTATGTACATGCATGAGGTACTGACTTCAGCAGGTGTATGTAGATGCATGACGCAGGTGTATGTAGATGCATCTGGTACTGACTTCAGCAGGTGTATGTAGATGCATGTGGTACTGACTTCAGCAGGTGTATGTAGATGCATGACGTAGGTGTATGTAGATGCATGTGGTACTGACTTCAGCAGGTGTATGTAGATGCATGAAGTACTGACTGCAGCAGGTGTATGTAGATGCATGTGGTACTGACTTCAGTAGGTGTATGTAGATGCATGACGTAGGTGTATGTAGATGCATGACGTAGCTGTATGTAGATGCATGTGGTACTGACTTCAGTCGGTGTATGTAGATGCATGACGTAGGTGTATGTAGATGCATGACGCAGGTGTATGTAGATGCATGACGCAGGTGTATGTAGATGCATCTGGTACTGACTTCAGCAGGTGTATGTAGATGCATGTGGTACTGACTTCAGCAGGTGTATGTAGATGCATGTGGTACTGACTTCAGCAGGTGTATGTAGATGCGTGTCGTACTGACTTCAGTAGGTGTATGTACATGCATGAGGTACTGACTTCAGCAGGTGTATGTAGATGCATGACGCAGGTGTATGTAGATGCATCTGGTACTGACTTCAGCAGGTGTATGTAGATGCATGTGGTACTGACTTCAGCAGGTGTATGTAGATGCATGACGTAGGTGTATGTAGATGCATGTGGTACTGACTTCAGCAGGTGTATGTAGATGCATGAAGTACTGACTGCAGCAGGTGTATGTAGATGCATGTGGTACTGACTTAAGTAGGTGTATGTAGATGCATGACGTAGGTGTATGTAGATGCATGACGTAGCTGTATGTAGATGCATGTGGTACTGACTTCAGTCGGTGTATGTAGATGCATGACGTAGGTGTATGTAGATGCATGACGCAGGTGTATGTAGATGCATGACGCAGGTGTATGTAGATGCATCTGGTACTGACTTCAGCAGGTGTATGTAGATGCATGACGTAGGTGTATGTAGATGCATGACGCAGGTGTATGTAGATGCATGACGCAGGTGTATGTAGATGCATCTGGTACTGACTTCAGCAGGTGTATGTAGATGCATGACGTAGCTGTATGTAGATGCATGACGCACGTGTATGTAGATGCATGACGCAGCTGTATGTAGATGCATGACGCAGGTGTATGTAGATGCATGACGCAGGTGTATGTAGATGCATGAGGTACTGACTTCAGTCGGTGTATGTAGATGCATGACGCAGGTGTATGTAGATGCATGAGGTACTGACTTCAGTCGGTGTATGTAGATGCATGACGCAGGTGTATGTAGATGCATGAGGTACTGACTTCAGTCGGTGTATGTAGATGCATGACGCAGGTGTATGTAGATGCATGTGGTACTGACTAAAGTCGGTGTATGTAGATGCATGACGCAGATGTATGTAGATGCATGATGTACTGACTTCAGTCGGTGTATGTAGATGCATGACGCAGGTGTATGTAGATGCATGTGGTACTGACTAAAGTCGGTGTATGTAGATGCATGACGTAGGTGTATGTAGATGCATGACGCAGGTGTATGTAGACGCATGACGTAGGTGTATGTAGATGCATGTGGTACTGACTTCAGTCGGTGTATGTAGATGCATGACGCAGGTGTATGTAGATGCATGACGTAGCTGTATGTAGATGCATGACGTAGGTGTATGCAGATGCATGTGGTACTGACTTCAGTAGGTGTATACAGATGCATGTCGTACTGACTTCAGTAGGTGTATGTAGATGCATGACGCAGGTGTATGTAGATGCATGACGCAGGTGTATGTAGATGCATGTGGTACTGACTTCAGTAGGTGTATGTAGATGTATGACGTAGCTGTATGTAGATGCATGACGTAGGTGTATGTAGATGCATGACGCAGGTTTATGTAGATGCATGACGCAGGTGTATATAGATGCATGTGGTACTGACTTCAGTAGGTGTATGTAGATGCATGACGCAGGTGTATGTAGATGCATGACGTAGGTGTATGTAGATGCATGACGCAGGTGTATGTAGATGCATGACGCAGATGTATGTAGATGCATGATGTACTGACTTCAGTCGGTGTATGTAGATGCATGACGTAGGTGTATGTAGATGCATGTGGTACTGATTTCAGTCGGTGTATGTATGTGCATGACGCACGTGTATGTAGATGCATGACGCAGGTGTATGTAGATGCATGTGGTACTGACTTCAGTCGGTGTATGTAGATGCATGACGCAGGTGTATGCAGATGCATGTGGTACTGACTTCAGTCGGTGTATGTAGATGCATGACGCAGGTGTATGCAGATGCATGTGGTACTGACTTCAGTAGGTGTATGTAGATGCATGACGCACGTGTATGTAGATGCATGACGCAGGTGTATGTAGATGCATGTGGTACTGACTTCAGTCGGTGTATGTAGATGCATGTCGTACTGACTTCAGTCGGTGTATGTAGATGCATGACGCAGGTGTATGCAGAGGCATGTGGTACTGACTTCAGTAGGTGTATACAGATGCATGTCGTACTGACTTCAGTAGGTGTATGTAGATGCATGACGCAGGTGTATGTAGATGCATGACGCAGGTGTATGCAGATGCGTGTGGTACTGACTTCAGTCGGTGTATGTAGATGCATGTCGTACTGACTTCAGTCGGTGTATGTAGATGCATGTCGTACTGACTTCAGTCGGTGTATGTAGATGCATGACGCAGGTGTATGCAGAGGCATGTGGTACTGACTTCAGTAGGTGTATACAGATGCATGTCGTACTGACTTCAGTAGGTGTATGTAGATGCATGACGCAGGTGTATGTAGATGCATGACGTAGCTGTATGTAGATGCATATGGTACTGACTTCACTAGGTGTATGTAGATGCATGACGCAGGTGTATGTAGATGCATGACTCAGGTGTATGTAGATGCATGTGGTACTGACTTCAGTAGGTGTATGTAGATGCATGACGTAGGTGTATGTAGATGCATGACGTAGGTGTATGTAGATGCATGACGTAGCTGTATGTAGATGCATGACGTAGGTGTATGTAGATGCATGTGGTACTGACTTCAGTCGGTGTATGTAGATGCATGACGCAGGTGTATGTAGATGCATGACGTAGGTGTATGTAGATGCATGACGTAGGTGTATGTAGATGCATGACGTAGCTGTATGTAGATGCATGACGTAGGTGTATGTAGATGCATGTGGTACTGACTTCAGTCGGTGTATGTAGATGCATGACGCTTGTGTATGTAGGTGCATGTGGTACTGACTTAAGTAGGTGTATGTAGATGCATGACGCAGGTTTATGTAGATGCATGACGTAGGTGTATATAGATGCATGTGGTACTGACTTCAGTAGGTGTATGTAGATGCATGACGTAGGTGTATGTAGATGCATGACGCAGGTGTATGTAGATGCATGACGTAGGTGTATGTAGATGCATGTGGTACTGACTTCAGTAGGTGTATGTAGATGCATGACTTAGGTGTATGTAGATGCATGACGTAGGTGTATGTAGATGCATGACGTAGGTGTATGTAGATGCATGACGTAGCTGTATGTAGATGCATGACGTAGGTGTATGTAGATGCATGTGGTACTGACTTCAGTCGGTGTATGTAGATGCATGACTTAGGTGTATGTAGATGCATGACTTAGGTGTATGTAGATGCATGACGTAGGTGTATGTAGATGCATGACGTAGCTGTATGTAGATGCATGACGCTTGTGTATGTAGGTGCATGTGGTACTGACTTAAGTAGGTGTATGTAGATGCATGACGCAGGTTTATGTAGATGCATGACGTAGGTGTATATAGATGCATGTGGTACTGACTTCAGTCGGTGTATGTAGATGCATGACGTAGCTGTATGTAGATTCATGACGCTTGTGTATGTAGGTGTATGTGGTACTGACTTAAGTAGGTGTATGTAGATGCATGACGTAGCTGTATGTAGATTCATGACGCTTGTGTATGTAGGTGTATGTGGTACTGACTTAAGTAGGTGTATGTAGATGCATGACGCAGGTTTATGTAGATGCATGTGGTACTGACTTCAGTAGGTGTAATTAGATGCATGACGCTTGTGTATGTAGGTGCATGTGGTACTGACTTAAGTAGGTGTATGTAGATGCATGACGCAGGTGTATGTAGATGCATGACGTAGGTGTATGTAGATGCATGTGGTACTGACTTCAGTAGGTGTATGTAGATGCATGACGCTTGTGTATGTAGGTGCATGTGGTACTGACTTAAGTAGGTGTATGTAGATGCATGACGCAGGTGTATGTAGATGCATGTGGTACTGACTTCAGTCGGTGTATGTAGATTGCAGTTTTCAGTTGGGGCACTGTGACATTTCTTAGCGGCGATACCGTGTTAATATTCGCTATATATAGATTTATTTTTTTTTGGAAACATGAGCGGCATTGTTTCTGTTGTAAAATTACACTTTGTTTTCTGATGTTATCTCGGTTGGAAATAACTGAACATCTGCAGCGTTCTGGCAGTCGCTTAGTTGATATGAACCGTTTGCGTTAAATCATCACCTGCAACATGGAATGAGAGCTGAACATGCATGGGTATTACATAACATACATATTATATCGGTTACATGTACATATTATCTCTCTCTCTCTCTCTCTCTCTCTCTCTCTCTATATATATATATATATATACAGTTGATATATATATATATATATATATGTCTGTGTATGTGTGTACGTGTGTCTGTGTATAAGTGTTTGTGTGTCTGTGTATGTGTACACGTATGTGTGTTTGTGTATCTGTGTATGTGTACACGTATGTGTACACGTATGTGTGTCTGTGTATGTGTACACGTATGTGTGTCTGTGTATGTCTACACGTATGTGTGTCTGTGTATGTGTACACGTATGTGTGTCTGTGTATGTGTACACGTATGTGTGTCTGTGTATGTGTACACGTATGTGTGTCTGTGTATGTGTACACGTATGTGTGTCCGTGTATGTCTACACGTATGTGTGTCTGTGTATGTGTACACGTATGTGTGTCTGTGTATGTGTACACGTATGTGTGTCTGTGTATGTGTACACGTATGTGTGTCTGTGTATGTGTACACGTATGTGTGTCTGTGTATGTCTACACGTATGTGTGTCTCTGTATGTGTACACGTATGTGTGTCTGTGTATGTGTACACGTATGTGTGTCTGTGTATATGTACACGTATGTGTGTCTGTGTATGTGTACACGTATGTGTGTCTCTGTATGTGTACACGTATGTGTGTCTGTGTATGTGTATGTGTACACGTATGTGTGTCTGTGTATGTGTATGTGTACACGTATGTGTGTCTGTGTATGTGTATGTGTACACGTATGTGTGTCTGTGTATGTGTATGTGTACACGTATGTGTGTCTGTGTATGTGTATGTGTACACGTATGTGTGTCTGTGTATGTGTATGTGTGTACGTGTATCTGTGTATAAGTGTTTGTGTGTCTGTGTATGTGTACACGTATGTGTGTTTGTGTATCTGTGTATGTGTACACGTATGAATGAACGAATGAATGAATGATCTTTATTTCCTCCATTAATTTCGGAGAGTGATTTGTGTGTCTGTGTATGTGTGTACGTGTGTCTTTGTATAAGTGTTTGCGTGTCTATGTATGTATACATGTACGTGTGTCTGTGTATGTGAACACGTATGTGTGTCTGTGTATGTGTGTTTGTGTGTCTGTGTATGTGTACACGTATGTGTCTGTGTATGTGTATCTGTGTGTCTGTGTATGTGTACACGTATGTGTGTCTGTGTATTTGTACACGTATGTGTGTCTGTGTATGTGTACACGTATGTGTGTCTGTGTATGTGTACACGTATGTGTGTCTGTGTATGTGTACACGTATGTGTGTCTCTTTTTATGTGTTTGTGTGTCTATGTTTGTATACACGTATGTGTCTGTGTATGTAAGTTTTTGTGTCTGTGTATGTATTCACGTATGTGTTTTTATGTGTACACGTATGTGTGTTTGTGTATGTGTGTTTGTGTATCTGTGTATGTGTACACGTATGTGTCTGTGTATGTGTGTTTGTGTGTCTGTGTATGTATACACGTATGTGTTTGTATATGTACACGTATGTGTGTCTGTGTATGTGTGTCTGTGTATGTGTACACGTATGTGTGTCTGTGTATGTGTATGTGTACACGTATGTGTATGTGTATGTGTACACGTATGTGTGTCTGTGTATGTGTGTACGTGTGTCTGTGTATAAGTGTTTGCGTGTCTATGTATGTATACACGTATGTGTCTGTGTATGTGTACACGTATGTGTGTTTGTGTATCTGTGTATGTGTACACGTATGTGTCTGTGTATGTGTGTTTGTGTGTCTGTGAATGTATACACGTATGAATGAATGAATGAATGAATGAATGAATGATCTTTATTTCCTCCATTAATTTCGGAGAGTGATGTGTGTGTCTGTGTATGTGTGTACGTGTGTCTGTGTATTAGTGTCTGTGTATGTATACACGTATGTGTGTCTGTGAATGTGTACACGTATGTGTGTTTGTGTGTCTGTGTATGTGTACACGTATGTGTCTGTGTATGTGTATTTGTGTGTCTGTGTATGTCTACGCGTATGTGTGTCTGTATATTTGTACACGTATATGTGTCTGTGTATGTGTACACGTATGTGTGTCTGTGTATGTCTACACGTATGTGTGTCTGTGTATGTGTACACGTATGTGTGTCTGTGTATGTGTGTTTGTGTGTCTGTGTATGTGTACACGTATGTGTATCTGTGTATGTGTGTCTGTGTATGTATACATGTATGTATTTGCGTATGTGTACACGTACGTGTTTCTGTGTTTATGTACACGTATGAGTGTCTGTGTATGTGTACACGTATGTGTGTCTGTGTAGGTGCATGTGTACACGTATGTGTGTCTGTGTATGTGTGTACGTGTGTCTTTGTATAAGTGTTTGTGTATGTCTACACGTATGTGTGTCTGTGTATGTGTACACGTATGTGTGTCTGTGTATGTGTGTCAGTGTGTCTGTGTATGTGTACACGTATGTGTGTCTGTGTATTTAGTCATTTTCAAAAGATGTCACTTTTTGAGTTTCCAAAATTACAAAATCCAATGGTTGATATAATATCTTTTTTTGGTTTAAATGGAGTAACAAATATCTGAAGCTGTCAGTAACATCAAATGGAAGTCTTAATGATGCTTTTAAGAAATGGGAATAACCAGTTACCCTGGCAACTGAAACTTGGCTTGTCTTTCCCATAACAATGTTTGTGTGAATTATTTTGGTTTGAAATTCATGAAAATGCAAAAAGCACAAACGAAACATATTTATTTCTTCATATTTTTGTATATTAAACTTAAAGTGAGGATGAAGGGCATTTATGTAGTCTCTTAATGACCAATATGTACTCAGTGTCAATTCTATGAAATACTGTTACCCTTTCAACATAAATATTATGATTTCTAAATTTCAAGATTTCTTGGAGGTTTTTTATTTGATAAACAAAGATAAACTGTGATCAACTTATGTCTCATTGCGGAAACTAAAGACATATTAAGATATATATATTTTTTAAATGAGTGCGTTATAGGATAGACATGCACGTTCTTTCCAGCACTAGCCTCATCTTCAGCCTACACTTTCTCTCCATCACTAGCCTCCTCATCTTCAGCCTTCACCTTCTTTCCAGCACTAGCCTCCCCATCTTCAGGCTTCACCTTCTTTCCATCACTATGGTTTCCTCATCTTCAGCCTTCACCATCTCTCCATCACTAGCCTCATCTTCAGCCGTCACCTTTTCTCCTTCACTAGCCTCCTCATCTTCAGCCTTCACCTTTTCTCCATCACTAGCCTCCTCATCTTCAGCCTTCACTTTCTCTCCATCACTTGCCTCCTCATCTTCAGCCTTCACCTTTTCTCCTTCACTAGCCTCCTCATCTTCAGCCTTCACCATCTCTCCATCACTAGCCTCCTCATCTTCAGCCTTCACCTTTTCTCCTTCACTAGCCTCCTCATCTTCAGCCTTCACCTTTTCTCCATCACTAGCCTCCTCATCTTCAGCCTTCACTTTCTCTCCATCACTAGCCTCCTCATCTTCAGCCTTCACCTTTTCTCCTTCACTAGCCTCCTCATCTTCAGCCTTCACCTTTTCTCCATCACTAGCCTCCTCATCTTCAGCCTTCACTTTCTCTCCATCACTTGCCTCCTCATCTTCAGCCTTCACCTTTTCTCCTTCACTAGCCTCCTCATCTTCAGCCTTCACCATCTCTCCATCACTAGCCTCCTCATCTTCAGCCTTCACCTTTTCTCCTTCACTAGCCTCCTCATCTTCAGCCTTCACCTTTTCTCCATCACTAGCCTCCTCATCTTCAGCCTTCACCTTTTCTCCTTCACTAGCCTCCTCATCTTCAGCCTTCACCTTTTCTCCATCACTAGCCTCCTCATCTTCAGCCTTCACCTTCTCTCCATCACTAGCCTCCTCATCTTCAGCCTTCACCATCTCTCCATCACTTGCCTCCTCATCTTCAGCCTTCACTTTCTCTCCATCACTAGCCTCCTCATCTTCAGCCTTCACCTTTTCTCCTTCACTAGCCTCCTCATCTTCAGCCTTCACCTTTTCTCCATCACTAGCCTCCTCATCTTCAGCCTTCACTTTCTCTCCATCACTTGCCTCCTCATCTTCAGCCTTCACCATCTCTCCATCACTTGCCTCCTCATCTTCAGCCTTCACCTTTTCTCCTTCACTAGCCTCCTCATCTTCAGCCTTCACCATCTCTCCATCACTAGCCTCATCTTCAGCCTTCACCATCTCTCCATCACTAGCCTCATCTTCAGCCGTCACCTTTTCTCCATCACTAGCCTCTTCATCTTCACTCTTCACTTTCTCTCTATCTTTAACAGCATCTTCAGCCTTCACCTTCTCTCCTTCACTAACCACGTTTGGGATAGATTGTGTATAGTGGTCTGTTCAAAACATTGGCCAAAGTGTGAATTTGCCAGATTCCCATAAAAGACTTGTCCCTCTTCACTTTGAGGGTTTTGAGTCGAAATATGCTTTGGACTATGTTGTCTGTGAGACAAGTTCCTGGAACATATATGTCAGAATACTGAGCATAATGACGTGGCAAGTTATGTCTCTTTACACTGACATCCTTCCTTTATGCCTTGAGACGGGAAATTTCCATCAAGATATTTGGCTTCATTGGCAACAAGTTCAGAGACTACTCTCACTGTCATTTCTGCTGCTCTGTCAATTGTCCCAAAAGCAAGTGCACTGCCACATGATGGTGAGCAGTTACCATTTGATAACACAGTACAAGGATACAGCTCACCATTTGTCATTGCCATGGTTATTTAGTTGTACAGTTCCACTCAGAAATTCCACTTTGGAGTTGCTTTGTATTCCAGTCAAGCACACATTGCTATTCAGTAAACCTTCATGAAATCAGCATTAGTAAATTTCAAATTATTTTGATGATGTAATGAAATCTATACATTATCATACTTGAGTGTTTGTCTTTGCCAACAAGGACCTTTTCAGAAAATAAAGAAGCGTGAAGAAATGTTTTTCTCCAAAACTCGTATTCTAAAACTTGTTTGACCTTTTAAAATAGAAAATACCCATGAGCTATTAGGTACTTCATGATCACTGCCATGATTCTATATTAAATGTAAAGTTTGTCTTATCTATAACCATGGTACCATATTAACTCCGAAATCATAAACACTTATTTTAGCAAGCTTAGGAACAAGTAACTAAAATCTCATTGATCCCTTTAGTACAATATATCATCAAACATAACAGAGAGTAGTTACTTTGATTCTGATTGTCTTATGGAAATGTAGAATGTCATTACTGAAGCAAAACTATCTTTGCTGTAACACATTTCTTATAACAATTAGGTGTTTCAATAATTTTGCATAAAATGATGAAGTGCAAGTTTTTCCTACAAACTGCTTGATTGAAATACTTAATTAGAATATTGAAAAAGAACAGAGAATAATTTACTTTGTTTCTTTATAACTTTTCAATTGCAAAATGTCATTACAATAACAAAATATGTCTTTACTGTAACACATTTCTTATAAAAACCATATGTTCTGACAATGTTGCTCAAAATAATAAAATACAACTTTGTCTTTCAAACTGCTGAATTAAAATATTCAGTTGGAATGTTGAAAAAGAACAGAAAGTAATAGTTTTCTTACTTTATAGCTTATTAAGTGAAGAAAGTCATTACCATAACAAAATCTGTCTTAGCTGTAACAAAATTTAGTGTTACAGGAAAGACTGTTACAGGAAAGACAAATCATTAGATAAAAAATTATATTGACTAATTAGTGGTCTCTTCATGAAGCTGAATGTTCACACAATTTTCTGTTCATGAATTGGCAGATAAACTAGGAACTTGAAATAACTTTTTTGCATCTGTTCCATTGAACCACAGTGTTATGGGAAAGACATGAAATGAAAATACTCATCATTTCCTTACCTTTTTGGTTAACGTTTGGTGCTTATTTGTCTCCTGGTGCACATGGCACATCACACTCCTAATGTATAGGATATGGTACTAGGCATGACAGAAAGTACTGATATCCTTGCATTGGGGATCATTGACTATTCCAGTTTTATTAAGTGTTACAGGAAAGACACAAAATCTAAGGACGGTGTTATATATAATTATTATTCAGGAATTATATCAGTTAGATTGAAATTACACACTGAAATTCCTAAATGAATCTAGTTTTTATGAGATAACCACAGTAATATTGTATATATGCCAATATTTATAAAATGACAGTTTCTCAAATTTGAAGCTAAATGCACTGGGACAGCCAAAAATGCACTTTCTACCCACTTAAAACGCATCAAAAACACATAATATGACACAATGATTGAAAATAACCATTTTACTAGATGCATTACTTTGCAGGTGATAATCTGTACAAATGGCAATGTCAATATATATTTTTTTAAATTTTGTAATGGGTTCGGAGAGAAATAGTGACATCTTCTGAAAATGACTCATAAGTGTGTGTTTGTCTGTATATGTGTACACGTATGTTTGTCTGTGTATGTATACATGTATGTGTCTGTGTATGTGTACACGAACCTGTTTCTGTGTATATGTACCCGTATGTGTGTCTGTGTATGTGTACACGTATGTGTGTCTGTGTATGTGTACACGTATGTGTGTCTGTGTATGTGTACACGTATGTGTGTCTGTGTATGTGTACACGTATGTGTGTCTGTGTATGTATACATGTATGTGTCTGTGTATGTGTACACGAACCTGTTTCTGTGTATATGTACCCGTATGTGTGTCTGTGTATGTGTACACGTATGTGTGTCTGTGTATGTGTACACGTATGTGTGTCTGTGTTTGTGTGTCTGTGTATATATATATGTATGTGTTTGCGTATGTGTACACGAACCTGTTTCTGTGTATATGTACACGTATGTGTGTCTTTGAATGTCTACACGTATGTGTGTCTGTGTATGTCTACACGTATGTGTGTCTGTGTATGTATACACGTATGTATGTATGTGTATGTATACATGTATGTGTGTCTGTGTATGTATACATGTATGTGTCTGTGTATGTATACATGTATGTGTGTCTGTGTATGTATACATGTATGTGTGTCTGTGTATGTATACATGTATGTGTGTCTGTGTATGTATACACGTATGTGTCTGTGTATGTATACACGTATGTGTGTCTGTGTATGTATACATGTATGTGTGTCTGTGTATGTATACATGTATGTGTGTCTGTGTATGTGTACATGTATGTGTGTCTGTGTATGTGTATACGTATGTGTGTCTGTGTATGTCTACACGTATGTGTGTCTGTGTATGTATACATGTATGTGTGTCTGTGTATGTCTACACGTATGTGTGTCTGTGTATGTGTACATGTATGTGTGTCTGTGTATGTATACATGTATGTGTCTGTGTATGTCTACACGTATGTGTGTCTGTGTATGTATACATGTATGTGTGTCTGTGTATGTATACTAGATGTGTCTGTGTATGTATACATGTATGTGTCTGTGTTTGTATACACGTATGTGTGTCTGTGTATGTATACATGTATGTGTGTCTGTGTATGTGTACACGTATGTGTGTCTTTGAATGTGTACACGTATGTGTGTCTGTGTATGTATACACGTATGTGTGTCTGTGTATGTATACATGTACGTGTTTCTGTGTATGTGTACACGTATGAGTGTCTGTGTATGTCTACACGTATGTGTGTCTGTGTATGTCTACACGTATGTGTGTCTGTGTATGTCTACACGTATGTGTGTCTGTGTATGTATACATGTATGTGTTTGTGTATGTGTACACGTATGTGTGTCTGTGTATATGTACACGTATGTGTGTCTGTATATCTGTGTACGTGTGTCTGTGTATGTGTGTTTGTGTATCTGTGTATGTATATGTTACAGGAAACAAGTATAATCAGTGATTAAGTCTAATGACTGAAAATTTCAGTGATTATGTCTAATGACTGATTCACTCGGTGGTTATGTCTAATTACTGAAATCTTCAGTAATTAGACATAATCAGTGAAATGAACCAAGGGATTTTATACTTGTTTACTGAAAGCATGTCTCTGCCTTGTTTTTATAATGTGTGCTAGTTTTGAAATTAGATTAGCTATCAAAGTAAATACAACCTCCTGTAACCAGATACCTTACACAAAAATCACAGAAATAAGCTTAAACAGTTCAATCTTTTATTTTATAAAATGGTATGACGTAAATGGTATGACGTGAATGGTATGACATGAATGGTATGACAAATAGCAGTCAGATGGACACTCAGGAATGTTTGTTTGCACATGAAAGACTTGAATGACATCTAGAATTACATTGCATCTTGGCCTTAAAATATTTGCAGCGATTGGTCTGACACCGTTTAGTTCCAACACAATTACACCTTACAAAGCCTTGACCACCACAGACTGAGTCAGGTTGAACCGCTTGACGCAAAGAGCGTTCGATCGGTATTGACATCGGTATTGAAACTGGACGAACTTAAGTCCTACAGTTCAATCACTGGTGTCATTGTCTCCAAGCCAAGCAACTAGAATGTCTTTAATGTCACAGTTCGCCCTCTCTACAGAACCTTGGCTTTGGGGATGTCGAGGCTTTCCGTTTGTTTACAGAAGATTGGCTTAGGAAAGGACAGCCTTCTCACAAGTTATTATAAAAAGGCAGGGATATGCTTTCAGTAAACAAGTATAAAATCCCTTGGTTCATTTCACTGATTATGTCTAATTACTGAAGATTTCAGTAATTAGACATAACCACCGAGTGAATCAGTTATTAGACATAATCACTGAAATTTCCAGTTATTAGACTTAATCACTGATTATACTTGTTTCCTGTAACATATACACGTATTTGTGTCTGTGTATGTTTTCACGTATGTTTCTGTATATCTGTGTACGTGTGTCTGTGTTTGTGTGTCTGTGTTTGTATACACGTAATTGTGTCTGTGTATGTGTACACGCATGCGTCTGTACAGCTGTGTATGTGTGTCTGTGTATGTGTGTTTGTGTGTCTGTGTATGTGTCAATGTATATGTCTGTGTATGTTTACACGTATGTGTCTGTATATCTGTGTACGTGTCTTTGTATGTGTGTCTGTGTATGTATACACATTTGTGTGTCCATGCATGTGTGATCATCAGTGTTCTGTGTATGTGTGAACATAAGTGTGTGTGTGTACATTAAATGTGTATGTGTACATGTAAATGTGTCTGTTTATGTGTGAACATCAGTGTGTCTGTGTGAACATAAGTGTGTATGTGTACATTAAATGTGTATGTGTTCATGTAAATGTGTCTGTTTATGTGTGAACATCAGTGTGTCTGTGTATGTGTGAACATAAGTGTGTATGTGTACATTAAATGTGTATGTGTTCATGTAAATGTGTCTGTTTATGTGTGAACATCAGTGTGTCTGTGTATGTGTACAAATGTATGTGTCTGGTTTTACCGAAAGTGCAAAATTCTAGTCAAAGGGGCATAACTGGCATTATGAAGAAGCGCGGTGTAGAATTCTAACTTCAAAACACTCGCTTATGATTTAATATTTGACTGACTTCTTTACGTTTTATATAAACTGGGTTGTTCTGGTTTACTTCCATATCAGCGCTAAACGCTTTGATAAAGGGCAGTTACTCAATCAGCGGACGATGGATTTCAGCAAAACGTAAGTAGATGGACAAAATATTGGTGTAGGCAAT
Source organism: Haliotis rufescens (assembly GCF_023055435.1). Lineage (NCBI taxonomy): Eukaryota > Metazoa > Mollusca > Gastropoda > Lepetellida > Haliotidae > Haliotis > Haliotis rufescens. Next base: position 6,195,324 of record NW_025964383.1, read on the forward strand.
TGTTATTTCGCCTGCATGTAATTACGCCACTGTCTAAAAACCTGACTGACTAGTCATGGACCTTCTGAAGTAATACATATTATTTAATGCGCGCATTCCAAGAACACTTGCAGTGTTTAGTTATCCTTAGTAAGAAATATGAACAGGATTTTTGACAAAATGTAAGCATGACATGTGATGGTAAATATCCTGCATTATGAATAAACACTATGTAGTTAGCTTGTAAGGCTCGCTAAATACAATGTTTATTCCTAGCGCATAATTTGTAACATCAAGGAACACAGACGCGTGATAACCTCTTTATCATATAATGTCATTTTTTAATTCTGTCGCCAAAAATCTCTATTGAGGCGTGACCCGTGAAGATCCGGGTTAGAATTGTCTTCAGCAACCCATGCTTGCCATAAGATGCGACTACTGGGATAGGGTGGTCTGGCTCGCTGACTTGGCTGATGCATGTCATCATATCCCAATTTATCGGATCGATGCTCATGATACCAGTCACTAGACTGTCTGGTCCAGACTCGATTATTTACAGACCGCCGTCATAAAGCTGGAATACTGCTGATGGTGACGTTAAACAACAAACAAACACGCTATTGAGGCGTGATAACCTCTATTTATCATCCAAAACTGGCTTCTGGCAGAGATATCGCTTGGGTGAGATGAAATGATATCTCCTAGGAGATATCGCTGCAAATACATCACAATGTTTTGCAGACCATTATGACGTCATCGGTTACCTGCGATTTGGTTACAAGTACGCTTATTACCCACGTGGTGAAGATACAGGTGGTAACATATTAAATCCGTACGTCACATATGTGTCGTACAAGGTTGACCTTGTTGTATTCGTTTTGATTGGATAACCGTCACCTCTGTGACAGGGGCTACTATTTCATTCATAAAAAATCACTAGACTACAAGGCAGAACTGAAGCAATCTCATGAACGCGAGGTTTAATACAAACACTTTATTAAACCAAACAAGATAGTCACGCGCATCAAATTCGGTTTGCATTCTATATTAGTTATGCATAGAGCTTCTACAGACATTATATAATCGAGCTGTATCCATTTACAATATACGATCTTTTATCGAGGGTCCCCATGAGCGTGACGCACCGACCACTTTCGCAGCTTTCAATTTGATTAAAGATAAGCGTGGTGAAATGAAGTCAGTTTCGACTTATCTGGACAGATATCTAGACCTACTTGGGATGATCCGGTTGTGTAATCAGCGTGCACACTCGGGTGAGATTCTCTATACATGTATCTATGCACGTTATAATCAATACCGTGTTTGTAAAGATAAATTGTAGCGGAAGAATTCACCTCTTTCAAAATTAATGATGATGAAGACGACAGAAAGTAACATTTTAGTGACACGCGTTTTGTCCGTGGTTTCGGAAGTGCAGACGACGGATACATTCGGAACGTTTTCGGTATGTCATCGCAACGTCATGATACCGATTCATTCTGATGGACATGTGACAAGTGAATTCCGATTGAAAAACATTTTGCTATTCGAGACCGAGAAGGGAACATTATACCGACGTGTGGTCTCGATGCTGATTGATGATCTCTGCTGGTATCTACTATATCTAGTACTTCTAGTATATGCCATATCTAGTACCACTAGTATCTATCGTATCTAGTACTTCTAGTATCTACCATATGTAGTACCACTAGTATCTATCGTATCTAGTACTTCTAGTATCTGCCATATCTAGTACCACTAGTATCTATCGTATCTAGTACTTCTAGTATTTTCTACATCTAGTAACACTAGTATCTTCAATATCTAGTACTTCTAGTATCTACCATATGTAGTACTTTTAGTATCTACAGTATCTAGTACTTCTAGTATCTATCGTATATAGTACTTCTAGTATCTGCCATATCTAGTACCACTAGTATCTATCGTATCTAGTGCTTCTAGTATCTACCGTATCTAGTACCTCTAGTATCTACCATATCTAGTACCTCTAGTATCTACCATATCTAGCACCTCTAGTATCTACCATATCTAGTTCTTCTGGTATCTATCGTATCTAGTACTTCTAGTATCTACCGTATCTAGTACCTCTAGTATCTACCATATCTAGTACTTCTAGTATCTACCGTATCGAGTACTTTTAGTATCGACCATATGTAGTTCTTCTGGTATCTACCATATCTATTCTAGTCTATTCTGGATGTTCACGGGTGCCATCATCCTGTGCATTACAGTATACTTAATGAGCATAAGCTGAGGAGCAAAGGAGACTATGCCTCTCTGTTGATGTTTAACGATATTATGAACTGTACTGGCGCTCAGTGAGCTCTCAAAGAAAACTACTACATGGTTTGACTTTTTAAATATAATATGATTTAAAACTTTTAAAAATTAAAAAATAATCGCATAATGCACAACTGCTGGTTGGTGTCTAATACATTATATCTTTGAAAATCAATACATTTGCTTTTTTCGACGCAACTTTACATGTCAAACATGGCAAGGGCCATGTGGTTGCAAATACATGTCATATTCGTTATTGAACCAATTCATTTTTATGCAAAATTACCTAGCCACAGATTACTTTTTACAAATTGTTACAGGAATGAGTATTCACATCATAAACAGTTAAATGCCAAGAACAATTATCTGTGGAGCCTGTCCAGGCTAGAAATGTATTTCTACTGCAATAGGAGATCAATTAGGAAAAACAACACCAACAAGTTCAAGTGATGATCTTACAGTATGTGCTATAACCATCAAATCAGCTTTCAAACAGCAAGAATCTGTAGATTGGCTAGATTGAACTGTAAGCAGATGATCAAAAGTATGGTGGTTTCCAACTTCACGTTTATGACAGCAACGGTCTGAAATACACAAAAGCTCTAAACATAAGAAATTGAGTGTGAATATTGTAAATGGCCATATATTTAGGCCAAATTTTGGTATAATTATACTTTCATGATTGATTTCGTGCTCAAATGATTTGAGATAAAGTTCTATCATTACAATTTTGTGGTATATGCTTTGTTTAACACATAATCAGTATTGTTTCGTGGTGGTAGACGTTTTGGTATATCATATCATCAGTATTGTTTCGTGGTAGACGTTTGGGTATAGCAAATCATCAGTATTGTTTCGTGGTGGTAGACGTTTGGGTATAGCATATCATCAGTATTGTTTCGTGGTGGTAGACGTTTGGGTATAGCATACTATCAGTATTGTTTCATGGTGGTAGACGTTTGGGTATAGCATACTTTCGGTATTGTTTCGTGGTAGACGTTTGGGTATAGCATATCATCAGTATTGTTTTGTGGTGGTAGACGTTTGGGTATAGCATATCATCAGTATTGTTTCGTGGCGGTAGACGTTTGGGTATAGCATATAATCAATATTGTTTCGTGGTGGTAGACGTTTAGGTATAGCATATAATCAGTATTGTTTCGTGGTGGTAGACGTTTGGGTATAGCATATAATCAGTATTGTTTCGTGGTGGTAGACGTTTGGGTATAGCATATAATCAGTATTGTTTCGTGGTGGTAGACATTTAGGTATAGTATATCATCAATATTGTTACGTGGTGGTAGACGTTTGGGTATAGCATACTATCAGTATTGTTTCATGGTGGTAGACGTTTGGGTATAGCATATCATCAGTATTGCCTCGTGGTGGTAGACGTTTGGGTAAAGCATATAATCAGTATTGTTTCATGATGGTAGACGTTTGCGTATAGCATATCATCAGTATTGTTTCGTGGTGGTAGACGTTTGGGTATAGCATATAATCAGTATTGCCTCGTGGTGGTAGACGTTTGGGTACAGCATATCATCAGTATTGTTTCGTGGTGGTAGACGTTTAGTTTGTCATATCACCAGTATTGTTTCGTGGTGGTAGACGTTTGGGTATAGCATATCATCAGTATTGTTTCGTGGTGGTAGACGTTTAGTTTGTCATATCACCAGTATTGTTTCGTGGTGGTAGACGTTTAGTTTGTCATATCATCAGTATTGTTTCGTGGTGGTAGCCGTTTGGGTATAGCATATAATCAGTATTGTTTCGTGGTGGTAGACGTTTGGGAATAGCATATAATCAGTATTGTTTCGTGGTGGTAGACGTTTGGGTATAGCATATAATCAGTATTGTTTCGTGGTGGTAGACGTTTGGGTACAGCATATCATCAGTATTGTTTCGTGATGGTAGACGTTTAGTTTGTCATATCATCAGTATTGTTTCGTGATGGTAGACGTTTGGGTATAGCATATAATCAGTATTGTTTCGTGGTGGTAGACGTTTGGGTATAGCATATAATCAGTATTGTTTCGTGGTGGTAGACGTTTGGGTATAGCATATAATCAGTATTGTTTCGTGGTGGTAGACGTTTGGGTACAGCATATCATCAGTATTGTTTCGTGGTGGTAGACGTTTGGGTATAGCATATAATCAGTATTGTTTCGTGGTGGTAGACGTTTTGGTGTAGCATATAATCAGTATTGTTTCGTGGTGGTAGACATTTAGGTATAGTATATCATCAATATTGTTACGTGGTGGTAGACGTTTGGGTATAGCATACTATCAGTATTGTTTCATGGTGGTAGACGTTTGGGTATAGCATATCATCAGTATTGCCTCGTGGTGGTAGACGTTTGGGTAAAGCATATAATCAGTATTGTTTCATGATGGTAGACGTTTGCATATAGCATATCATCAGTATTGTTTCGTGGTGGTAGACGTTTGGGTATAGCATATAATCAGTATTGCCTCGTGGTGGTAGACGTTTGGGTACAGCATATCATCAGTATTGTTTCGTGGTGGTAGACGTTTAGTTTGTCATATCACCAGTATTGTTTCGTGGTGGTAGACGTTTAGTTTGTCATATCACCAGTATTGTTTCGTGGTGGTAGACGTTTAGTTTGTCATATCATCAGTATTGTTTCGTGGTGGTAGACGTTTGGGTATAGCTTATAATCAGTATTGTTTCGTGGTGGTAGACGTTTGGGAATAGCATATAATCAGTATTGTTTCGTGGTGGTAGACGTTTGGGTATAGCATATAATCAGTATTGTTTCGTGGTGGTAGACGTTTGGGTACAGCATATCATCAGTATTGTTTCGTGATGGTAGACGTTTAGTTTGTCATATCATCAGTATTGTTTCGTGATGGTAGACGTTTGGGTATAGCATATAATCAGTATTGTTTCGTGGTGGTAGACGTTTGGGTATAGCATATAATCAGTATTGTTTCGTGGTGGTAGACGTTTGGGTATAGCATATAATCAGTATTGTTTCGTGGTGGTAGACGTTTGGGTACAGCATATCATCAGTATTGTTTCGTGGTGGTAGACGTTTGGGTATAGCATATAATCAGTATTGTTTCGTGGTGGTAGACGTTTTGGTGTAGCATATAATCAGTATTGTTTCGTGGTGGTAGACATTTAGGTATAGTATATCATCAATATTGTTACGTGGTGGTAGACGTTTGGGTATAGCATACTATCAGTATTGTTTCATGGTGGTAGACGTTTGGGTATAGCATATCATCAGTATTGCCTCGTGGTGGTAGACGTTTGGGTAAAGCATATAATCAGTATTGTTTCATGATGGTAGACGTTTGCATATAGCATATCATCAGTATTGTTTCGTGGTGGTAGACGTTTGGGTATAGCATATAATCAATATTGTTTCGTGGTGGTAGACGTTTGGGTACAGCATATCATCAGTATTGTTTCGTGGTGGTAGACGTTTAGTTTGTCATATCACCAGTATTGTTTCGTGGTGGTAGACGTTTGGGTATAGCATATCATCAGTATTGTTTCGTGGTGGTAGACGTTTAGTTTGTCATATCACCAGTATTGTTTCGTGGTGGTAGACGTTTAGTTTGTCATATCATCAGTATTGTTTCGTGGTGGTAGCCGTTTGGGTATAGCATATAATCAGTATTGTTTCGTGGTGGTAGACGTTTGGGAATAGCATATAATCAGTATTGTTTCGTGGTGGTAGACGTTTGGGTATAGCATATAATCAGTATTGTTTCGTGGTGGTAGACGTTTGGGTACAGCATATCATCAGTATTGTTTCGTGATGGTAGACGTTTAGTTTGTCATATCATCAGTATTGTTTCGTGATGGTAGACGTTTGGGTATAGCATATAATCAGTATTGTTTCGTGGTGGTAGACGTTTGGGTATAGCATATAATCAGTATTGTTTCGTGGTGGTAGACGTTTGGGTACAGCATATCATCAGTATTGTTTCGTGGTGGTAGACGTTTGGGTACAGCATATCATCGGTATTGTTTCGTGGTAGACATTTAGGTATAGCATATGATCAGTATTGTTTCGTGATGGTAGACGTTTGGGTATATCATATCATCAGTATTGTTACGTTGTCAATGCTTTGGTTTAACTCATCAACATTATTTTTTCGTGGTAGTCGCTTCTGTATAATTTACTGTAATCATTATTTCGTTGTAGGTAAGTGCGTTCAAAAGGACATGTCGATTAAAATAGAAACGAAGTGTTTTATGTTGACCCGTGCATACCCCATAACCTGAATAGGGGGCAAAGTCCAAAGTGCGGACATATTACACCTGTAACGCATAAATGAGGTAAGTGACTTGAGCGACAGTTACGACAGTCACGAACACAGGTACAATTTCTACGTCTTTTTAGCTATGTTAGTATCTAAGTATCAGTATATGCTGTTATATTATAAAATATACCATATATATCATATCATTCAATATATCTTATCAGGTGTACTGGTATATACACTAAATCTTATTACATATTATTAGGTACATCACTTAATTCATTGTATCTTATTAGGTACAATCACTTGATTCATTGTTTAATATTAGGTATACCAAAATATTGGGAATAGCCGAGTAGGTTTAACATAACATTTATAGGGAATAGTATTTCTGGCCCATGGTCGTAGGTATAGCAACTTTGATAGTTTACTTGACAGTATCTAATATATTTGGTTGTCACATTATCACACACAAAATATTGTTAAACTGCTGGCGGTCACCAATCGCCATGGAACTGGTAGCTATATTGTATTGACGCTAGCAATTTCACTCTAATTGGGAAGTTTTATATCCTTAAATACCATAGCAAAGGATGGCAATGACCAAGTATTATGTGTGTAGACCTGGACGGTTAAGAGATTATCGCCGGGTAGCTTGAGTGGTCCTGCACACTGATCCACTAACCAGTGAAATAACGTGTTGTATGTGCAGGGTTCCGCACTGCTGCCGATATTTTGGCCATGTTTTGTGTCTTCAAAGGGTGACAATGTACGTTAAAACACAAACATGGGTTGACAGTACAGGTTAAAACACATACATGGGGAGTAGTATAGGTAATGGGGGTAAACCCGGTAAATATATTTGCCACATCGCTTGTTTCTTTAACCAATCCTTGGCCACATCTTTAGATACCTTAGCCGCGGTGGCTAATTTTTTTATTGCTCCTATACCTTTCCAATATCCTCGTGGGCTATAGTAAATTTTATCCATTATTAATTAATATTGATGTTTCGTTTAATACAACTCATGACTATCATTGAATCGCATAATCATTTTGGCATAAAAAATGCCACCTGTAGTAGCAGTATAGGTATATGAATCCGGCTCCAGTGGAAGTGGTCCAGAACTCCAATTACCTATAAAAATGTATATCATAGACTCCAGGTGGTGGTGAGCTGCAGTCAATTTAACTTAATCTTATGACTATCATTGAATCGCATCATCATTTACGCATAAAAAAATTCCCTCTGTAGTAGCAGTATAGGTAATAAATCTGGCTCCAGTGGAAGTGGTCCAGAACCCCCATTACCTATACTACTTTGGGTGACAGTACAAGTTAAAACACATACATGGGGTGACTGTTACTACAAAACTATTATCACTATCAAAGGATTATTAAAAAACTGAGAAATTATTCACTTAGGTGTCCAAATGTAGTGTACGTCTTTCCCGAAGTTTCCCCATACGTTTGAATGACTCACGCTCTCGACACAACGCCTTTTACTTATGAGTACATTTATACCTCAGTTAGTATACTTATTATACCTTAGTGAGTGAGGGAGGGAGTAGGGTTTTACGCTCCTTTTAGCAATATTTCGGCAATATATCCCGGCGGGGGACACCAGGTTTGGGCTTCACACATTGTACCCATGTGGGGAATCGAACCGGGCCTTAGTACCGAACAATTAAAAATAAATTCTGAACACACTTTTTCAAGCCATCCAAGCTATGTATTTTGGAGGCAAACCCCGTGGGCGAATTATTTTAACAAATTTACAAAAATGAATCCCAAATCTAGTATGTTGAATACTAGTAGCAAGATATGTTGCCCCGGGTTACGCTCCTTTCCTGTGAAACGTATCATAACAGTAGAGTTTATCTGTTTCAGCTGTGAAAAGGTGGTCAGGACTGTTCGGGTTGTGGTGCAAGAGAGATAACTCTAATATCCAGAACGGAAGTTTCGTTCAAAGATGGCGTCTGCCTTATTTCGAAGTGGACGTGCGGCTGAAAGATTAGCCTTCCAGCATGCCGCGCGGGTAGGTTTCCACGAAGAATATTTGTGCATGTCCTTCATTTTACGAAAAACTATATCCTAATTAGTATTTTGCATGCATATTTTTCTGTTATCGCTTTTTGTCCAAATCGCAACGACTGTGTTATAACAAGTTTGACATTGCAATGTCAATGCCTGTAACCCTGATTCATTTGTACTAAACTATATATACTGAACATACCTGTCATACGATTAAGTTGACTTCATTTATGTTACCCTCATGGCGTAACATTGACGTGTAGGCCTAATTGCAAGCATTAGATGCGTCATGTCGGATTGGTCGGTAGGCCTCGTCGCTGTCATGGTGATGAGGTAGGTAGGAGGTGGGCCTAACACATTTCTTGTGCGAAATATTGTCGTTTTCACTATTTTGACTAAAGCAGCAATGATCTCTGTACGTGTGCATTATACAAGACACAATCTGCCGTGTCTGTTTGATGCCACTAGTATAGACGCACACGACAGCATCACTATTTGAAAAATAGGGGAATAATGCTCAAAATATGCAAACAAATTACCCAGCTTGCATTTGTATGGTTTAATATGATTAATCCTTGAAATTGAATATCAAAGCAATGCATGACATCAACATCGAAAAGGTACTCGAAAATAGATGTTCCATCAAGGCGTGTGACATCGGTCTGAGCCACATTTCAGTGAACACGTATTTTGTATCTCCTTTGGAAATAAGACATTTTATTTACTTATGAAAGCATTTAATTCAAGCCGTTGAGTTGGATTCAAGCCCCCAAACTCCCTGTTACTTTAGCAAAGCGATAAACATGGCGTCCGAAAAACTTAAAAAACGTTACTAAGGAATGAGCTCATGCACATCCCTTACCAAACTGGCGAAAGGTGTCCGGTATACTGCATTCTTGCCCTGATCTCTGACAATAAGACTGCCTTTCTTGCTTTTGTTATTATTTTTTCTTGTGGATATCAGATGATATCCCAGAATTCTCGATAAGACGTGACCTGTGCTTTGCCAACCGTAAGCGAATTTATCACTTTTATTAATAGTATATAAGGGCATTACATCACATTGATCCAAAAAATTAAATACAGTTTTGTCTTGGAAATGTTAGGGAAATGTAGGCATGCTTGTGGGTAGCATTGGTAATAGTAACAAAGTTTTGATCTGTCACATGCTTGGTAATATGCAGTTTTTGTTTACACTAGTTTGACTTGTAACACAAACTAAATATTCCACCTGCTCATTGCTTATTTTATTGTGTGTATATGTTTTAGTTAAAATTTGAAACTATGAAACTAGGTATTTTCTTCGAAGATGCAAAAGTTGGTTGTTATGGACTATAATTTCAACTCGTGTGACTTGTTGTCGGTGCTATTCTGTTTTGTTTTTGATAAATGCGTATATGACTTGAAAGGATGAAGCTATCGGTCAACACCATACAATAAAAAACTACACAGTATCCCTTCAGAGAATTCAGGTAAACGAACAGGTGATAACAAACTTGATCAATAAAATTATGAAATTCAGATAAATTATCACAAAACATGATGATTTACCATTTCAATTGTATTTTCTGTTCTGCTTGGCATTGTTTCATGTTCAGAAATAAAAATTATCCTGTGTATTTTCTCATAAACGAAGCTGGAAATAGCAAACAGCTGTATACACATTTTCTACCATTCTACCGGTGATTTGGTTAAAAAATACACAAAAATATAACTTCAAAGAATTTTGATCGGATGAATAGTATCTGAAACTATTATTTTATCAGATATAAAATATTCCAACATCAAGTTATATTTAAATAATTAAATTTTCGTTGTGTTCATGGAAATTCCTGCATTCTGATTAGCTGAATTGGTCACGTGTTATTGCATTCATTTCCCAATGAATGTAAAAAATTAAGCCACGCCCACCGCGGCGCACTACATTTATTACTGCGGAATGTCGGGGAATCCCAATATTACAGTCGAGGGAATTCCCTTTCTGCTCACGTGTATCGTCATGCACAAGACATTAAGCGACTTTCATGCATATTCATTGTCCAAACTACCCTTTGAAACCGAAGGCCGAGAATGAATGAAACAGCAAACGTGCAGGCTCGCTCGCCAGTTTTTTCCCCGCTCGCTTCGGTTCAACTTTCATGTCTTCGGGTTTCATTTCTAACTAGCATTTCTCCAACTGTGTTTTACCGTAATCAGGGAAGTAATGTTTGAATCATGCAGTAAATGACCATGTTATTTGAAACAGCCGCCTTCTCTCGGACATATTTCTTCCGGTTTGTTACAGTCTGACTGTTGCAGTTCTTTTCGCCTCTTGCCTTAATTGACAGGTCCAATGAACATTGTTTTAATCCCACTCTCCGTTGATTGGCTACTGACTCTGTAGGTGTGTCAAGTTATATGCATAAATTAAACGATCACCTGATTCATGTCACGCCACTGTATGTATTCCTACACCTGGAATGTTTATCAATGTCGGCATTTTTGTCTGTTTTGATATATGCAACTGTTTGGGGTTAAACTATTGTAGATAAAACATGTTTTACGTTGTCGAATTTAATTTTAAGCATTGACTGTATATGTTTTTCAGTTCATTGAGGTATGAAGAGGAAAACCGATGTGCAAACTTTTGTAAGATCCGCTACGCGGATTCATACAGTTTGCACATTGGTTTTTCGAATCATACCACAATGAACCGAAAAAAATACACAGTCAATCCTTAATTGCAATTTTTACTATATATGTGTAAAATAACCATAAGCATAGCTCTTTGGGACAACTGAGAGCTATGCCGGATATATTTTACGTATGGAATAATTTGATAGCCTCCGGCATTCTTGGTTCAGCAAATGAATGAAAACAAAATGCAAATTTCGTAATTACAACCAACAAAAGGTGTATGTATACTATCAGGTAGTTACCTGTTTGAGGAATGTATTCGCAGATATCCACATAAAGAAACAATATCCCATACATCTGAAGCTGTACAAAGAAACTTGTCCGTTGTCACGTGTCTTTATAACAATCTAATATTTTAAAATATATATGGCATTTTGGGGTATTATGACCCATGTTCGTTTCACAACTGACCATGTAAATTTGTTTCAGGTGTTTCACATAGGTGTCACGGCTCATTGGTCAGCTGAGATAGCTCACGTAACAACTATGTTCATAATGTCCATGGTTCTTTTAAAAAAATCCATAGAGTAGGACAACAAGCAATCAATCAACATATTATAATTTATAGGCTGATCCTTTGAACAACATGAACAAAGAATGTTGTTTTTACATCAGCACTTCAGAACTGCTTTAGTAAACTTTGCCAAATCCACTGTGCAAGATAACAGTGATTAATCAATCAACATATTACCAGTTAATCTTTTGATCGATGTTTTTTGCAACTCTTCTGATCATCCCTCTTTTGCTGTGTTGCCAAGTGCATATTACATCATATGTAGAAATTCACCGCATCAGATCTGGATATACATATAACCCAATCGTAGATTAGATAAATACCCCAGATACATGCGAACCACTGAGTGCTTTATTACCTTTACATCCTCATGGGCAGCAGTGAACGTTATTGAGATATATTGCAGTCTTTGTCAGGAAATCTGAGTAGTTCTACCACTGATTATACCTGTAATAAAGTCATTTTCTGAGCATCAAGTGAATGACGAAAAATACACAGGTGGGGGGTTATACCATGAGACGTGGATGATAAGAAGGGAGAAGTAATTGTTGTATTATGTGTGCAATTTGCCTGAAAATTAAGGGTCATTGCTGTTGAGTATATGAACTGAATTTCTTTGTAACAAAAGTAATATGTACACATATTTTCTTTTTATCATATAATGGGTAGGTTTCTCGGCAGGATAAAGCCAACGGATAAAAATGATTTCCGTTGGGGTCATATGCGGATAGAGATGCAAATATCAAAGGTCAAGTAGGGACTGCTTTCACTGTTTATAAACAAACATGGCGTCGCCCTCGTCATTCGGCGATCGAGTCAGAATTAACCATCGAGAATCTGGATAAACTAAAGGGATAATTGCTATCATTATCAAAAGAACAGTCTAACATACTGAAAATCAGTGTCTAACTGTGACGTAGCTGAGGCATTTTATAAGTTTTGGCAACTTTGGAGATATAAATTTCGAAACAATTTTGCGAGGGCACAAGGCCTAGCCGAGCAGGATCAGTAGCCATATCTGTGCCTGTAGACCTCTGCGGCTCGCCAAGGCTCGCTAAATACAATGTTTATTCCTAATGCAGGATATTTACCATCCCCAAACACACTCGCGTGATAACCTCTATATGCCAAACTACATACTTGTGCATACCCTTTTATACACGCAAATGAATTTGCAATGTGAAAGGTTATAGTGAGCATAATCCACTGAATTGCGAGGATTCAAGGGGATTCCCCCTCGCTGTCAACGAGGTTTTCAAGTTGGCCCCTCGCTGGTCAGAAGTCCAGTTTGTTGAGTCGCTTGCACTAATTGGATTCAAGTGAATACACCGGCTAACTAAAATGGTGCCGGCTAGACGACTGAAAGTTGGAGCTTTATTTAGGCGCTAAAAATATTGTGTTTTCAATGTAGAGCTAGGTTACCTGTAGATTTAACCACGCGAAATTGAATTTGGAACCGAATGCACAGCCAAACAGTGGGGTAGAAGCCAGAGCCTAGTGCTCCTTCCAACACATAATCTTCATTTATTTAAGTTCTAAATCTTAACTAAGTTAAAATGTGACAAATTTTACCTTCTTCTGGAAAGAACGGCTCTTCTAGCCTCATGAGTCAAGATTGCAATTATGCTTGTGATTTATGAGGGACTGATGCTTACTCATCATGCTCACAGGATGATGTTCACACCTGAGTAGTGATTTTAAAGAGATTTTGTCTGAAGTTGAAACTACTTTGTTCACAGGTTATGTGTGTAGCTAATGGTGGAGCACCCTGTCAGCAGAAACGCCACCTATCTGTTCATGAATACATGAGCTTTGGCTTATTGCGAGAGGCGGGGGTAGCAGTGCCTTCCTTCAGGGTGGCCCAGACAGCAGATCAGGCATACAACTTTGCCAAGGAGCTGGGTGAGCACAATACACATGTCTTCTAAAGTACCCAACCAGACATACAAGTACTAGTTTCTAGGGCTGTCTAAAAAGGATCAATAATCAGAATTATCATTGATGTGTAGAAATATGAACAATTATCGATGTGAGAATTGTGTCATCGATAATATCTCACATGAACTATTGTGATGAAATAAAGTTTAGATAATCAAAACAGACCTTTTATTGACAATCATATCAATTGCCGAAGATGGAAAGCAACTGTTTTTGTTTTATCTGAAATGTCTACGTAGTAATCCATGCATATATGTCAGGGTATGAAACTCCCAAAACTTTCAGCCAGTCCACAGGACTGGTACCTGAAATACTTGCCAGCCCTGACCAAAACCCGCCTGCCCACTATAATTGTATGTTTCTCAGGATAAGCTTACAGGGTTTCTTTTTGGTTACATTTTATCATTCATCTTTACATGTGAATTAATGCTTATCATCGGGAAATATATAGAATGTTTTCACATATGAAATATAACCCAACCGTCGGGCAGGGGAATTTGAAAATCTGGCAGCCCGAGTTGAAATCAACCCGTCTCGGACGGTCGGGCAGGCAGGTATTTCGAACACTTAATATGTGCCCCCACTCACCAGTGGGGTGAAATATGTTGATTTCTTTTGGATGTTTTTGGCGTATTTGCTCAATGTTACGATATTTATTGAAAATTGATCGATATTTAGTTCACGAATATTGACCTCTATGATCTGCATTGATAGCCAGCCCTGCTAGTTTCACATGTTACTTATTCCAGTTGTGGTTGTAAATCAGGACTAAATGTAATGAGGATGCTGCTTCAGGCCATGTTGCTGGATCACCGGATGTTGTGCTGAAGGCCCAGGTCTTGGCAGGTGGAAGGGGCAAAGGATCTTGGGACAGTGGACTCAAGGGAGGAGTGAAGCTTGTATTTTCGTAAGGACACCATCAACATGATCTATTGAACAATATTTCTGTCATGTATGTGTTTTTGTGTATTGTGTATCGATGATATCTGATATGCAGTAAACATTATCCTTCAGCACCATTAAATAGAAGTTCTTCTTCAATGTTTTACAATGATAACTGTCTGATTTTTTTAACACTGATGGGCAGTTGAGAATGTTATCTTTTGCTGCTATCTTCAGGGCTGATGAAGCAAAGGATTTGGCATCGAAGATGTTGAACCACAAGCTGTTCACAAAGCAGACTGGGAGTGAGGGGAGATTATGCTCCAATGTCCTGGTGGCAGAAAGACTGTACTCAAGACGCGAGTTCTACTTCGCTATCACAATGGAGAGAAGTTTTGGGGTAATCTCTCTTTTAAGATAACTTGAACATGCCAATGTTGATAATGCCCATCATACTTGGGGATATCAGGTTAGAATTGGTCCCCAGCAAACTAGGCAAAGGTCGTAAGAGGCGACTTAATGAATTGGATGGTCATGCTTGGTAATTTTTGTGTCATGGATTGTTGATTTAATATATCAATGACTACAGTCAAATCCCGTTAATCCGACATGGTTGGTTGCATAAGATTATGTCGGATTAACGAGTATGTCGGATAAACAAAATTAAGTAGTATCAACGTTTGACATGATCAGTGTGATCGAAAATCGGACAACTACACGATAGATAAAGATAGAAACACATAATAAAAAAATATAAATAAAATATTCATTTTGTTATGTTACATTGTTAGCGGAATATGTTTTCCAATCATGCAACCTCTGAAGCTCAACACACAACAACTGTTACGGACTGTATGACTTATTCAAAATACTTTAAAAAGCATAGTCTGGAATGGAACTTGCAAGTTTGAAGCTTCCCTGACACTGACAAGGCCTGCACACTGGCCTCCCTGGCAGGATTATTGGAAAATCACACTATCATTTTTGATGCACTTTTTCTACCAGAAACTTGCTTTTAATATACATTTATCATATACCATTGTAAAGAAGATTAAGTATACTGTAATATTCTTTGTTGTTATTGTTTCTGACCTTTGTTATTTTCTAATTACAGGTGTTTACAAGTGAAATAAAACTTGAAAACACTGAAAAAATGATAACGGACAATGAATTTTGGCTCAAATTGTATTAAAAATCACAAAAATAAATCACACATACAAGGTAACATAATACGGTGGTCTTGTCATCTTGGACGGCACAGGTAATCCCAGGTGTTACAGGTAAATTCTCTTCATGCACATCTGTAAACAAATAAGTTTACAACACTTGGTACCGACTTTTTTTTTCTATACTGATGTCACATATTACTTATGATACACTTACAGCCTCTTAGGTAAACTCGTCAACACAGGTAAACTTGTTAACGCAGGTAAACTGGTTAACACAGGTAAAAACAGATTTATTTTGTTCTTTTTCAGGATTTGAAACAAAAATTAAGTATTTAAGTAATTAAATAGTAATTTATCACATTACCTGAACATTGAACCACAGCTACTATAAGAATGCCATCACAGGGAAGATATCACAGATTGATCTGAAAGGAGGGAAAGATTGTAAAAGAAGAAAGATCGTAAATTCAAGTTCTGCAGCTATACAAGTTGTGATAACATAATTACAATACACTGCTATTTACAATTGCATAATAAATTAAATCAGTACTTTATTAAATCAATTAATAAATAAATAATTATTACAGTTACTAAAATTTAAATTAAGATGTAAAAAACAAGAAAACGAACATGAATATGGAAATAAATTTTATTCAAATTGAGCGAAATACAAGGACATACGACAAATCGGCAAACTACAATTCGGATTGCGATCAGAAAAATAATTTTTAAAAAAAAGAAAGAGATACGTCATGCCACTCACCTTTGTTGTTGTTGTGATCGCTCGTTCACGTGTAGGTTGCATTCTCATTCGTCGCTCTGATAATCTGTTCAAACACAGAATCATTGTAAAACAGTTGGAAAAAATCAATAGCACGACTCTTCACTCTGTCAATAAGTTTTCTTGAGCGCAGTTGCCTCTTCAAAATCCCTCATGTCTCCACCGTTGTGGTCCCTCTGCCACTCCCATTCGTGAAAGTTGGCGGGGGGGGGGGGGGGGGGGGACACCTCGTCGAAACCGTCAAAATCTTCACCAGAATCTTCGCGAAATTCCCTCTCCCCTTCGCGTAAATTATTCAAATCAAACACATTATTATTCTCGATAGAGTCGTTGTTAGTCATCTGATCGCTATCTGAATCGTAGTTGGCCGCCATTACGCTAGATTTACCATTCATGCAAGAAAAAATACCTGTCGCGAAAACAGGTGACATATCTGCGATTTTCGCGCCAAAAACACTGGGAAATTCCATGGAATGACGTGTCATTACGTGTAGATCTCGTTTCTATTTTTAGAACGAGATTACACACGATAAAGGAAGTAGAAAGAGCGATTTTGTAAACACGTTCGTGCCGCCCGATTTAGCGGGCAGCCGTGTGTGGGACTTGGACAGTTTATGCTGCCCAATAAATCGGGCAGTCGGGGCCAAAGGGTTAAGAAAGCTCCTTTCTAAGTGGC
The DNA here is from genome assembly GCF_023055435.1 of Haliotis rufescens. Taxonomy (NCBI): domain Eukaryota; kingdom Metazoa; phylum Mollusca; class Gastropoda; order Lepetellida; family Haliotidae; genus Haliotis; species Haliotis rufescens. The sequence goes on from NW_025964383.1 coordinate 6,212,515, forward strand.
AAACATTGACTTCCTGTTAGTCATTTCATTGGTCAGTAATAGTTCGCAAAAGGTTGTTCTGACGTGACCTGTAACAGCATGTCCTTGGCGTTACGAGAACGTGTATCTGATTTTAATGAGATTGAGGTAATCTAAGCATGTGATTAATCCTGTTTTCTTTTTTTAAGGCATTAAGTGTTTATTGTTAAGTAAGTTCTAAATAGCACTGATTTAATTGGTTCTCATCATTAGTGTCGGATAAACCCAATTGTCGTATTAATGAGTGTCAGATTAACGAGACTTGACTGTAGATTGTCCCGTCCAGACTTGATTATTTACAGGCCGCCATCAAATACCTGGAATATTGCTAACATAAGTGTGGTGTAAAACAGTAGACAAGCCAAACAGATAATTGTTTATCTTATCCTTCATTACTACCTTAATGCTTCTGACCCGTGAAGATCCGGGGTAGAATAGGTCTTCAGCAACCCATGCTTGCCGTAAAAGGCAACTATGCTTGTCGTAAAAGGCGACTAACGGGATCGGGTGGTTAGGCTCGCTGACTTGGTTGATGCATGTCATCGATCCCAATTGCGTGGATTGATGCTGATGATGTAAATCACTGGAATGTCTGGTCCAGACTCAATTATTTACAGACCGCCATCATATAGCTGGAATATTGCTGTCTGCGGCGTAAAACATCAAACAAAACCTTAATGCTTCTACTGCCGTTTTCTCTCCCCTCTTGACTTGACTGAAAACCTCGGGGTCTTTAGGAAATGACACACCCAACTTGCCCGCAGGCTTCCCCAGATGGCTGACTATGACGCCCTGGCTCTCAGCACCTGGGATCTCCTACCCGCAGTCTTACCAGTCATAGACATCCCCGTAGGTGGGAGATTGGGCAGGTTTGGGTCCAGTTAGACAATTCTTCAAGATCCATTTGTTACCAACATCCTTTGTCAGGGGTACTATCTCTCTCTCAAGGCAAACCCACCGTTGACCTCTTACCCTGTGGGTATTACCCACCCCCCAGGATCTACTCTCCAGTGTTCCTGGTGCCCAAGAAGGATTCATCCAAATTCCGGCGTTACATGGCACATCCACCCTAATTTCATAGAGTCTGTTGAGACTGCTCAGGACCAGAATCAATGCAAACGAATCTCTGATCAGTCTCGACCTCCAGTACGCTTATCTTCATGAGCCCATCCATCCCAGTTGCAGGAAGTTCTTTTTTCCAGGGTATCCACTACCAGTGGGCGGTCCTCCCATTTAGCATTTCCATGGCCCTGTGGTTATTTGCCCGGATTACCAAGCCAATGACCACATACCTGCACCTGAGGGACGCTCAGTTCGAGTGTTACACCAACGACTATCTACTGAATCATCAGGACACGGTTTTTCACAGGGATTTCACACTTCTTCTAATTGCTCAACTGGGATGAATCGTCAACAATCTCAAGGCGGAACTCGCTCCGTCCTTCAAGCTCCAATTCACAGACGACTTGTTTGGCTCAGAGCCGGATCTCCCTCTGGTACCAAACCACAGGTGGTACAAAATACAGCACCACCTCCTTCCTGCCCTTGACCAAGCTCGTACACTTCGTCAATGGCAGGAATTAATGGGCCTTCTTACGTCAGCTGAGGATCGGACGTCTAGAGACCAACTCCAACTACTCATGCTACACTCCCGTTTATTTGTCGGATGCACACTCGGGCCTCCATACCAGGGGACTCGTCACTCATCATCCCTGTCTCAGACCTTCAGTTCCTACGGATCGCAGAATGACCAAGATCCCGGAACTTCAGGCACTATTGCGGTCGTTTCGTCTGGAGGATCAACATGCCAAGTTTCGTCCCCAAGCCTGGGATTTGAACATGGTATTAAAGTCGCCCTTTGAACTGCTCCACTCTTCATCTTTTTTCAATCTTACAAAAATGTGTCAGCAAGTTAAAAGGCCACGGGTACGGTTCGAGCGCAAGGTACATGGTGCTGTCCATCTTGGTCTGTACTGGGATTTCATTGCTAAGAATCAACTTCCTGAACAGCCGGACAGATGCTTCACCATTCCCCCCTTATCATGGATAGTGGGCTCCAAGCACAAGGTTAAACTACTTCTGTGCCCAGTTTGAGCCTTAACGTGTAGCTCGGAAATGACTGTTCATTCCGGTCATCCCAGATGGAAGTTAGTTGTAACACTAGCTCAGTATGGCTGCGCTCAATTATCCTGCAGGCTTACGACCAAGTTTGGACCTGCCTAGAGCCAACAACCTCCATGTCGCTTCGACCATGGCTCTCCACATCAACTGTTCTATCAAATCCATCATGGAGGGTTGTTTTTGGCGCTCAGATACTCAGAGATACCCCACAGATTATCTCCAAGACATGGCTCTTGAGGATGTGCTATTTGTTTTATTCCAGCTGCTTGAAATGGAATTTAGAACTTGGCTTTTTTCTACTTTTCCATTTTCATGACTGGATTTCACACCTCCAACTCTCCCTGGGGTAGCTCTAGCCAACAGGAAGGTCTGTGGTTTCCAATTTTTCTCGCTCAGTATGCTATCTGGCTACCTAGACTGACGGGAGGGTCTATCCCGAAAATTCCATCTGAAAGTTATTCCCACTGTCCGTTCTGTCTGACAAAAATGCATTAAAGTACTGTAGTGATCGAGGATTAGATAAAAAAATTAATAAAATCTAAATATGTTTTACATTTAGATTCTTATCCTGCATTACTACGTCTAAAGTGCCCTCCCATCGCTTTGCTACCTCCCTGCAAAGTTTCAGATGTACTAGCAGAGATGTGGGTATACCTGACGTCACTACTTCTGGTCACGTGGTGGCTGTGGGAGGAAGTATGCCACACAACTGGTTGGTACAACAATTTCTGTAGCCAGGACCTCTCACAGCTCTGTCTTCCTAGCCAGAGAACAGCAGTAGAAGCATTTAGCTAGTAATGCAGGATAAGTATCAATGAGCTTTGATTTTATTTCACAATGCGAAGACGTTATTGTGAGCACACATCACCAGAAGAAGCATGTCAACAAATCTGTACTTAAGTATTTACACATGAATCTCTTGTATCAATTTTCCCTGGGGCATCTCCCTTTATGAAAATTAATGTAAAATAGAATTGTTCTGAGGTGTTGTCTGATTGTTCAGTGTGAAAAGTTTCTAGTCCTATTTCTTTGCTACAAATGTTATGATTTGCAGGGCCCAGTGCTGGTTGGCAGCTCGCAGGGAGGTATGAATATAGAAGATGTGGCCAAAGATAACCCCTCTGCTATTCTGAAGAGTGCAGTTGATATTGCATCTGGTCTGTCAAAGGAACAAACGATCAAACTGGCTGCAGATATGGGTTTTAGTGACCAGTGTGTTGACGAGGTCAGTCACTCAAAGTTAATGTGTGTGTGTTTTTAGTTGAATTTGAGATCTTTATTACAAACATAGTGAAGAGTTTGATTGTGAGATAATAAGTCTCTACATCTCGTATATGTGTTATTTCAAGGTTTACTTTGATTTATTTGTTGTGATAAAACTTGATTTTGTAGATTTTCACTTTTTCAGTGATCAGTATAGGGTGGTAAAATGAACTACCACTTCTTTTAGTGATCACACTGATTTTACTTTTCCAAAATATCAAGAGCAGGATATAAACTCATCTGATACAGCAAACTGAATGATGTGAATTGCTAAGCAGGGACACCTGCAGTGTGAGTGACTGAGATTTTAAGAGCGATGCTGTGGTACTTTTTGAAGTGTTTTTGCTCTTATCCTGCTTACAAAATAGATACACATTTCAATTAATTTAATTATAAAAATTATAAAAATCGAAATTATAGGTGTTAATTCTTGATACTATGGTGTTTGCTCACACAATAGCAGTTTTGAATATTCCAAAAATGCCCATGTTTGACATACCCCCGGTATGATGTTCTCTGCTTTGGCTTGGTGTGCTATATGTAGAACAATTGCCATTTATTTATTTTCTAAATTCATGTGGGTTATGAACATGTGAACTTTATGTATAAAAAATGGTATCTGTATTTGATGATTGTACAGACCTTGTTCTGATGACTTTACACTCTGTGTATTCTCCATGTAAAGTGAATCCCAGTCAACAGTTACACATGACGTGTATGTTACAGGCGGCAGACTATATGATGAAGCTCTACAATGACATCTTCCTCAAGTATGATGCTACGTTAGTTGAAATCAACCCCATGTCAGAAGATGCCAATGGACGAGGTAAATACTTTGATTCCAGGTAGAAATATTGGTGGTGTAGAGATTTCTATACCAACCACAGATTTTAGGTGTCTTCATGTACAATCTGATTTACTTTTGCCAAATTTAGATGACACCTTAGATAAAGCTATCATAGACATTGTTTGCCCCCATTGTCCAACTCAACTGCTGGAGAATTCTTGTTTTCTCCTTGAATTTAGTTGCATTAACCTCCAGTAGTCTGAAATGTTATCGGGGTGGTCGGGTAGCCTAGTGGTTGAAGTGTTTGCTCGTCACGCCGAAGACCCGGGTTCAATTCCCGACATCGGTACAATGTGTGAAGCCCTTTCTGGTGTCCCCCTCGTGATATTGCTGGATTATTGCTAAAAGCGGCGCAAAACAACACTCAATCACTGAAATGTTATCCATAATTTTTTTCCTTAATGTGCATTACTCCTTATTGCAACTACTGCTTACCTTATGACAAAGAAAACAGCACTTCGCAATGGTCCCCGGTAAAGAAAGAAGGATACTTTTACTAGGACCCATCGCAATGGTCCGTGGTGACGTCACATCTGATCATATTCCTCCTTGTTGCCAAACGGACATGTTCTGCTTTGTTTGGTCCTCCAACTTTAGGCTTAATTTAGTGCATAAAATTTCGTCTGTGACGGTGAAGTATGCCTAACATTATGTTCCCTTTTTGCGAAATAATATGTATGTATTCCACGTTAAAAGACTTTTGTCTGTTGTTTCCCCGCCATTTTGTAATTGCGTAATATGTTTCTCTCCTATATTCGAGGTACTTATTATTGTTTGCAATTCTTGTCTAAGTATTACCATGATTACTTCATGTATGTTTAAATACCCTTGGCCTTTTGTGGCGTTATCTACAGTTTCACATTTGTATTTTGATACACTTTAAAGTCATAAATTTTCCCAATTTAAACTTTGGTTTTATTATCGATATGTACAAGTCTACTTCAACTACAACTTCAAGTTTTGCGTAACTGATCCTGGCGTGGTGCACTAATTGTCGTGGCCAAAATCTTCTAAAGATCCTCATCAACATTGTTTGGATTGCAATCAAGCACTCCAAATTTAAAATGTAATTTTTGTTCACCTCTCTTTCCTTCGAGTTTCTCAACTTATAGACAGGTCCCGCACATGCTTTACCGTGCTCCTGCTGGCCTGGTGCCACCGCATGCCTCGATCCTGTCCACACCTGCAGGCGTCTTATCACAAGGGCTTGCGTTGACCTCAGCGTCGACTATGACTACATCTTCAGGGCTTCCAGCCACTCCTACGATGTCATCGACGTGGGGTTGGCTTAATGCCGAACCCCCTGCCTATCGGTAGTGCAGCCCATGTATGTCACCGTACTTGGAGACTTCCTGGATGCAGAACTTCATGCAGTCCATGTGGTAGCAGTCCATGGCACGGATGTACTAGGTGACTTCGACTGTGATTCAGCCTCCATCGTAAGCAGCGACTCCTACGCGCATTGACCTTGGTGCATCTTATCAGGCATCTACTATATCAACTGGGATGGATTGTCAATGAGGTTATGTCCAGGTTAACTCACTCTCAGGCTCAGGCAATGGCTTTTGAAAAAATAATGCATGCGGGTGGTATTTTGTTGGGTTTTTTCTGGTTGTTCAAACTAGTATGTAATCAAATAAACAGTTGTGTACAATCAACCTGGGAAAGGGCCTGTTTACATAAATGTATTTCTTGATGAGCAAAATACTGGAATACAGTATTTGACTACCGTTGGACTTGGAATATTTAAAGATGTTTTAAAAAAAAAAAAAAAAAAAATGGAAATAAAAATGAAACAGTTCCTTACATCAAGCATCAAGACCTGTACGCAGCCATCACTTAACTCAACTGGTGGATGATAGAGTCGAACGTCTTATGAGGCGTCTTCTTATCTGGCTCATCGCAAAACTACACCTGTTCGTACATGCCTCCCTTCAGGGATGGGGCTCATCTACAGGGCCAGACAGCCTCAGCCTGTGGTACTTTTCATATCAATAACGCTCATTCTGGCCATCTCACATTGGCAGGAGCAGCTACGGTTCACCCAACTCACAATCTCCACCAACAACAGCATGGTGGTGTGGTGCCTGTGCAACGCACTCTCACTCCCTTCGTCTGGAACTACAATTCCTAGTCTAGCACATCCCCGGATGTCAGAAAATTCTGGCCGACGCCCTATGCCGACTTCACCCGAGGCGCATCAACTGGTGCATCAACACTTCAATTAACCCAAGATTGACCTTATCTCGACACATCAGAACCACCAACTTTGTGATGTATGTCTCACTGCTACCAGATCCGCAGACTGGGCCGGTAGATGCAATTGGCATAATCCTGGGAAGGGCTAAAAGCGTACTCTTTTCCACCTCCTGTACTACTTCCTAGGGTGATACACAAAATCATAGCTACCAAGAGCCTTACTCTTACTTTGGCCATGCCCTGGTGGCCAATGAAGGGGTGGTTCTTCGACCTCAAAGGCCTCGCAGAAGACAATACAACTACCCTTCCCAGAGTGGCCGAACTTACTCATCCACCCTCACAGCAAACTACATCACCCAATGCCAGGCAGATTTCATCTGCACTCTTGGTTCGTCTTAAAAAGGCTCTAATCCCTAACAGAATAGCGGCCAACCCTTAAAAAGAAGTTTATTTAAGGAGTAATCCCTCCCCACAGCAGAACAAAGCAAAACCACATTTGTCTTCACAAGATGTCATTTATGCATTAGAAAATGCTGGTTGTGGTGATTTCCTTTGGGTGCAGACATGTTTTTTGGTGGTAAAATGCACATTTGTGCTTCAAAATTTAGTAAATCAAATAAACAAGTCAATTTGCATATTGCAATGCTCATTTTATAAATAAAATCAGTGTGTTGACTTAGGAAACCTATCATCATGTGCAGAGTTTTGGAGAACAGAGCAGGTGCAGTGTTCAGTACGTGGCACCCCAGGCATGAGACAAGGACACTTTCTGGAGACGACATGATCTGTCACTGCAGATGAGCTATGTTGTTGCCTGAAACATGGCTCTCAACATGTGTTGCTTGAAAGCATCTTCTATTAACTATATTGGTTGGAACATTGTAGCTTCCTTATCAGTGTTGGAAGCCTGGATATAGTCTAGCTCATCCAGAGTGTTCAAAAGTATAGTGGGAGGATGAATGCTCTAGCAGAGTTTAGGGTCAATTCTAGGTGGCTCAATCCAAACTGACAAGTTCCTCAACATTTCAACATGTGACAGCATTGTTGAGAAAGCTGTGGGGCTGTCGGGTAACTTAGTGGTTAAAGCGTTCGCTTGTCACGCCAAGGACCCTTGTTAGATTCCTGACATGGGTACAATGTGTGAAGCCAATTTCTGGTGTCCCCCGCCGTGATATTGCTGGAATATTGCCAAAAGCTGCGTAACTCACTGAGAAAGCTGGCTTCTTTGAATTTATACCCACACATCGTCATAAGAATATCACGTTTCACAATGTTCTTCTAGAGCGCAATTACCAGTGTGCAACTCCCTTTCCCAATTCACTTACAAATAAATAACAGAGAATACACAGTCTCGATTATCTCAGCTCAGTGAATTACGTCCAAAGCAGTGTATTGTTAAGTGACACAAGAATGTGAGTTCAAATAATTTTCATAAGATCCTTATCATTATCTCAGCTAATATTTAGTCATCTAATATGATCTCTCTCTTCATATTAGAGGTGGACACTCTCCAACGACCCTCCCGGCCCTCTCTCTAACCCTCTAAACCGTTTAAAGAGTTTTGGTACTTGGTGTATCTTGCTCTGCGATGATTACAATACGACATCAAAACCAAGCAAGAGCTTAAACATGTCCGTTCAATATGTGCATTTCTACAATCCTTGCTCGATTCTTCCTTCTGCTGTATTTATCAAAGCAAAGGATGAAATATTCACATAATCAAGTATTTAATGTCTAAAAGTATTTCGATTGGACATCTCACAATGGTTGACATTTCTCTTTATGACGAGTCAACACGAGGTACGTTTACATATATCTACTGTCTTAATCGTTATAGCCATAGTCTATCTTGATATACGGATTGTTACGACAGTAGATATATGTAAATGTACCTCGTGTTGACTCGTGAGCAGAAGGGGGTAACCAATGAATGACACCCTAATAACTATCTTCCATACTTTTCATGGAGATGTCTGATGTTCTTTGAGTCAGGTGTTGAGGGGTCTGAGGGTTTCTCCAATGTACTGGTGGCCACAGTTGCAGGGGATCTGGCGTATACATCCTCTGGGGTTGGGACTTGTGCAGCTGGTGCCTCTCATATCAAATGGCTTGGTTGATAATACTAATAATTATTTACGGTTCATTTTCCAATTATTGGAAAATGAATATAGAGCCAATACTCTTTCAGATCAAATCCTCCTTGGGGCACCTATTGCATTTTCCTTGCTCAAGAAAATCTACATGACATAGTTGTAACCATTTTCCTTAATAAAAAATGTTACCACAATGTTACCAAAAAACTTCATTTTTGTATGATATACGACCACCCTTACGGGGCCTCATCCTCCACGGCGCGTCATGCCAGGGGGAGCAACTCTCACCCAAATCACTTTCCTTATGTCATCTGTAAGAGACAGACGTGCTGATTTTTCACACAAGACAAATTAAGAGAATCTATCGTTCGACAAGAACCATGGCTGACCAAACTGTATGTATGGTACATTTCTTTCATTGCAAAGGCGTAATACCTCGCATTGTAAAGTTATAAGAGTTGTAATTATACGCCACGTGTACGTACATTTGAATTCAAATGGCCGTAATGGCGTCCACATTGTAGTTCCACGGTCTGATACATGTAACATCCAGGCCATTAGAAACGGCTTGGGGTTTTGTTATATCATACAGCTTTGGACTACATTTTTTTTGGTTTCTTTCCCTTTACATAAACCCAAGGTGGTGTGTTAATTTATAACTTCAATTACCTTTTTTATGGGTTTTACACCTTAGCGTGTAACACGCCCCTTTGGTGTTATAATTATACTACGACATTGGCTATTAGTATCGCTATCTACATTACGCCTTTGCTTCTGGTTTCACAATTTATGCACGTATCTTTCCGATCTTTATATCGCACTGATACACTTCAATACCCTTCCCGCCCACATCAGAAATTACAGTCTTTTTTTTACAGACCTTCAAACTGTCTACGGGTTGTTCTGCAACCATCCTCCCCAAAGACCGGCACGAACGCTCCCTAAAATGTCTGGCGGAGGATGATGGGTCATGCCCAATATGCATTGCCTTTACCCCCCGGGCCCGAAAGAAGAGACAAGTTGACTTGCTCCACTTTGCCCGCGGTTGCCCCCCTTTCCCGCGTGCGGTGCGGAGTTGAAGGCTGCTTACATATGCTTCGAGGAGCAATATCATAATGCATACCAACAGCTCTGTGTGTCCGTACACTCCGTGTATCTGTCGGCAGTACAGAGGGAGTTAGCGGGGAAGGGGCTGGCCACCTTTTCGGAGTTGGCCACGCTTCTAACGGAAGTTCACAGTCATCTTGCGTGGGACGCTATTTGTAGCTGTGCCTCGCAGATGATGTGCGCTGTTATGGGCATGCGCAGGCTGTGGATGTCGGTATCTAAATACTCGTCTTCAACACGCCAAGACCTCCTTGCTTTGCCGTATAAGATGGGTGCCACCCTCTTCCCTGGGGCTCAGCAGGTGGTCCGAGAGGCCGCTCAATTGTATGATTCCAATACAAGAGCAAGAGAGGCAGGGGCCGGGGCAAGGCAGCTGGTCGAGGCCAGCAGCCTTTTCGCAGGGCCATGAACCCATCGGGTTCCCATTAGCGCCCGAAGAGCCCCGGATGGACCCACAGTCGCAGTCGCACTTCTTATGAAAGCTGCGATCGAACCGGTTCCCGAGGGACAGGAAAGCGAGGGCTTCTACTCGACATATTTCCTAGTCACCAAAAAAGACGGAGGGTTCAGGCCTATTCTCAATCTGAGAAGGCTGAACAAACTTATAGAGGTACCGTCCTTCAGGAGGGAGACACTGCGTTCAGTGATCTCAGCTGTCGAGACAGGAGAATGGCTAACGTCAATAGACCGAAAAGACGCCTATCTCCACGTACCCATACACCCTGAGGTTTTCTTTCGACGGGAGGTGTTATCAGTTCAGGGTTCTACAATTTGGCATCTCCACGGCCCCGAGGGTGTTCACCAAGCTGATGTTGATTCCTGCCCAAGTGGCCAGGTCGAAAGGTCGGTTCTGACACCCATACCTCGCCGACTGGTTACTAAGAGCTCTATCGCAATCCCTGAGTCAGATAGCTACACAACAAGTGATAGACATTCTGATCACTCTAGGGTGGATAATCAATCTCAAGAAGTCAGTTCTGAGCCCTACTCAGAATCTAGTCTTCCTAGGGGCGAATTTCAACACGAGCGGACTTGTATCTGTCACAAGATCGCATTGCCAAGGTCAGAAGGGTTACTTCCCAGTTCCTTCTGTCCACAAATCACACTGCTCGTACATGGCTCCTGTTACTGGGCAACATGGCGGCGACAGTGGATGTGGTCTAGTGGGCGCGCTTGAGAATGAGACCCATTCAACAAGCACTCCGTTGACTTTGGGCGAACTCGGAGTTCTCGAGACTGTGCTCGAGACTCAGCAGTGGCTCATTACACACCTTCAGTGGTGGACTGAGGTCGGGAATCTGTCCTGGGGGCTCCCTCAATACTCCAGTTCCGAGTTGCATCCTTTGGGCATGCCAGCAACCTATGATTGTGGGTTCGAATCCCGGTTCGCCCCGATTATGTTTCTAGGTTTGTCAGCACCATACCCGTGCTTGTGGGTTTCACCGAAATAAGACGTGGCAGTTCCTACTATGGTGCGACTCTCACGTTATCAGGGTGCTACCTGTTTATCTCCCGGGGTTGGACAACGTCCGTGCGGACGCTCTGTCTCGCCGGATCCTTGCTCCTCACGAGTGGAGGCTTGACCCGGGGATATTGGGGATTATCTCCCTGTCATACGGGTCGTTCCAGGTGGATCTGTTTGCGTCTCGGGTGAATCACCAGACACCAACGTTCTGCTCCCGAGTCCCTGACCCGAGGTCGGTGGCAGCGGACGACTTCAAGCTAGATTGGACGGACAGAGTTCTGTGGGCATTCCTCCCAGTGCCTCTGATTTCCAAGGTCCTGTCTCAGCTAGCCACTCAGCCTGCACGACTACTTGTGCTCCTGGCACCTTTTTGGTCGGCGCAGAGTTGGTTTCCAGTAATACTCCGGTTTCGGGCTCAGCCTCCTGTTCTATTACCTTTACCACCGGACCTCCTATCCAAGAACGGGGCCCTCCACCCGAATCCCAGGATTCAATGGGTGGCTTGGCCACTGTCAGGAATCACCTCAAGAAGAGCGGTATTCCTGCACGAGTTTCAGACACAATACTGGGTTCGCGGAGGGATTCGACAAACATTCAGTACATGGATAGATGGGTCTGCTATGCGCGCTGGTGTGTCGATAGAGGGATTGCAGATCCCTTTTCTGCAGATCTCGTAGCCGCACTTGAGTTCCTCCAGTCGTGACTAGATGACGGCCTGGCCGCATCGACAGTCCGAGGGTACTCTACAGCTATCGCAGCTTTTCACGTCCCTGTCGACGGGGCACTTCTGGGTGCACACCAATTAGTGCAGCGCTTTTTAGCAGGTGTGGACAGGATCCGACTGCCAGTCCGGCAGATCAGTCCCCCTTGGGACTTGTCAATCTTTCTTGATTGGCTGTTCGGTCCTTCCTTTCAGGATCTGTCGTCTCTCTCTCTTCAGCTGTTGAGCTGGAAGACGGCGTTCCTTGTGGCGGTAACGTCCGGCAGACGGGTAGGCGACATTCATGCTATGTCAACCGATCCCGAACTAACTGTCTGCCACCGGGGACAGAGTCAGTATTCGACTACTGGACTCTTACCGTCCTAAGGTCGCACACGCCTTCCACGTGACGGCTTCTATTGAGCTACCTGCTCTTTCACAGCCTTCCTCGTCAGGGACCACTGCAAGACATGCTCATGTCTTGGATGTCCGCAGGACCCTCAAGGCCTATATCAGCAGAACTAAGGGTATCCGTAAGGATAACCAACTATTTTGCTGTTACGGAGGTAGGAAGGCTGGCTCACCTGCGAGCAAACAATCTATCTCGAGGTGGATAGTTTCAACCATTTGTACAGCGTATACGCTTACAGGCAGGGACCCCCCTACCAGGTTGAAGGCTCATTCGGTTAGAGCAGTGGCTACGTCACAAGAGTGTACGCTCTGCTCATTAAGGAGATCTGCTCTGCGGCTATTTGGAGCCAGCCGAGCCAAACATCAAACATTACCAACTCGACAAACACTCAAGAGAGCGTGCTCAGTTTGGTCAGTCAGTTCTCCGAACTGGGCAAAGTTCTAATCTCTAGTCAATTGAGCCTTCAAGATTTTAGACTGTCCTCTGGTTATACTGCTCAGTAATGGTGGTCCAGATTTTATCTTCTGCGGTCGATAAAAATCAGTCCTTACTACTCGATAATACTCGTATTTGCACACGCACTCCTTCGATACTCGGGGTCCCTCTGGCCTAGCTCAGCGTGGGTTTTTGTCTCTCGTGATCTACGCCCCTATATTACTTGTTCAAAAAAGTGAGGGGGGGTGTAGGGGTTCGAGTTCTCAACTTATGACAAGCCGCAAAAACAGGCTTTATCATAATATATGGTCGACCACGCCCTGTCCCTAGCCCCCACCTTTCGACGGTGGTGCTTCACGATGAGGTTGGTTCCATTTATTGAACTATATATTTTATTCTGTTGAATAATCAAATACGATGTATTTATTTATGCCTCTTGCTGACGGATGCCCCTTCCTATATTATCTTTAGGAATCTATCTTGATGCAATAGGTGCCCCAAGGAGGATCTAATTTGAAAGAATTTTACAAACCTGTACAGGTTATGAATTCTCTGATGAAATCCTCCTTGGGGCACGGCCACCCACCTCCCCACATTCCGTCAGCATTAGACATATGGAAAGTGATTTGGGTGAGAGTTGCTCCCCCTTGCGTGACGCGCCATGGAGGGTGAGGCCCCGTAAGGGTGGTCGTATATCATACAAAAACAAAGTTTTTTGTGTGGTAACATTTTTTATTAAGGAAAATGGTTACAACTATGTCATGTAGATTTTCTTGAGCAAGGAAAATGCAATAGGTGCCCCAAGGAGGATTTCATCAGAGAATTCATAACCTCTACAGGTTTGTAAAATTTACCATATTGTGACTTGTTTTTACTAATAACTCAACTTGTGAGAGGCTATAATTGAAAAAGTAATAATAATTCAAGCCTACTATGTATAAACTATCACATAAATGATAAAATAAGGACTCAATGCATGCACTACCTTTTGTTTGACTTTTTTTTTATTTTCTCATTTTTTACAACTGAAAAGTGCTTTCTGACACAAAAACAGTATCTGCCACCAAAACATTTGACCACAACCATCATTTTCTTGTCTATTCGATACAAAAACATAAGAGAGATCTAAATTTGTTTTGTTCTACTATGGGGAGGGGTATGTCAGCAGTTTGAGGGTTTGGCCACTACTCTATAAAGGCTATTTGGTGCCGGAAGCTGAGGCCATGGCACATCGTCCCTCCACCAGGGGGTTATACAATAACAAGTGGTGATCATTTGTAAGGCAAAGAATCAAGATCCCACGACAGCCTCACCTCAATTCTTAGCCGAGTACCTCCTACACTTGTGTACCAAACGACACTTGAAAGGCAGCACTATTACTACATATTTGGTAGTGCTTAATTCAGAGTTTGCTGTATCAGAGAATCACAATATGACCAAGGTTCAAGAACTACAGGCCCTCCTATGCTCTTTCAGGCTGGAGGATCAGAAGGCCAAAATCTGTCCCTGCTGCTTGGCACTTCGAGGATTGCGCTGGCCCCACCTTGGAGTTCCTCAATGCATCATCCTTTTTTCAACCTCACCAAGAAAAAAAATTCTCTTGGCTTTAGCCACTGCAGCACACATTAGTGACTTACATGCACTCGACATCACCCATGTCCTCTTTGAGCATGGTACGCAGGGAGCGGTTCACATCAGGCTGTGATGGGATTTCATACCGAAGAATCAGCTACCAGGACAACCCGATCGGTCTTTCACCATTCTACCAATCTCTATGATTGTGGGGTGGGCGAAGATGAGGGTGAACTCCTCCAAATTTTCATCCGCTGCTCCAAAACTAGCAGTGGCACGAGGAAACGGTTGTTCATTCCTGTATCCTAGACATCCACGACCAAAGTCAGTCACAACACCATATCAGTATGGTTACACGCAGTCGTCTTGCAGGCTTTTGAGATCACTAACCTCGGTCCTCCGAGAGGGAATAATCCTCATGAGATCAGAGCGGTTACCTCAACCCTGGCTGTACATAGCAACTTTCCTATTTGAGCAATCATGGAAGGATGTTTGGGGGAGGTCAGACACCAGCCATTATCTTCAAGATGTGGCACTTGAAGATGTCAAAGGTGTCCGTAGCTTTGGCCCTCTCGTAGTAGCCCAGCAGGTAACCAATCCCTAACGCAAATAATGAACATCCTCTGTCATGTCCGGAGCCAGTCTTACCAGACTTGTGCGGTGTTTATTTGACATGACCATGGGATTTTTCCAAGCTTTTAAGCTTTGGCTTGGTGACGCAGTTAAGATTTTAGCTTATGCCAATTTCTTTTTACTGTTTGTTCACATGGCCTTATCCTCAATTTTCGTTTGATTGAACGAGTCTTACTGTCTGGCTTTTTGTTTTTGCTATACTGTTCCCTTGACACACATGTCGTTTGAAGGGATTATATATATCTTGAGGTTTAAAATCTGAAGGTATACCCACCACAGATGCATTAGAAGTAATGCAGGATAAGTAAAACATTTTAGTAAAATCTAAATATTTTTTACATTTGTATACTTATCCTGTGTTACTACGTCTAAGGGCCCACCCGTTGCAGACTTGCCTGACATTTTTTAGCATGGATGAAGAGCAGCAATGTGATCAGATATGATGTCACCACGGAAGGTCACATGACTGCAGTGATGAGTCCTAGTAAAAGTAGATTGAAGAAGGAAAAATATTTTTTTCTTCACCTAGGACTAACGCGAAGATCTGTTTTCTTTGTCGTAAGGTAAGCAGTAGATGTTTTAAGGAGTAATACAGGATAAGTATACAAATGTAAGAAATATATCGCGTTTACTAATAGTGTCATGTATTCGAGTGTATGAATTGCGTGTCCTACCTCTAGTGACCCACATTTTGAGAGGCATGTGACAAAATTGAATAATTAACATTAAAAAATGTAGCCCTAATTATGAATAGATCCAGTGTTCTGCTCAGGCAGAGGCTGTGATTGTTGCAGTGATTTATTGATTGGTGCATAATGCTTAATCTCAGTGGGTCATCATGCGCATTCATGTTGATAGTTTGATTTATATAACTATGGGGATCACTGACTGTCTCAAATGTATTTTATATCACTGGCACAGCTGTTCAGTTATTGAATGTAAACTTCCTGTTTTTCGTTGCCTTATGTGTCTCACTTTACTATCAGCGCCTTTCACTTGTTGCTAGTTCAAATGGTCCTACTAAATCGAGCTTACACATTTTACAAATATAGTAGTCATATGGGCAATTTTTAAAGGTTCTTTCCTGTAACTAATAAACCATGACCAAAAAGGAAAATCAGCTGAAAAAAGTTCAGAGAAAAAAGACTTATAAAATTTGAATCATCACAGCCTAAGTTGTCTTCATATGATGCCCAAAATGCATCTGTTAGGAATTACCCTGGTATTACAGAATTGCCAACCACAAGTCATGTCAGCAATACACACAATGTTTCGTATGGCAAAAACTTTCAATCAATCTGGCTTCCCAATTACACATGGTTGCAGCATAACTCAGAAGAAATACTGGGACATGCCAGCTTTGTATAATTTATGTGAAGTCATATTCAATGACAACTAAATTCTAAATTTTTGAACTTGAAGAGACTTGTTAACGGCAGTGATGAAAAACAAATTGTTGAGACTACTGACATTGGACATTGTTGCTACAATATATAACGTTACATCTGAGAAAGATGCCATGTAAAACATTTTGTGTATCGCTGATATTACTTACCTAGTGGATGGGATGGGGGGGGGGGGGGGTGGTTGGCATGGGTAGCCCAGTTGTCTAAAGATCCTGGTTTGTCGTGATTAAGTTTCTTGGTTTGTCAGCACCATAACCATGTTTGTGGGTTTCACCAAGGTGGCAAAAATCTGACATCTGCGTCACTTTGGGCTTTCCTCCCATATTAAACTGAAACACAGTGATATTACTGGAATACTGTTCAAAGCAGCGCCAAACCCAACTCAAAATGACCACGTATTTTCTTGTTGAAAGGGTCACTGTCCCAATTGTTCAATTAGTATACACTCAGTTGAATGATAATAGTGAATGTTTTTGGTGCACCATGTCCACCCACTAAAACATAAAGGAAGATCATATATAAAGTATATGTACAAGTGGGAATACGAAATAATGAAGTGTGAAGAGAATGGAAGGAGGCTCATTGATGGCAGCAGCCGAGAGAGAAGTGCTCCATAGGCAAAAGTTCTGTGACAATTGGATTTAAGCATGGGCACTGTTAGCAGTTGTTGATAATAAGATTAAAGATTTCAATAGGTTTAACATTCTTATTTTGTAACTATAAAGAAGCAGTTATTTAACAGTATATGTAAAATTCATTGTTCACAGTATTCTGCATGGACTGCAAGTTGAATTTTGATGATAATGCCTCATACCGCCAAAAGGACATTTTCTCTCTCCGTGACTGGAGCCAGGAGGATGACAGAGACCAACGGGCAGCTGAAGCAGATCTCAATTACATCGGGTTGGATGGCAGCATCGGTTGTCTTGGTATGTTTGTAGGCTTAATAGACGTGTAGAGGCACTGCAAGGACTGATAGAGATCACAATGAACTGCTACATCAAGTGTATTGGTATGTCTGTAGATCATTGATAGACATGTGTAGCAGAGGACTGACAGAGATTGCAATGAACTGCTACATCAAGTGTATTGGTATGTCTGTAGATCATTGATAGACATGTGTAGTAGAGGACTGACAGAAATCGCTATGAACTGCAACATCAAGTGTATTGGTATGTCTGTAGGTCATTGATAGACATGTGTAGTAGAGGACTGAAAGAAATCGCTATGAACTGCAATGTCGGGTGTATTGGTATGTCTGTAGATCATTGATAGACATGTGTAGTAGAGGACTGACAGAAATCGCTATGAACTGCAACATCAGGTGGATTGGTATGTCTGTAGATCATTGATAGACATATGTAGTAGAGGACTGACAGAAATCGCTATGAACTGCAATGTCGGGTGTATTGGTATGTCTGTAGATCATTGATAGACATGTGTAGCGGAGGACTGACTGAGATCGCTATGAACTGCAATGTCGGGTGTATTGGTATGTCTGTAGATAGTTGATAGTCATGCGCAGCAGAGGACTGTCAGAGATCTTTTTCCTTGTGAAAATGTTATTTTTAACTAATCCCTCCACAACAGTTTGTAAAATTCCTTCTTGCTTCGATCATATGACTGTAGAAAATTGTGAAAACAATAATCACTGGAACACATCCTCCTACCACCACGCTCCCAACATGTTCCTGTACTTCTCATCACTTTTCCTTCATGGCCCGTAGTGAATGGATGTGTTTGCTTCCACTCCCTATTTGGGATTGGATTTGTGTGTCATTTCGGTTTGAATTGAATATCTTACTATATACATTTATCTATGGGTCCCAAGCGTTCCTTATCAATAAATATGTGACATTTACGTCTACTTACCCTCCGACAGGTTTCTTTTCCCGCCAGACTTCAAACTCCTCTAGTAGGCCTGCGACTGTCACCTCCACCACATCAGCAACACATACAGGCTCATCATCAGCTGGATCCGACCTGGGGGCTACCTCACCTGGTTCATCAGCTCTCACAAGGTCATCACCCCTCCTGTCTGTTTGCTACGGAACTTGTCCGACGGGTACTGCGATGGTGCCTCTCATAACTACTTGTGGCGCTTCGGCTGTGACCTCTCCCAGCCTACTGTCATCTTCCACTGATGCCTATTGGCAAACCCAACCTCATGTTCCATTGTGTCAGTCGACCTGGAACCTTCAGACCCCTCATCAGACAAAGGCAGCTTCTCAGACGTATTTAACTGTGCTATCCAGTTGCCGCCTTCCTTTCCGGCTCCTCTCCCGGATCCTCATGTGGTGCAGGCGCTTCCTCAAGCATTTCTCCAAGCTACGGGCATCGTATCCATAGGCTCCACTTTCTCAGGCATCGCATTCACAGGCGCAACTACAGGGTTATCAGCCTTGGATGTTCGGTACGCCACCATTGCCTCCTCAGGCGCCACCTGTTCCCTCTTGATCTCAGGCTCAGCTGTCACAGACTCTGCCTTAGTTATCCTCACCTTGGGTCAGCTCACCCCTGTTGAACTCTCCTCAGGATGTCAGTTCGGTATGACATTTACCACTCTTGTCCCCTCAGGGTACTCCCATACATCCCTCACACCTCATCAGGCGTCTCGGGTTGATTGTGCCTTGGACTCGGCATTCAAGATCCTGTTCGTCGTCTCCTAACAGGGTTTCCAAGCTTGTGCATTCTTCACCGAGGGGCTCCTTTTGTGTTTTGATGGCTAGTGTTGCTACATCTAATGGTTAGGAGCAGCCACTCTTCGCTTCTAAGGATCGGATACTGTGGATCATGGAACGTAGGTATCATACTGATACTTTCCTTTGACAGCTGTCTTTTCTGCATTCTTGTTTGCAATCTCATAAGCCTCCTGCATACATGATTTCCACTTTTCCACATACTTTCTTGGATCACTCTTTCCTTCTCCTCTATCCAGACCAAACATAAGGTCTACTGGCAATCTAGGCGATCTGCCAAGTAGGAGATAGAATGGGGAGTAGCCGGTGGAATGGTGGCAGGTGCAGTTGTAGGCATGTACTACTTTATTCACATGATTTTTCCAGTTGCTCTTCATTTCTTGAGGTAGTGTCCAAAGCATTCCTAACAATGTTCATACCCCTGAGGATGATGTGGAGTGATGCGTGACCAAGTCATTCTACAGTATTTCTGAATATGATGAAACAGTTATTTTCAAATTCTTTGCCTTGGTCATGGTGCAGTTTCTGTGGAAAGCCAAAACGTAGTACAAAGTAGTTGAATATTTTCTCAGCTGCAGTTTTTCCAGATTTATTCCATGTAGGGTAAGTTTAAACAAATCTTGTAAAATGGTCAGATATTACCAACATGTATTCAAATCCACCCAAACTTTTTTCAAGATGTACAAAATCTATGGATACCATTTCAAATGGAGGTGTTGTCGTGATTGGTACCAGTGGGGCTCTTTGCATGATAGCCGGTGGTTTGTCTTTTAAACGACTGCACTCCTTAGTCACATATGTCTCCACATCATGCAGCATGAATAGCCAGTAAAATCTCTCTCTAACAAGATCAGTCACTCTTTCTGTCCCTAGATGACCCATGTCATTGTGGAGTTCTTTCAACACCAATGATATTCTGTACACTTTTGGCAACACTATCTGAATTCTTTCTTGTAGACAAAAGATTGAACTTTTGTGACACAGTATACCTTCCCTGTTAAAGAACAATTTGCTGAATTCTCTGAATAAACAGTTGAGCTCAGGTTTCTCTTTGTCAAGTACCAAATCATGCACCTTTCTCCTACTCTCTTTCCATTGCAGTAGTTGTAGGATCGGGTAGATAGCTTGATCATTTTTCTGAGCTTGTCGAATGTCTCTTGGCGTGAAATGCTGGAAAGATCTAGAATTGTCAGTTGGTAGATCAAGTTCTGTCAGGCCACTGCAATTGTCTGTGATTGCAGATATCCATACTATCTCATTAGAATCTCTTGCCTGAACTGTCTGAATGGAGGCTCCTATAATGTTATGACTTACTTCTTCTGTACAATGTGACATTTATTCATGAAAGTCTAGTGACATCCTACTTTGTCCATCAGCGTCGCTGTTCTGTTTCTCAGGCATGTACTTTATGGTGAATTTGTAGTCTGCTAGTTCAGCTGCCCATCTATGTTTTGTTCCATCAAGTTTGGCTTTTGTGAGTACCTATGTTAGGGGATTGTTGTCGCTGTAGACGGTAAAGTTTAGTGCATATTAGAGACAATCACGGAATTGCTCAGTGAAAGCCCATGATTTAAGAGCTAAGAACTCTAATTTCAATACTGTTTGGATCCTACACTAACTTCCCCACCACTGGTCGTCCTTCCTCACAACACTCCTGACAGCGGTTCTGGAAAGATTGAGGTCAACTCTTATCAGACTACTGGGTTATTCCGACTCTTTGTTACGGGTGCCAGTTAACCTCAATTGCACAACCGCCTCTCACGCTATGGCCCCTTCAACTACCGTACTTAGATGTGCATTTGGAGCCCTTACAGGACAACATTTGGGTCCATTTGGACAAGGGGCCTTTGGAGCTCCTGTCTCCAAAAGGTCTTACTCCGGGATTTCACAGCCGCATCTTCCTGGTGCCGAAGAAAAATTTGTTAAAGCTTGTCGGATAAGAAATAATTTACATGAATTTGTATATTCTTGATATTAGTATACTCACCCTGACACAACAAGTATTTTGGCCTGCCCATCTGTCCCCAGTCTGGATATCAAGCTGATTGCTGATGAGAAGATAGTGAGGGAATAGTGACTGATAACTCAGGTAGAAGAATCCTGTTTGGGTTCTGTGTTATATGATCAAAGTGAACAAGGAAATTGCAATGTGTTATGTCAGGATAAGTATGAATATCCAAATTCCTGTAATTTGGACCAGACAGTCGAGTTATTGATATTGTGTGCAACTTTCGACACCATCAGAGTGCAAGGACATGCTATCAACCCTCTGTCGGGAGGATATAGTGGGGAAGTAATTCAAAGCCACAGTCTGCAACTGCCGTCAATGCCACTTGTGACATGTGACCAGAGCTTTACCTCCAAAGCTTCTCTCAACTGAAAGTTCTATTGATAGTCATTCATGATTATCCCTTTACTCCATAACTTTGGCAACTGATGCTACCTGCTTGTACTTCTGTGGTAGGGGTGAGGCCAAATGTTTCCAAGGCTTGTTCTGAAGTTTGACACTGGAGCAAAGTGATGGATCCAGGTCTCATCCTGGGTTACAATATGCATTTATTAAACTCGTCAAAAGTTCAGTCGGTGATCTTCTGATCTGGTATCAACATAGTGGGTAGCCATCTTGTGGACAGCTTGCTCTTGTAGAGTACTGTACTGACCCAAGACTAATCCCAATAGTGTCAGCTTCGGTCAGACAGAACTTTGTGTCTGTAACTTGGTGTTGTGTCTTTAAGAGATGACATTCTTAATACACATGTTGAAACCTCACATATTCACAAAACAATAGCTATGAGGCCACACACTTTTCAATTTACCCTGGTAGGCTTTATTCAATAAGAGATACAGAGGTACTAATGAGACAACAGACATATAGGCTCTAGAAGATGGATAAGTGATTTAGAATGTAGTTGACAGGGAATCCAGCAGTATAGTAGGTTGCTGATTTGTGAGGGACAGGACTGTTTGATAAGAACTTGTCATGAAAATATTTTCAGCTATAAAGCAATGTCTTGTTTGGCAGTGAATGGTGCTGGTCTGGCCATGGCCACAATGGATATCATCAAGTTGCATGGAGGCACTCCAGCCAACTTCCTTGATGTCGGTGGTGGTGCCACCTCACAGCAGGTGACGGAAGCATTTAGACTCATCACATCAGACCCAAAGGTAAGGGTTAACACAAACTTTTGATCTGGTTTTATTTTCAAGGTATTTGGCATGGTTGACCCTCTGTGCTATTTCTTATAAGTGTTTGATTTAAAGATGTTCATTCTCTATTATCAACATATTCATTATTGGAACTATATGGGGCTAAAAAAAATATATTCTTGGTTCTCAGGCACCGCCGCATGATCATAAAGTCCGCTTCACGTTTCGTTTTTATTTCCATTTTCAACATTTTTAAAGAAAAAATCCTTAAATGTTCCGCATCTCGAACACACGACCTCAACTGTGAAATGCTACAATACTTAAAAACAATGCGATCCAATATAACATGCAGTTACTTCCCTTTCCATGCGCACTGCTTTACTGCGCATTTCGTGAGTTATGGTCATGGCGGCAATAGGAGTTTGTGTGCTTGCTTTGCTGTTTGCAAATTTGGCCAATAAAAAAATTAAATTTTGGATACAACCTCACTAGACATGATGATGGTATTCAAATACAAATTCAATGATATTTGTGTACTGTATGAGGGACAATGTTTCATACGCAGAGGTTATTTGTCTCATAAAATAAGTGGGTAATCAATGCTAATTTATATACCCCGGCTATAAAGCGAATCGGAATAAAGCACATCACTAGTACATACAAAACTCTACGTTTGCAATAAAAATGTGTTTGTCTTCCGCAGAAATCTTTTTTACATCATAGCCCTTCAGCGAATTCAGGGAAACGGAACAGATTATGTCAGTTAAACTTAATCATCACTAAACATAATGATTAGCTGATTAAATTGTATTTCCTGTTCTGATTGGCATTGTTTTATATGCAGAGATTAAGATTATCGTGCGTCTTGTCTCGTAAACCAAGCCAGAAGTAGCATTCAGCTGTACACACTTTTCTCGGATAATATAACTTTAAAGAATTTTGATACAATGAGCGGAAGAATTGTATCTGAAACTATTATTTTATCAGGAATTATTTATTCCAATATCATGTGTAGTTGCAGCTTTACTGTATATATATGAAAGAAATTAATAACCATAAGCGTAGCACTTTGGTTCATTTGATTGCCATTGCCGGAAATGTTTTCGAATGGAAGAATTTGATCAATCACCGTCCATGCGCCGACGATTGCGAAAACTTAATGTTGACATATAATAGTCAAACTACAACAAGTATGACTGACTGCGAGTCAAAGTATGGTATTTACGATATGTATATCCATTCTCTATCCACTTAAGTTCATTTCAAGGCGTCAATAGCTGTAACATGACCGTGGTTGCTGTAAATAACTGTGAGTTCTGCGATCTTCCGATCACTTCACATATGATTTTGCCGAAATGAATTGAAACAATATTGAATGAAATGTTGAATAAAATTAATAAAGTAGATTACCAACAGTCCAGATATATTATGAACTCTTTCTACAACCAGACAGTGTAATTACATGATTAATTTGAGTATTTCAGTACGGATTGTTGACATGGTATTTCCGGTGTTCCGTGCCAAGTAATGTCTTTGTGTTGCAGAAATACCCCATGAAATACTCAACCCTGTGTATAATACGACAATTTTATTATAGAAGAGTATTCCAAACTTGATGCATTCTGTTTTTCTTCTTGGCAGGTTCATGCGATTTTGGTGAATATTTTTGGTGGTATCATGAGATGTGATATAATTGCTCAGGGCATTGTAGCAGCTGCAGCAGAACTACAACTGAAAATACCAATAGTTGTCAGATTACAAGGTGAGAGTCTCACGGTGTAAGTTTCATATAATTCTTCCCTGGGGAGACTTATTCCAACATTTGAAATCTTAAATTCTTTCCTTGTGACAGACCTGTATTAACAGTTATATCAATAAAAAGATTAAGAAAAAACATAATGGCAGTAGCAGTGAATTTCTAGGGCATGATCTTAGCATAACTCATTATTGGCACCAGTGGCAATTATGAGTTATGTCCCATCTATGTCTCTCCTACTGACCGCTCGTCACGCCGAAGACCCGGGTTCGATTCCCGACATGGGTACAATGTGTGGAATATTGCTAAAAGCGGCGTAAAACCATATTCACTCACTCACTCACTCTCCTACTGACCCATCAGATTCCACCTCTCATATCACTTGCATTTGCTTCAAACAAAAAGGCAGCACCCAGTCAAGATTGTCTGATTGAAATCAAAATCTATGTTGTAATAAAATGGGTCTGACTTCGCGAATTGCATCTAATCACGTGCACACTTTGATTAAAAGCATGAAAAGACTTGGATAATATCTGTTGAGGCCATGTTGGCGGTTCACGTGCTTTGCAAATCGGAAATCTGCACGTCAGTTTACGAACTAGATGTCGATTTCACTATGCAATTTGGATTGGACAATGCATAAGCCAAATATACTCCATAATTCCAGCCTAGTTTGGCAAGGGTGGAAACTGGACTTTTATAGACAGTTAACACCCTTGCCTTGGGAAGATGTGGTAAATGGGGAATCAGTCTTTTTGTTTGGGCTAGGGCTGAATGAGCAGCCCTGGGAAGTCGGCCATAACCCCCTACTCCAGCCATGGACACTCCTATCAGTGTGTAATTCTTAATCTTGCACAGCTTTGGAGAAACTTACCAAGAGGCTCTTTGTCTCGAGGTAACAGATCTGGTAGAAGAGGCAGCTATAGAGATAGTGCCTCAAGGAAGGGAAGAAAACAGGTTTTATTAAACTTGCTTTCTGGTCATCAAAAAGTCAAAAGCCGGTGAACATGTCACAAATACCCACCTTTGAAATAAAGACATTGACTGATTGTCTTCCAAAATGTCCAAAGATTTCCTTAAAATAGGGTTATGATATAGAAGAATGTCTTATCAAAAGTGGAGAAATCATGAAAACATTATAATGCCATGTGTGTCACTGGAAGTGCCTTCAATTTGGCAAACACTTCCTAGTTTTTAAAGCTCATTTGAATGTACTTTTTACCATAATGGGGTTTAAGATTTATTAAACACATCAAAATTGAAAGTTTTAGCTTTTAGGTCATACAAAACCAAATGTTTTCCCATAGACTTCTGTAGTAGTGTTATAAATTTAAAAAAAATTAACTAAGCATTCAACAGCTATTAAATGCACATGTGTGCACAGTCTGGCCTACTCAAAAAAACATGTTTTAGTCTGTTTTCAGTCGTACAAATGGGTATCTCTCATACCCTCACGTCTAGTCGCACGTTTAAGAGGAAGCCAGAAGCTGGAATGTAAACATTAAACTTGTTTCCGTCCGGTTGCGCACGCACCTCCCTATGACATGTCACAAATCTCTCAGCGCGCCTCTGAGCTGGTCGCTCGAGAAAGTCTTTCGCGGTAGATTATCGCTTATCTACAGTTGTTCTAATAAAGTAATAATAATAATATGTCTTACCTGTAGACTCCTGGAATGTAATCCTTGGTAATCCATTGTTGTGTTCAACCCGTGTTTCGCTGTTTGACAGTGATTCTACACGTGGCAATATGTCGGGCATTTGTGCCTCGTGTCAACGAAAACTGTCTAAAGTGGACCCTCACAAGTATTGTCCTTCCTGCATCATTAAGGACGGGTTTTCAACGTGTTCAAGGGATAAACGTTGTAAAGAATGTGAGAACTTGTCTTCAATAAACTTTAACTTGTATCTTCGTGCGTTGGCGAAGCGGGCCGCTGACCAGCGCTACAAGCAGAGAAGGACATCGGTTGGATCCTTGGACTCTGCACCCTCCACATCAGGCCCTGGGGGTGGCGGGTCGACCACTCCTAAGAAATCAGTTGTTAAAGACCCGCCTCAGCCAACTTCTGTCTTCGACAAGGACCGTTCGCCTGCTGATGATACTACCCGCACGACTGATCTTCGTCAATCGGTTGATCGAGGGCGTTACTCAACCTCCCCTGTTACGACGGGACCGGGTGGTGACGAAGACCATGAGGGGACTACGGTCCCCAGTCGGTCCGTATCTCGTTCTTCCAACGACGATAGGGACGTCGTGCGGGACGACAGTGGACACAGAAGTCGTTCCCGATTACGTCGGGACGACAGGTCGAGTGCCTCGTCGAGAGACAGTACACGACACGTGGGCGTTTATCGCCATCGTGGTCGTCGTAGGTACGATTCGGACGATAACTACGATGGGGATCGTAGTACTTCTACAGTTAGAGATCGTAGCCCTTGTCCCCACGGGGACGTGCGACGTTCTTGCAGGGAGAGTTTGGGGGTTCAGCGTCGTAGTGAAGATAGTGACAGAACGACGACCTAGTCTCACTTTCATATCGACCCGGCTTTGATAGCCCAGATCACGGCGGCGGTTCTCGCCTCGACGGCGTCGACCAAGAAGGACACGACTACGTCGGGGGTCCATGGCCCGTCAACTAGTACACCAGCTCCTTCATCTACGCCTCCACAATCGACGTCGACGATGGATTGTGACGACAGCCCTCCTAGGCCTCCCAAAGACATTGAGTTGTTTGCTTGGCTATCTAACTTTCTACCTGAGTTATCACAAGACGATGACAAACCGACGCGTGCGGGCTTTAAGGTCGGAGATACACCACAGTCTCTTCAGTTTTCTCCTCCCGATATCTTCAGAGCCATGGCTCACGATATGGACCAGAACTTTGCCTCTGCTCTGCCTGGACAGAGCTTCTGCAAGCCGCCTGGTCGATTTCGTTACCCGATCTATGGCATGCCGTTTTCACTCTTCAAGAAACCAGCGCCCTCCAAAATTCTTGTTGAAGACAGGCATTTGGAATCCATGGACTCTGCTGTTCGTCACCAGCTACAACCGCTTGCTATGCTGTCGACTGCGATCGAGGCACTCTCAGTGTACTTTGAGGAGAAAGAACCCCAGGACGAGGACGGCAGGACGGTGCCATCGGTCCTCTCCTGTATGCAACGGTGGATCTCGGACGTCCTCGCTCAGTCCCGATATGTGTCGGGTCAGATTACTACGGCACGTCGCCATGGTTACATCGACTGCACTGACCTACCTGATCGTCATGGCAGGTCACTCCTACGGGCCCCGTGGTCATCGCAACAGTTGTTTGACGGTCATACCAACGACGTTCTGGACAAGTACTCCAGGGAAGCCGAGCGTGACATCATCATTTCGGCTTCACACAACATGTCCCGACGGCCACCGGTTTCGAACGCCCCAAGACGACGTTACCGAAACGAGAATGTGCAACGGGCCTTCCGTAGGGACGTGCCTCGACAGCCGTTCCGCAAGAGAGATTCCGACAGGAAAGGTCGCCAGGTCTCCTTTTCCAAGTATCCCAGAGGGGGAAAGGGCCAGCGGGGGAGGAAGTGAGGTCCCTTCCCCCGCAGTCGCCGTGGTTGGAGTCCCCCCCGGTGACACTACCTTTAGACGAGCTACCGGTAGGGGGGAGACTTCATCACTATGCCCACAAGTGGGTTTTCCTCAACGACCCTTACGTTCAGAACATTTTGACAACAGGCTACGCCCCACGCCTGAGATCGACGCCACCACTGACGTCATCCCCGACATTCCACATTCCACCAACGGATCGGCTGACGGAGGCCATCGATTGTTGGTGGAAAAGGCGGCCGTACTTCGCCTAGGGACATAGGCACCATCGCCGGGGTACTACTCACCCATCTTTCTAGTACCCAAGAAAAACTCCACAAAGATGCGGCTTATTTTCAATCTCAAAAAGTTCAACGCAACATACCTCCAACCACCCGACACATTCACCATGATATCCCTCAGCTCTCTGCGTCGGATGATATTACCGAACGACTTCCTCGTCTCGATAGACCTTCAGGACGCGTATCTACATGTACCAATAGCTTCCGAGTTCCAGAAGTACCTCCGATTTGAATACCAAGGTATTCATTACCAGTGGGCGGCCCTCCCGTTTGGAATTTCTACGGCCCCGTGCATTTTCACACGGATCATGAAGACGGTCGTAGAATGGCTCCATCGGCAGGCGATCAGGGTCGCCTTCTACCTAGACGACGGGCTCCAAGCTCACCAATTCACAGAAGCCCTTCAAGAGAGTTGGCGACCACCCTGAGTCTACTACGGTACCTCGGGTGGATCGTCAACTTTCAAAAGTCAGACTTGGTACCAACTCGGGATCTACAGTACATTGGGATACGCTTCCAGACGGGAGTCAATCTGGTCATGGTACCTCAAGACCGTTGGGACAAGATTGTCAGCAGCGTTCCGAGACTTCTACATGCCCCGGCGTCGGTGCACACGTGGCAGGAAGTCCTCGGTCTGTTGACATCGGCCCAAGACCTGACTCGCCGAGGTCGTCTTCAACTTCGTCCGCTGCAGAGATTGCTGTACCCCCACCTGGAGTTTCCCAATCTCCTGGTTCCACTTCCGGCGCAGCTACGTTGTCATCTGGAGTGGTGGCTCCAGCCGTCGAACGTTTGCGAAGGCGTCTTTATGAGCGAGCCTCCGTTCATACTACACCTATTCGTAGACGCGTCATTGGAAGGCTGGGGAGCACACTTCGGGGACGACCAAGCGGCCGGGCTGTGGTCGCCAGTAGAAAAGGTCCTCCACATCAACTGCCTCGAGATGGAAGCAGTGATTCGGGCGGTCGAGTTCTGGAAACTTCGACTCCGTCGGAAACGGCTGATGATACAGTCGGACAACTCCACAGTCGTCCACTGCGTCAGCAAACAGGGAACGACTCGGTCGGCGGCCCTTCTGGACCGGACATTCAGGTTCTTCGCCCTCGTCGACGACTTGGACATGGGCGTACGCGCCCGTCACATCCCGGGGGCCAAGAATGTGATAGCCGACGCCCTGTGGAGACCATCGAGGCCGTCTCCCACGGAGTGGATGATCCATCCGACAGTCTTTCATCTGCTGACAGATCGACTCTGGTTGCCCCAAGTAGATCTCTTTGCAACTCGGTACAACAACCACCTCCCTCGATTCGTGTCGCCGGTTCCAGACCCACGGGCATGGGACCACGACGCTCTAGCGATATCGTGGGAGGGTCTAGACGCTTACGCGTTTCCGCCAACGGTGCTGTTACCATCGATACTGGTGAAAGTTCGTCAAACGGCCAACCTACGTCTGCTTTTGGTCGCGCCTTATTGGCCGGCCAGAACGTGGTTCCCCGGAACTTCTTCAGATAATCGATCAACCACCGTTCCCGTTGCCAGATCGAGACGACCTCCTTCTTCATCCTCACACCGACGACTTGCATCCGGGGATAAAGAACTTCCAGCTTCACGCCTGGGTTTGCTTAAGACCTCGTTAATGAAGAAAGGCTATTCGGCTAAAGCGGCAGCGCTTGTCTCGTCGGCACATCGAGTTACGACTCGTAAGCTGTACGATGACAAGTGGACCACTTTCTCCATTTTCGCCAGGTCTCATGGCTTCAACCCGGCGGTAGCGACCCCACCACAGGTGGCGGAGTTCCTAGTCTCTCTTCGGTCATCTCGACGTCTGAAAGGATCGACGATCTCGACATATCTGGCAGCTTTGGCTTCGGTGGTGCCGTCTCCTACGGGCGACAAGCTCACTAAAGTACCGGAGTTGCAGAAGATTCTACGTGCCTTCTTGGTTGAAGATCAGTCACGTAAATTCCGACCGCCGGCCTGGGACCTCGATGTCGTTCTGCGCAACCTGTCTAGTCAGGCTTACGAGCCTCTCGATCAGGTCGCGTTCGACTTATTGTCTCAGAAAACGGCTTTCCTTCTCTCGCTGGCTACGGCTGCGAGAATTTCGGAAATACATGCCATTGACGTCGGTCGGATTACGTTCGATCAGCGTAACCATGGAAACGTCCATCTTGGTCTCAGATGGGACTTTTTAGCGAAAAATCAACTTCCTGGCCAAGATCCGAGAATATTCCACATTTCTTCCTTGTCTGCCATTATGGGCCCTCATGATCACGCTGATCTCACCTTGTGCCCAGTTCGTGCTCTTCGTATTTACCTGCAGCGTTCTGAACAGCGACGACAACATTTTCGACGGCTGTTCATACCGCTCTCAACCAATGCAAAGAAAGAGATTACACGTAATACTCTCTCATTTTGGTTGAGAGCGGTAATTCTCAGAGCTTACGAGGCGCAAGGACTCGCACCTCCCACCTCCTCTCATCCGCACGAAGTTCGAGCCATCGCTTCAACATTAGCACTCCACAGTAATTGTTCGCTACAAGCTATTATGGAGGGCTGCTTTTGGAGATCTACTTCAGTGTTTGCCTCGCATTATCTTAGAGATATCTCCACAGAAGATGTTGAAGGACTCAAACAGTTTGGTCCACTCGTGGTGGCACAACAGATCTCTCAGAAAAGACAGTGAATTTGTGTTTTATTCACTTTGGAGTTTTTGCTCGACACTTTGTGACATATAACAGGTTACAATAAAAGCTGTTGGTGAATGTACGCATTCTTATGTTTTTTTGTTGCGTGTAGTACTTCTGTTTTTTATTATGGTTATTCGGTGTATGCATCGTCTTCCCATACATTGTAATACTGCTCGTATTTTTTAGTTACCTTGTCTACGGCGAGTTGTTCTGTAACTAAATTATACGCCGACCACACTTCGATCGCAATTCAACTGACGTGTGCAGTTGTCCTGTCGCTTCGATAATTATTTGTGAGTCGAAGAGCATTAAACATGCTGTTTTAGTTACCTTGTATACTGCGAGTTGCTCTGTAACTAAACTATTCGTCGACCACACTTCGATCGCTGTTCAACTGACGCGTGCAGTTGACCTGTCGCATCGATAATTAGTTGTGTGTCGAAGAGCATTAACCATGCTGTGCGTTCGTGATAAACAACTTGTCTCGTCCGTGCATCTGGTCGAATGTTCTATTGTCACTACAGGGGTGAGGAACTTGGTACATTCGACGTGAAAGTGGTCACTGCCTGATTACTTTCCCGACCCACCTTCCAGTGTTCCGTCGAATTCTACCCATTTGTACGACTGAAAACAGACTAAAACATGGGTTTTTCAGATTAAAAACGATGTTTTATTGGTCTGTTTTCAGTCGTACGTTCCCACCCAGCCATCCCCACAGGGAAGCAATCCAGTCCAGTCCTGCTTGATGGCTTATTCTTCGAGATTTGTGACATGTCATAGGGAGGTGCGTGCGCAACCGGACGGAAACAAGTTTAATGTTTACATTCCAGCTTCTGGCTTCCTCTTAAACGTGCGACTAGACGTGAGGGTATGAGAGATACCCATTTGTACGACTGAAAACAGACCAATAAAACATCGTTTTTAATCTGAAAAACCCATTTTTTTCCACTTATCCTGCATTACTCCTTAATGCATTTACTGCTTACTTTAGACAGAAACGAAGCTGTGATGGGTCCAGCTGATGAGAAAAAATTTGTTCCACTGTGGCTGTTGTTCCAATCCGCCATCTTGAAGTGCTAACGTGACACATACTCTGTATTTCAATGTCGGCTCAGTATCTTTGTGTATTTATACCTTTAGTCGGCTATTGGCGTTTAAAGTGTAAAACACTTTATCATAATATGCTGTATATCCATTATTTTGAATTTAGACTGTTTGTTCTCATTAATTGGGTATCATACTCATTGCAACTTCACAGTAAATTGGGTGTAATTTTACAAGTTGCTTGCACTATAAGCCATTATCTCAGTCGTTATAGTGTAATACAATTCCAATATTATTATGTGATTCCATTATTATCCCCATCCACTAAGTGGAAGGGGGATATAGGAATGGGTGCTGTCATCCGTCCGTCCGTCCATCCGTCCGTCACATTTCGTTTCCGGAGCAGATCTTGAAAACTGTACCATATTTCTTCACCAAACTTGGCACATAGATAGGTCTAGTGGTGAACTGGTGCCTTTTGATAGTTTGAGATTTAAAAAAAATATATTTTTCGAGTTTTCATGGCAAAGACTTTGATTTAGACTGAAAATGGTGGTAGTCCTCGTTTCCGGAGCAGATCTTGAAAACCGTACCATATTTCTTCACCAAACTTGGCACATAATGTCATCTTGCAGTATTGAATACATTTCCTTTCTTGTTAGTAAGTTCTGCATCGCTTGTGTGTATGTTCCTCCAAAAGTGTTTTTGCATTCACTGACAACCGGTAACTTCATGCAGAAACACAACTCATAACAAATACAACAGTGTAACTGATCTTAAACCTACTCAACTGTATAAACACTGCCTCCTATCCAGTATATATTCTTGACAACCATACTCTGTACTTCACTTACTTGATAACGGGTTTAGAAACTACACCGAACCATCGCTCCTAATTGTAATAAAGAAGTTGTTTGTCCATATGTCTCATCCTTACTCATTACAAATACATTTACATATTCTATCATAAACTGCAGATAGCAAAACAACACCAGTAATAACTTTTTTTAGTGCTGCAATTAGGCCATTTACAAAAAGGCCCAGTGAACATAGTTCACAGGAGCTAAAGCGTTTGGCTCAGCAATCTTTGTGGCGCTCCATGAGGACGTTGGACGCTCAGGAGTCTACATTGCAGACCTCCTCGGTGATTACCAAAACTTGCAGATCATCACAAATTCACAATCAAGTTCACATGTGCCTGAGTTGTCATATGCTATTTGGTACCCATCTCTCAGGATCATCATACCCAGGACATGACAAGACGTTACAAATATCATGGAGATCAACATGCTCCTACTCCGGCCATGTCACAAATTCTACACAGAACTCGTAAGACAACACTTGTCTGTCCAACACACAGTTCACAGTGGATTGTCCTTGTGTAGAGCTAGAACCTCGTCGCCTGCAAAATGTGGGATTCTAGGTTTCTGCGCAGGGTGATTTAAATGTCACATGTCAAGAACCCGCTGACTGTAATCATACCCGACTTTACTGGAATTAGGTCTACTGACCTAATGCCAGCTGTGCAGTGTATTTGTACAGATTGCTTTGCATGCTTACTTGTACGTAGTGCTGCAACCACCTCAATGTGACTGAGTCACTAACTTCAGTAGGCTTCCGTTGCCAACACGCAGAGTAACGAGGCACCTCCCTTCATCATCACCTCAATATAAGAACTGGAGCGCTTGTAGGATGTCCAGGGAATAGAAATGATCACCTCCTTCCTACGGTACGATCTTTCAGACCAAAGATTTATATATTTTCAGTCAGCTTTATCTACTGAATACAGCATTGAATCTTTAATCTTCCCACGACAGTTAGTCATGCCTCAGCAAACAGTATTATCGTCAAGGCACAACACATTCAGAACCCCTCCTGAAGTTGACTTTTTCAACTTTACACTCTTGTTGACAGCCTAATCTAAATCTGCTGCCCGCTCTTCAGCAGCCAATTAAACTTGACTAATGGCACCTGACAAAATGGGGACGATTGCACTTACACCAGATCCTACAGTTCCTGGCACCCGACATCAGATGGCAAAGCCGTTCATATCCATCATGCCACTGCTTCATCTCTGGACTCACCTCAGTTGGTGGACGGTAGAGTCAAATGTCTTAAGAAGTGTCTCCTTAACAGAGCTGTCCCCATCGTCACACCTAGTCGTAGACGCATTTCTAGAACACCAGATGGCATCAGGGCGGTGGTCCGGGGCAAAGTGCACTTAGCACATTAACAACCTAGAGTTGTGGGTGTTCATACTAGCGATAACACATTGGCAGGATCACCTCTGAAATACCCTGCGATTTCTCGTTCAGCACTTACCAGGTTGATTGCTCTGTCCAGGCCGGACATGGTGGCTCCCTCGGGTGGTAGCACCCCTCAGACGTGTTGACCTTGATCTGCCAAAAGATCATCTCCCCAAAGGGGGCACGGGTGGCCCAGTCGTCCCTTGGGCACGCCAGAAACCTATGATTGTGGGTTTGAATCCCGGTTCACCCTGATTATGTTTCTAGGTTTGTCAGCACCATACCCTGGCTCGTGGGTTTCACCAAAGAGACCTGCATCGCTTCGGGATTTCCTCCCACATTAAGCTGACATGCTGTGATATAACTGGAATATTGTTAAAAGCGGTGTTAAACCCAACTCACTCACACATCTCCCACAACATCGATCTGTTCGCCACATCCCAGAACTGCCAGCGGACATCCTACATCTCACCGGTGCCGGATCCGTCAGCTATGGCAGTCAACGCCCTCAGCGTTCCCTGGGGAGGTTTATCCGCATACCCTTTTCCAGTCTCCGGCTCTCCTTCCCAGGGTTCTTCATATGTTCCAGGCCCCTCAACCACTGAATTTGGTTGCAACCTGGTAGCCAGCAAGGTACTGGTTTCTTGTCCTCCGAGCCCTTGCCAGAGGCAATCCCCTAGACCTTCAGGTGTGGCTCGACCACTTGTTACACCCACACAGCAGATTGCGACACCCAAACCCTGCCTGGTTTGCCAAGGGCTGCTCAGCTTGAACGGCCAAGGCTATTGCATTAATCTATTGTTCGTCTACACAGGGACTGTATGTCGACAAAGGGTGCTCCTTCCAGGCCCTCTGCTCAGACAAAACACCAGGATCCGTTGACAGCATCCCTACAGTTTCTGGCTACGTTTCTCCTTTATTTGCGCGTGTTGGTTGAAAAGCTCCACCATCTCTACATACCTGGTCGCCATTAACTCTGTGCTTGCCATCTCAGTCATTCAGAGAATGACGAAAATCCCTGAACTCCAGGCCTCCCTGCACTCGTTTCGTTTTGAAGATCAGTAAGCCAAGTTCAGATCGACTGCGTGGGATCTTTACATGGTTTTACTGGTTCTTCAGACAGCTTCCTTTGAACCACTCGTCTTCCTTCTATGACCTTACGAAGATGACAGTGTTCCTACTGGCTCTGACTACCGCTGCACGGGTCAGTGAGCTTCACGTCTCCAAGGTTTCCGGTTTGAACCTGGTACTCATGGCGTTGTGTGTCTTGGGATGTGCTGGGACTTCATTGATAAGAATCTACTCCCAGGACAGCCTGATAGATAGCTTACCACCCCCCTCCCCCCTCTTGTCAAGGCAGAGGCAGAACGGAGCTTTGGTTATGCCTGGTGCAAGCATTGAGGGTTTTCCTACGACAGTCAGAAGCCTGCCACA
Source organism: Haliotis rufescens (assembly GCF_023055435.1). Classification (NCBI taxonomy): domain Eukaryota; kingdom Metazoa; phylum Mollusca; class Gastropoda; order Lepetellida; family Haliotidae; genus Haliotis; species Haliotis rufescens. Next base: position 6,247,672 of record NW_025964383.1, read on the forward strand.
AGTCTAGGAAATGCTTTTTCCTGCCAATCTCTCCCTCGTCGCAGTCAGAGGTCAGCCAGAATACTATTTCCCTGTGGCTCCGGGCTCACATCCTACAAGCTTTAAATGATATCATGAGCATCCATCCACGCAATTGGGATTGATGACAACGACGTCTAAGTGTCCTCCCCTCGCTATGCTTGCTGTAAAAGGCGACTATGCTTGTCATAAGAGGCCGCTAACGGGATCAGGAGGTCAGTCTCGCTGACTTGGCATGTCATCGATTCCAATTGAGTGGATTGATGCTCATGATATAAATCACTGGATTGTCCAGACTTGATTATTTACAGACCGTCGTCATATTGCTGGAATATTGCTGAGTGCGGCGTTTAAAAACAACAAACCAACCAACCAAGTTTCAGATGTTGTGTTTAAAGCAGTTGTGTTTTGATGTGACGTCATGACTTCTGGGTCATGTAACGACACTGCGAGGGTGCTGCATCTTCTGGTTGGAACAACTTTTCTCTAGCAGCTGGATCTCACACAGTTCATCTCCCTGTCAGAAAACAGCAGTAAATGCATTAAGGAGTAATGTAGGATAAGTATACAAATGTAAAAAATATTTAGATTTTACTAAAACTATTGGAGCCTTCTTCTCTTTACTTGTCTTGGAATAAGTCAGTAGGATACATTCATCCTTTGCAAAACTAGGACTATTGTTAATCTGAGAATATTTACTGCCTTTTGTCATGGACCTCTCTCCAAAACCTACTTCATGATTTGTGTATTTCTGTGTTTTTTTCCTAGGAACAAGAAATGAAGATGCAAAAGCTATCATTGCAGCCAGTCAAATGAAGATCTTAGCCTGTGATAATCTCGATGAGGCAGCTAGAATGGTGAGACACTGTTGCTTGTACTATACTGCTGGCAAAAAAGACTTCTTCCCAGGGTGAACGGGGTATCAATACTGCTGCAACCTGTACTAAAAAATGACCCTTTGCTCTGTCCTAAACTGTTTCATGAATTAGGACCATATCTTGCCAACTGTCACATACTTTACATAATGTTATATGTTTGATCATATGTGTATAAATCTGCCAAGACATGGACTTTCATTGAATGAACCCCAGAACAGAGATGGCAGGAACATATTCTAAACCAGGGTTATAATATACTTGAATGGAGTGCTGTGTTTGAACATCTTCTGAGAAGCTATAATGACTCCCTATTTTTCAAAAAGATTGAAACAATTTAAGTTTAAAAAGTCATCTTATGAACCACAAAAACCAAGGTGTAGAAACTGTATGAAGAGGTTTTGTACAATTACAGACTTAAGATTTGTTCATGATATTAAAGTGGAAAAATAATATTATGAATTATCATCTGATTTTAAACATTTAAGTAATTTCTGTGGATGTTATGAAATTTGATACATGGTAATTTAGGGGTATTGCTAATAATAACATGTTATGTTTTCCTGTATCCTGATATAACTGTATCAGGATAGTACTGTATCATGATAGTACTGTATCATGAAAGTACGTTATCATGAAAGTACGGTATCATGATATAACTTCAACTTTTGATTGTTATGCACTGCTGTGGTTGCCATTAGTGCCATGGTAGTCAAGGTCAACATGTAATTTTGGCTCTTTGCATAGCCTGTTATCAATGTCATTAAAACATCTTAGTGCTCGCTACTGCTACACATTGATCTGAGGACATCCCATTACAGGTCCTGTCAGAATGACCTTTTGTGAACTTTGACCGACCTATGAAATGACTTATAAGAGTTCAATATTAGCCCATCAGAAGGCAGCTTTCTCTATTAATGACCGTAGTTTCAAACTGGCAACTACACTTAGAAACCTATTTTGATAAGGTTTACAATTAGAAATTTTAAAACTCAATGCTGGAATGTCTAATAGGCTATGGGAAGTCTCTTCTGTTTTAAATGTTTATCTCATTAAAGCAATAATTTTGACGGAATCTGTTGTGCAGCCCAAAACTGTCGTTTGGAGTACCCTGTGAAAACCCTTTCTAGGTTGAATGAATAGGAAACACATTCCGACCGTCTCTTTCCCAATTTCGTCAATGACATTTTGATTTGTCAGATGAAAAGTGGTTCAGATATGACCTGTGATGGGATGTTGTCAGATCTTTGTTTATCGGTAGTGAGCACTAAGATCTTTTTTAATGAGATTCAGCCAGTTATCTATGTATCATTATCAATTGATGAACATACTGTGGATGTCTGTTGTATGGAGACTTCTGTTAATTTGTTTTCTTATCCTTCTTTACTGTTGTGTAACCTTCCTGATCTAATATGATATTCAAGAAAAAGTCAGGAGAGGTGCAGAGCCTTGTGGCTTTATCCATTTAAATATTGCTGTCTTTTCAAGTATGTTTCAGTCCAAATTAATTTGTATTTGCATTTCTATGTCTCCTTAGGCAAAGCAATATGGTAGAGTAATTATAAGGATTATTACCAAACATTTTACATCTTTTTCAGGTTGTAAAGCTATCAACAATCGTGACCCTTGCAAGAGAAGCTGACATACATGTCAAGTTTGAACTTCCACTGTAAATAGCCCTCAGTAATGTACTGTTTCCGTGAAATGTTCTGAAAGTTGTTTATTTGAACAGACTGTAGATTTAAGCGCACACACCAGCCTTACAGTATGGGTTCCTGGTGGCAAGTGTTAACTCTCTGACAGTAAGAGCTGAATTGTGACATGTGAGCCAAGGCTGTAGACACAGGCTTTCAGATCAACAGACCAAGTTGCTAAATTTTGAAAAGAACACTGTAGGAAGCTGAAAATTGAAGACATTTGTGTAGCCATGTCAACATTAAGTGGTACCTGCAGTGTTATCCCACATATGGACTGTCTGGTCAGTGAGAGCTGGATGTGAACTATGTATTGTTTACACTGTTGTATGAGTGCATGGAGTGACACAGCAGTGTTGGTTATTTCAGGTTGTAGCAGAGCTTGGGTAAGTTTGCTGGTGGGGTGAGATGAGTATACAGCTGCCTGTGTAGGTGTAAGCCACAGCAGTCTAACCATGTCCCTGTCACAGATCACCCTCCCCTCTCTCAGACTAGCTGTATTCCTTGTCAGTCTGCTTCTTACATCCATAGCCCTCTCTACACTGGCTAGTCACTGGGAGATATCTGACCTGGGGGTTGTAGTATATTACCAGCTGCATGCCTTAATAAATTGTTTAATATCATCAGGTGCAAAGGCCAGGATTTAACAACTCTCACATATGCTCTTTAGGAATTATTGAATGTTATTCAAGTGACTGACCAGGAATATATCCTGGCTCTTAGTCCATTGTAGACATTTACCTCCAACTTCCATCCACTGTCTGTTTTCTGTAGAAGCTGGTAGCGATGTATTTTGTTTCCCACTTGCTGGTTTTTTTTCACTTCTCAAGTCATTGCCTCTAATGAGCAAACATGAAAACTTCACAGTGTGTTGTGTTCACTATATTTTCTGGGTTAGAATGATGGATAAACATTATATTGTATCAGCTCTATGTACTAATTATATCTTGTTTGTCACAGTAACAGAGGAAAGAGTGAGTGAGTTGGGTTTAACGCCGCTTTTAACAGTATTCCAGTTATATCACGGCGTGTCAGCTTAATGTGGGAGGAAAGACCGAAGTGACTTCAGTGAAACCCACAAACACGGGTATGGTGCTGACAAACCTAGAAACATAATCATCGATCATAGGTTTCTGGCATGCCCAAGGGACGCAACTCTGCACAGCGAATCGCAGCGCCTTAGACGACTGGGCCACCTATGCCCCCATCAGCATTGAATTTAGTGTTGGTAGCTGAGATAAAAGTGTTTAATTAAAACAAACTTCATCTTGACAGTAACATTTTCTATCAATCCTCATGAAATGTAACTGTTTATGCTCTTTGATAGTTCTGTGAATGGAATTCTAAATAAACTTTTTGACCTATGCACCTTTATTCAATCAACTTTATTGTATCCAGTAGGGCTGTTACAATTCACTCGTGTATTCGGTGAATGGAACTGTATCCATTCATGAATTGAATTCGTTATTCGTGGTCACTAGAATTGAATACTAATGAATATGCAGTCATGTGCATTTACATACCCTGACCCTTAAAATATCCATAAGAACATATTAACATATGCGTAGATTTCTTCAAAGACAACACTCTTTTATATTTAATTTGACAGTAATGTAGTCACTGGTTATTGTCGCATTTTAGCAGATACTAGTACCTGGATAAGTGAAGTATATAAATGTATAATAAATTAATAATTAACAAACTATGTCACATAATTTATTTTGTTATTGTTTCACTGACTATCATAAATAATACATGAACTGCTGACCTGCTATTGTATTCGTGAATAAATATTTGTATTTGTTACCCTATATTCATGATACGAATCGTATTCGCCTCACAGTGTATTCGTTGCAGCCCTAGTATCCGGTAATATAAGGTATGTTACAGCTGAGCCGACTACCATTCTCGCGATCAGTCTATGTTGTGATCAGCTTACTGGATATGTGAGGGATATGTGCGAAAACGTGGTCCTTTGTTCTACAGTTTCCGTCTGGATTCCAGAGTCCTGTGTATTTACCGAGATCTGGATTAAACAGATTCCACTGTATTGTCATTGCAACCTCAACATTACTGACACTATTTTAACAGGTAGCAGGTCGATGATGCAGAAATAGCTAACAATATAAAGCATGCTGAATAAAATTTTCTGATAAACTTTCCACATGCTTGTCACAAATAGTTTTCATGCCCTCTTGCACAACAACGTTTGGTATGAATATCTTTCACTGGGCATTGTCAGGTTTTCCACTTTCACAATGTATACCTGGTATGTTGGTACTGCTGTCTACAACATTGACCTTTGTCAGTGAGTGGAAATGATGAGCATGTATGAAATAGTTTTTACTTCCGTGCAATATTTGTTCCTCTCTCTGTAATGAGCTTTCATTTCCACTTCATTTGGCATGATTTGGTGAGTGAAATTGCACACCGGTCTAAACATTAGTTTTGTTTACACACCTAACAACATTCCCTCCATGGTTTGCTAAGAACTCACTTTGTGCACATGATTAATACAAGAGAAGTAGACCTGACTGTGTTACATCAATCTATCGGCATTGCATGTGTATGTCTTAACAACTCACTGACACATTCTTTACCCTGCTCTAGGTGTCTAACACACTTATTCTTGTTTGTCAAAATCTAACTACTAAACCATCAGATGAAACAGTTACAGTTGGTATTTTGTGTGCAGTAGGGCTGGGATGGGTAACAAGATACTTACCAAGGGAGAAAGTACTGAGACTCATAGTCACATGGCTTTATCGACCGTCATCTTTTGAAAATAGAAAAATGGAAACAAATAATGACATAATTGAAACTTTTGTACTGTTCTGTTTTTGTTTTTATTTTTCTCAGTGTACTTGTAAAACATTTAATTTGTTTGCTGTTAATGCTTTATTCAACCGACAAGAATCATTTTTGATTCAGGACTTCTAACAAATATTAAATATTGACCATAGTATTTCCACAAGAACACGCAATGTAATGTTCAAAGCAGGTACCCTGTTTGGGTAGGAGCGGCATGGGTACCAGAATACTAGATTCTTCCCAGCCCTACTCATTTCCAGGGCAATTGCAGTAGGTAATGGAATAAGGGCTTGTTTAAAAGGTGATACTCCAGAAATAATGAAAGATCCTTGAAATGTGGAAAAGTGAAATTTAACCATTTTAAAAATTGATGAGTGTCTTTGTTGCAACTATTTACTATCCCCAGGCTCAAAAAGGAAACCCTGACTAGCCTCCAGTCCTGTTGTGGATCATGTGATCCCGTGTCACCTTGCAGCTTGATGGCTGGCAGGACTTGTAGATACTGACTGTACAGAATCCCACTCCAAGTTGCTGTGTAAAGAGAGAAATACAATGTGCTGATTGTTGCAGAGATATCTTCATGCCACCATTAAAATATGTTATTCAATTTCATATTTATGTCTTTATGTGCCTCCAATTTATGTTCTGGAAATTGTTTCACAGTAAAGTTGTTTGGCTGGGGCCTGAACCCCACATTCCCAGATGTGCCTTGATTATGAATCGACTTGGCCATGATACAACTGACATACTGTTAAAAGTAGGGTTTTACTCCAACCACAGGACTTGTGTGAAGTGAGTTGAGACATACTCTACCTCAAGCTGTTGTGTATTATACTGTAGGGGCAGATCCGGAATTTTGAAAAGGGGGGTGCACATAATACCTAAGTCACTAAGTGACTTGACCAAGGCCTTGGTTACCATGTAAGGTGTCTGGGGAAAATCCACCAGTGGAATGGTATACAACATTAGGGCATTTATTGTTCAACTCCCAACAAAAACCTCTGACCCTGGGATCCAACTCACTCACTCTTTCCAACAGCAAAACAAACATACTTTGTCATCTTATGACAGATAAGAAAGATCCCAGTCACTGTTTTTTTCTTGTGACATGTTACTGATTGGGTTGTCAGTGTCAGTGTCAGTGTCCTGATTGATGGAATGTGGGACGTTTCTCATAATGTCAACCACTGGTTTGTCTGGCCCAGATTCGATCATTTTCAATCCACCATTCTATGGCTGGAACATAGAGTATTGTTGTGAAAATATGAATCCGAGGACGGAAGGATGGGTGGCATTTCCTGGCCATCAACTTCATACTCATTACCAGCGGGGATTCGGGTTCTTGGTACCAAACAACCCATGATGGACATGGACGGCAGCTAGATGGATCAATCAGGTGGTCAGGCGCTGTGACTTGCTTGCCTTCACCTTACCCTGACTGAGTGAATTATTATCCAGAATATCAATCACAGGATTGTCAGGTCCAGACTTGATTAAATACATGGCAATGTCATATAGCTGGAATATTGCAAAGTTAAACAAGAGTTTGCCACTAACGTGGCTATATCCCCCTCCCCTGTTGTAGAATTTATGACATAATTAAATCTAAACAAACCCTAACCTTTTTTAACCGAGGTGGAACTTGTCATGGAAATTGTAAAAAAAAGAAGAGTTTGGAACCTAAGTCCATCTTGTTGCCATGGAAACGTAAAAGATAAAAATTTCTAAAATTTCTAAATAGCAAAAGGCACCAGTTCAGCATGTACTTGACAGACCTGCAAAGTTTCATGAAAAAATATTGAACGGTTTATGAGTTATGCTCCGGAAAAGAAACGTGACGGACGGACAGACGGAGCCCGTTTCTATATTCCCCGCCAACTTTGTTGGGCGGGGGATAACAAGTCACAAACTTCCAGTCATGTATAAGCCATACTTTGCATCTATTGTTGCTGTGTGGTGGTTCTTTATGCAATTGGGAGTTGGTATATAAATCCACTAGCGCTCCGAGATTGCTTTGGTTGTATAATCCCCAGGGACTATAGAATGATCATAGGAATGCAAAAGGATCCACTGGTTGGGAACAAATAAACGCATTAAAGCATATACTAGTACCTGGATGAGTGTGGTATATAATCTTATTATGATCATAATAATGATTGTGATGAAGTGAGAATTTGTGTAATATTATCCAATGGCTTCCAAATTATCATGCACACCAGCATCAGATGCCCATCATTTTTTGTCCTGGACAACCTCTGACACTAAAAAGCATTCACTCTTCACCTCCTTTACAGGTGGGAGGGGGGTTTGGGATTTATCAAAAAAAAGAAATTGTTCCCAAATATTCTTGAAAACAAAATTATGTTTCAGACTGTTGGTGGGAAAGAAAGGAAATTGCCTGCCACCAAGATTACATTGTTGCAAAGTGTTTTTCTTTTAAAATATCAGGATCCTAGTTCTATCCTATATCTGGTTTTGTACCTGTAGCTGAAACAATATCTAAACTCTATACAAGTCCCCTACCCCATACCCCCGGCCTCATGGGATGACTGTCATCGGATAGAACAAACATTTGACAACAAATAAAGAAGATTGAAATTTACTGACAAAAGCAACATGGTAACACAGGTACTGTTTTTGACTTAGACAATACCTCAAAAAGTATGGAGCTGCAGGATTAAGTAAACGAGTTACTTTTGATGTTTCATGTGAAAATGTTCCTTAGAGTCTACTTGACATGACACGTGAAACAGTTCAACAGCAGGTATAACTGCCAGGTGCCCGTATGACGCATTCCACCCTACGCCCTGTTAAGTTGCCCCTTGTGGTGACCAAATCCAACCTGCAATCATGAGAGATACGCCCCCAAACCATTACCGAGCCCCCGCCGTATGCAACAGTCGGTTTAATGTTCCTGGGGGTGTAGGCCGTGATCCGGTGCCTCGAAACTCGTTCACCCATCAGTGACGTGGAGCAGAAAGCTAGTCTGACCAGTGGATCCGCCTCAAAGTTCTCAGATTCCAGTTCTGTCGCGCAATACACCACGCTAAACGGCAGCTTTGTGGTGATCTCTCAACAAGGGACGCATTATGACTCGTTTAGCCCTCAGTCCTGCTGCTTTCAGCCGGTTCCTGACGGTTCTGGTGCTGAAACGACGATTGGGCAACCACAGCTGTTTCAGACGAGTACTTGTTAAAAAGCGTTCTCGGCGTATGAGAGGAAGAAGGTCCCTGTCTTCGCAACGTGTTGTCACAGGAGGTCTTCCGGCCCTGGGACGGCCCTGTACATCACCGGTTTGAGCATGTTTCTCGACTTAATGGCTTACGACAGTGTGATGATACCCCAAATTCCGACCAATGGCATTACAAGACATCCCTGATGCATGCCGATTATTTGCCATCTTGTGGCGTTTGATATTCGCCTTCGTGCCATGGTCACACAATGTCACAGAATAACTGTTTAAAACGGAGCTAAAGAAAGCAATTTTAACGTTTGGATATACTGCTATTAGAGATACTCGAGGGTAGCATGCTGCACGGACATACTATGCATGACACGCGAGCTTTCGTCACGCATGACTGATTACATAATCTCGAGAAAACATAATTCTTCCCGTAATTATATCTTTCATGGCTGTTACAGATATTGGGACCAAACAATAATGACATATAGTAGGGTGTACTTAACTTTTTTCTTTGTGTATATATTTACTGTAAAATGATAACCGCACTTCATATAAATTGGTGCAAATGTTATTTTATTGAAAATAACATCGATCGAAATATTTGGCAATTCGTCTGATCAATGTTTTATCATAACAATCTCGTTGACAAAACCCATACTTGGTAACAGGTGACACAGCGACGTTAGACCCGTGAAGATCCGGGATAGATTAGGCCTTTAGCAACCCATTCTTGCCGTAAAAGGCGACTAACGGGATCTGGTGGTAAGGCTCACTGACTTGGTTGATGCATGTCAATCACTGGATTGTCTGGTCCAGACTCGATTATTTACAGGCCGCCGTCATGTAGGTGGAATATTGCTAAGAGCGTCGTTAAACAACAAACAGCGACATACCCAGAGATCTCGATTAACAATGTCAATGTCGGGTGTGACTACCATTTGCGTTGATACAGGTGAGTCAGATAATTGGAAACAGCCAAGGGGATTTTGTTCCAAATGTCAACCAATGATCCCAATGAGCTAGCGGCAGTGTAATTTATTGTTATAATTGTATGTTTCTGTTGAGACTCAGTAGAAATGCACAGCATTGTGTTTTGACAATGGTTTGTTGTCAGGAATGTATAACTATCAAATGTAAGTGGTGGTGTGGGAGTTGCTATATGTAGATGCTTTCGGAGTCAAGTGTAATCTGGAATCTTCAAGAACAGCTAGACTAATCCAGCATGGAAAAGAACCTTCTGGAAGAGATTAGACTGTACAAGTGGTCAAGACGCTGCCTCCCTCGTCTCACATCACATCAAGGGTGTGTGATGATCATTGCTTTCATCCTGGATATCCAGTTTACGCCTAATTTAGACGCTTGACCACTGTTGCTGCTAGGTGAATATTACGTGACGTTACATCCCTGCATCTGCATGGGGGTAGAACATGATCTCGAACGATGTCGTCCTGATAGTCTACGCCATTTAAATTGCCTTCAACAGTACTGCGTTGTGTTCTCCCATGAGTTGTGATGTGACCCCATACCATTACACTTCCACCCAAAATTGATGACATTCGTCACACCTGGACGACTGGCCCATGAGTGTTGCCCTGCTGTAGATAACGACTCCAAACAAATGATATTGTGTTTCGATGAACATTAATATCTCTGCCGACTTCGTTTTGCGTCATTCCTTTTATTCATGCATACGAGGGCTGTTGGGTAGCCTTGTGGTTAAAGCGTTCGCTCGTAACGCCGAAGATCTGGGTTCGATTCTCCACATGGGTACTATGTGTGAAGCCCATTTCTGGTGTCCCCGGCCGTGATATTGTTGAAATACGAGGATTGATTTTCAGCAAGTCGCTGCCTTGCTTGAGCGTTATTAACGGTTAATCAAAAGTTCTTTATGACCATCTGAACCAAACATTGTGTGCCGTGCACATTAAAAAACCACGTGTGTGAGGAGGCTGAATGAACATGTATCGGAAGATGCATTTTGTAATTTCAGAATATATATATTCTTATTGAAATGTATATGAAGCACAGTAATTTGTTTTCGTTGACATATACACCACATACCCGCTGCGCTTATAGTTTCTATTAGTAGTTTTAAAACAATGTCGTTTTACACACTTAAAGCATGGATTTCCCTTTGGACATGACTCCAATACAAGTATGAACTGTCGTTGGTCTTCAGATTTGACGATAAACAAGAAATCTACTCTCCGTATGCAGATAACATTTATCGACAATCACAGCCTGATGCCCATCAGTTCATGTACGTATTGGCGAAAACACATTCCGAGGTCGATATCCTGCTGGAACCCAAAACAAACCTGCTTTAAGAGCGCCTTGAAGGTGTAATCTTATTTTGAATCCCAACTGAAAGTGTCTAAAGTAGACAACAAGTTTGTAGACAACATGAGAACTGAACGCACTGTGCGCCAAACTTAAAAGTAGGCTTCGCCAGCCACTTACATGGACTAGATGTAACCTAACATGCATGATGTGTAACATAACACGTTTGAAGTCAAGGCAGTAGTATTGAGCGCCCACGGCAAAATGTCGTGCGTACGATATAGTGAACTGTTCCCTGTTCATTTCATACGCAAGGTATACTATTTCGTGTGCATATTATAATGCATCGTGCGCAGAATTTAGTATCTCGTGCGCACGATATGATGTAGAATTATTTTTAATCACGTCTCTTCATTTCTTGCATTAGTATTAAGTGTGCACACTATACTACATCGTTTGCACGATGAATAATTATTTTTTTCTCCTATTCCTGTCCCTACAGCGCTTCTGTAAAATACGGCGGATAATTCAGGATTTCAAACATATTTTCATTCTTTAGGCAGAAGGGAAATTTGCAGACGGTGGGAGATGAGAAACACAAGAAAAAGTAAGGACGCCCTTATAATGGAAATGTAAACTTCAGGGCATTTATTCACAAAAAAGTAATACAAGTCTTAACTTCAAATTCCTTTAATGGTAATATAAAAGTTCAGATTAATTTTAAAAATACCTCATAATAGCTAATAATAATAATAATAATACATGTATAACTTCCTCAGTTAATCAATCGTTAAAGTCCGCCAACTTCGATCACTGAGAGCCAGTGTAAAAATCTAACAAATGTTGTATTTGGGATAACACTTTCTTAGTAAAGTACAGATTCTTGTACTTTTTTGGGTTGAGTCCCGTCCGGGATTCGAACCCATGCCGACAGAGTGAGGCACCTTATCGCCAGCACACAAAGTACGTGATCTAGACTACCATTTGTCGGACTTTCATTTTTGTGGAAGCCAAAAAAGTACGAGAATCTATACGTTACTAAGAAAGTGTTATCCCAAATATAACATTTGTTACATTTGACCACTTTATAAATGGCATTGTGTGTTCATAGTGTAAAAATCGCTTATCTTTTGTCGCTGACCTTTGTTGAGCATCAATTACACCGATTACAATCTGTAAACGTTTGCGTAATCCGCGGATTGAACAGTCTGACATTCGTTTTAAGTTTTGGGACAAAAGACAAACGCAGTGGTCTCATGTCACATATTTACAGAGAGAACTGTCAGTTTAAGAGCTGAAGGTCGTTGTTACACTGGCATTGCAGAAGTTTACAAAGGAACACGGAACGTCAAAGACAGATACCCTTCGTCGTGTAAAAAGAAAGAGTGTGGCCGCCATAGACTACCACCACACAGGCGGTACAACGTCAGCGCATCGAGTAAGGGTCTGAAAAAATGCCTGAGGCAGGTGGTTCCACTCAAACACTAATGTCTGTTCCAATTCTGTAAGAGTGTTTGTCTGTCTACCCGCTGCAATAGTTCGGTAGGAGTCATATCTAGGCGAGAGAGATGACCATGTTGTTCTGAGCCAGATACGCCATCGACACCCTTGCTGAATGAGCACGTCGCGGACGTTAATGTTGTCGGGCCCATTGTCAGGGTCGCTGACGGTGATTCAAAATTGGTCCCACATACAGACGTTGACAGTGAGCATCGTGGAGACGTCGCCTTATCGTGTCTGCTGATACTGACCCGCTTGGCGCCTGAACTACACCTACTGTTCTTGAGTGACCCCTGTGCAGGTATTGTTACTCTGGGTCGGCCGGAACGTGACTGATCAGCATCGTGACAGTGATGCGATGACATCCCAACTGTCTGGCTACAGCAGTTGCAGAGTTACAGACCTGCAGCATCCCAAGGGACATTCCTCTTTCAAAAGGCGACAATCTCGACATCATTGACTTCAGCTATAGACCTTCTGGTTGATTGGTTAGTTGTTTTACGCCGCACTCAGCAATATTCAAGCTATATGACGGCGGTCTGTAAATAATCGAGTCTGCACAAAACAATCCAGTGCTTGATATCATGAGCATCGGTCCCTGCAATTGGGATACGATGACATGCATCAACCAAGTCAGTGAGCCTGACCACCCGATCCCATTGTCGCCTCTTACGACAAGTATAGTCGCTTTTTACGGCAAGCATGGGTTGCTGAAGACCTATTCTACCCCAGATATTCACGGGACTGGACAACAATTGCTACGGGGGGTTAACGACATTGAAATGAGTTTCTACCGGACACCTTTGAACCAGGCCATTCCTCAGAAGATTTGACTGAACAACTGTAGCATCTAATGGCAGATCCACATCCAAAGGTGGAAAGGGATAATACATCCCAGAGGCTGGAATTCCCCACAAACACCACTTATTCACAGACACAACCAGTTCAGGATGGGAGCTCACATGGACAGGTTAACAGTTCAGGGAAACTGGCTAGGCCACGAGAAGAGGCTCCACATAAATAGCCTTGAGGTGATATGGAAACATCTTCTGACATCGTTATCGATCCTAGTTGATTCGGACAATACCACAGTGGAAGTTATATCCAACAGCAAAGGGCAACAAGATTGTTTACTTAAGTTTGTCTTTGTCTTGTCAGATGCAGGATGGAGTCGCGACATGTCCAGCACTGAGCCACTCCCCGAAGAACAAGATCGTAATTTCGGAATGGTTTCTCTATATTTAATAATATGCTCTCAACAACAAAAGTTTCTGTGACACCAATATTTTAGTGTCTTTTTCAAACAAGTAAAGTTTGGTTTTCAATATTGTAGTACATGTATGGAATCAAGTCACTGCTACAGAAAAGCATGCATTCCATGCAAAAGTTGACTTTTATGCAAGCCCCATGCATTTCACTACCCAAGAATGGGTATAAAAACATGTGCGTTAACGGGATTCCATATGCATTGTTTAGCATCGTGCTGACAACCACTCAGAAAAACAACACAATTACGCAAATATTCAAAATTACGAAATGCCACGCCTTTCCAAAAATGAGCGTCTGCGAGCCATTGGTAAGCTTGAAGCAGGATCGAGTCAACGTGATGTTGTAAGACAATTTAACGTCCACAGAAACACCATTTGGTGTTTATGGCAACGTTGGCAACAGACGAATGCAGTTTCGAAATCGATTCCAGCCGACAACAGTGACTGCAAGAATCATCCCTGGCCTTCGACGAATATTTTCACAAACCGTACATCGTCGCCTCAGATGTGCAGGGATTGTCGCCAGAAGACCCATTTTGACAGGAAACCACCATCAAGCACGTCTACAGTGGTGCAGACAGCGTGGGGACAAGTTCTATTCACTGACGAGTCTCGTTTTCACTTCAGCCACAGCGATGGACGGATTCGAGTGTACCGACGCAGTTGAACGTTACGTCAATCATTGTATCGGTTCGGGGGCGGCAGCGTTATGGTATGGGATGGGATTACAGCAAGACAGAGGACACGTCTGATAGTGGTAGAGGGATATCTCAATGGACAGCGCTACCGCAACGAGATCATCGGCCCAGTTGTTCTACCGGTTTTTGCGTCGTCATGGCCCAGGCATTACCTTTCAACATGACAAAGCCCGGCCTCATATTGCTCGACTTGTTGAGGATTCTCTTCAACAAAACAAAGTGAATGTCATCCCCTGGCCGGCTCGCTCCCCTGATCTCTCACCAATCGAGCACATGTGGGATGAGATGGATCGGCGCCTTCGACGTCAACCACGTGTTCCACATACACTCCACGAACTTCGAAACATGCTCCAGCAGATATGGACAGATACCCCACAGGACTTTGTGCGACGCCTGGTCCATTCCATGAGACGAAGATGTGTTGCTTGCATCGCTACCACACACGCTATTGATTTGTAAATTGACATTTTGGCATGTTCATGTGGTTTTTTTAATGAAATCACGCATTTTCTGAAGTCAGTATGGCAAATTAAACCATTTGAACACTTACAGGAGTCTTTTATCTGTTGCAAACCGAAATTGTTTCAGATTTGGTAAAAAAGATAACTTTGCATTGAATCTTATTCAATGTCACAGGAACTTTTGTTGTTCAGTATATTTTCGAATTGGTTCAAAGGTTTAAATAAAGTCGGTCAAGTACTTCCCCAGTGACAGAGATGCAGTGACAGAGATGCAGTGACACAGATGCAGTGACACAGATGCAGTGACAGAGATGCAGTGACACAGATGCAGTGACAGAGATGCAGTGACACAGATGCAGTGACACAGATGCAGTGACAGAGATGCAGTGACACAGATGCAGTGACACAGATGCAGTGACAGAGATGCAGTGACACAGATGCAGTGACACAGATGCAGTGACAGAGATGCAGTGACACAGATGCAGTGACACAGATGCAGTGACAGAGATGCAGTGACAGAGATGCAGTGACACAGATGCAGTGACACAGATGCAGTGACACAGATGCAGTGACGCAGTGACACAGATGCAGTGACACAGATGCAGTGACACAGATGCAGTGACACAGATGCAGTGACAGAGATGCAGTGACAGATGCAGTGACACAGATGCAGTGACACAGATGCAGTGACACAGATGCAGTGACACAGATGCAGTGACAGAGATGCAGTGACACAGATGCAGTGACAGAGATGCAGTGACAGAGATTCAGTGAACAGATGCAGTGACAGAGATGCAGTGACACAGATGCAGTGACAGAGATGCAGTGACACAGATGCAGTGAAACAGATGCAGTGACACAGATGCAGTGACACAGATGCAGTGACACAGATGCAGTGACAGAGATGCAGTGACAGAGATGCAGTGACATGCGTAGACAGTCCCCTGCTGGGGGTTCACGTGGCCGCAACGTGCAGCATTACTTGATACTTTTCTGTATGCCTCTACTATTGTAAACCCTTCCCATATTCATAAGACATCTCTGAGCATCGTGAGCATGTGTTTATGAATCACTATCAAGATATGGTACAAATCAAAATAAGCATCTGCATCGGACATAATGTTTGTCCCTGATGCGTCAGATTTGGAAAAGTCCTTAACATGTCCACCATAAAACATTGTGAAAGCTTTACTGAGACCTTGAATGTTCTTACCTTGATCAAACAACTTCTGAGCAACATTCGTCACTTTGAAATCTTGATAGAAAGAGCATGCTCAATTTTACCTCAAAAGTTATGAAAAGTAAACACAAAAGGTCGGAGCCGCTGGAATATTGCTCCACATAAAGGGAAAGTTGACTATTTGAAAGTTGAAGTCATGCCTCGTCATACAGTTTTGTGGAGTCTCACTGGTCTCCTTTATTTCTCGTTCAGGGGGGTACATCAGTGGAATGGAATTGGCTATTTGATGGTTACTGAACAACATCAGATCATCGATACACCTGCAGCACAAGTGAAACTTCTTGACCAAATGACCATTCCGAGCAGACATTTCGATTCATATGCATAAAGAAACAGAACGCAAGAAAGGGAACACAGTTGGTGTCCTTGGGGATGCCTACTTCTGCCTAAATGTCTTACCCCAGAATTGTATGAATGTTATGAATGAGGAAGTCCAGCATTTCACAAATAGTTTTCTCCTCCTACGTCTGCCCAGTTCGGACATATTTTTCGGATTTCTCCCCAGCCTGCAACTTCACTCTTTGAAACTATCACGAATAAAATGCGAGCAATCGGTTTCTCAGGGTCTGCATCGGGATCAGTGTCTTGTGATATACAATTCTGCTATTTGAAGGGCATCTGTACAATAAGAATTCCTCAAAGGAACATGCATCCATTGGAAGTGGAAGTTAAACATATCTTTACATCCTACATTGTGTTTTGTCATAGCCACAGTGTATCATTCCACTTTGTAGAAAAGGTATAAGGTATGCATATTGGGCCAACCAACCATGACTAAGTGGGGACACTGGTGCAAATATATATATATATATATACCATATACCCACGTCAGGGATTATCGTCACTGATCCTCGCTTCTCTAGAAGTTCTCAGTTGAAAAGATAAAATAACAAATAATACATGGGGCCCAATTAAGGGGTCATAACGACATGAAAACGAATTCCAAAAGCTTATTTATACTACACTGTCATGGTGTAGAAGTGAATATCATCAATGAAATTGAATTTTAGGTTACAATAGTTAACTTGCCTCACTTACCTGTGAGGCGGTCCCTATAATTCTCTATTGTTATACCCATCAACAAGCTGCATTGGTTTGCCTATACCTTAAACAAGAGAAGCGTCCATTCCGGGGAGTCCCCTTGAGGCCACCACAACGAAATATTTGGAAAAAAAACCCAACAAACTAATAATTAATGATACCATTTGGGAGCAAATGTATATAAACTATATACAAACTACTATATAATATAAACTACATATAAACAGACGCGCGTCTTGTCCAGGTACAATACACGATGAAACTATGTAATTGTTTATCTATTCTAATTGTTGATAGATTACATAAAAATAGTTTTGACATTATTTGCAGATGGTTCACGACAAGAGCTACAATCATTACTTGATAGTTTATATGACCATTGTCTTGATTGCGGCATTCGAGTTAATATTACGAAAAGCGGGTAAAATATGATGAATATTGGGAGTACAATGGTCAACAGTTGACGAATTGTCTTACCTTGGTACAATAATGTCTTGTTTTTGAAAGTTTAAGGAAGCACAAAAAACATTGGCAGGAAAGGGATTGAAAGCTATGGACAGCCTCTTACATAATATAAGAAGTGTGATTTTATACCTAGATTGAGGTAATTATTTGAATCTTTTGTTACATCAACTATAGTTGCGAGATGTGGGGATCTGTTAACGTGTTAGAAATAACGTGTACATTAAAAATTGGTTAATGTGTTCTTAATGTCCACCAAAAGTGATATACTGCAGTTAAGGTAAACCTGTTGGAAATTCGTTGTTCATTTCTAAATATGTCACAGATACGTTATACTGGTTCTAGATATGTCACAGATACGTTATACTGGTTCTAGATATGTCACAGATACGTTATACTGGTTCTAGATATGTCACAGATACGTTATACTGGTTCTAGATATGTCAAAGATACGTTATACTGGTTCTAGATATGTCACAGATACGTTACACTAGTTCTAGATATGTCACAGATCCGTTATACTGGTTCTAGATATGTCACAGATGCGTTACACTGGTTCTAGATATGTCACAGATACGTTTCACTGGTTCTAGATAAGTCACAGATACGTTATACTGGTTCTAGATATGTCACAGATACGTTATACTGGTTCTAGATAAGTCACAGATACGTTATACTGGTTCTAGATACGTCACAGATACGTTATACTGGTTCTAGATAAGCCACAGATACGTTATACTGGTTCTAGATATGTCACAGATACGTTACACTTGTTCTAGATATGTCACAGATACGTTATACTGGTTCTAGATAGGTCACAGATACGTTATACTGGTTCTAGATATGTCACAGATACGTTATACTGGTTCTAGATATGTCACAGATACGTAAACTGGTTCTAGATATGTCACAGATACGTTACACTGGTTCTAGATATGTCACAGATACGTTATACTGGTTCTAGATATGTCACAGATACGTTACAATGGTTCTAGATACGTCACAGATACGTTATACTGGTTCTAGATAAGTCACAGATACGTTATACTGGTTCTAGATAAGTCACAGATACGTTACACTGGTTCTAGATGTGTCACAGATACGTAATACTGGTTCTAGATGTGTCACAGATACGTTATACTGGTTCTTGATATGTCACAGATATGTTATATTGGTTCTAGATATGTCACAGATACGTTACACTGGTTCTAGATATGTCACAGATACGTTATACTGGTTCTAGATATGACACAGATACGTTATACTGGTTCTAGATATGTCACAGATACGTTACACTGGTTCTAGATATGTCACAGATACGTTATACTGGTTCTAGATATGTCACAGATACGTTATACTGGTTCTAGATATGTCACAGATACGTTATACTGGTTCTAGATATGTCACAGATACGTTACACTGGTTCTAGATATGTCACAGATACGTAAACTGGTTCTAGATATGTCACAGATACGTTACACTGGTTCTAGATATGTCACAGATACGTTATACTGGTTCGAGATGTGTCACAGATACGTTATACTGGTTCTAGATGTGTCACAGATACGTTATACTGGTTCTAGATATGTCACAGATATGTTATATTGGTTCTAGATATGTCACAGATACGTTACACTGGTTCCAGATATGTCACAGATACGTTATACTGGTTCTAGATATGTCACAGATACGTTATACTGGTTCTAGATATGTCACAGATACGTTATACTGGTTCTAGATATGTCACAGATACGTTATACTGGTTCTAGATAAGTCACAGATACGTTATACTGGTTCTAGATATGTCACAGATACGTTATACTGGTTCTAGATATGTCACAGATACGTTATACTGGTTCTAGATATATCACAGATACGTTATACTGGTTCTAGATATGTCACAGATACGTTATACTGGTTCTAGATATGACACAGATACGTTATACTGGTTCTAGATATGTCACAGATACGTAACACTGGTTCTAGATATGTCACAGATACGTTATACTGGTTCTAGATATGTCACAGATACGTTACACTTGTTCTAGATATGTCACAGATACGTTATACTGGTTCTACATGAGTCACAGATACGTTTTACTGGTTCTAGATATGTCACAGATACGTTTTACTGGTTCTAGATATGTCACAGATACGTAAACTGGTTCTAGATATGTCACAGATACGTTACACTGGTTCTAGATATGTCAAAGATACGTTATACTGGTTCTAGATATGTCACAGATACGTTATACTGGTTCTAGATATGTCACAGATACGTTATACTGGTTCTAGATATGTCACAGATACGTTATACTGGTTCTAGATAAGTCACAGATACGTTACACTGGTTCTAGATGTGTAACAGATACGTAATACTGGTTCTAGATGTGTCACAGATACGTTATACTGGTTCTAGATATGTCACAGATATGTTATGTTGGTTCTAGATATGTCACAGATACGTTACACTGGTTCTAGATATGTCACAGATACGTTATACTGGTTCTAGATATGACACAGATACGTTATACTGGTTCTAGATATGTCACAGATACGTTACACTGGTTCTAGATATGTCACAGATACGTAAACTGGTTCTAGATATGTCACAGATACGTTATACTGGTTCTAGATATGTCACAGATACGTTATACTGGTTCTAGATATGTCACAGATACGTTACACTTGTTCTAGATATGTCACAGATACGTTATACTGGTTCTAGATAAGTCACAGATACGTTATACTGGTTCTAGATATGTCACAGATACGTTATACTGGTTCTAGATATGTCACAGATACGTTATACTGGTTCTAGATATGTCACAGATACGCTATACTGGTTCTAGATATGTCACAGATACGTTATACTGGTTCTAGATATGTCACAGATACGTTATTCTGGTTCTAGATATGTCACAGATACGTTACACTTGTTCTAGATATGTCACAGATACGTTATACTGGTTCTACATAAGTCACAGATACGTTTTACTGGTTCTAGATATGTCACAGATACGTAAACTGGTTCTAGATATGTCACAGATACGTTACACTGGTTCTAGATATGTCACAGATACGTTATACTGGTTCTAGATATGTCACAGATACGTTACACTGGTTCTAGATATGTCACAGATACGTTATACTGGTTCTAGATATGTCACAGATACGTTATACTGGTTCTAGATAAGTCACAGATACGTTACACTGGTTCTAGATGTGTAACAGATACGTAATACTGGTTCTAGATGTGTCACAGATACGTTATACTGGTTCTAGATATGTCACAGATATGTTATGTTGGTTCTAGATAAGTCACAGATACGTTACACTGGTTCTAGATATGTCACAGATACGTTATACTGGTTCTAGATATGACACAGATACGTTATACTGGTTCTAGATATGTCACAGATACGTTACACTGGTTCAAGATATGTCACAGATACGTTATACTGGTTCTAGATATGTCACAGATACGTTATACTGGTTCTAGATATGTCACAGGTACGTTATACTGGTTCTAGATATGTCACAGATACGTTACACTTGTTCTAGATATGTCACAGATACGTTATACTGGTTCTAGATAAGTCACAGATACGTTATACTGGTTCTAGATATGTCACAGATACGTTATACTGGTTCTAGATATGTCACAGATACGTTATACTGGTTCTAGATATGTCACATATACGCTATACTGGTTCTAGATATGTCACAGATACGTTATACTGGTTCTAGATATGACACAGAGACGTTATACTGGTTCTAGATATGTCACAGATACGTAACACTGGTTCTAGATATGTCACAGATACGTTATACAGGTTCTAGATATGACACAGATACGTTATACTGGTTCTAGATATGTCACAGATACGGTATACTGGTTCTATATATGTCACAGATACGTTATACTGGTTCTAGATATGTCACAGATACGTTATACTGGTTCTAGATATGTCACAGATACGTTATACTGGTTCTAGATATGACACAGATACGTTATACTGGTTCTAGATATGTCACAGATACGTTATACTGGTTCTAGATAAGTCACAGATACGTTACACTGGTTCTAGATGTGTCACAGATACGTAATACTGGTTCTAGATGTGTCACAGATACGTTATACTGGTTCTAGATATGTCACAGATATGTTATATTGGTTCTAGATATGTCACAGATACGTTACACTGGTTCTAGATATGTCACAGATACGTTATACTGGTTCTAGATATGACACAGATACGTTATACTGGTTCTAGATATGTCACAGATACGTTACACTGGTTCTAGATATGTCACAGATACGTTATACTGGTTCTAGATATGTCACAGATACGTTATACTGGTTCTAGATATGTCACAGATACGTTATACTGGTTCTAGATAAGTCACAGATACATTGTACTGGTTCTAGATATGTCACAGATACGTTATACTGGTTCTAGATATGTCACAGATACGTTATACTGGTTCTAGATATGTCACAGATACGTTATACTGGTTCTAGATATGTCACAGATACGTTACACTGGTTCTAGATATGTCACAGATACGTTATACTGGTTCTAGATATGTCACAGATACGTTATACTGGTTCTAGATATATCACAGATACGTTATACTGGTTCTAGATATGTCACAGATACGTTATACTGGTTCTAGATATGACACAGATACGTAACATTTGTTCTAGATATGTCACAGATACGTTATACTGGTTTTAGATATGTCACAGATACGTTATACTGGTTCTAGATATATCTCAGAGACGTTATACTGGTTCTAGATATGTCACAGATACGTAACACTGGTTCTAGATATGTCACAGATACGTTTTACTGGTTCTAGATATGTCACAGATACGTTATACTGGTTCTAGATAAGTCACAGATACGTTATACTTGTTCTAGATATGTCACAGATACGTTATACTGGTTCTAGATATGTCACAGATACGTTACACTGGTTCTAGATATGTCACAGATACGTTATACTTGTTCTAGATATGTCACAGATACGTTATACTGGTTTCTAGATATGTCACAGATACGTTATACTGGTTCTAGATATATCATAGATACGTTATACTGGTTCTAGATATGTCACAGATACGTTATACTGGTTCTAGATAAGTCACAGATACGTTATACTGGTTCTAGATTTGTCACATATACGTTATACTGGTTCTAGATAACTCACAGATACGTTACACTGGTTCTAGATGTGTCACAGATACGTAATACTGGTTCTAGATGTGTCACAGATACGTTATACTGGTTCTAGATATGTCACAGATATGTTATATTGGTTCTAGATATGTCACAGATACGTTACACTGGTTCTAGATATGTCACAGATACGTTATACTGGTTCTAGATATGACACAGATACGTAACAATGGTTCAAGATATGTCACAGATACGTTTTACTGGTTCTAGATGAGTCACAGATACGTTATACTGGTTCTAGATATGTCACAGATACGTTATACTGGTTCTAGATAAGTCACACATACGTTATACTGGTTCTAGATATGTCACAGATGCGTTACACTTGTTCTAGATATGTCACAGATACGTTATACTGGTTCTAGATATGTCACAGATACGTTATACTGGTTCTAGATATGTCACAGATACGTTATACTGGTTCTAGATATGTCACAGATACGTTACACTGGTTGTAGATATATCACAGATACGTTATACTGGTTCTAGATATGTCACAGATACGTTATACTGGTTCTAGATATGTCACAGATACGTTATACTTGTTCTAGATATGTCACAGAAACGTTATACTGGTTCTAGATATGACACAGATACGTTATACTGGTTCTAGATATGACACAGAGACGTTATACTGGTTCTAGATATGTCACAGATACGTTATACTGGTTCAAGATATGTCACAGATACGTTATACTGGTTCTAGATATGTCACAGATACGTTATACTTGTTCTAGATATGTCACAGATACGTTATACTGGTTCTAGATATGACACAGATACGTTATACTGGTTCTAGATATGTCACAGATACGTTATGCTGGTTCTAGATATGTCACAGATACGTTACACTGGTTCTAGATATGTCACAGATACGTTACACTGGTTCTAGATATGTCACAGATACGTTATACTTGTTCTAGATATGTCACAGATACGCTATACTGGTTCTAGATATGTCACAGATACGTTATACTGGTTCTAGATATGACACAGAGACGTTATACTGGTTCTAGATATGTCACAGATACGTGACACTGGTTCAAGATATGTCACAGATACGTTATACTGGTTCTAGATAAGTCACAGATACGTTATACTGGTTCTAGATATGTCACAGATACGTTATACTGGTTCTAGATATGTCACAGATACGTTATACTGGTTCTAGATATGACACAGATACGTTATACTGGTTCTAGATATGTCACAGATACGTTATACTGGTTCTAGATATGTCACTGATACGTTATACTGGTTCTAGATATGTCACAGATACGTTATACTGGTTCTAGATATGTCACAGATATGTTATACTGGTTCTAGATATGTCACAGATACGTTACACTGGTTCTAGATATATGTCACAGATACGTTATACTGGTTCTAGATATGTCACAGATACGTTATACCTGAGTTTAAATACATCGAACTGTTTACTAAAGTTTTCATATGAAATTCCCTCCATATTTGTGATAAAGGTCTTAAAAATGGGCTTATGTGAAACAAATGTTGTTGGAGCATTGATGTGGCTGTGTGTGGTTTGATATGCTCAATGTAACTGCAGAGTTACAGAGTTGTAATGTTTTCAAGCATCGTTTAAAGGATGTATTTGTCCAAAACTGGCGTCCAAAATTGTAGTTGTATGAAAAAAGTTTACATCACTTTTATGCATGAATCCTATTTAGACCTATTGCTTTATAATGATAATATATCACCATGATAAGAATATCAAGTCATAAGCTACGTGTTGAAACAGGTCGTTTAGAAAGTGTAAACAGACAGTTAAGAGTGTGTAATTATTAAAAAGCACATGTCAATTAACCGTAATGAATCTGCCCAAATCTAGAAAATATTCCACCATTTATGTACCATAATCAGATGTACAGGTATAGTTCGGCCTCGAGCTACTTAATATTATGTGATATTAAGATGAGGGACTGATTGTCCAAGTCTTTTTAATAAAACATATATGACTGTCTGTTTATCTATTCAAGACATTATTTTATGTTGTGTCGAAAAGGCGTCAAATCTAGTTTTGCAAAACAAAATTGATCAACACTTACAAGTGTTTTTTTTCAAACTGGTTGAATATTTGCAGTAAAATTTACACCACCAAATGGGAAATTTCCTCATATCTTGGTAATTTTAAAGTCGGGGGTAGACCCAGCGCCACGCGAATGCAATTCACGCACATTGTTCACTTTTCAGATTTTATGAAAATGTGTGTCAAATAAAAACTCGGCATCTTGGGGTTTAGCACATCCACTAAACTATATGCTGCTGTTTGCTTTTCATTTCATTTTCGGGATTAGCTACAAAACATATCCACTTCAGCTATAATAACGTTGACGTTATTTTTGTAGGCATTATATCATTTGAAGAACCTCTCCGTCTGTTCACGCCGTGGAATAGCGGCGTTGATCCCAACTCATTTAGTCTCTTCACCTATTTCCTTCGTCGGGCAGTAAATGGTAGACCTCAGACTTCTGCAAATAATATTGCCCTAATAAATAGAGGTTATCACGCGGGTTTGGGGGATGGTAAATATCCTGTATCCTGTATAGTGTTTATTCCTTATACAGGACATTTACCATCCCCATCCCCAAACACACAAGCGTGATAACCTCTTTATCATATAATGCCATTCTCCAATTCTGTGCTCGAAAAATCTCTTCCCATCTCTCTCACACAAGTTTTCCTTGAATGTTCGCATTAATATATATTACATCAGAAGCTAAGTGACGTGGCGGATTTACACAAAGTGTGCACTCAGGGTTTTCGTTTGTAAATACCTCCATAAACTAAATTATTGAAGTCAATTCTTAAATAATCTATGTTCCATTGACATAATATAGAAGGCTATCACGTTTCATGGATAGTTGTCCAACTATTGGTACCCAAATGCTTAATGTTCTATTTGCTTGAAATTGTAAAAAGGAAACTTCTACCATACCACCACGTACTGCACATGTAACTGTCACGGTTGCTATTCTGAGATGCGTCGTCAGTCACGCAGGGCAACAAAGTCGTAAAACAGTTAACGTAAACATTATGTAAAAGGTAGACAGCAACCATTTGATTTCTGATTGATTAATTGATCTATGAAAGTTTTATAGATTTTCGGTCAACCAGGTCCATTTATACATTGTCTATAATGAAGGCTTACAAAATTCCTAAAAATGTTATGTAGTAGAGAAACTGCAAGAGGCTTTAAAATAAGCAAGAATTACATTTTAAATTTCATGGCGAACAATATTCTTAGAGGTTTGATGCCACACAGATACCACTGAGATGCCACAGAGATAGTGAGAGTGAATGAGTGAGTTAAAATTAAACGTCAGATCGGAGATATTACAGCCATATAAAGTCAGACATTTGATAACAAAGAAATTCATAGTAATATAATACCAGTCGCCAAAGGACAGTACAATAACTAGAATATCACAAATTTTACTTAAAACTAGTTAGAGAGAGTAAAAAAAAACAAACTATTATTCAGTAACACAATATAAAAACGGGCTAGAGATTGCCAGCAACCAAAGTTAGGCCACCTTACTAAGGACCGAGGAAACTTCCAATACTTCTGCTACCTGTACGGTTCCCCATCAGGATATACCCCATCCCTTCAGTCGCTGTCGATTGTAGCCAATATTAACCACCTGTTAAAACTAACACATATATACAACGATTAAAAATGTGATAGCTCTAAATTTACTTTGAAAGAAGTGGAACTTATGCATCCTCTCAGGGGGACACTAATTTTACTGTACTTAAACCTCCTTCGAGGATACAGCCACTAACAATCTCAGTTGTTAATTTCCAACAATTTTATATCCTTTTAAAAAACTATTATTAAACGAAAATTAATACTAGTAAAATTCCTAAATAGATGATGATTTGAAATATTGATCCCTTGTGATGGAAAAATCGTTACAGTCAAGCAGGACATGCTTGACCTTGATTTTTCATCACAAGGGATGCAAAATGGAGGATCTCCATCTGTCAATAAATAGTCATGAGCATAGCGTGAATGGCCAATACGACATCGTCGAATTATGACCTCGTTAATTCTGGACTGACAGCCCAAGTAGGTGTAACCGATAGTTGGTTTAATTTCAAGTAACTTATTGATACCTACTTGGGTGTCCCACTTCTTTTGTATGAGATCTCTGATGTAACATCTAATTACAGGTTCAATATCACTGTATGGGATAAGAATTGGTGTCACGGATTTGTTGAGTGCTGCCTTTGCAGCAGCAGCAGCAGCCATTGTGTTATAATTTCGAGTAAAAGTGGATGTGTAGTGGACATATTTTGACTAGCCAGAAGACACGAAAGCCACAGAGATAACTCCTATTGAGGATGATGCCCGTGTCTGTTGTCATTTTGTTTTAACATGGCAGAACTTCGTGTTTAGTATGATGGAAAGCAGTTTTCTAAGACCCCATACCATCTTTCCAACGATCTTGAAAATTATCAACAGGATCACTTAACATAGGTTTAATTTATGTAAATAGTTACTAAATACCATCCATGTTTAACAGAAAATCCACATCTGACCGTACCGAGGTACAATCTTAGACTACATTACTACTATGGTATTATTTGTAACACTTTGAATATAAATGTCGACTTCATACTGCTGTCACTCAGCACAATTTTAGAAGTGATGACTGCGTGAATAAATACAAAACAATCCATTATGATTCTGCCCATTTGTTTGTTACCTATTCGATCTGTTACATATTTTGAGGTGGTTTACTGTTGATAAATACCGTTTGTAGGAATACATGGGTTTCTTACACACCTGTGGGTGGGAAACCCATTTGAGATAACTGGTATCAAACATGTGATCGAATTCCAAGCCAGTGATTAGCTACTCCATGATGACCTGAGGTCAGATGATGACGGACTACTTTTCTGATTGTACGTCATTGATAAGTTGCTCGTGCTTCAGTCGAATGTTCACCTACGCCTGAGCACACTCCGTCGCAGTGGTGACTCAACATAACACCACTGCCACAGGCTAATTTGCATATCACGTGACCGGATGTTTCTCTTGTTTGTAAACAAACGCGCTTTTTCAGAAATCAGTATAGAACGGACTAATGTAAGTATTTGGGGGCGCTTTACATATTGTTTTGCATAACTATATAGATATGCTACTACAACTGCGACAGTGAGTTGCATGACAATATATATTTATGTATCAAAGTGACCGTGTCGCTTGCTCTCCGTTGGGCTTCGATGACAGCACGTGGAGCCGTACAACCAATGTAAACATAGGATAACTACGCAA
This sequence comes from Haliotis rufescens, assembly GCF_023055435.1. Taxonomy (NCBI): domain Eukaryota; kingdom Metazoa; phylum Mollusca; class Gastropoda; order Lepetellida; family Haliotidae; genus Haliotis; species Haliotis rufescens. The sequence continues at coordinate 6,275,752 of NW_025964383.1, forward strand.
AAACAAGTAGATTTTTACGTATTTGCATACTTTCTCAATGAAAGTTAACCATTCTTTGACATTTGCTTATGAAAATGTGTAGACTTGTCAAACATGAAACGGATGAAAAGCATATGCAATATCTTGAATGGACTGTGAAAGATGAGACGAATCGTCACATGGCGCTGGCCTGTGGCAGAGGTACTATGCTAGCTGGCTGCCGGCCGCATGGAACTCTGGGTAGGAGAGTGACGCCTGAGTTGACCCTGTAATAATTGATAATAATGATAAATAAAACTCGTACTCGTTTGCGAGTTTGTTTGTTATTATTATCAGTTACATTATCTGTTGTTATGTCAACGTTATCGTTTTTTAGAGTGTAATGCACCCCCTGGATGCCACAGCCACACATATATGTCCCTCCTCTTCAGCGCTCACTTCGAAAGTATTGTATATGTTTATGCAGAATGTGTAAGCGTTATGTATATATATATATATTGTGTATATATTATAGTCAAATGAAAGTCAAGGAGTTATCTCCCTTGAATGTCGGTATTGTGGATCATGTATATTATACTGTATATGTTCTAGTATAATCGTTTAAGGTTCAGTCTATCTAGTGTTTAATGGATGACTGAGATATGTAAATACTTACTTGTAATAAGCATATGCTATGTATCTAGCAGTAATAATAATGTTTTACTTATTATTTATTGTGTAATTATGTGTTTCAGGGTGTATGATATCTAGATCCTTGATCACACTCATCGCATCGCAATAAAGACCTCAACCCCGTAGTATGTGTTTGTTGACTCGTAAAAGACATTCACTAAACTGCTACAAAATGGAGCCCCCAGTGAGGATCTTGCAGAAGGATGCTTGTGTGAGCCACTACGTGGGATGTGCACCTATTCATTCTTGGAGGGTCCGGGTCTGTCAGTTCGTCCACTCATCATGTGCTCTACGGTATTTGAGCGTTACTTGTGCACGGGCTTGATGTTCAGTCATGACCATGTGTCGTATGCTGTATCGCATACTGTGACAGTTTTATCTACATAAACTGAATTCTTAAGACATTTGAAGTTTGATAAATTCTGATTAATTATATATTACTCATATCTATATGATGTAATTTTTCATCTTTGACTTGTTTGATATTTGTCATAGATATTTTGCTGTATTAACACAGCATTTAAAGCTAATGATAAGCTGTGTTACTGATTTGATATCAGTCATGTAGGACATGTACACTGAATGTAAATATTTTCTTGCTTGCGTCATACATGTAGTTGTAATATATTTTGCTCCAGCCATGTTGGTACCAACTTCTTCAACTCTTGTGTAATTTAGCTTTAGTAGCTGTGTATTGTTATTGAGTATTTATATATTTTCTGGCCAGATATATTAGCTATCATGTAGTCTTTGACAATTATTTATTTTATCTTATTCCTTGGTGATCACCATTAGTTATCCTTAGCGTTTCGAATCCGGATTAACCCTTTTATGTTTCTAGGTTTGTCAGCACCATGTCCCTGTGCCATTGGGTTTCACCAAAGTGGTAACTGTCTAAGACCTGCATCACTTGTGGTTATTCCCTCAGCTTGAGTGAACAGGATGATATGTTGAGAAGCAAGATGTGGGATGGACTTAAGCCTGCTTTGAAGAGTTTAGCTGCCCACAAATATGATGTAATCACTCATTTTGATGAGCTCCGTTTGTGTTTGAGGGAGATCGAGTTTGACCTGGACCGTGGAAAGTCAGATGTGCTGAAGAACAAGAAGTCTGCGACTGTGAAGATGAGGGATCTGAGTCTTCTGCACCTGCTACAAGGAAGGAAGTGTTAGACTTGCAGGCCATGATGAAAGAGATCAAGACAGAGTTAGCAGAGTTGAAGGAACATCATCAACAATCAGCACAGGTGTTCCAGCAATACCGTTCTCCCAGTGTTCAGGGATCTTGGAACTCTTGGAAGGGGAGTAAACAGACTGGTCCATATGACACTAAGACATCAGGTGGTTTCAATCAGCCAGGACACACTACCCAGAAACCATACCCATCTCAACAAGTGCCTTTACGTCAACACCCTCTACCACCACAGCCTGTACCTGTGCCTCCTTCTATGCCACAAGGATACCGAAGACATGGACAGGACTCCAGCCATCGAGAGCCTCCTACATGCTTCAGATGTGGATGTCCTGGACATATTGCTATAGGATGCCGTGTTCGACTGGACCACTTAAGGCGTCCTTTAAACCTGGACAGGCCTATGGGAAGGGGTCACCCCTAGGCTCATTCAGACACCCCACATCAAGTAAGGTACCGGATGAGTTAATAGGTCATGCAAATGAGGGCAACATAGAAATTGAAGTTGTGCCTGTCAATGCTTTGCTTGACACTGGGGCCAATGTTTCAATTATTTCTGAATCTTTTTACAGGGAACACTTGCATACTATTCCTATTGAACCTCTCTGTGGTATCTTAGACATAGAGTGTGCTGGAGGAAAACAACTTCCTTATCTTGGATATGTGGGAGTAGGTGTGTCCATTACAGGAGGAGGAGTCAATGACGAGGATCCTGTATCTTGTTTATTACTGGTAGTCCCTGATACAAGATACAATTCAAGAGTTCCAGCGCTTCTTGGAACAAATGTGTTGAGCTGTTTGCTTGAGGACTGCAGGACAATCCATGGACAAAGGCTTCTCCAGAAAGCCGCCTTACACACTCCTTGGTATCTGGCTTACAGGACCATAGTGTTGCGTGATAAGGAACTTGCAAGGAATGGAAGTTGTCTTGGCTTGGTAAAGAGTACAGAGGACAAGAGTTTGATTATCCCTCCCAACAGCAACATTAAGATTAAAGGACGGGTTACCAAGGAATGACATCCCCAGCGGTGTGTGCTCTGTTACAGCCAACAGCACATGCTTCATTACCAGATGACCTTGACATTGCCCCTACCCTCATCACTTATGACAGCTCAAGGCGAGACACAGTTGATGTTCACATCTCCAACATAACAATGCGGACAGTTGTCATTCCTCCTAGAGCATTGTTGTGTGAAGTACAGCCTGTGACTATACAGAAGCCTCCCACTGGTCAACCTGTTGATCAAGTGAAGATTGACAAGACAGATCTGACCGGACAGCAGTTAGGACAAGGACTTGATGTCATTATGCGTTATGCTGACATATTCTCCAAGCATGATGAGGATATTGGACACAGTAGCATGGTGCATCACAGGATTGGTTTAGTTGATGACAGTCCATTTAAACAGCGACACAGAAGAATACCACCATCCATGTATGATGAAGTCAAGAACCATCTACAAATTCTTTTGTCAGCTGGAATCATCAGGAAGTCTCACAGTCCTTGGGCGTCTAATGTAGTCTTAGTTCGCAAAGGCAATGGACAGTTAAGGATCTGTATAGATTATCACGAACTTAACAATTGGACCATAAAGGACTCATATGCTCTGCCGCGGATTGAGGAATTATTAGACTGTTTGGCTGGTAATAAATTCTTTTCCGTCTTAGACATGAAGAGTGGATATCATCAAGTTGAGGTCGAAGAAGACCATAAACAATGGACAGCTTTCACTGTAGGACCTCTTGGATTTTTTGAATATAATCAGATGCCATTTGGACTCTCAAATGCGCCAGCGACATATCAACGCCTTATGGAGCAGTGCCTGGAAGGTCTACATCTTAATATATGTCTCATATATCTTGATGACCTGATAATATTTTCCAGAACCTATGAAGAGCATTTTGAGAGATTACAGCTTGTGTTTCAGAGACTTCAGGAATGTGGCTTAAAACTTGCAGCAAAGAAGTGTAAGTTCTTCAAGAAGAAAATCAAGTATGGTGGATATATAGTCTCAGAACACGGAATCGAAGCTGATCCAGAGAAACTTGACAAGGTCAAGAACTGGCCTAGGCCTACCACACCAGAAGAAGTCAGAAAATTTCTTGGGTTTGCCGGCTACTACCCGAAGTTTATTAAGGATTTTTCCAAGATAGCGAAACCTTTATCAGAACTGATGCCCAAGTCTGCTTCAAAGAAACCACGACGACCACCCACAAATGTCAATTGGATATGGGATGAAGATCAGGAGAATGCCTTCACGGAGCAGTAGAATCGTCTCTCCACCCCACCAGTACTTGGATACGCTGACTACTCAAAGCCATTTGAACTACACACAGATGCCAGTGGTCATGGATTGGGTGCAGTGCTGTATCAACAACGGGAAGGGAAGTCACGGGTCATTGCCTATGCAAGTAGAGGACTAAGCCGATCTGAGAGAAACTACTCAGCCCACAAGTTTGAATTCTTGTGCCTGAAGTGGGCTATCTCGGAGAAGTTCCACAACTTCTTGTATGGACATGCATTTTTGGTCGTCACTGACAACAACCCTTTGACCTATGTGTTAACAAGTGCTCGACTGGATGCAACTGGACACCGATGGCTAGCGTCTCTATCCAGTTATAACTTTAGCCTCAAGTATCGACCTGGAAAAGCCAATACTGATGCTGATGCTCTGTCATGTCTACCAGAGAAGAACACAGATGAAATGGAACAGATTTCAAGGGATTCTGTTGAAGCCATTTGTAACGCTGTACATGTCACCAACTTAGTGGAAAGTTTGTGTCTATCCGCTGATGTTGTAGATCATGAAGATCTGGATTTGACGAGTGACAGATGTGACCAGAATGCCGGGGATTGGAGACATACACAAGCTAAAGACCAATTACTTGTGGAGATCATGGACCACTTGCGGAATGGGACGAGACCAGACAGAACTCAGTTTCTACGGGACCAAGAGATGACCACTCTGCTTAAAAGCTACAAACAGTTCAAGCTCAAAAGAGGAGTTTTATACAGAGTCACCAACGTCAATGGAGCTGATCACATCCAGTTGGTTCTTCTATCTAGATGTCGCACTGCGGCTATGAGGAGTTTACATGACAACGTTGGACATCCTGGCAGAGACAGGACAATGTCACTATTGAGAGATAGATTCTACTGGCCAGGAATGTCTCGTGATGTTGAAACTCACCTGCATAATTGCGAGAGATGTTTGAAGAGAAAAACACCAACCAACATCAGAGCCCCATTGATAAGTATTGAGACAACAGAACCTCTGGAACTTGTTTGCATGGATTTTCTTACCTTAGAACCATCAAAAGGAGGAGTAGAACATGTTTTGGTTGTGACTGACCACTTTACTCGTTATGCACAAGCATACCCAACCAAGAACATGACTGCTAAGACAACAGCTGAGACTTTCTTTTCGAACTTCATAGTTCATTACGGTCTACCCAGGAGAATCCACTCGGATCAGGGAGCTAACTTCACCAGCAAGATAATGCAAGAGTTATGCCAGTTACTGAACATCGACAAGTCCCGCACAACACCTTACCATCCAATGGGAAACGGGATGTGTGAGCGATTTAATTGTACCCTATGCGACATGCTTGGCACTCTTGATCAGGGTTTCACCGAAATGGTAAACGTCTGAGACCTGCACCACTTCGGGCTTTCCTCCCACATTAAGCTGACACGCCGTGATATGACTGGAATACTGTTAAAAGCGGCGTTAAACCTAACTCTCACTCACTCACTCACTCACTCTTGATCAGGACAGGAAGAAGAATTGGAAGGCTCATATAGGACCACTCGTCCATGCCTACAACTGTACCCGCCACGAATCAACATCAACAGCTCCATTCTATTTGATATTCGGGAGACACCCTAGACTACCTGTGGATTTAGCTTTTGGCTCGGACATAGAGACACAAGGTACCAAATCCACCACCGAGTACACCAAGTCATTGAAAGATCGCCTCAGACAAGCCTATGAGCTAGCTACTACAGCAGCAATGAAATCACAATCCAAGCAGAAGATTGGCTATGATCACAGAGCCAGAGCAGCTATGTTAGAGCCAGGAGACCGGGTCTTAGTGAAGATTGTTGCCTTTGAAGGTAGGCATAAGTTAGCTGACAGGTGGGAGGAAGATGTTTATGTCGTGCTACGCCGACCCAACCCATCCATACCAGTCTTTGAAGTTGGTAAGGAAAATGGTGAGGGGCGGAAGAGAATTTTGCATCGTAACCTCCTGCTGCCAGTTGGTTCTATGCCTAGCCTTGGTGTACCAATACCCAAACCAAGACGACAGAGGACACTGCCAGTAGCACCAGTTGCTAGGACAACAGAAAGCAACAACGACGATGATTCATCGGATGAGGATACTGTTGTTGAATATGCCCACCCTCCACAAGCTTCAGTGTCCACTGATATACCAGTGGATGGGCCAACTGAAGAGGAACTATCAGAGAATGTATCTGGAGGAGATGGAACTCCTATTGCAGAGGGGGAGGAAGAGCCAACTGAGGATGCTGTTCAGCATGTTGAGCAGATTCGTGACGAACAAGAAGATGGCGCTACTGGGACAGATCATGATGATGACAATGACGACGAAGAAAGAGAGCAACAGCCAACTCCAGAGATAACCACTCCTGTTCCACGTCCACGGCAGTCTACTCGGACCCGGACACAGCCGAAATGGATGAAGAGTGGAGAGTTTGCTCTCTCTGCAGTTGCAGATCGGGACTGGCGTACGCGAGCCAACTATCTCTGCTCACTTCAAGCTGACGGATTGTTCCGAGAACAGCAGCACAGACTTTCTGATGCCATCTTGGATCTTGTCACTGGCAAGGTAAAGTGACGTGGACGTTTTTTTCGATGGAGGGAAGTATGTGGCCGATGCAGTTTTTGTATATATTTGTTTTAATTTCATTTTAGGTTTTTACGTATATTTATTATATATAACTAGTTGTCAGTTTCAGTCAGCTGTAACAAAGTGTATCTGACCTGTCTTACCTACTAACTGCCCGCCGCCTCCGTGGTCCTGTGGTAGAGCGTGCGACCGGAGGACGGAAGGTCCGGGTTTCGATCCCCGGCCGCGTCATACCAAAAGACGTTAAAAGATGGTACTTGTTGTTACCCTGTCTGGCGCTCGACATTAAGGGGATAAAGCAAGGACTGGTCGGCTCGGAGTCAGTATACTGTGTCTGAGTGGGGTATTCATGTTAAACTCGGCATGGTATCTCAGTGAGCTAGCACTATAAATCGGCATCAGTCCGGACTAGTACAAGCAGCCACACACAGACACGTGCATGCACGTCGCTATATAAGTGCAATAATCTTGGACGCGACGTTAAACCCAATTTCACCTCACCTACTAACTGCCCCATAAATGTTGATTATGTCTAAATATTTAAATCTGCAGAAGATAAGCTAAACACCCATACTTTATCACTAAAATGTATTCTATCACTTCAATGAAATATGTGTGAAAGTGTTTTACTTCAAGAGTGTTTTAAAAAGCTTTGTAATGTACAGATTCAGATGTGATACATGCAAATCATTGTAAATAAAATGTGTGTATTACTTTGTTCAATATATTTAATGTTAAATAGTGTTTTAGTCTATGTATTGTTTATTCAGATAATCTATGGTGTTGCCATACGTGTGGCAGGGTGTATGATATCTAGATCCTTGATCACACTCATTGCATCGCAATAAAGACCTCAACCCCGTAGTATGTGTTTTTTGACTCGTAAAGACATTCAATAAAAAGGTACATACGATCCCTCAATTCAGAGCTACAGATAAGCTGCGTATTTGCGTAAAATACCCCCCGCCCAAAAATATTCAAAACCCAATTACTTTCAATTAACTTGCGTACAGAAACGCATGCATTAAATGAAAAACTCAAATGTATAAAAACAGCACGCGTAAATACCCAATGAGCTTTTTTAGCATGCGTACAAAGGAGCTAATTTCCGAAACACAATTACGAGCTAATTTACTTTCCGGGTTAAGCCTATTTTTTTAGAACAGTTATATGCATCTAAAACATTATTTTTATTTTTTTTAATCTTGAAATGTTCACTAATTTGGGAAAAAACCCAATAGAGTGATGAAGAGATGAGTGAAAAATTATTGGTTACCCAATGAAGAATGTAATAACCCAATTATAATAGAAAGCCTAGAGTAAAAACTTAATTGGTCAAGAATTTATCTGGAGCTCTGCTCAATCAACGAAAATCCTCCTCCCGCGTACTGTTGTCAGTGAACGCGCCATTTTGTAAAAGTCGGCCACCGGTAGTGATGTCATACGGAAGTAAACATTGTTGTACATATTTGGTAATTTCTTTGAGGTGTAAACTTATAACTCGGCATCCAGCGTGTTCTTTGTTTTTGTCTTGTTTGCATTATCATCATCGCCTTGATAATCCACAGACATGCCGGAAACCTTTTTGTGTAGGGTCACATTATTTATGAGTAGTAAGAAGGACATGGGACGACGTCACTTCAAGCTCCTCACAGCGATAGTCGCGGAGCTCTCTATACTATCGCGATGTTACCGAGAGTGATAACGAGTTTGTACGTCACTTATGACTGATGTAATGCGATCATGAGAATATACAAAATGCATCGATTTGATGCTAAAAAGGTGCGATTTTAGGGTGTTTAAAAAAGATTACTGCACTCGTGCCTGTCAGATACCATTGATCTTACAACTCGTTGTTACAAAGCGTACATAACTCGTAAGATCAATCGTATCTGATAGATACTCGTGTAGTAATCTCAATCTCATTGAAATCAGATCTTAGTTCTCGTTGCCGCTAAACAAAGATGTGAGGACATCCCATTACGGGTCACGTAAGACCGACCTCTGACCGACCTCTGACCGACCAATGGAATTACTGACAAGAAGTCGACATTAGCCAATCAGAAGGTAGTTTTCTCGTGCTTTACGGCACTAATTTCAAATTGGCGAAACATATTTTGACAAATTCTCGCTTAAAAGTTTGAAACCTGAACAAAAGAACATCCTCCTCGAATGGCTAATATATGGTCAAGATTGTGTAAATTCAGTCGTTAAGCCCGTAACTATCGTTCGGAATATCCCGTTTTAAAATTTTCGAGGTTGCATGATTAGAAATCACATTCCGACTGTCACTTTCATGATCTGGTAAGCGACGCTCTGATTGGTCGAATGAAATGTCGTTCTGACGTGAACCGTAATGGGATGTCCTCAGATCTTTGTTTAATGACATTGGATTTTAATGAGTTTGGTAGTAATCTCTATATCACTTGAACCGTATCAATTAAATCACGGATTGTATATACGTCTTTGATTAAATGTATTATGAACAGAAAAGCGACGTATGCTTACCCTTTTACGTATTGGAGAACTGGGAATTATACATAACACAGGAAGGAGGGATGGCATCGATAAGACACCCCTGTTTTGTCCATTGTGCAGTTGAAAATGAAATTCATTTCATTCTTGTTTGCCCTATTAATGAAGATATTCGCTCAAAATATATCCCATATTTAGACTTTATTACTGGTAATAATCGTAAAGACATACTAGATAGAAAGCTAAACTCTTCTGATGTAAACTGTCTTGATAACCTAGCCAATTATGTTAAAGATGTTATCTGTCTTCGTTCTTCTTACCTGTAAATATTATTTCATGCAGCACATATGGGCCTGAGGCCTTATTATCTTATAAACTGATTAATACAAACCGCTAAATGTAATTTAAAACCGATTGGAACAATTAGCAATGTTCAACAAATCGTCCGCCCTCCTAAACTCTATCTGGAGGCCGTCCAACGTTCTTAATTGTGGTTCGTTCACATGGTTCACGTAAATCACGCAGTTGCCGTTTCGTCCTGTTACGCTTTGGCCATTTTCTACAATGGCCGTTTTTCACCAGCAGCGGCGTGGTGGGCTAGTGAATGTCTGTAGCGACCAGAACTGGGATACGATGTCAACATCCGGGGAAATTTACTTGTTACATGTTGTCGCACCTCATGACTCTGAGCATGATTGGACATTTATGCTGAAAATGGACCTCTGAGCTGGGTGACTCGTACTCGAGATAAGCCGAATTTTGTTCCCCTTCGACCTCGCTAGCACATGAACGTCACGTGATGTAAATATACGCCCAGTCAGACAGAAAGGCCGCAATAAACTGATAATCTGGTAGTGGTATGGGTATACGATTATGAACGGCGAAAGATCATGATATATATTCAGCAAATTCAAAGACTGTATGTGTAGTCAATGCCAGCCATATTCACGCGAGTGCAGGTAGATCTACCCACGTGCTTTTGTTTACAGTCAGTGGTGGAACAATATTTTCTATAAGTTGTAGATCTACAGGTTACAAGTATCTTTTGAACATATTTATGATAAAGACTCCTAAACAAATAACACTGAATGTAACAAGACTAGATCTTGATGAAAATGAACAGATCACTTCTTTGCGGTTACGGAAAGGGTCGAGGTTTGCCGATTACACCCCTACCCCCCACGATTCAATTCTGGCGCCTAATTAGAAATCGACTCATGTCCGTCTCGACGATGAAAGGGAGAGGGGCGTTGATCGTTTTTGAAGGGTGTGACAGATGTGGGAAAACCACCCAGTGTAACCTACTGCTGGAGAAACTCACGGTAGACGGAACACCAGTCAAGCTGATGAAATTTCCAGGTAAGCACAGAAGTCCGTGTCTGACATTTTTTCAAGAAACTTTCAATATGTCCCCTCCTGGTGTAAGTGAGCATTCAAAACAAAAATTGAATACCGGTTATAATGTTCTTGAATGATCTTTGCTCTGTTGATAAATGATATGATCCTTGATGGAGTGAAACGAAGACTTTTATTCGTCGTCAGTGCAATGAATACAGGGCGCCGCCATTGATACTGGCTCGCACATGGTCAATCCCCAAAACGAGACCCTGACCTCTGACCCATACATATGCATACAATTATAAACCTTGATTGCATATATATACACTACAATCCTCCTTAACTTTACATTACAAAGTAGGGCAACATACAACTGATAAGTAATAATCTCAAAACTTACTTGTTAAGCCAGATATCCTGATTGCCTAGAAGAATATTATCTTGAAAACAATCCTATTAGATTATATAAATCACAATATTAACTTAAACTTCTAAAATGATGAGCAACCTCAAATACCGTCCTTAACACTGACATAAATCATTACTTTGCTGAATATTAAGATAATAGGGATACTTTCTTGAACAAACATCAACTCTTATGTAAGAAATTGAAGAATATACAAATGTATTCTATCTGCATACTAATCAATAAAAGAACTAGACCACTTTTACATGAACTAACCAGTGGAATTATAAATCAACTGTTGTCAACCTTTATGTTCAACCTTTATGCTCCGGATAGAACATATCTTTGATGATCATAATATGTTCAAAAACACTTTATAAAAGTTCTGATATAGAGATCACACTTCATGTGTACATTTGTGATTTTACATCACTAATGTTTCTGGATATAATGTATCATTTTGTAGTCCCAGAATCGAACTGGCAAAGTGATGGATCTGGTAGAACGTCTGTTTGGTAGTTTCAGGATGGAAGTAGGCGAAATATGTTCTCTTTGAACTTCATCTGATGTTTCACCTGACTGATTTGAATTATCAATTTGAGAGTCACCGTCACCATTATCCATACTATCTGCAGATCTTGCCATCTCCTCTTGTTCATAGTAAGACAGTTCTTTTGAATCAATACTGATTGGTTTGAAATGTGAGGAGTTTCGGGTTATCTTTTGTGCACTACCAACTTGCTTTGCAGTTAGCATCGATCCGTTCTAATCCGTGATCACATACGGATGAACATCGAATGCAGGTGTCAGCTTGTTCTTCCTCGGTTGGCGGACAAGTACTGAGTCACCAACACTTAAACTGGATTCCTTAACTCGAGGATGTTGATTTGCGTACAGTCTCATCTTCTCCTTGTTGCGGATGTCGTCCAGTCTTATTTGAATCTCATTCTTGATCTTTGGTTGTAGATTGCGAGTATTCACCTGTGGTAATTGAGTATTCATAGATCTTCCTGTAAGTGCTTGGAATAGGCTTACATTGGTGGTTGAATGTGGAGTTGCCCTATAACTGCGAAGGAATTTGAAAATTTCCTGCTTCCAATTGAGTCCTTTTGCACACGAAGCTTGTGTACACTTTTTGAGATTGCGCATAAGGCGTTCTGCTTCTCCGTTAGCTTCTGGCCATAGGGGGGTGATTTTGCGATGCTGAAATCCAAGGTAATTTGCGAACTGTGTAAACTCCTTACTGTTGAATGGTGGACCACTGTCTGATTTCACAATTCGTGGTATTCCTTGCCTTGAGGATATGTCATCAAGCTTTGGACAAACAGATTTTGCTGATGTTGATCGAACAAATTCCACTTCTGGATATCGACTATAATCATCTACAACCACTAGCAAGTATTCTCCAGATGGAAAAGGTCCTGAGAAGTTGATCGACACATTTTCCCATGGAGATGATGGAAGAATTGTCATTTTGAGTGGTTCTCTGTGAACAGGAGTGTCGATAGTTGACTGACATGCCAAGTAGAGATTTCACTTCACTTGCCAAATTTGGAGGTTCAGCCTCTACAATTGTTTTAACTTTCTCCGGATCTGCAGCATGCCCTTTACTTGTAAAGATATGTCCATAGAGTTTGATCTGAGATTTTGAGTACTCTCATTTAGACTTGTTTAGGGTGATGCCATGTTCACGGAGTCTTGTGAATACAGCACGAAGAGTTTGATCATGCTTCTGCTGAGTAGCACCATGAACGATAATGTCATCTTGGATGTTTCTACATCCGGGAAACCCTTGAATAACTTCTGAAATGACATTCTGGAATATCTCTGAAGCAGAATTTATCCCAAAGGAGAGGCGTTTGTATCGTCGGAGTCCTGCATGGGTGCTAAATGTGGTCAGATAGCGACTTTCTGGGCTCAACTCCAACTGATAAAATCCTGCATTCAAGTCTAGCTTGGAGAAGACTGTTGATCCATTTAATTCTGAGATGAGGTCATCAATAGTTGGTGAAATGTGATTTTCACGTCGAATACACTTGTTGACCTCACGCATGTCAACGCATACGCGGATGCCTGACGACTTCTTAGGTACTGCAACGATGGGACTGACCCATGGAGTGGGCTCATTCAGTACTGGCTCTATGATGTCCAGATCTTCTAATCTTTACAGTTCTTCTTCCACGTCCTTCCGTATGTGGAATGGGATTCGCCTGTGTGGTTGCCGGACTGGTTGTACTGATTTGTCAACATGTAGTCTTATCTGTTTGTTCCTGATTTTGCCAATTCCATTGAACAGTTCTGGAAAATCACAAATAATGTCTTCCACCTCAGATGATTTCACATTTCTGGCGATATGAATGATACCCAATGATTCACCAGTTTGATAACTCAAAAGATTGCCACATCTACCTGATACCACATAAAATTCACAGTCCTGTTTTATGTTTCCATACTGCACAGGTAGAACGGTCTTCCCAACCACATACAGTGGGTCTTGTGATCCATATGCGAAAAAATGTCTCTCAGAGTCTCTAAGATTTCCAGTTATGTGCCCTTCCTGTCTGAGGGCATCATATGTTGCTTGGTCAAGCATGTTTTCAGCTGCGCCAGAGTCTATCACACATGGGACTAATTTTCCAGCAATGTTCAGTTCCCGGACTGGAATCTTGTTGTTTCCATTGTCCATTGTCATGTTGACTGAATCTTTACATTGGATGGAATAAACATATTCTTCATCAGTGTCAGAGTCATGATGGTATTGATTGTCAGAGCTTGCGGTACAATGTTTATTCTTTCCTTGTTTGTGTGAGAATTTTGCTCATTGTCTCTATTCTTAGAGTGACACATTTTTTTTAAGTGATTTAAAATGCCACAATAGTTGCACTTCTTACCCTTGGCAGGACACTTTCCAACATGGGGATACGAACCTCCACAGAAATAACAAGTTTGGTTTGACCCACTTAATTGTCTGACTCTTGATCGTCCCTATCTTGACCTAGATTCTCCTTGCTGCGAGTGGGATCGAATTTTATCCTTCCTATTTCGGCGAGACTGTCATCGAGATTGTCTGTGTGCGGAATGATTGTTCTGTGAGTGTGAACGAGATACTGCATTTATTTCCGATTTTTCCACATTACTAGCTTGAAAACCGCTAATTTCTAGAGATCTGCCTGCAGTAAGCAATCTTGTCAAATCAAGATCTTCTCGTAATGCTCGTCTTCTAAGTCTCTGAGACGTACATGTCAAGACGATCTGCGAGAATATCTCTTTGTCGACATCACAGGTTTGCGCTAATTTTCTCAATCTAGTGCAGTAAGCGTCAATGCTTTCACGTACATTTTGCTTTGCTTGACGGAAGTTATAGATTTCAAAAGTCGTGTTAACGATAGGAATGAAATAGTAAGTGAGTGCTTTGACTGCCTTGTCATACTCTTTTCCATTCCCTGTGTTTGGAATAGTGTCGAATATTTCTTCGACTGTGGGGCCAGCTAGATGTGACAACCATGCACGTTTTTGAGTTGGCTCAACAATGTTCAGACCTACCATAAGTCTTTCAAAACGGGTCAACCATTGCTTCCATCGCGGACCACTGTTTCCGTCGGCATGTACATCGAACGCGGGAAACACAGGTACGCTTTGTAATGAAACAGCCATGACAATGATTAGATACTTTTTTTCTTTTCATCTGTGTATCCTCGTCGCCAATATAATGTTCTTGAATGATCTTTGCTCTGTTGATAAATGATATGATCCTTGATGGAGTGAAACGAAGACTTTTATTCGTCGTCAGTGCAATGAATACAGGGCGCCGCCATTGATACTGGCTCGCACATGGTCAATCTCCAAAACGAGACCCTGACCTCTGACCCATACATATGCATACAATTATAAACCTTGATTGCATATACACTACACCGGTAATGACAATTATTGCAAATTAAAGACTGGCTTTCAGTCTTGTGGCATATATCCCCGTGAAAAGAGTTTTCGGATGCTTAAAGGGGCACTAATCTCTGGCTTCTTCTTGACAGTCTGACACTGCCCGCTGGGGCTCACAAGCTGGCATGAGTCAATTTGCTCGCTAACGCAACTGAGAGTGACAACAGACAGGGGTATCATCTGTAAGGACAGTGTAAATAAACTTGAGGCAATATCTGTTTTACGCTTTGTTTGTTTGTTTGTTGTTTTACGCCACACTCAGCAAAATTCCAGCTATATGAAGGCGGTCTGTAAATAATCGAGTCTGGACCAGACAATCCACTGATTTACATCATGAGCATCGATCCACGCAATTGGGATTGATGACATGCATCAACCAAGTCAGCGAGCCTGACCACCCGATCCCGTTAGTCGCCTTTTACGACAAGCATAGTCACCTTTTATGGCAAGCATGGGTTGCTGAAGACCTATTCTACCCCAGAATCTTCACGGGTCCTGTTTTACGCATTTTTGAACACTGATGTATGAAGATTTCGAAAAAGGGCACATGTTTATTAATTTCTTCAGCCTAAACAAACAGACAAAAAGTACGGTGGAAGCTCATCGGATGTTCTTATTTGGAAATAACCCTGATGGTTATAGTTCCATTATTATAATAATAATAAAACGTTTCCCTGAAGTGAAAGCATTTTTGGATTTCGGATTGCGTGGACAATATGATTGCTACTCCCATGTTGTCATGTAACCCGACGCCTGTGTATTTGTTGTCAGTCATTTGAACCTCAGTTAATTAATTTATTACAGGTATAATTAGTGGTAGCTCCACTCAGAATACCATACAAAGGTTCCCATTTGGCATTTCTTGTGTCTGGGGTAATTATTTAATCTGAATCCTGGTTTGAAGTTGGGTGAAATGTATGTTATGTAATATGCACGTGGCAGCCGAGCAAGAGGAGTGATCAGCTGATTTACTTTTTTTGTAAATCAACTGATCATTCCTCGCCAACAAAGGATCAGCAGAAAATATGTTGATTGAATAATCACTATTTTTTTGCACAGTGGATTTGTCAAAAGTAAGTGTTTACATGTGTATACCCCAATATCTGGACGTGAAGTGCCAAGGTAAAAACAACATACATTGGTCAAAGGATTAGCTGATAAAACGTTGATTGATTGTTCATTGTTATCTAACTCTATATAAGAACCATGGACATTATGAAAATAGTTGTCACGTGGGCTGTCTCAGCTGACCTTTGAGACTTGACACCTATGTGAAACACCTCAAACAAACTAAGTGATCAGTTGAGAAACGAACACGGGTTATAACCAGAAAAGCTATACTGTATTTATTTTGAATTATTTGATTGTTACAGAGACACATGACATCAAATGAGTTTATTTGTACAGCTGCAGACGTACTGGATATTGTTCCTTTGTGTGGATGGTCAAGGATTCATTCCTCAAACAAGGTGGCTGCCTACATTTATACATATACGAGGGGCGTTAAATAAGTTTTGCAACTTCAATATAAGACCAAGTCGCAGAATATCTTTTGCACTTATATTTTTCAATATAATCTCCATTCACCTCAATACACTTATTCCATTTGTCCTTCAAGCTTTTAATACCACTTTTATAGTAATCCACAGATTGGCCCTCTAACCACGCCTCTGTGGCAGCCTTTATGTCCTCGTCATCCTGGAAGCGTCTTCCACGTAGGGCAGATTTCATTTGCTGGAACAGGAAATAGTCACTGGGGGCTAAGTCTGGGCTGTAGGGTGGGTGATTTAACTGTTTGAATCCACATTCACATATGGCGGCCTGTGCAATTCTCGACTTGTGAACCGAGGCGTTGTCATGCAAAAGTAGAATACCATGTGTTAACATCCCACGGCGTTTCTGGCGAATAGATTTTCGCAGTTCTTTCATTACATTAGCATAATACTGTCCATTGAGTGTAGTTTTTGGTGGCATGTATTCAGTAATATGCCTCTTGCATCCCAAAATATGGTGGCCATTACCTTGCCAGCCGATGGTTGTGTGCGAAACTCTCTCGGAGGCAGAGAATTGGGGTGCTTCCATTGTATGGATTCCAATTTACTTTCTGGGTCCCAGTGTTGGATCCATGTTTCATCACCTGTCTCTAGACGAGAAATAAATCTGGCTTCATCAGCAGTATAGAGATCCAGGAGGTCTTGACAACTTTCAGTTCTCTGATGGCGATCTTGAGCTCTGAGGTTTCTAGGTACCCATCTTGCAGATATCTTGGACATACCAAGATGCTCATGAATAATGGTTCCAACAGTTCCAACTGATATTTGGGTCATCGTCTATGGACTCCCTACCCCTTTTATACTGGAGACCAACGGCAAACTGTGGAATAGTCAGGAACATCCTTACCCATCACTTTACACATGCGACCATATATTTCTTTTGCTTTGCATCCCCCCTTGGTAAGAAACTTTATTACAGCACGATGTGCATGTTTGAGAGAATCCATGATTGTGAACACCCTTAGGTGAATGAAGCCATCACATCTAATTTATTGTTGTGTCTGGAACTTGTTATGACTAGTGTCACACCTGCCATAAGTTGACATTGTTTGTGTAAACACAAATGCCCAAGTTGCAAAACTTATTGGATGTCCCTCGTAACTTTGGTAGGTTGTAATTATGATATTTGCATTTGGTTTTCATTCATTTGCTGTTGCATTGAATAGAATCATTCTTGTTCCTCTACGTTTTAGTTGGGAAGTTCTTTGATGTGAGACGGACGTTGTTTTCACAAGCCTTTTCGTTTGTAGGAGTGTATATGTTACAGTCAATGTCAAAATGTGATTTACTCAGGCAATTTATAAAATGTCTAAATTTTGGTAATTATCAAATTTGCATGAATCATTTTCAGTCACTGCGTGATGAAAGTAATGCAAAATTCTTTTTAGAATTCGTTATCATAATAACAGAAATGGACAGATTTTTCAGTAACTAAATGTTGAGGCGTTTACTAAATTGCCTAAGTAAAAAAGGTTACACATTTTGACTATAAGATATACACACGATAAAATAAGCAATGCTCAGGTGAAATATTTTCTTTGTGTTGCAAGTCGAAATAGTGTAAACAAATATCGCACAATACCAAGCAAGTGACTTATCAAAACTTCGTCACCATCACCTATGCAAAGATACCTACATTTTGTTATTATTTTCAAGACTAAACTGTATTTCAGTTTGTTGACCAATGTGACTATACACCCTTACACTATCAATAAAAGCGACAAATGCGCTTACGAATGGTGCAGCACAGGTCGCAAACTAGTCTAGATTTCTGCTATATAATCCGGGTACTCACGGGGGAAAAACAATAACAAAGGCATCAATCAGTGCCCCTTTAAGAAACTTTAGTAGTTTGCTTGCTAATCACATGAACAATTCAATAACTGTGAGAAATGTCACTCACTCACTTTTAAAAGACAACTTTATCTTAAGCCATCATCTGAGTATTTACAATGTCTGTGTGATGCTACTTCCACCACCCCCCCCCCCCCCCCCCCCCCTCCAATTATAGAGTAATCGCGATTAACATGGCCGTCCGAAAACATGGTATCCAAAAAACGATGATACTAAGAACAACAAATAACTTAATAAACACATGAAATACTCAGTGACAATTGTTATGTATCATTCTCTGAAAATGATTTCCTTTAAGATGTCGGGTGTGTGTGCAGAAAATGAGATTGTATTATAATGTTCTTGTTTATTTCGCTGCTGAGAGTGTTATATTGCAAGAAAAATTTCCCTTGTGATAATAAAGTCCATCTTATATTATGCTAAGGCGATTTAATAGCCAATATGGGCATTGCTATGAAACTTAGTTATGTTCAATACACACTTCTTTTTGGCCTAGTCTGTGTAACAGGTAAGTAAGGCCTTAACTGAAACTGAAACTTAGTGTCTGAAACTCTGTATAAACCATGACTGAGTAGTGGCAGGTGTCCACTCTTTCCCCTGTTCACCACAAGCACCATCACACACAAGTGCCCATCCAAAATGTGACTAGTACCTGATTATTGCGCATGCACACAAATGAAAAATATCATTTGGGCCATTGTGGGTTCTGGTCAGTTGTTTTGTACAATGTACATGTTTTTGTATGTATTATATAAGCAGACAATGACATTACCGCTGGTACTAAAAGGGCAAGTAAACTCAAAAGAGCATCTTTGCAGATTTTCATACTTTACGGCATACTTCATCACAAATGCTTGACCAAAATTAAATTTGAAAAACATAAAAAATGTAATACAGCCTATAAAAACTCTGCCCCGGGCTGATTGACAGCGGTTATAAAGGCTTCCAGTCTATGACATGTTTGTTGTACGGTCTGCCTGGTTACGCCTTAGATATTTGATTACATTACAGCCTTTTATTGTCTGCCCATGCATTTGGTTACCGTGTTCACAAATTAATGTCAGCATATGCCTTATAAGTGAAAACATTGAAGATGCCTTCAGTTGACGACTCAGGGAATTAATCCCAGACAGGCATTCATCATGTGGAATTGGATCAGTCCTCACTGAATTCTGCGACCATAAGTCAAATATGCCGTGGAAAATGTTCATATATTCTGCCACCAATTTTCATGAATTCTGCACAAATTCTGCATTCTCTTGAGCTATGTTTATCCTTGATTTATGAACTGATAAGTCACAATTATGAAACCGTAAGACGTGCTCCCTGTAATCAGAATACAGAAGTTGCAGGTTATTTGATTATTCTAAATTACACCATTAGTCTGGTAGTCTTGTTTATCTATACCACCCAACTAAAGTCTGGATTATAAAATGAAAAAGTACCATTTGAACAGTATAAATGTATTATAAATTGGACCCAAATACAATTTGCAATATCTATCACAATACAGCTCCCTGCATTGTGATATATTGCAATACGAATGTGGCACTGGCAGCACAGTTCTTTTATGTCCGAATATATTCGATGTCGGGACGACACATGAGGACGCTGATGTGCTTAGCTTGGGGTCAGGTTTATTTTGTTTTATTCCGACCTTTCTGTCTTTGACTGGAGGATGGTTTCCCTGATGTTCAAAGATCTCCTCAAAAACCGCATCTTTCGTAATTGATTTGCCTCCGATGATTGTACTGATGACTCCTTTTCCTTGTCGACTGTGATTCTTCACAAGAACATTCTGCTTGGTTAGATAGTTACTGATACATGTATTACCGTTATTCTTTAATTTGAAGGAACACAAGTTGTGTCCAATACCACAGTGACACCTAAATGCTGTACAAAAGTTGACAAGACAATCTGAGAATTTCCAATTTGTAGAGAATGAAGTCCAATCTGCGAGCATCAGTAGCTCTCATATTCTGTGGATTTTATCATGAAAGTAATCTGCAAATGACTGCACAATCTGTTGAGTGTATTCCTTATCTGGTGGGGGTTTCTCAGTTTGTACAATGCATAGGAGTCATATTTATTCTCCATGAGTTAATCAAATCCCATTTATAAGAGGTTTATAACAACCGTGACCTAATTTCTGGATGACTGTAGAACTGACAGAATATTTTAAGGCATGTAATACGTCATCTTCCTTTCAGCTTGAGCTTTGTTGAACTATGAGTAAAAGAGCTAGTCAGCATAAGGCCTGCCACAAGGATGTGCCGCACCTTGTTATTTCAGACTCGTCTTCATATCCAGATGGAGGGTCGGCTAATTAAGATGATTCTCGGAAGGTCTGCTCGAAATCTTTCTGTGTCTATTTTATTGATATTTCTCTTTTGATAACCTAATATATTATGTGACTATTCTTGTGACTGTGACAATTGTGCGTTTCAAGAAGACTCAGCATTTGCAGATGTCACTTTTCATTTTTACATCAAAGTTGATGCTAATACATGTATCTCTAATAATCACATTTCGTGTTCTGTTCATATGTATAATTTCCAGTGTTTTCTAGAGACTCTAAAACATTATATAAGATAACTGGTTCTTCTTTGTATGCTGGTGGACGATATAGTGCCACAATGTCTTTTGCCTTAGGTCACTCGGAATGGTATGTGATTTTTCCATAAAAGTATAGTTTTGTCGAAATTCAACCAAAGATTCTCCCTGCTGATAAATGTTTGTCCACCTCCATGTGTCAATCTTGGCTGATGTGTTAACTTGTAGTCTGGGGGTGTCATGCTGGCTACTTTGGAGTCGTCACCATACACTTTTAACTATGTTTCCCTTAAAACCATGACGTCAATGTTACAGTTCATGTTGGTGTCACGTCCTCACATTAGTTGCAAGCTGATTGGAAATTCCAGTAACACAATGTCGAAGAGGATGGTAATCTGCGGGGCTCTATGTAGATCAATTTGTCAAACTTGATGGGGTGAACACTCTGATTGGTGGTTTGTATGGGAGCTCGAGGACCAATGAGAACACTGATATGTGTCTGTTTGCACCTGCTAGCCCGTTTAGCTCTTCTGACAAGTAACCTTTTCTTCTTGCTTTTCATGTGGGTTTACTGGGTTTATTTTCAACATTGATTGCAACTTGCGCATCGCAGAGTTGAGGCATGGAGAGTAAGATCCAATTTGGGTAGTTGATAAACCAATCATAAGGAATGGTGTCCGTGTGTTGGTGAAAGTGTTCAGGTACACTGGTGCTGGACATGAGCTTGTGCTCACAACAATGTCAGCACGCAAATTTTCATCACCTTTTTTACAAAGAAAAGCATATTTTTAGCTCCTTCAGTGCAATAAACTGCAAATGTAGTGTGCCAATAGCCACCCGAAACAGGGAGACAAGTAGGAGCCAGTTGTGAGCCTTGCAGCCTGCTTGGCGCTTGCTAATACACACTTGATGGCAGAGGTACAAGACCAGACTACAGTCAATTCCTATTTCTCCTGAGCTATGATCCCACAGGGTGGCAATCAGTCTCCCGAGCTATGATCAAGCAAGGTGGCAATCAGTCTCCCGAGCTATGATCATGCAAGGTGGCAATCAGTCTCCCGAGCTAAGATCATGCAAGGTGGCAACCAGCCTCCCGAGCTGAGATCATGCAAGGTGGCAATCAGTCTCCAGAGCTGAGATCATGCAAGGTGGCAATCAGTCTCCCGAGCTTAGATCAAGCAAGGTGGCAACCAGTCTCCCGAGCTATGATCACCCAAGGTGGCAATCAGTCTCCCCTGCTGAGATCATGCAAGGTGGCAATCAGTCTCCCGAGCTGAGATCTTGCAAGGTGGCAATCAGTCTCCCGAGCTAAGATCATGCAAGGTGGCAATCAGTCTCCCGAGCGAATATCAAGCAAGGTGGCAATCAGTCTCCCGAGCTATGATCATGCAAGGTGGCAATCAGTCTCCCGTGCTGAGATCATGCAAGTTGGCAATCAGTCTCCCGAGCTAAGATCATGCAAGGTGGCAATCAGTCTCCCGAGCTAAGATCATGCAAGGTGGCAATCAGTCTCCCGAGCTATGATCATGCAAGGTGGCAATCAGTCTCCCAAGCTATGATCATGCAAGGTGGCAATCAGTCTCCCGAGCTATGATCATGCCAGGTGGCAATCAGTCTCCCGAGCTAAGATCATGCAAGGTGGCAATCAGTCTCCCGAGCTAAGATCATGCAAGGTGGCAATCAGTCTCCCGAGCTAAGATCAAGCAAGGTGGCAATCAGTCTCCCGAGCTAAGATCATGCAAGCTGGCAATCAGTCTCCTGAGCTAAGATCATGCAAGGTGGCAACCAGTCTCCCGAGCTGAGATCATGCAAGGTGGCAATCAGTCTCCCGAGCTGAGATCTTGCAAGGTGGCAATCAGTCTCCAGACCTTTGATCAAGCAAGGTGGCAATCAGTCTCCTGACCTTTGATCATGCAAGGTGGCAATCAGTCTCCTGAGCTATGATCAAGCAAGGTGGCAATCAGTCTCCCGACCTTTGATCATGCAAGGTGGCAATCAGTGTCCCGAGCTGAGATCATGCAAGGTGGCAATCAGTCTCCCGACCTTTGATCATGCAAGGTGGCAATCAGTCTCCCGACCTTTGATCATGCAAGGTGGCAATCGATCTCCCGAGCTAAGATCATACAAGGTGGCAATCAGTCTCTCGAGCTGAGATCTTGCAAGGTGGCAATCAGTCTCCCGACCTTTGATCAAGCAAGGTGGCAATCAGTTTCCCGACCTTTGATCATGCAAGGTGGCAATCAGTCTCCCCAGCTATGATCAAGCAAGGTGGCAATCAGTCTCCCGACCTTTGATCATGCAAGGTGGCAGCCATTCTCCCGAGCTATGATCATGCAAGGTGGCAATCAGTCTCCCGAGCTGAGATCATGCAAGGTGGCAATCAGTCTCCCGAGCTATGATCAAGCAAGGTGGCAATCAGTCTCCCGAGCTAAGATCAAGCAAGGTGGCAACCAGTCTCCCGAGCTATGATCACGCAAGGTGGCAATCAGTGTCCCAAGCTATGATCATGCAAGGTGGCAATCAGTCTCCCGAGCTAAAATCATGCAAGGTGGCAATCAGTCTCCCGAGCTATGATCAAGCAAGGTGGCAATCAGTGTCCCGACCTTTGATCATGCAAGGTGGCAATCGATCTCCCGACCTTTGATCATGCAAGGTGGCAACCATTCTCCCGAGCTATGATCAAGCAAGGTGACAATCAGTCTCCCGACCTTTGATCATGCAAGGTGGCAACCATTCTCCCGAGCTATGATCATGCAAGGTGGCAATCAGTCTCCCGAGCTGAGATCATGCAAGGTGGCAATCAGTCTCCCGAGCTTATATCAAGCAAGGTGGCAATCAGTCTCCCGAGCTAAGATCAAGCAAGGTGGCAACCAGTCTCCCGAGCTATGATCACGCAAGGTGGCAATCAGTGTCCCAAGCTATGATCATGCAAGGTGGCAATCAGTCTCCCGAGCTAAAATCATGCAAGGTGGCAATCAGTCTCCCGAGCTAAGATCAAGCAAGGTGGCAATCAGTCTCCCGAGCTATGATCATGCAAGGTGGCAATCGGTCTCCCGAGCTAAGATCATACAAGGTGGCAATCAGTCTCCCGAGTTAAAATTATGCAAGGTGGCAATCAGTCTCCTGAGCTAAGATCATGCAAGGTGACAACCAGTCTCCCGAGCTATGATCACGCAAGGTGGCAATCAGTCTCCCGAGCTAAAATTATGCAAGGTGGCAATCAGTCTCCCGAGCTAAGATCATGCAAGGTGGCAACCAGTCTCCCGAGCTAAAATTATGCAAGGTGGCAATCAGTCTCCCGAGCTAAGATCATGCAAGGTGGCAACCAGTCCACGAAGTTGGCGTGGGATATAAAAACGGGCTCCGTCCGTCCGTCCATACGTCCGTCCGTCACGTTTTGTTTCCAGAGCATAACTCAGAAACCGTTCAATATTTTTTCATGAAATCTACAGCACAGTATCTATCTGGAGCGCTCTTGGAGTAAACATGAAGATAACAGTTTCCTTTTGAAGTTTTCAAACTATGATTGTGTCAAAAATTACTTTATTGCCCACTGGGAATTTTGACATCAGTATACACACTTGTAACCATTGCTTATGTCTGTTCACCTTGTTGAACGCTAAACGCAGTGAAAATAGTCATTCTCTCGGTTGTCGCTGACTTGGTGGTAACATTATATCTCTAATATATGGCTGACCGAAAACAGATTTCGAAACAAAGCACATGACGGCAAGATACAATTTTGGGTATAATTTCATGGTGGTAGATTAAGTGAATGAGTGAGTTTGGTGAGAGAATAGTCTTATGAACCATTGCAATACTATTGTTGTTGCGGGGTATGTGTCTTTTTTATTCGGTTGATTAGAAGGGTGATGATAATGGTGAAGTTCACAGACCTGTGCGGTGTTACTCGGTATATCGCTAAATTGAGGTTTGTCCATGATGTACATATCACAATATCATTTTGTCATGCTCAAAATATATTGAGTGATTCAAATAGCGATTTTTAGGATGTGTTTATTGTTATATACTTGTCAAATGCCTTTGCTGCCCCGGAGCATGCATCTGGGGCCCCAAGATGGCTGCGTATTTATTTACTGAGTAAACATCATGTTGTACATCTTGTTTTGTTCCATTTATGAACCATTTATATACGTATCGCAATACAGCCTTGTGCATCACAAAATATTGTGATACTGTTACACTTTAAACCCCCAATACCCATCCCTACATATCTGTATCTGAGACCACATTGTCTGTTTCAGACAGGACAACTGTAATTGGTCAGATGATCAATGGATATCTGCAGAAGAAGGCAGAGCTAGATGACCATGCTGTACATCTACTCTTCTCGGCCAACAGATGGGAGTGTGTGTAAGTCCCACCACATTCAGACATGTATAACTGGAGGAGTTTTGTGAATAAATCACACAAACGCAGGTTAAAATATGCAAAATAACTTCACATACTAACATGTACTAATAAAACATTATAAATATAACTTATTATGATCACATTTATTACTATGATCAATTCTAATTACCCATAGTTTGCGGTAAATATCAATGAAGATTTGTCATAATATAAACTGACAAACATTGATTATAACTAGAGGGAGTAGGGTGATAATTACATTTGTACATCGCACACTATCTCAGTGGATACTGTTGTGCATGTTAGGTATGTTTACATTGTAAGCGCGCCAATGCGCACGTGCAGTTTCAATTGCAAATTCAATGGAATTAGCTGCGAAAGATTCAGAAGAATTGTGCCGCAACGGATTACCGAAGGAACAATCACAGTCAGAGGTGTTTTCTTTCAACAACAGAAGATCTAATGCAAGGTATGAACGTTATTGCTATAGATGTGGAAAGCCTTCGCATTTAGCTGATACTTGTAATTTCAAAGATACAGTTTGCTCATTCTGTCAAAAGAAAGGCCATATTCAGGAGGTATGCAAAGCGAAGAAATGGATTTAAAGGTCAGGTCAAAGTTCAACATCCGGGTTTTGTCAAACAGGAAGTGCTAGCTCCAGCAATGTAAACAGAAACGGTAGGCGTCCAACTTTTCGTGTAAATGCTATCAATGAAGAACTTTGTTCAACCCATGAATATGAAGATGACATTCTAGATGATTTAGGTGACTGTCTAAATCATTTGTTCACTATTCCCGGTGCTGCAGATATCATATGGGTGACAGTGAATGTAAATGGACGTGATCTAAAGATGGAGTTAGATACTGGCTCAAGAAGTTCTATCATTACTGAAGGCGACAGAACTTTTCAGAATGCAGCTTACAAGAATTGCCAATCCCAATGTGAACATACACAGGTGAGCTTGTCACAAATCTTGGTATCATACATGTTGACGTTCGTGATGGTGAAAGAGTAAACCAGTTACCACTACATGTCGTGCAGAGAAAAGGTCCTCCGTTACTGGGGAGGGCGTGGTTACCATACGTAAATATTGACTGGAAATCATTAGGAAGTAATGTCAACATGTGTCACAAAATGTCAAGTGAAGATCAACTCAGTGAAATGTTTGTGAAATACTGTGATGTATTTTCTGATGGACTGGGTACAATTAATGGAATCAAGCCCATTTAGAAGTGAAAGATGGCATGTCTCCTAAATACATGAAAGCTAGGCCTGTGCCTTATGCACTTCATGATAGAGTGAATGAAGAAATTTCAAGAATGGAGAAAAATGGCGTGATTATCAAAGTAGAACATTCTGAGTGGGCTACACCAATAGTTCCAGTGGTCAAGACTGACAAATCTGTCAGAATATGCGGCGATTTCAAATCTACTGTAAACCCAGCTTTAAATGTGAACCAGTATCCACAAAACAAGATTGAAGACATGTTCGCTCAACTTGCCGGAGGTCAGAAATTCTCAAAGATTGATCTTGCTCATGCTTATCAACAAATGGAGGTGGATGAAGACTCACAGAAACTACTCACCATCAATACTCCAAAAGGACTCTACAGGTACACAAGACTTGCTTTCGGCATTGCTTCAGCTCCTGCAATTTTTCAAGCTACAATGGACCAAATTCTTCAAGGTTTGCAGAAAGTATTATCAAGATGATATTCTAGTGACCGGTTCAAATGATGAAGAACACTTACAGAACTTGGATGCAGTTTTGTCAAGATTACAACAATTCGGCTTGAGAGTAAAACAAAATAAGTGTAAATTCTTTGTAGACTCAGTCAAGTATCTCGGTCATGTTATTGACAAAGAAGGACTTCATACTTCAGAAGATAAGGTGAAAGCTATCATCAGTGCTCCAAGACCTGAACATGTGACACAACTACGTTCCTTTCTCGGTGGAGTCAACTACTATGGCAGATTCATCCAGAACCTTTCTACAATCGTTCACCCGTTAAACGAACTGTTGCAGAAAGACAAGAAATGGCTATGGTCAACTGAATGTGAGAAATCTTTCAAAATGTCTAAGGCAAAAATTGCAAGTTCCGATGTGTTGTGTCATTATGATCCATTGTTGCCAATAACATTGGCATATGATGCATCCTCCTATGGCGTGGGTGCTGTGTTGTCTCATGTGATGAGTGATGGTACTGAACGACCGATTGCATTTGCTTCAAGAACACTGAACAAGGCTGAAAAGGGTTATTCACAAATTGACAG
The DNA here is from genome assembly GCF_023055435.1 of Haliotis rufescens. Taxonomy (NCBI): domain Eukaryota; kingdom Metazoa; phylum Mollusca; class Gastropoda; order Lepetellida; family Haliotidae; genus Haliotis; species Haliotis rufescens. The sequence continues at coordinate 6,303,232 of NW_025964383.1, forward strand.
AGAAGCCCTAGCAATTATATTTGGTGTGAAAAGATTTCATCAGTATGTGTATGGTAGGCATTTCACACTCGTGACAGATCATCAACCTCTCACTGCCCTGTTTGGTGAGGGACGGTCAGTACCATCATTAGTTGCTGCTCGTCTACAGAGATGGGCATTGATTCTCAGTGCATATGATTACAAAATTCAGTACAAATCTTCCTCTGCCAATGCAAATGCTGATGTGTTGTCTCGTTTACCTCTACCTGATACAACAAAATGTGTGAGTGATGATGTAGATTTGTTCTATGCAAGTCAGTTTGAACATCTGCCTATTACAGCAGGTGATGTGAGAAATGAGACAAGGCGAGATCCTGTTCTTTCACAAGTGTACATGGCAGTGATGAACGGTTGGGATAAAGATCACAGTGAGAACAAAGTAATGAAACCATTTCACTCAAGAAGATATGAGCTTTCCATTCAATTAGGATGCATTGTATGGGGAATGAGAGTAGTGATTCCTTCTAAACTCAGAAACGGTGTTCTAAATGAGTTACATGGTGGTCATTTTGGAATGGTGAAAATGAAATCAGTTGCTAGAAGTTATGTGTGGTGGCCTGGAGTAGATGCTGATATTGAAAGTACTGCAAGAATGTGTATTACATGCCAGAATCTTCAAAATGATCCAACAAAAGCTCCTGTTCATCATTGGTCATGGCCATCAAAACCATGGTGTCGCATTCATTTGGACTTTGCTGGTCCTTTCATGGGTCACATGTACCTCATTGTTGTAGATTCTCATTCCAAATGGTTAGAGGTGATTGTTATGAATTCAACTACTGCTGATGCGACAGTGAAAGTGATGAGAGGTTTGTTCGCGAAATATGGATTACCACTGCAAGTTGTTACAGATAATGGTCCACAATTTGTGTCAAATGAGTTTGAAACATTCTTGAGAAGTAATGGTGTAAAACACATCTTATCTGCTCCATATCATCCTGCTACAAACGGACTTGCTGAGAGAGCTGTTCAATCCTTCAAACAAGCTATGAAATCAACTAGAGGGGATGATACAACATTACAGAAGAAGATTGATAGGTTTCTGCTAGCCTATCGTTCTAGTCCCCATTGCACAATTCAAGAAACTCCAGCAAAACTTTTTCTTGGAAGAGAACTAAGATGTAGACTTGACTTAATCAAGCCTAATCATGCTGATGTTGTTGCTACAAAACAGTCTTCTTCATTGTGTCAACCTGGCGACACAAGACAGCTAAATGACAATGATAAGGTGTGGGTGCGTGAGTACAACAAAAAGACAAATGGACTGCTGGCAAGGTGATGACAAAATGTGGTGAAAGACATTATGATGTTGACATTGGCAACAGAACTGTCAAGCGTCATATTGACCAATTAAGGTGTAGAGATGCAACTAGTAACCATGGTAACGAGAACATGATTGTTCAAAGTGACTGTAGTGCAGGGACTGTAGAAAGTATCAGGGTCAACAAAGGCGACCCTATCGTAATACCTCGTGCATCACAGCAATGTGATGAACACCAGTGTGAAGACAGTGAGGTGACAATTGCAAATGTACCAGCAAAACAAACCGTGAGACGTTCAGAAAGAGTGAGAAAACCTCCCGATAGACTAACCCTGTGAGAACACAATGTAGAAACTGACAGTTTTGACAATTAAGTCATTGAATAAAGTATTCAGCAATGTGTAGCAGATATCATATATATATGAGTTTATCATAATAATATGATTGTTTATACTTTCACTGTTATGTTTTTATAAATGTTGTTAATAATAGGAACAATGTTTAAATTTTATTGAATGGTGGGCGGAGTGTGTTGCATATTGTTATATTTTATAGTTGAACATTGTTAAATTATAACTTTAGAAAATAGCTCATAGTACTGTGTTCTGAATATTGTAAATGTATTGGTTAGAGAAGTAGAAAGTAATTTCTTTTAAGGGGGAGAAATGTTGTGCATGTTAGGTATGTTTACATTGTAAGTGCGCCAATGCGCACGTGCAGTGACGTCACTTTAGGTGTGACGTCATTATGTTGTGGTAACCTAGGCAGCTGTGTGAGGCAGTGCCAGTTCTCCATTAAACAGTGATTGAGCCAACTACGGTTTTGTTATGTATTGAAGATTTGATGTTCCTCCAATGTGCGGGTCCGACAAATAACATAATACATACACAACAGATACCAAGATGAATACATATACAATAAAATAGGTTGGTGGCTGAACTTTAATTTAAAGGTAAAAAATATATGTACACATACTTATTTCAAAATAAGGTAAGTAACTTCCACATGAAAATGCTATTTAAGATTATGATAAACTTACGTATGTAATGTATTTAAGCAAATGTAGTCGTACTACATTACTTGAATAAGATCAGTCATGTGACATATATTCATCCCACCTGAGATAAATACTATAAGAAGGTAAGAAATCATACGTATGCACCTTACAACACGTACATATACAACTGACACATAAACTAACCTGTGATATATGACCATTTATTCCACAGTAAAAATTGAACTTTTTGAACCTGTGAACTTGTAAAATGCAGGCTGACCAGTCCCATAAGGCACCCTGAATATATGGGGCTGGGACTAGGCAATACAGACCAGAGAAACCATAGAGAAGGCACACGCAATAGTGGCTGTGAAGCAGTTTAGTTGGGTTGTTGAGCAAGGACTAAGACTTCAGGATTAAAATATAGACTGACATAAAATAAACTTGATGATATAATACAAACATTATTACATACTACTACGTAAGTCCCCACCACATTCAGACATGTTTGAGATGGGAGTGTGTGTAAGTCCCCACCACATTCAGACATGTTTGAGATAGGAGAATGTGTAAGTCCTCACCACATTCAGACATGTTTGAGATAGGAGGGTGTGTAAGTCCTCACCACATTCAGACATGTTTGAGATGGGAGTGTGTGTAAGTCCCCACCACATTCAGACATGTTTGAGATGGGAGTGTGTGTAAGTCCTCACCACATTCAGACATGTTTGAGATAGGAGTGTGTGTAAGTCCCTACCACATTCAAACATGTTTGAGATAGGAGGGTGTGTAAGTCCTCACCACATTCAGACATGTTTGAGATGGGAGTGTGTGTAAGTCCCCACCACATTCAAACATGTTTGAGATAGGAGGGTGTGTAAGTCCTCACCACATTCAGACATGTTTGAGATGGGAGTGTGTGTAAGTCCCCACCACATTCAGACATGTTTGAGATGCGAGTGTGTGTAAGTCCTCACCACATTCAGACATGTTTGAGATGGGAGTGTGTGTAAGTCCCCACCACATTCAGACATGTTTGAGATAGGAGTGTGTGTAAGTCCTCACCACATTCAGACATGTTTGAGATGGGAGTGTGTGTAAGTCCCCACCACATTCAAACATGTTTGAGATAGGAGTGTGTGTAAGTCCTCACCACATTCAGACATGTTTGAGATGGGAGTGTGTGTAAGTCCCCACCACATTCAGACATGTTTGAGATGGGAGTGTGTGTAAGTCCTCACCACATTCAGACATGTTTGAGATAGGAGGCTGTGTAAGTCCCCACCACATTCAGACATGTTTGAGATAGGAGTGTGTGTAAGTCCCCACCACATTCAGACATGTTTGAGATGGGAGTGTGTGTAAGTCCTCACCACATTCAGACATGTTTGAGATAGGAGGCTGTGTAAGTCCCCACCACATTCAGACATGTTTGAGATGGGAGTGTGTGTAAGTCCTCACCACATTCAGACATGTTTGAGATGGGAGTGTGTGTAAGTCCTCACCACATTCAGACATGTTTGAGATGGGAGTGTGTGTAAGTCCTCACCACATTCAGACATGTTTGAGATGGGAGTGTGTGTAAGTCCTCACCACATTCAGACATGTTTGAGATGGGAGTGTGTGTAAGTCCCTACCACATTCAGACATGTTTGAGATGGGAGTGTGTGTAAGTCCCTACCACATTCAAACATGTTTGAGATAGGAGTGTGTGTAAGTCCCTACCACATTCAAACATGTTTGAGATAGGAGGCTGTGTAAGTTCCCACCACATTCAGACATGTTTGAGATAGGAGAATGTGTAAGTCCCCACCACATTCAGACATGTTTAAGATAGGAGTGTGTGTAAGTCCTCACTACATTCAGACATGTTTGAGATAGGAGAATGTGTAAGTCCTCACCACATTCAGACATGTTTGAGATAGGAGTGTGTGTAAGTCCCCACCACATTCAGACATGTTTGAGATAGGAGAATGTGTAAGTCCTCACCACATTCAGACATGTTTGAGATAGGAGAATGTGTAAGTCCCAACCACATTCAGACATGTTTGAGATAGGAGGGTGTGTAAGTCCTCACCACATTCAGACATGTTTGAGATAGGAGAATGTGTAAGTCCCAACCACATTCAGACATATTTGAGATGGGAGTGTGTGTAAGTCCTCACCACATTCAGACATGTTTGAGATGGGAGTGTGTGTAAGTCCTCACCACATTCAGACATGTTTGAGATAGGGGAATGTGTAAGTCCTCACCACATTCAGACATGTTTGAGATGGGAGTGTGTGTATGTCCCCACCACATTCAGACATGTTTGAGATAGGAGAATGTGTAAGTCCTCACCACATTCAGACATGTTTGAGATAGGAGAATGTGTAAGTCCCAACCACATTCAGACATGTTTGAGATAGGAGGATGTGTAAGTCCTCACCACATTCAGACATGTTTGAGATGGGAGTGTGTGTAAGTCCTCACCACATTCAGACATGTTTGAGATAGGAGGCTGTGTAAGTCCCCACCACATTCAGACATGTTTGAGATGGGAGTGTGTGTAAGTCCTCACCACATTCAGACATGTTTGAGATGGGAGTGTGTGTAAGTCCTCACCACATTCAGACATGTTTGAGATGGGAGTGTGTGTAAGTCCTCACCACATTCAGACATGTTTGAGATGGGAGTGTGTGTAAGTCCTCACCACATTCAGACATGTTTGAGATGGGAGTGTGTGTAAGTCCCTACCACATTCAGACATGTTTGAGATGGGAGTGTGTGTAAGTCCCTACCACATTCAAACATGTTTGAGATAGGAGTGTGTGTAAGTCCCTACCACATTCAAACATGTTTGAGATAGGTGGCTGTGTAAGTTCCCACCACATTCAGACATGTTTGAGATAGGAGAATGTGTAAGTCCCAACCACATTCAGACATGTTTAAGATAGGAGTGTGTGTAAGTCCTCACTACATTCAGACATGTTTGAGATAGGAGAATGTGTAAGTCCTCACCACATTCAGACATGTTTGAGATAGGAGAATGTGTAAGTCCCCACCACATTCAGACATGTTTGAGATAGGAGAATGTGTAAGTCCTCACCACATTCAGACATGTTTGAGATAGGAGAATGTGTAAGTCCCAACCACATTCAGACATGTTTGAGATAGGAGGGTGTGTAAGTCCTCACCACATTCAGACATGTTTGAGATAGGAGAATGTGTAAGTCCCAACCACATTCAGACATATTTGAGATGGGAGTGTGTGTAAGTCCTCACCACATTCAGACATGTTTGAGATGGGAGTGTGTGTAAGTCCTCACCACATTCAGACATGTTTGAGATAGGGGAATGTGTAAGTCCTCACCACATTCAGACATGTTTGAGATGGGAGTGTGTGTAAGTCCCCACCACATTCAGACATGTTTGAGATAGGAGAATGTGTAAGTCCTCACCACATTCAGACATGTTTGAGATGGGAGAATGTGTAAGTCCCAACCACATTCAGACATGTTTGAGATAGGAGGATGTGTAAGTCCTCACCACATTCAGACATGTTTGAGATAGGAGAATGTGTAAGTCCCAACCACATTCAGACATGTTTGAGATGGGAGTGTGTGTAAGTCCTCACCACATTCAGACATGTTTGAGATGGGAGTGTGTGTAAGTCCTCACCACATTCAGACATGTTTGAGATAGGGGAATGTGTAAGTCCCAACCACATTCAGACATGTTTGAGATGGGAGTGTGTGTAAGTCCTCACCACATTCAGACATGTTTGAGATGGGAGTGTGTGTAAGTCCTCACCACATTCAGACATGTTTGAGATGCGAGTGTGTGTAAGTCCCAACCACATTCAGACATGTTTGAGATAGGAGTGTGTGTAAGTCCCCACCACATTCAGACATGTTTGAGATGCGAGTGTGTGTAAGTCCCAACCACATTCAGACATGTTTGAGATGGGAGTGTGTGTAAGTCCTCACCACATTCAGACATGTTTGAGATAGGAGAATGTGTAAGTCCCAACCACATTCAGACATGTTTGAGATAGGAGTGTGTGTAAGTCCCCACCACATTCAGACATGTTTGAGATGCGAGTGTGTGTAAGTCCCAACCACATTCAGACATGTTTGAGATGGGAGTGTGTGTAAGTCCTCACCACATTCAGACATGTTTGAGATAGGAGAATGTGTAAGTCCCCACCACATTCAGACATGTTTGAGATAGGAGAATGTGTAAGTCCTCACCACATTCAGACATGTTTGAGATAGGAGAATGTGTATGTCCCAACCACATTCAGACATGTTTGAGATAGGAGGGTGTGTAAGTCCTCACCACATTCAGACATGTTTGAGATGGGAGAATGTGTAAGTCCCAACCACATTCAGACATATTTGAGATGGGAGTGTGTGTAAGTCCTCACCACATTCAGACATGTTTGAGATGGGAGTGTGTGTAAGTCCTCACCACATTCAGACATGTTTGAGATAGGGGAATGTGTAAGTCCTCACCACATTCAGACATGTTTGAGATGGGAGTGTGTGTAAGTCCCCACCACATTCAGACATGTTTGAGATAGGATAATGTGTAAGTCCTCACCACATTCAGACATGTTTGAGATAGGAGAATGTGTAAGTCCCAACCACATTCAGACATGTTTGAGATAGGAGGATGTGTAAGTCCTCACCACATTCAGACATGTTTGAGATAGGAGAATGTGTAAGTCCCAACCACATTCAGACATGTTTGAGATGGGAGTGTGTGTAAGTCCTCACCACATTCAGACATGTTTGAGATGGGAGTGTGTGTAAGTCCTCACCACATTCAGACATGTTTGAGATAGGGGAATGTGTAAGTCCCAACCACATTCAGACATGTTTGAGATGGGAGTGTGTGTAAGTCCCCACCACATTCAAACATGTTTGAGATGGGAGTGTGTGTAAGTCCTCACCACATTCAGACATGTTTGTGATAGGAGAATGTGTAAGTCCCAACCACATTCAGACATGTTTGAGATAGGAGTGTGTGTAAGTCCCCACCACATTCAGACATGTTTGAGATGCGAGTGTGTGTAAGTCCCAACCACATTCAGACATGTTTGAGATGGGAGTGTGTGTAAGTCCTCACCACATTCAGACATGTTTGAGATAGGAGAATGTGTAAGTCCCAACCACATTCAGACATGTTTGAGATAGGAGTGTGTGTAAGTCCCCACCACATTCAGACATGTTTGAGATGCGAGTGTGTGTAAGTCCCAACCACATTCAGACATGTTTGAGATAGGAGAATGTGTAAGTCCCAACCACATTCAGACATGTTTGAGATAGGAGTGTGTGTAAGTCCCCACCACATTCAGACATGTTTGAGATGCGAGTGTGTGTAAGTCCCAACCACATTCAGACATGTTTGAGATGGGAGTGTGTGTAAGTCCTCACCACATTCAGACATGTTTGAGATAGGAGAATGTGTAAGTCCCCACCACATTCAGACATGTTTGAGATAGGAGAATGTGTAAGTCCTCACCACATTCAGACATGTTTGAGATAGGAGAATGTGTAAGTCCCAACCACATTCAGACATGTTTGAGATAGGAGGGTGTGTAAGTCCTCACCACATTCAGACATGTTTGAGATAGGAGAATGTGTAAGTCCCAACCACATTCAGACATATTTGAGATGGGAGTGTGTGTAAGTCCTCACTACATTCAGACATGTTTGAGATGGGAGTGTGTGTAAGTCCTCACCACATTCAGACATGTTTGAGATAGGGGAATGTGTAAGTCCTCACCACATTCAGACATGTTTGAGATGGGAGTGTGTGTAAGTCCCCACCACATTCAGACATGTTTGAGATAGGAGAATGTGTAAGTCCTCACCACATTCAGACATGTTTGAGATAGGAGAATGTGTAAGTCCCAACCACATTCAGACATGTTTGAGATAGGAGGATGTGTAAGTCCTCACCACATTCAGACATGTTTGAGATAGGAGAATGTGTAAGTCCCAACCACATTCAGACATGTTTGAGATGGGAGTGTGTGTAAGTCCTCACCACATTCAGACATGTTTGAGATGGGAGTGTGTGTAAGTCCTCACCACATTCAGACATGTTTGAGATAGGGGAATGTGTAAGTCCCAACCACATTCAGACATGTTTGAGATGGGAGTGTGTGTAAGTCCTCACCACATTCAGACATGTTTGAGATGGGAGTGTGTGTAAGTCCTCACCACATTCAGACATGTTTGAGATAGGAGAATGTGTAAGTCCCAACCACATTCAGACATGTTTGAGATAGGAGTGTGTGTAAGTCCCCACCACATTCAGACATGTTTGAGATGCGAGTGTGTGTAAGTCCCAACCACATTCAGACATGTTTGAGATGGGAGTGTGTGTAAGTCCTCACCACATTCAGACATGTTTGAGATAGGAGAATGTGTAAGTCCCAACCACATTCAGACATGTTTGAGATAGGAGTGTGTGTAAGTCCCCACCACATTCAGACATGTTTGAGATGCGAGTGTGTGTAAGTCCCAACCACATTCAGACATGTTTGAGATGGGAGTGTGTGTAAGTCCTCACCACATTCAGACATGTTTGAGATAGGAGAATGTGTAAGTCCCAACCACATTCAGACATGTTTGAGATAGGAGTGTGTGTAAGTCCCCACCACATTCAGACATGTTTGAGATGGGAGTGTGTGTAAGTCCTCACCACATTCAGACATGTTTGAGATGGGAGTGTGTGTAAGTCCTCACCACATTCAGACATGTTTGAGATGGGAGTGTGTGTAAGTCCCCACCACATTCAGACATGTTTGAGATGGGAGTGTGTGTAAGTCCCCACCACATTCAGACATGTTTGAGATGGGAGTGTGTGTAAGTCCTCATCACATTCAGACATGTTTGAGATGGGAGTGTGTGTAAGTCCCTACCACATTCAGACATGTTTGAGATGGGAGTGTGTGTAAGTCCTCACCACATTCAGACATGTTTGAGATGGGAGTGTGTGTAAGTCCCCACCACATTCAGACATGTTTGAGATGGGAGTGTGTGTAAGTCCCCACCACATTCAGACATGTTTGAGATGGGAGTGTGTGTAAGTCCTCACCACATTCAGACATGTTTGAGATGGGAGGCTGTGTAAGTCCCAACCACATTCAGACATGTTTGAGATGGGAGTGTGTGTAAGTCCTCACCACATTCAGACATGTTTGAGATGGGAGTGTGTGTAAGTCCCCACCACATTCAGACATGTTTGAGATGGGAGTGTGTGTAAGTCCTCACCACATTCAGACATGTTTGAGATAGGAGTGTGTGTAAGTCCCCACCACATTCAGACATGTTTGAGATAGGAGTGTGTGTAAGTCCCCACCACATTCAGACATGTTTGAGATAGGAGTGTGTGTAAGTCCCCACCACATTCAGACATGTTTGAGATGGGAGTGTGTGTAATTGTGATTATTGGTTTTTGTACTTTCTTATTAAAAAACTGAAAAAAATGTTGACTGCCTCCGTGGTCTAGCGGATAGAGCCTTCCCCCGTGGCTTAGCAGATAGAGCCAGCCTAGCTCAATCCCAAGCAGGTTCATATTAAGATACTTGTTGTTTCCCTGCTTGGTGCTCGGCATTTACAGTGATAAAACAAGGACTGGTCAGCTCGGATTCAGTATACTGTATCTGTGTCTGTGTGTCGTATCCATGTTAAACTGAGGCATGGTATCTCAGTTGGCTAGCACCAGCATTAAGGGGATAAAACAAGGACTGGTCAGCTCGGTGATGAATGTGTTTATGTGTGGTTATGTTTATTTACAAATCAAAGGAATGATTGAACGAATACAGTTTGCATATCATATTGCAAATAGTGCCTCTTTGAACTGAACATAACTACCTACAGCCATCATGTGATGTTGCTGATGCTGCAGCAGGGTTTAACAGTGCTTTCATTTAATATAGAGTGTCAGTGGTATGGTTAACATTATGATGGCAGGGCAACGAAAGTTGCCTGAAGGGAGCACAGAGAAATCAGGGCTCGATTTATCCATATAAAACATACCCCAGTGCAACCTATTTATGAAAAATGCAACTTAATATTTATGTCCACATGCACCAAGCGCATGTAAAAGAAATTGAAATTTGTTGGTCTCAGAACACACTCAGTTCCTCTAAGTTTTATTGACCATATACTATATCACTAATCACTGTGTTGTGTCCATTTCTTGACATGTAACACAGTCATCGGAGATCTGTCATTTTAGTCTAAAAGACTAGTTTATTCATCTATTTTTGAAGTTTGGTAAATTGATGGGACCAGGGTGCAACCTGGTTAGTCTGGTGCAACCAGCTTTTCATGTCAACATGCACCTGAAGCAGGTTAAATCAAGTTCCTTAAATCGAGCCCTGAAATCATATTTTCAGAAAAGGCAAATGGAACCAGTGCCAAATGTACTTTTTTAAGAATTGATCTTCACTTTGTGTGAGTTCATTGGAGTATGAACCTTCATAGAGTGAGGGCCAAACTGTATGAACATCGGAGCTTGCGACGACGTTCATACAATGTTTGGCCCTCACTCTATGAAGGTTCATACTCCAATGAACTCACACAAAGTGAAAGTCAATTCTTATATTTTTTTTATCACAATTTCTTACCTCAAAGGATGTAGGCCAAGATCTAAACGCAATTTTATTTAGTACGCGTGACTTCATGTTTACACTGACAGCCATACAACATCCAGCTATATCGCGGAGTAAAATAGTTCCTCAAAAAGAGAGGTGACATGGGCGTTTGGATGCACAACTTGCTCTTCAGAAACATCTTACGCCGCACATGTGTTGAAATCATATCCTCATTAGATGAGAAAGGTCTGTAAAGAACTACCTCAGTAAGTCAGTCACAATGACAGCGCGTCGTAATACATTTACATCAAGTACAAGACGTCAAAATGGCCGACGCGATAAACGTGACGGGAGAGATTTCCGAAGTTGTTAATGAAACTGTGGCGGTTACATGTGTTAGTCATCATTGATCAACTGGCCGATCATTGAAAGGTGAATAAAGATGCGTCAAACACTAAGGTAAATTCATAGATTGCTGGAGACGGTCAATGTCAGCCTAGGCACGGATCGAGTCGATACTAAGATAGTTTAGATGTGCATTTCTTCGTTTGTTCATTAGGATGGGCCGTAGCGTGGATATTCGTGAACAATCATGCAGTCACGCTCTCTGACATTTTTCAATGTATACTGAAAGAATAAAGGTTCTAAATGATCAGAAAGAACGCTTATGTATGTTTTCGTGCTAGGGAATTCCCAGGGGTTTCCCCAGGAATGTGGAAGTAGTCCGTCAGTGTTTACGTCATTTCAAGAACACGGTCTCGTGAAAAACATATGAACGTAAAATTGTGTCGTTCATACACTTATGAACGTCAATTTCGCGGTCATGTGACCGACCTCTCGTCCAATGGAAAAGCTGTATATCGTGTAAACTTCAAATTAAAAAATTATACACAAATGAACTGGGTGAAGACTGTACATATGAACAAGCTTAGTGCACTTAGGAGATGAACATACTGTGTGTTCAATGTAGAGCTAGGTTACCTGTAGATTTAACCGTGCTGAATTGAATTGGAACCGAATGCACACCGTGATTTTTCAAATGTTAAATCTATAGGTAACCTAGCTCTTCAATGAAACACAATATGTTTATCTCCATTCTACCATGACTAAATAAAACGCGAACTCTTTGGTGCTAGCAAATACATTGAGTGAAGCGGCATGGGTTGAGTCTGGTGATTTGAGTTGGTTGTTGATGTGAATTACGGATTCACTGACAACAGCCTTCAAGCTTTGCAAAATGTTCATTCTACACCACACATCAAATTTATGATGTCATATCACTCATTGCGACGCAAAAGATATGTAGTCACAGCCTTATTTAAAAAAGCGCCAAATTTCAAGCTCTCTGTTGTCCCCAAAACTTAAAATACATTCTCTTTGTTGATTTCTATCATATTTTCTGCAGGAAATGTATTTTGTAACCTATAATTGTAGGTTTAATTATTTAAATACGCCTACCGACAATGACTGAAAAAAGTGCTATTCTATGAATATTAGCTTCCGCGGTGATGTGGCTGTCAAACCAGCCCTTTCAATTAGAGGGGGTTTATTGTGATTTAATAGCCTCTGATTGACCAATCAGAATCGAGTAATTTCCAAATTCATGGTTTGAATGTATATTTCACAAAATTCGAGGCTACACTATATTTACAACCAAATGTTGGAGGTCCCACATGTGATGTGGAGTGTTTTATTTTTTTTCAGAAAAGACATCAACCAATTGTTGAATGGAGGCACAACCTTGATAGTTGACAGATATGCATTCTCTGGTGTGGCTTTCACAGCAGCCAAAAAGGTATTCATTAATGATGCTAATGTTAATGAACAACATTATGAAATAGAATGCTGCTGAATGATGCTTGCTTTCAGATCAACATTTAGACTTTTCATTCATGTCCATTTTTTTCGCTGTTTGAATTGATATTCAATCAGTCATATTTAACCATACAACACAAGCGGAGTTATTTTTTCAGATTATTTTGAGCTCCATTGCCCTGTTTTTAAATAGTGAGGCTACATTACTAGCGTAAATGCATGTGTACCCACGCTTCACATACATATAGGCCCAGCGAAAATGTCAAAGCGATCACCAGCATAATGGCATTGTGCTGTTAACATTCCTATTTTTCACATGAAGTTACGCTGTTTTACCCCACTGATTCCCCTAAAACTTCAGTTAGGGTTGGCATCTCTGTATACATGGTTTTGGTTGATCATGTTGTGCTCATTCAGTGACCACTACATAGATATTCTAGTGGTGTTTTTTCCTTGTCAGGGTTTTACCTTAGACTGGTGCAAGCAGCCAGACATTGGTCTCCCCAGCCCAGACAAGGTACTGTACATGACCTTAACCTCAGAAGCTGCAGGGAAGCGTGCTGGATTCGGGGGAGAGAGATACGAACAGGAGGACTTTCAGAAAAGGGTTGCCGAAAACTTTGAAAAATTGCAAGATGAAACTTGGCAAGTAAGTGTATTACGATTGGTTGAACATACTCCCTGTTGCAATTTGTGTAATGTACCACTGATGACACTCAAAGAGCCCTGACAGACAATCATGTCTGATGGAGTAACCACTGATGACACTCACAGAGCCCTGACAGATAATCATGTCTGATGGAGTAACCACTGATGACACTCACAGAGCCCTGACAGACAATCATGTCTGATGGAGTAACCACTGATGACACTCACAGAGCCCTGACAGACAATCATGTCTGATAGAGTAACCACTGATGACACTCACAGAGCCCTGACAGACAATCATGTCTGATGGAGTAACCACTGATGACACTCACAGAGCCCTGACAGACAATCATGTCTGATGGAGTAACCACTGATGACACTCACAGAGCCCTGACAGACAATCATGTCTGATGGAGTAACCACTGATGACACTCACAGAGCCCTGACAGACAATCATGTCTGATGGAGTAACCACTGATGACACTCACAGAGCCCTGACAGACAATCATGTCTGATGGAGTAACCACTGATGACACTCACAGAGCCCTGACAGACAATCATGTCTGATAGAGTAACCACTGATGACACTCACAGAGCCCTGACAGACAATCATGTGTGATAGAGTAACCACTGATGACACTCACAGAGCCCTGACAGACAATCATGTCTGATAGAGTAACCACTGATGACACTCACAGAGCCCTGACAGACAATCATGTCTGATGGAGTAACCACTGATGACACTCACAGAGCCCTGACAGACAATCATGCCTGATGGAGTAACCACTGATGACACTCACAGAGCCCTGACAGACAATCATGTCTGATGGAGTAACCACTGATGACACTCACAGAGCCCTGACAGACAATCATGCCTGATGGAGTAACCACTGATGACACTCACAGAGCCCTGACAGACAATCATGTCTGATGGAGTAACCACTGATGACACTCACAGAGCCCTGACAGACAATCATGTCTGATGGAGTAACCACTGATGACACTCACAGAGCCCTGACAGACAATCATGTCTGATGGAGTAACCACTGATGACACTCACAGAGCCCTGACAGACAATCATGTCTGATGGAGTAACCACTGATGACACTCACAGAGCCCTGACAGACAATCATGTCTGATGGATAAACCAAAGATGACACTCACAGAGCCCTGACAGACAATCATGTCTGATGGAGTAACCACTGATGACACTCACAGAGCCCTGACAGACAATCATGTCTGATGGAGTAACCACTGATGACACTCACAGAGCCCTGACAGACAATCATGTCTGATGGATAAACCAAAGATGACACTCACAGAGCCCTGACAGACAATCATGTCTGATGGAGTAACCACAGATGACACTCACAGAGCCCTGACAGACAATCATGTCTGATGGAGTAACCACTGATGACACTCACAGAGCCCTGACAGACAATCATGTCTGATGGATAAACCACAGATGACACTCACAGAGCCCTGACAGACAATCATGTCTGATGGAGTAACCACTGATGACACTCACAGAGCCCTGACAGACAATCATGCCTGATGGAGTAACCACTGATGACACTCACAGAGCCCTGACAGACAATCATGTCTGATGGATAAACCAAAGATGGAAATGATAGACAATCATGTCTGATGGAGTAACCACAGATGACAATGATAGATGATCATGTCTGATGGAGTAACCACAGATGACAATGATAGATGATCATGTCTGATGGAGTAACCACAGATGACAATGATAGATGATCATGTCTGATGGAGTAACCACAGATGACAATGATAGATGATCATGTCTGATGGAGTTACCACAGCTGAAAATGACAGATGATCATGTCTGATGGAGTTACCACAGATGATACTGATGCTGCCATTTTGTTTGAAGAAAATGCAAGTGAAAGGAGAGGTGGAATCTGGTCAATAGGAGGGACGTAAAAGGGACATAACTTGTAACCGCCACTGGTGGTGCCATGAAATTCCAGCCTAGAAGGCAAGGGTGGGAACTGAATTTTTACAGTCAGTTTACTTCCTTACCTCAGGAAGATGTGGGGGATATCACCCGTAGTTTCTGCAATTTGGAAACCGGCTCAAACGTTAAGGCATCAATATATATCTCCAACATCATAATTGTTCTTCAGCTGATGTTGGAGTCGAGTCAGGGATGTTAGTGAGCCCTGCTCACTTTTTGCCTTGTTTAGCTTCAATTTCCTTTGTTTTAATGTAAAGGTTTGTGTGTGAAATAATGGTATTGTGTCTGACATATTTGAAAACAATATTGGCGTAAAGCAAGGGTGCATTTTAAGTTGGTTTTTATTCTCCATCTTTATCAATGAAGTAGCTCAACAAATTCAGAAGAACTGTTCTCATGGCGTCTAACTTCATCCGGAACCTATAAAGTTATTTTTTCTTTTGTTTGCAGATGACATAGTAATTTTTTCAAGCACAATACTTGGACTACAAAAGCAAATTAATCAGCTGGAATGTTTTTGCAAGAAAGGAATTTATGTCAACAAGAATAAGACAAAAGTTATTGTTTTCAAAAATGGTGGTACACTAGCTGGAAAAGTGAAATGGACATTCATTAGATGTTGTATCATTTTATAAGTACTTATGTGTATAATTTACAAATAGATTGTCATGGAAGATGCATGCTAATCAAGCTGCTGTACAAGCTAAGAAGATCCTAATTGTAATTCTTCAACATATGAAAGTTCTTGGAAATGTATCCTATAATACATTCTTTAAGATTTTCTGTAAAAAAATAAGCCCAATTTTGTATATGGAGCAGCCGTTTAGGGATTAGAAATGATTGATTTTATAGAAAAAGTAAATCTTTATGCATGGAAAAGATTCCTTAGTGTGAAACCTAGTACGTCTTATCTGATTGTCTACGGAGAATGTCGACAATACCCATAAACTATGTTTGCAAAGGTAAAGATGTTGAAGTACTGGATTAAATTAGTTAAAATGCCTGTTACAAGATATCCAAAGAAATGTAATAACATACTGTTCCTCTATGACCAACAAGGACACACTTACTGGGCATCTTCTGTTCAGCATCAGCTTTGTCCATGTGGTAATGGTTACATATGGACAGAACAGGACACAGACCAGATCATTTCATGGATGCTTTTACTCAGACCCTGAAAGATATGTACATTCAAACTTGACATTCTTCCTTATCAGTATCCAAGAAACTATGACGTTATTCCCTCTTTAAAAACAGCTTCTGTGGAGAGCAATACCTATGAAATGCAATAGAGAAAACATTTTGAATTGCACTTGCAAGATTCAGATGTGGTTCACACAAACTCTTTATCTTGATGGGAGGTTATTTGGAGATCGTGAGAGAACACAGAATTTGCCAGTTTTGTGATTTAAACACTGTAGAAAGTGGATACCATTTCTTACTCCTTTGTCTGTTGTATGCTGAACTCAGAAAACAGTTCATTGATAAATATATCCGTTATCCAAGTTTACAGAAATTTGTTTTGTTAATGTTGGGTAAGAATGTAGTAATAACGAAAAAAATATCAATGTACATATTGCATCTATGAAGCTAAGAAGTTCCAAATGTGTTACCTTATTACGGTATGTATAAACACATCTTCCCGACGCAGGAGAGTTAACTGACTTTAAACGTCCAGTTTCCACCCTTGCCGAACTAGGCTGGAATTCCTTGGCTTGATTGTAGCGCCACCAGTGGTTATTACGAGTTATGTCTCTTCTAAACCTCTCCTTTTGACCAATCAGATTCCACCTCTTGTATCACTTGCATTTGATTCAAACAAAATGGCGGCAACCAGTCAAGAAGATCGGATCAATAATCAAGATCTATATTGTGATAAAACAGGTCTTACATCGTGAAGTGCATCAAATTATGTGAGCACCTTGATTAAAATCATGAAAGGATTTGGAAAATATCTGTTGACAACGAGTTGGCGGTGCACATGCTTTGCAAATCCTGCAATCGACCGAAATCAGCACGACACGGATTTCGATTTCGTTGCGTGATTTTGATTGGACTATGCATAGACTCGTTAGTCCAGCCAAAATATAACTCCATAATACCAGCCTAGTTCGGCAAGGGTGGAAACTGGACTTTTATAGTCAGTTAACTCTCTTGCCTTGGGAAGATGGTATATACACGCATTGCTATATAACATGTAGTATAGGCCTATGGCCACTCAGTATTATGAATAATCACACATTTAACACAAGGCTGTGTATCTATACAATGTGACAACTTTTTTTTTAGTTGGGTAAGATGAAACGAGACATGTAGATCTATACTCTTTATGAGCCCTTGTGTCTGAAGAATGATTTTGAGGGGGGAGTGGGGCAGTCCCTGCCTTGATAGTGGGGCAGTCCCTGGCTTGATAGTGGGGGTCCGTAATGACTACTGTCAGAACAACAAATGTAATTTTAGTATTGGTGAAGCCTTGCACAAATAATGGATGACCTTTCTTGTTTGAAACAGAATTTACTGAGTACAACTTATCTTGCATTACTCCTTAAGTTAATACATTCATTAAGGAGTAATGCAGGATAAGTTAAAAAATCTAGTAAAATCTAGATATTTT
The DNA here is from genome assembly GCF_023055435.1 of Haliotis rufescens. Lineage (NCBI taxonomy): Eukaryota > Metazoa > Mollusca > Gastropoda > Lepetellida > Haliotidae > Haliotis > Haliotis rufescens. Next base: position 6,321,184 of record NW_025964383.1, read on the forward strand.
TAATTTATTTATGTTTTACCTTACCTGACGTTACACAGTGCTTTAGGTGTAGCGACAGATAAGTATAAAAACATTGCATTTAATCAGATATGCTCATATTTGTGTGGGGGGCACGGGTGGCCCAGTCGTCTAAGGCGCTGCGATTCCCTGTGCAGAGTTACGTCCCTTGGGCATGTTAAAAGCGGCGTTAAAACCCAAGTCACTTACTCATATTTGTGTACTTATCCTGCATTACTACGTCTAAGGGCCCATCCATCACAGACACATGACCAAAAGTATGGAGATAAGTCATCAACCACTTCCGGTATGACATGGCAGCTAGTAATTGAGAGGGTTCTGCTTCAGAATGGAACAACCTCGTTTTTCTCTTCAGCAGGATCAATCAGGGCTTCACTCTGTCAAAAGGTAAGCAGTCGATACATAGACGAGTAATGCTGGATAAGTGTACAAATATAAGAAATATCTAGATTTTACTAGTTTTGACATGGACAGTAACATACTTTGCAGGGCCACATTTGAATTTGCTTTGATGATTTTGTTGAGTAAAATGGGAGTGAGAGTGCAAAATATTTGCTGCCACTCTCATTTTACAACTCTGATATTGCTATCCAGGGTACAATGGGTCTCACTGTACATGATATGATAGTGAACCAGTCGGCCTGACCTGCCCAAAAGGATGACTCTTATGAACTTATCCATGTTACTTGGTGTTACAGAGGATCGATGCTGACAAGACTATAGAGGATCTCCACAAAGAACTATATGCCATTGTGAAGCTTACCATCGAGGAGGCAAGGAATAAGAAGATTGATAAATTGTGGGTAGAATGATAGCGCACGCCACAATCTCCTTCGACTACTGGTGGTGAAAGGACTGTTACAAACCCCCCAAGATCAGTTCAACATTTGCTGCAGCAGAATAATGTTTGAAACAGCCACATCGCCAATAAGGAATTAGGATCTTGTCTTGGTGTTTGTTTTTCTGGGCCTGCCACCGCCAGGTCTCGTTGCAACCCCACCCTTTTGACTGTGGTGTCCCACAGTCGAGATACTACTTTTTTGATTTGCCAAATATTGGATATTGACATTTCTTCTCCCCTAAAGGCGCACACACTCTGGCATTAGGTGCAAATTCATGCATAATGTGAAATTTCATTATGATTAGATGTTACATTCACATGCAATTCCTTGGTATTGTACATGTTCACCTCAACAATAGCTACATTCAACTCATTAGTTCCCTAATATTTTGTTGGTAGTATAGTATTTGACCTACTTTTGCATGCATGTAACATCTTAGTCTTTCTCTTCACTTAGGCCTCCTGGATCCTGCTTTCAAACCTCGGTACTCCCTGACTATGTTTGTATGTTTGTAAGCTCCATACATGGAATAGGAAATTTTTCATGTTCTCAGAAAAATCTCAATCATTTCTTGAAGTTCTTAAATGAATCTTATTTGATACTCGTGGATGTGTCCCCGAATTGCAATTTCGTGGCCCTATCATCATTCATTTGTTATTAATTATTTATGTTCCGTAACGGCCTCGTAATCGATTCTTTTGCATTCTTGGCTATTCTTAGCGATTCGTGGCTCCCACAATTTCTTGTCCTCAACCTGAAAACATCCCGAAACAGCCACGAATGTCCTGAGTCAACTACGAATCAAGTAAGAACATGATTCCCCAAGGACCGGGACCAGAGCAACACGTGCTCTCCGTTGAACCTCCATGGTGGAAATGATGGGTTGGCCAGTCTTTCTGGACCCAAGAACATGCCGAAGTGTCAGGAAAAGTACCGATTTTCGCAAACTATTCGTAAATATGTCACATTCGTCATGTCTTATTTGTTGCGATCGTCCTGCATTCGTACCTGCATTCGGCATAATCGTAACTTAGTTGTAGATAATTCTTACAAGTCGTGCATGATCGTACATGAATCTAGTTATTCGTACATGTTTCTCAACCCATTCTTGGCATTCTTCATATTTTTCAACCCAATTAGCCATTTGTCATAGCTGCTTCGTACCGATTCTCCACGAAATTATGCATTATTGGTCGAATCACCACAAATTTCGAAAGTTTCCGATTCAGGGTGATTCGAGATATTCAGGGTCATAGGGGAGCCTTAAACTTGCAGCTTTCCTCCCACATCAAGCTGTCATGCCGTGAGATAACTGAAGTGGTGTTTGAACCAGCTGAATAAATGCCTTCAAAAGATTGTAAATTAGAATCATACTGGTTGTCCATGTGGGCTGATGTTTTGAAGGCTATTCTCCCATTTCTCTAATAATGTGCATGCTGGTGTTTGGTGATCCGCCTGTGATTGACATCACATCACAAGAACTTTAGGCACCAAAGTAGGGGCTCTTTATTATGGGCTGTGCAATTTAAGTCATAAACAGGAGGGTGATTATGGCAAAAGCTTTCTTAGTGTTGCATTTAATGGAGCGGACATGTGAGTGACCTCAGTCGGTGCCCTACCAGTTGCAGTCCCGCTGGTAATGGTTGCCTCCAGAGTTAGTACCCCTGATAGGTATGCTTGTGCCATACCAGGTGATCCCTTGGATGAAACACACATTTAAAAGTAGTCTGCTGTTTTGCACCTTGTTGTGGGACCCGTGAAGATCCGGGGTAGAATAAATCTTCAGCAACCCATGCTTGTCGTAAAAAAACCCCAAGAAGTACGAGAATCTGAACTTTACTAAGAAATTGTAATCCCAAATATAATATTTGTTACATTTGACCACTTTCTAAGTGGCATTGTGTGTTCATAGCTTTCAGCCATGGGAGCCGAGGAAATTTACACTTGTCAGAGGGGTACACAAAGTATGTGATCCTGACTACCAGTTGTCGGACTTTCCCATTTTTGAGGAAGCCTTAGTGGCTGTGTGGGTTAGACCACTTACTTTCTGTACTGGCGAAAAGGTGCCTCACTGTGGCAGTGTGGGTTTGAATCCCGGACGGGACTCAACCCCCTAAAGTACGAGAATCTAAACTTTACTAAGAAAGTGTCATCCCAAATATAACATTTGTTACATTTGACCACTTTCTTAATGGCATTGTGTGTTCGAATCCCTATTATGAATTTTCCTTATCTGAATGTCTCACAAATAAATTATGACATGTACTACATCCAGTTATGAGAATATATCGAGTGTCGAATTGTATGGAACCCAGGCAGGTTCTATTATTTTACACCTTGAAAATGCTCAGCACAATCCCATCTGTATTTTTTTTATATATATCCGGAACTTTGTATCTTTTAAAGACCTCAACATATGACTTTCCTATTTAGATCAAGATAATCTCATACCTGGTGACAAAATTGTCCATGACATTAATTTTACTTAGTTCGCAAGTACAGTCATATACATGGGGTGGCTTAAAGTTCTGAGCCTAACTTTGATGAACTGCTTTGATGGAGTTAGTTGCTTTTTCAAAATAACCCTCCCCAGACATCTAGACACTGATAACCAAATATACTGGAGTGCCTGAATCCCACTGGGGTAGAAGATTTCCTGCTGGTGGTGCAAAAAGTCCACAACGGAAAGGATGTCATTATCATTTGCATAATGCTTGCCAGACAGCTCCTAGTTTGTGGGGACAGGGAGGCCAAGTCGTCTAAGGCGCTGTAATTCGCTGTGCAGCGTTGCGCCCTTGGGCATGCTGGAGCTAGGAACGGGGGTTCGAATCCCGGTTCGAGATGTTTCTAGGTTAGTCAGAACTGTACCCAAGCTCATGGGTTTCACCAAAGTGGTAAACATCTGAGACCTGCATCACTTTTGGCTTTCGACCCATTAAGCTGACACGATGAGATGTAACTGGAACACTGTTCAAAGCAGTGTATAACCCAACTCACTCATCGAGGACAGAAATGTTGACAAACGGATATACAGAGTATTGAAGGTCCGAGAACCAAGGTCGGATAAAGGTTTACACTCCATATAGGACAAAGCTAAGAACATAATATTATCCCTGTACATCTTCTTTTACATCCCTGTACCTCTTCTTTTATATGGTGTGGAAATATGTGATGTAGACAGATTTGAAAAAATAGAACAAGTGCATATCATGGCTTGTAAGAAGTTTCTTAAAGTTGGTTTGCAAACACCAAATGCTTTTGTGTATGGGGAATGCGGTCGATACCCACTATATGTAAATGCTATGTGTCGTTCTGTAAAGTAAACACCAAAGGGTTGATACCCTGGAATATTGCTCCACATGTAGGGAAAGTTGACTAGAAAGTCACCCCTCTTATAATACAGTTATGTGGAGAATATTTCATCACCCTGAATCTTAATGCATAATAATAAATATGAAACAGATGAGGCGTTCTCACTGGTCTCCTTTGTTTCTAGTTCAGGTGGGTAAATCAGTGGAAGGGAATTGGCTATTTGATTGTTATTGAACGATATGAGATCATCAATATACCTGAAGCTGAAGTTAAACTTCTTGGCCAAAAGACCTTGTTTTGACTTTGCCAATCACAACAGAAATTCCGCCGATTCATGTGCATAAAATGAGTGCTTTTAACTGTATTACAGATTAATGTGGGAGGGAAGTCCGAAGGGGTGCAGGTCTCAGACGTTTACCACTTCAGTGAAACCCACGAGCACGGGTATGGTGCTGATAAACCTAGAAACACAATCGGGGCGAACCGGGATTCGAACCCACAATCATAGGTTTCTGGCGTGCCCAAGGGACGCAACTCTGCACAGCGAACCGCGGCGCCTGAGGCGACTTGGCCACCCGTGCCCCCCATATGCATGAAGAAACAGATCCGCCAGAAAAGGGAGCACTATTGGTGCCCATAGGGATTCCTGCTTCACATTTCACATATTGTTTTCTCAGTAAACTTCAGACGGCATTTGCTTTCATTTTTCACAAATTGTCCTGTGCATAATCGCATTCTCATGACATAGTCGGAATCGTACAATGGATTCTGCATTTAGTAGTAGTACATTAAAATGGAATTAGGGATATGATTTATTGTTCTTAACAATAGGTTACATAACACTGCTAAAAGAAAAGCCATAACAAGTTGCCTGAACCTGTGATCAGCTTGCACTGGTTGTGGGTGTGGTCCAGACTGTACCCCACACCGACATCTGCCACCATAGCAGTGAGAGTGAGGCACCACAGAACACGAACTGTTCACCTTGCATGGCGACCTAATTGTGACAAGCCCTGTAACAAACATCAGTAAAGAGGAGCAGGAGTTTTACCTCAGGAACTCCTCAAAATCAAGATGGTGTCTCGAATCATTTGTGTATTTATATAATTCTGGTGTTCTTCTCTAAAAGTGGAGGTTAGTTATTTTGATATAACACTCGAACCGTGGTGACCTTGATCTGTGGCAAATTTAGAGCAACATATTCTGGGAAAAGGAGAAACAAACTAGTTTTTCAACCTCGCCAGGGACAGATTTTACCAGAGAAATGTTGACAAACGTATACTCAACAAAAAAATGTTCCTGTGACCCCAATATTTTAGTTTATTTTTCAAACAAGTAAAGTTTGGTTTTCAATATTGTAGTACATGTATGGAATCAAGTCACAAAAACGCAACTGCTACAGAAAAGCATGCATTCCATGCAAAAGTTAACTTTTATGCAAGCCCCATGCATTTCACTACCCAAGAGTGGGTATAAAACATGTGCGTAAACGGGATTCCATATGCATTGTTTAGCATCGTGCTGACAACAACCACTCAGAAAAACAACAAAATTACGCAATTATTCAACATTACGAAATGCCACGCCTGTCCGAAAATGAGCGTCTGCGAGCCATTGGATAGAGTCAACGTGATGTTGCAAGACAATTTAACGTCCACAGAAACACCATTTGGTGTTTATGGCAACGTTGGCAACAAACGAATGCAGCCGGAGACCATCCTCGGAGTGGCAGGCCACGCGTAACCAATACTCGACAAGACAACTGGATTCGAACAACACACCTACGAAATCGATTCCAGCCAGCAACAGTGACTGCAAGAATCATCCCTGGCCTTCGACGAATATCTTCACAAACCGTACGTCGTCGCCTCAGATGTGCAGGGATTGTCGCCAGAAGACCCGCCAGACGTCCCATTTTGACAGGAAACCACCGCCAAGTACGTCTACAGTGGTGCAGACAGCATCTACGCTGGACGGCCATGCAGTGGGGACAAGTTCTATTCACTGACGATTCTCGTTTTCACCTAAGCCACATCGATGGACGGATTCGAGTGTACCGACGTCGAGGTGAACGTTACGTCAATCATTGTGTCATGAAAGAAGATTGGTTCGGGGGCGGCAGCGTTATGGTATGGGATGGGATTACAGCAAGACAGAGGACCCGTTTGATAGTGGTAGAGGGAAATCTCAATGGACATCGCTACCGCGACGAGATCATCGGCCCTGTTCTGTTCTACCGTTTCTGCGTAGTCATGGCCCAGGCATTACCTTTCAACATGACAACGCCCGGCCTCATATTGCCCGACTTGTTGATGATTCTCTTCAACAAAACAACGTGAATGTTATCCCCTGGCCGGCTCGCTCCCCTGATATCTCACCAATCGTGTACATGTGGGAAGAGATGGATCAGCGCCTTCGACGTCAACCACGTGTTCCACATATCCTCCAGGAACCTCGAAACATGCTCCAGCAGATATGGAGACATATCCAACAGGACTTTGTGCGACGCCTGGTCCATTCCATGAGACGAAGATGTGTTGCTTGCATCGCAACCAGAGTTGGAAACACACGCTATTGATTTGTAAATCGAGATTTTGGCATGTTCATGTTTTTTTTTAATGAAATGACGCATTTACTGAAGTTAGTATGGCAAATTAAACCAATTGAACGTTTACAGGCGTCTTTTATCTGTTGCAAAACGAAATTTTCAGATTTGGTAAAAAACATAACTTTGCATTAAATCTTATTCAATGTCACAGGAACTTTTGTTGTTCAGTATATTTTCAGAGTGTTGAAGGTCAGAGAACCAAGGTCAGATAAATGTTTATATAAATACTCAATATAGGTCAAAGATATTAAAAAAACACCATACGTATTGCCCCAGTACAAGCGACAAAAACACTTTCATGAAATACATTTAAATATTGATATGCTTACCTTTTCCATTATTGGTGCGCATTCGTAGTATACCATGAATTAATCTACGAAAATGTATGATCGTAAGTCCCCACGGTCCCCAGTATGGTGACCTAACTTTGGATAATGGCTCTGTTTTAGATTGTACTGTAATTTGATTGTTTATTCTTTTAATGCTATCAAACTCGTTTTAAATACAATCTGTGATAATCTAGATTCTACTATCCCTCAATGACAGGATTTTATACACACTAAGAATATGTATTGTTAATTAATACTTTTGTCTCGTCATAATTTGGCTGAAATATTGCCGATGTAACGTAAAGTGTACACTCACTCAGATTTTAACCAACTCGTAAGAATGCATCAGCAATAACGCTGTCTTTGCCTTTCATATGCTTGATGTCTAAATCACATTCTTGCAAAGACAGGTTTCAGCGCATCAAACGTTGGTTTTTGTTCATTTTATGGAGGGGGCGGTCGGGTAGCCAAGTGGTTAAATCATCGCTTGTCACGCCAAGACTCGGGTTCGATTCCCGACATGGGTACAATGTCATTATATGTGAAGCCCATTTCTGGTGTCCCACGCCGTATTTTTGCTGGAATATTGCTAAAAGAAGCGCAAAATCACACACTCGCTCATTTTATGAAGAAACTCAGTGGATTGTGATAAGTGTACACTTGATAGGAAACAAAGTAGTACCCAAGTACACTTCAAATTGATGCAAAGCTGACAATAGAGCAAGGGTTTCTATTTCAATGGTGGAATAATTTCTCAGAAGTTAATTTTTTTTCGTGAATTATAACAAACAGGATGATCAAAGCCTGATGCATCTTCCTGCAACAGGACAGCGCCAGTACCATGTCACTAGCATCTACAGCTAATTTGAAAGATTTTTCAAAGCTTGGTGTCTGGAGAATTAACGAGAATGAGCAGCCTGGCAATTGCTGTCCCCAACAATTTTCACCTGTTTGCCCTGCAAATTTGTGAGAGTCTCCACCACATGTGACAAAATTTACGGTGGTAACCAGTCACACCCAGAAATCTCATAAGTTCGTTTTGGTTTTGTGGAACTTTGAATTTTAAAATAGCTTCCACCTTTGCTTGTGCGCATTGTACCCGACCTCGGCCTATGACATGACCTAAAGATTGTACATGTGCCTGTGCAAATTCACTTTTTACTAAATCAATTGTTAACTTGGCTTCAGTGAGTGTCTCCATGAAGACACGGATACTTTTTAGCTGCTCGACCAACTCCATGTAATGATTGATCACATCTTCAACATAGGCTTCAACACCCTCAAGATTGTCGTTCTGTACCTTGTATTTAACTTCCTTCTTCAGAATTTCAACCTTTATTGGATTCATCCGATGGGGATGTTATTTCACATTTCTTTGTCCTTTTACAACGGCCTGGTTACAAGAACCGTGGTACCTAATCATGTAATGGTTGACCAGGGGTAGGCAAAAACACTAAGACTTTATCACCGCAACTGGAATTTCTCTCTTGAGACTTTTTGTCATAGAGTACTTTCATTTTGTCCTGGGATTCCTTCAAGTTATCCCAGCAACTTCACAAGCTTTTGAAAGCCTAGCCCGAAAGGATGAGACGTTCTCCAACAAACTCATTTCAGACCTACATTAAGCCAAATTGAAACAATATGTTAACCCTGAAATATGTACGTAAAAGAACTTAATGTGAAACCAAAAAAAACACAAACTAAGGGTACACAATCAACAAATGTATTACAAAAATTCACTAGGTTTATTATTCAAATTACTGCACAGCAATTTAAATGGCAGTACACTAAAGAGTGGTAGTACAATATTCAATGACCGTTAAAATATGATGGCAATGGCCAGTATCAAATACAAAAATACAGTGATGATAGCAAAGGTCCGTGACAGCCTTCAAGCTTCCGAGATGGCTAGGCAGTGAATCTGGGGCGATAAACGATCTTCACACGAACGCTAGTCTTGGTGTAATGAAATGTGTGAGAGATGCAAGAGGCACGCTCTTGTTCCCTTATATGCCGTCTAACTGGTTATTATCCCCCGCCACGAAGTGGAAGGGGGATATAGGAATGGGTGCCGTCCGTCACACTTAGTTTTCGGAGCAGATCTTGAAAACCGTACCATATTTCTTCACCAAACTTGGCACATAGATAGATCTAGTGGTGAACTGGTGCCTTTTGATAGTTTGGGATTTTTAAAAAAGTTATTTTTCGAGTTTCCATGGCAACGACTTTGATTTAGACTGAAAATGGCGGTAGTCCTCGTTTCCGGAGCAGATCTTGAAAACCGTACCATATTTCTTCACCATATTTTGCACATTGATTGGTCAAGTGGTGAACTGGTGCCTTTGGATAGTTTTGGATTTTTTTTAAGATTTATTTTTCGAGTTTCCATGGCAACGACTTTGATTTAGACTGAAAATGGCGGTAGTCCTCGTTTCCGGAGCAGATCTTGAAAACCGTACCATATTTCTTCACCATATTTTGCACATTGATTGGTCAAGTGGTGAACTGGTGCCTTTGGATAGTTTTGGATTTTTTTTAAGATTTATTTTTCGAGTTTCCATGGCAACGACTTTGATTTAGACTGAAAATGGCGGTAGTCCTCGTTTCCGGAGCAGATCTTGAAAACCGTACCATATTTCTTCACCAAACTTGGCACATAGATAGATCTAGTGGTGAACTGGTGCCTTTTGATAATTTGGGATTTAAAAAAAAAATATTTTTCGAGTTTCCATGGCAACGACTTTGATTTAGACTGAAAATGGCAGATGTCCTCGTTTCCGGAGCAGATCTTGAAAACCGTACCATATTTCTTCACCATATTTTGCACATTGATTGGTCAAGTGGTGAACTGGTGCCTTTGGATAGTTTTGGATTTTTTTTAAGATTTATTTTTCGAGTTTCCATGGCAACGACTTTGATTTAGACTGAAAATGGCGGTAGTCCTCGTTTCCGGAGCAGATCTTGAAAACCGTACCATATTTCTTCACCAAACTTGGCACATAGATAGATCAAATGGTGAACTGGTGCCTTTGGATAGTTTGGGATTTTAAAAAAATATATTTTTCGAGTTTCCATGGCAACGACTTTGATTTAGACTGAAAATGGCGGTAGTCCTCGTTTCCAGAGCAGATCTTGAAAAACATACTATATTTCTTTACAAAAAGGCTCAGTGAACATAGTTCACAGGAGCTTATGCATTGCACACACCCGAAATGTCATATTGGCGGGGGATGTGAGTATTTCATGCTTGTTGGAAATGTCCACACAGTGCCCTCACAACATAGAATATTCCACATGTTCACATGTTCCACAACATAGAACATTCTATCACAATCCACGGTATTCCGGAAGTTTACATATCACACAAGCATCTATATGTAGTAACTTCCGTAAAACTGCTTACATTAATAGCACTACACTCCTGACAACCAATCACTGTCCAAATAAAAAGCAACGAGGGTCAACAAAATGTCAACAGAACAATGTAACACAATAACAATCATTGTTCAACAATAATACACACTGACAGAGAACACCCTCCTTTTGGGGAAAGAAAGTTTGAACAAAGTGAGAACTTTGTTTGCTAATAAAAGTACAAAAAGTGCTTAGTGCAGTCAATTATATACGTTATACATGAGAAATGCTAACAAAAATGCAACGTTTGAACAAAGTTTCCGACTTCTAAAACATTTCACCTGAACACATTCTAGCATCACCATGGTCACCACCCAAACAAATTGGTCACGTACTGTAATCTATGGTGGCCGAGAGGGGACATCGCTTTCTCGCTTTCTCGCTTTATCGCTTTCTCGCTCTATCGCTCACTCGCCCTATTGCTTCTTATAATGACTAACCATAGTCATATGAAGGAATCGGGTGTTCTTTAACTTCTTTTGAATAGTATGTGCTGTAAATCTTGAAATTAACGTTCATTATAAATGAAAAAAAAATTAGCGTAGACATAATTACCGTATTCGACGTAATAAGTGCCAAGGGCGCTCTCAAGAATAATATTTTGGCGGGAAAAAAAAGTTGAGTTGAAAGAAAAAATTCGTGGTTTATGTTGACAGCCTGAAATGTTTATGTACTACAGATATATTTTTCCCGAATTTAATTGCCCATAATTAAGTGTGCATATAACGCACGAGTGCGTATTATACTCGAATAAATAAGTCTGGTGTACATTAATCAATCGCAAGGGGTGCTAATTGGGATTGTTCACTAGCCAATATTTTAGCAAATATCGCCGTGGGCGTTGATTAGAGCGGGGCGCTTATTACTTTCGAATAAGGTAATTATACTTTGCATTTATGTCTCAGAAATGACTGTTGATAAGACGGCCTCACTGAACACTTTGAATAGCGGAAATACCAACTTGAATATAAAACCAATCAACTATCTATTTCCACAATACGGTTACTGAGAACAATATGTCATCCAAAAACTAGAAATTACATAAAGGACATCCGGTAGTATTAACCATTGCTTGGGTGAGGACTTCCACTTTGATGACATCTACTCCGCAAACAGAATAAACGTTGATATAAGCGTTGTTTTTAGGAAAACACTATTGCTTTTTAGGAAGTACGTACTACTCAGCGCTATTGAGCGGTGTTATTTGCTATTTGTTTTGATAACTTGGCCTGGGGGCGGGGGATCCAATAGCTAAATAGGTTCATAAATCAATCAAATTCTTTTTTTACGCAGAAATACGTGGATTGTTATAAAAGCACATATGTCTGTACTGTTAAATTATATTTCAGTAGATAGTGAGAAAATTTCAACATTCCGTCCATATGAATAATTTGAAATGCGACTGGAAAAATCTCAGCTCTCTTTTATGATTAAAACCCACAAGAGGGAATATTGCTATACCGCGAGAAAGCGATAGAGCGAGAAAGCGATAAAGCGATAGAGCGAGAAAGCGATAGAGCGAGAAAGCGATATTTCCCATAATGCCGTACATTAAAACGGTTTTTGCTATTTAGTGATCCTGTAATTCTCACCGCTATTTTGCCTCCTATGATTATATTTTTTAAACATCTTGTAGTAGATAAATATGTTACAAAATACACACGTATTTTTTTCTCGTTTAGCTTGCATATTTTCTTGTAGTGTAATAAATAAGCAAGATTCAAAGAATACAGATAGTCACTTTTTATATTTTCATTTTGTTCATAGTATCCCCATAGTATGGTTACAGCGTTCGATCGTCAAGCCGAAGACCCAGTTCGATTCCCCACATGGGTACAATGTGTGAAGCCCATTTCTGGTGTTACCCGTGATATAACTGGATTATTGTTAAAAGCGACGTGAAACCATTCTCACTCACTCACAGCGGTGTTTATCAAATTACTATATGCAAGTACATATATTTGTAGATTTGCATAAGACAAGAAACACAATTCAAGTTAAACATACATCAAATGTCAAAAAGAACATTTACGGACAACCTTATGACACACTGTAAATCATATACTACCGAAAACAAGTTATAGAACACCCACAATTATAAGATTGTATTTTTGCAAAACAATCAGCCATGACTAATTAACCATAGTCTTCTTAACTTCTTTTGAAAAGTATGTATTTAGATTTTAACCTGATTTATTTAGAGCGTATTGCCATGATCTGCCACGCGCTTTCGGCGAGATGGTCACATACAACTGAATAGGGCCATAAATAAATCAATTACATTTTACGCAAATATCGGTGGATTGTTTTAAAATCACCTACGTCTGTACAGTTAAATTATGTTTTAAGTAAATCGTGAGAAAAGTTCAACATTACCTCCCAGTTGCAGCAGATATCACATGCGGCCCCTGTAGTGGTCAAGAGGGGATACTGCTTAACCGCGAGAAAGCGATAAAGCGAGAAAGCGAGAAAGCGATAGAGCGAGAAAGCGATGTCCCCTCTCGGCCACCATAGTAATCCCATGCGTGTGACGACTTGATCACCTGATCCACATCATTCTCTTTGTCTTTGCCACCGTGTGGAGACGTGAGTTAAGTACCAGTGTGTTTGGGTAAGCTACCTCCCATCCCAGATCCTCAGGCACGGGACCATAACGCTCATGTCATCTGGTGGGAGAACATCAATGCCTACGACATTTTCTGGACCAGTCTTCTTCCCCGGTTCTTCAAAAGGCGGCGTCCACCAACCAAACTTCGACTGCTTTTGGTCACGCCCTACTGGCCAGCTCGAACATTGCAGAAAGAACGTTCCATTGAGGGGCGATCTTCTCAAGCTTCACTCCCACCTACTGCATCTGTCGCCAGAAACTCTACAACTTCGCAATATGGCTTATCTCCAGGAGTCACTTGTCGCCAAAAGATATTAGAAGAGAGTAGCCAAGACCATCACTGTGGCTCACCTCAACAAAGGCCTAATATGACCATAAATAGAAGGCATGAGAAGCTTGATAACCCTACAGCTGAGGTTTGTCTGGTGACAAGCTGCATGTATCTACATGTCTGGCGTGGCTTAGTGACATTTCTAAGATTCCCTACACAATAACTTCCAAGATCTAGCTTGACTAAAGATGCAATTTGGAGTATCTTGCACACATAAAAAAATGGATTTTAGAAAGACACAGTTTGGCATAATATACTGGCTTTTATCAAACAATACCTGGTTGCATTTATCTATAGTCACACATCATATATCCTCGATTGAGTACATGTAAGTACACACCTATTAGTAGTGCCAATGGCATACGTTGACGTAGTGCGTCTTTTGGGTGACGTAGCTTGGCTTTTGGGTGTACTACTTAATCGGGGGAATTAGCGGTAGCAGCGGTCACGACTGGCTATCACCTTGAAGAACAGAGAAGGCTGCTGAGTTGATGGCGTTTATTCGGTGGAAGCAGAGTGAAGTTTACACAGAAGTACATTTAATTATAATGACACGATAATATGATACGTGTACAACTCGTAGAGTCATATTCCTATAATTGTATACATATAATTATAATACTTCGTTACGAGTACAACACGTATGATCATAATAATACAATCGGCATACAACCGATAATGATGTTATAGTGCAAACCATTTAAATACTTTTATTTAATATTTCATTTATCTAAATACCTAACTGGTTCAACATGTTTCCAAGTGCACCGAAATTCTATGGCCTTTGTCTGTTTAAAATATTCAGCAAACATTCGACGTATCCCCTCTTATCATAAGCCCCTCCGGGCAGGACCCTTAATCTCCAGGGCTATCTATAAATTTCAATTAACACCTAACGTCGCCGGATCTTACGTCTATACATACACGTGGGACAATGACCTTGCCACACGTTACGTAATACCTCGCTCTACAAAACCCGACTGACATGGTCAGTCAGGGAGAGACAGCCTAGAGAAGAGCCAGAAGGTAAGTGACAGAACGGTTCTCCCACCCGGGAACATTGGCCACTCGGTCCCGGTGTGCGTTCTGTCACGTTATTATCAACATGTACCTTTTCGACTTATTCCAAACCATCAACAATAAACATGGCTGCTGTCGTCTGAAACTTCACCCCTGAGTTTTGTCTTCCGTCTCCACCCTGAGCTACCATCCGAGGGCCGAAACTAACGCCCTTGGACAGATGATGGAGAATAATCCGGGTAGCGTGAGTTTGCTGTGACTCACGCACGATCCCCCTACCCTAACTCGCAGCAAAGCAAATGGTAGTTCAGAGTTGATGGGAGACAAAAGCAGCGTCAAGCCAGCCGCCATCTTGACGGGAAAACGAAGAAGATGACAGACAGCACCCCAGCCAACCCGATCGTCAGCAACAGACGCACCCCAGCCAACCCGATCGTCAGCAACAGACGCACCCCAGCCAACCCGATCGTCAGCAACAGACAACACCCCAGCCAACCCGATCGTCAGCAACAGACGCACCCCAGCCAACCCGATCGTCAGCAACACACAGCAGCCCAAGTAGTATAGTCTCAGTCCGCAGAAGGCCATTTTGGTTGAGGGAGGTTGAGGGAAAATAGGGAAGGTGATTGGCTGATCCACGTCACGTGATCGGATAGGATGACTCATGCATCAACAGCGCGTCGGGAAAGGGGGGAATGAAAGGTGTGTGTTTATGAGGCAGAAAAGAATTCATAAGAAAACAAAAGTAAAGGGTTATGAATAGAGCTATGTGTATAGCGTGCTGCCCTAAATAGACAGACCGTACCCGTCAGCCCAGTTTGAATTGAGCGCGCTTTACAACTCACGTGGCCTCGTCGTTTCAAATAACCCGCGCTCGCTAGAGCGTGCGACCTGATTGGATAAAGACAGGGTGTGTGTTGAAAGTACATCATACCACAATAGAGACGGGTTGTGTCAACATGATATATGCCGGATAATGTAGAAAAAATAATAATGTACGTCTAGCTGGATCAAATCCATCTTATAGGGTCTACAAGTTGTACACCATGAACGTTAGACAACCTGTATGGAAAAGACATAGAAGAAATATAAGACTACACAATCAGCAAGCTAGCAGTGTAGTTTACATTTAGCGCGCAACAACGAGGTATTCATGTCACCCTGCATTGACTATAACGCTGAAGGCAGCCGTATTTCGAATCACCCGAGCTGCGTACTATTGTGAACCATTTGTAAAGAATTATTCATCCCTGTCCCGACTTGCATAGTTGATGTTTCAAAGCTAGCTTTTCCATTTAACCCGATGACAAATAAGCCCTACGGTTTGAGTTTTAACCGTGTAACATGATGTGCACAGTTTTACTTCAGAACGTGCTATTTTGAAAATAGATAGAAAACTGATAAGTACATGTACCAGTGTGACGGCACAAAGCTAGGTTTGTTGGGAAAACGTTGGAAGCAATCTATAGGACATTTTCATTTTTACAATACTCACCCTTAATTCGAAGAGAGAACAGAGTTTATCATGGAAAATTGTTTGACGAGGAAAATGTTTTATTGGAAATATATGTCGAAGCAGGTTTATTCATAGCTAATGTTTAGCAGAGAGACTAAGCCACCGACCGGCCGACCGCCCATAACAATGTCAACATACCCCGGCCTTACAATTAATGTTAACATACCAGCCTCGCCTGAAGCTTCCCATTCATAAATTGTGTGACCAGTGTCCCGTATTTATGATATGTTAGGGAAGATGTGTTGTACATTTGTTATTTTAAAAGAGAGTTATTTCAGAGATGATATATATGGGTATTCCCCTCATTAAACCTTTTTTTCGTTGGTGTCTATTAAACGTATCCAGTATTTAATACATTTGAATGATGTAGGAAAGTATGTGCGTGTAGATGTTGTACATATATCCGAACACGAATGTATGACACCTTTCAATAGATCAATTACGGTTCTAACCACGACACGCAACATGACTATGAGCGTGGTTAGCAGTTCATATTTATAAACACATCGTAAATGACATATTTCTGATGAATGAACTCGCCCGCACACATGTCTATAGGGTTATGTTCGTCCGAACTGTAAACAGTGACACATTGATAACAGGAAGGGTGTGTGGAATGCAGTCGTCCTTGTAAGGGTAAAATACGCGTTTAAACTCACCATTTAAATGATGACATTACTTTTTAGATGTATTGGTATCAGTGAGTGAATGAATTTAGTTTTACGCCACACTCAGCATTATTCCAGCTCTAGGACGGTGGTCTGTCAATAAACGAGCTTGGACCAGACAATCCAGTGATCAACAGCATGAGCAGCGATCTGTGCAACTAGGAACCGATGGCACGTGTCATCCGAGTCGGCGAGACTGACCAACCAATCCCCGTCAGTCGCCGATAAGCATGGGTTACTGAAGGTCGATTCTATAACCCGGACCTTCACGGGTGTAGTATGACGAAGACGATATACTAACATGATCGCTTTTTTAACATAGTCACAAGTGTGCTGTGAAGAAAAGAGTGTCTTCCAATATTCCCTGCACTTGTAAGACAGTATAAACTCTACAGTAGTGTAGCCCGACAAACAGTTTTACTCTCGCCAGCAAACGGATTGGACGTGAACAACATGAAGAAAGCTTCAGAGATTAGACTTGACCCTAGAGATATATTTAGGAAGACTACGTTGAGAAAATCACAACAGAGAAAGAAACCACAAGCAGCCAAGTAGTCGACGCTGAAGACAAAGAAGAGACAGGTAACACCTAAAATGAAAACGATGACAACCAAACAGGGATCGAAGAAAACACCCCAACCCGTGAAAATACAACATATGTCGGAGGTGAAGGCTGTGGTGGAACGGGCACTTGCTGCCTTGAAGCGTCAACAGAGTCAAGGGTATAAAAGAAAGCTTCATACCCTCTAATCGCTCACCGTATTGGATCACCATGGGGGTTGCCACATGTCCGGACTGTGAAAAAATGTTTTAAAGGAGAGATGTCATGTTAAGACACAGGAGAAATAAACATAGCATACCGCCGCCGTTACAAGCCCACCCGCCGCCCCAAGTCCACTCGCCATTACAAGTCCACCCGCTAACGCCGCCGCTGCAAGTCCACCCACCGCCGCCGCTGTGTCAAGCCAACCCGACGTTACAAGCCCACCCGCCGCCACCAGTCCACTCGCCATTACAAGCCCACCCGCTAACCCCACCGCCGCCGCCGTCGCCTCCATCGCAAGTCCACTCGCGGCTGCCTCATTTACCATGTATATCTGATCTTCGAGACCAATTCAAGTTCCTGATTCCCTCAAATGCGCTCGTTGTGGGACCCAGTGGTTGTGGAAAGTCTGTGTTTACCTCTCATGTACTCCGGCATGGCCTGATCCAACCCCAACCTACCCGCATCGTTTGGTGTTATACTCAATGGCAGCATTTATATCAGTACCTCGGTGAGCAGCTGCCTCAGCTGACCTTTGTATAAGGAATTCCCTACGATATCTTGGACGAGGATTACTTTGATGCTCGTCAACAGAACGTGTTGGTCCTGGATGATTTCCTGGCCGAAGCAAAGCACGACAAGCATATTTCGCGGCTGTTTACTCAAACCTCACATCACAAGAATGTATTGATCTTTCTCTTGATACAAAATCTGTTTCCGAGAGGTAAGGAATCGAGAGACATTGCTTTGAACGCGCATTATGTCACCCTGTTTCATTCCCCCATAGATAAACAGCAAATCAAACTCTTCGCTCGAAGAATTTTCCCCGAACATATGGATCACTTTATGGCTATGTATGAAAAGGTTGCTGAAACACCCCATGGACAACTCACCATCGATCTAAAACCTACCACCAAAGATAAGGATCGACTGCATGTTAACCTCATAAATGAGGAAAACAGGAGAACAACAGCACAGTCTGAACCTGATCTGCGTAGGGAGAAGTTGACTACAACAGAATCTCTGGATAGTCCCCCGACACAAGAAGAGAGATTGCCCCAACATCAGCTCACTCCAATTGAAACTGATTCAGACACGAGTATGACTATGGCCACGGCTTGCGCAGATTGCGGGGTGCTGATAGATAACATGCACGATCTATTAGCGTTATAGTCAATGCAGGGTGACATGAATACCTCGTTGTTGCGCGCTAAATGTAAACTACACTGCTAGCTTGCTGATTGTGTAGTCTTATCTATTTCTTCTATGTCTTTTCCATACAGGTTGTCTAACGTTCATGGTGTACAACTTGTGGACCGTACAAGATGAATTTGATCCAGCTAGACGTACATTTATTTTTTTTCCTACATTATCCGGCATATATCATGTTGACACAACCCGTCTCTATTGTGGTATGATGTACTTTCAACACACACCCTGTATTCATCAAATCAGGTCGCACGCTCTAGCGAGCGCGGGTTATTTGAAACGACGAGGCCACGTGAGTTGTCAAGCGCGCTCAATTCAAACTGGGCTGACGGGTACGGTCTGTCTATTTAGGGCAGCACGCTATACACATAGCTCTATTCATAACCCTTTACTTTTGTTTTCTTATGAATTCTTTTCTGCCTCATAAACACACACCTTTCATTCCCCCCTTTCCCGACGCGCTGTTGATGCATGAGTCATCCTATCCGATCACGTGACGTGGATCAGCCAATCACCTTCCCTATTTTCCCTCAACCTCCCTCAACCAAAATGGCCTTCTGCGGACTGAGACTATACTACTAGCCCAGCCTATCCCATCGTCAGCAACAGACAGCAGCCCAGCCTACCCGAACGTCAGCAATACCGAAATTCAGACAATATTCATGTAATCAAGTGAGTACGCCAACATTCAGCCATGCTACCAACACTCAAGATCAAATCGACCAACGTCAAGATTCTTCAGCAAGTACCAACCGATATATGTGTGTGTGTGTGTGACAATATATTTGAACTTTCGTTCCAACTCTCAACGTGTACTGTGCTTATACGTATTTTCACGGACATTCTTGTTCCTATAAGGTATGTTATGTAATCAAGTCATTATTGTTTCGTTATCTTAACATTTTGTCATGTTTTTCTATAACGAGTATGTATTGCAACCTATGTATTGTTATCAGAGGTACAATCCTTATCAGATTAAGTTTTTGAAATCGGCTAGGCTCTTACTCTATTCATGTCCTACACCCTACGCTTATACGCATTTAGCGCAGATCCACGATATCTGCGGGTTCCGAGTCGTCCCATTCAAATCAGACTCCCGGTTTCAAGGATTTTTCTTTTAATTTGTGGCCCTATAACCATTACTATAGACACTAGCTTTCAGAAAGTTATCCAATACCCTACAATTTCCTGCTTATATCATCATTTATTCCTTTTTGAGTATGTAAGCACTGAAATTATTTGTACTCTTTGTGAAAACTGATAAAATCGATGTAGTAGCAGCGATTGTAGAAGTATAATAAGTTAGGGAGCCTCGTTGCTTACCAAGCTTATTCAGTGGAGATTGTGTATACAGTCTATATCCTACTTCTTCGTTTTGCCAACGTGATTTTGTGCTTAATTATGATACCGGCGAAAATTATGTATATTCGTGCGATCAACCGTAAATGGTCTCTGGCACACAAAATACGATTCGTTCAAATATCTTCGAGACAATTTCACATGATTGAATTTTTCATTACATTCCAGTTTAGACTTTTGAAGTTGGTTAGGTTTTGCATACACATTCTACTTTTTAGCGCAGATCACACTTCACATCTGCTAGCCTTGTCGAGTCTAGGCTCACAATATAAGACTCCCAATTTCAAAGATCTTACTGTTATCATGAAAATATTACTTTCATATGCAAACGACAACGCTTTACCCACATTATGTTTTTGTCCCCACGTCATCCGTCTACTTTACTTCAACAATGTGTATTGTCTGTTTCAATGTGATACATGTGATCTAGCAGTCTGGTATTCCGACTGCAAGGGCGACCGCGAGCAGGATGTGCTGCTCGGTGGAAACTCGTCCAAGGGTCTTTGTGTATGAGCCGGAATCTCCGCTCACCTGTATTTTGTTCGTACGAGCCGGCACCTCCGCTCAACTTGTTTATGTTATGTATAGTTGTTTCACCGATATTGACAATGTTGTTATTCACTTATTTAATTTTACACGCCTGTATATCTTATATAATGTCATCTCATTCATCTCAGTCAAGTGTAGTGCATGAAGCAACTAATTGTCAACCTGTCGATGTCATTTGCATTGTACTGTATTTGTACTCCATATTGTCATTATTTTTAAAAAGCTTTTGAGGACAAAAGCTCCACGACGTTCAGGGGTATTGTTATAGTGCAAACCATTTAAATACTTTTATTTAATATTTCATTTATCTAAATACCTAACTGGTTCAACATGTTTCCAAGTGCACCGAAATTCTATGGCCTTTGTCTGTTTAAAATATTCAGCAAACATTCGACGTATCCCCTCTTATCATAAGCCCCTCCGGGCAGGACCCTTAATCTCCAGGGCTATCTATAAATTTCAATTAACACCTCCTAACGTCGCCGGATCTTACGTCTATACATACACGTGGGACAATGACCTTGCCACACGTTACGTAATACCTCGCTCTACAAAACCCGACTGACATGGTCAGTCAGGGAGAGACAGCCTAGAGAAGAGCCAGAAGGTAAGTGACAGAACGGTTCTCCCACCCGGGAACATTGGCCACTCGGTCCCGGTGTGCGTTCTGTCACGTTATTATCAACATGTACCTTTTCGACTTATTCCAAACCATCAACAATAAACATGGCTGCTGTCGTCTGAAACTTCACCCCTGAGTTTTGTCTTCCGTCATCACCCTGAGCTACCATCTGAGGGCCGAAACTTACGCCCTTGGACAATGATATGACTGTAAAGATGTACAATATATTTGTTTAACGGATGGTTATTACAAGGCATTTATTACGCGAACATATGTCTGGTAGAACACAGTCATGCGTGGATATTCTAACAACATACTGTTATAAGAGACAATATAAATACATATTGGCCGACTCAGTTTTCAATGTTACTAAGTTGCAGGCAAATCATTGCTATGAGTATGTGTCACTGAATGTAGGAACGTACAAGTTATTGACATTGGTACACATACTCATATTGGGATGTTGCCGTGCAACTAGCATACTAATATACAAAAATATACATTCGCGAAAGGAAGTATTGTCTGGATATTAAGTCAATGATAATTTTCACAACGCTACGATATAGCCGAAATAGATCTAACCTACACCTAACGGATTAAGATCGTAGCTGACAAAATAAGTTAACAGTTAAGTAAATAGTGTCTTACTTTGAAGAACAGAGGACTGAGTTGATGGCGTGTATTCGGTGGAAGCAGAGTGAAGTTCGCTACCACCGACCGCCGTATATATACAACTCAGGCCTTCATTACGTTACATAACTAAAGATCACAACATCCCAGGTGTCAGCGGTTGATCGGCTGTGACCATGGATGTGTGTGTCATTATTCACGGATTTATTCAAGTAGGTTGTTATATTGCCTAACTGACCCTTACATCACAGTCGGACTGACCATGTATGCCGGCCCTGTGACGTGAAGTTAACTCACTAATCACTGGTTCTCAAAGAGAGTGACCCTTTGTGTCAGCCTGGCTGAAACATAAAGTATCTTGTATGCGGCGGTCAGTTAGTGCATTCGCTATACTGAATTTACTTTAAGAATAGTCAGATTAGTTTACCGATATAGGTTGATTGATATATATTTTCTAATAGGAATTTGGTTTTAGAAGAAAGCTATGACACAGTATCATGTACACAGTGTCCATCTTGTAGGTGCTCGTGAGGCGGTTTCTGTATAGCGCAGGATCTGCATGATGATTGCTGTGGTCGGGTGTCTGTGGGAAAGACGGGTATACTTCATTGGTCCTGTGCAGGGGCGAAATCTTGAAGGGGAAATATTAGCAGTGTTGCTAAGATATTGACTTGAGAAGAGTTGGGATCGGAGAACTTGTTCTTGATCGGAGGTTCATGTTGTTTCCTTAATCTTGTTACCTGGTGATTGGCCTTCAGGATGGTAGTATATCCTTTTGATAAGAGACTGTCACTTCCTACAGTTTTGTCAACGATACGCCTTGCTGCAAAGGGGTACAAGGAAAGGACAGAATAAGATAGCTCCACCAAATTAACAACGCGTTGCTACACGTGCGCTGCAGACACACGTGACGTTGCCAATGATTATTTGCATATTCCTATATGCAAGTGGTCGGGGTATGGTTCTCGGTAGGAAGTGACAACATGGAGTCGATGCCTTGCGGTATATACAAGTTTACTTTATACAGGTAGATATATGCAAGAAGCACTTTCCTCCCACATTAAGCTGACACGCCGTGATAAAACTGTAATACTGTTAAAAGCGGCGTTACACCCAGCTCACTCACTCACTCGTGTTAACGCTTTCTCGCGGCCGTAACTGAAGGCGAGAAAGCGATGCTCCTTCTCTGCCACCATACTATGAAGCTTTATAAGGAGGAGGCCCTGACCCAGAAACGACTGATTAGAAGACGTCAGAACGAATTGCACGTGAATTTCTTCACCAGTGTCTATACTCTAGGAGAGAGTGAGTTGGGTTTAACGCCGCTTTTAACAGTATTCCAGTTATATCACGGCGTGTCAGCTTAATTTGGGGGGAAAGCTCGAAGTGATGCAGGTCTCAGACGTTTACCACTTCGGTGAAACCCACGAGTTACGGGTATAGTGCTGACAACATAATCGGGGCGAACCGGGATTCAAACACACTATCATAGGTTTCTGCGTAGCGTTTTGCAGCGCCTTATGCGATTAGGTCATCCGTGCCCCCGTACACAACTGTAACAAACTATCATACAACAAAGATGTTTTACATGAGATAAGTATTGCGTAACATTCCATGAAGAAACGGTGGCAATATTACACTATCACGAACTACAAACTACATGCACAATAAGTGACAATTAAAACACACAGGTACATTCAACATACACGGGTACATTATAACAATCATTTATCATGATTGAGGATAATTTGGGATTCTCTTTCTTGGTTGTATGGTATACAAGAGACATCACGTTTCACAGATACGCTGTTCCAATGGGGTTGGTGTTTTTTGTATATCTACCAGTTTTAGTTTTTACTCTGTGATTACTTAAACTTAGGTTTTGAGAAATATGACCTATGAGCTTTGTTTTTACAATATGTAAGGTAATTCTCAATGTTTATAGATGACTTGACCAGCCTGTATGTTCTTAACTTGCTGTTGGATAATAGGAATCCCTTAATGAATGTATGAACATGTTTTTACATTTGGACTGAAGTTTATTTAGAGTGGATTCATTACATTTATTTGTAACTGTTTAAAAAGTTTGTTTTATTTAACCCAGCCAACTTTTTGACCAGAAATATTGATATTTGCTACCAAAGCATGTTTAAGAATGACATTTGTTGTGTTATCTATATAGGACGTTTATTTTTTATATTATTGGTACTAATAGTGGCTATATGTCAAGTCCTGCCTGACAGGCCAAGTTCTGTGTTTTCTTGCCTTGGTTTTACTTGTGCTGACCATTTAAAGACTCTGTTTCTTTTATTGCGCTTTCCAAAGATAACCACATTAATAATAACCAATTTGTACTTTACACCAATCCTGTCCTCTCATAGCTTACACTTCCTTCATCTGCACATTATTCTTCCCCGCCCTTAAGGCGGGGAAGTATACGGGAAACGTTAAATTTGTGGCATGTATGTCGACATGTTGGTTTATTTGAAATTTCAAGCCACGCATTTACGGAAACAAAACATACAAATCATGTGCGTCGAATGTTGATGCTATTCTTTTCCAGCAATAAGAGATACTTCAAAATCGTCTTTATGTAGTTAATTGATGCATCTGACCGTTTCTGGTCATTAGCTGACATTATTAAACCATTCATGTGTAATCCGATGTCCTTTTTTCCTCAAGGACTAATTTTCTGATTTTCACGGTGTATACAAAAGAACTGTGCTCCGGAGATCGTAAATAACAGCATAATAAAAATTATGTTCTGAATATGCTTATTCATGAACAACGACGACATCTCAATTTAAATGTAATATGGCTGAGTTCCATATTCTACATACCACACTTTTGTTTGTTTGGATGCTCATGTTCACTGGAAATATTTGGAATAGTTATATTCCGTATTTTGAATTAACCCAGTCCCCCGTGTGTGTGTTTTAATCAGTGCACCGCACATAACCACATGTGAAACGTTTGGTAGCAAAGTCATGATCAAAGCAAAATCGGAGTAGTGTGTCAGCGAATTTGCATCAAGGCTGTAGTATTTTTCAACCGTTTAATGGAATTCAATGTACAGCCGTAGCTCTGGTCACTCATATATTTTGTGTCCCATAGCTCAAATCTATTTGCGTCTGTACCTGTTCCACTGACCTCGATAATCTGTTGGATGAAGGCACAGCTCTCAACAGCCACAAAGTTAACACCGAAGGCTATGGGGAGTATTTAGGTCATAATCAGTCCCCAGCAGCCACTGCCTCAAGCGATATTGTCTACATAACAGATCAGTTTTATGGCTCCGTCACAGGTGCTCCAAATATTGAAGCAGGGAAAACAAATTTCATAGAATCATTTCAAAAAGCAATATTGATATCCCCGTCACTTTTGGTAACTTTTAATGATGTCTCCATTGCAATTTTTACGGATTTCGATTCGTATGCATTATTTGACTGTCATCAGCGGAATGGTCTTGGTCAGATTGATCCGAATGGACCAGCGGTTTTACTTCTGTTTAGTAGTATGGATGAATTGTCATGTTACATCTTAACAGTATATATATATATCAGGCTACTATGCTTGTCGTAAGAGGCGTCGATCCCAATTGCGTGGATCGATGCTCATGATATAAGGCACTGGATTGTCTGGTCCAGATTCGATTATTTACAGACCGCCGTCATGTAGCTGGGATATTGCTGAGTGCGGCGTTAAACGACAAACCAATCAATCATCATCATATGAACTCAAACCAGTCATTGTTACAAGTAAACCACATTCCACAACAGTTACTGACACTGGATAAAAAAACAGTATATAGAAAAAACCCAAGTAACTCAACTCATCATGATCACAATTACTATTCTTTGAAAGAAAGAAATACAAAAAAAAACTGACCAAAAAAACGTAAAACAAGAGACGAGGAATCTCCGTTATTGATTAGTCCCGGTATTGAAATGTTCTCCAACTACGTGATAATATTTTGAGTATGTGCATCTGTGGTTGTGACAAAAAGACCTTATCTAGTATGACTTTTTTTGCCATATGGAGCCCTTAGTATTTTCATTTACATTATTATAACCAAATGCTAGTTGTAAAAAGAATGTGATCTACAATGTTGTTGGCAGTTTTGATACTATTTCCACATGTTTACATTTGTGCCAGAAATTGCTTCCATTTCCTTCGATCTACTTTTTAAATAAAGATCCACGTAAGAATAGGTCTTCAGCAACCTATGCTTGCCGTAAGAGGCGACGAACAGGATTGGGTAGTCAGGCTCGCCGATTTGGTCGATGCATAACATCATATTCCAATTGCGTAGTTCGATGTTCTTGGTGTCAATCACTGGATGATCTGGTCCAGACTGGATTATTTACAGACCTCCGTCATATGGCTGGAATAATGCTGAGTGCGGCGTTAAACAAGAAACTATTTTTAAATAGACCTACCCTATGCAAATGTATCAACTGTATTTCCCAATACTCAAAATAAATAATATTTTTTTCCACAACAGCGTTGTGTCATTTGTGGTTAATATAATTATGCTCCATCATGCCTTTCAGTAACATCATAATTATGCGTTTGTGAGGCATCACATATGGCGGGGAACTTTGATGCTCTGCATCAATGTTTTTTTGTATTGTATGGCGAGGAACAATTGATGCACAGCCTGGTTCCCTGGGTATGCTACGCTGGCGCATTGATGCACTGCAGCAAGACCACAACCATGTCCTATAGCGGCTGCGGCGATGATCGCAAGCGCTCTAGGGCTGGCTAACCGGTCTAATAATAACGTTGACCCGTCTCGGTCAAGTCCCGGAATCCATTCACGTTGTCATTGAACAGGTAGGTAGTGTGCTGATGTATGTGTTTCATTGTGTTCTTGACAAGAAATGAGAAGGTTATAAAATTAGATTATTTGGTTAATTTGAAACGCCAACTCCCCCAGCTGACCCTGATTAGGCTTCACGCATCACTGGCTGTCGATCGTTGTCATGTTCCAACAGCCCGGGAATCACTCGTATATAATGACGCCATTGGAAAACCCAGAGACCCAAGCTCCTTCCCAGCGCGTGACACCTTCGTTACACTCTCGGTAACATCGCTGCCACCAGTGTTGGCGCGGCCATTACAAGAATCTTGAAATTTGCCCTCTAACCCCATATTAGTGACGTTTATACTTTTGTTTCTGTCTTTCAGAATGCAGTCATATTTCATTTTGAAAAGGTTTACGACTGACCATGTTTTCTAGATGAATTTACTTTTTTGTTTTAATAATCAGATTGGTTCGAGATTACAGACTAACGGAAAATCAACCAACTTCTCCCTTACATTCTTACTATATCAATTAAAGATGATACTTTTAATGAAATAGAAATTTAAAAAGACAAACAAAGAAAGTAATTTATCAGCGGTAAGTGTATTCGGCGTCACGACAGTCGTCACCTGTTTGTGATCATAACGGTCATTCGGTTGCGAGTTCAACTCCAAGCATTGTTGGGGCCACCTATCACAGTGGGGAGTTTTGACTAGTGGCAGCGATAGTATAGAGAGCTCCCCGAACAGACTATCGCCGTGAGGAGCTTGCCAGAGACCACATACCGAGGGACAGGCCTCAGAGCTATAATTAGAAACTGATCACCGCCGTGCGAGCCAAAGCGATACTTATCGCGTAGCTGTGCGAGATCTGCGAGATTCGAAGGCTCACGTGCGAGTGTTTATGGACTTGTAAAACCCCATGAATTAGTCAACCTCCGACAGTGGAGAGTTATAACAATCGTAACATGCAATTACTGGTACACTGTAAGTGTAAAATAATCCAACGAATGCATTCCAATTTAATGAAGCTTAGGTTATGTCAGAAATCATTTTCTCTTTCGCGCTTGTTATTTCCTTCTCAGATCATTGTACACATTCCTTAGGAATAATCTGGAAATTTAACCTGTCATGAATGAGAGGGGTATTGTGCACGTAAAATGTTTGTGCCTACCTTTAGAATACCACTAACTTTTCAAAGATACCCTATGACTTGATTTGTAGTATTTTGTTGCCAGTCACACCGGCGAAACAATGCCCCGTGACGCCAGGGCTCCTCCCAGTGATCTACCATCTCTTCACATATAGTCCAGGCAAAATAAGGTTTCACTTGGAACAAATTGCAACAGAATTTATTTTACAACAATGCATTTCTACAAGGTCCCGAAAACAACATACTAAAAGTCCCAAGCAATCCCAGTTTGGGAAATATGTCTAATTTCCATAATCCAATATGGCCACAAATAATCAATATAACTTGCATATGTCAGATGAGGGTCAATGTTTTGGTGAAAAAAAACATGTGTTGTATTGCGAAATAACCATATTACGTTTCTAAAAAGATATTAACAACAACTGAACATTTTCGACAATTAACAAATCTGCAAAAATTCAAGATGGCCGCCAATTTCAAGATGGCCGCCAAGTTTCCTAAATGTGTGTTTACAAGGTTGAATCATTTATCTCTAAAACAGTGTGCTACGACTTATATGCATATAACATGGCACACTAACTCATTGTAGTATAGTTAACACTTTTAGATAAAAAATTCCGTCACCAGAGCCCCCTGGTGGCCCAAAATTCCAAGATGGCCGCCTAGAGTTTAATGGCTAGACATAGAATATCAAGACACTGTTGGTCTCTGATGACATATTTAAGTGATTTGAAGTTCTACATTGGGGTAAACAGACCCAAGGATATATGTAGAATACTCAATCATTTGAATAAATCCAATATGACCACGAAATATCAATATTTATCTCCTAAATGACATGTTTTGGCGAGTTTAGATATCAATGTTGATTGTTATTGTCTGAATCTACTTATTAACATGACAATAAAGGCTATAACAAGTTTTGTTTTCATTCCTGTAAATACTTGTTGGAAACAAGGATGACCTATATGAGGTCCTCTCAGAATTTACCCCAAACCAGTTGTTTCACTAGAATCGATTAGTTATCTCCCTTGTAGTTCATTTGTGGAAATCCATTGCAGCCACCAAATACCAATATTTGAATATAAATCTGAAAACGTTTGATCCACTGCTCTTTTCGTTACATGATTGTGTGATTCATGAACATCATCAGCTTGTACAATGGCATTCCCCGCACACAACACTTAAATGAGACCATATTTCTGGTAAGTGCTTGTTCTTGTTTTACAGGGGGGCACGGGTGGCCCAGTCGCCGGAGACGCCGCGATTCGTTGTGCAGAGTTGCGTCCTTTGGTCGTGCCAGAAACCTATGATTGTGGGTTCGAATCCCGGTTCGCCCCAATTATGTTTCTAGGTTTGTCAGCACCATACCCGTACTCGTGGGTTTCACCGAAGTGGTAAACGTCTAAGACCTGCATCACTTTGGGCTTTCCTCCCACATTAAGCTGACACGCCGCGATATAACTGGAATACTGTTAAAAGCGGCGTTAAACCCAACTCAGTCACTCACTCTTGCTTTACAGTCCCATTTGCAATTACAGCAGATGATGTCCAGGACTGCTGAAAGTGTTGCAGGCTGATCTGTCTGTATTAGTAATCAACGTCCATCTATCCTGTGCCATCCCCACCCTGATGGATTCATATTGAATCCTTTCCACTCCATTATCTGGTAGTGGACATGGCGGGCTGTGGCTACAGAGGTTGCAATGGCGGCAGTGTTGGTGGCTTACATGTGGTAGGTTCTTTGTCACCTTCTCACAAAATCACTTGTGCCTTAAGCTATCCAGTCCTTCCTCCTAACATCACATAAAGGCACAAGTTAATGTTCGCCTGTTTTGTATGTACAGAAGTGCACCAGATCTATCCAGTTAGTCACCCAGACGTGCAATAAAGTGCTGTTTGTGTTTTGCGTTGTTCATGAATGCTTCCTTCTTCGATCGAATGACCATTTCCTGTGAAATAAACTGTCACTCCACTACAGTACTGTTCTTACTTGAACTACCAGCACTGTTCAAGTAAGAACTCTGTAGTCACCCGCCAGCATTGTTTGAATTATCTGCAGGCCAGGAAGGCAACCCTTGCTGATGCTATCTGGAAAACCCTCCAAGTTAAACAACAAGAACTTGGAAATGTCCAGTACATTCTTGATGGTAGTGCTATACTTCATGGGCTACCCCGACCAAGAGGTTCTACGTTATATCACGTATTTGAACTACAGTGTATATACCATCTATATGTTGTGCAGAAATATGCTGCTTACATTGTCTTGTATGGCCAATGGCTTCATGGCTTTCAACGAAAGATGCCACACACATGAGAAGAACAGGGGCCTGTTCTGGTAAGACAGACTATTTCACGGGCGAAATGGTCATTCGATCGTAGAAGGAATAATTCTTGAACAAAGCAAAAATCAAACAGCGTTTTATTGCCTATCTGGGTGACAAACTGGAGAAGCTGGCAAAACAAGACGCTGTCACATCTGCAAGAAAAACAGACACGGTCCTGGTGGGAGATGACACAGATTTGCTTATCCTCCTTCCTCATCATGTTGAAAAGGAAGCACATAACGTTTCTGGCACCAGAACCCAAGCAAGCTTCAAGAAGGAACAGGATTTGGTGCATGATCAATCAAAGCGGCTGCTGGGCAGTGATGTATGTGAGCATGTGCTCTTTTTACATGCAATTCTTGGCACCACTTCTCGACTGTGTGGCTTAGGAAAGGGTCTAGCAGTGAAGAAAATCATGAATGATGCCTTGTTCTGCCATCAGGCTAAACATTTCAGCCAAACAGGGAAACTGGGGATGAAAAAGTCATCACCGAAGCAGGTGAACATATGTCTTTATATGGCCGATATAAGGTGGAAGGACTGCATAGCTAATGATACAAGCGATTTGGGGGAGAGTAATTGGGATTTTTGGGCGAGTAATTGATCACATGCACAGCCAGCAACCTCTGCAGTCGCAAGATACCACAGCCCCCATGTCTACCTGATAAAGGAGTGGAAAGGGTCCAATGTGAATCCATTTGAGCGGGGATGGCAGAGGACAGATGGACATTGCTTATCAACACAGTCAGATCAGACTGCAGCACCTTCAGCGCTCCTTGATATTATCTGCTGTAATTTCAAAGAAAGACTGTAACACGCGAAGATGCACTTGTCGGAAATATGGTCTCACTTGCAATGTTGTGTGCAGGAAATACCATGGTACAAGCCGTACCAATAAAACAGTTACCAGACTTCTTGGGGTATGACAAACCTGTTGAGACTTTCGAGGTACATGTATATAATGACCCTGCAACGTCAAGCTGCAGCATTCACTGTGACATTTTTTCCACTGTTCATCACGTAATAATGTTCATGGATCACACAATCATGTGACGGAATGCGCAGTGAATATGAAGTTTCAGATTTATATTCAAATATTGGCATTTGGTGGTTATATTGAATTTCAGCAAATGAACTACAAGGGAGATAACTCATCGACTTCTTGTGAAACAACTGGTTTGGGGTAAATTCTGAGAGGACCTCATATAGGTCATCCTTGTTTCCAACAAGTATTTACAGGAATGAAAACAAAACTTGTTATAGCCTTTATTGTCATGTTAATAAGTAGATTCAGACAATAACAATCAACATTGATATCTAAACTCGCCAAAACATGTCATTTAGGAGATAAATATTGATATTTCGTGGTCATATTGGATTTATTCAAATGATTGAGTATTCTACATATATCCTTGGGTCTGTTTACCCCAATGTAGAACTTCAAATCACTCAAATATGTCATCAGAGACCAACAGTGTCTTGACATTCTATGTCTAGCCATTAAACTCTAGGCGGCCATCTTGGAATGTTGGGACACCAGGGGGCTCTGGTGACGGAATTTTTTATCTAAAAGTGTTAACTATACTTCAGTGAGTTAGTGTGCCAAGTTAAATGCATATTAGTCGTAGCACACTGTTTTAGAGATAAACGATTCAACAGTGTCAACACACATTTAGGAAACTTGGCGGCCATCTTGAAATTGGCGGCCATCTTGAATTTTTGCAGATTTGTTAATTGTCGAAAATGTTCAGTTGTTGTGAATATCTTTTTAGAAACATAATATGGTTATTTCGCAATACAACACATGTTTTTTTTCATCAAAAATGGACCCTCATCTGACATATGCAAGATATATTGATAATTGGTGGCCATATTTGATTATGGAAATTAGACATATTTCCCAAACTGGGATTGCTTGGGACTTTTAGTATGTTGTTTTCGGGACCTTGTAGAAATGCATTATGGTAAAATAAATTCTGTTGCAATTTGTTCCAAGTTTAGTGAAAAAATGGCCTAGATTGCCTGGACTAATAATGCCATTGAATGAGCCCAGCGATGTTGAGAGTGTTTAATATTTGTTTACTAAATATAGGCTGCGGCGGCGCATTTTATAGCAAGCGCTAGTTTATGAAAGCACTTTTATTTTCAATATTAATATTTTTTTCGTAATTCAAATGGCTAAAATGGTTATAAATGGAAACTAATACACATATATTATTGTTTTCGATTAATTAATTTTCATTATTATGCACAGGAATGCAGTTTTTTAGGTATATTATATTGGTCTGAACACATCCAATGTTGCCGGGTATGTTACCCTGAACTCCATCCTTAGCCCAATAGGTATGGATAACCTTTGACCCTTGTCATTTGGTAATGTCACTTGGGGATGAGTTTGTTTGTAAGGCCATGTTTTTATTTCTCGGTGCAAGTGCTAACACATCAAATACATCAACGCGACGAGATATGGGTTGTGTCACAAACCCACGCTTAGAGGTATACAGATTATGGCTGAAGCTATACCTATTTCACCAAAGACCAGACTCCGCAAGGTGCAAAAGCTCAGTAGTCAATGGGTTTGAATGAGGTTATTACTACACAGACTACAGGGAAGGATGTCGAATCAATGCTCCAGATTCACGAAAAGAAGTTATTTATCCTAGATGAGCAGAATTGGTTCAGCAATATGTGGAATGATAATGGGAATTCTGTAAATGGTAAAAAGCTTCGGTATTACCGCATGTTTAAAAACAGATCTGTGTAAAGAACCAAGTGTAACCAGAATAATGTCCTGACACCACCGCAAATCCTTCAGTAGATTACGTGTCAGTAGCCTGCCTGAAGGTTTGTTTGTTTGTTTGTTGTTTAACACCACACTCAGCAACATTCTGGCTATATTAGGCGGGCTGTAAATAATCGAATGCAGTTGGGATCGATGACATGCATCAACCAAGTCAGCGATCCTGACCACCCGATCCCGTTAGTCGCCCCTTACGACAAGCATAGTCGCCTTTTACAGCAAGCATGGGTTGCTGAAGACCTATTGTACCCGGATGTTCACGGGTCATGCCTGTAGGTACAGACACTGGAAGACAATCTAAGCCACCTATGCCGCTTGACTCACTTTACAGTTGACTGTTTGATTTGCTCAGCAATGATGGGTGATGTCCTTACACAAGCAACTGCGTCAAATAACTCTTTTACAAGTAAAACCTTTTTGGATAAGTACATATATTTAATGCAAAATAGTCATATTTCTCTGGCTTCACTGGTACATTAAATGTTTGAGTGAAGAACCATGTTTATTTGGAAAGATTAATTTATTGATATCTTCTGTCTGGTGTGTGTGTGTGTGTGTGTGTGTGTGTGTGTGTGTGTGTGTGTGTGTGATGAATGTGTGGTCTATGCGGTTTACATGTGTAGGTAGAGGATGAATGGTCTATGTTGTGTACATGTATAGGTAGTGAATGTGTTGTCTATGCTGTTTACATGTGTAGGTAGAGGATGTGTGGTCTATGCTGTGTACATGTGTAGGTAGTGAATGTGTTGTCTATGCTGTTTACATGTCTAGGTTGTGAATGTATGGTCTATGTTGTGTACATGTATAGGTAGTGAATGTGTTGTCTATGCTGTTTACATGTGTAGGTAGAGGATGTGTGGTCTATGCTGTGTACATGTGTAGGTTGTGAATGTGTTGTCTATACTGTGTACATGTCTAGGTTGTGAATGTATGTTCTATGCTGTGTACATGTGTAGGTTGTGAATGTATGGTCTATGCTGTGTACATGTGTAGGTTGTGAATGTATGGTCTATACTGTGTACATGTCTAGGTTGTGAATGTATGGTCTATGCTGTGTACATGTGTAGGTTGTGAATGTATGGTCTATGCTGTGTACATGTGTAGGTTGTGAATATATGGTCTATGCTGTGTACTTGTGTCTATTTCGTTGGCTATTTATTGACTTTTTCTGCGTTCACACAGCATATCCTTTTTCATCCTCTCTCTTCATGTAACTGGAGTATATGTTTCCTCGACCTGTATAGAACTACCGCTTGAAAGTAGGACTTGCGCCGTCGTATGTCCCTTGTTAACTGTGTTTTGACGAAGACTTAAATGTATGTGGTAGACCCAAGAGGTATCAATAACTGAGGTCCCTGGTTTCACCACCAGTGGAAGAGCACAAGACTCGTGTTGTGAGGATAATGTAAGTTTTGTGTGCTTGATCATGTGCCGTGTGTTATCATTTTCAGTCTGACTGGTCTGGCATGTCCTGACACACGTGAGGGGAAAGCTAAACATTGTGATCCTCGAAGTCTACCATGGCTGAATCCTCCTCTGAGCGTTCCGCTGATCGTGGGTATGCCTGGGTGATTCTTGGCTGTGGATATATATCTAACATGGTTTGTGGTGTGTTGTACTATTCCACTGGCGTGGTCAATACCGCTGTCCTCGATCAGATGCAGGAGGGCGTGGTCAAGACGTCATGGGTGGGGTCCACACTGCTTGGGACGCTGACTCTCACAGGTGTGGCAAAGCAGCGTATGCCATTGTGAAAAGTTAACTAATGAAAAACACAGTTTGTCAACTCATTATGAAATCAATTGTTTCTGGTCTTTCTGTAATTATCTCACCCACTGCGATGTGAGCGGTCGCCATTGTCAACGTTTAACCCATACATACCGTACAAGGAATTCACTGACAGTAACCTTACATGCACAAAGCTAACAACACCTGTGTTATAATAGAATACGTACTTGTAGTAACACAACAGCTGGGTTCTTCTTTACAGGCCCAGTCACAGGCGGCATAACGAAGGCCATCGGCTGTCGGAAGACAACCGTCTTTGGTGGACTTTGTATTCTTGTTGGTCTCACGGCTGCGTATTTTTCAAGGAACGTTGATTCTCTTATAGTATCATATGGAATCTGTGTAGGTAAGTAATGCTTTCCTCAACTGGCCATCAAACATATCTGTGCATATTATCAAGTGTTGTTTTAATGACATTGAATTTTCATAATAGTATCTGTGGTGTTTTTGCCAACTTTGCGAATCACAATTTCAATATGGCCTGAATTTAGTAGAGTATGTTATCATATGGGATATGTGTAAGAATTTCAAAAGTTGCATTCGAATGAGACCGTAATATTAATATACAACACACGTGATGACTATCTCTATATACACCATATTAATCATTGAAGAGTCACGTACATGTGTAGGGTGTCAATCATGAAGATGTGCCATCATGCGCAATAGGTCAGATTATGTTGACAGTGTTTCTATGGGTCAATGTTGGTTTTAGATGGTTCCTTCCAGATGCACCTGAACTGCACTCTTGGAAAGATGTTTTATCGTTTCTTAAGCAGATTTAAAATACGAAAGTTAAGAAGGAAATAGCTACAACACAAATATGTTGCACAATAATTTCATGCATGATATTCGTTATACATGAAAATATTTAAGTTTGTGCGATTTGTTCGTTGCAGCAAGTACATTCGTTATGCATCGGCTTTGAATTTATCCAGGAGTTTGAAATTTGCATCACAAAAAGTAGGTTAGTAAACTGTGAATCCGTTACAGGTAATCAAAACTAACGGGAGAAAGTAAATGTGCTTCATATAAAGTGGTGTAAATGGGATGTTATTGAAAATAGAAACATAATGCTTCGTCTCATGAAGGGTTTATCACAAGAAATACACTGACAAAACCCATTCCTGGTAACAGGAGACAGGGAGACACGCCCTAGAGAAGGGGTGGTGTAAACTTAATTAACAATGTCAGTATGGGGTGTGACCACCATTTGCCTTGACACAGGCGAGGCAGCGGCGGCGCATTGAAAACTCCCGAGTTACTCGATGATTGAACACAACCCAAATGTCCACCATTGATAGGCCCATGCGAGCTAGCGTTTCTGGTCCAGTTGTTGGCGTCCGTCCATCTCACGCCAGACATGTTTCGTTAGGGGAGGACTGGAGAAACAGCCGGCCATCGTAGTACAGCAATGTTGTGTTACATCACCTGCAATATGTTACGGCAACGTTACGTTACATCCCTGTATTTGCTCAAAGGGTAAAACATGATCTCGATTGATGTCTTCCTTTAGCGTATGTCATTAGATTTGTTTCAACAATGCTGAGTTGTGATGCGACCCTATACCATTACACTCCCATCCCCTAAACTTCTCCTGGACGCCTGTCGACCCTTGCACACCCATCTAAGCTATCCACATGAAACCTTGACTCATCTGTGAACTGTACACTGTCCCAGTCTTGTCAACCCAGGAATCGTCTAAGCTGTTAATGTAGCAGTTTGGTATCTGTACCGTAGATGCATCAACCGAATGCTGACGTGACATCAGACGAGGACACCAGGCCCGTGGCAAGTTCTGACTGTTCAGAATATTTGTTTTCTTTATATGAAGCACGGTTACTTTTTTCCGTAAGTTTAATTGAAACATATGAGTGAGTGAGTGAGTTGGGTTTTACGCCGCTTTTAACAGTATTCCAGTTATATCACGGCGTGTCAGCTTAATGTGGGAGGAAAGCCCGAAGTGATGCAGGTCTCAGACGTTTACCACTTCGGTGAAACCCACGAGCACGGGTATGGTGCTGACAAACCTAGAAACATAATCGGGGCGAACCGGGATTCGAACCCACAATCAGAGGTTTCTGGCGTGCCCAAGGGAGGCAACTCTGCACAGCGAAAGAAACATATGAGTGACATCATAGATGTAAATAAGAATAAAACAAGAAACAACAACATACTAAAGATCTTCTGTCTCGCTCGGTATCGTATCCCAATTGCGTGGATCGATGCTCATGATGTCAATCACTGGATTTTCTGGTCCAGACTCGATTATTTACAGACCTCTCATATAGCTGGAATATTGCTGAGTGCCGCGTTAAACAACCAACCTACCAACCCATCGTCTCGCTCGGCTGTCGCTATTTGTACTCTGCAAAAAAAAAATCAAAACGCAAAAGTAGTCAAATCGTAAAATCGTGTTGCCGACATTTATACAAAAATAATACCACACATGAATTAGTCATTATCCCCCGCCCCAACGAAGTTTGCGGGGGATATTGAAATGGGTTCCGTCCGTGTGTGTGCGTGTGTGTGTGTGCGTGCGTGCGTGCGTGTGTGCGTCCCGAAATCGTTTCCGGAGCATAACTCAGAAACCGTTAAATATTTCTCTACGAAACTTTGCATGTCCATCAGACTCATGCTGAGCTGGTGCCTTTTGCTATTTAGGAATTTTATAAATTTTTATTTTTTACGTTTCCATGGCAAGAAGTTCGACTAAGGTTCTATAATGGTGCTGTTCGTTTCCGGAGCGTAACTTAAAAAAACCGTTAAATAATTTCTTATTAAACTTTGCATGTTTACCAGACACATACTGAACTGGTGCCTTTTGCTATTTAGGAGTTTTATAAATTTGTATTTTTTACGCTTCCATGGCAACAAGTTGGACTTAGGTTCTATAAGGGTGTTGTTCGTTTCTGGAGCGTAACTCAAAAACCATTAAATACTTTCTTACAAAACTTTGCATGTCTACTAGGCACATACTGAACTGGTGCCTCTTGCTATTTAGGAATTTTATAAATTTTTATTTTTAACGTTTCCATGGCAACAAGATGGACTTAGGTTCTGTGAGGGTAGGGTTCGTTACCGAAGCATAACTCATAAACCGTTCAATATTTTTTCATCAAACTTTGCAGGTCTGTCAGGTACATGCTGAACTGGTTCCTTTTGCTATTTAGAAATTTTAGAAATTTATATTTTTTACGTTTCCATGGCAACAAGATGGACTTAGGTTCTGTGAGGGTAGGGTTCGTTTCCGGAGCATAACTCATAAACCGTTCAATATTTTTTCATCAAACTTTGCAGGTTGGTCAGGTACATGCTGAACTGGTGCCTTTTGCTATTTAGAAATTTTTGATTTTTTTTTTTTTACGTTTCCATGGCAACAAGAAGGACTTAGGTTCTGTGAGGGTAGGGTTCGTTTCCGGAGCATAACTCATAAACCGTTTAATATTTTTTCATCAAACTTTGCAGGTCTGTCAGGTACATGCTGAACTGGTGCCTTTTGCTATTTAGAAATTTTAGAATTTTCTTTTTTACGTTTCCATGGCAACAAGATGGACTTAGGTTCTGTGTGGGTAGGGTTCGTTTCCGGAGCATAACTCATAAACCGTTTAATATTTTTTCATCAAACTTTGCAGGTCTGTCAGGTACATGCTGAACTGGTGCCTTTTGCTATTTAGAAAGTTTAGAAATTTTTTTTTTTTACGTTTCCATGGCAACAAGAAGGACTTAGGTTCTGTGAGGGTAGGGTTCGTTTCCGGAGCATAACTCATAAACCGTTTAATATTTTTTCATCAAACTTTGCAGGTCTGTCAGGTACATGCTGAACTGGTGCCTTTTGCTATTTAGAAATTTTAGAAAAAATTTTTTTTACGTTTCCATGGCAACAAGATGGACTTAGGTTCTGTGAGGGTAGGGTTCGTTTCCGGAGCATTACTCATAAACCGTTTAATTATGTCATAAATTCTGCAACAGGGGCGG
The DNA here is from genome assembly GCF_023055435.1 of Haliotis rufescens. Classification (NCBI taxonomy): domain Eukaryota; kingdom Metazoa; phylum Mollusca; class Gastropoda; order Lepetellida; family Haliotidae; genus Haliotis; species Haliotis rufescens. The sequence goes on from NW_025964383.1 coordinate 6,359,834, forward strand.
GGGATATAGCCACGTTAGTGGCAGACTCTTCTTTCTGCATGGATTGGGATTGATTTTGGTGGAAAGAATGAGGCACTGCAGAAATTTGGTGAAAAGATGGAAAAATCGCAAAAAGCCAACCACGCGAGAGCCTGGCACCAAAATACACCTACATGAAATGCACGTCCAACATCGCTTGGCTTTAAAAACGTTGGGTTTTCATTTGCACAATCTGACAAGAAAGTGAACAGCGAAAACATGCCACGACTGACGCAACAACGCCATCGGCCGACTGCAAACAGGAGAAATATCCATGGAACACCAAGCACCATTTACAAAACTGTGGAACCGTTATCAGACAGGGGCGGCCGGGTAGCCTAGTAGTTAAAGCGTTCTCTCGTCACGTCGAAGACCCGGGTTCGATTCCCGACATGGGTACAATGTGTGAAGCCGTTTTCTGGTGTCCCCCGCCGTGATATTGCTGGAATATTGCTAAAAGCTGCGTAAAACCATACTCACTCACTCACTAAGGTTATCAGACACGCGGAACAACACGTGACCTTCTCAGATGCGGTAGACCACGTATCACTACAAGAGCACTGGACAGATTCATACGGCTACGTCACTTATAAATCACGTGAAAGAACCACCACGGTCACATATCGGCCCAGACAGTGAGGTATTCGCGCTAGACGACCAGTTTGAGGTGTCATTTTGACGGACCTGCATCGTCGGCTGCGACGTCAATAGTGTCAAGTTTACAGAGTATAGCCACATACAGGAAGTGGACGGATTTAGTGATGGTAGTGTGATGATGTGGTCAGCCATCTCCTACACTGGTAGAACAGATTTGGTGCAAGTTCTGGGGAATTTAACGGCACAACGTTACACGCATGAGATTCTTCGGCCACACGTCCTTCCCATTATGCAGCAACCGAACGTCATTTTCCAACAAGACAACGGCCGTTCTCACACGGCAAGACTGACAACAGCCTTTTTCAGGAATCACAACATCCAGGTCCTGCCATGGCCCTCCAGGTCTCCAGATTTAAACCCAATCGAACATTTATGGGATGCACTGGATCAACGACTGCGAGCACGTCCGCAACAACCGCAGAACCCCAGAACCTCCGGCAGAGTGGGTGAACATTCGCCACATTCGGGATCAGGTTGCTTCCATGGGAAGACGATGCCAGTCAGGTTTGCACTCTAATGGTGGCCATACACGATATTGAGAACAGATGATCTTCACCTTGAAAATCTGCTGTTCCATGTGTGTCATATGGAACCTGGGTCAATGACAATGATGTGTGGTATCTTTGAACATTCGATTACCATCTGTTGAATATTTATATGATATATTAAATATACATATAAAAACACTTTGGATTTCTTTTTTTTGCAGAGTCCAAATAAATGGTGCATGTTCGTATCATTTTGATGCAATGATATTACACTTCCGATTTCCACATTTGACTTTTCCATTTAGATAATCCCTTCATTCCAGAACGCGGAAGTGCAGTGACATGTTATACTTGAAAGTTGGCAGTATCACTACCCCTTCCCTATTGACCTTTATAATGACTATTGATCGATGAGATGTGGGATTTTCATTACATGTCAAGGTGGGGTTTAACTATAAATACACATATGCAATGATTTGTAGATTCCTCGCTGGTTTCCGTTTAGCGCACCCGGGGAAAACATTGTTAACATCAAACCTCGAAATGAGTGGTATCTTAACTGTTTACTGTATTTTTTTTATTATAACAGTCGACATATTTATACATGTAAAAAGGTCCATAGCAAACAATGACCTAAAGATAGGAGGGTCATTATTTACTATTTAATACTGCGTGATGGTCAAAATACAATTTTTAGTAAACCTGGTTATAACAATTTGTTTCAGGTTTTGGGATTGGATGCATAACAACAGCAGCATCTGTAGCTGTGGGGTATTATTTTGAAAAGCTTCGACCACTGGCTGCTGGGATTCTGGTGTCAGGGGCTGGGTTAGGCATGCTGGCTGGAGCCCCTCTTGTGAGATTCCTCTTTGACACCTATGGGTTGAATGGCATGTTCCTCCTTCTGGGTGCTTTAGGATCGCACGCTTGTGTTGGGGGGATGCTCATGAGACCTCCAAAGCATGAGGCCACAGGGGGCGATGTGTCTGCACAAAATAATCGTGAGCGAGGAGAGGAAAGCAAGCCTTTCACAAAGCTGAGGAATCTGTTACGTGAATTCTGTGATTTATTCTCTCGCTACGGATTTATGTTATATGTGTCATCATATGCGCTATGGTCTTTTGGAGAATCAGCATTTCAAGTCCACCTGCCGAACTATGCTGAGTCAAAGGGAACATCGCCCCAAAACGCCGCCATGTTATTCACTGCGATGGGCATAAGCAGCACCATAGCCCGGATACTGACAGGGTTAGCCGGGAATAATCCCGACATTGGAACTCTGCTTCTACATACGGGGATGTTGGGTTTAGCTGGTGTCAATATCATGCTGATTCCTGTTTTTTCCAGTTCATTTAAACTTCAAATTATAGTATGTGCACTTTACGGACTATATGGAGGTGGTCCAATGGCTCTTCTCAATCCCATTTTAGTAGATCTTGTTGGTGTAAAACGGCTTGCAGCAGGGTATGGGCTGAATAACATGTTTGCTGGAGTTGGACTCTTTTTAGGACCTCCATTTGCGGGCAAGTACACATGAACTTTATTAAATGTCACACTCAACCGATATTTGTGTGTAGGTGTATGATTGAAACAACATAGTTGAAATGTATATAGTTCATCACCGACCATTTGAATTTTGACCGACCATTATTACATGTTTTAAGAATTTTCGGGGACAATTATTTTTTTTCGATAACCGTCTCTTATACCACTCTATCAAGGATAGACCCGTGAAGATTTAATATTCCTATGAGACGACTAACGAGATAGGATGGCCAGGCTCTAGTGTACTCGCTGACTTAGTTGATGCATGTCATCGTATACCAATTACACAGTTCGATGCTCATGGTGTCAATAACAGGATTGTCTGGTCCAGACTCGAATAAACAAACAAAAAATAATTAAAAAAGTGGCAAGAAGTAGATAGGTGAACATGCAATGTGTTGCATAAGGAGTATAAATTTTCGCGTGTAGCAATGAAAGCGTGTCAAGTAATGTATTGTTCAGAAACCCCACAATTAAAATCAATTAAAAAAAACTTGTTGCAAAACGTAAACTTTCTTTGGGTGAATAATTCACTATTTGTTTGATGTAGGAATGTAATGCCAAGTGAAAGTCGAAGGGCACGATCTGCATCATTTGTTTGAGTCTAAGGCCATGGAGTAACGAGCCAGCATAATTTATGTGTTACTGTAACACACTTAGATAAATCTGTTTGCTTTGGGATATCCAGGAAACCGATTAATTTGATCAAAGGTCAAGGTTTGTGTGTGCAGGATCGTTGGAATGTTGGTTTGCTGTTAAACGTCGCTCGAACCAATGTCTCAGCTATATGACAGCGGTCTGTAAATAATGGTTTCTGGACCAGAAAATCAAGTGATTGATGTCATGAGCATCGATCCACGCAATTGGGATAGGATGACATGAATCAACCAAGTCACCGGCCACTGTCATATAGCTGGAGTGTTGCTGTGTGCGGCGTAAAACGACAAACCAACCAATATGTCTGGCATGTGGCTGGCTGCATCCTACAACCAACATTCCAGTCTACATTCAGTAGTATTCATTACAAGACATAAGTAATTATAATGCGTGATATTCTATCTTCATACAGATGACTTAGTCATCCCAAGTCTGTTTAAAGCCCTGTTTTAAAAAACAAACAACATCATAGGTTGTATTTTTTGGTTTGCTTTGTTGTTTTACGCTGCACTCAGCAATATTCCAGCTTTATGACGGTGGTCTGTAAATAATCGAGTTTGGACCAGACAATCCAGTGATTTACATCATGAACATCGATCCACGCAATTGGGATCGATGACATGCATCAACTTAGTCAGCGAGCCTGACCACCCGATCCTGTTAGTTGCCTCTTACAACAAGCAAAGTCGCTTTTTACGGCAAGCATAGTCGCTATTTACGACAAGCATTGGTTGCTGAAGACCTATTCTACCCCGGATCAGGAGCAATGTTGGTCAGGAGCGGTGATAACATCCCTCGATGGTCTCTCATTGGCCTAAACATCACTATCCTTAGAAATCTTGTATTGTACATGTAGGTTTGGTGTTGGAGTGACTTGTGTGATTTAACAACGCCAGGGAACACATGGAAATATACTTCAGCATGGCTCTCTCAAATGTCGTATTTCTTGTATTGTAGGTTTGGTGTTGGAGGCAACTGGACGCTATGATTTATGCTATTTTCTGGCAGGTTTGTACAAATAGGAATGCAACCTGTAACGTTCTGGGGACGATGACATTTATTTACTTATATTGATCTTTTAAGTTATATGTTAAGCTGAGTTTGGTAACTAGGTTTTAATTGCATGTTCATGTGGTGCCCCTTAATAGGACGCGTGGGGATTCCAGAGCAGCTAAATACCCACGTAAACCCAAGTTGTCTAAAAGGCGAATAAGAACTTTACTGTTGTCGCCTGCTGCTGAGCACACACTAGATGGGGAGGATTACTGTACCTCACTTCTTGATGATAATCATAATGGTAAACAACATAAAGCATTCGATAATGATTTTTAAGATTATATTGCAATGTATCATTGGAAATGAATAATGTTTGCTTATGTGAGCTTGTAGTAGATTTGTTTCACCGAAGTGGTAAACGTCTGAGACCTGCATCACTTCGGGCTTTCCTCCCACATTAAGCTGACACGCCGTGATACAACTTGAATACTGTATAATAAAAGCGGCGTTAAACCCAACTCACTCACTCACTAATGAATTTTCGACTGTTACAGGTGCTTTTCTTGTGCTTGGCAGTGCTCTTTCTATCGCTATCCCAGTGTTCAAAAAGAGGACTGGCCTCCCAATCAACCTCAGCACCAGTGATGATCAGGATGACTGTGTCGACTCTGATGACAAGTCTGAAAATGATCACCATTTATTATCAGAACAGAAATCTAACGGTACAAATGAAGACAGCAATGCAGAGCTCAGCAACCGTCTGTTGGCCGGGGCAGAACAATATAAAGATGGCGATGACAAAGGTTGCTGAGAACCCAATGGGACTGAATAAAAAGTGTGTCAGACAGGATTGACAATGTAACATTAGAGAAGATCGCTAATGTTGAGATGTTCGTCAATCAGAAAATCATGTAGATGAAGTAGCTTTGCATCTGCTGTATTGTGTACGGCAATGTCAAGATGTGCCTTTCTGAGAGAAGCAAAGCGGCAGTGTTTAAGTGTTCGATGCAAGCCAAAAACACAACCCATCCTTTATTGTACCAAGTCAGGTACGACCCCCGTCGTCTAACAAGCGGAATTTCCTGTGCAGATTGGCTTCCCTTGGGTGTGCCAGAAACCTATGATCGGATTCTGTTTGTTTCTTAATGTGTCACCACCATACCCGTGCTCGTTGGCTTCACCAAGTTGAATAATGTCTTAGACTTTAGACTTTCCTGCCGCATTAAGCTGACACGCGATGTTATAACTGAAGTATTATAGTACAAGAATAAACTACCTCACATTTGTGTGTTGTTTTCGTATCAGTCTTGTCTTTTCTCTCTCCCTACTCTCTCTCTCTCTCTTTATTGTTTTTTATTTCATTGATGGCGTATTTGCCAACAACACATTATCTCATCATTTTGACTATTTCATGTGTATGAAATTTTGTCTGGTCCTAATGAGAATTATATTTCAGCGACAAACCATTGATTATTCTGGGATGGAAGTGCATTCGTTAAATTTGAAGTGTGGTAAGTGACTGTTAACTGTAACTATTAAGTATGGCCTGTGCCGCGACGTATGCACTTTTATTTGATGAGGTTTGGAAAAACAAATCGAGTTGATTACAATGTTTCTATAATTTGCAAAGTATGTACGAGTGACTTATCTCCTTTCCCCCCGTCACGAGATAAGAGAAACATGATATTTCACTCGACATATGGAATATCCTATTTCTTAAATACCTTTTTGTGTAGGTGTCTACCGGAAAATAAAATTATTTCATTCCAAATGTGAAACCTTGAAACGTAATTCTGCCTACGTAACAGACAGGGACGGTTCACCAACCCTTGTATTTGCGACTTAATAGGTGGTTTCGCGTTTGCAAAATATGACCAAAAATATAAATAAATATTCAGGGTCACGAAAATTCTTTATCATACATTCAGATGTGATGATACACAAAGTCAACTGTAACAAAAATATTCTTGCAAACTACGAGACCACTGTTAGAAGCGAAAAAATAAACGCTGGTCAGGTAACAAAAATGGGGCGTTGCGAAACCAACAGTCTCGATTGACGAAACCAACAGTCTCCATTGACGAATTAAATCGGAAATTTACAGTTTATAACGAAATATTTTCGAGAGAATAAAAAAACCCAGCAAGAAGTGATATTAACTCCATAAATGACCATCTGTCATTATTTTGCCTTGTCAATGGGGAACTCACGTAAAAAGGACGTCAACAGACGAGTGACGGGGGGGGGGGGGGGGGGGGGGGGGGGGGTGAAGGCGATATTTTCACGTGTGGCTGAGGTACGGGATACTGCAGACTGACCAGAGTGGTAACGTTGTTGATACGTGGCCGCTGGTCAGTGATTTGACTGGTAGTTAAAGTTAGAATACTTTCTGTTGGTCGAACTTGACCCTCGGACAGCGGCTAGGCAGGTTGGCTCTCTGACGTCTCTGATATGCTACCTGGCCACGTCTGTCTCGTTACCACAATCATAGGTATATAGATGCTGTAATTATCCCCCGCCACGAAGTGGAAGGGGAATATAGGAATTGGGGCCGTCCTTCCATCCTTCCGTCACATTTCATTTCCCGAGCAGAACACAAAAACCATGAGAGATATCTTTACCAAACTTGGCACATAGATAGGTCTAGTGGTGAACTGGTGCCTTTTGATAGTTTGGGATTTAAACCAAAAAAATAATTCGAGTTTCCATGGCAACGACTTTGACTTAGACTGAAAATGGCAGTTGTGCTCGTTTCAGGAGCAGATCTTCAAAACCGTACGATATTTCTTCACCAAACTTGGCACATAGATAGGTCTAGTGGTGAACTGGTGTCTTTTGATAGTCTGGGATTTAAAAAAAGAAGTTTTTTCGAGTTTCCATGGCAACGACTTTGACTTACACTGAAAATCACCAAACTTGGCACAGATCTTGAAAACCGTACAATATTTCTTCCAAACTTATTAATAGGTCTAGAGGTAAACTGCTGCCTTTTGATAGTTTGGGAGTTTTTACGAATGTTTCCTTAGCAAGAGCATAACTCGGAAACTGTTTACATATTCTACAAAAAAAAATCAACGCAGGGTTGTCTGAGAACCATTACCATAATTACCTAATTGAGATGTATACCACTTGACAAAGGAACTTTGTCAAGGTATATGGTAAATTATTGTGAAAACACAATTTACAAGTGGCACCCGAATCAGGCTGCTTCATCGCAGTGCATGGTGGTAACATGAACAGTGGCACCTGAACCAGCCTACGTCCTCGCAGTGCATGCCGGTAACATGAACAGTGGCACCTGAACCAGCCTACGTCCTCGCAGTGCATGGTGGTAACATGAACAGTGGCACCTGAACCAGCCTACGTCCTCGCAGTGCATGCCGGTAACATGAACAGTGGCACCTGAACCAGCCTACGTCCTCGCAGTGCATGCCGGTAACATGAACAGGGGCACCCGAACCAGCCTACGTCCTCGCAGTGCATGCCGGTAACATGAACAGTGGCACCTGAACCAGCCTACGTCCTCGCAGTGCATGCCGGTAACATGAACAGGGGCACCCGAACCAGCCTACGTCCTCGCAGTGCATGCCGGTAACATGAACAGTGGCACCTGAACCAGCCTACGTCCTCGCAGTGCATGCCGGTAACATGAACAGTGGCACCTGAACCATACAAACCTGAAATATACAACACCTTAAACTCCCCATTAAGCGATAAACTAAACTCAATTCAATATCAAGCACTCAGGATAATCACACGCACTCAGCATGGCACACCGCGCATATCGCTACAGGCACTAACAGGCGAAATACCCCTGGATCTACGCCGAGAACGTCTAACAATAAATTACTGGGCCTCAACCCAACAAAACCAACAAATCCAACAGATCCTTAAAACTAACATAAGCCCCAGATTCCAAGCTCTAGCTCGCATAAACCCTAAATTAAACACCAATCTCTCAACGCATAATAAATATACACAACCTAAATAATTTACAGTTAAACACAGCCTCAAGTAACACCTTCACACCCAAACTCCAAACCCCCCAAATCTACATATCTCTCTCCACCAGACTAAATAAAGAAACTGATCCAAATACCGCTAAATCCATCACATTAGCATACATTCACGAAAAATTGCCAAATTGGGGTCACATTTACACAGACGGGTCCTTTGACCCGGGCTCCAAACGCACAGGATTCGGCATCCATATTAATAAACCCCAAAAAGAAACACAATCATATAGACTCCCAAATAATCAATCAATTTTCACAGCCGGATTAATGGAGATAGTAACAGCCCTGCACAGCGATCAAATAAATAAACACCAAAAAACCCTAATCCTTTCAGACTCATTAAGTGGGCTCCAGGCCATAAAAAACAAAAACACAAAAAAACGCCCAAATCTAATACAACAGATAATTAAAAGCGCCAACAATCTACATAAACTAGGTGAAGACATAGAAATAGTTTGGATCCCTGCCCACGTTGGAGTGTTTGGCAACGAACAGGCAGACAAAGCAGCCAAGTCGGCACTAAAATTGGAAGAAGCAAGCATCAACCTACCAATGTAAAAAAAACAAATTAAAAGTATCACAAAGGAGAAAATCTTCCAAAAGTGGCAAAGTAACTATCAGAAATCTGACTGCAAACTAAAACACCTGCTTCAAAAGCCACTCAAAAAAAAAAAATCCATCATAAAACCAAAAAAATTGACAGAGTAATACCTAAACTACAAACAGGCCAAACTAAGTTAAACTCCCACCTACACCAAATTGAAAAAAAACACCAAACCAGTAAATGCCCACACTGCAACTTAAAAGAAACGCCTGAACACGTAATATTATATTATTATATTGCACACATTACCAGCAACACAGAACAACACTCCAATCCACAATGCAACAATCAAATGACACTAGCAACCATCTAAATGACTTACAAACATTTAAAGCACTAGGCATATATCTAATCAAAACAGGCCTACTTGGCCGCATGTGAAAATAAAAGTACAACAAACAAGCTGCCAATACACCCTAAATTCTAAACCTATTATCCGCCGTAGAAGATTGTGTTCTAGGGGATACTTCTTCTTGTCTCCTTCGATATACGACACAAGTCCGTCTGAGGGTCGACAACAACTTTATTGAGACACAGTTACAACTTGTAGCTCTGACTCTCAGTCTCAACTTCCCCAGCTCGGCTGGTTCACAATCATATATATCTTTCCTCAACATATCTCACATTCCTGACAATGTTCCTAATAAGGTTATACCTCCTGACCAGTAGCACCTCGTCTGCAATCCCCCATGTTGTCAATGCAGTGACCATCAGGATATCTTCTTTTTGGACTTGCATTCTAAGAATATCCCTGAGTTCTAGGAATACACCTGACTTCCCTCACCCCTTATTTAGACGTCCTCCGTGGCTAACATGCGTGTTCTAGCCATGTCACCGGTAGTTCAAGGCGCATCCCCCACAAGGAATTTTGCCAAGGGGGAGACAAAGGGGGAGGGTGTGAGTAATGTCACTGATTGATGTTTCTTAATACAGAGCCCGTCCTGCAAATCTTGCCTATGATATACGGCCCCTCTATGTTTAAGGACGCGTCCACGCGTCCTAACTCAGGATTGCAAATGAGGTACGGTGGTCAAGGTAATTATAAACATTCAGCTAAAAGAGAAACTAAAGTTATGAATGATATGTTAACATGTTTTCAAATGGACACAATTTTAAACTCATTTTGTTTTTCTTTTAAAAATGATATACAATCAAGTGCGTGTGGACCACGTTTTATATTTTTCTATCTATACGTACATAGATAAAATACACATGACTATATTATGTACAATGGCATAAACAAAATGACGGCAGTGATGACAGCATAAATAAATGTTGACAATTTGTACGAATGGTAGTGATGGACAATATCGCTGACATGACGTCGACTTTAAAATTTTGCAATATTTATACATGTATAATTTACAAATTAAAATATAATCATCGGTTTCGTCGGTACAGTATAGACAAAATGTGCCAACGTTACAATATACCAATGAGAACAAAGAAATCATTTACATTTGTACATATGCTACTGCCGTAGCTCGTAATTACAATGGTACAAAGTCATCAGGTAAATATTTATGTTTGCAGAGAGGGGTACAAGCGATGGGTATAACTGGGTGGTGGGCCTGGTTGGTTGGGTTTTTTCAACTACCTTGACCAAGTAATGGACATTGGCGTGGACCAAGTACAGGCTAGTTATATAATGGGACTTAAGTAGCCGTTTTAATTTTCTTGCCACTAGTTTTGATACAGTGAGGTTGGGAGGGAGGACAAGGCGCGTTTGTGAGATTAGGTTAATGACTGACAAGTTGTTCCCTGGCCATGTAATCGTAAGTTGGTCAGAGAACAACCGGTGACTGTCATTGATGACCACCAATGAAGGTGAATAATCCTGGTCAGAGAGGAATAGAACAAGAGGTGGGGCATAGATCTCGGCAACTTTCAGATGAACAGACTCGGTACCGGAAGAAAAGCTAATGTGGAGTGTGGACACCACTCTTGTTTTGAGTTTGTATATGTAAAGGCTTAACATGAGGACAACCAGGAACATGAGCATTAGCATGATTATTTCTAGTTTGAGATACTCTTGAATACGAGTAAGTATGGACGGGGTAGAGTTGGCTGTAGTGCCAGGTGTGGAGGGAGTCCAAGCTAATATGTCCGGCGTTGTTGATACTTTCGCCGCGGTAATACCTCGGGCTAGTAGTTGGACCCTCAGGATGCCAATTCTACGATTCATGGTAAATAGTATGAATCCAAAGATAATCAATATTCCCCACATTGCCATGTTTAGATAAGTAAACGGGTTAGTCCAACCGAATGTATCGGACTCTCCGGTCAGGGAATTTATAAACAACGGATCAGAGGGATCAGTATATATAATCTGATCTGCCTTTGCTTGTGCCACCACGTGTTTAAGGTAAACACTCAGTTCTTTGTCGGTTTATATTAGTATGTTGAAAGTAGCATTTGCCAAACGGAGGGGTGCGGTTCTGTATTGAACCGGTTCCTGTGCTAACAATGTTTGAATGGTGTTTTTGATTTGGTCTGTATCGAAGAAATGACGCAAGAACCCAATGTTTACCGGATATTCGATACGAGTGGCATTGTTGTGGATACTGCAATCGTTTAGACGTGGGGGAATGGTTTTATTGCTAGCATGTAGTGAGCATGAACAATACATAGGGGCAAGACACAGACTACATCCCTTATGAACCTTAACCTTCCTTCCACACCTATAAGTGATATCAGGTACATTTTGTAAAACAACTTTACCTGACCTGAGTTCAAACATATCCGCTTTAGTGCCATTTGGTAGGAAATGAAAGTTACATAATTCGTGTACCAAGTCGATGTCGTTAAGAAATAAAGCTAGTGTACAAGTCGGTGATCCAAACGTGGACTCTGGCGGCAGTATATTGCAGTGTATATGTGAGTGTCCATAACACGCTGCTCAGTCTGAAGCTCCACATACTTCCTGCTGTCCATGGATATAGCAATTTATCATATAATTGGTAGGTTTCTCGGCAGGATAAAGCCAACGGATAAAAACGATATCCGTTGGGGTCATATGCGGATAGAGATGCAAATATCAAAGGTCAAGTAGGGACTACTTTCACTGTTTATAAACAAACATGTCGTCGCCCTCGTCATTCGGCGATCGAGTCAGAACTAACCATCGGGAATCTGAAAAACTACAGAGTTAATTGCTATCATTATCAAAAGAACGGTCTAATATACTGATAATCAGTGTCTAACTGTGACGTCGCGAAGGCAATTTATAAGTTTTGGCAACTTTGGAGAAACAATTTTGCGAGGGCACGAGGCCTAGCCAAGCGGGATCAGTAGCCATATCTGTGCTTGTAGACCTCTGAGGCTTGAAACCTTCTCCACAAATGAAAATAGTTGGATTTGGCCGAAATATGTTTAAATTGTTACCTTGATTCGTTTTCTCGCTGTGTGTACATCTGACTACACTTGTTAACGTTATGACAGGACAGACCGACTGTCAACAACGTCTGACCGTGGCCGTGACGTCTCGTAGACTAGGTTTAGAGTAGCTTCCTTTTGACAAAGGGCAGTTACTCTAACGGACAGACCGATGGATTGCCGCGAAAGGCAATTAAAAACAATTGTTGTTTTGCGTATATGTTGCTTCGTCACTGTATAAGAAACAGATTTCAGTTGGAACTATATTGGCTACTGTCACTGTCCGACTGACACATCACTTACCCTGTGACGTAATAAATATTAATGCGCGCATTCCAGGAAATCTCGCAATGTTTCGGTAATGTTTATGAGAGAGGGAAAGCGATTTTGAAGCACAGAATTAAAGAATGACATTATATGATAAAGAGGTTATCACGCTTGTGTATTTGGGGATGGTAAATATCCTGTATTAGGAATAAACACTATGTATTTAGCTCGCCAAGGCTCGCTAAATACAATGTTTATTCCTAATGCAGGATATTTACCATCCCCAAACACACTCGCGTGATAACCTCTATGTATGGAGCCACATTCCGTATTATCGTAGCGTGTGGGGAAGCCACGTGAGTCGGTAGGGAGAACGTAGATGTCCGGTATACTCGCATCACAGTACTGTCAGACACTAAGGGTATTAAGAGGGTAACAAACATTATGTTGTTATGGCGGGCCAAATGGACGTCAACATCTGTGTAATACATTGTAGCGTCCGTATTAACCGGAGTTTGAATTCAGGGTAGTTATGAGCCAGGTTTTCTTGTATGGATGTTATTGTTGTTAATAGTGTGTGTAATGGTACAATGTTGGGGGACAAGCGACCTCTTAAGAGTTGAAAGATGCCTGCCAGGAGAGACTGGGATTGGGACTGCACGATGGTTGCAAGTTGGTTTTCTCGACCCACCATAAGTAGGAGTGTGGAGAAGAACTTCTCATACCACTTAATCTCTTGGAGAGAAAATGCACCTGTTTGTACTATTTGTTTATGGTTGTTTACGATGAGTTTGACGATGCCGTCAAACCTGGTGTTTGTTTGTGTCATGTATGAGGCCATTTGATGTTGGGAAGTGTTGAATCCTATGTCACGTGTGTGCATTTTTTCTGCTATGAGTCTTATGTGGTCAGTTTCTATTTTTAGGTCACGTTCTGTGGCCAGTCCAAAGGCTCCCTTGGCGAGTTGACCTAGCCAGGGTAGTAAACTACGCGTTTTTCGTGTTCTCTATGTTATTTCAGGGGTGTCAGGAATTAGGTCTCTGATTAATTTTATTGTGTTTTCTAGGTCAGTGTTGGCGCGTGTATGGATTGTATTTACAAAATTGAGTATTGTGCTGACATGAAAGTGTGTGTTTCTGCAGGTGGTATTAAGATGAGACATACAGGCTGGTAATTCATATGATAGATTTCTCAAGTAAGCCTGTGGTAAGGTTAAGGCGAATGTGTGTGTCTATGACTCGTCGAACGCTGTCAGTTTCCCTCTCTCTGAGAAGAGTACACCGTAGTGTAGGCGGTCATGGTCCTGTGCGTATGCTTTACTGGTCACAATGACCAGAAACAACCAGGAACAGAGAAGTAAGTCGGTCATCACCCTGTGTAAAGATAAAGGTTGTTTTGTAAACCTATTTATACCCTACTTATTATCATCTCTAGTATGAAAGACTTTGTTTACCATTGCTTGGTATCTCATAAACAAAATCTATAACTTAATGAATGAATCATGAAACATTCATACCTCTTTCACCTGCGCAAATACTCTCGTTCTCCACAATTACAGTACATATATTCACATGACATCCCGGATCCGCAATAACTTCACATTGTTTCCCTCGGGTTGGCTGGCCCTTTAACTACTACCGGGACTTGTAGGAGAGAGGATGATTGCTCTATCCCTCTCCCATGGGTATCGAACACGCCTGTGTGTCTGTCCGTGATCAAGGGACAGACAGACAGTGGAATCCATCAGCCACCCTGCCGCATAGCGACATGACACCTGGTGTCTCTCCAGGGCCCCAGGCAATGGTGTGATGGCTCTTTTGTCTGTGGTTTGACCTGTACCTGTTTATCTACAGTTGACACCTCTCCATCTCATCTCTTCTGCACTAAACTACTATTCCTTCATTATAACACCTGGTGTCACTCCAGGGCCACAGACAATGGCGTGATGGCTCTTACAGTTGACACCTATACGAAACACTGACTGTGCACTCCTTTCATCCCTCCAACCGTTCATACATGAATATAAGATATATCACCAACTAAGGGGATGACCGAATTATTGAGAAAAAAATAAAATAAATGAGGTGTGTATGTTATATTACGTCCGCCGTGTCGATCAGTCAGCCGTGTCGTGTATACTTGCACCACTACTAAGTGTGTATGAATGTTATTCGTATTATATAATTGATTGCGACAGAGGATGTATGGTGTAATGACACTGACGTATAAGACATAAAATGCCTCAGTTATGTCTGTGTCATCTTTGTTGAGCATAACTTGTTAGATATGCTAAGATGTTGGATTCTTGGTTACAGTATAGGTTTGCTGTCAGCTTTTTGTTGTTTTTGTTGTTTTTGTTTACTCTTTAGATTGCATCTTGCATAGTAGTCTTCTACGATAAAGGGGGGTATTTGTGACTGAGAGACCCACTGTGGAGTAGGACGTTCAACGTATTTCACCTTGAAGTGTTGAATGCCGCCGATGCGTTTGGACGATAACACCTGTTCAATGAAAGGTGCTTCCTCTACTGTGTCAGTGTTAGATGTGGATGGATTAGTCATATTCCATCTCTTTTGGAGTATGGCCAGTGGGACATCATCCTCGGGATCCCAACTGTTATCGTGGGAGTTGGATGCCGAGTTGGATGTGGGTGTGGCTAGCTGTTTGCGGCCTTGTTGGGAAGTTGGTAGTGTAATGTGTGGCATATTGTCATTGTCACTTTTGGTACCCGTAGGGTTATCTGTGTCAGTGTTATTGGCACCAATGGTATCGGTAGGGTTCGCAAGGTCAAGTGGGGGCGGTTGCGGCCGACTGTCCTCTCCCACGTAGGGCCTTAAGCGATTTGCATGGATAGGCACCTTCAAGGGTTTGTTGGTTAAACATTGTCTCAATAAGTAATTGGGCGTTTCGTACGCAAAGACAATATAGTATGGCCCATCCCAAGTTTCCTTTCTTTAACCATACTTTCTGCCCGACTATGAAAGTTGGTATTTGGGCCTTCCTGTCATATCTAGCTTTGGATGATTCTTGGGCTGCGTGGACATTCTGTGTGGCTATGTTTCGCGCCATTTCCAGATTATCTAGCAGTTCCCTGAGGTCAGTCCGTGTTTTAGGAGGTAAGTTTTCAGGGATTGGCTGTAATATGTTGTCAATGGGCATACGAGTTTCTCGCCCAAACAACATGAAATAGGGAGAATAACCAGTGGAATGAATTGCGGGACTGAGCCGATACCCAGCCATTATGCTTGGAAGAATGTAGGGCCACGCCTCTTGAGCATCCTCACAGTATGCTCTGATTGACTGTGAGATCACCGCGTTCATGCGTTCAACCGCAGCATTGCACTGGGCATGAAATGATGATGTTTTGAGGCGGTTAACTCCCAAGATATGGCATAATTCTGACATCAGTTTGGATGTCATCTCCTTACCTCTGTCTGTGAGTATCGCTCGAGGACACGAGTACCTACAAATGAGGTTGTCAAAGAGGACAGATGCAACTTCTTTGCTAACTTTAGATTTGAGTGGAAATGCTTCACACCAGCGTGATGCTGAATCAACACACACCAGTATGTACTGGTATCCTTCTGCTGTTTTGGTGAGCTTGCCAATGAGGTCAATGGACCAACGGTCGAAAACATCAACAAACGGCAGGGGTCTCAGTGGAGCAGGGCGGTAATGAATATATCGTTTTGCCGCCTGGCAGTCAGTGAGTAGTAGTAGTGAGTAAGTATGGTTTTACGCCGCTTTTAGCACTATTCCAGCAATATCACGGCGGGGGACACCAGAAATGGGCTTCACACATTGTTCCCATGTCGGGAATCGAACCCGGTTCTTCTGCGTGACGAGCGAACGCTTTAACCGCTAGGCTACCCGACCGCCCCCCTGGCAGTCAGTGCAGGAGCCGACCAACATCTTGACAAAGTTCTACATACCAGGCCAATAGTACTTGAGCCTGATGGAGGCATAACATCTGTCCACGCCGAGGTGAGAGGACAGAAAACTGTCATGATAAGCTTTCATGACGTCATGAGGTAGTGGTTTGGGTATGCACACCTGACGGTAACACCGTTTGGGGTACCCCCCTTGATCCTGTGGTGTGTAATGATGGATTAGTAAACCATCATCCATGACGTAATCAGGGGCCTGTAGTAACACTCGGCGGGCTGATTTGTCATTGTCTGGGAGTACATTGTCCGTCAGATATCGGATTATGTCAGCAAATGCCTCATCTAGCTGTTGTAATTTAGCTAAGTGTGCCGCCGAGATGCCAACTGCTTTGCAATAATCCACTGGAGTTTGGTTGGGGTCAGTTTGTGATTCCTCGTCGGTAATCAGATCTGTTTGAGGAGTAGCGATGGAATGTATGCCCAGCTGTTCCTCATCATCATACGGAACTGCAGTGGTATATGACCGTCTACTCATGCCGTCCGCATTGCCATGTTAAGGACCAGGGACATATCGGAGGTCAAAGTCATACTGGCTCAGCATGAGAGACCAGCGACCTAACTTTCCCGTTGCATCTTTGATCGACCTGAGGAATTGCAGGGCCGAATGATCAGTAATGACTGTGAATTTGTTGTATGCCAAATATGACTTAAAATGTTTGATCCCCTCAACAATAGCCAGGCACTCCTTTTGAGTGACAGGGTACAATTTCTGTGCCTTGTTAAGGCTTTTCCCTCCATACGCAACAGGATGTTCCTGTTTATTTTCATCAATCTGTGACAGTACCCAACCCATGCTGCTGTCACAGGCGTCACATGCTAAGATGAAGGGTTTGTTGAAATCAGGGTATACTAGTATTGGGGAAGATATGAGCATTTGTTTTAGCTCCAGGAATGCCTTCTCGGCTGCTTCAGGCCATGTGAAGGTGACGTTTTTGTGAAGTAGAGCATGTAAAGGGGTAGCTATCGTTGCATAACCCTTTATGAATTTGCGATAGTGGGAGGTCAGGCCAAGAAATGCTCGCAACTCACGGATGTTTGTGGGGCGGGGAAATGTTTTGACACTCTCCCCTTTCAAGGGATCCGTAGATACCCCTTCCTTAGAGATAACATGGCCCAGATAAGGGATTTCTTTCACTGCAAAATTTGCATTTTGAGGGCTTGAGCTTAAGCCCAGCCTCCCTAAATTTGTTGAAAACCGCTTCTAAGTGTTGAAGGTGTTCGTCAAAGGACGAGCTGTGAATCAACAAGTCGTCCAAATATGTTAAAACATATTTGTAAGACATTCCAGAGAATATTGAGGACATAATGAAAGCAAAACAACTGGGGGCGTTGACCAATCCGAATGGCATGACCTTGAAGTGGAACTGACCGTGACCAGGGGCAATAAAGGCGGCTTTCTCTCGACTGTCTGGGGACGGGAATTTGATGATAACCGCTCATCATGTCAAGAGATGAGAAAACTTGGGGATGACTATTTCCTAGTGACATCATGGATTCATCTATATTTCCTATTGGATAATGTTGAACGAGCGTGACTTTGTTAAGTTCGCGAAAATCTATACAAAATCTTGTATCTCCTGACTTCTTCTTAACTAGTAACATAGGTGCCGACCATGGGGAAAAGGATGGCTCAATGATGTCATTGTCAAACATATCCCTAATGTGAGTGTCCATGTCATTTCGATGTTTTGGATGTACTGGATAGGGACGTTTTCGAACGGGGCGGTTGTCACCAGTGTCTATAGAGTGGGAAAACATATGAGTCCGGCCCAGTTCTGTGATGTCTTTAGCAAAGCAGTCACGATGTCGGCGAATGAATGTTAACAAAGTCTGTTTTTGGTCTTCAGACAAGTCAGCTTGAGAGAGGTCAATGTCTAGTTCAGCTGCTCGCTGTCTCAAGTCAGTAGCAGTTGAATTGTCAGTCAAAGAGATGTTGTTGATTGACTTTCATTGATCAGCTGTAGTGTCTCTGAGTGAGTCAAAGTTGGAATCAAGTGACTCAAACATAGCAATAGGTGCTTCTTTTTGGACTTGTATTCTAAGAAGTTCTGGGAATACACCTGACTTCCCTCACCCCTTATTTAGACGTCCCTCCGTGGCTAACATGCGTGTTCTAGCCATGTCACCGGTGCATCCCCCCCCCCCCCCCCCCCCCCCCCCAAGGTACTTTGCCAAGGGGGAGACGAAGGGGGAGACAAAGGGGGAGGGTGTGAGTAATGTCACTGATTGATGTTTCTTAATACAGAGCCCGTCCTGCAAATCTTGCCTATGATACTATAAAAAACACACAAACTCCCTTTAGGAACTAGCCTGGTTCAGGTGCCCCTGTTCATGTTACAGGCATGACCTGCGAGGAAGTAGCCTGGTTCAGGTGCCTCTGTTCATGTTACAGGCATGACCTGCGAGGAAGTAGCCTGGTTCAGGTGCCTCTGTTCATGTTACAGGCATGACCTGCGAGGAAGTAGCCTGGTTCAGGTGCCCCTGTTCATGTTACCAGCATGACCTGCGAGGAAGTAGCCTGGTTCAGGTGCCTCTGTTCATATTACAGGCATGACCTGCGAGGAAATAGCCTGGTTCAGGTGCCTCTGTTCATGTTACAGGCATGACCTGCGAGGAAGTAGCCTGGTTCAGGTGCCTCTGTTCATGTTACAGGCATGACCTGCGAGGAAGTAGCCTGGTTCAGGTGCCTCTGTTCATGTTACAGGCATGACCTGCGAGGAAGTAGCCTGGTTCAGGTGCCTCTGTTCATGTTACAGGCATGACCTTCGAGGAAGTAGCCTGGTTCAGGTGCCTCTGTTCATGTTACAGGCATGACCTGCGAGGAAGTAGCCTGGTTCAGGTGCCTCTGTTCATGTTACAGGCATGACCTGCGAGGAAGTAGCCTGGTTCAGGTGCCCCTGTTCATGTTACAGGCATGACCTGCGAGGAAGTAGCCTGGTTCAGGTGCCTCTGTTCATGTTACAGGCATGACCTGCGAGGAAGTAGCCTGGTTCAGGTATATATCACCTCAGCAATTATTGCGGCAGCTGAAAAATCAATTCTCCCCAAAAGGCCACAAAACTGGCAAAACTCCGGTACCATGGTGGAACAGGGAAATAGCAAAAGCTTGGAGAGTAAGAAAGAAAGCCATAAATAGGTCAAAAAGGGATAAATCACCCTTCTTCCAAGTCCGAGCAGCCAGGACAAAAGTAAGACATGGACGATTCTAAAAAAGAGTCATGGCAGACTGTCTGCAAATCCCTTAATAAGGAAACAAATGCTAAAACAGTCTGGAGCAAAATACATGCAATCAGGGGTAAGCCTTAACCCACGAAAATTAAAAAGTTAGCCAACGCCCATACAGTTAAAGAAAAGGCCTATATTCTAGTTGAGCACTTCTCATCTGTCAGCAGCAACACAAATTACAGCAAAGAATTGCTTATGCTTAAGATCTCAAAACGGCCGCAAAGCAAGCATTTGGTATACAATATACCATTTACTGTGACAGAGTTTGATGATTAGATACAACATAGAAAAGGCACAGCACCTGATCTTGACACAACCAGCAACGAGATATTGAAAAACCTACCAGATCAAACCAAAGGCTTACTGACTGAGTTGTATAACACAATATGGTCCAAAGGAGAAGTCCCAAAAGCATGGAAACATGCTCCAGTTATCCCGCTGCTAAAGCAAGGGAAAGACGAAGCCCTACCAAACTCTTATTGACCGATCTCACTCACCTCAAACATGTGCAAAGCCATGGAAGCCATGGTTATGAAAAGTCTCATGCATCACCTTGAAACTGGCAACCACATAATCCTTGTCCAAAGTGGCTTCAGTAAGGGACACTCGTGTCTACATCATATTCAAAGACTGGAAAATGAAATAAAAAAAGCTCAATTAAACAGACAATATCTAGCCGCAGTATTTCTGGACTTACGCAATGCCCTCAACATGGTATAGCATGGGGGCCTCCTCTCAAAACTATGGCAAACTATGGGAATATGGCAAACTTCATAGACAGCTTCCTGCAAGACAGGTCGCTATCAGTTATAATTGGGAACAATCGATCTGATCCTATGGCACTGGACAATTGCACGCCACAAGGCAGCATTATAAGCCCAACCCTGTTTAATATCATGATCAATGATCTTTTTGACCATGTCAACTCTCCTACCCAAACTTCTAAATTCGCTGATGACAGAGCAATATGGGTAAAGCACAGAGATATTTCACAAATCAGAAAAAACCCTCCAGTCTGCCCTGGATGGAGTAGATCAATGGTGCAATAATTGGGGCGAAAAAAACTGTTGGAGTTCTATTCAGGAAAGATGTTATAATACCCCATGTCTCCATAAACGGCAAACCAATCAAATTCGAAAAATCTGCAAAATCTCTTGGGGTGATCCTTGATGAACACCTCACACCTCGAGGGACACTCAACTGGACCTCTACAAATCTCTTATCAGATCAAAAATTGACTATGGTTGTGAGGCCTTTCATTCAGCATCAAATACTGTCTTGAGGCGCCTAGACAGAATACAATACAAAGCCCTAATGCTGGCCACGGGCACCTCACTAGAAGCACTACAAGTAGAAACGGGAGAACTCCCATTGAAACTAAGAAGAGAGCAGGCAATATAATCGTTCTGGGGACGAACATCAAACCCTTTGGTTAAAAAGATATGGCAAGACAAAAACACTCGAGATGAAGCCCTAGCTCGAAAAAATCCCTCACTAAAGCCATCTGGGATATTAGTATGTGAACTCATTCGAAGTCACAATTGTGATGACATTCAGCCTCCAGAAAGTCACTACAAAGGGTTACACAACTCCCAAAGTTGACACTGCTTTAAAATCAGTTAGAAGTCACTAAGAAGAAAACCCAACCCTACTACGATTAGTAGCTATCACTAAAATTCAAACTACCTGGGACAGCTGGGCCCATATATACACTAATGGATCCAAGAATCCTATCAACAACAGTCCTGGTTAAGGGATCCATATCCACAGCTCTAAACCCCAAGCACATTCAGTTCGCCTGCCTGATGGTCAGTCAGTCTTCACAGCTGAATTGGAGGCAATTCATCATGCACTCAACTCATACCGGAACTTCCGGAAGCAAAGGCAGTCGTCCTATCAGATTCGCTAAGTGCACTTCAAGCCATCAGTGGCAGAAACTCAAACTCCAGGCCAAACAGTCAACAATATTCTATACGAATATACGAAACTATTGGACCAAGGGCAACAGGTGGAGCTGTGTTGGATCCCCTCTCACATAGATATTCATAGACATGAAAAAGCAGACTCACTGGCGAAGCTAACGCTAGACAAAGCCTATTCGCTTTAATAAACTAGAGATAAAAAGCAAAATCAAAGCATCCATAGCAGAAAGATGGCAAACCCAATGGAATGCAAGTAAGATCGGCAGATGGCTATACAAAATTCAACCCAAGGTCCAACAAAAGCCAAACTCATACTCAAATGAAAGGAAAATTGAGATTGCTATCTCACGCCTCAGACTCAGTCACAAAAAGCACTATCACAAGGTTTGTTATTCTTGCAATCAGGCTGAAACCATTGCTCATGTGTTACTAGAATGTCAAGACCATGCCCCAGCCCGGGCTAGATTAAAACAAGAATTGCAGTTAGATCTGCTATCTGTCATAGATCTCCTATAGCCAAGAGGTCCAATAGCGAAAGCCAAACTAACTCTATTTCTGAGATATGGACAGCTACTCGAACGTATAAAAACAGAGAAGCCAAGGATAAAAATGAAATTATATTAATATAAGAAAACTCACAATAGATATGTGTACCCTACTCACACACAGGAGTCCCAAAGAGGGACATGTCAGCCGAAATTGCTTAGGCAGAAGGCGACCTCTTAAACACTTAATGCAACAACAACATCCTATCAACACATTGAACCTCCCAATAAATACTGGAACATCTCTTTGACTGACCACTGACTCCCTTCTAATTTAAGGCAAGCTCACTTGTACAAACTCTATTATATATGTCAAATAATATCCTGATAGAAATTTACTATTTATGATGAATAGAAAGTGGCAAATAGTATGTATTTGGGGTATTTCTAAATAATTTCTGCATGAATATTGTCGTGCATAATATCTCAGTCATTATTGAATACGTAAATGAATTAGATCTATTGTCATGAGGAGTTGTTTTCTATTGCGATCATGTATGATTAATTATATGCTGAAAGAGAACCAATGCACATATTAGGTTCAACAGCAAATAGGATTTATATGACAACCTTTGTATGAATTGTATGAATGGTTCCTGAACGATTATTATCCAATGTTGTGTTGAAAGAACGAAATATTATAATTGTTATGCTGTATACAAACTCTTCCACGTGAAACGCTAATACCCCCATCAAAATGAAATGTATATTTAAGATTATTGTTTGATGAATATATCATGTATAACACATTGAACCTCTGAACCTCACAATAAATACTGGAACATCTCTTTGACTGATCACTGACTCACGGAATTCTACCTTCTAATTTAAGGATAAGAATACGTCTTGTTATCCCATAAGTAATGGGGTTACAAATGGTGGGAAAAGGGTTTCCCTAAAATCTCTCACATGCCAAGACAAAAAGCAACCACTCCCTCCTTCAACGCCTACGGACACTGAAGCAACTCACAAACAGGAGAACAAAGTCAAGTCAGAGAGCCAGTGGAAAACAACAGACCAAATACTCCCCTAGCAGCTATTCCACAAGTTCCACCAAGCACCAAGAGAGCCAGTGGAAAACAACAGACCAAATACTCCTCCACCAGCTTTTCCACAAGTTCCCCATACCCCCCCCCCGGCCGTCAAGATAAAACACCTGGGAATGGATAGGTTTGATGGTCAGGACAATGTCAACCTATTTATTGATCGTCAAAAGAACACCTTCCAGCTACATAAGCTAAATGAAGACCAACAAAGGCAGTACGTGCCTATGTTCTTGGAAGGCAAAGCCAAGCATTGTTTCAATTCACAAGCTCTTCCAGTAGACACACCTATCAACGACCAGCTACGCTGCCTTGGAGAAAGATTTGGACCTGCAGCCTTTGACGCGGCTCTTTACTCTGTTGCCCAAATGGAGACAGAGGGTTCAACGCTATATAGATCAGTTCCAGTTAATTGCTGCAGGACAGGACGTACCTGATCCTATCAAAGTTAAGATTGCACTGAAAGGACTCAAACCAACAATACAGCAAACAGTGGGCAGTCTTGAGCCCAAGACTCATGTATATTCACAAATTTTGACAACTCGCCGAACACCTGCAGTACAAGCCAGCACCACAACAGCGTCTTCCATTGAGACTTTGCTGAAACAACTATTAGCAGAGAAACAAGCCCCTGTCATGCAAGCAGAGGTATATCCTCAACAGCCACAGATCCAACCCTTCAACCAGCAACAGTATCCGTACCAGCAACAATACCAATACAACAACCAACAGAGGTACCAACAAATTAACCAACAACAGTGGCCCAACCGACAACGCCAGCAACATTCCAGTTGGCCTTCCAGACAACGCCAACAGCAACCCTCACAGCAATGGCAGAAATTCCAAGGTCAACAGAGATGTACAGAATGTAAAGGTTAGTGCCCTTCTCGTAGTGTTTGCCCATACAAAAATCATACTTGTACAGCCTGTACTTGGGATAGGTACCCTGGTCATTCCAACGAGGCTTGCAAACATGGTCAAAGATAGGATAAGGCACCTGTGTCTTCTGGTAAGGCCAGGTACCCACACAAAACAAAACGTTTCTATTCCCAAAACCCAATCTCAAAAATCCCCTGAATCAATTTATTTATCAATCCCTGAAATCATCAATCGCATGTCCCTTTGGTAAAAAAACACTATAATTGTAAGTATCAACAAAACTAAACAGTGCTTTAGATGATACAGGTGCAGGTATATCATGTGTCATCAAGAAGGTTCTCCAAAAAGCAGGTATTTCTACAACCACATTCCAAAAATCTGCACACAGTCAAATCATAGGTGTAGGTTGTGATCATCTCTGTAGGTCACCTCATCATTGAGCACAAATTTCATGTCTTTACACATTTGCACTATTCACTAATCCTTGGTATGGACTTCATCACAGACCACAAAGTCATCATCGACGGTGGTCGTCGTTTAGTTCACCTTTATGATGGTGAAATTCATGTTAGTTTAGTTGAAACTAACTCAGGTGTTGTAAGGAACACTAAGTATCAGGTAATTTCTCCCAACACTGAAGGTAATATAACTCTCACGTGTCATGGACAATCAAATGCTATTGTTGGAACCAGTATCCCGACTCTCCAAGATCAACCTCTTCGGCACCAATTGCCTCATACAATTCAAAGGTACCAGGTCAACCTTGAGGATCTTCAGCTGTACAGATCAAGCAGTCTCTATCCCTCCGGGAAAAGTGATAGCTACTGCATCCTACCTAGAAACAGATCAAGTATACTCACTAGATGACATACCCAAGTCAACTCCTGACGCCACTGCATCTTTTGGAATCAGATTCAGAGCAAAAGGATCAACTACAGTATTTTCCCAAGTCACAGCATTCCGTTTTTTGCTAAAGATTGGACTGAGCTTGGCAAGACAGATTTGCAGCATCATTAAATTGATACTGGTGATGCACCTCGTGTTCGTATCCATTCTACAGACAATTTGTGCAAGTCTGCAATGAGACAGCCAAGCAAGTTAAGGAAATGCTGGACGCTGGATTCATTGAACCAAGCCAATCTGACTGGAGATCACCTGTAGTTGTGGTAAGGAAGAAGGACAGCCATAGATTACGGAAACTCTATAACACGATCAGATTTTTTCCCAATTCCCCGTTTCGATGATGTTGTTGATACCGTAGCTCACGCCAAAGCAAAAAATTTCTCAGTCCTAGATTGTGCCAGTAGTTTATGGCAAATACCACTCGATCCCACAACAAAACATAAGTCTGCTTTCATTTGTCAAGAAGGTAATTTTGAATGGAATAGTCTACCTGTTGGTTTAAAGAACGTTCCAATGGCATTCCAAGCCACCATTGCAAAAGCCTTAGCTACACTGAATTGGAACAGTGCTGATCTATGTTAATGACATCATTGTCTTCAGCAAAACATTTGACGAACATTTAGGCCATCTCAAATATTTCAATAACTTAAGGAGGCAGGTCATACTCTCAAGCCAAGTAAATGTAGATTTGCAGCAAAGGAAGTTATTTATTAAGGCCATATCTTTTCCAGGGAAGGTACAAAAGCAGACCCTCTCAAAATTTATGCAATTATGTCATTTCCTCAGCCAAAATCACAACAACATGTTCGACAATTCCTGGGTCTTGCAGGTTATTCTCGGAAATTCATCAAAAACTTTTCCAAACTTGCTGCCCCTCTTGCAAAAGATTCAAATTTTGAGTGGACTCCTCAGTGTCAAAATTCATTCAATACCCTCAAAAACAACATCACCTGTCCAAGTGTATCCAAATTTTGATAAGCCATTCATCCTAACAACTGATGCCTCCTCAGAAGCTATAGGATACATCTCAGTCCAAATTGATGATGCTGGGCGTGAACATGTCATATCTTATGCAGGACGATCCATTTGAAAAGAAATGGTCAATCAACGATCATTTCATGTTTACCTGGCACATCTACCTGGCACAAATTCAAAATCTACACAGATCATAAGGCATTAACTTACATCCAAACCTGTAAACATAATGCTACTGGTAGACTTTCGTGCTGGGCTAATAAACTCCAAGGATACACCTTTGACATTACTCAACGAGCAGGTAAGAAGAATAAAAATGCAGATGCTCTGTCTAGACGTTCTTATCCCACACTTGCACAACTACCAGACACTGATGACATACCCGTCTACAACTCTGTCATGCCAGTCGTTGTTCCCCCCAAACAAGACAGCATGGAACCAAGTCAGTCATTACAGATTACATTCAACTATTCCGAAGTCACACCTGTCCTCACTGCCATTGATGTACACAAGTAAGTGATCGTCAAAGGCAATGCACAGACTTTGTAGACATCTTCAACTACAAGGAAAACCAAGAAATTCGAACAACCTACACAGAGCCACAGATCAGAGGACTCATGGGCAGAGTAATGGAATATGACATCAGAGACAGAACTCTCTACCACTTCTACAAGATGAAGTTCAGGGGTTCCAAAACCAATTGTCATCCAGTCATCACACAGCTTGCAGTCCCCAAAGTTGACAGGCAGGACTCCAAAGCAGGAGGATGCCATTTTGGTAGAGATGCCACACTACAAGCCCTTCATCACAAATACTACTGGCCAGGTATGTATGAAGATATCAACAAGTATATACAGACAAGTGAAGTATGTCAAAGGTCAAAGCCTCCAAAGCATCTCAAACCAGCCCCAATGATACCAATGCCAATCGAGGAAAGACTTCACGTCGACATCCTTGGACCTCTTCTAAAATCAGAAAAGGGAAACAATTATGTCTTATTGGCAATAGACTCCACGACATAATGGAATGAAGCCTTCCCAATGAAGACCCAAGAAGCATCAGAAGTCGCACATCTCCTATTCCCAGAAGTTATCTGAAGGT
The DNA here is from genome assembly GCF_023055435.1 of Haliotis rufescens. Taxonomy (NCBI): domain Eukaryota; kingdom Metazoa; phylum Mollusca; class Gastropoda; order Lepetellida; family Haliotidae; genus Haliotis; species Haliotis rufescens. Next base: position 6,386,997 of record NW_025964383.1, read on the forward strand.
ATGGTGCCCCACGAACTCTACTAACAGATCGTGGTCAACAGTTCACTTCAAAGCTTGTTAATGCTCTTTGTGAGATGCTCAAAGTCAAGCATGTTACCACATCATCCTACCATTCACAAACTAATGGAGTATGTGAAAGATGCAACAGTGTCATTGAACAAGCACTCAGGGCCTATACCAACCAGAAGCAAGATGACTGGGATCTTTTTATTCCATATATCATGATGTCACTCTGGAGTATGCCATACGAAAGTACTGGATTTTCACCTCATTATCTTCTCTTTGGCCATGACATGCTACTTCCTATTGACACCAATCTGTTGCCAAAAGACAACCTCCCAAAGGACAGTGCTCATCATCTTCAACTCATCCTGGATAAACTCAAAGCTGCCAAGGAACTTTCTCAAGACGGCACAACGGCCACACAGCACCAATACAAGGCAAGACGGTACAGAAAGGTCACAGTCCGAAGCTGACACAAAAGTGGATTGGCCAATTGTACATTACCAACAGGACCTAATCATACTTATAAACATTGTCATGAACAGACCATTAAGGATCACAAATCATTGATGCATGCCAATCGGCTCAAACATTTGCACCACCGCCAACCCAACCCAGACCCAGATCCAATCGCACAGCAACCAAATGCCCACCACCTAGGATCAACAATCCTCTACAAGCGCCACCAAGATCAGTCCAAAACCAGACTGGAGAAATGGTATGAAAATCTACAGAGTCAAATGGAAAGGTTCATCACCAAGTACATGGGAACCTGCTGAAATATCCCAAAACACGTGTTGGATAGATTTCATGCAACCACGACTGCCTCAGGACGTGAGAAGAAGCCACGTTTCTTAAATAAATATTTTTCATACATACAATATCAGACATAGCAATTATCCACCATGATATTTCCACAATGATAACACAATGATGAGAATAAGTCTCAACAAATTGCATAGTAAATATTTGTCTATAAAGTGCTAGGGATATGTATGAGACGTCACATACTTCTCACCCCTAGACTTATTCCCATCGTAACTGTGATTTCCTTATTTCTCAGGACTCATGTTCGTCTTGGGATGCATCCTGTTTGGACTTCTTTTATATCCAGTTTCTGGTGAGAAAGCTACAGAGGATACCATTCAGTGTATGAATTATGGAGTAGTCTTCACTCCTTCAGTCAAAGTACAGTTCGCTGATGAGTATTGGCTCCCCACATACGAAATCGAACTACCAACACCATTACATCTGCCAATCACAACCAGTTCTCACAGGGACAATGCAACATGTAATATTGTCAACAGGTTGACAAGTTCATTCCACTAGAGACATATCCGACAAAAGGACAATCCAAATGAGCTATCTCTGGATTCATTGGAACATTTCCCAAATCACCCTTTTGGAACCGCCACATGGACGACATCAACGTGATTGCCAGACACATCAATGCCCTCACAGTCAGAGACATCAAAGAAGCCAACACCCTAAGAAGATTCTCCTCCCACTTTTCATCATAAGTGACAGCGCTGGACCACAGGTTTCACAATGCTGTCAGTGGCATCAATTTAAATCAGGAAGCCATCCGACAAGCCACTAGGAGCATAACCAATTCATTTAGCACATTAAAGGAAGCATTTAGTTCGTTAACGTCCATTTTAACTCATCAAATTCAACAGGCTTCACTCACTGAACACAATTTACAAGAATTCAAACTCGGAATTCAGTCTTTGGTAAGTGGTAAGTTATCTCCCCTTCTGATTAGTCCTGAGCTGCTTACTACAACATGTCACCACATTCAGAACCTCAGAGAAAAAGAATATGCTGGGTTCTCTCTGTTGGAAATGAATCCCAATTTCTTTTATGAACATGGAAAATTTATGTTTGCTCGCACCAAATCTGACAAACTCTATGTAACTCTTAAATTACCTGTTGCTTCCTCGCATTATACTTTCAAACGTTTTCACATTAATTCATATCCTGTCCCAATTAACACAACTTCAAAACAAGCCACATAACTATTAGACTTGGCACCACATGTAGCACTCTCTACTAGGGAGAAATATTTCACAATCTTATCAGACACACTTCTAACACAATGTTATGGTCGAAAAGTATTTCACTGTCCATTCAAGCCAACCCTTGCTGCTATGTCTGAACCATCTTGTAAAGTTGCCATCTTTAATAATGACAAAACTGACATCAAGAAACTCTGTAACTTTAGATTCCTACCAGATCACCAAACTTCCAAGCTAATCCCACTAACATCTCACTCTATACTTGCTTTTAATACAACATTCCTTACATTTAATTGCCCTGATGGCTCCAATTAAGTAAAAGGTTGTTCTATGTGTGTAGTTACTATACCATGCCTTTGTACAGTGAAAACTGAAAATCGTCTTATAACATCACACCTTGGTACATGTCACAATCAAAACAGACTCCAAGGTGACATATTCCCATCCAGTCAATTTGGCATTTATTCAAAATTTCTTTGAGGGTGATTCCTTAAATAACATTCTTGGTGACACATTATTTGCCAAACCTGTCAAAGTTAATATTCCTGAATTCAAAATCTACAATCATCAATTTAACAAGATTGTTGCCAATGATCAGCACGATCACCTAAGCTTGACAAGAATGTCAAAAATGATGAAAATGTATATAAAACTTTACTGATTCATTGCTTGCTGGACAAATAAGTGTCCCACAATCAACATTTGATTTCAACTTTTGGTTTGCTTTTGGATAATATAGTGTATCAATTATATTATCAACGGGCATTTGTTTGGCTCTTCTTCAAGTATAGAGCGCAAGCTGCTACAGTTTGTTTAGTTACTCAACCTTCTCTGGTTAAATCGGAACAACCATCATTTGAGTATCACAATCCAACTCATGTTATTTACGGTTATATATTCCTCATTTTAATTGTATACCAACTTAAAGCTAAGAAAGCACAGTGTACTTTAAGTTCACTTGAGTTTACAACTGGTTTTCAACGTGAACTCCTTCCTATACTTAGTTTAAGTACATGTCCATCCAATTGGGACGCTACCTTGCTAACAACTACATATAGTATTTATGTAGATGGACATATATTCCAAACTGTTCATATTCAATGGCCAGGTCTTAAAATCAAAAATATATATTCAGGCCAACCTATCAATATCCAAACAAAGTTCCATGTGAACTGTTAGACACATTCGTGCAATCTTAAAACATCCCTTTTCAGCTACTATTTTTATATCCCATCATGGATTGTACAATATTCTTCATCCAGACAACATTAAATATGGATAACAGACTTCAATGCTAATTGACCACGGTCGTAGTTAGAACGGCAAACAAGTCACCAACAATTGGTCAACGTGTTATCAGCATATCATACCAGGAAAATATGAACATTCATTGTGAAGAACTTTGAACCCTCATCATTTGATTTTGAGGACAAAAGCTTGTGGTCACCCGAGGGTATTGTGACAGTGCACAATTTATGATAAAATATTTCACATTTTTATATTAATTTGTATGTTTATATTTTGCACATATTTGCCATATATTTCATGTAATTATTTCTATACTTTATTTGTATGTATATGTTTTGCACATATTTACATTTAGTACTAGCGACTAAATGTTTTTATTGCAGGTATATCATCTTATGTTTACAATTTTACTTACTTCCTGCTACGTCATCGCACGCGCGTGTCCTCGGAAGTTACGTAACCATCTCGTGGTGACGTAATCACTGCTTTTTCATTACGTAACCGTCTCTACTCTTCACTTTCGCACAGCTGTCAATCCGTGGTACATCGCATTGTCGTCGCTCTCCGCTTTCCCACCCGCCCGCCCTGTTTGCCTCCATCTATCTCATTTCCATTGTACATCAACTTTATTGTCTATGACAGGTACCAGGCACAACAAATTGTACATATCTAATTATATATATCTCTAATATTGTACATATCTTGACAATGTGAATAAAACAAGTCGTGGAGTGGCGTGGTTCTTCTGGGCTACCTCCTATATCATCATAATTTATATTGATATATATACTAATTAGGGTTTCCGGTTACCTGCTTTCCAGTTGGAACCCAGTCTTTCCCGGGTTTTCACTCGGGAATCTAGTAACAATTATATTTGGCAACGCAAGTTGCCACATAGCTGGGCCTGGCGGCGTTCGCTCCCATTTAGACCCGCAGCGTTGGTCGGGTTGCGTCGTTTCCGTCCTTTGGGCAGTAGCATTAAGTATATATTAACAATTAAATTTGGCCTGGCGGCGTTCGCTCCCATTTAGACCCGCAGCTGTGGTCGGGTTGCGTCGTTTCCGTCATTTGGGCCGTAGCATTAATTATATATTAACAAATATGTTTGGCGACTCAAGTCGCCACATAAATACTATTTATTCCATTTCTAAATCGGGGTAGCCCTTTAGAACCTCCACACCCTCGGCCATTAAATCCACTGTTGCGTCTTTGTCATTCTTTCAACATAGCCCACCTTCCTCAGGGAGGTGGGCCATCGCTGTAATATCCTGCAATAATTGCCATATATTTCATATATAACATTAAAATGTCACTTTAATTACCCATCATGTCAAGGCCAAGCTGACCTAGCAAACCTAATTAACAGCAACCATATGCCATCGCCAGTGTCTACTTAAAATCCAATCTATTGATTTCTTTACCTGTAAATCACCTTAATGACCATTGTATAGACATCCAGACAGCGGCTGTAAAAACAAAGTTTACTTAATCTGACGTAATTACCGCAATTACCACCGTGTCACAGTCACGTCATGTGACACATCCCCTAAAAACTCATAAGACATCCAGACAGCAGCTGTAAAAACAAACTATAATTAATCTGATGTAACTAATGCAATTACCATCGTGTCACGGTCACGTGACACATCCTATAAGAACTCATTTTTGCCTGTCCAATCAAATTCCTATGAGTAAATTACCTAATCTATTTCAGCCAACCAAAATTGTAATTAAAGGACACATTGTATGTTTTGGCCAATCAAGAGAATTCCGACGTTGATCAGTAGTGTTTCCAGTACACATGGAACCTCCCAATAAATACTGGAACATCTCTTTGACTGAGCGCACTTCTCCCTAAAATCCCAAAGCATTATTTACTCACTGCCCACTATCCTTCCAAACAAAACCCATGTGACACAAAAACAACTTAAGAAAGCTATTAAATAATTTCTAATTCTTCCACAAACCACACAAAAAATAACCAACTCTAAATACTCCAAATAAATCACACTATAGCTAGGCCCCGTCCCAACACACCAACCACTCAGCCCTCCACCTTACATTTTTTGGGGTGGCTACCTTATCATATCTCCACTATTCAGGTCATTATCAGGACTTTATTTTTCAAATTCTCCCTATCTAATAGTACGGGGCCACCCCGACCCCGAAATTAGCTATGCTAGAAGGGGTCCTTAAAACTAAGAAACTGACTGACTGACTGAGCGCAAACGTCCCCAACTAACTAGCATAAAAAACTTAAGTAATCTCACTTTACTTCTAGCTTACATGCATAAACCAAATGCTGGCATTAAATCATTTCACAAAGTAGCACACAAACTAAAGTTAACAACTCTCACTTTCGAACTCTTTAACCACCAACTAAAGGAAGTAACCATTTTAAATAACACTAAATTAAAAACAGCCAACCACTGATCCCCCAAAATGGGGGTACTAAATATCTTTCAATGGAATGCCAACGGACTAGCCTCCCACGGCCAAGACCTAAAAGCAAAATTTAGGTTAGACAGAGGTCCACATATTGCCTGCATACAAGAAACTAAATTCTCTGCCAGAACTAAATTTTACCCACCAAATTATAACTCAGTTAGAACCGACGAGCCAAAACAAACCCAGGTAGAGCCGGAAGCGGCCTGATCATTTACGTCAGGGAAGACATAAATTACGAAGAAATCAAAATAAACACACCAAACCTAGAAGCAAATGGCTTCCAAATAACAGTCAAAAAAAATCAAAAAAATATAATAAATATATACCACTGGGTAGAAAAACAAGTTAAATCTGAGGATCTGGACACGCTCATCAAAATGGGAAATAAATCAACAATCTTCCAGGGAGACTTCAATGCCCACCACCCCACCTGGAGCATTGCAGACAAATTAGATAAACATGGTAAACTAATCTCAGATTGGATAGAAAAAACAATTTAATACTTCTAAATAACAACCAATCTACTAGATACGACAAATTCCACCACAAAATGTCGGCTATCGACCTAACTATATGCACCCCAGATCTAGCCCAAAGCATTCAATGGGAAGTACACGGAGTACCACTAGGCAGTGACCACTTCCCCATATATATAACTATAGGAGACTTAAACACCCCAACACCAACTCAAAACCAGGAACCAAAATTTTACTATAACAAACCTAACTGGGACAAATTTCAGGAAATCTGCAACCAGGCTAACCTAGACGATATAGAAAGTAACGACCCCCGAAACATATTGCATAAACCTAACAGACTACATAATTAACGCAGCCAAAAGCTCAACCCCCATTTCCACAACTAAAATAGGCAAACCTACGGTTCTATGGTGGAACCAAGAAATAGAACAAACTTGACGTAAACGCAAAACCGCATTAGATAAAGCCAAACGTGACTTCAAACATCTAAAAATAGCACACGAGCTAAACCACCAAGTACAAAGCTTAGTCAAAACAGCTAAAACCAAAAAAATGAAAAAAAATCTGCGAAGAAATTTATCACCACACGGACGCCAGAACGGTCTGGCGCAAAATCCACGCCATTAGGGGCATTTAAACGTCATATAAAAAACTCCCAACATAAACAATTCAACCAACCCCTCTCAAAAAGCTAATAACCTAGCAAACCACTTTTCGGCCGTCAGTAGTAACAACAACTTCAACCTAAAATTCCAGGAACAACTAAAATCAGAAACCAAATTTACCAAAGAACCAAAAGAATCTGATAATAACCTAGAAATAAATCTCCCATACACAATGGAAGAACTACTCCACGTCCTCAAAAATAGGAAAAAGGTCACAGCCCCAGGCTTAGACCTCACTTCCTACCAGATAATTAAACAACTAACCCCTAAACTACTTCAAACTCTTCTAAAACTCTATAACCTCATATACCCAAACGGACAGGTCCCATCACCTTGGAAACAAGCTCTGGTCATACCGATCCCCAAACCAAACAAACCAGCTGACCAGGCTAATTCATACAGACCAATTTCCCTAACTTCTAACTTGTGCAAAGTAATGGAATCAATGGCCAAATACAGGCTACAACACTACTTAGAACAAAACAACATAATTAATCCAGACCAAAGCGGTTTCACTCCTAGCCGCTCAACCCTAGATAACCTCGCCCGATTAGAGCAGGACATTAAAACAGGCCAACTCAATAAACAATATACTACAGGCATCTTTCTAGACTTCTCCAAAGCATTCGACATGGTTTGGCACAACGGGCTAATACAAAAACTACAAAAAAAGGACTTAAAGGCCAAATCATAAACTACATTCAAAGTTTCCTTACAAACCGCAAAAACACCGTGGGCATAGACCAAACGCTATCGGACCAATGTCCCCTAGAAAATGACACTCCCCAGGGCAGCATCCTCAGCCCCACACTCTTCAATATTATGATCAACGACCTTTTCGAGGGATTATCCCCCCGAGTAAACACATCAAAATACGCGGATGATAATATAATAATTCACATCATGGTAACCGTGGGTCACTTCGATATGACCAAGAGAAAGCCATTTACACCAGGAACGGTTGCATATACAAGATGTAAATCACGAAAGGCGATCTTTTTGTATTCAACATCTGCTATGTCAACATTACACCGATTCAGAGGAATAATGAGACTCATATTACGCTTGAAAGCATACTCGCATTTATTCAAGTAATGGGACAAAACTCGTGTTGCCTTATCAGTATTCCATGGCACACGGGAGTTTTCGTATGCAGTTCAATACGTATGCAGTTCATTTCGTGAATATTAGTATTTCATTGGTTAATCGTGGTCTGACTGGGGGTCCTAACTTATTCGAACACAAATGGCAGCCTATTCTCCACCGTGACTATGATTAAAACTTAATTTAAAACAGAATATTATTCCTTTTGATTGACCAGGTACAGGCTTTTTGTGTCAAATATTTGCAACTCCAGCGATTGATGTTGCTATACTGTCAGGAAATATAAGGTCTTTCTGTGTTATGCTCTGATCGCACTAGGCGAAAAGTCACGGTCATTAATCTTTTAGAAAGTTTAGTTCCATGAGTTTTGTTCAACACCCGTGTTTTTAAAGGACGATCACAACTGATTGACTTTTTCATGTTGGCTGGTTTGTTGTTTTACGCTGCACTCTGCAATATACCAGCTATATGACGGCGGTCTCTAAATAATCAAGTCTGGACAAGACAATCCAGTGATTGACAACATGAGCATCGATCCACGCAATTAGGATCGATGACAAGCATCAACCAAGTCATCATCCACTGGATCCGCACTAAAAGCATTGATATGGCCCAAAACTTACTTCAAAAATCCCTAAATAAAATACAGCAATGGGCTGACAAATGGGGCTTCTCCCTAAACTCGGAAAAAACAACAGGAATAGTATTTAAACACAAAAATATGCAAAACCTCCAACAAAACAACAAAACAAACACATTTAAAAAACAAACCAAATTCTAAGGTTTAATCTTCGATGAACATCTCACCTGAGATGCACACATTTAAAACCTAATATCAAAATGCAGCAAAGATCTAAATACGCTAAGATGCCTAACCGGCTCCAACTTGGGAGCCTCCAAAGATACCCTCCTCTCACTCTATATATCACTAATTAGATCCAAACTAGACTACGGCCGTGCCATTTACAACACCCTAAACAACTCTCTCATTAAAAAAACTAGACCCAATCTAGTATCAGGCTCTAAAACTAATCACACGAACTCAACATGGCACCTCCTCCACCTCACTCCAGGCCTTAACAGGAGAAATGCCACTTAAACTACGTAGGGAACAACTTACCCTAAACTTCTGGGCCGCGTCCCAGTCAAACCCTCTAATCCAAAACATAATTAAAAACAATATTAGCCCCAAAAACCAAGCCCTAGCCCGGAAACATCCACTATTCACTCCAATATCCCAAAGAATAATCAATTACCTGAATGAACACAAAATTAATAATCTCAAACAAAACAGTAAACAATCAAATATCTTCACCCCAAAACTTAAAATACCTAAGATAGACACAACTCTAGGCAATACACTAAACAAACAGACTGACCCTAACATAGCTAAAACCATCACACAAGCATACATACACTAAAATTTGCCAAATTGATGTCACATATACACAGACGGATCCTCAGATCCGATCTCCAAACACACAGGTTTCGGAGTCCACATTGCACAACCAACTAAAATTACCCAATCCTACCGACTCCCAAACAACCAATCCATTTTCACGGCCAAACTAATAGGCATGGCCTCATCCCTACACAATCAGCAATCTAAAAAACCCCAACAATCCTAATCGTAACCGACTCCCTCAGTGGACTGCAAGCCCTCAAAAATAAAAACACAAAAAAACGCCCCTACTAAAAAATCAAATACTCGAAAGCTCAAACGACTTAACTAAGGCAGGCAAACAAATAGAATTCATTTGGATCCCCGCCCACGTATGAATCTTTGGCAATGAAAACGCAGATAAAGCAGCAAAATTATCCCTTAAACTCCCAGAAATAAGCTTAAACTTACCTATCTCAAAATCAGAATTTATAAGTGTCACTTCACAAAAAATCACCAAAAAATGGCAAAACATATACCTAAACTCAGATAGCCAAATCAGAAAAGTCCTTAAAAAACCACTAACTAAACCAAAAATACTACACCCATCCAAAAAAATCGACAGAATAATCACTAAACTATAAACAGGCTACACCAAACTAAATTACCACCTTAAAAAAGTTAAACTACACGCAACAGGAACCTGCCCACACTGCAAACAACAATAAACCCCAGAACATGTACTCATCCACTGCACCCACTACCAAACACACCGAACTACACTACAAACCACCCTAAATCTTAATACTGCACTTACTCTAGAATCAATCTTAAATTCCACAAAATAAAATAGAAGAATTCAAAGCCTAAGGCATATACTTAATTAAAACAGGACTAATTAGTCGCATTTAAACCCCAAATAAACTAAAAAGACCAAAATCACATAAACTAACAAACCACCCACCACACACAGCTCCCTTAGTTCGCCCCCTACCAACTCTTGGCATTCATTCCAAATCTCAAAATCCCAATATTACTATATAAGCAACCCTTAAACCCCCCTCCTGGGTTGCACCACCACTTCCTTTTCCCCCTTTCGGAAACACATTAAATGGCCTGGCGGGCCCGTGTGCGACATACGCGTGAAGCCGGAAAGCGCACGTAAAATCTCCAATATAAGTAAGTAAGTTGACTCGCGGAATTCTCCCTTCAAATTTAAGGTAAGCTCACTTGTACAAATTCTATTATTTATGTCAATAATATCATGATAGAAATTTACTATTTATGATGAATAGAAAGCGGCAAATATTATGTATTTTGGGTATTTCTAAATAATTTCTTCATGAATATTGTCGTGCATAATATCTCAGTCATTTTTGAATACGTAAATAAATTAGATCTATTGTCATGAATAGTTGTGTATTTATTGCACTCATGTATGATTAATTATATGCTGATAGAGAACCAATGTACATATTAGGTTCAACGGCAAATAAGATTTATATGACAACCTTTGAGGTATAAGTGAGATGTGATCTAAGTAATTGTATGAATGGTTCCTGAACGATTATTATCCAGTGTTGTGTTGAAAAAACGAAATATTATAATTGTAATGATGTACACAAACTCTTCCACGTGAAACGCTAATACATCAATCAAAATGAAATGTACATTTAAGATTATTGTTTGATGAATATATCATGTATAACACACTGAACCTCACAATCAATACTGGAACATCTCTTTGACTGATCACTGACTCTCATTTAAGGATAAGAATACGCCTTGTTATCCCCTAAGTAACGGGGTAACAGACACAACATTTGACCCGGTCAATTCGAGGCCGGTGTGTATTGGAGACCCGGCGTCTAATAGAGGAAATAGGGCACATCCCTGCCAGCTAACATATTGTTAGTGATAAGACTTAGTGTCACTGCGTTTCAGAATGAAAAACGTTCCAATTCTGAATTGAAAAATAGGTCATTTTATTCACATTTTGTAAAACAACAAATTATGACATAAAATGTTCATCAAACTCTACTTATTTACCTAATTATCCGAACTGATAACTAAACAGAGCTTTTGAGGATTAATAAAGAAAGCGAGTTGTCAATAGTTACAAGTTACAAGTGCAGTTCACCTACAGCGTAGTTAGTTACTGATGCAGTTCACCTACAGCGTAGTTAGTTACTAGTGCAGTTCACCTACAGCGTAGTTAGTTACTAGTGCAATTCACCTACAACGTTGTGAGTTACTGATGCAGTTCACCTACAGCGTAGTTAGTTACTGATGCAGTTCACCTACAGCGTAGTTAGTTACTAGTGCAGTTCACCTACAGCGTAGTTAGTTACTACTGCAGTTCACCTACAGCGTAGTTAGTTACTAGTGCAGTTCACCTACAACGTTGTTAGTTACTAGTGCACTTCACTTACAGCCTAGTCAGTTACTACTGCAGTTCACCTACAGCGTAGTTACTTACTAGTGCAGTTCACCTACAGCGTAGTTAGATACTAGTGCAATTCACCTACAACGTAGTTAGTTACTAGTGCACTTCACCTACTACGTTGTTAGTTACTAGTGCAATTCACCTACAACGTAGTTAGTTACTAGTGCACTTCACCTACTATGTTGTAAGTTACCAGTGCAGTTCACCTACAACGTTGTGAGTTAAAAGGGCAGTTCACCTACAGCGTAGTTAGTTACTAGTGCAGTTCACCTACAACGTAGTTAGTTACTAGTGCACTTCACCTAAAGCGTAGTTAGTTACTAGTGCACTTCACCTACAGCGTAGTTAGTTACTAGTGCACTTCACCTACAGCGTAGTTAGTTACTAGTGCAGTTCACCTACAACGTTGTTAGTTACTGGTGCAGTTCACCTACAACGTAGTTAGTTGCTAGTACAGTTCACCTACAGCGTAGTTAGTTAGTAGTGCAGTTCACCTACAACGTAGTTAGTTACTAGTGCAGTTCACCTACAGCGTAGTTAGTTACTAGTACAGTTCACCTACAACGTAGTTAGTTACTAGTACAGTTCACATACAGCGTAGTTAGTTACTAGTGCAGTTCACCTACAGCGTAGTTAGTTACTAGTGCAGTTCACCTACAACGTAGTTAGTTACTAGTACAGTTCACCTAAAGCGTAGTTAGTTACTAGTGCACTTCACCTACAGCGTAGTTAGTTACTAGTGCAGTTCACCTACAACGTAGTTAGTTACTAGTACAGTTCACCTAAACCGTAGTTAGTTACTAGTGCAGTTCATCTACAGCGTAGTTAGTTACTAGTGCAGTTCACCTACAGCGTAGTTAGTTACTAGTGCAGTTCACCTACAACGTAGTTAGTTACTAGTACAGTTCACCTACAGCATAGTTAGTTACTAGTGCACTTCACCTACAGCGTAGTTAGTTACTAGTGCAGTTCACCTACAACGTAGTTAGTTACTAGTACAGTTCACCTAAACCGTAGTTAGTTACTAGTGCAGTTCATCTACAGCGTAGTTAGTTACTAGTGAAGTTCACCTACAACGTAGTTAGTTAATAGTACAGTTCACCTAAAGCGTAGTTAGTTACTGGTGCAGTTCACCTACAACGTAGTTAGTTACTAGTACAGTTCACCTACAGCGTAGTTAGTTACTAGTGCAGTTCATCTACAGCGTAGTTAGTTTACTAGTGCAGTTCACCTACAGCGTAGTTAGTTACTAGTGCAGTTCACCCACAACGTAGTTAGTTACTAGTACAGTTCACCTAAAGCGTAGTTAGTTACTAGTACAGTTCACCTACAACGTAGTTAGTTACAAGTGCAGTTCACATAAAGTGTAGTTAGTTACTAGTGCAGTTCACCTACAATTTAGTCAGCTCCCAGTTCTTCTCGCCGACAATGTAATTCGTTCCTTGTGCAGTATGCCTACATTGTAGTTTGTTCACCACTTCAACTCCTTTGTTCAACTCCAGTCACATTGTACCCAGTCATTCTGCCTCGTTGACTGGTCATGAAGAAAATATAATATACATATTTTGTCTTGTGTCTGTGCGCACCATGGACATTTTGACAACTTTGTCAGTTCACAAGATGAGGTAAATAAATACATGTTAAGATCAATGGCAAGGGCCGTGGGGCTTAACGTGCAGCTGGTTTTAGGTCAGAGACGCCCTCGCGGAGCTGGGGTTGAAACAAAGGACACGTCTCCTGTTTGGCCATACACTGCCCGCTGATCTGTGGAGTGTCCGAGGTAGGGATCGTTGTCTTTTACATAGAGAGAAGTGCACAGGGATTACGGTTGGATACTATTCGATGTGACTTTGACCTAGGCATAGAGCAAGGCAACACTACTCTCTGTGCTCTGTTCGTTCTTTCAGTTAGTCACATGTGCATTTCAGCTTCCACCTCCCCCTCTCTCTCTATCTCCCTCTCTCTCCCTCTCTTTCTCCCCCTCCCTTTCTTTCCACTTGCAGTCGTAACGTCTCGGTCTCTCTTTGTCGGTCTGTCTGTCTCTGTCTCTGTCTCTATCTATCTATCTATCTATCTATCTATCTATCTATCTATCTATCTATCTTTCTATCTATCTATCTATCTATATCCATACAGAACATTGTATGAGGGTAGGCTGGTATTGTATTGTGATGTAATGCCATCATACAGAACAACGTATAAGGGTAGACTGGTGTTGTATTTTGATGTAATGGCATCAGACAGAACAACGTATAATGGTAGACTGGTGTTGTATTGTGATGTAGTGCCACCCTACAGAACATCGTATAATGGTAGACTGGTGTTGTATTGTGATGTAATGCCACCCTACAGAACATTGTATAAGGGTAGACTGGTGTTGTATTGTGATGTAATGCCACCCTACAGAACATCGTATAAGGGTAGACTGGTGTTGTATTGTGATGTAATGCCATCATACAGAACATTGTATAAGGGTAGACTGGTGATGTATTGTGATGTAATGCCATCATACAGAACATTGTATAAGGGTAGACTGGTGTTGTATTGTGATGGAATGCAACCTTACAGAACATTGTATAAGGGTAGACTGGTGTTATATTGAGATGTAATGCCATCATACAGAACATTGTGTAAGGGTAGACTGGTGTTGTATTGTGATGTAATGCCACCCTACAGAACAATGTATAAGGGTAGACTGGAGTTGTATTGCGATGTAATGCCACCCTACAGAACATTGTATAAGGGTAGACTGGTGTTGTATTGTGATGTAATGCCATTATACAGAACAACGTATAAGGGTAGACTGGTGTTGTATTGTGATGTAATGCCGCCCTACAGAACATTGTATAAGGGTAGACTGGTGTTGTATTGTGATGTAATGCCATCAGACAAAACAACGTATAAGGGTAGACTTGTGTTGTATTGTGATGTAATGCCACCCTAGAGAACATTGTATAAGGGTAGACTGGTTTTGTGTTGTGATGTAATGCCATCATACAGAACAACGTATAAGGGTAGACTGGTGTTGTATTGTGATGTAATGCCACCCTACAGAACATTGTATAAGGGTAGACTGGTGATGTATTGTAATGTAATGCCACCCTACAGAACATTGCATAAGGGTAGACTGGTGTTGTATTGTGATGTAATGCCATCAGACAGAACAACGTATAAGGGTAGACTATTGTTGTATTGTGATGTAATGCCGCCCTACAGAACATTGCATAAGGGTAGACTGGTGTTGTATTGTGATGTAATGCCACCCTACAGAACATTGTATAAGGGTAGACTGGTGTTGTATTGTGATGTAATGCCGCCCTACAGAACATTGTATAAGGGTAGACTGGTGTTGTATTGTGATGTAATGCCATCATACAGAACATTGTATAAGGGTAGACTGGTGTTGTATTGTGATGTAATGCCATCAGACAGAGCAACGTATAAGGGTAGACTGGTGTTGTATTGTGATGTAATGCCATCAGACAGAGCAACGTATAAGGGTAGACTGGTGTTGTATTGTGATGTAATGCCACCATACAGAACAACGTATAAGGGTAGACTGGTGTTGTATTGTGATGTAATGCCACCCTACAGAACATTGAATAAGGGTAGACTCTTGTTGTTTTGTGATGTAATGCCATCATACAGAACAACGTATAAGGGTAGACTGGTGTTGTATTGTGATGTAATGCCATCAGACAGAGCAACTATAAGGGTAGACTGGTGTTGTATTGTGATGTAATGCCACCCTACAGAACATTGAATAAGGGTAGACTCTTGTTGTTTTGTGATGTAATGCCATCATACAGAACAACGTATAAGGGTAGACTCTTGTTGTTTTGTTATGTAATGCCACCCTACAGAACATTGTATAAGGGTAGACTGGTGATGTATTGTGATGTAATGCCACCCTACAGAACATTGCATAAGGGTAGACTGGTGTTGTATTGTGATGTAATGCCATCAGACAGAGCAACGTATAAGGGTAGACTGGTGTTGTATTGTGATGTAATGCCACCCTACAGAACATTGTATAAGGGTAGACTGGTGTTGTATTGTGATGTAATGCCGCCCTACAGAACATTGTATAAGGGTAGACTGGTGTTGTATTGTGATGTAATGCCATCAGACAAAACAACGTATAAGGGTAGACTGGTGATGTATTGTGATGTAATGCCACCCTACAGAACATTGTATAAGGGTAGACTGGTTTTGTATTGTGATGTAATGCCACCCTACAGAACATTGTGTAAGGGTAGACTGGTGTTGTATTGTGATGTAATGCCGCCCTACAGAACATTGTATAAGGGTAGACTGGTGTTGTATTGTGATGTAATGCCAACCTACAGAACATTGTGTTAGGGTAGACTGGTGTTGTATTGTGATGTAATGCCACCCTACAGAACAATGTATAAGGGTAGACTGGAGTTGTATTGTGATGTAATGCCACCCTACAGAACATTGTGTAAGGGTAGACTGGTGTTGTATTGTGATGTAAGGCCACCCTACAGAACAACGTATAAGGGTAGACTGGTGTTGTATTGTGATGTAATGCCATCATACAGAACAACGTATAAGGGTAGACTGGTGTTGTATTGTGATGTAATGCCACCCTACAGAACATTGTATAAGGGTAGACTGGTGTTGTATTTTGTCATCCCGCAGAACACCAAATGATATTGGCCTGTGGGACACTATGAGGATGACCTCATGTCAGCAAGACCCATCATCTCCAATTTTATCTTCAGATGCTAAATTGTAAATCTGTTCCTTATACGTTTTTGACCTCGTATTTCTGTCATCTGTAAATCCTGTTTTCGCAAAGAAGTCATGCTTTTACAATACCTGTTTTCAGATGTCAACTAACGGGAGTATCGACCGTGGTTATGCATGGGTGATTCTGACCGTCAGCTGGCTACAGGTGGTCATCGCGGGCATGTTGTACTATTCTACCGGCGTCATCATAACAGCTGTATTGGAGGAAATGGAAGAGGGAGTCGTAAAGACGTCGTGGGTTGGGTCCTCGTTGTTAGGAACTGTGATGCTGACGGGTAAATACGTTTTTTGAGTGTAGAAAAATTCACAAAGGAACACTTCCACGAGTTTAAGCCACGTTGATTTGGCAAAATAGTTTACACATTTCACACACAATGACCTACGCGGTATATATGCTTACACAGACACTACCGTCTTCCCCTTGAACGGAATGTTCTTATCTTTACAGGTCCAATCACAAGTTCACTTGTAAATTTGCTGGGTTGTCGCCTCTCGTCCATCATTGGAGGAATATTGATTCTGGCCGGCATGGTTGGCGCCTCTTTCGCCAACTCTATCAACATGCTCATTGCATCCTATGGCGTCGTTGTTGGTGAGATATTGGTGTCAAACATAAATTACAAGATTCAAAGTAAAATATATTTTTAATACAGCATACAGAATCACTGAACAGGAGACTTACTAGTGTGATGCCTTGATTTGTTAACTCTCATTTCAGGTCTTGGGATGAGTTTCATGGAGACAGCAGCCATTGTAATCACCGGTCATTACTTCGTCAAGTATCGCCCTCTAGCGGCCGGGATTCAGACGTCCGGTGCAGGGTGGGGAATGCTGATTGGCGCACCACTAGTGCGTCTTCTGTTGGACACTTTCGGTTTAAGTGGAATGTTTCTTATACTGGGCAGTGTTGGAGCCAATTCATGTGTGTGTGGAATGCTCATGAGACCATCGCCATTCGAAAATCAGAGATCATCAACAAGTGATAACATTTTGCAGGAGGAACACAACACAAATAGGCAAATAGTAAGCTGCTTTTTCTATCGATTCAGGGAGATTATATATGAATTTGGACAAATACTGTCCAACGTTAGTTTCCTTTTGTATGCCATATCCTTCGCAACATGGGGTTTTGGGGAATCCGCTTTCCAAATACATCTCCCCAATTATGTGGAATCAAAGGGAACAAGCCAACAGAGGTCGGCCATGTTATTTACAGCCATGGGAATTTCAAGCATGATCGCTCGAGTGCTGGGTGGGTTTGCTGCCAATGATCCTGCAATAGACTCACTGATTCTGCACTTGGGCACAGTCGGTGTTGCTGGTGTGGTCATCATGGTGTTTACATTGTTTTCTGACACTTATCTACAACAAGTCATATTTTCGTGTTTGTATGGCATTTATACTGGAGGACCAATAGCTTTGTTCAACCCCATCACCGCAGATCTAGTTGGAGTGAAACGGCTGGCAACTGGATATGGAGTCAAGAATCTCTTTGTTGGACTATCGCTACTGCTAGGACCTCCATTTGCAGGTGTGTTGACTCTGAAAGTCTTACTGATAACCATACCCATCAATGGAGTAATGCTTTATGTTTTCACTTATATATGTGATTTATAATTGAATGTATACCATAAACCTACTTATGTATGGTGTAAGGGACGGACCATTTTGAAATTAGGAGGATAGGGGGCATTTTTTTTTTGGGGGGGGGGGTAAGTTTTTTCCTTCATTTGTAGGGGGTGAAATGTTTTTCATCTTAAAAGAGAACTAATATGTTTTTATGACAAATTATTTCAAATTAAACCTATGGAAAGAATATAGAACACAATAACTTGACATTCATAGATAGCACTGGGGATTAAGGGTCCTGCCCGGAGGGGACTTATGGTTAGAGGGGATATGCTGAATGTTTGCTGTATACATACAGAAAAAGGAGAAAGAATTTCTGTGCACTTTGGAAACATATTGAAACAATTTGGTTTTTGAGATAAATGATGTTTTAAAGAAACCTATTGATGTGGTTTGCACTGTAACAATACCCCTGAACATCGTGGAGCTTTTGTCCTCAAAAGCGTTTTAAAAATAGTGACAATATTGAAAGTACATGTATACAGTACAATGCATTTCTCCAATCACAAAGATCAGTTTTTTTCTCAGACTGGTCAGGATTAGGACATACTTACTTACATCATCACAAAATAGAAACAGGTGACGCCAGACCCATTAGACTCCCTTTTCAAAGCAAAACGCAGCCATGTTCCAGGCAGGTGCAAGAAATGTTAGTAGCCAATATCATTCAGCCCAGTTCTTCTGAATGGCACTCTTCTGTTGTCATGGTTAAAAACGAGACAGCTCTTACCGCTTTGCCGTAGATTATAGACGATTATAGACGTCAATGCAGTTACCAAGCCTATATCTTCCTCTCTACCACGTTTTGAAGATGTTGTTGATGACACTTATTGGCGACAGCCATGCAAACATTTTTACTGTCCTTGATAGTGCTAGTGGCTTTTGGAAAATACCACTCCATCCAGACACAAAATGAAATCAGCCTTCTTTACACCCAATCAAGTTTTCGAGCGGAATTGCCTTCCTTTCGGCCCTCAAAAATGCTCCTATGGCATTTCAGCTCACCATTTCAAGCATTAAATGAACTGGCGTTATATATTAATATATGACGATGACATCATAATATTTCTAGAACGTTTCACAAGATTTGAATCCCCTGAAGGCAGTATTCCAATAGATCAAATGAGCAGGACAGAGCATTTACAAATGTAAATTCTCGACCAAACAAGTCACCAATTTAGGGCATATATTCAGCAAAGATGTCGATCCTTTAAAAATAGATTCACACGGATCCCATCCCCCTAAAAATGTCCACAACATACATCATTTGGTTTGGCCTTGTATAATCACAAATTTGTAGAAAAGTTTTCTGACATCACCTACCCTCTATGTAACCTTCGAAAAGAAGATGCGTCTTTCAAATGGTCCAATAAATGCCAACAGGCAATTGAAAAGCTTAAATAAGCCCTTACTTTCTTGCCCCCATCCTTGCATATCCGGACCCAAACAAACCCTTCATCCTCACAACTGATGCATCACCAACTGCAATAGGGTACATTTTAAGCTAACTTGATTCTCCTGGCGTATCTTGTAATGATGTTGTAAATTCATGACTTTTGACAATACAGGTATCTTCCTTGACTATACTCTGTATTGATGAGGATGGCTATTTTGCAGTTGAGACTTTTTATTGAGGCTGAATTATTTTTTTCAAGCAGATAGAGGCTTGGAGTTGTTATATTTACACAAAATATCAGCAATTAGCAAATATTTCTCTTTATTTTTCTTGTTAACTTTTGTTTATAGTATTATTGAGAATATAGTGTTCCTAGACTCGAAGGAATTTTGCTAAGCCCATAGATTTTCGTCTTCTGAAAGCTTTAATGACTTTTACTCTGCAGGTATGGTGCTGGACGTCTCAGGGAGCTATGATGTCAGCTACTTGTGTTCAGGTGAGTCTGGGGGAGCTATGATGTCAGCTACTTGTGTTCAGGTGAGTCTGGGGTAGCTATGATGTCAGCTTCTTGTGTTCAGGTGAGTCTTGGGGAGCTATGATGTCAGCTATTTGTGTTCAGGTGAGTCGCGGAAAGCTGTGATGTCAGCTACTTGTGTTCAGGTGAGTCTCGGGGAGCTATGATGTCATCTACTTGTGTTCATGTGAGTCTCAGGGAGCTGTGATGTCAGCTACCAGTGTTCAGGTGAGTCTCGGGCAGCTATGATGTCAGCTACTTGTGTTCAGGTGAGTCTCAGGGAGCTGTGATGTCAGCTACCAGTGTTCAGGTGAGTCTCGGGCAGCTATGATGTCAGCTACTTGTGTTCAGGTGAGTCTCAGGGAGCTGTGATGTCAGCTACCAGTGTTCAGGTGAGTCTTGGGTAGCTATGATGTCAGCTTCTTGTGTTCAGGTGAGTCTCAGGGAGCTGTGATGTCATCTACTTGTCTTCAGGTGAGTCTCGGGGAGCTATGATGTCATCTACATGTGTTCAGGTGAGTCTCCTGAAGCTATGATGTCATAATATTGTGTCCAGGTGAGTCTCAGGGAGCTATGATGTCAGCAACTTGTGTTAAGGTGAGTCTCCTGGAGCTATGATGTCAGCTACTTGTGTTCAGGTGAGTCTCGGAGAGCTATGGTGTCAGCTACTTGTGTTCATGTGAGTCTCGGAGAGCTATGATGTTAGCTACATGTGTTCAGGTGAGTCTCCTGAAGCTATGATGTCATAATTTTGTGTCCAGGTGAGTCTCAGGGAGCTATGATGTCAGCTACTTGTGTTCAGGTGAGTCTCGGGGAGCTATGATGTCAGCTCCTTGTGTTCAGGTGAGTCTCGGGGAGCTATGGTGTCAGCTTTTCTTCAGGTGAGTCTCGGGGAGCTATGGTGTCAGCTACTTGTGTTCAGGTGAGTCTCGGGGAGCTGTGATGTCAGCTACTTGTGTTCAGGT
Source organism: Haliotis rufescens (assembly GCF_023055435.1). Lineage (NCBI taxonomy): Eukaryota > Metazoa > Mollusca > Gastropoda > Lepetellida > Haliotidae > Haliotis > Haliotis rufescens. Next base: position 6,408,069 of record NW_025964383.1, read on the forward strand.
GAGTCTCGAGGAGCTATGATATCAGTTACTTGTGTTCAGGTGAGTCTCAGGGAGCTGTGATGTCGCTACTTGTGTTCAGGTGAGTCGCGGGGAGCTATGATGTCAGTTACTTGTGTTCAGGTGAGTCTCAGGGAGCTGTGATGTTAGCTACTTGTGTTCAGGTCAGTGTCGGAGAGCTATGATGTCAGCTACTTGTGTTCAGGTGAGTCTGGTGGGGAGCGATGATGCCAGCTACTTGTATTCAGATGAGTCTCGGGGACCTATGATGTCAGCTTCTTATCTTCAGGTGAGTCTCGAGGAGCTATGATGTCAGCTACTTGTGTTCCGGTGAGCCGCAGGGAGGTGTGATGTCAGCTACTTGTGTTCAGGTGACTCTCGGGGAGCTATGATGTCAGCTACTTGTGTACAGGTGAGTCTCGGGGACCTGCGATGTCAGCTACTTGTGTTCAGGTGAGTCTCGGGAGCTATGATGTCATCAACTTGTGTTCAGGTGAGTCGCAGGGAGCTATGATGTCAGCTACTTGTGATCAGGTGAGTCTCCTGAAGCTATGATGTCATAATTCTGTGTCCAGGTGAGTCTCAGGGAGCTATGATGTCAGCTACTTGTGTTCAGGTGAGTCTCCTGGAGCTATGATGTCCGCTACTTGTGTTCAGGTGAGTCTCGGGGAGCTATGATGTCAACTACTTGTGTTCAGGTGAGTTTGATGGGGAGCTGTGATGTCAGCTACTTGTGTTCAAGGGAGTCTCGGGTAGCTATGGTGTCAGCTACTGTTCAGGTGAGTCTCGGGGAGCTATTATGTCAGTTACTTGTATACAGGTGAGTCTCGGGGAGCTATGATGTCAGCTACTTGTGTTCAGGTGAGTCTTGGGGAGCTATGATATCAGGTACTTGTGTACAGGTGAGTCTCGGGGAGCTATGATGTCAAGTACTTGTGTACAGGTGAGTCTCAGGGAGCTATGATGTCAGCTACTTGTGTTGAGGTGAGTCTCAGGGAGCTGTGATGTCATCTACTTGTGTTCAGGTGAGTCTCGGGGAGCTATCATGTCATCTACTTGTGTTCAGGTGAGTCTCGGAGAGCTATGATGTCAGCTACTTGTGTTGAGGTGAGTCTCAGGAGCTGTGATGTCATCTACTTGTGTTCAGGTGAGTTTCGGGGAGCTATGATGTCATCTACTTGTGTTCAGGTGAGTCTCCTGAAGCTATGATGTCATAATTTTGTGTCCAGGTGAGTCTCAGGGAGCTATGGTGTCAGCTACTTGTGTTCAGGTGAGTCTTCTGGAGCTATGATGTCAGCTACTTGTGTTCAGGTGAGTCTTCTGGAGCTATGATGTCAGCTACTTGTGTTCGGGTGAGTCTCAGAGAGCTATGATGTTAGCTACTTGTGTTCAGGTGAGTTTGATGGGGTGCGATGATGTCAGCTACTTGTGTTCAGGTGAGTCTCGGGGAGCTATGATGTCAGGTACTTGTGTACAGGTGAGTCTCGGGGAGCTATGATGTCAAGTACTTGTGTACAGGTGAGTCTCGGGGAGCTATGATGTCAGCTACTTGTGTTTAGGTGAGTCTTGGGGAGATATGATGTCAGGTACTTGTGCTCAGGTGAGTCTCTAGGAGCTGTGATGTCAGCTACTTGTGTTCAGGTAAGTCTCCGAGAGCTGTAATGTCAGATACTTGTGTTCAGGTGAGTCTCGGGGAGCTATGATGTCAGCTACATGTGTTCAGGTAAGTGTCCTGGAGCCGTGATGTCATCTTTTTGTGTTCAGGTGAGTCGCAGGGAGTTTTGATGTCAGCTACTAGTGTTTAGGTGAGTCTCGGGTAGCTATAGAGTCAGCTACTGTTCAGGTGAGTCTTGGGGAGCTATGATGTCAGCTACTTGTGTTCAGGTGAGTCGCGGGGAGCTATGATGTCAGCTTCTTGTGTTCAGGTGAGTCTCGGGGAGCTGTGATGTCAGCTACTTGTGTTCAGGTGAGTCTCGGGGAGCTATGGTGTCAGCTACTTTTCTTCAGGTGAGTCTCGGGGAGCTATGGTGTCAGCTACTTGTGTTCAGGTGAGTCTCGGGGAGCTGTGTTGTCAGCTACTTGTGTTCAGGTGAGTCTCGAGGAGCTATGATGTCAGTTACTTGTGTTCAGGTGAGTCTCGGGGAGCTGTGATGTCAGCTACTTGTGTTCAGGTGAGTCTCGGGGAGCTGTGATGTCAGTTACTTGTGTTCAGGTGAGTCTCAGGGAGCTGTGATGTTAGCTACTTGTGTTCAGGTGAGTGTCGGAGAGCTATGATGTCAGCTACTTGTGTTCAGATGAGTCTCGGGGACCTATGATGTCAGCTTCTTATCTTCAGGTGAGTCTCGAGGAGCTATGATGTCAGCTACTTGTGTTCCGGTGAGCCGCAGGGAGCTGTGATGTCAGCTACTTGTGTTAAGGTGACTCTCGGGGAGCTATGATGTCAGCTACTTGTGTACAGGTGAGTCTCGGGGACCTGTGATGTCAGCTACTTGTGTTCAGGTGAGTCTCGGGAGCTATGATGGCACCTTCAGTGTTCAGGTGAGTCTCGGGGAGCTATGATGTCATCAACTTGTGTTCAGGTGAGTCGCGAGGAGGTATGATGTCAGCTAATTGTGATCAGGTGAGTCTCCTGAAGCTATGATGTCATCATTCTGTGTCCAGGTGAGTCTCAGGGAGCTATGATGTCAGCTACTTGTGTTCAGGTGAGTCTCCTGGAGCTATGATGTCAACTCGTGTTCAGGTGAGTCTCGAGGAGCTATGATGTCAACTACTTGTGTTCAGGTGAGTTTGATGGGGAGCTATGATGTCAGCTACTTGTGTTCAAGGGAGTCTCGGGTAGCTATGGTGTCAGCTACTGTTTAGGTGAGTCTCGGGGAGCTATTATGTCAGTTACTTGTATACAGGTGAGTCTCGGGGAGCTATGATGTCAGCTACTTGTGTTCAGGTGAGTCTTTGGGAGCTATGATATCAGGTACTTGTGTACAGGTGAGTCTCGGGGAGCTATGATGTCAAGTACTTGTGTACAGGTGAGTCTAAGGGAGCTATGATGTCAGCTACTTGTGTTCAGGTGAGTCTTGGGGAGCTATGATGTCAGCTACTTGTGCTCAGGTGAGTCTCTAGGAGCTGTGATGTCAGCTACTTGTGTTCAGGTAAGTCTCCGAGAGCTTTAATGTCAGCTACTAGTGTTCAGGTGAGTCTCGGGAAGCTATGATGTCAGCTACATGTGTTCAGGTAAGTGTCCTGGAGCCGTGATGTCATCTTTTTGTGTTCAGGTGAGTCGCAGGGAGTTTTGATGTCAGCTACTAGTGTTTAGGTGAGTCGCGGGGAGCTATGGTGTTAGCTACTTGTGTTCTGATGAGTCTCGTGGAACTATGATGTTAGCTACTTGTGTTTAGGTGAGTCTCGGGGAGCTATGACGTCATCTGCTTGTGTTCAGGTGAGTCTCGGAGAGCTGTGATGTCAGCTACTTGTGTTCAGGTGAGTGTCAGGGAGCTTTGAGGTCAGCTACTTGTCTTCAGGTGAGTCGCGGGGAGCTGTTATGTCAGCTACTTGTGTTCAGGTGAGTCTTGGGGACCTATGATGTCAGCTGCTTTTGCTCAGGTGAGTCTCGTGGAGCTATGATGCAGATGTCAGCTACTTGTGTTCAGGTGAGTCTCGGGGAGCTATGATGTCAGCTCCTTGTCTTAAAGGTGTGTTTCTGGGAGCTGTGATGTCATCTACTTGTCTTCAGGTAAGTCTCGAGGAGCTATGATGTCAGCTACTTTTGTTCAGGTGAGTCTCGGGGACCTATGATGTCAGCTGCTTTTGCTCAGATGAATCTCGTGGAGCTATGAGTGGAGCTATGATGTCAGCTACTTGTGTTCAGGTGATTCTCGGGGAGCTATGATGTCAGCTCCTTGTCTTGAGGTGTGTCTCTGGGAGCTGTGATGTTAGCTACTTGTGTTCAGGTGAGTCTCAGGGAGCTGTGATGTCATCTACTTGTCTTCAGGTGAGTCTCTGGGAGATGGATGTCATCTACTTGTGTTCAGGTGAGTCTCAGGGTGCTGTGATGTCATCTACTTGTGTTCAGGTGAGTCTCAGGGAGCTGTGAGGTCATCAACTTTTGTTCAGGTGAGTCTCGTGGAGCTATGAAGTCAGCTACTTGTGTTCAGGTGAGTCTCGGGGAGCTATGATGTGAGCTCCTTGTCTTCATGTGAGTCTCTGGGAGCTGTGATGTCATCTACTTGTGTTGAGGTGAGTCTCGCGGAGCTGTGATGTGAGCTACTTGTGTTCAGGTGAGTCTCGGGGAGCTATGATGTCACCTTCTTTGTTCAGGTGAGTCTCGCGGAGCTATGATGTCATCAACTTGTGTTCAGGTAAGTTGCGGGGAGTAATGATGTCAGCTACTTGTGTTCAGGTAAGTCTCGGGGAGCTATGATGTAAGCTGCTTGTGTTCAGGTGAGTCTCTATGAGCTGTGATGTCAGGTACTTGTGTTCAGGTGAGTCTCGGGGTGCTATGATGTCATCAACTTGTGTTCAGGTGAGTCGCGGGGTGGTATGATGTCAGCTACTGTTCAGGTGAGCCTCTGGGAGCTATGATGTCAGCTAGTTGTGTTGAGGTGAGTCTCGGGGAGCTGTGATGTCATCTACTTGTGTTCAGGTGAGTCTCGGGGAGCTATGATGTCATCTACTTGTCTTGAGATGAGTCTCAGGGAGCTATGATGTCAGCTCCTTGTCTTGAGTTGAGGTGTGTCTCTGTGAGCTGTCATCTACTTGTGTTCAGGTGAGTCGCGGGGTGCTGTGATGTCAGCTACTTGTGTTCAGGTGAGTCTCAGGGAGCTGTGATGTTAGCTACTTGTGTTCAGGTGAGTCTCGGGGAGCTGTGATGTAAGCTGCTTGTGTTCAGGTGAGTCTCGGGGAGCTGTGATGTAAGCTGCTTGTGTTCAGGTGAGTCTCAGGAGCTGTGATGTCATCAACTTGTGTTCAGGTGAGTCGCGGGGTGCTGTGATGTCAGCTACTTGTGTTCAGGTGAGTCTCAAGGAGCTGTGATGTCAGCTACTTGTATTCGGGTGAGTCTCGGGGAGCTATGATGTCAGCTCCTTGTCTTGAGGTGTGTCTCTGGGAGCTGTGACGTCATCTATTTGTGTTCAGATGAGTCTCGGGGAGCTATGATGTCACCTTCTGTGTTCAGGTGAGTTTGGGGGAGCTGTCATGTGAGCTACTTGTCTTAAGGTGTCTTTAAGAATCGGAACATGAGGCTCTTTTGGAATTAGTTTTATTGGATTTTGTGATCTCTTTTAAGATTAAGAACACACATCGAGCTGTATATGCAAAACGCAATATCATGATCAGTGAACAATAATTCGGCATTTCTATTGCAGGTGCCTCCCTTGTTGTGGCTAGTCTGTTGTCTATTCCAATAGCTGCATTAAAAAAGACCGATCAAATCAAGCAACACACGGAGGCTGATATTGAGATGACAGTGAACCCTGTATCTATTGAGGACGATAAAGATGAAACTAGCGCCAAATTAGAGCCCCTTTTAACCCGTCGATTGGATTCTGTTGGGGAGAAGAGTGCTGACACTGCATAACGGGGGGAGCACATACGAAACAAGTTACTGTGTTGTTCAACAACACTTTAGTTACACCACAGATGCTGTGAGTCGATTTGGTCGCCAATGCAACTGAGCAGGAGACTGGGCTACCGTGTGTAGGGACAGCGTCAATAAACATTGAGGCAGTGTCTATACGCCTTTCTGAACACCGATGGGTTGGTTACCTGTGATCTCTGAAAACTTCGATAATAAAGAGGCTGCATGTTAATTAATTTCTTCAACCTAAACAAACAGACAAAAAGAACGACGGAAGCTCATATTGTGCCGTTACTAATTTTGGAAATACCCCTGTGGTTAAAAAGTAATATATAAAAGTATCCCTGCAGTGAAAGCATTTTCGGATTTCGGATTGCGTGGATAATACGATTGCTACACCCTTGTTGTCATCCATGTTTCATGGTATAGCCCCACACCTGTGTATTTTGCCGTCAATTACTTGACAAGCACATGGAATTATTACAGGTATAATTAGTGATATTGGTGGTTGGTTGTCCTGGAACCATGACGCCACATCCTTCTACCGTCAGTTTGATAACATAGTCTGCAAACATAGGAATGAGCGGATCTTCAAGTCATTCAGCGAGCGTTGGCGATCTCATAAGGTCGGACAAGGAGAACAGCAGAGGCTCGACGAATGAACAGGTTTATCCTTTGGTTGGTGTTGAATAACCTGGCGACTATTAAAAAGAACATTGTGAAATCAGTCCCTTAATATACAGGGGTAATCACGAGAACTCTAAGTCATTTTTATCATTGAAACAAGGTGTAACCTCGGACGTACGCCTTTGTAAACAAACTACAAAGACAAGTAGTTATGTCCAGGTTCGCCCCTATATTTGTCAACCATCAGTATATGCAAAAAAGGAAAACAAGACAAAGACCACTTCTTTAATAAACTAACGTGATATAGATATAGAGTGGCAATGTATTATGCATAACTGATTATCTATAGGCAAACAATGTTTATTCTAAGTTAAATTATGTATGTTTTTTAATGTATTGGTTCCACGTATATATAACATATTTACTTATGCTCATACTAATTTATCTTGAATATGTTAGAACGCAGTCCCCGTTCATCCCCGTGTTGTGTTGGACTTTCAAGTGTATTCAAAATACTGCCAGGGCTGGAGTTTGGGGATTAGCTGTAATGGGAGCCGGCTTTGAAACAATCAAGTCGCAGAATAACAGCAACATATGTTATATTTGAAAATGTACGGTAAATTGTACAGAGTAATTCTCCGAGGGATGTAATATCTTACTCGGATACATACGGTACAGGTTATACCTGATGTTTAGTAGATATTTGACGAAGATTATGTTTCCTATCAATACAGACCTCGACAAGACATTTTAATAATCGAATACGGAATACTTAAACCCTTACACCTTGCACTCTCTATCAAATAAAACTAAAGTATCATTCTGTGTTAATTGTCCATCCTATACCACTATATCACGTCGGATTTAGAATTACCATAAAGTTGTATTTTCTGTAAATGTAAAGACACATTTAGAAGATTGTGTTTCTTGTAAGTTAATCATACCATTCATTATGACCTTGCTTCCTATACACCCACAATGGTCATAATGCATGGTATTGTACAGCATAATTAACTTATAAGAAACACAATCCAGTCTACTTTCTAATGGTTACCAGGAATATCAGAGGCCAAGCAAATGGTCGAGTCCAGTTAATCCCCACGTTCGCATTATCTTCATGCTACAACCTTCCACGCGTACATTGTTGACATCAACACCTCGTGTGACCCTTTGTATATTTCGCCATGTATAGAAAAGACATGGGAAACCAGTTTGTTTTTAGTCAGCCAGCCAACCAGCCAGCCAGACAGACAGACAGCCACTCACTCACTCACTCACTCACTCACTCACTCACTCACTCACTCACTCACTCACTCACTCACTCACTCACTCACTCACTCACTCACTCACTCACTCACTCACTCACTCACTCACTCACTCACTCACTCACTCACTCACTCACTCACTCACTCACTCACTCACTCACTCACTCACTCACTCACTCACTCACTCACTCACTCACTCACTCACTCACTCACTCACTCACTCACTCACTCACTCACTCACTCACTCACTCACTCACTCACTCACTCACTCACTCACTCACTCACTCACTCACTCACTCACTCACTCACTCACTCACTCACTCACTCACTCACTCACTCACTCACTCACTCACTCACTCACTCACTCACTCACTCACTCACTCACTCACTCACTCACTCACTCACTCACTCACTCACTCACTCACTCACTCACTCACTCACTCACTCACTCACTCACTCACTCACTCACTCACTCACTCACTCACTCACTCACTCACTCACTCACTCACTCACTCACTCACTCACTCACTCACTCACTCACTCACTCACTCACTCACTCACTCACTCACTCACTCACTCACTCACTCACTCACTCACTCACTCACTCACTCACTCACTCACTCACTCACTCACTCACTCACTCACTCACGGCGCTGTAGGGGGAGTCACTCATTCCAGGAATGGTGTCTGGGAATTTCGGTCTGGAGACTTTTGCATGAGAACAATACCTGCCGGGAAAGTGAGAAAACCTTGGGAAGATATTTCATATAGTTTTTGCATATTGTATATTGCATATACTCCATTAACAAAATGGTTTCATCTGTTTTCATACTGTGTCCCGGTGAGTGGTTATTAACATAACGTATTCAGAAATCCGATGGTTTGAAGGGAAATGAACTATTCTGTTTATAATAATTCATAATGATCAGTGATGTGTGACTGGCGAGGGCAGTGGGGCTTGACGTGCAGCTGTTTGTAGGTCAGAGACGCCCTCGCGGAGCTGGGGTTGACACAAAGGACACGTCTCCTGTTTGGCCATACACTGCCCGCTGATCTGTGGAGTGTCCGAGGTAGGGATCGTTGTCTTTTACATAGAGAGAAGTGCACAGGGATTACGGTTGGATACTATTCCATTTCACTTGACCCATATATAGTTAGTCAACTCATTTCTTTGTGCTCTGTTCGCTCTTTCAGATAGTCTATTCTCCCATGTGTAAATTAGCCACATTGTGATATTTCTCAGAGCAAATTCATGTTGCTATTATTTACATAGAAAGGCGCGTTATTAACAAAAGGTGTATAAATATATATTCATTATCAGATATGTACACAAGTGAGAGGTTTTTCGATACAACAGATGTAAAGTATGAATAACAATTTAAGATATATTCACAGAACATTTGACATGCTTTCGAAAGTACGCTGGTTCATTATTCCAGATTGTGTTGCAACGAACCCTTGTATTAGTGTTAACATCTCATTCTTTTCCAGAAGTTAAATTTGATCATAGCTTTCAACATAAATGCCACTCAAAGAAGTTTCAAAATCCAGTTTGTCAATGAGGGTGGAGGAGAATTCGTTTCGATAATTGATAAAATAAGTGAAAAAGTTTCTCTCTTTTATAATCAGAGGTATGTCTGCCACATTCAGGACATTCTTTAGATGTAATGAGGAGATTTTTGGTAGAATGTCTCTGGCAAAGTTCATTTTCTGAATTATATTTGTACACGTTGTTACCGTAGTCATCGAAGTTACCGCCTTTGAATCTAGTCCGATATGTTTAAATAATCTGTGAAAGAAAATAAGCAATTTCTTTCGTGTAAAGGCGAGGAGATGCAATCATCACTGTTACCCGTTCAGCTCGACGATCGACGATTTATCCGATCCTGAAGTTGTTCACTCACCATCGATCATCAGAAGAAAAGAACATCAGTAGAGGATGAAAACAAAACACATCTGAATCTGGAACTTAAAAAACAGAAAGATGAGAAAATTGTTGAATTCCAATATATATCGATTGACCCGTCACCGACCCAATCCCGAGCACGACATACACGCCTGAAACAACAACGACAACACACGCCCCAACACAGGGGCCGTCATTACCGAGCTGAAGGCAACCCACGTGGCGGTGTTTACAAAACAATTTAAGGACCACGTGACTACGACAGGTCGCCCTCAACCAATCAGCACAGAGGATTCTCCAGCAGAGGTCACTCCGGGGGACATGACAACAAAGTAGTACGAATCGATATTAGGTGAAGTGTGGGTTTGGGAATTTTCTTGGTCAAGTTCTAAAAATCCTACACTGCGGTCAACATGTTTACTATCACGTGACATTGATATCACTGAACTGGCAGAGAAACACATCACTTCCACAAACGAAATAAACTTGGATGGTTATTCGTGGTTTGGTAACAATGAAACTTTGCCCCATGCAAATTCGAAGTGTGGATCTGGTGGAATCTTTTTAATGAAATATACTTTATTAGATAATTTTAACGTTGGGTATTCGGCCAATTTGTATGAAGATATTTCATGTTTGAAATTAATCCTCAAGGGATTAAAAGCCTGTCTTTGTCATCTGGCCCCTGAAAATTCAACGCGCCACGCAAATGCAAACAACTTTTTCAACACACTTCTGCTACATATTTACCATTACTATCAACCTGGCGTAACTTTTACATGTGGTGACCTTGATAGTAGATGTGGGAACCTTACAGATTGTGTGGAAGGTGTTGACTTTTGTACCGAAATATGTTGTGTTAGAAAGTGTAACTAACTATCTAACAGACTTCCTTATCAGTGCCATCTGTTGTGTATTGAATGGAAGAATAATAACGACGATACTATATGACTATACTTATGTGTCTTCTAGAGGTCTGTCGGGAGTAGACTATTGTGTGTGTCCATATGAACAAGTACTGGGCTTCTCCGACTTTATAGTTATACGCCCCGATTCTTTCGTGGAGGCGACAGATTGTTTTGGCTTGACTAGTGCCGCATCTGTGCTGAAGCTAGACCACTCTATTCCGCCCGGACAACTGAGCTGCCTATTGCCAACAGCGATACCATATTGCCATGTGACAGCATTGAGAATATTACCATCACTAAATGTGACACGTCTAAGGTGCCGAAAAACTTTCTGTCATCAGAGTCATGTTAAGAAACTTTAAGTTTGGCACTAAACAATTTATCTCACACAACCAAAGAACAACATGATATAAACAGCCGATATATGACATATTCACAGATACAGTTCGAGCCGAGATGGAGCACAATGTACCAAAACATCACTACACGATCAGAGACGAAAAGACATAGAGTAAAGAAAGGGTGGTGGAATGATAAACTTTCTAGACTTTGGAATGACGTGTGAAGCTGAAGATGTGTGGTGTAAAAGTAGGGGCCCACGTAGACACGGGTTGAAACTTGTGTATGTATCAAAACGAAAGACAGGCGCAGAGGGTAAATGTGACCACACAAGGCGTACTGCAGGAGCTGGATGATAGGTGCGATTCAAACAAACCTGTAGACTAACATCTAGTCTCTGAAATGAACATATCGTACATAAAAAAACAGTTGTTCAGTTATCTTAATAAAAATATTATAAAAAGGAGCCCAGTGACTCTCTTCATTTTCAGACTTGCCAAACATTATAGACTTGCATGGGCTGTATTTGATATATATTTGTATCAGGGTCTGTAAGACAGACTAACAAACCTGATGTTTGGAAGAGAATATGTCGAGTAGGCGTTAGCTGTGACAGGATGAAAACAATCTATATGGTAGTGACGTGGCGAACAGCTTATAGTGACCTTCTAACTTGTGCTAGTGCTAACTCAGACCAGTCAGTCCCACACAGTGAACACGAAGGGGACAGTGAATTTAATACCCAAATAACTCTGGAGGTGACATGTGCTGTGATTCAAGCAACATTGGGAAAATCACCGGGTTTTGATAATGTACCTGCAGGTGTTTTTAAAAATGACACTTGTTTTAACTTCCTACATAGACGGTTTTCTACGTGTTTTGAGTTTGGTGACGTACCCTCCAGCTGGACTGAGGGCATTATAAATCCTATCCCTGAATCCGATGCAGGGGACAGCAGCAACCCCTGTCGTACCGGGGTAAAACCTTGAAACGTAAATTCTCCCTACGTGTTGGGATACAGGGACACAGGGACGGTTCACCACCCTTGTATTTAAGACTTAAAAAGTAGTTTCTCATTTGAAAAAAATTAAAGAATAGATAAAAGTATCAAAACATATTTAGGGTCTCGAAAATTCTTTATCGTACATTTGGATATGATTATATACAAAATCAACTTTAACAAAAAATATTCTTGAAAACTAGGAGACCGCTGTTGGAAGCGAAAAAATACATGCTGGTCAAACTCACTCTCCTACCCAGGGTTCCATGCGGCCGGCAGCCAGCCACAGGCCAGCGCCATGGGACGATTCGTCACATCTTTCACAGTCCATTCACGATATTGCATATGCTTTTCATCCGTTTCATGTTTGACAAGTCTACACATTTTCATAAACAAATGTCACAGAATGAATACAGTTCATTAAGAAAGTATCCTAATATGTGAAAGTCTACTTGTTTTGCGTAGTTATCCTTTGTTTACATTGGTTGTGCGGCTCCACGTGCTGTCATCGAAGCCCAACTGAGTGCTAGCGATACGGTCACTTTGATGTATAAATGCACCTCACTGTCGCAGTTGTAGTAGCATATCTATAAAATTATGTAACGCAATATGCAAAGCGCCCCCAAATACTTGTATTAGTGCGCTTTGCGAAACGAACAGTCTGAATTGACGAGTTAAATGAGACATTTACAGTTCTTAACGAAGCATTTTCGAGAGAATAACAAATGGCAAGAAGTGATATTAACTCCATAAATGACCATCTGTCATTTTTTTTGTCTTGTCAATGTGGAATTAACGTAAAAGGGACGTTTGTGTACGGGCTCGACACAGGCGATAAAGGGAGACAATTTAAGGGGAGGTAACTCTTGTATGACAAAAGTTCCGTTGAAGTATTATGTTCGCTGCAGTGAAATATCAGGAGTAATGTTCATTGCAGTGAAATATCAAGGGTTATGTTCATTGCAATGAAAATATCACTTTTCTCAACTTCAGAAAACTCAGTCTTTCACACTGAAGTATATAATAATTAATAAACAATGCCAAATTTTGCACTGAAGCTTATTTATTTTATATTTAAGGCTTGCCTTTAACAGAACACTTAGAGATTATAGAGTTCATGTCAAACTTTGTGATCTTAATCTAGCTCATTTAAGAAAAAACACATAAACGCTGATTATCATATTTCTTATATAGTGCTGATGTTAGTTGTAGTGATTATGTACAATGAAATGTCGCAAGCAGGAAGTAAAACTGGAAGGGGGGGGGGGGGGGGGGGGGGGGGTAACAAACTAAGAACCATTTACTTTTAAATATGAATTTGGTTGTCTCGTCTCGTCTCGTCTCGTCCATATAGGAGGGCACTGGCCCTTTTAAAATGCGGTGTAGCTCCTCTAAAAGTTGAAACTGGCAGATATGATGGATGTCCTTTATGTGAAAGAATCTGTTTCTATTGTAAATATTTTATTGAAGATGAATGTCCCTTTTTACTGCATTTCCACTTTACTATGTTGAACGTTTTAACCTTTTTAAGAAGTGTGCTCATTTTGAAGAAGGTTTAATGTTTAACGATAAAGGTTAGGTTTCTACTGTTATACCCTGAACTTTCCTTTTTAACTGCCAAAACAGCCATAATATCCTCAAAAGACGTGCTACCAATTTGTTTATCCCCACTTGGTATGAATTTCAATGTTATTGTTAACGGGTTTATCTAATACCCATTGTTTGTAGTTTGTTTCCTTTTATGCGTAAAACAGTCTCCCGTAATCCGCATGGAAAATGTAAAATGTCATGTTACACCTGTCCACGTTTTATATATCAAAAGTTGAGATGAGGCTTCAATAAAATATCTGTCTGTCTGTCTGTCTGTCTGTCTGTCTGTCTGTCTGTCTGTCTGTCTGTCAGATAATCCCCAATCAGTTGCACAATGAGTAGCAGTGTTCAGAGCAGCTTGTAGACCTGTAGGTGTGGCGCTCATCAATGTAGTGTCAGGACTTTGGAGATGTGCTTTTCCGGGAACGATATTTCTTGTGGTCATCTTTTTTCCCCTACAAACAAAGAGCACACAACTTGAAGGGGTGATTTAACGGAAAGTATTCGATGGTATTAGAGCTTGATAATATATGTGTTCAAACTTCAACCTGCTACTTTGTTAGAAGTAGATCAAATTTAAAAAACAACATACATTGTGCTTCTAATGAGATTAATAAAAATAAACCTACTGATGTAAGGTTGTTTCCTAACAGCGCACGGTGTAATGCACCCCGTCACTGGACAGCAACACTCGTATTCCCCTCGATGTGGTCGGTTAAAGGCCATGCATGAGTTACACGTATAAACAATCTCAGGTTCTTCTTAGGACTGGATTCAAATTGTCAAGGCAGTGCAGATGATTGTCTCTGAAAATAGAAAAAAAAACGGTAAAAGAATATCAATAATATATAACGAAGAAATGTATCATTGTCATGTGTTATGCCTCTCAAACTTCTTCACCCCCCTCTTCCAACACACTGTTCCATAGCTACCCAACACGCTCACCACCCTCCCCCAACACACTGTTCCATAGCTACCAAACACGCTCCCCACCCTCTTCCAACACACTGTTCCATAGCTACCCAACACACTCCCCACCCCTTCCAACACACTGTTCCATAGCTACCCAACACGCTCACCACCCTCCCCCAACACACTGTTCCATAGCTACCAAACACGCTCCCCACCCTCTTCCAACACACTGTTCCATAGCTACCAACACACTCCCCACCCCTTCCAACACACTGTTCCATAGCTACCCAACACGCTCACCACCCTCCCCCAACACACTGTTCCATAGCTACCCAACACGCTCCCCACCCCTTCCAACACACTGTTCCATAGCTACCCAACACGCTCACCACCCTCCCCCAACACACTGTTCCATAGCTACCCAACACACTCCCCACCCTCTTCCAACACACTGTTCCATAGCTACCCAACACGCTCCCCACCCCTTCCAACACACTATTCCATAGCTACCCAACACGTTCCCGACCCTCTTCCAACACATTATTCCATAGCTACCCAACACTCTCCCAACCCTTCTCAAACACACTATTCCATTGGTACCCAACAAGCTCCCCACCCTCTCCCAACACACTGTTCCATAGCTACCCAACACGCTCCCCACCCCTTCCAACACACTATTCCATAGCTACCCAACAAGCTGCCCACCCTCTCCCAACACACTATTCCATAGCTACCCAACACACTCCCCACCCTTCTCCAACACACTATTCCATTGGTACCCAACAAGCTCCCCACCCTCTCCCAACACACTATTCCATAGCTACCCAACACACTCCCCACCCTTCTCCAACACACTATTCCATTGGTACCCAACAAGCTCCCCACCCTCTCCCAACACACTATTCCATAGCTACCAAACACTCTCCCAACCCTTCTTCAACACACTATTCCATTGGTACCCAACACGCTCCCCACCCTCTCCCAACACACTATTCCATTGGTACCCAACAAGCTCCCCACCCTCCCCCAACACACTATTCCATAGCTACCCAACACGCTAACCACCCTCTTCCAACACACTATTCCACAGCTACCCAACACGCTCCCCTCCCTCTTCCAAAACACTATTCCATAGCTACCCAACAAGCTGCCTACCCTCTCCCAACACACTATTCCATAGCTACCAAACACTCTCCCAACCCTTCTCCAACACACTATTCCATTGGTACCCAACACGCTCCCCACCCTCTCCCAACACACTATTCCATAGCTACCAAACACGCTCCCTACCTTCTCCCAACACAATAGCTACCCAACACTCTCCCAACCCTCTCCCAACACACTATTCCATAGCCACTCAACACGCTCCCTACCTTCTCCCAACACAATAGCTACCCAACACTCTCCTAACCCTCTTCCAACACACTATTCCATAGCCACTCAACACGCTCCCCACTCTCTCCCAACACACTATTCCATAGCTACCCAACACACTCCCCACCCTCTCCCAACACACTATTCCATAGCTACCCAACACGCTAACCACCCTCTTCCAACACACTATTCCATAGCTACCCAACACGCTAACCACCCTCTTCCAACACATTATTCCATAGCTACCCAACACACTCCCCACCCTCTCCCAACACACTATTCCACAGCTACCCAACACGCTCCCCTCCCTCTTCCAAAACACTATTCCATAGCTACCAAACAAGCTGCCTACCCTCTTCCAACACACTATTCCATAGCTACCCAACACACTCCCCATCCTTCTCCCAACACATTATTCCATAGCTACCCAACACGCTCACCACCCTCTCCCAACACACTGTTCCATAGCTACCAAACACGCTCCCCACCCTTCTCCAACACACTATTCCATAGCTACCCAACACGCTCCCCTCCCTCTCCCAACACACTATTCCATAGTTACCAAACACACTCCCCACCCTTCTCCAACACTCTATTCCATAGCTACCCAACACGCTCCCCTCCCTCTCCAAACACACTATTCCATAGCTACCCAACACGCTCCCCTCCCTCTCCCAACACACTATTCCATAGTTACCAAACACACTCCCCACCCTTCTCCAACACTCTATTCCATAGCTACCCAACACGCTCCCCACCCTCTCCCAACACACTATTCCATAGCTACCAAACACACTCCCCACCCTTCTCCAACACTCTATTCCATAGCTACCCAACACGCTCCCCTCCCTCTCCCAACACACTATTCCATAGCTTCCCAACACGCTCACCACCCTCTCCCAACACACTATTCCATTGGTACCCAACACGCTCCCCACCCTCTCCCAACACACTATTCCATAGCTACCCAACACGCTCCCCTCCCTCTCCCAACACACTTTTCCATAGCTACCCAACACGCTCACCACCCTTCTCCAACACACTATTCCATAGCTACCCAACACACTCCCCACCCTTCTCCAACACACTGTATCATAGCTACCCAACACGCTCCCCTCCCTCTCCCAACACACTATTCCATAGTTACCAAACACACTCCCCACCCTTCTCCAACACTCTATTCCATAGCTACCCAACACGCTCCCCTCCCTCTCCCAACACACTATTCCATAGCTTCCCAACACGCTCACCACCCTCTCCCAACACACTATTCCATAGCTACCCAACACGCTCCCCTCCCTCTCCCAACACACTTTTCCATAGCTACCCAACACACTCCCCACCCTTTTCCAACACACTATTCCATAGCTACCCAACACGCTCCCCTCCCTCTCCCAACACACTATTCCATAGCTACCCAACAAGCTGCCTACCCTCTTCCAAAACACTATTCCATAGCTACCCAACACGCTCACTTCCCTCTTCCAATACACTATTCCGTACCTACCCAACACGCTCACCACCCTACTCCATAATTACCCTAAAATGCTCACCACCCTAACAAAACAAGCTCATTAAACACGCCCAACCACATTGCCCTGCTTACATAATGACACCCTACGGATAATTTTATAAGGTTAAGCTGGTATTGTATTGTGATGTATTGCCACCCTACAGACTATTGCCTTAGGGTAGGCTGGTGTTGTATTGTGATGTAATGCCATCATACGGAACATTGTATAATGATAGGCTGGTGTTGTATTGTGATGTAATGCCACCCTACAGACTATTGCCTTAGGGTAGGCTGGTGTTGTATTGTAATGTAATGCCACCCTACAGACTATTGCCTTAGGGTAGGCTGGTGTTGTATTGTGATGTAATGCCACCCTACAGACTATTGCCTTAGGGTAGGCTGGTGTTGTATTGTGATGTTATGCCACCCGACAGACTATTGCCTTAGGGTAGGCTGGTGTTGTATTGTGATGAAATGCCACCCTACAGAACATTGTGTAAGGGTAGACTGGTGTTGTATTGTGATGTAATGCCGCCCTACAGAACATTGCATAAGGGCAGGCTGGTGTTGTATTGTGATGTAATGCCGCCCTACAGAACATTGTATAAGGGTAGACTGGTGTTGTATTGTGATGTAATGCCGCCCTACAGAACATTGTGTGAGGGTAGGCTGCTGTTGTATTTTGTCATCCAGCAGAACACCCAATAATATTGGCCTGTGGGACACTATGAGGATGACCTGAGGATTGTCAGCAAGAACCATCATCTCTAATTTTATCTTCAGATGCTAAATTGTAAATCTTACATTTTTAAAAACTGTGCCTTATACGTTTTTGACCTCGTATTTCTGTCATCTGTAAATCCTGTTTTCGCAAAGAGGTCATGCTTTTACAATACCTGTTTTCAGATGTCAACTAACGGGAGTATCGACCGTGGTTATGCATGGGTGATTCTGACCGTCAGCTGGCTACAGGTGGTCATCGCGGGCATGTTGTACTATTCTACCGGCGTCATCATAACAGCTGTATTGGAGGAAATGGAAGAGGGAGTCGTTAAGACGTCGTGGGTTGGGTCCTCGTTGTTAGGAACTGTGATGCTGACGGGTAAATACGTTTTTGGAGTGTAGAAAAATTCACAAAGGAACACTTCCACGAGTTTAAGCCACATTGATTTGGCAAAATAGTTACACATTTCACACACAATGACTTACGTGGTATACATGCTTACACAGACACTACCGTCTTACCCTTGAACGGAATGTTCTTATCTTTACAGGACCAATCACAAGTTCACTTGTAAATTTGCTGGGTTGTCGCCTCTCGTCCATCATTGGAGGAATATTGATTCTGGCCGGCATGGTTGGCGCCTCTTTCGCCAACTCTATCAACATGCTCATTGCATCCTATGGCGTCGTTGTTGGTGAGATATTGGTGTCAAACATAAATTACAAGATTCAAAGTAAAATATATTTTTAATACAGCATACAGAATCACTGAACAGGAGACTTACTAGTGTGATGCCTTGATTTGTTAACTCTCATTTCAGGTCTTGGGATGAGTTTCATGGAGACAGCAGCCATTGTAATCACCGGTCATTACTTCGTCAAGTATCGCCCTCTAGCGGCCGGGATTCAGACGTCCGGTGCAGGGTGGGGAATGCTGATTGGCGCACCACTAGTGCGTCTTCTGTTGGACACTTTCGGTTTAAGTGGAATGTTTCTTATACTGGGCAGTGTTGGAGCCAATTCATGTGTGTGTGGAATGCTCATGAGACCATCGCCATTCGAAAATCAGAGATCATCAACAAGTGATAACATTTTGCAGGAGGAAGACAACACAAATAGGCAAATAGTAAGCTGCTTTTTCTATCGATTCAGGGAGATTATATATGAATTTGGACAAATACTGTCCAACGTTAGTTTCCTTTTGTATGCCATATCCTTCGCAACATGGGGTTTTGGGGAATCCGCTTTCCAGATACATCTCCCCAATTATGTGGAATCAAAGGGAACAAGCCAACAGAGGTCGGCCATGTTATTTACAGCCATGGGAATTTCAAGCATGATCGCTCGAGTGCTGGGTGGGTTTGCTGCCAATGATCCTGCAATTGACTCACTGATTCTGCACATGGGCACAGTCGGTGTTGCTGGTGTGGTCATCATGGTGTTTACATTGTTTTCTGACACTTATTTACAACAAGTCATATTTTCGTGTTTGTATGGCATTTATACTGGAGGACCAATAGCTTTGTTCAACCCTATCACCGCGGATCTAGTTGGAGTGAAACGGCTGGCAACTGGATATGGAGTCAAGAATCTCTTTGTTGGACTATCGCTACTGCTAGGACCTCCATTTGCAGGTGTGTTGACTCTGAAAGTCTTACTGATAACCATACTCATCAATGGAGTAATGCTGTATGTTTTCACTTATATATGTGATTTATAATTGAATGTATACCATAAACTTACACTCTTGAACTTCGCATACTGTTTCGATAAGCACACATTTCTGTACACGTTTAATGTACACGTTTGTTTATAGTATTGCTGAGAATACAGTGTTACTAAAACTTGAATGAATTTTGATCAGCTGACCGGCAGATGGATTTTCATTCTTTGTATCCTTCAGTGACTTTTACCCTGCAGGTATGGTGCTGGACGCCTCGGGGAGCTATGATGTCAGCTACTTGTGTTCAGGTGAGTCTCGGGGAGCTATGATGTCTGCTACTTGTCTTCAGGTGAGTCTCGGGGAGCTGTGATGTCAGCTACTTGTGTTCAGGTGAGTCTCGGGGAGCTGTGATGTTAGGTACTTGTGTTCAGGTGAGTCTCGGAGAGCTATGATGTCAGCTACTAGTGTTCAGGTGAGTCTCGGGGAGCTGTGATGTCAGCCTCTAGTGTTCAGGTGAGTCTCGGAGAGCTATGATGTCAGGTACTTGGGTTCAGGTGAGTCTCGGGGAGCTATGATGTCTGCTACTTGTCTTCAGGTGAGTCTCGGGGAGCTGTGATGTCAGCTACTTGTGTTCAGGTGAGTCTCGGGGAGCTGTGATGTTAGGTACTTGTGTTCAGGTGAGTCTCGGAGAGCTATGATGTCAGCTACTAGTGTTCAGGTGAGTCTCGGGGAGCTGTGATGTCAGCCTCTAGTGTTCAGGTGAGTCTCGGAGAGCTATGATGTCAGGTACTTGTGTTCAGGTGAGTCTCGGGGAGCTATGATGTCTGCTACTTGTCTTCAGGTGAGTCTCGGGGAGCTGTGATGTCAGCTACTTGTGTTCAGGTGAGTCTCGGGGAGCTGTGATGTTAGGTACTTGTGTTCAGGTGAGTCTCGGAGAGCTATGATGTCAGCTACTAGTGTTCAGGTGAGTCTCGGGGAGCTGTGATGTCAGCTACTTGTGTTCAGGTGAGTCTCGGAGAGCTATGATGTCAGGTACTTGTGTTCAGGTGAGTCTCGGTGAGCTATGATGTCAGCTACTTGTGTTCAGGTGAGTCTCGGGGTGCTATGATGTCAGCTACTTGTGTTCAGGTGAGTCTCGGGGTGCTGTGATGTCAGCTACTAGTGTTCAGGTGAGTCTCGGGGAGCTGTGATGTCAGCTACTTGTGTTCAGGTGTCTTTAGGAATCGGAACATGAGGCTCTTTCCGAATTAGTTTTATTTGATTTTGTGACCTTTTGAGATATAGTGAGTGAGTGAGTGAGTATTTTAACAGTATTCCAGTTATATCACGGCTTGTCAGCTTTATGTGGGGGGAAAGCCCGAAGTGATGCATGTCTCTGATGTTTACCACTTCGGTGAAACCCACGAGCATGGGTATGGTGCTGACAAACCTAGAAACATAATCGGGGCGAACCGGGATTCGAACCCACAATCATAGGTTTCTGGCGTGCCCAAGGGAGGCAACTCTGCACAGCGAAAGAAACATATGAGTGACATCATAGATGTTAATAAGAATAAAACAAGAAACAACAACATACTAAAGATCTTCTGTCTCGCTCGGTATCGTATCCCAATTGCGTGGATCGATGCTCATGATGTCAATCACTGGATTGTCTGGTCCAGACTCGATTATTTACAGACCTCTCATATAGCTGGAATATTGCTGAGTGCCGCGTTAAACAACCAACGCATCTTTGCGCGGCGAATCGCGGCGCCTTAGACGACTGGGCCATCTGTGCCGCCTTTAAGATCTAGAACACACATAGAGCTGTATATGCAAAACGCAATATCAGTGAACTATAATTCGGCACTTTTGTTGCAGGTGCTGCCCTTATTGTGGCTAGTCTGCTGTCTATTCCAATAGCTGCATTAAAAAAGACCAATCAAATCAAGCAACACACGGAGGCTGATATTGAGATGAACCCTGTATCTATGGAGGACGATAAAGATGAAACTAGCGCCAAATTAGAGCCCCTTTTAACCCGTCGATTGGATTCTGTTGCGGAGAAGAGTGCTGACACTGCATAACGGGGGGAGCACATACGAAACAAGTTACTGTGTTGTTTAACTGGTCTTAACAACACTTTAGTTACACCACATGACGTCTTAGCTTCATGTGAGACGCGATCCAGAAGCAGTATATATCACAGACTGTATCATTTTGGCGAAACCCACGAGCACGGCTAGATGTGTGAACACTCGGTTTGCCGGCATGATGTTGGTTGAAAGAGGGGTCAGTCTCAACACTTGAAGGTTGAATTGATGGTTGACGGAAAGCCCATGGATGTTTCTGAATTGATACAAGACGGTTGGATGGACAACCACAGCCCATAGTAGTGTTTGATACTACAAATTGTACTTTGGCTTTACGTGAATGAAAGCTATTTTAAAGGATTTCAAGTACAAATGTCGAGCCAGTAAGGGGAAGATAAAAACTTTAATTAGAATGCTATGCTGGGCTACACATGGTGTTAGGGGAGAAAGGACATTGTTCAGGCGGATGTTGGATCTTAGAATTCTGCGCCTGGTGCTTAATGTAAAACTAGGAGACAATGTCAGAGGGGATGTTTCGTGGTTTGAATTTCTGGAGCCGAAGGACGTCATTGAATTAAGCACTTCACATCTAAGAACCTATAGCAAGGCATTTAACCCCAACAAAAGGGTTGACATTTATACTGACAATCCTACTTGAAGGCAGCAGTAATGGTAGTGCTATGGCAGTGTTAATGGTGTTTGATTTCAACATATTTTATTCAGATTGAAATGGATTGGGAACAAGTTATCCAACTTAGGACTCCCTCTCCATGGTATTTACAAAGCTTGTACAGTAAATCATATACAAGGAAAACAGAAAAGAAGATGAGTGTAAAGATAACAAGAAATGTACAAGAGAGA
Organism: Haliotis rufescens; assembly: GCF_023055435.1. Lineage (NCBI taxonomy): Eukaryota > Metazoa > Mollusca > Gastropoda > Lepetellida > Haliotidae > Haliotis > Haliotis rufescens. Next base: position 6,430,391 of record NW_025964383.1, read on the forward strand.
TAGACTAGTATATGTACATTAAAGTGTTACCCAAATCTCTTTGTATAACTTCTCAACATTTGCACTGCTTTAAAGATGTGTTGATTTTCAATAATGAACAAACATTCATTTCCGTTTAACATCAAATTTAAATCTAAATTAACATTTTTGTTCACGGCGTTCTGTAAAATGTCCCAAATTATTAGTAACATAGTTTTTCTTTGGTGGACGTACAATGGACACTTTCATTAATAAAGATATGCATTTTCACATGGATCACCAAATTGACATATGTCATCACATTTTATCTCTATTCTGTATAAATCACCGAAGGACGTCAATACTTCACATCTAAGAACCTATAGCAAGGCATTTAACCCCAACAAGAGGGTTGACATTTATACTGACAATATTACTTGAAGGCAGCAGTAATGGTAGTGCTATGGCAGTGTTAATGGTGTTTGGGTTCCAAGATCAACACAACACTACTGTTATAGCTGTTTATGCGCCAGGTGCGAATACTGTTGTCACAGACACCTCGTCACGCGTACATGAAGATATAAAATTGTCCTTTTAGTATGATTTGCTTGCTGAAAGGCGCTTCATTCAAACAAATAGTCGGCCCTGAAGGGAGGGGGAGTGTGTCCTGAAGGGCCCTGAAGGGAGGGGGAGTGTGTGCTGAAGGTCCCTAAAGGGAGGGGGAGCGTGTCCTGAAGGTCCCTGAAGGGAGGGGGAGCGTGTCCTGAAGGTCCCTGAAGGGAGGGGGAGCGTGTCCTGAAGGTCCCTGAAGGGAGGCGGAGCGTGTCCTGAAGGGCCCTCAAGGGCCCTGAAGGGAGGGTGAGTGTGTGCTGAAGGGCCCTGAAGGGAGGGGGAGCGTGTCCTGAAGGTCCCTGAAGGGAGGGTGAGCGTGTGCTGAAGGTCCCTGAAGGGAAGGTGAGTATGTCCTGAAGGTCCCTGAAGGGAGGGGGAGTGTGTCCTGAAGGGCTCTGAAGGGAGGGGGAGTGTGTCCTGAAGGGCCCTGAAGGGAGTGTGAGTGTGTGCTGTAGGTCCCTGAAGGGAGGGGGAGCGTGTCCTGAAGGGCTCTGAAGGGAAGGGGAGCGTGTCCTGAAAATCCCTGAAGGGAGGGGGCGCGTGTGCTGCGGCCAGACTGTTCACGTGATTGCATAGATCATGCAAAAAGCTAGATAATAATAAGCACCTAACCAGTGACAAACCATGAACCTAATAAAGAAATGGCTGAACTACCCAAGCTATATACAGAAACTAGCTTGCCTATGAATTAGTACACTTGTGCAAGTGCTGAAGTTAACATTTAGGGAAATAAATGTTAAATATTTAGGTTTAGCTTATTAATTTAATTGATGTTAGTTTACTATAATGATGCTTTAAAATCTAACAATATTCTATTTACAAGCATACTGCTACATTGATATTCATGTTCCTATAAAAAGTTCACTTCACACAAACAAGACCAAATGGAAGGATGACTAATGCTTCTCGTTATATTGCAATGGAATGCTCCAAGTCTGACTGCACGTGGCAAAACTCGTAGAAAGCTTGTGGGATATACGAGTATATAATTCCTGATGACGCTCGGGGTAGTGATAACTTCCCAGTCTTTACTTCAGGGATATACGAGGATATAACTCCTGATGACGCTCGGGGTAGTGATAACTTCCTAGTCTTTACTTTAGGGATATACGAGGATATAATTCCTGATGACGCTCGGGGTAGTGATAACTTCCCAGTCTTTACTTTAGGGATACACGAGCATATAATTCCTGATGACGCTCGGGGTAGTGATAACTTCCCAGTGTTTACTTTAGGGATATACGAGCATATACCTCCTGATGACGTTCGGGGTAGTGATAACTTCCCAGTCTTTACTGTTTAGATAGTTCTACTGTCAATGCTAACGTTACTCCTGAGATAATAGCTACTACTGACATGTATTGGTAAAACGCCTGGAAAGTTTTAAGACAACATTCTCAAAGCTTGGTTAAATCACATTTGTGATACTTTATTGCCATAAGATTTGGCTGAATTTCATAAAATAAACGTTCAGAATTTCAACGGTGAGTGAGTTCAGCAAAAGGAGTATTTAGCGCAGTTATGTTTCTGAAATAAGTATGCCAGACCACTATCGTCAATTTTGAAAAAAAGGTTCAATTCAATTATAACACGCCCCCTGCTGTATTCGGCCAACATAGACAGGCAGGAACCAATGATGCGAAACACAATACTTTGGCCGAACAATTCCCAAAAGCTATTTGTTGAGAAAGTATTTTGGACAAAAGAATAAAAGCTGATACTGAGAAAACAATTAACCTTGCATAGCTACTGCATTGTCCAATTTTGATTCAGATTTTAACAAGAGGAAAAAAAGTCCCATGGTGCAGAAGAATTATGTTATGAATGCTTTTTGAACAATTGCTAGATTCTTCCCTTGAAGATATCCGGGATCTGTTGAATTAACTTGGCTCTTTTTTTAAAGTTACCAAGTTCTCCGAAACATGCACGTGTTGTTTCAATTCTAAAGCGAGGAAAGGGTCCTTAAAAGCAACTTCTTACAGAAAAATATGACGTACTTCTAGTGTATGTAGAATTATGGAGCCCTTGAGCGTGATCAGTTACTTACTCGACATCAGTATGGTTCACGGATTCCGTTTAGACCTATATGTAATGGCTGTTGCTAATGAGGAATTCATTATGTGTGTATTCTGATATTGATATAGGTTATGACATGGTATAGAGACAATGCCTGCTATATAAGCTGCAACAGCTTGGACTGATGTGGGATGTTCAAGTGTGATAAGTTCCATGTTAATGGGTGATGCTTCTCAAGTGGATGAAGGGCCTTTTGGAGACGCTCTGGTCATTTTCCATTTCTACTGGAATCTGTACAAAAGTGTCCCAGCATAGTTCATAGATGGTGTTGTAAATGGGGTTTGAAATATATCGTACAAAGTAAGTTGCCATGTTTTTTGTTTACCCTCATAATACAGAATTGTATTTAGTCAAAAACGGAATCAAATTTGTTTCCACATCAAATGTCCTGTCATATACGTTGACCAAAGGAATGACATTCTCTTCGCATATCGCCAGTATAATGTCCAAATGCAAATAACTCATTGATTTTGCTTAAATACACTTCCACAACAGAATGTGGTGCAGATTAGTCGTCCTTTTTGTTGCTTTTGCGTTGATTGTGTCAGAAGTAAACTTGGATGTCAAATTTTCACCATTGCCTCAACATGCGATCTTATGAAATTCGATCGCATTCATTCTAAGGCATTGTGACATTGTACTGGATACGACCTAACAACTCCAATACCTTCTGTACAAGGTGATTGTTTGGAAATAACGTATCACCTCAACAAATATCCACCTGTTACTGATGTGATGACTGAGTGTCTAGTGTGTGTGGGTCGGGAGTTTTAAACATTGCTGGACAATATGACCTTCAGGAGGTTGACACAACTGGCCCGTAAGAGGTCGGGTCATAGATGCTTTTTGGATTTCGGTTCTATCAGCGTTTCAACTCCATGATTGTTTATAATTCTTTTTAGTCAAGCTGTTTGAAATACTTTAGGTTTAAAACAGGTTGATGGAAACAGTAATAATATTCGCTGACTGATTCCATGGCAAATTTTAGGGCAGTTGTATCTGGCTTATCAGTATCGAAATGTGATATAATTGATATATGAAATTCTTACATTAGATATTGTGTGGTCCCTGTGAGTCCACATGGTAATGCGTTTGGTCATAGATTAACTGCGATTTCTCTTGGCAGAATCCATACTTATATCCATATCCAAGTGATGTGAACAATGACAAGAAGTGTGGGATAACGGCACTACGAGACGACACGTGCAGTTCACGTGCCCATCAGTTTGAGATTCGAAGGAGCAAATAAAGGTGAGGGGTCATCTTTACAGAGAATTGTTTTGGGCCATGTGGACTTCGTATGGTTGTTCTCGAATCTCTTCAAAGTGGTATGAAAACACTATTCGGGACAGTTTCCTTTAATGCCCAGCCTAGGCCAATTTTAGACCTGAACTGATTAAACCTGACTCCTTTTACGATTTAAGGTCCAAATACTTCACGTGGATCTGTTCAAAGAGCAGTTCTTAACTTCGTCCCTAACACGGATACATTCAGTTTATCATATAATGGGTAGGTTTCTCGGCAGGATAAAGCCAACGGATAAAAACGATATCCGTTGGGGTCATATGCGGATAGAGATGCAAATATCAAAGGTCAAGTAGGGACTACTTTCATTGTTTATAAACAAACATGGCGTCGCCCTTGTCATTCGACGATCGAGTCAGAATTAACCATCGGGAATCTGGATAAACTACAGCCAAGGCTCGCTAAATACAATGTTTATTCCTAATGCAGGATATTTACCATCCCCAAACACACTCGCGTGATAACCTCTATGTCATATAGTTGAGCTGCTCATGTTAATTATGTTTAATCTTCCTGTGCTTTTAACAGACCGTATATCAATTTCGCTTTGTGTCAACTGTTCGAATATTCCCTACTTTCTTTGGAGAGTATACATGACACTGTGTCTCGTCCTGGTCGACACAGACAGCAGAACACAGTGTCTCGTCCTGGTCGACACAGACAGCAGAAAACAGTGGCTCGTCCTGGTCGACACAGACAGCAGAACACAGTGTCTCGTCCTGGTCGACACAGACAGCAGAAAACAGTGTCTCGTCCTGGTCGACACAGACAGCAGAAGACAGTGTCTCGTCCTGGTCGACACAGACAGCAGAAAACAGTGTCTCGTCCTGGTCGACACAGACAGCAGAAGACAGTGTCTCGTCCTGGTCGACACAGACAGCAGAAGACAGTGTCTCGTCCTGGTCGACACAGACAGCAGAAAACAGTGTCTCGTCCTGGTCGACAGAGACAGCAGAAGACAGTGTCTCGTCGTGGTCGACACAGACAGCAGAAAACAGTGTCTCGTCCTGGTCGACACTGGCAGCAGAACAGAGTATCTGGTCCTGGTCGACACAAGCAGCAGAACAGAGTATCTCGTCCTGGTCGTCACTGGCAGCAGATCAAAGCAGCTCGTCCAGGTCGACACGGACAGCATATCAAAGCAGCTCGTCCTGGTCGACACTGACAGCAGACCAAAGCAGCTCGTCCTGGTCGACACTGACAGCAGAACAGAGTATCTCGTCCTGGTCGACACTGACAGCAGAACAGAGTATCTCGTCCTGGTCGACACTGACAGCAGAACAGAGCATCTTGTCCTCGTCGACACTGACAGCATATCAAAGCAGCTCGTCCTGGTCGACACTGACAGCAGAACACAGCAGCTCGTCCTGGTCGACACTGGCAACATAACACAGTATCTCGTTTGACAAGTATGATCGTTTCAGCGCTCACAGACATATTGTGGGTCAAACAATCAGAGGGTAACAGTTGGTGCTAGAAGAGTACTTCTTGTATAATATGCAATCTGATCTCGTTGATTAGGTCGTTATTGCAAATATGGAATTCAGGAAGCAGTGTGTACAATATTCAGCAAGTCCATTTTCTGTCATGCCTACACAGAGGCACTATAAAGTATGTTTTAAAATGTCATTTCTTTAAAAGTAACATCACCGAATGCATAATTTTATCTTACATATAGACAAAAAATCTATGACAAAGCTGAATGATAGTATAATCGAAATATTTAAATAATGAGCATGAAAAACAGAAATGTGCGTGTCAGTATGGCCATTGTGGATCTTGTATGTACAGAAAATATGCTTAAATTGTTGATCATCGATATTTACTTCTTAACTTAGGCGAAACATATCTTTAGATGTCAAAAAGCCGCCGTTATAAATAACATCTTCAAGCCGCAGGACCGCCTCCGATAGAGGCACGTCATATACAACACACGATAGAAGTACGTCATATACAACACACGATAGAAGAACGTCATATACAACACACGATAGAAACACGTCATATACAACACACGATAGAAGTACGTCATATACAACACACGATAGAAACACGTCATATACAACACACGATAGAAACACGTCATATACAACACACGATAGAAACACGTCATTTACAACGCACGATAGAAACACGTCATACTAAACACATGATAGACACACGTCATATACAACACAAGATAGAAACACGTCATGTACAATACACGATGGCAACACGTCATATACAAAACACGATAGAAGTACGTCATATACAACACACGATAGAAACACGTCATATACCACACGAAAGAAGCATGTCATATACAACACACGATAGAAACACGCCTTGTACAACACACGATAGAAACACGTCATTTACAACACACGATAGAAACACGTCATATACAACACACGATAGAAACACGTCATATACAACACACGATAGAAGCACGTCATATACAACACACGATAGCAACACGTCATGTACAATACACGATGGCAACACGTCATATACAAAACACGATAGAAGTACGTCATATACAACACACGATAGAAACACGTCATATACCACACGAAAGAAGCATGTCATATACAACACACGATAGAAGTACGTCATATACAACACACGATAGAAGAACGTCATATACAACACACGATAGAAACACGTCATATACAACACACGATAGAAGTACGTCATATACAACACACGATAGAAACACGTCATATACAACACACGATAGAAACACGTCATATACAACACACGATAGAAACACGTCATTTACAACGCACGATAGAAACACGTCATACTAAACACATGATAGACACACGTCATATACAACACAAGATAGAAACACGTCATGTACAATACACGATGGCAACACGTCATATACAAAACACGATAGAAGTACGTCATATACAACACACGATAGAAACACGTCATATACCACACGAAAGAAGCATGTCATATACAACACACGATAGAAACACGCCTTGTACAACACACGATAGAAACACGTCATTTACAACACACGATAGAAACACGTCATATACAACACACGATAGAAACACGTCATATACAACACACGATAGAAGCACGTCATATACAACACACGATAGCAACACGTCATGTACAATACACGATGGCAACACGTCATATACAAAACACGATAGAAGTACGTCATATACAACACACGATAGAAACACGTCATATACCACACGAAAGAAGCATGTCATATACAACACACGATAGAAACACGCCTTGTACAACACACGATACAAACACGTCATTTACAACACACGATAGAAACACGTCATATACAACACACGATAGAAACACGTCATATACAACACACGATAGAAACACGTCATGTACAACACGATAGAAACACGTCATATACAACACACGATAGAAACACGTCATATACAACACACGATAGAAACACGTCATGTACAACACGATAGAAACACGTCATATACAACACACGATAGAAACACGTCATGTACAACACGATAGAAACACGTCATATACAACACACGATGGAAACACGTCATATACAACACACGATAGAAGCACGCCTTGTACAACACACGATACAAACACGTCATTTACAACACACGATAGAAACACGTCATATACAACACACGATAGAAACACGTCATATACAACACACGATAGAAACACGTCATGTACAACACGATAGAAACACGTCATATACAACACACGATGGAAACACGTCATATACAACACACGATAGAAGCACGTCATATACAACACACGATAGAAACACGTCATTGACAACACACGATAGAAACACGTCATACACAACACATGATAGGCACACGTCATATACAACACAAGATAGAAACACGTCATACACAACACATGATAGACACACGTCATATACAACACAAGATAGAAACACGTCATGTACAATACACGATGGCAACACGTCATATACAAAACACGATAGAAGTACGTCATATACAACACACGATAGAAACACGTCATATACCACACGAAAGAAGCACGTCATATACAACACACGATAGAAACACGTCATATACAACACACGATACAAACACGTCATTTACAACACACGATAGCAACACGTCATTTACAACACACGATAGAAACACGTCATATACAACACACGATAGAAACCGGTCATATACAACACACGATAGAAACACGTCATATACAACACACGATAGAAACACGTCATATACAATACACGATGGCAACACGTCATATACAAAACACGATAGAAGTACGTCATATACAACACACGATAGAAACACGTCATATACCACACACGATAGAAACACGTCATATACAACACACGATAGAAACACGTCATATACAACACACGATAGAAACACGTCATGTACAACACGATAGAAGCATGTCATATACAACACACGATAGAAACACGTCATATACAACACACGATAGAAACACGTCATATACAACACACGATAGAAACACGTCATATACAACACACGATAGAAACACGTCATATACAACACACGATAGAAACACGTCATATACAACACACGATAGAAACACGTCATGTACAACACGATAGAAACACGTCATATACAACACACGATAGAAACACGTCATATACAACACACGATAGAAACACGTCATGTACAACACGATAGAAACACGTCATATACAACACACGATAGAAACACGTCATGTACAACACACGATAGAAACACGTCATGTACAACACGATAGAAGCACGTCATATACAACACGATAGAGTCACGTCAAATACAACACATAGTGACATTGTGATAGTGTTTGGCGGTATGTTATACAGTTTTGAAGGAAGGTATATTTAATAAATGAGACTAAGAGCATTGTAGATGAAAAGAGGGCGCGGTGTGGAGTGGATAGTATGCAGGCGAAGCATAATTGTAGCAAGGCAGACGGGTATAGCTATGAACTTTGTATTCTCTCCCGCGGAAACAACAGGCATGAAGATTTGGACTGCCGCTGTAGAAGCAGCAGCAGCCAAGAACCCCGCGTTATTTGTTATTAATGTGCATCACTCCGGCACCATGCCCACCAAACCTAGTTCACTGGACGAACATTGATATTTACATGAACAATTGTTACAAAATATAACTTGTGTTGCCCCTCCACCTCCACCCCGATGGTTATGCTACTGTAGGCAAAGCGATGGTGGGAAATTTACTTGCGTTGATGAAAAAATGCCGAAAGTTATAGCGAGAGTGAGCACGTTGCTTTTAGTAAGAGGAAGTGACGTAGGGCTGAGGAAATGACGTTGACGTAATTACAGGCTGTGGCTGGACACGGAAGTAAAGGGGATTACGTGTGAGTGGTTACTTTATGCCTGTTATATGAAACGGAAAATAGAAGTATTCATAGTGTGAATAATTATAATAGAAAATAAATGCACGTCATTTACAACACGCGATAGAAATACGTCATATGCAAAACACGAGAGAAGCACGTCATATACAACACACAATAGAATAACGTCATACACACTGATCGATGAGCCGTTGGGTGGGTTTGCTGCCAATGATCCTGAAATTGATCTGATTCTGCACATGGATACAGTTGGAAATATCCACGTGCTTACTCTTCATGTATAGAGGAGAATCTAAACGACATCGCCGCTGACCTAGTTGAAGAATGGCTGTTGCATATGGGTTAACAGTATCCCCCCAAGTTAATAATTCCATCACTTTCCATACAAGAAAGGAGATAGGACAATTTGTATTCCGCAATCCTCATTTAACGTTATAATTTTATGCTTCTGGCTATTGTTCAGCTATACTTCATTGGTTCACTCTCTGATCTAACGTGACCACTTTTTTATTAATCTGTCCTGCAAAACAATTGTTTTCGACGAGTTACTTCCATTGTTTCGCCTTTTAAGACCACACATGTGGCTAGTTAAAGTTAGTTTTTCAGAAAACCCTGAAACGAACCCTATTTTATTGGCGGCAAGAAAGTAATGTAGGAAATTGAAACAATCGGTTCAGTGGTTTCAGTCAAGAAGTGCCAATGTCTCTGAATATGTTTAGTGTTTATGTTGCCTCTGCCGCTTGTAATAGTTCACACGGTGTTTACATTAAAGAGTCTGTACCGGTCAGCTGCCCATCTCTCCTGCTGCTTGGCCATGGCAATGGACACAGCAGCTAGGGTCAGCGGAGAGAGGCATTGACCATGTACTTCGTTTGTGGTCTATGTTCAATCTGTACCAACAATCCACACTGTGCTGCCGACATGTATACACGGAGAGTGGCACACGGCCTAGGTCTCGCTTAACGTATGCAGACAATTGTATTCCTAAGTATCCGATTTCAATGTCGTCAATGTTGGATATCCTGCTCAAGTTACAGACTGTAAAAGGAACGCGTATATGACCCACAGCATCCTAAACTATACCATGGGCGGACCTATGAACTTTCTAAGTTACTGTCGCCAGCCTTCGAAGTCTACTACTTATATTAATGTTACACGACTTATTTGTACACGAACTCCACCTCAAAGAGAGTCATGCACAACGTGACATAGGAATGAATCGGTGCACAATGATAGTACACAATCTAAGATGCCAGAGGTAAGCTCACACATTACCGCCTTTATGGTTGGAGTGCTCATTGTGTGCTTCACCAATATTGACACTTTTTGAAGTCACTTGCCCAAGAAGAAGACTGCAAAGAGTAGTTAATATAGCCAAAATATATTTTTACTTCATAGAAAACATGACATGAATCTTAAAGCTTTTATTTGGATCCGATAGGATTAATTGGACGTAGGACTAGGCAAGACGCACAGCATCTCAAAGAGAAGGTTCGCCGCAGTCAGCGCCGTTGTCCCTGCCATATCATAGGGAGGAGATACCTGTAATACAAACACTCTTATAGCATCTTAAATAACATCTTAACGGGAAGTCTATTGGTGTTCTGATAAACATACACTGATAGTAAACCCAATAAGATTCTGAATTGAGGATATCAGACCAGATATATTTATGCAGCTATGAAAATACACGGAATGTGAGAGCCGAAGTAGTTTGTGATCTGGTGTGCTTGTTCGCCTATATGATGAAGTCGTTCATACCTCAACGAGATCAGCTCCTACTATTTGGAGTCCCTGACATCCCCTGATGATCTGCAGGGCCTGAGATGGGGTGAGACCAGCTATCTCAGGTGTACCTACAAGGTAATATTGAAATAATAACACACTGACAGAAGAAAGTCCTGTTTTGGATAGCAGCAGGTGTCGCTTTGAGAATGTCCTCATTCACCGGCTACAGGAACGTGAGCAATGTTCGCTTGTCAACTGTGTAGCCCCACCTCCAGTGCAGGATGTTTAACATGTAAGATGAAAATGGTTTGGTTTCTATGTCACATGGAAAATACAATTCCAAGCTTAGGTTGTGTGAATATTTCCTTGTTCATGGCCTCTCCAACACTGGCTGAAAAGATTTACCAGGAAGATCTATAATCCGTCTAAATAAATCAAAACGCTGTTACAGCGAACAGACATACTGAACAATATAAGAAGGGGTGTCATATTCATCTGCTGACTTAAAAATACGTATTACGTAAAGTGGCTCTTCAGATACAGTAGAATTAATTTAACCTCGATGTATGCCTTTGTATTTGTGATTACCAAATCAGAATACATCGGGAACAACAATTGTTCTTTGACCTGTGATTTTCTATCTGTAATATCCATATACATATAATCCATCTATCCTCCGCCCCTCTCCACATTTTGAGACGGGTTTACAACCACAAATATCCGCATAATTCGTTCTCGTAACTTGCCGTATTGATTTCGACATAACAATAATCAAATATTAGACAAGTTTTTGAGAAATTATTTGATCGGATATAGAAGTGGATGCGCCATCTTGCTTGACGGTAATGAAAGAACGATGTTACCAAAGATACGTTAGATCACGACGGAGGTACTTTGGACAGCGCCATGACGTCAGTCCATTAAAGTGTACTTAATCGTAGAATAAAATACAGTCGGCGCCTTTGATGTTTTCGCGAATCATCTTAGAAAATATGGTTTTAAATATGACCCGAATTGTACATGTTCAAATACATGTTTTTGTTTACGCCGCACTCAGCAATATTCCAGCTATATAACGGCGGTCTTTAAACAGAAACCCTGTGATTGATATCATGAGCATCGATTCACGCAATTGGGATACGATGACACGCATCAACCAAGATAGTGAAACTGACCACCCGATCCCGTTAGTCGTCTCTTACGACTAGAATAGTCGCCTTTTACAGCAAGCCGTGGTTGACGAAGACCTATTCTACCCCGAACCATCACGGGTAATTTGGCTTACTTGATTAAGAACAAACCACATATTTCCTATTGGTAAAACATAACGAGGGAAATATAATAAAATTTGTGTAATGTATCAATATGTAATGAATTGCATTTCTTACTGGTAAGTACATCAGCAATAGATAAACTGAAACCTTTTTAACAAGCTTCTGAATTCTCGATGTCTGTAAATGTAAACTTAACTTCTACTGTATCTGAAGAGCAACATTATTTTTGACGGTAAACGTGGCATGTGTAACATAGTAGTGGTCCCTTGACCAAATATTTCTATACTAAAAGTTACCTGTCCCGGGTGCATAGGCGGGATCTAAAGCATCAATGTCGAATGAGAGGTACACAGGGGCGCTCCCCATCATGTCGCGCACCTCACCCATCAGCTCCACCATCGACTTGGTCCAGCATTCCTCACCAGTCACAATGCGGAACCCCTGCCTCACAAAATTTGGTGTCAAAAGCGAACGGTAAGAATGTAGAGGAATGAAGTTGATCTATTACTAAGACTAACGCGACCAGTATTAAGAGGGAAGGCACGGACGTAATTAGTTACTACGTTCCTGTTACACACCTGCAGCTTCGCCCAGTCGTAGTCACTGACACTGTAGCCAGAACCCCGGAGCCCGATCTGAATCACTCGGCTGCAGTCCAGACAACGCTCCTCCACCGCTCTCCTGAACGTTGTAGCATGCGTTATCTTCTCACCGTACATGCTGTCACTGGTGTCGGAGTGAGCATCCACGTGGATAAGGCCAACAGCACCATATCGAGCCTGTCATCACAAACGTGTCCATTACTTTAGTGTTATCACGGTCTTTGGGGGAATTAATAAGCGCGGGTTTGGTGCCTGACCAAGGAACATCATCAGGGCGAACCTGTGATCTGTACCCACGATCATAGGATACTTGCACGCAAAAGGGACATGGTTAACTTCTGTCTCTTGTTTCAAAATACTATTACGATTTTTTTATAATCCTTGTGCTGAGTACTGCTGACATGCGCTTAGTCATATAATGGCTTGATGTACTGAACCAAAGTGTATCTCAGTTTCCTGCACTGTCTGAAGTACTCGTATATAGTAGTTGCATGTTACAAAACTGGATAACAGAGCATGGCGTACAGAATGTCACTGAAAACATGTAAGCTTCATTCCTCGGAGAAGAGAATGTCATTAGAAACATGTTACCTTCATTGCCAGGAGTAAAGAATGTCATTAGAAACATGTTACCTTCATTGCCGGGAGTAAAGAATGTCACTAGAAACATGTTACCTTCATTGCCAGGAGTAAAGAATGTCACTAGAAACATGTTACCTTCATTGCTTGGAGTACAGAATGTCACTGAAGACATATTACCTTCATTGCTTGGCGTACATAATGTCACTGAAAACATGTTACCTTCATTGCCGGGAGTAAAGAATGTCACTGAAAACATGTTACCTTCATTGCTTGGAGTACAGAATGTCACTGAAGACATGTTACCTTCATTGCTTGGCGTACAGAATGTCACTGAAGACATGTTACCTTCATTGCTTGGCGTACAGAATGTCACTGAAGACATGTTACCTTCATTGCCGGGAGTAAAGAATGTCACTGAAAACATGTTACCTTCATTGCTTGGAGTACAGGATATGTCACTGAAGACATGTTACCTTCATTGCTTGGCGTACAGAATGTCACTGAAGACATGTTACCTTCATTGCCGGGAGTAAAGAATGTCACTGAAAACATGTTACCTTCATTGCTTGGAGTACAGGATATGTCACTGAAGACATGTTACCTTCATTGCTTGGCGTACAGAATGTCACTGAAGACATGTTACCTTCATTGCTTGGCGTACAGAATGTCACTGAAGACATGTTACCTTCATTGCCGGGAGTAAAGAATGTCACTGAAAACATGTTACCTTCATTGCTTGGAGTACAGAATGTCACTGAAGACATGTTACCTTCATTGCTTGGCGTACAGAATGTCACTGAAGACATGTTACCTTCATTGCTTGGAGTACAGGATATGTCAGTGTATGATCTCCTCCCATAGTAAGAGGCCGGCAGCCAGATGCTATGATAGAGCCAATGCCGTCACGGATATTGTCGCATGCCTTCTTCAGGTTGAACATGTTTATTCTTATGTCCCCAGCATCCGCCACTCTGAGATAGCGAAACGGATCCACACCTACAAGTAGTCATCATAATTAAAGCTTAATGCAGTGTCATGTCTCAATTTCTCTCATTCATTTTCGGTGACCTAAAACATCCACTGGGTATCAATACAGATTGATACCCTAGTTCACTAACTTGGTCGTCAGTAGTTATTGATTTGACCTAGTTCACTCAACTGGTTGTCAGTGCAGACTGAATGACCTAGTTCACTCAACTGGTTGTCAGGACAGATTGAACGGCCTAGTTCACCCAACTGGTTGCCAGTACAGACTGAATGACCTAGTTCACTCAACTGGTTGTCAGTGCAGACTGAATGACCTGATTCACTCAACTGGTTGTCAGGACAGATTGAATTGCCTAGTTCACCCAACTGGTTGCCAGTACAGACTGAATGACCTAGTTCACTCAACTGGTTGTCAAGACAGACTGAATGACCTAGTTCACTAACCTGGTTGTCAGTATAGACTGAATGACCTAGTTCACTCAACTGGTTGTCAGTGCAGACTGAATGACCTAGTTCACTCAGCTGGTTGTCAGTGCAGACTGAATGACCCAGTTCATTCAACTGGTTGTCAGTGAAGACTGAATGGCCAAGTCCACTCAACAGGTTGCCAGTACTGACTGAATGACCTAGTTCACTAACCTGGTTGTCAGTACAGACTGAATGACCTAGTTCACTCAACTGGTTGTCAGTACAGACTGAATGACCTAGTTCACTCAACTGGTTGTCAGTACAGACTGAATGACCTGGTTCACTCAACAGGTTGTCAGTACAGACTGAATGACCTAGTTCACTAACCTGGTTGTCAGTACAGACTGAATGACCTAGTTCACTAACCTGGTTGTCAGTACAGACTGAATGACCTAGTTCACTCAACTGGTTGTCAGTACAGACTGAATGACCTAGTTCACTCAACTGGTTGTCAGTACAGACTGAATGACCTAGTTCACTCAACTGGTTGTCAGTACAGACTGAATGACCTAGTTCACTCAACTGGTTGTCAGTACAGACTGAATGACCTAGTTCACTCAACTGGTTGTCAGTACAGACTGAATGACCTAGTTCACTCAACTGGTTGTCAGTATAGACTGAATGACCCAGTTCATTCAACTGGTTGTCAGTACAGACTGAATGACCTGGTTCACTTAACAGGTTGTCAGTACAGACTGAATGACCTAGTTCACTAACCTGGTTGTCAGTACAGACTGAATGACCTAGTTCACTCAACTGATTATCAGTACAGACTGAATGACCTGGTTCACACAACTGGTTGTCAGTACAGACTGAATGACCTAGTTCACTCAACTGGTTGTCAGTACAGACTGAATGACCTAGTTCACTAACCTGGTTGTCAGTACAGACTGAATGACCTGGTTCACTCAACAGGTTGTCAGTACAGACTGAATGACCTAGTTCACTCAACTGGTTGTCAGTACAGACTGAATGACCTAGTTCACTAACCTGGTTGTCAGTACAGACTGAATTACCTGGTTCACTCAACAGGTTGTCAGTACAGACTGAATGACCTAGTTCACTCAACTGGTTGTCAGTACAGACTGAATTACCTGGTTCACTCAACAAGTTGTCAGTACAGACTGAATGACCTAGTTCACTCAACTGGTTGTCAGTACAGACTGAATGACCTAGTTCACTCAACTGGTTGTCAGTATAGACTGAATAACCTGGTTCACTCAACTGGTTGTCAGTACAGACTGAATGACCTAGTTCACACAACTGATTGTCAGTACAGACTGAATGACTTAGTTCACTCAACAGGTTGTCAGTACAGACTGAATGACCTAGTTCACTCAACTGGTTGTCAGTACAGACTGAATGACCTAGTTCACTCAACTGGTTGTCAGTACAGACTGAATGACCTAGTTCACTCAACTGGTTGTCAGTACAGACTGAATGACCTAGTTCACTCAACTGGTTGTCAGTACAGACTGAATGACCTAGTTCACTCAACTGGTTGTCAGTATAGACTGAATGACCTAGTTCACTCAACTGGTTGTCAGTACAGACTGAATGACCTAGTTCACTAACCTGGTTGTCAGTACAGACTGAATGACCTGGTTCACTAACCTGGTTGTCAGTACAGACTGAATGACCTAGTTCAGACAACTGATTGTCAGTACAGACTGAATGACCTAGTTCACTCAACTGGTTGTCAGTACAGACTGAATGACCTAGTTCACACAACTGATTGTCAGTACAGACTGAATGACCTGGTTCACTCAACTGGTTGTCAGTACAGACTGAATGACCTAGTTCACACAACTGATTGTCAGTACAGACTGAATAACCTGGTTCACTCAGCTGGTTGTCAGTACAGACTGAATGACCTAGTTCACACAACTGATTGTCAGTACAGACTGAATGACCTAGTTCACTCAACTGGTTGTCAGTACAGACTGAATGACCTAGTTCACTCAACTGGTTGTCAGTACAGACTGAATGACCTAGTTCACTCAACTGGTTGTCAGTACAGACTGAATGACCTGGTTCACTCAACTGGTTGTCAGTACAGACTGAATGACCTAGTTCACTCAACTGGTTGTCAGTACAGACTGAATGACCTAGTTCACACAACTGATTGTCAGTACAGACTGAATGACCTAGTTCACTATTTTTTTCATAAGCTGAGGTCGCTATTATCAACACTATTCCATAAACCCTTACCAAATTAGAACAATTCAAACTAAAGTGGTCCAAATTGGATGTTATGCATTAAGTTCTCACCACCTTGGTCTAGGTTGTATAACTTTAGCACACTTGTAATTAATGATTGAAACTAGTCTCAAAAATGCCCATCGGGAAACGTGGACTTCAAATCAGCAAAACTCAACGTAAGATGTATTTAATAATGGAAACTAAATTGGAATTGGAAAAATATGTCATAAATCTTAAATCAGAACAATAGATGATTTGCCGACATTTGTTGAAATTCCGAACCTCAGATCAGAATCTACCTGATGAAACGGGAGGAAATATATTATTTTCGCATCTGAAATGCGCAAACTGTGATATGGTTGATGCTGGAGATCCTCTACAAATTTCTTGAACACCAAAGAACGTTTTCTTACTCTGAATCCATTTTGATAATTCAAATATGTACTCCCTATTCAATTACAATGTGTCAAAGCTAAGCCAGTATATCAATTCTGTTACAAAATAGTAATGACTTCAAATGTTATGTCAGTTTCTGCATGTAAATATATATTATGTAAATGTAGAAACGTCCACTTTAGTCAGTACAAATTTACAGTACAGATTTATAGGTCTCATGTATAATTCCAAACATATTTTACACGTGTATGTCATGAAACATGTGAGTAGTTTTAGAGGGATCTTGCTGGAGTTGCCTGTTACCATTATATGTGTTGTACACACGACAAGAAGGCTGAGGGGGTGTCTCACCTGTCCCCATGTTCGTCCTGCGGAGGAGGGCAGATTCAGTACGTATTTGTCTTGGCCCAAACCGTGTACCAGACCTGTTGGAAGCCCCGGCATCAAGCGGAATGCCAACAAAGCAGGCGTCAAGTTCTACAAGTGGAAAGAACTTTCATTAAAGAGAAGGCTGAAATTGTCGCTGTAGCCAGCACAATACCATGGTGTACATTAATAACAAAGTCTGCTTTACATGCTCACTCTGAAATTACGAATCTTTAATAAATCTGTATATTGCGTGGTATATTGAGGACAATGAGATCAATGATCTATGACAGTACAGGAAAATGTCTCTCTTACATTTATTCACTAACGAGGGGCGGTCGGGTAGCCTAGTGGTTCAAGCGTTCGCTCGTCACGCTGAAGACCTGGGTTCGATTCCCGACATGGGTACAATGTGTGAAGCCCATTTCTGGTGTTTCCCCGCCGTGATATTGCTGGAATATTGCTAAAAGCGGCGTAAAACCATACTCACTCACTCACTATTCACTAACGTAGAGTGTGTGACTATGAGATGATGATATTACTCGGTCTCACTAACGTAGAGTGTGTGACTATGAGATGATGATATTACTCGGTCTTACTAACGTAGAGTGTGTGACTATGAGATGATGATATTACTCGGTCTTACTAACGTAGAGTGTGTGACTATGAGATGATATTACTCGGTCTTACTAACGTAGAGTGTGTGACTATGAGATGATGATATTACTCGGTCTCACTAACGTAGAGTGTGTGACTATGAGATGATATTACTCGGTCTCACTAACGTAGAGTGTGTGACTATGAGATGATGATATTACTCGGTCTCACTAACGTAGAGTGTATGACTATGAGATGATGATATTGCTCGGTCTTACTAACGTAGAGTGTGTGACTATGAGATGATGATATTACTCGGTCTCACTAACGTAGAGTGTGTGACTATGAGATGATGATATTACTCGGTCTCACTAACGTAGAGTGTGTGACTATGAGATGATATTACTCGGTCTTACTAACGTAGAGTGTGTGACTATGAGATGATGATATTACTCGGTCTCACTAACGTAGAGTGTGTGACTATGAGATGATGATATTACTCGGTCTCACTAACGTAGAGTGTGTGACTATGAGATGATATTACTCGGTCTCACTAACGTAGAGTGTGTGACTATGAGATGATGATATTACTCGGTCTCACTAACGTAGAGTGTGTGACTATGAGATGATGATATTGCTCAGTGATGTCGAGAGAATCGAGACGAAAGCCTGTACCACCGTGATTCTATGTGTTCATCTAAACTAGAAGTTCTGGTCAAAATTTAAACATGAAACTGTAGGTCTCATACTGTGACTAGGCACTCCCACAAGTGGAACCCTCGGACTGGTAAGAAGCCATTAGTCTTTTCATCATGCAAGCCTGTCGTCGAGTTCAATACAGGCTTCTAAACAACATGGAGAAGCACAGGTCTCCTTTTCCCAATATGTATCATGGTATTCATTTACTTGTGGCATTTTTTCTTGGTTCGGAAGCTTCCAGGACGTTTTAAAACCATACATAGCAACCCATGAAGATCCGTGTAGAATAGGTTTTCAGCAACCCTAGCTTGAAGTAAAAGACGACAATGCTTGTGAGAGGGGACTAACGGGATCGGGTGGTCAGACTCGGTGACTTGGTTGATGCATATTATCGCATTACGTGGATCGATGCTCATGATATCAATAACTGGATTTTCTGGTCCAGGCACGATTATTTACAATCCGCCGTTATACAGGTGGAATATTGCGGCGCTAAACAATAAACAAACGTAAGAGCCAGCGTTAATCTTGATTACCTTCGACACGTGATGGTTGACTGTGATTGGGCATGCAGCCCACTTGTACAGTTTCTCTGTACAATCCAAAGCGTTGCAACTTTACTTCTCAGGGGAGGACATATGTCGAACTTGTGTATATTGGAAAGACTTCCGCCCGTATCCCCCCTCCAAAAGTTGTATATGTATGCAATGTCGCTCAACCCTTTAATTGTATATCTTTGAGGGGGATACGGGCGGAAGTCTTACCATTTGATTTATTAGAGACATAATGGATATATCTTGTATATATTTATAGCTGTTGATGAACTCACAGTTCCGTGAGTTATTATCTGAACAAGAAAGCATTAAACTCAAACTAAATATATATATACTCATCATCATATGTTAAACCTCTCTGCACAGCAATGGAAAGGAAATGTGAATGTATATCTGTATGTTTGATATCAGTGATTGATGCATCTAGGTAAGTGCATGTGTATGAGTGTTTGATATCAGTGATTGATGCATCTAGGTAAGTGCATGTGTATGAGTGTTTGATATCAGTGATTGATGCATCTAGGTAAGTGCATGTGTATGAGTGTTTGATATCAGTGATTGATGCATCTAGGTAAGTGCATGTGTATGAGTGTTTGATATCAGTGATTGATGCATCTAGGTAAGTGCATGTGTATGAGTGTTTGATATCAGTGATTGATGCATCTAGGTAAGTGCATGTGTATGAGTGTTTGATATCAGTGATTGATGCATCTGGGTAAGTGCATGTGTATGAGTGTTTGATATCAGTGATTGATGTATCTAGGTAAGTGCATGTGTATGAATGTTTGATATCAGTGATTGATGCATCTAGGTAAGTGCATGTGTATGAGTGTTTGATATCAGTGATTGATGCATCTAGGTAAGTGCATGTGTATGAATGTTTGATATCAGTGATTGATGCATCTAGGTAAGTGCATGTGTATGAGTGTTTGATATCAGTGATTGATGCATCTAGGTAAGTGCATGTGTATGAGTGTTTGATATCAGTGATTGATGCATCTAGGTAAGTGCATGTGTATGAGTGTTTGATATCAGTGATTGATGCATCTAGGTAAGTGCATGTGTATGAGTGTTTGATATCAGTGATTGGTGTATCTAGGTAAGTGCATGTGTATGAGTGTTTGATATCAGTGATTGATGCATCTAGGTAAGTGCATGTGTATGAGTGTTTGATATCAGTGATTGATGTATCTAGGTAAGTGCATGTGTATGAATGTTTGATATCAGTGATTGATGCATCTAGGTAAGTGCATGTGTATGAGTGTTTGATATCAGTGATTGATGCATCTAGGTAAGTGCATGTGTATGAGTGTTTGATATCAGTGATTGATGCATCTAGGTAAGTGCATGTGTATGAGTGTTTGATATCAGTGATTGATGCATCTAGGTAAGTGCATGTGTATGAGTGTTTGATATCAGTGATTGATGTATCTTGGTAAGTGCATGTGTATGAATGTTTGATATCAGTGATTGGTGTATCTAGGTAAGTGCATGTGTATGAGTGTTTGATATCAGTGATTGATGCATCTAGGTAAGTGCATGTGTATAAGTGTTCGATATCAGTGATTGGTGTATCTAGGTAAGTGCAGGTGTATGAGTGTTTGATATCAGTGATTGATGTATCTAGGTAAGTGCATGTGTATGAGTGTTTGATATCAGTGATTGATGTATCTTGGTAAGTGCATGTGTATGAGTGTTTGATATCAGTGATTGATGCATCTAGGTAAGTGCATGTGTATGAGTGTTTGATATCAGTGATTGATGTATCTAGGTAAGTGCATGTGTATGAGTGTTCGATATCAGTGGTTGATGTATCTAGGTAAGTGCATGTGTATGAGTGTTTGATATCAGTGATTGATGCATCTAGGTAAGTGCATGTGAATGAGTGTTTGATGTTAGTGGTTGTTGTGACTGTAATACTTCCTAAAGTTACATACAGTAAGCTCATTATCACTTTATAATTGTATTAATATATTTTGTATCTGTGTAGATTGATGTATTGTATAGATACGTGCAGTACTAGACGGATTTAACAGGAGTGATATTTTTTAATGAAAGTGATATCTATAAAGTCAAAGAGTAGCTGTAACGGATTGTATATATTTATTAGCTTATATTTTATATTTGCTTATGTTGTTGTATATCATTGTTTCAGGCTGACTACATATCACTACTGTTACAATACATTTGAAATTTGAAAAAGACAACAGATTGTCTACAGGAGAGACATGATAAATGATCATTTCCATGCAAAAATATTTCCACGGCCAGAAATGTTTGTTACTTGTAATTGTAGTTCTAAATCGGTACATATTACACTTTGGACTCGGTCGTTCTGTATTTTACCCAATGACATTGCACAACCACACAATGGCGGCCTGATCACAGATGCTGACCTGGTTTCCTAATGCAACACATAGGCCTACCCAACATAACGTGTTTAAGATAGGACGTCGGGTGACAAGACACTTACACTCAGGTGTAAGTAACATAAAAAAACCCGAGACAGACCTGTGGCGTCCCCTTGGACAGGCAGTCTCATCATGGAGGCGATGCCTCCTGGTCGAGGCATAGCATTGCCTGACAGTGGCTCATTGAAGGGCTGGGTGGATCTGCTGCTGCTGCTGCCTTGAATAGCGAGTCTAGTGGCTGTAGCGAGACGGCTCCGGGTGTGATACGCTGCACTCAACATGTCGGCCTTCAGTGGAATGCAACTACTGATACGATAAAAGCAATTGGTCACGCTATACTTTCGATTAAGGCTTATGTGAGAAGAATTAATTTACCAAAGCAAATTTATCCCACGCTAGTCGTAGCACAACTTGATAAGCTGGTTGTGTTCACGTGTGACGTAGTCACCACAATTCGGGTTCTTTTATTGCGAACGTATTAGTTTACATGACAAGACAAATATGATTAACTGTCCACATTCTCCACCAGTTCATGTCGATGCATACGTACAATCGCAACGCGTGCAGCGATGTATTTGCTTTGCCATGAACACATGAGTTGGCTGTGGGGAGGATACGCTTCGAGATGGTATCAGAACCATTCATCGACACCAGTTAATTGTAGTTGATGCTTTAAGATATCTGGACTTGTCATCCCCGGGACATTCAACACGGGTATTTAGCAGCACAGGGAACAAAGATCAGTTCATTGACCTAAACCTGGTTAACAACATTCTTCTTTCCTGAATTCCCACAATCCGTGGACCTATTTAGATTTACAGTTGTTTCCTTGATTCTGTGTGGTGAAGAGACGTTGGGGTAGTCTAGGGGTTAAAGCGTGCGCTCGTCACGCCGAAGACCCCAGTTCGATTCTCCACATGAGTACAATGGGTGAAACCAATTTCTGGTATCCACGGCCGTGATATTGCTGGAATATTGATAAATGCGGTGTAAAACCACACTCACTCTATTTGGTATAACACAAATTTGTCAAGTCAGTAAGTCAAATACAAGTAATTTCTACATATACACATTGTATTTATGAAAATATACTTAACAGCAAAAGAAACGAAAGTTCCAAAATGTTTGAAATTGTGTAAGTGTGCCCATTCCATTTTGTAAGAATTGATTGGAAAATGCCGAAATGATGACAGATGAACTAATTGATGTCATGCAACAAGGCGCCCATTCCACACATGCATACGAACATAAGCAACCGAAACCAAGAACTGTACATCGTGGTCCGGGATGAAAACACACGTGTTCATTTTCACTCTGAGGTATATTACATTAAGGTGGGTGTCAAACACCGGTTCAATATTCACTCCAGAAGGTCTATAGCTGAAAAGAGGAATGTCCCTTGGGATGCTGCAGGTCTGTAACTCTGCAACTGCTGTAGCCAGACAGTTAGGATGTCATCGCACCACTGTCAAAATGTCACCAGCAAATTCCGTCCGTTGCTGATCGACCACGTTCTGATCGACCCAGAGTGACAACTCCTGCACAAGATAACTTCCCTTGTTTCTTGCACCTCCTAAACTGCACTTGGCCTACAGGACAACGCACGTCTTCATATAGCAAGGTGTTGATGGCGTATCTGGCTCAGAACAGCATCAACAATCTTCCAAGGCCACCTATGGCTCCTATTGAACATGCTTGGGACGAAATTGGACGTCTGATTGAAGCGGGTAGACAACCAACCACTCTCGTGTTTTGTGCCCTTTAACGTTCGTCCTGTCGAAAGCAGTGTTGTGTTGAGTCATGTATTACATTCTGCATTGCCTTGTACCATCTGTTGTGTAGTACCGTGTGTTGTGTTGTTGGTGTGTAGTTCCATGTGTTGTGTTGCTTGATGTCTTGTTCCACGTGTTATGTAGATCCGTGTATTGTGATGTTTGGTGTGTAGTTCCGTGTGTTGTGTTGTTTGGTGTGTTGTTCCATGTGTTGTGTAGCTCCGTGTATTGTGATGTTTGGTGTGTTGTTCCGTGTGTTGTGTTGTTTGGTGTGTAATTCCATGTGTTGTGTAGCTCCGTGTATTGTGTTGTTTGGTGTGTAGTTCCGTGTGTTGTGTTGTTTGGTGTGTTGTTCCATGTGTTGTGTAGCTCCGTGTATTGTGTTGTTTGGTGTGTAGTTCCGTGTGTTGTTTGGTGTGTAATTCCATGTGTTGTGTAGCTCCGTGTATTGTGTTGTTTGGTGTGTTGTTCCATGTGTTGTGATGTTTCGTGTGTTGTTCCGTGTGTTGTGTTGTTTGGTGTGTAATTCCATGTGTTGTGTAGCTCCGTGTATTGTGTTGTTTGGTGTGTAGTTGCGTGTGTTGTGTTGTTTGGTGTGTTGTTCCATGTGTTGTGTAGCTCCGTGTATTGTGTTGTTTGGTGTGTAGTTCCGTGTGTTGTTTGGTGTGTAATTCCATGTGTTGTGTAGCTCCGTGTATTGTGTTGTTTGGTGTGTTGTTCCATGTGTTGTGATGTTTCGTGTGTTGTTCCGTGTGTTGTGTTGTTTGGTGTGTAATTCCATGTGTTGTGTAGCTCCGTGTATTGTGTTGTTTGGTGTGTTGTTCCATTTGTTGTGTTGTTTGGTGTGTTGTTCCATGTTTTGTGATGTTTGGTGTGTTGTTCCGTGTCTTGTGTTGTTTGGTGTGTTGTTCCATTTGTTGTGTTGTTTAGTGTGTTGTTGTTTGGTGTCTTGTGTTGTTTGGTGTGTTGTTCCGTGTGTTGTGTTGTTTGGTGTGTTGTTCCATGTGTTGTGATGTTTGGTGTGTTGTTCCATGTGTTGTGATGTTTGGTGTGTTGTTCCGTGTGTTGTGATGTTTGGTGTGTTCTTCCATGTGTTGTGTTGTTCCGTGTGTTGTGATGTTTGGTGTGTTGTTCCGTGCCTTGTGTTGTTTGGTGTGTTCTTCCATGTGTTGTGATGTTTGTTGTGTTGTT
Organism: Haliotis rufescens; assembly: GCF_023055435.1. Taxonomy (NCBI): domain Eukaryota; kingdom Metazoa; phylum Mollusca; class Gastropoda; order Lepetellida; family Haliotidae; genus Haliotis; species Haliotis rufescens. The sequence continues at coordinate 6,455,496 of NW_025964383.1, forward strand.
CCGTGTGTTGTGATGTTTGGTGTGTTGTTCCGTGCGTTGTGTTGTTTGGTGTGTTGTTCCATGTGTTGTGTAGTTCCGTGTATTGTGATGTTTGGTGTGTTGTTCCATTTGTTGTGATGTTTGGTGTGTTGTTTCATTTGTTGTGATGTTTGGTGTGTTGTTCCGTGTGTTGTGTTGTTTGGTGTGTTGTTCCGTGTATTGTGTTGTTTGGTGTGTTGTTCCGTGTGTTGTGTTGTTTGGTGTGTTGTTCCGTGCGTTGTGTTGTTTGGTGTGTTGTTCCATTTGTTTTGATGTTTTGTGTGTTGTTCCATTTGTTGTAATGTTTGGTGTGTTGTTCGATTTGTTGTGTTGTTTGGTGTGTTGTTCCATGTGTTGTGTTGTTCCGTGTCATGTGTTGTTTGGTGTGTTGTGTTGTTTGGTGTCTTGTTCCATGTGTTGTGATGTTTGGTGTGTTGTTCCATGTGTTGTGATGTTTGGTGTGTTGTTCCGTGTGTTGTGATGTTTGGTGTGTTGTTCCAAGTGTCGTGTTGTTTGGTGTGTTCTTCCATTTGTTGTGATGTTTGGTGTGTAGCTCCGTGTATTGTGTTGTTTGGTGTGTTGTTCCATGTGTTGTGTAGCTCTGTGTATTGTGATGTTTGGTGTGGTGTTCCGTGTGTTGTGTTGTTTGATGTGTTGTTCCATTTGTTGTGATGTTTGGTGTGTTGTTCCATGTGTTGTGTAGTTCCGTGTATTGAGTTGTTTGGTGTGTTGTTCCATGTGTTGTGTAGTTCCGTGTATTGTGATGTTTGGTGTGTAGTTCCGTGTGTTCTGTTGTTTGGTGTGTTATTCCATGTGTTATGTAGATCCGTGTATTGTGTTGTTTGGTGTGTAGTTCCGTGTGTTGTGTTGTTTGGTGTGTTGTTCCATGTGTTGTGTAGCTCCGTGTATTGTGATGTTTGGTGTGTTGTTCCGTGTGTTGTGTTGTTTGGTGTGTAATTCCATGTGTTGTGTAGCTCCGTGTATTGTGTTGTTTGGTGTGTAGTTCCGTGTGTTGTTTGGTGTGTAATTCCATGTGTTGTGTAGCTCCGTGTATTGTGTTGTTTGGTGTGTTGTTCCATGTGTTGTGATGTTTCGTGTGTTGTTCCGTGTGTTGTGTTGTTTGGTGTGTAATTCCATGTGTTGTGTAGCTCCGTGTATTGTGTTGTTTGGTGTGTAGTTGCGTGTGTTGTGTTGTTTGGTGTGCTGTTCCATGTGTTGTGTATCTCTGTGTATTGTGTTGTTTGGTGTGTTGTTCCATTTGTTGTGTTGTTTGGTGTGTTGTTCCATGTTTTGTGATGTTTGGTGTGTTGTTCCGTGTCTTGTGTTGTTTGGTGTGTTGTTCCATTTGTTGTGTTGTTTGGTGTGTTGTTGTTTGGTGTCTTGTGTTGTTTGGTGTGTTGTTCCGTGTGTTGTGTTGTTTGGTGTGTTGTTCCATGTGTTGTGATGTTTGGTGTGTTGTTCCATGTGTTGTGATGTTTGGTGTGTTGTTCCGTGTGTTGTGATGTTTGGTGTGTTCTTCCATGTGTTGTGTTGTTCCGTGTGTTGTGATGTTTGGTGTCTTGTTCCGTGCCTTGTGTTGTTTGGTGTGTTCTTCCATGTGTTGTGATGTTTGTTGTGTTGTTCCGTGTGTTGTGATGTTTGGTGTGTTGTTCCGTGCGTTGTGTTGTTTGGTGTGTTGTTCCATGTGTTGTGTAGTTCCGTGTATTGTGATGTTTGGTGTGTTGTTCCATTTCTTGTGATGTTTGGTGTGTTGTTTCATTTGTTGTGATGTTTGGTGTGTTGTTCCGTGTGTTGTGTTGTTTGGTGTGTTGTTCCGTGTATTGTGTTGTTTGGTGTGTTGTTCCGTGTGTTGTGTTGTTTGGTGTGTTGTTCCGTGCGTTGTGTTGTTTGGTGTGTTGTTCCATTTGTTTTGATGTTTGGTGTGTTGTTCCATTTGTTGTAATGTTTGGTGTGTTGTTCGATTTGTTGTGTTGTTTGGTGTCTTGTTCCATGTGTTGTGATGTTTGGTGTGTTGTTCCATGTGTTGTGATGTTTGGTGTGTTGTTCCGTGTGTTGTGATGTTTGGTGTGTTGTTCCAAGTGTCGTGTTGTTTGGTGTGTTCTTCCATTTGTTGTGATGTTTGGTGTGTAGCTCCGTGTATTGTGTTGTTTGGTGTGTTGTTCCGTGTATTGTGTTGTTTGGTGTGTTGTTCCATGTGTTGTGTTGTTTGGTGTGTTGTTCCGTGTGTTGTGTTGTTTGGTGTGTTGTTCCGTGCGTTGTGTTGTTTGGTGTGTTGTTCCATTTGTTTTGATGTTTGGTGTGTTGTTCCATTTGTTTTGATGTTTGGTGTGTTGTTCCATGTGTTGTGTTGTTTGGTGTGTTGTTCCGTGCGTTGTGTTGTTTGGTGTGTTGTTCCATTTGTTTTGATGTTTGGTGTGTTGTTCCATTTGTTGTGATGTTTGGTGTGTTGGTCGATTTGTTGTGTTGTTTGGTGTGTTGTTCCATGTGTTGTGTTGTTTGGTGTCTTGTGTTGTTTGGTGTGTTCTTCCGTGTGTTGTGTTGTTTGGTGTGTTGTTCCATGTGTTGTGATGTTTGGTGTGTTGTTCCATGTGTTGTGATGTTTGGTGTGTTGTTTGGTGTGTTGTGATGTTTGGTGTGTTGTTCCGTGTGTTGTGTTGTTCCGTGTGTTCTTCCATTTGTTGTGATGTTTGGTGTGTTGTTCCGTGTATTGTGTTGTTTGGTGTGTTGTTCCATGTGTTGTGTAGTTCCTTGTGTTGTGTTGTTTGGTGTGTTGTTCCATGTGTTGTGTAGCTCCGTGTATTGTGTTGTTTGGTGTGTTGTTTGGTGTGTTGTGTTGTTCCGTGTGTTGTGATGTTTGGTGTGTTGTTCCGTGTATTGTGTTGTTTGGTGTGTTGTTCCGTGTGTTGTGTAGCTCCATGTATTGTGTTGTTTGGTGTGTTGTTTGGTGTGTTGTGTTGTTCCGTGTGTTGTGTTGTTTGGTGTGTTGTTCCATATGTTGTGTAGCTCCGTGTATTGTGTTGTTTGGTGTGTTGTTTGGTGTGTTGTGTTGTTCCGTGTGTTGTGATGTTTGGTGTGTTGTTCCGTGTATTGTGTTGTTTGGTGTGTTGTTCCATGTGTTGTGATGTTTGGTGTGTTGTTCCGTGTGTTGTGTTGTTTGGTGTGTTGTGGTGTTTGGTGTGTTGTTTGGTGTGTTGTTCCATTTGTTGTGTTGTTTGGTGTCTTGTTCCACGTGTTGTGTAGTTCCTTGTGTTGTGTTGTTTGGTGTCTTGTTCCACGTGTTGTGTAGTTCCGTTTATTGTGTGTTTGGTGTGTTGTTTCATTTGTTGTGTTGTTTGGTGTCTTGTTCCATGTATTGTGGAGTTCCATGTGTTGTTTGGTGGGTTGTGCAATGTGTTGTGTTGTTTGGTGTCTTGTTCCATGTGTTGTGTAGTTCCGTGTGTTGTGTGTTTGGTGTGTTGTTTCATTTGTTGGGTTGTTTGGTGTCTTGTTCCATGTATTGTGGAGTTCCATATGTTGTTTGGTGTGTTGTGCCATGTGTTGTGTTGTTTGGTGTCTTGTTCCATGTATTGTGGAGTTCCATGTGTTGTTTGGTGTGTTGTGCCATGTGTTGTGTTGTTTGGTGTCTTGTTCCATGTATTGTGGAGTTCCATGTGTTGTTTGGTGTCTTGTTCCATGTGTTGTGTAGTTCCGTGTGTTGTGTGTTTGGTGTGTTGTTTCATTTGTTGTGTTGTTTGGTGTCTTGTTCCATGTATTGTGGACTTCCATGTGTTGTTTGGTGTGTTGTGCCATGAGTTGTGTTGTTTGGTGTCTTGTTCCATGTATTGTGGAGTTCCATGTGTTGTTTGGTGTGTTGTGCCATGAGTTGTGTTGTTTGGTGTCTTGTTCCATGTATTGTGGAGTTCCATGTGTTGTTTGGTGTCTTGTTCCATGTATTGTGGAGTTCCATGTGTTGTTTGGTGTGTTGTGCCATGAGTTGTGTTGTTTGGTGTGTTGTGCCATGTGTTTTGATGTTTGGTGTGTTGTTCCATGTGTTGTGTTGTTTGGTGTGTTGTTCCGTGCGTTGTGTTGTTTGGTGTGTTGTTCCATTTGTTTTGATGTTTGGTGTGTTGTTCCATTTGTTGTGATGTTTGGTGTGTTGGTCGATTTGTTGTGTTGTTTGGTGTGTTGTTCCATGTGTTGTGTTGTTTGGTGTCTTGTGTTGTTTGGTGTGTTCTTCCGTGTGTTGTGTTGTTTGGTGTGTTGTTCCATGTGTTGTGATGTTTGGTGTGTTGTTCCATGTGTTGTGATGTTTGGTGTGTTGTTTGGTGTGTTGTGATGTTTGGTGTGTTGTTCCGTGTGTTGTGTTGTTCCGTGTGTTCTTCCATTTGTTGTGATGTTTGGTGTGTTGTTCCGTGTATTGTGTTGTTTGGTGTGTTGTTCCATGTGTTGTGTAGTTCCTTGTGTTGTGTTGTTTGGTGTGTTGTTCCATGTGTTGTGTAGCTCCGTGTATTGTGTTGTTTGGTGTGTTGTTTGGTGTGTTGTGTTGTTCCGTGTGTTGTGATGTTTGGTGTGTTGTTCCGTGTATTGTGTTGTTTGGTGTGTTGTTCCGTGTGTTGTGTAGCTCCATGTATTGTGTTGTTTGGTGTGTTGTTTGGTGTGTTGTGTTGTTCCGTGTGTTGTGTTGTTTGGTGTGTTGTTCCATATGTTGTGTAGCTCCGTGTATTGTGTTGTTTGGTGTGTTGTTTGGTGTGTTGTGTTGTTCCGTGTGTTGTGATGTTTGGTGTGTTGTTCCGTGTATTGTGTTGTTTGGTGTGTTGTTCCATGTGTTGTGATGTTTGGTGTGTTGTTCCGTGTGTTGTGTTGTTTGGTGTGTTGTGGTGTTTGGTGTGTTGTTTGGTGTGTTGTTCCATTTGTTGTGTTGTTTGGTGTCTTGTTCCACGTGTTGTGTAGTTCCTTGTGTTGTGTTGTTTGGTGTCTTGTTCCACGTGTTGTGTAGTTCCGTTTATTGTGTGTTTGGTGTGTTGTTTCATTTGTTGTGTTGTTTGGTGTCTTGTTCCATGTATTGTGGAGTTCCATGTGTTGTTTGGTGGGTTGTGCAATGTGTTGTGTTGTTTGGTGTCTTGTTCCATGTGTTGTGTAGTTCCGTGTGTTGTGTGTTTGGTGTGTTGTTTCATTTGTTGTGTTGTTTGGTGTCTTGTTCCATGTATTGTGGAGTTCCATATGTTGTTTGGTGTGTTGTGCCATGTGTTGTGTTGTTTGGTGTCTTGTTCCATGTATTGTGGAGTTCCATGTGTTGTTTGGTGTGTTGTGCCATGTGTTGTGTTGTTTGGTGTCTTGTTCCATGTATTGTGGAGTTCCATGTGTTGTTTGGTGTCTTGTTCCATGTGTTGTGTAGTTCCGTGTGTTGTGTGTTTGGTGTGTTGTTTCATTTGTTGTGTTGTTTGGTGTCTTGTTCCATGTATTGTGGACTTCCATGTGTTGTTTGGTGTGTTGTGCCATGAGTTGTGTTGTTTGGTGTCTTGTTCCATGTATTGTGGAGTTCCATGTGTTGTTTGGTGTGTTGTGCCATGAGTTGTGTTGTTTGGTGTCTTGTTCCATGTATTGTGGAGTTCCATGTGTTGTTTGGTGTCTTGTTCCATGTATTGTGGAGTTCCATGTGTTGTTTGGTGTGTTGTGCCATGAGTTGTGTTGTTTGGTGTGTTGTGCCATGTGTTGTGTTGTTTGGTGTGTTGTGCCATGTGTTGTGATGTTTGGTGTGTTTTTTCAAGCGTTGCGCAGTGCCGTGTGTTTATTTCACGCTGTATACATGTGGCATCGCGTAACATGGAATTAGAAGCACTGGGAAGTATAACTACTTGCGAAATTCAAATGTCCGATAACTAAAGATATTACAATCAAATCTTATGACTGAAAATCTTCATTGGCATCGTGTCATGTGCAGAAATTCTGTGACACTTTGTCGGCTTCGGAATGAACTCAATCCAGGCCAGCGCGTGTCAATATAGATACATAGCCCCTTCCAAGCAGTGTCCCTGGGCATGGCACCCCTGTGACCCTTCCGGTATCATCGCTGCCACTATGCAGTGTACAGGCGGCGAGTACAAGAATCAGGAACATTCCCATTCAAACCTTAAATATTGGGACATTTATATCTTTGGGAATGCCATTATAGTGTATAAGAGGGGGGGGGGGGGGGGACTTTGCAGCAACAAAGGTCAACCTTCCAAAATCTGCCTGGCTGGATATCCAGGGTGAAAAGATGATCTTCACACATCCGCTGGTCTTGATGTTATGTGAGATGAGTGAGACACGACCTTGCCCCCTCATATAGTCTATATAGATTGGTCGAGCTGTTCTGGTAGATTTCAGATTACACTTGACTCCAAAAGCACCTAACCATAGTAACTTCTTACATCAAAGAGTACTACATTCCTAAAAACTAACTATTGTCAAAATACAATGCTATCAAACAAAACAGAAACAATGTAATTGCAATTATAACATTGTTTAACAATAAATTACACTGCCATGTAACAATATTTTATATAGATACTATCATTTTGAAAAAAAGAAATTGGCAAGGGATATCACTGATTCATTGTTAGATGTCATGACTGAATTTGTACTTTCATGGAAAACGTTAACAAAAATAGTGTACACATATTATATGCGTTCATTACAATACCTTCAGGGAGGAATGTCATGTCGACTATGTTTATCCATGTATATAGAAGTATATCTTAATACATACAAACAAGATAGTAAGACCAGTTTAATATTCAAACACTGTGGGAATTCCCAAGTAGCCTTTGTTTGCCGTTGTGGGTGGGGTGGTCAGTTTGGTGGGTGAATAGGGTGATTGCGTGCCATCGTACCTGGACGGCGTGGATCGCTGCTTACAGTATCACTGACTGGCTGGCCTGGTCAGGGCTCCATTATGTAGTCAAGTAAAGACATGTAGCTGAATACAAAATATGTGCTTGGTATGAAATACATAGTTAACAGCTTTGGCATAGTTGGTATTTAATCATTTAAATTGCACAGGATACCCGTCAGATAGTGTGTGTTACAAGCTCATTGTCATTGTCTAATTATGTTTGTTCAGTGGGGATCATAAAATGTTCTAAATGGATCACCGGGACAAAAGTGTATAATTTCCGAGTGACCGCGGGAACCAGTGAATAGCTTCTAAGAGAGCACTGGAAACAGGCTACCGTTGTGAGGAGCTTGATAATGTCACGCGCCTACCCAGACTGGGCTTTTATCTACCTATATGAGCAGGCTAACAGCTAAGCTGGTTCCCGGCTCCATGTACGCGTCGTCAACTTGATGTTAGAGACGGGGGCCCAGCTTAGCTAAAAGCGCTACGCTTACGTCGCGTGTCAACGGCGGAAACAGTTTTACTCCTACACAGCGATCTGACAGGCAGTCTGTATCTTTGTAAAATCTCCCTGATTCAACCTAGTGTATTATGCTCTGTCATCACTGCGCCGAAGTGTGGTAGACCATTAGCTGGGTCCCGTCTCTTCCGCAAGTTGACGCAAAAGGGAGCCGGGAGCTCCTCGCAGCGATAACCCTTTCGCGGAGCTCTCTATTACTATCGCGATGTCACCGAGCGTGTAACGAAGGTGTCACGCGCTGGGAAGGAGCTTGTGTTCGCTGTGTCAAGTCTCGTTGAACGAGCTCACGAGATCAGTTGTTATGCCAACGGCGTCAAAATGGCGACAGGTGTGCGGAACACAAAACCGTCGGTGAGAAGTATTTTTGTATATTTTTTCATGGAATATTGAAATTGACTGTGAGACATTGCTACATTATGAATACGCCATCTCATCATCAGGAGTGAAATGAACTGCCAACTCGTAACAAAACAGTGTCAAATAGAAAGAAAAGCAGTGCTTTAGATCTAATAACATGTCATACAATGATACATTCATGATACACTATGTCCCAGTCTCTGTTACAGGAAGAGTGGACAATGATAGACGTGAGACACACGTCAGATAGTGTGTGTTACAAGCTCATTATCATTGTCTAGTTATGTTTGTTCCGTGAGGATCACAAAATATTTTAAATGGATCAGGTTGCAAGGATTATCCTGAAAATTTCTACCTATGAAAGAAAATCTCCCCTGCGTGGGATGAGATTTTGTTAATTATCATCTTTAACTCCCTGGATGCCAGGGGGACATATATAGATGTCCCTCCTCTACAACCCTCACTTTGAAGTCAAATAAAATTCAAAATACATCACCCACACAGATACACTTCACAGTTTTGAATAAAGTGGGAAATTCCCTGTTCAATGATATCATCCACTGGCATTTTAGGCCAAGCAAAAGTACTGAAAATGACCTCTGAAAATTAGGTACATCGTAAATGTCGCCATTTTTTACACATTACTAAATCACCACTCACTGCGTTATTTACAGCATGTTTCAAAATCTAAATTTTGGATATTTACTCGGAGAAATGAATTTCAAAAATAGCATATTAGTGATCACGGGTATCTGTCTTTTATGAAAATCACCAATGATCATTCCCAAACGTCTCCGATAATCCATGAATTGTTTAGAATGTTTTGGAAAATATGCAAACTCGAAGGCCGAAGTGAACTTTCCGCCATATTGGATAGTGTTTACAAAATCACGTTTCACATACACCGGTTATGAGACACCTGTAACATCCAGAGCTCCAGATAAGCTGCGTATCTGCGTAAAATACGCATCAGAAATGCAGAAATACGCAGTAAAATAATATCCAAGCGTATCAAATACGCAACGAACATTACAGATACGCTACAAAAATAAAGCTTGTGCGTATCATCAAAATGTTGTGAAGTAACCCTGCATATTCGATTGGCAAATCAGCAACATATTTTGAAATTATAAACGGGCATTCCGTCAACCTTGCCAAACTCCACGATGACAGTTACACCATGATCATTTGCCATCACACTTTCTTGTGGAAGTATCGTGGTATTTTGGAGTCCTATAAAGTTCTCGAACCCACACAACACCAGTTTGCAGGGACTAGATGAATAGTGTTTTTAAATATTTAACTTAAATACCCACATGTGTAAAAACTAGTGGGTAACAGATATTTGAATACCCAGATAGAATAACTGATACCCAGTGATTTTAAAATGCATGGGTAAAATACCCACAACACCAAAAGCTTATCTGGAGCTCTGAACATCACATATATTTCAAACTTAGCTGCGATACATACATCCTTGAATTCCTCATACATTTTAGAATCAAATGACTAATGGTCTTTGTCACCAATACAAAGTGCCTAGATGAAATCAAGCAAAATAAGTTAGGTGTGAAAACGAACGCTGTACTCGAAAAACTGCACTTGTTTGAAATGTGAACAAAGCAAAATTCAGATTTTACACATTGTAGCATTTGCATTCTGAGCTATCCATTCATCTATTCGTTCAAGATATTGGCTCAACATTTTCAGAATATGGGAATGAATTAGGGAATTTAAAATAGATAAATTGCAATGATTTGATATTTTCAACAGAAATTGTCAAAGTTACCATCCTGTGTGACGCCATGACTGACGCAAAATCATGCACAACGACAATGGTATTTATCAGAATTTCTGACTATTTCCGTTGGTTTCAATGAAAAATATAACTACAAATAACAGTACATAGATTGTCAGAATGTTTCTGATTACTTACATGTCACATTTATGCATATACGATCCCTGAATCAACGAAAGTCCCCTCGTAAAATCCTGCGTACTGTTGACAGTGAACATGCCATTTTGTAAAAGGGTCACCGGTAGTGATGTCATATATCAACATTGTTGTACATGTTTGGTAATTCTTTTGAGGTGAAAGCCCTTGAATGAGAGTGCACACGATCACTGTATCATGCTGTTTACAGTTTTAGTAATGATATAGATTTTGCATATCTTTTATACATTTTTTCACACAGTTAATTTCACTTTGGATGTTTGTCAACGTTCAAAATGATATCATAGGTAAATATAGGCCACAACATGTATGAACGAACCTTTGATAATCTCCTGTTTGTTTGAAAATGGTTTACATAAGAATTGATAGGATTATAGTGTTGAATACAATATTTCTTTCCTTTGAACAAGTGTTACAAGATGAAGTGTAAATGTAATTGCAGCATGTACATATTTCTTATAATAATATAAGTTCATATAACCAATGTCCATGAACAGCTATTTCATTTTATTTTATTTTATAACTAAAACTGAAAATATTACTTTAACAAAATGGATAATGTTTTTCCTTAAAATATATGCACACATTTCTCAAAGAATTGTCTTGGTTTTGGAATTGCTTTTTATGTCATTTGATACACAGAACAGTGGTATCTAACGATTCGCCAGTCACAAACAATTTACAAATTTTGCATTACATAATCAATGGGTTCATTCTTTTTTCAATATCATGATCACAGAATATTAAATTGTTTACTTTAATTCTCCAGGAATTTTAAAAAGTATAAAAATAAAACCCATGCCATGTACCCCGTTGGTTTAACCTTATACGATTATCCTGATAATTCTATACCAATAGAGCTTTCTTCGCTTCTTTTATTGTATATTTCTTAGATGAAGAGAAATAATAACATAATAATGAACAAATATATGTCCAATATTGAATATAATTTTGGTTGTTTTGAAATATTCTTTGGGTTATTTCATTGATTGATGCCAAACAGGTGCGTGTCTTGTCCAATTAAGATACATGATAAACTATCTAATTGATTATCTATTCAAGACATTTTTTACTTGGTAAAAGCAGTCCTTTTATGTTGTGTCGAAAAAGTGTCAAATTCCGTTTTACACATCGAGATTTTCCAAACCATGAACGAAAATTAGGGGAGATATATATTAATCAAAATACCAGTGTCACCTTTCTCCGACGTTATCAAAGACATAAAACCAGCCATGACGTAAAATAGAATGGTGTTATGTTTTTGGTATTTCATTACATTTGAAGATAAGGCTAGTGCTCCATTAATAATGATGCAACATTAGTCAAATTACACTTAAACATTCAGGAGAATGTTGGAATCTAAGGATGAAGTTATATCTTAGATAGGGCCATCCATTTCTCTATTACCTCTTTTTTATGCAGTAGGATTTCATCATTTCTTATGGTTTTTTTTATAACTAAACATATACAGTTTCAATATTGATATAAGTGTTGGAATAGCTTGGTTCCTCGTGAACAAAACACCACGAACATATATTGTCCATACCCACAGCTAATTCTCACCAAGTGACCTGAGTTACAATAAACTAGTGCTAAGGATAGCGGAGTTATAACCCCTTTCTTTGTACGTGTAGAACCTCTCTGTCAACTTTTGACACAGAGAAAAATCAGTTTTCGTGGTTTGCAGCATGCTATATATACGTATATAACTCCATTTGATATATGGTAATGTCGTTCAGATATTAGGCAGTGTTCTGTTTGCTCACAGTTTCCGTAAAGCTTATATAAAAAAAAAATCGTTGAACAGTACTTTTATCGGTGTACAAAAGCGGAGAACTTTACTGTTTTTCAACGCAGAATAAATTCTCGGACAACGCTAAGAAGTGTCTTTTTTTAGAACCGGTTTAATATTTGCAGTTAAATTAACACCATCAAATAGGAAATTTAATATTCTCCACCTCTGCGTAACTTTATAGCCAGAGGTAGATCCAGTGCCGCGTGAGTGCAATTCTCGCACAACCTTCACTTTCCCGATCTTAGGAAAATGGGCCTCAGAAAAAAAACTTGGCATCCAGAGGGTTAAACAGTGGAAACAGTATTTGATTTTCGGTATTTGTGACTCGAATTATGTTGCAATTAATGTTACTAGATTATATATATATATATATATATATATATATATATATATAGTAATAATTAAATAAGTGGAGTAAGATTGAACACAGTTTTAATAGGCTAGCGCTTTCAACTCGTACCACGTATGAGTCTCATCAGGCCATAACTGAATAACGGACATGAAGTAGTAACATATAGTTACGTGACGTCATAACATTTAGGAAACTATGATGTCACAATACCAAGGTGACAATGGACAAATAACTTACGCCTTTACATTTAACTTAGGCGCGTATTTATGAATGGAATGTTGCTCTTTTTGAAACAATGTAGGTTCATGATCAAAATTTAGCTTATGTACTCAGCGTCTTAGCAATTTCATAGATATTATTCTTAAGCCTTTATGTAAACATGTAAAAAGTTTTCTCAGGGATGACATTGATTTTTTATGTAAATTACCTACTGAGGTACCAGAAGGATCTATGTTAGTTAGTTTTGATAGTGTTAGTTTGTACAGTAATATTGAAACTGAGCTCGGACTGGAAGCTATCAGATACTGGCTGAAAGAATACTGCCATGAAATACCAGATAGATTTTCAGATGAATTTATCATTGATGCATTGAAGTTGGTTATTACCAATAACATGTTTTATTTTGATGGATCTTATTATTCACAAAAGAAAGGAGTAGCCATGGGTACTAAGGTAGACCCTACTTATGCAACCCTTGTGTTGGGATTTTTAGAGAATATGTTTTATGATAAGGTGAGAGATACTCTTGGTGAATCTATGAAAGAACACATTGAATATTCATGGAAAAGGTTTTTAGACTACTGTTTTATCATGTTAAAAACCAGTGAAAGTCAACTTACCGCTGTGCATGAAATTTAAATTCACTTAATGTGTCACTCAATTTCACTATGGAAAAAAGCAATCCAGTTTAACCTTTCTCGATGTAAGAATCAATTTAATATCTGGGAGATTTGTACAAACTGATATCTTTTATAAAGATACTGATACGCACCAATATTTGGATTTTGGATCATGTCACCCGTATCATACAAAACGAAATATCCCTTACTGTCTCGCAAGACGTATTTGTACCATTGATTCTGGGAATGATGTTAAAACTACCCGCCTTGCTGAACTTAAGAGTTGCCTACTGCATCAAAATTATCCTGCAAAGCTAATTGAAGAAAGCATACAGAAGGCGCTAAGTATTAAGCAACTAAAACTGAGAGAAAAGTCTGAAGAAAACAATATGGGGAATAATTTAACTCTAGTATCTACCTTCAACCCTAATCATGAAAAAACATTATCCATGATTCAACGATACCTGCCTATTTTGAATCAAAGTATTAAAATGGAGAAGATATTAAGCAAATACAAAATTATCAACAGCCAAAGACAACCCAAAAATCTTAGAAAGATTTTGACAAGTTCTCAAGTTGATTCTGTTGTCATCACTCCACAGGTTTCTAAGTGCGGTGACAAACGTTGCCTAACTTGCAGCAGTATAATTGAAGGCTGTTCAGTCCAAATTACAAAGGACACTAAATTTACTGTAAAACAAAATATGACTCGTGATACTAGAAATGTTATTTACTTGATTGTTTGCAGTGGATGCAATGAAAAGTATATCGGAAAGACAGAACTTAAATTAAAAAGAAGAATGAATCTTCACCGTTCACAAATAAAGCAGCCACACAACCGCACGATTCCACTCAGTGAACATTTAGAAGCATGTGGAAATGGCAACTTTTTAGTTTTCCAGCTATATAAGCTAAATTTTGATCATGAACCTACATTGTTTCAAAAAGAGTAACATTTCATTCATAAATACGCGCCTAAGTTAAATGTAAAGGCGTAAGTTAAGTTATTTGTCCATTGTCACCTTGGTATTGTGACGTCATAGTTTCCTAAATGTTATGACGTCACGTAACTATATGTTACTACTTCATGTCCGTTATTCAGTTATGGCCTGATGAGACTCGTACGTGGTACGAGTTGAAAGCGCTAGCCTATTAAAACTGTGTTCAATCTTACTCCACTTATTTAATTATTACTATATTGTGCCTGAGAGTTAGAACTTTACTGTGCTTTTTTTTATATATATATATATATCTAGATATATATCTAGATATATATATAGATATATATATATCCTTGGATATCCTATTTTCAAACAAGAATGATTCAACTGCGAATATTGAAAAAATATGTGAGTATTACAGGATTATGCGCATTGTCAAATGAAATAAAATACCACTTACATTATTATTCATGTATTTCTGTTCATTGTCAAATTTAGGAGGAAATACATTAATCTTTATGAATATCTTTAGGAGAAATTATTTGTGAGTACAATTAGCAGACACGTTTACCACGATTACCTGTTCATTATGTTGGCATGCCGAAGACAACATTCTACAGTTATCAAATTTCTAGGTCTTTGACAATGTGTGTTTATATCGTAATTTAATATATTCAAAGTGATAAGATGAAATAGCGACTGTTGTAAATAGTGTTACAGTTTGCTGGCAAAAATATATATTATTTACTTTCCAGAATGAGATGAAACAAGGTGTTTCCGTCACTTTCTTGTCTGAAGTGTGTACCGTATCAAAGGAACTATTATGTAACTTCAATTAATCAGAAGTGCAGTTTATCATATGTTCATAATACAATGCATATTGTCCCAGGTTAAGTCATTTATTCCCCACAGAAGGAGGCGTGTTGGATGAGTAACCAGGCGTCAGAAGACTTTTGACATTCACTATGTTTATGTGTTACATTTGAATGATTAAGTTACAATTTTCCATTTTTATGGACAAAACTGGAAGCAAACGTATCATAGCATATTCTGAACTCTAAATTCTTGCTGTTTGGCCACTAGAAATAGTTCAAAATTTGTAATTCTCATATGGTGGCCATAATTCTTGCACGGGCAAACGTTCATGAAAACTCTTCCACCAGTGCTGTCTTATCTAAAGGCTAAGCGAATATCATCTAAAGTACAATTTATATATTATTATTGAGAAAGAGTTGTAGGTATAAGTATTTAGTTTTTGTTTTGCTTTGCTGTCATTCCAAAATCGAAATTTGCCCATGATTGTGTTTTTCTCTCTTGATTTCTGCTGGAATTTAAGTGACAAAAAATATGTTTCACAACTTTGGCATTGTAAATCACTATTTTAAATGGAATAAGATTTTCGTGTTTATGTTGTAAAAACAAACCCTTGTTTTGCCAATCAGGGATCAATAATGTTTCACTCTCCATCTTTGTCAGCTGATGCAAAGCTCCATGCAGCGATATAGGAATCAGTTATGCACAGTAAGAGATAGCATGCAGTGTTGCAACTCGCTGTTTCGATTGACAACTTTTGACGATTGAATTAACTATTGTGTAAGTTTATAGTGACATTTTTAGGTATGGTAGATATTCAAGCAATGCAACATTTTCGATATTTGTAGGAGAAAATGAGAGTGCCAACTGATGCAGTTGAAACTATTGAATGTGTAACAGTTAGATGTACGTGATTCAAACACGCTGAATGAATGTTGATACAATATGTATGACAACTATGAACGAATATCATGGAAGTCACTCCCTGAGGTTGATTGTGTATAATCATGCCCCAGTGGCAATCACAGGGATATTGGTCATAATATCAATCGCTGGTTTGTCTGGTTGAGACTTGATTATTTACAAGCCACCCTCAATCATGTGGAGTCTGTGCCCAGTCTACTAGCCTGTTAATGTTATTATATGGAATACAAATAGCTGAACTTACCAGACCGAACAGAATTTTACTAGATTCAGGTTTCAGACTGGGCCTAGTGGCTAAGTTGCAGACTGCATGTTGAGAGCTTGAATATTGCTGAGCGCAGCATTAAACAACAAGCAAGCAAATATGGTTATGTGAATGTTCCCATCAAGTAGTGCAGGACAATAAATTAAATGTGGAACATGTATGTTAAGAAAAGTAGGAGTGAAATTCTGCATGGAGTATGTACAGATGGGAAGTGTATTTCTACTTCAACTGCTTGAATAGATCAGCGAAGAAAAAGAAGAACTTTTTATATGTGCATATATATTTAGGCTTACATTTCTATACTATTGATTGTTACACACTCATAATAGAATAGAATAATGCACACGCTCTCTAGGTTTCACCTATTTCGTATCCGTATTATGCAGATCATTTAAGGAAGAGAATTTATGGGTGTCAACTTCTTTATTATGAAGAACACAATGTTTTGGAGTATATGCTTACTCCTTCGAAATGTTGTGTTCTTCATAATAAAGAAGTTGACATCCATAAATTCTCTTCCTCAAATCACTTCTAAATGCCTTTCAAAGACTAGATTTATCATTTTGTTTCATAACAGCAGTAAGGTAATGGTAGCCTTAATATTTATCAGGCTGGATTATGCTTAAAGTTCCTAAACATTAAACAGAAATAAGAACACGAATTGAGTAGTTGTATCAAGTATTGTGTTGTCAGGTGTAAATAAGTAGTGCATCAATACAATGGTGAAACATGACAACTCCTGTGCGAACGAACAATAATTTGTACATGATGTCACCGGTCTATGGGTAGGTCGCTCGGGCCCCATGGAACCTGGAATCCCAACCGGGCTGATACTGTAATCTCATCATCATGATGTTACACACCCAAACCAACAATCTCACAATATTGCCATGACGTAGATGTACGATATCCATTATTCTAATGGGTCACTAACCTAACGTTTAATGTTTTGACACTATTTACATTGATGGTCAATGACATGACATGAATATAATGTGTTGCCACTGACATTAAATATTGGTTACGAGATTAGATAACAAGGAGTTCTTTCAAATAAGCAACAATTCACCTCCATCCTAGCGAACCTCACTAACACAAGTATGTGCATTGTTACTGAAACAAGAAATTATTTTCTATCACTGTGAATGTGACTCAAATACATGCATCTAGAAATGGGATATTGTAGGGCAGAAACATATACTAAAGAGGGCACTGTGAATGTTAGACTATTTATAGCTAACCGGGTGAACTAGAAAATCTGCTTGAGCTTGTTGTTAAACAGTTTCATTTAACATCAGTTTAAATCAGTTATTATTCACATGATTTGGACCAGTGTAACTTGTGATGTAATGTATCTTATGTATTGTGACTCGGGTTGTAAATCTATGTGTTGTATTGCAGAGGTAGAAACTAATATCTTCAGTCCACTAGTCCTTATAATGATAACATAGTAAAACCCTTAAAAATGGCAAATTGTTACTAGTCATTAGGATATCTTAACTATTGGGCAGTTTGGCAAGGACTACAAGTCAACCTGGTTGTCCTGGAAGCTGGTTCTTCGCTATAATCCCAGCAAAGGCCCAGAACAACCTATCCATTTTCTAACTGTTCGAACTGGACTCTGTTAACATCCAGAGCATGGACCTCACTAACATATGCAGCAGATGCAACGCCAGTAAAAAGTGAATCAAAGTGATCAACTCAAACTCTTTATCAACAAGTGGTTCATATTCAGCCGAAGTCAAATGACAATAAGTAAAGCACGCCAAATGGCTCGCCATAGCTCCTTCTGTACTGACTACAACATAAGCAGGTTTGTTATAACCCAGAGAAAAATCCTGACGCGCTACGCAAACATCCCTGCGCCGGGCATTAAAAACTGTATCCTTTCCTAGACTGGTATCCTCTCCTATCTAGCCACACAAGGCTTGTAGTGCAGCGATGATAGCAAGCCCTACACAGCAGGCAAACTAGTCTATGTTCTTGCCTCACACTTGGTGAAATACTCGAAACACCTCCCTCACGTGACAAACTGAAAAAACTGTATTGCAGATGTACAAAAATGGTGTCCTGAGTTCCGAAGAAATAACGGTGTACGTGCAGCCAGTTCCCTGTAGAATGTATGACGTGACTGGTGTCTTAGCAAGTTGATCAGGGGATATCTGATGCATGTAAATAAGTCGAAATATCAAATCTGTCGATCACACTAATAAAAATGTGGTGCAAGAATGAACGATGATGAGTGAGTCCGGTATATACCATGAAATAGGTAAGGGAGGGAGAAGCCAATATAGACTGTCATACAGTCTCCAAACCAACAAAATTACTCCCATCCAGATGATGCGTAAGGGAAAGAGTGAGTGAGTGACTGTGGTGAATCGTTGATTTTAGCAAAACTCCCAATAAGATCACGTTGATTCTTCTATAAGCATCAATGCAAGAGAATAACCAGTCTTGCACATAAAGGTTGATGGGTGGTCAGCTGAACAAAGGATGACTGTAGAAGGAGATCGTGTTTTCTCATGCACCCAGGCAGTG
The DNA here is from genome assembly GCF_023055435.1 of Haliotis rufescens. Taxonomy (NCBI): domain Eukaryota; kingdom Metazoa; phylum Mollusca; class Gastropoda; order Lepetellida; family Haliotidae; genus Haliotis; species Haliotis rufescens. The sequence continues at coordinate 6,473,671 of NW_025964383.1, forward strand.
GTTATCGAAGAGGCGGGAAAAGTTGGCTGCGAAGAATGAAGTGATGATGGCAACACCAAGGAGAAGGGTGTCAGTGTCACTGCCCTTGATGATCAACATACCAGCCGGAGCAGGATCAACATCCAGAGGAACAGGAACGGCTGAACGAAGAGGAACGGTGTGTAAAGGAAGCAGCACGGAAATTGTATTGGCAAAAGGAGGTACTACCGGTAGCTGGGAACAATTCTGGAGGGCAGAGGTCACTGGCAGGAATGATTCTAGGTTCGGTGCCAGACCATTAGCCCTGTCTCGAAATGGAGTTGATCGTGAGCATCTCGGAGAACGGTGATCCACACAAGCATCTGACGGAGAAAAACATCGACGAGAAGGAGCAGGACGTCGAGGCACTTACTCTAATGATGATCAAAGGGTTGTTCCCTATGCGGAGAGCGGTATAATCAGTGCGGGAGAGAAAGTTAGGATTTGACGGAGCATAAGGATAACCATGCCAAGGGTGGTCTGCATAATTGCTTTACGAATGGAGATCCCAAGTGCGCAAATCCTGTTGATGATGACAATTGTAGGAGCAAGAACAATTACGTTGATTATGTCAATTCATGTATAATCTGGAGGATTGGGAACGACCCAAAGTATAGAAGAACGTTCGAGTCTATAGGAATCGGTAGTGTCCCTGCGAGAGCATTGATCCCAAGAAGGTCGGTCAAACCCCATTTGTCAGACAGCCCAATCTTTCAGCCCCCCCCCCCCCCCCCCCCCCCCCAAGCATGGCAGGTTTGCCGAAAGTTGACTTTGTAACGTCGCAGAGAGGTACGCCCCAAGTACTCTTTCAACGTCACCTCTACTGCAAGAACAAGATTAGGAAATTATGTGTTTGCTTGAAATGCGTAATTAAGACGTGTACAGAGAAATGCACGACAGTCGGTGACATTGTGTGGAGTCACGGTGAACACAACCATCCCCCACCTGATGCAACCCATGCCAAGTTCATCAGCACGATGAGGAAACGAGCCTGAGAAGAATCAACCCTACCCATGTCGGCCCTTTCCCAGGACAAAGTGCTCAAGTATGATCTGCAGGGCACACCTTCACTTCCATCATATTCATCTCATGACAGCGCCCTCTACAGCCATAGAAGCCACACCATTCCCGGACTGCCACAGAGCCGTGCAGATGTTCAGCTGGAGGGGAGGTGGAGACAAACTCTGGATGGGACAGGATCTTGCTATTTACGAATGGTGATGAAGACATGATGGCGGTCTTTGCAACTGATGCACAGCTGCGAGCTCCATAGGCAGCAGAAGTTATCTACATGGACAGGACTTGTCAGTCGTTATTTGTAGAATCAACTTTATATCATTCCTGGCAGAGTAGGATTTAGTTATTTAGGTGTAAAAAGACTTTTCCCGCCACGTGTTCATTGTTTCCCGCTCTTTTGAATTTGTGTTACAATTATGTTTGCCTGAAGGGGTAGTCAAATTGTTTACAATTCTCAGCTACGTATGTATAACACATTCATATGTTTTTAAATACTAGTAGCTTTGGCGTTACATAGAGTTTGCTTGTATCAATATTTGTACTCGTAAATATCAACTCGTAAAAATTTGCCAATAGAATATTCTTTAATTCTATGGCAATCTTCAAACTTATGCTTGCGCGTTGTACTAACCTGCTTCTAATTTTCAGGCTCCTGGGACATGATCCCTGTGACGCCGGCACAAGTGTTAGAGCCTACACCGGCGCCTAACGTGCGTTCTGTTACAGCGCATACATCGCTGGGCAGCGCTAGTATGCCAGCGTGTACATGGACATGGGTGCATGACTCCTTATCACCAGAGCAGAAGCCGATCGCCATCTAGGCGTGTGCATCAACATCGCTCTGACTCGTCGAACTTATCAAATGGCAAGGATGGCGATTCCTCTGAGCGCAAGTTCCTGATTGGGTAGCAGATCATCTTGTGTCAGTGGCGCCCTCCCCTGGAAACCGGGTGGATAAGAGGGACACCATATGGTCCCCTCCTATATGGATTCCAACATCCGATGTTGACAGACATGATTAGGTCATTGGACGAGCACTTCTACAAGCTTACACTTGCTCCGTCATTTAAGCCACCCATGCTTAGGAAGGATGATTTACCTATCCATGCGATTGCGGACCAAGCTCATAATTTGCTTTCACAGAAACGGAAATCAGGCGTGTACTGAAACCTTTGTTAGCACTCGCGTCGTCATGACCACATGAGAAACCATATTAAGGCCGATCTGGCGGAGATAACCATCATACGCAGACTTGGTTATTTAGCGCTTTCCAACTGGTACTCTGAGTTCAAGCAAAGGCTGCTACGTCAACCTTGGTCATCTACTTCCCCTGTTGAACAGATTGCAGACACGCACACCAAAGTTTTCAATCATGCTAGGTGGTCACGAGTGGCCCATGTGTCGAAGCTGCCACGATTCGCTGAGCAGAGTAGGGACGCCAGAAACCTATGACTGTGGGTTCAAAACCTCAAGGCTCTTATCCGTCCCGTCGTGGCAAATACCAAGGCAGGGGAGGTGATAAGAGGGGTAAACACTGAAGCGTTGGACAGTCACGTCTGGGAACTCCCGCCACCAGTCGTTCTAATTGTCGATTCCGCCCTAGGCAGGAGACTGAATCTCTTTTGGACGATTCTCAAGGACGATTACGTACTCAACATCTCTGTAATGATAACCGTCTAGACGTAGAGTTAACCCCACTGTTGACCACAGCTCCTCCGCCTTGGAAATACCCAAGAAAGCAACATCTGCTATTAAAAAACAACATAGACATACTGTTGGTGAAAAGAGCTGTAAAGATTGTACACACCCCAGAGTTAACACCAGGGTTTTATTCTCACATCTTCCTGGTACCTGAGAAGTGATCCACAATCTCTCCATGTTCAATGAGCGTTATCTGAAACGTCCACCTTATTTCCGCCTCACCACATTGAGACTGCTCAGAACCAGCATCAATGCATTTAATTCCTTGATCAGTCTACCTGCATATACCTATCCATCCCTCCGACCACAGGTTCCTCAGGTTCCAGTTCAATAGAGTTCACTACCAATGGGCAGTTCTCCCATTTGGCATTTCAGTGGCCCCGTCGCTACTGACACAAATAATGAAGCCCATAACTGCGTTTCTACACCTGAGGAACATTTGGTTCGAGTTGTACATAGAAGACTGTCTCCTGGGTCATCAACACATACTGACGTTAGTACGCCATCGAGAAGTTATCAGACGACTACTGTATCAACAAGGCGAAGTTGGAGTGAACACCATCTTATCTTCTCTAGTTCATAGGAGGCCTGTTCCAGACAGACCAGGATCCCTATCAGACCGAGGTGACAGATGGCTCAAGATTGTACACCTCTTGTCACCTGCACTACACCAAACACACGCTTCATCAATGGCGAGTGTTACTCACTTTGGCACAGGACTTAACCACCAGAGGCCGATTACAACTGCGCCCAATCCAACAATTACTGAACCCTTACATCAGACGTCAGGATCCACTCAAAGCCATCACTCTACTGGTCCATCTTAAGCCTTACCGGTACTTCAATTGGTGGATGGTAGAGTTGAATATCTTAGGAGGAGTCTCTTTATCCGTGTTATCCCCGAAAATACACCTGTTCGTAGACGCCTCCCTTCAGGGCAGGGTTGCCCACCTGCAAGGCCAGACAGCCTCAGGGCTATGGTCCGGCGCTCATCAAAATTGGCACATAAACAATCGTGAGTTGGAAATTCTGGCCATCTCTCATTGGCAGAATCAGCTACAGTTCGCACAGCTTGCAATATCCAAAGACAACAGCACTGTGGTGCATGCGCAGTCAGGGAAAACGCACTACCCCTCCCTTCTTCAAAAGACATTCAGGTTCTTCCATCAAGTCGATCGTCTGGAACTACAATTCATAGTTCAGCACATCCCTGGATGTCGGAACATACTGGCCAATGCATTATCTTGTGGTCCAACCGGCTCATCAACCCTCACAGAAAATTGCCTCGCCCAATACCAGTCTGCACGCTTAAATCTACCAGAGGATTAAATGATGATAAGTGGGGGTCTTTCGAGGCAAGGCAAAAAACCAAGATCTCACAACTGCGTCACCACAGTTCCTAGCCGAATACCTCCTACATTTGTGTATCAAGAAACACTTGAAAGGTAGCACCATTACTACATATTTGGTAACACTTAACTTAAATCGCAAAATGACCAAGGTCCCGGAACTACAGTACCTACTACGCTCTTTCAGGCTTGAGGATCAGAGGGCCAAGTTCCGTCACCCTGCTTGTCTTATATTTTTGTGAGGTGTCTGACAAATGGTGTATGATCAGGACTAATCCATTTTACCACTTGGGTAACAGGCATTGGAGATTGGGAGAACTCAGCCGTGACATTTGTGATTTTAAGGTATCTGACAAATAGGGTGTCTGACAAATGAGGTGAGACCCGAAGTTCTATACCCAAATCGACGATACTGAGAATCGATCCCGAGAGTGGCCAGGCGAACCAGAATGCCGATCCTGAGACAATTGATCCTGAGGCGAGCAATCCTTAGATGAGCGATCCTTACATGAGTGATCCTTAGAGTGTTGATTGTGCGATTGACTTTGTTTTACTCTTGTAAGAAGCGTGAGACCAATCATACTCTGTCGATCCTTAGAGCGCTAATCCTTAGATGAGCATCGATCCTGAGAGCGGCGAACTTCCGATGATCGTGTTGATCCTTGGGGGTGGGCTCATCCTTCTAAAACCAAACCTCCAATCCTAATCGTTAGAGTGCTGATCTTGGTAGAGGGATTCTGTGAACGTTGAATCCTGTGATCGCCGATTCTGAGGACGTCCAGATGAGCCTGAGTGTCGATCCTGTGAAAGAGTCGAGTCGTAGACGATGAGTTTGAGCAACTTCCCTCTTTTGAACTGGAAGATCAAATGAAATCAAAGAAACAGCACCAGAGGACATCTGGGTCATCACTGCAGGTGAAGTGACGCAATCTGAAGCAGAGCATTCAGCAATGTCAGCAATAATACACATTTGCGAAGAAGACTATGAAAGCCTAATCATAGACACCCTGGAACTTACTGTGAAGGGAGGGTTGGAGTGGACAATCCTTGAACAACCAAGACTTCTGTTGCTTAAACCAGGCGCACAGCTCGCGGAACCGATGCCGATATAGACCCCGACGAATCCTCCAGAATAGACTGCTTGTCAAGGGTAGCACGGATGTCATCATCTTCGACAGAGAGCACAGGTAAGGCTGATTCCAGAGGCTTCAAATCCATGGAGGAGACTGACTTCTTAGATTTCTTAGTAGTCATCTTCTTAGCCTTCTTTGTCTTGGGGGGCGGTCGGGTAGCCTAGTGGTTAAAGCGTTCGCTCGTCACGCCGAAGACCCGGGTTCGATTCCAGACATGGGTACAATGTGTGAAGCCCATTTGTAGTGTCCCCCGCCATGATATTGCTGGAATATTGCTAAAAGCAGCGTAAAACCATACTCACTCACTCACTCACTCACTCACTCTTTGTCTTGGAACCCTGGTAAATTTCTCTACGCTGACATTTATGCAGGTAGATACTGAAGGAATCATCAGAGCGATGGATGCAAAGGGGACATTGTGAAGAAGAGCTGCAGTGACCCAGGCAGTCATAACAATGGTTGTGTGGGTCGGATGGTGAAAAAGTCTGCCTGCACACCAAACAAAAGAAACATGTGTTTCTTGTTCATCCATGATATCTTATTTGCGAAGAAACATGACGTGGTTGTTGGGAAGTGTAACCACAAAAATCAAAACAAAACTGTATTCTGTAACACACAACCACAGTAACTCCGTGTGGAATTAGAAAGAGAATGGTTTGGCAAGGGTAGGCATGTAACCTTGGGGTGGATCACAGCGCACAGGATTTCAGTGAATTTAGTTACCAATTGTTTGGGTGGTGACCATGGTGATGCTGGGAAATGTTTGGGTGAATTGTATTTTCAAAGCTGGAAACTTTGTTCAAGCACGTTTCCACATAGGATCGAAATAAGAAAAAAAAATGCATAGTGTATGATAGGATAAGTGTATAAATATACAATTTATTGTAAAATTTACAGTTATGACACATTAGACAGCTTGCCCTACTATATATCATCGCCCATATTCGCCATGTTCACACACACACACATATTACATTCCAGAAGTAGTGTCAATTCACCTTTATACACGCTTTTTCATGGAAACAAATACAAATAGCTTTGTCTGCAAGGACTGTGCATATTTATGATATATCTTTATGATCTATCTTTATGATCTATCTTTTTCGTTTTCACCTAGCATAGAGAAATTCCTCACACCATATGAAGGTTAATGAGGTAGGGCTGGGACAGGTAACTCGGGTACTCGGGTCGGGTGGGTACTGAGTAGGACCCGGGTACCCACAGGACTACCCTGACTCGTTGTTACATGGTTACACGCCAAAATTAAGTCTCTAATGTTCGCATTTCTTCATGACTATGAACACGTTCCTTCTGACTTATATATGTTTGAACAAAGCTAAAACTTTAGTCAACTTCAGTGTATGCATGACCACATCGTTTTATACATGTATCTAAATACATTCTGCCAGGGCTGCTGTCAAACTATTCCCAATAGGACATTCTGTACCTATCTCTTGACACCAACAGCGGGTACCCGGGTAGGGTCGGATAATAGGGGTGTGGGTACCCGGGTAGTAAATTTGGACTCGTCCCAGCCCTATAATGAGGCCAGTTTTTCCAGACTAGGAATCTGACTGGACTTTTTCATACAAAGTAGTTACACAATCAGGCTCTCTTGTTACATTACACCTTCTAGGTGTATGGCAGATGGGGGAATGTGACTAAACTGTTGAGTTTATGTAAGTATGGACCAGTGGTCCCCATTTATCTAAGCTTGGCTGCAGTACTGTAGCTCTGCTTCATTTGGACCAAACACTCATACTTCATTCTTCTGTTGTAGTTGGTGACCATTGTTCCGGGGTTGAAATCAACTGGGAAGACAGGAGGGAAGCTGTTGCGTCGCCCCCAGGTCCCTAAGCCTCTGCCCCCACTGTCTCCGTGTCCCTCTCCTAAAACAGACAGCTGCTTCAGTCCAGGCAAAACCTATGAAGCATACAATGAAGTGGATTCCCTGCGGTGTGACTCACAAGAGATTGATTTTTACCAGTCAATGTCACCAATTCCAAGCGGGGCCCCAAGTCTGGTGTCCCCGCCCCCCTCAGAGTCTGTCCCCACCAGGAGAACATTCAGGATGAACACATACACTTCTCCTGAAAGTCACGGCACATCCTTTATCAGTAGAGATGATCTGAAGTATGTTTTGGATCCTCTTTTTCGAGGTCGCAGCACAGTGGGGACATATATTGATGGAAAAAGACTAACAAAACCTTTCAAACCCCGAGGGCCTGACCCGTTCCCACCCAGAGAACCAAGAACAATTAATGAGGTGTGGTTTGACTGTGAGCCTGATGAGATGAGATACTATCAGCCACCTACATTTACGCTTGATAACTTTTTAAGGCATGTTGCAAGGATGAACCATGTGCCAATGAGGAGAGTTAAAGAAGCTGTGTGTTCTCAGCACAATTATAAAAAACTCACTAAATTACTGGCAGAAACGCACATATACCCACCGGTTCAGCAAACTGTGCATCAAGTGACGTTCACCCCGGAAGGTTAGTACACACGTTGCAGGTAGTCACATATACATCTACATAATGCTGCATCCAGCATTAGTCAAGACTACTACAAGCAGCCACAAGCACGCACGTTGCAGGTAGTCACATATACATCTACATAATGCTGCATCCAGCATTAGTCAAGACTACTACAAGCAGCCACAAGCACGCACGTTGCAGGTAGTCACATATACATCTACATAATGCTCCGTCCAGCATTAGTCAAGACTACTACAAGCAGCCACAAGCACGCACGTTGCAGGTAGTCACATATACATCTACATAATGCTGCATCCAGCATTAGTCAAGACTACTACAAGCAGCCACAAGCGCGCACGTATGCCAAATGTCTTGAAAGTGACGTTAAACTCCATTCATCACAACATTAGGTATTAAATTTGTACAATTTGTGGGAAATAGTTTCATTCATCAAACGATATGAGAAATAGTTTTATGCAGCAGAAAGAATGAGAAATAGTTTTATGCAGCAGACAGGATGAGAAATAGTTTTATGCAGCAGAAAGAATGAGAAATAGTTTTATGCAGCAGACAGGATGAGAAATAGTTTTATGCAGCAGAAAGAATGAGAAATAGTTTTATGCAGCAGACAGGATGAGAAATAGTTTTATGCAGCAGACGGGATGAGAAATAGTTTTATGCAGCAGACAGGATGAGAAATAGTTTTATGCAGCAGTTACATGGTTAATCCGAGTGAATGAGTATCTGCACCTGGCTGTCAACAGGTCAGAATGTGCCTGCATGTGAACCGCGCATCCCCCAGCGCCAACTGTTGTATGAGATGGCAGCAATGATCAAGTCCCACGTACGAGAACTCATCAATACAGAGGTGAAAACAGTCATCAAACAAATGCCAAAGTACAGCCCTTCCTACCAGAGTGACAAAATGCCTCACACAGAAATCATTCTGTATGAAGATGACACTGTTGAGAGACTGAGCTTCATATCCAAGAAGAAAGTGTGAGTAGCACGTGAAGATGTGGGTCTGTGTGGGCCGAGGTTTGCAAGTATGATTGAGGTTGATGGCACCTTAAGAAGGCATCAAACATTACAAGCTGCTCTATTTATCTATTAAAACCACATCTCTTTTCTTGTTTGGAAAAAAGAAAGTGAAAAATGGTTCAGTGGTATCCTACCACATTGCTCCCATTCTGAACCTGTCTTTGAGAGAGGTCACAGCAGGGTAGGCATGTAACTAAAGTTTTCATTCAGCATGTGAATGGAGACCTTAGATTTTTGTGGGAGACGAGTTACTTCATCAAAATATATAAATGACTTACTTCATTTTGTCTTGAGATTTGTCCCAGCTAGTTATTTGCCCACTGAGGCAGCACAGGAGTTGCTGTGCAGAGCTTCTGCTCTCGGGTGTGCCAGTATAGAGTTGTGCTCTCATTCTGATGCTTGATTTTTCAGTGCATGGATGTGGAAATATCATCAAACACCTGATGTCATCAGTTTTTCCTCTCACATTAAACTCACATGCATAATGCTGTGATATAACTGAGAGTATGTTCAAGCAGTGAAACCCAACTTATATCTGATCTGCTTACTTAGAAATTGGCTAAGATGTGCTGGAAATAAACAGATACATTTGGATATGCTCCCTTAATAAAAAAGTTCACTGTGCAGGTATAGTCTCAGGTACCTACCTACATGAGTAGGGCATAATTGCATGCCACATTCAATAGGGAACAAGACATTGATGTGTGGAGTTTGGGAAATATTTATTTTATCATGATTGTTGGTGCATTTTAATGAAATAGGCTGAATGTCATATTTTTAGTGATATATTTGTTCTCATATATTCAAGCGATGGAGAAAAGAATAAGTATTCAATTATATTATAATTTTGAAACTTCTAGTCGAGCTTGTTCTGTGTTTCATGCTTGTGTAAAATATTAAACTATGAACTTTCCAGAGATTCTGAACTGCCAGCCTCGGATGCAGTCTTCCATTCAGCACAGACCCAGTACTTCCAGGGCTCAGGGAGGAGTCGCTCGCCCTTCAGTAAGTCCGTTCACTGGATGGGGCCACTTGGCACTACATGTTTACCTCAAACATGTATCATACATATTTAAAGGTGCTATGCTACCAGAACATATATTTTTCGCCCCTGAAATAATTTTAATGTCTTTTGAATAATAATAATGATAATATGATATTGATTCTTACACATAGTGCTTAAAAGCTAAAAGAGGGGAGCTAACCTCGGTGAGCCAGGCATATAAGATTCAACCTGGGGACATCGCTATCAGAACACAGAAATTTCCACCTTCTATATTAATCAATAAAGTTTGTTGATCAAAAGCAGATGAAATACTTTCATATTCTAGTTAAAGTATAATAATCTAACTCTAAAAAAATTGTTACCTATCTTTACATGTTCAATGTTGAAATATTCTATAACACACATATGTTCTGTTTCAAAGGTGGATCCAGCATCCAAAAGGGTGGGGTCCAAAATATCAAAATGCTCTCTCAGTCAATTTTACTGCCTACAACATACTACAGTTTGTTTTCAAAAGGGCTGGGGAGGGGGAGGTGGCAAGTCTGGACCCCTGGACCCCTGGACCCCCCCCCCCCCCCCTCTGGATCCGCCTATGTGTGTAGTCGTAAATGCTTTTGACCAACTGTAATGCTTTGCTCACAGCTGTGCCGGATGACGGAGTTATCTCCCCTTCAGAACTAGCCATTCTGGACTCTCTGATCAGTGGAGGAACAGCACTCAGCCTCAAGGTGAGAACACAGTTCTGCTGGTGTCATTAGATGTGTCTTTATCACCATAAGTTAATTAGTTTTACTGATAAGTCTAACTCATTAGTCAAATTTACGAATGTAGAAAGATGGATAAAATAGTAACTTGCCTATTTCAAACCCCATCAGTGAGTTTATCTTTTCTGGTTAGAAAAAGAATAACCTCCCGAGTATTGTAAGCTATTTGTCACAGTTTGTTTTACTTTAAGAAGTTGACCTCACTGGTAAATTCTGAACAGTTTGTTTTGCCCTCCTGTTAGGCTTAAAAAAAAGAAAATAATTGGTTCTCAGGCAATGAGTTTTGAAAATATAGAGCGGGTGGGCAGTGGTTTTTTTGTTTGTTTTTTGCTTGTTCAAACTTATATGTAACCAAATAAACAGTTGTGTACCATCAACCTGGGAAAGGCCTCCCTACATATACAAGCATACAAACTTCTATTGCCGCATTACCATAACATGAGATCCACAGTAGAGCTGTACGCATGTAAAGGGAAGTAACTGCATGCTATATTGGATGGCATTTTTTAAAATTATTTGGATTTTAAAAAATAAAAATAAAATGCAAATAAAAGAATTGGCGCCTGACTTTCTGATGATGCCTGATGGTGCCTGAGAACCAAGACTATTATTTTTTTTTAGCCTTAACGTTGGCCTGACTTAGTTATGGCGAAAACTGGATTGTTTATTGCTAAAGACTCTTGTAATATATAAATACATTGTAATATAAGAAAGACAAAATAATGGCATCAATTTCATAACCATGTTACTTACAGCACCTTACGGGGCGGTCGGCTAGCCTAGTGGTTAAAGCGTTCGCTCGTCACGCCAAAGACCCGGGTTCGATTCCCGACATGGGTACAATGTGCGAAGCCCATTTCGGTGTCCCCCGCCGTGATAATGCTGGAATATTGCTAAAAGCGGCGTAAAACCAAACTCACTCACTCACTACAGCACCTTACACATGCTGAAGACATTCAGATGCTTGTACATGGAAGCTTGCATGTTGTAGGCCCACTTCATATCAGAAGTGCCCGATGTGACACCTTTAGTGAAGACTGTCACCTACCTCAACCTGTCCTTCAATGACTTCAGAGTGGGTATCTTGCAATATCTGTTGGTCACAATTTAACACATGATTGATTTAGTGCCTTACACATTGACTTTGGTACTGCTTGTGATCGATGCATCTGGAGGGAAGTGGGTGCAAGTGATGTGTTAGCATCTAACTAAATGTTGTACCCTGTTGGATGCTGTTGAAATGTTTGCACTGTAAGTGAAGTATCTATACACCTGGAATTTAATTAAGCACCACTCATATTTTCAATTTACTTTTCATGAAGAAAACAAGGGTTTGCATTGGAACAATGACATTTTCTCAGTATTGCTGGCATTTTGAAGAAAGACGTTAGATTCACCAAGAACAATGTGGAAATTACTGTTGTCACTCAGTAAATACTGAACTGCTTCAAACCAGTCTGTATCAACAGGATCCTAAACCAATATCAGTAGATGCACGAAACACAGTTCTCGTCAATACGTGGTGTAACCACCCTACACACAAACGACTGCCGCCAGACGCCTCCTCATTCCAGGAATCAGACGTGGCACTTGACATTGAGGTTTTCTACCCCATTCTGCATGAAAAGCAGCAGCAAGTTCACATAAATTGTGGACGGGTGGCTCTGTCTGTCAAACTTGACAGCCTAAAATGTTCAATTGGGTTGAGATTGAGACTTCGTGCTGGCCAAGGAAGTGTCTTTATGGCATTCTGACGCAAGCATTCCTGTACAGAATGTGATTTGTGATACCTAGCATTATCACCCATGAACATGAACACAGGTCTATTGGCCAATGCATAATTGTCAAAATGGGGAAGGGGTGGGGTGGGGGGGAGGTGATACCTGCCATCTCCAGGATGTTATGCTGATATCGAGGTCCATTCAGATTACCCTGCACATTGATCAAGTGAAGTTTACAATTGAATGAAACACATCCCATCTACATTACCAATCCCTCACCACATGGATGGAATGTTAGAATGTTTTGTGCAGCCATGGCACATGTAAAAGTCCAGTTTCCTCCCTTGTCGGCTTGATTGCGCCACCAGTGGCTATAACAAGTTCTGTCCTTTTTATTGCCCTCCTATTGACCAATCCTCATTTCGTATCACTTGCATTTGCTTCAAACCAAATGGCAGCGCCCAATCAAGACAACCTGATTGATAATCAAGATCTATATTGTAAAAAAATTAGACTTACTTCGCGAAGTGCATGAAATCACGTGAGCACCTTGATTAAAAACATGAAAATACTTTGGAAATATCTGTTAACGCCGAGTTAGCAGTACACATGCTTTACAAAACCTGCAATCAGCCAAAATGTGCATGGCTGTTGACGAACCGGATATCAATTTCGTTAACCGATTTTGATTGGACTATGCATAGACTTGTTAGTCCAGCCAAAATATAACTCCATATTTCCAGCCTAGTTCGGCAAGGGTGGAAACTGGACTTACAGTCAGTTAACTCCCTTGCCTCGGGAAGATGTGGCTGTATTTGCCTGCCTCCAGACACGTGTATGGCATCTACCACATGTATAACAGAAACTGACTCTCATCAGGAAAAGGGACTCTTCGATATGATGCAGTATTCCAGTTCAGATGTCGATAAGACCATATGAAACAAGCCACTTTATGGGCCTGAGTTAACAAGGGATGTTAGATTGGTCTTCTGGCTCTGTATCCAGCTGTTTTTGGACAATTTCTGATGGTTCTGGTTGAAATAGCTTTGCCTGGTAGCGACTGTACTGTTGTCAAATTGATGTCATCTTAAGAGCGTTAATAATGCTGTATCTTCTCTCCTGGATGCCTTGCTAGGCTGACCTGGGCATGGCTGTCGTTAACTTCATTTGTTTTTCGGTATTTCTGCAGTAATCTTAAAATTACAGTATGGGGACGTCCAAGTTGATGTCCAATTTCCTTACTAGACATTCTTGCATTTTTTATTCCAGTAATCCCACTAACCCCTGGATCCATTCCCATGGTTCTCGCAATCTCAAATTACCCGCCCTTGATTTTTGCCAGTTTGATACTAGCTATACTAGGTCTAACGTACCAATTATGTTGGGTTGGCCAGTCCCATTTATTATGAGTTTGAGGTAGATTCAATTGAGAGAGATTCAATTTGAAAAATAATTGACATGCAAAAGAAAGCCCTCTAAAAAAATTTTGATGGAAAGGATGTCTTTTGGTCCATCAAAACTGGGGTGTCTTTGGTTTTTAGGTAATACAAGTCACCTCTCTTACCCTTTCCCTTTCCCCTTATGTCCATGTTTGATTTTTGGTTAAATTGAAAAACAGATGTGTGTAATTTGAGATTGCGAGAACCATGGGAATGAATGGATCCAGGGATTAGTGTAGGTTTACCGAAATGCTATCCCTGGTGGCATCGAGGATGGTGCTTTACATGCAGTGTGAGCAACAACAAGACCATTGACAGTGGTATTAGCAATGGTGTGGGAAGAGGGCCATCCTACCTAATATATGGATACAACTTAACTATTTTCCAAACTTTTAATTCTGTGTCATTTTGATTTTGGTGGTGCTTGATTAATTTCCAGGTGTTACCGTTATGTTGTCTATACCTTGTAGGATGCTCTGAAACACTCTGCTTGGTGTGGAATGTAATCTGGTGGTTTCTGTTGAAGGGCTTGCCCCTGGAGGTTCTGGAGATGAGTGAGTTAGAAGTGCTGAAACTGAGGAATAACCCCCTGATAGAGCTTCCCCCAGACATTAACAAGCTGGGCAAACTGAGGACATTAGTCGTGTCCTTCTGTCTCATGTCCTCCCTGCCCATCAGGTATGTTGTACCCCAGGGTAGTGTAATGACAGTCATCCTTCACAGCCTGTTTCTTGTACAGATCTAGAAGGAACTGTGTCTAATTCAATCCTACTTCCTAAAGCAAATCCAACATTCTTAAAAGTCGGCCAGCAGAGATAAGTTTTGTGATAACTCCAACTCTTGCTATGCTAATGAACTTAGAAATGTATTCCTGATTTACATGCAACTGTAATTATTAAAAATACTTAAGTTTTGTGCTACCATTTCAATTAAGTTGTTTGACCATTTCAATGGGAAATATATATGTTTGGGTAAGTCATGGTTATTGAAACAGAACAACAAAAACCGGGGATAATAATAAGGCAGACAACTACTTTTTATGTTGTCTACATTTTCTTTGCATTCAGCCTCTTTGACATGACATCCATAGAACATCTTGATATCTCCTACAACAGAATCACCTTCATTCCAAATGAAATCTGCAAACTAAGGTAACAGTAGCTTTTATTTTCACTTCTAATGAAACATTGTAGTTAGTTTCTACCTAATACAACATCACTGCACTCTATTTCTATGCTCTTTTGTTCCCTGGTGATGTCTATGTTGGAACAAGAATTTTGGTTTGGTAGATTTGTGTTTATAATAATTTGAAGGAAAGTGTACAGCTTTGTTTAACTGTTTTAAATGTCCTATATGTCTGTGAACAGAAAACTACTGGAGTTGAATGTGGAGGGGAACCAGCTCCCTGCGCTGCCAGGATCTGCCTGTCGCCTTAGTCTACGCTCTGTCAATGTCAGGAACAACCTCATGCACCCACTCTTCTGGCGGGATAGCACCAAGAACCAACCACAGGTACCTTCACAACACAGTGGGACGTCAGACCTATATTGTTGGACAACATGAGGGAGATACAGACTATAGAGTGACAACAAGAGGGAGATACAGACTATAGAGTGACAACAAGAGGGAGATACAGACTATAGTGGGGCAACATGAGGGATATACAGACTATAGTGGGGCAACATGAGGGAGATACAGACTATAGAGTGACAACAAGAGGGAGATACAGACTATAGTGGAGTAGTATAGGTAATAGGGGTTCTGGACCACTTCCACTGGAGCAGGATTCATATACCTATACTGCTACTACAGGAGGAATTTTTTATGCCAAAATGATGATGCGATTTAATGATAGTCATGAGATTCAGTTAAATTGGCTCTAGCTCACCAATACCTGGGGCCAATCATTGCTTCTATTAGTGATGTGATTCAACGAAAGTCGTTTTAAAAGAAATATCAATATTAATTAATAATGGATAAAATATACTATAGCCCACGAGGATATTGGAAAGGTTTAGGAGCAATAAAAAAATTAGCCACCGCGGCTAAGGTATCTCAAGATGTGGCCAAGGATTGGTTAAAGAAACAAGCGATGTGGCAGATATATTTACCGGCACCGCGTTATATACCGAGGAAGAAGTTTGATATTTTTACAACGAATGAAGTTCATCAGGCTGACCTCTTGTTTCTTCCCCATGATAAGGTAAAACGCAAAACGTACAAATACGCTTTAACGGTAGTGGATGTGGCTAGTCGATACAAAGAGGCTGAGCCATTAACATCGAAAGAATCAACAGAGGTAGCTAATGCACTGAGTCGCATATATAAACGTGGACCGCTAAAATGGCCTAAGCTATTTCAAGTAGATCCCGGTCGCGAGTTTATGGGATCGGTAACTAAACTGTTAACAAAGAACGATGTCAAAATCGTCCGTGGTGAAAGAGAGGCCCACCGCAGTCAAGCTATCGTCGAAAGATTTAACCGGACATTAGCGGAACGTTTGTTTGGCTATCAGTATGGGATCGAAATGAAATCCGAGCAATTGAGATCAACCGAATGGGTGACACGATTATCAGCCGTTGTATCAGCGCTGAATAATGAAGTAACGAGATTAATAGGGAAGAAACCATCCGATGCTATTAAAATGAAATCAGTGACTTCCGAATCTTCAGCACCGAGGAGAGGCAAAGAACGAAAACTTCCGGATAGAGTAAGGGTAAGATATTTATACCAGCCCGGTGAACTCGAAGGAGGCCTACGTCGCGCAACCGATCCCATATGGTCCCTTAAGACGTATAACATTAGTCGATTGGTTACGAAAGAAGGAGAGCCTATTCTTTATTATCTTCAAGATGGACCGGGTAGGGCATTTGTACGAGAAGAGTTGTTCATAGTTCCCGACGGTACGGTATTACCACCATAACCATAAGCATAGGTATTTACACCATCATTATCAATCCATCTCTTTGTATCTAAGGGGGATAATGATGTCTTGTTCATTCTTAATCCATATATCCTATGATCGTAACTTCTTAAAGAGTTCATCTCGTGTTTGAACGTTCTACCGTTGAATAATGATTCTTTATACTGTTCGTGTTTGATATGCTTTTTTACAACATACTTCTTAACGCCCTTAGCTTTTCTTATCTCTCCATTATCGGACTTCTTTATAGAATACATCTTAGGTCTTAATCCCACATACTCCGCTATAGGGGTCCCAGCACATTCATCCTTCATCTTACCTAATACCTTTTTATTTACTACGCTGTGCAGTGGATTATCTTTAGGATAATCGCTCGTGTCGTACATATCTATTTTTTCTGCCATATCTTTATACACATCCTCGGTTTGTATTTCCATCAACAAAGAATCTGTGTCGGTATATAACACCTCGCATCTATCGCCGTATTGCTTCTTAAGTTCGTTGTAATAAAAGTCATACATTAAATGTTTTGACAAGTCGAGAATACTCATACCGACGTACACCGGTCTGTTGAATTTTATATTACTCTTCTGAATATGCAACGCGGCTAAGTCGTTATCGAATATCTTGCTTCTGTTAAAAGCCGGACTGGCTATAAGTTTCCTGAGTCTTTCTTCCTCATTAGATCTGACTAATTTAACATCAACACGCTTCCTTAGATTCTCCATAGTTTTACCAAATACTGAGTTATTCATGAGCTTATACAGATTCTTTTCGAAATCGCTGGTAGCTATCTTTCTTAAATCTGTGTTCAACCTTATATAGGGCTCCATCCAAGGGCTTTGATCGAACTTTAGAACTCTGTGTATTTTCTTAAGTTTCATACCTAACGATAGATACAACTGGAGATTTCTGTAGTGAACTATATATTTTGTTTTATCCATCAAATTTGGTACGAGTTTTTCTATGTTAGCTAACCTACTATTACCCATCAAGGAGCGTTGATATTCCGACATCCAATCTTTATTAACCATTAATCTTTCGGGAGCTAGCGGATAACTGTTATGGTCTTTATGTAACGAACTTGGATATTCCAAGTCAACTTCTAGTATGTACCCTTTATTCACATCATTATTATGAATATTATGGATATCATTCACTTCGATATCATCGACCCATTCAAAACCACCCGTAGGTAAAGGTTGACTCATAGCCCATCCGTACAAATTGTTGGCGTCGAGATATAATATGTGCGTGTCGGGTTTACTAGGATCGTATCCTTCCACTAATTTATTATTAGCCTTAGAATACCTTTTAGCTGCCATCGATATACCACCTCTTAATCCTTTCTCAATAAACAAGTGCATATCGTAATCTGTTAGCAATTTTAGTTCTACGCCGGTCTTCTTCAACAATGCATCCCACGATAGTCCGGGACTGGAATAGTACCATGCCGGGTCCAAGCCATATTGTTTGAAACATGTCTTTCTAAATATCTCGAATATATCGGCGAGTAACAGTACATCGGTTTTTAAGTACAGATCGTGATAATCGCCTAAATTCTTACAACCTAATTTATCCCAGACCGTCAGAGCGTGTTCATAATCGGCATCTGTTATTCTAGATTCTGTTAAGTTACTATAGAATGATTCGAGGGGTGGTAATTCAGTTTCTTCGAATCTAGACCAATCATCCATATATTCGTAAGGATATACACCTTTTCTCAGCAACAAATGACGTGTTATCTTATCAGTATATTGATTTGTTATCGCGAAGTCATCGGGATTGTTCGCATTAGCTAAATTGTCCAGGGAAGATAACAGAAACTGTACGGAGTCTATGAATCTAAGCCCATTACTTTGCTTTGTTCTAGATTTCCCATCCTTGTCCCTATAATGTATAGGTTTAGTCAACGAGAACGATATGTATTTTTCCATATTGTTAGGAATGCACGTTAAACCACCGTCGGTCTTCGAGATAGCTTGCATAATGAGATGTGAATCGTATCCCCTAAGGTTATGAAACACAACGGGGATGGGTATTGTTTGAGAGTTCATTTTTAGTTTCAAGTTGCACTCGTTATGAGAGGCTCCCCGATAATTACCCGTGACGTGACAATGATCTCTTACGGAATCCCCATCCAGGGGTTTATTACAAATGTGACAACTCGTTGACTTCTTATAGGCACTCCAATCATCCCTCGTCATACGCATGGGTATCTTACACGATAGTTTTTCCCTGATTATTCTCTCTTCATTTTGTAGATATTCTAGGAACTTTCCCGCTGCATCGGGACCTCTGTAAATCACGGGAGTGTTTGTTTTCCCATCATACCTTACAACTATATATCCAAACCCACAAGGAATATGTTCTTGAGTTTTGTACGTAAAACTATTATCTTGATTATTATGGTTGGTATTTTCTATGGGTTTGATAAGCGCTTCGAAGTCGGCGTAAATTACGTACGGTACTGGCATTTGATTACAATAATGTTCAAATTTTAACATATTTTTTTCCCTCTTTAGGCATATCGATCCTGATAGCATTCTGTCCAACACCTCTACAGTCTTCTTTATGCGCTTCTAATAGATCTTGTCTGCTGTACCCATGCAGGCATCTTTCGCAGAAATATTTCTTTCCCTTATATTTAGTTTGATCGTATAGCAGCCTGTTTAAACTCTTTATCCACGTATAATGATATTTACCATCTTTTTCGATCAGAAATGAATTGATTCTGGGAATATTTTCCGGAGCGGAGCTTATCCTGTGTACAACAATTCCTTTAGAATGTCCAAAAACATTTATAGCTAAATTATTTTGCTTTTCCACCTTATCAATTTGTGATATTGGTGTAGGTTCGTCTATACCATCGAAGTTGAGTCCATCGTTTTGAGGATAGCTAGAAGGTCTATCTGGATGCTTGTCTACGGGGAACAATGCAGATCTTATCATCATTCTTAAACAGTCATCGGATTTATTTTTTACGTTAATTATGGCTTTTTTCTTCTTATAATACGGAGGTAAATCTATATAAGATCCACCTTTGAAGGGCATATAATTTGCTATATCTAAATATAAACTATCGATTTTATCAACACCCCAACCCGAACCTCTATTAGTCCAGCGTTCTAAAGTTTCCTGTATCCTCTGAATTGATGTATCTAATGATGAATTTATAGTATCGGATTCGGTTATAACTTCTTGATTGCTACGGAAATATGGTTCGGTATATTCGGTGCTATCGTCTGTGTTACTTTTACTCAATGTCATTTTAATCGTCAGCTGGTATTTTATACTATGTAAATCATCTAATTCCTCGTTAATTTTACTCGATATGATGGGCTTAATATCGTTAACATCCATGTTGGAATAAATATCCATCTTCCAACCTCTTAGATATTTACCAACGCCGGCGGATGTGGGTACAAATATTAATTCTTGTTGTTGATTATCATCATCATTATTAGGTTGAATATCATTATCAATAGGTTGATTATTATCTAGTAAAGCGATCAATTCAGCTCTTCTCATTCGAGAATAACCTCTCAGCCCACCGTTTCTCGCTCGAACTTTGAGTTCTCTAACAGTCTGGGGTCTGTTGTATTCCAAACCGAGTAAATCCATCAATTCAGCTTTTCTCATACGAGAATATCCACGCAGTCCACTTTGCTTTGCCATAGCTTTTAATTCTCTGACAAAAACCATTGTGGTTGAATGGTATATGCAAAATGAGACAAATGTCTAATTGGTTGTTTTCATATATCTAAATACATATTCTCCCCAACCTATTCCTCTCATTGATGTAATCTCTCTTCCTAGCATAAATAATCTGGTTCCTGACCCTATCAGCACCGTGTTCCTTACATAAACAATAACGACCTTTGACCCCTATCCCGCATACAGAACACGTATAGTTGATGTTTCCGCGCCTGATGTAATAGTTGTGTATCCCGCAGTAAAAAAAATCAACACAGCGTCGGTTACAAAGAGTAGTCTTCCCCATGAGTGTAAACTTGCAGTTATTCATGGTATATACATCTATCATATCATTTGTCTAAATGCAAATCACAGCTACACTGCGAGATATTGATTATGCATAGCCACAGCTGTCACTCCGACTTATGCATGGTATAGCTGAAAATCAATACAGAAGTCAATCCCAACATGATAAATGTGATCTCTCGGTTCTTTTGTTCCTCTGACGGTGTATAAAACTGACTCATTGTTGGTCTCGGTATTGGGTCTAGTTTTTTCCCATAAACGAGGAAGTATTCGTGCATGGCAGATTCGACATCCTTAAACGTTTGAATTGAATGTCCTTCCTTAATCAGTTGTTCATGAATAAAGTCTAATCTCTTCATTCTCTGCTGTGTATATTGTAACTGGGCTGCTTGGTATTGTTCTAAAGCTTTATTATGTCTTTTCTGCTCCGAACCTCTCATACTAGAAAATAAAAAATTACTCCCCGAAAAAGCTAGAGCATTAACAATAGCTCCACCGACCATCATCGCAATTGATGCCATATGTATAATAATATAAAATATTCAAATGTTTATATAAATATAAATATTCAAATGTTTAATTACTTCATTATGTCTTCCGGGATAAGTCCTTGTTTGATGAGCATATCCTTCGTTGCCATAGCTAATCCAATATCCAGAACCATCATTGGTATGTCATATCCATTAAAATCTAGCTTGGGAGGTGTGGCTTTAGTAATCATTTTAGCCATACGGGCATATCCAATGGCCAAACCGGTGACCACCGCTGAATGATACGTCGCGTTTACCAACATTTTACCGTCTGTAGCTGGAGTAGTCATGCTTCTTATAGCATTATATGAGGACTAACCTCTAATTGAACTTGTTGTTGCGGCGGGGGTGACGTTTTCTCTTCTCCGGACTTATAAAAGAACCATACAGCCGCTATACCAGCAACTCCTACTAGTGCCCATGTTTTAATAGGATTAATATTTGAATTATTTATTAATTTTGCTTTCCTCGCCAGCCCTCCCTTTCTTCCTGCAGCTATTTTCAAAGGATTCTTAGTAACTCTGGGTTGTTTTTTTGTTTTCTCATTCACATCCTCATTCACTTGTTGTTCCGCAATCTGTTGTTGCGTTTCCACAATCTGTTGTTCCTCGTTCACAATCTGTGGTGTCACCTGTTGTGATTGTGTTTCCGCAATCTGTTGTGTCTCCATTTATATTATTAAGTGGGCACGTATGTTTAAATTGACAATACCTAGCCGTTATTAAAGCTGTGGTGAACGGAGCTAAGAACATTCCGTATCTATGATAAAACTCACAGCTCACTGCGCTTATAGCATGTTCGATGAATGGGTCTTTCTCGAGAGATTCGCATAAATACAGGCGATGTTCTGCCGGGATGGGGAGAAACGTACTAGCTACGGCTGTGTATAGTTGTAATATAGAAGACCCTATCGTTTTAGTCATGGTAGCTCCCAGTCTAGACTCGTAAGAGCGTACAGTTTTTTAATCTCTTCGTCGGTCATGTTATCAATTTTTTCGATGGTATAATTTTCTCCCAAATATTGGGAACATTTTCCACCGGCTACCAAAGCGGCAAGTCTTTCTCTATGTTTATCTAAAGATTTATCTGTAACTTGTTGATCTGCATCAGATTCTTTGAGCATTCGTTCGATGAGTTCGTCGCATTCCATAATGTAATACCTAAGGAGATATTTAAGTCTAACATAATATAATATGACATATCCAATACATCCCGTAATAATGAACTGTTGTGAAAGAATGAGGATTTCGAACCACATTTTTATGTAATATTAACCGCTAATGTTCAATTTGCTATAATTTGCTACATTTTGCTATAATTTGCTACATTTTTGCTATAATTTGCTATAATTTGCTAAGCAATTGCATAAGCAGCTGGTTGATCAGTTTTTAATACGAGTTTACAGTGCTTCGTTGCCGCTAACACTTTTCTGACTTTGTCTCGTTCGCCCTTGGTATAAATGACATCATTTTCGCGTAAACATTCCTCGAATGAATCTCGATCTTTGCAATGAAAAAGCGCTACCCATTTGGTCTGCTCTCTGAGATCTTTCAGGACAGAGTTGTATTTTTGAGTAAGTACCCAAACGCTATGTTGAGTATGCCAACCGGAGAATGCTAAATAGGAAAGCATATCTTTCTTTTTTGTGAGTTCTTTACTCGCGCTGCAGTCGTCTATTACGAAAAGGGTCGATTCTCCTTTGTATTTTTCGTGACATACTCGGAGGCAGTCTTGTAAACGATCGCCCGGATCGACTCTGTGTACCCCGTCGTCATTCATTACCCAATCTCTCGATAAGTATGTTTTATTAACGCTTATAGTCGGGCACAGAATAATGATATGATCGAAAACGTCCCGATAATGACTTTCTAAAATATCTAGAATAAAGGCTGTTTTTCTGCAGCCTGTTTGCCCGCATATGATAGCGCAGTGCGGATCTTTAGGTAAAAGATTATCAATAGATTGCTTGCACGAATCTCCCATTCTGTATATTAAGTTGCGCATCCATAATCACGTACAAATATATGTTTAATTTACCAGCCGCTTCCTGAAGCTTCGTTATCTGTATGGTGGCACCCTCGCTAGCATTTTCTATTCTCCTCCCACTGCCGTGTAGTTGGTCATCGTCCGTTGTTCGCATGTCGAGCCATAGCGCGTACTTCGTTGTGAGGTATTCACCCATCGATACACTCCCGAGAGACAGATCTTTCACGACCGCGTTAACTTCCGGAGAACGTTTTATAGAAGGAAGTTTTTTAATCTCATCCCACTGGTGATACGCTAGCATTCCTTGGCTATATAGTTGATTAGGAACGCCCTCGATAGTCAATTCTACTTTTGTAATCTTGGGATTGTAGAACTTCTCGGTATTTCTTTTAAACGCATCGGAGGGGTCCTCGAACAACATTAAAATACCCTTCAGCGACCTCGTGGGAACGTTTAGATTGATATTCCACATCGTATCTTTTTTGTCCCTCGTTATCTTTCGGTGTCGCAGCACGCGATCGTACAAAATGGCTAAACTTCCGGTATACTGGTTACGAATTTGTCTGGCTAATTCGGGATCCGTTATCATATCGTACTCCAGCGAGATATTGTCAATGGAATAGCTAGCATCATCATTAGCAGATCTGATTACTCTACCGTAGTCATTAAAAGTGAGTTCGTATTCTAACCTATCACCTAGGGATGCTTGATAAAAGGGCATGTGGGAATCTAGTAATTCAAAGTCTAGGGGAACATAGAATCTGTTACCTAATGCGTCGGCAACGGCCTTATCTTTTTCGTTGGTATCAACACCATTTTCAGCACCCACGCGCAGTCTCAATGTGTTCTTATTACAAATACCTTGGTACTGTAAGTTTTCCCGCTCTTTATCCGTTCTCCAGAGATCCATGTAGCAATAGTATACATCGCTATCGTCGATACTCAAAACCTCATTACCGCTAATTTTAATGGCGATTTTCTTAATGATAACACGACCTATGTTCTGAACGGGCTCCCTGTTAACGTCTGTAGAAGTCAAACTAATCGTAAACGCTAGTCGGACAGTTCCCGGAACTAACACATCGTGTGCGCCGAGATTAGGAAAGCGAACCAGAAGCGTTTGATTCTGATCTATGGTACTAGGGTTATTAGTTATAGTTACAGACTGACGAATTGCCTTGACCCCTAATGGATCTCGAAGTCTACGTTGTGGGTTTAACTTGCGTCCGTATTGCGAAGACATTGTTTATATTGAAATTATGTACCCTATGTTTAATATAAAAATGGCTAATTTTGAACATAATGAATTAGATCTAAGTACATTTGATGACTTTGATAACCCAAACGAAGAGGGTACTGATGAAACCAACTTTGGTGGCACGAATCTTAACGATGAAATTTTACAATCAACCGTCAATGATTATTACGATGCATTAAAAGATGATAAAAATTATGTTATCCCAATAGGTCGTGAGTATTCAAAGTTTATGCTAGATAGTAAAGGAATATTGCGACTGCGTGACTCTCCGCATATTGATCTTATGCATTATAGTACTCGTAAGCCCCTAGCCTTGTCTACTATAGCTGGTAAACATAGTCGCGAGTTTGTTCGTGATAAATTAGGTTTTGTAGAATACGGACGAGCAAAACTTCCCGCGAAGACTACTAAAGTTCTTCGAACCGTGCGTACTGAACTCGGTAATACAGATGATTTGGAAGAAGCCTCTAATGTGGCCACGAACGGACTCGGAGAAATCTTAGATACCTATTACGATAATTCCACGGTCAGTGTATCACCATATTCGGAGTTTAGTATTAGGGAATTACGAGGTCTTGACAAGGCAATGCGAACAATGCGGGGAGAACTCATCAATAATACAGCCAAGATATCCGAAATCGACAAGCATATAGCTAAAGAGAAAACAAAACTCGAACAGGCGGGCGATGAGTTCAGTAGACGCCGCGTTGCGGAAAGATTACGTAACTTAGAAGACGAAAGATCGGCCCGCCTCGAAGCTGCTTCCAGTAATAGAAAGGCACTTCGTTCGCAAATCAGTCGTATTCGAGAAACTATCGATCAAGTCCTCAACGATGACACTACACTGGCCGATAAAATTAAAACATTGTTCAGAGAACAGGGAATAACCATTGCCAGTATTTTAACCGCGTTGGGATTTATTATATCGACTTTGACTCTCTCGTTAACAGGTGGTAGTACAGGTGGAGGTTCACCTCCTAGCGATAAAAATGGTATTAAAGAGTGGATAAAAAAGCATTTAAAAGCATTAGGTTCAGCACTGGGAAAGCTCGCTGAGAAAGCCGCAGCCGCACTTCCCGGTATAATAGGGAGTGTTGTTTCCTGGCTATTGAATTTATTAGCTAAGACCACCACTTGGCTTAGTCAAAACTTGTGGGGGTTGATCGTAGCAATTGCAGGGCTGTTGTACGTGTTCGCTAAGAACTATTTAACCAAATCATGAGTAAGCCAACCGAGACTCCACCCACTACGAGCGCTGTTTTTTCATCGATATGTTGTTGATTTTTAGCCTCAATATGCGGTGGTACTTGAGCATTAGTAGATGGTTGATCGATAAAAGATGGTTGAGCGATAGTTGGTGTTTGTGGCTTGACTATTCCCTTTTCGCCCGTGATCGTTTGCGTTATTAATTCGACGTTAATATCTGAATTTATACCTGGTTTTTGTTGATCGGTAGCGATAACAATTTTATTATTATAGCCTATCACTTGACCGATCTTAAGTTCCATATTACTCGGGGACATGTATAGTCCCGGCGCATAAACGAAGTCCACTTTGGATTGAGCGTACTGTAATGCATCTTGAAAACGCTTTATAGACGATGGTATGTCAACTGGTGAATTAATGGCGTCCTCCACGTTTGCGACAAACTGTTTTTGTGCATCGAGCGCCATCCCAGTACCGATAATGGATGTTCGTGTTTGCGATTGTGCACCGAGAATTGCCCATACATAAGTTCTTATCGATTCATTAAATCTTACAAATCCTGGGTTAGTAAAATTATTTTCCGTTTTATCATTAAGAAATTCATTCCAAGCGTTTGCGGTATCGTTCATTTGCATAAATTTTGTAACAATATAAGCCAAACCACCCTTAAAACTCATAAGGGAACCTCTCCAATCGTTACTCGAAAGTTCCCAGCCATGATTAAGATTATGCAATCTTACAAAAAGATTGTCTTTCTGTAAGAATTTAAATGGATTGAATGGTTGATGAGTTTTTTTAACTAAATCATCGCTGACTTCTTTAACAGTTCTTTGTCCGCTGTACGGAACACC
The DNA here is from genome assembly GCF_023055435.1 of Haliotis rufescens. NCBI lineage: Eukaryota > Metazoa > Mollusca > Gastropoda > Lepetellida > Haliotidae > Haliotis > Haliotis rufescens. The sequence goes on from NW_025964383.1 coordinate 6,500,093, forward strand.
TAGACCATGGTTTGCTCCTTTAATGCGCCAATCTTTACTCGTAGAAATATTAAATTCATTACAAATACGCTCATACGCGGACCTATCATAATTATTATTTGTGGAATTCCACGCTCGATCCTGCGGTAATGGAGCACTAATTTCTTTAAGTATACGTCTAATCTGATAATACACATGAAATAATAAAACAGACTTATTTAGCATAAATCCTGGGGCATTAACAGATACGCCACATCCCGTTGTGGCACACCATATGGCAAAGTTTAACTGATTCTGCCAAAATTGCATCGGATTGTGAAACCAATCGTGCACCATTTTATCGCTAGTTGCCGTGACCCTGTACTTTTCAAAGATATCTGGGAATTTAACGAAAAATTCAGCACCAGAGGCAGTTACTATAATCGATTGATGAGTAATGTATCTCGATTTCATATTTAAGTTATGATATAGTATCATTGTATATTTAATATGTATGTTACACTACCTGGAATAACAAATGGTCAGTCTATTGAACTGCTTCATACTATCGATAACTCGGATGGACAACTCGAAGTAGCTCTATGCGATGTAAAGTATTACCCGCTGTGGACCAATATAAGTGCTGCGAGAAGAAATAATAGTATAGATATAATAGGTGAAAACAATGGTATTGAAAAATTCATTACTATACCTGATGGGTATTACAGCGTATGCTCACTCAATGATGAAATTTTTAAGCCTAATGGAGCTAGTCTAACACAAAATGAGTCGAATGGGATAGTGAAAGTCGACTCTGGAGAAAACGTTGTAGTTCTTAGGCCATACTTAGAAGTTACACTTGGATTTCATCAAAGAGTAGGAATTATAAATTCTAACAAACCACGACAGGGAATTAAATTACCCGATTTAGTTCCCTATAAAGAGTTGTTCATCCATCTTGATCAAATAAGCACGACGGATAATATTCAACTAGAAAGTCCTTCAACTCTACTCAGAAGTGTTCCAGTGAAAAATGAAAAATATAATAGCGGTAGAACGGAATCTTTCTCGTCATTACAATATAAAAAATTAAAGCGGGGTATTATTTCAGACCTTAAAATTTCTGTATTAGATGTAAAACATCAACCTGTACATATAGGATACTTAAGTGTAACACTCCATATTAAAAATAATGGTTGATGCATCAGGCCCTGGAACAGTAAGACAATGTAATACAATTGCGCTTTCCGATCTCGGAGACACAGAAGGATTTGATAAACCCGGTTACAATGGTAAGTTATATGCTTTACACTTACACGATAATGTATACAAGCGGAAAGAAGTCACATTCACGGGTAATCTAGGAGATTTAAGCGATGTCGATGTTAGTAGACTCCTTAAAAACACTTCGTACAATATTACTCGCAACGACGATAATAAATGGACTATGGTCGAAGCAAACATCGAGTGGCTACTGAATATCGTCATTATCCCACCTTATGTGATGATGGGTAAGGGACATAATTTAACTAAGATAATAAATAGTGGCATCGTACTCGCGGCTTATATCCCGTCAAAACGAAAAAGTGTGTTGGTCACTCCCCTGCCAGAAAACCCAGGTCATATGTTATATAGTCGTCCGTCCTTAAAAAACATTAGTTTAAATTTGGTTACTGAATTCGAAGATATTAAAGTTAACCTGAGTGCAATACCTAATATTTCTACGCTTATTATTGAAGTCTTGTTCGGAGATGTACCGGTAGATGCCTTCGAAATATTACCAGGTCTATCGATTAAATGGCTCAAGAATCACGAGCGTCAACGTTGCAGTATTATTCATATCGGAGCATCGCCCGTTGCAACCCTCGAGGGGGTCCAAATTATTAAAAGTGGTAGTATTTCTCTTACTAAGATATTCTTGCCGTATAATATACATTTAATAAGGTTGATGTATAGTCTCAAAACATTTAAGCAAGACCAATTAAAGACTATTATATGATTGTTATATACACTATGAGTTTATATCCGGCGCTCAATGAAGCATTTGAAAAGATGGAAACTGTTGATGGATTTCGATTACATCAAATAAGCGACATAAAACATCGAATAGAGAAGGATAGGGAGTTGAGACTTGGATTGTATAAAAGGTATCGCAGAGCCGTGAATGCTCTGGACGGAGTTGACACCGCTCTTGTAGCAGCTAGCATGGGACTCGGTGTAGCGGGTATCGGTTTACTATCAACTATAATCGCCGCGCCTATCGTGCTCGGCATGGAAATAACCGCTGGAGTCTCGGGACTGGCAGGAATATCGATAAAATTCATTTCTCGTAGGTTACAAAAGAAAGCATTAAAACACGATAGTATTCGGATACTCGCCGAAGCAAAGTTGAACAGCATTGAGGATCATATTTCGACAGCAATGGCTGATTGTAAGATATCCGAGGATGAGTTTCGTTTAGTGCTGTCGGAGCTTAACAAATACAATAAAATGAAGCAGGAGATTCGATCAAAATCTCGTAAGACCAGTGGTATTAGCGAAGACGAGAAAAAAAAGTTCATAGAAGAGGGGAGGCAACAAGCTCGTCAATTATTCCGTGCCCAAACCAAAGAACTGGTTGGAGATTAAAAATAGATTGCTTACTATCGTGTGATTACATTTAGACAAATGCTAACATAAATATATAATAATGGAGAAAGCTATTCAATGGAAAGAATTACCACAAGGTTTTTATTATATCAGTGATGCCAAACCAACCAAATACGGTTATCAATTGTTTCTTATCAATTTACAAAAAGAGTGTAGTTATATAGTCTGGTCTCCTAGTAAAATGAACGAAGAACTTAATAAAAATGTTGAATATCGCTTTATCGATAAAAATAATGAAGAATATTTTTATTACCATTTAGACTCATCTAAAGCAATGATTGGCCCCAGGTATTGGTGAGCTAGAGCCAATTTAACTGAATCTCATGACTATCATTAAATCGCATCATCATTTTGGTATAAAAAATTCCTCCTGTAGTAGCAGTATAGGTATATGAATCCTGCTCCAGTGGAAGTGGTCCAGAACCCCTATTACCTATACTACTAGTGGTGCAACATGAGGGACATACAGACTATAGTGGGGCAACATGAGGGAGATACAGACTATAGTGGGGCAACATGAGGGAGATACGGACTAAAGTGGGGCAACATGAGGGAGATATAGACTATAGTGGGGCAACATGAGGGAGATACAGACTATAGTGGGGCAACATGAGGGATATACAGACTATAGTGGGGCAACATGAGATGAGGGACATACAGACTATAGTGGGGCAACATGAGGGAGATACAGACTTTAGTGGTGCAACATGAGGGAGATACAGACTATAGTGGGGCAACTTGAGTGAGATACAGACTATAGTGGGGCAACATGAGGGAGATACAGACTTTAGTGGTGCAACATGAGGGAGATACAGACTATAGTGGGGCAACATGAGGGAGATACAGACTATAGTGGGGCAGCCTGACGGAGATACAGACTTTAGTGGTGCAACATGAGGGAGATACAGACTATAGTGGTGCAACATGAGGGACATACAGACTATAGTGGGGCAACATGAGGGAGATACAGACTTTAGTGGGGCAACATGAGGGAGATACAGACTATAGTGGGGCAACATGAGGGAGATACAGACTATAGTGGTGCAACATGAGGGAGATACAGACTTTAGTGGGGCAACATGAGGGAGATACAGACTATAGTGGGGCAACATGAGGGACATACAGACTATAGAGTGGCAACATGAGGGACATACTGACTATAGAGTGACAACAAGAGGGAGATACAGACTATAGTGGGGCAACATGAGGGAGATACAGACTATAGTGGGGCAACATGAGGGAGATACAGACTATAGTGGTGCAACATGAGGGAGATACAGACTATAGTGGTGCAACATGAGGGACATACAGACTATAGTGGGGCAACATGAGGGAGATACAGACTATAGTGGGGCAACATGAGGGAGATACAGACTATAGTGGTGCAACATGAGGGAGATACAGACTTTAGTGGGGCAACATGAGGGAGATACAGACTAGAGTGGTGCAACATGAGGGACATACAGACTATAGAGTGGCAACATGAGGGACATACTGACTATAGTTGGGCAACCTGACGGAGATACAGACTATAATGGGGCAACATGAGGGAAATATGTGTTGGAATGTGGTGGAATGTGTTGGAAATTGGAAATAATGAAACTGATTGTAATATGTGGTAACATTGATAGAATGTTTGATGGTGCTTCCAGAGGTTGATCGACCTTGCTGCCCTGGCCATTCACAACTCGGAGTTGGTTGAGACAGCCCTGCCCCAGGCTGTGTGTTCAGTATTACAGAGGTGAGATGCTACATTAAAGTCACAATCCAATCAGGACAATATTAGATATTTCTTTGTCTGTAATGTGTATGTGATTGTCTGGAGCATCAACCCTATTATGACGAACTTCTTTTACTGATGAAGACAGGGTTAACTTCTGCATTTCAGTTTCTTTATTCAATACAACGTTTAAGGACAGATGCTACCTTTATCAAGCACATGATCAACAATTAGGCACTACATGGTTATAGAATCATATAGCAAATATTACACTTGGCAAAATTAGAGCATAGGTTGGTTTATAAAAAACTCCTCCAAAAGAGAAGAATGTGTTTATTTAAAGAAATTTACTTCTTTTTCAGCAAAGATACCTGTGACTGCTGTAGAGGGGCGCTTTTTGGCCCTGGTCTGAGGATAATTCGACCAGTCACTAACATATTTGGAGTGAAGAACTTGCCTTTTTTGTTTCGATCGTGTTCTACATTGTGTCTGTATGTGTTCAGGCACAGCACAGACACACTAGCCCAGATGCTGTATGGTGGTGATGCCATTAAGGGCCTGTGAACATGCCACCACCACACACACCAGACATATACACTGCTTGGCCTTCGCATGTAGGGATTATATGGCAAATGCATGTCAGATATGACAACAGTAATCATGCAGAAAAGATCAACTGTGTCAGGAGATCTTTGTGAAGGTAAAATGAAAATCTTGGCAGTATCTAAGTCTATGTTAGATTGAACATGATACTTTCAGAAAAAAAAAATTAGCTTTTGATGAATGTGACATATTATACTTGTCAGAAGTGTTTGAAGTCAAAATGAGGATGTTTGACACTTGAAGATTGTTTATAAAATAATGCTTGTTAATAACATTGTTGTCATCTATCATAACCAGTCCTGAACAGGATGCAGGCAAGTGTAACACTTGGTGCTAACAAAAAGGGGACTAATGGAGAGGTACTTATTTATATCAGTTGTCAACATCCAACAAACCTCCTCAACCTGGTGTGTCTTCTGGCTTTCACATATGCCATATTTTCATAGAATTGATTATCCTTTATTAAATTATCCAAAAAATAATTAAGAAACTGATTTACATGCAAATACCTATGGTATTTAAAAACTTTTAAAAAGCTTGTACATTATGTCCCTTTCAACAAACTTTAAGGATATATACCAGTATTGCTGCAGGTATTTGGTGCCTGAGGTTGTCTTTGCCAGTTAAATGCTACTGCTCCATCGTCAGCTATCGTCTCAACAACTACACAGTCTCCGTGAGGATATTCAGTTTCCATAATGAACCAAGTTGAATAGTATCATGGTGCCAGCTTCTGTAAACATCTTCACAGAAGCTACTGGAGCTGAAACTTGTTCACACTTGAATGTGGTCAAGAAGTTCAAATTCAATTTGAAAATGAAATCTTGCCTGCATATTCCCTATAATGACATCATAGTTGGTTGAAATCATCATGGTTTTCTGTTGTGAAAGTTATTTTGTAAAACAAATAATTTCGAAAGCTGAAATTGTCAGTATAAAAAATGGGGGTGGAAAGTGGCTGCAGTGTTGAATTTTGAAATTTCATCGAAAAAATAAATTGTACCAGAAACTTCTTGAAAAAATAATTATGTTTCAGACTGCTGAAGAAAGAGCAACTTTCTGCCACAAAAGTAACATTGTTGCAAGGTGTTTATCTTATAAAAATATTCAGTTGTAATTAATATCTGGTCCATACAAAATCCCAAATACACAAACTAAACGACACCAATTTAAAAAGAGGTCAACATGCACATACATTTGTATATAGAAGCCAGTGTCCCTGCTAAATGTTGCCAGGCAAGTTTGTTAGCTGTTGATTCTCAAATTGAAAAAAATCTGTACGTTCAGCACTAGATTATGAAATCAGTAAATACCCAAACAGATCAATGAACAATTAACAAATTATACAGAAAAACACAGGATTAGGTTACAATCATAAAAGGTAATACAATGACTTTAAAGTTGAATTATCTTTTAAAAGGTATCAGCTACACCCCAGACATACACCTTTTTAGTAAAAATCAAGAAAGTAAAAGAAAAGAAAATTCTCAATTAGAGGAGGTTGTTTTTATTACCGTTGAGTCTGAAAACTCATTAAGCAATAACCATGGACGTATATAGGTTATATAGGTCCTTGCAATAACATATTAATACTTGTTTTCATGTCCGGACATAAGAAAACTCTCCACGACACAAAAAACGTGCCCACGCTTTGCAATCTGAAAACCTACCTGATAGTGAATCTTTATTCAGCCTTTCTAAAACTTTATATGAAGTTTCGGCAGATGATGTCTTTGATATAGACAGCCTACGTGATGTAAACATTGAAGAAAACACAATACTTATTAAGTTAATGCAGCTATAACAGGAGGTGAAATCATAAACTGTGTTCAGAATTGGAAGAATAACAAAGCTGCTGGTCATGATGTTCTGGAAAAAGGTGATTCCTATTTGTAAATACTTTGGTGTTACCTTTTAATTCTTTTGTCCAAATCCACTATAGCAAAGCAATGAAAGCAATGCCTCCATGGTCTAGTGGTAGAGCGTCTGCCTGGACAGATAAAGGTCTAATCATCTAAATTATCTTTCCATGTATATAAGTTATTGTTATTGCAAGAAAACGTTCGGCAAGTTTTATTTAAGTTTCGAACTTGTAGCCATAGCTTATCTGTAGAACCTGGGAGATGGAGAAACATTGAACGGAAAGAAGTGTCCACTTTATAAACTATCTGACACAGGTGGTCAATTCCATTATTTGTTTATTTGTCCACCTTAAAAAATGAAAGAAAACAATTGTTACACAGATTGTACTACCTTAAACCCAATACGTATAAAATGAACTTACTCTTCATTAATCAACGACTAGGAACATTGAGAAAATTGTCCATTTTTCGTAAAACCCTGGTGTCATTGTTTAAACCCCTCAAATAACTCTTTCGCTTTGTAATTGCTCGTACATATATTGTTACCTCAGTGAATCTGCTGAAATGATGTACCCTCTTATGCCGCGGGTAGCGGTCTGAGTGTACAGTAAAGCTCCGGTCAGACAGGCAGTGGACCTTTGAAAGCGCAGCCAGTTCTGCTGGTAGCTGCACCGTACTAGAGACACTGGGTGGGTTGTTCCCACACAGCTATGAGAAGTAAATACGAGCTACTTCCGCTGTGACGGAAAGCCAAGCTGGAGATAGGCAGTAGTTTGAAAAAATATCTGTTTTTGGTGTAAAACACATCTCCAACGAACAAGAGATAACAAACCTGGTCAATGAAAAGGTGAGATTTGTGATAAAACATCTGATATAATGATTTACCATTTAAGTTGTATTTCCTGTACTGCTTGGCATTGTTTTATAAGGATAGCTTAAGATTACTGTGTATACTTGCTCAAAAACTAAGCTGGCACCTTTTCACCCAGATCCACCATTGATTCCATTAAGAAATACCAAAAAATGTAACTTAAAATAATTTTGATGCAATGATCTGTAGAAATTGTGTCTGAAACTATTTGTACCAGGAATAATACATTCCAGTATCATGTTATTTTAGTTGCAGCTATTTTTTTATAAAATAAGTGTAGCACTATTTATGTTGTTGGATATTCATTACGTATGGAAGTTTGGCGAGTCACCGTGGAGGCTTCCCGCGTATTTGCCAATTCGATCGTGAAAACTATGTTAGTAGTCAATAGTCAAATTACAACACATATAATATGTTTATAACGAGTCAAAGTATGGCATTTATGATGTATGTATCCATTTATTGTCAACTTAGGTTCGTTTTAAGGCGCCAACAGCGATAATCTGATCGTGGTTGTTTAACGGTGAGTTGCTGCGAACTGCCGATCAGTTCACACACGATTTCGCCGAAATTAGTGTACTGGTAATCAATATTGTATGTAATTTTGAATATATACTGAACCGCAAAAGAAACGTCACCCCAAGTCACATTGCATGAAAATTTGTCATTTAAATATCTGGGGAATTTTTGTCAAAGTTTCTAAAATTTAACATTACCATGTCCTTACATTTACCTTGAAATTTGATGATAAAAAAACGAAGCAGATGACAATAAAAACGATCGCCCAAACGCATCACGTCATCGGCCATGGTAACCCGATGCACGTGAGTTCCATGCAAACTGAAATGCACATGCGCTCCCCCATTTCTTGCCCTGTAAAAATTTCCCCAGATGAGATAACATTCATTCGTTATTAAATTGCTACCACGTGCCAAGACAAGAAATCAGCGACACGTTATTCGGATGCTTGTGTTTTTGAGAGAGACTCGTTGCTTGGTCCGAGGATCATGGTGTGGGGTGGAATTGGTCTTGCACAGAGGGTCGGCCCTGTGGTCTTCCAGAACATCGGTCCAGGGTGAGGCAATGGTGTCACAGCAGCTCGGTACATTGATCAAGTCTTGAGACCACACGCCATACCTCATTTGGCACGTCGCCGAAGCTTGATATCGCCCATGCCCACACTGGGAGAGCAACAAGCTCAAGAGACTTCCTGAAGCAGAATGGCATCATACGTCCCGATTTAAACGCCATTGAGCACATGTGGGACGAGATTCAAAGACGACTGAATGACGTCCGACTAAGGCCGACAACTGCAGCTGAACTGCGTCAGGCGTTCCCCAGAGTGTGGGCTCAAGTGCCTATGGCCTTCATCAACCGCCTCATCCATTCCATGTATCGACATTGAACGGCAGTCATCAATGCACATGGCGGACACACGCGTACGAGATACTGACTTGTGATGCAATTTTCTCAGAGACTAGTGTTTCACTTTAAGAACATTTGACACCTTAATTTCAACCTTGATGATCAGTTTTACCAAGATTCATCTTTTAAATATCTCTCAAAGTATGTTTACAGTGTTTGGACAAATAAGGTTTCTCATATATCTACCCATGGTGATGTTTTTTTTGCGGTTCAGTATAATTAATACAATAGATTACAAACATTAAGCTATATATATTATATACAATGATCACTTTTTATAAGGATACGTTGACAGGTTGTTTCCGGTGTATGTGCTCACGTTCATGTCTCTGTGTTGCATGGGGGAACACATCAAAACTCATTATGGCGTGTATCATGCCCCCGCCCCTCTACACAACTGTAATATTTTGGTGGAAAAGTGCTCACAATACACAATAGAAAATACTCTACTCCTATTTTGAAGTCTCTATGGGTCCCCCAAGAGAATACCAACATTTACATTTTTTTTAAATCCAGAGACTCGAAGATGCTCTTTATCCCCTTATGGAAGATGCTACAATCATATCTGGTAGCGTGTGTAGGCAAGTGTGATCATTCCGGGGGAGGCACGATGGTATCGCCACTGAAGCCACAATTTGGTGTTTTGTACCAAATATATTTTTTATAATAACCGACCGACTACATGTTTTCACAGAAGATACCAAAAACAATTTAATTAAAATAAATTAGAAAAGATTAATCTGTGCCGATGTATATAATGCTCACCATTGAAACTCACAGTAAAGAAGATAAAACCGTTGTGTATTGCAGTAATGTTATAGATTGTTACATGCTGTTTGCATTGTTGCGGGTTGTTATTGAATATTTAATAGCATGGTGCTGATGCTGGCATGGTGATACTGGCATGCGTGATGCTGGTATGCGTGATGCTGGCATGCTGATATTGGAATGGTGATACTGGCATGCGTGATGCTGGCATGGTCTTACTGGCATGGTCTTACTGGCATGGTGATACTGGCATGGTGATGCTGGCATGCATGATGCTGACATACTGATACTGGCATGCGTGATGCTGGCATGGTGATGCTGGCATGGTGATACTGGCATGCATGATGCTTGCATGCTGATACTGGCATGCGTGATGCTGATACTGGCATGCGTGATACTTGCATGCTGATGCTGGCATGCGTGATTCTGGCATGCTGATGCTGGCATGCGTGATGCTGGCATGCGTGATACTGGCATGCGTGATGCTGGCATGCTGATACTGGCATGCTGATACTGGCATGCTGATACTGGCATGCGTGGTGCTGGCATGCTGATACTGCAATGCGTGATACTGCCATGCGTGATACTGGCATGCGTGATGCTGGCAAGCTGATACTGGCATGCGTGATGCTGGCATGCTGGCATGCTGATACTGGCATGTGTGATGCTGGCATGCGTGATGAGGGCATGGTGATACTGGCATGTGTGATGCTGGCATGGATATACTGGCATGCGTGATACTGGCATGCTGATACTGGCATGCGTGATACTTGCATGCTGATATTGGCATGCGTGATACTGGCGTGCTGATACTGGCATGCTCATGTTGGCATGCGTGATACTTGCATGCTGATACTGGCATGCGTGATTCTGGCATGCTGATGTTGGCATGCGTGGTGCTGGCATGGTGATGCTGGCATGCTGATACTGGCATGCGTGATACTGGCATGCTGATACTGGCATGCTGATACTGGCATGCGTGATACTGGCATGCTGATACTGGCATGCGTGACGCTGGCATGGTGATACTGGCATGTGTGATGCTGACATGGATATACTGGCATGCGTGATACTAGCATGCTGATACTGGCATGCGTGATACTGGCATGCTGATACTGGCATGCGCGATAATGGCATGCGTGATACTGGCATGCGTGATGCTGATACTGGCATGCGTGATACTGGCATGCGTGATACTGGCATGCGTGATGCTGGCATGCTGATAATGGCATGCGTGATACAAGAACTAGATACTAGATTTATCCATTTGTGATGTGCACAATATATGCCTTGTTCGATGTTGATGTAAACACTTATATAAGGTAGTGTTGCAATGCTTATTCATTGACGTTGATGGGTTAATGGATACAACTTGCCATAAAACGCTAATATATGTATTGCCCACGCTTACCAGTGAGATACTTATAGAAAACATGTTATAGTTAATTCGTACGCAAGGAAACACCAACAGGTACAGGAAAGTTGTCTTACCCATACACAAGAGATTGCATAGTTACCATTGTGTCAGGACCAGGTATGTACACGTATGCGAGTGGGTGTACGACCCAAACGACATGTCTCCAACAAACAACACATAACTTGGATCTCCGTCACCACTCACCTCACTCTTTGTTTCAGGCCGAACAGAGGATACCTTTGATGAGTTGTTATAAGAATACATTATATATCTGGTGTGGTTTCCAAACATATATGTGTACAAATAATAGTAACCTATTCTGTCTACCATTCGCGTTCAACAATTTACCATTGTTGTTCAATGTCCAATCTAATGGTACTGGTTGAATGAACACGTGTAAAGCCAATACTTCGGTAATGATAAATGAGAAATGCATAACATGAATATAAAATCTTCTATTTATTTGATAAGAAATCATCTATTTATTTATGTAATAAGAAAATGCAAAAAGTGCTCAAAGATAAAACGTTTGAAAACTTTGAGAAATAACACAAATACGCACGAACGCACGCACACACGCACGCACGCACTCACACTTTTTCATAAATTCTCAAAGGCTGACGTAAATATTTTGTCATGGTTAGGCTGGTATCTGCGCATGTGAAGGGCGAACGTTCACACTGGTTAGAAGTCCAGCACATGCATCGATACCTTCCTATCGCGCCTTACTCATCGAAGTGTGTTCGTTCTAGCGTGTCGGCATGTGTGTATGACTTGTCCATGACTTCTGTGTGAGCCCATAAGGTCAAGGTAGTGCTGGGGCAGCGGCATGCACAGCACGCGGTACCGCCCTGGCGCCAGTTGGAGTCAAAAGGGTCGTATGCCCTCAGCTATGGCATGTCGACGTGTAGTTTTATGCAATAATAGGAAGTATTCTTATGGTACGAGTTTTGTAATTTCCATAGTTTAAGATGGACTGTCGAAGCGCTGCAGAACCGAACCAAGGTGGGGTCTTACTGCGGCGTAGCACCCCCCAAAACCACTTGGGCACCCACCCCCTTTGTTAGCATGGGTTCCTGGACTTGTTAGTTGACAATAATGTTGTGTCAAGAAGACCACAAGGCTTAAGACTACTGGCATACCTATATCCCTAACTTCCACAGATGATCTGACTTCCATCGAAACTTTGATTACCATGTTCTCCAGTAACAGAGGCGGTACGAAAGGTATTAAAATTTAATCAAAAACGTGAAGATGTAAAAGGTGCAAGAATTATGAAACAAGTTGTGAAGACATATGGGGAAAACACAAGTGACTGTGATGCGGCGTTGATGTTAACATTGGTGCCGGAGAGGCAGCGTTTGTAGTAGAAGCCGTCCACCTCCAAACAATAGTGCATCTTATTACAACAGTCGGACGGTCTGCGGCACGTTCCCCAGTAGTTGGAGCAGCATTTGTTGTGCGAGCCACACTTGAGTCTGTCCTCGCATTGGTATGTGTAGAGACAAGGCTGGTGCAGCACGCTCTTGGTGCAGCGGGCGTCGGTGCCGGGGTGGCCTTGTTCGCACCTCCCACTGCAACACTCTTTGTCCGAGCTGCAGCCTTCGTTAGACCATTTGCACAGAAAGCCTAAAGAAAACCCACATTTAGCGCCGAGTATTGTTCTGTTTCAAAATCACATCACATCACATCATTATGTATTATGTATTGGAGAAAACACGCTTACCAGGTTTTGGTAGACAGGGCATGCCCTGGGGGTCGGCAAAAACCGCGGATGCCCTGGGGAGAGGGAAAAACCAAGGGGGCAAAGCTCCCGCGGTTTTTTCCGACCCCCAGGGCATGCTCTGTCTACCAAAACCGAGGGAAAGTGTTTTTCCATACTTATAAACCGAAAAAAGAAACTTAAAACAACATTTACCAACATTTTTATGTTTCGAACATACTTTCCATGAACCTTAGGAAACGCGCGTAAAATATCTGTTGCTGGCGTACGGATCTTGAAAAGGACATTCTAAAAACCAGTGTGGCACTCATGGTACACTCACTGGGCTTCAGATATGAAGGTTGCGAGTTGTTTGATTTTACATTTCATTACATGTTACAATCTGAACGGAAGTTACATAAATAAAATACCCAGGACATTATATAAAATCTCTGGGATATTATAGCTGATATGACTTGAATATCCTATAAAATCCCAGGGACATTACAACGTCCCTTTTTATGAGATTTAACCCGACTGGAAAGTAAAACCTCACAATAGGTTTTAATGCCTATAGAAAGAAGTCTCTTACTTAATAGCGATCCAAATGAATAGGTTTATAAGTAGTTGGCAGGATGAACATTCTGACTAGTGGAGATGACCGGACACTTTAGCCGATGAGGGAGACAGGGAAAAAGGACAACGGATCTCTGACGATATAACCCTTCTAATCTTTTGCAGCACATTACACCATACAACGGATTAGACATATTAATCAAGTCACTCAGTTTGACATTTATTTTTACATTGTAAACTTACGCCATGGCCAAAGATAATTACCACGACTAGCTTTGTCCAGTACATATACTGTCACACTGTGACACGGTGTAATCTACCTTATTTGTTACTGCTGATGTCACATTTGGTTGTGATTGTATTACTACAATGATGAGTTATCTACCTTCTACTGGCAGGATGGTGAAGGCCAGAAACACTGTCACCTGCAATAGCACCGTGGACAGTCGCATCCTGGCAGTCTGGCCTCCAGCATAGCTGTAACAAGACAATATCCAACATACTAAACAACGCCAGCATAGCTGTAACAAGACAATATCCAACATACTAAACAACTCCAGCATAGCTGTAACAAGACAATATCCAACATACTAAACAACTCCAGCATAGCTGTAACAAGACAATATCCAACATACTAAACAACTCCAGCATAGCTGTAACAAGACAATATCCAACATACTAAACAACTCCAGCATAGCTGTAACAAGACAATATCCAACATACTAAACAACTCCAGCATAGCTGTAACAAGACAATATCCAACATACTAAACAACTCCAGCATAGCTGTAACAAGACAATATCCAACATACTAAACAACTCCAGCATAGCTGTAACAAGACAATATCCAACATACTAAACAACTCCAGCATAACTGTAACAAGACAATATCCAACATACTAAACAACTCCAGCATAGCTGTAACAAGACAATATCCAACATACTAAACAACTCCAGCATAGCTGTAACAAGACAATATCCAACATACTAAACAACTCCAGCATAGCTGTAACAAGACAATATCCAACATACTAAACAACTCCAGCATAGCTGTAACAAGACAATATCCAACATACTAAACAACTCCAGCATAGCTGTAACAAGACAATATCCAACATACTAAACAACTCCAGCATAGCTGTAACAAGACAATATCCAACATACTAAACAACTCCAGCATAGCTGTAACAAGACAATATCCAACATACTAAACAACTCCAGCATAGCTGTAACAAGACAATATCCAACATACTAAACAACTCCAGCATAGCTGTAACAAGACAATATCCAACATACTAAACAACTCCAGCATAGCTGTAACAAGACAATATCCAACATACTAAACAACTCCAGCATAGCTGTAACAAGACAATATCCAACATACTAAACAACTCCAGCATAGCTGTAACAAGACAATATCCAACATACTAAACAACTCCAGCATAGCTGTAACAAGACAATATCCAACATACTAAACAACTCCAGCATAGCTGTAACAAGACAATGTCCAACATACTAAACAACTCCAGCATAGCTGTAACAAGACAATATCCAACATACTAAACAACTCCAGCATAGCTGTAACAAGACAATATCCAACATACTAAACAACTCCAGCATAGCTGTAACAAGACAATATCCAACATACTAAACAACTCCAGCATAGCTGTAACAAGACAATATCCAACATACTAAACAACTCCAGCATAGCTGTAACAAGACAATATCCAACATACTAAACAACTCCAGCATAGCTGTAACAAGACAATATCCAACATACTAAACAACTCCAGCATAGCTGTAACAAGACAATATCCAACATACTAAACAACTCCAGCATAGCTGTAACAAGACAATATCCAACATACTAAACAACTCCAGCATAGCTGTAACAAGACAATATCCAACATACTAAACAACTCCAGCATAGCTGTAACAAGACAATATCCAACATACTAAACAACTCCAGCATAGCTGTAACAAGACAATATCCAACATACTAAACAACTCCAGCATAGCTGTAACAAGACAATATCCAACATACTAAACAACTCCAGCATAGCTGTAACAAGACAATATCCAACATACTAAACAACTCCAGCATAGCTGTAACAAGACAATATCCAACATACTAAACAACTCCAGCATAGCTGTAACAAGACAATATCCAACATACTAAACAACTCCAGCATAGCTGTAACAAGACAATATCCAACATACTAAACAACTCCAGCATAGCTGTAACAAGACAATATCCAACATACTAAACAACTCCAGCATAGCTGTAACAAGACAATATCCAACATACTAAACAACTCCAGCATAGCTGTAACAAGACAATATCCAACATACTAAACAACTCCAGCATAGCTGTAACAAGACAATATCCAACATACTAAACAACTCCAGCATAGCTGTAACAAGACAATATCCAACATACTAAACAACTCCAGCATAGCTGTAACAAGACAATATCCAACATACTAAACAACTCCAGCATAGCTGTAACAAGACAATATCCAACATACTAAACAACTCCAGCATAGCTGTAACAAGACAATATCCAACATACTAAACAACTCCAGCATAGCTGTAACAAGACAATATCCAACATACTAAACAACTCCAGCATAGCTGTAACAAGACAATATCCAACATACTAAACAACTCCAGCATAGCTGTAACAAGACAATATCCAACATACTAAACAACTCCAGCATAGCTGTAACAAGACAATATCCAACATACTAAACAACTCCAGCATAGCTGTAACAAGACAATATCCAACATACTAAACAACTCCAGCATAGCTGTAACAAGACAATATCCAACATACTAAACAACTCCAGCATAGCTGTAACAAGACAATATCCAACATACTAAACAACTCCAGCATAGCTGTAACAAGACAATATCCAACATACTAAACAACTCCAGCATAGCTGTAACAAGACAATATCCAACATACTAAACAACTCCAGCATAGCTGTAACAAGACAATATCCAACATACTAAACAACTCCAGCATAGCTGTAACAAGACAATATCCAACATACTAAACAACTCCAGCATAGCTGTAACAAGACAATATCCAACATACTAAACAACTCCAGCATAGCTGTAACAAGACAATATCCAACATACTAAACAACTCCAGCATAGCTGTAACAAGACAATATCCAACATACTAAACAACTCCAGCATAGCTGTAACAAGACAATATCCAACATACTAAACAACTCCAGCATAGCTGTAACAAGACAATATCCAACATACTAAACAACTCCAGCATAGCTGTAACAAGACAATATCCAACATACTAAACAACTCCAGCATAGCTGTAACAAGACAATATCCAACATACTAAACAACTCCAGCATAGCTGTAACAAGACAATATCCAACATACTAAACAACTCCAGCATAGCTGTAACAAGACAATATCCAACATACTAAACAACTCCAGCATAGCTGTAACAAGACAATATCCAACATACTAAACAACTCCAGCATAGCTGTAACAAGACAATATCCAACATACTAAACAACTCCAGCATAGCTGTAACAAGACAATGTCCAACATACTAAACAACTCCAGCATAGCTGTAACAAGACAATGTCCAACATACTAAACAACTCCAGCATAGCTGTAACAAGACAATATCCAACATACTAAACAACTCCAGCATAGCTGTAACAAGACAATATCCAACATACTAAACAACTCCAGCATAGCTGTAACAAGACAATATCCAACATACTAAACAACTCCAGCATAGCTGTAACAAGACAATGTCCAACATACTAAACAACTCCAGCATAGCTGTAACAAGACAATATCCAACATACTAAACAACTCCAGCATAGCTGTAACAAGACAATGTCCAACATACTAAACAACTCCAGCATAGCTGTAACAAGACAATATCCAACATACTAAACAACTCCAGCATAGCTGTAACAAGACAATATCCAACATACTAAACAACTCCAGCATAGCTGTAACAAGACAATATCCAACATACTAAACAACTCCAGCATAGCTGTAACAAGACAATATCCAACATACTAAACAACTCCAGCATAGCTGTAACAAGACAATATCCAACATACTAAACAACTCCAGCATAGCTGTAACAAGACAATATCCAACATACTAAACAACTCCAGCATAGCTGTAACAAGACAATATCCAACATACTAAACAACTCCAGCATAGCTGTAACAAGACAATATCCAACATACTAAACAACTCCAGCATAGCTGTAACAAGACAATATCCAACATACTAAACAACTCCAGCATAGCTGTAACAAGACAATATCCAACATACTAAACAACTCCAGCATAGCTGTAACAAGACAATATCCAACATACTAAACAACTCCAGCATAGCTGTAACAAGACAATATCCAACATACTAAACAACTCCAGCATAGCTGTAACAAGACAATGTCCAACATACTAAACAACTCCAGCATAGCTGTAACAAGACAATATCCAACATACTAAACAACTCCAGCATAGCTGTAACAAGACAATATCCAACATACTAAACAACTCCAGCATAGCTGTAACAAGACAATGTCCAACATACTAAACAACTCCAGCATAGCTGTAACAAGACAATATCCAACATACTAAACAACTCCAGCATAGCTGTAACAAGACAATATCCAACATACTAAACAACTCCAGCATAGCTGTAACAAGACAATATCCAACATACTAAACAACTCCAGCATAGCTGTAACAAGACAATATCCAACATACTAAACAACTCCAGCATAGCTGTAACAAGACAATATCCAACATACTAAACAACTCCAGCATAGCTGTAACAAGACAATATCCAACATACTAAACAACTCCAGCATAGCTGTAACAAGACAATGTCCAACATACTAAACAACTCCAGCATAGCTGTAACAAGACAATATCCAACATACTAAACAACTCCAGCATAGCTGTAACAAGACAATATCCAACATACTAAACAACTCCAGCATAGCTGTAACAAGACAATATCCAACATACTAAACAACTCCAGCATAGCTGTAACAAGACAATATCCAACATACTAAACAACTCCAGCATAGCTGTAACAAGACAATATCCAACATACTAAACAACTCCAGCATAGCTGTAACAAGACAATATCCAACATACTAAACAACTCCAGCATAGCTGTAACAAGACAATATCCAACATACTAAACAACTCCAGCATAGCTGTAACAAGACAATATCCAACATACTAAACAACTCCAGCATAGCTGTAACAAGACAATATCCAACATACTAAACAACTCCAGCATAGCTGTAACAAGACAATATCCAACATACTAAACAACTCCAGCATAGCTGTAACAAGACAATATCCAACATACTAAACAACTCCAGCATAGCTGTAACAAGACAATATCCAACATACTAAACAACTCCAGCATAGCTGTAACAAGACAATATCCAACATACTAAACAACTCCAGCATAGCTGTAACAAGACAATATCCAACATACTAAACAACTCCAGCATAGCTGTAACAAGACAATATCCAACATACTAAACAACTCCAGCATAGCTGTAACAAGACAATATCCAACATACTAAACAACTCCAGCATAGCTGTAACAAGACAATGTCCAACATACTAAACAACTCCAGCATAGCTGTAACAAGACAATATCCAACATACTAAACAACTCCAGCATAGCTGTAACAAGACAATATCCAACATACTAAACAACTCCAGCATAGCTGTAACAAGACAATATCCAACATACTAAACAACTCCAGCATAGCTGTAACAAGACAATGTCCAACATACTAAACAACTCCAGCATAGCTGTAACAAGACAATGTCCAACATACTAAACAACTCCAGCATAGCTGTAACAAGACAATGTCCAACATACTAAACAACTCCAGCATAGCTGTAACAAGACAATGTCCAACATACTAAACAACTCCAGCATAGCTGTAACAAGACAATGTCCAACATACTAAACAACTCCAGCATAGCTGTAACAAGACAATGTCCAACATACTAAACAACTCCAGCATAGCTGTAACAAGACAATGTCCAACATACTAAACAACTCCAGCATAGCTGTAACAAGACAATGTCCAACATACTAAACAACTCCAGCATAGCTGTAACAAGACAATGTCCAACATACTAAACAACTCCAGCATAGCTGTAACAAGACAATGTCCAACATACTAAACAACTCCAGCATAGCTGTAACAAGACAATATCCAACATACTAAACAACTCCAGCATAGCTGTAACAAGACAATATCCAACATACTAAACAACTCCAGCATAGCTGTAACAAGACAATATCCAACATACTAAACAACTCCAGCATAGCTGTAACAAGACAATGTCCAACATACTAAACAACGTAACGAGACAATCTTAATCACATTATACAGCTGGACACATAACACAGCTGTAACAATATTAAACACTTTACACAGTTGTAACAAGACACCATTTAACACATTAAATATCTGTAGCAAGACAATAAATGACACAATATATATTGATGCCTTATATATGTGTAACAAGACCATAATTGACACATTACCGTGTATTTTAATATCCTGTAGCACAACAGTGGGCATAATGTAGGGTTGTAACGAGACAACAGTGGACACCGTGTAGAGTTGAAACGAGACAATAGTGGACACTGTGTAGAGATGTAACGAGACAATAGTGGACACTGTGTAGAGTTGTAACGAGACAATAGTGGACCCCGTGTAGAGTTGTAACGAGACAATAGTGGACCCCGTGTAGAGATGTAACGAGACAATAGTGGACACTGTGTAGAGATGTAACGAGACAATAGTGGACACTGTGTAGAGTTGTAACAAAACAATAGTGGACACTGTGTAGAGATGTAACGAGACAATAGTGGACACTGTGTAGAGACAATAGTGGACACTGTGTAGAGATGTAACGAGACAATAGTGGACACTGTGTAGAGACAATAGTGGACACTGTGTAGAGTTGTAACGAGACAATAGTGGACACTGTAGAGACAATAGTGGACCCCGTGTAGAGATGTAACGAGACAATAGTGGACACTGTGTAGAGATGTAACGAGACAATAGTGGACACTGTGTAGAGATGTAACGAGACAATAGTGGACACTGTGTAGAGATGTAACGAGACAAAAGTGGACCCCGTGTAGAGATGTAACGAGACAATAGTGGACCCCGTGTAGAGATGTAACGAGACAATAGTGGACCCTGTGTAGAGATGTAACGAGACAATAGTGGAACCCGTGTAGAGATGTAACGAGACAATAGTGGACCCCGTGTAGAGATGTAACGAGACAATAGAGGACCCTGTGTAGAGATGTAACGAGACAACAGTGGAACCCGTGTAGAGATGAAACGAGACAACAGTGGAACCCGTGTAGAGTTGTAACGAGACAATAGTGGACCCCGTGTAGAGTTGTAACGAGACAATAGTGGAGCCCGTGTAGAGTTGTAACGAGACAACAGTGGACCCCGTGTAGAGATGTAACGAGACAACAGTGGACCCCGTGTAGAGTTGTAACGAGACAACAGTGGAGCCCGTGTAGAGATGTAACGAGACAACAGTGGAACCCGTGTAGAGTTGTAACGAGACAACAGTGGACCCCGTGTAGAGTTGTAACGAGACAACAGTGGAGCCCGTGTAGAGTTGTAACGAGACAACAGTGGAGCCCGTGTAGAGTTGTAACGAGACAATAGTGGACCCCATGTAGAGTTGTAACGAGACAACAGTGGACCCCGTGTAGAGTTGTAACGAGGCAACAGTGGACCCCGTGTAGAGTTGTAACGAGACAACAGTGGACCCCGTGTAGAGTTGTAACGAGACAACAGTGGACCCCGTGTAGAGTTGTAACGAGACAACAGTGGACCCCGTGTAGAGTTGTAACGAGACAACAGTGGACCCCGTGTAGAGTTGTAACGAGACAAAAGTGGAGCCCGTGTAGTGAGGTGAGGTGAAATTGGGTTTAACGTCGCGTTCAAGATTATTGCATTTATATAGCGACGTGCATGCACGTGTATGTGTGTGTGTGTGTGTGTGTGTGGCTGCTTGTACTAGTCCGGACTGATGCCGATTTATAGTGCTAGCTCACTGAGATACCATGCCGCAGTTTAACATGAATACCCCACTCAGACAGTATACTGACTCCGAGCCGACCAGTCCTTGTTTTAGCCCCTTAATGCCGAGCGCCAGACAGGGTAACAACAAGTACAATCTTTTAACGTCTTTTTGTATGACGCGGCCGGGGATCGAACCCCGGACCTTCCGCTCTCCGGGCGGACGCTCTACCCAAAGACCACGGAGGCGGTCCGGAGCCCGTGTAGAGTTGTAACGAGACAACAGTGGAGCCCGTGTAGAGTTGTAGCGAGACAACAGTGGAGCCCGTGTAGAGATGTAGCGAGACAATAGTGGACCCTGTGTAGAGATGTAACGAGACAATAGTGGACCCCGTGTAGAGTTGTAGCGAGACAATAGTGGACCCCGTGTAGAGTTGTAACGAGACAACAGTGGAGCCCGTGTAGAGATGTAACGAGACAACAGTGGAACCCGTGTAGAGTTGTAACGAGACAACAGTGGAACCCGTGTAGAGTTTTAACGAGACAACAGTGGACCCCGTGTAGAGTTGTAGCGAGACAACAGTGGAGCCCGTGTAGAGTTGTAACGAGACAACAGTGGACCCCGTGTAGAGATGTAACGAGACAACAGTGGAGCCCGTGTAGACTTGTAACGAGACAACAGTGGACCCCGTGTAGAGATGTAACGAGACAACAGTGGAGCCCGTGTAGACTTGTAACGAGACAAAAGTGGACCCCGTGTAGAGTTGTAACGAGACAACAGTGGAGCCCGTGTAGACTTGTAACGAGACAACAGTGGAGCCCGTGTAGAGATGTAACGGAGACAATAGTGGACCCTGTGTAGAGATGTAACGAGACAATAGTGGACCCCGTGTAGAGTTGTAACGAGACAACAGTGGAGCCCGTGTAGACTTGTAACGAGACAACAGTGGAGCCCGTGTAGAGTTGTAACGAGACAACAGTGGACCCCGTGTAGAGATGTAACGAAACAACAGTGGACCCCGTGTAGAGATGTAACGAGACAATAGTGGACCCCTTGTAGAGATGTAACGAGACAATAGTGGACCCCGTGTAGAGTTGTAGCGAGACAACAGTGGACCCCGTGTAGAGTTGTAACGAGACAACAGTGGAGCCCGTGTAGAGATGTAACGAGACAACAGTGGAACCCGTGTAGAGATGTAACGAGACAATAGTGGACCCTGTGTAGAGATGTAACGAGACAACAGTGGAGCCCGTGTAGAGTTGTAACGAGACAATAGTGGACCCCGTGTAGAGTTGTAACGAGACAACAGTGGACACCGTGTAGAGATGTAACGAGACAATAGTGGACCCCGTGTAGAGTTGTAACGAGACAACAGTGGACCCCGTGTAGAGTTGTAACGAGACAATAGTGGAGCCCGTGTAGAGATGTAACGAGACAACAGTGGAGCCCGTGTAGAGTTGTAACGAGACAATAGTGGAGCCCGTGTAGAGTTGTAACGAGACAACAGTGGAGCCCGTGTAGACTTGTAACGAGACAACAGTGGAGCCCGTGTAGAGTTGTAACGAGACAACAGTGGACCCCGTGTAGAGATGTAACGAGACAACAGTGGAGCCCGTGTAGAGTTGTAACGAGACAATAGTGGAGCCCGTGTAGAGTTGTAACGAGACAATAGTGGAGCCTGTGTAGAGTTGTAACGAGACAACAGTGGACCCCGTGTAGAGATGTAACGAGACAACAGTGGACCCCGTGTAGAGATGTAACGAGACAATAGTGGACCCCTTGTAGAGATGTAACGAGACAATAGTGGACCCCGTGTAGAGATGTAACGAGACAACAGTGGACCCCGTGTAGAGATGTAATGAGACAACAGTGGAGCCCGTGTAGAGTTGTAACGAGACAATAGTGGAGCCCGTGTAGAGATGTAACGAGACAATAGTGGACCCTGTGTAGAGATGTAACGAGACAACAGTGGAGCCCGTGTAGAGTTGTAACGAGACAATAGTGGACCCCGTGTAGAGTTGTAACGAGACAACAGTGGACACCGTGTAGAGATGTAACGAGACAATAGTGGACCCTGTGTAGAGTTGTAACGAGACAATAGTGGACCCCGTGTAGAGTTGTAACGAGACAACAGTGGACACCGTGTAGAGATGTAACGAGACAATAGTGGACCCCGTGTAGAGTTGTAACGAGACAACAGTGGACCCCGTGTAGAGTTGTAACGAGACAATAGTGGAGCCCGTGTAGAGATGTAACGAGACAACAGTGGAGCCCGTGTAGAGTTGTAACGAGACAATAGTGGAGCCCGTGTAGAGTTGTAACGAGACAATAGTGGAGCCCGTGTAGAGTTGTAACGAGACAACAGTGGTCCCCGTGTAGAGATGTAACGAGACAACAGTGGACCCCGTGTAGAGATGTAACGAGACAATAGTGGAACCCGTGTAGAGATGTAACGAGACAATAGTGGACCCTGTGTAGAGATGTAACGAGACAACAGTGGAGCCCGTGTAGAGTTGTAACGAGACAATAGTGGACCCCGTGTAGAGTTGTAACGAGACAACAGTGGACACCGTGTAGAGATGTAACGAGACAATAGTGGACCCCGTGTAGAGTTGTAACGAGACAACAGTGGACCCCGTGTAGAGTTGTAACGAGACAATAGTGGAGCCCGTGTAGAGATGTAACGAGACAACAGTGGAGCCCGTGTAGAGTTGTAACGAGACAACAGTGGACCCCGTGTAGAGATGTAACGAGACAACAGTGGACCCCGTGTAGAGATGTAACGAGACAATAGTGGACCCCTTGTATAGATGTAACGAGACAATAGTGGACCCCGTGTAGAGATGTAACGAGACAACAGTGGACCCCGTGTAGAGATGTAATGAGACAACAGTGGAGCCCGTGTAGAGTTGTAACGAGACAATAGTGGAGCCCGTGTAGAGATGTAACGAGACAATAGTGGACCCTGTGTAGAGATGTAACGAGACAACAGTGGAGCCCGTGTAGAGTTGTAACGAGACAATAGTGGACCCCGTGTAGAGTTGTAACGAGACAACAGTGGACACCGTGTAGAGATGTAACGAGACAATAGTGGACCCCGTGTAGAGTTGTAACGAGACAACAGTGGACCCCGTGTAGAGTTGTAACGAGACAATAGTGGAGCCCGTGTAGAGATGTAACGAGACAACAGTGGAGCCCGTGTAGAGTTGTAACGAGACAATAGTGGAGCCCGTGTAGAGTTGTAACGAGACAATAGTGGAGCCCGTGTAGAGTTGTAACGAGACAACAGTGGAGCCCGTGTAGAGTTGTAACGAGACAATAGTGGAGCCCGTGTAGAGTTGTAACGAGACAACAGTGGACCCCGTGTAGAGATGTAACGAGACAACAGTGGAGCCCGTGTAGAGTTGTAACGAGACAATAGTGGAGCCCGTGTAGAGATGTAACGAGACAATAGTGGACCCTGTGTAGAGATGTAACGAGACAACAGTGGAGCCCGTGTAGAGTTGTAACGAGACAATAGTGGACCCCGTGTAGAGTTGTAACGAGACAACAGTGGACACCGTGTAGAGATGTAACGAGACAATAGTGGACCCCGTGTAGAGTTGTAACGAGACAAAAGTGGACCCCGTGTAGAGTTGTAACGAGACAATAGTGGAGCCCGTGTAGAGATGTAACGAGACAACAGTGGAGCCCGTGTAGAGTTGTAACGAGACAATTGTGGAGCCCGTGTAGAGTTGTAACGAGACAATAGTGGAGCCCGTGTAGAGTTGTAATGCGACAACAGTGGAGCCCGTGTAGAGTTGTAACGAGACAAAAGTGGACACTGTTAAAACAAAAACAACAAAGTGAAATACCATATTAATTCGTCTTGTCGTGTAAATACAGGCATCATGGTGTACAGTGACCACTTACATATCCTGTAACCACTGCAACTAATATAAACCCAATGTTTAGCATCACCGAGCAAGGCATGGGTGAAAGTGAAATGATGTTAAATGTCGCGTTTATTCTACTTATAATGCGCGCGCGCGCGCGCGTGTGTGTGTGAGTGAGTGAGTGTGAGTGAGTGTGTAAGTGCGTGCGTGCGTGCGTGCGTGCGTGCGTATGTGTGTGTGTGTGTGTAGAGTAACAACAAGTACCATCTTTTGGATGGAACCCCTACTTTCTGCTTTCCGGGCGGACGCTCTACCACTAGACCAAGGAGGCGGTCGCAAGGCAGGGGCCAGAACTGTCAGTAGATTACCATGTCTTAGAACAAAGGAATGCTTCTTCTTTCCTCAGACATCTCCCGCTCATACATAACAAAGCGGAAATTGAATTTTCACGCCGAATCCTTTGATGTGTTTTGCCATCTCCATGTCTTGGTCGGCCTGCATTCCCCAGCGCGTACACATCAGCTTTAGTGTACAACCGCCATGACCCACTGACCATGTTGCATGCTATTACAGGTATTGAAGCTATGTTTAAGGCAGTCCAACATTATATGTGAACGACAAAAATATTTTTGTAAATAATGAAATTTGTTAATACCAGGGAGAGGGCAATCTAAGTTGGAAGAACCTGTCTCCCAATCCCGTTTACTTCTTGTTAATGTATTATGTTTAATATATAAAGAGAGTGATACAGACTAGTGTACATACAATCCTACATGTATCCCATTCGATACATACAACACACTGGTGTACATACAATCCCACATATATCCCATTCGATATATACAACACACTGGTGTACATACAATCCTACATATATCCCATTCGATATATACAACACACTAGTGTACATACAATCCTACATATATCCCATTCGATATATACAACACACTAGTGTACATACAATCCTACATATATCCCATTCGATATATACAACACACTGGTGTACATAGAATCCCACATATATCCCATTCGATATATACAACACACTAGTGTACATACAATCCCACATATATCCCATTCGATATATACAACACACTAGTGTACATACAATCCTACATATATCCCATTCGATATATACAACACACTGGTGCACATACGGTCCTACATATATCCAATTCGATATATACAACACACTGGTGTACATACAATCCCACATATATCCCATTTGAGATATACAACACACTGGTGTACAAACTGTCCTACATGTATCCCATTCGATATATACAACACACTGGTGTACATACAATCCCACATATATCCCATTTGAGATATACAACACACTGGTGTACCGACTGTCCTACATATATCCCATTCGATATATACAACACACTAGTGTACATACAATCCTACATATATCCCATTCGATATATACAACACACTAGTGTACATACAATCCTACATATATCCCATTCGATATATACAACACACTGGTGTACATACAATCCCACATATATCCCATTCGATATATACAACACACTGGTGTACATACAATCCCACATATATCCCATTTGAGATACACAACACACTGGTGTACATACTGTCCTACATGTATCCCATTCGATATATACAACACACTAGTGTACATACAATCCTACATATATCCCATTTGAGATATACAACACACTGGTGTACATACGGTCCTACATATATCCCATTCGATATATACAACACACTGGTGTACATACAATCCCACATATATCCCATTCGATATACACAACACACTGGTGTACATACGGTCCTACATATATCCCATTTGAGATACACAACACACTGGTGTACATACGGTCCTACATATATCCCATCTGAGACATACAACACACTAGTGTACCCACTGTCGTACAAATATCCCTTTTGAGATATACAACACACTGGTGTACATACGGTCCTACATATATCCCATTGGAGATATACAACACACTGGTGCACATACGGTCCTACATGTATCCCATTAGAGATATACAACACACTGGTGCACATACGGTCCTACATGTATCCTATTGGAGATATACAACACACTGGTGCACATACGGTCCTACATGTATCCCATTAGAGATATACAACACACTGGTGCACATACAGTCCTACATTTATCCCATTAGAGATTTACAACACACTGGTGCACATACGGTCCTACATAAATCCCATTAGAGATATACAACACACTGGTGCACATACGGTCCTACATATATCCCATTGGAGATATACAACACACTGGTGCACATACGGTCCTACATGTATCCCATTAGAGATATACAACACACTGGTGCACATACGGTCCTACATGTATCCCATTAGAGATATACAACACACTGGTGCACATACGGTCCTACATTTATCCCATTAGAGATATACAACACACTGGTGCACATACGGTCCTACATGTATCCTATTTAAGACATACAACACACTTGTGCACATACGGTCCTACATGTATCCTATTGGAGATATACAACACACTGGTGTACAAACGGTCCTACATATATCCTATTTAAGATATACAACACACTGGTGCACATACGGTCCTACATGTATCCCATTTAAGACATACAACACACTGGTGCACAAACGGTCCTACATGTATCCTATTTAAGATATACAACACACTGGTGCACAAACGGTCCTACATATATCCCATTTAAGATATACAACACACTGGTGCACAAACGGTCCTACATGTATCCCATTTAAGACATACAACACACTGGTGCACAAACGGTCCTACATGTATCCCATTAGAGATATACAACACACTGGTGCACATACAGTCCTACATATATCCCATTGGAGATATACAACACACTGGTGCACATACGGTCCTACATGTATCCCATTAGAGATATACAACACACTGGTGCACATACGGTCCTACATTTATCCCATTAGAGATATACAACACACTGGTGCACATACGGTCCTACATATATCCCATTGGAGATATACAACACACTGGTGCACATACGGTCCTACATATATCCCATTGGAGATATACAACACACTAGTGTACCCACTGTCCTACATATATCCCATTAGAGATATACAACACACTGGTGCACATACGGTCCTACATGTATCCTATTGGAGATATACAACACACTGGTGCACATACGGTCCTACATGTATCCCATTAGAGATATACAACACACTGGTGCACATACGGTCCTACATGTATCCCATTAGAGATATACAACACACTGGTGCACATACGGTCCTACATGTATCCCATTAGAGATATACAACACACTGGTGCACATACATGTACGGTCCTACATTTATCCCATTAGAGATATACAACACACTGGTGCACATACGGTCCTACATGTATCCCATTAGAGATATACAACACACTGGTGCACATACGGTCCTACATTTATCCCATTAGAGATATACAACACACTGGTGCACATACGGTCCTACATATATCCCATTAGAGATATACAACACACTGGTGCACATACGGTCCTACATGTATCCTATTTAAGACATACAACACACTGGTGCACATACGGTCCTACATGTATCCCATTTAAGACATACAACACACTGGTGTACATACTGTCCGACAGGTATCCCATTTGAGATGTAAAACACAATGGTGTACATACTGTCGTACATATATCCCATTTGAGATATACAACACACTGGTGTACATACGGTCCTACATATATCCCAGATCGGATCGACGCGTTGTGCAAAAATGCAACAGATATAAAGATGGTAGCTAGAGTTAGTGTGAAGTACTGACAGCGATAATATCAGTTGAGCCCTTTTCCCTGTGTATTAGGCATAATTACTAGCAGTGGCAGCAGCAGTCTGACATGCAGTCGTTTTCACCTGAAACTATACAGCGGGAGTCACAATACAACACTACAGTTGGACAAGTCTAGATTATACCATGAGCTGAATCAATCCATGCATATGGATGACGATGATGAGAGTGAATATCAGTGGCATAATTGGTCGATACCAGCATCACATTCCACCGAGATACCGAGTAAAGAGATAATTGAAGCTGTGTTGTGTGTCCCACATGGTTGACTGCAGCTTAAGCTGTCGGTCGATTGTGACGTAGGGCTGTTTTGTGGATATGAACATCCCAGGGACTCTCCACCATGACCACGTTGGAAACTAGAATACACTTACCGAGGTCGTCATCATTATCGGCTAAGGTTATCACGGTTTTATTGACAACTTGTGTGTTCCTTGGGGAATGGGTTTCCCACAAAGAGGACTGGCAATAGAGATAGATGGTGATGCTGTAGCAACATGACAGGGGCTGTAGAGAATCAAACAACTTCAGTCCTCGATCAATATCCATATGCTGCTGTAGGGAACAAACAGGTTTACGTCCAAGTCATTGAGGAACCTTCTGGTCCGCCACAGGGATTTGAATAAACACCTTCTCTCATTGGCGGCATGGCTGAGTGAAATCCTAACTCAAGATTAAAGCAATATCCAGCTTCTGACAATGAGGGCTCCCGCTGAATCTCTGTCCACCCCGACCTTGGTGTAGGCAGGTTCTCGTCTAGACATTGGTTTATACATAATACAGACATATATAAAACAAATTGACATGTTGGCGTCTTGTCTGTATGTCTACATCATCGTTTTCAAATAGTTATGTCATCTTGATGATAATGTGTTATTGGTCACAGGAAGATGTAGGATTACAATATAATGAAAACAACATGGCATATTCAAAGTAGATGACTTGGGACAAGCTAAATTTAACACATCGGTCGCATGAGTCCGTTCCCCATTCTTGCAGAAACCTTTAAAACTGTCTGGATGTGTCATACAACAAACTGGCGTTGCCTGGAGATCACATGACCAGAACAGGAGTTTCCCAGATATATCGTGAATGACAAGATTGGCAGGGTTTGTAATGTCATTATATGACTACAGTACAGTACAGTACAGTACAGTACAGTATAGTACAGTTGACTCGTGCTCATGGAGCTGGTGAGATGTAGTCTGCTTACTGTCAATACCCAAGAGCCAGGCAGTCACACGACCCAGCTTCAGCAGCCATTGCCAAGTCCTCGACCTGTCGATATGCGACGTACACTGTGATGACAGTGGCAGCGTCGACTCCTACCCACACCACGAGGAAGGCAGGATTCCTTAATCTCAAAGAGATGTTGTCAGATGTCACGCCACACAGTTTGAAATGCCCATGCATCGTTAACTCAATAACCAGTTGCTGGAGGCCCTGTACTTCTCTGACATTTCCTCAGTGAACAATGTACGGGACATTTTGGGCCAAACACGCATCTAGAAACAGTAGAGATTTGCAGCCAGCGAGCTTCAGTTTGTAGCAATGCTGTGTCACGCCCATTGATCAACTAAAACAAGATACGAATAAAACCAGCCATTACAAAAGCTATAGCGTAACTGTGTGTTCTCAAGATGTCAGCTTAACACATTCCTTCCTCAATATATCACTAAGTTTTTTACACAACCGTTTCCCCCGTTTCATTATCCCCGAACTCTGATCAAGCTGCAGTTGTCATGCGACGTTTCTGCATCGCCAATGTTGCCGGTCTTGTTTTATACACAACAAGCAATTAGAAGGAATGGTTTCTTTTAATAATTAATCTCTTGAGCTACCTGTCAGCCAGTTTGCACGCAGGTGTGCAACAGCGACTGTTTAACGGCATGTTCTCCACAAACACATGTAAACCTCTTTATATCTATAGATAGTATAGCATTTCCTTGTTTCAAACATACAAGGCAACCTGAATATAGCGTAAATCTACATATATGTTATCCCTTATATAGCATGCTCTCTAACTCAACCCTGTATAGCGAACGATCTATCGATCGTATAGTTATGTGTAACACCCGTGTATATCGATCACCTCTTGGCTTCACACATACTTGTAAACCTGAATATATCGATCACCTCTTTACTTCAAATATATGTGTAAACCTGTATAAATCGATCACCTCTTTACTTCACATATACTTGTAAACCTGTATATATCGATCACCTCTTTACTTCAAATATACTTGTAAACCTGTATATATCGATCACCTCTTTACTTCACATATACTTGTAAACCTGAATATATCGATCACCTCTTTACTTCACATATACTTGTAAACCTGTATATATCGATCACCTCTTTACTTCAAATATACTTGTAAACCTGAATATATCGATCACCTCTTTACTTCAAATATACTTGTAAACCTGTATATATATCGATCACCTCTTTACTTCAAATATACTTGTAAACCTGAATATATCGATCACCTCTTTACTTCAAATATACTTGTAAACCTGTATATATCGATCACCTCTTTACTTCAAATATACTTGTCAACCTGTATATATCGATCACCTCTTGACTTCAAATATACTTGTAAACCTGAATATATTGATCACCTCTTTACTTCAAATATACTTGTAAACCTGAATATATCGATCACCTCTTTACTTCAATATACTTGTAAACCTGTATATATCGATCACCTCTATACTTCAAATATACTTGTAAACCTGTATATACTAGTATCGATCACCTCTTTACTTCACATATATGTTTAAACCTGAATATTTCGATCACCTCTTTACTTCACATATACTTGTAAACCTGAAGAAATCGATCACCTCTTTACTTCACATATATACTAGCCACATAAAGAAACGGAGAAAATATATTCTGGATTGAAATACAACACAGCGAGAACAAAATGATGCAGACGCTGTAGCAGCTGAATGATCGGACCATAAGAAAATGTCAACGGGACCTGAACAACATCTGTTACGATGACGTCAGAAGATCAAAATGGAGTAGGGGGTCAAACGACAAAGTCACAAAGTCAATAACGGGTATGACCACCCTGTGCGTGAATCACAGCAGTGCATCGGCGACGCATGGAGTCCACTAAATGGGCATGGAAGGCCTGGGGAATGGCCGGCCATATCCTCCTCAAATCCTGTGCCAAGTCACGGACGTTATCTGGAGGATGTGGAAGACGACGCAGACGGCGCTCCTTTTCATACCACACATGCTCTATTTGGGAGAGATCTGGAGAAATTGCAGGCCATGGCAGTAACATGACATTGTTATGGTGAAGGAAATCCATTGCGACCCTAGCCGTGTGAGGACGAGCGTTGTCCTGTTGAAATGTCAATCCCGGGCCATGACGTTGCAGGAAAGGAATGACCTCAGAATCTGATCTCTGTAGCCAACACTGGTGAGATTGCCCTGAACAACCACCAAAGGGGTTCGGTGCCGTGCTGTTATCCCACCCCAAATCATCACAGAGCCACCTCCAAAACGATTCCTCTTCACAATACAGTTGCGTGCATAACGTTCTCCCAAACGCCGGTAGACAGGTTGGCGCCCGTCACTGTGGGAAATGTTGAACCTCGATTCATCTGTAAAGACAACATTTCTCCACCATATTCGAGGTTGGCGAACATGATTTCGACACCATCTTAGACGGTTGACTCGATGACGGTGTGTCAGGATGGGACGTATGGCAGGGCGTCGTGGTCGAATCCCGTACTGACGTAAACGATTCCTGACAGTGTTGGGATGGATACGGCGCAGTCCAGGAATTGTTACTGCCGTTTGGAACCTGTGTCGGAGATGTGACCCTCGAATCCATCTGTCCTGTCTTGGCGTCGTTACTCGGGGACGTCCTGAACGTGGGTGGTCGGCAACGTCATTTGTGTTCTGATAACGCCTCAACAATGCCGATATCGTGTTACGATGGCATTGGAAATGTGTTGCCACCTGTTGTTGCCTCATTCCCGCTCGGATCATTCCAATGGCTTCATGACGCTGTGGAGCTGTCAATCTTGGCATGATTTGCTTGTGATATGCTTGTCTGCGCCTGAGAAGTTTTGAATTTTTGAATGACCACAGATCATGCTTTCCAAAGTGATAGCGAATTTTGAGTTGCACATGCTGTGTACAGCTGCACAGGATGCACGTGCAGTAACACATTGCACGTCCATAGGCCCCCATCAATGACGTCATTTCGCATGGCACGTGCATGAGCGTTTGAATGTCTCCAATAATTGCTGTGTTCAAACCTATCTTTCATATATGGACGGTGTGCCCTTATATCTATATTTTCTCCGTGCACAGTTTCTTTATGTGGCTAGTTTACTTGTAAACCTGAATATATCAGTGGCCCGTTTACAAGAACAATACAGTACACCATCAATGAGATATCAGGCTAGTATATGGTTAGGATATTGATAATCATTAAATTTTGATCACTCATTGAAAGCTCGTTGAATTTAAGGACATTATATAATCAAATATCCTGTTTAGGCAGGAGTTGTTGCCTCACATTTAGGGCTTTATGGAGCAATAATCGCAACGCTTCTATAAGAGACATACTTTGTGAAGACATAAGATTTACAAAGGAGTGTAAAGAACATTGT
Organism: Haliotis rufescens; assembly: GCF_023055435.1. Lineage (NCBI taxonomy): Eukaryota > Metazoa > Mollusca > Gastropoda > Lepetellida > Haliotidae > Haliotis > Haliotis rufescens. The sequence continues at coordinate 6,534,090 of NW_025964383.1, forward strand.
GCAATAATGTTTACAGGGAGCTGCTGTTCTCGAAGACTTTTATAAACTTGACAAATCATACCCCAAAAAGATCCACATAGGCTCTTACTTTTAATGGCACCGGCATATTTTCGTTGCCCCACAGCTAACCTGACATACATATATGGAATTTTGTCAACAAGCGACGTTAGAATAAAGCAAGTGAGGAATCTATAACATACCACTCAGGTTCTAACTTTGATTGCCCAGTATAAATCATATCTACCACTAGATCGTAGACTACTTAGCTGTTCTTGAGTTAAATATCTTTGTTTAGAATCAAACAGAAATACAGTAAAACTCTGATAAGTAGAAAATGTAAGGACCCCGAAATAATCTCTATTTAGCGGGTTTTCTAGTTCACCAACTACAAGCTGCGTGTCATTACTGAATCATCTCATTGTGGACTAAGGATAAGAGGGCAATCAGTGTCGGGTGGGGATAAGCACTTCCAATTGTCAGTTAATTACTCAATTGTGTAGTGACGGCTTAGTCAGTAATGCATTTGAAATCAAACTAACTATTATTATTCTTATCATGTGAAATTTACTGTATAACTTCTCTCTGGGTACAAAGAGTGTATCTAGATAACAGATTGATTCTACTTAAAGGGTTCTACTTTAGAGATATAAAATAATAATAATTATATAGTGATAATGTCAGGACCAAAAGAAAGTATCTACATTAGAGGAGTTTCCACTTATAAGGTTTCTACTTGGCGAGGATTCACTGTATTTCAACACTATCCACTTCGTGGAAGATTCAAGCAAAACCAAAACCACACATTCTTGACAGAAGTTGCCCACGGAAGACAATACTGTTGAGTAGATCCTTATCCCAAAACTTAATACATCTCGGTAAAGAATTATAATATACTAGCGGAAAAAGTAACTTCATATACATAATATTTGGTCATTTTTCTGATCCATGTTTTATCATAAGACATTCATTGAGAAAACCCATACCTGGCAACAGGAGACAGAGCGACACGCCCTAAAGAGGGGTGGTGTAACACCTCAATGAACAATGTCAATATCGGGTTTGACTATTTGCGTTGATACAGGCAAGGAAGCGGAGGCGCATTGAAGGCCCCATATGATTGAAACAGCCCATTTACTCTTGTTCCAATTGACAACCAAAGATTTGACAAACTGAGCTAGCTGGTTCCGGTCCTGTCGTAAGCGGCGCTCCATCTCATCCCAGACATGTTCTCTGGGGGAAAAGGTCTGGAGAAACAGCCTGCCATGGCACTACGGCAATCTTATGCTGCCTCATAAAGTCTGTTACAACACATGCGACATGTGGCAGGGCATTATCCTGCTGCAACATGTTACGTGACTGCACTTGCACAAAAGGTAGAACATGATATCGATTGATGTCGCCCTGGTAGCGATTGCCATTCAAATGGCCATTAACAATGATGAGTTGTGTTCTCCCATGCGTTGTGATGCCACCCAACACCATTACACGTCCACCCCCAAACTGACGACGTGTTGTAATGCAAGCGTCGCGAAAACGGTCTTCTGGACGCGTGTTAATCCTTACATGACCATGAGACCTGTCCTGATGAAATGTGTCCCAGTCATGTCTTCTGAACCTCAGATGCTGTCTACACGAAGCTAGACGTGCCTGACGATGAAAGCAAAATTGGACGTTAGGGTGATGTTGGGCTCCCTTGGTTGTGCACGGTTCTGCCTCTGATTGGTCTCAACCCAGGAATTGTCTGAGCTGTATATATGGCAATTTGGCATCGATTTCGTAGATGTACCAACCGAATATGGTTGTCTTCTTGTCATACATGTGGAAGACCGACACGAGTCATGAGTGCTGCCCTGCTGTGGATAACGCCTCCAAAGAGACAGAAACAGTATTGTGCTCGAAACACATTCAACAGGTTCATCTTCTGTGTGGGCCCATTTTTTGGAATGTGCATCCATAACAAATTTAAAGTTGTGATTCCAAGTTGGGAGGAAGCTGCTGATGATATTGTGGTCTATATCTGAATAACCGAGAAAGGTTGTTATTGTCAACAGCAGAGGGGTCCCATGTGATAATATGACCTTAAAGGGTGGTGGCAGTATGACGAGTCTGAGCAGCTACAGGTAGAGGAATGTACATCATCAGCTGTCAAGTCAACGTTTCTGCAACACGTTCCTATAGAACAATCCGGAGGAGATGGTGTTCCTACAGGAAAATGAATGTTACTTTTTTCCTTAAGTATATACAGCGTATCTTCCACATTCTCAAAAACCATGGCATTTGGAGTAGTCTTATATATATTCAGAAAACGTTTGCAAGTAATATTAAGTACCTTCTCTATGCACTCCTGTCTTTGGTAGCCCCATATTACTGAACAGAAGAGTACAATTGGCATTATTTGAGACAACGAAATGTTAAAGGAAACATTGAATGAGAACTTATCTTGGCAATATATTGCCCTTAGTAATTCAAATAGCAATACATTGTCCTTAGTACTTTAAATGGCAATATATTGTCCTTAGTTCTTCAACTGACAATATATTGTCCTTAGTACTTCCAGTGGTAATATATTGTCCTTAGTGCTTCAAATGGCAATGAAGTGTCCTTAGTACTTCAAATAACCCTTTCTTGGAATTTGCTTGCAACGTATCTTTAACTCTGAGAAGGACTTGTGACTACTATAGGAAGATAATTATATAGATTCACAACTTCACAATGACAGATATGTCCACGTGTCCACTCGTGCTGCTCCCACCTCTCCTGAACACAATTAATTTAGGTTTTGACAAATCAAAGGACAAAGGCCGGGATTTGCAATAATTGAACAATACATATAACCGTTTCTATACTCAATATGCAATATTTGAAATCAGAACCACATATCCATGAAAACGTAATAGAAATAACTCCAATAAATCTGGCGATCGCTGATACTGAACACATGGTTACAGCACTGAAAGTAGGTCACAGTGCTACTCAAGTGACAAGCGTGACGACGACTGTACAACTCGTTTGGTGGTGATTTGTGTGTTACCAATCCTGTCGCATGTACCAGCGACCAGGCAGGCTAGACAGGAATTCGTGTGTCTGCCACTAACAGGCTGTAAGCTGTCGACGCAAAACATATCCAGCAAACCTATTAACACGTGGATCGAAAGAGAAATGTGCATAGTCAGGTACATGCCATTCGGTGTGCAGGATGGCGTGGCGCGTGTGAACTGATAGTTTCAACGACTCCCTATACTTGGTAAATATACTCAGGTCTGCAGGGCCCCGTACCACTACGACTCTCGTAAGTCTATGTTAAAGTATGGGAGTGACGATCCTCTTAGCGCAACGATCGCTTTGTGGAACGAGTTCCTGTTCTCTGGTAATATGACATATCCCTCCACGGCCCGCGCAACTCCCTCAACTACACATGCTGATGTGACTCACTTGGGTGGATGAAGTGAGCTACATAGCTGCAGTGCGACCATCACAGGCAGTCCCAGTTGTCTGGTCTTCTGTACAGGAGTGAGGACCGATCAGGTATCATGTAATCTACACCTGGGCGTTAGGATGCTTCTCGGTCAGCCAGTTCATGGAGCCCCTGCTGTGTGCTCTAGGCCTGGGATGTACAACGCTGGTGTTCACAGCTGTCACACACTGTCAGTTAATTACTCTCTAGGCAGCTACGCATAATCTACATACATGACAGCGTAGATATTGTTTCTCCATTTATTTCTAATATAGAGGCAGTGTCGCATTTAGCATGATGAGATTGGCAATACGTTTTGGGCTCTGCGAGATGGCCATGTTCCTACTTGGTGAAGGTCTGATACTGTGATGTACGGCCGGAGCAGGAGATATCAATGCGGACGTAGTCACGACTGATTCCCGAACACGGCGACTACAGTGACAAAGTGACATATTTCTACTCAGTTGACAGGAACTCTGTCTAGCAGCAGCGGAAGTTTCCACATGGACCGATTACGGCATTGATCGTGTTCTGACAGCATTTCTAACATTGGAAGGAGACATATTTCATTGCGAAACGAACACCGCCTTACCTCAAATTAAATAAAAGTGATCGTTTGTTACCGGTCAATTCCACAGATCTTGTGTTTAACTCAATGAATTACAAGATATTGGCTTTACCTTTGACCAATCATGGCATTATTTGTGGACTGACTATTGTATACACTTTTAGAACATGTCATCGGGGGACATCAAATCGTGACATTTCCAATGTCAACAACTCGTGAGAAAAGCCAAGAGCCCTAACCCTACCTCAGTATGAAAGTTTAGTCCCTCTGGCCGTATAAATCCATGGTGTGTAGATGGTTTTCGACCAGGTGTAGGAGTAGGGCCAGCGACAGCGACTGCAGGAGGGTGAATGAATCAAGGGCGAACGGAGGACACGAGTGCCGCGAGATGTTTCCCGCCACCGATTGCAGTCTGGTGCCTACAACCGGGGAGTCAAGATGAGCGCACCATCGATCGATGCAGCCTCCACTGATATATTCAAATAGCATTCAGCTGGACTGGCATGGAAATCGGTGGAGAATAGGCCGTTGTCCACGCCGTGGTGACCTAACTGCTGTACTGGATTGCTTAGGCAGACTGATTGTGCTGACCTTATACACAAGGTCCCTAAAGGGCACTGCCGTCCCACCATAGATATTGCTACCTGGGCTCCTGCCACAGAAGCACTTTGTATCGTTATCGTTTTATTACTTTAAGTAAAACGTGAAAACGTATCTGATAGTTTTCACTCTGGTCAGGGATATATTGGAATCTTAGAGGTGAGGTGAAATGGGGTTTAACGTCGCGTCCAAGATTATTGCACTTATATAGCGACGTGCATGGACGTGTGTGTGTTTGTGTGGCTGCTTGTACTAGTCCGGACTGATGCCGATTTATAGTGCTAGCTCACTGAGATACAATGCCGCAGTTTAACATGAATACCCCACTCAGACACAGTATACTGACTCCGAGCCGACCAGTCCTTGTTTTAGCCCCCTAATGCCGAGCGCCAGACAGGGTAACAACATGTACCATCTTTTAACGTCTTTTGGTATGACGCGGTCGGGGATCGAACCCCGGACCTTCCGCTCTCCGGGCGGACGCTCTACCACTGGACCACGGAGGCGGTCTTGGAATCTTAGAGTGTTAGAATAGTTGAAGGTTACATGGGAATGTATTTTCTCGTTCAGGGAAACGAGTGGACACACACAGACACTGGATGGTGATGGTCATAAATATTTTCTTATGTTCCCCGACCCGAACTATGCATAACTATTACCCCGGCGTCACTTTTAAGAATGAATATTCTGTGAGTTTCCGGATATGAAGAACGGCCACTGTAATAAACCGGTAGTGACACAGGCTGGGTTACATTGACACAACACAGTAGCAACTCCCAACATATCTGTTCTTGTCCTGCCGCCATATTGGTGGTTATGTTCTCCATTTGCTTGTGGACAACTTTATCAACGTTATACACCAGTGAAGTTAGTTAGTCCGTTTCATTTAACGCCGTTTTTAACAGTATTACAGTTATACCACGGCGTGTCAGCTTGATGCGGGAGGAAAGCCCGAAGTGATGCAGGTCGAAATCTATGATCGTGGATTCGAATCCCGGTTCGCCCCGATTATGTTTTTAGGTTTGTAAATTTCTAAGCACTAAGTCAAATCAAAGGAAGGCGACAACAAACAAGTGAAGCGAGTTCGCTGGTCAGTGTAAAGCGCTGGACTTTTCTTCTTCTTAGGGTAAAGTCTCGTTCACGGTGGACAAGTTTGGTTATAGTTTTGCTGATTTAACATGTATCAGACATGGGCAGTGGTGGAGGCTGAGTGGCTAAAGCGGTGGCTCTTGGTCACTACGACTATATCCTGCCAAAACCAATCATAACAGGTAGAGCTTGACATAACGGTATTTATAGGATACGAGAGCTCCCAGCATAAGTCTACAACTTACACTACAACAACATAAGAGTGGGGCACAGTTACAAACGCAAATGTTGCGTTTTCAACTTGTTTCAGTATATAAGTAATGTATGCTTTGATTCTTTGCAGTTTAACTATTATGGGCATGGAATTATAATATGTATTTAGACAGTTAGTATGAAGTCGGGTCATTTATCCACGTAATGTAGAGGAAATAGATTGCGAACAATACTAAGAGTGTTTAGAGGGAAATGGTCGAGCACATGGGAGTACGTGAGTGTATAGGTGGGACTCCTGCCAACGGGAATATCACCTATGAGGATGAGGGTAATAAGGGATGAAAACAGCACCCGAACTGTCAGAAATAGGGAATCTCTAGCCAGTGACCTTACAACGAATCAAACATAAATGTCCTGGTCCAAATTCCTGGAATCCACCTTACAGAGCGCCAAATAAGGGATCGGGGTAAGAACGACTAGAGGGGTGGAATAGTCTATTGCAAGGGTAAAAGGTTACCAACCAATGGTTAATCATAACGATAGTTGTGACGTAGGGACCTGGGTTTTTTAACGAAGAGCGGACCTCAAGTTAGTCAGTCTGGTGCGCGCCCGCTCTCGTCCTTCTGTCACTGAACCTCGTACTTAGAAACAGTCTCAAGGCACCAGACTTTCGACCAAGACTGCAGCTTTGCGTCCGAAGTCCCTTAATTAAGTGACAAGTAGAGTTGGTAGACCAGCGACACGAAGAGCGAATAAGAGCTGTTTAAAGGAGAACATCCCCTTGTGATTGCTTGGGGAACTACGGTAAACGTTCAAGGGCCCTCGGGTACTGACACTGTACCTCTCGCACATCCCAAATCGCCAGGCCCGAAGAACGGGGATATGCCATCGTTCAGGTGAACGAACTCCAGGTGTTGGCTACGACTAAGTCAGAACACAAACAACCTCCCAATTACCGTTGATTAACATCCTTAAGCATCTTGGACAAAACTACTTCTAGACACGGAACAAACACAATGTGCTACTCTTTCATCTAAAACTGAAAACTTCGTAAGTTAGTACCAAAGTTAGTACGATATTCAGTATACCGGCATGATACAATCTGTTATAATATTTAAATAGGGCGTGCTTACCTTAAAGTACACACCATACTCATTCCAAATGAAATAAACAAACACTGCGAGGAAAGCGGGAAGGTCCTGCACACATTTTTCTCACTGACCTGTAGGCTGGTCACACAGCGAGCATGGGAAGCTGACCTGTTTATGACAATGGGGGCAAAGTTGAGGCTCCGGTCTGGACACAAAAGACGTGGACAGTAAAACAAAGGGAGAGGTGGCCGTGCTTTATACGGACAGTTCAAGTGAAGGGGTGGTCTCATTCCTATAATTTCACAAACGTACATGCTAACTTAGTTTCTGTCTAAGACATGCTGCTAAAAACTCAAACGACACGCTATCAATAGGCGCCCCGATTTTGTGTGCAGAGTTGCGTCCCTTGGGCACACCAGAAACCTATAATTGTGGGTTCGAATTCCGGTTCGCCCCGATTATGTTTCTAGGTGTGTCAGCACCATACCCGTGCTCGTGGGTTGAGAACGTCTGAGACCTGCATCACTTCGGGCTTTCCTCCCACATTAAGCCGACACGCCGTGATATAACTGGAATACTGTTAAAAGCGGCGTTAAACCCAACTCACTCACTACTATTAGCAGACTATGTAGCCATTGTAGCAGATTCGGCGATTCTTCTCCAGCGCAAAACTGATATCCAAAATGTCTGAAATGGGGATTAAAAATCAAAACGGGTAAGACCAGAATAATAGTCTTAAAAATGGAGGTAGGGTATCAAAATGTGGAAAATGGTTTATCAGTGCTAAGAGAATTATCATGTTAAACATATTTAGGTAGTGTATTTTCGTGTAGAAATATATTCAATAGAGCCGGTGAGACACTTGCCATGCAAGGTGACAGAGTTGTACATGTCATTAAAAAGTTTAGATTTAGGGATAAAGATTTGCCAAATGCATCTTCATTCAAACTGTTTCATGGGAAAATCCAACCGATCCTGTTATATGTATCAGCACTGCGGGGTATAACAATTGAAAAAGTTCAAATAACATTCTGCAAGTTTTCACAACACAAAGCTGCAAAAAACAAAGGTTACCAAATTGCAAATAAAGTTGTATTAATGTGTGTCCGTCTATACAAGTACCATCACACACGAAATGGAACTGTATGTGCGTCTATACATGTACCATCACACGAAATGGAACTGTCTGTGCGTCTATACATGTACCATCAAACGAAATGGAACTGTATGTGCGTCTATACATGTACCATCACACACGAAATGGAACTGTATGTGCGTCTATACAAGTACCATCACACGAAATGGAACCGTATGTGCGTCTATGCAAGGACCATCACACGAAATGGAACTGTATGTGCGTCTATACAAGTACCATCAAACAGAATGGAACTGTGTGTGTGTCTACAGAAGAACCATCACACGAAATGGAACTGTATGAACGTCTATATATGTACAATCACACGAAATGGAACTCTGTCTGCGTCTATACATGTACCATCACATGAAATGGAACTGTATGTGCGTCTATACAAGTACGATCACACGAAATGGAACTGTATGTGCGTCTATACAAGTACCATCACACGAAATGGAACTGTATGTGCGTCTATACAAGTACCATTACACGAAATGGAACTGTATGTGCGTCTATACAAGTACCATCACACGAAATGGAACTGTATGTGCGTCTATACAAGTACCATCACACGAAATGGAACTGTATGTGCGTCTATACAAGTACCATCACACGAAATGGAACTGTATGTGCGTTTATACAAGTACCATCACACAAAATGGAACTGTATGTGCGTCTATACAAGTACCATCACACGAAATGGAACTGTATCTGCGTCTATACAAGTACCATCACACGAAATGGAACTGTATGTGCGTCTATACAAGTACCATCACAATATATAGAACTGTATGTGCGTCTATACAAGTACCATCACACACACAATGGAACTGTATGTGCGCCTATACAAGTACCATCACAAAAAATGAGACTGTGTGTGCGTCTTCACAAGTACCATCACACGAAATTAAACTGTATGTGCGCCTATACAAGTACCATCACAATATATAGAGCTGTATGTGCGTCTATACAAGTACCATCACAATATATAGAACTGTATGTGCGCCTATACAAGTACCACCACAATATATAGAACTGTATGTGCATCTATACAAGTACCATCACACATGAAATGGAACTGTATGTGTCTCTATACAAGTACCATCACACACAACGGAACTGTGTGTGCGTCTATACAAGTACAATCTCACGAAATGGAACTGTATGTGCGCCTATACAAGTACCATCACAATATATAGAACTGTATGTGCGTCTATACAAGTACCATCACACGAAATGGAACTGTATGCGCACTTATACAAGTACCATCACAATATATAGAACTGTGTGTACGTCTATACAAGTACCATCACACGAAATGGAACTGTATGTGCGTCTATACAAGTACCATCACACAAAATGGAACTGTGTGTGCGTCTACACAAGTACCATCAGACGAAATGGAACTGTATGTGCACCTATACAAGTACCATCACAATATATAGAACTGTACGTGCGTCTATACAAGTACCATCACTTATGAAATAGAACTGTATGTGCGTCTATATAAGTACCATCACAACATATAGAACTGTATGTGCGTCTATACAAGTACTATCACACACGAAATGGAAAAGTATGTGCGTCTATACAAGTACCATCACATGAAATGGAACTGTATGTGCGCCTATACAAGTACCATCACAATATATAGAACTGTATGTGCGTCTATACAAGTACCATCACACACGAAATGGAACTGTATGTGCGTCTATACAAGTACCAGCACACAAAATGGAACTGTATGTGCATCTACACAAGTACCATCACACGAAATGGAACTGTATGTGCGTCTATACAAGTACCATCACAACATATAGAACTGTATGTGCGTCTATACAAGTACTATCACACACGAAATGGAAAAGTATGTGCGTCTATACAAGTACCATCACACGAAATGGAACTGTATGTGCGTCTATACAAGTACCATCATAATATATAGAACTGTATGTGCGTCTATACAAGTACCAGCACACACGAAATGGAACTGTATGTGCGTCTATACAAGTACCAGCACACAAAATGGAACTGTATGTGCGTCTACACAAGTACCATCACACGAAATGGAACTGTATGTGCGTCTATACAAGTACCATCACAACATATAGAACTGTATGTGCGTCTATACAAGTACCATCACACACGAAATGGAACTGTATGTGCGTCTATACAAGTACCATCACACGAAATGGAACTGTATGTGCGCCTATACAAGTACCATCACAATATATAGAACTGTATCTGCGTCTATACAAGTACCATCACACACGAAATGGAACTGTATGTGCGTCTATACAAGTACCAGCACACAAAATGGAACTGTATGTGCGTCTACACAAGTACCATCACATGAAATGGAACTGTATGTGCGCCTATACAAGTACCATCAAAATATATAGAACTGTATGTGCGTCTATACAAGTATCATCACAATATATAGAACTGTATGTGCGTCTACACAAGTACCATAACACGAAATGGAACTGTATGTGCGTCTATAAAAGTACCATCACAGACGAAATGGAACTGTATCTGCGTCTGTACAAGTAACATCAAAATATATAGAACTGCATGTGCGTCTATACAAGTACTATCACACACGAAATGGAAAAGTATGTGCGTCTATACAAGTACCATCACACGAAATGGAAAAGTATGTGCGTCTATGCAAGTACCATCACAATATATAGAACTGTATGTGCGTCAATACAAGTACCATCACACACGAAATGGAACTGTATGTGCGTCTTTACAAGTAACAGCACACAAAATGGAACTGTATGTGTGTTTATACAAGTACCATCACACACGAAATGGAACTGTATGTGCGTCTTTACAAGTAACAGCACACAAAATGGAACTGTATGTGTGTCTATACAAGTACCATCACACAAAATGGAACTCTGTGTGCGTCTACACAAGTACCATCACACGCGAAATGGAACTGTATGTGCTTCTATACAAGTACCATCACAACATTTAGAACTGTATGTGCGTCTATACAAGTACTATCACACACGAAATGGACCTGTATGTGCGTCTATACAAGTACCATCACAATATATAGAACTGTATGTGCGTCTATACAAGTACCATCACACGAAATGGAACTGTATGTGCGTCTATACAAGTACCATCACAATATATAGAACTGTATGTGCATCTATACAAGTACAATCTCACGAAATGGAACTGTATGTGCGCCTATACAAGTACCATCACAATATATAGAACTGTATGTGCGTCTATACAAGTACCATCACACGAAATGGAACTGTATGTGCACCTATACAAGTACCATCACAATATATAGATGCTCTGTTGATTGTCTGGCCTTTTGGAAGATGGTCCACCTCAGAGACACCCTAAGCATCCCAGAACATGGAGGCTATAACCTTTGCCGCCGATGGGACAGTCTTTGCCTTTTTGGGTGGTGTCATATTCTTCCACTGTTTTGATTGTTGTAAAGGCTAGAAATGGTGAGCCATGGTTTCATCCATAGTAACATATTGATGCAAGAACCTTTCTGGATCACCTTCAAACAGAGCAAGGTTATCACGAGATATGGTGTACATAATGCCATAGTGCTTTTTCTATCAGATGTCAGAAGCAATAGAACCCAAGGGCTGATACTTTCATTGCCAAAGTGTCTGTGACAATGGAATGTACCGTCTCCACTGAACTATCATTTGCCGGTCGGTCATCACCACATGTAGCCACATTCATTTCTGGTGTTGATGTGACTGGCCTTTCAGGACGCCTCTCTTTGACACTCATAAACTCTGCTGTTCATCTCTTTACAGTGGCATTGGTAAACGAATCCTTCCCTAGTGCTGAACTCATATTTTCATGGATGGCTTTGGTACTGGAAGTACTTGATCACGGCACATTCCTCAAGTTTATCCATTTTCCGAAAGGACACAGACCCTTGCTTATTTTACTGACTTGTCACCGCAAAACAATATGCTCAACTGTTGTTTTTTATATACCTCATTATTATCAAATTCCTGGTCTAGTCTTGCTCAGAACTTATCAATCAACCATCATAAATTCAGTTTACAACACATTGCTGATTACTTAAAACAAAGCGAGTTTCAGTGGTCAAACAACTTCTCCCATAGTAACCTGCAGTGCCATAAGCCCACATGCCTCTAATACTGAAGGAACAAAATAATACTCATATTCAATTTCAAGGGTTTATTTGTTACATCTTATACATAAAAACTGTTTTGGGGGCATGTTGGCATTGGAACAGTCTTGAGTGGTCATCGTTTGGCCGGCTTGGTAGAAACCAACACTTGGACTGGAGAACACAAGTCCACAAGATCCTGTTTCTTTGAAAAACGCTTCCCCTGAAGATTAGGCTCCAACACTAGGTTCAACTCAACACAACACGACTCTGAAAACAGAAGATGGAAATTGTGAAGAGCGGGGTCAGTGGGTGAAGCAGTGCCCATGTAATGGCAGCCACACTCCTATGGAAACTGCTGATGCCATGTCCATGTAAGGATAGCCACTCCCCTACTGAAACTAACACTGATGATGCTGTGCCAATGTAAGGAAAGCCACTCCCCTACTGAAACTAACACTGATGATGCTGTGCCCATGTAAAGATAGCCTCTCCCCTACTGAAACTAACACTGATGATACTGTGCCTATGTAAAGATAGCCACTCCCCTACTGAAACTAACACTGATGATGCTGTGCCCATGTAAAGATAGCCACTCCCCTACTGAAACTGTTGATGATGCTGTGCCCATGTAAAGACAGCCACTCCCCTACTGAAACTGTTGATGATGCTGTGCCCATGTAAAGATAGCCACTCCCCTACTGAAACTGTTGATGATGCTGTGCCCATGTAAAGATAGCAACTCCCCTACTGAAACTGTTGATGATGCTGTGCCCATGTAAAGATAGCCACACCCCTACTGAAACTAACACTGATGTACTGTGCCCATGTAAAGATAGCCACAACCCTACAGAAACTAACACTGATGATACTGTGCCTATGTAAAGATAGCCACTCCCCTACTGAAACTAACACTGATGATGCTGTGCCCATGTAAAGATAGCCACTCCCCTACTGAAACTGTTGATGATGCTGTGCCCATGTAAAGACAGCCACTCCCCTACTGAAACTGTTGATGATGCTGTGCCCATGTAAAGATAGCCACTCCCCTACTGAAACTGTTGATGATGCTGTGCCCATGTAAAGATAGCCACTCCCCTACTGAAACTGTTGATGATGCAATGCCCATGTAAAGATAGCCACTCTCCTACAGAAACTAACACTGATGATACTGTGCCTATGTAAAGATAGCCACTCCCCTACTGAAACTGTTAATGATGCTGTGCCAATGTAAAGACAGCCACTCCCCTACTGAAACTGTTGATGATGCTGTGCCCATGTAAAGATAGCCACACCCCTACTGAAACTAACACTGATGTACTGTGCCCATGTAAAGATAGCCACAACCCTACAGAAACTAACACTGATGGTGCTGTGCCTATGTAAAGATAGCCACTCCCCTACTGAAACTGTTGATGATACTGTGCCCATGTAAAGATAGCCTCTCCCCTACAGAAACTAACACTGATGTTGCTGTGCCCATGTAAAGATAGCCACACCCCTTCTTGAACCGTTACTGATGATGCTATACCCATGTAAAGATAGCCACACCCATACAGAAACTAACACTGATGATACTGTGCCCATGTAAAGACAGCCACACCCCTACAGAAACTGTTGATGATGCTGTGCCCATGTAAAGATAGCCACTCCCCTACTGAAACTGTTGATGATGCTGTGCCCATGTAAAGATAGCCTCTCCCCTACTGAAACTAACACTGATGATACTGTGCCCATGTAAAGACAGCCACACCCCTACAGAAACTGTTGATGATGCTGTGCCTATGTAAAGATAGCCACTCCCCTACTGAAACTGTTGATGATGCTGTGCCTATGTAAAGACAGCCACTCCCCTACTGAAACTGTTGATGATGCTGTGCCCATGTAAAGATAGCCACTCCCCTACTGAAACTGTTGATGATGCTGTGCCCATGTAAAGATAGCCACTCCCCTACTGAAACTGTTGATGATGCAATGCCCATGTAAAGATAGCCACTCTCCTACAGAAACTAACACTGATGATACTGTGCCTATGTAAAGATAGCCACTCCCCTACTGCAACTGTTAATGATGCTGTGCCCATGTAAAGACAGCCACTCCCCTACTGAAACTGTTGATGATGCTGTGCCCATGTAAAGATAGCAACTCCCCTACTGAAACTGTTGATGATGATGTGCCCATGTAAAGATAGCCACACCCCTACTGAAACTAACACTGATGTACTGTGCCCATGTAAAGATAGCCACTCCCCTACTGAAACTGTTGATGATACTGTGCCCATGTAAAGATAGCCTCTCCCCTACAGAAACTAACACTGATGTTGCTGTGCCCATGTAAAGATAGCCACACCCCTTCTTCAACCGTTACTGATGATGCTATACCCATGTAAAGATAGCCACACCCATACAGAAACTAACACTGATGAAACTGTGCCTATGTAAAGATAGACTCTCCCCTACTTCAACCGTTACTGATGATGCTATGCCCATGTAAAGATAGCCACACCCCTACAGAAACTAACACTGATGATACTGTGCCCATGTAAAGACAGCCACACCCCTACAGAAACTGTTGATGATGCTGTGCCCATGTAAAGATAGCCACTCCCCTACTGAAACTGTTGATGATGCTGTGCCCATGTAAAGATAGCCACTCCCCTACTGAAACTGTTGATGATGCTGTGCCCATGTAAAGATAGACACACCCCTACAGAAACTGTTGATGATGCTGTGCCCATGTAAAGATAGCCACTCCCCTACTGAAACTGTTGATGATGCTGTGCCCATGTAAAGATAGCCGCTCCCCTACTGAAACTGTTGATGATGCTGTGCCCATGTAAAAATAGACACACCCCCACTGAAACTGTTGATGATGCTGTGCCCATGTAAAAATAGCCACTCCCCTACTGAAACTAACACTGATGTACTGTGCCCATGTAAAGATAGCCACAACCCTACAGAAACTAACACTGATGGTGCTGTGCCTATGTAAAGATAGCCACTCCCCTTCTTAAACTGTTGATGATACTGTGCCCATGTAAAGACAGCCACTCCCCTTCTTAAACTGTTGATGATGCTGTGCCCATGTAAAGATAGCCACTCCCCTACTGAAACTGTTGATGATGCTGTGCCCATGTAAAGACAGCCACTCCCCTACTGAAACTGTTGATGATGCTGTGCCCATGTAAAGATAGCCACTCCCCTACTGAAACTGTTGATGATGCTGTGCCCATGTAAAGACAACCACACCCCTACTGAAACTGTTGATGATGCAATGCCCATGTAAAGATAGCCACTCTCCTACAGAAACTAACACTGATGATACTGTGCCTATGTAAAGATAGCCACTCCACTACTGAAACTGTTGATGATGCTGTGCCCATGTAAAGATAGCCACTCCCCTACTGAAACTGTTGATGATGATGTGCCCATGTAAAGATAGCCACACCCCTACAGAAACTAACACTGATGATACTGTGCGCATGTAAAGACAGCCACACCCCTACAGAAACTGTTGATGATGCTGTGCCCATGTAAAGATAGCCACTCCCCTACTGAAACTGTTGACGATGCTGTGCTCATGTGAAGATAGCCACACCCCTACAGAAACTGTTGATGATGCTGTGCCCATGTGAAGATAGCTACACCCCTACAGAAACTGTTGATGATGCTGTGCCCATGTAAAGATAGCCACTCTCCTCCTGAAACTGTTACTGATGATGCTATGCCCATGTAAAGATAGCCACTCCCCTACTGAAACTGTTACTGATGATGCTATGCCCATGTAAAGATAGACACTCCCCTACTGAAACTGTTACTGATGATGCTATGCCCATGTAAAGATAGCCACTCCGCTACTGAAACTGTTACTGATGATGCTATGCCTATGTAAAGATCGCCACTCCCCTACTGAAACTGTTGATGATGATGTGCCCATGTAAAGATAGCCACTCCGCTACTGAAACTGTTACTGATGATGCTATGACCATGTAAAGATAGCCGCTCCCCTACTGAAATTGTTGATGATGATGTGCCCATGTAAAGATAGCCACTCCCCTACTGAAACTGTTACTGATGATGCTATGCCCATGTAAAGATCGCCGCTCCCCTACTGAAACTGTTACTGATGATGTTTTGTAGAATTTTCCTATTCGGAATATTCTATAAGTAATACGTTACCACTGTTATACCGAGGCTGTTGTCTCCCACAACTGCTGCTATAGCGAAATCTACCACAGAGATCTCAATTACCTCATGCAGCACGTGCGTAGCCACCTAGCTGCCATGTGACACCCTTCACTCTTGTCTCCTGCGAGAGCAAGTGCTCGGGGGACGGACGGGCGGGCAGCAGCCCAGTGGTAACGTATTACTTATAGAATATTCCGAATAGGAAAATTCTACAAATTATATTAAGTAATACGTTACCACTGTTATACCGAGGCTGACTACCACAGTAGGCAGTGGGGAGCACCTACAACCCGAATCCTGACTGCTAGCGTTCCTTCCGACCAGCGGAAGTAAACACCAAGGCGGAAGCACTCGATGCGCATGCACCTAGCTAGGCGTTACCCTATAGGAATACCAAAGCACTGTCAAGCGCATACCGTAAGGCTCAATCGTCATTGCCAAAACGATTGGTGACTCCAAACGGCCCCACTGGATAGGTATTTCATCGCCGCAGCGGATGAGAACACTGTATCCGCGTGAGCTAAATCTTAGATCAGGTTAAACAGTCGAAAAGAGGGAAATTAATTTCCTTCAGACCATATATCCCAGAGCAAGCCTACTTAAAGTATGCATTAGGCGCGTGACCTAATTCCAGTATTCGTAAGCATGTATCGCAAGGTTGGAATACACGACAGACAATTAAATGCATAATTGTCAAAATACAAATAAGGACAAAACACACAAAAAGCCGCCTCACCAGTGGTGTGAGTGCACTGGTTTGCAGGACCCCCACTCCTGTACCCACGGCGTGGGAACATTGGAGACGACCCAGATTGACCACCGTGCAAGGACTGACGACTGCGGAGTTTGGAATTGCGCTGGACACCCCCCCTAGATGACCGCTTGTGCCGCGATCAGCGGCCCAAGACGGTGCACCCCCTCCACGTCTTCATCAGAAACCTTTCTGAGGTAATGATTGGCAAAAACCGAGTCAGAACGCCAGTAACAACCTCGTAATATTCTGTGAACAGAGATATTCGAGTGTAGGGCAAATGTTGCCGCTAGCGCCCTGATCTCGTGCGGGTTTGACCCCGCTACCGGTAACCCCCGAGACCGGTACGCCAGATTGATGACAGAACGAAGCCACAACGCAATCGAGTTGCGAGTTATGTCAACCGTGCGATTAGGGTTACACGATATGAACAGACGGTCACGCCCTTGTCTACATTCATTCGGAGCCTTAAGATAATACTTAAGGGCCCTAACCGGACACAGCGCTCTGTCCTCAGTATCAGCAGGATGTAAGATTTCTTTGAGGGATCTTACAGTGAATTCTCTCTCCGTTTGCCCGACTCTCTGATTCTTGGCGACGAAGCCCATGAGCAGGCCCAGGCAGACCGCTCCTTCGTCACCCCTATCGAATCGTACCTTGGCGACATCGAGTGCATGAATTTCGGATACACGTGCCGCCGTGGCAAAGGAGAGGAGAAATGCTGTTTTCCAAGTCACATGCCGGAACGAAGCACTATGCAAGGGTTCATACGGAGCTTCCGTAAGTGATTGCAACACTAGGGAAAGATCCCAGGCCGGGGCCCGAAGGCGGCCCTTCTTAAGATCGTGCTGTTTGAAACCCTTGATAATACCCCGTATCACCGGCTCTTTGGAGAGACTGGTACCCATAGCAATGTCCCGTACCGTAGCAACGGACGAGACATAGTTGGCAATGGAACCCCCGGAGAGTTTCCGGGTCTCTCGAAAGTGAGACATGAAACGAGCAATATCCTGCACAGATACCTTATCTGGCGAATGAATGTGATGTTTACAACACCACTTCGTGAAAATAACCCAACGTGCATTATACACCTTCTGGGTAGAATCACGATGCATACAAACGTATTCCCGAGACGCCCGGGAGTTGATTGTTGAACCGTGTTGCGAACAGGTCGACCATCGGACGACCCAAACGTTCGCACAGCCACTGAAACACTACTGGGTTCAGCATCCACTCTGTGGGGCTCGGATCCTGAGGCCTCGATAGAGCATCGGCCAGTACGTTCCGCACACCTGGGATGTGACTGCCGCGTATCTGGCACGGGAAACTGTCCACCAGAGCGTAAAACTCGAACGTGAGATCGAGTAGCGAGTGACTGTGGGTTCCCCCCAGTTTGTTCACATAGGACACTACCGTCGTGTTGTCGGTCGCCAGCATGAGCCGGGGGTCGACGAGACGATGCTTCTAGTGATTGACTGCGTTGATCACTGCCTTGAACTCGAGACAATTGATGTGAAGACCTAGTTCGTCTACGCACCACAGCCCCGAGCTCACCTTCCCCTCTAGATGGGCGCCCCAGCCCACTAGAGAGGCGTCTGTATACAGGTTCAACGTGGCCCGGTAGGGACGCATAGAGACTCCTGATAAGACATTGTAAGGGACCGTCCACCACTCCAGATGCGGTCGGAGCCGATCCGGGAGGGCGATGGTCGCACTGTTCACTTCCGTTGCTAACAACTGGATTAAAAACCGTTGCAGCGGGCGGAGTTGGAGACGACCCCGTTCGGTGCAGTCCTGGGCTGATACAAGTAGCCCTAACAACTGTTCCCAAAAGTGAACAGTCTGTTGCACCGCTAAGACTTTGGCAATCATCGCCTGAATTTTGTGCCACCGGTCTGGGGGGACAAATAGGCAATGGGACACCGTGTTGAACCGACCTCCGATGAACTGCAAGTTCTGAGAAGGGGTTAACTCGCTCTTGGGGAGATTGACAATCCACCCCAATTGTTCCAAGAGCCGACGTGCGAAAACGAGATGGCATGACAGGGTGTCCGACATTCGATTTGCTACTAGCGAGTCGTCCAGGTACGGGAAGTACCGGACACCCCTCCGGTGGAGGAACCCCACTATGGGGGTGGTTAACCGGGTGAACAGCCAGGGAGCGGATGAAAGACCGAATGGGAGTACAACCCACTCGTAGTGCCTGCCTTGAAAGACAAACCTGAGATACTTGTGATGATCCGAGTGAATCGGAACATGCAGATAAGCATCCTTCAGGTCGATCGAAGCTAGCCAGTCGGCCGGCATGATCAGTGCTTTCAGGTCCGTCAAGCTCAACATTCTGAACTTGGGCGGCTTGCGCAGGTAGAACTCGTTGAACGATTTCAAGTTGTGAATCATTCTGAGTTCGGCACTGTCCTTCTTGGGAACGAGAAATATCCTGGAGTAAAACCCCGGTGTTATTTCTGGTAGAGCTTACTCCCGAACTGCCCTCTTCTACACCAACCTGCCGATGGCATCGGCGAGGAAGGGAAGATCGGTTTCCGAATAGAAACCTGCCGACGGGGCAACGGTGAGCGGCGGATTCGCTATGAGATCGAACCGATAGCCGTACCGAATCGTGTTGACCACCCACGGGTCGTCGAACACTTGTTCCCAATTCTCCCAGTAAGTCTGGAGTCTGGCTCCCACTGGGGAAAGAGAGGGGGGCCGGACGGGCTGCGGCAGGCGCAACTGTCCAGGGCCAAGTGACTTGGGTTCGCCTACGGGCCAACCGAAGTTGGCGCTGTCGGCATACCAACCCCTCCAATGAGATTCACCTGGAGGGGCCCTTGCCGTCCTTAGACGACTTGGGCTTCCCCCAGTTCCCCTTCTTCCCGCGAAAGGGCTGCTGAGAACCCTTACCGGAGCCCTCAGAGCGGGGCTTCTTCCCGGAGGAAGAAGGACCCGACCCCTTAGGCCTGCCGGACGCAGCATCCTGGGGCGCGCTCCGCTTCGGAGCGGCACCCAGGCGCCTATGCAAGGACCCCACAAGACCCAGTGTGTGCTGAGAGGCCTCGGCAGACACAGCGGCCTGTTGTTCCTTCAGAACCCCAGGGATCTTGTTATTAAACAGGGTCCGAGCAGACCAAGGCTGCGAATGGAGCACCTCCTGATTGGCAGCGTCCAACCCTGAAGCAACCAGATACGACTGGCGCCGAAGAAAATGGCACGTGCCGGAAACAAAGGTCGAAGCCCCGGCAACGTACTCCAGGGAAGCATTCAAACCGAGCAAGCAGTTGTAAATGAGCTGGTCTCGGTCCGTAGGAGAACCTTCGACCAGACTGGCCGCTGCAGCCAGGTATGTGTCTCCGTGAGACATTGCCAGCATGGAGTGTCGAGCGAGGGTGTCCAGCTGTTGCAAGGTACCTTGTGGTACCGTGGCAACCGGTGGGGCACGGACCCCCAAACGCTCCACATGGGCTTCCGCAGAAGGACCAGCCTCGGGAAAGGCAAGGTCATGTACTGGGAAAGACCCTTTTCTCCACGACGGGGGAGGTAACGGGAGACCCCGACCGGAGGCAGCTGTGAAGGCCTTCTCCAAAGAAGGCTTAATCCCGCGCAGCAAGGTTGATGCCGGGAAAGCCTTGTTGGACGTCTCGTCGTATACCTCGGAGGAACCCACGGAACCGTGGATTCCCCGCGGTATCGGCAGGGGCTTTGGCATGTCCTCGAAGAGGTCATACACCATGGCCACGCGGTCCTTAACCGATAGCGGAAGCAACGGTTCGGGGGAAGGACCGGTAACCACGGCAGCCGCCGCCGTACCGGTGGACCCCGCGTCCTAACCCGCGGCCACCGAAGAGGCCGGGGACGGAACAGCCAGCAGCCTATCTTGCGATAAGGCCGCCAGCTTGGAGTCCACAAGTTTCGACAACAATGCGGCGACGGAATCCCCAGACAGCCCGAGGGCCGCAAGGGGATCCGCCGCAGCCGAGGAGGTGGTACCCGCACGGGGACCCCGACCGGACGAACCGGCCACCACAGGGGTGGAGACGGACTGTACATACAGCCGGTACCGCTCAAACTCCGCAGGCCCCAGACCTTCGCACAGGGTGCACCGGGTGTCCCCGCAAGGAACCCTGCACCACGGGCAACGATCGTGGGGATCCCGGGACGACAAAAAATTTCTGCACACTCCACAACTCCGAGGAGCAGGGGTAGGGGGGGTGGATACTGGGGACATATCCATGTCAGACATTGATTGTTTGCTATAAACAAAGAACAAAACATGGTTACAACGCACGCACCACAATGATTCACAAACGAGCATTTTCACAAGAAAATAAACGAGCAATGTGAACATATAACATACACATATAACTTTTATTAAAGAAATAAGTTATGTTAACCCCCAAAACATACAAGAACAGGGGAAACGTAAAACACAACGTGCATACGCGAACCCCGCAAGTATATAGAAAAAAGGGCGGGAAAATTATAACCAAGCGTAGCTACCGCAACGCCCCATAAAAGCACAGTTTATTAGAGAATAAACTATAATAAATATCACCAAATCTTCAAGGAACGCTTCAGCAGGAGAAAACACGTCTTGCTAAGCAGACGAAGGAGACAAGAGTGAAGGGTGTCACATGGCAGCTAGGTGGCTATGCACGTGCTGCATGAGGTAATTGAGATCTCTGTGGTAGATTTCGCTATAGCAGCAGTTGTGGGAGACAACAGCCTCGGTATAACAGTGGTAACGTATTACTTAATGTAATATACCCAAGTAAAGATAGCCAGGGGGAGGGGAATACATTTTGCCACATTATCCCAGCATGTTCAGATAAAAATGAATACTGTGTTGTTTTGTAAAGCCTGATTACTTTTTCTAAACATTCCCAGTTCTCAACAGAATATCAATATCAGTCCCGAAGGAGAAAAGGACATAGTTACCTGACCACAAGGCATGTGAAATGACCACCTGTGTCTGCAGCCTGTGTCGGAGTGGACTCAACTTCTTCCAGTCTGAGGCACATGGTGTCAGCAGCTGAACCTGCTGGTCCGGATAACGTACCTGCAACAGTCAACCCCATTACATAGCCTACTATGTGGCTAGATACAATAATAGAACTACTACTGATTAGCTGCAGAGATACTATTACAACAATGTACACAGGCTTAGTGTTACCTGTATCTTAAGTCTGTGAACATCAGGTAAGTTCTCAACAGTCACATCCAGAGGAATGGCTGCTGTGAGGCCTGCAGCAAACTTGACCGGAATGTCCGACACATTAGGCCCTGGTTCATGTATGACAACCTTGGCCTTGCGCACTTGTTGGGTGGTGGGAAAGGCCACCGGGCGAATCAGTGGAATTGCCGACTGAATGAGGTGGCGTACTGAGTTGAGCTTGGTCGGGTCGAGTGTGTTGAGGCTTGACAGAATCTGCTTTGTGAAACTGTCACCAGCAA
Source organism: Haliotis rufescens (assembly GCF_023055435.1). NCBI lineage: Eukaryota > Metazoa > Mollusca > Gastropoda > Lepetellida > Haliotidae > Haliotis > Haliotis rufescens. The sequence goes on from NW_025964383.1 coordinate 6,556,761, forward strand.
GGCCATTGCATTCCAGGAACCTTGGAGAGAAGTAGAATTGTGAGTGTACCACTGATCATGTTGATGAGCTTCACACTCGGACGCAGGCGAGGTAGACAAATCAGTGGGGTAACCATGGTACTATCCATTAGAATAAAACTTAGGATATTCATTTTTACTGTAGAACTGTTGATATTGGCATGATTTCCATCCCCCAAAATGTAGGAAGAAGTTATAGCACTTCTATTACCACATTATGTTACATTCCAGTAAAGTGTTAGGTGTGAGTATAGTGATGGCATAATTCACAAGTCACCATTTTTGTATCATCTGCTGTAGTAGTGGAGAGAAATGCTTCTCGTCACTCACAATATATTATGTTCAGCATTTGTAGGAAGTGAGGCAACATTACATAATCAGAGTATTATGTCTATTTTATATGCTTATCCTGCATTACATATTGCACATTATTCTTACTAATGAAGTCCTACCTGGAAATGCCGAGCTTTAGTCTGGAAGGTCATTTAAGGTACCGACGTTTACTACAATATCTGAAAAACTATTGGAGCTACTCCAGTCAAAGTTGGTATGAGATTATGAAACAGTCATACATAACTGGATATTATATTTAAAGACAATCGGTGCATGAATAAAAAATCAGTCTATTTAGCTATCACTATATTTCATCAACAACCAGACCTGTTCGTCCCGAGTGGAACGAGCATTCTTTGTAACAGCCATCTGCATAATGCTACCCCTGCGTCACAGGGCCATATGACACAGTTGAACCAATCAACTCAACTCGAAAGGGTGCATGAGAGTCACGCACGCACGAATACGGTGTTAGCGTTTGGCGTCTCAACGTTAACGTGCGTGATTCCCGTGCACCCTTTCACAGTTAAACCAATCAACTCAACTCGAAACGGTGCACGGGATTCACGCAGGTTGAGACCTATAGGTTGGGCTTGCCCGAAGTGGTTAGTCTCTGCTATGCCTTCTGCAGATGACCCAGGCATGAAGTTTGAACTGCTTGAGGGTCATGATGGAGGCGGTGGCTGTGAGGCTCCAGCAGTAGACTGGGCCACTATGGAAGCCAAAAAGCTGGTTGGCTGGCAACATGTAAGAGGTCAGGGAACCAGGTATGGTGCCAAAAAAATAAGAAACAAGCTGCTGGTTGAGTTGATCTTTTGGATCACCTTATGCAGGAGTGCCGGAAGGGGAAACTTTTGTTGGTCCAGTTCCTCTAAGGCCTTCGTTTCCAGCAAGGTTTGATGCTGGTGGCAAGTAGCTGGGCATGCTCTGGACTGTACTCCACTGACGCCGGCATGAATGTCAGTGGGTGGGTCCTCTATGAGAGTGAGTTACCTGTGTTTAAATATATTTATTACAAACATGTCCCCAAGGAGAATCCAGTTCTGCCCTATCAAAGACAGTCTTACCTCTACTCGTGAGGTGTGGACAGGAACAACTGGGCGGTGGAAGATCCCAGTCATGCCTGCCCTCTGGGAAGTCACATCTGTCACAACTGCCTCTCCACTTTTGGACCCAGCTCTGGGATAGACACCACGACCCATTCCATGAAAGGAATCCTTGTTACATCTTATACTTAGGTATTTTGGTGAAATCCCAGCAAGACTGGTTGGCACCTGGACGGACGCTGAAATTGTCAATCATCGCCCTAAGGGTAGAAAAAGTGGCTTGTCTGTCCTGGATGCTCTCCACTTGCTCAGCCACTAGGACTATGGCGTTGTTCAATAGAGCTGATGATTTCCATAGTTGGTTAATCAACACTGGTTTAAAACCTGGATCCCAGGTCTCCTTAGTAGAGTCAGTGATGCCAGCATGTGAAGAACGTGGTCCCTCAAGTTCCCCAACTGATTCAGCTGCCTGGCAATTACAGACTGTAATTGCTGTTTCTTGTCAGTAGGCATGTCTATGGCTGCAGAGGACAATGCCAAAGCCGACAGGTGTGTAAGTATATCTTCTGTAATTCCCCATCTAGACACAAGATCTGGGGATCTGTGATCTTGATAGATAAAACTCTGGAAGAGCCAGTCATTCTGGACAAGTCCTTGTCCATTTACGGCGCCTTTCTGCGTACACCTGGCCATGTGCTGGTTGCTTCTTGGCATGCTTAGAAGGTCGGAAGGAAGTGGAATGACTGTCTAATGCTAAGAAATCATTGTCTAGGTTAACCAATGCCTCTTTGATGAAGGCATCCGGTGGCAGAGTAATGGTCTCTGGGCGCCTCCATGTAGCGTACCTTCTGGGAGTCTGCACCCTGTGTGGGTGATGCCGCTGCTGGTCAAAAGTCAGCTATCCATGGCACAACATCTGAAAATCTGAGGCAGGCATCCGGTTCCTCTTTGTCTAGCTTTGAAGATGGTTCACTTTCTAGAATGGAGGACCCAGTCTTCCTAGAGTGCCTGGGGAGGTGTAACTGACCTCTGCCTTGTGGCTTGTCAGACTTTGAAGTCTAAGGCTCGGGTTCGACCGTCCTATCATTACATGGCGTTGAAGCAACAGAGGACAGGTCAGACTTCCTGTGACAAGCCTGTTGTTGCTTCCTTGTGTTAACTACGCTTAAGATATGTAAGCAACTCTACGTCGGAACGAGAGATGCAAACGGGACACTTGTTGGTTTGGAGAAGCAGTCCGGACAGTGGAGGTGAGGGTCCTTTCGCTGATTTCTTGCCTTTACAGAGATTGCAGTTGGCAGCAAACATCTGTAACATCGGAATACAAGGTAGACACCATAATTATTCTAAAAGCCCACTCAAGTCTAAACATTTGTACTGTGATGTGACATCACAGTGAAAACATTTTGAGCAAGTAAAATCATATATCACTGGACAAAAAATAAGCTAAATAAAGTGATAATATGGAGGAACCTACAACAGGAGCGAAAAGATTAATAATTAAACAAGGGTCTCACCGATGAGAAACATTTGCGCCCAATGGTAACTAGGGGAAAAATGGCGGCCAACACGAAACACCACGAGCCGCGTAAGGGCATTGAAATTACTACCATGAATAGAAAACACAGAATACCAAAGTCTGCTGGATAACACACCCAACAAACTCAAAACAGTTTGACACACAAGCATCAAAGGATAGATTCTTCAGAAATCAGGTAAGTGATCGTCTCTCACATCCTTTGTTGGTAGCGAAGAAGAGAATAATGACATATAGGGGGGTGTCTTCCGACACCTGATGTCATGGTGGTCATGTTGGGCAAAAGAGTCCTGAAAATGCAACTAGATCGTCATTTCCAGGTGGCACTTCAGCAGTAAAAGCAATGTGCAATATGTAATGCAGGATAAGCATATAAAATAGACACTCTACTCTGATGATGTAATGTTGCCTCACTTCCTACAATTGCTGAACATAATATATTGTGAGTGACGAGAAACAGGATAAGTTAAACATATGTATCCTTCAGGGCAAACATGAAATGCAGTGTTGGTCGTTCAAATGGTCTTTGAGTGAGTGAGTGAGTGAGTGAGTTTGGTTTTACGCTGCTTTTAGCAATATTCCAGCAATATCACGGCGGGGACACCAGAAATGGGCTTCACACATTGTACCCATGTCGGGATTCGAACCTGGGTCTTCGGCGTGACGAGCGAACGCTTTAACCACTAGGCTACCCGACCGCCCCAAATGGTCTTTGAAAGCTGATAACCATGGATATTTTCTGTTGCAGACATCTGATTTTTTTACAAACATCACATTTTCATAATATTTCGTCAAAATTATCAAGATAACAGAAACAGAGACACTATGATCATGTGATATGTTAGAGTTTCTGACGGATGTTCATATGACTATTCTAGTATTGAAGTTTTTATATCCACAATTGATATCCAGCTGTTTTCATGATTGCAGCATATTAGTTGCACATCCATGGACATTATCAAAATTAACAACCTGAACATTTAAAGCTACTCAATTTGATTTGCAAACTTAAAACACCAGTGATGCCAACAATGAACCCAATAACCTTCCAACCCGTCACCTTTGTCTTTCTGGGACTGCTGGACAGTTTCTCTGAACACAGTATATGATGTAAAAATGAAGTCATTACTTATTGTGTAGGCCAATACATATAATAACTGGATATTGCGTAAAAACTGATGTGATGTGATGTACAATGCTAAAGCTGTGGCACTAACAGTTTGGGATAACATGAGCATAACAGTAACTTACCTGTAGACCTCACTACCTGTAGTAAAGCACTTACATGTGAATTACTTGAAGATACTGCTTGTAGGCTTCTGTTGCCCTGAACTGTTCCACCAGTGAAGACTTGCTGAGGATGACCCTCAGCTGCAGTGTGATAGCCTTGAGTTCTGTCTGCTTGATGAGCCCAATCTCCGTGTTGCTCAGACCTAGAAACAAGGTCTGCAGGCAGGTTGTCAGCTCCAGCACCTGCAGCACAACACGACCTATGGCATGAGTGTACACAATACCTACAGCACAACACGACCTATGGCATGAGTGTACACAATACCTACAGCACAACATGACCTATGGCATGAGTGTACACAATACCTACAGCACAACATGACCTATGGCATGAGTGTACACAATACTTACAGCACAACACGACCTATGGCATGAGTGTACACATAACCTACAGCACAAAACGACCTATGGCATGAGTGTACACAATACCTACAGCACAACATGACCTATGGCATGAGTGTACACAATACCTACAGCACAACATGACCTATGGCATGAGTGTACACAATACCTACAGCACAACACGACCTATGGCATGAGTGTACACATAACCTACAGCACAACATGACCTATGGCATGAGTGTACACAATACCTACAGCACAACACGACCTATTGCATGAGTGTACACAATACCTACAGCACAACACGACCTATGGCATGAGTGTACACAATACCTACAGCACAACATGACCTATGGCATGAGTGTACACAGAGAACTTGATACACATGACTCTCCCCATACTCTACATATAAACCATGTACACAGAGAACTTGATACACATGACTCTCCCCATACTCTACATATAAACCATGTACACAGAGAACTTGATACACATGACTCTCCCCATACTCTACATATAAACCATGTACACAGAGAACTTGATACTCATGACTGTCCCCATACTCTACATATAAACCATGTACACAGAGAACTTGATACACATGACTCTCCCCATACTCTACATATAAACCATGTACACAGAGAACTTGATACACATGACTCTCCCCATACTCTACATATAAACCATGTACACAGAGAACTTGATACACATGACTCTCCCCATACTCTACATATAAACCATGTACACAGAGAACTTGATACACATGACTCTCCCCATACTCTACATATAAACCATGTACACAGAGAACTTGATACACATGACTCTCCCCATACTCTACATATAAACCATGTACACAGAGAACTTGATACACATGACTCTCCCCATACTCTACATATAAACCATGTACACAGAGAACTTGATACACATGACTCTCCCCATACTTTACATATAAACCATGTACACAGAGAACTTGATACACATGACTCTCCCCATACTCTACATATAAACCATGTACACAGAGAACTTGATACACATGACTCTCCCCATACTCTACATATAAACCATGTACACAGAGAACTTGATACACATGACTCTCCCCATACTCTACATATAAACCATGTACACAGAGAACTTGATACACATGACTCTCCCCATACTTTACATATAAACCATGTACACAGAGAACTTGATACACATGACTCTCCCCATACTCTACATATAAACCATGTACACAGAGAACTTGATACACATGACTCTCCCCATACTTTACATATAAACCATGTACACAGAGAACTTGATACTCATGACTGTCCCCATACTCTACATATAAACCATGTACACAGAGAACTTGATACTCATGACTCTCCCCATACTCTACATATAAACCATGTACACAGAGAACTTGATACTCATGACTCTCCCCATACTCTACATATAAACCATGTACACAGAGAACTTGATACACATGACTCTCCCCATACTCTACATATAAACCATGTACACAGAGAACTTGATACACATGACTGTCCCCATACTCTACATATAAACCATGTACACAGAGAACTTGATACACATGACTGTCCCCATACTCTACATATAAACCATGTACACAGAGAACTTGATACACATGACTCTCCCCATACACTACATATAAACCATGTACACAGAGAACTTGATACTCATGACTGTCCCCATACTCTACATATAAACCATGTACACAGAGAACTTGATACACATGACTCTCCCCATACTCTACATATAAACCATGTACACAGAGAACTTGATACACATGACTCTCCCCATACTCTACATATAAACCATGTACACAGAGAACTTGATACACATGACTCTCCCCATACTCTACATATAAACCATGTACACAGAGAACTTGATACACATGACTCTCCCCATACTCTACATATAAACCATGTACACAGAGAACTTGATACACATGACTCTCCCCATACTCTACATATAAACCATGTACACAGAGAACTTGATACACATGACTCTCCCCATACTCTACATATAAACCATGTACACAGAGAACTTGATACTCATGACTCTCCCCATACTCTACATATAAACCATGTACACAGAGAACTTGATACACATGACTCTCCCCATACTCTACATATAAACCATGTACACAGAGAACTTGATACTCATGACTGTCCCAATACTCTACATATAAACCATGTACACAGAGAACTTGATACACATGACTGTCCCCATACTCTACATATAAACCATGTACACAGAGAACTTGATACACATGACTCTCCCCATACTCTACATATAAACCATCTCCCCATACTCTACATATAAACCATGTACACAGAGAACTTGATACACATGACTCTCCCCATACTTTACATATAAACCATGTACACAGAGAACTTGATACTCATGACTGTCCCCATACTCTACATATAAACCATGTACACAGAGAACTTGATACTCATGACTCTCCCCATACTCTACATATAAACCATGTACACAGAGAACTTGATACTCATGACTCTCCCCATACTCTACATATAAACCATGTACACAGAGAACTTGATACACATGACTCTCCCCATACTCTACATATAAACCATGTACACAGAGAACTTGATACACATGACTGTCCCCATACTCTACATATAAACCATGTACACAGAGAACTTGATACACATGACTGTCCCCATACTCTACATATAAACCATGTACACAGAGAACTTGATACACATGACTCTCCCCATACACTACATATAAACCATGTACACAGAGAACTTGATACTCATGACTGTCCCCATACTCTACATATAAACCATGTACACAGAGAACTTGATACACATGACTCTCCCCATACTCTACATATAAACCATGTACACAGAGAACTTGATACACATGACTCTCCCCATACTCTACATATAAACCATGTACACAGAGAACTTGATACACATGACTCTCCCCATACTCTACATATAAACCATGTACACAGAGAACTTGATACACATGACTCTCCCCATACTCTACATATAAACCATGTACACAGAGAACTTGATACACATGACTCTCCCCATACTCTACATATAAACCATGTACACAGAGAACTTGATACACATGACTCTCCCCATACTCTACATATAAACCATGTACACAGAGAACTTGATACTCATGACTCTCCCCATACTCTACATATAAACCATGTACACAGAGAACTTGATACACATGACTCTCCCCATACTCTACATATAAACCATGTACACAGAGAACTTGATACACATGACTCTCCCCATACTCTACATATAAACCATGTACACAGAGAACTTGATACTCATGACTGTCCCCATACTCTACATATAAACCATGTACACAGAGAACTTGATACACATGACTCTCCCCATACTCTACATATAAACCATGTACACAGAGAACTTGATACACATGACTCTCCCCATACTCTACATATAAACCATGTACACAGAGAACTTGATACACATGACTCTCCCCATACTCTACATATAAACCATGTACACAGAGAACTTGATACACATGACTCTCCCCATACTCTACATATAAACCATGTACACAGAGAACTTGATACACATGACTCTCCCCATACACTACATATAAACCATGTACACAGAGAACTTGATACTCATGACCCTCCCCATACTCTACATATAAACCATGTACACAGAGAACTTGATACACATGACTCTCCCCATAATCTACATATAAACCATGTACACAGAGAACTTGATACACATGACTCTCCCCATACTCTACATATAAACCATGTACACAGAGAACTTGATACACATGACTCTCCCCATACTCTACATATAAACCATGTACACAGAGAACTTGATACACATGACTCTCCCCATACTCTACATATAAACCATGTACACAGAGAACTTGATACACATGACTCTCCCCATACTCTACATATAAACCATGTACACAGAGAACTTGATACACATGACTCTCCCCATACTCTACATATAAACCATGTACACAGAGAACTTGATACACATGACTCTCCCCATACTCTACATATAAACCATGTACACAGAGAACTTGATACTCATGACTGTCCCAATACTCTACATATAAACCATGTACACAGAGAACTTGATACACATGACTGTCCCCATACTCTACATATAAACCATGTACACAGAGAACTTGATACACATGACTCTCCCCATACTCTACATATAAACCATCTCCCCATACTCTACATATAAACCATGTACACAGAGAACTTGATACACATGACTCTCCCCATACTCTACATATAAACCATGTACACAGAGAACTTGATACACATGACTCTCCCCATACACTACATATAAACCATGTACACAGAGAACTTGATACACATGACTCTCCCCATACTCTACATATAAACCATGTACACAGAGAACTTGATACACATGACTCTCCCCATACTCTACATATAAGCCATGTACACAGAGAACTTGATACACATGACTCTCCCCATACTTTACATATAAACCATGTACACAGAGAACTTGATACACATGACTCTCCCCATACTCTACATATAAACCATGTACACAGAGAACTTGATACACATGACTCTCCCCATACTCTACATATAAACCATGTACACAGAGAACTTGATACACATGACTCTCCCCATACTCTACATATAAACCATGTACACAGAGAACTTGATACACATGACTCTCCCCATACTCTACATATAAACCATGTACACAGAGAACTTGATACACATGACTCTCCCCATACTCTACATATAAACCATGTACACAGAGAACTTGATACACATGACTCTCCCCATACTTTCCATATAAACCATGTACACAGAGAACTTGATACTCATGACTCTCCCCATACTCTACATATAAACCATGTACACAGAGAACTTGATACTCATGACTCTCCCCATACTCTACATATAAACCATGTACACAGAGAACTTGATACTCATGACTCTCCCCATACTCTACATATAAACCATGTACACAGAGAACTTGATACACATGACTCTCCCCATACTCTACATATAAACCATGTACACAGAGAACTTGATACACATGACTGTCCCCATACTCTACATATAAACCATGTACACAGAGAACTTGATACACATGACTGTCCCCATACTCTACATATAAACCATGTACACAGAGAACTTGATACACATGACTCTCCCCATACACTACATATAAACCATGTACACAGAGAACTTGATACTCATGACTGTCCCCATACTCTACATATAAACCATGTACACAGAGAACTTGATACACATGACTCTCCCCATACTCTACATATAAACCATGTACACAGAGAACTTGATACACATGACTCTCCCCATAATCTACATATAAACCATGTACACAGAGAACTTGATACACATGACTCTCCCCATACTCTACATATAAACCATGTACACAGAGAACTTGATACACATGACTCTCCCCATACTCTACATATAAACCATGTACACAGAGAACTTGATACACATGACTCTCCCCATACTCTACATATAAACCATGTACACAGAGAACTTGATACACATGACTCTCCCCATACTCTACATATAAACCATGTACACAGAGAACTTGATACTCATGACTCTCCCCATACTCTACATATAAACCATGTACACAGAGAACTTGATACACATGACTCTCCCCATACTCTACATATAAACCATGTACACAGAGAACTTGATACACATGACTCTCCCCATACTCTACATATAAACCATGTACACAGAGAACTTGATACTCATGACTGTCCCCATACTCTACATATAAACCATGTACACAGAGAACTTGATACACATGACTCTCCCCATACTCTACATATAAACCATGTACACAGAGAACTTGATACACATGACTCTCCCCATACTCTACATATAAACCATGTACACAGAGAACTTGATACACATGACTCTCCCCATACTCTACATATAAACCATGTACACAGAGAACTTGATACACATGACTCTCCCCATACACTACATATAAACCATGTACACAGAGAACTTGATACTCATGACCCTCCCCATACTCTACATATAAACCATGTACACAGAGAACTTGATACACATGACTCTCCCCATAATCTACATATAAACCATGTACACAGAGAACTTGATACACATGACTCTCCCCATACTCTACATATAAACCATGTACACAGAGAACTTGATACACATGACTCTCCCCATACTCTACATATAAACCATGTACACAGAGAACTTGATACACATGACTCTCCCCATACTCTACATATAAACCATGTACACAGAGAACTTGATACACATGACTCTCCCCATACTCTACATATAAACCATGTACACAGAGAACTTGATACACATGACTCTCCCCATACTCTACATATAAACCATGTACACAGAGAACTTGATACACATGACTCTCCCCATACTCTACATATAAACCATGTACACAGAGAACTTGATACTCATGACTGTCCCAATACTCTACATATAAACCATGTACACAGAGAACTTGATACACATGACTGTCCCCATACTCTACATATAAACCATGTACACAGAGAACTTGATACACATGACTCTCCCCATACTCTACATATAAACCCTCTCCCCATACTCTACATATAAACCATCTCCCCATACTCTACATATAAACCATGTACACAGAAAACTTGATACACATGACTCTCCCCATACTCTACATATAAACCATGTACACAGAGAACTTGATACACATGACTCTCCCCATACACTACATATAAACCATGTACACAGAGAACTTGATACACATGACTCTCCCCATACTCTACATATAAACCATGTACACAGAGAACTTGATACACATGACTCTCCCCATACTCTACATATAAGCCATGTACACAGAGAACTTGATACACATGACTCTCCCCATACTTTACATATAAACCATGTACACAGAGAACTTGATACACATGACTCTCCCCATACTCTACATATAAACCATGTACACAGAGAACTTGATACACATGACTCTCCCCATACTCTACATATAAACCATGTACACAGAGAACTTGATACACATGACTCTCCCCATACTCTACATATAAACCATGTACACAGAGAACTTGATACACATGACTCTCCCCATACTTTACATATAAACCATGTACACAGAGAACTTGATACACATGACTCTCCCCATACTCTACATATAAACCATGTACACAGAGAACTTGATACACATGACTCTCCCCATACTTTACATATAAACCATGTACACAGAGAACTTGATACTCATGACTCTCCCCATACTCTACATATAAACCATGTACACAGAGAACTTGATACTCATGACTCTCCCCATACTCTACATATAAACCATGTACACAGAGAACTTGATACTCATGACTCTCCCCATACTCTACATATAAACCATGTACACAGAAAACTTGATACACATGACTCTCCCCATACTCTACATATAAACCATGTACACAGAGAACTTGATACACATGACTGTCCCCATACTCTACATATAAACCATGTACACAGAGAACTTGATACACATGACTGTCCCCATACTCTACATATAAACCATGTACACAGAGAACTTGATACACATGACTCTCCCCATACACTACATATAAACCATGTACACAGAGAACTTGATACTCATGACTGTCCCCATACTCTACATATAAACCATGTACACAGAGAACTTGATACACATGACTCTCCCCATACTCTACATATAAACCATGTACACAGAGAACTTGATACACATGACTCTCCCCATACTCTACATATAAACCATGTACACAGAGAACTTGATACACATGACTCTCCCCATACTCTACATATAAACCATGTACACAGAGAACTTGATACACATGACTCTCCCCATACTCTACATATAAACCATGTACACAGAGAACTTGATACACATGACTCTCCCCATACTCTACATATAAACCATGTACACAGAGAACTTGATACACATGACTCTCCCCATACTCTACATATAAACCATGTACACAGAGAACTTGATACTCATGACTCTCCCCATACTCTACATATAAACCATGTACACAGAGAACTTGATACACATGACTCTCCCCATACTCTACATATAAACCATGTACACAGAGAACTTGATACACATGACTCTCCCCATACTCTACATATAAACCATGTACACAGAGAACTTGATACTCATGACTGTCCCCATACTCTACATATAAACCATGTACACAGAGAACTTGATACACATGACTCTCCCCATACTCTACATATAAACCATGTACACAGAGAACTTGATACACATGACTCTCCCCATACTCTACATATAAACCATGTACACAGAGAACTTGATACACATGACTCTCCCCATACTCTACATATAAACCATGTACACAGAGAACTTGATACACATGACTCTCCCCATACTCTACATATAAACCATGTACACAGAGAACTTGATACACATGACTCTCCCCATACACTACATATAAACCATGTACACAGAGAACTTGATACTCATGACCCTCCCCATACTCTACATATAAACCATGTACACAGAGAACTTGATACACATGACTCCCCCCATAATCTACATATAAACCATGTACACAGAGAACTTGATACACATGACTCTCCCCATACTCTACATATAAACCATGTACACAGAGAACTTGATACACATGACTCTCCCCATACTCTACATATAAACCATGTACACAGAGAACTTGATACACATGACTCTCCCCATACTCTACATATAAACCATGTACACAGAGAACTTGATACACATGACTCTCCCCATACTCTACATATAAACCATGTACACAGAGAACTTGATACACATGACTCTCCCCATACTCTACATATAAACCATGTACACAGAGAACTTGATACACATGACTCTCCCCATACTCTACATATAAACCATGTACACAGAGAACTTGATACTCATGACTCTCCCCATACTCTACATATAAACCATGTACACAGAGAACTTGATACACATGACTCTCCCCATACTCTACATATAAACCATGTACACAGAGAACTTGATACACATGACTCTCCCCATACTCTACATATAAACCATGTACACAGAGAACTTGATACTCATGACTGTCCCCATACTCTACATATAAACCATGTACACAGAGAACTTGATACACATGACTCTCCCCATACTCTACATATAAACCATGTACACAGAGAACTTGATACACATGACTCTCCCCATACTCTACATATAAACCATGTACACAGAGAACTTGATACACATGACTCTCCCCATACTCTACATATAAACCATGTACACAGAGAACTTGATACACATGACTCTCCCCATACTCTACATATAAACCATGTACACAGAGAACTTGATACACATGACTCTCCCCATACACTACATATAAACCATGTACACAGAGAACTTGATACTCATGACCCTCCCCATACTCTACATATAAACCATGTACACAGAGAACTTGATACACATGACTCCCCCCATAATCTACATATAAACCATGTACACAGAGAACTTGATACACATGACTCTCCCCATACTCTACATATAAACCATGTACACAGAGAACTTGATACACATGACTCTCCCCATACTCTACATATAAACCATGTACACAGAGAACTTGATACACATGACTCTCCCCATACTCTACATATAAACCATGTACACAGAGAACTTGATACACATGACTCTCCCGATACTCTACATATAAACCATGTACACAGAGAACTTGATACACATGACTCTCCCCATACTCTACATATAAACCATGTACACAGAGAACTTGATACACATGACTCTCCCCATACTCTACATATAAACCATGTACACAGAGAACTTGATACTCATGACTGTCCCAATACTCTACATATAAACCATGTACACAGAGAACTTGATACACATGACTGTCCCCATACTCTACATATAAACCATGTACACAGAGAACTTGATACACATGACTCTCCCCATACTCTACATATAAACCATCTCCCCATACTCTACATATAAACCATGTACACAGAGAACTTGATACACATGACTCTCCCCATACTCTACATATAAACCATGTACACAGAGAACTTGATACACATGACTCTCCCCATACACTACATATAAACCATGTACACAGAGAACTTGATACACATGACTCTCCCCATACTCTACATATAAACCATGTACACAGAGAACTTGATACACATGACTCTCCCCATACTCTACATATAAGCCATGTACACAGAGAACTTGATACACATGACTCTCCCCATACTCTACATATAAACCATGTACACAGAGAACTTGATACACATGACTCTCCCCATACTCTACATATAAACCATGTACACAGAGAACTTGATACACATGACTCTCCCCATACTCTACATATAAACCATGTACACAGAGAACTTGATACACATGACTCTCCCCATACTCTACATATAAACCATGTACACAGAGAACTTGATACTCATGACTGTCCCCATACTCTACATATAAACCATGTACACAGAGAACTTGATACAGATGACTCTCCCCATACTCTACATATAAGCCATGTACACAGAGAACTTGATACACATGACTCTCCCCATACTCTACATATAAACCATGTACACAGAGAACTTGATACACATGACTCTCCCCATACTCTACATATAAACCATGTACACAGAGAACTTGATACACATGACTGTCCCCATACTCTACATATAAACCATGTACACAGAGAACTTGATACACATGACTCTCCCCATACTCTACATATAAACCATGTACACAGAGAACTTGATACACATGACTCTCCCCATACTCTACATATAAACCATGTACACAGAGAACTTGATACACATGACTGTCCCCATACTCTACATATAAACCATGTACACAGAGAACTTGATACTCATGACTCTCCCCATACTCTACATATAAACCATGTACACAGAGAACTTGATACTCATGACTCTCCCCATACTCTACATATAAACCATGTACACAGAGAACTTGATACTCATGACTCTCCCCATACTCTACATATAAACCATGTACACAGAGAACTTGATACACATGACTCTCCCCATACTCTAAATGCACACAGAGCACCCTCAACATGAGACAACTCTTATTTTATCGAGTACCTTGCCACTGATACTGTGTTGAATTCCAAGTAAATGGAACACCCATCTAGGTTTCTATGACAAGTATATAACATTTGACATGAGATAGTATATAGGACATGCCCATGGTTCCAGCACAGCTCACCTTGTCTATAGGAGCCAAGATGTTGTCTGAGGCTGTCAGACTCCCCACACATGCCTGCATCTGGGACATGATCTGGAAGCAGACCGCCAGCAATCAGGTCACAGCAAACAAAGCGCACAATGAACACATGAAACACAGTTTTCCTCACCTGATGAAGGGGCAAAAAGGAGTCCTGGAAAGTTTATTAAAAACAAAATGAAATTGTTATCCATAACTGTTTCATGTCTTCATGTTCTTCCACCTTCTGAATGCCCATTAAAGACTTAAACCACACAATGTATTGAAGAACATAAAAGTTTCATGTCTTCATGTTCTTCCATCTTCTAATTCTAAATGCCCATAAGACTTAAACCACACAATGTATTGAAGGACATAAAAGTTTCATGTCTTCATGTTCTTCCACCTTCTAATTCTAAATGCCCATAAGACTTAAACCACACAATGTATTGAAGAACATAAAAGTTTTTACAAACCTGTAGAGGTTATGAATTCTCTGATGAAATCCTCCTTGGGGCACTTATTGCATTTTCCTGGCTCAAGAAAATCTACATGACATAGTTGTAACCATTTTCCTTAATAAAAATTGTTACCACACAAAAAACTTTTTTTTTGTATGATATACGTCCACCCTTATGGTGCCTCACCCTCCACAGCGCGTCACGCCAAGGGAAGCAACTCTCACCCAAATCACTTTCCATATGTCTAATGCTGACGGAATGTGGGGAGGCGGGTGGCCGTGCCCCAAGGAGGATTTCATCAGAGAATTCATAACCTCTACAGGTTTGTAAAATTCTCTTTCAGATTAAATCCTCCTTAGGGCACTTATTGCATCAAGATAGACTCCTAAAGATAATCGAGGAAGTGGCATCCGTCAGCAACAAGCGTGCATAAATACATCGTATTTTGATTATTTCAATGAATAAACAAGAGTTCAATAAATGGAACCAACCTTATCGTGAGGCACCACCGTCGAAAGGCGGGGGCTGGAGACAGGGCGTTATCGACCATACACAATGAAAAGAGCCATTCTTTGTGGCTTATCATATCGAGAACTCGAGACACACACACCCCCCACCCCACCCACTTTTTTGAACAAGTGATATTGGGGGCACAGATCACGAGAGACTATAAACCCGCACAGAGCTAGGCCAGAGGGTCCCCGTAAATCGAAGGAGTGCATGTGCAAATACGATGATTATCGAGTAGTAATGGCTGGTATTGTATCGACCGTAGAAGATAAAATCCGGACCGTTACTGAGCAGTGTTATAACCGGTCCGGGCGGTCTAAAATCTCGAAGGCTCAATCGGCTAGAGATGTAGAACTTTGCCCAGTTCGGAGAACTGACTGACCAAACCGAGCACGCTCGCTTGAGTGTTTGTCGAGTTAGTAATGTGTAATGAACGTGCTCGGCTGGCTCCAAATAGCCGCGGAGCAGATCTCCTCAATGGGCAGAGCCGCGGCATACGCTTGTGTCGTAGCCACTGCTCTAACCGAATGAGCCTTCAACTTGGTAGGGGGGTCCCTGCCTTGAAGCGTGTACGCCGTACATATAGTAGAGACTATCCACCTCGAGATAGTTTGTTTGCTCGCAGGTGAGCCAGCCTTCCTACCGCCATAACAGCAAAATAGTTGATTATCCTTACGGATACCCTTAGTTCTGCTGATATAGGACTTAAGGGTCCTGCGGACATCCAAGACATGAGCATGTCTTGTAGTGGTCCCCGACGAGGAAGGCTGTGAAAGAGCAGGTAGCTCAATAGGAGCCGTCACGTGGAAGGCGTGTGCGACCTTAGGACGGTAAGAGTCCGGCAGGCGAATACTGACCCTGTCCCGGTGAAAGACAGTTAGTTCGGGATCGGCTGACATTGCGTGAATGTCGCCTACCCGTCTGCCGGACGTTACCGCCACAAGGAACGCCGTCTTCCAACTCAACAGCTGAAGAGAGAGAGACGACAGATCCCGAAAGGAAGGACCGGACAGCCAATCAAGAACGATTGACAATTCCCAAGGGGGACTGATCCGCCGGACAGGCGGTCGGATCCTGTCCACACCTGTTAAAAAACGCTGCACTGATGGGTGCGCACCCAAAAGTGCCCCGTCAACGGGGACGTGAAAGGCAGCGATAGGTGTAGAGTACCCCCAGACTGTCGATGCGGCCAGGCCGACATCTAGTCGCGACTGGAGGAACTCAAGTACGGCTACGAGATCTGCAGAAAAGGGATCTGCAATCCTTCTATCGACACACCAGCGTGCATAGCAGGCCCATCTATCCTCGTACTGAACGTTTGTCGAATCCCTCCGCGAAGCCAGTATTGTGTCTGCAACTCGTGCAGGAATACCGCTCTCCTGGAGGCGATTCCGGACAGTGGCCAAGCCACCCACTGAATCCTGGGATTCGGGTGGAGGGCCTCGTTCTGGGATAGTAGGTCCGGTCGTAAAGGTAATAGAACAGGAGGCTGAGCCAGAAACCTGAGTATGACTGGAAACCAACTCTGCGCCGACCAAAGGGGTGCCAGGAGCACAAGTAGTCGCGCAGGCTGAGTGGCTAGCTGAGACAGGACCTTGGAAATCAGAGGTACTGGGGGGAATGCCCACAGAATTCTGTCCGTCCAATCTAGCTGGAAGGCGTCCGGTGCCACCGACCTCGGGTTGGGGACTCGGGAGCAGAACGTTGGTGTCTGGTGATTCACCCCAGACGCAAACAGATCCACCTGGAACGACCCGTATAACTGGGAGATAATCCCGAATATCCCCGGGTCGAGCCTCCACTCGTGAGGAGCGAGGATCAGGCGAGACAGAGCGTCCGCACGGACGTTGTCTACCCCCGAGAGATAAACAGGTAGCACCCTGATAACGTGTGAGTCGCACCATAGGAGGAACTGCCACGTCTCTTGGAGAAGCGACGGAGACACCGTTCCCCCCTGCTTCCGGATGTAAGTCATCGCCGTTTGGTTGTCCATCTCTAGACGCACCACTTGGCCACGAAGCAGATCCAGGAAGCGTTGGAACACCAACCTGACCGCTCTCAGTTCTAGCACATTGATATGCAGTTTGATCTCCTGCTCGGACCATAGTCCCGAGGCAGTGTGATCGTTCAGAACGCCTCCCCAGCCGGAGATTGACGCGTCTGTTTGAACTGTGAGAGACGGCACGGGAGTGTCGAGGGGGAGCCCCCGGGACAGATTCCCGACCTCGGTCCACCACTGAAGGTGTGCATTGAGCCACTGTGTCGACGGAGCGCCTGTTGAATGGGTCTCATTCTCAAGCGCGCCCGCCAAACCACATCCACTGTCGCTGCCATGTTGCCCAGTAACTGGAGCCATGTACAAGCAGTGTGACTGGCGGACAGAAGGAACTGGGAAGTTACACTTCTGACCTTGGTAATGCGATCTTGTGACAGAGATACAAGTCCGCTCACCGTGTTGAAATTCGCCCCTAGGAAGACTAGATTCTGAGTAGGGCTCAGATCTGACTTCTCGAGATTGACTATCCACCCTAGAGTGATCAGAGTGAGTGAGTGAGTCTGGTTTTACGCCGCTTTTAGCAATATTCCAGCAATATCACGGCGGGGGACACCACAAATGGGCTTCACACATTGTACCCATGTCGGGAATCGAACCCGGGTCTTCGGCGTGACGAGCGAACGCTTTAACCACTGAACTACCCGACCGCCCCTAGAGTGATCAGAATATCTATCACTTGTTGTGTAGCTATCTGACTCAGGGATTGCGATAGAGCTCTTAGTAACCAGTCGTCGAGATGGCAGAACCGACCTTTTGACCTGGCCACTTGGGCGGGAATCAACATCAGCTTGGTGAACACCCTCGGGGCCGTAGCGATCCCGAATGGTAGAACCCTGAACTGATAACACCTCGCGTCGAAAGAAAACCTGAGGTATTTCTTGAACTCGGGGTGTATGGGTACGTGGAGATAGGCGTCTTTTAGGTCTATTGACGTTAGCCATTCTCCGGTCTCGACAGCTGAGATCACCGAGCGCAGTGTCTCCATCCTGAAGGACGGTACCTCTATAAGTTTGTTCAGCCTTCTCAGATTGAGAATAGGCCTGAACCCTCCGTCTTTTTTGGTGACTAGGAAATATGTCGAGTAGAAGCCCTCGCTTTCCTGTCCCACGGGAACCGGTTCGATCGCAGCCTTCATAAGAAGTGCGTCGACCTCGGCACGGAGGAATTCCGCCCTCTCTAGGGTAGCAGGCACCGGAGTGTGCTTTATCCCGGAGAAGGGGGGCGGATGATGTTTCCACCGAGGCAAATGGCCATCCCTTAGAGTGGACAGGGTCCAGGGATTGGATGTGACTGTCTCCCATTCCTGCAGGAATAGAGCCAGTCGGCCGCCTACGGGGACATCCGGCTGGAGGCAGTGGACCCCGGCTGTCGGCAGTTCGATAACATGCGACCGTGGGTCCGCCCGGGGCGCTTCGGGCGCTAATGGGAACCCGATGGGTTCCCGGCCCCGCGAAAAGGCTGCTGGCCTCGACCAGCTGCCCTGCCCCGGCCCCTGCCTCTCTTGCTCCTCCCGGCGCCCTTACCTGAAGGAAGCGGCTGCTTCCAAGCAGGTGCAGACTTCTGACCCGGCGCATCAGCGTAGGAGGAAGCAAGTGGAGAGGTCCGCTTACGCGGTTTAAGGCATGGTACCTCCAACAAGGCCTTAGAATCCTTGATGGAGGCATACAACTGTGCGGCCTCTCGGACCACCTGCTGAGCCCCAGGGAAGAGGGTGGCACCCATCTTATAGGGCAAAGCAAGTAAATCCTGGCGTGTGGAAGCCGAGTATTAGGATACCGACATCCACAGCCTGCGCATGCCCATGACTGCGCACATCATCTGCGAGGCACAGCTACGAATAGCGTCCCTCGCAAGATGACTATGTACTTCCGTAAGTTGCGCGGCCAACTCCGAAGAGTCGGCCGGCCCCTCTCCCGCTAACTCCCTCTGTACGGCCGACAGATAAGCGGAGTGTACGGACACCCGGAGCTGCTGACATGCGTTACGATATTGCTCCTCGAAGCAAACGTAAGCAGCCTTCAGGTCCGTACCGCACGCGGGAAAGGGTGGCAACCGCCGGCCCTGCTTGACCTTAGCCAAGTTGGGGGTCGAAGACCCCCCCAGGGTAACGGAGGTCCAGACGCATTCGTCCACCACCGGTACCTCAAAATCACCATCCTCTGCTATCCGGTATCGCTTAATAAGTTCGGGCAGGTCGAACTTCCTGCGGGCACCCGACAACAGAGGGTTGATGGCTTCATGCACCAATGAGGACAGAATACGGAGCCGCACCTGGGGCGCCTTGCTCGGAGCAAAAGCGTCCCCCGGAAGGCGGAACTCAGTCGGATCCGACTGGGGCATGGGCGCAGCCACCTGAGGCAGTACATGGACAAACTTGTCCCGTACATGCCTCAACGAGGAAATGAAGGAAAATATTCCCGAGGTCTCCGAGTCGTCTCCCCCCTCCTCCATCCACTCCTCCTCTCTCGATTCCGAGCCGAAATTAATCGACTCTTCCCCAAGAGAAGCGGCAGACGAAGTCGGAAGGGGACGCCCGAAGGCCTGGGCCTTCGCATCCCCGGGCTGCACCCGGCCCGAAGCCGAGGCCCGGTCCCGAGGTGCCGGGGGTTCAAGGGAACCCACCTGGCTCTGGGCTAGAAATCCGCTAGAGGAAGCCTCGGCCTCGGAAGAGGCGTCTGGCTCCGCTAGGGAGAAATGTGCGTCGGTAGTGAACGGGCCTCGAGCCGGCGCCAAAGCCCGGTCTGAGATCGTCCCCGAGACCAAGTGGCCTGCCTCGGCCGACGCCGGGCATATCACAAGGTCTCGAAGCCGCGTCCGGCGCCGACAACGGGGAAGGCTCGGTCCGCATCTCCTCTCGGAGCTGAGACTTTACCTCCTCCATCATCGACGCCATCTGCGACCTCAACAAGGCAGAGATGTCTGCCAAAGACGGTGCAGGAGAGGGTGCAGTGATTGTGACGGGGACCCTAGAGCCTTCTCCCCCGGCCCCCGGGGAGGGAGCGTAGGAGACAGTCTCAGCTGCTTTTTTACCCTTTCTTACTTTTTTAGAGGGGGGGGGGGCGGTCCTTGCCGATCTAATGTCCACCCCCGCCTTCAATAGACCCTTAAAGTGTAAGAGGTCCACATTTCTCTTTTTCTGCGCCCATGGTGTGAATGCAACACAGATCGGGCATGACCCATCGTCATGCCCGTCTTCGGCCAAACACTTTATGCAAGTATCATGCCTATCTTGGGGGGGAATCGAAGCCGAGCACCCCGTACACAGTTTGAAGGTCTGTAAAAAAGACCGTAATTTTTTAGTTTGGCGGGAAGGGTAATAAAGTGTATCAGTGCGATTGAAAGATCGGAAAGATACGTGCATAAATTGTGTAACTAGAAGCAAAGGCGTAATTTAGAATGCGATTGGTAACGAGATACTAATAGCCAATGTCGTAGTATAATTATAACACCAAAGTGGGCGTGTTACGCGCGAAGGTGTAAAAAACCCGTAAAAAAGGTAAGAGTAATTTACAAATAATTAACACACCACCTTGGGTTTAATTTAAAGGAAAAGATTGTAGGTTAAAGCCCGATGATATAACATTAAAAAACCCAAGCCGTTTTTGATGGCCCTGGTGTTACATGTATCATACGTGGCACTACAAAATGGACGCTACGACGGCCTTTGATTCAAAGGTATCGTACACGTGTCACATAATTACAACTTTATAACTTTATAATGCGAGGTATTACGCCTTTGCATGAAAGAAATGTACCATACATACAGTTTGGTCTGCCATGGTTCTTGTACGAACGATTATCTTGTACTTTGTTTTGTCTTGAAAAAAACAGCACGTCTGTCTTTGTCAGATGACATAAGGAAAGTGATTTGGGTGAGAGTTGCTTCCCTTGGCGTGACGCGCCGTGGAGGGTGAGGCACCATAAGGGTGGACGTATATCATACAAAAACAAAGTTTTTTGTGTGGTAACAATTTTTATTAAGGAAAATGGTTACAACTATGTCATGTAGATTTTCTTGAGCCAGGAAAATGCAATAAGTGCCCCAAGGAGGATTTAATCTGAAAGAGAATTCATGTCTTCATGTTCTTCCACCTTCTAAATGCCCATAAGACTTAAACCACACAATGTATTGAAGGACATAAAAGTTTCATGTCTTCATGTTCTTCCACCTTCTAAATGCCTATAAAAAACTTACACCACACAATGTATTGAAGGACATAAAAGTTTCATGTCTTCATGTTCTTCCACCTTCTAAATGCCTATAAAAAACTTACACCACACAATGTATTGAAGAACATAAAAGTTTCATGTCTTCATGTTCTTCCACCTTCTAAATGCCCATAAGACTTACACCACACAATGTATTGAAGGACAAAAAAGTTTCCCTGGATAATGAACATGTACAACCTGGCTGATAGACTTAATTGAAAAGCTCCTCATCTGTACTGATTGATAGCTGATCACACAATCAGGCCGAATGATGTAATCAGCCATGTGGAGGTTCTTGTGGGCATTGCATCACACTCATTCAAACCTTGCTCACACACACAGCTGTGTGCCTGCAGCTAATATACTGAACAAAACAAGTTAGGGATCCTGAAAATATTTGGGGATATTTTATGAAACTGTGTGCTCAGTCTACACAATAAAAAATATCCCCAAAATATTCATGATCCCTAACCCTTTTGTACGGTATTTACTTTTTATGCCGTGAATGTTATGAAAGTGGTATCCGTACCACTGATAATAAAGTGAGGTGAAATAGGGTTTAACGTCGCATTCAATATTATTGCACTTACAGGGTCATAACAGGGTGAGTGAATGTCGTGTGGGATGTTACCTGTGTCATAACAGGTGAGTGAATGTCATGTTGGGTGTTACCTGTGTCATAACAGGGTGAGTGAATGTTGTGTGGGGTGTTACCTGGGTAGTGACAGAAGAAGAGTGAATGTCGTGTGGGATGTTACCTGTGTCATAAGGGGTGAGTGAATGTCGTGTTGAGTGTTACCTGTGTCATAACAGGGTGAGTGAGTGTTGTGTGGGGTGTTACCTGTGTCATAACAGGGTGAGTGAATGTCCTTTTGGGTGTTACCTGGGTCATGACAGGGTGACTGAATGTCGTGTGGGGTGTTACCTGGGTCATGACAGGGTGACTGAATGTCGTGTGGGGTGTTACCTGGGTCATGACAGGGTGAGTGAATGTCGTGTGGGGTGTTACCTGTGTCATAACAGGGTGAGTGAATGTTGTGTCAGGTGTTACCTGGGTCATAACAGGGTGAGTGAATGTTGTGTTGAGTGTTACCTGTGTCATGACAGGATGAGTGAAAGTCGTGTGGGATAATACCTGTGTCATAACAGGGTGAGTGAATGTCATATGGGGTGTTACCTGTGTCATAACAGGGTGAGTGAATGTTAGTTGGATGTTACCTGTGTCATGACAGGGTGAGTGAATGTCGTGTGGGATGTTACCTGTGTCATGACAGGATGAGTGAAAGTCATGTGGGATGTTACCTGTGTCATAACAGGGTGAGTGAATGTCATATGGGGTGTTACCTGTGTCATAACAGGGTGAGTGAATGTCATGTGGGGTGTTACCTGTGTCATAACAGGGTGAGTGAATGTTGCATCACACTCATTCAAACCTTGTTCACACACACAGCTGTGTGCCTGCAGCTTATATACTGAACAAAACAAGTTAGGGATCCTGAATATATTTGGGTTTATTTTTTGAAACTGTGTGCTCAGTCTACACAATAAAAAATATCCCCAAAATATTCATGATCCCTTACCTTTTTGTGAGTGTTACCTGTGCCATAACAGGGTGAGTGAGTGTTGTGTGGGGTGTTACCTGTGTCATAACAGGGTGAGTGAATGTCATATGGGGTGTTACCTGTGTCATAACAGGGTGAGTGAATGTCGTGTGGGGTGTTACCTGTGTCATAACAGGGTGAGTAAATGTCATGAGGGGTGTTACCCGGGTCATGACAGAAGATGAATGAATGTTGTGTGGGGTGTTACCTGTGCCATAACAGGGTGAGTGAGTGTCATGTTGAGTGTTACCTGTGCCATAACAGGGTGAGTGAGTGTTGTGTGGGGTGTTACCTGTGTCATAACAGGGTGAGTGAATGTCATGTGGGGTTTTACCTTGGTCATGACAGAAGATGAATGAATGTCGTGTGGGATGTTACCTGTGTCATAACAGGGTGAGTAAATGTCATGAGGGGTGTTACCTGGGTCATGACAGAAGATGAATGAATGTTGTGTGGGGTGTTACCTGTGCCATAACAGGGTGAGTGAGTGTCATGTTGAGTGTTACCTGTGCCATAACAGGGTGAGTGAGTGTTGTGTGGGGTGTTACCTGTGTCATAACAGGGTGAGTGAATGTCATGTGGGGTTTTACCTTGGTCATGACAGAAGATGAATGAATGTTGTGTGGGGTGTTACCTGTGTCATAACAGGGTGAGTGAGTGTTCTGTGGGGTGTTACCTGTGTCATAACAGGGTGAGTGAATGTCGTGTGGGGTGTTACCTGTGTCATAACAGGCTGAGTGAGTGTTCTGTGGGGTGTTACCTGTGTCATAACAGGGTGACTGAATGTCGTGTGGGGTGTTACCTGTGTCATAACAGGGTGAGTGAGTGTTCTGTGGGGTGTTACCTGTGTCATAACAGGGTGAGTGAGTGTTGTGTGGGGTGTTACCTGTGTCATAACAGGGTGAGTGAGTGTCATGTTGAGTGTTACCTGTGCCATAACAGGGTGAGTGAGTGTTGTGTGGGGTGTTACCTGTGTCATAACAGGGTGAGTGAATGTCATGTGGGGTGTTACCTGTGTCATAACAGGTTGAGCGAATGTTGTGTGGGGTGTTACCTGTGTAGTAACAGGGTGAGTGAATGTCATGTGGGGTGTTACCTTGGTCATGACAGGGTGAGTGAATGTCCTGTGGGATGTTACCTGGGTAGTGACAGAAGATGAATGAATGTTGTGTGGGGTGTTACCTGTGTCATAACAGGGTGAGTGAGTGTTCTGTGGGGTGTTACCTGTGTCATAACAGGGTGAGTGAATGTCGTGTGGGGTGTTACCTGTGTCATAACAGGGTGAGTGAGTGTTCTGTGGGGTGTTACCTGTGTCATAACAGGGTGAGTGAGTGTTGTGTGGGGTGTTACCTGTGCCATAACAGGGTGAGTGAGTGTCATGTTGAGTGTTACCTGTGCCATAACAGGGTGAGTGAGTGTTGTGTGGGGTGTTACCTGTGTCATAACAGGGTGAGCGAATGTTGTGTGGGGTGTTACCTGTGTAGTAACAGGGTGAGTGAATGTCATGTGGGGTGTTACCTTGGTCATGACAGGGTGAGTAAATGTCCTGTGGGATGTTACCTGGGTAGTGACAGTAGAAGAGTGAATGTCGTGTGGGATGTTACCTGTGTCATAAGGGGTGAGTGAATGTCGTGTTGAGTATTACCTGTGTCATAACAGGGTGAGTGAGTGTTGTGTGGGGTGTTACCTGTGTCATAACAGGGTGACTGAATGTCATGTGGGGTGTTACCTGGGTCATAACAGGGTGAGTGAATGTCATGTGGGGTGTTACCTGTGTCATAACAGGGTAAGTGAATGTCGTGTGGGATGTTACCTGTGTCATAACAGGGTGAGTGAATGTCGTGTGGGATGTTACCTGGGTCATAACAGGGTGAGTGAACGTCATGTGGGATGTTACCTGGGTCATAACAGGGTGAGTGAATGTCATGTGGGATTGTACCTGGGTCATAACAGGGTGAGTGAATGTCGTGTGGGATGTTACCTGTGTCATACCAGGGTGAGTGAATTTCATGTGGGATGTTACCTGGGTCATAACAGGGTGAGTGAATGTCGTGTGGGATTGTACCTGGGTCATAACAGGGTGAGTGAATGTCGTGTGGGATGTTACCTGTGTCATAACAGGGTAAGTGATTGTTGTGTGGGATGTTACCTGTGTCATAACAGGGTGAGTGAATGTCATGTTGGGAGTTACCTGTGTCATAACAGGGTGAGTGAATGTCGTGTGGGGTGTTACCTGGGTCATGACAGAAGATGAATGAATGTCGTGTGGGATGTTACCTGTGTCATAACAAGGTGAGTGAATGTCATGAGGGGTGTTACCTGGGTCATGACAGAAGATGAATGACTGTTGTGTGGGGTGTTACCTGTGTCATAACAGGGTGAGTGAATGTCATGTTGAGTGTTACCTGTGCCATAACAGGGTGAGTGAGTGTTGTGTGGGGTGTTACCTGTGTCATAACAGGGTAAGTGAATGTCATGTGGGGTGTTACCTGTGTCATAACAGGGTGAGTGAATGTTGTGTGGGGTGTTACCTGGGTAATGCCAGAAGAAGAGTGAATGTCGTGTGGGGTGTTACCTGGGTCATGACAGGGTGAGTGAATGTCGTGTGGGGTGTTACCTGTGTCATAACAGGGTGAGTGAATGTAGTGTGGGGTGTTACCTGAGTAGTGACAGAAGAAGAGTGAATGTCGTGTGGGATGTTACCTGTGTCATAAGGGGTGAGTGAATGTCGTGTTGAGTATTACCTGTGTCATAACAGGGTGAGTGAGTGTTGTGTGGGGTGTTACCTGGGTCATGACAGGGTGAGTGAATGTCGTGTGGGGTGTTACCTGTGTCATAACAGGGTGAGTGAATGTCGTGTGGGATGTTACCTGTGTCATAACAGGGTGAGTGAATGTCGTGTGGGATGTTACCTGTGTCATAACAGGGTGAGTGAATGTCATGTGGGATGTTACCTGTGTCATAACAGGGTGAGTGAATGTTGTATCGGGTGTTACCTGTGTCATAACAGGGTGACTGAATGTCGTGTGGGATGTTACCTGTGTCATAACAGGTGAGTGAATGTCATTTGGGGTGTTACCTGTGTCATAACAGGGTGAGTGAATGTTGTGTGGGGTGTTACCTGGGTAATGACAGAAGAAGAGTGAATGTCATGTGGGATGTTACCTGTGTCATAACAGGGTGAGTGAATGTTGTATCGGGTGTTACCTGTGTCATAACAGGGTGACTGAATGTCGTGTGGGATGTTACCTGTGTCATAACAGGTGAGTGAATGTCATTTGGGGTGTTACCTGTGTCATAACAGGGTGAGTGAATGTTGTGTGGGGTGTTACCTGGGTAATGACAGAAGAAGAGTGAATGTCGTGTGGGGTGTTACCTGGGTCATGACAGGGTGAGTGAATGTCGTGTGGGGTGTTACCTGTGTCATAACAGGGTGAGTGAATGTAGTGTGGGGTGTTACCTGTGTCATAACAGGGTGAGTGAATGTTGTGTCGGATGTTACCTGGGTCATGACAGGGTGAGTGAATGTTGTGTCGGGTGTTACCTGGGTCATGACAGCGTGAGTGAATGTTGTGTCGGGTGTTACCTGTGTCATAATAGGGTGAGTGAATGTCATGTGGGGTGTTACCTGGGTCATGACAGGGTGAGTGAATGTCGTGTCAGGTGTTACCTGGGTCATAACAGGGTGAGTGAATGTCGTGTGGGATGTTACCTGTGTCATGACAGGGTGAGTGAATGTCATGTGGGATGTTACCTGTGTCATGACAGGGTGAGTGAATGTCATGTGGGTTGTTACCTGGGTCATGACAGGGTGAGTGAATGTCGTGTGGGGTGTTCCCTTGGTCATGACAGGGTGAGTGAATGTCGTGTGGGATGTTACCTGTGTCATAACAGGGTGAGTGAATGTCATGTGGGGTGTTACCTGTGTCACAACAGGGTGAGTGAATGTCGTGTTGGATGTTACCTGTGTCATGACAGGGTGAGTGAATGTCGTGTTGGATGTTACCTGTGTCACAACAGGGTGAGTGAATGTCATGTGGGGTGTTACCTGTGTCATGACAGGGTGAGTGAATGTCGTGTGGGATGTTACCTGTGTCATAACAGGGTGAGTGAATGTCATGTGGGGTGTTACCTGTGTCATAACAGGGTGAGTGACTGTCATGTGGGGTGTTACCTGTGTCATAACAGGGTGAGTGAATGTCATGTGGGGTGTTACCTGTGTCACAACAGGGTGAGTGACTGTCATGTGGGGTGTTACCTGTGTCATAACAGGGTGAGTGATTGTCGTTTAGGATGTTACCTGTGTCATGACAGGGTGAGTGAATGTCATGTGGGGTGTTACCTGTGTCATGACAGGATGAGTGAAGGTCATGTGGGGTGTTACCTGTGTCATAATAGGGTGAGTGAATGTCATGTGGGGTGTTACCTGGGTCATGACAGGGTGAGTGAATGTCGTGTCAGGTGTTACCTGGGTCATAACAGGGTGAGTGAATGTCGTGTTTAGTGTTACCTGTGTCATGACAGGGTGAGTGAAAGTCGTGTGGGATAATACCTGTGTCATAACAGGGTGAGTGAATGTCGTGTGGGATGTTACCTGTGTCATGACAGGGTGAGTGAATGTCATGTGGGATGTTACCTGTGTCATGACAGGGTGAGTGAATGTCATGTGGGTTGTTACCTGGGTCATGACAGGGTGAGTGAATGTCGTGTGGGGTGTTCCCTTGGTCATGACAGGGTGAGTGAATGTCGTGTGGGATGTTACCTGTGTCATAACAGGGTGAGTGAATGTCATGTGGGGTGTTACCTGTGTCACAACAGGGTGAGTGAATGTCGTGTTGGATGTTACCTGTGTCATGACAGGGTGAGTGAATGTCGTGTTGGATGTTACCTGTGTCACAACAGGGTGAGTGAATGTCATGTGGGGTGTTACCTGTGTCATGACAGGGTGAGTGAATGTCGTGTGGGATGTTACCTGTGTCATAACAGGGTGAGTGAATGTCATGTGGGGTGTTACCTGTGTCATAACAGGGTGAGTGACTGTCATGTGGGGTGTTACCTGTGTCATAACAGGGTGAGTGAATGTCATGTGGGGTGTTACCTGTGTCACAACAGGGTGAGTGACTGTCATGTGGGGTGTTACCTGTGTCATAACAGGGTGAGTGATTGTCGTTTAGGATGTTACCTGTGTCATGACAGGGTGAGTGAATGTCATGTGGGGTGTTACCTGTGTCATGACAGGATGAGTGAAGGTCATGTGGGGTGTTACCTGGGTAGTGACAGAAGATGAGTGAATGTTGTGTGGGGTGTTACCTGTGTCATGACAGGGTGAGTGAATGTCGTGTGGGGTGTTACCTGGGTTATGATGAGCTGACTCTGCAGGAAGGTGCATGTGCACTCTGCAGATGCTGAGACCCGCTCGTCTAGATCTTTCATCCTCTCCAGATCCCTGACAACATAAAGCAGGAACATTCAGTGATCAGGAAATACAGAAACATGTACATGAGGCTTGTGTATACCTGACAGAGGCAATGGAGGCTTGTGTGTACTTGACAGAGGCAATGGAGGCTTGTGTGTACCTGACAGAGGCAATGGATGCTTGTGTGTACTTGACAGAGGCAATTTAGGCTTGTTTATACTTGACAGAGGCAATGGAGGCTTGTGTGTACCTGACAGAGGCAATGGATGCTTGTGTGTACCTGACAGAGGTGATGGAGCCTTGTATGTACTTGACAGAGGTGATGGGGCTTGTGTGTACCTGACAGAAGTGATGGAGGCTTGTGTGTACCTGACAGAGGTGATGGAGCCTTGTATGTACTTGACAGAGGTGATGGAGGCTTGTGTGTACCTGACAGAGGTGATGGAGCCTTGTATGTACCTGACAGAGGTGATGGAGCCTTGTATGTACCTAACAGAGGTGATGGAGCCTTGTGTGTACCTGACAGAGGTGATGGAGCTTTGTGTATACCTGACAGAGATGATGGAGCCTTGTGTGTACCTAACAGAGGTGATGGAGCCTTGTATGTACCTGACAGAGATGATGGAGCCTTGTGTGTACCTGACAGAGGTGATGGAGCCTTGTGTGTACTTGACAGAGGTGATGGAGCCTTGTATGTACCTAACAGAGGTGATGGAGCCTTGTGTGTACCTGACAGAGGTGATAGAGCCTTGTGTATACCTGACAGAGATGATGGAGCCTTGTGTGTACCTAACAGAGGTGATGGAGCCTTGTATGTACCTGACAGAGATGATGGAGCCTTGTGTGTACCTGACAGAGGTGATGGAGCCTTGTGTATACCTGACAGAGATGATGGAGCCTTGTGTGTACTTGACAGAGGTGATGGAGCCTTGTATGTACCTAACAGAGGTGATGAAGCCTTGTGTATACCTGACAGAGGTGATGGAGCCTTGTGTATACCTGACAGAGATGATGGAGCCTTGTGTATACCTGACAGAGGTGATGGAGCCTTGTATGTACCTGACAGAGATGATGGAGCCTTGTGTGTACCTGAGAGAGATGATGGAGCCTTGTGTATACCTGACAGAGGTGATGGAGCCTTGTATGTACTTGACAGAGGTGATGGAGCCTTGTGTGTACCTGAGAGAGGCAATGGAGGCTTGTGTGTACTTGACAGAGGCAATGGAGGCTTGTGTGTACCTGACACAGGCAATGGAGGCTTGTGTGTACCTAACAGAGGTGATGGAGGCTTGTGTATACCTGACAGAGATGATGGAGCCTTGTGTGTACCTGACAGAGGTGATGGAGCCTTGTGTCTACCTGACAGAGATGATGGAGCCTTGTGTGTACTTGACAGAGGTGATGGAGCCTTGTATGTACTTGACAGAGGTGATTGAGCCTGGTATGTACCTGACAGAGGTGATGGAGGCTTGTGTATACCTGACAGAGGTGATGGAGCCTTGTGTATACCTGACAGAGGCAATGGAGCCTTGTATGTACTTGACAGAGGCAATGGAGGCTTGTGTGTACCTGACACAGGCAATGGAGGCTTGTGTGTACTTGACAGAGGTGATCGAGGCTTGTATGTACCTGACAGAGGTGATGGAGCCTTGTATGTACTTGACAGAGGTGATGGAGGCTTGTGTGTACCTGACAGAGGCAATGGAGGCTTGTGTGTACTTGACAGAGGTGATGGAGGCTTGTGTATACCTGACACAGGCAATGGAGGCTTGTGTGTACCTGACACAGGCAATGGAGGCTTGTGTGTACTTGACAGAGGTGATGGAGGCTTGTGTATACCTGACACAGGCAATGGAAGCTTGTGTGTACCTGACAGAGGTGATGGAGCCTTGTGTATACCTGACAGAGGCAATGGAGCCTTGTATGTACTTGACAGAGGCAATGGAGCCTTGTATGTACTTGACAGAGGCAATGGAGGCTTGTGTGTACCTGACACAGGCAATGGAGGCTTGTGTGTACTTGACAGAGGTGATGGAGGCTTGTGTATACCTGACACAGGCAATGGAAGCTTGTGTGTACCTGACAGAGGTGATGGAGCCTTGTGTGTACTTGACAGAGGTGATGGAGCCTTGTATGTACCTAACAGAGGTGATGAAGCCTTGTGTATACCTGACAGAGGTGATGGAGCCTTGTGTATACCTGACAGAGATGATGGAGCCTTGTGTATACCTGACAGAGGTGATGGAGCCTTGTATGTACCTGACAGAGATGATGGAGCCTTGTGTGTACCTGAGAGAGATGATGGAGCCTTGTGTATACCTGACAGAGGTGATGGAGCCTTGTATGTACTTGACAGAGGTGATGGAGCCTTGTGTGTACCTGAGAGAGGCAATGGAGGCTTGTGTGTACTTGACAGAGGCAATGGAGGCTTGTGTGTACCTGACACAGGCAATGGAGGCTTGTGTGTACCTAACAGAGGTGATGGAGGCTTGTGTATACCTGACAGAGATGATGGAGCCTTGTGTGTACCTGACAGAGGTGATGGAGCCTTGTGTCTACCTGACAGAGATGATGGAGCCTTGTGTGTACTTGACAGAGGTGATGGAGCCTTGTATGTACTTGACAGAGGTGATTGAGCCTGGTATGTACCTGACAGAGGTGATGGAGGCTTGTGTATACCTGACAGAGGTGATGGAGCCTTGTGTATACCTGACAGAGGCAATGGAGCCTTGTATGTACTTGACAGAGGCAATGGAGGCTTGTGTGTACCTGACACAGGCAATGGAGGCTTGTGTGTACTTGACAGAGGTGATCGAGGCTTGTATGTACCTGACAGAGGTGATGGAGCCTTGTATGTACTTGACAGAGGTGATGGAGGCTTGTGTGTACCTGACAGAGGCAATGGAGGCTTGTGTGTACTTGACAGAGGTGATGGAGGCTTGTGTATACCTGACACAGGCAATGGAGGCTTGTGTGTACCTGACACAGGCAATGGAGGCTTGTGTGTACTTGACAGAGGTGATGGAGGCTTGTGTATACCTGACACAGGCAATGGAAGCTTGTGTGTACCTGACAGAGGTGATGGAGCCTTGTGTATACCTGACAGAGGCAATGGAGCCTTGTATGTACTTGACAGAGGCAATGGAGCCTTGTATGTACTTGACAGAGGCAATGGAGGCTTGTGTGTACCTGACACAGGCAATGGAGGCTTGTGTGTACTTGACAGAGGTGATGGAGGCTTGTGTATACCTGACACAGGCAATGGAAGCTTGTGTGTACCTGACAGAGGTGATGGAGCCTTGTGTGTACTTGACAGAAGTGATGGAGCCTTGTATGTACTTGACAGAGGTGATGGAGGCTTGTGTGTACCTGACAGAAGTGATGGAGCCTTGTATGTACTTGAAAGAGGTGATGGAGCCTTGTATGTACCTGACAGAGGTGATGGAGCCTTGTGTGTACCTGACAGAAGTGATGGAGGCTTGTGTGTACCTGAGAGAGGCAATGGAGGCTTGTGTGTACCTGACAGAGATGATGGAGCCTTGTATGTACCTGACAGAGGTGATGGAGCCTTGTGTGTACCTGACAGAGATGATGGAGCCTGATGTATACCTGAGAGAGATGATGGAGCCTGATGTATACCTGACAGAGGTGATGGAGCCTTGTATGTACCTGACAGAGGTGATGGAGCCTTGTATGTACCTGACAGAGGTGATGGAGCCTTGTGTGTACCTGACAGAGATGATGGAGCCTGATGTATACCTGACAGAGATGATGGAGCCTGATGTATACCTGACAGAGGTGATGGAGCCTTGTATGTACCTGACAGAGGTGATGGAGCCTTGTATGTACCTGACAGAAGTGATGGAGCCTGATGTATACATGACAGAGATGATGGAGCCTGATGTATACCTGACAGAGGTGATGGAGCCTTGTATGTACCTGACAGAGGTGATGGAGCCTTGTGTGTACCTGACAGAGGTGATGGAGCCTTGTATGTACCTGACAGAGGTGATGGAGCCTTGTGTGTACCTGACAGAGGTGATGGAGCCTTGTGTATACCTGACAGAGGTTGATGGAGCCTTGTATGTACCTTACAGAAGTGATGGAGCCTGATGTATACCTGACAGAGGTGATGGAGCCTTGTATGTACTTGACAGAGGTGATGGAGCCTTGTATGTACCTGACAGAGGTGATGGAGCCTTGTATGTACCTGACAGAGGTGATGGAGCCTGATGTATACCTGACAGAGGTGATGGAGCCTTGTATGTACCTGACAGAGGTGATGGAGCCTTGTATGTACCTGACAGAGGTGATGGAGCCTTGTATGTACTTGACAGAGGTTGATGGAGCCTTGTATGTACCTTACAGAAGTGATGGAGCCTGATGTATACCTGACAGAGGTGATGGAGCCTTGTATGTACCTGACAGAAGTGATGGAGGCTTGTGTGTACCTGACAGAGGTGATGGAGCCTTGTATGTACCTGACAGAGGTGATGGAGCCTTGTGTATACCTGACAGAGGTGATGAAGGCTTGTGTATACCTGACAGAGGTGATGGAGCCTTGTATGTACTTGACAGAGGTGATGGAGGCTTGTGTGTACTTGACAGAGGTGATGGAGCCTTGTGTGTACTTGACAGAGGTGATGGAGGCTTGTATGTACTTGACAGAGGTGATGGAGCCTTGTGTGTACTTGACAGAGGTGATGGAGCCTTGTATGTACCTGACAGAGGTGATGGAGCCTGATGTATACCTGACAGAGGTGATGGAGCCTTGTATGTACCTGACAGAGGTGATGGAGCCTTGTATGTACCTGACAGAGGTGATGGAGCCTTGTATGTACTTGACAGAGGTGATGGAGGCTTGTGTGTACGTGACAGAGGTGATGGAGCATTGTGTGTACTTGACAGAGGTGATGGAGGCTTGTGTGTACTTGACAGAGGTGATGGAGCCTTGTGTGTACCTGACAGAGGTGATGGAGCCTTGTATGTACCTGACAGAGGTGATGGAGCCTGATGTATACCTGACAGAGGTGATGGAGCCTTGTATGTACCTGACAGAGGTGATGGAGCCTTGTATGTACTTGACAGAGGTGATGGAGGCTTGTGTATACCTGACAGAGATGATGGAGCCTGATGTATACCTGACAGAGGTGATGGAGCCTTGTATGTACCTGACAGAGGTGATGGAGCCTTGTATGTACTTGACAGAGGCAATGGAGCCTTGTGTATACTTGACAGAGGTGATGGAGCCTTGTGTGTACTTGACAGAGGTGATGGAGGCTTGTGTATACCTGACAGAGGTGATGGAGGCGTGTGTATACCTGACAGAGGTGATGGAGGCTTGTATGTACTTGACAGAGGTGATGGAGGCTTGTGTGTACCTGACAGAGGTGATGGAGCCTCGTGTATACCTGACAGAGGTGATGGAGCCTTGTATGTACTTGACAGAGGTGATGGAGCCTTGTATGTACTTGACAGAGGTGATGGAGCCTTGTATGTACTTGACAGAGGTGATTGAGCCTTGTATGTACCTGACAGAGGTGATGGAGGCTTGTGTATACCTGACAGAGGTGATGGAGCCTTGTGTGTACCTGACAGAGGTGATGGAGCCTTGTATGTACTTGACAGAGGTGATGGACCCTTGTATGTACCTGACAGAGGTGATGGAGCCTTGTGTGTACCTAACAGAGGTGATGGAGCCTTGTATGTACCTGACAGAGGTGATGGAGCCTTGTATGTACTTGACAGAGGTGATGGAGCCTTGTATGTACCTGACAGAGGTGATGGAGCCTTGTATGTACTTGACAGAGGTGATGGAGCCTTGTATGTACTTGACAGAGATGATGGAGCCTTGTATGTACTTGACAGAGGTGATGGAGCCTTGTATGTACTTGACAGAGGTGATGGAGCCTTGTATGTACCTGACAGAGATGATGGAGCCTTGTATGTACCTGACAGAGGTGATGGAGCCTTGTATGTACTTGAAAGAGGTGATGGAGCCTTGTATGTACTTGACAGAGGTGATGGAGCCTTGTATGTACTTGACAGAGGTGATGGAGCCTTGTATGTACTTGACAGAGGTGATGGAGCCTTGTATGTACCTGACAGAGATGATGGAGCCTTGTATGTACTTGACAGAGGTGATGGAGCCTTGTATGTGCTTGACAGAGGTGATGGAGCCTTGTATGTACTTGACAGAGGTGATGGAGCCTTGTATGTACTTGACAGAGGTGATGGAGCCTTGTATGTACCTGACAGAGATGATTGAGCCTTGTATGTACCTGACAGAGGTGATGGAGCCTTGTATGTACTTGACAGAGGTGATGGAGCCTTGTATGTACTTGACAGAGGTGATGGAGCCTTGTATGTACCTGACAGAGGTGATGGAGCCTTGTATGTACTTGACAGAGGTGATGGAGCCTTGTGTGTACTTGACAGAGGTGATGGAGCCTTGTGTGTACCTGACAGAGGTGATGGAGCCTTGTGTGTACTTGACAGAGGTGATGGAGGCTTGTGTGTACTTGACAGAGGTGATGGAGCCTTGTGTGTACCTGGCAGAGGTGATGGAGGCTTATGTAAACCTGACAGAGGTGATCGACCCTTGTGTGTACCTGACAGAGGTGATGGAGCCTTGTATGTACTTGACAGAGGTGATGGAGGCTTGTGTGTACTTGACAGAGGTGATGGAGCCTTGTGTATACCTGACAGAGGTGATGGAGCCTTGTGTGTACTTGACAGAGGCAATGAAGGCTTGTGTGTACCTGATAGAGATGATGGAGCCTTGTGTGTACCTGACAGAGGTGTTGGAGCCTTGTGTATACCTGATAGAGGTGATGGAGGGTTGTGTGTACCTGACAGAGGTGATGGAGCCTTGTGTGTACTTGACAGAGGCAATGAAGGCTTGTGTGTACCTGATAGAGATGATGGAGCCTTGTGTGTACCTGACAGATGTGTTGGAGCCTTGTGTATACCTGATAGAGGTGATGGAGGGTTGTGTGTACCTGACAGAAGCAATGGAGGGTTGTGTGTACTTGACAGAGGCAATGGAGGGTTGTGTGTACCTGACAGAGGTGATGGAGCCTTGTGTGTACTTGACAGAGGCAATGGAGCCTTGTGTATACCTGACAGAGATGATGGAGCCTTGTGTGTACCTGAGAGGTGATGGAGCCTTGTGTGTACCTGACAGAGGTGATGGAGCCTTGTATGAACTTGACAGAGGTGATGGAGCCTTGTGTGTACCTGACAGAGGTGATGGAGGCGTGTGTATACCTGACAGAGGTGATGGAGGCGTGTGTATACCTGACAGAGATGATGGAGCCTTGTGTGTACCTGACAGAGGTGATGGAGGCGTGTGTATACCTGACAGAGGCAATGGAGGCTTGTGTGTACCTGAGAGAGGTGATTGAGACTTGTGTGTACCTGACAGAGATGATGGAGCCTTGTGTGTACCTGACAGAGGTGATGGAGGCGTGTGTATACCTGACAGAGGCAATGGAGGCTTGTGTGTACCTGAGAGAGGTGATTGAGACTTGTGTGTACTTGACGGAGCACTGGAGGGTTGTGTGTACTTGACAGAGGCAATGGAGGGTTGTGTGTACTTGACAGAGGCAATGGAGGGTTGTGTGTACCTGACAGAGGCAATGGAGGCTTGTGTGTACCTTACAGAGGCAATGGAGGCTTGTGTATACCTGACAGAGGCAATGGAGGCTTGTGTGTACTTGACAGAGGCCATGGAGGCTTGTGTGTACTTGAGAGAGGTGATGGAGCCTTGTGTGTACCTGGCAGAGGCAATGGAGGCTTGTGTGTACCTGACAGAGGTGATGGAGCCTTGTGTGTACCTGACAGAAGTGATGGAGGCTTGTGTGTACCTGACAGAGGTGATGGAGCCTTGTGTGTACCTGACAGAAGTGATGGAGCCTTGTGGGTACTTGACAGAGGCCATGGAGGCTTGTGTGTACTTGACAGAGGTGATGGAGGCTTGTGTGTACCTGACAGAGCTGATTGAGCTTTGTGTGTACCTGACAGAGGTGATGGAGCCTTGTGTGTACTTGACAGAGGTGATGGAGGCTTGTGTGTACCTGACAGAGGTGATGGAGGCTTGTGTGTACCTGACAGAGCTGATGGAGCTTTGTGTGTACCTGACAGAGGTGATGGAGGCTTGTGTGTACTTGACAGAGGTGACGGAGGCTTGAGTGTACTTGACAGAGGTGATGGAGGCTTGTGTGTACCTGACAGAGCTGATGGAGCTTTGTGTGTACCTGACAGAGGTGATGGAGCCTTGTGTGTACCTGATAGAGGTGAGTACCTGACTGTTGTTGAGAGTAGCTGTGAGGCTGTGTCGTTGTCAAGGGCAGCCAGACTGGACAGTCTTCCCAAACACTCAGTACGGAAGGGGGCAGTGCTCACGTCAGTCTCAGCCATTCTAGCTGTCACATCACCAGGCTCAAGTCTTTCTATACCCTGTGAATACATCAATCGGCTGTCAATAGCCACACAACACCAGTGACATCCTCCATATCATTTCTATCCATCAAATTTAGTCAGTTTGGGTTTAACACGGCTTTAGTCACTAGTTTAGTTATATCCCAGCTTGATGTGAGGAAAGCCCACAGTAATGCAGTTCACATGTTCAGCACTTTGGTGAAAGAAGGGGTTGAACCAGTAACTACATGGCAACTACCCATGCAACTAATACCCTTGGTTCATCAAATGAATAAGCAACAGGTTGTATGAATGCATCGTACCGACAAGACTGGCACCAGGTGGGGCTGGCTGTCCCGCAGGTAGGTGTAGTGTCTCAGTGTGTGGTCTTGCAGCAGGGGGATCAGTGTGGGACAGTCCACACATGCATTGAACATCAGCACCAGGATAGCAATATCTGCTGGCATCAAGGAGAATGTACTCATGGCTCACTGTCGATCAACATCCAGATAGTTTTTGTATGTAAGGCCTCCAGGCCATGTATGGAGTTAAATAATACACTTCACAATGATAATCTTGATAGTCAGTGATAGTCAGTGGTTCCTTAAAGGTGATGTGCATGCACATGTGTGTGTGTGTGCGTGCGTGCGTGCGTGCATGCGTGCGTGTGCGCTTGCACTAGTCCAGCCTAGTGCTGATTTTATAGTGCTAGCCCACTGAGATGCCATGCCGCAGTTTAACATGAATACCCCACTTAGACATAGTATACTGACTCTGAACTGACCTGTCCTTGTATTAGCCCCTTAATGTCAAGCGTCAGGCGTCCTTAATGCCAAGCGTTAGTTTGACGTGGCCTGGGATCGAACCCCTGACCTTCCTCTCTCCGATTCAATGTCTGAAGTCAGGAGGTGTCTTTATTAGTTACGAATGTTTCCAGAATATACTACTTCCCTAACACCAAAATGCATCAATGCAAATAAACAATGTGTCAGACATCCACACAGGACAAACCCAAAATGTCTGATTGTGACATTTTTCTACCGAGGTTAGTGAAACAAAAGTTGTGAATATTCTTGCTCATAAATGAAGTTCTAAAATGACACCACCAACGACCATTTGTTGCTTGGCAGGAAATCTTACTCCGATTATTCATTGAAAGAACTTTTCTCCAAAATTTGAATAAATTTATTCCCGCTATAACACAGCATTCCATAAATAATCAAGCCAGCAAATGAAACTAATTTAGTGACATTGTACGACAAGATATGGCGTGCTGTGGCCATATTCTGAGCTAGGTCCCTTCAGTCTTCTATATCAGTGACATACACATCCAGTTGAACATGCATCACATGAGCACAATACATTCTGCTAAGAGAGCTGACACTGTCAAACGAAGGATACAGGCTGGGTCGTCCATGTCCGGGACTGGTGTGTTGAAGTAGGGGTGAATACACAGCAGTTCTCGCGCCTGGGTGAGGCACAGCTGGGGGTGGTGCTTCCCCAGAAACATGGAGCATCTGCAACATGCCAGAGGCACAAATACAGCAATTTCTTGAAGGATGAAACCTTACTAAACAGACAGATCATTCCAAGACTGATGGTCATATCCACCATTATCAGTTGGGGACTGTGCACTGTCATCTCAGTAAGGATACATGTACACACGACCAACTATGTCAGAGCATACAAAAAACATCTTGCTGCTATGTCTTTATTACTTGAGTGTATCGCAATGAACTACTATCTCAAACTATCATCCATGTTTCAGGCCATTGTATTAAAACAATGATTTCAATTGTGATGTGCAGAACACACTAGTTCACTGTACTATGTGCATAACACTGGTTCACTGTACTATGTGTAGAACACATTGGTTCATTGTACTATGTGTAGAACACATTAGATCATTGTACTATGTGTAGAACACATTGGTTCACAGTTCTATGTGTATAACACACTGATTCAATGTACTATGTGTATAACACTTTGGTTCACTGTACTATGTGTAGAACACATTGGTTCACTGTACTATGTGTATAACACACTGATTCACTGTACTATGTGTATAACACATTGGTTCACTGTACTATGTGTATAACACTTTGGTTCACTGTACTATGTGTATAACACATTGGTTCACTGTACTGTGTGTATAACACTTTGGTTCACTGTACTATGTGTAGAACACATTGGTTCACTGTTCTATGTGTATAACACACTGATTCATTGTACTTTGTGAATAACACTTTGGTTCACTGTGCTATGTGTATAACACATTGGTTCATTGTACTATGTGTATAACACATTGGTTCACTGTTCTATGCGAATAACACACTGGTTCACTGTACTATGTGTATAATACATTGGTTTATTGTACTATGTGTATAATACATTGGTTCATTTTAGTATGTGTATAACACTGGTTCATTGTACTATGTGTGTAACACATTGGTTTACTGTGCTATGTGTATAACACATTGGTTCACTGTACTATGTGAATAACACATTGATTCACTGTACTATGTGAATGACACACTGGTTCACTGTACTATGTGAATAACACACTAATTCACTGTACTATGTGTATAACACACTGGTTCACTGTACTATGTGTATAACACACTGGTTCACTGTACTATGTGTATAACACACTGGTTCACTGTACTATGTGTATAACACACTGGCTCACTGTACTATGTGAATAACACACTAATTCACTGTACTATGGGTATAACACATTGGTTCATTGTACTATGTGTTTAATAAATTGGTTCACTGTACTATGTGAATAACACACTGATTCACTGTACTATGTGAATAACACACTGGTTCATTGTACTATGTGTAAAATACATTGGTTCATTGTACTTTGTGTATTATTGGTTGATTGTACAACAGGTACAGCACACTGGTTTATTGTACAACACTTACAGCACACAGGTTTATTGTACAACATGTACAGCACACAGGTTTATTGTACAACATGTACAGCACACTGGTTTATTGTACAACAGGTACAGTTCACTGGTTTATTGTACAACAGGTACAGCACACTGGTTTATTGTACAACACGTACAGCACACTGGTTTATTGTACAACACGTACAGCACACTGGTTTATTGTACAACACGTACAGTTCACTGGTTTATTGTACAACAAGTACAGCACACTGGTTTATTGTACAACACGTACAGCACACTGGTTTATTGTACAACACGTAGAGCACACTGGTTTATTGTACAACAGGTACAGCACACTGGTTTATTGTACAACAGGTACAGCACACTGGTTTATTGTACAACAGGTACAGCACACTGGTTTATTGTACAACACTTACAGCACACAGGTTGATTGTACAACAGGTACAGCACACTGGTTTATTGTACAACACGTACAGCACACAGGTTTATTGTACAACACGTACAGCACACAGGTTTATTGTACAACACGTACAGCACACTGGTTTATTGTACAACAGGTACAGCACACTGGTTTATTGTACAACACGTACAGCACACTGGTTTATTGTACAACACGTACAGCACACTGGTTTATTGTACAACACGTACAGCACACTGGTTTATTGTACAACAGGTACAGCACACTGGTTTATTGTACAACAGGTACAGCACACTGGTTTATTGTACAACACTTACAGCACACAGGTTGATTGTACAACAGGTACAGCACACAGGTTTATTGTACAACACGTACAGCACACTGGTTTATTGTACAACACGTACAGCACACTGGTTTATTGTACAACACTTACAGCACACAGGTTGATTGTACAACACGTACAGCACACAGGTTTATTGTACAACACGTACAGCACACTGGTTTATTGTACAACACGTACAGCACACTGGTTTATTGTACAACACGTACAGCACACTGGTTTATTGTACAACACGTACAGAATGTGGAACAGTGTATATGATATGTTGGTTGACTGTACTACGTGTATTGCAGGTTGGTGTGAGTACGTACTTCCAGACTGAGGTCCTGTCCTGGGGGTATCTGCGAAGGTTGTCTAACAGAGCCAGCACAGTGTCGTTTAGACACTCCTTGTTAGAAAGACGCATGTCACACAGCATATCTCGCAGGTCTGTACGTGTTCCTCCAGAAAAATCCTGTGAAAAGAAAGTTAAGTTGTGTTCCAGCTGCATTTACCAGCAGAGGAAAGAGATACGCCATATATTGGACCAGTGACAACTAGTTGTGAGTGATATAGGATGACTTCTAACTATTTCAGCTTTTTGGTCACAGATCTGTGAACCTACCTACAAGACAGATCTGTGAACCTACCTACAAGGCAGATCTATGAACCTACGAATAAGACCAATATGTGAACCTATCTACAAGACAGATATGTGAACCTACCTACAAGGCAGATCTATGAACCTACCTACAAGACAGATCTGTGAACCTACCTACAAGACAGATCTATGAACCTACGAATAAGACCAATATGTGAACCTACTAATATGACAGATCAGTGAACCTACCTACAAGACAGATCTGTGAACCTACCTACAAGGCAGATCTGTGAACCTACCTACAAGGCAGATCAGTGAACCTACATACAAGGCAGATCTGTGAACCTACCTACAAGGCAGATCTATGAACCTACCTACAAGGCAGATCTGTGAACCTACCTACTAGGCAGATCTATGAACCTACGAATAAGACCAATATGTGAACCTACTAATATGACAGATCAGTGAACCTACCTACAAGACAGATCAATGAACCTACCTACAAGGCAGATCAGTGAACCTACCTACAAGGCAGATCTGTGAACCTACCTACAAGGCAGATCTATGAACCTACCTACAAGACAGATCTGTGAACCTACCTACAAGGCAGATCTGTGAACCTACCTACAAGACAGATCTGTGAACCTACCTAAAAGACAGATCTGTGAACCTACCTACAAGGCAGATCTATGAACCTACGAATAAGACCAATATGTGAACCTACTAATATGACAGATCAGTGAACCTACCTACAAGACAGATCTGTGAACCTACCTACAAGGCAGATCTGTGAACCTACCTACAAGGCAGATCTGTGAACTTACCTACAAGGCAGATCTGTGAACCTACCTACAAGGCAGATCTATGAACCTACGAATAAGACCAATATGTGAACCTACCTACAAGGCAGATCTGTGAACCTACCTACAAGGCAGATCTGTGAACCTACCTACAAGGCAGATCTGTGAACCTACCTACAAGGCAGATCTATGAACCTACGAATAAGACCAATATGTGAACCTACCTACAAGACAGATCTGTGAACCTACCTACAAGACAGATCTGTGAACCTACCTACAAGGCAGATCTATGAACCTACGAATAAGACCAATATGTGAACCTACCTACAAGACAGATCTGTGAACCTACCTACAAGGTAGACCTATGAACCTACGAATAAGACCAATATGTGAACCTACCTACAAGACAGATATGTGAACCTACCTACAAGGTAGATCAATGAATCTACGAATAAGACCAATATGTGAACCTACCTACAAGACAGATATGTGAACCTACCTACAAGGCAGATCTATGAATCTACGAATAAGACCAATATGTGAACCTACCTACAAGACAGATCTGTGAACCTACCTACGAGGTAGATCTATGAACCTACGAATAAGACCAATATGTGAACCTACCTACAAGACAGATATGTGAACCTACCTACAAGGTAGATCTATGAATCTACGAATAAGACCAATATGTGAACCTACCTACAAGACAGATATGTGAACCTACCCACAAGGCAGATCTATGAATCTACGAATAAGACCAGTATGTGAACCTACCTATAAGACAGATCTGTGAACCTACCTACAAGGTAAATCTATGAATCTACGAATAAGACCAATATGTGAACCTACCTACAAGACAGATCTGTGAACCTACCTACAAGGTAAATCTATGAATCTACGAATAAGACCAATATGTGAACCTACCTACAAGACAGATCTGTGAATCTACCTACAAGGTAGATCTATGAACCTACTAATATGAGAGATCAGTGAACCTACTAATATGACAGATCTCTGAACCTACTAATATGACAGATCTGTGAACCTCCTAATATGACAGATCTGTGAACCTCCTAATATGACAGATCTGTGAACCTCCTAATATGACAGATCTGTGAACCTACTAATATGAGAGATCTGTGAACCTACTTATATGACAGATCTGTGAACCTACTGATATGAGAGATCAGTGAACCTACTAATATGACAGATCTGTGAACCTACTAATATGACAGATCAGTGAACCTACTAATATGACAGATCAGTGAACCTACTGATGACAGATCTGTGAACCTACTAATATGAGAGATCAGTGAACCTACTAATATGACAGATCTGTGAACCTACTAATATG
Source organism: Haliotis rufescens (assembly GCF_023055435.1). Lineage (NCBI taxonomy): Eukaryota > Metazoa > Mollusca > Gastropoda > Lepetellida > Haliotidae > Haliotis > Haliotis rufescens. The sequence goes on from NW_025964383.1 coordinate 6,601,705, forward strand.
ACAGATCTGTGAACCTACTATGACAGATCTGTGAACCTCCTAATATGACAGATCTGTGAACCTCCTAATATGACAGATCTGTGAACCTACTAATATGACAGATCTGTGAACCTACTAATATGACAGATCTGTGAACCTCCTAATATGAGAGATCAGTGAACCTACTAATATGACAGATCTGTGAACCTCCTAATATGACAGATCTGTGAACCTACTAATATGACAGATCAGTGAACCTACTAATATGACAGATCTGTGAACCTACTATGACAGATCTGTGAACCTCCTAATATGACAGATCTGTGAACCTCCTAATATGACAGATCTGTGAACCTACTTATATGAGAGATCTGTGAACCTACTTATATGACATATCTGTGAACCTACTTATATGACAGATCTGTGAACCTACTAATATGACAGATCTGTGAACCTACTAATATGACAGATCTGTGAACCTCCTAATATGACAGATCTGTGAACCTACTAATATGACAGATCAGTGAACCTACTAATATGACAGATCTGTGAACCTACTATGACAGATCTGTGAACCTCCTAATATGACAGATCTGTGAACCTCCTAATATGACAGATCTGTGAACCTCCTAATATGACAGATCAGTGAACCTACTAATATGACAGATCTGTGAACCTCCTAATATGACAGATCAGTGAACCTACTAATATGACAGATCAGTGAACCTCCTAATATGACAGATCAGTGAACCTACTAATATGACAGATCTGTGAACCTCCTAATATGACAGATCTGTGAACCTCCTAATATGACAGATCTGTGAACCTACTTATATGACAGATCTGTGAACCTACTATGACAGATCTGTGAACCTCCTAATATGACAGATCTGTGAACCTCCTAATATGACAGATCTGTGAACCTACTAATATGACAGATCAGTGAACCTACTAATATGACAGATCTGTGAACCTCCTAATATGACAGATCTGTGAACCTACTTATATGACAGATCTGTGAACCTACTATGACAGATCTGTGAACCTCCTAATATGACAGATCTGTGAACCTACTGATATGAGAGATCTGTGAACCTACTTATATGACAGATCTGTGAACCTACTGATATGAGAGATCAGTGAACCTACTAATATGACAGATCTGTGAACCTACTAATATGACAGATCTGTGAACCTACTAATATGACAGATCTGTGAACCTCCTAATATGACAGATCTGTGAACCTACTTATATGACAGATCTGTGAACCTACTTATATGACAGATCTGTGAACCTACTTATATGACAGATCTGTGAACCTACTATGACAGATCTGTGAACCTCCTAATATGACAGATCTGTGAACCTCCTAATATGACAGATCTGAGAACCTACTTATATGACAGATCTGTGAACCTACTAATATGACAGATCAGTGAACCTACTAATATGACAGATCTGTGAACCTACTAATATGACAGATCTGTGAACCTACTAATATGACAGATCTGTGAACCTCCTAATATGACAGATCAGTGAACCTACTAATATGACAGATCTGTGAACCTACTAATATGACAGATCAGTGAACCTACTAATATGACAGATCTGTGAACCTCCTAATATGAGAGATCTGTGAACCTCCTAATATGACAGATCTGTGAACCTCCTAATATGACAGATCAGTGAACCTACTAATATGACAGATCTGTGAACCTCCTAATATGACAGATCTGTGAACCTCCTAATATGAGATCTGTGAACCTACTTATATGACAGATCTGTGAACCTACTATGACAGATCTGTGAACCTCCTAATATGACAGATCTGTGAACCTCCTAATATGACAGATCTGTGAACCTCCTGATATGACAGATCTGTGAACCTCCTAATATGACAGATCTGTGAACCTCCTAATATGACAGATCTGTGAACCTACTAATATGACAGATCTGTGAACCTACTAATATGACAGATCTGTGAACCTACTGATATGAGAGATCAGTGAACCTACTAATATGACAGATCTGTGAACCTACTAATATGACAGATCTGTGAACCTCCTAATATGACATATCTGTGAACCTACTAATATGACAGATCTGTGAACCTACTGATATGAGAGATCAGTGAACCTACTAATATGACAGATCTGTGAACCTCCTAATATGACAGATCTGTGAACCTACTTATATGACAGATCTGTGAACCTACTAATATGACAGATCTGTGAACCTACTAATATGACAGATCTGTGAACCTACTAATATGACAGATCTGTGAACCTACTAATATGACAGATCTGTGAACCTACTTATATGACAGATCTGTGAACCTACTTATATGACAGATCAGTGAACCTACTTATATGACAGATCTGTGAACCTACTGATATGAGAGATCTGTGAACCTACTTATATGACAGATCTGTGAACCTACTGATATGAGAGATCAGTGAACCTACTAATATGACAGATCTGTGAACCTACTAATATGACAGATCTGTGAACCTACTAATATGACAGATCTGTGAACCTACTTATATGACAGATCTGTGAACCTACTTATATGACAGATCTGTGAACCTACTTATATGACAGATCTGTGAACCTACTATGACAGATCTGTGAACCTCCTAATATGACAGATCTGTGAACCTCCTAATATGACAGATCTGAGAACCTACTTATATGACAGATCTGTGAACCTACTAATATGACAGATCAGTGAACCTACTAATATGACAGATCTGTGAACCTACTAATATGACAGATCTGTGAACCTACTAATATGACAGATCTGTGAACCTACTAATATGACAGATCAGTGAACCTACTAATATGACAGATCTGTGAACCTACTAATATGACAGATCAGTGAACCTACTAATATGACAGATCTGTGAACCTCCTAATATGACAGATCTGTGAACCTCCTAATATGAGAGATCTGTGAACCTCCTAATATGACAGATCTGTGAACCTCCTAATATGAGAGATCTGTGAACCTACTTATATGACAGATCTGTGAACCTACTATGACAGATCTGTGAACCTCCTAATATGACAGATCTGTGAACCTCCTAATATGACAGATCTGTGAACCTCCTGATATGACAGATCTGTGAACCTACTATGACAGATCTGTGAACCTCCTAATATGACAGATCTGTGAACCTCCTAATATGACAGATCTGTGAACCTCCTAATATGACAGATCTGTGAACCTACTGATATGAGAGATCAGTGAACCTACTAATATGACAGATCTGTGAACCTACTAATATGACAGATCAGTGAACCTACTATGACAGATCTGTGAACCTCCTAATATGACAGATCTGTGAACCTACTAATATGACAGATCTGTGAACCTACTAATATGACAGATCTGTGAACTTAATGATATGAGAGATCAGTGAACCTACTAATATGACAGATCTGTGAACCTACTATGACAGATCTGTGAACCTCCTAATATGACAGATCTGTGAACCTACTGATATGACAGATCTGTGAACCTACTTATATGACAGATCTGTGAACCTACTAATATGACAGATCTGTGAACCTACTTACATGACAGATCTGTGAACCTCCTAATATGACAGATCTGTGAACCTCCTAATATGACAGATCTTTGAACCTACTTATATGACAGATCTGTGAACCTACTAATATGACAGATCTGTGAACCTACTGATATGAGAGATCAGTGAACCTACTAATATGACAGATCTGTGAACCTACTTATATGACAGATCTGTGAACCTACTAATATGACAGATCTGTGAACCTATTAATATGACAGATCTTTGAACCTACTTATATGACAGATCTGTGAACCTCCTAATATGACAGATCTGTGAACCTCCTAATATGACAGATCTTTGAACCTACTTATATGACAGATCTGTGAACCTACTAATATGACAGATCTGTGAACCTACTTATATGACAGATCTTTGAACCTACTTATATGACAGATCTGTGAACCTACTGATATGACAGATCTGTGAACCTACTAATATGACAGATCTGTGAACCTACTAATATGACAGATCTGTGAACCTACTAATATGACAGACCTGTGAACCTACTGATATGAGAGATCAGTGAACCTACTAATATGACAGATCTGTGAACCTACTATGACAGATCTGTGAACCTCCTAATATGACAGATCTGTGAACCTCCTTATATGACAGATCTGTGAACCTACTTATATGACAGATCTGTGAACCTACTAATATGACAGATCTGTGAACCTACTTATATGACAGATCTGTGAACCTCCTAATATGACAGATCTGTGAACCTCCTAATATGACAGATCTTTGAACCTACTAATATGACAGATCTGTGAACCTTCTAATATGACAGATCTGTGAACCTACTGATATGAGAGATCAGTGAACCTACTAATATGACAGATCTGTGAACCTACTTATATGACAGATCTGTGAACCTACTAATATGACAGATCTTTGAACCTACTTATATGACAGATCTGTGAACCTACTTATATGACAGATCTGTGAACCTCCTAATATGACAGATCTGTGAACCTCCTAATATGACAGATCTTTGAACCTACTTATATGACAGATCTGTGAACCTACTGATATGAGAGATCTGTGAACCTACTAATATGACAGATCTGTGAACCTACTTATATGACAGATCTTTGAACCTACTTATATGACAGATCTGTGAACCTACTGATATGACAGATCTGTGTACCTACTAATATGACAGATCTGTGAACCTACTAATATGACAGATCTGTGAACCTACAAATATGACAGATCTGTGAACCTACTTATATGACAGATCTGTGAACCTACTAATATGACAGATCTGTGAACCTCCTAATATGACAGATCAGTGAACCTACTAATATGACAGATCAGTGAACCTCCTAATATGACAGATCAGTGAACCTACTAATATGACAGATCTGTGAACCTCCTAATATGACAGATCTGTGAACCTCCTAATATGACAGATCTGTGAACCTACTTATATGACAGATCTGTGAACCTACTATGACAGATCTGTGAACCTCCTTATATGACAGATCTGTGAACCTCCTAATATGACAGATCTGTGAACCTACTAATATGACAGATCAGTGAACCTACTAATATGACAGATCTGTGAACCTCCTAATATGACAGATCTGTGAACCTCCTAATATGACAGATCTGTGAACCTACTTATATGACAGATCTGTGAACCTACTATGACAGATCTGTGAACCTCCTAATATGACAGATCTGTGAACCTACTGATATGAGAGATCAGTGAACCTACTAATATGACAGATCATTGAACCTACTATGACAGATCTGTGAACCTACTAATATGACAGATCTGTGAACCTACTAATATGACAGATCTGTGAACCTACTAATATGACAGATCTGTGAACCTACTGATATGAGAGATCAGTGAACCTACTAATATGACAGATCTGTGAACCTACTATGACAGATCTGTGAACCTCCTAATATGACAGATCTGTGAACCTCCTTATATGACAGATCTGTGAACCTACTTATATGACAGATCTGTGAACCTCCTAATATGACAGATCTGTGAACCTACTTATATGACAGATCTGTGAACCTCCTAATATGACAGATCTGTGAACCTCCTAATATGACAGATCTTTGAACCTACTAATATGACAGATCTGTGAACCTCCTAATATGACAGATCTGTGAACCTACTAATATGACAGATCTGTGAACCTACTGATATGAGAGATCAGTGAACCTACTAATATGACAGATCTGTGAACCTCCTAATATGACAGATCTGTGAACCTACTAATATGACAGATCTGTGAACCTACTAATATGACAGATCTGTGAACCTACTAATGTGACAGATCTGTGAACCTACTAATATGACAGATCTGTGAACCTACTAATATGACAGATCTGTGAACCTACTTATATGACAGATCTGTGAACCTACTTATATGACAGATCAGTGAACCTACTTATATGACAGATCTGTGAACCTACTGATATGAGAGATCTGTGAACCTACTTATATGACAGATCTGTGAACCTACTGATATGAGAGATCAGTGAACCTACTAATATGACAGATCTGTGAACCTACTAATATGACAGATCTGTGAACCTACTAATATGACAGATCTGTGAACCTCCTAATATGACAGATCTGTGAACCTACTTATATGACAGATCTGTGAACCTACTTATATGACAGATATGTGAACCTACTTATATGACAGATCTGTGAACCTACTATGACAGATCTGTGAACCTCCTAATATGACAGATCTGTGAACCTCCTAATATGACAGATCTGAGAACCTACTTATATGACAGATCTGTGAACCTACTAATATGACAGATCAGTGAACCTACTAATATGACAGATCTGTGAACCTACTAATATGACAGATCTGTGAACCTACTAATATGACAGATCTGTGAACCTACTAATATGACAGATCAGTGAACCTACTAATATGACAGATCTGTGAACCTACTAATATGACAGATCAGTGAACCTACTAATATGACAGATCTGTGAACCTCCTAATATGACAGATCTGTGAACCTCCTAATATGAGAGATCTGTGAACCTCCTAATATGACAGATCTGTTAACCTCCTAATATGACAGATCAGTGAACCTACTAATATGACAGATCTGTGAACCTCCTAATATGACTGATCTGTGAACCTCCTAATATGAGAGATCTGTGAACCTACTTATATGACAGATCTGTGAACCTACTATGACAGATCTGTGAACCTCCTAATATGACAGATCTGTGAACCTCCTAATATGACAGATCTGTGAACCTCCTGATATGACAGCTCTGTGAACCTACTATGACAGATCTGTGAACCTCCTAATATGACAGATCTGTGAACCTACTAATATGACAGATCTGTGAACCTACTAATATGACAGATCTGTGAACCTACTGATATGAGAGATCAGTGAACCTACTAATATGACAGATCTGTGAACCTACTAATATGACAGATCTGTGAACCTCCTAATATGACATATCTGTGAACCTACTAATATGACAGATCTGTGAACCTACTGATATGAGAGATCAGTGAACCTACTAATATGACAGATCTGTGAACCTCCTAATATGACAGATCTGTGAACCTACTAATATGACAGATCTGTGAACCTACTAATATGACAGATCTGTGAACCTACTAATATGACAGATCTGTGAACCTACTAATATGACAGATCTGTGAACCTACTAATATGACAGATCTGTGAACCTACTTATATGACAGATCTGTGAACCTACTTATATGACAGATCAGTGAACCTACTTATATGACAGATCTGTGAACCTACTGATATGAGAGATCTGTGAACCTACTTATATGACAGATCTGTGAACCTACTGATATGAGAGATCAGTGAACCTACTAATATGACAGATCTGTGAACCTACTAATATGACAGATCTGTGAACCTACTAATATGACAGATCTGTGAACCTCCTAATATGACAGATCTGTGAACCTACTTATATGACAGATCTGTGAACCTACTTATATGACAGATCTGTGAACCTACTTATATGACAGATCAGTGAACCTACTAATATGACAGATCAGTGAACCTCCTAATATGACAGATCAGTGAACCTACTAATATGACAGATCTGTGAACCTCCTAATATGACAGATCTGTGAACCTCCTAATATGACAGATCTGTGAACCTACTTATATGACAGATCTGTGAACCTACTATGACAGATCTGTGAACCTCCTTATATGACAGATCTGTGAACCTCCTAATATGACAGATCTGTGAACCTACTAATATGACAGATCTGTGAACCTCCTAATATGACAGATCTGTGAACCTCCTAATATGACAGATCTGTGAACTTACTTATATGACAGATCTGTGAACCTACTATGACAGATCTGTGAACCTCCTAATATGACAGATCTGTGAACCTACTGATATGAGAGATCAGTGAACCTACTAATATGACAGATCATTGAACCTACTATGACAGATCTGTGAACCTACTAATATGACAGATCTGTGAACCTACTAATATGACAGATCTGTGAACCTACTAATATGACAGATCTGTGAACCTACTGATATGAGAGATCAGTGAACCTACTAATATGACAGATCTGTGAACCTACTATGACAGATCTGTGAACCTCCTAATATGACAGATCTGTGAACCTCCTTATATGACAGATCTGTGAACCTACTTATATGACAGATCTGTGAACCTCCTAATATGACAGATCTGTGAACCTACTTATATGACAGATCTGTGAACCTCCTAATATGACAGATCTGTGAACCTCCTAATATGACAGATCTTTGAACCTTCTAATATGACAGATCTGTGAACCTCCTAATATGACAGATCTGTGAACCTACTAATATGACAGATCTGTGAACCTACTGATATGAGAGATCAGTGAACCTACTAATATGACAGATCTGTGAACCTCCTAATATGACAGATCTGTGAACCTACTAATATGACAGATCTGTGAACCTACTAATATGACAGATCTGTGAACCTACTAATGTGACAGATCTGTGAACCTACTAATATGACAGATCTGTGAACCTACTAATATGACAGATCTGTGAACCTACTTATATGACAGATCTGTGAACCTACTTATATGACAGATCAGTGAACCTACTTATATGACAGATCTGTGAACCTACTGATATGAGAGATCTGTGAACCTACTTATATGACAGATCTGTGAACCTACTGATATGAGAGATCAGTGAACCTACTAATATGACAGATCTGTGAACCTACTAATATGACAGATCTGTGAACCTACTAATATGACAGATCTGTGAACCTCCTACTATGACAGATCTGTGAACCTACTTATATGACAGATCTATGAACCTACTTATATGACAGATATGTGAACCTACTTATATGACAGATCTGTGAACCTACTATGACAGATCTGTGAACCTCCTAATATGACAGATCTGTGAACCTCCTAATATGACAGATCTGAGAACCTACTTATATGACAGATCTGTGAACCTACTAATATGACAGATCAGTGAACCTACTAATATGACAGATCTGTGAACCTACTAATATGACAGATCTGTGAACCTACTAATATGACAGATCTGTGAACCTACTAATATGACAGATCAGTGAACCTACTAATATGACAGATCTGTGAACCTACTAATATGACAGATCAGTGAACCTACTAATATGACAGATCTGTGAACCTCCTAATATGACAGATCTGTGAACCTCCTAATATGAGAGATCTGTGAACCTCCTAATATGACAGATCTGTTAACCTCCTAATATGACAGATCAGTGAACCTACTAATATGACAGATCTGTGAACCTCCTAATATGACAGATCTGTGAACCTCCTAATATGAGAGATCTGTGAACCTACTTATATGACAGATCTGTGAACCTACTATGACAGATCTGTGAACCTCCTAATATGACAGATCTGTGAACCTCCTAATATGACAGATCTGTGAACCTCCTGATATGACAGCTCTGTGAACCTACTATGACAGATCTGTGAACCTCCTAATATGACAGATCTGTGAACCTACTAATATGACAGATCTGTGAACCTACTAATATGACAGATCTGTGAACCTACTGATATGAGAGATCAGTGAACCTACTAATATGACAGATCTGTGAACCTACTAATATGACAGATCTGTGAACCTCCTAATATGACATATCTGTGAACCTACTAATATGACAGATCTGTGAACCTACTGATATGAGAGATCAGTGAACCTACTAATATGACAGATCTGTGAACCTCCTAATATGACAGATCTGTGAACCTACTAATATGACAGATCTGTGAACCTACTAATATGACAGATCTGTGAACCTACTAATATGACAGATCTGTGAACCTACTAATATGACAGATCTGTGAACCTACTAATATGACAGATCTGTGAACCTACTTATATGACAGATCTGTGAACCTACTTATATGACAGATCAGTGAACCTACTTATATGACAGATCTGTGAACCTACTGATATGAGAGATCTGTGAACCTACTTATATGACAGATCTGTGAACCTACTGATATGAGAGATCAGTGAACCTACTAATATGACAGATCTGTGAACCTACTAATATGACAGATCTGTGAACCTACTAATATGACAGATCTGTGAACCTCCTAATATGACAGATCTGTGAACCTACTTATATGACAGATCTGTGAACCTACTTATATGACAGATCTGTGAACCTACTTATATGACAGATCTGTGAACCTACTATGACAGATCTGTGAACCTCCTAATATGACAGATCTGTGAACCTCCTAATATGACAGATCTGAGAACCTACTTATATGACAGATCTGTGAACCTACTAATATGACAGATCAGTGAACCTACTAATATGACAGATCTGTGAACCTACTAATATGACAGATCTGTGAACCTCCTAATATGACAGATCTGTGAACCTACTAATATGACAGATCAGTGAACCAAATAATATGACAGATCTGTGAACCTACTAATATGACAGATCAGTGAACCTACTAATATGACAGATCTGTGAACCTCCTAATATGACAGATCTGTGAACCTCCTAATATGAGAGATCTGTGAACCTCCTAATATGACAGATCTGTGAACCTCCTAATATGACAGATCAGTGAACCTACTAATATGACAGATCTGTGAACCTCCTAATATGACAGATCTGTGAACCTCCTAATATGAGAGATCTGTGAACCTACTTATATGACAGATCTGTGAACCTACTATGACAGATCTGTGAACCTCCTAATATGACAGATCTGTGAACCTCCTAATATGACAGATCTGTGAACCTCCTGATATGACAGATCTGTGAACCTACTATGACAGATCTGTGAACCTCCTAATATGACAGATCTGTGAACCTCCTAATATGACAGATCTGTGAACCTCCTAATATGACAGATCTGTGAACCTACTGATATGAGAGATCAGTGAACCTACTAATATGACAGATCTGTGAACCTACTAATATGACAGATCAGTGAACCTACTATGACAGATCTGTGAACCTCCTAATATGACAGATCTGTGAACCTACTAATATGACAGATCTGTGAACCTACTAATATGACAGATCTGTGAACCTACTGATATGAGAGATCAGTGAACCTACTAATATGACAGATCTGTGAACCTACTATGACAGATCTGTGAACCTCCTAATATGACAGATCTGTGAACCTCCTTATATGACAGATCTGTGAACCTACTTATATGACAGATCTGTGAACCTACTAATATGACAGATCTGTGAACCTACTTATATGACAGATCTGTGAACCTCCTAATATGACAGATCTGTGAACCTCCTAATATGACAGATCTTTGAACCTACTTATATGACAGATCTGTGAACCTACTAATATGACAGATCTGTGAACCTACTGATATGAGAGATCAGTGAACCTACTAATATGACAGATCTGTGAACCTACTTATATGACAGATCTGTGAACCTACTAATATGACAGATCTGTGAACCTATTAATATGACAGATCTTTGAACCTACTTATATGACAGATCTGTGAACCTCCTAATATGACAGATCTGTGAACCTCCTAATATGACAGATCTTTGAACCTACTTATATGACAGATCTGTGAACCTACTGATATGAGAGATCTGTGAACCTACTAATATGACAGATCTGTGAACCTACTTATATGACAGATCTTTGAACCTACTTATATGACAGATCTGTGAACCTACTGATATGACAGATCTGTGAACCTACTAATATGACAGATCTGTGAACCTACTAATATGACAGATCTGTGAACCTACAAATATGACAGATCTGTGAACCTACTTATATGACAGATCTGTGAACCTACTAATATGACAGATCTGTGAACCTACTAATATGACAGATCTGTGAACCTCCTAATATGACAGATCAGTGAACCTACTAATATGACAGATCAGTGAACCTACTGATGACAGATCTGTGAACCTACTAATATGAGAGATCAGTGAACCTACTAATATGACAGATCTGTGAACCTACTAATATGACAGATCAGTGAACCTACTAATATGACAGATCTGTGAACCTACTAATATGACAGATCTGTGAACCTCCTAATATGACAGATCTGTGAACCTACTAATATGACAGATCAGTGAACCAAATAATATGACAGATCTGTGAACCTACTAATATGACAGATCAGTGAACCTACTAATATGACAGATCTGTGAACCTCCTAATATGACAGATCTGTGAACCTCCTAATATGAGAGATCTGTGAACCTCCTAATATGACAGATCTGTGAACCTCCTAATATGACAGATCAGTGAACCTACTAATATGACAGATCTGTGAACCTCCTAATATGACAGATCTGTGAACCTCCTAATATGACAGATCAGTGAACCTACTAATATGACAGATCAGTGAACCTACTGATGACAGATCTGTGAACCTACTAATATGAGAGATCAGTGAACCTACTAATATGACAGATCTGTGAACCTACTAATATGACAGATCAGTGAACCTACTAATATGACAGATCTGTGAACCTACTAATATGACAGATCTGTGAACCTCCTAATATGACAGATCTGTGAACCTACTAATATGACAGATCAGTGAACCAAATAATATGACAGATCTGTGAACCTACTAATATGACAGATCAGTGAACCTACTAATATGACAGATCTGTGAACCTCCTAATATGACAGATCTGTGAACCTCCTAATATGAGAGATCTGTGAACCTCCTAATATGACAGATCTGTGAACCTCCTAATATGACAGATCAGTGAACCTACTAATATGACAGATCTGTGAACCTCCTAATATGACAGATCTGTGAACCTCCTAATATGAGAGATCTGTGAACCTACTTATATGACAGATCTGTGAACCTACTATGACAGATCTGTGAACCTCCTAATATGACAGATCTGTGAACCTCCTAATATGACAGATCTGTGAACCTCCTGATATGACAGATCTGTGAACCTACTATGACAGATCTGTGAACCTCCTAATATGACAGATCTGTGAACCTCCTAATATGACAGATCTGTGAACCTCCTAATATGACAGATCTGTGAACCTACTGATATGAGAGATCAGTGAACCTACTAATATGACAGATCTGTGAACCTACTAATATGACAGATCAGTGAACCTACTATGACAGATCTGTGAACCTCCTAATATGACAGATCTGTGAACCTACTAATATGACAGATCTGTGAACCTACTAATATGACAGATCTGTGAACCTACTGATATGAGAGATCAGTGAACCTACTAATATGACAGATCTGTGAACCTACTATGACAGATCTGTGAACCTCCTAATATGACAGATCTGTGAACCTCCTTATATGACAGATCTGTGAACCTACTTATATGACAGATCTGTGAACCTACTAATATGACAGATCTGTGAACCTACTTATATGACAGATCTGTGAACCTCCTAATATGACAGTTCTGTGAACCTCCTAATATGACAGATCTTTGAACCTACTTATATGACAGATCTGTGAACCTACTAATATGACAGATCTGTGAACCTACTGATATGAGAGATCAGTGAACCTACTAATATGACAGATCTGTGAACCTACTTATATGACAGATCTGTGAACCTACTAATATGACAGATCTGTGAACCTATTAATATGACAGATCTTTGAACCTACTTATATGACAGATCTGTGAACCTCCTAATATGACAGATCTGTGAACCTCCTAATATGACAGATCTTTGAACCTACTTATATGACAGATCTGTGAACCTACTGATATGAGAGATCTGTGAACCTACTAATATGACAGATCTGTGAACCTACTTATATGACAGATCTTTGAACCTACTTATATGACAGATCTGTGAACCTACTGATATGACAGATCTGTGAACCTACTAATATGACAGATCTGTGAACCTACTAATATGACAGATCTGTGAACCTACAAATATGACAGATCTGTGAACCTACTTATATGACAGATCTGTGAACCTGCTAATATGACAGATCTGTGAACCTACTAATATGACAGATCTGTGAACCTACTAATATGACAGATCTGTGAACCTCCTAATATGACAGATCAGTGAACCTACTAATATGACAGATCAGTGAACCTACTGATGACAGATCTGTGAACCTACTAATATGAGAGATCAGTGAACCTACTAATATGACAGATCTGTGAACCTACTAATATGACAGATCTGTGAACCTACCTGGAGGACACCTAGGATGATCTCCAGCTGGTCTTGTCGGAGCACGATGTGGTGGGAGATTTTCCTCAAACTGTTGATGGCATTCAGACGCACACTCTCAATCTCATCGTTGAACATGTCAATGATGCTATCCTGGGACAGGTTGGCAAACACCCTGGACTGAGCAGCCAGCTCACACAGTGAGTCAAGAGCTGCATTACGCACCTCTACAACACACCACATGTAGTTGAACCTACGCCCGCTTCATAATACAACAACGGTTTGTCACAAAAGGTTGCTCTGACGATACATTTTCAATTCACATATTGTATCAATTCAAGATTCAGGGGTATGTGTCATAAACTGCCATTAGAGGAATGGAGCCACAGTGTATGTCAGTGTTCACACTTTGAACTAGAACTACTGACTATAATGCAAGGTGTTGTTGGTGTACCATGCATCAGCATGATCCCTTCCATGCCTCATGTCTCTCCGTGTTCTGCAACAGGGACACCTCCACAAACATAGCCACATCACATCCCTCAACAAACTGGGCTTTTTTATCAGAAACAAGTTTCAAAGAAACAAAGTAGCCTTCTAGGATAAAATTCATACCTGGCTACCTTTGAAACTTACCATAAAACTCATCCTCAAGCCCATGTATGAAAGCTCCACATGCTCCAATGTTCATGAGGTTGATATTTTCCGGATCTATTTCTTCCTTGGGTGCATCATCAGCCCATTTCTGGCCAGTCGACCATTCCCCAGACTGGAAGTGCTCCTTGGCACGTTCATGTGCACTGTGCTTCCTCTATCAGCAACAAAACACAATGATTGCTTGAATCTAAACTCATCAAATCTCGTTTCTTGAAAAAGATCAAATGAAGAACATAGAAATAGGCAATAATCATTTATTCATAATTAACAAATCATAATGCTCTATGGATTTCTTTCTGGAAAATTCAAGTCATAAGGTTAGCTCTATACCAGGACAAGACAAGGCAGGCAGTACAGTACATGTTTTTATTGACCATGATTGAATGTCCCTACTTACCCTCATGTTAGACATGAGTTTTTTATCCAGGGTTTGTTCCAGGAATCGAGGACTGACTTGATGTAGAGAGCCCTTGAAATACCAAAACATGGAAAAATGTGTCTCGCAGTGACAGAAAGCTTGAATGTCAGAAAACATAACATATAGGCAAATACATTTTAAACAATTGATATACTGCTGAGGCCTCATACATGACTAAAATCATAAAACGGCACTAATGTACTGTCGGAAATGCTAGAAAAATGCTTTTCTGGCTTCATGTAATAAATACGAGACATAGGACTATAAAAAGAGCATATATATCAAAATAACCGAATTGACCTAATCTTGCCTAATTGACATTATGATTACCCTCAAAATGTACTTTTACAAGTAAAATGATGATAAAGTTAGAAAATATTTGTGTGTTGTCATGCATGTATGAAAAGTCCAATAACCTGAGGTAATTACCTAACACCCGTCACGAGGTGATGACCTCACACCGTCCCGTGCATTCTCACAGGTGCAAATGTCACCAGAGTTGGGGGTGGTCTCACAATATTGCTGTTATTGTTCTTAATTGACATGCATTGATAGGGTAGCAATTAAGGATTTGTACTGCATTATATTTGCTTGGAAACATGATGGACTAGTTAAGAGCTATGAAATGGGATGAGTATTGGAAGTTTGCGTTTTTGGAATCAATAAGTATTTGTTATTCTGCAGATGATTTCTTGAGGTAGCATCTATCCCTCCTGATGATGACTATGAATCTGTACTATCACCCAAAGGTATGATAACTGGTTCAACAAGGCTGATGTCTAGCAAAGACTGAGTTGATCCTCCCTTTGACATGTGTGAGCTTGAATGCTGTGTTATGTCTTGCCTCAAACCACCCACAGTAATCGAGGATAGGCACAATAGGTTTGAGCTCACAATGTCTGACTGGCGTACTTAAGACAATGTGACAGTGTTGTGCCGCAAGCACATGTCTTGTACTTTACTGGTTTCTTATTCAGCCGGTCTGAAGTCGACAATGTCATATATTCCTGTATGGTCGCCTTCAGACTAATCATGGTTTGTGTGGTGTATTTGATTCCCAAACATTACATAAACTTTTACAAACCTGTAGAGGTTATGAATTCTCTGATGAAATCCTCCTTGGGGCACTTATTGCATTTTCCTGGCTCAAGAAAATCTACATGACATAGTTGTAACCATTTTCCTTCATAAAAATTGTTACCACACAAAAAACTTTGTTTTTGTATGATATACGTCCACCCTTATGGTGCCTCACCCTCCACGGCGCGTCACGCCAAGGGAAGCAACTCTCACCCAAATCACTTTCCATATGTCTAATGCTGACGGAATGTGGGGAGGCGGGTGGCCGTGCCCCAAGGAGGATTTCATCAGAGAATTCATAACCTCTACAGGTTTGTAAAATTCTCTTTCAGATTAAATCCTCCTTGGGGCACTTATTGCATCAAGATAGACTCCTAAAGATAATCTAGGAAGTGGCATCCGTCAGCAACAAGCGTGCATAACATACATCGTATTTTGATTATTTCAATGAATAAACAAGAGTTCAATAAATGGAACCAACCTTATCGTGAGGCACCACCGTCGAAAGGCGGGGGCTGGAGACAGGGCGTTATCGACCATACACAATGAAAAGAGCCATTCTTTGTGGCTCATCATATCGAGAACTCGAGACACACACACCCCCCACCCCACCCACTTTTTTGAACAAGTGATATTGGGGGCACAGATCACGAGAGACTATAAACCCGCACAGAGCTAGGCCAGAGGGTCCCCGTAATCGAAGGAGTGCATGTGCAATTACGATGATTATCGACTAGTAATGGCTGGTATTGTATCGACCGTAGAAGATAAAATCCGGACCGTTACTGAGCAGTGTTATAACCGGTCCGGGCGGTCTAAAATCTCGAAGGCTCAATCGGCTAGAGATGTAGTACTTTGCCCAGTTCGGAGAACTGACTGACCAAACCGAGCACGCTCGCTTGAGTGTTTGTCGAGTAGGTAATGTTTGATGAACGTGCTCGGCTGGCTCCAAATAGCCGCGGAGCAGATCTCCTCAATGGGCAGAGCCGCAGCATACGCTTGTGTCGTAGCCACTGCTCTAACCGAATGAGCCTTCAACTTGGTAGGGGGGTCCCTGCCTTGAAGCGTGTACGCCGTACATATAGTAGAGACTATCCACCGCGAGATAGTTTGTTTGCTCGCAGGTGAGCCAGCCTTCCTACCGCCATAACAGCAAAATAGTTGATTATCCTTACGGATACCCTTAGTTCTGCTGATATAGGACTTAAGGGTCCTGCGGACATCCAAGACATGAGCATGTCTTGTAGTGGTCCCCGACGAGGAAGGCTGTGAAAGAGCAGGTAGCTCAATAGGAGCCGTCACGTGGAAGGCGTGTGCGACCTTAGGACGGTAAGAGTCCGGCAGGCGAATACTGACCCTGTCCCGGTGAAAGACAGTTAGTTCGGGATCGGCTGACATTGCGTGAATGTCGCCTACCCGTCTGCCGGACGTTACCGCCACAAGGAACGCCGTCTTCCAACTCAACAGCTGAAGAGAGAGAGACGACAGATCCCGAAAAGAAGGACCGGACAGCCAATCAAGAACGATTGATAATTCCCAAGGGGGACTGATCCGCCGGACAGGCGGTCGGATCCTGTCCACACCTGCTAAAAAACGCTGCACTAATGGGTGCGCACCCAAAAGTGCCCCGTCGACGGGGACGTGAAAGGCAGCGATAGCTGTAGAGTACCCCCGGACTGTCGATGCGGCCAGGCCGACATCTAGTCGCGACTGGAGGAACTCAAGTACGGCTACGAGATCTGCAGAAAAGGGATCTGCAATCCTTCTATCGACACACCAGCGCGCATAGCAGGCCCATCTATCCTCGTACTGAACGTTTGTCGAATCCCTCCGCGAAGCCAGTATTGTGTCTGCAACTCGTGCAGGAATACCGCTCTCCTGGAGGCGATTCCGGACAGTGGCCAAGCCACCCACTGAATCCTGGGATTCGGGTGGAGGGCCTCGTTCTGGGATAGGAGGTCCGGTCGTAAAGGTAATAGAACAGGAGGCTGAGCCAGAAACCTGAGTATGACTGGAAACCAACTCTGCGCCGACCAAAGGGGTGCCAGGAGCACAAGTAGTCGCGCAGGCTGAGTGGCTAGCTGAGACAGGACCTTGGAAATCAGAGGTACTGGGGGGAATGCCCACAGTATTCTGTCCGTCCAATCTAGCTGGAAGGCGTCCGGTGCCACCGACCTCGGGTCGGGGACTCGGGAGCAGAACGTTGGTGTCTGGTGATTCACCCCAGACGCAAACAGATCCACCTGGAACGACCCGTATAACTGGGAGATAATCCCGAATATCCCTGGGTCGAGCCTCCACTCGTGAGGAGCGAGGATCCGGCGAGACAGAGCGTCCGCACGGACGTTGTCTACCCCCGGGAGATAAACAGGTAGCACCCTGATAACGTGTGAGTCGCACCATAGGAGGAACTGCCACGTCTCTTGGAAAAGCGACGGAGACACCGTTCCCCCCTGCTTCCGGATGTAAGTCATCGCCGTTTGGTTGTCCATCTCTAGACGCACCACTTGGCCACGAAGCAGATCCAGGAAGCGTTGGAACACCAACCTGACCGCTCTCAGTTCTAGCACATTGATATGCAGTTTGATCTCCTGCTGGGACCATAGTCCCGAGGCAGTGTGATCGTTCAGAACGCCTCCCCAGCCGGAGAGTGACGCGTCTGTTTGAACTGTGAGAGACGGCACGGGAGTGTCGAGGGGGAGCCCCCGGGACAGATTCCCGACCTCGGTCCACCACTGAAGGTGTGCATTGAGCCACTGCGGAGTCTCGAGAACAGTCTCGAGATCTTCCGAGTTCACCCAAAGTCGACGGAGCGCTTGTTGAATGGGTCTCATTCTCAAGCGCGCCCGCCAAACCACATCCACTGTCGCCGCCATGTTGCCCAGTAACTGGAGCCATGTACGAGCAGTGTGACTGGCGGACAGAAGGAACTGGGAAGTAACACTTCTGACCTTGGTAATGCGATCTTGTGACAGAGATACAAGTCCGCTCACCGTGTTGAAATTCGCCCCTAGGAAGACTAGATTCTGAGTAGGGCTCAGATCTGACTTCTTGAGATTGACTATCCACCCTAGAGTGATCAGAATATCTATCACTTGTTGTGTAGCTATCTGACTCAGGGATTGCGATAGAGCTCTTAGTAACCAGTCGTCGAGGTACGGATGGCAGAACCGACCTTTTGACCTGGCCACTTGGGCGGGAATCAACATCAGCTTGGTGAACACCCTCGGGGCCGTAGCGATCCCGAATGGTAGAACCCTGAACTGATAACACCTCCCGTCGAAAGAAAACCTGAGGTATTTCTTGAACTCGGGGTGTATGGGTACGTGGAGATAGGCGTCTTTTAGGTCTATTGACGTTAGCCATTCTCCGGTCTCGACAGCTGAGATCACCGAGCGCAGTGTCTCCAACCTGAAGGACGGTACCTCTATAAGTTTGTTCAGCCTTCTCAGATTGAGAATAGGCCTGAACCCTCCGTCTTTTTTGGTGACTAGGAAATATGTCGAGTAGAAGCCCTCGCTTTCCTGTCCCACGGGAACCGGTTCGATCGCAGCCTTCATAAGAAGTGCGTCGACCTCGGCACGGAGGAATTCCGCCCTCTCCAGGGTAGCAGGCACCGGAGTGTGCTTTATCCCGGAGAAGGGGGGCGGATGATGTTTCCACCGAGGCAAATGGCCATCCCTTAGAGTGGACAGGGTCCAGGGATTGGATGTGACTGTCTCCCATTCCTGCAGGAATAGAGCCAGTCGGCCGCCTACGGGGACCTCCGGCTTTAGGCAGCGGACCCCGGCTGTCGGCAGTTCGAAAACATGCGACCGTGGGTCCCGCGAAAAGGCTGCTGGCCTCGACCAGCTGCCCTGCCCCGGCCCCTGCCTCTCTTGCTCCTCCCGGCGCCCTTACCTGAAGGAAGCGGCTGCTTCCAAGCAGGTGCAGACTTCTGACCCGGCGCGTCAGCGTAGGAGGAAGCAAGTGGAGAGGTCCGCTTACGCGGTTTAACGCATGGTACCTCCAACAAGGCCTTAGAATCCTTGATGGAGGCATACAACTGTGCGGCCTCTCGGACCACCTGCTGAGCCCCAGGGAAGAGGGTGGCACCCATCTTATAAGGCAAAGCAAGTAAATCCTGGCGTGTGGAAGCCGAGTATTTGGATACCGACATCCACAGCCTGCGCATGCCCATGACTGCGCACATCATCTGCGAGGCACAGCTACGAATAGCGTCCCTCGCAAGATGACTATGTACCTCCGTAAGTTGCGCGGCCAACTCCGAAGAGTCGGCCGGCCCCTCTCCCGCTAACTCCCTCTGTACGGCCGACAGATAAGCGGAGTGTACGGACACCCGGAGCTGCTGACATGCGTTACGATATTGCTCCTCGAAGCAAACGTAAGCAGCCTTCAGCTCCGTACCGCACGCGGGAAAGGGTGGCAACCGCCAGCCCTGCTTGACCTTAGCCAAGTTGGGGGTCGAAGACCCCCCCAGGGTAACGGAGGTCCAGACGCATTCGTCCACCACCGGTACCTCAAAATCACCATCCTCTGCTAACGGGTACCGCTTAATAAGTTCGGGCAGGTCGAACTTCCTGCGGGCACCCGACAACAGAGGGTTGATGACTTCATGCACCAATGAAGACAGAATACGGAGCCGCACCTGGGGCGCCTTGCTCGGAGCAAAAGCGTCCCCCGGAAGGCGGAACTCAGTCGGATCCGACTGGGGCATGGGCGCAGCCACCTGAGGCAGTACCTGGACAATCTTGTCCCGTACATGCCTCAACGAGGAAACGAAGGAAAATATTCCCGAGGTCTCCGAGTCGTCTCCCCCATCCTCCATCCACTCCTCCTCTCTCGATTCCGAGCCGAAATTAATCGACTCTTCCCCGAGAGAAGAGGCAGACGAAGTCGGAAGGGGACGCCCAAAGGCCTGGGCCTCGGCATCCCCGGGCTGCACCCGGCCCGAAGCCGAGTCCCGGTCCCGAGGTGCCGGGGGTTCAAGGGAACCCACCTGGCTCTGGGCTAGAAATCCGCTAGAGGAAGCCTCGGCCTCGGAAGAGGCGTCTGGCTCCGCTAGGGAGAACTGTGCGTCGGTAGTGAACGGGCCAGTGCCCGCCACCCCTCCGCTGGGGAGCGACCTCGAGCCGGCGCCGAAGCCCGGTCTGAGTTCGTCCCCGAGACCAAGTGGCCTGCCTCGGCCGACGCCGGGCATATCACAAGGTCTCGAAGCCGCGTCCGGCGCCGACAACGGGGAAGGCTCGGTCCGCAACTCCTCTCGGAGCTGAGACTTTACCTCCTCCATCATCGACGCCATCTGCGACCTCAACAAGGCAGAGATGTCTGCCAAAGACGGTGCAGGAGAGGGTGCAGTGATTGTGACGGGGACCCTAGAGCCTTCTCCCCCGGCCCCCGGGGAGGGAGCGGAGGAGACAGTCTCAGCTGCCTTTTTACCCTTTCTTACTTTTTTTGAGGGGGGCGGGGCGGTCTTTGCCGATCTAATGTCCACCCCCGCCTTCAATAGACCCTTAAAGTGTAAGAGGTCCACATTTCTCTTTTTCTGCGCCCGTGGTGTGAATGCAACACAGATCGGGCATGACCCATCGTCATGCCCGTCTTCGGCCAAACACTTTATGCAGGTATCATGCCTATCTTGGGGGGGAATCGAAGCCGAGCACCCCGTACACAGTTTGAAGGTCTGTAAAAAAGACCGTAATTTTTGAGTTTGGCGGGAAGGGTAATAAAGTGTATCAGTGCGATTGAAAGATCGGAAAGATACGTGCATAAATTGTGTAACTAGAAGCAAAGGCGTAATTTAGAATGCGATTGGTAACGCGATACTAATAGCCAATGTCGTAGTATAATTATAACACCAAAGTGGGCGTGTTACGTGCGAAGGTGTAGAAAACCCGTAAAAAAGGTAAGTGTAATTTAAAATAATTAACACACCACCTTGGGTTTATTTAAAGGAAAAGATTGTAGGCTAAAGCCCAATGATATAGATTAAAAAACCGAAGCCGTTTTTGATGGCCCTGGTGTTACATATATCATACGTGGCACTACAAAATGGACGCTACGACGGCCTTATTTCAAAGGTATCGTACACGTGTCACATAATTACAACTTTATAACTTTACAATGCGAGGTATTACGCCTTTGCATGAAAGAAATGTACCATACATACAGTTTGGTCTGCCATGGTTCTTGTACGAACGATTATCTTGTCTTTATATTGTCTTGAAAAAAAACAGCACGTCTGTCTTTGTCAGATGACATAAGGAAAGTGATTTGGGTGAGAGTTGCTTCCCTTGGCGTGACGCGCCGTGGAGGGTGAGGCACCATAAGGGTGGACGTATATCATACAAAAACAAAGTTTTTTGTGTGGTAACAATTTTTATTAAGGAAAATGGTTACAACTATGTCATGTAGATTTTCTTGAGCCAGGAAAATGCAATAAGTGCCCCAAGGAGGATTTAATCTGAAAGAGAATGACGTTATCCATGACAATGACACTGAGGTTGTTTAAAATGGAAATAGCTGATGTTGCAACCAGACAATGAACATATCTCCTCCTATAATTTCCTCATGAAAATCACCAGTTTTCTTTTTCGGTCTTGCGGTGAGCAAAACAATGCCATGATCACCTTTACCTGATGGTACCATAGGTGCTTTTTGTCCATCTGCCGATAGCCACGTGTAGTCAGTGGAATGATTCATCAAAGTAAATGATCTGGAAGCCCTGACTTCAATGAATGGTGAGGAGATAATGTGACCTCATCGACAGGATGGAATATTTTCCCCTGAAAACTGCTCGCCATGTGCAGTGTATCGAAATCGGCAACATTTGGTGCAGTCCGAAAACATTAATTGTAACTTTAATTTCCTCCTGAATTTTACAAGTCGGGGATACCTTCTGCTCATAAGCTTGTGCACTATATCCTTTTATGTCCAGGTTTCGTTTTTGAGACCACCCTTAAACCTTTTTGTTTTATTTATCAATCCTTAGACTTGATGGTATTAAAAAACCCAAAGCTTGGCCAGTTCAGTAATTCACGCCATCTAAACTAAAAAATGGTGTGAAGACAAGTGTAAAGAACTTTCCTAATACAGACTCAATGTCATGTACCATGGCTATGACTATATGTAAGTGTAATGTAACATGCATCATGGGAGCAGTGTTGACAAAAGAAACGCAGCATCATTTTGTTATTTTAGAAGATGCACATCTAGAATTTTCTCAATATGATTTCTTTTGTGTGTATTAGATATTTTATGAAGACTAAATTATTATCATTATAACAGAGTCACATGCTCAAATTTCTATAGTCTGTTTTAGACTGCCAACATTGGACTTAAAATAAATGTGAACTTACTGTTTTTCTTCGACTTGTTCTCCTGTAAACTTGTCGATAGGATTCCTTGTGACTGAAATACTTCCAACCACATGTAGGTCGATTGGTAGTCACTCAATATTACAATAGCAAAAGACTATTTTTAACGGGAAAAAAGCATTTTTCTAGCATTTCCGAAGTACTTTAGGCCTGGTACCAGCATCACATCTCATTGGGGAAATAAATGATTAGCCTTTATACAAATAGACAATGTCAGATTCATCTAAGGGAGTAACATCCCACGTTGTAACCATGGTAATTAGGGGAAGCTCACCAGCAGAGAGGCAGCTTCTACCCGAACCTTCACAGAGATGTCGTTGATCATGTTACAGATTTTAGCAAAGCCATCATCCACTAGGCGCAGCTCCTCCATTGACGATTCACACACAGGCACCAGACTGAAACACAGACACAGGCACCAGACTGAAACACAGACACAGGCACCAGACTGAAACACAGACACACACAGGCACCAGACTGAAACACAGATACACACAGGCACCAGACTGAAACAGAGACACAGGAACCAGACTGAAACACAGATACAGGCACCAGACTGAAACACAGACACACACAGGCACCAGACTGAAACACAGACACAGGAACCAGACTGAAACACAGACACACACAGGCACCAGACTGAAACACAGACACACAGGCACCAGACTGAAACACAGACACACAGGCACCAGACTGAAACACAGACACACAGGCACCAGACTGAAACAGGGACACACAGGCACCAGACTGAAACACAGACACACACAGGCACCAGACTGAAACACAGACACACAGGCACCAGACTGAAACACAGACACACACAGGCACCAGACTGAAACACAGACACACACAGGCACCAGACTGAAACACAGACACACACAGGCACCAGACTGAAACACAGACACACAGGCACCAGACTGAAACACAGATACAGGCACCAGACTGAAACACAGATACAGGCACCAGACTGAAACACAGACACACACAGGCACCAGACTGAAACACAGACACACACAGGCACCAGACTGAAACACAGACACACACAGGCACCAGACTGAAACACAGACACACAGGCACCAGACTGAAACACAGACACACACAGGCACCAGACTGAAACACAGACACACACAGGCACCAGACTGAAACACAGACACACACAGGCACCAGACTGAAACACAGATACAGGCACCAGACTGAAACACAGACACACACAGGCACCAGACTGAAACACAGACACACACAGGCACCAGACTGAAACAGAGACACAGGAACCAGACTGAAACACAGACACACACAGGCACCAGACTGAAACACAGACACACAGGCACCAGACTGAAACACAGACACACAGGCACCAGACTGAAACACAGACACACACAGGCACCAGACTGAAACACAGACACACACAGGCACCAGACTGAAACACAGACACACACAGGAACCAGACTGAAACACAGACACACAGAGACACACAGGCACCAGACTGAAACACAGACACACAGGCACCAGACTGAAACACAGACACACACAGGCACCAGACTGAAACACAGACACACACAGGCACCAGACTGAAACACAGACACACACAGGCACCAGACTGAAACACAGACACACAGGGACACACAGGCACCAGACTGAAACACAGACACACACAGGCACCAGACTGAAACACAGACACACACAGGCACCAGACTGAAACAGAGACACAGGAACCAGACTGAAACACAGATACAGGCACCAGACTGAAACACAGACACACACAGGCACCAGACTGAAACACAGACACACAGGCACCAGACTGAAACACAGACACACACAGGCACCAGACTGAAACACAGACACACACAGGCACCAGACTGAAACACAGACACACACAGGCACCAGACTGAAACAGAGACACAGGAACCAGACTGAAACACAGATACAGGCACCAGACTGAAACACAGACACACACAGGCACCAGACTGAAACACAGACACACAGGCACCAGACTGAAACACAGACACACACAGGCACCAGACTGAAACACAGACACACACAGGCACCAGACTGAAACAGAGACACAGGAACCAGACTGAAACACAGATACAGGCACCAGACTGAAACACAGACACACACAGGCACCAGACTGAAACACAGACACACAGGCACCAGACTGAAACACAGACACACACAGGCACCAGACTGAAACACAGACACACACAGGCACCAGACTGAAACACAGACACACACAGACACCAGACTGAAACACAGGCACCAGACTGAAACACAGACACACACAGGCACCACACTGAAACACAGATACAGGCACCAGACTAAAACACAGACACACACAGGCACCAGACTGAAACACAGACACAAACAG
The DNA here is from genome assembly GCF_023055435.1 of Haliotis rufescens. NCBI lineage: Eukaryota > Metazoa > Mollusca > Gastropoda > Lepetellida > Haliotidae > Haliotis > Haliotis rufescens. The sequence continues at coordinate 6,627,882 of NW_025964383.1, forward strand.
GCACCAGACTGAAACAGAGACACAGGAACCAGACTGAAACACAGACACAGGCACCAGACTGAAACACAGACACAGGCACCAGACTGAAACACAGACACACACTGGCACCAGACTGAAACACAGACACAGGCACCAGACTGAAACACAAACACAGGCACCAGACTGAAACAGAGACACAGGAACCAGACTGAAACACAGACACACACAGGCACCAAACTGAAACACAGACACAGGCACCAGACTGAAACACAGATACAGGCACCAGACTGAAACACAGACACACAGGGACACACACACAGGCACCAGATTGAAACACAGACACACACAGGCACCAGACTGAAACACAGACACACACAGGCACCAGACTGAAACACAGACACACACAGGCACCAGACTGAAACACAGATACAGGCACCAGACTGAAACACAGACACACACAGGCACCAGACTGAAACACAGACACACACAGGCACCAGACTGAAACAGAGACACAGGAACCAGACTGAAACACAGATACAGGAACCAGACTGAAACACAGACACAGGCACCAGACTGAAACACAGACACACAGGCACCAGACTGAAACACAGACACACACAGGCACCAGACTGAAACACAGACACACACAGGCACCAGACTGAAACACAGACACACACAGGCACCAGACTGAAACACAGACACACACAGGCACCAGACTGAAACACAGATACAGGCACCAGACTAAAACACAGACACACACAGGCACCAGACTGAAACACAGACACACACAGGCACCAGACTGAAACACAGACACAGGCACCAGACTGAAACACAGATACAGGCACCAGACTAAAACAGAGACACACACAGGCACCAGACTGAAACACAGACACACACAGGAACCAGACTGAAACACAGATACAGGAACCAGACTGAAACACAGACACAGGCACCAGACTGAAACACAGACACACACAGGCACCAGACTGAAACACAGACACACACAGGCACCAGACTGAAACACAGACACACACAGGCACCAGACTGAAACACAGACACACACAGGCACCAGACTGAAACACAGACACAGGCACCAGACTGAAACACAGATACAGGCACCAGACTGAAACACAGACACACAGGCACCAGACTGAAACACAGATACAGGCACCAGACTGAAACACAGACACACACAGGCACCAGACTGAAACACAGACACAGGCACCAGACTGAAACACAGACACAGGAACCAGACTGAAACACAGACACAGGCACCAGACTGAAACACACACACAGGCACCAGACTGAAACACAGACACAGGCACCAGACTGAAACACAGATACAGGCACCAGACTGAAACACAGACACACACAGGCACCAGACTGAAACACAGACACACACAGGCACCAGACTGAAACACAGACACAGGCACCAGACTGAAACACAGACACAGGAACCAGACTGAAACACAGACACACACAGGCACCAGACTGAAACACAGACACACACAGGCACCAGACTGAAACACAGACACAGGCACCAGACTGAAACACAGATACAGGCACCAGACTGAAACACAGACACACACAGGCACCAGACTGAAACACAGACACACAGGCACCAGACTGAAACACAGATACAGGCACCAGACTGAAACACAGACACACACAGGCACCAGACTGAAACACAGACACAGGCACCAGACTGAAACACAGATACAGGCACCAGACTGAAACACAGACACACAGGCACCAGACTGAAACACAGACACACACAGGCACCAGACTGAAACACAGACACAGGCACCAGACTGAAACAGAGACACAGGCACCAGACTGAAACACAGACACAGGCACCAGACTGAAACACAGACACAGGCACCAGACTGAAACACAGACACAGGCACCAGACTGAAACACAAACACAGGCACCAGACTGAAACAGAGACACAGGAACCAGACTGAAACACAGACACACACACAGGCACCAAACTGAAACACAGACACAGGCACCAGACTGAAACACAGATACAGTCACCAGACTGAAACACAGACACAGGAACCAGACCGAAACAGAGACACAGAACCAGACTGAAACACAGACACACACAGGCACCAGACTGAAACACAGATACCGGCACCAGGTTGAAACACAGATACAGGCACCAGACTGAAACACGATTTGATTGGCTAATAGTTTGCTTGCGTCCCAGATCAGCAATCTAATTTGCATACAACAGTACAAGTCAACCAATGAGATTAATACAGGTCAAGGTCAGAAAGGTCAACAACGACAACGAGACTCATTTCATTCATAAATTGTAGTAAAACGTAATAGTACTTCCAAATATGGCATACATTTCTTGGAATGGAATAACGTGAAGATTTCTAGGAAATTTAAGAAGCGAAGTAATGGGACTGTCAACAGACTACCGCAGACAGAAAAAACCCAGTATATCTTATTGAAATTAAGGGCGATGATGTTGCTTCAGGATAAATGCATTTGATATTTCTTTGGCAAATTTTGTAACCAACATCGCGCCAAATACTCAGAAAACCTGCATCGTAACGAAGCCTGACAACTGGTCTGATTGAACATGTCGTCAACTGGTCAAGCTACCGATTGTGAAATTTCAATATCTGTTTGCGTTTATCTGAGATGATCTTTGAACGAAAGTTATACGGGTAGATTGTGCTGGGTTTATTTTTGGAGGAGGAAAATGCGGACGGAAATTAAGCAAGCTGTACGTATATATACTTATTGATTATTTATTGTTTCAAAATGTTTGGTTTTCTTTGTAACATTATTAAAAATAAAAGTTGGAAATTATCTTATCTTCACTATCTAAAAAATCTCCCCCTTTGGAGGCAAATCTCCCCCATTTTGAAGTCAAATCTCCCACATTGTCATGATGAGGGGTTGACAGGTCTGCACATACAAAAAATATGGATGGCCTTATGCAAATGACATTTGGCATGCCAATCAACAGGGACCTGGATCACTTGGACCCACCAACTTTCACGGATCGAGTTACTTCGGCATAAGGAGATTTGGCTTTTCTGACTTTGCCAAAACACATTGCTACTGGGCAATGAAAACAGGTCCCGAAAAAGACAAAAAACTACTATCATCACTTGAAAATATTTTTGACCAGATGAAGGCAAGCCGAACACAACGAAGAAAAACACTGTTGAAATCACCGATTGCCGTATATATTGTGAGAAATGCTATTCATAAAACTGTAGATATACCGTACACAACAGGATTACGATTGGTGCTGTGACACATAATATGGTTTTTTGTTCAATTTCACTGCTCTTATTCATCACGACAAACATATTTTGTTCTCGTCCAGAGAATAGCTCAGAACTATAATTTGTGTGTTGGACTGTTGGATAAATCGTGGACATTCCACGGTATCATTTTATGAAGAAGTGAAGACGAAATGGCAGGTACTTTTTAAAAACCAAAGACTAATTGTTTGTTGAAAAGTCTTGGAAGTGTTTGATGGTTATTCATTACCATTAAAACATGTCCTTGTTGTCAAACAGCCCATGTGGGTGTTTACATGACGTCACACATTTACACATTAACCAATGAAATTTATGTGTTATCATGACGTCATATTGACCTGTCAGATGACTTGTATAAGCTCCGCCCACTAGAGTGCGGAAGTTCCTACCACAGATGGCCCTCTTAGACGATATGGATATCGACAACTGTGAGAAAAGTAATTCTGACAAAGAACCTTTTAAACCACAAGTGAAGAAAACTAAGGACTCAGAAACTAACAAAGGGATAAATTTAGGAAATCACACATCTCCTTGTACTCTTGTCCAGCAGAGTACATGTCATCATAGTACAAATCTAAAAAAAGAATTGCCCTTATTAATTGCAAATCTACTACTTTTCACCCCCAAAAAACCAACATGACAAGACAACAAAGACTTAATTTAGTAAGTGAGCTCACCTTTCTGGGTAGAGATGACATAGAACCCACACCACTTTGACTGCTGCCCTCCGCACATCCTCATAGTCATCTGTGAATGCCTGACATGCATGCTGGTGAATACTTAGGTCAAGCTGCAAGCCACGCTGGTGGAAACTCACCTGCAATAACACAGGACATGAACAGACCTGCAATAACACACGACATGAACAGACCTGCAATAACACACGACATGAACAGACCTGCAATAACACAGGACATGAACAGACCTGCAATAACACAGGACATGAACAGACCTGCAATAACACACGACATGAACAGACCTGCAATAACACAGGACATGAACAGACCTGCAATAACACAGGACATGAACAGACCTGCAATAACACACGACATGAACAAACCTGCAATAACACACGACATGAACAAACCTCCAATAACACACGACATGAACAAACCTGCAATAACACACGACATGAACAAACCTGCAATAACACAGGACATGAACAGACCTGCAATAACACATGACATGAACAGACCTGCAATAACACACGACATGAACAAACCTGCAATAACACAGGACATGAACAGACCTGCAATAACACACGACATGAACAAACCTGCAATAACACACGACATGAACAAACCTCCAATAACACACGACATGAACAAACCTCCAATAACACACGACATGAACAAACCTCCAATAACACACATGAACAAACCTGCAATAACACACGACATGAACAAACCTGCAATAACACACGACATGAACAAACCTGCAATAACACACATGAACAAACCTGCAATAACACACGACATAAACAAACCTGCAATAACACACATGAACAAACCTGCAATAACACACGACATGAACAAACCTGCAATAACACACGACATGAACAAACCTGCAATAACACACGACATGAACAAACCTGCAATAACACACATGAACAAACCTGCAATAACACACGACATGAACAAACCTGCAATAACACACATGAACAAACCTGCAATAACACACGACATGAACAAACCTGCAATAACACACATGAACAAACCTGCAATAACACACGACATGAACATACCTGCAATAACACACGACATGAACAAACCTCCAATAACACACGACATGAACAAACCTGCAATAACACACGACATGAACAGACCTGCAATAACACACGACATGAACAAACCTGCAATAACACACGACATGAACAAACCTGCAATAACACACGACATGAACAAACCTGCAATAACACACATGAACAAACCTGCAAAAACACACGACATGAACAAATCTGCAATAACACACGACATGAACAAACCTGCAATAACACACATGAACAAACCTGCAATAACACACGACATGAACAAACCTGCAATAACACAGGACATGAACAGACCTGCAATAACACATGACATGAACAAACCTGCAATAACACACGACATGAACAAACCTGCAATAACACAGGACATGAACAAACCTGCAATAACACAGGACATGAACAAACCTGCAATAACACAGGACATGAACAAACCTGCAATAACATACCTCACCTCATGGTAAGGGGACACAAGAAGTTCCTATAGCTGGTCCTAAGGGAGTGGGTCATGTTCCTGTAAAGCTAAATGAGGCCTCTTGACTGACTCATTTTATACCTGAAGTCATGTGATTCCATCACAGAGCAGTCTGTGTCCCAGTAAAGCTGACAGGACATGGGTTTAAAATAGAGATATAACAACATATCTAGACCTGCTATATTCAAAAGTCACACAAAGCCACTGGAGCATAACATTGTGCATGTGTTGAGGGACAACTGTACACCCAAAAAGTTGTGTTTGGAAATCACAAGGACACAAGGTAATTTGCTGGTTGTGTTTGTATGATTTTGCTCCAGTCAACTGACACATCAATGACAAACACAATTTTGGAAAAGGCAGGCACTGTTTGACGATGTTGACAGTACATCCTGACTTTGTAATTACAATTTGTAATGTACCCGAAGGGTTGTTCAAATAACATACCATTGCTTGAAAAGCACTTGTTCTCACACGAGGATCTTGATCACTGAAGAATTTGGTTAGAAGTTTCTGCATGTCAGTTTGATTTTCACCTTCATCTTTGGAATCAGTTGACCACAACACTCCAATCAGATCAAGGCAGCTGCTTCTCACACTATGGGCCGAGTCACACAGATGCTGTAGGACACAAGCAAGAACATGTATACAGAGTGACACAGGTGCTGTAGGACACAAGCAAGAACATGTATACAGAGTGACACAGGTGCTGTAGGACAGAAGCAGGAACATGCATACAGAGTGACACAGGTGCTGTGGGGCAGAAGCAAGAACATGTATACAGAGTGACACAGGTGCTGTAGGACAGAAGCAGGAACATGTATACAGAGTCACACAGGTGCTGTAGGACAAAAGCAAGAACATGTATACAGAGTGACACAGGTGCTGTGGGGCAGAAGCAAGAACATGTATACAGAGTCACACAGGTGCTGTAGGACAGAAGCAAGAACATGTATACAGAGTCACACAGGTGCTGTAGGACAAAAGCAAGAACATGCATACAGAGTGACACAGGTGCTGTGGGGCAGAAGCAAGAACATGCATACAGAGTGACACAGGTGCTGTGGGGCAGAAGCAAGAACATGTATACAGAGTGACACAGGTGCTGTAGGACAGAAGCAAGAACATGTATACAGAGTCACACAGGTGCTGTAGGACAGAAGCAAGAACATGTATACATACAGAGTGACACAGGCACTGTGGGACAAAAGCAAGAACATGTATACAGAGTCACACAGGTGCTGTAGGACAAAAGCAAGAACATGCATACAGTGAGTGAGTATGGTTTTACGCCGCTTTTAGCAATATTCAAGCAATATCACGGCGGGGGACACCAGAAATGGGCTTCACACATTGTACCCATGTCGGGAATCGAACCCGGGTCTTCGGCGTGACGAGCAAACGCTTTAACCACTAGGCTACCCGACCGCCCAACATGCATACAGAGTGACACAGGTGCTGTGGGGCAGAAGCAAGAACATGTATACAGAGTGACACAGGTGCTGAAGGACAGAAGCAAGAACATGTATACAGAGTCACACAGGTGCTGTAGGACAGAAGCAAGAACATGTATACAGAGTCACACAGGTGCTGTGGGGCAGAAGCAAGAACCTGTATACAGAGTGACACATGTGCTGTGGGGCAGAAGCAAGAACATGTATACAGAGTCACACAGGTGCTGTAGGACAGAAGCAAGAACATGTATACAGAGTCACACAGGTGCTGTAGGACAGAAGCAAGAACATGTATACAGAGTCACACAGGTGCTGTAGGACAGAAGCAGGAACATGTTTACAGAGTCACACAGGTGCTGTAGGACAGAAGCAAGAACATGTATACAGAGTCACACAGGTGCTGTAGGACAGAAGCAAGAACATGTATACAGAGTCACACAGGTGCTGTAGGACAGAAGCAGGAACATGTATACAGAGTCACACAGGTGCTGTAGGACAGAAGCAAGAACATGTATACAGAGTCACACAGGTGCTGTAGGACAGAAGCAAGAACATGTATACAGAGTCACACAGGTGCTGTAGGACAGAAGCAGGAACATGCATACAGAGTCACACAGGTGCTGTAGGACAGAAGCAGGAACATGTATACAGAGTCACACAGGTGCTGTAGGACAGAAGCAGGAACATGTATACAGAGTCACACAGGTGCTGTAGGACAGAAGCAAGAACATGTATACAGAGTCACACAGGTGCTGTGGGGCAGAAGCAAGAACATGTATACAGAGTCACACAGGTGCTGTAGGACAGAAGCAGGAACATGTATACAGAGTCACACAGGTGCTGTAGGACAGAAGCAGGAACATGCATACAGAGTCACACAGGTGCTGTAGGACAGATACACTACTTGTAAAAGATTTTTGGGCATTTCACAAAGTACACCTAATGTAATGGCGAATGTGGAAGGTATCCATTATTAAATGATTCTTTACTAAATCGTATTAAGTATTGGTTAACACTTATTCACATACTTCCTAAAAAAGCCGATGACATGCTATACCTTTAAGATGTGAAAACCAGATATCCTTAGGCAGCACGGGTCAAACAGTCATTATATAAACTTCTGTTCGGTTATGTTTAGATCTACCAAAATGTAGGACTCAAAGCGTGCTTTAGAAATGAAATAAAAATACAACTTTGTAGCTGTGGTCATAGCGTGGGAGGTCATACATGGACCCAGAGTCCACCATTACCGCGAGAGATGACTGTACATGTAATTGTCGCAACAGGAAGCCACTTTATTACCGATGCTAAGCATCCATTGAGACCACTCGATTCCCATACTCACAAACATGAACTAGTAACTGGGACAAAAACTGCTGAATCTCAAAATATTTGTTCATGTTGTTACAGATAAGAAGGTTTAAGAACACTTACAGATTTAGCAGCCTGGAGTATCTGCACTTTGTAGCCGGCACAGCTGTTGGGGAGCTGCCGCCCCACTGATGACAGTGATTGAAGGATCTCGCGCAATGCTTTGTGGGATTCTGTAACATGAAGGTATAAAGGGTAGGAGGGCAAGAAGAGAGAAGAGGTGCAATGATTACTGGATGCAACATAGTAAGAGGATCAGGATGCACACTACTATCAAGCAGAATAATGGCATGGTCAAAATAGGTTTTCAGTGCTGGAAGGGCACACTTACAAATCATTTTGAATAACAAAAATAGCTTATGACACTGCTTATAATATGAAATCTGCGTAGATTACAACACTTAGATTTTGTATCAGCTGATTGCCAAATTCACTTCCAGACAGTTATATTTGGAAAAATTTGCGTCACATACAAATTCCAATTGAAAAGCACATCATGCCTAGTCTTCAACAGTCGCTCACTGTCCATTTAAAAAAAGCGCCTTTCTTACAAACAAGCAGATGCAGATAAGTATACTACTTTTCATTTAGTTTAATATGATTTACAGGGATTGTTACAAAACAGGTTTCCAATTTAAAATACCCAAATGTCAAGAAACAGGTTGGTATTAAAAATGTGAATATACCCTCTAAAAATTGTTGATACCCAATCAGACTCAAACCCCTTGTTAAAATACCCAAACAACCAAAGCTTACCTAGACCTCTATCAATGATGAGGGTATGGGCAATCTTTCTCAATTACCAATGCTATTTAAACTGCCTGAAAGATGGATTCTAGGGCTGGGACAGGTAACTTGGGTACCCGGGTCGGGTGGGAACTGAGTAGGACCCGGGTACCTACATGACTACCCGTACCCGTGGTTAGTCATCTGATATATAGTTTAATGACAAAAATTATCTGGAACTCTATGGTTACACTACAAGTCACTAATGTTCGCATTTCTTCTGACTATGCAACCATTCCTTCTGACTTTTCATATGGAATCCATTGCCAAAACTGTTTCATTTTCTGTGAGTCTACCTTTTGTCACTTGTCACCATTGTGACATCCCATGGAAACACCTCATGTAGAATGTAACTAGATACCTGAAAAATCTGGCTATGAGGGCTTACTTTCTGTGCTGAGTATGGCCAGGAGGTGATCAATGACGTTGTCTGGTGAGAAGCCAGGCAGTCGACACAGGTGCCCCAACATCTGTGCTATCTTGCTCCTCACTACTGCCTCTTTCTCACGGTGGTAGTGGTCCATCAGCTCCCCGACTACATCCATAGCAGCTTCACCAGACACTGACTGCAGGCCTGCCTCAAAGTCCAGGAGCACCTGCAGGGCATCGTGGGAAGTGCTTGTATTCTGCAGATCAAGATGAAGGTCGGCTGCAGGAGGCTTGTGCTGGAGGCGGAGCTTCTTCACAGGCTTTGGCTCTTCCTGTATACCAGTAGATTGAGATTAAAGGCATATCTATGTTTTTGATGAAATTCTGACATGTTTAGCTTTCAAAATATAAAGTTCACCATGGTCAATATGAACCATAAATACAGTGAATGAGTTGGGTTTGACGTTGCTTGGAACAGTATTCCAGTTATAGCTTAATGTGATTATGACAAACCTAGAAACATAATCTAGGCGAACTAGTATTCAATCCCACTATCATATCTATTCTGGCATGCCCATGGGACGCAACTCTGGACAGCAACTTGCGGCATATTAAAAACTAGCGCCCCTAAATAGACAATTAAATCACACTTCTCATAACCATGACAACTGCCCCCCCCCCAAAAAAAAACCCAAAGACATTTTCCTTTGTTGACTTGATTTTGTTGACGCCTTGACTACAAAGGCGCTCAGATTGTTTCACCACTCCGTCATAAACACTTTTGAGTGGTTGACCTCAGTGAAAGTAAGGAAAACTGTTAAATGTAATCATAGTGGTCTGGCAAAGTGTAATATTGTGCCACTTGATGGAGAAGTGTTTCTGTATCAATTGGTCCTGTCAGGTACATAAAAAACGAATTTGAACCCTATTTGAGAAGGATTATTGTTTACAGAAACGCATTGTCACTCTCAACCGGTACCCCCGGGCTTCACTGCTGCAAATAGCAAGCCTGTCACCTGTGTTACGCAGTGTGTACCTGAATCACTTGGCTGTACTCCGCAAGAGCTCTCTTCTTTAAGAGGGCAGCCATCTTCTTCTGCCACAGATGGAACAAGTCTAACTCAACCTAGCCCTCAACCCACAAGCAAAGTACCATACACTTTTCTTTTCTATTAGTATATTTTCAACAACGTGAGATTGATCTTATAATAAGCTTGTCGGAATCCATTCCAGTAGCAAACTCATGGTTTGACTGGTTCTTGTTATTTAAAGTCTTATTTGCTCGTGCGCAAGATGGAATCCAGTTCCTGTTTTTTCACTCAAACCGCAGTATGGTCAATGGGCAAATGCCAAAATCTTCCATTTAATTTTTAGGTGACTTTCAAATAAATATGTACAAAAGACAAGCAAAATATCCTTCATTTGGGAAATTGTCTTCATTTGGCTCCAATTCGTCCTGCTAAAACAACACCCAAGAACGACATGTTATAAACTTGGCTCAGACTCTACACAATTTCAACACGGTAAGCGCAAAGAGGGCAGTCGGCTAGTTTAGAGCGGGCTTTACACACCAAGAGAAGATAACTCCTGTGTACTTCCTTGAGCAGCCACCACGATTGTTGTTGTGTCAAGTAGCCGTACCGTTACATAAACAGATTGGCAGAACTTAATGATGAAGGCGACATCGGTAAAATTAATAATGATTGCAATAGATTTGTTTGCGCCTTTGGTGCTAACAGGTCCTTCATCAGATATCGGTCTGCGCTAATGTGAAAGAGGTGAAACGTAAGACAACCAGAGTCCGAACGTAACTTGAAATGGAGAATGTTACTACATACTAGACCTCACTGTTAGTCTGCACTACGAACTATTGGTAACAACGCAGTTTAGCTCAGCTTACTCTAGCGCTAATGTGGCTCTTTCTGCCGACTGTGGCTCACGCTTCACGGATTTCGCGTGCCTCCGTTTCTACGGGTTGTGTAAGGGTAGGATAAAATTACCCCCAACGCTATATTCTTAGGCCTTTTATGCCCTTTACAATCATAAGGGGTAGGTACCTCATCAGCAAAAGGTAACCTTATGAGAGTAAAGGGAATCCAAGTGTAAAGTCTATAAGTCATACCTGTGGTACCTGATGACTCACCTATAGTCATACCTGTGGTACCTGATGACTCACCTATAGTCATACCTGTGGTACCTGATGACTCACCTATAGTCATACCTGTGGTACCTGATGACTCACCTGTAGTCATACCTGTGGTACCTGATGACCCACCTATAGTCATACCTGTGGTACCTGATGACTCACCTGTAGTCATACCTGTGGTACCTGATGACTCACCTATAGCGACATCTGTATGCAAGCAAACGACCTCATCAATTTGACCTGGCAAAACATCATTGCCAACTTCCAATTCACCTGATGAATTGATTATCCGCTCACCTGTGTGTACACCTGCCTGTTAACATCTACTATCATCCATGGATTCACCTGACACATCACCTGTCAAGTCTGTCCCATGTACACCTACCACACCTATCTCACTACCTATGGGACCATCCCCAGGTAAGGTGTGAGTGAGCATGTCACTAGACCATCTCAAGTTGACACCTTCACCATCATCAACATGCATCAACATGCACTGAAGGGCTATCAACAGGTGAGCAACCCTGTGACCTGTGTACTGACATCTAAACAAGACTCCATGGTATCACCTTGTATACCTGTGTGTATATCAGAACCTATACATGTCATATCATCCTTGACACCTGCAAGTGTATAGACATCCTTGTCATCTAACTCCTGAGTCCTGTCAATGTCAAGATGGTTGAATGGTTTGTCACCTGCGGTATTATCAAATGTATGAGTGGCATCCCCATTACCTAACTCCCCATACACTTTGGCAACATCAACCTCTTCAATGACACCTATCGCTACTTGCGCAGGTAATTTAATCTCTAAGCTGGTAGGGTTCATCATTCTAAACAAGGCTATCTGATTGACAGGTGACGTGAGACATCTAGCACCGTACACATGTAATGACTCTGCAACAGACTCAGTTGGCTCCACGATGCCTAACTTTATATCTGGGTCATAAACATATACAGGTAACAAAGTCCCGGTGTGAGGTGAAAGCACCGCATCCCCTTGGAGCATAGCATTCTGACTCAGAGCAACAATCCTGCAAGCACACTAGCACGCAGGATCAGATCCTCCTCATACACATATTCCTCACAGAGTCACTGCCCTAGAATCTCCACTGTCAACCAAGGGTCCACTGTCAGCTGTTCAGTGAGATTATTTTGATGAATGGACAGCACCCTGGTCAACTGTTATCCCAGGGGTACCTTGGTGAAGGATGTTACATCGTATTCTACCATGAATTTGGAATTTACTCGATTCTGATTGGTCAATCAGAGGCTATTAAATCACAATAAACCCCCTCTGATTGAAACAGCTGGTTTGATGGCAGCATCACCGTGGAAGCTAATATTCATAGAATAGTACTATTTTCAGTCATTGTAGGTAGGCATATATAAATAATTATATCTACAATTACAGGTTACAAAATGCACAGATGCGGTTACTACAATATTCAAAGGATGTGTGGCAATACATTTCGTGCAGAAAAACACGAAATCAACAAAGAGAATGTATTTATGTTTTGGAGACAACAGAGAGCTTGTAATTTTGGCGCTTTTCTATATACGACTGAGACGTCATATCTTTTGCGTCACAATGCGCGATATGACGTCAAAATGGTGACGTGCGATGTAGAGCGAAAGCCTTTCAAAGCTTGCTTTGTTTTCTTTAGGGATGCCCACCTCATGTTAGCTTACCAAGTTGCCGTGCTTATATGCTTTCAATGCTTGTCATATGTTTGAGTGAAGTATTACAGTGTAAACAAACTGCTTGAGTTTATACAGCACCATATTTTGTTCGGTGATTCCGTAATTCAGATTGATAACCCACTCAAAACACTGAACTCAACCCATGCCGCTTCACTCAGTATATTTGCTAACACCAAAGAGTTCACGTTTTATTTAGTCATGGTAGAATGATGGAGATAAACATACTGTGTTTTCAATGTAGAGCTAGGTTACCTGTAGATTTAACCGCGCTAAATTTAACATTTGAAACCTCACGCTGCGCGTTCGGTTCCAAATTCAATTTAGCGGGGTTAAATCTACAGGTAACCTAGCTCTACATTGAAAACACAGTATGTTTATCTCCTAATTGCCACAGTAGTTGACTGTTCTGCATCATGTATCGCCAATGTGCTCATTCTCAGACTATGTTTTATTGGGTGAGTAAAGATGTGTCAACAACACTCTAGATGTATTGGTGAGCTGTGTTTGAGATACAGTACGACTTGAGACTGCAACTACAACAATCCTCAATGCTTTCACATTGAAACATTCAGATCCTCATTACAAGCTACTGCAGTCGGTTTACAAAATATTTCTTAGTGTCACATCAGATATTCTGAGGGTTTGCTGTGCTCTTGTTGCTATTTGCTGCAACTTGAGTTTCCGGTCAACAGGGCATCGTATGTCTTTTGGCGTGTTAGGATGTCACAACAAAAATGAAACAGGTACTGAAATAACAAATGTATCATCAGTAGCATAAACTAATGTTTGTGAAACAGTGGGCCGCTGCCACCATAGGCTATTTCAAGTAACATAGTATTGTTTTGTTGATGTATGTTGCAACCTAATTTTAAAAATTATGTCATAGGTTATTGTCAAATGCTCCGACTTTGTGGTGTTACTGTTTGGCTGTTTGTTTAGTATTTCCGGTGGATGTTTAATTACCCTCCGTGATTGATTGTAAATGCACGAGCAAGACAGCTTGCAGGTTGAGCTTTGGTTCTTTTGAAATTCAATCAGGATTGATTTAAGACATTTCGAGGCAATATTCGCAAATTTAATATTTGACAATCAGAAAGTTTGTTGTCCGTCATTACAAATGTGAACTTCCTTTAAGGTGGCACTTCCCACGAACCATGTGACTGTAAACATGAAGGTTTGTGTAAAATAAAGGAGATGTGTCATTTGTCCAGTATACACGTGTCCTACCTTTGACTTCACTTCATGGATGTAAAGGAAAGCTCAAACAGACAAGACCCTTCTTCCAAACTGCAGCTCAGTTGAGATTCTTTAGTGGGATTCACTATTGAGCCAGGGCCTTGAACTGTGATCTGGCTAATACGGCCCTATCTCAAAGAGGCTCTGACCCGTGGAGGTCCAGACTAGAACAGGTCTTCAGCAAGCCTTGCTTGCCATAAAAGGCGACTGTGCTTGTTGTAAGAGGCAACTAACGGGATCAGGTGGTCAGGCTCACTGACTTGGTTGATGCATGTCATCATATCCCAGTTGTGTGGATCGATGCTTGTGATATTAATCGCTGGATTGTCTGGTTGACTCAATTATTTACAGACCGCCTCCATATAGCTGGAATATTGCTGAGTGCGGTGATAAACAACTAACCATCCAACAACCAAATCAAAATGGCTCCATCATAGCTCTTCATTCAGGAAAACAAATCTTTCCATCAGAAATATCTTGAGTCTCATTCAGAAACATTTTCATGATTCCTGTAGCCTAAATCTGGACAACAGAACTTCTCATTTCATGTGTTCGGTTGTGTATCCAGTAACGTTCACTATATATCTTCTGACCGGTGACCAGTTATCACATGTGTGTTATTTCTTACATAGATGAAAATAAAGGTACCACAAACTGCCATGTCCGTAGAATTTAGAGCAAAATCACACATTTTAGAATATACAGTCAAACTCTTTTAGACAGTGATATAAAGGAATGAAAGAGGTGGCAATTCAACTTTCTCGTCGACTTAAAATACAGCTTATCATCATCAAGACACATGCATTGGATCAAGTGCATGTCTTCAGTTGTATAAATTGTTGCATGCTGTTATAAGCTGTTGGTGTAAGAAAGTGCAAATAAGGGTTTGGCTAGTGCTTGAAGATGTGCTCTACGATTGCTACAGTATTAGGTGGTTGGGTTATATATTGGATGTGAGGCAGTAAGCATGGTCAACATTGACTGAGAATATATATATATATATATATATATATATATATATATATATATATATATATATATATATATATATAAATTTTGCCACTTCTATCAATGAGTTGATATATTTGATATCAAAAGACACGAGGGTGAGATTTTATTTATCATCCAACTTCATTCTTCCAACTTCTTCAATTTGTAGACAATAATTAGCAGTGTCTTCAGTGTAAAAAGTACTGCTAACAGCTTCAGTAGCAGAGCCATTAGTGATGTCATTTGATTGTGACGTCATGGTAACGTCACAATCTGCATGGTCTGCAAAGCATTGTGATGTAATTTCATTGCAGCGTCATCTACAGTGTAGATATCGCTTGATCTCATCCAAGCGATATCTCCTGTGAGAGCCAGTTTTGGATGATATATATATATATATTATTATTATTATTATTATTGTTATAACATCTTGCAGGAGGAGACGCATTTGAAGAAGAGACTGCAGGTGTTTCTTGCGGAGATGCTGAAGCTGGGCACAGTCAAGGGCTTCAAGTACTTCGCTTCATACATGAGAGGGCGTGAGGAGATGGTCATCAGTGTCGTCAATGAACCACAGGTTGCAATCACCTTCCGTGCTGCTTCAGCCTTGACTGACCAACCTTTATCACTGGCAGAATATTGCAGCATGTCCTGTTGTATCAGATGGAAGGGCATTGGACCTCCATTTTGTGATTAAATCTTCAGGAATGGCTTTTTGTATTCCGCACTTGATTCTCTCGCTCTATATTCCTGTAACTAGCTCTAAGTGTGAGGGGATGCTGAGGGTGGTCTCACAAAGTGTTTTCTAGCCAGCTCCAAGTGTAGTCAAAGGTCTTAGGTCAATGAACATGGTGTCTACCGCAGATGAAAAGTTTCATTGTCCAAATCCCAGATATTGCATGTGTGTGTGTATGTGTGATTGCAGACCCCCAACAACAGCTACAGCAGCGAGCCAGGCACTCCCCTGCACAACACAGAGTTTGCAGCAGGCTCCAGCTTCACCTCCAACAACCTCCCCTATGACAAGTAAGTGTGGTGCACTCAAAACAGCATGTATGTGTGTAGAACCCAACAGTTATCATATAGTTGTTGATTAGACCACAGTCAATAGGGAAATTTGATTAAACTTTCGTCTAAAGATATTTTGATCTTTCATACATATCAGGTCATCTAGTTCCAGTATGTTGTGTGTTGACCTTTCATGCATATCCAGTCATCTTGTACCAGTATGTTGTGTGTTGACCTTTCATGCATATCCAGTCATCTAGTACTTGTATGTTGTGTGTTGACCTGGCATGCATATCCAGTCATCTTGTACCGGTATGTTGTGTGCTGACCTGGCATGCATATCCAGTCATCTAGTACTTGTATGTTGTGTGTTGACCTGGCATGCATATCCAGTCATCTTGTACCGGTATGTTGTGTGTTGACCTTTCATGCATATCCAGTCATCTAGTACCGGTATGTTGTGTGCTGACCTTTCATGCATATCCAGTCATCTTGTACCAGTTTGTTGTGTGTTGACCTTTCATGCATATCCAGTCATCTAGTACCGGTATGTTGTGTGTTTACCTTTCATGCATATCCAGTCATCTAGTACCGGTATGTTGTGTGCTGACCTGGCATGCATATCCAGTCATCTTGTACCAGTATGTTGTGTGTTGACCTTTCATGCATATCCAGTCATCTTGTACCGGTATGTTGTGTGTTGACCTTTCATGCATATCCAGTCATCTAGTACCAGTATGTTGTGTGCTGACCTGGTAGCATATCCAGTCATCTTGTACCGGTATGTTGTGTGTTGACCTTTCATGCATATCCAGTCATCTAGTACCAGTATGTTGTGTGCTGACCTTTCATGCATATCCAGTCATCTAGTACCGGTATGTTGTGTGCTGACCTGGCATGCATATCCAGTCATCTAGTACCGGTATGTTGTGTGTTGACCTTTCATGCATATCCAGGCATCTAGTACCAGTATGTTGTGTGTTGACCTTTCATGCATATCCAGTCATCTTGTACCAGTATGTTGTGTGTTGACCTGGCATGCATATCCAGTCATCTAGTACCGGTATGTTGTGTGTTGACCTTTCATGCATATCCAGTCATCTTGTACCAGTATGTTGTGTGCTGACCTTTCATGCATATCCAGTCATCTAGTACCGGTATGTTGTGTGTTGACCTGGCATGCATATCCAGTCATCTAGTACCGGTATGTTGTGTGTTGACCTTTCATGCATATCCAGGCATCTAGTACCAGTATGTTGTGTGTTGACCTTTCATGCATATCCAGTCATCTTGTACCAGTATGTTGTGTGTTGACCTGGCATGCATATCCAGTCATCTAGTACCGGTATGTTGTGTGTTGACCTTTCATGCATATCCAGTCATCTAGTACCGGTATGTTGTGTGCTGACCTTTCATGCATATCCAGTCATCTTGTACCAGTTTGTTGTGTGTTGACCTGGCATGCATATCCAGTCATCTAGTACCAGTATGTTGTGTGTTTACCTTTCATGCATATCCAGTCATCTAGTACCGGTATGTTGTGTGCTGACCTTTCATGCATATCCAGTCATCTAGTACCGGTATGTTGTGTGTTGACCTTTCATGCATATCCAGGCATCTAGTACCAGTATGTTGTGTGTTGACCTTTCATGCATATCCAGTCATCTTGTACCGGTATGTTGTGTGCTGACCTTTCATGCATATCCAGTCATCTAGTACCGGTATGTTGTGTGCTGACCTTTCATGCATATCCAGTCATCTAGTACTGGTATGTTGTGTGTTGACCTTTCATGCATATCCAGGCATCTAGTACCAGTATGTTGTGTGTTGACCTTTCATGCATATCCAGTCATCTTGTACCGGTATGTTGTGTGTTGACCTGGCATGCATATCCAGTCATCTAGTACTGGTATGTTGTGTGTTGACCTTTCATGCATATCCAGTCATCTAGTACCGGTATGTTGTGTGCTGACCTTTCATGCATATCCAGTCATCTTGTACCAGTATGTTGTGTGTTGACCTGGCATGCATATCCAGTCATCTAGTACCGGTATGTTGTGTGCTGACCTTTCATGCATATCCAGGCATCTAGTACCAGTATGTTGTGTGTTGACCTTTCATGCATATCCAGTCATCTTGTACCAGTATGTTGTGTGTTGACCTAGCATGCATATCCAGTCATCTAGTACTGGTATGTTATGTGTTGACCTTTCATGCATATCCAGTCATCTTGTACCGGTATGTTGTGTGTTGACCTTTCATGCATATCCAGTCATCTAGTACCGGTATGTTGTGTGTTGACCTTTCATGCATATCCAGTCATCTTGTACCAGTATGTTGTGTGTTGACCTGGCATGCATATCCAGTCATCTTGTACCGGTATGTTGTGTGTTGACCTTTCATGCATATCCAGTCATCTAGTACCAGTATGTTGTGTGCTGACCTTTCATGCATATCCAGTCATCTAGTACCAGTATGTTGTGTGCTGACCTTTCATGCATATCCAGTCATCTTGTACGGGTATGTTGTGTGCTGACTTGACATGCATATCCAGTCATCTAGCACCAGTATGTTGTGTGTTGACCTTTCATGCATATCCAGTCATCTAGTACCGGTATGTTGTGTGCTGACCTTTCATGCATATCCAGTCATCTTGTACCAGTATGTTGTGTGTTGACCTGGCATGCATATCCAGTCATCTAGTACTGGTATGTTGTGTGTTTACCTTTCATGCATATCAAGTCATCTAGTACCAGTATGTTGTGTGTTGACCTTTCATGCATATCCAGTCATCTAGTACCAGTATGTTGTGTGTTGACCTTTCATGCATATCCAGTCATCTTGTACCGGTATGTTGTGTGCTGACCTTTCATGCATATCCAGTCATCTAGTACCGGTATGTTGTGTGTTGACCTTTCATGCATATCCAGTCATCTAGTACCGGTATGTTGTGTGTTGACCTGGCATGCATATCCAGTCATCTTGTACCGGTATGTTGTGTGTTGACCTGGCATGCATATCCAGTCATCTAGTACTGGTATGTTGTGTGTTGACCTTTCATGCATATCCAGTCATCTAGTACTGGTATGTTGTGTGTTGACCTGGCATGCATATCCAGTCATCTAGTACCAGTATTTTTTGTGTTGGCCGTACATGCACCTTAATCATCATGAGTACTGGTGTCTTGTGTGTTGACTTGAAATGCATGTCTAATCATCATGAATATATATTGTGTGTTGACTTGAAATGCATGTCTAATCATCATGAATATATTGTGTGTTGACTTGAAATGCATGTCTAATCATCATGAATATATTGTGTGTTGACTTGAAATGCATGTCTAATCATCATGAATATATTGTTTGTTGACTTGAAATGCATGTCTAATCATCATGAATATATTGTGTGTTGACTTGAAATGCATGTCTAATCATCATGAATATATTGTGTGTTGACTTCAGGAGGTCACTGATGCTGTCTCAGCGGACGCAGATGTCTCTGAGCGGCCTCGGGGACAAGGGTGTAGGTTTGCCTCCAGCCTCCCCAAGTGATGATGAGACACAGGCCATGGTATGTATCCATTATCACATTGTACTTGGATATAGCACAGATTATGATGCTGCTTACATTCACTGGGAACAATTATTTCCAGATGTGTGGGTCACATGTTGATATCCACTTCCTAGATTTAGGACTCTGGGTTGGAGTAGACGCAGCAGATACTCTTCAGTCACTGTCACGCCCCACACTGGTCAGGGATTAACAGCCGTATTACAAGAGGATGTTCTCATCTGCCAGAGAAACTATGCTGCCTGGTCTCACAGCCATTGCAAGTATAGGTGTAGACTCTACTGATCTGTGTCAAACAAGTTGACGGTTGGACTCTCCACTACTTTGACATACAAGAAAAATACCATGATACAGACTTCGATTTATTAGCAAGCGTGGCAACATATTTTGGGCAGAAAACCTCACTTAAAACAAAGATTAACTGAACCGTGAAATTTAGTAACATCAACAGGATGGACAATTGGTGCCACACAGACTGTACTGTTATGTCTACCGCGTCACGATGCCTGAACTTTCTGTTTGTGGAACATTATGTTTTTAACTTACCCTGCTTTACTCCTTAATGCATTTACTGCTTGTTCTTGACAGAACAAAGAGCTGTTTGAGGTCTTTCTGAATAAGAAGTTGTTAGAACTAGTTGTGTGGCTAATCCCATGACACAGCTCCTATGTGACCATGGAAGTGATGACATCACTTATCATCACATTACTGCTGTCACTCAGAGAGAATGGTCACCTATTTTGAGCTCTCAGCTTTATCCATTACAATCCTTTGCATGTTATTACAACCCTATTGTTTTATGTGAATTATATCCTTCCTATGGTTTGTGTCTTCATACTTTACATATGATTTTTACTATTGCATTAATATTGTTCTTCCATTTAGCCAATTTGAATTCACTTTGTAGTCACGTTTTTTCTTGTGATGCGTTTTGTATTCTTTGTGTTGCTTGGTTCTTCTTATGCATTGTTGTACCTATGCTTCCCTATGGTTATTAAAGTGTTTATTCACTTTTCTTTGCGTAATCTTATCCCTTAACCTCCATGTTCTGGGATTTAGAATGTTACATACACACACAGTCATGGTGATTACACCTTCTGCTTCATTGCAGACTTATGTCCCGTTGTACTCAGTGCCACAGTAACAAGGCTTATGAAACTGCTGGATTGGATCCCTAGAGCCAACAACGCTCATGAGATCAGAGCAGTTACTGGACACGCAATTGGCTTTCAGACAACGGAGGTCCAATGTTTTCCTCAAGCCCTTGGCTGCGCCTGGCCTCTTGATGAGGGTTCTGTGAATGTTCCTGCCATTTCTCCCTGTCTAATCAGTGCCCGTTCAACTTTGGTTGAACGCTTCCTTGCAGAGGCCGATAGTACTCTCGTAGAATTGTTTTCATGTGACTTCTGGTAGACATGATCTGAACCAAATGTTGAAGGCCATCACAAATTCACGACTGATTAGACGTTTGACAGAATCTTACCTTGTCTTCGCAAGTCAATACCTGAGTATCATGGCCTTGGAAGATGTCGAAGGCATTCATAGTTTTGGCATTCTGGTCATAGCACTACAGGTCACCAGTCCTTGTTGCGACTAAGAAGCTCCTAAGATCAAGCCTTACCCGACTTGCGCAGTGTTAGCATGCCTGACATGGGGGTTACTCTGCTAACCAGCTGTTTGGCTTGGTAAATCAGTTTCTAGACTTTAGCACATGCTAATTTGCTTTTTGCTGGGACATCCACATAGTCTCGTAGCATCCATAGACAAGATTGGTCGAAGCAGGTAAAGATTTGCACAAGTGTGCTCAACGACTGTCATGAACTACTGCAGAGTTTATGTCCCTGAGGACCACATCTGAAAGTATGCCCTCCACCGTACCGTCCGATAAAGATGCATTAAGGAGTAATGCAGGATAAGTTAAAATATCTAGTAAAATCTAGATATTTTGTTATAGTTGTGTACTTATCCTGCATTACTTTGACTAAAGTAGCCCACCTGTCTCAGAGCTGCCTATCCCACAATGTCTTCAGATGTTACGATCTAGCTGTAATGTGATGATACGTGACGTCATCACTTCAATGGTCATGTGGGAGCTGTGTGATGGGATTTGCCACACAACCAGTTGGAACAACTTCTTCTTCAAAAAGACCTCACACAGCTCTTCTTTCTGTCAGAACAAGCAGTAAATGCATTAAGGAGTAAAGCAGGATAAGTATACAAATATAAAACAACATCTAGATTTTACTAGTATTTGAATGTGCCTACCACTGCTCTGTCATGAAGAAAATAAAGATCTAATCAGATTCTATACTACTGGTAGAATAGCTGTTTGAGTGACCAGGACGTTGTTGTTTGCCTGGCAGGATGAGTCGTCCACCGTGTTCCTGATCGCTGGCTACACCCGCTACTCCTGTCCCTATGTGTGGGTGCGCTCCAACCATGAACGCCTGGTCAGGCTAACTGGGGGAGACACTCAGGAGAAAGACAACCCTCTCAGACTCAAGTCCACATACAAGTGGAAGGATAATGGTGAGTGTGAAAATGATAGATAGCACCCAGGCTAAGTGTCTGTTCCCGCCATATTCAATGAGTCTGATCATCATGGCGTTGATAATTGTAAGAAGGAAAACCTGTCACAGATGTATCAACCAAATAGTGACCATTGCCTTGTCAAAGTTGAAACCACTGTGCACGTGCCACACCATCCACCAAGTTGTCCGTGGCGAGCGTTGGTGCACTAGGATTTCTATCTGTCACTGGACACTGCAATGGGCAATGCCTGAATGCGCTGATGCTCTTCCTGTGACATGTTCCTTCCACAGCGACATCATTTCATGTCAGGTCATGTATCCTATAGCGCCACTATCTCTATGAGCTGTCCATTTCATGGCTTGCAGTTACTGCAGTCGTGTACGACTAAAATCACCTCTACTCACAATCATCAGCAGGACTATGTTTGTGTTTACATGTGTTAGCTTTGCCCTATAATGTACTTGTGGATGGTTTAGAGCCCTTGATTAAACTGGAACCACTCTATATATAAAGACATCACTTTAGATCCTGTTTCTTGGTGTAAAAAACTATATTTTTGTCCTGAACTATTACAAACATCATTATCCTTATCCCATCAAAATTCAGAGCTAACATATACTTTTTTACACTACACATGGAGGTAGTTCATAGCTAAACTATACTTTATTCCACTACACATGGGGGTAGTTCAGGGCTAAACTACACTTTATTCCACTACACATGGAGGTAGTTCAAGGCTAAACTACACTTTATTACACTACACATGGAGGTAGTTCAAGGCTAAACTATACTTTATTACACTACACATGGGGGTAGTTCAAGGCTCAACTATACTTTATTGCACTAAACAAGGAGGTAGTTCAAGGCTAAACTATACTTAATTACACTGCACATGGAGGTAGTTCCAGGCTAAACTATACTTTATTTCACTACACATGGAGGTAGTTCAAGGCTAAACTATACTTAATTACACTGCACATGGAGGTAGTTCCAGGCTAAACTATACTTTATTACACTACACATGGAGGTAGTTCAAGGCTAAACTATACTTTATTACACTACATATGGAGGTAGTTCCAGGCTGAACAATACTTTATTACACTACATATGGAGGTAGTTCCAGGCTAAACTATACTTTATTACACTACACATGGAGGTAGTTCAAGGCTAAACATTACTTTATTACACTACACATGGAGGTAGTTCCAGGCTAAACTGTGCTTTATTACACTACATATTGGGATAGTTCAAGGCTAAACTATACTTTATTACACTACACATGGGGGTAGTTCAGGGCTAAACTATACTTTATTCCACTACACATGGAGGTAGTTCAAGGCTAAACTACACTTTATTACACTACACATGGAGGTACTTCAAGGATAAACTATACTTTATTACACTACAGATGGAGGTAGTTCAAGGCTAAACTATACTTTATTACACTACACATGGGGGTAGTTCAAGGCTCAACTATACTTTATTGCACTAAACATGGAGGTAGTTCAAGGCTAAACTATACTTAATTACACTGCACATGGAGGTAGTTCCAGGCTAAACTATACTTTATTTCACTACACATGGAGGTAGTTCAAGGCTAAACTATACTTAATTACACTGCACATGGAGGTAGTTCCAGGCTAAACTATACTTTATTACACTACACATGGAGGTAGTTCAAGGCTAAACTATACTTTATTACACTACATATGGAGGTAGTTCCAGGCTGAACAATACTTTATTACACTACATATGGAGGTAGTTCAAGGCTAAACTATACTTTATTACACTACACATGGAGGTAGTTCAAGGCTAAACATTACTTTATTACACTACACATGGAGGTAGTTCCAGGCTAAACTGTGCTTTATTACACTACATATTGGGATAGTTCAAGGCTAAACTATACTTTATTACACTACACATGGAGGTAGTTCCAGGCTAAACTATACTTTATTACACTGCACATGGAGGTAGTTCCAGGCTAAACTATACTTTATTTCACTACACATGGGGGTAGTTCCAGGCTAAACTATCCTTTATTACACTACACATGGAGGTAGTTCAGGTCTAAACTATACTTTATTACACTACATATGGGGATAGTTCAAGGCTAAACTATACTTTATTACACTACACATGGAGGTAGTTCAAGGCTAAACTATACTTTATTCCACTACACATGGAGGTAGTTCAAGGCTGAACTATACTTTATTACACTAAACATGGAGGTAGTTCAAGGCTAAACTATACTTTATTACACTTCACGTGGAGGTAGTTCAAGGCTAAACTATACTTTATTACACTAAACATGGAGGTAGTTCAAGGCTAAACTATACTTTATTACACTTCACGTGGAAGTAGTTTAGGGCTAAACTATACTTTATTGCACTAAACATGGGGGTAGTTCAAGGCTAAACTATAGGTTATTACACTACACATGGGGTAGTTCAAGGCTAAACTATACTTTATTACACTACACATGGAGGTAGTTCCAGGCTAAACTATACTTTATTACACTACACATGGAGGTAGTTCAAGGCTAAACTATACTTTATTACACTACACATGGAGGTAGTTCAAGGCTAAACTATACTTTATTACACTACACATGGAGGTAGTTCAAGGCTAAACTATACTTTATTCCACTACACATGGAGGTAGTTCAAGGCTAACCTATACTTTATTACACTACACATGGAGGTAGTTCAGGGCTAAGCTATACTTTATTACACTAAACATGGAGGTAGTTCAAGGCTGCACTATACTTTATTACACTACACATGGAGGTAGTTCAAGGCTAAACTATACTTTATTACACTACACATGGAGGTTGTTCAAGGCTAAACTATACTTTATTACACTTCACGTGGAGGTAGTTCAAGGCTAAACTATACTTTTTTACATTTCACGTTGAGGTAGTTCAAGGCTAAACTATACTTTATTACACTATATATTGGTGTAGTTCAAGGCTAAACTATACTTTATTACACTACATATGGGGATAGTTCAAGGCTAAACTATACTTTATTACATAACACATTGAGGTAGTTCAAGGCTAAACTATACTTTATTACACTACATCATGGGATATGGTTCAAACAGTATTTCTTAAATGAGAATATTTTTTTTCTTATCGTGCATTACGCCTGGATGATTCACTGCTTACCTTACTTCAGCAAAAGACAGTGCTCAGCGATGTTCTCAGGTAAAAACAAATGTTTCTGTTTTCAGCGGACCATTGCCGCTATCACGTGACCTTGATGACAAGTCACCTTCCTCTCATCACTGCCTGTCACATAACAGCAAGGATGTCTCTCAGCTGAGCTCTTCAAATTGGATATTTCAGACCCTTAGGTTAGGCTATTACCCTAAATTATGTCTGCCACGTGGCTCGTTGTTTCCCGCCATTTTTAATTTCTGGTCCATCTAAGGACATACCTTAGTTGGTGGATGATAGAGTGGAATGTCTGTTTGTAGACACCTCCCTTCAGGGTTGGGGCACTCATCTGCAAGGCCAGACAGCTGCAGGGCTGTGGTCCGGTGCTCATCAAAAGTGGCACATAAACAATTTGGAGTTGGAAGCGTTGATTCTCGCCATCTCACATTGGCAGAATCAACTACAGTCCGCCCAACTCGCAATATCCACAGACAATCAGGGGACAATGCACTCCCATTCCCTTCTTCAACAGACATTCAGGTTCTTTCATCTAGCGGAATGGCTGGAACTACAATTCATAGTTCAGCACATCCCCAGATGTCAGAACATATTGGCCGATGCCTTATCCCGACCAGACAGGGTGGCACCCACCGAGTGGAAACTTCACACAGAGGCATTTCAATTGCTGTTTCAGAGGTTCGGGCAACCAAACATTTAACTGTTTGCAACTTGCCAAATCCATCAACTTGTAACATATGTCTCCCTGTTACCGTATCCACAGGCTTTGGCGGCGGGTGCATTCAGCATCCCTTGGGAAGGGCTAAAAGCGTACGCTTTTCCGCCACCTGTTCTACCTCCCAAGGTGATACAAAAGATCAAAGAGACAAGAAATCTTGCTCTGACTTTGGTTGTGCCCTGGTGGCCATCAAGGGCTGGTCGTTGAGCTCAGAAATCTGGCAGAAACGGATCCTCCCACACTGGTCAAACCTACTCATCCACCCTCACAGCAAATTGCCTCACCAAATGCCAGACAGGTTTCGCCTGCCACGTGTAGTTCATCTTAAAAAGGCGTTAAGTGCAAAGGGTTTTTCGGCACGGGCAGATAAGGCTATCACTTTAGCTCATTGTCCCTCTACTAGAGGGTTATACAATGATAAGTGAGGATCATTTGAAACATTTGATCATTGAGACATCACCCGGATCCGTTTTGAGCATGGTACGCACAGAGCGGTACATCTCGGGTGATGTTGGAATTTTATAGCAAAAAATCCACCACTAGGCCAAACTGATTGTTCCTTCACTATCCCACAAATATCTATGATTGTGGGAGTTAAAGATGGGGGTGAACTCCTCTTGTGCCCGGTGCAAGCACTACGAGTTTTCATCTGCGCTCCAAAACTTAGATCACCAAACTTGATCCACTGAGAGCGAATAATTCTCACGAGATCAGGGCATTAGTCTCTTCCATGGAGTTATAAAGAAACTGTTCTATTAAAATGATCATTGAAAGATGTTTTTGGAGATCAGACACTGTTTTCGCTAGTCATTATCTTAGCGATGTGGCTCTTCAGGATGTCGAAGGCATGCACAGTTTTGGCCCTCTGGTAGTAGCCCCGCAGGTAACCAACCTTCAACGCAAATAATGAACTTGCCCCATATGGAGCCAGTCTACTTCCCACACAGGTCGTAATAGACACACCCAGTGGAAGAAATGAAGACAAGCTTTCTAATCAAGCTTTGGCTCGGTGACACAGTAGGTAAAGATTTTAGCTTTCGCTATCATCCATTATTACCATGTGTGTACAGGGTGTTACCCTTTAATTCTTATGTTAACCCAAAAGTTAGGGCATTTTTTCTGTGCCTTTTCCGCCTCATGGATTATTGACAAAAATGTGTTGTTTTGGGAGTTTGAATTATTGAGGTTTTGAACATCTGAAGGTATATGCGCCTTTAATCCGTCCGATATAGATGCATTATGGAGTAATGCAGGATAAGTAAAAAATGTGGTAAAATCTAAATATTTTTTACATTTGTATACTTATCCTGCATTACTAGCCATCCGTCGCAGACTTGCCTACCCACTTTGGCTTCAGAAACCTCAAAAGATTGTTTTTTAAGCTTGGGCGACAGACAGTGATGTGAGGTGACTTGTCATCAAGGTCACATGACAGCAGCGATGGTCCATGCAAAAACAGGTATTGAAATCTGAACATCTTTTTTATCCCCCGCCCCAACGAAGTTGGCCGGGAATATAGAAATGGGTTCCGTCCTTGTGTGTGTGTGTGCGTGTGTGTGTGTGCGTGCGTGTGTGTGTGTGTGTGCGTGTGTGTGTGCGTCCCGAAATCGTTTCCGGAGCATAACTCAGAAACCATTAAATATTTCTCTACGAAACTTTGCATGTCTATCAGACTCATGCTGAACTGGTGCCTTTTGCTACTAAGGAATTTTATAAATTTTTATTTTTTACGTTTCCATGGCAACAAGTTGGACTTAGGTTCTATAAGAGTGGTGTTAGTTTCCGGAGCGTAACTCAAAAACCGTTAAATCCTTTCTTACAAAACTTTGCATGTTAACCAGACAAATACTGAACTGGTGCCTTTTGCTATTTAGGAGTTTTATAAATTTTTATTTTTTACGTTTCCATGGCAACAAGTTGGACTTAGGTTCTGTAAGGGTGGTGTTCGTTTCCGGAGCATAACTCAAAAACTGTTAAATCCTTTCTTACAAAACTTTGCATGTCTACTAGGCACATACTGAACTGGTGCCTTTTGATATATAGCACTTTTAGAAATTTTTATTGTTTATGTTTCCATGACAACAAGTTGGATTTAGGTTCTGTGAGGGTAGGGTTCGTTTCCGGAGCATAACTCATAAACCGTTCAATATTTTTTCATCAAACTTTTTTTCATCATAGTATAACAAATAAACTGTTAAATATTTCCTTGCATGTCTATATATAAAGCACATACTGAACTAGTGCCATTTGATATTAAGGAGTTTTAGAAATGTTTATTTTAGAATTTCCATTTCAGCTATTTGACATGGGCTAAGAGAAATGTTGGGTCAGTTACCTGGTTTGGGACCATAACGTGTTAAAATAGGCGGGGGATATAGATGACTTTGTCAACTATACGCTTGTTTACCCAAGACCATTGCTGAGCGCTGTCTTTTGTTATCATAAGGTATGCAGTGAATGCGTTAAGGAGTAATGCAAGATAAGCATACAAATGTAAAAAAAATTTAGATTTTACTAACCTGTCTCAAGTTTTACTACCAGACCAACATTTCCTCGCTGTTACAGACGTTTGTATATGGGACATCATTGCCGAGTTAGTCAAGCTATGCACGTATCCAGCTCCCCGCAACCCATTTGCCGTGGACATTCCATTCTTCTCAACTCTGCCACTCTCAGAGCAGGTGTTGTCAACAGCAGCCATGGTGTCCTTCTTGCAGAAAGTGTTGATACACACACCTGATGACAGACCTTATGCTGCTAAAGGTAGGAGAAAGAGTTGATGCACACACTTGATGACAGACCTTATGCTGCTAAAGGTAGGAGAAAGAGTTGATACACACACTTGATGACAGACCTTATGCTGCTAAAGGTAGGAGAAAGAGTTGATGCACACACCTGATGACAGACCTTATGCTGCTAAAGGTAGGAGAAAGAGTTGATGCACACACTTGATGACAGACCTTATGCTGCTAAAGGTAGGAGAAAGAGTTGATACACACACCTGATGACAGACTTTATGCTGCTAAAGGTAGGAGAAAGAGTTGATACACACACCTGATGACATACCTTATACTGCTAAAGGTAGGAGAAAGAGTTGATACACACACCTGATGACAGACTTTATGCTGCTAAAGGTAGGAGAAAGAGTTGATACACACACTTGATGACAGACCTTATGCTGCTAAAGGTAGGAGAAAGAGTTGATACACACACCTGATGACAGACTTTATGCTGCTAAAGGTAGGAGAAAGAGTTGATACACACACTTGATGACAGACCTTATGCTGCTAAAGGTAGGAGAAAGAGTTGATACACACACCTGATGACAGACCTTATGCTGCTAAAGGTAGGAGAAAGAGTTGATACACACACTTGATGACAGACTTTATGCTGCTAAAGGTAGGAGAAAGAGTTGATACACACACTTGATGACAGACCTTATGCTGCTAAAGGTAGGAGAAAGAGTTGATACACACACCTGATGACAGACCTTATGCTGCTAAAGGTAGGAGAAAGAGTTGATACACACACTTGATGACAGACTTTATGCTGCTAAAGGTAGGAGAAAGAGTTGATACACACACCTGATGACAGACCTTATGCTGCTAAAGGTAGGAGAAAGAGTTGATACACACACTTGATGACAGACTTTATGCTGCTAAAGGTAGGAGAAAGAGTTGATACACACACTTGATGACAGACTTTATGCTGCTAAAGGGTAAAAAAAAACACAAACAATGCAAACATAAAAATTGATTGAGTTAAAATATGTTTTTTTTCATACTTTAATAATTTTCAATTACATGTTATTTTGAAAAAGAGTGGAAAGTGAATATTGGACATTCATCAAAAAGTAAATAAACATTTTACTCCCAAATGATCACTTTGACCCTTCTTCTCTTTGTATAAGTTTTTAAATTCCTAATGTATGTAACACTTCATTGTAACAATAATAACAGGAAGGACAATGCCATAATCAGGACAAGTTAGATTATTGTTCTATTTCCATTTCACAGTGTTGTGGATTTCTTTGCAGTGTTTGAGGATCTCCAGTTAGTGACAAAATGTCACTTCTCTGCTGTTCAGAAACTGGCTAAGGAGGGAGGGTTGCCCATTCTGCATCCACAGCAGCAGCAACAACAGCAGCAGCAGCGCAGGAAGATGAGTGGCGGTCAGTCTCAGTTGTCATCACGGAAACGGTATCCAAGCAGCGGCAGTCAGTACCCGGCCCAGTATGGGCAGTACCAGCAGCCCACAGCAGGCTACAGCTACGGCAGTCACAATACTTCCAGCTACTGACTCACTCACTCACACACACACACACACGCACGCACACACGCACGCACGCACGCACGCACGCACGCACAGGGGGCATTGACAAGGAGGGCTGTCCTAGGGTCTAGTCACAGAACTGACCTTCAAGGAGGACATAGGACAATGCTCCTGGGGATCTTTGAAGACTATGTTGTCCTTTGTATGGACACAACTAGGCAGAGATTACAGTATATATGTAATAGACATTATATAACAGATCTGTTTTGCTCTTCTAGTTGCCATAATATGTATTGTCATGATCTGTGCTGCATTAGTGAAGAGTATATTGTCGAAGATGTCAAATGCAAGGAACAGCTGTGTGTGAACTTGATTCATTTTATTGATGACATGACATGATTAAACATAAAACAAGAAGAAAGAATAAACAATTTAATAGGAATCTTTCATACAGCAAATGATGCTTCGT
This sequence comes from Haliotis rufescens, assembly GCF_023055435.1. Taxonomy (NCBI): domain Eukaryota; kingdom Metazoa; phylum Mollusca; class Gastropoda; order Lepetellida; family Haliotidae; genus Haliotis; species Haliotis rufescens. The sequence continues at coordinate 6,659,197 of NW_025964383.1, forward strand.
TCTACTAAAAAACTGCTTCAAATTTGGTATTATTTATGAGGAATCCTTGTGTTGACCTCAAATACTACCAGAATATATTGTATGTCAAATGTGGGCAGGTAGACATTCCACACATAGTGTAATGTAGCCACACCAGCCACCACTCACCTCTACACCTGTAGAGGTAATGGATGATGTATGGTCGGTGGAAGTATTGGGTAATCACCGTGTGTGATGGTTAGAGAAAATAGGGTAAACTACTTCATGTCATGTTAACCATGGATTTAGATGAATAATGTTTGTCTTGTTTATTGTTTTTCTTTCGTCATTATAAAAAAATGTCACCAAGCGACAGTTGCCAGTGTGTGTAAGATGGTAGTCAGTTGCAGGCGTTGTGTAAGCGGAGACATGAGAGATCTGTTTCATAAACTCATTGTGGGGTTTGGATCTCTTGGGTCTGTTCCCCAAAGGGACCTTATTCGATCTTATCCTTCTTTCCAACTTCTAACATAGACCCACACCTGTAGCAGTGCTACGGTGGCTTATTGGACAGAACCCAGGTCATCTGGCAGCAGTTGGCCACACTGTTGATCTGCATACACATCCGTGACACACTTGCTGTATTCCCTCTGTTGATGTTCTGGTATGGAGCCTACTAATTATAGTTGTATATATTTGAAAAGTAATAAATGTATCATCACCCACATATCATCACCCATATTTGTCATCTCATTACTGTATTCATCCCTCCGAGGGTTGTACTGTATATGTCCCATGTTTTAGTTGCATGTATGTAGAAGACTGATAGGAGTAAGTATGAAGAATATATTAGATAGCAGAATCATGTCCAGAGACTAGTGTCACCAGATGCTAACATGGTGTTGGTGATGGTACTGAGACTGTTCTGTGACATCTGAACTGGAGGATGAAGAGGACACCAACATCTTGTCCAATGTCAGCTGATCAATCTGCAAATGACTGAGATATTGTATGGTACACTCACTATATCTTATCTGTCTCTCTATGTCTGTCACTACATCCTGTTGGAATAATGGGTTCGCCTTGCTTGTAGCACAATCCGATGAACATAGAGTACAGTGGACAGTTTGTGTACTCTTCATGTCATCTACCACACTACTTGAAATTAGTGATACTCTTGTGAAGCCCTCATATGTCCTGCCTAGACTCAATTACTTACATGCAACCGTGAACCAATCGTAAAAATACAGGTAGCGGTAAACACCTTGAATTGTTAACGAGTCAATCATGCACTTTTTAGCTCCCACGTAAAATATAATTCCCACATGTGCATGTCAGCCAGCCAGAACACTGATTCAGTATTTTCAGAGGATAACCACAGCAATAAAGCCAAAGAAGGCACTGCATATGTGCAGTAGTTGTTTGTCCCACTCCAAAAAGTCACTCCAACAGGGATGAGTGAGCTATGTTTGGATTGACCTCTGCCCTGCCAACTTAATGCTGTCAATGGTGTCGGCTATGAAGGACGTGCTGTGAGCGTCCACACCTGGGACGTCTCCCCTGAACAAGGTTGTATGGTGAGAGTCTTCTTGCCTGCCTGGAGACATAGTCCACTGATTTTTTCATGTAAATATCTGTCCTGAAACAAGTCGAAGAAGATTATTTCAATCTGTGGCAATTGGAAACAAATATTAAAGGTTATTGACAAATGTGCTGTCACTTTTTCAATATTCGTTCTTGTGCTAGTTACACCGGAACACTGTCTGTGGCAAGTGTCTACCTGAGTGTATGTCCAGCTTGATCCCTGCCGAAGGTTTAGCCAGATATTTCCGTCCTTGACGTAAGTGTCGACTCTCTTGGAAGACATTGAGTTCAAATTTCACTGATAATTTCATTATTTTAATCTGTGGCAAAAAATGTAACGTAATTGACAAATGTGTTATCACTCTTTCAATATTCGCTCGTGCTCGTTACATATAAAAGAGTGTGTTTGACAAGTGTCTACCTGAGTATATGTCCAGCTTGATCCCTGTCGAAGGTTTAGTGAGACATTACCGTCCTTGACGTATAGGTGTTGATGGTAGTTCCAGATCTGCCCATTGTCACGCATGCACCAAAACTGAAGGTAGAGACAGATGCAGAGGGTGTTGTTTACTTTGCTTTAAAGCAATATTCCAGTTATAAGACGGCAGCCTGTATGTGATTGAGTGTGGACCAGGAATCCAGTTATTGATGTTATGAGCAACCATCCAGGGCTGTCGGGATGAGTTGACAAATGCCATCAATCAAGTCATGGAGCCGGTTCCCTGTTGGTTTCTAGGGACCAATCCTAACCGGGAATCCCTAAAGCTTCCGAATCTTACCACTAGCAATGGGGTGGTGCTGACACATTCGACCCCTGGTCACCACGGTTTACAGTATGAAAACAGTGTAAGAGTTTGGGCAGGACAGAACCACTTCGTGGGTTATATTTGTTAAGCTATAGTAAGAGTAACCTTGAACTAGGTCATGATAATATACTATTAAAAAAAAGTAGGGGATATTTCATTTTGCGATCATACTTGTAACAAATGCAAATGAATACGAGACAAAGTAATATAGATCCTTACAGAGGAAACATTTCCAGTGAAATTCGGCCCCCAAACACAATGGCAACCCCAGGATCTGCACGTGATGCTAGTGATGATCATGGGGGCTGAACACCAGATTTGCACGACTTTGAATTTGAAGGTTATACCCACTGTGGAAGGAAATTTGAAGGTGGAAACAGTTTAATTGTTTTGGAACTCAGTTACCAAACGGGTGACATGCGCCGACTTACACAAAATGAAAGGTTACGTGCCCTTGGCATGCTACAGGTTGGCACAACACAGACCGTTGTTGCACGGACGATGAACGTTTCACAGTCTGTCATAAGCAGATTATGGTCCAGATATCGTGCTACACATTCTGTTAATGATAGACGACGCTCGGGTCGACCAAGGGCGACAACTCATGCACAGGATCGATTTATCCGTACTTTAGCCTTGAGAAATCGTGTCATAACGGCTAATCAGATTAGAGCTCGACTACTAGCAGACACTGGTGTGAGAGTGAGTGCCCAGACGATCAGAAATGGACTGCACAGAGGTCATTTACACGCGCGACGTCCTCGCGTCATTCCATGTTTGAGAGATCATCACATAAGGGCAAGACGCCGTTTGTGTCGGGATCGTCAACACTGGGATAATCGACGTTGGAACAATGGAATGTTTTCAGATGAGTCGAGGTTCACTGTGGACTTCCTGGACAGGCGTAGGAGGGTGTGGCGTCGACGAAACGAACGTTTCCATGATGTTAACGTCATTAGACATGATCAATTTGGGGATGGATCTGTAAAGGTGTGGGGAGGCATCATTGCTGCTGGAAGAACGGACTTACATGTTGTTGCCGGACGTGTCACAGGCCAGTACTACCGGGACAACATCCTGGCAGCCCATGTTGTGCCGTTTGCACGTCGTCATGGCCGCCGTTTCATCTTCCAGGATGACAATGCAAGATGTCACAGGGACAGGATTGTTACAGATTACCTCCAACAGCAATATATCACCACATTACCATGGCCAGCGCTGAGTCCGGACCTGTCGCCCGGCGAGCATGTCTGGGACATGCTTGGACAGCAGTTACGTCAACGTCAACAACGTCCTACCACTATCCAAGAACTTGCTGCTGCGTTGCAACAGGAGTGGAATAACCTTGACAAAAATGACTTGGGACGCCTCGTAAGGACTATGCCACGTCGTATCCGTGCCTGTCTAGCCAACAGAGGGGGGTTTACCCGTTATTGACTTTGCTTTCATGTCATGGCAACTTTGCTGTTTGACCCTGGGTTTGGTTTTGCCCTTTGTATGGAAAATCTGTGCTTCACCGGCAGTACCAAAGGTGTTGAATAAATTGACAAATGTTCCCTTAATGTCTTTTCGTCATTTGTTTCCTCTTTGGGTTCACAATTTCCGTGTCATAAATCTTGTAAATCCAATATCCAATATTTTTTTTAATAGTATACTTTACTTCCAGTTACACCCCGACTAAGTGTGTTCTGTAAAGGCATATGGTGCATAATGATCCTACCTGATTGTAACCCTTGCCCCCGCATGTGTACATATACGGCAGCAGGGAGTGCCGCCCCATCGAGTCTATACAGTTATTGTAGGCAGCGTTCCGAATCTGAAAATGAAAACAACCTGGAATAACACAGCTTCCTCTTCAATGGTAAACAGCCATTATAGTAAGCATCCGGAGTTGGTCACGGTGTTTGATGGTAAATAGATTCGTTAATAAAAATAATATATTGCAAATGAACTCCCAAAGCTTGTTCATTTGTCCACCTCCCATTTTGTCCATCAGCATTTTCAAGCTTTAACCACGTCTGTGTTGTCCGACCGCCTGCAGAGCGGAATGAGACTTACATTCACTGGCCAGCTACAGTGAGAATACAGATGGTGAACACTCATACCTCTCCTACAGTCAGACAGTCTGTGGGCACTGGTAGTTCCGGGAGCACGTTCTTCAAGTACCACTCAAAGTTATGGCAGTTTAGGCTCCGCCGCAATTCTTGTCTTTCCGAGATATCTCCAACAACAACCTAAAGCGAAATGATATGATGACATAAGAAAAGCCCGAGTAACTTGAGCAGATTCTGGCCAACGGGATATGTACCCTTTCCCCAAATGTAACAGATGTAATCCAAGAATGTGTGATATACACCTGTCTCTGACTTCACTATTTCTACCAATTACAACCTTCCCAATATTTCAACCTGTCACCAACCTTCTCAGTATTTCTACCAATCACCGACCTTCTCAGTATTTCTACCTGTCTCCAGTCTTCTCAGTATTTCAACCTGTCACCAACTTTCTCAGTACTTCAACCTGTCACCAACCTTCTCAGTATTTCTACCTATCACCAACCTTCTCAGTATTTCAACCTGTCATCAGTCTTCTCAGTATTTCAATCTGTCACCAACCTTCTAAGTATTTCAACCTGTCACCAACCTTCTCAGTATTTCAACCTGTCACCAACCTTCTCAGTATTTCTACCTATCACCTACCTTCTCAGTATTTCAACCTGTCACCTACCTTCTCAGTATTTCAACCTGTCACCAACCTTCTCAGTATTTCTACCTGTCACCAACCTTCTCAGTATTTCAACCTGTCACCAACCTTCTCAGTATTTCAACCTGTCACCAACCTTCTCAGTATTTCTACCTGTCACCAACCTTCTCAGTATTTCAACCTGTCACCTACCTTCTCAGTATTTCTACCTGTCACCAACCTTCTCAGTATTTCTACCTGTCACCAACCTTCTCAGTATTTCAACCTGTCACCAACCTTCTCAGTATTTCTACCTGTCACCTACCTTCTCAGTATTTCTACCTGTCACCAACCTTCTCAGTATTTCAACCTGTCACCAACCTTCTCAGTATTTCAACCTGTCACCAACCATCTCAGTATTTCTACCTGTCACCAACCTTCTCAGTATTTCAACCTGTCACCTACCTTCTCAGTATTTCTACCTGTCACCAACCTTCTCAGTATTTCTACCTGTCACCAACCTTCTCAGTATTTCTACCTGTCACCAACCTTCTCAGTATTTCTACCTGTCACCAACCTTCTCAGTATTTCTACCTGTTACCTACCTTCTCAGTAATCTACCTGTCACCAACCTTCTAAGTATTTCTACCTATCACCACCCTTCTCAGTATTTCAACCTGTCACCAACCTTCTCAGCATTTCTACCTGTCACCAACCTTCTCAGTATTTCAACCTGTCACCAACTTTCTCAGTATTTCAACCTGTCACCTACCTTCTCAGTATTTCAACCTGTCATCAGTCTTCTCAGTATTTCAACCTGTCACCAACCTTCTCAGTATATCAACCTGTCACCTACCTTCTCAGTATTTCAACCTGTCACCAACCTTCTCAGTATTTCAACCTGTCACCAACCTTCTCAGTATTTCTACCTATCACCTACCTTCTCAGTATTTCAACCTGTCACCAACCTTCTCAGTATTTCAACCTGTCACCAACCTTCTCAGTATTTCTACCTGTCACCAACCTTCTCAGTATTTCTACCTATCACCAACCTTCTCAGTATTTCTACCTGTCACCTACCTTCTCAGTATTTCAACCTGTCACCAACCTTCTCAGTATTTCTACCTATCACCTACCTTCTCAGTATTTCAACCTGTCACCTACCTTCTCAGTATTTCTACCTATCACCTACCTTCTCAGTATTTCTACCTGTCACCAACCTTCTCAGTATTTCTACCTATCACCACCCTTCTCAGTATTTCAACCTGTCACCAACCTTCTCAGCATTTCAACCTGTCACCAACCTTCTCAGTATTTCTACCTGTCACCAACTTTCTCAGTATTTCAACCTGTCAGCAACCTTCTCAGTATTTCAACCTGTCACCTACCTTCTCAGTATTTCAACCTGTCATCAGTCTTCTCAGTATTTCAACCTGTCACCAACCTTCTCAGTATATCAACCTGTCACCTACCTTCTCAGTATTTCAACCTGTCACCAACCTTCTCAGTATTTCAACCTGTCACCAACCTTCTCAGTATTTCTATTTTCTCAGCATTTTTACCAGTCACTTACCTTGTCAGATCCAGTAGTCTGATAGAAGAACTTCTTGTAGTCATCCATCCACACCTCGGCTACGCGAGCAGCGTTCCTCCTTACACTGCCGGGGGTGGGCCAGTGGATGGGGTTGTTGTGGTGGAAGATGTGACCGACATGTGAGCAGGGCAGCAGCTCCACGCTGCCGTTACACATCCACACCTGCACCACAGACAGAGAGCAAGAACATACATGACGCAATGGATGCAGCCTCTGGCTAACTTGTTGAAACATTTATTGTATGTGACACAGCTCTACTACAGAGTTATTGCCATCTATGTGATCTTGTGCACTGTGGTATTAAGGGTGATGTGAGCTCGTCTTTACAGTATGCATGCATACCAGAATTTACCACGTTGGACTAAAGTGATTTGAAATCACACCTGCATGTATTTAGGTCAATATTTCTTTTAACCGTTACGCAAAACTGATGGGTACTCCTTAAGCCAAACCTTGAAAGACAGTTCGATGTTCTCCCCTCCCCAATAGTCAAGCCCTGGGTCGTAGGCTCCCAGCAGAGTGAAATAGGCCCGGGATATCGCGAACAACCCACCAGGCATTGTGGCGGATCTGAAAATACACACGGACACAAGTTTTGGTTGGAACCCTCTGAACATCCTGTAACAAAGACACATCGAACCATGTTAGTGACCGGTGCCGACTGTAGCCATGTTGACCTACTTGATGGGTGCAGTTTGGGGACGGGCGGGTTTGCTGTGCAGTTCATGGATGCCTATCCATCTGAAGATGAGATTTGTCCAGGAGAATGTCCCAACGCTGAGGGGAACATGGGGTTTGACAGACAACGTGTCCGGCTTGATAGACTCTATTGTTGGATATGGGACGGCATGAGGGTTCTCAGCAATCCGGTCCAGCAGGGGTTCGAGCCAACCTTACAAGAGATACCAAACCATTCACGATTGTCATGTTATCTTGCATTATGGTATCTTTCCTTCATATGTAAATACAGAGACAGGTTACAACAACCACTATGATGATGCAACAATCCGAGCCTACCTGGGAAACACTCGATGTGTGAGTCGAGGAAGACGAGGACGGAGGCGGTGGCGTGTTTGTAGCCAAATAGCCTTGCTCTTGTCAGCCCCTCACGCTGACCTGTCCGCAGTATCTTCACTATGCTCAGCCCAGACATGTACTTCTCCAGGGCTGCGCCAAGATGGTCTGGACAAATATGAAACACGGTTAATGTAAACCTGCGTCAAGCTATCTTGATCGGTTGCTCATAGTCGTTAATTCTTTCCACAAAGAGAAGTGTTGTCATATGAAGTAATTGGAGTCCGCGGTCGACGAGGTCGCATGAGCCAAGGTGTGAGTGACAGTGGTAGGCGAGGTCGCGCATACCAAGGTGAGATAGGCAGTGGTAGACGAGGTTGTATGTACCTAGGTGTGAGTGACAGTGGTAGGCGAGGTCGCGCATACCAAGGTGAGATAGGCAGTGGTAGACGAGGTTGTATGTACCTAGGTGTGAGTGACAGTGGTAGGCGAGGTCGCGCATACCAAGGTGAGATAGGCAGTGGTAGACGAGGTTGTATGTACCTAGGTGTGAGTGACAGTGGTAGGCGAGGTCGCGCATACCAAGGTGAGATAGGCAGTGGTAGACGAGGTTGTATGTACCTAGGTGTGAGTGACAGTGGTAGGCGAGGTCGCGCATACCAAGGTGAGATAGGCAGTGGTAGACGAGGTTGTATGTACCTAGGTGTGAGTGACAGTGGTAGGCGAGGTCGCGCATACCAAGGTGAGATAGGCAGTGGTAGACGAGGTTGTATGTACCTAGGTGTGAGTGACAGTGGTAGGCGAGGTCGCGCATACCAAGGTGAGATAGGCAGTGGTAGACGAGGTTGTATGTACCTAGGTGTGAGTGACAGTGGTAGGCGAGGTCGCGCATACCAAGGTGAGATAGGCAGTGGTAGACGAGGTTGTATGTACCTAGGTGTGAGTGACAGTGGTAGGCGAGGTCGCGCATACCAAGGTGAGATAGGCAGTGGTAGACGAGGTTGTATGTACCTAGGTGTGAGTGACAGTGGTAGGCGAGGTCGCGCATACCAAGGTGAGATAGGCAGTGGTAGACGAGGTTGTATGTACCTAGGTGTGAGTGACAGTGGTAGGCGAGGTCGCGCATACCAAGGTGAGATAGGCAGTGGTAGACGAGGTTGTATGTACCTAGGTGTGAGTGACAGTGGTAGGCGGTTTTGCTCATACCTATGTGTGCGTGGTTGGTGGTAGACGAGGTTTCACGTACCTAGGTCGGAGGCGTCGTCAACGAGGATAATCTCCTGGAGGAGGTGTGGTGGCGAGCGGTTGATGATACTGTGCACAGAGCGCAATAGGGTAGACCATGCCTCGTTGTGGAAACACATGATGACACTCGCCCTATGCCTGCTCTGATGACTCAATGACCGACATCTGCAACAGAGTATAAGCTATGGGCTGATTCACAGTGGAGGTCTTGTTTCAATATATTCCCCACTGCTCATGAAACCGTGACACACGTCTTGGTTTCCTGGGTTCATGGAAACACAACCTGCAACACTTACTGTGGTGGACCTGGATCCGGAAGTCGGCGGGTCACGGAAACGATGTCACTTACAAACTGGTTGAAGCTGTTTTTCTTGAAGCCCTCATCAAACGTCTGCTTCGCTTCAGCAGAAAGGTGGCTTGGTAAGACAATCACTGGGCGCCCATACTCACCTAGAGAATACAGATTCTATCTGAGAACAGCCAGCGAAAGACAAAAAGGTAGTCGACACATGTGATGTATCCGAGCTTAGTTAACGTCAAAGGTGAAAAGATTCGTTATGGTTAATGATGAGCTACACGTCTGGTAAACGTTTGTCAATAACCATATCTGTTTCTGAAGATTGAAGAATGTTTAACATTTCAAGGGACCCTATCTGTCTCAGATGTCAACAGCCAAAAAAACCATACCTCTTCCATAAGGGGGACTTTCAGCAACAAATGGAGGATACATGACGTCATCTGGATCATTAGACCACTTTCCCGTGTTCTTTAAGGGTTGATGCAGACCGCCAACACCCACCCCGTGAGGCCTTGTGACCGGGGACGCCGTCAAGTAGATAATCCCGAAACACAGACCACACACGAACATCATTGGTCTCACCAGTCGACGTGGCCGGGGGAAGCGCAGCAGCGACATGTCAAATTTCCGTATCTTCATCATTCAACAGCCGGATCAACAACCACACAAACTGGGAATGAAGACATAGATTACTAATAATAATTCATTTTAAAGTAAAAACGTTACACGCACAGACTAAAATCTTTATATGTGCATCTTGTGAAAGTTTCTTGCTACCACTCTTTTACCCCAAGATAATTGTATCTGGTCCTAAACGGAAATAACTAAACAGTTTCAGTTCAAACTACGGCATTTGAACAGTGTGGCCATAGAGAGGAATAGGTTTTTTTTCAATTGAAAGCAGTTTAATATATCAGAAGAATGAAGCTACATTGTCCAGATCTCTCGTCTAAGTCTTTCTTGCACACTAACTCACCACGTTGGTATATCAGAATGAAGCTACATAGTCCAGATCTCTCGTCTGACCCCTTCGTTGCACACTAACCTACCGCACTGTTGATCACCAGGAGTAGGCATTCTGTGGTCAGCTACCTCCGGTGTAATGTCCACTCACACAGGCGCGCCACTGGCCATAACACGTACATAAAACCACACTTATTTGACTGCAGTGTGTGTGTACTGCCCTCAAGTCTGATAAGAACTCTTAACGGAGGTGTTTCTGCATGTGGTGTTAGTTTATAACAGTTTGTGTAAATGCAGACAAACAAAACGTGTCGTAACTCACGCCTTTATATACCTTTATAGGCCTACTATACCTTTACTAATGTTCAATTAAATATTTCATATATTATTTAATGCTGATAAAATGACGTAAGAGAGTGGCTGTGTTTGCCATCAATAATAAGACATTGCCTGACTCTGTGTGTGCTCTCTGTGCACAGTGTTCCGAACATCTCCGCATTCAATTTGAGAGTGTCATTCTTCAATGGGATTTCAAAGTTTTGGCCTGGTCGCTATTCGTCAATTTTCGCGTTGCTTGCATTTACGCTGTAAAACTACAAATCCGAAATGGCGGTCTCCACTATTCGTGACGTTTCGTGCTGCTTGAAATTTAGCCGTAAAAATACAAATCGTGGAACAAGTTCAAAAGTGGGAGTTGCTTCCCTTGGGCACGCCAGAAACCTATGATTGTGGGTTTGAATCCCGGTTCGCCCCGATTATGTTTCTAGGTTTGTCAGCACCATACCCGTGCTCGTGGATTTTACTGAAGTGGTAAACGCCTGAGACCTGTATCACGTCGGGCTTTCCTCCCACATTAAGCTGACACACCGTGATATAACTGGAATACTACTGTTAAAAGCGGCGTTAAACCAAATTCACTCACTCACTCAAAAGTGGGAAACACCGTAATTAGGTAAAGCATATTTTATATCTATATACGGACATCTCACCTGTACCAGCATGTGTGTGAGACAACGGTGATATGTTTATCATATGTAATGTCTATATACGGACATCTCACCTGTACCAGCATGTGTGTGAGACAACGGTGATATGTTTATCGTATGTAATATCTATATACGGACATCTCACCTGTACCAGCATGTGTGTGAGACAACGGTGATATGTTTATCATATGTAATGTCTATATACGGACATCTCACCTGTACCAGCATGTGTGTGAGACAACGGTGATATGTTTATCGTATGTAATATCTATATACGGACATCTCACCTGTACCAGCATGTGTGTGAGACAACGGTGATATGTTTATCGTATGTAATGTCTATATACGGACAGACGGGGACCTGTCATGTGAACGCGCACAAGGTGAATGTCTCTGTCACACTTAAGATCGTGCTTTACAAACTTCTGAATTACATCAGGGGGATCTTCTCCTGGCATTTCAGGGATTCCATGAAAGAGTAAATTGTCCCTCATTGTGCGTACCTTAAGGTCAAGCACAGCTTCTTTTATGTCTCTCTGGTCTACTTGAATAGAGTCAGTTTCGTAGTACATATCCTCCATGTCTCTTGAGTGCCTGTCTCTTTCCTCACCACTATAGTTTTCAAAGTTTCTGAGGCGTTGTTTTAGGTTCTGTTTTCCTTTATAATCTCATCACATGTTTCACTATTACTTCTGACACGTACATCAATTTTATCTACACGTTGAATCGTCCCTTTGATTGTCACTTCGAGTGTAGTGAGCTTATTGGCAATGCTAGTTAGTTTTGTGTCCAGCTTTCAACATGTTTTATCTGTTCCTGTACAGCGTGAACCATGCCCAAGTCCTAATCCAGCTAGTGTTGATGTTAGTAGGGTCTAAACAACTGACCTGGCCTTGTGATCCATGGGCTTGTGCTGGTTTCGTCTGTCCGGTGTTTGGTATATTTTGAAACGGATCCTGTCCATGCTAAGGTTGGGGTCACCGGGTGTAAAATCCTGTTGCATTGCATACTATTTCGGGGTGCTCAATTAACTGTTAAAGTTTTTTTGAGAGCGAGAGACAATACACACACGGGAATTCGAAAAATAAAGAATTAGGAAGACCGAATACATAAAGGCGCATTGACAAAGATAAACTGATAGTTTAAGGATTTATTGACACTAAACAATAACAACCAAGCTTGTATACACAGCGAGTGTACACAAGTTAGCAGCACTAATAGTAACTTGTCAGTTCTAAAACAAAGCTGACCCCATCTATTGCTTGCAAAGAGGGTATTACAAATCTACCGGGGTCAATATTGCCACGATGCCAGTCTAAACACATCAACATATATCAGATCAAATCACCATTACGCAATCTGTATGCACACCTGGACAGCCAATCAGGTCCTTGAACTTTCGTCGGGGCACGACATTTCTATACGAACTGACGTTCGGGAGTATCTCTCAGAGGCTAATGATAATGGTGATGACGATGTTTTAAGGGCTATACACCTTTAAGCTTATACACGTAAGGGGCGACAAAACGCGGAGGTCGGATTAGGAAACACCCGCTCGGGTTCCCCAAGCGAAAAACCAAGGCTATTGAGTGTGCTTAATAACAAACTTTAATATGATACTTGGGATGAGCATTTTAACTAACATAGATAATAAGACCATCATCACAAGGTGTAGCGTTTGTACTTGAAGATGATATTTTATATACACTAAAGGCCAATGTGGTGTATTACTTACTGCTGAAAAGAGTACCCGAGGGAAATAAAGATTTAATATACATAAGCAATAAAAATACAACGGGCGGTCCCTCAATCTGGATCTGCGACACATCGCTAGATTGAAGTTGAACACCAAATGTTTGGTAGCACCCAGGTTAAGTGTCTGTTCCCGCCATATTCAATGAGTCTGATCATCATGGCGTCGATAATTGTAAGAAGGAAAACCTGTCACAGATGTATGAACCAAATAGTGACCATTGCCTTGTCAAAGTTGAAACCACTGTGCACGTGCCACACCATCCACTAAGTTGTCCGTGGCGAGGGTTGGTGCACTAGGATTTCTATCGTCACTGGACACTGCAATGGGCAATCCCTGAATGCGCTGATGCTCTTCCTGTGACATGTTCCTTCCACAGCGACATCATTTCATGTCAGGTCATGTATCCTATAGCGCCACTATCTCTATGAGCTGTCCATTTCATGGCTTGCAGTTACTGCAGTCGTGTACGACTAAAATCACCTCTACTCACAATCATCAGCAGGACTATGTTTGTGTTTACATGTGTTAGCTTTGCCCTATAATGTACTTGTGGATTGTTTAGAGCCCATGATTAAACTGGAACCACTCTATATAAATACATCACTTTAGATCCTGTTTCTTGGTGTAAAAAACTATATTTTTGTCCTCAACTATTACAAACATCATTATTCTTATGCCATCAAAATTCAGAGCTAACATATACTTTATTACACTTAACATGGAGGTAGTTCAAAGCTAAACTATACTTTATGAAACGAAACATGGAGGTAGTTCAGGGCTAAACTATACTTTATTACATTACACATGGACGTAGCTCAAGGCTAAATTATACTTTATTACGCTTCACGTGGGGGTAGTTCAAGGCTAACCTATACTTTATTACACTAAACATGGAGATAGTTCAAGGCTAAACTATACTTTATTACACTACACATTGGGGTAGTTCAGGGCTAAACTATACTTTATTACTCTACACATGGAGGTAGTTCAAGGCTAAACTATACTTTATTACACTAAACATGGAGGTAGTTCAAGGCTAACTTATACTTTTTAACATTACACATGGAGGTAGTTCAAGGCTAAACTGTACTTTATTACACTACATGTGGGGATAGCTCAAGGCTAAACTATACTTTATTACTCTAAACATGGAGGTAGTTCAAGGCTAAACTATACTTTATTACACTAAACATGGAGGTAGTTCAAGGCTAAACTATACTTTATTACACTAAACATGGAGGTAGTTCAAGGCTAACCTATACTTTATTACACTACACATGGAGGTAGTTCAGGGCTAAACTATACTTTATTACACTACACATGGAGGTAGTTCAAGGCTAAACTATACTTTATTACACTACACATGGAGGTAGTTCAAGGCTAAACTATACTTCATGACACTACACATGGAGGTAGTTCAAGGCTAAACTATACTTTATTACACTAAACATGGAGGTAGTTCAAGGCTAAACTATACTTTATTTCACTACACATGGAGGTAGTTCAAGTCTAAACTATACTTTATTACACTACACATGGAGGTAGTTGAAGGCTAAACTATACTTTATTACACTAAACATGGAGGTAGTTCAAGGCTAAACTATACCTTATTACACTGAACATGGAGGTAGTTCAAGGCTAAACTATACTTTATTACACTAAACATAGAGGTAGTTGAAGGCTAAACTATACTTTATTACACTACATATGGAGGTAGTTCAAGGCTAAACTATACCTGATTACACTAAACATGGAGGTAGTTCAAGGCTAAACTATACTTTATTACACTATACATGGAGGTAGTTCCAGGCTAACCTATACTTTATTACACTAAACATGGAGATAGTTCAAGGGTAAACTATACTTTATTCCACTACACATGGAGGTAGTTCCAGGCTAAACTATATTTTATTCCACTACACATGGAGGTAGTTCAAGGCTTAACTATACTTAGTTACTCTACACATTGGGGTAGTTCAAGGCTAAACTATACTTTATTACACTACATATGGAGGTAGTTGAAGGCTAAACTATACTTTATTACACTACATATGGAGGTAGTTCAAGGCTAAACTATACTTTATTACACTACATATGGAGGTAGTTCAAGGCTAAACTATACTTTATTACACTAAACATGGAGGTAGTTCAAGGCTAAACTATACTTTATTCCACTACACATGGAGGTAGTTCAAGGCTAAACTATACTTTATTACACTACACATGGAGGTAGTTCAAGGCTAAACTATACTTAATTACTCTACACAGGGGGGTAGTTCAAGGCTAAACTATACTTTATTACACTACACATGGGGGTAGTTTAAGTCTTAACTATATTATTTTACACTACATATGGAGGTAGTTCAAGGCTAAACTATACTTTATTACACTACATATGGAGGTAGTTCAATGCTAAACTATACTTTATTACACTACATATGGAGGTAGTTCAAGGCTTAACTATACTTTATTACACTAAACATGGAGGTAGTTCAAGGCTAAACTATACCTTATTCCACTACACATGGAGGTAGTTCAAGGCTAAACTGTACTATGTTACACTTCACATGGAGGTAGTTCAAGGCTAAACTGTACTATGCTACACTACAGATGGTGATAGTTCAAGGCTAAACTGACATTAGTGGTGGTGGCGTACGTTTTAACGTGTACGACTGAAATCATCTAAACTCACAATCATCAGCAGAACTTCAATTGTGTTTACACGTGTTAGCTTTGCCCTTTTAATGTTCTTGTGGAATGATTAAACTGTAACATTTATATAGAGACATACATTTCAATCCTGTTTCTTGCTGCACTGGAATTAGAATAATCATACTGTGTGCAGATAATGAAATGTGACACATAACCCTATACTATCCACTTCCTGTTTTTTTTATTATGTTTAAAACAAAGTTTGTCTCGTAACGCAAGGGAGCAGGCAAACTTGGTCGAACAACCTATCAGTAAGCCCTGTTTGAGGATTTTAAATTCACAGCGCCGCTTATAACATGTTTGATCTAAAAGTTCATCTCATTTAGAACGCGCTGTTAAACATAGTAGATGACATACCCTATGCAGCTAAAGGGTAGGAGAAAGTGTTCATATGCACAGCCGATGACATACCCTATGCAGCTAAAGGGTAGGAGAAAGTGTTCATATGCACAGCCGATGACATACCCTATGCAGCTAAAGGGAAGGAGAAAGTGTTCATATGCACAGCCGATGACATACCCTATGCAGCTAAAGGGTAGGAGAAAGTGTTGATATGCACAGTCGATGACTTACCCTATGCAGCTAAAGGGTAGGAGAAAGTGTTCATAAGCACAGCCAATGACATACCCTATGCAGCTAAAGGGTAGGAGAAAGTGTTGATATGCACAGCCGATGACATACCCTATGCAGCTAAAGGGTAGGAGAAAGTGTTCATATGCACAGCCGATGACATACCCTATGCAGCTGGAGGTAGGAGAAAGTGTTGATATGCACAGCCGATGACATACCCTATGCAGCTGGAGGTAGGAGAAAGTGTTGATATGCACAGCCGATGACATACCCTATGCAGCTAAGGGGTAGGAGAAAGTGTTGATATGCACAGCCGATGACATACCCTATGCAGCTAAAGGGTAGGAGAAAGTGTTGATATGCACAGCCGATGACATACCCTATGCAGCTAAAGGGTAGGAGAAAGTGTTGATATGCACAGCCGATGACATACCCTATGCAGCTAAAGGGTAGGAGAAAGTGTTGATATGCACAGCCGATGACATACCCTATGCAGCTGGAGGTAGGAGAAAGTGTTCATATGCACAGTCGATGACATACCCTATGCAGCTGGAGGTAGGAGAAAATTCACACGATTGGAATTTATTTCATCTTGATACCATTCAAATATTTTCCATGAGTACATAATGAATTTTATTGTAACAGTATATATATATGATTTAAGAAGTAAAAAGATCTATGTTTCTCATAAACACAAAATTAAAAATGATTAAGTAAAAATATATTTTTCATACTTAAATAGTTATTTTCAATCATGCAATATATATTTCTTTGACAAAAAGTGGAACATTAAAGAAATGGATATTGAACATTTATCATACACAAGTCAAAATTTTACTCGCAAATGATCACAAGGACCCTTCTTTTCTTTGCATCATTTTTGAAATTCCAAATGAATGTAACATTCATTGTAACAATAATAACAGGAAGGACAATGCCATATTCAGGACAGGTTAGATTATTGTTCTATTTCCATCTCAATGCCACATACATCCATTTCACAGTGTTGTGGATTTCTTTGCAGTGTTTGAGGATCTCCAGTTAGTACAAAATGTCACTTGTCTGCAGTTCAGAAACTGGCTAAGGAGGGAGGGTTGCCCATTCTGCATCAGCAGCATCAGCAACAGCGCAGGAAGATGAGTGGCGGTCAGTCTCAGTTGCCATTGGCATCACGGAAACGGTATCCAAGCAGCGGTAATCAGTACCCTCTCCAGCATTCCACAGCAGGCTACAGCTACGGCAGTTACAACACAACACAACACAACTCTCTCTCTCTCTCTCTCTCTCTCTCTCTCTCTCTCTCTCTCTCTCTCTCTCTCACTCTCTCTCTCTCTCTCTCTCTCTCACACACACACACACACACACACACACACACGCACGGGGGCATTGACGAGGGCTGTCCGAGGGGCCACAGGAAACTACTGTCCTTGAAGGAGGACATAGGACAATACTCATGGGGATGTTTCAAGACGCCGTTGTCCTTTGTATGGACACAACTAGGCAGAGATTACAGTATATGTATAATAGACATTATATAACAGATCTGCTTTGCTCTTCTAGTTGCCATGATATGTATTGTCATGATCTGTGCTGCATTAGCGAAGAGTTTATTGTCGAAGATGTCAAATACAAGGAACAGCTGTGTGTGAACTTGATTCATTTTATTGATGACATGACATGATAAAACATAAAACAAGAAGAAAGAATAAACAATTTAATAGGAATCTTTCATGCAGCAGATCATGCTTCGTTCTACAAAAAAACTGCTTCAAATTTGGTATGATTTATGATAAATCCTAGTGTTGACCTCAAATACTACAAGCATATATTGTATGTCAAATGTGGGCAGGTACACATTCCACACATAGTGTAATGTAGCCACAACAGCCACCACTCACCTCTACACCTGTAGAGGTAATGGATGATGTATGGTCGGTGGAAGTATTGGGTAATCACCGTATGTGATGGCAAGAGATAATAGGGTAAACTACTTCATGTCATGTTTAACATGGATTTAGCTGATTAATGTTTGTCTTGTTCATTGTTTTGCTTTCAAAATGTCATCATAAAAAAACATATTCGTATCTTATCCTTTATTCCAACTTCTAACATAGACCCACGCCTGTAGTAGTGCTGCGGTGGCTTATTGGACAGAACCCAGGTCATCTGGCAGCAGTTGGCCACACTGTTGATCTGCATACACATCCGTGACACCCTCTGTTGATGTTCTTGGATGGAACCTACTATTATTCTTGAAATATATTTGAAAAGGAATAAATGCAACTTTTTACCCATAGGGGAAGCCGTAAGTATGTATTATAGGATATTAAGTATTCTCTGCCCTTGGGAACAGAATGCGACGTCACATAATTCTGGATTGTGATTCCGAATAAATAACTGCAACTTTATAAATACTCTATATCCATCCATTGTGGTATGCATATCGAGCATCAATTTGTTCATGTTTGAAAACATTAAAATTGGCTTTCTGTGCCGCTCCAACGTTACATCAACATGTGTGTCCCACGTCAACTGACTTTCCTACACTCGCCGATGTTGACTTATGATTGTTGACATGCATTTGTTAAAGTTGATGAATTAAAATTCAAAAACACGTTTCTGTCATTTTGTATGTTGTTTTTGTACAAGTGTAAGTGATACAAATATGCTACATTTGAATGGCAATAGCGAGCTATGTCACACAATCCGACATGAAAAGGTTTCTTGTTTACTGCTGCATAGGGATACATTTATTTTGGGTTGCAGCCGCTAGCTGGTTAGAGATGGTATCTAGAGACGTTTGCAGGAAATTTGATTATGGGAAAGAAATATTATAACCAACTTGGAACCCGGAATTACGGTTTATCTTTCCCTCACTCGCTTACTCGGTGTCTATAACATTAATTTCCACAGGAAAAATAAACTGTAGTTCGTCGTAGCTCGTTCCTTATTCTCAAAATATCTCGTATTTTTCTTGGTAGAGTCATGTTGTTTTTCTTCACTTTTGTTTTGTGTACAAGAGAGATAAAATTTCTATTTACGTGTCATTTAAAATTCAACCTATGGAAAGAAGGTTATAATTTTCGCACCGTTTACTAAAAGATGATAGCTGTACAGATGTAGGTGATTTTTAAGAGTGAATTATGGAAATGACAGTTTAATAAAGCATTTTAACTGATAAAAGACCAATGAGAACAACAGAGAGAACATGCCGTTATTTTGACACACCAAGGGACAACGCATGACCACGTCTCCAGGAGTTTGGGCTGTAGCCGAATGACATTCACTGGACGGATTGCTTGTTACATGCAGACTTAGCAAACGAGAGACAAGCCTAGGAGGGCAGACCTCCTGTCCTTACGACTACCCGGGAAAACCTTACATACGTATCTTCAGTCTGAGGAATCGTTTTATCGCGGTCCAGAAGACTGCGTTTGTATAATATCAGAGCTGACAACCGAACACTGCAACGATGCTGGCACAGAAACTGTTGACATGTTCACGGGAGAGGACAGATTCAAGCTTTTCAGAGTAAATGGAAGAGTTTGTGTCTACTGCCGACGAGTACGAAGGTCACGTTGTTGCGTTCAAGATGTCGAGGGCATTTCAGCTGACAACTGACATTGTTTATATTGTATTTTCTTATGTTATATTACTTCCCAAGTATGTGATGTTTCCTGGGCATTTCACATACAGTCAACAACTGTTTCAGTCATGTCACAGCTGGACAAGTGGAGTCAATAACCTGTCCGAGTGATACAACCCAGTGACTTGCATGATATGGCTTCTTGAAATGGAAGATGAAATGAGTATTTTTCAATAAGTGTCAATAAGCTCATGTCTCTATGTCAAAGATAATGGTTCATCAACTGTTCTGTATTGATGAGGATGGCTATATTGCGATCGTGACCTTTTATCGAGGCTGATTTTATGTCAACCACATTGAGACTGAATGTTTTTTATTTAAAGAATATTGAGATGTGTTTTATCTCTCCGCAGGGTACAGTATGTGTACTCTTCCTAATCATGTCATCTTATCTCATCCAGCCTTCCTTCAATGATACAAGGGGCAATTAACCTCTCGGTCCCGCCATGAATTGAACAGAACGTTCAGCAGCATTCTGCAAAATGTGGCCTGAACTCTCAATCATACTCCTTCCAAAGCTTTAAGAAGGGTGGTGCTTCACTGGCTGCTGTGACATTTGCTCAATTGGCTTTTGGTCGTCCTCGTCTTTTAAGGACTATATTAAACTCTCGCCACACACTCTGGACAGTTGGCAGAATGGCAAAAGCATATAAATAACGTTGTCAGTGTTACAATATTTTATCAAGTTGTCACTGGGATATGTTTTATAACTCAGATTTTCATGACTGTTTGAACCATATATTTTCTTAACAATACCAATCACAAGTGTGTGCTCAACTTGATTTTCGTTGAACATAGCTTCAGGTCAGCCTACTTGTAATCATGTCCTCCCTGGTGACACTAGACTATTACGACCATTTTTTTCATTTCTAATTCAGTTATAACTTAAGTTGACTTTGTGTTTTCAAATTACGCATTTCTTCCCTCAGAGTCCACAATTACGGACAGCATTGCAACAGCTGCAGCTTGTGTTACCATATTGTGTTACTTTTTCTATTTGTGGATTCTATTTGTAGAATAGGTCAGCAATCCATGCTTGCCGTAAAAGGCGACTATGCTTTTGGTCGATGCATGTCATCGATCTCAATTGCGTGGATCAATTTTCATGACGTCAATCACTGGATTGCCTGGTCCATACTAGTATATTTACAGACCGCCGTCATATAGCTGGAATATTGCTGAGTGCGGCGGTTAACAACAACAACAACGACAACAACTACAAACAAACAAACAAACCTCAACCGCCACACAGGTGTTTGTAATTTTGATCACTTATTGCTATATCAACATAATTGTGGAAGATTTGCAAATTAACAAATCAACCATGTACTATGTATCTCTTACGTAAATATAAATCCCACTTTTAGTGTATGTCAACAGCTAGCCACAACACTGCACCACAGGACTGAATTCGAAGCTGAAGAAGTCAGTGAATGTAATTTTGCAGTAGTTGTTTGTCTCACTCCCAAAAGTCACTCCAGCAGGGATGAGTGAGCTATGTTTGGATTGACCTCTGCCCTGCCAACTTAATGTTGTCAATGGCGTTGGTTAGGAGGACGTGCTGTGAGCGTCCACACCTGGGACGTCTCCCCTGAACAAGGTTGTATGGTGAGAGTCTTCTTGCCTGCCTGGAGACATAGTCCACTGATTTTTTCATGTAACTGTCCGTTCTGAAACACGTCGAAGAAGGAATGAGTGTCGACTCTCTAGGAAAAGTGTGATTTCATTTCAATCTGTGGCAATTAGAAACAAATACAAGGTTATTGACAAATGTGCTATCAATCTTTCAATATTCGCTCGTGCTCGTTACATATAAACGACTGTCTGTGGCAAGTGTCTACCTGAGTGTAGGTCCAGCTTGATCCCTGTCGAAGGTTTAATGAGACATTACCGTCCTTGACGTATAGGTGTTGATGGTAGTTCCAGATCTGCCCATTGTCACGCATGCACCAAAACTGAAGGTAGTGACAGATGCAGATAATATTATTATTATTGAAATGTTCAGGTGTGATAATTGTGTGTGTGTGACCATGTGTGTTAATTTCGCAGTCAAGCAATATTCAATATAAAACTATATGAAGGTGGCCTTTAAATGATGGAGTGTAAACCAGACAATCCAGTTATTGATATTACTGAGCAATGATACTTGTCGTTGTGATACGTTGACACAATCAACCATGTCACCGAACCTAACCACCTGATGTTGCCTCTTGGTTTCTTTCTACGGACCAGTTCTAACACGGAATCCTCATGGCTGCCCAATTGTAGTCGCATCTTAAGCCTAGGAATGGGGTGCTGGGGATACATTCTAGCCCTGGTCACCATGGGTTTAGGTGTGATAGCAAAGGGTTATAATAAGCTAATTAAATAATATTTAGTTTGATGGAATGTGTTTCTGGACAAAGCTACAACACAGAGTCAAAGGAATACATAGTGACGGGCTACAGTCATTATATACCAACCTATGTAGACACATAGTAAATCAATGCCATTTCGCATACACAAACAATATATAGTCAGTACACGACAACCAAATGGAATGGTAACCATGTAGATGTATCATTGAATAAGCTGCCTAGAGTAAGAAAGTGAACAGAAGCATCAGTTGTCTTATTGATTGGACACATCCATCTGACGGGAAGAACTGACCACCACCTGCCAGCATCCACCACGCCGAACTCTACTGATGAACATCGCAGGACAGAACCACCTCACGGGTTATCGTTGTTAAGCTACAGTAAGAGTAACCTTGAACTAAGTCATGATAATACTTTACTCCCAGTTACACCCCGACTAAGTGTGTACTGTAAAGGCATATGGTGCATAATGATCCTACCTGATTGTAACCCTTGCCCGTGCATGTAAACATGTCCGGCAGCAGGGAGTGCCGCCCCATCGAGTCTATACAGTTATTGTAGGCAGCGTTCCGAATCTAAAAATTAAAATAACCTGGAATAACACAGCTTCTTATTCAATGCTGAACAGCCATTACAGTAAGCGCCCGGTGTTGGTCACAGTGTTTGACAATAAATAATGTCAGTAATGAAAATGATATCATGCAAATGAACTCTCGTAGCTTGCTCGTTTGTCCACTTGGATCATTAGAAAAGGAGCACCTCCCATTTTGTCCACCACCATTTTCAAGCTTCAACCACGTCTGTGCAGCCCCACCGGCTGCAGAACGGACTGAAACTTACTTCACTGGCCAACTACAGCGAGAATACAGATGGACACTCGTACCTCTCCTACAGTCAGACAGTCTGTGGGCACTGGTAGTTCCGGCAGCACATTATTTAAGTACCACTCAAAGTCTTGGCAGTTTAGGCTCCGCCGCAATTCTTGTCTTTCCGAGATATCTCCAACAACAACCTAAAGAGAAATGATATAATGACATAAGAAAAGCCCGAGTAACTTGAACAGATTCTGGCAAACAGAAATGTGCAACCTGCCTGGTACCGGTGAATTATAGTTTATGGAACCACCAGGAGTTGGTCCCAGCCTGTACCCGTTGCAACGGGATATGTACCCTTTCCCCATATGTAACAGATGTAATCCAAGAATGTATACCATACACCTGTCTCTGACTTCACTATTTCTACCTATCACCGACCTCTTCAGTATTTCTACACATGACCAACCTTATCATTATTTTTACCTATCGCCAGCCTTCAGTATTTCTACCTGTCACCAACCTTATCAGTATTTCTACCTGTCACCAACCTTTCTCAGTATTTCTACCTGTCAGTGACCTTCTCGGTATTTCTACCTGTCACCAACCTTCTCAGTATTTCTACCTGTCAGTAACCTTCTCAGTATTTCTACCTGTCGTCGACCTTCTCCGTATTTCTACCTGTCACTGACATTCTCGATATTTCTACCTGTCACCAACCTTCTCAGTATTTCTACATGTCGTCGACCTTCTCAGTATTTAAACCTGTCAGTGACCTTCTCGGTATTTCTACCTGTCAATTACATTCTCGGTTTTTCTACCCGTCGCTTACATTCTCGGTATTTCTACCTGTCACTAACCTTCTCAGTATTTAATCCTGTCAGTGACCTTCTCGGTATTTCTACCTGTCACTCACATTCTCGGTATTTCTACCTTTAGTTACATTCTCGGTATTTCTACCTGTCACTGACATTCTCGGGTGTTTCTACCTATCACCAACCTTCTCAGTATTTCTACCTGTCACCAACCTTCTCAGTATTTCTACCTGTCAGTGACCTTCTCAGTATTTCTACCTGTCAGTGACCTTCTCAGTATTTCTACCTGTCACTTACATTCTCAGTATTTAAACCTGTCGTCGACCTTCTCAGTATTTCTACCTGTCACCAACCTTCTCAGTATTTAAACCTGTCAGTGACATTCTCGGTATTTCTACCTGTCAATTACATTCTCGGTATTTCTACCCGTCGCTTACATTCTCGGTATTTCTACCTGTCACTTACATTCTCGGTATTTCTACCTGTCACTTACATTCTCAGTATTTAAACCTGTCAGTGACATTCTCGATATTTCTACCTGTCACTTACATTCTCAGTATTTAATCCTGCCAGTGACCTTCTCGGTATTTCTACCTGTCACTGACATTCTCGGTATTTCTACATGTGACTGACATTCTCGGTATTTCTACCTGTCACTGACATTCTCGGTATTTCTACCTGTCACTTACATTCTCGGTATTTCTACCTGTCACTTACATTCTCGGTATTTCTACCTGTCACTGACATTCTCGGTATTTCTACCTGTCACTGACATTCTCGGTATTTCTACCTGTCAATTACATTCTCGGTATTTCTACCCGTCGCTTACATTCTCGGTATTTCTACCTGTCACTTACATTCTCGATATTTCTATCTGTCAGTCACATTCTCGGTATTTCTACCTGTCACCAACCTTCTCAGTATTTCTCCCTGTCACTTACATTCTCGGTATTTCTACCTGTCACTTACATTCTCGGTATTTCTACCTGTCACTGACATTCTCGGTATTTCTACCTGTCACTGACATTCTCGGTATTTCTACCTGTCACTTACATTCTCAGGATTTCAACCTGTCAGCGACATTCTCGGTATTTCTACCTGTCACTGACATTCTCGGGTATTTCTACCTCTCACTGACATTCTCGGGTATTTCTACCTATTACCAACCTTCTCAGTATTTCTACCTGTCCCCAACCTTCTCAGTATTTCTACCTGTCACCAACCTTCTCAGTATTTCTACCTGTCACTGACCTTCTCGGTATTTCTACCTGTCACCAACCTTCTCAGTATTTCTACCTGTCACTGACTTTCTCGGTATTTCTACATGTCACTGACATTCTCGGTATTTCTACCTGTCACTGACATTGGTATTTCCACCTGCAATTGATCTTCGCAGTATTTCCACTGAACCTCACTTATCTAACCATCACCCTTCTCAGTATTTCTACCTGTCACTTACCTTGTCAGATCCAGTAGTCTCATAGAAGAAACTCTTGTAGTCATCCATCCACACCTCGGCTACGCGAGCAGCGTTCCTCCTTACACTGCCGGGGGTGGGCCAGTGGATGGGGTTGTTGTGGTGGAAGATGTGACCGACATGTGAGCAGGGCAGCAGCTCCACGCTACCGTTACACATCCACACCTGCACCACAGACAGAGAGCAAGAACATACATGACGCAATGGATGCAGCCTCTGGCTAACTTGTTGAAACATTTATTGTATGTGACACAGCTCTACTACAGAGTTATTGCCATCTATGTGATCTTGTGAACTGTGATATTAAGGGTGATGTGAGCTCGTCTTTACAGTATGCATGCATACTATGGAGAATTTACCACGTTGGACTAAAGTGATTTGAAATCACACCTGCATGTATTTAGGTCAACATTTCTTTTAACCGTTACCCATAACTGATGGGTACTCCTTCAGCCAAACCTTGAAAGACAGTTCGATGTTCTCCCCTCCCCAATAGTCCAGCCCTGGGTCGTAGGCTCCCAGCAGAGTGAAATAGGCCCGGGATATCGCGAACAGCCCACCAGGCATTGTGGCGGATCTGAAAATACACACGGACACAAGTTTTGGTTGGAACCCTCTGAACATCCTGTAACAAAGACACATCGAACCATGTTAGTAATGACTGTAGCCATGTTGACCTACTTGATGGGTGCAGTTTGGGAACGGGCGGGTTTGGTGCGCAGTTCATGGATGCCTATCCATCTGAAGATGAGATTTGCCCAGGAGAATGTTCCAACGCTGAGGGGAACATGGGGCTCGACAGACAACGTGTCCGGCTTGATAGACTCTATTTTTGGATATGGGACGGCATGAGGGTTCTCAGCAATCCGGTCCAGCAGGGGTTCGAGCCAACCTTACAAGAGATACCAAACCATTCACGATTGTCATGTTATCTTGCATTATGGTATCTTTCCTTCATATGTAAATACAGAGACAGGTTACAACAACCACTATGATGATGCAACAATCCGAGCCTACCTGGGAAACACTCGATGTGTGAGTCGAGGAAGACGAGGACGGAGGCGGTCGCGTGTTTGTAGCCTAATAGCCTTGCTCTTGTCAGCCCCTCACGCTGACCTGTCCGCAGTATCTTCACTATGCTCAGCCCAGACATGTACTTCTCCAGGGCTGCGCCAAGATGGTCTGGACAAATATGATACACGGTTAATGTAAATCTGCTTCAAGCTGCGTCAAGCTGCGCCAAGCTGTCTAGATCGTTAATTCTTTACACAAAGTGTGTTCGAATTACAGTGGTAGGCGAGGTTGCACGTACCTAGTTCTGAGTAGCAGTAGAAGACGAGGTTGCACATTCCAAGTTCTGACTGGCAGCGGTTGACAGTTTTGCACGTACCTTGGTGTGCGTGGCAGTGTTAATGGAAGTGCTAAACGCGGTAACACGTACCTAGGTCGGAGGCGTCGTCAACGAGGATGATCTCCTGGAGGAGGTGTGGTGGCGAGCGGTTGATGATACTGTGCACAGAGCGCAGTAGGGTAGACCATGCCTCGTTGTGGAAACACATGATGACACTCGCCCTATGCCTGCTCTGATGACTCAATGACCGACATCTGCAACAGAGTATAAGCTATGGGCTGATTCACAGTGGAGGTCCTGTTTCAATATATTCCCCACTGCTCGTGAAACCGTGGCACACTTCTTGGTTTCCTGGGTTCCTGGAAACACAACCTGCAACACTTACTGTGGTGGACCTGGATCCGGAAGTCGGCGGGTCACGGAAACGATGTCACCAACAAACTGGTTGAAGTTGTTTTTCTTGAGGCCTTCATCAAACGACTGGTTTGTTTTAGCTGAAAGGTGGTTTGGGAAGACGGTCACTGGGAGCCCATACTCACCTAGTAAAGACAGATTACAATGAGTCAGTGCAAACGCCCGCGAGTATAGACAGCGAGTACAAAAGGTTCGTTTTCATAGTTACTAGTATACATGATATACATGTGATATATATCTGAATATCGTCAGTGATAAAAGTGAAAAGGTTCGTTAGCGCATTTTTCTAATTAATCCTTCACCAAACATGACATGCATGATGAACTGGAAGTCTTGTAAACGTTTGTCATTAAAGAAATCTAGATGTGTGTTTTTTCGTAAAATAAAAGAACAGCTTCTGTCTAAGATGTCAACGGTCTATTAAAACATACCTCTTCCATGAGGGGGACTTTCAGCAACAAATTGAGGATACATGACGTCATCTGGATCATTAGACCAGTTTCCAATGTTCTTCAAGGGTTGATGCAGACCGCCCATGTGTTGGTCAAACACGTCTTTGGTTGACGGCCTCACATTCTCCCCCACCCTCGCCGTCAGGCCGGGCCCCTGAGTTGGAGTGTGGGGCCATGGCACTTGGGACGCCGTCAAGTAGATGACCCCGACACACAGACCACACACGAACATCATCGGTCTCACCAGCCGACGTGGTCGAAGGAACCGCAGCAGCACCATGTCAAACTTGTGTATCTTCATCAGTTAACGGCCGAATCAGCAACCATACAAACTGGGAATGAAGACATATATGACCAATTATGCTTCAAAACACTAATTCAACCGTTACTCGGAACTATGAGTAAATTAACAACATATCAATAAACGCAAGTCTGATGTATTCGTTTAAATATGATTCTTCACCGTTTTCTTCTATTGGTCCAAAAACTTCCCACAAAGTGGTTGACCATATTTTACATTGTGTTTAACATATAAACTAAGGAAATCCGTTAAATAAACTCTATTAAACGTCAACACCAGAGAACAACCAGTCTCGATTAAACAGATTTCATTGACATAAGAGGTAGAGTAGCGGTGATATTATTCTCCATTAAAGATAAAGGTAGTGCATTGCAGACATTCACAGCCAATATTTCCGAGGTGAAATACAGTTACCTACAACTTGGCCATTATATCCGTATCAAACATCTGTTTCTTCTCAAACTCCAGTATGCAATTACTGATGAGATCGAACTGGGAGTGTAAGTGAGCACCTGGTTACCCGAGCAACCTATAGCAGTTAGTATCAAGAGTCGGCGACAAGTATAAACGCGCCAACTTTGGGGCTGTTCTATGTTCATACTTTGGTTTACATGACTGCTAACAAGCATTTCACCTACAAATAAATAATTCACATTTAAATACAATTGTTTCATACAAAGACTGTACTCTTTACACGCCCAATATTTGAATGTTTCTTATTACCACTCTTGTACCCTACAAACTTCATTTTGATCACTGTTGAAAGCAGTGTGATATATCAGAATGAAGCTACATGGTCCAGATCTCTCATCTAAGCCTTTCTTGCACACTTACTCACCGCCTGTTGACCACTGCAGCTCCCACCCGGAGTAGGCCGGAGTAATGTCCACTCACACAGTGGCGCCACTGACCATAGCCACTACATAAAATCATACTAATTTGACTTAAATAGACGTTATGTCTGATAAGAATTCCTCACGCAGGTGTCTCTTCGTGTGGTGTTTGTTAATAACAGTTTATGTTATTGCAGACGAACAGAACGTGTCGTAACTAACGCATGTATATACCTTTATATATACCTACCATATCTTTACTGTCGCCACAAATATTGAATATCTATTTCATATATCATTAAATGCTGATACAACAGTGAGACTATGGTTGCCATCAATCATGAGACATTGCCCACCCTGACTATGTGTGTGCTGTCTACGTGTACAGTGTTCGGTACATCTCTACATTCAGCCTGAGAGTGTTATCCATCGATCAGATTACAATGAGTTGTGTCCAAGGCCATGTTCCTCTAAGCGATCTTAGTGCTACGTTGATCGTAGGCCTATGATGAAGTATGGGAGTTACGACCAACTTAGCACTAAGATCGCTTTGTGGAACAGGTTCCTGGTCGCTATTCGTCAAGTGTTGCTTGCATTTTAGCTGTAAAACTACAAACTGTGCAACCAGTTCAAAAGTGGGAAACATCACCTGTACCAGCATGTGTGTGAGAGTACTAGCTCACCTGGATGAGGAGAATCAGACATGAGAGTGATATAGATCAATGAGATTTCAGAGTTGTGGCCTGGTTTCGGGTATTAGTACAAGGCGTTACATCCATTCCTCACTTTATAGGTAAAACAACAAATCGTGGAACAAGTCTAGTTTCGACTCAATTGATGTGTGACAGTTTCATTAAGGCTGATAGCTGGCTACATAGAAAGGCCACGGAGGAACATTGTCAGGAACCCATCTGTATAGAAGCATCTGACTGCAACACACTATGGACTCTCCACTACCTTGACATGCACTAAAATAATGTTCCACAAACAGGACGTTCAAGCATCTGATGTGATAGATATGACAGTACAGTTATCGGCCTTGGTCATTCAGCCGTCTTTGAATCTCATCCCACAGGTGCTCAATGGGATTTAAATCGGGACTGAGGGCAGGCAGCTGCATGGTTCTGATGCCATTATGTTGAAGGAAATCTATTGTTGCTCTCGCAGTGAGGACACGGGCGATATCAAGCTGAAACTCGTGGTTGCGGCGACGCGCCAAATGAGGTATGCCGTGTGGTCCCAAGACTTGATCAATGTACCGAGCTGCTGTGACACCATTGCCTCTCCCTAGACCAATGTTCTGGAACACCACAGGGCCGACCCTCTGTGCAAGACCAATTCCGACCCACACCACGATGCTCGGACCACCCCACGAGTCTCTCTCAAAAACACAAGCATCCGAATAACGTTCCCCATGGCGTCGCCAGACTCTCCCACTGCCATCTGCTGTTGAGATACAGTAACGGCTCTCGTCTAAGAAGAGTACTCTTCTCCACTGCTGGTGGCACCAATGCTGGTGCTGTGTTGCCCACTGAAGGTGTTCCGGCGATGACGTGGTGTCAGAATGGGTCCTCGGTGTGGCCTGTGACAGTGGAGGTGTCTCATCGTCCATCGTTGACGCACGGTGTTCGCACTAATGTGTCGCTGGTGTGTCCCCATGGTCTGTCGAGCAGATTCCGCAGCAGTTACAAAGCGATCTTAAAGATGCTGTCGCACAATCTGACGATCCTGTGGTCTTCCACTATATGGTCGGTCATCTGTAGTGTTGGTGGTCTGGTACCGTTGCTGGAGCCTGTATATGGTCCTCACATGGACTTGAAATGCATTGGCTACTCTTGCCGGGCGGTTTGACCAGCTTGCAATCGTCCAAGGGCTTGGTGTCGCTGATTTCTTGTCAATCTTGGCACGTGGTAGCAATTCTATAACGAATGAATGTTATCCGATCTGGGTGCATTTGTATAGGGCAAGAAATGGGGGAACGCATCTGCATTTCAATTTGCACGGAACTCACGTGCATCGGGTTACCATGGCTGTATTTTCTTGTCATCTGCTTTGTTCTTTTCATCATCAAATTTCATTTTTCCGGACAAGGTAATGTTAAATTTTAGAAACTTTGACAAAAATTACCGAGATATTTAAATGACATCTTTTCATGCAATTATACTTGGGATGACGTTTCTTTTGCGGTTCAGTATATTAACAGAAATCCGATCAAATCACACATTACGTAAGCAGCCTCGGTGTGCACAGCTTGACAACCACTTAGGTCCTTGAACTTTTGTCAGGCACCGACGCTTCTATACAAACTAACGTTCGGGAATAGGTCTTAGAGGCTGCTACTGCTGTAGAGGCTGCTGCTGATGATGATGTCTTTGTAGCTTTAGGTTTATATACTTGAGGGGCGACAAGGCGCGGACGTCGGACTAGGAAATCCCTTGAGCTTTGTTACAAACTTTAGTCCAATACCACGTGGCAGCATTTTAACTAACATCAATAATAAGACCATCATTATAAGGTGCAATGTTTGCACTTTAAGAAGATGTTTTATATATGTAACCAGCTTCTGTATACAGTAAAGGCCCAAGTAGTGTAAGAGTTACCACCAACAAGGGAAGTAAAACCCGGTTATGCCTAGGCTGCAGTATACTCCCTTTGGTTGTGGAAACGTATGTTTAAACTTTGCTTCTGAAATCACCTCAACTCGAAATCAGTTGCGGCACACTTCGGCTGTGTTTCTACATGTTAGCTATGCCCTACAATGTACTTATGGAATGTTTAGAGCCAGAGGTTATACTGTAACAACTTTCTATGGAGACACGCATTTCCATCATGTTTCTTGCGGCATGCGATTTGAGATAACCATACCATGTACGGATAATCAAATGTGACTTATTTAACCCACTACTATCCACGTTGTGTTGTTTTTTTATGTTTTAAACAAAGAGTGTCTCTTAATGGAGCAGGCAAATTATCATGCAGCAAATCATGCTTTGTTCATCTAAAATATCTGCTCAAAATGTGTTATGATTTATGATAAATCCTTGTGTTGACTTGATTAAACATAAAACAAGAAGAAAGAACAAACAATTTAATAGGAATCTTTCATGCAGCAGATCATGCTTCGTTCTACAAAAAAAACTGCTTCAAATTTAATATGATTTTTGAGGAATCCTTGTGTTGACCTCAAATACTACCAGTATATATTGTATGTCAGATGTGGGCAGGTACACATTCCACACATAGTGTAATGTAGCCACAACAGCCACCACTCACCTGTACACCTGTAGAGGTAATGGATGATGCATGGTAGGTGGAAGTATTGGGTAATCACCGTATGTGATGGCAAGAGATAAAAGGGTAAACTACTTCATGTCATGTTAACCATGGATTTAGCTGATTAATGTTTGTCTTGTTCATTTTTTTGCTTTCAAAATGTCACCAAGCGACACTTGCCAGTGTGTGTAAGATTGTAGTCAGTTGCAGGCGTTGTGTAGTGAGTCAGTATGGTTTTACGCCGCTTTAAGTGGGGGACACCAGAAATGGGCTTCACACATTGTGCCCATGTCGGGAATCGAACCCGGTGTTAAGTCTGAAAGTATACCCCCCCTTCAAAGTATACCCGGGTAGATTCTGGGGCCTTCCAGAATCTACCCCGGGGTTTGATTTTGGGAGCTCCCAGAATCTACCCCCCTTTCCCAGAATCAACCCCCGGGGGTATACTCTGGGAGTTCTTTTGGGGGATGCATCTAACTCAGTCTTGATCTCTCCTGGTCAATTGCTGTAAAAACATTGTCATCTGATTAAGTTTACATAAATGCCCATTCAATACACATCTAATTAGTTTTAAAACATGCATTTCCTGTTATTTATATTAAGAACACAAAGGTGGGAGCACCAGTTTTTCCAAACAGTATACATTATAATTAAAGAAATATCACGTGTTAGATGATAAATGTACATGATTGTACAGATGCGTATCCTGATAAGTCTGCAGATTCTGTGGCTGAACTCCTGTACAAGACCGTGTGCAGACTTCATCAACACTATAATTGACAATCTTATGACCAAGCTGGGAACTGAGCACAGAGTCAGTTCACCATACCATCCTCAGACCAATGGACAACGAGAGCGAGACAACAGGACCCTTAAGAATGCCCTCTCAAAGCTTGTCAACGACCGTGGAGACAACTGGGATGTTTTTATACCTGGAGATCTGTTTGCCCACCATACATCTGTACATGCATCAACCAAGATGACACCATTTGAATGCATGTACATCAGAAAGGCAAAACTACAGATGGACATTAAGGACTCTCCAAAGCCAAAAGAAGATGTGATCAGGCAGAACCTGCGACAAAACATCACATCAAAAGTCAGCAACAATATTACAAAGGCCAAGAAGATTCAGAAGGAACAACATGACAAGCTCACCAACAGTCATCATGAGTTGGAGCTAGGGACAAGCGTCTACCTGAAGAATTCACGTCGAATCAACAGAATTGGAGCTAAGCTTGAGCCAAGGTTCCTTGGACCATATTAAGTTCATCAAGTGCTTGGCAAGGGACGTGTTAAGTTGAAGAGTTTGAAGAGTGGCCAAGTGCTTCACAACGCATACCATGGATCAAATTTGAAAAGACACATGACGTCTTCCCCACCAACCATACCAGTCCTGCTAGTCGCTCCAGCTACACCAGGCCTACCACCAGATCTACCAAGACTACCAGTTCAACCAGTCCTAGCTGTCGCACCAGCCACACCAGTTCAAAACGCTCTGTCAGCCCTACTGTACAACACCACACCAGGTTTATGAGTTCTACCAGCTGTACCAGTCCAATCAAGTCCAAGAACCCTAGCACCACAACCAGCAACACCCCCGAGAGGCCACATTACAGCTTCTAGCCAATGACCATTCAAAGAAGAAGAGAACTTTCTAAACAGTTACATTTACCTTCATTTAAGTCTGTTTATTTTGGAAGAGAGAAAGAATTTGAGGCACCAAAAAGACAACACAAGACCAAGGGTGATGGCAACTGCTTCTTCCGTGCTATTAGTTATTTTCTAAGTGGTCAGGAGACGTCCCACTTACGCCTGAGAGATGCTGTTGTACAACACATGAGTGAGAAAGGGGAAAAGCTGGAAAACTACCTTCAGCAGAATGTGACGAAATACTTAAATTCGTCAAGAATGGCTGAAAATGGTGTCTGGGCAACGGATGCAGAGATTATGGCCACTGCTTCTCTTCTGCAAACTGACATTGTTGTCTATACCCATTATGGAAAGGAGCTGAAATGACTATGCTACCCAGCATCATTCACGCTTGAGAAACTGTCCATTGGTGCAGTGTATCTGACCAACCTCCATGAACACTTTGACGTTGTAATAAATGTCCAGTGACATTGAAATAATTCAAGGAATCAATGGATATTGGTTTTCAGAATAAATTGCTCTCATATTTTATGTTAGTTTTCTCTATTTGTTATTGATAATAATATGAAACTCTGACTAAGACAATGACAATTGCTTCGTGAAATTTATTACACCCATCTGACTATATTTAGAAGAATTAGAATGTAAATGGACAAATAATTAGATGGTTTTAATGATGTGATGTCTTCTATAGTCAGAATATATTCTTGATACTGTGATACATACCTCCCCAAATAAAGGTACTTACAGACACAAGTGCATACTTATAATTGGTTTCAAAATGATTTTATATGCAATCAAAAGTAGGTAGGTCTATTCACAAAGCATATTAAAGCTTATTCAATAACATAAGTGTAAGACATTTCCTCACACAATTCTCAACACCAACTTTCGAACTTACAAATTGATGATGACTACAATGAGTTAAAGTCAATGTGATTTGTAAGATATTTTTTATTAGTTTAAACTATATTTATTTCTTCTTTGCATGTATAAAACAACATTTTGAATTTTTGGATTTGACAACAATTTATTACCGGTATTATCTACACCAGGATAGATTTTGGGAACTCCCAGATTGTACTCCCTGGGGGTAGATTCTGGGATATGAATGTTTTAAAACTAATTAGATGTGTACTGAATAGGCATTTATGTAAACTTAATCAGATGACAATGTTTTTACAGCAATTGACAAGGAGAGATCAAGACTGAGTTAGATGCATCCCCCAAAAGAAAACTTCAAGTACATTCATGAAATAAAAATGCTTAAATCAAACAGGGCTGCAGTAGATTCTTGGAGATCCTAGATTATAGCTATAACCCGGGGTAGATTCTGGGAGGAGCTCCCAGATTATACCCCGGGGTAGATTCTGGGAGCTCCCAGATTATACCCCCCTGGGGGTAGATTCTGAAAAAGGGGGGTAGATTCTGGGAAGTCTCCAAAATCTACCCCGGGGTAGATTCTGGGAGCTCCAAGAATCTACCCGGGTATACTCTGAAGGGGGGTTGATTTTGGCACCTTACACCGGGTCTTCGGCGTGACGAGCGACCGCTTTAACCACTAGGCTACCCGACCGCCCAGGCGTTGTGTAAGCGGAGACATGAGAGATCTGTTTCGTAAACTCATTGTGGGGTTTGGATCTCTTGGGTCTGTTCCCCAAAGGGACCATATTGGATCTTATCTTAACTTCTAACATAGACCCACACCTGTAGTAGTGCTACGGTGGCTTATTGGACAGAACCCAGGTCATCTGGCAGCAGTTGGCCACACTGTTGATCTGCATACACATCCGTGACACACTTGCTGCATTCCCTCTGTTGATGTTCTGGGATTGAACCTACTATTTATAGTTGTATATATTTGAAAAGTAATAAATGCAATAGTCGGATAGAGGGTGTTAAGTGTTCTGTAACTTCGTTTGTTATTTCAGCCTAACATCAATTGCTGGTATAAAATGAGACGTCACATAATTCTTGATTCTGGTTCCAAAAAAATAACTGGAAGTTGGTAAATATTCCTTATCCCTCAATCCATCAATCATATAGCGTTACGCATGTCTGGCATCAACTTGCTTACGTTCGAAAACTTGACTGGCTCACTGAGCCGCTGCACCGTTACGTTCTCACGACGTGTGACCCACTTGTAGTGACAGTCTCGTTCTCGACTCATGAAATTGCATTTGTTAACGTCCATGAATAAATGTAACATCACGTTTCTTTCATTTTGCATGTTGTTTTTGTATACGTGTAAGTGATATACATACACCACATTTGAACGGTAATAGCAAGCTGTTTTATACAATCCGATGTGACATGAAATGTTCACTTGGTAACAGTTACGTTGGTTTATCTTTCACTCGGCATCTATGACATTAATTCCTGAGTGAAGATAGATTGTAATTTCGAGTTTCAAGTTGGTTATTGTCATAGCATTTCGGTTTCTTATGGGTAGAGTCATATTTTGTTATTCATTTTAGAGGCTGAGATTTTCTTTGTCTTCATAAAACAGAGCTGAGATGAATATTTACCAATGAACAGAATCTTAAAAAAATCTTACTGTTTGCTGTTTACTGAGACTTTTTCCTAATAAAAGAAAGATGATATTTCTATTTACGTGTCATTTGAAATTCAACCTATGGAAAGAAGGTTATAATTTTCTGACTGTTCATTAAAAACATGACAACTGTGCAGATGTAGGTGATTTTAAAAGAGAACAATGAAAAGAACCATTATAATAAAGCATTTTATACGGTAAAATACCAATGTTTACAACACCAACTCAAGGCGCATTTGTAGCCAAGCGAAGACAGATCTGGCGAGTTTGGAAGGACACAACATTGAACAGTGTTACACTGATCATTCCTCAACTCCACCGTACTTGCAACAGAATCCCCTGAACTTGTTTCAGCAAGAAAACACAAAAGCCCATAAATGTCTTGGCCAACAAATTCACCCGACTCATCACCGATACAACACATATGGGATCCTCTTGACTGTAGAATTAGAGCACAACCAGGTCGCCCTATGACAGAGATCAGGAGTCGAATCTCATTTCTTGTCACGAGACTTCTCACATCTTCTGCCTGTCGTCGAGTTGAGGCGAGCACTGATAATACATAATATTGACTTAAACATATGACATTCTGAATGATTAAAGGGAGTTTCTTGTGCTGATTTCAGCCTTGATAGCTGATCTATTACTGAACAACTGACGCCAGCCTTCATACTGTGGACACAATACCTTCATTCTTGTAATCATTTATGGTATAAATTGTAATGATGGTGATAATCCATGTCTTTGGACAAGACAAGCCTCTTCCTTGACATTGTTCCTGTTCTGTTTTAAAGAACAAACAATGTTGATTGGTAACCTTCCTTTTGCTTGTATTTTTATCAAAATAAATTACTTGCATGATATGGCTTCCTGAAATTATTATCAATAAATAATAATAAAGTGTGAAAGCCATACCATCTAATGCTCATGTCTCAATGTCAACGATTATGCATTTGCTCACGAACTACTCCGTATTGATGAGCATAGCTATATTTGTTGAAGCCTAATATTTTTTCAAGCAGATGGAGGCTGAGATTTTTATTATTAGCCTCTGTTACCTACCGACACCCTCTATAAACAAATAGTCTGTAAGATACAAGACAAGATTAGTACAGTAACTGTCACTGGACAAAATATCATCCATTCCAAAAAATCCCAAACTTGGAAATACCACCATTCCAATTGGAAATATGACCATTCCAATATTTGGAAAGGTCATATTTCCAAGCTTGGATTTGTTTGGATTTGTTTGGAAATGTTTGGAAATGTTTGGATACAACATGTCATAATCATATCTGTTAAAAGTTGTACAACTTTTGACCTTATGTGAGTTAAGTAATGACATGAAAGTAAATAATTAAGAGTATTTTGGCACTATGTACCACGAAAAGACCATATCATGAGCAAATTTAACTAAAAGAAATTCTGTCATTTAAAGTGGCTACTCTTTATATTTAATTTCTTATCTTCCTTGTCTATAATCATATGACATTGACTTTGTACTTTGAACAATTAAACAAATATTTTGTTTTCCCATACCGCCTTACGGTTGTCGTAGAACAAAGACCGTTTCGAGAATATAGAGGGCCTCATTATTATAATTTGAACTAATATACATATGTACATAATAGTACTAGGTATAAATGAATTTTGATAAGTGTTCGTACAAGAATATGAACTTCGAATTATCTCGGAATTATGCGCAACACATAGGGCTGAAAATTTTATAATTGTTCTGGAACTATCTGACGGTAATTCAAAACAGGGAACAAGATTTCGTCAAATGAATCATCTAGCCAGGAAAGCAACGATTTAAATGCTGACGAAATGAATAAACATATCTGGAACAGAGTAGACTGTTCATGTGGACAATTATATGCTACGTCTATTGCCAATGAAGTTTATCACCCCATGTTATAGCATTTGTTTCATATAAAAGATAGAAACCAAATAAATGGGACAATTAGTTGTTATGAATTAGCTTTACCTCTGTGACATATCACACAACTAAATGTGAATATGTTTATCAAATAATCAATTACAGTTATCAACCTAGTGTCCTTATTTATACACAATTTTATTTCGTATTGGGGTACAATATATAATACACATATACACGGAATGATTTCTTATTTTGTCAATTTAATCATAACCCAAATCATACAAATCAAAGTGTGAAAGTAGTGACTAACGTTATGATCAAGGGTATAAATACTCAATTGTATCTATTAATCCTAATAGCATAACAATCAACCCTGTGTATATACTGAGCATATTTAGATACATCCGGATCTACGACCGCAGCCATATAATCAATCAAGGAAAGTATATTAGATTGAATTACAAATGTGCTATCACTTAAACAAAATTTTCCGTTATCCACGTAAGCCTAAACCTGGGAGAAATAAAGTTCTGTTCTGTTCTGAAGACGCCGTCATGATTAGTTGGCGCCAGTCTAGACTGTCCAATCAACGTGAATATACAAACCGTGATGTTACTTGACCAGTTGATGACACCTGTCAAACTCAAAGTGCCCCTGGTCCTCCACCCACCATGTGTAATACTTTGGCGCACTTGATTGTTTAATTTGCAGTTATATCACTGTTAGGCTGAGTGATCCATGTTGTTCACGCTCCGCTGATCACGGGGCCTCATTTGTCTGTATTCTGCTTATGAGCCGGGATGCGCATGAAACACGGGTGTCAAAACGAATATATTTACCAACTATACGTACGGTCAATTAGCCAGTCCAAGAGACAATACCCTGGTTCTACCACCTTTAGGTGTAATTACGTCGCATGCCCCTGGTTCACGGTTCGTCTGATCTCCCGTCATAAAACCACGATGTCTTTTTACCTGGAGCCTCCGACAGCGCCGACTTCCTGTGTACATGTACGTACATGGCAATAAATGGTTTGACAGTTGTTTGACGGAATCAATCAATAATTATTGACAAGGTGATGTAATTAAAATTTGTCACTATTCACAACTCCTATTTTTATTTTTCTATTGTTCAGCTGTATTTTCGACCAGTTTAATATGTATAAAAAATCTTCTCTTGTATTTATAAACCAAACCTTAAAACATTATATAAGAACAATTGTGTTTTTAAACCGTAAGTTTTCTATTAAAACAACCATGCAAGCAAAATTTCGGCCGTAATATTACTTTAGTCACTCCACAGATTACACATCTTATATGCTGCAAACGCAGCGAATGTAATGCAACTACGTCACAGCTGCCTCGGTAATTAAGGGCTGGAATGTTTTTGTGAAGGCAGTTAGAGCAGACGAATTTTCTCCCTCGCTGTATAAAGGCGGTCGCTAACCATATATGTGTATTTTTACTGTTTTTGGCTTGATTTGATTGTCCTTTGGTGAAAACAAATGTTCAATTGTGAAAGCAAACCCTATTCCCCTGAACGTTAAAAGACAGCTGACTTTGTTTTTGTCTGAAATATCAACGTTTGGAGTCGTTTATATATTTGGAAATCCATATTATGGTTAATATTTATAATATAATATGGACAATGGTAAAATTCATTATCACAGTTTAAGTACTATTCACAAATGTATGTAAATCTACTTCGTGATGAATGAAGCATGGCAATAAATGTATGCATCTGATTCTTCATTTGTTCTGTATTCTTTGACGAGAATGAGTTTCGTTAATGATGATCACTCTCACAGATTTTTTGATAAGAGGATAGGACTTTAACTGGAGAATAGTTATGAAAAATATATATATAAGTATAGGCGGTCTGTGCACATGTGGTGAAACTGATACCTCATTGATTTGCTAATCAGGACTTGGAAATCATAGTCTGTCATAAAATTGATTTTGAAATATATGGTTTTGACTGTAGTACGTCCTGACATCATAATATTATGTTGTATACAAATTATCTTATCTTATGTTAAGTAAAACAATTATTGATAACTTCCTGAATTCCAATTGTTCAATGAACAGAATTATTCACAGCTCTGGAGTGAGACAACAATAAATTAGATGTTACCAAAGATTGTCCATTTTATGATCTTAGGCACATGTCGGCGCACTTACATGTGAGCCGTCTAGACGACTGTCTGTTTTGTAATTAAATGGCAGCTACCATCCAGCCGAATACTTAATCTTGAGACCTATTAGTTGTCTCATAATTAACCAAAACATAAGACCAAGAAACCAAACTCTAGCTCGCAAACACCCCTTACTCACCCCAATATCCCAAAGAATAACCAACTACCTCAATGAACACCAAACTCAAAATCTTAAACAAAACTGCAAAAAATCAAATATCTTCACCCCTTAACTCAAAATACCCAAAATAGACACAACGCTAGCTAACCAAATAAATAAACAAACCGACCCAAACATAGCTAAAACCACCACACTTGCATACACACACGAAAATTGGCCAAATGGGTGTCACATATACACTGACGGATCTTCAGACCCGATCTCCAACCACACAGGCTTCGGAGTCCATACCACACAACCAGTTATATCCACACAATCTTACCGACTCCCTAACAACCAATCTAAATTCACGGCCGAACTTATGGGCATGGCCTCAGCCCTGCATAACCAACAATCTAAAAACAACAATGAAATCCTAATTCTCACCGACTCCCTTAGTGGACTACAAGCCCTCCAAAACAAAAATACCAAAAAACGACCTAAATTAATAAACCAAATACTTAAAAGCTCCAACGACCTAACAAAAGCAGGCAAACAAATAACCTTCTTGTAGATCCCTGCCCACGTAGGAATTTACGGCAACGAAAGCGCCGATAAAGCAGCTAAATTAACTCTTAAAATACCAGAAATAAGCCTAAACCTACCCATCTCAAAATCAGAAATTAAAAGTGTAAACAAACAAAAAATAACCAGAAAATGGCATAATCAATATCAAAACTCAAATAGCCAAATCAAAAAAGTGCTCAGAAAACCACTAGCCAAACCTAAAATCCTACACCCCTCTAAAAAAATTGACAGATTAATTACAAAACTCCAAACAGGACACACGAACCTAAAAAAACTTAAAAGACACACCACAGGCAACTGTCCCCACTGCAAACAACCCGAAACCACAGAACACGCACTCATCCACTGCACCCTCTACCAAACACACAGAACCACTCTACAAACCACCCTCAATCTAAATAAGGTTCCTACTCTAGATGAAATACTAAACCCTCAAAATAAACTAGAAAACTTCAAGGCCCTAGGCGTATTCCTAATAAAAACAGACCTAATTAAGCGCATCTAAAAACTAATTATTCTACCAATCCAAAATCCAATAAACACACAAACACCCACCTCACCCGGCTCCCTTAGTTCCCTCCTCCACCCACCTCGGCAATTATTCCAAATTTAAAAATCTCAAAAATTCAATATAAGCAACCCCTAAAAGCCCCCTCTTGGGTTGCACACACCACTTTCACCCTTTTCGGAATACACTAAATGGTCCGGCCAGGCCCGTGTGCGAAATACGCTGCAGTCGGAAAGCGCACGTTAAATCTTCTATATCAGTCAGTAGTTGTCTCAGCACTACACAATCAGCAATCTAAAAAACAACCAAAAAATCCTCATCCTAACCGACTCCCTCAGTGGACTACAAGCCCTCAAAAATAAAAACACTAAAAACCACCCCAAACTAATAAATCAAATACTCAATAGCTCAAACAACTTAACTAGGGCAGGTAAACAAATAGAGTTCATTTGGACCCCCGCCCACGTATGAAGCTTTGGAAATGAAAAGGCAGATAAAGCAGCAAAATTATCCCTTTAACTCCCAGAAATAAGCTTAAACTTACCCAGCTCAAAATCAGAAATCAAAAGTCTCACTAAACAAAAAAATCAACAAAAAATGGCAAAATATATACCAAAACTTAAATAGCCAAATCAGGAAAGTACTCAAATAAACCTAAATAAACCAAAAATACTACACCCATCCAAAAAAATCGACAGAATAATTACTAAACTACAAATAGGCCGCACCAAACTAAATAATCACCGTAAAATAGCTAATCTACACACAACAGGAAACTGCCCACATTGCAAACAACAAGAAACACCAGAACACGTACTCATTCACTGCACACACTACCAAACACACCGAACAACACTACAGACCACCCTAAATCTTAAAACCGGACTTACACTAGAATCAATCCTAAATCCATAAAATAAATTAGAAAAATTCAAAGCCCTAGGTTTATACCTAATTAAAACAGGACTAATTAGTCGCATTTAAACCCCAAATAAAATAATAAAACCAAAACTACCTTATCTAACAACCACCCAACACACACAGCTCCCTTACTTCGTCCCCCACCCACTCTTGGCATTCTTTACAAATCTTAAAATTTCAAAATTACTATATAAGCAACCCCTAAAGCCCCTAATTCATAGTCTTTTTATTGTTCAAATTACTGATAAAACATAGTTTAACTTGTTCCTTCTAACCATATTTCCAAACAATTCCAAACCATTCCTAACCATTCCAAGTCATTCCAAACATTTCCAATGTTGGAAATATGTTTGGAAATGTTGCCATTCCAATTTTGGATTTTTTGGAAAGATCGATCTTTCCAAGCTTTGGAAAGTTTGGAATGAGCGATCTTTCCAAAGCATTCCAACGTTCATTCCAAATTGGAATGGACACTATTTGGTCTTGTGATATGTCCCATGTCTAAACTGCGGGCATTTAGAAGGCCTAGAGCATTAAGTATAACGAATACACCGCATATCAGAATCATGTCTAGAGACTAGTGTCACCAGATGCTAACATGGTGTTAGTGATGGTACTGAGACTGTTCCATGACATCTGAACTGGAGGATGAAGAGGACACCAACATCTTGTCCAATGTCAGCTGATCAATCTGCAAATGACTGAGATATTGTATGGTACACTCACTATATCTTATCTGTCTCTCTATGTCTGTCACTACATCCTGTTGGAATAATGGGTTCGCCTTGCTTGTAGCACAATCCGATGAACATAGAGTACAGTGGACAGTTTGTGTACTCTTCATGTCATCTACCACACTACTTGAAATTAGTGATACTCTTGTGAAGCCCTCATATGTCCTGCCTAGACTCAATTACTTACATGCAACCGTGAACCAGTAGTACAAATACATGTGGCGGTAAACACCGTGAATTGTTAAGGAGTCAATCATGCACTATTTAGCTCTCACGTAAAATATAATTCCCAATTGTAGTGCATGTCAGCCAGCCAGAACACTAATTCAGTATTTTCAGAGGATAACCACAGCAATAAAGCCAAAGAAGGCACTGCATATGTGCAGTAGTTGTTTGTCCCACTCCCAAAAGTCACTCCAACAGGAGTGAGTGAGCTATGTTTGGATTGACCTCTGCCCTGCCAACTTAATGTTGTCAATGGCGTTGGCTATGAAGGACGTGCTGTGAGCGTCCACACCTGGGACGTCTCCCCTGAACAAGGTTGTATGGTGAGAGTCTTCTTGCCTGCCTGGAGACATAGTCCACTGATTTTTTCATGTAACTGTCCGTCCTGAAACACGTCGAAGGAGATAATTTCAATCTGTGGCAATTGGAAACAAATAT
Source organism: Haliotis rufescens (assembly GCF_023055435.1). Lineage (NCBI taxonomy): Eukaryota > Metazoa > Mollusca > Gastropoda > Lepetellida > Haliotidae > Haliotis > Haliotis rufescens. Next base: position 6,702,893 of record NW_025964383.1, read on the forward strand.
TAAAGGTTATTGACAAATATGCTGTCACTTTTTCAATATTCGTTCTTGTGCTAGTTACACCGGAACGACTGTCTGTGGCAAGTGTCTACCTGAGTGTAGGTCCAGCTTGATCCCTGTCGAAGGTTCAGCCAGACTTTACCGTCCTTGACATATATGAGTTGATGGTAGTTCCAGATCTGCCCATTGTCACGCATGCACCAAAACTGAAGGTAGTGACAGATGCAGAGAATATTATGACCATCTTACAACCGGCAATGGGGTTCTGGGAACAACTTCTATCCCTTGTCACCATGGGTCTAGGGCATGATAACAAAGTGTAATGACAACGTGTGGAGAGTATGATGGAATGTGTTTCTGGACAAAGCTACCACAAATGTTTCCCTACAGTCTAAGGAAAACAAAGTAAAATGCCATTTCGTATACAGAAATGATATATAGTCAGTACACGACAACCAAATGGATTTGCAACCATGTAGGCCATGTCTCACCGAATAAGCTGCCTAGAATCAGAAAGTGAACAGAAGCATCAGTTGTCTTATTGATTGGACGCATCCATCTGACGGGAAGAACTGACCACCACCTGCCAGCATCCACCACGCCGAACTCTACTGATGAACATCGCAGGACAGAACCACCTCACGTTGTTAAGCTACAGTAAGAGTAACCTTGAACTAAGTCACTAAGAACTTTACTTCCTGCAACACCCTGACTAAGTGTGTTCTGTAAAGGCATATGGTTCATAATGATTCTACCTGATTGTAACCCTTGCCCCCGCATGTGTACATATACGGCAGCAGGGAGTGCCGCCCCATCGAGTCTATACAGTTATTGTAGGCAGCGTTCCGAATCTGAAAATGAAAACAACCTGGAATAACACAGCTTCCTCTTCAATGGTGGACAGCCATTACAGTAAGCGTCCGGAGTTGGTCACGGTGTTTGATGGTAAATAGATTCGTTAATAAAAATAATATATCGCAAATGAACTCCCAAAGCTTGTTCATTTGTCCACCTCACATTTTGTCCATCAGCATTTTCAAGCTTTTCACCACGTCTGTGTAGTCCGACCGGCTGCAGAATATATATAAAATATAATAATGACAAATTTACTTTCAAAGTTTGCTCGTTTGTCCACTTGGATAATTTGAAAGAGGGCGCCTCCCATTATGTCCAAGAGCATTTTCAAGATTTAGTCACGTCTGTGTAGCCTCACCGGCTGCAGAGCAGAACCAGACTTTCACTGGCCAACTACTGAGAGAATACAGATGGGGAACACTCATACCTCTCCTACAGTCAGACAGTCTGTGGGCACTGGTAGTTCCGGGAGCACGTTCTTTAAGTACCACTCAAAGTCGTGGCAGTTTAGGCTCTGACGCAATTCTTGTCTTTTTGAGATATCTCCAACAACAACCTAAAGAGAGATGATATATTTTAGAAAAGCCCGACTAACTTAAGCAGATTCTGACCAACGGAAACTTGCCTGGTACCAGTGATTTATAGCTTATGGAAACACCAGGAGTTGGTCCCAGTCAGTACTCATTGCAACGGAATGTGTACCTTTTCTATAGATGTAAACAGATAAGGACATGTCACCCTGTGTAAAACGACTCCGAACAGGAACTCTAAGGCGTGATTTTGACATCCAAAACTATATAATATATACCTTCTCTGACCTCAGTATGCCTATGTGTCCCTAAACGTCTCAGTACTTCTACCTGTCACCGACATTCTCAGCATTTTTACCAGTCACTAACTTTGTCAGATCCAGTAGTCTCATAGAAGAACTTCTTGTAGTCATCCATCCACACCTCGGCTACTCGAGCAGCGTTCCTCCTTACACTGCCGGGGAGGGGCCAGTGGATGGGGTTGTTGTGTCGGAAGATGTGACCGACATGTGAGCAGGGCAGCAGCTCCACGCTGCCGTTACACATCCACACCTGCACCACAGACAGAGAGCAAGAACATACATGACCCAATGGATGCAGCCTCTGGCTAACTTGTTGAAACATTTGTATTACCTAATGTGAGATCTTCTTTACAGTATCATGTATCATAGAATGTCAACTTAATGTTGGATTTGAAGAAACACTTGCATCTGTTTCGGTTAGCATTTCATTTAACCGTTATGCATAACTGATGGGTTCTCCTTCAGCCAAACCTTGAAAGACAGTTCGATGTTCTCCCCTCCCCAATAGTCCAGCTCTGGGTCGTAGGCTCCCAGCAGAGTGAAATAGGCCTGGGATATCGCGAACAACCCACCAGGCATTGTGGCGGATCTGAAAATACACACGAACGCAAGGGTTGGTTGGAACCATCTGAAAATCCTGTAACAAAGACACATCGAACCATGTTAGTGATGACTGTAGCCATGTTGACTTACTTGATGGGTGCGGTTTGGGAACGGGCGGGTTTGGTGCGCAGTTCGTGGATGCCAATCCATCTGAAGATGAGATTTGCCCAGGAGAATGTCCCAACGCTTAGGGGAACATGGGGTTTGACAGACAACGTGTCCAGCTTGATAGACTCTATTGTTGGATATGGGACGGCATGAGGGTTCTCAGCAATCCGGTCCAGCAGGGGTTCGAGCCAACCTTACAAGAGATACCAAACCATTCACGATTGTCATGTTATCTTGCATTACGGTATCTTTCCTTCATATGTAAATACAGAGACAGGTTACAACAACCACTATGATGATGATTCCCTACCTGGGAAACACTCGATGTGTGAGTCGAGGAAGACGAGGACGGAGGCGGCTGCGTGTTTGTAGCCTAATAGCCTTGCTCTTGTCAGCCCCTCACGCTGACCTGTCCGCAGTATCTTCACTATGCTAAGCCCAGACATGTACTTCTCCAGGGCTGCGCCAAGATGGTCTGGACAAATATGATACACGGTCAATGTAATCTGCGTTGGTTTCTCATAGTCGTTAATTCTTTACACAAAGTGTATTGTTGTCATGTGAAGCAATTGGATTACGTGGTAGACGAGGTCGCACATACAAAGATGTGAGTGACAGTGGTCGAAGAGGTTGCACCTTCCTAGTTCAGACTGGCAGTGGTTGTCAATTTTGCACGTACCTTGGTGTGAGTGGATGTGGAAGACGAGGTTGCACGTTCTTAGTTCAGATCGGTAGTGGTTGACAGTTTTGCACGTACCTTGGTGTGAGTGGATGTGGAAGACGAGGTTGCACGTTCTTAGTTCAGATCGGTAGTGGTTGACAGTTTTGCACGTACGTTGGTGTGAGTGGCAGTGATAATGGAAGTGGTAAACGCGGTAATACGTACCTAGGTCTGAGGCGTCGTCAACGAGGATAATCTCCTGGAGGAGGTGTGGTGGCGAGCGGTTGATGATACTGTGCACAGAGCGCAGTAGGGTAGACCATGCCTCGTTGTGGAAACACATGATGACACTCGCCCTATGCCTGCTCTGATGACTCAATGACCGACATCTGCAATAGAGTATAAGCTATGGGCTGATTCACATTGAAGGTCTTTTTTCAATAAATCTCCACTGCTCATGAAACCTTGGCACACCTCTTGGTTTCCTGGGTTCCTGGGAACACAACCTGCAACACTTACTGTGGTGGACCTGGATCCGGAAGTCGGCGGGTCACGGAAACGATGTCACTAACAAACTGGTTGAAGCTGTTTTTCTTGAAGCCCTCATCAAACGTCTGCTTTGCTTCAGCAGAAAGGTGGTTTGGGAAGACAGTCACTGGGCGCCCATACTCGCCTAGAGAGTACAGATTCCATCCTTGTCAGTGCAAACACCCACGAGAACAGTCAGCGAATTACATAACGTTAGTCGACACGTGATATATCCGAGCATAGGTAACTTAAGAAGTGAAAATATTCCTTAGCATAATACATAACAACACCTATGATAAACTGGATCCCTAGTATTCTTTTGTCATTGAATACATCTATTTCAGATGTTATTTCTGAAGTTTAGATAATTGTTTTACATTTCAAGGGACCATATCTGTCCATACCATACCTCTTCCATGAGGGGGACTTTCAGCAACAAATGGAGGATACATGACGTCATCTGGATCATTAGACCAGTTTCCCGTGTTCTTTAAGGGTTGATGCAGACCGCCCACGTGTTGGTCAAACACGCCTTTGGGTGACGGCCTCCCACTCTTCCCAAACCTCGCCGTCAGCCGGGGCCCCTGAGTTGGACTTGTGTGGGGCCATGTCACTTGGGACGCCGTCAAGTAGATGACCCCGACACACAGACCACACACAAACATCATCGGTCTCACCAGCCGACGTGGTCGAAGGAACCGCAGCAGCACCATGTCAAACTTGAGTATCTTCATCAGTTAACGGCCGGATCAGCAACTGGGGATGACCACATGGATGACCAAACTATGCTTTCACACTAATCGCCCGTTTCGCTTAACTATGACTGAAGACATTTTGATGTAGTCAAGTAAGATCCGATCATTTTTTGGTTGTTTTAAGTATAGTCCTTTGTTTATAACATGTATTTGTTTCGAAATATGTTTCCGTTTTCAGCGCTTTTTAATAATTAACCCCAAACTGGTTGACCATATTTTACATTATGCTTGTTGCATCTTGACCCATGTCCTGCAGAAATGTGTCTAACTTAGGTTTCATGTCGTGTCTGACAGCATGTGTGCTGGCACAGCCTAAGCTCACAGTTCCAGGGATGTATTGTACTGTAGTTGTCTGGTGTTAGTTGTACAGTCCATCTCAGATATAGGCAGTGCAACTTCAAATCAAAATCACAAAATCACTGCTTCTACGAGTAAGATAAAATACGCTTACATGTATCTTCAGTGTTTCCATTTAATCAGTACTAAACATGTATTTCAAGTGCCTTCAGTTTTCAATCTCTGATGAGTAAAGTAACACATAGCCCAGCGAGCTGCGAATCAAGAGTCACCGATAAATATACACGCAACAAGTTTGGCGCTGTTCTATGTTCATATTGAGGTTAAAATAAAATAATTCATTTTGAAATAAAAGTGTCACACACAAATATTATACTCTTATGTGCAACATTGAATGTTTAAACACATGTGTTTTAGATCTAATCATCTTTAGGAATATATGTTTACATTCTGGACGGAATACAAATCCGCTGCGTTCTTTATGAAAGAAACACGTTAAAACATGTTGAGAATTTAAACATATTTAGATAAAGTGCTTATCCCAGGGCATCAAGTCCAACAGGATTAGGATGTATAATATATTATTATTGAAATTAGATGTGCAAGTCAGATTCAAGGGCAACTGTATAACATATATACCACAAGGAGTTACAACGAACTTTGTACAATCTTAACATATGCACAAATAAAACAAGCAAGGTTAATAGAGATGAGGAAAGTTGAAACTTGTGACGACAGCCATCAGCACAGGTGATAATTTGAAGAACGACAAGTCATGAAATTGCAAGTGCGTATCCAGCCGAGGTTTACAAAGTGTTGTGTTCATACATCTGTTGTTGCTGTCTGACGACGAGTAGCAGGAAGCGGAAGCTGACAGTCAAAGTATACCTGATAATTTAGGTTTGTGTTTCCGATGTAAACACATTTTTTACAGAATAAAATAGTTTCAGTTTATACTGCGACAGTTGGTGCAGTGCATAAAGATAGTTCTCTCCAATACTGTTAAAAGCAGTGAAGTATATCTGAAGAATGACTTATGGTGTCCAGACCTTTCGTCAAAGCCTTTCTTGCACACTAACCTACCGCACTATTCATCACCTGGAGTAGGCCTTCTGTGGTCAGCTGGCTCCGGTGTAATGTCCACTCACACAGGAGCGCCACTGGCCATAACACGTACATAAAACCACACTTATTTGCCTGCAGTGTGTGTGTACTGCCCTCATGTCTGATAAGAACTCTCAACGAAGGATTTTCTGCGTGTTGTGTTTATGATATAATTGCAAATAAACAGAACGTATAATACCTTTACTGTCGCCACAAATATTGAATTGGTTAAACGCTGATAAGAGAGAGGCTGTGTTTGCCATCAGTAATAAGTCATTGCCCACCCTGACTCTGTGTGTGCTCTCTGTGTGTACAGTGTTCCGTACATCTCCATATTCAACCTGAGAGTGTTATCCACAGATGGGATTTCAGAATTGTAGCCTTGTTTTGAATATTTGGACAACGCATTGCGTCCATTCGTCACTGTAACATCTATACACGGAACAACGGAGACAACGGTGCTATGTTTATCATATGTAATGTCTGTATACGGACATCTCACCTGTACCAGCATGTGTGGGTGACAACGGTGATATGTTTATCATATGTAATATCTATATACGGACATCTCACCTGTACCAGCATGTGTGTGAGACAACGGTGATATGTTTATCGTATGTAATGTCTATATACGGACATCTCACCTGTACCGGCATGTGTGTGAGACAACGATGATATGTTTATCATATGTAATGTCTATATACGGACATCTCACCTGTACCGGCATGTGTGTGAGACAACGGTGATATGTTTATCCTATGTTATATCTATATACGGAAATCTCACCTGTACCAGCATGTGTGTGAGACAACGGTGATATGTTTATCATATGTAATGTCTATATACGGACATCTCACCTGTACCAGCATGTGTGTGAGACAACGGTGTCTCACCTGTACCGGCATGTGTGTGAGACAACGGTGATATGTTTATCGTATGTTTTATCTATTTACGGACATCTCACCTGTACCGGCATGTGTGTGAGACAACGGTGATATGTTTATCCTATGTTATATCTATATACGGACATCTCACCTGTACCGGCATGTGTGTGAGACAACGGTGATATGTTTATCCTATGTTTTATCTATATACGGACATCTCACCTGTACCAGCATGTGTGTGAGACAACGGTGATATGTTTATCCTATGTTATATCTATATACGGACATCTCACCTGTACCAGCATGTGTGTGAGACAACGGTGATATGTTTATCGTATGTTTTATCTATATACGGACATCTCACCTGTACCAGCATGTGTGTGAGACAACGGTGATATGTTTATCCTATGTTATATCTATATACGGACATCTCACCTGTACCAGCATGTGTGTGAGACAACGGTGATATGTTTATCGTATGTTTTATCAATATACGGAACTCTCACCTGTACCGGCATGTGTGTGAGACAACGGCGATATGTTTATCGTATGTTTTATCTATATACGGACATCTCACCTGTACCGGCATGTGTGTGAGACAACGGTGATATGTTTATCCTATGTTATATCTATATACGGACATCTCACCTGTACCAGCATGTGTGTGAGACAACGGTGATATGTTTATCGTATGTTTTATCTATATACGGACATCCCACCTGTACCGGCATGTGTGTGAGACAACGGTGATATGTTTATCCTATGTTTTATCTATTTACGGACATCTCACCTGTACCAGCATGTGTGTGAGACAACGGTGATATGTTTATCGTATGTTTTATCTATTTACGGACATCTCACCTGTACCGGCATGTGTGTGAGACAACGGTGATATGTTTATCCTATGTTATATCTATATACGGACATCTCACCTGTACCAGCATGTGTGTGAGACAACGGTGATATGTTTATCCTATGTTATATCTATATACGGACATCTCACCTGTACCGGCATGTGTGTGAGACAACGGTGATATGTTTATCCTATGTTATATCTATATACGGACATCACACCTGTACCAGCATGTGTGTGAGACAACGGTGATATGTTTATCCTATGTTATATCTATATACGGAACTCTCACCTGTACCAGCATGTGTGTGAGACAACGGTGATATGTTTATCCTATGTTATATCTATATACGGACATCTCACCTGTACCGGCATGTGTGTGAGACAACGGTGATATGTTTATCCTATGTTATATCTATATACGGACATCTCACCTGTACCGGCATGTGTGTGAGACAACGGTGATATGTTTATCCTATGTTATATCTATATACGGAACTCTCACCTGTACCAGCATGTGTGTGAGACAACGGTGATATGTTTATCGTATGTTTTATCTATATACGGACATCTCACCTGTACCAGCATGTGTGTGAGACAACGGTGATATGTTTATCCTATGTTATATCTATATACGGACATCTCACCTGTACCAGCATGTGTGTGAGAAAACGGTGATATGTTTATCCTATGTTATATCTATATACGGAACTCTCACCTGTACCAGCATGTGTGTGAGACAACGGTGATATGTTTATCGTATGTTTTATCTATATACGGACATCTCACCTGTACCAGCATGTGTGTGAGACAACGGTGATATGTTTATCGTATGTTTTATCTATATACGGACATCTCAACTGTACCAGCATGTGTGTGAGACAACGGTGATATGTTTATCCTATGTTTTATCTATATACGGACATCTCACCTGTACCGGCATGTGTGTGAGACAACGGTGATATGTTTATCGTATGTTTTATCTATATACGGACATCTCACCTGTACCGGCATGTGTGTGAGACAACGGTGATATGTTTATCCTATGTTTTATCTATATACGGACATCTCACCTGTACCGGCATGTGTGTGAGACAACGGTGATATGTTTATCCTATGTTATATCTATATACGGAAATCTCACCTGTACCAGCATGTGTGTGAGACAACGGTGATATGTTTATCGTATGTTTTATCTATATACGGACATCTCACCTGTACCGGCATGTGTGTGAGACAACGGTGATATGTGTATCGTATGTTTTATCTATATACGGACATCTCACCTGTACCAGCATGTGTGTGAGACAACGGTGATATGTTTATCCTATGTTTTATCTATATACGGACATCTCACCTGTACCAGCATGTGTGTGAGACAACGGTGATATGTTTATCATATGTAATGTCTATAAACGGAAATCTCACCTGTACCGGCATGTGTGTGAGACAACGGTGATATGTTTATCATATGTAAAATCTATATACGGACATCTCACCTGTACCAGCATGTGTGTGAGACAACGGTGATATGTTTATCATATGTAATGTCTATATACGGACATCTCACCTGTACCGGCATGTGTGTGAGACAACGGTGATATGTTTATCATATGTAAAATCTATATACGGACATCTCACCTGTACCGGCATGTGTGTGAGACAACGGTGATATGTTTATCATATGTAATGTCTATATACGGACATCTCACCTGTACCAGCATGTGTGTGAGACAACGGTGATATGTTTATCCTATGTTTTATCTATATACGGACATCCCACCTGTACTGGCATGTGTGTGAGACAACGGTGATATGTTTATCCTATGTTATATCTATATACGGACATCTCACCTGTACCAGCATGTGTGTGAGACAACGGTGATATGTTTATCCTATGTTATATCTATTTACGGACATCTCACCTGTACCGGCATGTGTGTGAGACAACGGTGATATGTTTATCCTATGTTATATCTATATACGGACATCTCACCTGTACCAGCATGTGTGTGAGACAACGGTGATATGTTTATCCTATGTTATATCTATATACGGACATCTCACCTGTACCAGCATGTGTGTGAGACAACGGTGATATGTTTATCGTATGTTTTATCAATATACGGAACTCTCACCTGTACCAGCATGTGTGTGAGACAACGGTGATATGTTTATCGTATGTTTTATCTATATACGGACATCTCACCTGTACCGGCATGTGTGTGAGACAACGGTGATATGTTTATCATATGTTATATCTATATACGGAACTCTCACCTGTACCGGCATGTGTGTGAGACAACGGTGATATGTTTATCCTATGTTATATCTATATACGGAAATCTCACCTGTACCAGCATGTGTGTGAGACAACGGTGATATGTTTATCGTATGTTTTATCAATATACGGACATCTCACCTGTACCAGCATGTGTGTGAGACAACGGTGATATGTTTATCCTATGTTATATCTATATACGGACATCTCACCTGTACTGGCATGTGTGTGAGACAACGGTGATATGTTTATCGTATGTTTTATCTATATACGGACATCTCACCTGTACTGGCATGTGTGTGAGACAACGGTGATATGTTTATCGTATGTTTTATCAATATACGGAACTCTCACCTGTACCGGCATGTGTGTGAGACAACGGTGATATGTTTATCCTATGTTATATCTATATACGGACATCTCACCTGTACCGGCATGTGTGTGAGACAACGGTGATATGTTTATCGTATGTTTTATCTATATACGGACATCTCACCTGTACCGGCATGTGTGTGAGACAACGGTGATATGTTTATCGTATGTTTTATCTATATACGGAACTCTCACCTGTACCAGCATGTGTGTGAGACAACGGTGATATGTTTATCGTATGTTTTATCTATATACGGACATCTCACCTGTACCGGCATGTGTGTGAGACAACGGTGATATGTTTATCCTATGTTTTATCTATATACGGACATCTCACCTGTACCGGCATGTGTGTGAGACAACGGTGATATGTTTATCCTTGGTTGTATCTATATACGGAACTCTCACCTGTACCAGCATGTGTGTGAGACAACGGTGATATGTTTATCATATATAATATATATACGGAAATCTCACCTGTACCAGAATGTATTTGAGACGATCGGTGTACATGGAAGCTGGCAGGCTCTGGAGTTTTAACTCACCTGGAAAACGAGACTCAGTAGTGCCCTGTGACAGCCGTCTGGATGACACGAAACACCTGTCCACCATATGGTCAGGTAGATGTGCTGTTACTAGTACATGGGGTATATACTATAATATCTACCTTAGTCAGTGGGCACGTGTTACAACTTAATTAGACGATGCAATCACAGTGCTGAACGTGTCACAATTAAACATCGTATCCCGTCTGGATTATGTTTCAGAGAGAGGATGCGAGTACGAATTCCTGAAGAGGCATTCACCAATGCATTATCGGCATTACTCACCGGTGTTTTATCGGCATTACTCACCAATGTATTATCGGCATTAATCACCAATGTATTATCGGCATTACTCATCAATGTATTATCGGCATTACTCACCAATGTATTATCAGCATTGCTCACCAATGTATTATCAGCATTACACACCAATGCATTATCGGCATTACTCACCAGTGTTTTATCGGCATTTGTCACCAGTGTTTTATCGGCATTACTCACCAGTGTATTATCGGCATTACTCACCAATGCATTGTCGGCATTACTCACCAGTGTTTTATCGGCATTACTCACCAATGCATTATCGGCATTACTCACCAATGTATTATCGGCATTAATCACCAATGTATTATCGGCATAACTCACCAATGTATTATCAGCATGGCACACCAATGTATTATCGGCATTACTTACCAATGCATTATCGGCATTACTCACCAGTGTTTTATCGGCATTTGTCACCAGTGTTTTATCAGCATTACTCACCAATGTATTATCGGCATTAATCATCAATGTATTATCGGCATTACTCACCAATGTTTTATCGGCATTACTCACCAATGTATTATCGGCATTAATCATCAATGTATTATCGGCATTACTCACCAATGTATTATCAGCATTGCTCACCAATGTATTATCGGCATTACTCACCAATGTATTATCGGCATTACTCACCAATGCATTATCGGCATAACTCACCAGTGTTTTATCGGCATTTGTCACCAGTGTTTTATCGGCATTACTCACCAATGCATTATCGGCATTACTCACCAGTCTTTTATCGGCATTACTCACCAATGTATTATCGGCATTACTCACCAATGCATTATCGGCATTACTCACCAGTGTTTTATCGGCATTACTCACCAATGTATTATCGGCATTACTCACCAATGTATTATCGGCATTACTCACCAATGCATTATCGGCATTACTCACCAGTGTTTTATCGGCATTACTCACCAGTGTTTTATCGGCATTACTCACCAATGTATTATCGGCATTACTCACCAATGTATTATCGGCATTACTCACCAATGTATCATCGGCATTACTCACCAATGTATTATCGGCATTACTTATCAATATATTATCGGCATTACTCACCAATGTATTATCGGCATTACTCACCAATGCTTTATCGGCATTACTCACCAATATATTATCGGCTTTACTCACCAATGCATTATCGGCATTGCTCAAGTTGGGAGCAGGAGGACGTGCGTTTAGAGTCATGTTTACCTGAAGTTCATGATTTGAGAAATTGAAACGCAACATAAAGAGGTTTTCTGTCAAGGCTAACTGCTAACGATCCCTCGTTAGAAAAGATATCGATAAATCTGCAAATTTTGTGAAGATTGAAAAAGTTAAATATTTTATAACTTGATGCCAAAGAACATATATTTCTAATTTTGTATGTTAACTAAATTATTTCGCGTCGTTATAAAGTGAAATAATCTTAAAAGCGACGTTTAATCCCATTTCATCTCACCCCACCTCACCTCTAGATTATGCAATAACATATCACTTGTTTTAAAGTAAGTTAGACATAACACACCGAATCACAGGATGTTGTTGCGTGTTCAGAACTTAGCAAAAGCAGGTATACCCAGATCAGTCAGTACTTCACTGAGTTCATTTCGCGAAACCTGGTGTCATCACGGATTTTCAGTGATTCATTCATAAAAGTTTTCTTAGTCGTTGGCGTTGTTGAAATGTATCTGTTACTGATATCAGTGGTGCCTGAATGATAATACCACACCTACAACTGGACAGTACCTCGGATCATCAGGTCATTTACAAACAAGAGTTAACGATTTCGTTAATATCCATTAGATAGATAAACTCTTATCTGAACATATTCCTCGACAGACCCCCTCACGTAATCCTTTAATTAACTTCCTTGCAATTTTACTACAGTCATATAAAGTTAGTTATGTAAACCGAACGACTTACTTTTAATGAATGCATAACCATTTTGTAAACAGCTTATAAACGTCAATCGGGTTTATTTTATTATTTCTGTAATTGGTAAATATATACCAGTATTGTAAATAATCGAGTTTCGCCCTGGGCACGACTACGTGAAAAAGATCCTCGAATCAAGATGGTTTGAGACAGGTCTATTCCACTGTAGATAATATTTTTACTTTGTTAGCAATCATTCAGAAATGTCTACGAAAAAGAAAAAAGAAACTGCATATTACTTTCGTTGATTTTTAAAAGAAAGCATTTGATTCTGTCACTCGCACAAAGCTTTGGCATTGCTTGTATTCAGCTGGTTTAAATGGAACAAAATGTTAAAGGCACTTACTGGTGTATCTTCATCGGTAAAAGCATGTGTAAGAGGTAATAACACATGTTGTACAAATTGGACTAAGGCAATGCTGCATACTAAGGCCATTGTTATTTTCATTTTTCATAAACGAATTATCAAAAGAAATCTTAAGAAAATATGGAGTGCAGTTATTTCCGGGCATGTTCGAAATCTTGCTACTTATGTTTGCTGATGATGTCATACTGGTATTTGACCCCAAAACAAGGATTACAGAAGCAACTGCACATTCGCGAATCATACGCAGATGTATGGGGTCTAATAGTCACTTTAGAAAAGGCAAATATTGTTGCATTTAGCAGAGGTGCTCGCTTATCGGCAAAAGAAGTATGGTTTTATAAAGGGAAGCAAATGTTATCTGTAAATGCATATAGATATTTAGGAATTATTTTCTCTTGTCTCTTTGCATGTTAAATTTAGCTGCAAGAGGTAAACGAGCTCGAATGGTAGTTACTGTCAATTTAAGCAAACTTGACCTTGTCGACTCTGTGGTATATTAAATAATATTTGATCCACAAATACAACCAATTCTGTTATATGGTTCTGAAATTTGGGTCTGTAAAGATATAACAACATAGAATAGTTTACATTCAATGGCTTGTAAGAATTGTCAACATGTTGGACCCCCGACACCAAAGGTTATTACCTATGGTAAACGCTCTATGTAGAACTGTTGAGCATTGGCTGATAGAGAGGCATCATGTTAGGATACCAACACAGCTTACAATAAGCTTTTATATTATGATACTTCTGAATATAAAAACTATGTATCATATACACTCGATCTTTGTTATTTTCACAAGGATTTGGTTTTGTGTGTTTATCTCAATCAGCTGGTGATACAGTAGTTTTTTAAACTATTTAAATACGCACTGATAAATATGTATTTTGAGTCATAGAATAACATCTTGAACAAGTTCCAGGGTACAGACTGTATTAGAGTCTGAAATATCTACCTGTAATCTCAGACAAAACGTCATAACATTAGCCGGATGTTTAATAAGCAACATTAGTCTACATACTATGACTGCGTAGTTGGTTAACGTATACAGTATATTGGCATTTCATGGTTTTTTTATAAAGACAGACTGTGCTTCACGAAGTGATTCAGAAAGATATAATTATGTTCTATAACTGGAGGAGTCAAACATCTAGCGTGTCCAGCGTACCATTTCTAATTTGGGGTAAGACTTGGAACATATTACTGAAAAATAAAACCAATCCCACAGCTTGAGAGCGAAAGCTTTACGCAACGCAAACACTCTCCCCAAATGATATTGTGAGTTCCTTAACACAGATCATGTAATCGGTTGTATAGATAGTTGAACGCACTGCTTATTGACAGTTACGTGGTCTTGTTTATAGCGTCTTTAACAAAGCTATAGAACTAACGAAAAGTAAAAATAATGTGTTTTAGTATTCACATTATATGACCTGCCTGATCAACCACTGGTCAGTCCACACATTGTGTGACCTCTCTGATCAACCACTGGTCAGTCCATACATTGTGTGACCAGGCTGATCAACCACTGGTCTGTCCACACATTGTGTGACCTGATTGATCAACCGCTGGTCTGTCCATACATTGTGTGACCTGGTTGATCAACCACTGGTTTGTCCACACATTGTGTGACCTGCCTGATCAACCACTTGTCTGTCCACACATTGTTTGATCTGCCTGATCAACCACTTGTCTGTCCACACATTGTTTGACCTGTCTGATCAACCACTGGTCAGTCAACACATTGTGTGACTTGCCTGATCAACCACTTTTCTGTCCATACATTGTGTAAGGTTTATGTTTAAAGTTCCTATTTATAGACTTGTACGAGCGCACGAGAAGAGCGTGCCAAGGACAATTTAGTGAACATCTCTGTTATTATGATATATAACGTTTAGAATTGTATTTTTGGTAAAATGTAATGTTTTTGATAGATTATTTATCGAAAAGCAAATTTGTGTTGTTGGAATCATTTTTTTCATTAATTGACTGCTATATACATTGTTGTTTTATTTAATTTTGCAGTCAATCCTTTCCTTCTGAATATCTCGACCATTTCGTGGAATAAATCGACGGTTGGAGAGGAATTGTCGTTCGCTCTTATTTACAACATTGACGTTTTTAACAACGCACAGCTCGACAGCAGGCAGTCGCCTCTCACCGCCAGCACAGATCGCTCGCCTCGCACGTGCAGTACGCACAGTTCGACCTCGTCAGGAAGACGGCTTGTGAAAGATTGTTGTGAGCCGAGCGGTGTATAGCTCGACCGTTTGTTTACATTTCGGAGGTGCTGTCAACTGAATTACAGAGTGACCGCATTATGATGAAATCATTTTGAATGATTATTTGACTTTATGAAGATGTTATTGAAACATTATTCTTCAAATTAATGAATTGCACATTAGAAATAGACTTCTATTTTGTGTAAATTATACATTGACCATGATGTTTTGCAGATTATTTATGGACGTTATTTGAATAATTTGCAAACAATGACAGAAAGAGACATAGATATTGAATCACATTGGAGTACGCACACCGTTGAATCTACAACTAGAAAAAGAACAATAACAACCAAGGGGCTCTTATATAACCTTGATTTGATACATGGACTTAAACAAGTTTATTCAATATTAAACAAGAAAGAAAATGAAATTGACAAGATGCTGCTTACTAAAGACTATGATAACTTTGAGCAAGTGAGATCGCAATACACTGAATGGATGATCATGTACGAAGACCTGTTGAAAGATAAGGAAGAATTTCAGTGTTTGATTTCTTCATATAATGATATCCCTGAACATTACTTTGAATTTGGTGATGATTGTAATAACAAAGTGAAACATCTCCAAACTTTCAAAGACAATGTCGACACATTTCTCCAGGAGCTTGATCAACATAAACAGAAATCAGCTGGTGCTCCACTTTCAAGAAAAGACAAGTTGGTTACAGAAAAGTCAAGGTCATCGATGTCAAGAACCTCATCGGCAAGAATAAAAGAAGAACAAATGAAAGCAGAATTGATAGCAAACGAAGAAATTCTTGAAGAAAAGGAGAGAATTGAACTTGAGAAAGTGAAACTCAAAATGGCTTAAGAGAAACTTGAAATTCACAGACAAAAGTTAATGAGTGAAGCTCGATGCAAGGTCTTGAATAAATATGAAGATGAAAGCAACATTTCTTCATGTGACCAAGGTGCAGGTAACCATGGAAACATTTATCAGATTCCACCAAGTGCGTTTGATATTGACATTGACAAAGATGTTAAGCCTCAGGTGAATGTAGATAGACCAGTTGCTTCATACAGACACGCCTACAGACATAAATCACCACCAGGAGAAATAAGCCCACACCCATCCTATCGTACAAGCAGGCGTGATGAAGATGTAATTGCCAAAGTTGTGTGTCATCTAAGGAAACCAGTTCCTGATATTGGAGTATTTGATGGTAATCCCATGCAGTATCAGAAGTTCATTTGACAATTTAAGACAAAGGTATTGCTGAACACTGAGGACAATGATGAAAGAATGAACTACCCAGAGCAGTTTACTTCCGGTTATGCTAGGAAGATAGTAAGCAGTTATGTTTGCCTTGATGCCAATATTGGGATCCCTGCCGCTATGAATGAGTTAGAGGATAGATAGGGACATGAAGATGTCATTGTGAACAGCTTCATCAGGAAAGCACTCGACTGGCCTTTGATAAGAGCAGACAACTCTAAAGCTCTTGATGAGTATGCTATGTACCTAACTGAATGTAAGAACGCTGTGCATGGTTCTGACATTTTGAACAACACTGACAACATTAGAAGACATGCTGGTAATTTGCCCTATCAATATCAAGAACGTTTTCGGACTGTAGTACAGAATGTGAGGGAAAGGGGAAGTTCAGTTCGATTTGACCACCTTGTTGACTTTCTTCGAAGAGAAGCTAAGAAGGCAAATGACCCATTGTTTGGGAAAGAAGCTCTAAAACACACCTCTGACAGTCAAATGAAAGGCAAGATGACTTCTAGGACCTTTCAACCAAAGTCCAAGTTAAGTTTTGCAACCGATGTCAACTCGAACAAACACAACACATCTTCATCTGGTAATCAACCATCCTCAACTACTGCAAAATGTTCATACTGTGACTCGAACCAACATGCAATTAATGACTGTAACCAGTTTTGTCGTCTGGACTATAATGAGAAGAGGAACTTTGTGAAAGGCAATGGAGTTTGCTTTCTATGTCTTCGTCGTGGACATATCAGTAGGAGCTGTCGAAGCAATAACCTGTGTTCCAGATGTCAAGGTCGACATGGGGGTCGGTACTGAAATGAAAGAAGAATGTACTATGGTGATAGTTCCAGTGAAAGTTTCCTTGCAAGGTATACTAGCCACATAAAGAAACTGTGCGAGGAGAAAATATAGATATAAGGGCACACCGTCCATATATAAAAGATAGGTTTGAACACAGCAATTATTGGAGAAATTCAAACGCTCATGCACGTGCCATGCGATATGACGTCATTGATGGGGGCCTATGGACGTGCAATGTGTTACTGCACGTGCATCCTGTGCAGCTGTACACAGCATGTGCAACTCAAAATTCGCTGTCACTTGATCTGTGGTCATTCAAAACTTCTCAGGCGCAGACACAAGCATATCACAAGCAAATCATGCCAAGATTGACAGCTGCACAGCGTCATGAAGCAATTGGAATGATCCGAGCGGGAATGAGGCAACAACAGGTGGCAACACATTTCCAATGCCATCGTAAAACGATATCGGCATTGTTGAGGCGTTATCAGAACACAAATGACGTTGCCGACCACCCACGTTCAGGACGTCCCCGAGTAACGACGCCAAGACAGGACAGATGGATTCGAGCTACACATCTCCGATACAGGTTCCAAACGGCAGTAACGACGTCCCAGACAATTCCGGGACTACGCTGTATCCATCCCAACACTGTCAGGAATCGTTTACGTCAGTACGGGATTCGACCAAGACGCCCTGCCATACGTCCCATCCTGACACACCGTCATCGAGTCAACCGTCGAAGATGGTGTCAAAATCATGTTCGCCAACCTCGAATATGGTGGAGAAATGTTGTCTTTACAGATGAATCGAGGTTCAACATTTCCCACAGTGACGGGCGCCAACGTGTCTACCGGCGTTTGGGAGAACGTTATGCACTGTATTGTGGAGAGTAGTCGTTTTGGAGGTGGCTCTGTGATGATTCGGGGTGGGATAACAGCACGGCACCGAACCCCTTTGGTGGTTGTTCAGGGCAATCTCACCGGTGTTGGCTACAGAGATCAGATTCTGAGGCCTGTGGTCATTCCTTTCCTGCAACGTCATGGCCCGGGATTGACATTTCAACAGGACAACGCTCGTCCTAACACGGCTAGGGTCGCAGTGAATTTCCTTCACCATAACAATGTCATGTTACTGCCATGGCCTGCAATTTCTCCAGATCTCTCCCCAAAAGAGCATGTGTGGGATGAAATGGAGCGCCGTCTGCGCGTCTTCCACATCCTCCAGATAAAGTCCGTTGAGGAGGATATGGCAGGCCATTCCCCAGGCGTTCCATGCCCATTTGTTGGACTCAATGCGTCGCCGATGCACTGCTGTGATTCACGCACAGGGTGGTCATACCCGTTATTGACTTTGTGACTTTATCGTTTGACCCCCTACTCCATTTTGATCTTCTGACGTCATCGTAACAGATGTTGTTCAGGTCCCGTTGACATTTTCTTATGGTCCGATCATTCAGCTGCTACAGCGTCTGCATCATTTTGTTCTTGCTGTGTTGTATTTCAATCCAGAATATATTTTCGCCGTGCACAGTTTCTTTATGTGGCTAGTATAGATTCCAAGTGATAGAGACATACGCCTTCCTCGACCCAGGAAGCAGTTCAACGTTTTGTACAGAGTCACTCATGAAGAAGTTAGGAGCAAGTGGTAAACAAATGAAAGTAAACATCAACAGCATGGGTAATCCTCGAACCATGACAACCTATGCACTTCATGGTTTACAAGTGAGCAGCCTTTCCATGAATCAGAAGATTAATCTGCCCAAAGTATACACCGTCGACAAACTTCCCGTGACTAGGACACAGATTCAAACCAAAGATGATGTGCTTGAGTGGCCACATTTGAAGGATGTTCCTATTTCGAACATTGATGCTGAAATTGAATTGATGATCGGCAACAATGTACCTGATGCGTACACTCCCCTGGAAGTGCACACTGGCCATGCCCATGCACCTCATGCAACTCGAACCCAGCTTGGTTGGACACTGTTGAACGTCACTCGACATGCTACAGCTAATGCATGTAACCTACTACCTCGATGTACAGTTAACAGAGTACAAGTCGAAGCTGTACAAGACCATGAAGACATGAACGAACTCGATCGCCTGGTGAGAGAGTCATACAATCTTGACTTTCCTGAGAGACTAATCGATGATATTAAACAGTACTCACAGGAAGACAAACTTTTTTCTGAGGAGGATAGAAGAATCTATCAAGTTCGTCAATGGACATTACGAAATGCCTCTGCCATTCAGACAATCAAGCCCACAGACAGCTTGGACGATTGAGGAGAAAGATGGAAAGAAATTCCAAGTTTCACGAAGAATATGTAACTTTCATGCAAAAAATGTTCGAGAAGGGATATGCTGAAATTATCCCTGAAGAGGAGGCTGAACCTTATGACTCACACATGGTACATCCCACACCATGGTGTGTACCACCCACAGAAGAAGAAACTCAGAGTTGTCTTCAACTGTGCAGCAGAGTATGATGGGACCTCTCTGAACAAGCAACTGCTATCTGGCCCCGACCTAACCAGTGCCCTGATAGGATTACTCATGAGGTTCAGGCAAGGAATGTATGTAGCCATTGGTGATATCGAGGCCATGTTCTACCAGGTGCGTGTAACTGAAGAACATTGGAACTACCAACGCTTTCTCTGGTGGACGAACGATGACTACGCACAGAGGCCTATTAAGTGTAGTATGAGAGTGCACGTTTGGAACTACCTCCTCGCCATCATGTGCTAATGCAGCGCTCTTGAAGACAGCAAGTGATCATGAACATGAATTCGATGCTGAGATTGTTGACATAATTCGACACAACTTCTATGTTGATGACTGCCTCACCTCTGATGATGAACCACAGAAACTCACAAACAAAGTGGATCAGGTAACTGACCTGTGCAAGAAAGGTGGATTCAAGCTCACCAAGTGGGTCACCAACTCTGACACTATAAAAAAGACTGACAGTGTTGAACATTTAAATCTTGACAAGCCAAGAGAAGATACAGTTGAACATGCACTGGGAGTGACATGGACGGTGAACACTGATATGCTGGGCTTCAAAGTAAAAATTAAGGATGGCAGTTGCACAAGAAGGAACATCGTTTCTGTCGTAAGCTCTGTGTATGATCCGTAAGGACTAGTATCGCTGTTCATTCTTAAGGCCAAGATTCTCCTTCAAGACATCTGCAGAGAGAGACTTGACTGGGATGACGAAGTATGAGGAGAAAACCTGAAAACATGGAAGCAATGGATAGCAGATCTTCCTCAACTAGAGCAACTGAAGATACCTCAATATTACAGACCTATAGACTTTGGAACAACTACAGCGTGCCAGCTACATGTGTTCCGTGATGCCAGCAACAAGGGGTATGGTGTTGCTATGTACCTCAGGTTTTTCGATGTGAAGGAGGAATTTCATTGCTCACTCATCTTCTCCAAAGCAAGAGTGACACCCTTGAAGAAGATAACCATCCCCAGGTTAGAACTGACAGCAGCCTGTGTAGCAGTAAGACTGTGATCATGAAGGAGATACAGCACAAGGTAGATGACATCCTGTACTGGACTGACAGTATGGCAGTTATCCACTATCTCAGAAATGAAGTTTCGAGATTCAAGACCTTCGTTGCCAATAGAATAGCTGTAATTCACGATGGCTCAGATCCTCATCAATGGAGATACTTGCCAAGTGTGGAAAATCCTGCGGACCCAGCATCTCGTGGACTGGATATGAAAAGTTTCAAGAACCAACACAACCACGGTTCACAGCATGGAAGATGAGGAACTCGACAGACTTATCAAGTACTGTTCCACATGGACGAAACTCAAACGATTCGTTAGTTACTTCCTTCTGTTCAAAGACTACTTACTGAAACAAACACGCAACTCAACAAACAATGAAAACGTAAGGAAATCACCTCGTCTCACAGTTGAAGTTCTGCAACAATCCGAGCTATCCAGCTTCAAACATGTGCAACATCGACACCTTTCAGATGTCATCAGTGCCCTCAAATATGACAAGCAAGGACAAGTCAACAGACAGATTTGGAAGCTGGACCCTTTCATCATTGATGACTTGGTACGAGTGGGTGGACGCTTACAGAGGTCAGAGCTGCAGTATGAAAGCCAGCATCCTCTGCTGTTGCCAAAGGAATCTTGGGTTACACAGCTGATTGTACAACATGCTCACGAGGTTGTTGCACACATGGGAAGAGCTGCGATCATGGTACACCTCCGACAACAGTACTGGATAGTCGGACTTGGACATCTTATAAAGAAGATAACTTCAAGATGTGTCATCTGTAGGAGGTATGCTGCAACACAAAAGAGACAGAAGATGGCAGATCTGCCAACAGACAGAGTGATATCTGATGAAGCTCCTTTCTCTCGTGTTGGGGTCGACTTCTTTGGACCCTTCATTGTCAAAAGAGGAAGAAGCAATGTGAAACGATATGGTGTTGTGTTCACTTGCCTTGCAGTATGAGCAGTACACCTTGAAGTTACTGCATCTCTCGACACAACATCATGCATCAATGCATTTCGACGTTTCATTGCTAGGAGGGGAGTTCCAAAGAAGATATGGTCCGACAATGGTACCAACTTTGTGGGATGTAAGAGAGAGATGGAAGAGTCAATCAAGGAGTGGAATTTACATCAGATTGAACAGACTTTGTTGAAGAGCTCCATTGCCTGGGAGTTCAACCCACCGATGGGGTCACACCACGGAGGCGCCTGGGAAAGGATGATAAGAAGTGTAAGGAAAATCTTGTTCTCACTTCTTCATACCCAGGTAATTCGACTAAATGACGAGGGACTTCACACTCTGTTTTGTGAAGTAGAGACTATCGTGAACAGTAGGCCAATTACGACAGTGTCAAGTGACCTTGAGGACCTGACTCCACTTACACCGAACAACCTGTTGATGATGCGAACAGGAGAGAGTCTGCCAACGGGACTCTTCACCAAGAATGACTGCTATATTTGCAGGAAGTGGAGGCAAGTACAATACCTGTCATACATGTTCTGGCAAAGATGGCACCGAGAGTACCTGACGACACTTCAGGAGAGACAGAAGTGGACCCGACAACAGCAAAACGTTGCTGTTGACGACATTGTGTTGGTTATGGACAACCTTCCTCGGAATGCATGGTGTCTTGTACGCATAGTGGAAAGTGTACGCTGACAAGAAAGGACTTCTTCGAATCGTAAAAGTGAAGACTGCTACTACCATGTTGACACGCCCAATAGACAAATTGTGTGTGATTCTCGAAGCAGGCTGTGACATGCACAAATAATGTGATTGTGATTGGTTTCGAAATAGACTCGAAAGAGATCTAGAATAGGAGACTTTTAAAAGTCTTTCGACCATTTCTAGTGTAAACATAAACTGTTAATGTGAAATGGACACTTGTGTTCATAGCAACATGACTGTTGCAAAAGTGAAAACTTCTGACGATTTCACAGAATTTTGAAAATCATTATATTTTGTTTGTATTTTTCAAGATATGTAATGATTGTTTTCGTTTGACTGCACAATTAGGGGGTCGGTGTGTAAGGTTTATGTTTAAAGTTCCTATTTATAGACTTGTATGAGCGCACGAGAAGAGCGTGCCAAGAACGATAACTCTAGTATTTTGTTATGTTGCTGAGTGGGAGGCACGCTCGTGTCTGTTGTCGAAATGCGGAGCGTATAAAACGTTATGTATACTTTATTTGTGTAAACAATTTAGTGAACATCTCTGTTATTATGATATCTAACGTTTAGAATTGTATTTTTGGTAAAATGTAATGTTTTTGATGGATTATTTTTTGAAAAGCAAATTTGTGTTGTTGGAATCATTTTTTTCATTAATTGACTGCTATATACATTGTTATTTTATTTAATTTTGCAGTCAATCCTTTCCTTCTGAATATCTCGACCATATCGTGGAATAAATCGACGGTTGGAGAGAAATTGTCGTTCGCTCTTATTTACACATTGTGTGACCTGGTTGATCAACCACTGGTCTGTCCACACATTGCGTGACCTGATTGATCAACCACTGGTCTGTCAACACATTGTGTGACCTGCCTGATCAACCACTTGTCTGTCCACACATTGCGTGACCTGCCTGATCAACGACTTGTCAGTCCATACATTGTGTGACCTGATTGATCAACCACTGGTCTCTCCATACATTGTCTGACCTGATTGATCAACCACTTGTCTGTCCACACATTGTGTGACCTGCCTGATCAACCACTGGTCAGTCCACACATTGTGTGACCTGATTCATCAACCACTGGTCAGTCCACACATTGTGTGACCTGCCTGATCAACCACTGGTCAGTCCACACATTGTGTGACCTGTCTGAACAACCACTGGTCTGTCCATACATTGCGTGACCTGCCTGATCAACGACTGGTCAGTCCATACATTGTGTGACCTGATTGATCAACCACTGGTCAGCCCATACATTGCGTGACCTACCTGATCAACCACTGGTCAGTCCATACATTGTGTGACCTGTCTGATCAACCACTGGTCTGTCCATATATTGTGTGACCTGTCTGATCAACCACTGGTCAGTCCATACATTGTGTGACCTGCCTGATCAACCACTGGTCAGTCCATACATTGTGTGACCTGTCTGATCAACCACTGGTCTGTCCATATATTGTTTGACCTGTCTGATCAACCACTGGTCAGTCCATACATTGGTGTGACCTGATTGATCAACCGCTGGTCTGTCCATACATTGTGTGACCTGACTGATCAACCACTGGTCAGTCCATACATTGTGTGACCTGCCTGATCAACCACTGGTCTGTCCACACATTGTGTGACCTGTCTGATCAACCACTGGTCAGTCCATACATTGTGTGACCTGCCTGATCAACCACTGGTCAGTCCATACATTGTGTGACCTGCCTGATCAACCACTGGTCAGTCCATACATTGCGTGACCTGATTGATCAACCACTGGTCTGTCAACACATTGTGTGACCTGCCTGATCAACCACTTGTCTGTCCACACATTGCGTGACCTGCCTGATCAACCACTTGTCAGTCCATACATTGTGTGACCTGATTGATCAACCACTGGTCTCTCCATACATTGTCTGACCTGATTGATCAACCACTTGTCTGTCCACACATTGTGTGACCTGCCTGATCAACCACTGGTCAGTCCACACATTGTGTGACCTGATTCATCAACCACTGGTCAGTCCACACATTGTGTGACCTGCCTGATCAACCACTGGTCAGTCCATACATTGTGTGACCTGTCTGAACAACCACTGGTCTGTCCATACATTGCGTAACCTGCCTGATCAACCACTGGTCAGTCCATACATTGTGTGACCTGATTGATCAACCACTGGTCAGCCCATACATTGCGTGACCTGCCTGATCTACCACTGGT
The DNA here is from genome assembly GCF_023055435.1 of Haliotis rufescens. Taxonomy (NCBI): domain Eukaryota; kingdom Metazoa; phylum Mollusca; class Gastropoda; order Lepetellida; family Haliotidae; genus Haliotis; species Haliotis rufescens. The sequence continues at coordinate 6,727,899 of NW_025964383.1, forward strand.
CAGTCCACACATTGTGTGACCTGTCTGATCAACCACTGGTCTGTCCATATATTGTGTGACCTGTCTGATCAACCATTGGTCAGTCCATACATTGTGTGACCTGCCTGATCAACCACTGGTCAGCCCATACATTGCGTGACCTGCCTGATCAACCACTGGTCAGTCCATACATTGTGTGACCTGTCTGATCAACCACTGGTCAGCCCATACATTGCGTGACCTGCCTGATCAACCACTGGTCAGTCCATACATTGTGTGACCTGTCTGATCAACCACTGGTCTGTCCATATATTGTGTGACCTGTCTGATCAACCACTGGTCAGTCCATACATTGTGTGACCTGCCTGATCAACCACTGGTCAGTCCATACATTGTGTGACCTGTCTGATCAACCACTGGTCTGTCCATACATTGGTGTGACCTGATTGATCAACCACTGGTCTGTCCATACATTGTGTGACCTGACTGATCAACCACTGGTCTGTCCACACATTGTGTGACCTGTCTGATCAACCACTGGTCTGTCCATACATTGTGTGACCTGTCTGATCAACCACTGGTCTGTCCATACATTGTGTGACCTGACTGATCAACCACTGGTCTGTCCACACATTGTGTGACCTGTCTGATCAACCACTGGTCAGTCCATACATTGTGTGACCTGCCTGATCAACCACTGGTCTGTCCACACATTGTGTGACCTGTCTGATCAACCACTGGTCAGTCCATACATTGTGTGACCTGCCTGATCAACCACTGTTCAGTCCATACATTGTGTGACCTGCCTGATCAACCACTGGTCAGCCAATACATTGCGTGACCTGATTGATCAACCACTGGTCTGTCAACACATTGTGTGACCTGATTCATCAACCACTTGTCTGTCCACACATTGCGTGACCTGCCTGATCAACCACTTGTCAGTCCATACATTGTGTGACCTGATTGATCAACCACTGGTCTCTCCATACATTGTCTGACCTGATTGATCAACCACTTGTCTGTCCACACATTGTGTGACCTGCCTGATCAACCACTGGTCAGTCCACACATTGTGTGACCTGATTCATCAACCACTGGTCAGTCCATACATTGTGTGACCTGTCTGAACAACCACTGGTCTGTCCATACATTGCGTGACCTGCCTGATCAACCACTGATCAGTCCATACATTGTGTGACCTGATTGATCAACCACTGGTCAGCCCATACATTGCGTGACCTGCCTGATCTACCACTGGTCAGTCCATACATTGTGTGACCTGTCTGATCAACCACTGGTCTGTCCATATATTGTGTGACCTGTCTGATCAACCACTGGTCAGTCCATACATTGTGTGACCTGCCTGATCAACCACTGGTCAGTCCATACATTGTGTGACCTGTCTGATCAACCACTGGTCTGTCCATATATTGTTTGACCTGTCTGATCAACCACTGGTCAGTCCATACATTGGTGTGACCTGATTGATCAACCGCTGGTCTGTCCATACATTGTGTGACCTGACTGATCAACCACTGGTCAGTCCATACATTGTGTGACCTGCCTGATCAACCACTGGTCAGTCCACACATTGTGTGACCTGCCTGATCAACCACTGGTCAGTCCATACATTGCATGACCTGCCTGATAAACCACTGATCTGTCCACACATTGTGTGACCTGCCTGATCAACCACTGGTCTGTTCATGCATTGGTGTGACCTGATTGACCAATCACTGGTCAGGCCATTTATTGTGTGACTTGATTGACCAATCACTGGTCAGTCCATACATTGTGTGACCTGATTGATCAACCACTGGTCTGTCCATACATTGTGTGACCTCATTGATCAACCACTGGTCTGTCCACACATTGTTTGACCTGCCTGATCAACCACTGGTCAGGCCATGCATTGTGTGACCTGATTGACCAATCACTGGTCAAGCCATGCATTGTGTGACCTGATTGACCAATCATTGGTCAGGCCATGCATTGTGTGACCTGATTGATCAATCACTGGTCAGGCCATGCACTGTGTGACCTGCTTGAGCAATCACTGGTCAGTCCGCACATTGTGTGACCTGATTGATCAACCACTGGTCTGTCCACAAATTATATGACCTGTCTGGTCAACCACTAGTCTGTCCACACATTGTGTGACCAGGCTGACCAATCACTGGTCAGGCCATGCATTGCGTGACCTGATTGATCAATTACTGGTCAGGCCATACATTGTATGACCTGACTGACCAATCACTCCCAATTGCGTGGATCGATGCCTCATGATATTACTCACTGGATTGTCTGGTCCATACCTTGTGTGACCTGGCTGATCGACTACATGGCCGTACCTACATTGGACTTGCATGGCTTCCCGGGATTGTGACAATCTTATCTTTCAACGGTATACGGGTGTATGCACACACACACACACGCATGCACGCATGCAGCAGTTCACATCAATGCAGACAGACACAATAATGACAGAGACGGTAAGAGAAACATGAACAATCTGTAATCATTACGATATTGGCGTGACACAGGCACTCATAAACCATTCACCAGCATCATGTAGCGTTGTGGGTATACGCGTCATCCTGTTCTTTACTAATAGCCATTTTCACTTGTATCAATGAAAAAGATATCCATAGTTCTACTGACATGAGAAGAATGGAGTGTTGTTGCAACGTTCCTATCGCAAATCCTTCACAACAACATCAACTTGTGCTGTGCTCACTGTCCGTCTTCACATCTCAACATGTGTTATCTTGAGTAAAATGTACATTGTTATTAATATTTGCAAAGACATCTGACGTCAGTAACCCATTCTCTAACGTCCGGGCTGTATCGACCATCCCCGTCCATGTAGCTCTAGTAGCCCCCACTGCGGCTGTCAGTTATTGCCGTCTCTCCATGTTTATGGGAAAACGTTCAATGAACTATAATACTTCTTCTACAGATTGTTGAACATCAGGTTTTTCCTAGGGTTTAGTCACCTCTGAGTGGGGACAGTCATCCGCTGGATCTGGAATTTGAGCTCTGCTTGTGTTACCTCTCTCTAGATTCGGATCGCGCATTGGCTCCTCTGTACGTGAAGCTTGATCTAGACGTGGCTCCGTCTTCCCGGGGGTTTGGTCGGGACATGGCTCGTCCTTCGTCTGCGTTGGTAGTAGACTTTGCTTCTCCCCCTCGTGAATTTGGTCTAGACTTGGGTCCTCTGCCTTATGCGATTGGTCAAGGTTTCGATTCACCGTATCTTGGGATTGGTCTGGAAATGATTCCTCATTATCTTGGGATTGGTCTGGAAATGATTCCTCATTATCTTGGGTTTGGTCTGGAAATGATTCTTCATTATCTTGGGTTTGGTCTGGAAATGATTCCTCATTATCTTGGGTTTGGTCTGGAAATGATTCCTCATTATCTTGGGATCGGTCTGGAAATGATTCCTCATTATCTTGGGTTTGGTCTGGAAATGATTCCTCATTACCTTGGGTTTGGTCTGGAAATGATTCCTCATTATCTTGGGATCGGTCTGGAAATGATTCCTCATTATCTTGGGTTTGGTCTGGAAATGATTCTTTATTATCTTGGGTTTGGTCTGGACTTGATGTCTCCCCATCATTGCCTTGATAAAAGATGGGTTCATTTCTATCTTGATTTTGGTGTGGATTGAACAGGTCAGTATCAATCAGAGGTCGGCGATCTGATTCAGGCCCGTCCCCCGATTGATGCGGCATCTGGATGTGGTTGGTCTGCTGCTGACTATGTTCCTCCTCTGGATGGCGAAGGGGTTCATCCTCCTCGGGGATGTCCACACTGGTGTGGTACATTTCTGCCTTTGAGGAGGACTCAGGAACACGCACTGCCTGAAAAACAAAGCATACGTTGGGGCTTTATTAGACAAACGTGGACATCTTGGTTATACATGTAGTGACAAAGCACTTTGACGTGACAACTCACCCTGAATAAACAACAGAAACTGTATTTATATAACCAAGCTCTGGAAACGATTTATCTACATCACTGTAAATCCATGTCCCTTATTCCCACATTTATGGTGATGTACTCGCTTCATGCCAGCTCCCATCCAACCATACAACCGCCTCACCATCATATCGTGAAAACCAGCATATCATCTCACTACCATATCTAAAACAATAATTTACATGCAAGTATTGATTCAGTAATGTAAGACAAAATCAGTGAACTTGCAGCTGAATAGTCCACACCACATCTGAAGAAGAGCTTGATGGGTTCCGGGAGACAGCAGAATAACTGATCCACCACAGATACCAAGTACCGAGTGTCTGCCATCTTGGTCGTCCGGCAGCCTGCAACAGTGTCACGCGCGTTCTCCATAATGGACTCTCACTTTGTTTTAACCTTTTTTACTTTATCACACATCGCGCTCTCCTAAGCATACGATGGTTGTCTTAAAAGTTCTGAGATTATTGAAGGATGTATGATACAACCTTAACAGTTTGCATGTATTAAGTACACTATTTTCCATGCATCAGAACCAAATACATATGCAAGCAACATACTTCTGCAAGCTTCAAAGTGACTAAGTACTCTGTGTTGTGAACATGGACAAAATTGGCTACCGCGCTGTCATCAAGGATCTCCAACTGAAATGCTTACTCAAACAGCCAGCCATAAGGACAAGTATTCGTCTTGTATTTACATGCACCCATACTTTCACTTACCATTGAACATGTAGCTGGCTATAGCCCCAGTTACTATAACAAAAAATATGCCAAGTGCCCCGAACCACATATAGGACATGGAGTACAACTTGTCAAGGCCTTCTCTGTAACATAAATAAGTAAATCTTGAAATTTCACGCGAGCGTGAATTAAATGCGAAAATGCGAGTGGTCTTTGCTCGCACTTTTAAACATCGCATTTATATCACCAATAAGACAGTTTGGAAAGCAGAAATACCAACTTAGACATACGCTGAAAACAAATAACTACGTATTCCACATCACTGTTTATTGAGCAGAACTTGTACCAAGTATATAAACAATGTCATTACATCCTGTGAATTGTCACTTCTGGGGTAAAGACAAGAAGAGTTCTACCCACGCAACACGGTGTCTTTGTTCTTTGCGACTGCGTCAAAGGCCGACACGACCCAGCGCGTATGTATTGTTTTAGCGGAAGTACTCTACTCAGCGTTAATAAGCGGCGCTATTTGGTGTGTGATTGGATTTATGTAAGATTGCATTAAGGTGAGATTTCTCCTGTAAATCCGACAGAGGACATTTTCTTTAGATATAAATCCAATGATGCTTGAGAGGACGGGGGTGTCGCATTCATGTTGAGTCACATTTTTGGCAAGGGACAAGCGGTCGCATTCTTTTGGAGACGCATTAACTTCACGATTTACAGTATGAAAGTCAGTCCCGTAAATATATGTCTGTAACATGAATATTTGTCTGCAACGTTAATATATGTCAGTAGTGAGTGAGTGAGTATGGTTTTACGCCGCTTTTAGCAATATTCCAGCAATATCACGGCGGGGGACACCAGAAATGTATATGTCAGTAACGTAAATATATGTCTGTAACATAAATATATAAGTCAGTAACATAACGATATTTGTCTTTAACATAAAGATATCTGTCTGCAACATAAAGATATTGGTCTTTAACATAGAGATATCTGTCTGTAACATATAGATATCTTTCTGTAACACATTTATTTTCTGTAACTTGTTGGTATTTCTGGGCAGCATGAACGAATCTGTACATACTAGGTGGAGATTTTAAATGAACGCACGGGGAGTAGGCCTGTGTCGTCACAAAGATGTCAGGCGTGGTGTCGCTGATGCCGCTAATATAAGTGACGTTGTCGACTTGGCATCTGTCTGTCGGCCCTAGGGGAAGCCAGGGCGTCTTCCGCTTTGTAGTAGACATGTAGGACCCGATGGAGATCCAGAAGATGAACACTGCTCCTGTGACTGTTGCCACGAATGCCCCCTAGCAACACAAACCCTATATATATACACACGGACACATATACATACATATATACCTGTTACCATATATATATACACACGCACGCACTCAGACACGCACACATACATATATACCTGTTGCCATATATATACACACGCACTCACGCACGCGCTCAGACACGCACACATACATATATACCTGTTGCCATATATATACACACGCACTCACGCACGCACTCAGACACGCACAGATACATATATACCTATTGCCATATATATACACACGCACTCACGCACGCACTCAGACACGCACACATACATATATACCTGTTGCCATATTTATACACACGCACTCACGCACGCACTCAGACACGCACACATACATATATACCTGTTGCCATATATATACACACGCACTCACGCACGCACTCAGACACGCACACATACATATATACCTGTTGCCATATATATACACACGCACTCACGCACGCACTCAGACACGCACACATACATATATACCTGTTACCATATATATATACACACGCACTCACGCACGCACTCAGACACGCACACATACATATATACCTGTTACCATATATATATACACACGCACTCACGTACGCACTCAGACACGCACACATACATATATACCTGTTGCCAAGGTATGTCATGTTGCCATAATGCATTAACACGTTTACCTGGATATTCGCCCACGGTATGAATGCTCCCAGGATAAACAGGCCCGTGGCAGGGCCGGAAAAGGCAGCCAGCAGACTGAAGGATATCTTGAAATACAAAACAGTAGGACAATGACATACCAGACATTCTAATAAAACAGTTCACTGTTTCTTGTGGTGTAGCCTTCTGAACTTTCTAGATAGGACTATGCCCTGGTTGGCTGAATAAATACAGTGTCTTTCGATAGTGAGCTGATCTGTGGCAGTAAAATATATATTTATCCAGCAGTTGTGTAAAATCCGCAACATTTACCTGTGACAATGTCCCGCCGATCTTGGCGATGAGCAGCGAGATGGCTACACACACGCCTCCACACGCCACCACTGTCAGGAGAGACGCAACACCGTTGGTTACAACTCATTGCTTACAACTCCCCAAACTGATACAGTACGAGTATCTACATACACATTGCAATATACACACTGAAGTACTGTTGTGCATATTTTGTAACCCCATTTTAGGTTGTTTTTCTTCCAATTTATTAAAGCATAGCTGTTACAACAACGTTCACAACATGATGGTGAGATCGGATTGTGTTGAACTTGATACACTAATCACACCACATCAATAAGTTGCGGAGGGTCCTGCTCAGTTGCGGTCCTACCTGAACACTTGGCTATGATCGTGGCCTTCATCTCGGTAGGATTCTTCACATACGGTTTGACGTAGTCCTCCCAGGTCTGTGCAGACAATCCACTGAGGCCCGACGACAGCGTGCTGCAACACAGGGGCGTTAGCTGTGTGAGGGTGTCGAGGTGGGAGTGTGCATTGATAAAGTATTGGCTATCACAATGCTAATCCCCCATACACGATGGCCAGTTAGATATGACTGTTTGAATTTAATTTACTATCCATCCTACACACTACTGGAGCTGAAAGGATCAAACGGGTAACACTATCAGAATACCCACTAACTACGAAAATTACCTCTTCCGAAAAACCTGCTAAATTTTACTTAAATACTGTTACAATTGACTTGAAATTGTTTTGTATCGGAATAGGTGGAATACTGCTGCAGGAACCGTTGCAGTTGAAAAACTTCATTTGTCTATGTCAATAACAACAGTTGTAACAGCTTTCACGGAAAATATAACTTGAAAAATGGCCGACTCTGTTTGGGTTTGATGTTTATGTTACGTAGATAAGAAACAATGTGTTTTTGAAACCACTGGTGCTCCCTACCTCAGAGAGGCGCTGAATAAAGCCGCCATGAACAGTCCCGGCATGCCTGGCAAATTCCGGAAGATGTCCATCACCATAAACGGAATGATCTGCAGATACCCAGAAGACCCCACTATATAGATACACAGGACATCCCACTTTATAGATATCCAGGACATCCCACTATATAGATACACTTGACACCCAACTAATATAGATACACTGGACACTCCACTATATAGATACACAGGGCACCCCACTATACAGATACACAGGACATCCCACTATATAGATACCCAGAAGACCCCATTATATAGATACCCAGAAGACCCCACTATATAGATACACAGGACATCCCACTATATAGATACACAGGACATCCCACTATATAGATACACTTGACACCCAACTATATAGATACACTTGACACCCAACTATATAGATACACTTGACACCCAACTATATAGATACACTTGACACCCAACTATATAGATACACTTGACACCCAACTATATAGATACACTTGACACCCAACTATATAGAAACACTTGACACCCCACTATATAGACACACTTGACACCCAACTATATAGATACACTTGACACCCAACTATATAGATACACTTGACACCCCACTATATAGATACACTTGACACCCAACTAATATAGATACACTTGACACCCCACTATATAGATACACAGGGCACCCCACTACATAGATACATATGACACCCCCACTATATAGATACACAGGACACCCAACTATATAGATACACAGGACACCCCACTATATAGATACACAGGACACCCCACTATATAGATACACAGGACACCCCACTATATAGATACACAGGACACCCCAATATATAGATACACAGGACACCCAACTATGTAGATACACAGGACACCCCACTATATAGATACACTTGACACCCCCACTATATAGATACACAGGACACCCCACTATATAGATACACAGGACACCCCACTATATAGATACACAGGACACCCCACTATGTAGATACACAGGACACCCCACTATATAGATACACTTGACACTCCACTATATAGATACATATGACACCCCTTTATATAGATACACTTGACGTCCCACGATATAGATACATAATTATGACACCTCACTATAGAGACAAACGACACCTCACTAACTCCTCGCTGTATGGAAACACACAATCTTATACCCAAATAAGACATAGTGACAATGAGTTACCCTCATACCCATTGGCACCTGTACCTGGTTAGGGTTTGTGATTTGTTTGGACTTGAGAGGATCACAGCCTTTGTCGTAGTAGTAGGCGAACGCCACCAGCCCTTCCAAGGTTGCCAGGGACAGGGTGATGAAGAAGGCGGGACCAGTGATGAGCAAAACTCTACAAGCAGCATTCAGTTAGGACATCTTCTATTGCAACAATTTCCTGAATTGTTATAGTGTACCTAAGAATGTTCCATATTTTCATCAGTAATTTACTCTCTGTAATATATTGCTGTACATAACCGCAAGATTGAATATCAAGAGTCGATCAAAGTTTTTACCACCGTTGTTATTTTATCACTGTATGTCGGATTTCTAGTGGACGTGTTACCTACTAGACTCCATCGGCACAGCGTATATACTACTGGACTAGTAGTGAGTAACATAGACTTCTATACACAAGCGACCCGTGAAGATCCGGGGTCCAATAGGTCTTCAGCAACCCATGCCTGTCGTAAAAGGCGATCATGCTTGCCGTAAGACTAACGGGATCGGGTGGTCAGGCTCGCTGACTTGGTTGATGCATGTCATCCCATTACTGGATTGACTGGTCCATACTCGATTATTTACACACCGCCGCCATATAGCTGGGATATTGCTGAGTGCGGCGTTAAACAACAAACCAACCAAACCAACTATACATGTAGATAGATAGATAGATAGATAGATAGATAGATAGATAGACAAGCTGTCCTACATATTTCATTATAACATATGTTTCTAGATATGATGCATAGTCTCAAGTATGTATTAACTGTAGTAGTTGACATCTCCTCTTGTCTTACTTCTTGGCCTGCAGCTCGGTTGGCGTGGAGGAGATACGCTGGATGGCAGCCTGACCGATGGTCAGTCCGATCATCCTGACGCTGGACCCCAGAAACAAGCTCCAGAAGGTGTGGCGAACTGTTGGGTCGGGGTTGAAGCTGGTGATAGGACACACTTAACATTAAACACATTAAACCCCACACGGAAACCTGACGGCGATCAGTTGGGTCAAGTCTGAAGCTGTGGGTGGGGCATACATTTACATTAAACCCTACACGGAAACCTGACGGCGATCAGTTGGGTCAAGTCTGAAGCTGTGGGTGGGGCATACATCTACATTAAACCCTACACGGAAACCTGACGGCGATCAGTGGGGTCAAGTATGAAGCTGTGGGTGGGGCATATGTGTACATTAAACCCTACACGGAAACCTGACGGCGATCAGTTGGGTCAAGTCTGAAGCTGTGGGTGGGGCATATGTGTACATTAAACCCTACACGGAAACCTGACGGCGATCAGTGGGGTCAAGTCTGAAGCTGTGGGTGGGGCATATGTGTACATTAAACCCTACACGGAAACCTGACGGCGATCAGTGGGGTAAAGTCTGAAGCTGTGGGTGGGGCATACATTTACATTAAACCCTACACGGAAGACTGTGAACTGTTGGGTCGTGGTTGAAGCTGGCGGTTGCGGCCAATTTACATTATGTACCTCCGGTGAGGGTTTACTGTAACCCAATGTTTTTCCACTATGGTCTAGTGGTAGAGCGTCTGCCGGGGGTCGCAAGGTCCGGGGTTTGATCCCCGGCCGCGTCATACCAAAAGAAGTCAAAGATGGTACTTGTTGTTACCCTGTCTGGCGCTCAGCATTAACAACATTCCCCCTACAACAAGGACTGGTCGGCTCGGAGTCAGTATACCGTGTCTGAGTGGGGTATTCATGTAAGACTGCGGCATGATATCTCAGTGTGCTAGCACTATATATCGGCAACACACACACACACACACACACAAACACACACACACACACACACACACGCGCGCGCGCACGCACACACACACACACACACACACACACACACACACACACACACACACGTGCATGAACATCGCTAGATAAGTGCAATCATCTTGGACGCGACGTTAAATCCCATTTCACCTCACCTCACCACCTGCCTCCCACTGAGCCGCCGGTGCAGGTGGTGACGTAAAGGTTTGTGACATCGTGGGTCGTCCACTGGTTGGTGCACGTGCCAGTGCCGATGCGGCACGTGCTGGCATATCAATGAACTTTAAGCGAGCCTGTTGTAAACACGGGTCTTGGTATCAAATAGAAATAACATATTTGGTTAATGCGTGTATCAATCTAAGAAGATGTCGGTTTGAAAGTCGGTTCACGATCTTGAACTTGGAATTTTGGAGAGTAGTATGACCTCGGGAGAACAGGTCGAAAAGGCATTTCGGCCTTCGGTCTTACGTTTTCACCTATCCCCCTCAGGCCTACTCCACCCACCAAGACCTCATTCCCGGTCTTTCCCGACCCCCAGGGCATGCTCTGTCTACCTAAACCGAAGGAAAGTGTTTTTCCATACTTATAAACCGTCTAAATTGATTAAATGTTATAACGAGCATCTATAAATGAGGCGCTTCATTATAGCGCTTCCTTGAAGACGATATATTATAACTTGCACGTAAAATTCGCTGTCTTGCCAGGCGGTCAAGAGCCCTTGGATGTGCCAACAACAAAACACAACTCAAATACTTACTTTTAAATGAAAGTGAAATCTTCGGTTTCTAAATGTATGTGTTGCAATATTCCACTTCTTTTAAACTTTTCAAAACTATATCCCGCTTAAATTCGCAAATTTAAAGGTGTTTTTTGCTTTACAAGATTTTCGACTTTAAACAATCCAACTGTTACATAGAGGTAGTTGTAACGTAACGGCTAGCAGTTACTGCACGTGCAAATTGTGCAGCATTGATAAGCACTTGTTTAAAAGCACGTGTTTTGAAACCTTGCTGTCCTTTCACCAGAGACTGATGTGGAAAGATGAGCGACGACGACGACGACGACTTTCATTTTGTTACGCAGTCTTCATTCACTGAAGAAAGCGATGACTTTTCTTATCGATTTGGAAAGCCATTAACCGAAGAAGAACTTGATAAACGTTTGGAAATATGTGTATCGAAATCAACAACCTACAAGAATGATTGGGCCATAGGAGTGTTTGGGGGGCACGGGTGGCCCAGTCGTCTAAGGCGCCGCGATTCGCTGTGCAGAGTTGCGTCCCTTGGGCACGCCAGAAACCTATGATTGTGGGTTCGAATCCCGGTTCGCCCCAATTATGTTTCTAGGTTTGTCAGCACCATACCCGTGCTCGTGGGTTTCACCGAAGTGGTAAACGTCTGAGACCTGCATCACTTCGGGCTTTCCTCCCACATTAAGCTGACACGCCGTGATATAACTGGAATAATGTTAAAAGCGGCGTTAAACCCAACTCACTCACTCACTCACTCATAGGAGTGTTTGAAAGGTGGCAAAAGGAGCGGTTACATCGCCCTATTGGGGAAAATTTGGGACTATCGTCATCAATTTTCAATCAAAAGTTTATGCAACAGAGCGCCGGAGATTTAAATGTTGGCTTAAAGTTTTTCCTTTTTGAGGCCAGAAAAACCAATGGAGAACTATATCCCGCTACAATTGTTTATGGGCTCTTTACCGCACTAGCATCAGCTCTAAAAGCAAGTGGCTCATCCTTCAAATTAATGGATGATGACATATTTCAAGACAGTCGGAAAGCTCTGGACGCAGTCATGCGTGAGCGATGCCGAGGAGCCGATTGCAGAAAGCCGACCGAGGTGATAACAAGAGAAGAGGAGGATGCTCTGTGGAAGAAAGGTGCTCTTGGCGACAGCTCTCCTCAACAGTTACTGGATACAGTTTTATATCTTACAGGTAAAAGCATTAATTTTCGTAATGTTCTATTTTAAAGGTACATTAAAATGTTAACCATAATTTTTTTAATTCCCTCGTGCTATTACAGTTTGACGAAAACAACCTCTTGGAGGAGGCTCATTTGGTTAATATAAAGATGCTGAAATGCCATTTACATGGATGAAATTTGAAAGTTAGGCATTAGCGTTCCAAAACATTTTCGTTGGTTTCTTTTAAAGCTCTAAATTAAGAGTGGCCGTTCAAAAGAGTTTTAAAATTTAAAAGTTGGGTCTTGTAAATCTTATAAATTGGTTTTAATTGATTCCGTTTTAGGTCTTCATTTTGCTTTACGAGGCGGAAAAGAGCATCGTGCTCTGAGGCTTCACTTGAATCCTCAGATCACCGGCCCTTACACTGATCAGAATGGGCGCAGGTATTTAGAGTACGTTGAAGATGTGTCCAAAACCAACCCGGGTGGTATTCGGGAGCGTAAGGTGGAGAAAAAAAGGGCCTGGGAATACGAGAACACGGAACATCCGGAGAGATGTTACCTGAAGGTTTTTGAAAAATACAAATCCTTGTGGTAAGAACAATGGTCATATTAATTTATTTCTAACCCAGTTATATTTACATATTTTAATAGAATAATATATAGGACCTTTTTTCAGTATCTAGTCCCTATATTGTTCAAAACTTTGGTTATTAATACTTTCATGAAGTAATGTCACCAGGTAAAGGAGTAAACATTTCTTGTCCCACTATTGGCACGTCATGAAAGCACGAAAACAAATACTGCAATTATGCAATACTATTAGAATACCGTCAGAAAAATTATTTGAAGTTTTGGCTGGGTTAGTATCCAAAAGGTCCACTTTGGAACGAAGGTCAAACGGCAAGTCGTTTAATGAGTATTGTTAATTTGAAAGCCCCAAAGGTCATGTTAAGCTTTTCTAAGAGGTTCATAGTATAATAAAAAAATTTTATCTCGAACGATTTTTGATTAACTATTACTATTTATCTATTTTTCAGCCCCCAGTCGCCTACACGGCCGAATGCTTTCTACTTCGCTGCCCAAAAAAAACCAAGGGAGGAAAAGTGGTTTTTGGAATCGCCAGTGGGTCATAATACTCTACAAACACTGTGAAGCGGTTGTGCCAGATGGCCGGACCTATTGGCAGAATGACGAACCATTCCTTGCGATCAACAGCTGCCACCCGCCTGTATGAGGCTAGTATTAGCGAGCAGCAGATTTGCGAACACACATCTAGGCATAAATATTGACTTTTTTTATTGTTCTAAAGGTTTTAACAGAAGATAATGAAGGTGTTAGATTAATTTTATCTGACCAGTTTTCCTTTTTTTTAGAAATATGCATCCCTAAACTTCAAGATATAAGTTGTAAATACATATAAATATTTGTATATGTATAGTTTGAGGTCAAACGTGTCCTTCAAAACTAATTTGATAGACATTCAAGTATTCACGCAAAATCGAGGGTCCATTTTGTCATTTTTTACAAAAATTATCTTTATTAACTTAAAATTGCGATATGAAAATGATTTTCGTAATCGGTGGCTTGTGGTTGCAAAGGCGTCATAACGTATATTTGATTATTTGTCATAAAAACACACTTAAAAAAGACATTTTAATACTTAAACCATGAAGAAAGTAAGAATATAAAAGAAAAATCTGATTTTCAGTCTGAAGTATAGTCTGCAGATTTAATATAAAAAATAGATTTGGATCCCCAAACCGGTGTACAGCACCTCCATGTACATAATGATTTTTATCTGCATGTTTGTTTATTCCAGGTCATCGTAGTGATGCCGTTCGGCTATATAAACGTACCAATGATGACCTCAAAGCCAAAGCATCAGATGTCATTTGTGCCAAGAAGGGGAAGAAGGACATAGAACCAATACCATCTACATCTGCATCTGTTGAACCACTACCATCTACATCTGCATCTGTTGAACCACTACCATCTACATCTTCATCTGTAGAACCACTACCATCTCCATCTGTAGAACCACTACCATCTACATCTGCATCTGTTGAACCACTACCATCTACATCTGCATCTGTTGAACCACTACCATCTACATCTTCATCTGTAGAACCACTACCATCTCCATCTGTAGAACCACTACCATCTCCATCTGCATCTGTTGAACCACTACCATCTACATCTGCATCTGTTGAACCACTACCATCTACATCTTCATCTGTTGAACCACAACCATCTACATCTGGAACCTCCAAGTCAAATAATGTCGCTTTTCAATGTCCACGCCGAAGTGTACCCATGACATTCAATTTTAATTGAAATACAATTTTGAATTGCTACTTGTCATTTTTTCAGTTACTTGGTTAAACCTTGGATTGGAGGTTTTACATTCAAAGTAAAAAAACCCGAACGAAAGTAAAACCTCATAATAAGTTTTACTTTGAAAGTAAAACCTCTTAATAGGTTTTACTTTGAAAGTAAAACCTCACAATAGGTTTTAATGCCTATAGAAAGAATTCTCTTACTTAATAGAGATGCCAATGAATAGGTTTATAAAGATAGTTAATGCTCTGATATTTTACTGCAATATTGCGTCGCGTGGCATCCTGAATGGGCTTCAGCACACTGAACCCACGCTGCAGAGATCCATCCCATTTGTCGCTGTTTAGCATTTGAAGGTGTGACGATCAGCTATATTTGAAAACTTGTCTGGTACTCACTCGAAAAAATTAAGTCGGCCATTTTGATAGTTGATGTTCCACATTTCAGTTGGTCCCCCAACTTCCATTGTCCCCTACAAGAAAACAACACGTGTGCTAAACTTAACCGCCCCTGCCTCCAATGAACTCGCTTGTACTGATATTTACATTTAAATGATAAAAAAAACATGTAAACATTCTAAATACGAGGGGCGTTCAATAAGTTTTGCAACTTCAATGTAAGATCAAGTCGCAGAATATCTCTTACACTTTTATTTTTCAATATAATCTCCTTTCACCTCAATACATTTATTTCATTTGTCCTTCAAGCTTTTAATACCACTTTTATAGAAATCCGCAGATTGGCCCTCTAACTACGCCTCTGTGGCAGCCTTTATATCCTCGTCATCCTGGAAGCTTTCTTCCATGTAGGGCAGATTTCATTTGCCGGAACAAGAAATAGGCACTGGGGGCTAAGTCTGGGCTGGAGGGTGGGTGATTTAACTGTTCGAATCCACATTCACATATGGCGGCCTGTGCAATTCTCGACTCGTGAACCAGATCGTTGTCATGCAAAAGTAGAATACCACGTGTTAACATCCCACGGCGTTTCTCGCGAATAGATTTCGCAATTCTTTCATTACATTAGCATAATACTGTCCATTGATTGTAGTTTTTGGTGGCATGTAATCAGTAATATGCCTCTTGCATCCCAAAATATGATGGCCATTACCTTGCCAGCCGATGGTTGAGATGCTCATGAATAATGGTTCCAACAGTTCCAAATGCTATTTGGAATTTCCCTAGAAAGTTAAGATACTTTCCCTCGTGGGTCAGACAAAATTCTTCTTTCTATAGCAGCAATGGTTTCTGGTTGGGTGGCATCTGAAGGCCTGCCTGACCTTGGGTCATCGTCTATGGACTCCCTACCCCTTTTATACTGTAGAGACCAACGACAAACTGTGGAATAGTCAGGAGCATCCTTACCCATCACTTTACACATGCGATCATGGATTTCTTTTGATCTGCATCCCTCCTTGGTGAGGAACGTTATTACAGCGCGTTGTTCATGTTTGAGAGAATCCATGATTGTGACTACCCTTAGGCGAATGAAGCCATCACATCTAACTTATTGTTGTGTCTGGAACTTGTTATGACACGTGTCAACCTGATGTTATGACTAGTGTCACACCTGCCACCAGTTGACATTGTTTGTGTTAACACAAATGCCAAAGTTGCAAAACTTATTAAACGCCCCTCGTAGGATACGATAGCGTTTGGTCAAATCTTCCGACGATACAGATTAAGGACGATGTTATTAACTGCACATGGGGACAAAATTGGAGAAAAGTTCCACATGAACCTTACCTGTGACAGGGCTTCTCCATGCAAGGAAGGACGACACACCTAGATATGACTGCTTACTACAGTTGATGATGACAGCCTCCCCACAAGCTAGGACTACATACCTGCATTTAATGATGACAGCCTCCCACAGGACGACATACCTACAGTTGATGATGACAGCCTCCCCACAAGCCAAGACGACATACCTACAGTTGATGATGACAGCCTCCCACAGGACGACATACCTACAGTTGATGATGACAGCCTCCCCACAAGCCAAGACGACATACCTACAGTTGATGATGACAGCCTCCCACAGGACGACATACCTACAGTTGATGATGACAGCCTCCCCACAAGCCAAGACGACATACCTACAGTTGATGATGACAGCCTCCCACAGGACGACATACCTACAGTTGATGATGACAGCCTCCCACAGGACGACATACCTACAGTTGATGATGACAGCCTCCCCATCAGCCAAGACGACATAAATACAGTTGATGATGACAGCCTCCCCATCAGCCAAGACGACATAAATACAGTTGATGATGACAGCCTCCCCATCAGCCAAGACGACATACCTAAAGTTGATGATGACAGCCTCCCCAAACGCCAAGACGACATAAATACAGTTGATGATGACAGCCTCCCACAGGACGACATACCTACAGTTGATGATGACAGCCTCCCCAAACGCCAAGACGACATAAATACAGTTGATGATGACAGCCTCCCCACAAGCCAAGACGACATACCTACAGTTGATGATGACAGCCTCCCACAGGACGACATACCTACAGTTGATGATGACAGCCTCCCACAGGACGACATACCTACAGTTGATGATGACAGCCTCCCACAGGACGACATACTTACAGTTGATGATGACACACTCCCTACAAGCCAAAAAGACATACCTACATTTGATGATGACAGCCTTCCAAAGGACGACATACCTACAGTTGATGATGACAGCCTCCATACAAGCTAGGACGACATACCTACAGTTTATGATGCAGTCTCCCCACGAGCAAGAACAGTTGATGATGAGAGTCTTCCACAGGACGACATACCTACAGTTGATGATGACAGCCTCCCCACAGGGTATAAGGACATACCTACGGTTGATGACAGCCTCCCCACAGGGCATGACGACATACCTACATTTGATGATGACAGCCTCCCCACAGGGCATGACGACATACCAACAGTTGAGGATGACAGCCTCCCCACAGGGTATGACGACATACCTACAGTTGATGATGACAGCCTCCCCACAGGGCATGACGACATACCTACAGTTGATGATGACAGCCTTCCCACAGGGCATGACGACATACCTACAGTTCTGTTGATGATGACAGCCTTCCCACAGGGCATGACGACATACCTACAGTACTGTTGATGATGACAGCCTCTTCGCAGGGCATGACGACATACCTACAGTTGATGATGACAGCCTCCTCGCAGGGCATGATGACATACCTTGATGAGAATTGCGAACATTCCGGTGAGCATGACAACCGTCTGGAAAACGTCCGTCCAGATAACAGCCTTGAATCCTCCCTGACCAATTAGTCAAGTCAGTGAATTACCACAAAAGTTCAATGAATTATAACACAAGTACTATGAATAATAAACAGATAACATTGAAACACACAGTTTCAGATAAGTGACAACAGCAATAAGTACCAGGCCCTCAAGCACACTCACGATAGTTCAGAATAGTGCCACTATCAAAAGTCTTGAAAGAGGCGCTGCTCTGTCGTGAAAGACATGGAAGAACCAACTTTAACTCTCCGAGATAGGTACAACAGACCTTCACGAAACTGTCACATCACGAAACAGTCACATCACGAAACTGTCACATCACGAAATTACTCGAACGATTAAGTTGTCCTGTGTTTGCCAACAACCAAGAGAGTTTACTCTAAATTCTGCTTCCTGCTACAATCTGGCCACGACTTGATATTTTACGAGAGTGTCAGTCATTTGCTGCCACTGACAGTGACTACACGTAAACTTACATCAATATCTAATGCCACAAAACAAGGGAAGGAAACACACATACACCAGTCTCCACTTACGATCGTTGTATAACACACCGAGGCGCACGCTACCACCGCCATGGAACCAGCAAGAGGAAACCCTGTCACTGAAATAGAAGTCCAAGACTATTGAAAACCGCTGTCAGCATATCTTTAAACATAGATGGCGTAATTCAACACTATATACACAACTGCGATGCGATAATATGTCGACTCCCTTGTGAAGCCCTAAATATCCCATCCCACTTCCGCACATGGAATACAGGCGTACTGATCATATGGCTGTTGAGTCATTACTTGTGATACACACGATATCCATACATTCATGATACCTACCCAGAGTGTGGACCCCAAAGTCATGATACCCACTTGTTATACCCAGTGTGTCGCCCCCAAAGTCATGACACCCACTTGTGATACCCAGTGTGTGGACCCTAAAGTCATGACATCCACTTGTGATACCCAGTGTGTGGACCCTAAAGTCATGACACCCACTTGTGATACCCAGTGTGTGGACCCCAAAGTCATGACACCCACTTGTGATACCCAGTGTGTGGACCCCAAAGTCATGATACCCACTTGTGATACCCAGTGTGTGGAACCCAAAGTCATGACATCCACTTGTGATACCCAGTGTGACGACCCCAAAGTCATGACACCCACTTGTGATACCCAGTGAGTCGATCCTACAGTTTTGATACCCACTATTAATACCCAGTGTGTCGATCCTACAGTTTTGATACCCACTTGTGATACCCAGTGTGTCAATCCTACAGTTTTGATACCCACTAGTGAAACCCAGTGTGTCGATCCTACAGGTTTGATACCCACTTGTGATACGCAGTGTGTTGACCTCAAAGTCATGACAAACACTTGTGATACCCAGTGTGTGGACCCATAAGTCATGACACCCACTTCTGATACCCAGTGTGTAGACCCCAAAGTCATGACATCCACTTGTGATACCCAGTGTGTGGACCCCAAAGTCATGACACCCACTTGTTATACCCAGTGTGTGAACCCCAAAGTCATGACACCCACTTGTTATACCCAGTGTGTTGACCCCAAAGTCATGACATCCACTTGTTATACCCAGTGTGTGGACCCCAAAGTCATGACACCCACTTGTTATACCCAGTGTGTGGACCCCAAAGTCATGACATCCACTTGTGATACCCAGTGTGTTGACCCCAAAGTCATGACAAACACTTGTGACACCCAGTGTGTAGACCCCAAAGTCATGACATCCACTTGTGATACCCAGTGTGTGGACCCCAAAGCCATGACATCCACTTGCGATACCCAGTGTATCGATCCTACAGTTATGATACCCACTTGTGATACCCAGTGTGTTGACCCCAAAGTCATGACAAACACTTGTGATACCCAGTGTGTGGACCCCAAAGTCATGACACCCACTTCTGATACCCAGTGTGTGGACCCCAAAGTCATGACATCCACTTGTGATACCCAGTGTGTGGACCCCAAAGTCATGACATCCACTTGTGATACCCAGTGTGTCGACCCAAAAGTCATGACACCAACTTCTGATACCCAGTGTGTCGACCCCAAAGTAATGACACCCACTTGTTATACCCAGTGTGTGGACCCCAAAGTCATGACACCCACTTGTGATACCAAGTGTTTGGACCCCAAAGTCATGACAAACACTTGTGATACCCAGTGTGTGGACCCCAAAGTCATGACATCCACTTCTGATACCCAGTGTGTAGACCCAATAGTCATGAAATCCACTTGTGATACCCAGTGTGTGGACCCCAAAGTCATAACACCCACTTGTGATACCCAGTGTGTCGACCCAAAAGTCATGACATCCACTTGTGATACCCAGTGTGTTGACCCCAAAGTCAAGACAAACACTTGTGATACCCAGTGTGTGGACCCCAAAGTCATGACATCCCCTTGTGATACCCAGTGTGTGGACTCCAAAGTCATGACACCCACTAGTGATACCAAGTGTGTGGACTCCAAAGTCATGACACCCACTAGTGATACCCAGTGTGTCGACCCCAAAGTCATGACACACTAGTGATACCCAGTGTGTGGACCCCAAAGTCATGACACCCACTAGTGATACCCAGTGTGTGGACTCCAAAGTCATGACACCCACTAGTGATACCCAGTGTGTGGACTCCAAAGTCATGACACCCACTTGTGATACCCAGTGTGTGGACCCCAAAGTCATGACACCCACTTGTGATACCAAGTGTGTGGACTCCAAAGTCATGACACCCACTTCTGATACCCAGTGTGTCGACCCCAAAGTCATGACACCCACTTGTGATGCCAAGTGTGTGGACTCCAAAGTCATGACACCCACTAGTGATACCAAGTGTGTCGCCCCCAAAGTAATGACACCCACTTGTGATACCCAGTGTGTGGACCCCAAAGTCATGACACCCACTAGTGATACCAAGTGTGTGGACTCCAAAGTCATGACACCCACTTCTGATACCCAGTGTGTCGACCCCAAAGTCATGACATCCACTTGTGATACCCAGTGTGTTGACCCCAAAGAGATGACATCCACTTGTGATACCCAGTGTGTCGACCCCAAAGTAATGACACCCACTTGTTATACCCAGTGTGTGGAACCCAAAGTCATGACATCCACTTGTTATACCCAGTGTGTGGACCCCAAAGTCATGACATCCACTTGTGATACCCAGTGTGACGACCCCAAAGTCATGACACCCATTTGTTATACCCAGTGTGTGGAACCCAAAGTCATGACACCCACTTGTGATACCCAGTGTGTCGACCCCAAAGTCATGACATCCACTTGTGATACCCAGTGTGTGGACCCCAAAGTCATGACATCCACTTGTGATACCCAGTGTGTCGATCCTACAGTTTTGATACCCACTTGTGATACCCAGTGTGACGACCCCAAAGTCATGACACCCACTTGTGATACCCAGTGTGTCGATCCTACAGTTTTGATACCCACTAGTGATACCCAGTGTGTCGATCCTACAGTTTTGATACCCACTTGTGATACCCAGTGTGTCGATCCTACAGTTTTGATACCCACTTGTGATACCCAGTGTGACGACCCCAAAGTCATGACACCCACTTGTGATACCCAGTGTGTGGACCCTACAGTTTTGATACCCACTAGTGATACCCAGTGTGTCGATGCTACAGTTTTGATACCCACTGGTGATACCCAGTGTGTCAATCCTACAGTTTTGATACCCACTAGTGATACCCAGTGTGTCGATCCTACAGTTTTGATACCCACTTGTGATACCCAGTGTGTCGACCCCAAAGTCATGACACCCACTTGTGATACCCAGTGTGTCGATCCTACAGTTTTGATACCCACTAGTGTCACCAAGTGTGTCATTCCCATAGTTATGATACCCACTTGCGATACCCAGTGTGTCGATCCTACAGGTTTGATACCCACTAGTGATACCCAGTGTGTCGATCCTACAGTTATGATACCCACTTGTGATACCCAGTGTGTACATAGATCACCTACCTGCCTCCAGTGCTATTGCCGGCCCAAACAATACAATGCCCATATAGAACAACTGAAAATAGAAACCGGGATAAGTGTACAATATCGTCAGTGACAATCACACACACACACACGTCACAATTACACCACCCCTGTAGCTAAACGTACGTACCGTACTGAGACATGCCATCTCACTTCACCCCTGTAGCAAAACGTACGTACTGTACTGAGACATGCCATTGTACGCCACCCCTGTAGCAAAATGTACGAACCGTACTGAGATATGCCATTGTACCCCATCCCCTGTAGCAAAACGTACGAATTGTACTGAGATATGCCATCTCACCTAACCCCCTGTAGCAAAAACGGTCGAACCGTACTGAAACGTGCCACCCTTACTCCATCCCTGTAGCAAAACGTACGTACCGACTGAGACATGCCATTGTACGCCACCCCCTGTAGCAAAAACGTACGAACCGTACTGAAACATGCCACCCTTACTCCATCCCTGTAGCAAAACGTACGTACCGTACTGAGACATGCCATTGTACGCCACCCCCCGTAGCAAAAACGTACGAACCGTACTGAAACATGCCACCCTTACTCCATCCCTGTAGCAAAACGTACGTACCGTACTGAGGCATGTCATCTCGCCTAACCCCCTGTACAAAACGTACGTACCGTACTGAGACATGCCATTGCACGCCACCCCCTGTAGCAAGACGTACGTACCGTACTGAGACATGCCATTGTACGCCACCCCCTGTAGCAAAACGTACGTACTGTACTGAGATATGCCATCCTTACCCCGTATCCTGTAGCACAACGTACGTACTGTACTGAGATATGCCACCCTTACCCCGTATCCTGTAGCACAACGTACGTACCGTACTGAGATATGCCAGCGTGGTTCCGAGTTGCCGGATCATCCTGGACTTGAACCTCAGCTGTAGGTACTCGTAGGCGCTGGTTAGCCTGAGTGGATGCACCATGGGCACGATCAGGCGGGTACCGATCAGGTTGGCGAACATGAAGCCGAACGTGCTGAGCCAGAACATGATTCCATAGATGTACACTTCAGCAGGGAACCCAAGCATCATGATGGAGGACTCGAAGGACACCATGAGAGACAGAGCAACAGGAATGATCTTCATCTTGCGTCCACCTACTAGGTATTCAGAAGCACTGGACTTGCGTCGTCCCTTCACGGCATAGTACGCCCCTATACCCAGTGATACTACGATAGTCAAACTAAACACCACGTAGTCTGCTAGATGAAACTGATGCGTAGGACTCACCATTGTGATGTTGCACACAGCTGACGTTATGTTACTGGAACATGAGTAAATGTAGTTACCAATACCGGTCTTACATGATAGAACATGCTGGAAACCTGCCTGAACATGATGGCGTGACAGATCATGGACAAATTGAAGTGCAGGTCTGGCATTGGTTATCCCAGTAAATACATTGTCCCTGAAAATTCTTAAAGAAATAATTATGCTTCCGACTATTGAAAATATTTAAAATTGCCAGCCACAGAACTTACACTGCTGCAAGGTGTTCTTCTTGGAAAAAGATTTCAGGCTCCTAGCTTTAAATAACATGTTATGTCGAATCTCGATCGTAGACCCCCTTACTGAAATGTTTGCGTCGCGGCCCCTGTTCGTAGATCTTCAATAATATTCAAATGTTGCAATTTTACCTTAGTTACTTGGTTACTCACGGCTTGTCGGCACGGCCAGGGACTTGGGTGAATAGTTCTGGCTGAGCAAAGACAGCTGAAACATGTATTGAGACTTTCAGCGTCTTTTCCTATTGGACCAAGTGCTAGGCACGACCATCCAATGACCACGCGTGTGTGTACATATCATCCAGGCACGAAATGTGTCAGTGGCTGAACAGTTTTTCGAGGCTTAAAAATTCCTGGTGATGTTCTGGGATGATTTCTATATCTCATAGAGGTTGTGTTATAGCTTTCTGCTACACATATATGTTGTGTCATAGCTTTCTGTAACACATATAGGTTGTGTCATAGCTTTCTGTTACACATATAGGTTGTGTCATAGCTTTCTGTAACACATTTATGATATGTCATAGCTTTCTGTTACACATGTAGGTTGTGTCATAGCTTTCTGTTACACATATATGTTGTGTCATAGCTTTCTGTTACACATGTAGGTTGTGTCATAGCTTTCTGTAACACATATATGATATGTCATAGCTTTCTGTTACACAAATAGGTTGTGTTATAGCTTTCTGTTACACATATATGTTGTGTCATAGCTTTCTGTTACAAATGTAGGTTGTGTCATAGCTTTCTGTAACACATATATGATATGTCATAGCTTTCTGTTACACATATAGGTTGTGTTATAGCTTTCTGTAACACATAGAGGTTGTGTTTTAGCTTTCTGTAACACATATATGATATGTCATAGCTTTCTGTTACACATATATGTTGTGTTATAGCTTTCTGTAACACATATATGATATGTCATAGCTTTCTGTTACACATGTAGGTTGTGTCATAGCTTTCTGTAACACATATATGATATGTCATAGCTTTCTGTTACACATATAGGTTGTGTTATAGCTTTCTGTAACACATAGAGGTTGTGTTTTAGCTTTCTGTAACACATATATGATATGTCATAGCTTTCTGTTACACATATATGTTGTGTTATAGCTTTCTGTAACACATATATGATATGTCATAGCTTTCTGTTACACATGTAGGTTGTGTCATAGCTTTCTGTAACACATATATGATATGTCATAGCTTTCTGTTACACATATAGGTTGTGCTATAGCTTTCTGTTACACATAGAGGTTGTGTTATAGCTTTCTGTAACACATATATGATATGTCATAGCTTTCTGTTACACATATAGGTTGTGTTATAGCTTTCTGTAACACATATATGATATGTCATAGCTTTCTGTAACACATATAGGTTGTGTTATAGCTTTCTGTAACACATATATGATATGTCATAGCTTTCTGTAACACATATAGGTTGTGTCATAGCTTTCTGTTACACATATAGGTTGTGTTATAGCTTTCTGTTACACATATAGGTTGTGTCATAGCTTTATGCTACACATATAGGTTGTGTCATAGCTTTCTGTTACACATATAGGTTGTGTCATAGCTTTCTGTTACTCATATAGGTGTTTGTTATACCTTTCTGTATCTCATATAGGTTTTTGTTATACCTTTCTGTAACTCATATAGGATGTGTTATAACTTTCTGTAACACATATAGGAGGTGCTATAGCTTCGTGTAACTCATATAGCAAGTATTACAGATTCCTGTAACACATATAGTGTGTGCTATGGATTACTGTAGCTCATAAAAAAAGCTGTTATAGCTTCCTGTAGCACATACAAGATGTGTTTTTTACTTCTTGTAACACGTATATGATGTGTTATAGCGTCCTCCAGAGCATCAGGTTGTGTTCTGGGCGTGGGAGTAGGGACTCAGCACTTTCATTACACCCATGGCACAACCATACGCATGTATCTACACATCAACTTAACAGTCGTGTCACAATGAGAACGGCCCACATATAACATGTTTGAATGGAGAAAAGTAGGGACGCATATCAGTTAAACAATGCGTGGTCATGAACCTAACGTTCCCTTAGTATCATGAGCTGTATGACGAGGCAGTTTATCTATACACATGGAAATTAGTTAAGCAACACCAGTATTTTCTCAGACTGAGCAATTTTAATGAACTAGTGCCGGAAATGTGTAAAAGATGTCCATACCGAATAAATTATTTAGTGAAAAGAGAGGGTTGGGGAGGAACATAGCCAAGGTTACCATGAAATAATGTGGCTGTTTTTGGAGATGTTACAGATTTGGAAAATGACTTAATTTCATCCCCCAAAAAAATTTAAATGTCACTTTTGTTGCACAGACTAAGCTGTCTGTACCATGCACACTTCTGGTGCACGGAGTTGAAGAACAATGTCCTTCAAGTCCAAATATTGACTTTCTATCGGTATCTTGTGTAACCTCCCTGAACCCGAACAACTGCTTCAAGACGCCTCCTTATTCTTTGAATCCATCTCTGGATTTGATTCTGAGGAATTCTGTCCCAATCTGTCCCATTTTAGGCCGTCGTGTTCGACAATATAGACCCACCTGTCCATATGGTCAATGAATTGACTGCTACTTTGCATGAGAAATGGGATTAACTTGCATATGGTTGCCCTTGTTATTTCCCGCCTGAAGAGCGTGTGCTGGGTCTCTGGTGTACACTCTCTGCCCGACAACATCCTACAGATGCTCTATTGGGGACACGTCAGGGACTTAGCGGGCCAGGCCACTCTCTGCCCGACAACATCCTACAGATGCTCTATTGGGGACACGTCAGGGACTTAGCGGGCCAGGCCACTCTCTGCCCGACAACATCCTACAGATGCTCTATTGGAGACACGTCAGTGACTTAGCGGGCCAGGCAAATGTCCGTATGCCTTCTCGGCGGGGATAATCGGTGATGACCTCTAGCCACGATGTCGTCTGGCATGTGTGATACCGCCCCACACCATGACACTACCACCCCCATCATGGTCAAGAATTGTCCTGGCATACTGCATACTGCTACGTCGCTAACAACATTTTCTAACATCTGTGGATCAGAGGAAAACCTTGATTCGTCTGTAAACATGGCGTATCCAACCCGTCCCTAGAGTTGCCCTGTCCACCCAAGTCGATGCCGCCTATGGCAAGCTGATGTGGTGGCACCCTTCACAGGACGCCTTGCTTTGGGGCTGCATAGAGCCGGATTTTAATGATAGATTCGTCTTCCTGTTATTGTACGGAATTCTCAACCAATAACAGGGACAGATTTGAATCGCAGTGCAACTAATGTCATGAGACAATCTTGTCTAGGTGTTGTCTTGTTAGGTCTGCCAGGCCCAGGTCTCATCGCAGCGCGACCCGTTTGACGGGCGGTTGCGCGGTACTTCGAACAACAGTCGAAAAATAACACTTTTTGATTTGCTAAACATCTCTATGGTACCCACAATTACCCAGTTTGTCGGTTCATGGAGATACTGATACGGAGGCATGTGAAGTGTGCGCTAAGCTCAGTTGTATTGCTGATTGGGAGTTCCCTTACAGACGCACACTTCGGGTTCTGTGTGCACATGCATCACGTGCTGTCCATGCATGATTTGAAATTTGTAAAGTCATTAGACGTTACGTTCAGATGCAACGCGACAGTACTGTAAACGTACATCTCAGCGATAGCTACATTTAACATTAATCATCGGGTCCCTGATCTGTTGTCGGTTGTATATATATTTTAAAACTTTAGCAATTGATGATTCTTTACGTTGCGAAGTGGTTTGAAATAACAGTGTGCGCATGTAGATTAATCTTTCATAAAAATGTAAAGCCAGGCGGACGTAGTAAAACATGATGACACAGGCTAGGGTGTGAGGTTAGTGTTCACCGACTCCCTGTAACAATGAATACAATAATATGCATATTATTGCCCATCACATAAAGCAGATACAACAATAATCTACTACACTTGTAAGATATTCATTATATAATATTCTACAATCATAAGCTCAGATATATAATTTTATTTGTTACAATTACACATTCAATATAAATATGGTACAGTGAACATGGCTTCTTTCAATAGTCAGAATCGTACATTTATGACAATACAAATACTATATATGTATTTATACGCGGTGAATCCCATTGAGGAGTACCTGGGTGATTACAACGACTGAATCCTCGTGATCACCTGTTCCTGATATAAAGTACATTTTGAAAACAATCCCATTTACACATATAAACTAAACTGCAATAGAAACTTTGCAAAGTTGTACCCAAATAGGCACAAACACATAGCCTAAAAGCATCGTTGTTGTACTTGTAATTTTTACCGGCAACGTGCACGTGCTTTTGAGAAAATGTGAAAAAATGTAAAATCACGTGATGTCATTGCTGGTAGAAATCTTTTTTTTCACACTATTGTGCGTGTGCTGTCAAAGTATCAAGCTATTTCTTCCTCTGTTTCAAAATACATAGCTGTAGTTGGATTTCCTAGATCGCTATCAAAACTACACCTATATTTTTTCTGTATATCCATTACTATTACACTATATATATGTATATACGAGGGGTGTCCCATAAGTTTCCGGCCTCCATAATAGGCCGTGGGCTAGGTATGACCCACGAGCACCCCCCCCCACATCCAAACCCAACTAATTTTTTTTAAACCCCATAAACATACTAAACATGATTTTGAATGTTAACAAGAAAAAAGTTGGGACGAACTTGTTGTTACAGCCTTTCAAAGTATGGTACCCTATATCGCGTTTTCGCCCGGTTTTGCCGTATATCACTTGGGGGTATGATTACGTTTTGGGTTGTCATCTCACTAGTGATCCACTGATCTTCAAGTGTGATATACCACTGGAAGCCATATATAAGTACCTCTCCAATGAGGTTTCAATAGTTGGTATTGAGTGAATATGGAGCAACCCATGGCAAATCGAACGTCATATATACCGACAAAACCAAATTCTTCTCGCAGAAACCTTTAATCCGGTATATGTTCTAGGTACGTGTGCCTGATTCCACTTTACTCGTCAAACAAGTGTTCCAGTACATCTCTTGAAGTACTTCTTAACATGTGATGTTACCAGGTGAAAATCTTTTGCACAATTTGGAACAAATTTACTCTTATAATATCAGAGTAGGATACCCAATATTGCATTCTCGGCTTAGCTACATCGGAACAACGCTTGGATGTATGCTCAGGATTTGGCTTGTCATCTTGTGTGTTATTCACCGATCTTGATGTGTTATATACCACAGGAAACCATATATAAACACCATAATTTGATGTAGGCTGATTATTGATCTACTTGTGGACAATCAAACAGAATACTTCTTGACAACTCTGATATCACTCACTTTTGTATGCATATAAGAGGTTCACAGTATAATGCTCGAGTCGATTTCAGAACTTTGAATGAAATGGACCTATGTGTAACATATTCAAGATGGCAACCATAAAGCTGTGCAAAAAAACTGATCATAATGTTAATGTAATTTTAGCAAATATACAAATCAATTTCTTGGACGCTGGCTTGATATTTTGACAAATTTTGCCATATCAAGTTGAGTTTCAGATTCTTTAGTACAGCTACTAGTTAAGGTGAATTTGCAGGGGGAAGCACCGAAGGTGAAAGACGAATTCACTTACTAACATTTAATTCATACATAACTTAGCTACTTAAGTTTCCAATTTACAGAAAATGTCCAAATGCGAATCGTCCAAATCGTATATGAATGGCTTGATATTAACAGGGACCATGCATTCACAGAAATAAACGATATTCCAATTACATAATTAAGATTCTCTTACAGAATACCCAAGTTAATATATATGGAAATGTCCCACCTTGTATCAATGTCATCACCGTGATTATGTGTCTTTTGAGGTTGAACTGTTTTGACTGAGACCAACATCTTATACAACCGGGAACAACTCGAAGACAGCTTTGACATCTCAACCTAAACGGAAACGTATCCCTAGTGATCCAGAGCCAGTGTGCATCATACATGTACCTGGCTTGAAGCATGGCCCACCACAACGTCTGAGCAAAGCCATAGATCCCGACGAGAAGATCGAAAAACTGAAGGAGAGATCAAGTGTAGAAGGATGGCAGAACCTCCAGAAATGCCAAATCAAATGGAAGTGTCATGTACAAGCCTGCCGGCAGTTCTGGAAGAAACCCATGGCTATCACAGAGAATATTATCAGCGTTTTACAATGAACCTTGACCGTTTGAAACAACCTGAAATTGAATCTTTGGAACTAGATGGCCGCCCAATTCGGCGTCCATCCTATGAGCCCATCATCTTCCAACCTGAGTGCATCTTTTGTACTTTGTATTCATGAAAGAAATTCAAGTCAAAAGGAAGCTGGACAACAGAAGGCCTCACAAACTTCAGTCGGGATGGATGGCAGCATGTCATCGAAGTAGCTCAACGTCAAAACGATGAGCCTCTCCTGCTGTGGATCAGAGGGAAGGACCTATTTACCTGTAA
This sequence comes from Haliotis rufescens, assembly GCF_023055435.1. NCBI lineage: Eukaryota > Metazoa > Mollusca > Gastropoda > Lepetellida > Haliotidae > Haliotis > Haliotis rufescens. The sequence goes on from NW_025964383.1 coordinate 6,758,400, forward strand.
AGCAAAATATCACAAGTCTGGTTACAAACATATTCCTGAGAAATGGCGGAGCTCACAATCGTCTGAAGTTATCAACAGCAAGATACTGAAAGAGAAGAAGATCTACTAAAGATGCATACCGATAGTCTTCAGGATACTGCTCACCCAAACCCAGACTACAGGAGTACCAAGTTAAAGAAGAAAATTGAGAACTACGAGCCCTACCAAGACAAATTGGCATTTTGTCACATGGGACATTTCCAATCATTCATCGTGTACAACAGATTGATGTTGACTCAGCTGTACGAAACGCCTACCAATTAGGTCCGACTGACACGCTTGCACTTTTTCTTCTTTAACTTGGTACTCCTGTAGTCTTCTCTTGCAGTTTCTTGCTGTTGATAACTCCCGACACTGATATCATGGCTTTCTTGTGTGCCTCTTCTATTTGATACTGTCTAAGTTGTTCCTACGGTTGAGAGCTCCGCCATTTCTCAGGAATCTGTATGTAACCAGATCGGGACGCCCTGTGATATTTTGCTTTACAGCCAAATGGGTCCTTCCCTCTGGTCCGCAGCAGGAGAGGCTCATCGTTTTGACGTTGAGCTACTTCGATGACATGCTGCCATCCATCCCGACTGAAGTTTGTGAGGCCTTCTGTTGTCCAGCTTCCTTTTAACTTGAATTTCTTTCATGAATATGAAGTACAAAAGATGCACTCAGGTTGGAAGATAGGATGGACACCGATTTGGGGCGTTTCTGGAGGTTCTGCCATCCTTCTACACTTGATCTCTCCTTCAGTTTTTCGATCTTCTCATCGGGATCTATGGCTTTGCTCAGACGTTGTGGTGGGCCATGCTTCAAGCCAGGTACATGTATGATGCACACTGGCTCTGGATCACTGGGGATACGTTTCCGTTTAGGTTGACATGTCAAAGCTGTCTTCGAGTTGTTCCCGGTTGTATAAGATGTTGGTCTCAGTCAAAACAGTTCAACCTCAAAAGACACATAATCACGGTGATGACATTGTTACAAGGTGGGACATTTCCATATATATTAACTTGGGTATTCTGTAAGAGAATCTTAAGTATGTAATTGGAATATCGTTTATTTCTGTGAATGCATGGTCCCTGTTAATTTCAAGCCATTCATATACGATTTGGACGATTCGCATTTGGACATTTTCTGTAAATTGGAAACTTAAGTAGCTAAGTTATGTATGAATTAAATGTTAGTAAGTGAATTCGTCTTTCACCTTCGGTGCTTCCCCCTGCAAATTCACCTTAACTAGTAGCTGTACTAAAGAATCTGAAACTCAACTTGATATGGCAAAATTTGTCAAAATATCAAGCCAGCGTCCAAGAAATTGATTTGTATATTTGCTAAAATTACATTAACATTATGATCAGTTTTTTTGCACAGCTTTATGGTTGCCATCTTGAATATGTTACACATAGGTCCATTTCATTCAAAGTTCTGAAATCGACTCGAGCATTATACTGTGAACCTCTTATATGCATACAAAAGTGAGTGATATCAGAGTTGTCAAGAAGTATTCTGTTTGATTGTCCACAAGTAGATCAATAATCAGCCTACATCAAATTATGGTGTTTATATATGGTTTCCTGTGGTATATAACACATCAAGATCGGTGAATAACACACAAGATGACAAGCCAAATCCTGAGCATACAACCAAGCGTTGTTCCGATGTAGCTAAGCCGAGAATGCAATATTGGGTATCCTACTCTGATATTATAAGAGTAAATTTGTTCCAAATTGTGCAAAAGATTTTCACCTGGTAACATCACATGTTAAGAAGTACTTCAAGAGATGTACTGGAACACTTGTTAGACGAGTAAAGTGGAATCAGGCACACGTACCTAGAACATATACCGGATTAAAGGTTTCTGCGAGAAGAATTTGGTTTTGTCGGTATATATGACGTTCGATTTGCCATGGGTTGCTCCATATTCACTCAATACCAACTACTGAAACCTCATTGGAGAGGTACTTATATATGGCTTCCAGTGGTATATCACACTTGAAGATCAGTGGATCACTAGTGAGATGACAACCCAAAACGTAATCATACCCCCAAGTGATATACGGCAAAACCGGGCGAAAACGCGATATAGGGTACCATACTTTGAAAGGCTGTAACAACAAGTTCGTCCCAACTTTTTTCTTGTTAACATTCAAAATCATGTTTAGTATGTTTATGGGGTTTAAAAAAAATTAGTTGGGTTTGGATGTGGGGGGGGTGCTCGTGGGTCATACCTAGCCCACGGCCTATAAGTAATTTGCGGTTTATATAAAAACTGTTTTACTTATTTTTCAACATAATCTCCCTTGACCTCAATGCACTTGTTCCGCCGTTTCTACAGCATATTTAACCCGTCAGAAAACCACTGTTTGTCACGTGACCCTAAAAACTCCTCTACCTCAGTGATGACCTCCTCATTTGTCCCAAATCTTCGGCCCCTGAGTACAGATTTGAGTTGAGGGAAGAGGAAGAAGTCAAAGGGGGCCAGATCTGGAGAATAGGCAGGGTGAGGCAGGATCTTGAAGCCACATTCATGTGCAGCGCTCACTGCTACTTGGGCGGTGTGAACTGGTGCGTTGTCCTGGAGGAGCCAGACACCTCGGCTTAGTTAACCTCTACGCTTTGCTTTGATTTCATTACGCAATCTGCGCAATTCATCTGCATAATATGCACCGTTAATGGTGGAACCCTTCTGTAGATAATCTATTATGATTACACCCGCGGAGTCCCAGAAAACGGAGGCAATGACCTTGCCACTGGAAGATGTGCTTTTGAACTTTTTGGGTGTTGGTGACGTCACATGCTTCCATTGCATGCTCTGACTTTTTGTCTCTGGGTCAAAATGATGAACCCAGGTTTCATCCTGAGTAACAATATGAGCAATGAAAGCACGTGGATCTCTCCGAAAATCTTCCAGAAGCTGTTGACTGATCATGACCCTCTACGGTGGCCCATAAGGGACATGGAGTCTGTTTTTCAATATTTTGATGTTTCACTTACTTTTACCGTGGTTCGTCTTCAGTGCTGTGCCTGTCCCTTGTAAATTCAGCACACCACTGTTTGACCGTACTATACGAAGGAGCATTGTCACCTAATGTTTGTACCATGTCATCATGAATTTGCTTTGGCGTTAACATATTTAAATGTAGATACTTAATAACGACTCTACATTCGGTCTTCTCCATTTTTTACAAATGTGAGCGTGTCATGCTGTTTGATAGCAATTTATAGGAACTTGTAGCACGTGGGATTCATGTTTTGCATGTCATCCACGTGCAGAGATACTGTTCTAGCAACAGGTGCAGTTTGGTTGAGTTTGGGCTATCCGTTCATGTTGAGGCCGGAAACTTATGGGACACCCCTCGTATAGCTGAAATTACCTTTTCATGAAGTACTGCTAGAGTTATTTAAAATATAGATTTATATAACATTGAAATGACCTTATGTTGACATGCACAGGTGGAAGGGAATGATCTGCTCCTTCTTGTGTAGGTATGTCGCTGATAGTTGTGCTGGTTCCTGTGCAGTCTTGTGGTACATCTCCTAGAAATAACGTTAATATCTGGCACCGCGGGGTGTGGTAGGAAACTTGTGGTCTACCTGACCGTTTGCCATCTCGATTGTGATGTACATAACTTCAGACCCGTAAAGATCCGGGGTAGAATAGGTCTTCAGCAACCCATGCTTGCCGTAAGAGGCGACTATGCCTGTCATCATATCCCAAATGCGTGGATCGATGCCCATGATATTAATCACCGGTCTCGTCCAGACTCGATTATTCACAGACCGCCGTCATATAGCTGGAATATTGCTGAATGCGGCGTTAAACAAGGAAAGTACATAACTTCAGCTGTGATGTGGTGACTTTAAATGAAAATGCTTGATAAAACAGAACATTTGAAAAGAGTATATTGCTAAGAACAAGTAATTGAAGAACCAACACGAGTAACTCCCATGTCAACATTAATAGACTTTTTGTATCGTATGCAGATCATATTGCCTCCTCGGGTGGCAATAATAGTGATCATTGTTCGCTTACGTTTTCCTAAAATCAACAAAATTAGCAAGAAAGGCTTTTTTTACAACTATTTATAATTAATTATACTAATATAGATATACCATCATTCAGAAAAATACGAACAAAGTAGATTGGCAACATATAAGTAATGAAGATATTGTCTTCTACATTATTCGTAGATACTTTAAGACCGCCTCCGTGGTCTAGTGGTAGAACGTCTGCCGGGGTTCGATCCCCGGCCGCGTCATACCAAAAGACGTAAAAAGATGGTACTAGTTGTTACCCTGTCTGGCGCTCGGCATTAATGGGCTTAATCAAGAACTGTCGGCTCGGAGTCGGTATACTGTGTCTGAGTAGGGTATTCGTGCTAAACTGCGGCATGGTATCTCAGTGTGCTAGCACTATAAATCGGCATCAGTCCGGACTAGCAACGCCCAGACACGACTCGCCAACTCTTTTTTCCTGATAAGTACCTCTACTTATCTAAAGGGATCCCTTCCTTCCCAAACTGCATGCTTATTTACTCCCCATTTTTTTCTATTATTGTGTATTCATTGTGTAACCCTACATCTTGTCCCCTTCCCCCAAAAAACAAACAACAAACCCACCATGGATTCACCCCCACGCTCATCTCCACAATCCACTTCACTATTCACTACACCCATCAACAGCAAGAAACACTTCCCAGGTCTCACCCAAACACATAGCACCAACCCAGTCCCTTTCGACTTTGGAGTAGACCTGGAAGACCTAAATCGCATCCTCCCCCCTCCCGCCCACCCCCAACCCAAACACCACACTACATCAAACCTCTTCCCACCATCACATTGAACCACAAATCATCATCCAGCAACCCCCACAACCCAACAAAAAACAACAAACCTCAACTGCAAACAAACACCCATCCCCTAAGCAAACCAAACACCCATCCCCTAAGCAAACCAAACGTCCCCCCCCCCCCCCGAAATAGAACATTCAAACAAAAAATCATGTTCACAACAACCCCCCCCCCCCCCCCCCCCCCCCCCCCAACAGCTACAACACCCAAACACATTTTGTTAGCATTTTCCACCACATCCACTCCCTTAAATGACACCTTCTCCATAAACCAGTTTGCCCTCTGCCTACACAAAGCAAACATTACATACAAACATATAAACAAATGCGGCAGAGGCTTCAAACTCACTTTCCACACCCAAGACACACTCACACATGCCAGCAAACACCCAATAATAGACGGACTTAACATCACATGGCAGGTGCCCAAATGGTTTACACAAATACAGGGAGTCATTTACATAGACCACAGGGACACACAAGAGGACATCCAAGATTACATCAACATGGCAAACAAAATCCACTCACAACCCAAGATTATAAATTACAAAAACATCAACAATCGCTCACCCATTCCAGGCAGGACAACCATATAGGCACGAAGCCGCAGAATGCACATGGGCTCCATACTGTACACAATGCCAAACAGAGGGTCATACAGCAACACAAAACACCTGCCCGATAAAACAAACACACATCCTTAAGCTAAATAAACACATCACAAAGGACCACCTACCAAAACCTGCCACCCTTCCAACCTACAACTCCATACCTGAATACTTCAACTTAGACACCTCAACTGACTCCATGTCCAGCTCCCTCCCCGTATCCCTACCCCAACCCCCCCCCCCCCCCCCCCCTCCACGCCCCCAAAGAAATAAACGTAAACAACAATTTGCCACCCAAAACCCCACCCTCCCAGCCAACCACCACTCCCCACCCCCATCCTAACCTCATCAACCTACAACCACATCCTAACCTCATCCACCCCTCTCCCCCTGCCCCCCCCCAACCCCCTACCAACGCCCCCCAGCAGGCCAATCCCAACCATTCCCCAAATGGCTCTGCTACCCACCCCCATCCCCCACTGCCCCCCACCCTCTCATCTCACCCCCATCTCAAACCCCACTGGCACGCCGCCGCCCCCCCCCCCCCCCCCCCCAACCAAACCCATCCCGGCCCTCCTTACAATACACACCGTCTATCTGGCCTGGCTATCAAAACCACCATTAATCATACCAAAATCAGTATCTATAAAGAACAGAACCATTCACAGGTGAAGATTTTGAAATACTAACTAAATATTGATCAAAACACTATTTTCCTAGGTGATTTCAATGCTCACCATCCACAGTGGGGCACAAAAAACTTTACTGACAAATTTGGAAAACTAATTTATGATTGGACAGAAACAAACAATCTCATTTGCTTAAACGACAACCAACCTACCAGAATGCCCACAAATCACCTCCAATCCCACACAGCAGTAGATCTAACTATCAGCACCCTCCATCTCCAATCAAAACTAAGCTGGGAGGTACATTCAGACACCTGGGGCAGTGACCATATGCCCATCAAAATATCTATTTCACCTCCTACCCAGAACCAAACCCCACTCCAAACCCCATCCCCAAACGACCCCCCTTTAGACTATACCTCCAAGCAATCCAAATTAACTTAAATAAGGCTGACTGTAAAACTTTCAACACACTCTGCAACCAAATAAACATCCACCACATCCAAAACACAGACAATGACATTTTCAACTCAAACTTCACAAACATTATACATAAAATAGCCACACAATGCATTCCCACAGTCAAAAACAACACACTTGTTCCTTGGTGGAGCCCAGAAATTGAAAAATCGAGAAAACTTAGAAAAAAGCACTAAATAAAGCCAAGCGGGACATATCCAAACTCCCCTTGGCTAAAAACCTCAGAAATTCAACTAAACAACTCATAAGAGCAGCCAAAAGAAAACATTGGGAAACTTTTACTAGCACTTTGAAAATGGGGAAACAAATTAAGGCCATTAAAGGTACTTCTAAATCCTTCTCAGCCCCCACCTTTCCTAACCTACATACCGATAAAGAAAAGGCTAATGCCATGGCAGCTCACTTTTCGGCCACTAGCAGCTCCGCCAATCATACACCCCACATGCAAAACACAATAAAAAATCACCCCACCTACACACACAGATCACCCCTCTCACACATGCCACTAAACAAAATAATCAACATTCACGAACTACAAACAGCAATTAATAACAAAAACACAGCCCCAGCCACAGGTCCCGACAATATCAGCTATACCATCCTCAATCACCTTCCCCCCAAAATTCAAAAACTTCTTCTTCAACTTTTTAACCAAATTTGGACATCCGGCTCCCTCCCCAACTCATGGAAAACAGCTCAGGTGGTACCGGTTCTAAAACCAGGCAAGCCCCCACGAGAACCGGATTCCTATCGCCCCATTTCATTAACCTCCATATTTGTAAAATAATGGAATCCATCTTAAATAATAGACTAAAATTCGAAATTACTTCTCAAAACCTTCTCAACGAGGACCAGAGTGGCTTTATGTCAAACCGCCAAACTTTAGACCACGTTTTACACTTAGAACATGACGTTAAAACAGCACTTGCCCAAAAACAATACACTGTGGCCATTTTCATAGATTTCAGTAAAGCATTTGACATGGTTTGGCACAATGGCCTAATTCAAAAACTTAAAGAAAAAGCCATAGATGGTAGAATTCTAAATTTCATTCACTCTTTCTTAACGGACAGAAACATCACAGTAAAAACAAAAAATACTCTATCAGACCCCCATCATTTAGAAAACGGCACCCCACAGGGAAGTATAATTTCACCAACTCTCTTTAATTTCATGATTGACGACATTTTTCCGCCCATAACTAAAAATATAACTACTGCCAAATTTGCTGATGACATTTCTTTTTGGACGTCGTCAACCTCGCTAAAACAAATCCAAAAAAGAATCCAACCCCTACTTAGTCACCTAGAACACTGGGCAGCCCAGTGGGGATTCCAAATTGATACCCAAAAAACCATCGGCCTACTATTCAAAAACAGACGCATGCCAAATTGTCCACCCAAACTCACCCTAAACAATCAAAACATCATATTCAAAAAGGAAGCAAAATTTCGGGGAATCACTTTTGACCAACAACTAACATGGGCTCCCCATATTCATAATTTGGTCACATCCTGCCAAAAAGACATAAATCTAATGAGAGCCATCAGCGGCTCCGATTGGGGCGCTGACAAACAAACACTACTTAATATATATAAATCACTTATTCAACCTAAATTAGACTATGCAGCTCTTGTCCTCAACTCTATCTCAGAAAAACTAAACAAAAAAATAAACTCCATCCAGTACAAAGCCCTTAAAACATCCCTGGGTACTAGAACCGGTACCGCACTCAACACACTCCAGCTTATATCAGGTACCACCTCCATACAGCTAAGACGAAATCAAACTACCCTAAATTACGTGGCTGGGGCCCAACACAACCCAATATTCAAACAAATTACAACCAAGTACAACAACCTTAGACCTGCCACCCTGAAAAAAATCAAAAACAACCACACCTTAGCCCCATACCTTACACACTTATACAACTTCATCAAAACACACAAACTTGAAAACATCAAACACACATCTCCATGAAACATATACATTAATGAAAAATCACCCCCCGAAACAGACCTCACCCTACACAAAACTTTCACACTCCACCCAGATACAAAAAAACTAGACAAAGCATCATGCATCTCAAACAACCAATAACATAACAGGACTAGGCATACAGATTACACAACCCTCCTCAATCACTACTTACTTCCACTATACAAACTACACACATACCAACACAGCCGAACTACTCGCCATTCAATGTGCTTATCACTACATAAAACTATCTAACGACACAAATTTCTTAATAATTTCAGACTCATTAGGCTCATTAACACAGATCCACAACAAAAAATCCAAATCGAGGCAGGACATCATAAACAACATTATTGATATACATACAAACATCACAGAAACAAACAAAACAATAACTCTCCTATGGGCACCTGTACACACTGGCATAACAGGCAACCAATTAGCAGACACAGCAGGCAAATTAGCCACCACCCAACCATCCCCATGCATTAATTTCACCACCAGCAAAGCCGAAACAAAATCACTGATTAGAAAAAAACATTCTATCTCAAAATTTCAAAATTAATATTCAAAATTGTGAATCCATTTGGACAAAATCCCTCTTTAGTAAACCAGTCACCAAGTGCCGCAACTTTACAAAGTTCATTATAACAGAAAAAAATTATAAACAGAATGCTATGCGGCCAAATAAACCTAAACGAAATACTCCATAAACAAAACAGACACCCACACCCAAACTGCTCCCATTGTAACATACCAGAAAACCTAGACCACATATTCAACCACTGCTCACAATATAAATAACAAACACAGCTTTACAACTCCCTCCCTCCCCAGTTCAAAAACAACATTGCCTTACTACTTAACCCATTTAATTATCCATCTAAGTACACCCATATAGCTACATTCCTTAAAACAACAAACTTTAGAAAAATCCCAACAAATCACAGCCTTACTACTGTATACAAAATCCACACTTTTTCAACTTAGGATCGGGATCCAAATTCCTCGCGCGGACCGACTTCTCCGACGTCCGCACGAAAATTTCGCCCATATCCAGCCACATATAGCTATACCCGTTTACTCAGTCGATCACCCAAGCCCAGTCCACACGCTTACGGTCGCCACCTACCCCAGCCAATAAGCCCAAAGTTTATTAGAGTAGGTTTCTCACCCATCCCACTTTTCTTTTTACTTTATTATTAGATATTATCACATTAGCATATCAGCTTAACTGATTATATACCAGTTATCTTACTATTTGTTCCTAATAGACTAGGTTTCTTACAGCTCTACCACATCCCCACTAAGCTCTCTTATCCCCCTCTACCCCCTTTACTGTATTTCTTTCTTCCTTATCCCCCCTAATTTACAGTTTTTTGGGCCAGTCGATTACGTTTCTTATTACCCATTATTACATTATTACTGTTAACCCGCCTGGCCCCGACTGCGAAATAGCCGATGGCTGAAGCGGTCGTAAAATCTCTAAAACTCTCTCTCTCTCTCTCTCTCTCTCTCTCTCTCTCTCTCTCTCTCTCTCTCTCTCTCTCTCTCTCCCAAAACAACATGACTGACACCCGCAGAGACACACTTGCAAACATCCCAGCTCCTGATTCACCCACGCCCGCAGAAGCACACAACACTTCCGGGAGGTCACTTCAAAACATCGTCCCTACCGAGCATGGCGAAAACACGGTACATACCACCCCCACCAAACCAGCCGACTCGCCACCTCATAACGCAAACACTAAAAAGCGCAAACTTGACACCTCCACTCCACCTCCATCGCCCACACCCTCTTCGCCCGCCTACATCACCACCTTCGCCCTCTACTTCTTCTCAGCAGGCTCAGGCACCACTCTCTCACTAAAACTTTCGGCAGATAAAATAGGACTTTGGTTTAAAAGAGAAAAAATAAATTACAACAATATTAAAAAAGCCAACAAAGGATAGCAGATAATCTTCCCTAACCGAGAATCTTACAACGCAGCAAATAAAATAACTCAAATATTCCACGTCACGGTAATCAAACAAACACCTAATTGGCAACAATATACACGAGGCGTAATTAGGGTTAAACCAAAGGAAACAACTGAGGACTTACAATTATACACTCTGGAGCTAACATAAACCAAGACCAAAACCCTCAAACCCTAATCACCAGCACGCGTAGAATAACCTCAACTAGAAACGGAAAAACGGTCCCAACCTACATTGTCATAATCAACTTAAAAAAAACCGCTAAATTCCCTGATGCCCCCAAACACATATCCTTCGGAGCCCACACCAACTTAGAAGTCAAACCCTATATAAAGCAGGTTAAGCAATGTTCAAAGTGCCTCAAATACAACCACACTGCCTCCCAATGCACATACCCAAAAACTAAATGTAAAAAATGCGCACAAACAGACTGCCCAGGCACATGCACACCCTGGTGCATCCACTGCAAATCTATCCAACACACTTCACTTTCAAACCAATGCCCACACAGACACACACTCACCCAGCAGGCCAACAAACACATAAACATAGACACGGCTAAAATCCAAACACGAAAATTTGCTACACCCGCATCCAAACCACTCCTTCCTACACCACACCCAAACACCATCCCACAAACAAACACCACACCAATAACCGACAGCTCTGTCTGGGGCCCCTACCGAGAAACCGCACCCACCTCACACACACAAGCAGCCACTCAACCAACCACGAAGCCTCCCACATCTCACATAGCCAAAACATCAACCCCCGTATGCAAAACAACCACAAAACGACCGCCACAACACGACCCTCATCCAAGCACCCTACAGCCCACATGGCAACAACACTCCCCCACAAGCAAGCACAACAACAAAACACAAACACTAAGAAATCATCAGCTACACCCATCCCGCAAACACCCACACAACCCTCCACATCACATGCCTCCCCCATGGAAACTCAATCAGCTAAACCTAATCTAACCGATGACGAAGATTTCTCCACTACTGAGGAAACAATAGACACTACTCCAACTAAAACAAACCAAACTTCCCAACCAGCCAACACCCAAAACCTAAATAATCTCACCTTACTCCTAGCACACATGCATAGTCAAAACTCACCAAAATCTAGCATGAAATCCTTCCACAAAGTAGCTTTCAATCTACAATTAACCAATCTTCCCTTCTTCCTCTTTAACCTCCATCTAAAAGAACTCACCGAATAAAATAAAAACTAAAAACTAAATCACCAATCACCCGAACCCAATAATGGAAGGACTAAATATTATTCAGTGGAACGCCAACGGACTCACCTCCCACGGCCATGAACTAAAAACTAAATTTAAACTAAATAAAGGCCCTCACATTGCTTGTATCCAGGAAACCAAATTCTCAAAAAAATCCAAAGTCACACTACCTAACTACAACTCAGTTAGAACTGACAGAGCTAAACCCAAAACAAGAAGAGCCGCAGGAGGACTAATCATATTTATCAGGGAAGATATAAATTACGAAGAAATAAAAATAGACACGCCAAACCTAGAAGCCAAAAATCACATTAAATAACCGAAACATAAACATCATAAATATTTACTACTGGGCGGAACAAAAAGTCCAACCTGAGGATCTAAACAAACTACTCCAAATAAGCGATAAATCTGCTATATTCCTAGGAGACTTTAACGCTCACCATCCTAGATGATAAAATATAGATAATCATGGCAAATTAATCTCTGAATGGATAGAAACAAACGACCTAGTACTCCTAAATAGCAACCAACCCACGAGGTACGATAAGATTAACCAAAAAATGTCGGCTATCGACCTAACCATATGCACCGCAGATCTAGCTCAAAGTTCTCAATGGGAAGTTCACGACGTCCTGCTAGGTAGTGACCACTTCCCCATAAACATAACCATAGGAAATACAAACGTACCAATCCAAACAGAAAACCAAGAACCAAAATTCCATTACAATAAAGCTAACTGGGACCAATTCCAAGATATCTGCAACGAAGCTAACTTAAACGAAATAGAAAATAATGATCCAGAAACCTATTGTTAAAACCTAACAGACTATATAATAAACGAAGCCAAAACCTTCATCCCCTTCAAAACATCTAAGACAGGCAAACCGACGGTACCATGGTGGAATGAGGAAATAGAACAAACTAAATGAAAACGTAAATCAGCCTTCAATAAAGCAAAACGCGACTACAAACATCTAAACATAGCCCACGAACTAAACCACCAGGTTCAAAAACTAGTCCAAATAGCCAAAAGTAGAGACTGGAAAAAATTCTGCGAAGGTATAAATAACCGTACAGACGCCAGAACGGTCTGGCGCAAAATCCACGCCATTAGAGGCTTAAAACGACATAAAAAAAACAACCTACCATTAACAACTAAACCAACCCCGCCCAAAAAGCAAATAATCTTGCCAACCACTTTTCGGCCGTTAGCAGTAACACCAACTTCAGGTAAAAATTCCAAGATAAACTTAAAACAGAAAACAAACCCACAAAAGAACCAAACAATAACAATCTAGAAATAAACCAACCCTACACAATGGGGGAGCTTCTCTACGTAATCCAAAACAGGAAAAAGGGCACAGCCCCGGGATTAGACCTAACTTCTTACCAAATAATAAAAAAACTCCCCCTAAAACTACTCCAGGCACTACTCAAACTATACAATCTCATCTACCTAAACGGACAGGTTCCTACTCCCTGGAAACAGGCCCTAGTCATACCAATCCCTAAATCTAATAAACCAGCTAATCAAGCTAACTCATATAGACCAATATCCCTAACTTCAAACTTATGTAAAGTAATGGAATCAATGGCTAAAAATAGATTACAACATTACCTAACCCAAAATAACATCATAAACCCAGATCAAAGCGGTTTCACTCCTGGCCGCTCAACCCTAGATCCCCCCCCCAACTAGAGCAAGATATTAAGACAGGACAACCAAATAAACAATATACCACAGGCATCTTCTTAGACTTCTCTAAAGCTTTCGACATGGTATGGGACGACGGGCTAATACAAAAACTTTAAAAAATAGGACTCAAAGGTCAGATAATAAACTACATCCAGGACTTCCTAAACAATCGTAAAATAACCGTGGGTATAGACCAAACACTATCGGACCAATGTCCCCTAGAAAATGGCACTCCCCTGGGCAGTATCCTCAGCCCCACCCTCTTCAATATAATGATAAACGATCTATTCGAGGGCCTATCCACTAAAGTAAACACATCAAAATTCGCGGATGATGGAGCCCTCTGGATCCGCACTAAAAGCATTAAAACGGCCCAAAATTTACTCCAAAAATCTCTTAATAAAATACAAGGGCTGACAAATGGGGCTTCTCCCTTAACTCAGAAACAACAACAGGAATAGTATTCAAACATAAAAACATGAAACCCGCCTCCCCAGTCCTCCAGCTAAACAACCAAACAATTAAATTTCAAAAACAAACCAAATTCTTAGGACTTATTTTCGATGAACATCTCACCTGGGATGCTCACATCCAAAACCTAACAACTAAATGCAGTAAAGACCTAAACACCCTAAGATGCCTAACTGGCTCTAACTGGGGAGCCTCTAAAGATACCCTCCTCTCACTCTACATATCACTACTTAGATCAAAACTAGACTACGGCTGCGCCATATACAACACCCGAAACAACTCTCTATCTAAAAAACTTGACTCAATACAATATCAGGCTCTCAAACTAATTACACGCACCCAACATGGCACCTCCTACACTTCACTTCAGGCCTTAACAGGAGAAATGCCACTAAGTCTACGCAGGGAACAGCTGAGCTTAAATTTCAGGGCCGCGTCCCAATCAAACCCTCTCATCCAAAACTTAATAAACCAAAACATCAGCCCCCAAAACCAAGCTCTAGCTCGTAAACACCCTTTACTTACCCCAATATCCCAAATAATAACAAACTACCTAAATGAACACCAAATTAAAAATCTTGAACAAAACTGCAAACAATCAAATATCTTCACCCCTAAACTTAAAATACCCAAAATACACTAGCTAGCCAAATAAATAAACAAACCTACCCAAACATAGCTAAAACCACCACACTAGCATGCATACACGAAAATTGGCCAAATTGGTGTCACATTTACACGGACGGATCTTCAGATCCGACCTCCAAACACACAGGTTTCATACCACACAACCAACTAAAACCACACAATCCTTCCGACTCCCAAACAACCAATCAATATTCATGGCAGAACTAATGGGCATGGCCTCAGCTCTCCATAATCAAGAATCCCAAAACCACAAAAAAAATCCTAATACTTACCGACTCCCTCAGTGGACTGCAAGCCCTCCAAAACAAAAATACCAAAAACCGTCCTAAATTAATAAATCAAATACTTAAAAGCTCCAACGACCTAACTAAGGCAGGCAAACAAATAACCTTCTTGTGGACACCCGCCCACGTAGGAATAAAACGCCGATAAAGCAGCTAAACTATCCCTCAAAATCCCAGAAATAAGCTTAAACTTACCCATCTCAAAATCAGAAATTAAAAGTGTAAACAAGCAAAAAATCACAAAAAAAGGCATAACCTATATCTAAACTCAAATAGCCAAATCAAAAAAGTACTCAGCAAACCACTAATCAAACCAAAAATTCTCCATCCATCAAACAAAATCGACAGAGTAATCACTAAACTCCAAACAGGACACACCAACCTAAATAACCACCAATATTTTTTTAAAACAACACACCACAGGTAACTGCCCACACTGCAAACAACTAGAAACCCCAGAACACGCACTCATCCACTGCACACACTACCTAACACATCGAACCGCATTACAAACCACCCTCAATCTAAACAAGGCTCTCACTCTAGAAGCAATACTAAACCCACAAAATAAATTAGAAAACTTCAAGGCCTTAAGAGTATTCCTTATCAAAACGGAACTAATAAAACGCATCTAAAAACACAATAATCTACCAAATCAAAATCACATAAACAAACAAACATCCACCACACCCAGCTCCCTTAGTTCTCCTCCCCAACCCCATCGGCATCTATTCCAAATCTCAAAATTCCCAAATTCTATATAAGCAACCCCTAAAGCCCCCTCTTGGGTTGCACACACCACGTTCGCCCCTTTCGGAAACACATCAAATGGCCTGGCCGGGCCCGTGTGCGAAATACGCATCAGTCGGAAAGAGCACGTTAAATCTCCAAAGTAAGTAAGTAAGTAAGTAAGCGAGGATTTGGACGTTGTCCCAGTTGATGATGTTATTGGGACAGTTGCTGATATGGTCGGAGATGGCTGATTTACTGTCGGATTTAATGGTGGAGGTTTTATGCTCTTTCATTCTGGTGTTGATTGGGCGGGATGTTTCACCTACGTAAGATTGTCCACAGTTGCAGTCAATTTTGTAAACTACACCTTTAAGCTCTTTGGGCTTGGTTGTGTTCCTGCCGTTGGCTCTCAGCAGGGTGTTGAGGGAGTTGGAGCTGGTGAAGTGGGTGTCGATGTTGGCTTGCTGTTTGAGGAGGCGGCTGATGATGTGGGAGGCTTTTCCTATGAACAGGATTCCTGATTCGGGTTTAAGGGTCGTAGGTCTGGGTGTGAGATGGATTACAGAGGCGATGACTTTGTCGACGAGATTGGCTGGATAATTGTTGATGTGGGTGAAGACTTGGCGGAGGTGTTCGATCTCAGGTTTGGGGTCAGCAGAAGAAAGGTTGATGGCTCGTTTGGTGAGGGTGGAGATGATGCCAGTCTTGGTTCAACAACACCCCTGAGTACAGTTCACCATCGCAATAGAAAAGGACAACCAACTACCCTTCCTAGATGTCCTCGTCTCCAGAAGCCCAACAAACAGAATCCAAACCAGTGTCTACTGGAAGCCCACCCACACCGACCAGTATATCCACTTCAACTCTAACCACCCTCTGAGAACCAAGACTGGCATCATCTCCACTC
The DNA here is from genome assembly GCF_023055435.1 of Haliotis rufescens. NCBI lineage: Eukaryota > Metazoa > Mollusca > Gastropoda > Lepetellida > Haliotidae > Haliotis > Haliotis rufescens. Next base: position 6,774,949 of record NW_025964383.1, read on the forward strand.
TCACCAAACGAGCCATCAACCTTTCCTCTGCTGACCCACTACATGGCCGTCCAGCGTAGACGCTGTCTGCACCACTGTAGACGTGCTTGACGGTGGTTTCCTGTCAAAATGGGACGTCTGGCGGGTCTTCTGGCGACAGTCCCTGCACATCTGAGGCGACGACGTACGGTTTGTGACGATATTCGTCGAAGGCAAGGGATGCTTCTTGCAGTCACTGTTGCTGGCTGGAATCGATTTCGTAGGTGTGTTGATCGAATCCAGTTGTCTTGTCGATTTTTGGTTAGACGTGGCCTGCCACTCCGAGGATAGTCTCTGACTGCATTCGTCTGTTACCAACGTTGCCATAAACATCAAATGGTGTTCCTGAGGACGTTAAATTGTCTTGCAATATCACTTTGACTCGATCCTGCTTTAAGCATACCAATGGCTCGCAGACGCTCATTTTCGGACAGGCGTGGCATTTCGTAATGTTGAATAATTGCGTTATTTTGGTGTTTTTGTGTGGTTGTTGTCAGCACGATGCTAAACAATGGAATCCAGTTAACGCACATGTTTTTATACACATTCTTGGGTAGTGAAATCATGGGGCCTGCATAAAAGTCAACATTTGCATGGAATGCATGCTTTTCTGTAGCAGTTGCGTTTTTGTGACTTGATTCCATACATGTACTACAATATTGAAAACCAAATTTTACTTGTTTGAAAAATACACTAAAATATTGGTGTCACAGGAACTTCTGTTGTTGAGTATTCAATATGTGTCTGTATGTATATGTGTATATAAAGACTTGCCAAGAGCAGATGTTCTTTACTTTTGTTCCTCACCACTAAATCTCTGGAATGTGCAGCAAGAAACTAGCGGCTCTGATTGGATGATATTATTTAAGATTTTGCTGTTTTCTTAGCATTCACCAAGTAAGAAAAACTGACCACGTGTTGCGTGTAACCTTCTGAACAGGAGCAAGACACTGAAGGACACACATTGTCGGGGGAAAGTTCTCCGGTTTGATTTGCTATGCTTTAAAATGACCTTGAAACAACTCTCCATAAAGAGGCTCGTGGTGGTGTAAGAGTACTTCCTAGTGAGTACAACAGCTGTTTTGACACTGTTATAAGCCGACGACACGGCTCTTATCCTACCATCCTACTTATTTCAAGAATCTGTTCATTTCATAGGTACAGTGATAGTTGGCAGCTTAAAATCAGTTATTCGAAGACAAAACTAATATTTGGCGGGACTAAAAAGGATTAACGGTAGTCCTTCAAAATTGGTAAATTTATGATATTATAATGTTGATTCTTATCATTACCTTGGCGTCACCTATCAGAAAAACAAAACACAATCACAAAGACTAAGCAAATTCTAAATGAAAAGTCAACCAAGTCTATGTTTTTAGTTTTAAGCCAAGGTAGAAAACTAAATATGCTGACTAAGATGTTTTAATACTTTAGTTAACCCTCGCCTTTAATTATGGTTATTATTATGGTACCTATTTCCATGTCAAGCATTGAAAAGATCGGAACTGTTTTGTTCCTAAATATTTTTATGTTAAAACAAATATATACAAAATGTAAACTGAACCGCAAAAGAAACCTCACCATGGATAGATAACTTGGCAAAACTGATCATCAAGGTTGAAATGAAAGTGTCAAATATTCTTAAAGTGAAACACTAGTCTCTAAGAAAATTGCACCACAAGTCAGTATCTCGTGTGTCCGCCATATACATTGATGACTGCCGTGCAACGTCGATACATGGAATGGATTAGGCAGTTGATGAAGGCCATAGGCACTTGAGCCCACACTCTGAGGAACGTGTGAAGAGGAAGCAGACTCCATGTTTGACAATATCATAACATTATCAATTTTATCCTTGACTCAGGGACCCGTGAGGATCCGGGGTAGAATAGGTCTTCAGAAACCCATGCTTGCCGTAAAAGGCGACTATGCTGTCGTAAGAGACAGCTAACGGGATCGGGTGGTCAGGCTCGCTGACTTGGTTGATGCATGTCATCGATCCCAATTGCGCGGATCCATGCTCATGATGTCAATCACTGGATTGTCTGGTCCAGACTCGATTATTTATAGACCGCCGTCATATAGCTGGACTATTGCTGAGTGTGGCGTAAAACAACCAACCAACCTTGACTCAGGGAATACGAAGTGGAACAATAGTAGAAGTACCAACAGCTGTACATGAGACGTGATTCAGAGTCAGATACATAGTTCAGATTCGGGTAATGGGACAGCCACAGGGGACTTCAGGGTGGCGCTGTGTCAACAAAAGTAAAATGTCAATCTTGCATAACTATATTGTTTATTCTAAGCAAATACATGTTCATATATAATTTTAAAATATAATAAAAAACAACGCATCTATGAAGTTGAGCAAGAAACAAATATTTATATGTTCATTCATATGCAAATGTACTGGTGTCTCAGCATCGTATTTCTACACCCTACAGTCAGATATATACTGTCTGATAGCTGGGCACAGCACTGAGAGCGGTGTATCGACTATGTAGAAGACATACGTCAGCCTTCAGTGCGGACTTAGCGGGTTTGAATCCCGCTGGCGACAAAGGTGTTTCATGAAATTGTTCTATCATCAAGATAAATGATAGGGGGAAAAAAAAAATTCCGTCATTATGCAGTGGTGTTTAACTAACAATACAGTTAGTTAGACCATGGTCAAAGACATAGGAGCCATGATTTAAATCGACTATAACAGATATTCATAGTCATTTCTTGTTTGATAAAGGGGTTAGCATCTGCACCGATACGTCGCATTCTCTAAAGAAAAGATATTGCTGGCGATTGTACTACGGCGTGGAAAATGCCAAAACACTGTACTTGTATGTCAAACACTGTACTTGTATGTCAAACACTATACTTGTATGTCAGACTTCCTCTCCGAGTTGCCGTGAACATGTCTGACATTTATCTTTTTGACTAGTTGTGCAAGTTTATTACTGTTGGCCCACTAAGAAAACTCCAAAGTAGTTCTTCCTTTGGCCGGACTCGATGGCTTCATCTGTCGCTGCCACTGTGACTTGGTCCCCTGCGTCCAAGTGGAACACTCCCTGCAGCTCGGACACATGTTCGTTCTTTCTGGGCTTCATGTACAGCAGTTTTTTCTCGGTGTCCTTTTCAAAATTCTTCAAGACCTGGTGGATGGCGTTGGATCCTGCCTTGAGCTGCAGGTGACTGTAGATGTAGTAGTAGCCGGTGTGAAGCACCTGCAGGTGTTTCTGCTCCCTCATCTTCATACTACCCACCAACAGGATGTCTACACCCCGTGTCTCCCATCGAAGTGGTCTCACTTCCCGACTCCTCTCTACAACAGACACTGACATACAATACCCAGAACCAAAAGCTATGGCAAGAACGCTAATGCACCATGTCGTGTCTAATCTCATGTTATTGTAACACATGCCCAAAGACGTGATGATATATGTATCTCCATACATACCTCTAACACTACCCCTAACCCTGACCAGCTGACTTACCTTCCTCGGTGTCCTTGTAGTACATGTGAGCCAGGGCTACTTGGCGGTTGGCGGGGGCCCCTGTCTTCATGCCAGTGGTCATGTTGAATGTCACCTCATCACGCACTATGTGGGGAAAATACATCATGATTAATGCTTGTGTATTTACATTCATCAACCCTCACAACCCCAACCCCAACCCCACCGCACCACCGAAAATCTGGATGCCATGATGAACAACTGAGGCATATATAAATATGATATTCACGTGGTATTATATGGCTCGGCTGTTACTTCACCTGCTATGTTTATTAGGAATAGTGATGGTAGAGCCCTCATGGTTATATGAGAAGTAATGAATCTGTACTTACCTTTTCCTACTTCTTGGTCGACATATATCTCGGCATACTGAAACACAGAACATTTTGATATTTTCCAAAGCAAGTTAACAGCTAACAATGGTTATAGCTACCTCCATCGAAGGTTTATATACGCCAAGAAAAAATGAAGTAGCATATCTTTACTTTCATATCTTCCGAACTTAAAAGTAGCTGTTTGAAAAACGATAATGATATCACCGGTACTTGATGAAAAGTTTGTATAAGAACCCTTGTCTTCCCCAGATGACCACTAGGACAGGGAGGCAAGTGAAGGGGGAGTTCGGTAAATATTGCCATGGAATAGTTCCTAATTGTGTCCTCAAACCATCGACTCTGCATTCAACTTGAGTGTGTAAACAAAGATTAGCACATTGTTTCCGAAAGTATTGCCTGATGTGGAAATATTTAGATGGTGGATATTACTGTCCGGGTGTGTATTATCTTACCGACTTATTAAAACATAAGAAACCCAATCTCATGAGAATAAAGAATTAATTTGCATCCAACATTATCGGTGCTGGTATAAATCTATTGACTTCACTACGTACCCCATCAATCAGCTCGAGCAGCTGGTCAACCCGTCGGAAGCAGCAGTGGTCTGGATACTTGGTAGATTTGATGTCACGTAAGAGGTCAAAGCCAGCCTTGGCCTCTAAAGGTTGACACTTGGTGCACAACTTGAATGTTTTAGGCTGGCCACTCTCCGTCTCAAAGAAATCGTCTTCTTTGTCATCGGAAAAGAAGGGTCCGTATTTAGGATTTGTGAGTATATAGAACACAAACATTAACACGTTGAGAAAACACAACACTGCAAAACATATTTCCAGTTTCTTGTAGCTGTGTTTGACATCCTCTACACGACTCTGTGTACCAGAAGAACCCCGGCGATGCTGCCTTCTTCCCTTGCCATGCTTGGGTTTGTGCGCGGTAAGAGAGGAACTAGTGTGCGAGTTCTGAGCATTTAGATAGCTGGAGGTCAGTGCCAGCTGGTTCGTGTGTGGGTAGATTGCCACACTGGACTCTGTCCGGGCGGGCGTGGATATCAGGGACATATACATGTCCTCACAGTTGTCAAGTTGCTGACAGTTCGAGTCGAGAACCTGGCACGTAGAGGAGTCACTGCCAGGAACCGTTTCAGTAGATGTATCAACCCTCTCTAATGACGTGTCTGGGGTCGGTTCTGACGTCATGTCATCAAACAAATGTTCCATCAAAACCGTGGTATTTTCAGTGCTCATGTTGGTGTCTGAGAAGTGTAACGCCTGCCTTACTGTGTTCCGCGTAGGTACATCATATGCGGGTCTGGCAATTCTGTACTAACTTTTTATATTACCGAAATATTTCCTTGTTAAACTGACGCAGGATTGAAAGTAACAGCCAGCGATGTGACTCATTGATGTATATTTAGCATCATTATAGCAATGAATAATTCAAGCAGGAATTCTTTCATAACGAACGTTTCTTAATAAGTGTAAACGAAAGACGTACACATAGACTACCGGCCCATAGTGTATAACCACGTGCTGCATCAACACACTGTACACACACACACACAGAACTGGTATTGCTGACAGTGTTGTAATGTACGACAAAGCAGTACTGGTGTTTCTGTATAGTACTGTACAATACAACAGTACTGGTATTGCTGACAGTGTTGTACTGTACGACAGAGCAGTACTGGTATTGCTGACATTATTGTACTGTGCCACACAGCAGTACTGGTGTTTCTGTATAGTACTGTTCAATAAAACAGTACTGGTGTTGCTGACAGTGTTGTACTGCACAACAGAAGCAGGACTGGAGTTTCTGTATAGTACTGTACAATACAACAGAACTGGTATTGCTGATAGTGTTGTACTGTACGACAGAGCAGTACTGGTATTGCTGACAGTGTTGTACTGTACGACACGGCAGGACTGGATTTTCTGTATAGTACTGTACAATACAACAGTACTGGTATTGCTGACAGCGTTGTACTGTACGACACAGCAGGACTTGTATTGCTGACAGTGTTGTACTGTACGACACAGCAGTACTGGTATTGCTGACAGCGTTGTACTGTACGACACAGCAGGACTGGATTTTCTGTATAGTACTGTACAGCAGTACTGGTATTGCTGACAGCGTTGTACTGTACGACACAGCAGGACTGGATTTTCTGTATAGTACTGTACAATACAACAGTACTGGTATTGCTGACAGTGGTGTACTGTACGACACAGCAGGACTGGTATTGCTGACAGTGTTGTACTGTACGACACAGCAGTACTGGTATTGCTGACAGCGTTGTACTGTACGACAGAGCAGTATTGGTATTGCTGACAGTGTTGTACTGTACGACACAGCAGGACTTGTATTGCTGACAGTGTTGTACTGTACGACACAGCAGGACTGGTATTGCTGACAGTGTTGTACTGTACGACACAGCAGGACATGTATTGCTGACAGTGTTGAACTGTACGACACAGCAGTACTGGTATTGCTGACAGCGTTGTACTGTGCAACAAAGGAGGACTGGAGTTTCTGTATAGTACTGTACAATACAACAGTACTGGTATTGCTGACATTATTGTACTGTGCGACACAGCAGTACTGGTGTTTCTGTATAGTACTGTTCAATAAAACAATACTGGTGTTGCTGACAGTGTTGTACTGTACAACAGAAGCAGGACTGGAGTTTCTGTATAGTACTGTACAATACAACAGTACTGGTGTTGCTGACAGTGTTGTACTGTGCGACACAGCAGTGCTGGTGTTGCTGATATCGTACTGAACAATACAGCAGTACTGGTGTTGCTGATATAGTACTGAACAATACAGCAGTACTAGTGTTGCTGATATCGTACTGAACAATACAGCAGTACTGGTGTTGCTGATATCGTGCTGAACAATACAGCAGTACTAGTGTTGCTGATATCGTACTGGACAATACTGCAGTTCTGGTGTTGCTGATATCGTACTGGACAATACAGCAGTACTGGTGTTGCTTAAACAGCTCTTCTACTGGTGAGCGCTTACAGCTCAGCTACCTTGCCACAAAACGCCATCGTGTATGACGTCACAATACTTTGACAGTACCTAGATAATAATAGTGATACAATTTATCTACGGTGGATATATTCTAATAAATCTAGTTTCCTTAGCTTCTAGTAGTTTGTCATTAATAAAGTTAACAATGTTATGTTTTGTTTGTTTGTTTGTTTGTTGTTTTACGCCGCACTCATCAATATTCCAGCTATATGACGGCGGTATGTAAATAATTGAGATGGGGCCAGACAACTCAGTGACTGATATCATGAGCATCGATCCACGCAAATGGGATACGAAGACATGCGTCATCCAAGTCGGCGAGTCTAACCCACCCGATCCCGTTAGTCGCCTCTTATGACAAGCATAGACGCCTCTTACGACAAGCAACAGACCTATTCTAACCCAGGTCTTCACCAGTATGTTTCTGAGTGTTGCTAACACAGTAATAGTACTTGTGTTGCCATATATAGGGCTACACAACACAACAGTACTGGTGTAGCCATATATAGGGCTGTACAAAACAACAGTACCGATATTGCCATATATAGGGCTGTACAACACAACAGTACTGATGTTACCATATATAGGGCTGTACAACATAACAGTACTGATGTTGCCATATATAGGGCTGTCCAACACAACAGTACTGATGTTACCATATATAGGGCTGTACAACATAACAGTACTGATGTTGCCATATATAGGGCTGTACAACACAGCAGTACTGCTGTAGCCATATATAGGTCTGTACAACACAACAGTACTGATGTTGCCATATATAGGGATGTACAACACAATAGTACTGATGGTACCATATATAGGGCTGCCCAACACAACAGTACTGATGTTACCATATATAGGGCTGTACAGGACAACAGTACTGATGGTACCATATATAGGACTGCCCAACACAACAGTACTGATGTTACCATATATAGGGCTGCCCAACACAACAGTACTGATGTTGCCATATATAGGGATGTACAACACAACAGTACTGATGTTACCATATATAGGGCTGTACAGGACAACAGTACTGATGGTACCATATATAGGACTGCCCAACACAACAGTACTGATGTTACCATATATAGGGCTGCCCAACACAACAGTACTGATGTTGCCATATATAGGGATGTACAACACAACAGTACTGATGTTACCATATATAGGGCTTTACAACAGAACAGTACCGATGTAGCCATATATAGCGCCGCACAACACATCAGTACCGATGTAGCCATATATCGGGCTGCAAAACACAACTGTACTGCTGTCGTCAATTATACGTTGTACAACCCAACACGACTGTTGTTACCATATATAGCGCTGAACAACACAACAGTACCGATATTGCCATATATAGGGCTGTACAACACAACAGTACTGATGTTACCATATATAGGGCTGTACAACATAACAGTACTGATGTTACCATATATAGGGCTGTACAACACAGCAGTACTGCTGTAGCCATATATAGGGCTGCCCAACACAACAGTACTGATGTTACCATATATAGGGCTTACAACATAACAGTACTGATGTTACCATATATAGGGCTGTACAACACAGCAGTACTGCTGTAGCCATATATAGGGCTGCACAACACAACAGTACTGATGTTGCCATATATAGGGATGTACAACACAATAGTACTGATGTTATCATATATAGGGCTGCCCAACACAACAGTACTGATGTAGCCATATATAGGGCTTTACAACAGAACAGTACCGATGTAGCCATATATAGCGCCGCACAACACATCAGTACCGATGTAGCCATTTATCGGGCTGCAAAACACAACTGTACTGCTGTCGTCAATTATACGTTGTACAACCCAACACGACTGTTGTTACCATATATAGCGCTGAACAACACAACAGTACCGATATTGCCATATATAGGGCTGTACAACACAACAGTACTGATGTTGCCATAAATAGGGCTGCCCAACACAACAGTACTGGTATTGCCATATATAGGGCTGTACAACATATCAGTACTGATGTAGCCATGTATAGGGCTGTACAACACAACAGTACTGATGTTGCCATATATAGGGCTGCCCAACACAACAGTACTGATGTTACCATATATAGGGCTGTACAACATAACAGTACTGATGTTGCCATATATAGGGCTGTACAACACAGCAGTACTGCTGTAGCCATATATAGGTCTGTACAACACAACAATACTGATGTTGCCATATATAGGGCTGTACAGGACAACAGTACTGATGTAGCCATATATAGGGCTGTTCAACACAACAGTACTGGTGTAGCCATATATAGGGCTGTACAAAACAACAGTACCGATATTGCCATATATAGGGCTGCCCAACACAACAGTACTGATGTTACCATATATAGGGCTGTACAACATAACAGTACTGATGTTGCCATATATAGGGATGTACAACACAATAGTACTGATGTAGCCATGTATAGGGCTGTACAACACAACAATACTGATGTTGCCATATATAGGGCTGTACAGGACAACAGTACTGATGTAGCCATATATAGGGCTGTTCAACACAACAGTACTGATGTTACCATATATAGGGCTGCCCAACATAACAGTACTGATGTTGCCATATATAGGGCTGCACAACACAGCAGTACTGCTGTAGCCATATATAGGTCTGTACAACACAACAGTACTGATGTTGCCATATATAGGTCTGTACAACACAACAGTACTGATGTTACCATATATAGGGCTGCACAACACAGCAGTACTGCTGTAGCCATATATAGGTCTGTACAACACAACAGTACTGATGTTGCCATATATAGGGATGTACAACACAACAGTACTGATGTTACCATATATAGGGCTGCCCAACACAACAGTACTGATGTAGCCATACATAGGGCTTTACAACAGAACAGTACCGATGTAGCCATATATAGCGCCGCACAACACATCAGTACCGATGTAGCCATATATAGGGCTGCAAAACACAACTGTACTGCTGTCGTCAATTATACGTTGTACAACCCAACACGACTGTTGTTACCATATATAGCGCTGAACAACACAACAGTACCGATATTGCCATATAAAGGGCTGTACAACACAACAGTACTGATGTTGCCATAAATAGGGCTGCCCAACACAACAGTACTGGTGTTGCCATATATAGGGCTGTACAACATATCAGTACTGATGTAGCCATGTATAGGGCTGTACAACACAACAATACTGATGTTGCCATATATAGGGCTGTACAGGACAACAGTACTGATGTAGCCATATATAGGGCTGTTCAACACAACAGTACTGATGTTGCCATATATAGGGCTGTACAACACAACAGTACTGATGTTGCCATATATAGGGCTGCACAACACAACAGTACTGGTGTAGCCATATATAGGGCTGTACAACACAACAGTACTGATGTTGCCATATATAGGGCTGCACAACACAACAGTACTGGTGTAGCCATATATAGGGCTGTACAAAACAACAGTACCGATATTGCCATATATAGGGCTGTACAACACAACAGTACTGATGTTACCATATATAGGGCTGCCCAACATAACAGTACTGATGTTGCCATATATAGGGCTGCACAACACAGCAGTACTGCTGTAGCCATATATAGGTCTGTACAACACAACAGTACTGATGTTGCCATATATAGGTCTGTACAACACAACAGTACTGATGTTACCATATATAGGGCTGCACAACACAGCAGTACTGTTGTAGCCATATATAGGTCTGTACAACACAACAGTACTGATGTTGCCATATATAGGGATGTACAACACAACAGTACTGATGTTACCATATATAGGGCTGCCCAACACAACAGTACTGATGTAGCCATACATAGGGCTTTACAACAGAACAGTACCGATGTAGCCATATATAGCGCCGCACAACACATCAGTACCGATGTAGCCATATATAGGGCTGCAAAACACAACTGTACTGCTGTCGTCAATTATACGTTGTACAACCCAACACGACTGTTGTTACCATATATAGCGCTGAACAACACAACAGTACCGATATTGCCATATAAAGGGCTGTACAACACAACAGTACTGATGTTGCCATAAATAGGGCTGCCCAACACAACAGTACTGGTGTTGCCATATATAGGGCTGTACAACATATCAGTACTGATGTAGCCATGTATAGGGCTGTACAACACAACAATACTGATGTTGCCATATATAGGGCTGTACAGGACAACAGTACTGATGTAGCCATATATAGGGCTGTTCAACACAACAGTACTGATGTTGCCATATATAGGGCTGTACAACACAACAGTACTGATGTTGCCATATATAGGGCTGCCCAACACAACAGTACCGATGTTGCCATATTTTGGACCCATAAAGATCCGGGGTAGAATAGGTCTTCAGAAATCCATGCTAGCCCGAAAAGGCGACTGTGCTTGTCATAAGATGCGACTAACGGGATGGGGTGATCAGGCTCGCTGACTTGGTTGATGCATGTCATCGTATCCCAATTGCGCGGATCGATGCTGATGATTTCAATCACTTGATTGTCTGGCCCAGACTCGATTATTTACAGACCGCAGTCATATAGCTAAACTAGTGCTGAGTGCGGCGTAATCAACATGAAACTGAAAAACTGCCATATTTTGGGCTGTACAATGCAAGTTCTGCAGTTGCTCCTGACTGATGTTACATGTTGGCACAGGAGAAGTTCAGGAAGAACATAGTACGGGCCTTGTAACCCTAATTATACACAGCAACTATGTTCCTGCAACTGCACTAGTCTATGTAAGCCATCAAAGTCCAAATACGCCATGTTTTCATGAAGTAGGATTTAAACTCTAAACAATAGAAACTGGAGTACTGTGTGCAACTGGTTTATTTCCGGCAGTTGATCGCGAGTATTGCCTGAATTCGGTCAACTGTATCCCCCCCCCCGCCTCCCCCCTACCCTTGTCAGTAAGCACAATCATCGTGCACAGTCCACAGACATATCAATTAGTCACCGTTGTATGTGTTGTACATCGTCGATAGGTGCATGCAATTGTTGTCATTCAGCATGTGAGTGAATGAGTTAATGAGTAAGTGAATGGGTGAATGTGCGTTTGCAAGAAGTTGTAATGGGTCAGGGTGGGAGGTGAGTGGATTTGGTTGGGTGTTGAATGTTGCTTATATAGGTCAAAGACACACTTGATGTACCCCCCAAAAATTCAAGGGACATATATGCTTGTTTAACACATAGAGTTGAACATAGTGTCCCAATAGTGAAAGAAACAAACACGTATACGTGTATGTGTAGGTGGTGCGCGTGCGTGTGCGCGTGCGTGTGCATGTGCGCGTGTGTATGTAGGTATGCATATAAGTACGTAGGTTTTTGCTTGTTTGTTTGTTGTTTTAACGCAGCACTCAGCAATATTCACGCTATATGACGACGGTCGTTATATAATCGAGTTTGAACAAGACAATCAAGTGATTGACATCATGAGCATCAATCCACACAATTGGGATACGCTGACATGCATCAACCAAGTCAGCGAGCCTGACCATCCGATCCTGTAAGCCGCCTCCTACGAAAAGCATAGTACGTAGGTTGGCAGGTGGACATGTAGGTAGGTAACCAGGTAGGTATGTATACGAGGGAAGGTAGGTTGGCAGATGGACATGTAGGTAGGTAGCCAGGTATGTATGTATACGAGGGAAGGTAGGTTGGCAGGTGGACATGTAGGTAGGTAGCCAGGTATGTATGTATACGAGGGAAGGTAGGTTGGCAGGTGGACATGTAGGTAGGTAGCCAGGTATGTATGTATACGAGGGAAGATAGGTTGGCAGGTGGACATGTAGGTAGGTAGCCAGGTATGTATGTATACGAGGGAAGGTAGGTTGGCAGATGGACATGTAGGTAGGTAGCCAGGTAGGTATGTATACGAGGGAAGGTAGGTTGGTAGGTGGACATGTAGGTAGGTAGCCAGGTATGTATGTATACGAGGGAAGGTAGGTTGGCAGGTGGACATGTAGGTAGCCAGGTATGTATGTATACGAGGGAAGGTAGGTTGCCAGGTTGACATGTAGGTAGGTAGCCAGGTATGTATGTATACGAGGGAAGGTAGGTTGCCAGGTGGACATGTAGATAGGTAGCCAGGTAGGTATGTATACGAGGGAAGATAGGTTTGCAGGTGGACATGTAGGTAGGTAGCCAGGTATGTATGTATACGAGGGAAGGTAGGTTTGCAGGTGGACATATATGTAGGTAGCCAGGTATGTATGTATACGAGGGAAGGTAGGTTGCCAGGTTGACATATATTTAGGTAGCCAGGTAGGTATGTATACGAGGGAAGGTAGGTTGCCAGGTTGACATATATGTAGGTAGCCAGGTATGTATGTATACGAGGGAAGGTAGGTTGGCAGGTGGACATGTAGGTAGGTAGCCAGGTATGTATGTATACGAGGGAAGGTAGGTTGGCAGGTGGACATATAGGTAGGTAGCCAGGTATGTATGTATACGAGGGAAGGTAGGTTTGCAGGTGGACATATAGGTAGGTAGCCAGGTATGTATGTATACGAGGGAAGGTAGGTTGGCAGATGGACATATAGGTAGGTAGCCAGGTATGTATGTATACGAGGGAAGGTAGGTTGGCAGATGGACATGTAGATAGGTAGCCAGGTAGGTATGTATACGAGGGAAGGTAGGTTGGCAGATGGACATATAGGTAGGTAGCCAGGTATGTATGTATACGAGGGAAGGTAGGTTTGCAGGTGGACATGTAGGTAGGTAGCCTAGTAGGTATTTATACGAGGGAAGGTAGGTTGGCAGGTGGACATGTAGGTAGGTATCCAGGTATGTATGTATACGAGGGAAGGTAGGTTGGCAGGTGGACATGTAGGTAGGTAGCCAGGTATGTATGTATACGAGGGAAGGTAGGTTGACAGGTGGACATGTAGGTAGGTAGCCAGGTATGTATGTATACGAGGGAAGGTAGGTTGGCAGATGGACATGTAGGTAGGTAGCCTGGTAGGTATTTATACGAGGGAAGGTAGGTTGGCAGGTGGACATGTAGGTAGGTAGCCAGGTATGTATGTATACGAGGGAAGGTAGGTTGGCAGATGGACATGTAGGTAGGTAGCCAGGTATGTATGTATACGAGGGAAGGTAGGTTGGCAGATGGACATGTAGGTAGGTAGCCAGGTATGTATGTATACGAGGGAAGGTAGGTTGGTAGGTGGACAGGTAGGTAGGTAGCCAGGTAGGTATGTATACGAGGTAAGGTAGGTTGGCAGGTGGACAGGTAGGTAGCCAGGTATGTATGTATACGAGGGAAGGTAGGTTGACAGGTAGACAGGTAGGTAGGTACGTAGGTGGGTTGCCATGTAAGTAGGTAGGTACAATGGTGGACATTATTGTAAGACATGTTTTTACTAAACAACTAGTAACACATCAACCAAATATATGAATAACAATATGGAAGTGGGATATCTTTTTCCATGTTGAAATACTGCAGAAACATCATCACGTGCCATTTCAAGCACATAGTCCCAAAGTCATGTGTTCCCGTCCTGTGCAACGACTTAAAAGTCCGATGGTCCTGCCATGAGGATTACCTGTGAATGACGCACTCTTCACAGCACAACCACTGTCATGAAACTGTCTTCTAATAGCTTGTGTTGACTTGGGTGATCAATAGACGTGTTACACACACATAGCCTGGACTAAATCAAGTGTATGTAGAGGTTGAAGTCAGATAACACGCGTCCCAGGACCCCTGATGGGAGCCACGTGATCAGTGCTCAGGTCAAATTCATACGGCGGCGTCACTTACGTGAAAGAACCACCACAGCCACCTCTACAACTACGGCAATACCAGAATTGCGTAAGATATCAGCCCAGACAGCAAGGAACCGTTTACGCCCTTAAAGGTATTCGCCCTAGATGAGCAGTTCGAGGTGTCATTTTGACGAACCTGCATCGTCGGCTGCGAGGCCAATGGTGTCAACGTAACAGAATTTGGTAACTATTGCGATGGCGACAAGTTTGGTTTAATGGCAGGTCACGTTTTCTACTTCGCCGTGCGGATGGTAGACGTTGTGTTAACAGGCGTCGCGGGGAACGTCACGCACGAAACTCCATGCAGGAAGTGGAATGATTTGGTGGTGGTAGTGTTATGTGGGCAGCCACTGGTAGAACAGACTTGGTGCAACTTCTGTGGCATTTAACGGCACAACGTGACACAGACGAGATTCGTCGGCTACATGTCCTTTCCATTATGCACCAAGCGAACGTCATTTTCAAACAAAACAACGCCCGGACTCACACGGCAAGACTGACAACAGCCTTTTTCAGGAATCACAACATCCAGGTCCTGCCATGGACCTCAAGATTTCCAGATTTAAACCCCATCGAACATTTATGGGGTCCACTTGATCTCCAGCACCGCAGCAACAACCACAGACCCTCCAATAGTTGGCGCAAGCAAAACAGTTAGAGTGGGTGAACATTCCCCAGGCCTAAATTCGGGATGTGACTGCTTCCATTGGACGGCGATGCCAGAAAGTTTTGGACCCTAATGGTGGCCATACAAGATATTCCATGTTTGACATATGGAACCTGAGTCAATCACAATGATGTGTGCCAATTTTGAACAATCGATTACCCTCAATTGATTATTTATATTATATATGAAATATACATCTGAAATCACTTTTGCGTTTCCTTTTTCGCAGAGTATATTTCACATTTGTCAGTGGGCTGTTGTTCACCTTCCTGTGCTGACATCAGTTAGGTCTTTGCAGAGTGTTCGACAGTCATGGGATGCGGTTGTGGCATATATTGCTCCACCTTACTTCCCTGTATTGTTTACATAGTGAAACACTCTAATAACTCCACATTTGGTAAATTATCCATTAATAAATAAAAAATTACAATGAAAAAAATCAAAATCTACGAAATAACAGCTTCTGATTTAGTGAAGTAGAACCGTAAAATCGCTGCTCGAGCAGGAAGCGGTTATGTCCCTTTGACTGTGACAAGCGTGGAGCCCCGAGTTCTTTCAGCTGTCTGTGAACTGTATTGCCGAGACATAGATACAAACTGGCTGGACTGAAACAATCCTCCCTCCCTCACTCACTCACTCACCCAACCACCAACCCACACACTCACCCAACCACCAACCCACTCACTCACTCACTCACTCACTCACTCACTCACTCACTCACTCACTCACTCAATCTGACTCCCGCTCATTAAGTTACGGTAGTTTTCAGTGAACAGAGTACCCAAGTGACGTACATAGTAAGAAGTAGTGAACTGTGAACGCTGCCATGTACATATAGCGTTTACATCATCCCGATCAGGATCAGACGCCTTCCACATGCATTCGTCATACGCGGAAATTATTACTATTGTGACTCGGTGTATTTTGTGGAAATACCAGTGTATGCGTTACTTGGTAGCTGCAACTGTCACTGCGCTGAGCAACACACACAGGCGACACACGGCACTGGCTGACCTGCGGCGGGTACTCTGGATGCTGAACGCTCGGAATCTAGTCAAAATACTGACTGACTGACAGTGACAGTCGGCTGTTTCCTGGTCACTACTCTCCACACACTCATGTCCGGACCTGGCTTTTGCCTCGCAGACACATTCACCGACGACGCCATGGCCATGAGAGATGTTGCAGACCAAGGGGGGTTCGGTGCCAGACCACAAGACCACACCTTCGCTATGCCCACTCGTGGTGGCGGGAACATGCTACAGTACGGTCACCGGGCCCGACTGTACACTCACCAGTCTGTAGCCAACAGTGAGTACTCGGACTACTACGGTTACTACGAGATGTACGCCCCGGTTACTGCAGCGGACATAAAGGAGGTGAAAACTCTTGGTAGAAGTTTATTCAAGTTGAAGATTGCCTATGTTGTTTTGACCCTATTCATTGTGCTCAGTATTGTAGCGTTCATTCTCATGAACCCATCCGTGTCGCCCTTCCTGCACCGCGAGGAGCCCATACGCTCGGTGCGCCTGGCGTGTGCAACCCTGGAGAGCGTCTGCGGAAGGGAAACTTCGGCTATTAAAGACCTCCGACTTCCCACAGATCTAAACACGTGCCAGCTGAAGAGTGTGGAAGAAATTATCAAGCTTATACCTCACGTGAGTAGCATTATATAGACTCCTTGGAGTCAGCATTAACAATACAAACGTTAGGAGTCCCGTGGTATTCGAACCACCTAGCTTCTTATTGGAGGCCGGACGCCTTGGACACATGACCAATGAGACTGTTATACCGTCAGCAAGGTACAAGGTAAGAATCTCGTCTGTGGGTTGACCCCACGCCCTGCTACATATTCCTACATCAACAAAAGGCACGGTCCGAGCGCATGTTATGGTACTGAGACATATTTTGCTGAAATTCTATACGAAGGTACCCAGCCCCACATTGAGCGCCAATGTAGCGACCATCTTTGAGAGGACTCCACGTCCTGGCACAGGGTACATGCATATCAAAATAGACATCCCAAATATTTCAATTTGGAAATAATAAAGTAAAATCGTGGTCTCATTTGTTCTAAAATTCTCTCGATCTCATTCTCTCTTGTTTTCTATTCTAGACTCCTTTTATTGTCAGACAGCCGCCATACACATGGGATACTATATTACGATGTGCGGCGTTAAACAACAAAAACCCAATCACCCTTATCTGTAGATCTGCCCCATCTCTCTGGACATAACCTCTCACTTAACATATGTGTACCCCCTCTCTCCCCCCCCCCCTATCCACTGAGGATGTCCTAATCTTGACCAATGTTTACTATGTTTTAGTGTACGGGCCCGAACAAGAGCTGAACTGAACTTTGTAAGTATCACACATAACCGTTACATTCACCGTCATAATCAAAGTAATACAGTTATTGTCATCTTTTGAATGAGAGCATTTAATTCACACACATCAATACATTTGTTTGGAACATTTTAAACGTACTGTTAAAAAGAACATTTGCTTGCTTCCATGTCTCACATGCTCTGTCCTCATGCGTCTGTTTCAGTGACCTGGGCCTCTGTGCATCTGTGATGTGACGCTGGACACAGTTGTGTGCATCTGTGATGTGACGCTGGACACAGTTGTGTGCATCTGTAATGTGACGCTGGATACAGTTGTGTGCATCTGTGATGTGACGCTGGACACAGTTGTGTGCATCTGTGATGGGACGCTGGACACAGTTGTGTGCATCTGTGATGTGACGCTGGACACAGTTGTGTGCATCTGTGATGTGACGCTGGACACAGTTGTGTGCATCTGTGATGTGACGCTGGACACAGTTGTGTGCATCTGTGATGGGACGCTGGACACAGTTGTGTGCATCTGTGATGTGACGCTGGACACAGTTGTGTGCATCTGTGATGTGACGCTGGACACAGTTGTGTGCATCTGTGATGTGACGCTGGACACAGTTGTGTGAGGTGGTAGGGACAGCCATTGGATTGCTCTGATACTACAGTTATTTTCAATTTAGGAGGAAGTTTCTCACTTACTCATAATCAGTACACTACAAGGAACTCGATACTGAAGTAGTACCGACATTATGCTCTGTGAATGAGAAGCCCCTCCCCTCATCTCCTCATGTGACATCTTGTGCAACGTTCCCAAAACTGATCACGTGGCTCCCTTCACGTGTCCCGGGACGCGTGTTATCTGACCTCAACCTTTATATACACTTGATTTAGTCCAGGCTATCTGTGTGTAACAGGTCTATTGATCTCCCAAGTCAACACAAGCTATTAGAAGACAGTTTCATGACAGTGGTTGTGCTGTGAAGAGTGCGTCATTCACAGGTAATCCTCATGGCAGGACCATCGGACTTTTAAGTCATTGCACAGGACGGGAACACATGACTTTGGGACTATGTGCTTGAAATGGCACGTGATGATGTTTCTGCAGTATTTCAACATGGACCAAGATGTGCCACTTCTATATTGTTATTCATATACTTGGTTAATGTGTTACTAGTTGTTTATTAAAAACATGTCTTACAATAATGTCCACCAATGTACTTACCTACTTCATGGCAACCCACCTACGTACCTACCTACCTGTCCACCTACCAACAGCATTCATTCTCCGCTGACTACTGACTACTGACCGCTGTATACATACATACCCGGCTACCTACCTATATGTCCACCTGTCAACCTACCTTCCCTCGTATACATACATACCTGGCTACCTACCTATATGTCCACCTGTCAACCTACCTTCCCTCGTATACATACCTACCTAGCTACCTACCTATATGTCCACCTGCCAACCTACCTTCCCTCGTATACATACCTACCTAGCTACCTACCTATATGTCCACCTGTCAACCTACCTTCCCTCGTATACATACATACCCGGCTACCTACCTACATGTCCACCTGCCAAGCTACCTTCCCTCGTATACATACATACCTGGCTACCTACCTATATGTCCACCTGCCAACCTACCTTCCCTCGTATACATACATACCTGGCTACCTACCTACATGTCCATCTGCCAACCTACCTTCCCTCGTATACATACATACCTGGCTACCTACCTACATGTCCACCTGCCAACCTACCTTCCCTCGTATACATACATACCTGGCTACCTACCTACATGTCCACCTACCAACCTACCTTCCCTCGTATACATACATACCTGGCTACCTACCTACATGTCCACCTACCAACCTACCTTCCCTCGTATACATACATACCTGGCTACCTACCTGTCCACCTGTCAACCTACCTTCCCTCGTATACATACATACCTGGCTACCTACCTACATGTCCATCTGCCAACCTACCTTCCCTCGTATACATACATACCTGGCTACCTACCTACATGTCCACCTGCCAACCTACCTTCCCTCGTATACATACATACCTGGCTACCTACCTACATGTCCACCTACCAACCTACCTTCCCTCGTATACATACATACCTGGCTACCTACCTACATGTCCACCTACCAACCTACCTTCCCTCGTATACATACATACCTGGCTACCTACCTGTCCACCTGTCAACCTACCTTCCCTCGTATACATACATACCTGGCTACCTACCTACATGTCCACCTGCCAACCTACCTTCCCTCGTATACATACATACCTGGCTACCTACCTACATGTCCACCTGTCAACCTACCTTCCCTCGTATACATACATACCTGGCTACCTACCTATATGTCCACCTGCCAACCTACCTTCCCTCGTATACATACATACCTGGCTACCTACCTACATGTCCACCTACCAACCTACCTTCCCTCGTATACATACATACCTGGCTACCTACCTACATGTCCACCTACCAACCTACCTTCCCTCGTATACATACATACCTGGCTACCTACCTGTCCACCTGTCAACCTACCTTCCCTCGTATACATACATACCTGGCTACCTACCTACATGTCCACCTGCCAACCTACCTTCCCTCGTATACATACATACCTGGCTACCTACCTACATGTCCACCTGTCAACCTACCTTCCCTCGTATACATACATACCTGGCTACCTACCTATATGTCCACCTGCCAACCTACCTTCCCTCGTATACATACATACCTGGATACCTACCTGTCCACCTACCAACCTACCTTTGACTCAATTCAGGCAATACTCGCGATCAACTGCCGGAAATAAACCAGTTGCACACAGTACTCCAGTTTCTATTGTTTAGAGTTTAAATCCTACTTCATGAAAACATGGCGTATTTGGACTTTGATGGCTTACATAGACTAGTGCAGTTGCAGGAACATAGTTGCTGTGTATAATTAGGGTTACAGGGCCCGTACTATGTTCTTCCTGAACTTCTCCTGTGCCAACATGTAACATCAGTCAGGAGCAACTGCGGAACTTGCATTGTACAGCCCAAAATATGGCAGTTTTTCAGTTTCATGTTGATTACGCCGCACTTAGCACTAGTTTAGCTATATGACTGCTATCTGTAAATAATCGAGTCTGGGCCAGACAATCAAGTGATTGAAATCATCAGCATCGATCCGCGCAATTGGGATACGATGACATGCATCAACCAAATCAGCGAGCCTGACCACCCGATCCCGTTAATCGCATCTTATGACAAGCACAGTCGCCTTTTCGGGCTAGCATGGGTTGCTGAAGACCTATTCTACCCCGGATCTTCATGGGTCCAAAAGATGGCAACATCGGTACTGTTGTGTTGTACAGCCCCTTATATTGCAACATGAGCAGTGTTGTGTTGTACAGCCCTATATATGGCAACATCAGTACTGTTGTGTTGGGCAGCCCTATATATGGCAACATCAGTACTGTTGTGTTGTACAGCCCTATATATGGCAACATCAGTACTGTTGTGTTGAACAGCCCTATATATGGCAACATCGGTACTGTTGTGTTGTGCAGCCCTATATATGGCTACATCAGTACTGTTGTGTTGTGCAGCCCTATATATTGCAACATGAGCACGGTTGTGTTGTACAGCCCTATATATGGCAACACAAGTACTATTACTGTGTCAGCAACACTCTACTACATCAGAAACATACTGGTGAAGACCTGGGTTAGAATAGGTCTGTTGCTTGTCGTAAGAGGCGTCTATGCTTGTCATAAGAGGCGACTAACGGGATCGGGTGGGTTAGCCTCGCCGACTTGGATGACGCATGTCTTCGTATCCCATTTGCGTGGATCGATGCTCATGATATCAGTCACTGAACTGTCTGGTCCCGTCTCAATTATGTACATACCGCCGTCATATAGCTGGAATATTGATGAGAGCGGCGTAAAACAACAAACAGACAAACATATTAATATAAAGTAGTGACGTAGCATCACATAACGCTTAGTACTGTTGTGTACCGATATGTAATGTAGATGCTTTGTGTAAAGTTAATGTACCACCGGTCTCAAAATGTGGGGACTGACGTTGTCATAACTGTAACAGCGTATTAACAGGTTAACTGTCAACACGTGTGCACCTTGAATATAAGAATATCTCAAAAGAAACTGTGTAAATTGTGCATAAACCTGCACTGAGCTCAAAGTAGTCAGCGGAGAATGAATGCTGTACTTATAAATACAAAGCTGCAGGAATGAGGAAAGAAATTTAACTTTATTTATGACAATCTACTAGAAGCTAAGGAAACTAGATTTTTTAGAATATATTCACCGTAGATAAATTGTATCACTAAAATTATCAAGGTACTGACAATGCATTGTAAACTCATACACGATGACGCTTTGTGGCAAGGTAACTGATCTGTAAGCGCTCACCAGTAGAAGAGCTGTTTAAGCAACACCAGTACTGCTGTATTGTCCAGTACGATGACAACAACACCAGTACTGCTGTATTGTCCAGTACTTCACCAAACCTCACACATCCCTTGGCCCAGTGTTGTACTGTGCTATAACTATAACAGAGCCCCGGTGCTGCTGTGTTGTACATTTATATATCAGAAATTCCAGTATTGCTGAGTCGCACAGTACAACACTGTCAGCAACACCAGTACTGTTGTATTATACAGTACTATACAGAAACACCAGTACCGCTGTGTCGTGCAGTACAACACTGTCAGCAACATCAGTACTGTTGTGTCGTATAGTACAACACTGTCAACAGCATCAGTACTGTTGTGTCGTATAGTACAACACTGTCAACAGCATCAGTACTGTTGTGTCGTACAGTACAACACTGTCTGCAACACCAGTACTGCTGTGTCGCACAGTACAGCACTGTCAGCAACACCAGTACTGTTGTGTCGTACAGTAGAACACTGTCAGCAACATCAGCACTGTTGTGTCGTACAGTACAACACTGTCAGAAACACCAGTACTGCTGTGTCGTACAGTACAACACTGTCAGCAACACCAGTCCTGTTGTATTGTACAGTATTATACACAAACACCAGTACCACTGTGTCGTACAGTACAACACTGTCAGCAATACCAGTCCTGTTGTATTGTACAGGACTATACAGAAACACCAGTACTGCTGTGTCGTACAGTACAACACTGTCAGCAACACCAGTCCTGTTGTATTGTACAGTACTATACAGAAACACCAGTACTGCTGTGTCGTACAGTACAACAATGCCAGCAACACCAGTACTGCTGTGTCGTACAGTACAACAATGCCAGCAACACCAGTACTGCTGTGTCGTACAGTACAACAATGCCAGCAACACCTGGACCCACTTGCACAAAGCGATCTTAGCGCTAAGATGATCTTAACTCCCATACTTAAACATAGGCTTACAATAGTCTTAGTGCTAAGATCGTTTTGTGCAAGTGGGCCCAGTACTGTTGTATTGTACCGTACTATACAGAAACAGCAGTACCGCTGTGTCTTGCAGTACAACACTGTCAGCAACACCAGTACTCCTGTGTCGCACAGTACAACACTGTCAGCAACATCAGTACTGCTGTGTCGTACAGTACAACACTGTCAGCAACATCAGTCCTGCTGTGTCGTACAGTACAACACTGTCAGCAATACCAGTACTGCTGTGTCGTACAGTACAACACTGTCAGCAACATCAGTCCTGCTGTGTCGTACAGTACAACACTGTCAGCAATACCAATACTATTGTATTGTACAATACTGTACATAAACTCCAGTCCTGCTGTGTCGTACAGTACAACACTGTCAGCAACATCAGTACTGTTGTATTGTACAGTGCTATACAGAAACTCCAGTCCTGCTGTGTCGCACAGAACAACACTGTCAGCAACATCAGTACTGCTGTGTCGCAGAGAACGACACTGTCAGCAACATCAGTCCTGTTGTGTCGCAAAGTACAACACTGTCGCAACACCAGTACTGATGTGTCGTACAGAACAACACTGTCAGCAACATCAGTCCTGCTTTGTCGTACAGTACAACACTGTCAGCAATACCAGCACTGTTGTATTGTACAATACTGTACAGAAACTCCAGTCCTGCTGTGTCGTACAGTAAAACACTGTCAGCAACATCAGTCCTGCTGTGTCGTACAGTACAACACTGTCAGCAATACCAGCACTGTTGTATTGTACAGTACTGTACAGAAACTCCAGTCCTACTGTGTCGTACAGAACAACACTGTCAGCAACACCAGTCCTGTTGTATTGTACAGTACTATACAGAAACTCCAGTCCTGCTGTGTCGCACAGGACAACTCTGTCAGCAACACCAGTCCTGTTGTATTGTACAGTACTATACAGAAACTCCAGTCCTGTTGTGTCGCACAGGACAACACTGTCAGCAACACAAGTCCTGTTGTATTGTACAGTACTATACAGAAACTCCAGTCCTGCTGTGTCGCACAGGACAACAATGTCAGCAACATCAGTACTGCTGTGTCGTACAGTACAACAATGCCAGCAACACCAGTACTGCTGTGTCGTACAGTACAACAATGCCAGCAACACCTGGACCCACTTGCACAAAGCGATCTTAGCGCTAAGATGATCTTTACTCCCATACTTAAACATAGGCTCACAATAGTCTTAGTGCTAAGATCGTTTTGTGCAAGTGGGCCCAGTACTGTTGTATTGTACCGTACTATACAGAAACAGCAGTACCGCTGTGTCTTGCAGTACAACACTGTCAGCAACACCAGTACTCCTGTGTCGCACAGTACAACACTGTCAGCAACACCAGTACTGCTGTGTCGCACAGTACAACACTGTCAGCAATACCAGTACTGCTGTGTCGTACAGTACAACACTGTCAGCAACATCAGTCCTGCTGTGTCGTACAGTACAACACTGTCAGCAATACCAATACTATTGTATTGTACAATACTGTACAGAAACTCCAGTCCTGCTGTGTCGTACAGTACAACACTGTCAGCAACATCAGTACTGTTGTGTCGCACAGTACAATACTGTCAGCAACACCAGTACTGATGTGTCGTACAGAACAACACTGTCAGCAATACCAGTACTGCTGTATCGTACAGTACAACACTGCCAGCAACATCAGTCATGCTGTGTCGTACAGTACAACACTGTCAGCAATACCAGCACTGTTGTATTGTACAATACTGCATAGAAACTCCAGTCCTGCTGTGTCGTACAGTACAACACTGTCAGCAGCATCAGTCCTGCTGTGTCGTACAGTACAACACTGTCAGCAATACCAGTACTGTTGTATTGTACAGTACTGTACAGAAACTCCAGTACTGCTGTGTCGCACAGTACAACACTCTCAGCAACATCAGTACTGCTGTGTCGCAGAGAACGACACTGTCAGCAACATCAGTCCTGTTTTGTCGCACAGTACAACACTGTCAGCAACACCAGTACTGCTGTGTCGTACAGAACAACACTGCCAGTAACACCAGTACTGTTGTATTGTACAGTACTATAGAGAAACTCCAGTCCCGCTGTGTTGTACAGGACAACACTGTCAGCAACACCAGTACTGCTGTGTCGCACAGTACAACACTGTCAGCAACTTCAGTACTGTTGTATTGTACAGAACTATACAGAAATTCCAGTCCTGCTGTGTCGTACAGTACAACACTGTCAGCAACACCAGTACTGTTGTATTGTACCGTACTATACAGAAACAGCAGTATCGCTGTGTCTCGCACTACAACACTGTCAGCAACACCAGTACTCCTGTGTCGCACAGTACAACACTGTCAGCAATACCAGTACTGTTATGTCGCACAGTACAACACTGTCAGCAACACCAGTACTGCTGTGTCGCACAGTACAACACAGTCAGCAACATCAGTATTGTTGTATTGTACAGTACTGTACAGAAACTCTAGTCCTGCTGTGTCGCACAGTACAACACTGTCAGCAACATCAGTACTGCTGTGTCGCACAGTACAACACTGTCAGCAATACCAGTCCTGTTGTATTGTACAGTACTGTACAGAAACTCCAGCCCTGCTGTGTCGCACACTACAACACTGTCAGCAACATCAGTACTGCTGTGTCGCACAGTACAACCCTGTCAGCAACACCAGTACTGTTGTATTGTACAGTACTATACAGAAACACCAGTACTGCTGTGTCGTACAGTACAACACTCTTAGCAACACCAGTACTGTTGTATTGTACAGTACTATACAGAAACACCAGTACTGCTGTGTCGTACAGTACAACACTGTCAGCAACACCAGTAATGTTGTATTGTACAGTACTTTACAGAAACACCAGTACTGCTGTGTCATACAGTACAACACTGTCATCAATACCAGTACTGTTGTATTGTACAGTACTATACAGAAACACCAGTACTGATGTGTCGTACAGTACAACACTGTCAGCAATACCAGTACTGTTGTATTGTATAGTAATAAAAGGAGATTCACATGATCGCTTCTAACGCAGAACGCCGATGTGCCTCTGTGCTGTTAAGTATAACGTGTGTGTGTGTATGTCTTTCGTTTTCACTTGTAAGAAACCACGTTATGAAAGAATTCCTGCTTGAATTATTCATTGCTATAATGATGCTAAATATACATCAATGAGTCACATCGCTGGCTGTTACTTTCAATCCTGCGTCAGTTTAACAAGGAAATATTTCGGTAATATAAAAAGTTAGTACAGAATTGCCAGACCGGCATATGATGTACCTACGCGGAACACAGTAAGGCAGGCGTTACACTTCCCAGACACCAACATGAGCACTGAAAATACCACGGTTTTGATGGAACATTTGTTTGATGACATGACGTCAGAACCGACCCCAGACACGTCATTAGAGAGGGTGGATACATCTACTGAAACGGTTCCTGGCAGTGACTCCTCTACATGCCAGGTTCTCGACTCGAACTGTCAGCAACTTGACAACTGTGAGGACATGTATATGTCCCTGATATCCACGCCCGCCCGGACAGAGTCCAGTGTGGCAATCTACCCACACACAAACCAGCTGGCACTGACCTCCAGCTATCTAAATGCTCAGAACTCGCACACTAGTTCCTCTCTTACCGCGCACAAACCCAAGCATGGCAAGGGAAGAAGGCAGCATCGCCGGGGTTCTTCTGGTACACAGAGTCGTGTAGAGGATGTCAAACACAGCTACAAGAAACTGGAAATATGTTTTGCAGTGTTGTGTTTTTTCAACGTGTTAATGTTTGTGTTCTATATACTCACAAATCCTAAATACGGACCCTTCTTTTCCGATGACAAAGAAGACGATTTCTTTGAGACGGAGAGTGGCCAGCCTAAAACATTCAAGTTGTGCACCAAGTGTCAACCTTTAGAGGCCAAGGCTGGCTTCGACCTCTTACGTGACATCAAATCTACCAAGTATCCAGACCACTGCTGCTTCCGACGGGTTGACCAGCTGCTCGAGCTGATTGATGGGGTACGTAGTGAAGTCAATAGATTTATACCAGCACCGATAATGTTGGATGCAAATTAATTCTTTATTCTCATGAGATTGGGTTTCTTATGTTTTAATAAGTCGGTAAGATAATACACACCCGGACAGTAATATCCACCATCTAAATATTTCCACATCAGGCAATACTTTCGGAAACAATGTGCTAATCTTTGTTTACACACTCAAGTTGAATGCAGAGTCGATAGTTTGAGGACACAATTAGGAACTATTCCATGGCAATATTTACCGAAGTCCCCCTTCACTTGCCTCCCTGTCCTAGTGGTCATCTGGGGAAGACCAGGGTTCTTATACAAACTTTTCATCAAGTACCGGTGATGTCATTATCGTTTTTCAAACAGCAACTTTTAAGTTCGGAAGATATGAAAGTAAAGATATGCTACTTCATTTTTTCTTGGCGTATATAAACCTTCGATGGAGGTAGCTATAACCATTGTTAGCTGTTAACTTGCTTTGGAAAATATCAAAATGTTCTTTGTTTCAGTATGCTGAGATATATGTCGACCAAGAAGTAGGAAAAGGTAAGTACAGATTCATTACTTCTCATATAACCATGCAGGGCTCTACCATCACTATTCCTAATAAACATAGCAGGTGAAGTAACAGCCGAGCCATATAATACCACGTGAATATCATATTTATATTTATAAATGCCTCAGTTGTTCATCATGGCATCCAGATCTTCGGGGGTGCGGTGGGGTTGGGGTTGGGGTTGGGGCTGGGCATGCGGGGGGTTGGGGTTGTGAGGGTTGATGAATGTAAATACACAAGCATTAATCATGATGTATTTTCCCCACATAGTGCGTGATGAGGTGACATTCAACATGACCACTGGCATGAAGACAGGGGCCCCCGCCAACCGCCAAGTAGCCCTGGCTCACATGTACTACAAGGACACCGAGGAAGGTAAGTCAGCTGGTCAGGGTTAGGGGTAGTGTTAGAGGTATGTATGGAGATACATATATCATCACGTCTTTGTGCATGTGTTACAATAACATGAGATTAGACACGACATGGTGCATTAGCGTTCTTGCCATAGCTTTTGGTTCTGGGTATTGTATGTCAGTGTCTGTTGTAGAGAGGAGTCGGGAAGTGAGACCACTTCGATGGGAGACGCGGGGTGTAGACATCCTGTTGGTGGGTAGTATGAAGATGAGGGAGCAGAAACACCTGCAGGTGCTTCACACCGGCTACTACTACATCTACAGCCACCTGCAGCTCAAGGCAGGATTCCAACCCATCCATCAGGTCTTGAAGAATTTTAAAAAGGACACCGAGAAAAAACTACTGTACATGAAGCCCAGAAAGAACGAACATGTGTCCGAGCTGCAGGGAGTGTTCCACTTGGACGCAGGGGACCAAGTCACAGTGGCAGCGACAGATGAAGCCATCGAGTCCGGCCAAAGGAAGAACTACTTTGGAGTTTTCTTAGTGGGCCAACAGTAATAAACTTGCACAACTAGTCAAAAAGATAAATGTCAGACATGTTCACGGCAACTCGGAGAGGAAGTTTGACATACAAGTATAGTGTTTGACATAAAAGCGCAGTGTTTGACATACAAGTACAGTGTTTTGGCATTTTCCACGCTGTAGTACAATCGCCAGCAATATCTTTTCTTTAGAGAATGCGACGTATCGGTGTAGATGCTAACCCCTTTATGAAACAGGAAATGACTATGAATATCTGTTATAGTCGATTTAAATCATGGCTCCTATGTCTTTGACCATGGTCTAACTAATTGTATTGTTAGTTAAACACCACTGCATAATGACGGAATTTCTTTTTTTCCCCCTATCATTTATCTTGATGATAGAACAATTTCATGAAATACGTTTGTCGCAAGCGGGATTCAAACCCGCTAAGTCCGCACTCAAGGCTGACGTATGTCTTCTACATAGTCGATACACCGCTCTCAGTGCTGTGCCCAGCTATCAGTGCTGTGCCCAGCTATCAGACTATATATCTGACTGTAGGGTGTAGAAATACTGAGACACCAGTACATTTGCATATGAATGTACATATAAATATTTGTTTCTTGCTCAACTTCATAGATGCGTTGTTTTTTATTATATTTTAATATTATATATGAACATGTATTTGCTTAGAATAAACAATATAGTTTTGCAAGATTGACATTTTACTTTTGTTGACACAGCGCCACCCTGAAGTCCCCTGTGGCTGTCCCATTACCCGAATCTGAACTATGTATCTGACTCTGAATCACGTCTCATGTACAACTGTTGGTACTTCTACTATTGTTCCACTTCGTATTCCCTGAGTCAAGGTTGGTTGGTTGTTTTACGCCACACTCAGCAATAGTCCAGCTATATGACGGCGGTCTATAAATAATCGAGTCTGGACCAGACAATCCAGTGATTGACATCATGAGCATGGATCCGCGCAATTGGGATCGATGACATGCATCAACCAAGTCAGCGAGCCTGACCACCCGATCCCGTTAGCTGTCTCTTACGACAGCATAGTCGCCTTTTACGGCAAGCATGGGTTTCTGAAGACCTATTCTACCCCGGATCCTCACGGGTCCCTGAGTCAAGGATAAAATTGATAATGTTATGATATTGTCAAACATGGAGTCTGCTTCCTCTTCACATACAAGTATATCCGTGTGTGTAAAGCACAAGACTATGGACTATGGGCTAAGGACTTGGATTCCCACCAGTGTTTCTACTTCCTCATTAACTGCTGAGTATAACCAGGGCCAGTCATTCATTAGAGCAGCTGTAGAGTTCAGTGTGGCGAGGTGGTGACAAAACATGCCACTTGAGGATGTTCAGTTTAGTCACCGCAATGACATTGTCAAGGAAGTTCAAATCAGTAATCTTCTTTATATCACAAACACTGATGTGAATGTAGACAATAATCACTGGACATAAAATGATGTGGATGATTTTCATAATATTGTATGACTTGAAATTACCGGAATTTTGGGCTACTTAATGTTTACGTATTGGTGAGTTGAGGGTGACTAGTTGAATATGTACATTTGTTGGTGAGTAAATAGGGGCTATATAATGTCTGTGTATGTGTTGGTGAGTTCATAGGGGCTATATATAATGTCTGTGTATGTGTTGGTGAGTTCATAGGGGCTATATATAATGGCCGTCTATGTGTTGGTGAGTTCATAGGGGCTATATGTGATGTTTGTGTGTGTATTGGTGCTTTGACAATGGCTAGTTGACGCTGTGTATGCGACTTTATAGGGTCGTGTTCTCGAATAAAACCGCTCTTATTTCAATGATTTGTCAAGGAAGATGAAACTAATTCAACGGTTAAAACACATTCACCCGATGGCTATCCTTGTACATGTCAAACATACAGGACGGAAGCATGACACTATCATGCTAACCTTGCCACCAGTCATGTTACTTGTTACTTCATACAGGAGAGTGAGTTCATCCCTCAATCAAAAAGTGAAAAGAAACCATCGTATGCACATCAGAACAAGATGAGAATGTGTAGAGTACACGTGTTCAATACAAGTAAATCTGCTTTATTTTCAATTGCCATTTCGAAAAAAAGAAGCTCTCATTGTTGAAAACGCAGGAAGAGTAACATACACGACTCTCCGGGTCCTTCACAAAAAAAAACCTGTCTACCTGTTGCCACTTCGATTTTTACAAATTGAAAACTTAAAAATGGTCCTCTCACAGACATGACCTAAACCAGGTCCTCTCACAGACATGACTTAAACCTGGTCCTCTCACAGACATGACCTAAACTTGGTCCTCTCACAGACATGACTTAAACCTGGTCCTCTCACAGACATGACTTAAACCTGGTCATCTCACAGACATGACCTAAACTTGGTCCTCTCAAAGACATGACCTAAACCTGGTCCTCTCACAGACATGACTTAAACCTGGTAATCTCACAGGCAAGATTTAAACCTGATCCTCTCACAGACATGACTTAAACCAGGTCCTCTCACAGACATGACCTAAACCAGGTCCTCTCACAGACATGACTTAAACCTGGTCCTCTCACAGACATGACCTAAACTTGGTCCTCTCACAGACATGACTTAAACCTGGTCCTCTCACAGACATGACTTAAACCTGGTCATCTCACAGACATGACCTAAACTTGGTCCTCTCACAGACATGACCTAAACCTGGTCCTCTCACAGACATGACTTAAACCTGGTAATCTCACAGGCAAGATTTAAACCTGATCCTCTCACAGACATGACTTAAACCTGGTCCTCTCACAGACATGACCTAAACTTGGTCCTCTCACAGACATGACTTAAACCTGGTCCTCTCACAGACATGACTTAAACCTGGTCCTCTCTAAGACATGACCTAAACTTGGTCCTCTGACAGACATGACCTAAACTTGGTCCTCTCACAGACATGACCTAAACGTGGTCCTCTCACAGACATGACTTAAACCTGGTCCTCTCACAGACAAGATTTAAACCTGATCCTCTCACAGACGTGAATTAAACCTGGTCCTCTCACAGACGTCGCTTGGGCCTGGTCCTCACACAGACATGACCTAAACTTGGTCCTCTCAAAGACATGACTTAAACTTGGTCCTCTCACAGACGTGATTTAAACCTGGTCTTCTCACAGACATTACTTAAACCTAGTCCTCTCACAGACATGACTTAAACCTGGTCCTCTCACAGACATGACTTAAACCTGGTCCTCTCACAGACGTGAATTAAACCTGGTCCTCTCACAGATGTCGCTTGGGCCTCGTCCTCACACAGACATGACCTAAACTTGGTCCTCTCAAAGACATGACCTAAACTTGGTCCTCTCACAGACATGACCTAAACCTGGTCTTCTCACATACATAACTTAAACCTAGTCCTCTCACAGACATGACCTAAACCTGGTCCTCTCACAGACATAACTTAAACCTGGTCCTCTCACAGACGTGATTTGAACCTGGTCCTCTCACAGACATGACCTAAACTTGGTCCTCTCACAGACATGACCTAAACTTGGTCCTCTCACAGACATGACTTAGACCTGGTCCTCTCACAGACAAGATTTAAACCTGATCCTCTCACAGACATGACCTAAACTTGGTCCTCTCACAGACATAACTTAAACCTGGTCCACTCACAGACAAGATTTAAACCTGATCCTCTCAAAGACGTGAATTAAACCTGGTCCTCTCACAGACGTCGCTTGGGCCTGGTCCTCACACAGACATGACCTAAACTTGGTCCTCTCAAAGACATGACTTAAACTTGGTCCTCTCACAGACGTGATTTAAACCTGGTCTTCTCACAGACATTACTTAAACCTAGTCCTCTCACAGACATGACTTAAACCTGGTCCTCTCACAGACATGACATAAACCTGGTCCTCTCACAGACATGACCTAAACCTGGTCTTCTCACATACATAACTTAAACCTAGTCCTCTCACAGACATGACTTAAACCTAGTCCTCTCACAGACATGACCTAAACCTGGTCCTCTCACAGACATGACCTAAACTTGGTCCTCTCACAGACATAACTTAAACCTGGTCCTCTCACAGACGTGATTTGAACCTGGTCCTCTCACAGGCGTGATTTAAACCTGGCCCTCTCACAGACGTGATTTAAACCTGGTCCTCTCACAGACGTCGCTTGGGCCTGGTCCTCACACAGACATGACCTAAACTTGGTCCTCTCAAAGACATGACTTAAACTTGGTCCTCTCACAGACGTGATTTAAACCTGGTCTTCTCACAGACATTACTTAAACCTAGTCCTCTCACAGACATGACTTAAACCTGGTCCTCTCACAGACATGACATAAACCTGGTCCTCTCACAGACATGACCTAAACCTGGTCTTCTCACATACATAACTTAAACCTAGTCCTCTCACAGACATGACTTAAACCTAGTCCTCTCACAGACATGACCTAAACCTGGTCCTCTCACAGACATGACCTAAACTTGGTCCTCTCACAGACATAACTTAAACCTGGTCCTCTCACAGACGTGATTTGAACCTGGTCCTCTCACAGGCGTGATTTAAACCTGGCCCTCTCACAGACGTGATTTAAACCTAGTCCTTTCACAGACGTGATTTGAACCTGGTCCTCTCACAGACATGACCTAAACCTGGTCCCCTTACAGACGTGATTTAAACCTAGTCCTCTCACAGATGTGATTTGGGCCTGGTCCTCTCACAGACGTGATTTGAACCTGGTCCTCTCACAGACGTGATTTAAACCTGATCCTCTCACACACGCGATTTAAACCTGATCCTCTCACACAGACGTGACATATGTTTGTCATCACACAGACGTGATTTGAACCTGGCCCTCTCACACGCGTGATTTAAACCTGATCCTCTCACAGACAAGATTTAAACCTGATCCTCTGACAGACGTGAATTAAACCTGATCCTCGCATAGACGTGACTTAAACCTAGTCCTCTCACAAATGTCGCTTGGGCCTGGTCCTCACACAAACGTGATTTAAACCTGGTCCTCACACACACGTGATTTTAACCTGGTCCTCACACAGACGTGATTTAAACCTGGTCCTCTCACAGACGTGATTTAAACCTGATCCTCACACACACGTGATTTTAACCTGGTCTTCACACAGACATGACCTAAACCTGGTCCTCTCACAGACATAACTTAAACCTGGTCCTCTCACAGACGTGATTTGAACCTGGTCCTCTCGCAGGCGTGATTAAACCTGGCCCTCTCACAGACGTGATTTAAACCTAGTCCTTTCACAGACGTGATTTAAACCTGGTCCTCTCACAGACATGACTTAAACCTGGCCCTCTCACAGTCGTGATTTAACCCTGGTCCTCTCACAGACGTGATTTGAACCTGGTCCTCTCACAGACAAGATTTAAACCTGATCCTCTCACACACGCGATTTAAACCTGATCCTCTCACACAGACGTGACATACGTTTGTCATCACACAGACGTGATTTGAACCTGGTCCTCTCACACGCGTGATTTAAACCTGATCCTCTCACAGACAAGATTTAAACCTGATCCTCTCACAGACGTGAATTAAACCTGGTCCTCGCATAGACGTGACTTAAACCTAGTCCTCTCACAAATGTCGCTTGGGCCTGGTCCTCACACAGACGTGATTTAAACCTGGTCCTAGACACATCCTCACTTGTCTCGCCGACACACAATGAATACGTAAAGGAAGACTTGAGGTTTCAGATATCATCTTGAGGTAACACATGATAACACTGCGTTGAATCCCCACACTGTATCAGACCAGAGCCGATAATCTGAATCCCCACACTCTATCAGACCAGAGCTGATACTCTGAATCCACACACTGTATCAGACCAGAGCCGATACTCTGAATCCCCACACTGTATCAGGCCAGAGCCGATACTCTGAATCCACACACTGTATCAGACCAGAGCCGATACTCTGAACCCCCACACTGTATCAGACCAGAGCCGATACTCTGAATCCACACACTGTATCAGACCATAACCGATACTCTGAACCCCCACACTGTATCAGACCAGAGCCGATACTCTGAACCTCCACACTTTATCAGACCAGGGCCGATACCCTAAATCCCAATACTGTGTCAGACCAGAGCCGATACTCTGAATGCTAACATTGTATCAGGCCAGAGCCGATACTCTGAACCCCTACACTGTATCAGACCAGAGCCGATAATCTGAATCCCCCCTCTGTATCAGACCAGAGCGGATACTCTGAACCCCAACACTGTATCAGACCAGAGCCGATAATCTGAACTCCCACACTGTATCAGACCAGAGCCGATACCACGAAATCACCACACTGTATCAGACCAGAGCCGATACTCTGAATGTCCACACTGTATCAGACCAGAGCCGATACTCTGAACCCACACACTGTATCAGACCAGAGCCGATACTCTGAATCCACACACTGTATCAGACCAGAGCCGATACTCTGAACCCCCACACTGTATCAGACCAGTGCCGATAATCTGAATGCTAACACTGTATCAGACCAGAGCCGATACTCTGAACCCCCACACTGTATCAGACCAGAGCCGATAATCTGAATCCACACACTGTATCAGACCAGAGCCGATACTCTCTACCCCCACACTGTATCAGGCCAGGGCCGATACCCTAAATCCCAACACTGTGTCAGACCAGAGCCGATAATCTGAATGCTAACACTGTATCAGGCCAGAGCCGATACTCTGAACCCCCACACTGTATCAGACCAGAGCCGATAATCTGAATTCCCACACTGTATCAGACCAGAGCCGATACTCTGAACCCCCACACTGTATCAGACCAGAGCCGATAATCTGAACCCCTACACTGTATCAGACCAGAACCGATATTCTGAACCCCCACACTGTAACAGACCAGAGCCGATAATCTGAATGCTAACACTGTATCAGACCAGAGCCAATACTCTGAACCCCCACACTGAATCAGACCAGAGCCGATACTCTGACATACGTTTGTCATCACACAGACGTGATTTGAACCTGGTCCTCTCACACGCGTGATTTAAACCTGATCCTCTCACAGACAAGATTTAAACCTGATCCTCTGACAGACGTGAATTAAACCTGGTCCTCGCATAGACGTGACTTAAACCTAGTCCTCTCACAAATGTCGCTTGGGCCTGGTCCTCACACAGACGTGATTTAAACCTGGTCCTCACACAGACGTGATTTAAACCTGATCCTCACACAGACGTGATTTAAACCTGATCCTCACACACACGTGATTTACACCTGGTCCTCACACAGACGTGATTTAAACCTGGTCCTCACACAGACGCGATTAAAATCTGGTCCTCACACAGACGTGATTTAAACCTGATCCTCACACACACGTGATTTTAACCTGGTCCTCACACAGACGTGATTTAAACCTGGTCCTCACACAGACGTGATTCAAACCTGGTCCTCTCACAGACGTGATTTAAACCTGGTCCTCACACAGACGCGATTAAAATCTGGTCCTCTCACAGACGCGATTTAAACCTGGTCCTCACACAGACGTGATTAAAATCTGGTCCTCTCACAGACGCGATTTAAACCTGGTCCTCACACAGACGTGATTAAAACCTTGGTCCTCACACAGACGTGATTCGAACTTGGTCCTCTCACAGACGTGATTAAAACCTGATCCTCTAACAGACGTGATTTGGGGCTGGTCCTCTCACAGACGTGATTTAAACCTGGTCCTCTCACAGACGTGATATGAATCTGGTCCTCTCACTGACGTGCTTTGAACCTGGTCCTCACATAGACATGACTTAAACCTAGTTCTCGCACAGAGGTGACTTAAAGTTGATCCTCTCAAAGACGTGATTTAAACCTGACCCTTTCACAGACGTGGTTTAAACCTTGTCCTCTCACAGACGCGACATGGTTCTGGTCCTCACACCGACGTACCCTTAATCTGGGCCTCACACACGTGATTTAAACCTGATCCTCTCACACACGTGATTTAAACCTGATCCTCACACACACGTGATTTAAACCTGATCCTCTCACACACACGTGATTTAAACCTGATCCTCACACACACGTTATTGAAACCTGATCCTCTCACACACGTGATTTAAACCTGATCCTCACACACACGTGATTTAAACCTGATCCTCACACACACGTGATTTAAACCTGATCATCTCACACACGTGATTTAAACCTGATCCTCACACAAACGTGATTTAAACCTGATCCTCACACACACGTTATTGAAACCTGATCCTCTCACACACGTGATTTAAACCTGATCCTCACACACACGTGATTTAAACCTGATCCTCACACACACGTGATTTAAACCTGATCATCTCACACACGTGATTTAAACCTGATCCTCACACAAACGTGATTTAAACCTGATCCTCACACACACGTGATTTAAACCTGATCCTCTCACACACACGTGATTTAAACCTGATCCTCACACACACGTGATTTAAACCTGATCCTCTCACACACACGTGATTTAAACCTGATCCTCACACACACGTTATTGAAACCTGATCCTCACACACACGTGATTTAAACCTGATCCTCACACACACGTTATTGAAACCTGATCCTCTCACACACGTGATTTAAACCTGATCCTCACACACACGTGATTTAAACCTGAACCTCTCACACACGTGATTTAAACCTGATCCTCATACACACGTGATTTAAACCTGATCCTCTCACGCAGACGAGACTTGGGCCTGGTAATCACACAGACGTAACCTAAACCTAGTCCTCTCACAGACGTGATTTGAACCTGGTCCTCTCACACACGCGATTTATAGTATCTCTCACACATTTCATTACATCAATACCATCTTTCGAGTGAAGATCCCTAATCACCCCGGATTCCCTGCCAAAGCCTTTCGCGGAAGCTTGACCACGCTGGCTGTACTATTATCACTGATATCACTGCTTTTGCTATCACCACAGTATTTTTATATTACGTAAATACTTCGAGTCATCCGAGGTTCGACACAAGCGAAAATGATGAATAAAGAAGGAATAAGCAGGGACCAAGCTTTTACTTCAAGACAAACAAAAATTCGACACATCGATGTTCGACACAATTCGACTAATTTATCTTTCAACTTTTCTATGGACAATGTGACCTGAATTACGTAATATTATTTCACCAATGGACCCTTTTCGTGAAGAATTTAAATTTGAAATACCTATAATTTATCAAACCATACTTGCATTCACAGCGAATTATATTTGACTATATATTGACGAGTACACTAAATCCCAAAGATCTGCTCCTCTGGGCCAGCAAGACCTCATCTCCAAGTGGTGCCCAGCGCCTGAGCACGTTATACAGCTACAACTCATGCAACACAACATGTGAAGGAACACGTTATACAGCTACAACTCATACAACACAACATGTGAAGGAACACGTTGTGCGGCTACAACTCATACAACACAACATCTAAAGGAACACGTTGTACAGCTACATCTCATACAACACAACATGTGAAGGAACACGTTATACAGCTACAACTCATACAACACAACATGTGAAGGAACACGTTATACAGCTACAACTCATACAACACAACATGTGAAGGAACACGTTGTATACGACAACTCATACAACACAACATGTGAAGGAACACGTTGTGCGGCTACAACTCATACAACACAACATGTGAAGGAACACGTTGTGTGGCTACATCTCATACAACACAACATGTGAAGGAACACGTTGTGCGGCTACAACTCATACAACACAACATGTGAAGGAACACGTTTATACAGCTACAACTCATACAACACAACATGTGAAGGAACACGTTGTATGGCTACAACTCATACAACACAACATGTAAATGAACACGTTGTGCGGCTACAACTCATACCACACAACATGTGAAGGAACACGTTGTGCGGATACACCTCTTACAACACAAAATGTAAAGGAACACGTTGTACGGCTACAACTCATACAACACAACATGTGAAGGAACACGTTGTGTGGCTACATCTCATACAACACAACATGTGAAGGAACACGTTGTGCGGCTACAACTCATACAACACAACATGTGAAGGAACACGTTTATACAGCTACAACTCATACAACACAACATGTGAAGGAACACGTTGTACAGCTACAACTCATACAACACAACATGTGAAGGAAC
The DNA here is from genome assembly GCF_023055435.1 of Haliotis rufescens. Classification (NCBI taxonomy): domain Eukaryota; kingdom Metazoa; phylum Mollusca; class Gastropoda; order Lepetellida; family Haliotidae; genus Haliotis; species Haliotis rufescens. The sequence continues at coordinate 6,813,820 of NW_025964383.1, forward strand.
ACGTTGTACAGCTACAACTCATACAACACAACATGTGAAGGAACACGTTGTGCGGCTACAACTCATATAACACAACATGTAAAGGAACACGTTGTATACTACAACTCATACAACACAACATGTGAAGGAACACGTTGTACGGCTACAACTCATACAACACAACATGTGAAGGAACACGTTGTGTGGCTACATCTCATACAACACAACATGTAAATGAACACGTTGTGCGGCTACAACTCATACAACACAACATGTGAAGGAACACGTTGTGCGGATACAACTCTTACAACACAAAATGTAAAGGAACACGTTGTACGGCTACAACTCATACAACACAACATGTGAAGGAACACGTTGTACAGCTACAACTCATACAACATAACATGTGAAGGAACACGTTGTGCGGCTACAACTCATATAACACAACATGTAAAGGAACACGTTGTATACTACAACTCATACAACACAACATGTGAAGGAACACGTTGTACGGCTACAACTCATACAACACAACATGTGAAGGAACACGTTGTGCGGCTACAACTCATACAACACAACATGTAAAGGAACACATTGTACAGCTACATCTCATACAACACAACATGTGAAGGAACACGTTATACAGCTACAACTCATACAACACAACATGTGAAGGAACACGTTGTGCGGCTACAACTCATACAACACAACATGTAAAGGAACACGTTGTACGGCTACAACTCATACAACACAACATCTAAAGGAACACGTTGTATACTACAACTCATACAACACAACATGTGAAGGAACACATTGTATACTACAACTCATACAACACAACATGTGAAGGAACACATTGTATACTACAACTCATACAACACAACATGTGAAGGAACACGTTGTACGGCTACAACTCATACAACACAACATGTGAAGGAACACGTTGTGCGGCTACAACTCATACAACACAACATGTGAAGGAACACGTTGTGCGGCTACAACTCATACAAAACAACATGTGAAGGAACACGTTGTGCGGCTACAACTCATACAACACAACATGTAAAGGAACACGTTGTACGGCTACAACTCATACAAAACAACATGTGGAGATTGTCCCCAGCGACCGTCATATATCCAGGTGTGCGAACATTTGTGGTTACATGACTGCAATGGGGGATTTGCAATTGGTCCTTTTCTTTCACAAAGCAACGAGTTAACCATTCTATATATGTAATGTGGTTTGACGATCAAGGATAAATAGACACATCCTCACTTGTCTCGCCGACACACAATGAATACGTAAAGGAAGACTTGAGGTTTCAGATATCATCTTGAGGTAACACATGATAACACTGCGTTGAATCCCCACACTTTATCAGACCAGAGCCGATAATCTGAATCCCCACACTCTATCAGACCAGAGCCGATACTCTGAATCCACACACTGTATCAGAACAGAGCCGATACTCTGAATCCCCACACTGTATCAGGCCAGAGCCGATACTCTGAATCCACACACTGTATCAGACCAGAGCCGATACTCTGAACCCCCACACTGTATCAGACCAGAGCCGATACTCTGAATCCACACACTGTATCAGACCATAACCGATACTCTGAACCCCCACACTGTATCAGACCAGAGCCGATACTCTGAACCTCCACACTTTATCAGACCAGGGCCGATACCCTAAATCCCAATACTGTGTCAGACCAGAGCCGATACTCTGAACCCCCACACTGTATCAGGCCAGAGCCGATACTCTGAACCCCTACACTGTATCAGACCAGAGCCGATAATCTGAATCCCCCCTCTGTATCAGACCAGAGCCGATACTCTGAACCCCAACACTGTATCAGACCAGAGCCGATAATCTGAACTCCCACACTGTATCAGACCAGAGCCGATACCACGAAATCACCACACTGTATCAGACCAGAGCCGATACTCTGAATGTCCACACTGTATCAGACCAGAGCCGATACTCTGAACCCACACACTGTATCAGACCAGAGCCGATACTCTGAATCCACACACTGTATCAGACCAGAGCCGATACTCTGAACCCCCACACTGTATCAGACCAGTGCCGATAATCTGAATGCTAACACTGTATCAGACCAGAGCCGATACTCTGAACCCCCACACTGTATCAGACCAGAGCCGATACTCTGAATCCACACACTGTATCAGACCAGAGCCGATACTCTCTACCCCCACACTGTATCAGGCCAGGGCCGATACCCTAAATCCCAACACTGTGTCAGACCAGAGCCGATAATCTGAATGCTAACACTGTATCAGGCCAGAGCCGATACTCTGAACCCCCACACTGTATCAGACCAGAGCCGATAATCTGAACTCCCACACTGTATCAGACCAGAGCCGATACTCTGAACCCCCACACTGTATCAGACCAGAGCCGATAATCTGAACCCCTACACTGTATCAGACCAGAACCGATATTCTGAACCCCCACACTGTAACAGACCAGAGCCGATAATCTGAATCCACACACTGTATCAGACCAGAGCCAATACTCTGAACCCCCACACTGAATCGAACAGAGCCGATACTCTGAATCCCCCCTCTGTATCAGACCAGAGCCGATAATCTGAACTCCCACACTGTATCAGACCAGAGCCGATACTCTGAACCCCCACACTGTATCAGACCAGAGCCGATACCCTGAATCCCAACACTGTATCAGACCAGAGCCGATACTCTGAATGCCAACACTGTATCAGACCAGAGCCGATACTCTGAATCCCCACACTGTATCAGACCAGAGCCGATACTCTGAACCCCCACACTGTATCAGACCAGAGCCGATAATCTGAACTCCCACACTGTATCAGACCAGAGCCGATACTCTGAACCCCCACACTGTATCAGACCAGAGCCGATACTCTGAACCCCCACACTGTATCAGACCAGAGCCGATAATCTGAACTCCCACACTGTATCAGACCAGAGCCGATACTCTGAACCCCCACACTGTATCAGACCAGAGCCGATAATCTGAATCCACACACTGTATCAGACGAGAGCCGATACTCTGAACCCCCACACTGTATCAGACCAGAGCCGATAATCTGAACTCCCACACTGTATCAGACCAGAGCCGATACTCTGAACCCCCACACTGTATCAGACCAGAGCCGATAATCTGAATCCACACACTGTATCAGACCAGAGCCGATAATCTGAACTCCCACACTGTATCAGACCAGAGCCGATAATCTGAACTCCCACACTGTATCAGACCAGAGCCGATACCACGATATCACCACACTGTATCAGACCAGAGCCGATACTCTGAATCCACACACTGTATCAGAACAGAGCCGATACCACGAAATCACCACACTGTATCAGACCAGAGCCGATACTCTGAATCCACACACTGTATCAGACCAGAGCCGAAACTCTGAATGTCCACACTGTATCAGACCAGAGCCGATACTCTGAACCCACACACTGTATCAGACCAGAGCCGATACTCTGAATCCACACACTGTATCAGACCAGAGCCGATACCACGAAATCACCACACTGTATCAGACCAGAGCCGATACTCTGAATCCACACACTGTATCAGACCAGAGCCGAAACTCTGAATCCACACACTCTATCAGACAAGAGCCGATAATCTGAACTCCCACACTGTATCAGACCAGAGCCGATACTCTGAATCCACACACTGTATCAGACCAGAACCGATACTCTAAATCGCCACACTGTATCAGACCAGAGCCGATACTCTGAATCCACACACTGTATCAGGCCAGAGCCGATACCCTGAATCCCAACACTGTATCAGACCAGAGCCGATACTCTGAACCTCCACACTTTATCAGACCAGAGCCGATACCCTAAATCCTGAATCCCAACACTGTGTCAGACCAGAGCCGATACTCTGAATGCTAACACTGTATCAGACCAGAGCCGATACTCTGAACCCCCACTCTGTATCAGACCAGAGTCGATACTTTGAACCCCGACTCTGTATCAGACCAGAGCCGATACTCTGAACCCCGACTCTGTATCAGACCTGTTCCTTTGTGTGACGGACGGATGTGTTGTCAAGTGTCTTCCATATATTTCGTATAGTCAGCAGGCTTCCATATATTCCGTATAGTCAACAGTCTTCCATATATTTCGTATTGTCAAGTCTTCCATATATTTCGTATAGTCAACAGTCTTCCAAATGACACCCACTTTATTTGGTACTTTTTCTGTCATAATCAAAAGCATATGACTATTAGAAACATCTTTATATGTCTGAACCTGGATCTTAGCCGCGACCTGGGTATTCATGTCAGTCAAATATTTGAAGACGGTTACAATCTAGCACTCCTACCAGCCCGGGAAAGTTGTCTGTCTGATGAAACGCTGATGACGTCATGAAGTGGCAAAGGAAAACGAACTTCTCGCTAAACCGCTCTGTATGATGTCAGAAGCTGTACAGTGTCACGGAGGACAGCGCGACGCCAAGTGCGTGGTTTCGTTAGAAGAGTCGGACGCAGCACGATCGGATGCAGATACTATTCGGTTTTATCTAACATATACTTCCGAATCAACTCTTCCGTAAAGTTCCCTGAATCCAGTGGTTACAAATACAATTGTGGTGTTGTCTGGCAGACATGCTGACTTAATACACTAGTATAAAAGTGAAGCCCCTTGCAGTTAAGTCCACCCCTTCCATGAAGAAACATGTCACTGAGAAATGGCTACATTTTAAGCCAAAATTGCTTTGTGATTATGAAGTAAAAATCTTAAAACGTAAGTAAAACAATTAGATATATCCCCCGCGTTATAAACACGATATACCGCACTTTATAATCGTAATCATCCAATACAACATCTAGCAATCACCGATATGACGAAAAAAACATCTGTCGATGACCCGATATGACAACATCTAGCGATCGCCCGGCATGAAAACATCTAGCAAGCACCCGATATGACAACATCTAGCGATCGCCCGACATGACAACATCTAGCAAGCACCCGATATGACAACATCTAGCAAGCACCCGATATGACAACATCTAACAAGCACCCGATATGACAACGTCTAGCGATCGCCCGACATGACAACATCTAGCAAGCACCGATATGACGAAAAAAACATCTGTCGATGACCCGATATGACAACATCTAGCAAGCACCCGATATGACAACATCTAGCGATCGCCCGACATGACAACATCTAGCAAGCACCCGAAATGACAACATCTAGCAAGCACCCGACATGGCAACATCTAACAAGCACCCGATATGACAACGTCTAGCGATCGCCCGACATGACAACATCTAGCAACAACCGATATGACAACATCTAACAAGCACCCGATATGACAACATCTAGCGATCGCCCGATATGACAACATCTAGCAATCATCCCATATGACAACATCTAGCAATCATCCCATGTGACAACATCTAGCGATCGCCCGACATGACAACATCTAGCAAGCACCCGATATGACAACATCTAGCAAGCACCCGATATGACAACATCTAGCAAGCACCCGATATGACAACATCTAGCAAGCACCCGATATGACAACATCTAGCAATCATCCCATGTGACAACATCTAGCGATCGCCCGACATGACAACATCTAGCAAGCACCCTATATGACAACATCTAGCAAGCACCCGATATGACAACATCTAACAATCATCCCATGTGACAACATCTAGCAATCATCCCATGTGACAACATCTAGCGATCGCCCGACATGACAACATCTAGCGATCGCCCGATATGACAACATCTAGCAAGCACCCGATATGACAACATCTAGCAAGCACCCGATATGACAACATCTAGAAAGCACCCGATATGACATCATCTAGCAAGCACCCGATATGTCAACATCTAGAAAGCACCCGATATGACAACATCTAGCAAGCACCCGATATGACAACATCTAGCAAGCACCCGATATGACAACATCTAACAATCATCCCATGTGACAACATCTAGCAATCATCCCATGTGACAACATCTAGCGATCGCCCGACATGACAACATCTAGCGATCGCCCGATTAGCAACATCTAGCAAGCACCCGATATGACAACATCTAGCAAGCACCCGATATGACAACATCTAGAAAGCACCCGATATGACATCATCTAGCAAGCACCCGATATGTCAACATCTAGAAAGCACCCGATATGAAAACATCTAGCAAGCACCCGATATGACAACATCTAGCAAGCACCCGATATGATAACATCTAGCAAGCACCCGATATGACAACATCTAGCGATCGCCCCATATGACAACATCTAGCAAGCACCCGATATGACAATATCTAGCAAGCACCCGATATGACAACATTTAGAAAGCACCCGATATGACAACATCTAGCAAGCACCCGATATGACAACATCTAGCAAGCGCAAGCACCCGATATGACAACATCTAGCAAGCACCCGATATGACAACATCTAGCAAGCACCCGATATGACAACATCTAACAATCATCCCATGTGACAACATCTAGCGATCGCCCGACATGACAACATCTAGCGATCGCCCGATATGACAACATCTAGCAAGCACCCGATATGACAACATCTAGCAAGCACCCGATATGACAACATCTAGAAAGCACCCGATATGACATCATCTAGCAAGCACCCGATATGTCAACATCTAGAAAGCACCCGATATGACAACATCTAGCGATCGCCCGATATGACAACATCTAGCAAGCACCCGGTATGACAATATCTAGCAAGCACCCGATATGACAACATTTAGAAAGCACCCGATATGACAACATCTAACAAGCACCCGATATGACAACATCTAGCAAGCGCAAGCACCCGATATGACAACATCTAGCAATCATCCCATGTGACAACATCTAGCAAGCACCCGATATGACAACATCTAGCAAGCACCCGATATGACAACATCTAGCAATCATCCCATGTGACAACATCTAGCGATCGCCTGATATGACAACATCTAGCAAGCACCCGATATGACAACATCTAGCAAGCACCCGATATGACAACATCTAGCGAGCACCCGATATGACAACATCTAGCGATCGCCCGATATGACAACATCTAGCAAGCACCCGATATAACAACATCTAGCAAGCGCAAGCACCCGATATGACAACATCTAGCAAGCACCCGATATGACAACATCTAGCAAGCACCCGATATGACAACATCTAGCAATCATCCCATGTGACAACATCTAGCGATCGCCTGATATGACAACATCTAGCAAGCACCCGATATGACAACATCTAGCAAGCACCCGATATGACAACATCTAGCAATCATCCCATGTGACAACATCTAGCAAGCACCCGATATGACAACATCTAGCAAGCACCCGATATGACAACATCTAGCAATCATCCCATGTGACAACATCTAGCGATCGCCTGATATGACAACATCAAGCAAGCACCCGATATGACAACATCTAGCAATCATCCCATGTGACAACATCTAGCAAGCACCCGATATGACAACATCTAGCAAGCACCCGATATGACAACATCTAGCGATCGCCCGATATGACAACATCTAGCAAGCACCCGATATAACAACATCTAGCAAGCACCCCATGTGACAACATCTAGCGATCACACGTTATGACAATATCTAGCGACCCCCCGATATGAAATCTTTTTTTTTTCTAATCGACGTCGGGTGTCTGGGGCATTACCAGCTATAAATCGGGATCTTTTATTTTAAAAATAACTGCTGTGTAAAAAACCGGCAGTTTCCCTATTGTTGCCTAATTTACATGGGGCGACAGTAACATCGCCATGGTTACATAATCACGTTGTTTTCAGGTAAGTATTTATTGTTGTGGTTTTTTCCATTTTTTATGAATTCTAAACGTGTCACACAACACAGAATTCCCTCTTGTTGTCCCACTTTTCATCTAGTGTGCGTGACAAGTCAAGAGAAAAGTAGGTCATCCGAACTAGATCGTCACAAGACGGAAACTGAAAGTAACCCGCGTTAATACTGACACGGCGTCAGCAGCCTGGAATGTGTCCTGGCGTAGCGACATGGAACACACCTCGGAGAGTTAGGGCTGTATCAAGTGTATATTATCTGATGAGTAGGTGTACTTACAGCCACATTGGTTACGGTGAAGCACACAGTACGAAGAAATAGTTCCTAGAATATTAGTGTGGTGTACACGTGTTTGTATCCCGCTATGTCGGATATACCCGAGGGGGAGAACAACCTCCCCGATGTGGACTCCGACTCCGACTCTCACAGTAACACATATGAGTCATTACTGCCGACCGTCTCCAGTCGTTCAGGCCTGCTGCAACCGTCAGACATCACCAGCACAGCACAAGCCTACCTGCTTACCCGCGGATTCCCCATTACAATGATGGACAGGCAACACAGTCGTACACGACATCACCCTCACAGACACAGCAGGAGGAGTTCTCATTCCTCCAACAACATCGTTGAACTCAAACAATTTTACAAAAACGTCAAGACGTGTTTCTTTGGTTTGTTTATGTGCAATGTACTCGTTGTTATTATTCTGTTCTTGACACATCCAAAGTTTGGTGTAGTCCTCTCGGGCAGCGATGACGACTTTGAGACCGATGGACAACCTAACACGTTCCATCTCTGCGTGAAAAATTGTGGAACTTTGTTAGCTAAAATAGGTCCGGAGCTTAGTTACGACATCAAGTCTCATGAAAGCCCTGGGTCCTGCTGCTTCAGACGCATCGATCAACTGTTGGATCTGGTAGACAAAGTGAGTACAGCCAGGACTACACACTCTACAATACTCACGTTGAGGCATGAGTAGACTTGATATTACATTGACATCGTGACAGAGGGTGGACATGGTAATACACTAACATCGTGACAGGGGGTGGACATGGTAATACACTGACATCGTGACAAGGGGTGGACATGGTAATACACTGACATCGTGACAAGGGGTGGACATGGTAATACACTGACATCGTGACAAGGGGTGGACATGGTAATACACTGACATCGTGAGAGGGTGTGGACTGGGTAACACACTGACATCGTGACAGTGGGTGGACATGGTAATACACTGCCATCGTGACAGAGGGTGGACATGGTAATACACTGACATCGTGCCAGGGGGTGGACATGGTCATGCACTGACATCGTGACAGATGGTGGACTGGGTAATACACTGACATCGTGACAGAGGGTGGACACGGTAACACACTGACATCGTGACAGGGGGTGGACATGGTAATACACTGACATCGTGACAAGGGGTGGACATGGTAATACACTGACATCGTGACAGTGGGTGGACATGGTAATACACTGCCATCGTGACAGAGGGTGGACATGGTAATACACTGACATCGTGCCAGGGGGTGGACATGGTCATGCACTGACATCGTGACAGATGGTGGACTGGGTAATACACTGACATCGTGACAGAGGGTGGACACGGTAACACACTGACATCGTGACAGGGGGGGGACATGGTAATACACTGACATCGTGACAAGGGGTGGACATGGTAATACACTGACATCGTGAGAGGGTGTGGACTGGGTAACACACTGACATCGTGACAGTGGGTGGACATGGTAATACACTGCCATCGTGACAGAGGGTGGACACGGTAATAAGTTGAGTAGGTAATACACTGACAGCGTGACAGTTAGTGGAGTAGGTAATACACTGACAGCGTGACAGTGAATGGAGTAGGTAATACACTGACAGCGTGACAGTGAGTGGAGTAGGTAATACACTGACAGCGTGACAGTGAGTGGAGTAGGTAATACACTGACAGCGTGACAGTGGGTGAAGTAGGTAATAGTGAGTGAGTATTGTTTTACGCCGCTTTTAGCAATATTCCAGCAATATCACGGCGGGGGACACCAGAAATGGGCTTCACACAATGTACCCATGTCGGGAATCGAACCCGGGTCTTCGGCGTGACGAGCGAACGCTTTAACCACTAGGCTACCCGACCGCCCGAAGTAGGTAATACACTGACAGCGTGACAGTGAGTGGAGTACGTAATACACTGACAGCGTGACAGTGGGTGAAGTAGGTAATACACTGACAGCGTGACAGAGGGTGGACTGAGTAATACACTGACATCGTGACAGAGGGTGGACACGGTAATAAGTTGAGTAGGTAATACACTGACAGCGTGACAGTTAGTGGAGTAGGTAATACACTGACAGCGTGACAGTGAATGGAGTAGGTAATACACTGACAGCGTGACAGTGAGTGGAGTAGGTAATACACTGACAGCGTGACAGTGAGTGGAGTAGGTAATACACTGACAGCGTGACAGTGAATGGAGTAAGTAATACACTGACAGCGTGACAGTGAGTGGAGTAGGTAATACACTGACAGCGTGACAGTGAATGGAGTAGGTAATACACTGACAGCGTGACAGTGAGTGGAGTAGGTAATACACTGACAGCGTGACAACACCCTAAACAACTCTCTATCTAAAAAACTTGACTCAATACAATATCAGGCTCTCAAACTAATTACACGCACCCAACATGGCACCTCCTACACCTCACTTCAGGCCTTAACAGGAGAAATGCCACTAAGTCTACGCAGGGAACAGCTAAGCTTAAATTTCTGGGCCGCGTCCCAATCAAACCCTCTCATCCAAAACTTAATAAACCAAAACATCAGCCCCAAAAACCAAGCTCTAGCTCGTAAACACCCCTTACTTACCCCAATATCCCAAAGAATAACAAACTACCTAAATGAACACCAAATTAAAAATCTTAAACAAAACTGCAAACAATCAAATATCTTCACCCCTAAACTTAAAATACCCAAAATAGACACAACACTAGCTAGCCAAATAAATAAACAAACCGACCCAAACATAGCTAAAATTACCACACTAGCATACATACACGAAAATTGGCCAAATTGGTGTCACATTTACACGGACGGATCATCAGATACGACCTCCAAACACACAGGTTTCGGAGTCCATACCACACAACCAACTAAAACCACACAATCCTTCCGACTCCCAAACAACCAATCAATATTCACGGCAGAACTAATGGGCATGGCCTCAGCCCTCCATAATCAAGAATCCAAAAACCACAAAAAAAATCCTAATACTTACCGACTCCCTAAGTGGACTGCAAGCCCTCCAAAACAAAAATACCAAAAACCGACCTAAATTAATAAATCAAATACTTAAAAGCTCCAACGACCTAACTAAGGCAGGCAAACAAATAACCTTCTTGTGGATACCCGCCCACGTAGGAATATACGGTAATGAAAACGCCGATAAAGCAGCTAAACTATCCCTCAAAATCCCAGAAATAAGCTTAAACTTACCCATCTCAAAATCAATAATTAAAAGTGTAAACAAGCAAAAAATCACCAAAAAATGGCATAACCTATATCTAAACTCAAATAGCCAAATCAAAAAAGTGCTCAGCAAACCACTAACCAAACCAAAAATTCTCCATCCATCCAAAAAAATCGACAGAGTAATCACTAAACTCCAAACAGGACACACCAACCTAAATAACCACCTAAAAAAATTTAAAAAACACACTACAGGTAACTGCCCACACTGCAAACAACCAGAAACCCCAGAACACGCACTCATCCACTGCACACACTACCTAACACATCGAACCGCATTACAAACCACCCTCAATCTAAACAAGGCTCTAACTCTAGAAGCAATACTAAACCCACAAAATAAACTAGAAAACTTCAAGGCCTTAGGCGTATTCTTAATCAAAACGGAACTAATAAAACGCATCTAAAAACACAATAACTCACCAAATCAAAATCACATAAACAAACAAACATCCACCATACCCAGCTCCCTTAGTTCTCCTCCCCAATCCCATCGGCATCTATTCCAAATCTCAAAATTCCCAAATTCTATATAAGCAACCCCTAAAACCCCCCTCTTGGGTTGCACAGACCACCTTCGCCCCTTTCGGAAACACATTAAATGGCCTGGCCGGGCCCGTGTGCGAAATACGCATCAGTCGGAAAGCGCACGTTAAATCTCCAAAGTAAGTAAGTAAGTAAGTAAGACAGTGGAGTAGGAGTAGGTAATACATGAACATCGACGTTTGACACACAGTACGTGTCCTCATTACATCCATTGTGAAACAATGGCCCATTAGTATAGTTTGTGACAGTGTCCTTTCTAGATACCTCTTCACATTGAAGTTTTGGTGTTGCAGTCAATCCTTGATAAACACCTCAAGCGTACTTGGGGTAATGGAGTAATAAATAATATATACTTTGTAATATAATTGTATTATAATAACCATAGTATTATCTAGCCATGTGAAACCAAGGCAAAGTTTACGACTATGTCAGTTTATATTTTTATATTTTTTACTGAAGTGCATTCAATCTCTTGTTTAGTACACCAAGGAATTTATCAAGCAAGAAGAAGATAAACAACAGGGTAGGTGGAATGATACGGTGACCCATACGGGACATGGAGTCTGTTTTTCCATATTTTGATATTTCACTTACTTTCATCGTAACCTTTTGCAAATTAACACGATTTGTCTTACAAATATGTGATAAATCATGTGTAAAGAAGAAATTGAATCGCTGAAAAGTGAAACGAAAATGTCAAAAACCAAAATGAAAATGTCAAAAACAAAAGCGAAAATGTTAAAACTAAAAACTTTAATGAAAATACAGAAAACTATTTCCACCGCGGTGATAATATTTGCACCGCGGTGGAAATAGTTTTCTATGGTTTCATTTTAGTTTTTGACATTTTCGCTGTTGTTTTTGACATTTTCGTTTTTGTTTTTGACATTTCCATTTTAGGTTTTAACATTTTCGCTTCACATTTCAGCGACTTAATAGCTACTTGAAAGTACATTTTCCATGTTTTCGGTTGTTTTTATATATGATTTATCACATATTTGTATGACGAATTGTGTTAATTTGCAAAAGGTTACGATAATGGGTGAACAGATAATGCGTGGACGCATGTAAGTACTGGAGTCAGTGCAGGTGATGGTTGTGTTGTAAGAACTGAGGGTGTGCAGGTGATGGTTGTGTGTTTGTGTTGAGTAGGTATACAGACGATGGTTGTGTGTTTGTGTTGAGTAGGTATACAGACGATGTTTGTGTTGTAAGCAGAGAGCGTATACAGACGATGTTTGTGTTGTGAGTAGAGAGTGTATACAGACGATGTTTGTGTTGTGAGTAGAGTGCGTGCACAGATGATGTTTGTGTTGTGAGTAGAGAGCGTGCACAGACGATGTTTGTGTTGTGGGTAGAGAGTGTATACTGACGATGTTTGTGTTGTGAGTAGAGAGCGTGCACAGACGATGTTTGTGTTGTGAGTAGAGAGTGTATACAGACGATGTTTGTGTTGTGAGTAGAGAGCGTGCACAGACGATGTTTGTGTTGTGAGTAGAGAGCGTGCACAGACGATGTTTGTGTTGTGAGTAGAGAGTGTATACAGACGATGTTTGTGTTGTGAGTAGAGAGTGTATACAGACGATGTTTGTGTTGTGAGTAGAGAGCGCGCACAGACGATGTTGGTGTTTTGAGTAGAGAGTGTATACAGACGATGTTTGTGTTGTGAGTAGAGAGTGTATACAGACGATGTTTGTGTTGTGAGTAGAGAGCGTGCACAGACGATGTTTGTGTTGTGAGTAGAGAGTGTATACAGACGATGTTTGTGTTGTGAGAAGAGAGCGTAGGGTGTCCAGGGAGCACACTGTAGGTTGTCCAGGGAGCACACTGTAGGGTGTTCAGGGAGCACACTGTAGGGTGTTCAGGGAGCACACTGTAGGGTGTCCAGGGAGCACACTGTAGGGTGTCCAGGGAGCACACTGTAGGGTGTCCAGGGAGCACACTGTAGGGTGTCCAGGAGCACACTGTAGGTTGTCCAGGGAGCACACTGTAGGGTGTTCAGGGTGCACACTGTAGGGTGTTCAGGGAGCTTACTGTAGGGTGTCCAGGGAGCACAGTGTAGGGTGTTCAGGGAGCAAACTGTAGGGTGTCCAGGAAGCACAGTGTAGGATGGTCAGGGAGCACACTGTAGGGTGTTCAGGGAGCACACTGTAGGGTGTTCAGGGAGCACACTGTAGGGTGTCCAGGAGCACACTGTAGGGTGTCCAGGGAGCACACTGTAGGGTGTCCAGGAGCACACTGTAGGTTGTTCAGGGTGCACACTGTAGGGTGTTCAGGGTGCACACTGTAGGCTGTTCAGGGAGCACACTGTAGGGTGTCCAGGGAGCAAACTGTAGGGTGTCCAGGAAGCACACTTGAGGGTGTCCAGGGAGCACACTGTAGGATGTCCAGGGAGCACACTGTAGGGTGTCCAGGGAGCACACTGTAGGGTGTCCAGGGAGCACACTGTAGGGTGTCCAGGGAGCACACTGTAGGGTGTTCAGGGAGGACACTGTAGGGTGACCAGGAAGCACACTGTAGGATGTCCAGAGAGCACACTGTAGGGTGTCCAGGGAGCACACTGTAGGGTGTCCAGGGAGCACACTGTAGGGTGTCCAGGGAGCACACTGTAGGGTGTCCAGGGAGCACACTGTAGGGTGTTCAGGGAGCACACTGTAGGATGTCCAGGGAGCACACTGTATGATGTCCAGGGAGCACACTGTAGGATGTCCAGGGAGCACACTGTAGGGTGTCCAGGGAGCACACTGTAGGATGTCCAGGGAGCACACTGTAGGGTGTCCAGGGAGCACACTGTAGGGTGTTCAGGGAGCACACTGTAGGATGTCCAGGCAGCACACTGTAGGATGTCCAGGGAGCACACTGTAGGATGTTCAGGGAGCACACTGTAGGATGTCCAGGGAGCACAGTGAAGGATGTCCAGGGAGCACACTGTAGGGTGTTCAGGGAGCACACTGTAGGGTGTTCAGGGAGCACACTGTAGGATGTCCAGGGAGCTTACTGTAGGGTGTCCAGGGAGCACAGTGTAGGGTGTTCAGGGAGCAAACTGTAGGGTGTCCAGGAAGCACAGGGTAGGATGTTCAGGGAGCACACTGTAGGGTGTTCAGGGAGCTTACTGTAGGGTGTTCAGGGAGCACACTGTAGGGTGTTCAGGGAGCAAACTGTAGGGTGTCCAGGAAGCACAGTGTAGGATGTTCAGGGAGCATACTGTAGGGTGTTCAGGGAGCACACTGTAGGGTGTTCAGGGAGCACACTGTAGGGTGTCCAGGAGCACACTGTAGGGTGTCCAGGGAGCACACTGTAGGGTGTCCAGGAGCACACTGTAGGTTGTTCAGGGTGCACACTGTAGGGTGTTCAGGGTGCACACTGTAGGGTGTTCAGGGAGCTTACTGTAGGGTGTCCAGGGAGCAAACTGTAGGGTGTCCAGGAAGCACAGTGTAGGGTGTCCAGGAAGCACAGTGTAGGGTGTCCAGGGAGCACACTGTAGGGTGTTCAGGGAGCACACTGTAGGGTGTTCAGGGAGCACACTGTAGGGTGTCCAGGGAGCACAGTGTAGGGTGTTCAGGGAGCAAACTGTAGGGTGTCCAGGAAGCACAGTGTAGGATGTTCAGGGAGCACACTGTAGGGTGTTCAGGAAGCACACTGTAGGGTGTCCAGGAGCACACTGTAGGGTGTCCAGGGAGCACAGTGAAGGGTGTTCAGGGAGCAAACTGTAGGGTGTCCAGGAAGCACAGTGTAGGATGTTCAGGGAGCACACTGTAGGGTGTTCAGGGAGCACACTGTAGGGTGTTCAGGGAGCACACTGTAGGGTGTCCAGGAGCACACTGTAGGGTGTCCAGGGAGCACACTGTAGGGTGTCCAGGGAGCACACTGTAGGATGTTCAGGGAGCAAACTGTAGGGTGTCCAGGGAGCACACTGTAGGATGTTCAGGGAGCATACTGTAGGGTGTCCAGGGAGCACACTGTAGGGTGTTCAGGGAGCTTATTGTAGGGTGTTCAGGGAGCACACTGTACGGTGTCCAGGAAGCACACTGTAGGATGTCCAGGAAGCACAGTGTAGGGTGTCCAGGAAGCACACTGTAGGGTGTGCAGGGAGCACACTGTAGGGTGTTCAGGGAGCACACTGTAGGGTGTCCACGCAGCACACTGTAGGATGTCCAGGGAGCACACTGTAGGATGTCCAGGGAGCACACTGTAGGGTGTCCAGGGGGCACACTGTAGGGTGTCCAGGGAGCACACTGTAGGGTGTCCAGGGAGCACACTGTAGGGTGTTCAGGGAGCACACTGTAGGGTGTCCAGGAAGCACACTGTAGGATGTTCAGGGAGCACACTGTAGGGTGTCAAGGGAGCACACTGTAGGATGTCCAGGGAGCACACTGTAGGGTGTCAAGGGAGCACACTGTAGGGTGTCCAGGGAGCACACTGTAGGATGTTCAAGGAGCACACTGTAGGGTGTCCAGGAAGCACACTGTAGGATGTTCAGGGAGCACACTGTAGGGTGTCAAGGGAGCACACTGTAGGATGTCCAGGGAGCACACTGTAGGGTGTCAAGGGAGCACACTGTAGGGTGTTCAGGGAGCACACTGTAGGGTGTCTATGGAGCTCACTGTATGGTGTTCAGGGAGCACACTGTAGGGTGTCCAGGGAGCACACTGTAGGGTGTCCAGGGAGCACACTGTAGGGTGTTCAGGGAGCACACTGTAGGATGTCCAGGGAGCACACTGTAGGATGTCCAGGGAGCATACTGTAGGGTGTCCAGGGAGCACACTGTAGGGTGTTCAGGGAGCACACTGTAGGGTGTCCAGGGAGCACACTGTAGGGTGTTCAGGGAGCACACTGTAGGATGTCCAGGGAGCACACTGTAGGATGTTCAGGGAGCACACTGTAGGATGTCCAGGGAGCACAGTGAAGGATGTCCAGGGAGCACACTGTATGGTGTTCAGGAAGCACAGTGTAGGATGTTCAGGGAGCACACTGTAGGGTGTTCAGGAAGCACACTGTAGGGTGTCCAGGAGCACACTGTAGGGTGTCCAGGGAGCACAGTGAAGGGTGTTCAGGGAGCAAACTGTAGGGTGTCCAGGAAGCACAGTGTAGGATGTTCAGGGAGCACACTGTAGGGTGTTCAGGGAGCACACTGTAGGGTGTTCAGGGAGCACACTGTAGGGTGTCCAGGAGCACACTGTAGGGTGTCCAGGGAGCACACTGTAGGGTGTCCAGGGAGCACACTGTAGGATGTTCAGGGAGCAAACTGTAGGGTGTCCAGGGAGCACACTGTAGGATGTTCAGGGAGCATACTGTAGGGTGTCCAGGGAGCACACTGTAGGGTGTTCAGGGAGCTTACTGTAGGGTGTTCAGGGAGCACACTGTACGGTGTCCAGGAAGCACACTGTAGGATGTCCAGGAAGCACAGTGTAGGGTGTCCAGGAAGCACACTGTAGGGTGTGCAGGGAGCACACTGTAGGGTGTTCAGGGAGCACACTGTAGGGTGTTCAGGGAGCACACTGTAGGGTGTCCACGCAGCACACTGTAGGATGTCCAGGGAGTACACTGTAGGATGTCCAGGGAGCACACTGTAGGGTGTCCAGGGGGCACACTGTAGGGTGTCCAGGGAGCACACTGTAGGGTGTCCAGGGAGCACACTGTAGGGTGTTCAGGGAGCACACTGTAGGGTGTCCAGGAAGCACACTGTAGGATGTTCAGGGAGCACACTGTAGGGTGTCAAGGGAGCACACTGTAGGATGTCCAGGGAGCACACTGTAGGGTGTCAAGGGAGCACACTGTAGGGTGTCCAGGGAGCACACTGTAGGATGTTCAGGGAGCACACTGTAGGGTGTCCAGGAAGCACACTGTAGGATGTTCAGGGAGCACACTGTAGGGTGTCAAGGGAGCACACTGTAGGATGTCCAGGGAGCACACTGTAGGGTGTCAAGGGAGCACACTGTAGGGTGTTCAGGGAGCACACTGTAGGGTGTCTATGGAGCTCACTGTATGGTGTTCAGGGAGCACACTGTAGGGTGTCCAGGGAGCACACTGTAGGGTGTCCAGGGAGCACACTGTAGGGTGTTCAGGGAGCACACTGTAGGATGTCCAGGGAGCACACTGTAGGATGTCCAGGGAGCATACTGTAGGGTGTCCAGGGAGCACACTGTAGGGTGTTCAGGGAGCACACTGTAGGGTGTCCAGGGAGCACACTGTAGGGTGTTCAGGGAGCACACTGTAGGATGTCCAGGGAGCACACTGTAGGATGTTCAGGGAGCACACTGTAGGATGTCCAGGGAGCACAGTGAAGGATGTCCAGGGAGCACACTGTATGGTGTCCAGGGAGCACACTGTAGGGTGTTCAGGGAGCACACTGTAGGGTGTTCAGGGAGCACACTGTAGGGCTGTAGGGTGTTCAGGGGAGCACACTGTAGGGTGTTCAGGGAGCACACTGTAGGGTGTTCAGGGAGCACACTGTAGGGCTGTAGGGTGTTCAGGGAGCACACTGTAGGGCTGTAGGGTGTTCAGGGGAGCACACTGTAGGGTGTTCAGGGAGCACACTGTAGGATGTTCAGGCAGCACACTGGAGGGTGTCCAGGGAGCACACTTTAGGGTGTTCAGGGAGCACACTGTAGGATGTCCAGGGAGCACACTGTAGGATGTCCAGGGAGCACACTGTAGGGTGTTCAGGGAGCACACTGTAGGATGTTCAGGGAGCACACTGTAGGGTGTTCAGGGAGCACACTGTAGGATGTCCAGGGAGCATACTGTAGGGTGTCCAGGGAGCACACTGTAGGGTGTTCAGGGATCACTGTAGGGTGTTCAGGGAGCTCACTGTAGGGTGTTCAGGGATCACTGTAGGGTGTTCAGGGAGCTCACTGTAGGGTTTAATAATGTTAGTTTGAATTCCCCCCCCCCCCCCCCACACACACACACACCCCCACACACACACACCCCCACACCCCACCCCTTTTTCTGAGCTGCAGGCGGCCATGTTAGGTGTTGGTCAAATGTTGGTCAAATGTGACTTCTTTGGAATTTTGCTCTTTTTTTAAATGAATGTAGTTTGGATGTATAATTAAGTGTTTGGTTGTATACGAGATACGGCTTGTGCAGACTTGGGGTGTTTCTTTATTTTTTCCTGGAATGCTTGATGTTGGCTTGTGGAGCTACTGGGTTTTGTTTTGCAAAATGGGCGGCAAGCATTAGCTTTTTTTTGTTTGTGGTTAGGTTCGGGAAGTTTGGTGAAATATTTGTATGTTTTAATTCCCCTAATGGCTTTAATTTTTCGAGTATTTTGTTTACCTTTTGTAAGGTTACTACAAAAAGTGCGCCAGTGGTTCTTTTTGGCTGCCCTGATTATTTCTTTAGTTTTATTTCTTAACTGTTTAGCCAGTGGTAGTTTGGCTCGCTCTCCCTTTGGTTGAGAGGCCTTTTTCTCTGTTTACGGGCATTTATGCTTTCAGTGCTCCACCAGGGTACTGGGCTGTGTACTGTGTGTACTTGGGATTTGGGGATGCATTTGTTGGCATGTATTTCATGTATTATGTTGGTAAAAAGGTGTGTTGAATGTGTCGTTGTCTGTGTTTGGGATGTGTCTATGTTGTGACAGAGTTTGGTAACAGCTGCCAGTCTGGGTGTTTAAGTTGTAATTTGTTTGCTGGGCTATTGTGTCTGAAGGATCTGATATGAAGGGGGAATATTGTATAGAGTTAAATGTAATTTTGATTGGGCAATGGTTACATAATTTATCCCTTTCTTTGATATGTCACCCATGCTGTTTCAGTGAAAACGCCCAGGAACATCAACCCTACTTGTCACGTACAGGATCCGGTGATTGCACATACTAGTACATCTGACACTGGTAGGTGTTCTCGTCACAGTGCTAAACATGCTGAATCATTTCAACATATATATGAATACACAATTCTGTTTAGAAAGTGGTGAAATGTAACAAATGTCACGCTAGCAGTGTGAGTTCGAATCGGACGGGACTCATCCCCCTAAAGTACGAGAATCTGTAATTTACTCAGAAAGTGTTATCCCAAATATAACATGTGTTAACCTATAAATGTTATGATGTAAGCGGAAATAAACATACTTACAGAAAAGCATTTCGGATATTTCAGAGTGCTCTTCCGGTACATTGGCGTGGGTGACTCGGGGAATCGGCATCACTGTGCAGGGGGTTCGGCTGGACAGGACCGGGTACCTGGCGGTCACCACGGGAGGCTACTACTACATTTACAGCCACCTCAAGTTCAAAGGGAACACCACATATATACATCAGATCAGGAACAACAACAAGAAGCTGTACAAGGAGACGGGGGAGACGGGCAATCAAGATTCATACTCCATCTTGCAGGGCATAGTTCACCTCACAAATGGATCAAACCTCTCCGTGTATGTGAAATCATGTGCCGACCTGGCCAAGACGACGAATAATCAGATTGGTTTATATAAACTAAATGCCTGACGTGTGTTTTTGTGTATTGACTCGTCCGGGATCTGAGAGTTAATTTCCACATGCATTCGATGCAAGCAGCTTCACTGTGTATCATTGTGTTTTCATTACAAACATCTGAACACGGCATGGACAATGCAAGCCAAAGCTCGTAAAGGTTATTGTGTCGGAAATACTTTTATGTTCAGTTACAACGTATACAACAAATCAGGAAGTACAGAGTATAGTAGAGACAGAATGAGATCACATACTCTGCCTTGCTTTTAACTCTTACCCAATGCAAAACACGCCACAGCTCGTATGAACAACACAAGGCGTGTCTTCAGGCACACATAAGTATGGTGGCCGAGAGGGGACATCGCTTTCTCGCTCTATCGCTTTCTCGCTTTCTCGCTCTATCGCTCTATCGCAGGGGCGGGGGCGGGTTTTAATGTTGGTTTTAATCATAAAAGAGAGCTGAGATTTTTCCAAGTCGCATTTCAAATTATACATATGGGCGGAATGTTGAAATTTTCTCACTATCTACTTAAATATAATTTAACAGTACAGACATGTGCTTTTATAACAATCCACGTATTCCTGCGTAAATAAGAATTTGATTGATTTATGGCCCTATTTAGCTATTGGATCCCCCGCCCCCAGGCCAAGTTATCAAAACAAATAGCAAATCACACCGCTCAATAGCGCTGAGTAGTACGTACTTCCTAAAAAGCAATAGTGTTTTCCTAAAAAACAACGCTTATATCAATGTTTATTCTGTTTGCGGAACGCCGAAGACCCGGGTTCGATTCCCGACATGGGTACAATGTGTGAAACCCATTTCTGGTGTCCCCCGCCGTGATATTGCTGGAATATTGCTAAAAGCGGCGTAAAACCATACTCAGTCAGTCAGTCTGTTTGCGGAGTAGATGTCATCAAAGTGGAAGTCCTCACCCAAGCAATGGTAATACTACCGGATGTCCATTATGTAATTTCTAGTTTTGGGATGACATATTGTTCTCAGTAACCGTAATGTGGAAATAGATAGTTGATAAGTTTTATATTCAAGTTGGTATTTCCGCTATTCAACGTGTTCAGTGAGGCCGTCTTATCAACAGTCATTTCTGAGACATAAATGCAAAGTATAATTACCGTATTCGACGTAATAAGCGCCCCGCTCTAATAAACGCCTACGGCGATATTTGCTAATATATTGGCTAGTGAACAATCCCAGTTAGCACCCCTTCCGATTGATTAATGTACACAAGACTTATTTATTCGCGTATAATACGCACTCTTATATGCACACTTAATTATGGGCAATTAAATTCGGGAAAAATATATCTGTCGTACATAAACATCTCAGGCTGTCAGCCTAAACCAAGGAATTAATCTTTAAACTCAACTTTTTTTTACCAAAATAATATTCTAATTTTGAGAGCGCCCTGGGCGCTTATTACGTCGAATATGGTTATTAAGTCTACGCTTTTTTTTTTCATTTATAATTAACTCGAACATTAATTTCAAGATTTATAGTACATACTATTCAAAAGAAGTTAAAGAACACCCGATTCCTTCATATGACTATGGTAAGTCATTAGAGGAAGCGATAGAGCAAGAAAGCGATAGAGCAAGAAAGCGATAGAGCGATAAAGCGATAGAGCGATAAAGCGATAGAGCGAGAAAGCGATAAAGCGATAGAGCGAGAAAGCGATAGAGCGAGAAAGCGATAGAGCGAGAAAGCGATAAAGCGATAAAGCGATAGAGCGAGAAAGCGATAGAGCGAGAAAGCGATATTTCCCATAATGCCGTACATTAAAACGGTTTTTGCTGATATTTAGTGATCCTGTAATTCTCACCGCTTTTTTGCCTCTTATGATTAGATTTTTTAAACATCTTGTAGTAGATAAATATGTTACAAAATACACACGTAATTTTTTCTCGTTTAGCTTGCATATTTTCTTGTAGTGTAATAAATAAGTAAGATTCACAGAATACAGATAGTCACTGTTCATATTTTCATTTTGTTCAGTTTGTATTGTTTGCATCGTCCAAAGAATTATTTTTTTCGGTAATTAGATTTGGAATTGAAGCCGAACATGTGCTCGTCCGATTTCGGGATCACAATTATGTTCATTAAGTTGCATGTACATTATGCAAACAAAAGTTGTACATGTACACAGTTATGTTTCCCTTACAAAATACAGATAAATTAGATATATGTCTCTACCTTAAGTCACATATACGACTTTCGAGAGCGTCATTAGCCGTAACCACATTACTTGGACAATAGAAATGAAATGCGTTGTAAATATTTTTTAAAAACAACTCGTTTCCTATAATGACTTTCGATCAAACTGACTTCGGGAATTAAATTTAATGCTAAAGTGCTTGTAAAATAAAGTTTAACTTTCCCGCCAGGAGAGACTAGATATCCAATTATAGTATAGGCTCAGGCATGAATATTCATATTTATGTAGCAATTCTCTATCCATTTAAACTGTATGGTTAACAATTGTGCGTTCTGATGTGAGTTATGTAGTTATCTACCAAAAATCGGTTGATTGTTTTAAAATCACCTACGTCTGTACAGTTAAATTATGTTTTAAGTAAATAGTGAGAAAAGTTCAACATTACCTCCCAATTGCAGCAGATATCACATGCGGCCCTGTAGTG
Source organism: Haliotis rufescens (assembly GCF_023055435.1). Lineage (NCBI taxonomy): Eukaryota > Metazoa > Mollusca > Gastropoda > Lepetellida > Haliotidae > Haliotis > Haliotis rufescens. Next base: position 6,836,828 of record NW_025964383.1, read on the forward strand.
GTCAAGAGGGGATATTGCTTTACCGCGAGAAAGCGATAAAGCGATAAAGCGATAAAGCGAGAAAGCGATAGAGCGAGAAAGCGATAGAGCGAGAAAGCGATGTCCCCTCTCGGCCACCATACAAAACACAGCAGAAGCTACACATAACGTACCTTGAGGTGCACATGACACAATATGGGATACACAAAACACAACATGAGACACTTAACACCACACGAGACACACATAGCACAACATGAGACATACATAACACTACATGAGACATACAAAACACAACTTGAGACACATAACACAACATGAGACACACTGAATACAACACATTGACAGAACACAACGCGAGATTCACAGATCATAAGACGAGATTCACAGAACACAACACAAGATAAACACATAATACAACATACGACTCCCGTAGCACAACATGAGACACAAAGAACACAACATGATCTACACACTGGCGAGGTCCCCCTGTTACGTAACATAATAGGAGCACTAAAACGACAAGCGCTCTTATTATACATTTATTGTTTTCATTAATGCATTGATTATTACATCTTTGTTTGTGTCATCCTGTATGTCGAAGACAAAGGTAACATATGTAACGCAGGGGGTTTCTCACAAAGATTTGGGTGCAATTGATGTGCAATATTTTCAATGAAAATGTGTCACACTCACCAAAGTGTTTGTTGTTTTCTCATTTTAATATTGCATTCTTTTAAAGCAACACCCCGACATCGCTGATCAGAAAAGTTTTTCATCGATGTATGAAGTACAGAATGAGACTTTGTAGACATCGTGTGTTACAAAAAACAAAGTCTTACAATATGTACATACACACAACGGTTGAAAGATTTGGCAAAGTCTGTTAAAAGTGAAGAAACTACTCCATTCATTTTGACATTTTACACAACTCCTGAACCATCAAGCTGAGTATCATTGCTCTGTACCACCGTCTTCCTGAACCATCAAGCTAAGTATCACTACTCTGTACCACCGTCTTCCTGAACCATCAAGCTAAGTATCAATACTCTGTACCACCGTCTTCCTCAACCATCAAGCTAAGTATCATTACTCTGTACCACCGTCTTCCTCAATCATCAAGCTAAGTATCAATACTCTGTACCACCGTCTTCCTGAACCATCAATCTGAGTATCATTACTCTGTACCACCGTCTTCCTGAACCATCAAGCTAAGTATCATTACTCTGTACCACCGTCTTCCTGAACCATCAAGCTAAGTATCATTACTCTAGCTGTACCACCGTCTTCCTGAACCATCAAGCTAAGTATCATTCCTCTGTACCATCGTCTTCAGGACAATCAAGCTAAGTATCATTACTCTGTGCCGCCGTCTTCCTGAACCATCAAGCTAAGTATCATTACTCTGTACCACCGTCTTCCTGAACCATCAAGCTAAGTATCATTACTCTGTACCGCCGTCTTCCTGAACCATCAAGCTGAGTATCATTAATCTGTACCGCCGTCTTCCTGAACCATCAATCTATTTTTCATTGCTCTGTACCACCGTCTTCCTAAACCATCAAGCTAAGTATCATTACTCTGTACCATCGTCTTCCTGAACCATCACGCTAAGTATCATTACTCTGTACCACCGTCTTCCTGAACCATCAAGCTGAGTATCATTACTCTGTACCACCGTCTGCCTGAACCATCAAGCTGTGTATCATTACTCTGTACCACCTTCTTCCTGAACCATCAAGCTATTTTTCAATGCTCTGTACCACCGTCTTCCTGAACCATCAACCTAATTTTCATTGCTCTGTACCACCGTCTTCCTGAACCATCAAGCTAAGTATCATTACTCTGTGACACCGTCTTCCTGAACCATCAAGATAAGTATCATTGCTCTGTGACAACGTCTTCCTCAACCATCAAGCTATTTTTCGTTGCTCTGTACCACCGTCTTCCTGAACCATCAACTTCAGTATCATTACTCTGTACCACCGTCTGCCTGAACCATCAAGCTAAGTATCATTACTCTGTACCACCGTCTGCCTGTACCATCAAGCTAAGTATCATTACTCTGTGCCACCGTCTTCCTGAACCATCAAGCTGGGTATCATTACTCTGTACCACCGTCTTCCTGAACCATCAAGCTATTTTTCAATGCTCTGTACCACCGTCTTCCTGAACCATCAAGCTAATTTTCATTGCTCTGTACCACCGTCTTCCTGAACAATCAAGCTAAGTATCATTGCTCTGTGACAACGTCTTCCTCAACCATCAAGCTATTTTTCGTTGCTCTGTACCACCGTCTTCCTCAACCATCAGACTATATATCATTACCCTGTACCACCGTCTTCCTGAACCATCAACTTCAGTATCATTACTCTGTACCACCGTCTTCCTGAACCATCAAGCTAAGTATCATTATTCAGTACCATAGTCTTCAGGACCATCAAGCTATTTTTCATTGCTCTGTACCACCGTCTTCCTGAACCATCACCCTATATATCCTTACTCTGTGCCATCGTTATCCTGAACCATCAAGCTAAGTATCATTACTCTGTAAAACCGTCTTCCTGAACCATCAAGCTATATATCATTGCTCTGTACCACCGTCTTCGTGAACCATCAAGCTATTTTTCATTGCTCTGTACCACCGTCCTCGTGAACCATCAGACTATATATCATTACCCTGTACCACCGTCTTCCTCAACCATCAAGCTATTTCTCATTAGTATGTACCACCGCCTTCGTGAACCATCAAGTTATTTATCATTGCTCTGTGCCACCGTATTCTTGAACCATCAAGCTATTTATCATTCCTCTATACCACCGTCTTCTTGAACCATCAAGCTATATATCATTGCTCTGTACCACCGTCTTCCTAAAAAATCAGACTATATATCATTACTCTGTACCACCGTCTTCCTCAAACATCAAGATATTTACCATTGCTCTGTACCACCGTCTTCGAGAACCATCAAGCTATTTTTCATTGCTCTGTACCACCGTCTTCCTCAACCATCAGACTATATATCATTACCCTGTGCCACCGTCTTCCTGAACCATCAAGCTATTTATCATTGCTCTGTACCACCGTCTTCCTGAACCATCACCCTATATATCCTTACTCTGTGCCATCGTTATCCTGAACCATCAAGCTAAGTATCATTACTCTGTAAAACCGTCTTCCTGAACCATCAAGCTATATATCATTGCTCTGTACCACCGTCTTCCTCAACCATCAGACTATATATCATTACTCTGTACGACCGTCTTCCTGAACCATCAAGCTATATATCATTACTCTGTACCACCGTCTTCCTGAACCATCAAGCTATTTATCATTCCTCTATACCACCGTCTTCTTGAACCATCAAGCTATATATCATTGCTCTGTACCACCGTCTTCCTAAAAAATCAGAGTATATATCATTACTCTGTACCACCGTCTTCCTCAAACATCAAGATATTTACCATTGCTCTGTACCACCGTCTTCGAGAACCATCAAGCTATTTTTCATTGCTCTGTACCACCGTCTTCCTCAACCATCAGACTATATATCATTACCCTGTGCCACCGTCTTCCTGAACCATCAAGCTATTTATCATTGCTCTGTACCACCGTCTTCCTGAACCATCAACATATATATCATTGCTCTGTTCCACCGTCTTCCTCAACCATCAATATTTTTATCATTGCTCTGTACCAAAGTCTTCCTGAACCATCAAGCTATTTATCATTACTCTGCACCACCGTCTTCGTGAACAATCAAGCTATATATCATTGCTCTGTACCACCGTCTTCCTCAACCATCAGACTATATATCATTACTCTGTACCACCGTCTTCCTGAACCATCAAGCTATTTATCATTGCTCTGTACCACCGTCTTCCTGAACCATCAATCTATTTTTCAATGCTCTGTACCACCGTCTTCCTGAACCATCAAGTTAAGTATCATTACTCTGTTCCACCGTCTTCCTGAACCATCAAGCTAAGTATCATTATTCTGTACCATCGTCTTCAGGACCATCAAGCTATTTTTCATTGCTCTGTACCACCGTCTTCCTCAACCATCACACTATATATCCTTACTCTGTGCTATCGTTATCCTGAACCATCAAGCTAAGTATCATTACTCTGTAAAACCGTCTTCGTGAACCATCAAGCTATATATCATTGCTCTGTACCACCGTCTTCCTCAACCATCAAGCTATTTATCATTGCTCTGTACCACTGTCTTCCTGAACCATCAAGCTATATATCATTACTCTGTACCACCGTCTTCCTGAACCACATAGCGATATATCATTCCTCTGTACCACCGTCTTCCTGAACCATCAAGCTATTTTTCAATGCTCTGTACCACCGTCTTCCTGAACCATCAAGCTAATTTTCATTGCTCTGTACCACCGTCTTCCTGAACAATCAAGCTAAGTATCATTGCTCTGTGACAACGTCTTCCTCAACCATCAAGCTATTTTTCGTTGCTCTGTACCACCGTCTTCCTCAACCATCAGACTATATATCATTACCCTGTACCACCGTCTTCCTGAACCATCAACTTCAGTATCATTACTCTGTACCACCGTCTTCCTGAACCATCAAGCTAAGTATCATTATTCAGTACCATAGTCTTCAGGACCATCAAGCTATTTTTCATTGCTCTGTACCACCGTCTTCCTGAACCATCACCCTATATATCCTTACTCTGTGCCATCGTTATCCTGAACCATCAAGCTAAGTATCATTACTCTGTAAAACCGTCTTCCTGAACCATCAAGCTATATATCATTGCTCTGTACCACCGTCTTCGTGAACCATCAAGCTATTTTTCATTGCTCTGTACCACCGTCCTCGTGAACCATCAGACTATATATCATTACTCTGTACCACCGTCTTCCTCAACCATCAAGCTATTTCTCATTAGTATGTACCACCGCCTTCGTGAACCATCAAGTTATTTATCATTGCTCTGTGCCACCGTATTCTTGAACCATCAAGCTATTTATCATTCCTCTATACCACCGTCTTCTTGAACCATCAAGCTATATATCATTGCTCTGTACCACCGTCTTCCTAAAAAATCAGACTATATATCATTACTCTGTACCACCGTCTTCCTCAAACATCAAGATATTTACCATTGCTCTGTACCACCGTCTTCGAGAACCATCAAGCTATTTTTCATTGCTCTGTACCACCGTCTTCCTCAACCATCAGACTATATATCATTACCCTGTGCCACCGTCTTCCTGAACCATCAAGCTATTTATCATTGCTCTGTACCACCGTCTTCCTGAACCATCAACATATATATCATTGCTCTGTACCACCGTCTTCCTCAACCATCAATATTTTTATCATTGCTCTGTACAAAGTCTTCCTGAACCATCAAGCTATGTATCATTACTCTGCACCACCGTCTTCGTGAACCATCAAGCTATATATCATTGCTCTGTACTACCGTCTTCCTCAACCATCAGACTATATATCATTACTCTGTACGACCGTCTTCCTGAACCATCAAGCTATATATCATTACTCTGTACCACCGTCTTCCTGAACCATCAAGCTATTTATCATTCCTCTATACCACCGTCTTCTTGAACCATCAAGCTATATATCATTGCTCTGTATCACCGTCTTCCTAAAAAATCAGACTATATATCATTACTCTGTACCACCGTCTTCCTAAAAAATCAAGATATTTACCATTGCTCTGTACCACCGTCTTCGAGAACCATCAAGCTATTTTTCATTGCTCTGTACCACCGTCTTCCTCAACCATCAGACTATATATCATTACCCTGTGCCACCGTCTTCCTGAACCATCAAGCTATTTATCATTGCTCTGTACCACCGTCTTCCTGAACCATCAACATATATATCATTGCTCTGTACCACCGTCTTCCTCAACCATCAATATTTTTATCATTGCTCTGTACCAAAGTCTTCCTGAACCATCAAGCTATTTATCATTACTCTGCACCACCGTCTTCGTGAACAATCAAGCTATATATCATTGCTCTGTACCACCGTCTTCCTCAACCATCAGACTATATATCATTACTCTGTACCACCGTCTTCCTGAACCATCAAGCTATTTATCATTGCTCTGTACCACCGTCTTCCTGAACCATCAATCTATTTTTCAATGCTCTGTACCACCGTCTTCCTGAACCATCAAGTTAAGTATCATTACTCTGTTCCACCGTCTTCCTGAACCATCAAGCTAAGTATCATTATTCTGTACCATCGTCTTCAGGACCATCAAGCTATTTTTCATTGCTCTGTACCACCGTCTTCCTCAACCATCACACTATATATCCTTACTCTGTGCTATCGTTATCCTGAACCATCAAGCTAAGTATCATTACTCTGTAAAACCGTCTTCGTGAACCATCAAGCTATATATCATTGCTCTGTACCACCGTCTTCGTGAACCATCAAGCTATTTTTCATTGCTCTGTACCACCGTCCTCGTGAACCATCAGACTATATATCATTACCCTGTACCACCGTCTTCCTCAACCATCAAGCTATTTCTCATTAGTATGTACCACCGCCTTCGTGAACCATCAAGTTATTTATCATTGCTCTGTGCCACCGTATTCTTGAACCATCAAGCTATTTATCATTCCTCTATACCACCGTCTTCTTGAACCATCAAGCTATATATCATTGCTCTGTACCACCGTCTTCCTAAAAAATCAGACTATATATCATTACTCTGTACCACCGTCTTCCTCAAACATCAAGATATTTACCATTGCTCTGTACCACCGTCTTCGAGAACCATCAAGCTATTTTTCATTGCTCTGTACCACCGTCTTCCTCAACCATCAGACTATATATCATTACCCTGTGCCACCGTCTTCCTGAACCATCAAGCTATTTATCATTGCTCTGTACCACCGTCTTCCTGAACCATCAACATATATATCATTGCTCTGTACCACCGTCTTCCTCAACCATCACACTATATATCCTTACTCTGTGCTATCGTTATCCTGAACCATCAAGCTAAGTATCATTACTCTGTAAAACCGTCTTCGTGAACCATCAAGCTATATATCATTGCTCTGTACCACCGTCTTCCTCAACCATCAAGCTATTTATCATTGCTCTGTACCACTGTCTTCCTGAACCATCAAGCTATATATCATTACTCTGTACCACCGTCTTCCTGAACCACCAGGCGATATATCATTCCTCTGTACCACCGTCTTCCTGAACCATCAATCTATTTTTCAGTGCTCTGTACCACCGTCTTCCTGAACCATCACGCTAAGTAGCATTACTCTGTACCACCGTCTTCCTGACCCATCAAGCTAAGTATCATTATTCTGTACCATAGTCTTCAGGACCATCAAGCTATTTTTCATTGCTCTGTACCACCGTGTTCCTAAACCATCACACTATATATCCTTACTCTGTGCTATCGTTATCCTGAACCATCAAGCTAAGTATCATTACTCTGTAAAACCGTCTTCGTGAACCATCAAGCTATTTTTCATTGCTCTGTACCACCGTCCTCGTGAACCATCAGACTATATATCATTACCCGTCTTCCTCAACCATCAAGCTATTTATCATTAGTATGTACCACCGCCTTCGTGAACCATAAAGCTATTTATCATTGCTCTGTGCCACCGTATTCTTGAACCATCAAGCTATTTATCATTCCTCTATACCACCGTCTTCTTGAACCATCAAGCTATATATCATTGCTCTGTACCACCGTCTTCCTAAAAAATCAGACTATATATCATTACTCTGTACCACCGTCTTCCTCAAACATCAAGATATTTATCATTGCTCTGTACCACCGTCTTCGAGAACCATCAAGCTATTTTTCATTGCTCTGTACCACCGTCTTCCTGAATCATCAAGCTATATCTCATTGCTCTGTACCACCGTTTTCCTGAACCACCAGGTGATATTTCATTCCTCTGTACCACCGTCTTCCTGAACCATCAATCTATTTTTTAATGCTCTGTCCCACCGTCTTCCTGAACCATCAAGCTAGGTATCATTACTCTGTACCACCGTCTCCCTGAACAATCAAGCTAAGTATCATTACTCTGTACCACCGTCTTCAGGACCATCAAGCTATTTTTCTTTGCTCTGTACCACCGTCTTACTGAACAATAAAGCTATTTTTCATTAATCTGTACCACCGTCTTCCTGAACCATCAGACTATATATCATTACTCTGTACCACCGTCTTCCTGAACCATTAAGCTAAGTATCATTACTCTGTACCACCGTCTTCCTCAACCATCAGATTATATATCATTGCTTTGTACCACCGTCTTCCTGAACCATCAAGCTAAGTATCATTACTCTGTACCACAGTCTTCCTGAACCATCAAGCTATATATCATTGCTCTGTACCACCGTCTTCCTCAACCATAAGACTATATGTCATTACTCTCCACCATCGTTATCCTGAACCATCAATATATATATATCATTGCTCTGTACCGCAGTCTTCCTGAACCATCAGACTATATATCATTACTCTGTACCACCATCTTCCTGAACCATCAAGCTATATATCATTACTCTGTACCAATATCTTCCTCAACCATCAGACTATATATCATTACTCTGTACCACCGTCTTCCTGAACAATCAGACTATATATCATTACTCTGTACCACCGTCTTACTGAAACATCAAAACTATATATCATTACCCTGTACCACCGTCTTACTGAACCATCAGACAATATATCATTACTATGTACCCTCGTTATCCTGAACCTTGAAGCTAAGTATCATTACTCTGTACCACCGTCTTCCTGAACCATCAGACTATATGTCATTACTCTCTACCACCGTCTTACTGAACCATCAGACTATATATCGTTACTCTGTACCATCATTATCCTCAACCGTCAAGCTAAGTATCATTACTCTGTACCACTGTTTTCCTGAACCATCAAGCTATGTTTGATTACTCTGTACCACCGTATTCCTCAACTATCAACCCAATTATCACTGCTCTGTACCACCGTCTTCCTGAACCATCAAGCTAAGCATCATTACTCTGTACCACAGTCTTCCTGAACCATTAAACTTTATATCATTGCTCTGTACCACCGTCTGCATGAACCATCAAGCTAAGTATCATTACTCTGTACCATCGTTATCCTGAACCATCAAGCTAAGTACAATTACTCTGTACCACCACCTTCCTGAACAATCAAGCTATATATCACTGCTCTGTACCATCGTTTTCCTGAACCATCAGACTATATATCATTACTCTGTACCGCCGTCTTCCTGAACCATCAAGCTAAGTATCATTACTCTGTACCACCGTCTTCCTGAACCATCAAGCTAAGTATCATTACTCTGTACCACCGTCTTCCTGAACCATCAAGCTAAATATCATTGCTCTGTACCACCGTCTTCCTGAACCATGAAGCTATTTTTCATTGCTCTGTACCACCGTCTTCCTGAACCATCAGTCTATATATCATTGCACTGTACCACCGTCTTCCTGAACCATCACGCTAAGTATCATTACTCTGTATCACCGTCTTCCTGAACCATGAATCTAAGTATCATTGCTCTGTACCACCGTATTCCTGAACCATCAAGCTAAGTATCATTACTCTGTACCACCGTCTTCCTCAACCATCAAGCTAAGTATCACTGCTCTGTACCACCGTCTTCATCAACCATCAAGCTAAGCATCCTTACTCTGTACCACTGTCTTCCTGAACCATCAGACTATATATCATTACTCTGTACCACCGTCTTCCTGAACCATCAGACTATATATCATTACTCTGTACCACCGTCTTACTGAACCATCAGACTATATATCATTACTCTGTACCATCGTTATCCTGAACAAACAAGCTAAGTATCATTACTCTGTACCACAGTCTTACTGAAACATCAGACTATATTTCATTACTCTGTACCACCGCCTTACTGAACCATCAGACTATATATCATTACTCTGTACCATCATTTTCCTCAACCATCAAGCTAAGTATCATTACTCTGTACCACCGTATTCCTCAACCATCAACCCAATTGTTACTGCTCTGTACCACCGTCTTCCTGAACCATCAAGCTAAGTATCATTACTCTGTACCATCGTTATCCTGAACCATCAAGCTAAGTATCATTGCTCTGTACCACCGTATTCCTCAACCATCAAGCTAAGTATCATTACTCTGTACCATCGTTATCCTGAACCATCAAGCTAAGTATCATTGCTCTGTACCACCGTATTCCTCAACCATCAAGCTAAGTATCATTACTCTGTACCACCGTCTTCCTCAACCATCAAGCTAAGTAACATTGCTCTGTACCACCGTCTTCATGAACCATCAAGCTAAGCATCCTTACTTTGTACCACTGTCTTACTGAACCATCAAAATATATATCATTGCTCTGTACCACCGTCTTCCTGAACCATCAAGCTAAGTATGATTACTCTGTACCACCATCTTCCTCAACCATCAAGCTAAGTGTCATTACTCTGTACCACCGTTATCTTCAACCATCAACCTAAGTATCATTACTCTGTACCACCATCTTCCTGAACCATCAGACTATATATCATTACTCTGTACCACCATCTTCCTGAACAATCAAGCTATATATCATTACTCTGTACCACTGTCTTCCTCAACCATCAGAATATATATCATTACTCTGTACCACCATCTTCCTCAACCATCAAGCTATATATCATTACTCTGTACCACAGTCTTCCTCAACCATCAGACTATATATCATTACACTGTACCACCGTCTTCCTCAACCATCAGACTATATATCATTACTCTGTACCACCGTCTTACTGAAACATCAGACTATATATCATTACTCTGTACCCTCGTTATCCTGAACTTTCAAACTAAGTATCATTACTCTGTACCACCGTCTTCCTGAACCATCAAGCTATTTATCATTGCTCTGTACCACCATCTTCTTGAACAATCAAGCTATATATCATTACTCTGTACCACCGTCTTCCTCAACCATCAAGATATATATCATTGCTCTGTACCACCGTCTTACTGAACCATCAGACTATATATCATTGCTCTGTACCACCGTCTTCCTCAACCATCAAGCTAAGTATCATTACTCTGTACCACTGTTATCCTAAACCATCAAGCTAAGTATCATCACTCGGTACCACAGTCTTACTGAACCATCAGACTATATATCATTACTCTGTACCCTCGTTATCCTGAACCTTTAAACTAAGTATCATTACTCTGTACCACCGTCTTCCTGAACCATCAAGTTATTTTTCATTACTCTGTACCACCGTATTCCTCAACCCTCAAGCCAATTATCATTGCTCTGTACAACCGTCTTCCTGAACCATCAAGCTAAGTATCATTACTCTGTACCACCGTCTTCCTGAACCATCAAGCTAAGTATCATTGCTCTGTACCACTGTTATCCTAAACCATCAAGCTAAGTATCATTACTCTGTACCACCATCTTCCTTGAATCATCAGACTATATATCATTCCTCTGTACGACCATCTTACTGAACCATCAAGCTATATATCATTACTGTGGCCACCATCTTCCTGAGCCATCAAGCTATATATCATTATTCTGTACCACCATCTTCCTCAACCATCAGACTATATATCATTACTCTATACCACCGTCTTCCTGAACCATCAGACTATATATCATTACTCTGAACCACCGTCTTCCTGAACCATCAGACTATATATCATTACTCTGTACAACCGTCTTACTGAACCATCAGACTATATATCATTACTCTCTACCATCGATATCCTGAACCATCAAGCTAAGTATCATTGCTCTGTACCACCGTCTTACTGAACCATCAGACTATATATCATTACTCTGTACCATCGTTATCCTGAACCATCAAGCTAAGTATCATTACTCTGTACCACCGTCTTCCTGAACCATCAACCTATTTTTCATTACCCTGTACAACCGTATTCCTCAACCATCAAGCCAATTATCATTGCTCTGTACCACCGTCTTCCTGAACCATCAAGCTAAGTACCATTACTCTGTACCACCGTCTTCCTGAACCATTAGACTTGATATCATTGCTCTGTACCACCGTCTTCCTGAACCATTAGACTTGATATCATTGCTCTGTACCACCGTCTTCCTGAACAATCAAGCTAAGTATCATTACTCTGTACAATCGTCTTCCTGAACCATCAAGCTAAGTATCATTGCTCTGTACCACCATCTTCCTGAACAATCAAGCTATATATCACTGCTCTGTACCACCGTCTTCCTGAACCATCAGACTATATATCATTGCACTGTACCACCGTCTTCCTGAACCATCAAGCTAAGTATCATTACTCTGTACCACCGTCTTCCTCAACCATCAAGCTAAGTATCATTGCTCTGTACCACCGTCTTCATCAACCATCAAGCTAAGCATCCTTACTCTGTACCACTGCCCTACTGAACCATCAAAATATATATCATTGCTCTGTACCACCGTCTTCCTGAACCATCAAGCTAAGTATCATTACTCTGTACCACCATCTTCCTCAACCATCAAGCTAAGTGTCATTACTCTGTACCACCGTTATCTTCAACCATCAACCTAAGTATCATTACTCTGTACCACCATCTTCCTGAACCATCAGACTATATATCATTACTCTGTATCACCATCTTAGTGAACCATCAAGCTATATATCATTACTGTGTACCACCATCTTCCTGAGCCATTAAGCTATATATCCTTATTCTGTACCACCATCTTCCTCAACCATCAGATTATATATCTTTACTCTGTACCACAATCTTCCTGAACCATCAGACTATATATCATTGCTTGGTACCACCGTCTTCCTGAACCATCAGACTATATATCATTAGTCTGTATCAGCCATATCCTGAACCATCAACCTAAGTATCATTACTCTGTACACCGTCTTCCTGAACCATCAGACTATATATCATTACTCTCTACCATCGTCTTCCTGAACCATCAAGCTAAGTATCATTGCTCTGTACCACCGTCTTCGTGACCCATCAAGCTATATAACATTCCTCTGTACCACCGTCTTCCTGAACCATCAAGCTATTTTTCATTGCTCTGTACCACCGTCTTCCTGAACCATCAGACTATATATCGTTAATCTGTACCATCGTCTTCCTGAACCATCAAGCTAAGTATCATTGCTCTGTACCACCGTCTTCCTGAACCATCAAGCTAAGTACAATTACTCTGTACCACCGTCTTCCTGAACCATCAGACTATATATCATTACTCTGTACCATCGTTTTCCTGAACCATCAGACTATATATCATTACTTTTTACCACCATCTTCGTGAACCATTAAGCTATATATCACTACTCTGTACCACCGCTTTCCTGAACCATCAAGCTATATATCATTGCTCTGTACCACCGTCTTCCTAAACCATCAAGCTAAGTACAATTACTCTGTACCACCGTCTCCCTGAACCATCAAGCTATATATCATTGCTCTGTACCACCGTCTTCCTGAACCATCAAGCTAACTACAATTACTCTGTACCACCGTCTCCCTGAACCATCAAGCTATATATCATTGCTCTGTACCACCGTCTCCCTGAACCATCAAGCTATATATTATTGTTCTGTACGACCGTCTTCCTGAACCATCAAGCTATATATCATTGTTCTGTGGGACCGTCTTCCTGAACCATTAAGCTATATATCATTGCTCTGTACCACCGTCTTCCCGAACATTCTTTCCCTTACATCCGCACCCTGCATACAGACGACAGTGACTACAGTGTGAGGTGTCCCTTACACCTGGTGCAGCACATACAGACGACAGTGACTAGAGTGTGAAGTGCCCCTTACACCTGATCCAGCACATGCAGACAACAGTGACTACATAGGAAAGTGCTCCTTACACCCGTACCCTCCATACAGATGATACAGAGGTGTCCCTTACACCTAGTGCAGCACATACAGACAACAGTGACTAGAGTGTAAAGTGCCCCTTACACCTGGTCCAGCACATGCAGACAACAGTGACTACAGTGTGAAGTGCCCCTTACACCTGGTCCAGCACATGCAGACAACAGTGACTACAGTGTGAAGTGCCCCTTACACCTGGTCCAGCACATGCAGACAACAGTGACTACAGTGTGAAGTGCCCCTTACACCTGGTCCAGCAGATACAGACAACAGTGACTACAGTGTGAAGTGCCCCTTACACCTGGTCCAGCAGATACAGACAACAGTGACTACAGTGTGAAGTGCCCCTTACACCTGGTCCAGCAGATACAGACAACAGTGACTACAGTGTGAAGTGCCCCTTACACCTGGTCCAGCACATGCAGACAACAGTGACTACAGTGTGAAGTGCCCCTTACACCTGGTCCAGCAGATTCAGACAACAGTGACTACAGTGTGAAGTGCCCCTTACACCTGGTCCAGCAGATACAGACAACAGTGACTACAGTGTGAAGTGCCCCTTACACCTGGTCCAGCAGATACAGACAACAGTGACTACAGTGTGAAGTGCCCCTTACACCTGGTCCAGCACATGCAGACAACAGTGACTACAGTGTGAAGAGTCTACACACTCACAGTATTAAAAGCTGTGTGTCAAGAAGATAGAGTGGGTATATAGGGGAGTTCCCCTGGGTAGGCAACACCTAACGACGTACAGAGAGTTGTATTCAAATCCAGCTGGATATTGCTGTCGTCTTTGAACAATAAACTTCCTATTAAACCTAAGTTTTTCCCTGACTTAAACATTCCATAGACAATTTACGTAGTCGCTATGCATGATCAGGGCGGAAATCTTGGACTCTCCCACCCTGCTCTCCAGGACTCAATGTGAGCCAGTTGTAGTTCTGCACGTGACTTCTTGTTATTGCAGCCCATTGTAACCTGACAATACGGCATGAACACGGACTACAGCTTATTGTAACCCGATGATACGACACTGGTACGTGACACCCTGCACATGTAGCCGGGTGTAGCTCACGCTCCACGAGGTCTCGGTTTTCCCGGTACTGAGCAGGAACCACAACAATGAACGTGGCCCGTGTGCTGGCTCCAGTAGGAAGCTCTTGTCCTAAATCAAAGACTGACAACTCGTATAACCTTACAAGGGGGTGTATTGTAAGACAATTATGTCATTTGAAGCACACTGGACAAGACTTGCGATTAGAGCCAGAGAACAGTTTTTCCACGTAATCGCAAATAGAAAATGTGTATCCTCTGGGCCTCGTTTTTCAAAACAATTTTAGCTAACGTTAACTAGATTAGAATTAAGGTTATCTTAGTTTGAAATCACACCATTTGACAACGCAACCTCGACTTTGCTCTAATGTTGCCATCGTAAGGCTATATAACGTCGTCTGCTTCAACCATTATTAGATATATTGTAAAAATCACGAAATTTTAGAATGTTATTGCCTATTTCTCACATCTGTGAGTGTCGGTGTCACACAATCTTCGAAGTGAATTTCTAAACATAATCGGTTACATGAAACCGTCACATGGTAAATCAATATATCAAGTTAAAAGAGACACAATGATAATAGATAGATCTAGAGGATATATATTTTTTCTCCTCAAATGACTCTTTTATCTCGTTGATTGACCTGACAAGGTTGAAATGTCCTGACTTCCGGGACATCATGTGTCGACACAGACTGGACTTGACACGTGTGAAGGAAGGTGCTGTTGCAACAGATATGTCATCAAAGATTGTGATCTCTTCTTCAGAAATCACCGAGACCGGGATGCGTCCTCTGCTTCGCGTCTTAGTCGGCTAAGTTGACGGATCTGTTCCTCTGGCAATGGTCTAAAACTGATTACCCTTAACGACCAACACGCACTCCCACCCAAGACAATCAAAACACACACTCCCACCCTTGACAATCAACACACACACACGCACGAACACACACGAACACACACGAACACACACACACGAACACACACACACACACACACACACACACACACACACACACACACACACACACACACACACACACACACACACACACACACACACACACACACACACACACACACACACACACACACACACCGGACTATCAACACGCACACTCTCACCCCAGACTATCAACAACACACTCCCCCCCGATTCGACCAACACACACTACCATCCTGGACGAACAACACACACACTACCACCCTGGAAAACCAACACACACACTACCACCCACCGGACACCCAACACACACACTACCACCCTGGACAACCAACACACACACTACCACGCTGGATACCCAACACACACACTACCACCCTGGACAACCAACACATACACTACCACGCTGGAAAACCAACACACACACTACCACCCTGGACAACCAACACACACACTACCACCCACCGGACAACCAACACACACACTACAAGCCTGGACGACCAACACACACACACTGCCAACCTGGACAGCCAACACACACACTACCACGCTGGACGACCAGCACACACAATACAAGCCTGGACGACCAGCACACACACACTGCCACCCTGGACAGCCAACACACACACTACCACACACCGGACAACCAACACACACACTACAAGCCTGGACGACCAGCACACATACAAGCCTGGACGACCAGCACACACACACTGCCACCCTGGACAACCAACACACACACTACCACCCTGGAGAGCCAACACACACACTACAAGCTGGACGACCAACACACACACTACCACCCTGGTGCTGTTGCAACAGATATGTCATCAAAGATTGTGATCTCTTCTTCAGAAATCACCGAGACCGGGATGCGTCCTCTGCTTCGCGTCTTAGTCGGCTAAGTTGACGGATCTGTTCCTCTGGCAATGGTCTGAAACTGATTACCCTTAACGACCAACACGCACTCCCACCCAAGACGATCAAAACACACACTCCCACCCTTGACAATCAACACACACACACACACACACACACACACACACACACACACACACACACACACACACACACACACACACACACACACACACACACACACACACACACACACACACACACACACACACACACACACACACACACACACACACACACACACACACACCGGACTATCAACACGCACACTCTCACCCCAGACTATCAACAACACACTCCCCCCCGATTCGACCAACACACACTACCATCCTGGACGAACAACACACACACTACCACCCTGGAAACCAACACACACACTACCACCCACCGGACACCCAACACACACACTACCACCCTTGACAACCAACACACACACTACCACGCTGGATACCCAACACACACACTACCACCCTGGACAACCAACACACACACTACCACGCTGGACAACCAACACACACACTACCACCCTGGACAACCAACACACACACTACCACCCACCGGACACCCAACACACACACTACCACCCTGGACAACCAACACACACACTACCACCCTGGACAACCAACACACACACTACCACGCTGGACAACCAACACACACACTACCACACTGGACAACCAACACACACACTACCACCCTGGACAGCCAACACACACACTACCACCCACCGGACAACCAACACACACACTACCACCCTGGACAACCAACACATACTACCACCCTGGACAACCAACACACACACTACCACCCACCGGACAACCAACACACACACTACAAGCCTGGACGACCAACACACACACACTGCCAACCTGGACAGCCAACACACACACTACCACGCTGGACGACCAGCACACACACTACAAGCCTGGACGACCAGCAAACACACACTGCCACCCTGGACAGCCAACACACACACTACCACACACCGGACAACCAACACACACACTACAAGCCTGGACGACCAGCACACATACAAGCCTGGACGACCAGCACACACACACTGCCACCCTGGACAACC
Organism: Haliotis rufescens; assembly: GCF_023055435.1. Classification (NCBI taxonomy): domain Eukaryota; kingdom Metazoa; phylum Mollusca; class Gastropoda; order Lepetellida; family Haliotidae; genus Haliotis; species Haliotis rufescens. The sequence goes on from NW_025964383.1 coordinate 6,854,714, forward strand.
AACACACACACTACCACCCTGGAGAGCCAACACACACACTACAAGCTGGACGACCAACACACACACTACCACCCTGGACAGCCAACACACACACTACCATCCACCGGACAACCAACACACACACACTACCACCCTGGACAACCAACACACACACTACCACCCTGGACAGCCAACACACACACTACAAGGTGGACGACCAACACACACACTACCACGCTGGACAGCCAACACACACACCACCACCCACCGGACAACCAACACACACACACACTACCACCCTGGACAACCAACACACACACTACAAGCCTGGACAACCAACACACACACTACAAGCCTGGACAACCAACACACACACTGCCACCCTGGACAACCAACACACACACTACCACCCTGGACAACCAACACACCTACTACAATCCTGGACAACCAACACACACACTACAAGCCTGGACAACCAACACACACACTACCACCCTGGACAACCAACACACACACTACCACCCTGGACAACCAACACACCTACTACAATCCTGGACAACCAACACAAACTACCACCCTGCACGACCACGCTGGACAACAAACAATCACACTACCACCCTGGACCACACACACACACACACACACACACACACACACACACACACGAACACGTAACCACCCTGGACAACCAACACACACTACCATCCTGGACAACAAATAATCACACAACCACCCTGGACGAACAACACACACACACACACACGTACCCCTACCCTTGACTACACACGCCATATACGTCTGATGCACGGTGAGCTGCATTTCCTGTGTTTCGTTTACAAGTATCACCCTAGGATCAATGCGACTATGCCGTAATTTGCACGGGTAAATTGTAGAACGTGTTTTGCAAGGCATCCTTATGCACAACCTACATTATTTGTACTATATTCTTATATCTGTATTACAGGCGACAGCCTAGGTGAAAGTGACAATGTATATAAATAGATGCAGACAGCATACATAAATGTAGGTCCCCGATTGGCTGGCGATACAGGTGGGGGCCCCAGGTAGACAACCGACAGTGGCGGGCAGGTAGCATGATATACCTCGCATGCAATCTCAGTCACAAACAGCAACAGCCGCAGCCGCAGCCGCAGCCACAGCCACAGGTAAGTGAGATATACCTGGCAGGTGACAACGGCGTCACTGTCACCAGGGCACACGTTCACACATGGGAATATAACGCTGTAATTAAAGGTTGTACGTGAGAGTTACGTACCATCGCCAAGTTGTACCGATCATTTAGGGAGAAAGTAGTTATATTTGCAACATTTTGTATGACATTGTTTCAGTGATGTAGAACCTGACAGTTACAGTGCTAGTCGAGAGGGGGCTAGGTGTTGAACAGGTGTGGGTAAATAGCAGACGCACTGTAGCAATAACTCTAACATTACAATGATTGGGTTTGAACACAATTATCTGGAAGCTTTGAGTATTCAAACTGCTTCATGTTCAGAACGCCACTGTTCACACTCCTACAAGATGCCTCATCTCGCCAGGCTGGTAGAGTCCCCTGGGTTTCAAGCCAGTAGTAGTAGTGATAGCAGTAATAGTGGTAGTAGTAGTAGTAGTAGTAGTAGTAGTAGTAGTAGTAGTAGTAGTAGTAGTAGTAGTAGTAGTAGTAGCAGCAGCAGCAGCAGCAGTAGAAGTTGTTGTTGTTGTGGTAGTGGAATTGGCAGTGGTAGTATTTGTAGTGGTAAAAAAACTTATCGTAAATTAACCTGGCAAACATCGCCTTGTTCTTTTCCTGACCGTATGAATGCTTGTGGCATTACGAACAACTGTATGGTGTTAATGTACAATACCAGAAGTAGTTAGTAATGTACATGGTACAAACGAAAGAGATACTTAAAACAATGGACTCATTTGGAGCTTACAGTTAAAACGTTAGGGAGATTTCCAACAATAATGGACGGTAGAATTTTAACTTTAAACATATGCTGGTATTTCACCTATAAACATAAATTGAAGTACAATGGAAAGTACACAGCTGCTAGCATTATTTCCAAAATGTATGGAGGTAACTATGCTTTCCTACGTTTTGTATGACGTTTGTGACAATGTATGTAAAGCATATACAGTATAAAAATCCCCCCGCTGAGTTTGTCAGCATTCAGAATCCAACACAAGGAAAATCTCAAAATTCCAAGATTGTCAGCAGCGGAGGGAGAGCGAACGTTCAAAGACGTTCTTTCCTAAAACGACGGTGATATCAAGGTGGATATCTGTGGAGACAACTCAGACGTCCACCACAACAGCCAGCCAAGATCCAGCAGCCATCTGTAGAGACAACTCAGACGTCCACCACAACAGCCAGCCAAGATCCAGCAGCCATCTGTAGAGACAACTCAGACGTCCACCACAACAGCCAGCCAAGGTCCAGCAGCCATCTGTGGAGACAACTCAGACGTCCACCACAACAGCCAGCCAAGATCCAGCAGCCATCTGTGGAGACAACTCAGACGTCCACCACAACAGCCAGCCAAGATCCAGCAGACATCTGTGGAGACAACTCAGACGTCCACCACAACAGCCAGCCAAGATCCAGCAGCCATCTGTAGAGACAACTCAGACGTCCACCACAACAGCCAGCCAAGGTCCAGCAGCCATCTGTAGAGACAACTCAGACGTCCACCACAACAGCCAGCCAAGATCCAGCAGCCATCTGTAGAGACAACTCAGACGTCCACCACAACAGCCAGCCAAGATCCAGCAGACATCTGTGGAGACAACTCAGACGTCCACCACAACAGCCAGCCAAGATCCAGCAGCCATCTGTAGAGACAACTCAGACGTCCACCACAACAGCCAGCCAAGATCCAGCAGCCATCTGTAGAGACAACTCAGACGTCCACCACAACAGCCAGCCAAGGTCCAGCAGCCATCTGTGGAGACAACTCAGACGTCCACCACAACAGCCAGCCAAGATCCAGCAGACATCTGTGGAGACAACTCAGACGTCCACCACAACAGCCAGCCAAGATCCAGCAGACATCTGTGGAGACAACTCAGACGTCCACCACAACAGCCAGCCAAGATCCAGCAGCCATCTGTGGAGACAACTCAGACGTCCACCACAACAGCCAGCCAAGATCCAGCAGACATCTGTAGAGACAACTCAGACGTCCACCACAACAGCCAGCCAAGGTCCAGCAGCCATCTGTAGAGACAACTCAGACGTCCACCACAACAGCCAGCCAAGATCCAGCAGACATCTGTGGAGACAACTCAGACGTCCACCACAACAGCCAGCCAAGGTCCAGCAGCCATCTGTGGAGACAACTCAGACGTCCACCACAACAGCCAGCCAAGGTCCAGCAGCCATCTGTGGAGACAACTCAGACGTCCACCACAACAGCCAGCCAAGGTCCAGCAGCCATCTGTGGAGACAACTCAGACGTCCACCACAACAGCCAGCCAAGGTCCAGCAGCCATCTGTGGAGACAACTCAGACGTCCACCACAACAGCCAGCCAAGGTCCAGCAGCTATCTGTGGAGACAACTCAGACGTCCACCACAACAGCCAGCCAAGGTCCAGCAGCTATCTGTGGAGACAACTCAGACGTCCACCACAACAGCCAGCCAAGATCCAGCAGCTATCAATGCCAGCTGAGATCATTCCAGATAATGGGTGTGCTGCAATCGATTGTTTTAATGAGCTGTTGACTCCGGAGACAGTACCGTGTTCCTGTTTCAGTGTAAATCTGTTTTCATACCCTATGTGTGTGCGATTGCTGCTCACTCTTGTCACACAAAAGCCTCAGGAATCGTTGTCGTCCGAATCGATGTAAAAGGTCCGGCATTAATACGTCCACTGATATATACTGAAGGCGTGTATATTTTTATACTTCAGTTCAACATGAGCTGTCCTTCAACTTTAAACATATGTTGGAATGTTAACCATAAACATATGTTGTTATTTTAAAACTACTATAAACATGCTATATGCGTACCTACAATATATGGGGACATAACTAAAAGATATGTACACAGAAATAAGTGTATTACACGAACTATGGAAGGCATATGTAGGCGAATGTTCAATGATAGTAAATGTTATACCACACACACATAAGCAAATGCTGATACACGACATCACACCTCCAGAAAGTGTCGGTAAGGTGCTTGTGTCCAGATACTTGTAAGCAGAACAGTAGTTCACCTGCGTAGGTAATAACCTAAATAACCACTGCCCTGATTGTAAGGAGATATGTTTATCAATACTCTCATGTACATTAACACTGTCAATATTGTGATGATGTCAGTCTCTGGGTTACCTATACCCAAGCTATCTGACCTACTAGACTTTCAGCCCGCTGCAGATAAACACACTGACACACTGACTGAACTCTATCTCTGCCATGTGGTACTTAGGCATAGATAAGGAAGATATACATTGTACCAGGCATAACAATACACCAGGCCTAACGCTAACTCACATACACACTACACCAGACCTACCACTAACTCACTGACACACTACACCAGACCTACCACTAACTCACTGACACACTACACCAGACCTACCACTAACTCACAAACACACTACACCAGGCCTACCACTAACTCACATAGACTCTACACCAGGCCTACCACTAACTCACATACACACTACACCAGACCTACCACTAACTCACATACACACTACACCAGACCTACCACTAACTCACATACACACTACACCAGACCAACCACAAACTCACATATACACTACACCAGACCTACCACTAACTCACATACACACTACACCAGACCTACCACTAACTCACATACACACTACACCAGACCTACCACTAACTCACATACACACTACACCAGACCTACCACTAACTCACATACACACTACACCTGGATCTGAGCAGGACTTCTGAGCCCCCTGTTATACAGTAACTTCAGTAAATAGACTGTAGTGTCCCATCATAAAGAAATCCTTTCATGCGTCACGGAGTTTAAAAGAGTAATTGAGTACGCAACAAATAACTAAACAGGTTGTGGTAAAACCCGACCTGGTCCCATCACGCACGCTCCACTTGTATGGAGTGTTTCGGAGATATGATGTCATTTCTCGGAAACTATATTGGTAGCTGATAACGACTGAGCCCCTTAACGTTCAAATACGACCAAAATAATTACGGATCGACAAACAGTCTTATTTCATGTAATCGGTCCAAATGTTCATAATAAGGCTATGATATTTAAATGATATTAAACATAGTGTTAGTGATATTGTAATAGAGATGAGTTTGAATGTCAAGGCTTCCCATGTGGTGGATGTCAGCGGAGAGATCAAAGTTCGATATCACTCTCTAGTGTCATGTAGCAGCACTCAACACGAGACACAGCGTTACCCACCACTGAAGGTCAAAGACAATGTCAGCAGTAGGTACTAATACACCTGAAGTGTGACTACAATTTCTTCCAATTCATGTCTATAACAAAGAGGTCATCCCAGATTCTCAACTTGTTACATTCTATTATAACTCTATGTTTGTATAAATAATTTATGTGAGTCCGTCATTGTTAATCGTACCACCATGTTAGGGTTCAGATGTGATAAGATATATGTGTCTTATATCTACCTACTGACGTAATAAAGCACGGCTATCTATATAGGACATCAGTCGTCTGAACAATGCATGTTTCAGGTTTGTTAGCGTTATAGAAACGTATCTTAAAGCAGCGTAGCTCTGTAGGTAACGGAATACCTCTGTATGAACAACGTATATCCTTATGCCCAGAATAGCTCTGCCGGTAAACACGGGACATGGTATACCAGGAAGATTTCTTTTCTTCTGCAGATGAACCTAAAGGATTTCTTTGAATCATAAAAATCCCCACAATCATGAACGGAAAACCTCAACGTCTGAGTAGACTCGTTCGTGACACCAGCATTTCCTCCGACACGTCGACAGCATCAGACATGTCAACGTTTTCTACAACCGACTCTGAAGCCCCACTGGTCAGCAGCGGTGATGGTGCCTGTCAGAAGCCCCACAACACCCGGAACAGGGGACTGGCCCTAGCAGTTGGCCTGTGTATGTGTGTGAGTGTGGGGTCCCTCTGTGTGAGCCTGCTATTGTACACGGGGGTACTGCAGCCCAACACCCACCCCACAGCACCCCACCAGGTCGTGTGTCTCCCCTGTATGGACATTGTGACCACGCCCTTCCCTGAACAGGATGACAACATTCACCTCTTGGACAGACACTTCGAGAACAGGACGATGATCTGTTGTGCCAAAACACCCAGGCAGTTTTCAATACTGTTTGATAAGGTGGGTTGTTAGATGTGAATCTTAACTCGTCTCCATGTTGCTGAAACAAGGTCATCAAACAGTCTAAGAAAGCTGTAACTCTTTAAAGATAGTTAAATATGATAAGGATTGAGAAAGCACAAGATACAAGGCTGCTACCTGTGTAGACAATTACATCAATAGCATGTGTGTTGTGTTTGCAGCTGCTCGAGCGCAAGATGAAGAAGAAAGAGGTCATAGGTAAGTTGAGCAGTGAAAGTCATGTCACTGGTAAATATTTATTATCCTATTGATATATTAAATATCAGCTTTGTTCTAGCGGGATTGATAGTTAAAAACGTATTGTTGCCATAAGAGCAATTGTAATGCTCGACTAGTTACTTACTATCCTGTTTACCCAATAAAGACACACTAGTCATTTCACTTTGTATTCGCCAGCGGCCCGTCGGGAGGAATCCAGAAACCAGGCAGCGGGCCCGAAGTCAGCTGACACAGTGGGCGCCCATCTGCTGGCTGGCCTCCAGAAGACAGGTTGGTGGCCACCCTTACCATATAACTAACAGTTACTGCAGTTGAATTAAGACAGAAAACAAGTGATAACAGAAATATCTCACTATATATAGGTAACACCATGCTCCCAGCAGACACGACGTGAAACAATCCTCATCATTCTTCCTTGTAGTGTCCACAGAGACCCAGGTGCGGTCATGGCTGGCCGACCGCCCTCTCTCCTTCATGCACGGCCTCCATCTCCACGCCGACCGCCTCGTGGTGGAACACAGCGGACTGTACCTCGTCTACAGCCAGGTCTACTTCAAGGTCAATATGGACGATCCCTCCATCCAGTCCCATCCCCCGAGTCTGCTGGGCCATCTCGTCCACCGCTACAGCGTCACCATCCCTAATGGGGGTCGGGAGGACTTGCTGCAAGCGGCACACTCGTGCTGCGGGGACGACGGTGACAGCCTCTTCCTCCACACCAGCCACGTAATGGGCGTGTTCCAGCTGAGCAGCAGGGACGAGATCTACGTGACCGTGTCCCACCCAGGACTCATCTACCGCGACCCAACACGTAGTTTTCTGGGTGTGTTCAAGTTGAACTGATACCTAGGTGCATCAACCTGGGTACACGCCAGAAGCAGGTATCAGCACCATGTACACAGATCAGCATGATGTAGAGGGCCATATGGAATGTTCACACGGCACTGATGTCACGGTGTTTAATCTCTGTGTAGAGGTGTGGACATCCGCAGATCCCCGCTCTATAGTGCAATTACCTTCCATGATTACGGCTACCCAGAACATTTACTGACGCCTGGACGCCGCTGTGTAAGTAGCCTGCTCTGGGTAACACACTTACCATTGTGCCAAAACGAAGACACTTGTTCGGAGCTTAAAGCCTTAAACGACTCCCATTCGAGTGTGCCAAAACCTTATGCCACTAGTTCGGGCCCTGCTCTTTGTACACACTGTACGGGGATGCGCTAGCAGCTTGACAGACAGGATGTGGAGTGTGGTAGCCATTATTGATACAGACACCTCTGGATACAACGAAACAGGACATGCAACAATGGCCGACAGGGAGGCCACGAAGCGAATGCTACTCTGCAAGGAGGATAGGCATAAAGAATTCCTGTAAGACCTCGTCTTGTTCGTAATGTCCGCTCATAGCCAGACTATCGGTGTGCTGGCATGGGAAGTTACATTTACCAGTGTGACGCTAAGTGGCAATATCGAAGCTCAGTGCTGTGATACTATTCAAAACCATATGTTATAAAAGACACACACGCACGTACGCACGTACGCACGTACGCACGCACGCACGCACACATACATACATACAGGCACAAAGACACACAGAAGGATTCACAGGCACACAGACAGGCACAAAGACACACAGACAGATACACAGACTCACAGACAGGCACAAAGACACACAGACAGATACACAGACGCACAGACAGGCACAAAGACACACAGACAGATACGCAGACTCACAGACAGGCACAAAGACACACAGACAGATACACAGACTCACAAACAGGCACAAAGACACACAGACAGATACGCAGACTCACAGACAGGCACAAAGACACACAGACAGATACGCAGACTCACAGACAGGCACAAAGACACACAGACAGATACGCAGACTCACAGACAGGCACAAAGACACACAGACAGATACACAGACGCACAGACAGGCACAAAGACACAGACAGATACACAGACGCACAGACAGATACACAGACACACAGACAGATTCACAGACTCACAGACAGGCACAAAGACAAACAGACAGATTCACAGACTCACAGACAGGCACAAAGACACACAGACAGATTCACAGACTCACAGACAGGCACAAAGACACACAGACAGATAAACAGACTCACAGACAGGCACAAAGACACACAGACAGATTCACAGACTCACAGACAGGTGGGGAGAACGATCTCAGTTGTTGATATGCAAGTGTATGATTGCATTATGTAAATACTTACTGTTCTATTTTGGTTTTGGTTCATGTATATAAATATGATACAATATTCAATTTTCTATTATTCATTCAATTTACATTCTCAATAATGCCAGCTTGCCGTCTAAAATGGTGTATGATTGTTGCCACTGCCACAACTTGAGTTCTATGTATACGGCACACAATGGAACGCACTTTTACATATACTACCGATAATACCTTTAAATCCAAAACTGTGGCGCCCCAGTCCCACTAGTCCCAAGGTGTAAATTGTAGGGCTAACGTCTGGGCGTGCTTCCATGTACCATATACCAAGTGTGCAGGGCTACATGCTCCCAGGACATCCATCACCCAGGCCAAGCGAAGAAAAATCATTTTGTTTGTTTGTTTGTTTATTGTTTAACCTCGATCTACACAATTGAGATAGGATGACATGCATCAACCATGTCGGCGACAGTTGACAAAACTAGCAACACAACAACACAATCAGAGTGAATCTGTACCGCGGGCTGCTAGCACGGCGAAGGCAATGGCGTAGCTACCACGTAGCACCAAAGCAAGTGCTTACGCTTTGAAATCGTTCCAAAAATAAAATGGATTTTTTCTTTTAAGTGTGTTCTTTCAGTCGCTTGTTATAATTACATGATCTATTGTTCCTTTACAGGCTGACCAACTGCCAGTGTTAAAAGTGTCGTTCCATGTTGTTGTTTGCTTGTTACATTTCCTTTACAATTTTCGCGAACACCTGCTGTCATCACGGATTTTTAATGGTTCATTCATATAATGTTCACAGCTAGTTTGCCCTTTACGCCAAATGAAGTCTGTTTCGTTGGATACTCTACACTGGTAATATTGTCTTACATTGACAATATATATTTTATGAAGATGCCTGTGCTTGATCACAATAACCAAAATGTTTTCTTCTTAAACTGTAGCCCAATGTACAGAACGTGGTAAGGATATTTCGTGATATCTCTGTTTTAGATGTGCCTGCTTGTGGTTGTGTTTCATAAGCGTTATGAGTGTTTAAGAAAGATAAATATGATTGCTTACATTTTAATTTCCTTGTCAGGGAAACAACTTTACCCAGCGAATTGCGGCGTCATTGACGTCCGACTCGTCCCCCTCCCCGTGTCCCGCGATACCCCTGCGTGTCTTGTGTACAGTTGATGATGTACATGTAGATGTGCTCTGATTGCTGCATCTCCACAACCAGGAAGATGAACAGGGCGAGCTTTAATAATAGCATTGACTTGCGGTACATCTGAGGTGCGTCAGGGGAGCCAATGCTATGTGAGTCAGTGTCTGTAAGTAACTATATTCAATGTGACTAGTAGTGCGCAACGTCACCATAGACTTACAAAGAAGAAAGAGCGCTATGTCTGGAGTCATATACAGGTTTGAACCAATCCTGTGCCTCCCTGGGTGCCTCACATAGCCTCAGCCTGGACTGGTGCTGAGTCTCCACTGCAACTTCTTTCGGTGCTGTTGGTCCCTTCATGCTCTAATAAATGTACGACATGCTCGGTATCAGTGAATACCGAAATGCGGCAATAGACAGAACGTATTAGCAAATAATTTCTCTGGACTTAGTCTTGTATTGCATGCTTGGCTGTGTAAAGCTTGACCATCTCAGCATCTTTTGCCACAATGTATGGCTAATGGTGTTCCGATGCTGAGGTTTAAGGTCGATATCTTGACACAATCCCCCACATGTCATACATCGCATGTTGTTGGACTCCCCGCTCCAGGACACCGTATACATTACATCAAGGGGCATTTTATATATACATGAGTGAATAAATGTCATTTATCACCGCTTTTAACTATATTTCAGATATATCAAAACCTGGCCAGCTTAACTGTTTGCTGATCAAGCCCCAAGTGGCACAGGTTCTTACACAAAACGTGCTCCCAGAACTAAGTACGACAGATCACATAGTAATGTCATGAAGCGTCTGCGCATTCACTAACATTTATGAAACAAATCTTGTTACATGTTCGTAAATGTGAATACCACTTGCAATTGGCGGGGATATCTTTCTGCATGGGGGTTCGGTAATGACCACCAGACATGCCGGCCATTACATCCTGTACTCCTCGAAAAACCGATCGAAAATCTTGTTCTCTTGACTTCCCAGAATCGCTGTTATATAAATAATAACTCTCCACTCGTCATTCATTATGAAACTGAGAGGTCATGTCCCCGACCCTCAGTGTAGGGAAATATTGACAGAGCAAACACAACTGTTACATTTTCCGTTGTAGAATTCGTTTCATAATGAGTCAGTATATGGGGATTTAACGCAACACCAGGGGATCATGACGCTGTAACCCAGAGAACCAGGTACACGTCCAACATTTCATGAAACTATCCATACATTGCCTGTTCCCATATCCATCGATAAAGCGATAAAGTTCAGATATCCATCGATAAAGCGATAGTTTCCAAGGAACGAATAGAGAGAATATATTACTTCACCCTAATAATTTCGAACGTATTAACATCCAGTGACATCAAACATTGTCCTGTCATTATCTTTATATCTGATATAATCCCAACTTGTGGAATATATAACCCCCCGACTCCACAAAAAAATACCGTTGATTTTATAATTTTATTTTATACAACCTTCATATCTACAGTGAGTGAATCACAAGGCCACAGAGGCGCTGATAAGTCACAATGGCTTTAAGAATCCATTTTTCAAATACATGTGTACTCCTGCAAGAGGTATTTTACGTCCGTTTCATTGTGTTCATGAAGTGTGTTTAAAACGGAATTGTTGAAAAAGGTTGCTTCAGAAAAAGAAAAACACTTCCTTTCGCTTGTTTATGAGACTTAAAACCCTCCGATGAGTGATTATCCCCCTTATCCTACACATACAGTATACACGTACACAATTCAAAACCATTGGAGGAAATAGCCTCATGACAGAACGGACTCAAAACTCGAAAGTCAAAATAGCTTAATAAAGTAAAAATGGCCAAAAATCCATAGTCAAAACGGCCAGACAAAGAAGACATAAGGGGCGGGACATTTTGAGGGGGCGGCTGGGTTTTCCGGTACAGTCATGTTTTTCTTCTTCATTTTGGGGGGAGGGCTGAGGTTTGTTTTTCTTCTTCATTTGGGGGAGGGCTGAGATTTGTGTTTCTTCTGCACAGAGAGCTGAGGTTATTTTACGGCATAATTCAAATTCAACTTATGGAAAGAATGTTAATAAATTCTTACTGTTTACTTAAACATAATAACTGTACAGATGTAAGTGATTTTGAAACCGAACAATGAAAATAGCAGTATAATAAAGCATTTTATAAAAAAAAAGACCATTTCTTACAACACCACGTGTAGCAAAACCCAGTCGACTTGACATGTTTGCACTCACATCTACTGGAGAAATGTACTTTGCACTTACAAAGATTAGGGATGATGTACATTAGTAGCATAACTTTTTATGTAAACTGACGAAAAAAAAGAAACGTTACTAAATAGTGTTACAACATGGTTGAGAATCAATCGCCCAAACACAACCACAACAGTCTGCTGTGTAATGCACGTGCTACAGTACCCAGATCAGTGGAACTTGCGTTTGAAGTGAAACCTTTTGCTGCACTTGCAGCATGCCAGACTACAAAGAAATGGATATAAAAGGAACGATGTACTGTTAATACACACCCAAACCGTTGGACAGTGCCACATGACATGCTAAGATTAATGGTACTGAAAGAACAAGTCACTGGTATGATACATCAAGAATGACCACGTTGCAAGGAGATTTGGCTGTAGCCGAATGCCAGCCACCGGGCTGCTTTATCCTCGACGTCTTTGTGAGGTGGCAGCCTTGGCCGACCCAACGACTAGCCATGCACCATGACAATATCCCTGAACGTCGTTGAGCTTTTGTCCCCAAAAGCATTTTTAAAATATTGAAAGTCCAAGGACAAAGTAAAATGCATTTCTCCAATCACAAAGACCAGTTTTTGCCTCAGACTGATCAGAATAAGGACAAACTCACCTACATCATCACAAAATAGAAAACGGTGGCATCATCCCCATCAGACGTCGACACCCATTCTATAGGCAAAACGCACCTATTAGAAAAGAATGTTCCAGACAGGTGCAAGAAATGCTTGAAGCCAATAACATGAAGGCACACTCCCATTGTCATGGTTAAAAAACGCGATAGCTTTTACGGCCTCAATGCAGTTACCAAACATATATTTTCCCCCTACCACCTCTGCCAATATTTGTAGTGTGCTTGATTGTGCTAGTGTTTTTTGGCAAATACCGCTCAAAACACAAGTCGGCCTAGAGAGAGAGAGAGAGAGAGAGAGAGAGAGAGAGAGAGAGAGAGAGAGAGAGAGAGAGAGATGACATATATAGATGATATATATACGAGGGGTGTTCATTAAAGATTTCCCCTGACCCACTTCCGATGGACCTAGTGGAATGAAACTTGGCATAGGTATTAGTCTTTCTCCACATAGGAACCACCAAGAGTTAAACACTTCTCCCATCGTTTTATGCAACTATGGAGACCTCGTTGTAAAAGCCCTGATTTTGCGTCTCAAACCAGGACTTGACTTCAGAAATCAGTGTTTCATCATCTGTGAAACGTTTTCCCTTCAAAAATGACTTCATGGTTGGAAAGAGGTGGAAGTCAGATGGTGCAAGGTCAGGAGAGTAAGGAGGATGTGGAAGGATTTCATAGCAACAGGACCGCGCTTCTGTCTGGGCAACATGAGAATTGTGTACTGGAGCATTGTCTTGCAGGAGACGGACACCCTTGGTCAGCATGCCACGCCTCTTAAGCTTGATAGCGTCCCGCAATTTCCGCAGCAGTGAAGCATAATAAGCTCCTGTAATTGTGGTACCCTTTGCCAAGAAATCCATCATCACTACTCCGTGCTGGTCCCAAAATACCGTGAGCATGACCTTGCCTGCAGAGGGTTGGACACGTGCCTTCTTTTGAGGTGGTGACTCCACATGCTTCCATTGCATCGACTGAACTTTAGTCTCAGGATCATAGTGATGGACCCATGTTTCATCTTGTCTGATAAGTCTGTCAAAAAAGTTTGCCTGGTTTTTTTGGCACATGTCCAAAAGATCCTTTGAGCAATTGACTCGTTCCTGCTTTTGGAAAGGTGTGAGCAGCCTGGGAATCCATCGTGCAGACACCTTATGCATGTTCAAATTGTCATGGATGATTATTTCCACAGACCCTACACTAATCTTGACATCTTGTGCTAACTGGCGAACAGTCTCCACTTGATGGATAGTGTCCTCATCAATGGCTGAATGGGGGCGGCCAGGAATGGCAGCTGTTTCCACAGATGTCCGACCACACTTGAACTGGCGATGCCAGTGTTTAACAACGTCATATGATGGGGCATCTTCCCCATAAGTTGCTTTCATTTCATCGAAAGTTTCTTTTGGTGTGCGACCTTTCAAATATAAAAACCTTATCACTGCTCGGTATTCTACTGGCTCCATTGTCACACCCTACTCGATCATAACACCTGTAAAAGTGGTAAGATTAATAGTTCGGTGCTGCAAATCCAGACATAACCCATAGATACATGTATCATTACACATGTGAAATTTCAACCAAATATAACCCTAAGTGGTTTAGGGGAAATCTTCAATGAACACCCCTCGTAGATGACAATATGTTCTACGTTTTTGGAACATTTGAATCACCTCATATATATATATATATATATATAGAGAGAGAGAGAGAGAGAGAGAGAGAGAGAGAGAGAGAGAGAGAGAGAGAGAGAGAGAGATGACATATATAGATGATATATATAGATGACATAATATTTTCTAAAACGTTTTTGGAACATTTGAATCACCTCAAGGCAGTATTCCAAAATATCAAAGAAGAAGGAGGCACTCTAAAACCAAGCGATTGTAAATTTGCGACAAAACAAGTCACCTATACTTTGGGCATATCGTCAGCAAAGATGGCAACCATCCATCCATGACGTGTGTCATTTCTTAGATTTGGACTCGTATTATCACAAATTTGTAGCAAACCTTTCTGGCATCTCCTCTATACAACCTTCTGGAAAAAGAGGCGCCTTCCGAATGGTCCAATTGCCAACAGGCATTCGAAAAGCTCAAGCAAGCCCTTACAACAGCCAACATCCTTGTATGTCCCAACCAAAACAAACCCTTCATCCTCACAACTGATGCATCTCAAAATGCAATTGGGTACATTTTAGGCCAACTTGATTCTCATGGAGTAACTTGGAATGATGTAAGTTGTTAATTCATGTCTTTTGACCATACAAGAATCTTCCTGTTCTACTTTTAGAAACAAACAATGTTGATTGGTAAGTTTCTTTTGCTCGTCAATTTCCAAGTAAGGGTAAATGATGCTTGATAGTCATTTCCCATCACAGTCAACAACTGTTATGGCCTCTTGAAATGGAAGATTTGAAATGATAATTAATAGATAAGTGTTACAGGCATACTGTCTCTCATGGTCATGTCTCTCTGTCAAAGATTATGGCTTTGCTCACAAAATATTTTGTATTGATGAGGATGGCCATATTGTGGTGTTAATTTTTTTTCAATATAATAAATGTAAAAGATAAATGTCACACAAAATGTGATACTCTACCACTAGATGACAGAAGCGGTCCCCAGCAGAGAATGCAGATAGGTCTCAAGAATCAACAACACAACATGTCTGTCATCTGAATACTTTATTGTCATATGCATACGAAAATATATTTTAGGCATATTGCAAAAATTGTACTGCAAAAAGGACAGCCATGTGAAAAATTAATATTACAAAAGTAAACATGTGAATATGAGTAAAAACGAATCTGCATGATATAGTGCACATGACAGTACCATAATATACACAAACATGTTTATAAGTTACAAGGGGATAAGAGTCACTCATATGGTCAATATTGAATTATACAAAAATACATTTTGAATGTATATGTTATTACATTGGTGTTAGTTCATTTTTCAAATTTGAAAACTAAGATCTACTGCATACATACTTATATAGATATATTAAATCATCTGTATACTGTATATCTACTGAAGGTACGATGATCCAGCACTAGCTATGCCATGACATACAGTCTGTCAGGGCACTTGACAGAGGAAGGTGGTGTAATGTCAAGGTGACCTGTCAGGGAGACCCAAGTATTGGTTGTCAAAGTTGGGTGGGTGTCCCTGCCAGGGATAATACAATGAAGGACTATACGCTAGATTGGGAACAGGCCAAGTATCCACAGTCAAGTACCTTATCTAAATCTATCTGCCACTACCTTGTGCAATACAGTCTATACTTTATACACAACCCGGAGGTTCATTTCGGGACCACTACTTATGAGACCAGTACTGTTGCGGAGTAAATACAGTGTGTATTATGTGCCAGTGAGACGGAATGCTATAAGCTGCTGCTTCTACACAAGGTGTGTCCCCTCTACCATCACCCGCTCAACTCATCATGCCCTATATAGCTAGTACCTACTTTCAGCAAAGGTAGCCCCTAAGCTAATCCATCCTATTTGTCTCAACAGCATCGTCCCGTTACAGTTGGCAATTTTCATATGCTTTTGAAGCAAATCATACAGACTATGTCCAACACATCTGACAACAATGTTCATCATAGTGAATATTGTGACCATGGTATCCTGTTTGTAACTACTGTGTGCTGACTTTCTCCCCACAAGTGTCAATAGGATGATACAGGGTCCCACACACTGTTTTGTGTACAAGAGGAACAAGACACAGCTGGTCCACAGGCCTGGTCCAGCAGTCTGCAAGCTGACAGACACTGAGTCTTTGACAGGATCCACAAAGACGGCCAGCAGCAACATACAGGGCGGTACGGGCTGAGCTTATCATTCACTTATACCGAAAGGTAAAAGCAAATAATTGAACAAATTCGGAATGTCACATATATATATGTATATAAACATAAATGGTGTTTAATAATAATTGTATACATAAATAGTGTAAATCAAAAATATAACAATAAAAATACAACAGGAATGGTAGACATTTGTCCTTAACACTTCTCTCTCTCCCCTGCCAAAGTCTGCATAAGTGCAGGCAGGCAGAGCGGGGTGGGAACAACTGCACTCTCTGGAGTAGAACACATGTAGGACTGCATACACAAAGGAGTCTCTGGACCCTGCATGTAAACACATATGGAGCATGATCTGTGAGCAAAGTTCTCATCACAATGTGCTCATATACATCGGAATGATTGACTCTCCAGCCCAGCACATCCTCGGGACTGCGGAGGCTGCAAGTGCAGCTACCGCGTCCCTGTATCCAGACGGTAGTGGGTGTGCTGACTGGCTCATGTCATGTGGTGGTGTGTTGGGGTGGTGGTGGCTGTCGGTGTGATGTGGTCACTACTGCCGCTTGGGTCTGTTCATGGTGGTCAGCATCAAACTGATGTAGGAGGTGAGCAGGTCATCCATCTTGTACCCCTGCAACATGACACATGGTATTAGTGCTGCCTCAGCAGCTAGGGAAGGCATGATAAGGGTCTAACATGAGAAGTACTACACAGGCTACATCCAACGGTAAAGCAATCCAACCTTTCACAAACACGCACGCAGAACCGTGAAGATCCGGCTTAGAATTTGTCTTCAGCAGCCCATGCTTGCCGTAACAGGGCACTATGCTTGTTGTAATAGGTGACTAACGGAATCGTGTGGTCAGACTCGCTGAGTTGGTTGATGCATGTCATTGTATCCCAATTGCGTGGATCGATTTTCATGATATCAATCACTGGATTGTCTGGTCCAGACTCGATTAATTACAGACTGCCATCATATAGCTGGAAAATTGATGACTGTGGCGTAAAACAACAAACAGACAGGCATTGGCAGTCATCATTGTGCCACTGATCCCCGCCATGTTGGTCGCCCCTGACGACACGTGGGTTGTGCAACCTGTTCTGTGTACAGCCTTCTTACACCTTCACACACTGTTATGCTCCGTGTACACAGGACAGCAAATAGGGAAGCCAATACAAATCAGTGTCCACTAAACGATGTTAATGACCAGCATGAGGAACTCACCAGCGATGTCTCGCACAACAGCTTGCTGCCCCGCACTAGGTTGCCGATTGTCATGTGGAAGTAGGTGTTGCCACTGCTCCAGTTGGAGATCTTGGTGAAAGGATGTGTGGCAAGGATCTCCTGGCAAACACAAACATCATATGCTTTAGTGTGCAGTATTGCGGTAATGTGTATGGATACCATGATGCATTAGTGTGCAATATTGCAGTTATGTGTATGAATACCATGATGCATTAGTGTGTAGTATTGTAGTAATGTGTATGGATACCATGATGCATTAGTGTGCAGTATTGCGTATGAATACCATGATGCATTAGTGTGCAGTATTGCGGTCATCTATACTGATACCGTGATGCATTAGTGTGCAGCATTGCAGTTATGTGTATGAATACCATGATGCATTAGTGTGCAGTATTGTAGTAATGTGTATGGATACCATGATGCATTAGTGTGCAGTGTTGCAGTAATGTGTATGAATACCAGGATACATTAGTGTGTAGTATTGCGGTAATGTGTTAGAATACCATGATGCATTAGTGTGCTGTATTGCGGTCATCTATACTGATACCATGATACATTAGTGTGCAGTGTTGCAGTAATGTGTATGAATACCATGATACTTTGTGTGCAGTATTGTGGTAATGTGTATGGATACCATGATGCAATAGTGTGCAGTATTGCGGTCATCTATACTGATACCATGATGCATTAGTGTGCAGTGTTGCAGTAATGTGTATGGATACCATGATGCATTAGTGTGCAGTATTG
Source organism: Haliotis rufescens (assembly GCF_023055435.1). Taxonomy (NCBI): domain Eukaryota; kingdom Metazoa; phylum Mollusca; class Gastropoda; order Lepetellida; family Haliotidae; genus Haliotis; species Haliotis rufescens. Next base: position 6,873,319 of record NW_025964383.1, read on the forward strand.
TAGTAATGTGTATGAATACCATGATGCATTAGTGTGCAGTGTTGCAGTTATGTGTATGGATACCATGATGCATTAGTGCGCAGTATTGTAGTAATGTGTATGGATACCATGATGCATTAGTGTGTAGTATTGCAGTAATGTGTATGGATACCATGATGCATTAGTGTGTAGTATTGTAGTTATGTGTATGGATACCATGATGCAATAGTGTGCAGTATTGTAGTAATGTGTATGGATACCATAATGCATTAGTGTGCAGTATTGCAGTAATGTGTATGGACGATGCATTAGTGTGCAGTATTGCAGTAATGTGTATGGACACCATGATGCAATAGTGTGATTTATTGCAGTAATGTGTCTGGATACCATGATGCATTAGTGTGCAGTATTGTAGTAATGTGTATGGAAACCATGATGCATTAGTGTGCAGTATTGTAGTAATGTGTATGGATACCATAATGGATTAATGTGCAGTATTGCAGTAATGTGTATGGACGATGCAGTAGTGTGCAGTATTGCAGTAATGTGTATGGACGATGCATTAGTGTGCAGTATTGCAGTAATGTGTATGGATACCATGATGCAATAGTGTGCAGTATTGTAGTAATGTGTATGGATACCATAATGCATAAGTGTGCAGTATTGTAGTAATGTGTCTGGATACCATGATGCATTAGTGTGCAGTATTGTAGTAATGTGTATGGATACCATGATGCAATAGTGTGCAGTATTGTAGTAATGTGTATGGATACCATGATGCATTAGTGTGCAGTATTGCAGTAATGTGTCTGGATACCATGATGCATTAGTGTGCAGTATTGCAGTAATGTGTCTGGATACCATGATGCATTAGATGAGATTGTTAGTCTGTTGCTCCAGGGTGTCATGTGGAACAGACATACTGATGCAACTCCTGTTCTGTGAGTATTACATGGGTTCCTACCTTGTTCTGGGGATGGATGAGGTTCACACCGCTCTTGTTGATGGCGATGAGGAGGATCTCAGGGTAGTTAGGCTCTGTTGTTTGCTGTCCAGAAATTAATTGGCTTTTATTAGCATCTACATAGTAATAATATGGAATTCTGATTCAAAACACTATAGGTCTATCTATGTTTGAGTCTACAGACACTGAGTAATAGGTGTTGAGGGTGCAAGGCATTACAATGGGCGTCCCAGGCTGGAGACCTGTGGCACGCTGAACTTGATTCCCAAGCACTTTAATTGTACATACTCAGAAGCATTGTATAGATGTACGATTTATTGATGAAAGTCACCCATTGACACCTTGAACACGCAATCAACAATGATATAGATAAATGTTATGATTCAAACATCGCATAAAGGACCCAATATTGTGGTAAACACACAATGAGTGCTGGAGTTTACCTTGACTTCAAAGAATGCTGATCCAAATGTTGGCCACTTGAAGATGATCTTGAGGAACTCCACCTTGGCATCTTCCTGGCTTTTGCCAGCATCTCGGTTGTATGCCGCCACCATCGCCTGCAGCAGTCACCATTGTGATAACCATGGTCACAAACAGTGGCACAATTGTGCTCTAATTAGTCTACACACTTCAGTAAATAGGAAACCTTTAAGAACTTCCACATTCAAGAATATAGCATTCAAACAATATGCAATGCTGGTCAACAGAACCCTGCCCTTCTGCAACATGTGTAACTGGGGAAAAGCAGGCATCATCTCTGAACTAATTGATCTGTACAAATGTATAGTCCAACCCACTGAACTGAAGAGATACCCTGTCCCATTCTTTCTCCAGTCAATGCATCGATGAAACAACAAATACTATAACCAAGTTTGACTGTTCACAACTGTTACTTAGGGTTCAGGTAGTCTGCAGAGGGGATTCATCACCAACTCTATATTTTAAAGATAATACATAATACTACTTTGCATCAAATATTTATATCATTGAGGTTTGTAAAGGTGAAAAGACACACACACGAGTCACTGATTTGTATACAAAATTGTCAGGATTTTCAGGAAACACTCACCCTCTTCCAGTCTTCAGGTGACTGAGCTTTAACCATATCTTGTGGCAGGAATTCACGCAATGTTCTCCTGCAAAAGGGGAACATATATCAGTGGGTGTCTATGAGAACACAGGTCCCATAACACATTATTTATTTAAGAGTGCCTGGTGACTACTCACACCAAAGACTGTAGTTCCTTCTTGCTCTCCCCGTACTTGACCCTGTATATGAGGGCACCCAGGATTGCTGCCTCCTCCTTGCTGCACCGGTGATAGCCTCGCAGGAGCTTCGGCAACTCCTACAGAACAACACAGAACAGGGCTAGATGCAGCACACAGGGCTAGATACAGGAAACAGGGCTACTGACATGTAGGACTCACTAGTGTCGACACAGGGGACATGGTGCTGGACCTACCTGGTGATAGTGGAAGATCAAGTCAGCGTTGATGTCTTTGCCGGGCACAGTGTTGGTCCACAGCTTCTTCATGAAGAACACCTGGTACGTGAACTGTGGGACAGCACCTGCAGAAGGCAAGAACAGGCCAACTCAGGCTTCTCTACTTCTGGTGTACACTCTCAGTTGCACTAGCAAACTACCCACTTAGATCTGTCATAACCAGTTGGATAAAGTCACATTCTTTTGAGAATTAATTTCTGTGTAACTCATCAAAAAGACACACAAAAATATGAATGACAACAAACGTCACAAAACATTGAAAAAAAAATAAATTGAGATGCCAATTAGTGCCGGTCATTACAGACCATCGCATGATGCCTTAGGGAAGGGAGTGGTTGTTTACTTCCATTATGGGGAGCATTCAATTAATATCAATTAGCTAGTACACCCACAGTACACATTGTAGACAATACTTGACATTCCCTGTCCTCTGAGGTTCTAACTTTATACCAGACTTTCAGGTACTTGACACCTTTGTTCAGCAAGTTAATTTTAACATTGTCAGGATAGGGAGTGCCGGATGTATATTTGACAGACTGTTATTTAGTTGTGGTCAATGAACAGACTGATGTATGTCCTGGTTACTCAACACCTGTTGGCCAGTGAGGAGGGCAGCAACTCACCATCTCTGGACGGCCGGGCTTTCCTGATCCAGTCAGTCAGGTGCCGCACAAAGTCGAAGAAGAAATCTCCCTCTGGGACACTAATAACTGCAATATTCAATTGTAAATAAACATATATATCACACTAAAAAAATGTCTTTAAACAATGTTTAGAACACATTAATTCATGTATAGCAAATAAGGAAACCTCAATCTTTTACTTGCATATGAGTAAGGAGTGTATCACCCTTGCATCCACCCATCCCATTATCCCATCCCTTGGTATGAAAATGTTACATACATCAGGACAATGAAATTCATTGATTGTTATCAAAAAGAAACCTAACTAGAACCCAGGGACTCTGGAGCAGCATAGGTTCGCTGTACTTTATTCTGTTTTCTCAAGAGATGACAGCTATACAGATGGTTTCAGTGTTTATGGGTGTGTGTGTTCAGACTGAAATACTGGCAAGTATTGCTGCATTCGATCACCCCCTTCACAAGCATGAATGTATTTGACAGATAGTCCTTTGCTTTATGACACAGTTTACACACAAACCTTTGTCAGCTATCTTGACAAACAAGCTGAAGCCTTCTGCAGACCGCAGTGCCAGCTTGTTGGCAATGTTCTGACAGAAATCCTTTGCTCTAGTACTCGACTCAACCTCAAATGCCTGATAAAAAAAAATAGCAGGTATGTATCACGGTTCCTTTTATAATCCATTCGGAGAGACTTGTTAACATAAAGTACAAAATTTAAACTAAGATAAAATACAAAACTTGTATAGAATCAAATTACAAGGTTCAGTTCTATATTTCAACTGGAAGGTTACTACAAATGTCTCCTAAGCACAGTAGCATATCCCCACCTCGTCTGTGTCATCTGGGAAGTAGACTTTGTGCAGGATCTGTGTTGTCTTGTGCTGGATGGCCTCCACCTCAACTTGATGGGGAGGGTATTTCCTCGTACCATTCCTGCAACATGCAACACTCACCCTCAAACAACAGCAACACACAGACTTGGTATCTCGATAGTCATAAAACATACTTTGTGTCCATACATATAAGTATTCAACTGACAGGCCTCCTTTTGTGGGATTGGCAAGCAGGCTTATATTTACAAGTGCTTCATACCTTAGTGTCTTCTTGAGTCTGTTCATGCAGTCTGGGGCAATAGCATTCTTCCGTGTCCTGAGAAACTGCATCAGCTCCTTCAGGAGGTTGGTGCTTGGGGCAAAGCAGCCTGTAGCAAGCCACATCAGCTCATAACCACGCTCCTCACTGGCTCTGTAGGAAAACACCACATGGTAGCACTGGGCAGGACAATCACGGTAAGGTCTATAGCTGTTTATCAGATACTGCTGTTACATTAACAGGTCACAATATTTGACTAGAACACACTTTCTATGGACGAAAGTAGTGCTGGATAGATGGACGTGATTATCAGTGCTTACTTCCCCCCCTGAAGGTGTGCAACATGGTCTGGGCCTACCTGACTCGGTTGTCCGTCAGCTGCTTCATGATCTGGCAGTACACCTCGTCTCGCAGGATTTCCTGAAACCAAAGAATAAGCACCTCTAAAAGACCACTTAAGAGTTGAGAATTTTCAGCATGTTCAGTAGCAAGAGGTGAGGTGAGGTGAAATAGGGTTTAACGTCGCTTTCAAGATTATTGCACTTACATAGCAACGTGCAAGCACGTGTGCGTGTGCGTGTGTGTGTGTGTGGCTGCTTGTCTTAGTCCAGACTTATGCATATTTTATAGCGCTAGCCCACTGAGATACCATGCTGCAGTTTAACATGGATACCCTACTCAGACACAGTATAATGACTCCGAGCCGACCAGTCCTTGTTTTAGCCCCTTAATGCAGAGCGCCAGGCAGGGTAACAAGTACCATCTTACAACGTCTATTGATATGATGTGGCTGGAAATCGAAACCCAACCTTCCACTCTCCGGCTAGAGACCCTCCCATGAGAGCACTGTGGCAAAAGGAGTAAATTTTTACAAATACTAAACTGAGATTTTTCCATAACACAACACTCTATATGATAGAATGGTTTTGATCTTAAAAATATCTAAAGATATCTCAAAAGGTGCTGTTTCACAATTCATTTCTTATTTCATTATATCCTTAATTCACCAATATACAAAACAGGTTTTTAGATTTCAAAAAATCAAATTACAAAGTGAACAATAGTGTAACAATCAATTCTCTTGTGGTATTTTAGAATGAATTTTAGACTTAAGAAATGGAATTGTGAATCATTATATTAAATTTTTTTTCGTAATAACTGCCATTACTCAGATCTTATGACATTACTCAGGTGTTATGACATTACTCAGGTGTTGTGACATTACTCAGGTGTTATGACATTACTCAGGTGTTGTGACATTACTCAGGTGTTATGACATTACTCAGGTGTTATGACATTACTCAGGTGTTGTGACATTACTCAGGTGTTATGACATTACTCAGGTGTTATGACATTACTCAGGTGTTGTGACATTACTCAGGTGTTATGACATTACTCAGGTGTTATGACATTACTCAGGTGTTGTGACATTACTCAGGTGTTGTGACATTACTCAGGTGTTGTGACATTAAGGGGAGAATTCATTACTTTGATTAACAAAGAAATGAGATTTTCAGATATCAATAACAATACATCTAAAATTTGTGATATCTAAAACACATTAGGTGATCATTTGATTGTAAGATATCAGAAAATAAAACTCTGTGGTATAAACAAAAATCGTTGTATCACAGGTTTTCAGACATCATATGTTTTCTGACGGCCATGTTTATCGAGATTACTTGTGCTATAACAGGGTGTGTAGCATCCACAGAAAATTAAATACCCAGATGATGGCTTGTTTTGAACAGAAAGTTGTCTTTTATGAGTGAATGAGATGTTTTACAATTGTTCATGTGATTAGACAAAACTATGATTGTTTCTTAAGAATCCAAAACCAATAACAGGGGGATACTTCAAATTTTTATACATCACAAATTGTATCTCATGTAATATAATACATGTTCTGGTTTTATTAATTACATTTTGCAGGTATAATAGAATGATCAAATATATTTTAAATATCATCAGTATTATTTACTGATCATGATACTGACATTTTAACACAAATAAGATGTAAGATCCATTATATAAAGGAAACTATCTGTAATTAATTTATGGTATAAAATTAAATTGGTGATTATACATCAAATATATTATTTATATAACAAAATGGAGAATAAGTCACATTACGGTATTTTATGTTATATATTCATTTATCATATAATGAGTAGGTTTCTCGGCAGGATAAAGCCAACGGATAAAAACGATATCCGTTGGGGTCATATGGGGATAGAGATGCAAATATCAAAGGTCAAGTAGGGAATACTTTCACTGTTTATAAACAAACATGGCGTCGCCCTCGTCATTCGGCGATCGAGTCAGAATTAACCATCGGGAATCTGGATAAACTACAGGGATAATTGCTATCATTATCAAAAGAACAGTCTAACATACTGAAAATCAGTGTCTAACTGTGACGTAGCTGAGGCATTTTATAAGTTTTGGCAACTTTGGAGTTATAAACTTCGAAACAATTTTGCGAGGGCACAAGGCCTAGCCAAGCAGGATCAGTAGCCATATCTGTGCCTGTAGACCTCTGCGGCTTGAAAACTTTTCCACAAATTAAAATAGTTGGATTTGCCCGAAATATGTTTGAATTGTTACCTTGTTTCGTTTTGTTGCTGTGTGTACATCCGAATGCACTTCTTAACGTTATGACAGGACAGGCCGACTGTCAACAGCGTCTGAACGTGGCCATGACGTCTCATAGACTAGGGTTAGAGTAGCTTCCCTTTGACAAAGGGCAGTTACTCTAGCGTACAGACCGATGGATTGCCACGAAATGCAAGTAAAAACAATTGTTGTTTTGCATATATGTTGCTTCGCCACTGTATAAGAAACAGAATTCAGTTGGAACTATATTGGCTACTGTCACTGTCCGACTGACACATCACTTACCCTGTGACGTAATAAATATTAATTCGCACATTCCAGGAAAACTCGCAATGTTTAGGTAATGTTTGTGAGAGAGGGAAAGCGATTTTCAAACACAGAACTTAAGAATGTCATTATATGATAAAGAGGTTATCACGCTTGTGTTTTTGGGGATGGTAAATATCCTGTATTAGGAATAAACACTATGTATTTAGCTCGCCAAGGCTTGCTAAATACAATGTTTATTCCTAATGCATGATATTTACCATCCCCAAACACACTCGCATGATAACCTCTATATATTTTCATTGTAGTAAAGTGCAAATAAAAGTTTATGAAGAAACATTTCCTTGAAATTGAGTACTTACATTTCTGAGTGGAGGTTCGAATATGGCATCAGTGATTTCATTGGAGTTCCTACTTCTCTTGGATGGATGGTCACCCATGTACTTCAGTATAGGTGCAAGGGTTAAGGAGAAAGTAGCAGACAACTTCATTACCTAGAAATGTAACTGAGGACTGTGTTCCCTGACGTGTGACTGAGGACTGTGTTCCCTGGTATAAGTGTGGACTGTGTTGCTTGATGTGTGTGACTGAGGACTGCATTCCCTGGTATAAGTGTGGACTGTGTTGCTTGATGTGTGTGACTGAGGACTGCTTTCCCTGGTGTAAGTGTGGACTGTGTTGCCTGACGTGTGTGACTGAGGACTGCGTTCCCTGGTGTAAGTGTGGACTGTGTTGCCTAACTTGTGTGACTGAGGAGTGCGTTCCCTGGTGTAAGTGTGGACTGTGTTCCCTGACATGTGTGACTGAGGACTGCATTCCCTGGTATAAGTGTGGACTGTGTTGCCTAACTTGTGTGACTGAGGACTGCGTTCCCTGGTGTAAGTGTGGACTGTGTTGCCTGACGTGTGTGACTGAGGACTGCATTCCCTGGTGTAAGTGTGGACTGTGTTCCCTGACATGTGTGACTGAGGACTGCATTCCCCGGTGTAAGTGTGGACTGTGTTGCCTAACTTGTGTGACTGAGGACTGCGTTCCCTGGTGTAAGTGTGGACTGTGTTGCCTGACGTGTGTGACTGAGGACTGCATTCCCTGGTGTAAGTGTGGACTGTGTTCCCTGACATGTGTGACTGAGGACTGCATTCCCTGGTATAAGTGTGGACTGTGTTGCCTGACGTGTGTGACTGAGGACTGCATTCCCTGGTGTAAGTGTGGACTGTGTTGCCTGACGTGTGTGACTGAGGACTGCGTTCCCTGGTGTAAGTGTGGACTGTGTTGCCTAACTTGTGTGACTGAGGAGTGCGTTCCCTGGTGTAAGTGTGGACTGTGTTCCCTGACATGTGTGACTGAGGACTGCATTCCCTGGTATAAGTGTGGACTGTGTTCCCTGACATGTGTGACAGAGGAGTGCGTTGCCTGGTGTAAGTGTGGACTGTGTTGCTTGACGTGTGTGACTGAGGAGTGTGTTGCCTGGTATAAGTGTGGACTGTGTTGCCTGACGTGTGTGACTGAGGACTGCGTTCCCTGGTGTAAGTGTGGACTGTGTTGCCTGACTTGTGTGACTGAGGAGTGCGTTCCCTGGTGTAAGTGTGGACTGTGTTGCCTGACTTGTGTGACTGAGGACTGCGTTCCCTGGTGTAAGTGTGGACTGTGTTGCCTGACTTGTGTGACTGAGGAGTGCGTTCCCTGGTGTAAGTGTGGACTGTGTTGTCTGACTTGTGTGACTGAGGACTGCGTTCCCTGGTGTAAGTGTGGACTGTGTTGCCTGACTTGTGTGACTGAGGAGTGCGTTCCCTGGTGTAAGTGTGGACTGTGTTGCTTGATGTGTGTGACTGAGGACTGCATTCCCTGGTGTGGGGGGGACTGTGTTGCCTGACCTGTGTGACTGAGGACTGCGTTCCTGGTGTAAGTGTGGACTGTGTTGCCTAACTTTTGTGACTGAGGACTGCGTTCCCTGGTGTAAGTATGGACTGTGTTGCATGACCTGTGTGACTGAGGACTCCTTCCCTGGTGTAAGTGTGGACTGTGTTGCCTGACGTGTGTGACTGAGGACTGCGTTCCTGGTGTAAGTCTGGACTGTGTTGTTCAACATGAGAGTGAGGAAGGATATCAAGGAAGCTCATGCAGGCCTCTGCACTCTGATCCTCCTTGCCCTGCAGCTTCTTCAGCAGTGGCTGCTTGATGGGGTCCTTGGAGTACCGCCACAGGTCATCCATGCGCTTACGACCCGCAGACTTGATGGACTTGCTCAGGGTGCGCTTGGGGGGCATTCTGTAACATACAACATGCAAACCATTTCAAAATAGGTTAATTCCTTTTCAGTGTTAATAACCACAGCATCTTCTTAGTATGTGAGTGAAGTCCAGCCCATCAAATAATCACATGTAAACAAGCAGATCGTAGCTAGAAGCCTCAGTCAATGCTGTGCCGTACAACAATAAACTACATCAAATCACAGTATTTCCTCCTGAAGTGGTCCATGGTGTACTGCCCTAGTGTGGGCTACATACTGGAAGTGTCGCAACTGGGATATGATGACATGCATCCACTCAGTCAGAGAGCCTGACCACCTGATCCCGTAAATCGCCTCTTACGACAAGCATGGTTGCCTCTCACAACAAGCATGGGTTGCTGAAGATCTTCAGGGTCACATACCTGAAATGGTCCAGGGAGTACTGCTCCAGTGTGTGGGGCTTTTCTCCTGGCTCGATTATCTCAGTTTCATCTTGCATAGGGGCCAACAGCTTCTCAGTCTGCTCCCCAGACTGAACAAACAAGTTCTGAAACAAGACAAGAATATGTTAACTGCCCAACCAAATCCATTATTAAGTTGTTGTTGATGTTGATGTCAATTTTGATGTCAATGTTGATGTCAATGTTCATTGTTGTTTAATGCCGCACTCAGCAATATTTCAGCTATATGACAGCAGTTTGTAAATAATCAAGTCTTGGCCAGACAATCCAGTGATTGACATAATGAGCATTGATCTACGCAATTGGGATATGATGACATGCATCGACCAAGTCGGCAAGCCTGACCACCCGATCCTGTTAGTCTGCTCTTACAACAAACATAGTCACCTTTCACGGCAAGCATGGGTGGCTGGAGACCTATTCTAACTCGAATCTTCACAGGTCCATTATGAAGTTAAAAGAGTATTTAATAAACACATCTCATACTACTGAGAGACATTGCTTCCAGTGATTGCGTTTGTATTCAGCTGGTGAGAAGACATACTAACCAGTATTTCTGTCGGTGGCCGGGTGATGGTAGGCAGGACATACACGCACTCGGCTGGGAAGTCTCCCTTCTTGTTGGTCTTGACGTTCTCCCCGTAGCACCAGCCGGAGTTCATCACCGTCTCCCCACTCTGCTGGTCCAGCACTATCAGGTCTCCCTTGCTGAATGTCAGGAAGGTGGAACCCTCACCTGGAAGGGGGACAGAAGGTCAGGTGACTCTTGTGCCAGGGAAGGAGCAGCCTCCACATAGTAACAGGAAGGACGATCAGAGTCATAGCAGTCATTCAGAACAGATATTCTCACATGACCTGTCATGTTGTTAATCATACAAAGCACATCCACAAATGTGCCCTTTACCACATCCCATTCATCACTTGTTTCATAAGTTATTTAGTCATAGGTGCTGTCGGTCAGCAACATATGTATGGACAGGGTACACCAAGGGGTAGGGAAACTTCTCCACCACCACAGAATTGTGTTGAGACACAGAGAGGTTGAGGTGAGTTGTGTACCTGGTGAGGTGTAGTCCTGGATGGCGATGACATATTTGGACCTCTTCTTCAGTCCCTCCAGGAAGGTGACCACCAGGTCCTTGATGTCCTCGGCATTGGGGGAGGTGAAGGTGTACTCGTCACCCTTCACTGTTGCCAGCGTGAAGCTCTGACCATGCATCTTGCCCGTTCTGAAACATGGAACACAAAAAATAACACACAAAAATGTAAAACACAATTATACCCTATGTAACCCCATCTATCCTTGCATGCTTGTAATTCTGCAAAAGCCCTATATGGAATAGGGTGCAATATAAGATAGCAACATGAAAAATTGCAAAGAGCAATGAAGAACAAAGCATGTTCTATTTTATGATAAAACATTGTTCTAGTCTGATGTTATTTCTGGAGATTCAAACATGAGCTCGCAACATGATGATGTCATAATTTGGACGTTATTTTTTAGAGGGATGTGTCCAGTGAGTTATTCCCCATAGATGAAGCTGGGCAACACAGATAAACACAAAGGCAAAACGATCGTACAATTAGACATTGCAGGGAGAATAAATCACTCAGGACTGCACCGCTCATAGTTTATTCTCCCTGCAATGTCTAATTGTACGATCAACAACTCCCACTCGTGGTATACTTCTTAAATATAACAGCTAATATGGCATTGTTTCCATAGAAACGTCCTAAATCACTGATAACGATGACACATGATAGATGTGCAAAGTTAAATGTGCTGTATATTGCTGTGTATAAGGCGAGTTTCTTGTACCTAGAATTAGGGGGCTTCAAGGGGTGTCATCTTATACACAGGGTTGAAGAGTTTTGATGTTTTTTCCTCCCAACACAAAGACATTACTGTGAGCATGTAACACCGGAAATACCATGTCAACAAATCTGTACTGAAGTATGCAAACTAATCATGGTTATAAAAAGTGTTCATTTTGTATCTGGAATTACGTCAGTTATCTATTTTATTAATTTTATTCAACATTTCATTTAGTATCGTTTACATTAATTTCAGCGAAATTGTATGTGAAGTGATCGGAACATCGCACAACTGACCATTATTTACAGCAACCACGACAGATTACAGCTATAGATGCCTTGAAATAAACTTAAGTGGATAGAGAATGGATATAGATATAATAAATGCCATACACTGACTAGCTGAAAGTCAGATTTGTTGTAGTTTGACTATGATATGTATATGTCAACATAAAGTTTTCGTTATCGCGAGTGGGAGCATCGACGGTCACTGGTCAAATTGTTCCATACAAAAAAATATCTGGCAATAGCCATCAGCTGTACCAAAGTGCTTATGGTTATTAATATATTTCAAATACATGCATGTAGTGAAGCTGCAACTAAAATAACATGATATTGAAATATATTATTCTTGATAAAATAATAGTTTCTGATAAAATTCATATGATCATTGTTTCAAAATTCTTTTGAGTTATAGTATTGGGTAATTATTAACCGAATCAGCGGTTAGTTTACGAGACAATACACACAGTAATCTTAATCTCTAAACAACGTTTTATCTCAAATTTGTATTGACCAAGTGTAATTGTTAACATCTGTTCGTTTCCCTTAATTCGCTAAAGGGATACAATGAAATATCTTTTTATTGCAAATGTAGGGATTTAGTATGTGCTAGAAAGTGGTAAAATGTAACAAATGTTATATTTGTGATAACACTTTCTTAGTAAAGTACAGATTCTCATACTTTTTGGGGTTGAGTCCCGTCCAGGATTCCAATGTGTGAGGCACCTATAGCAGCACACAAAGTCAGCGGTCTAACCCACTCAGCCACCGAGGCTTCCACAAAAATGAAAGTCCGACAACTGGTAGTCTAGATCTAGATTAAATTGTGCACTAAAACAACTGATTTGAAACACTATTCTGTCAGTCAGCCCATCTTAGGCACAGTGCCCCTTATTTTACAATCAATTATCAATGCTACTTACCGGCTACTAGAGACTGCAGTAATTTCAGGGAAAGACAACTCCAGCAGGACTTGTTCCTGGTCATCCACTACGTACACTCCTGTCCAGTTGACAGCGATTATCACATCATTCTTAGGTAAACTCGGGCCAGCAAACTTATATGCCTCATAGAATCTAGAGAAAAGTAATGGCCATTTATATTTTGCATAGCTGACAATGTCCTCTTTGACTTTTGGTGCTCTAATCCTTTCGTTTGTGAAGTACGGACTTCGGAGTTTACTGACAACAGATGCCATCCATCCCTGCATGGCATTGGGCTTCTGTAGGTAGGAGTCCGGGACGAAGGATGGCAGCAGGGCCTGGAGGCGCTCCTGGATCAGGTTGGTGCCATGCTCCACGAAGTACTGCTGAGCAGCAATCATTGCCAGGTCCTCATCCTGAAACACACGTTTGAACAATTCACTACAGGAGAGGGCCAACTTCAACAGCTAGGATTGAACCAATTTCATCTCAAATAAAACAATTATTTAATCTCACTTTCTGTCACTCTTGATTGCATACAGATAATCAAACTGTCTTGTTTCGTTGTCATATTTGGTACACTGAACTTTAGAATGTCCATGAGTAGGAATTCATAACAGATGACAATTTGTCTGGCAAGTACTCTGTGTGTTTTGAGCAGTAACATCACTTCACTATATCTGTTACTTGCTATAACTGTGTGTTAGCGTAACTCTCTTATCAGAAGACATTTGGCAAAAAATATGATGAATAAGTGTTTTTCAAGATGAGGTCCTGATATCCTATTAGTTTATTGTATTGGTGTTTAGAAGCATACACTGCTTTGTACATGGCATCCCTATTATACAATCACCTGCATAAGTCAGGCTGCAAGTATAGTTTTACTATATAGTTTCAGAACATTTGGTCTTATAACACCAAAGAGGAGAAATCGTGCTAAAAGATGACAATGTAAACTTCAATGTATCCCTGAGTTAGCATGTGTACATTACATAGGTTACCTTGTCACATCGGTACTCTCCAAACTTGATGCCCCGGACAACCTGCTGGTAGATGAGGTTGGTAGCCACAAGGTCCTCACTGGGATCATGCCATGGGGCAAAAATCTCTTTCCGGAAGAACAATCTCCATGGCGCATTCCGCTCCTGCGCCCCCTGCTCCTTGGCATACTGCTCACACTGGGAGATGGCGTCCATCACATGGTCACCACCACTGCCCAGGGAAGACACCTGCACACACAATACCTCGCTTTACATTATCTCCTTACTGTCGCTATTGGCTTATGTCGTCTTAAGATGGAGGTGGCACACAAGAGAGAGAGAGCACTCAACACATGCTGCCATCCAGAAACTTTACTGCGAACTGACTGCTACACTGAAGAGGACCCGCACATGCATTGCATACTTGCCACACAACTAATTTAACTGAACAATTCTCATAATAAGACTTCTAATGAAAACCTGCACTATCACAGGGCTAGTGCCTAGTGCTAGCATCAGCTGCTGACCTTGTCAAACAATGCAATGTAGAGAGAGAAGCCAAACTGATCCCGCAGCTCGATCTTCTCGGAGAGCTGCTGGCACAGCTCACGGGCGGTGGTTGCGGAGTCGGCGAGGAGAGTCTTCGTGTTGCCATCCATGAATGTGATGGGCAGCATCAGCGGCTTCTTTGATTTAGTGGCCTGAAAGCAGTATCAGGGGAGATTCACTGGTCTGTCATGACGAGTCAGGTACATTCAATTATTGCTAGTATCCTGTGAGCAACATCATCTACTTGATCCCATCTTACTAGGTTGCCATGGCGACTTACCTGCAGCTCTAGCCAGCTGGGGGGCTGGTTCCTGGGGCCATTGGAGAAGGTACGACGGAGGCGCTCTTCACAGTAGGGTGCATAGCCAGGTGGGCCATCTTGGATGAAGTTGCGCAGATACTTCACCATCTTGTAACACAAACAGAGAATGCTAATATTGATAATAAACTAATCATGTATGAAGTGACGTGGCTGTCAATACCAACACAATACAATCACTGCCCTAACCTTACATGCATATTAAACATATGCCAGTGCCTGTAGTTTACCTTTCCCTCCTGTCATGCAATCACAACTAAAGACTAAAAGTGTTCCTGTAACATCTGACAATAGGACATCAATGGGAGTTTGACATAATGAATCATCATGCTACCAGAGAAAGTCCTAACTTTCATCAATGGCTTGGTGTTCATGGTAATCTGAAGGAATGGCTTACATTTTCTGAAGGGGGGAAGCAGCCTACACACAGACACAGCAGGATCCAGCCACGGGCATGGCTGGCCTTGGAGGGGTTCTGATTCAGCTGCTTGCAGATCTGACTGTAGATCTCATCTCTGTAAAACAACATTCTTCATAAGTAACTCAAATTACATGGACAACATTCACATAGCCTTGTTTCATACAAACTTCAAACAACAATATCTCATAAATTTTTGGAATAAGCCTAGGACAACCAGCATATCTCAAACAGTGTTTCTAAATCTACACAAAGAAATATTTGGATCCATGTTATTTCAAGAGCCAACCGGAAACAATACACATAATTTTTTACCCTCTCAAATGCTAGCATGTTTTGCACTAGAAGCAGCACATATTATTATATATATTCTATAGTTTGTGTGGAAATAGAAGAAATAGTAACAATATTTCAGTTTTCAAGGAAGAAGTTTCAGATAATATCAACATCAAAATATTTAAAATATGTTAAAAGAAAATATAAACCTGCTAAAGATATAATCTACATTGGATAACATGGAGGACAGTACATGAAACAACTGGAGAAACATTAGGAGCAAAGTTGGTCCTCTCAGACCTTCAAAACAATATGCTTAAATATGAACTGGCTATTGTGTCAAAAAACTTATCAGTTGCCCTAATAATACAGAGATATGCTATAACATCATGCAATCTTGGGAGAACCATTTCACAAGACTTAATAAGTTTTATGAGATAATGCATGTTTTGTATGTTGACATTGTGAGAGAGGCACCTGAGTTCTGGTCTGAGGATGCCATGCCCGATGATGAAGTGCAACTTCTCCAGGTTGGACATGGGTCGGTCCTCCAGCAAGGCGTTGCCGCCTCCGGTGCTGTCATAGTCCTGCAGCTTCCGGGTCACCTCCTCTGTGATCTTGGACTTCTTCTTTAGTGTCAGAGACACTATCTTCTTCCGAGTGGACTTCTTGATGGTGTGGCGCTGGTAGCCTGGAGCCTCCTTCTCCTGTAAGTGTTAGGGGGTGGTTCAAGTGACAGGGGTATCCTACAGGCATGTGCATGTGTGGCATGTGCATGTGTAGCATTGCTTGTCTACCTAACCATACTGCACTGCAGCAGATGATTATTTGAAATAATGATCACTGTTACAAGTGCATCATTGGAGACAATCCAGTAGTATTTCTCCTTATATAATAGGTCTATTTAATACTACATTATAACCTTATTCAACAAATAAACGACAGATGTGATTTTATTTCTTATACGAGATATCAACATCATGTACAACCTCTTTAAGGTTGTTAATAAATTGTACAAGCTTTAAAAATATTTACCCATACTTAATAACATGACACCCTAAATACAATCATTTTATGAACAGGGCGGATAAGTTTGGTATGTCCTGGATGTTACACATATCATCAGTACCTTTTCTCCTAATACTGATTGTCACATCTCGGCCACTTTAGCATGCAATCATTTGGCCATTGCGTTTATCTAGGTTGAGCATCTACATCTATGGGTAACAACACACTAGACACTTCCTTCTCAAAAATATCATTTTCCATTTTATGATGTCATCAATTTGCGAGCGCATAATCAAATCTCCAGAAATGACATTATCATTGAACAATGTTTTATCGTGAAATAAACAACGCTTCATTCTTCAAAGTTTTTTGCAATTTATCGCGTAGCTATCTCACACCAAAGAATGATATGTTTTTTTATGGTATTATTATATCATTTAATGCCACAGTCAGCAAAATTCAATATTTATGATGGTGGCCTCTAATTAACTGAATCTGGGCAAGGCAGACCACTGATTGACATGATTGACATCAGGGTACAGTGACATCCAATCATTCAAGTCACCCAATCCACTTAGTCACCTTGTACACAAAGTATAGGTTATTGGAGGCCTATTGTCATCTGATATATATTACACCATCGCCTACATGTCTGTTGTCCTTAGACACTCACAAAGCTTAAGACTCTGACCATTTTCTTACTCATGCAGATTTGATCTGCCAAGTGTCACTACAGGCGCATCTCCCTCAATCCATGCTTGATGTTCAGGTAGGAAGGTTATGATCCACGTCTACACACAGCACACAGGTTAATTACAAAGTGTAAACAACAGCCAGCTGGCCTGACTAGCAGAGACAAGCCACTTTTGTATCAGTGCACTGGACACAGGTTTCACAGCACGGCACACTGTGGCAGCTCTACAGTACCAAGGCTTAGGAAAGACAGGGCAGGAAGGGCAAGAATCAGATCATTGTGAAGTGTATGGTGCTGAAACAACACGATATTGCCCTAACCCTGCGAACAGCACGCAAGAGCCTGCTTCTTTCATCGTGTTGACTGAAGGCCACAGGTCCATCTTAGAGGACCTACTTGTGCATTGTGGTCAGCATAGAGCAAATGTGCCCTTCTGGTCCCCCGAATTGTCATGTTAAATGTGCAGTACTGGTCCCAGGAATTGTCATGTTAAATGTTCCCTACTGGACCCAGGAATTGTGATGTTAAATGTGCCCTACTGGTCCCAGGATTTGTCATGTTAAATGTTCCCTTCTGGTCCCAGGAATTGTGATGTTAAATGTTCCCTTCTGGTCCCCCGAATTGTGATGTTAAATGTGCCCTACTGGACCCAGGAATTGTGATGTTAAATGTGCCCTACTGGTCCCAGGAATTGTCATGTTTAATGTTCCCTACTGGTCCCAGGAATTGTCATGTTTAATGTTCCCTACTGGACCCAGGAATTGTCATGTTAAATGTGCCCTACTGGTCCCAGGAATTGTCATGTTTAATGTTCCCTACTGGTCCCAGGAATTGTGATGTTAAATGTGCCCTACTGGTCCCAGGATTTGTCATGTTAAATGTGCCCTATTACTGCTTGGAATTGTCATGTTAAATGTGCCCTACTGGACCCAGGAATTGTCATGTTTAATGTTCCCTACTGGTCCCAGGATTTGTCATGTTAAATGTTCCCTACTGGTCCCAGGAATTGTCATGTTTAATGTTCCCTACTGGTCCCAGGAATTGTCATATATAATGTTCCCTACTGGTCCCAGGATTTGTCAGGTTTAATGTGCCCTACTGGTCCCGGGAATTGTCATGTTAAATGTTCCCTACTGGTCCCAGGAATTGTGATGTTAAATGTGCCCTACTGGTCCCAGGATTTGTCATGTTAAATGTTCCCTACTGGTCCCAGGAATTGTCATGTTTAATGTTCCCTACTGGTCCCAGGAATTGTCATGTTTAATGTTCCCTACTGGTCCCAGGATTTGTCATGTTTAATGTTCCCTACTGGTCCCAGGAATTGTCATGTTTAATGTTCCCTACTGGTCCCAGGAATTGTCATGTTTAATGTTCCCTACTGGTCCCAGGATTTGTCATGTTTAATGTTCCCTACTGGTCCCAGGATTTGTCATGTTAAATGTGCCCTACTGGACCCAGGAATTGTCATGTTTAATGTTCCCTACTGGTCCCAGGATTTGTCATGTTAAATGTTCCCTACTGGTCCCAGGAATTGTCATGTTTAATGTTCCCTACTGGTCCCAGGAATTGTCATATATAATGTTCCCTACTGGTCCCAGGATTTGTCAGGTTTAATGTGCCCTACTGGTCCCGGGAATTGTCATGTTAAATGTTCCCTACTGGTCCCAGGAATTGTGATGTTAAATGTGCCCTACTGGTCCCAGGATTTGTCATGTTAAATGTGCCCTACTGGTCCCAGGAATTGTGATGTTAAATGTGCCCTACTGGTCCCAGGATTTGTCATGTTAAATGTTCCCTACTGGTCCCAGGATTTGTCATGTTAAATGTGCCCTATTACTGCTTGGAATCGTCACGTTAAATGTGCCCTACTGGACCCAGGAATTGTCATGTTTAATGTTCCCTACTGGTCCCAGGATTTGTCATGTTAAATGTTCCCTACTGGTCCCAGGAATTGTCATGTTTAATGTTCCCTACTGGTCCCAGGAATTGTCATATATAATGTTCCCTACTGGTCCCAGGATTTGTCAGGTTTAATGTGCCCTACTGGTCCCAGGAATTGTCATGTAATCTGTGCAGTACTGGTCCGAGGAATTGTCATGTTAAATGTGCCCTATTACTGCTTGGAATTGTCATGTTAAATGTGCCCTACTGGTCCCAGGAATTGTCATGTTAAATGTGCCCTACTGGTCCCAGGATTTGTCATGTTTAATGTGCCCTACTGGTCCCAGGAATTGTCATGTAATCTGTGCAGTACTGGTCCGACGAATTGTCATGCTAAATTTTCCCTACTGGTCCCAGAAATTATCATGTTAAATGTGCCCTACTACTGCTTAGAATTGTCATGTTAAATGTGCCCTACTGGTCCCAGGATTTGTCATGTTAAATGTGCCCTACTGGTCCCACGAATTGTCATGTTAAATGTGCCCTACTGGACCCAGGAATTGTCATGTTAAATGTGCCCTACTGGACCCAGGAATTGTCATGTTAAATGTGCCCTACTGGTCCCATGAATTGTCATGTTAAATGTGCCCTACTGGACCCAGGAATTGTCATGTTAAATGTGCCCTACTGGTCCCATGAATTGTCATGTTAAATGTGCCCTACTGGACCCAGGAATTGTCATGTTAAATGTGCCCTACTGGTCCCACGAATTGTCATGTTAAATGTGCCCTACTGGACCCAGGAATTGTCATGTTAAATGTGCCCTACTGGTCCCAGGATTTGTCATGTTAAATGTGCCCTACTGGACCCAGGAATTGTCATGTTAAATGTGCCCTACTGGACCCAGGAATTGTCATGTTAAATGTGCCCTACTGGTCCCATGAATTGTCATGTTAAATGTGCCCTACTGGACCCAGGAATTGTCATGTTAAATGTGCCCTACTGGTCCCACGAATTGTCATGTTAAATGTGCCCTACTGGACCCAGGAATTGTCATGTTAAATGTGCCCTACTGGTCCCAGGATTTGTCATGTTAAATGTGCCCTACTGGTCCCACGAATTGTCATGTTAAATGTGCCCTACTGGACCCAGGAATTGTCATGTTAAATGTGCCCTACTGGTCCCAGGATTTGTCATGTTAAATGTGCCCTACTGGACCCAGGAATTGTCATGTTAAATGTGCCCTACTGGACCCAGGAATTGTCATGTTAAATGTGCCCTACTGGTCCCATGAATTGTCATGTTAAATGTGCCCTACTGGACCCAGGAATTGTCATGTTAAATGTGCCCTACTGGACCCAGGAATTGTCATGTTAAATTTGCCCTACTGGATCCAGGAATTGTCATGTTAAATGTGCCATAGTGCTCCTAGTTCCCCCTTCACAAGTTGTTGTGCACAATGCGCTTGTTCCAACACCGTACACTGTCTAGAGAAGGGGGTAGGGGCCTCGCCACTGTCCTCATGGACTAATTGGAGATGGCATTCAGTTCAACTAATCTACATCAGTATGGAGGTCTAAGATAACAGTAACATATTTCTTTGCTTTGACAGGCAAGATAACAAGTACATGTTTCATTATTTCAATTTCTGTATCAGATAGTCTCCACGGTAGTCTTGAGGCCCATGGCAGGTGAGGGATGGGTTAATAAGAAAGAGTAGTAAGCTTGTATTTACCATACTCACCAACTCTTCTCCCATTTTCATTGCCTCCTCAAGGTCTTTCTTATTGAACTTACGACCTAATGTAGAGTAGATCTTTGACATCACTGGGGTCGTATCCTGGAACATTATTTCAAAAGTCAACCACAAATATGTAGGAGTACTGCAGAAAAACTCAATATATGAGAATTAACAACATTGTGACTACTGACATCGTAAAAGCTGAAGTACAGATCCAATCAGACCTATCTTGGTGTATTACTTCCCTGTGGACACTTACCCTTGACTCGGCCATGGCTGTGTGGTACTTGGGTTCTGGCAGGTCCCCCATGAAGCGCAGGATGACAATCCATACTGCCAGGGCAGCCTACAACACAACACAGAGCTGCAGGAGGGACACCAGCATCATGGAACCTCAGCGGAACATCACACAATAGTTGACTGATGTATAGCAGTCAGAACAGTACAGCACACGCAGCAGCAGTATTGAACGAGATAGTACTCACCAACTGGTCACCATCATTGCGAAGTGGCAGCAGAGGCTGTCTGAGTGGCCGACGGATATAGTTGCCATTAGCATTGGACTGGAAGTACATTGTGGCAAACTTGGGGAACTTGTAGGCAGAGACATCCTCATCATCCGAGTCAATTGGGCTGAAGTTCTTGACGACTTCCATCTCCAGGTTGTCGTTGTCCCTCCTGTACGGCAGGTCCTGAACAGTCACCACATTACACAGCGGCTGATAGACAACACATGCTCACAGACACAAGGAAACAGCACACTGGTTTCATATGTACTCTTAGAGGTAGATAGAGGTAGATACAGGTATTTGGGCAATTAAACCAAACACCTGGCACTAGCCATAGGGAACGTTCATCTGCAGTAGTTGTACATGTGTTGTTTGATTCTATCAACATACTTTGCAGTTCACGATGTAGTGAGTGAGTGAGTAGGATTTAACAATGTTTTGAACAGTATTACAGATATATCACGACGTGTCAGCTTCATGTGGGAGGAAAGCCTGAAGTAATGCAGGTAACAGACGTTTACCACTTTGGTGAAACCCATGCACATGGGTATGGTGCTGACAAACCTTGAAACAAACCTTGACCCACAACCCTATGTTTCTGGCATGCCCAAAGGATGCAACACTGCACAGCCAAGTGCGACGACTTAGACTACTTGGTCCACCTGTGCCCCAGGTCACGATGTAAGAGAAGTTGCACTGGAGTAGTGAGTGAGTTGGGTTTAATGCCGCTTTGAACAGTATTCCAGTTATATCACGGCGTGTCAGGTTAATGTGGGAGGAAAGCCCGAAGTGATGCAGGTCTCAGATATTTACCACTTCGTTGAAACCCACGAGCACGGGTATGGTGCTGACAAACCTAGAAACATAATCGGGGTGAACCGGGATTCGAACCCACAATCATAGGTTTCTGGCGTGCCCAAGGGGCGCAACTCTGGGCCACCCATGCCCCCTTGCACTGGAGTAAGCAGCAACCCTGCAGGACAGGCCACAAAATACATTATCAATGTCACTGTACAAACAGAAACTTACCCCAAAGGCTGAAGGTGCATCTCCCATGCCATCTCCAGGCTTGCTGTTCATGAAGCCAAACAACTCTTCCACCTACAACAGACAAACACGTGTGCTAACATCACGTCTCCACTGCAATGAAAAATAATGATGGACTTTGATCTTTATCCCATGCAGATTAAAGGTAATGAGATCTTAACATGCTTAATGACTGACCAGCTGTGATGTAAGATAAGGAGATGTTAAATGACTGACCAGCTGTGATGTAAGATAATGAGATCTTAATGACTGACCAGCTGTGATGTAAGATAATGAGATCTTAATGACTGTCCAGCTGTGATGTAAGGTAATGAGATCTTAATGACTGACCAGCTGTGATGTAAGATAAGGAGATGTTAAATGACTGACCAGCTGAGATGTAAGGTAAGGAGATGTTAAATGACTGACCAGCTGTGATGTAAGGTAAGGAGATGTTAAATGACTGACCAGCTGTGACGTAAGATAAGGAGATGTTAAATGACTGACCAGCTGTGATGTAAGATAAGGAGATGTTAAATGACTGACCAGCTGTGATGTAAGATAAGGAGATGTTAAATGACTGACCAGCTGTGATGTAAGATAAGGAGATGTCAAATGACTGACCAGCTGTGATGTAAGATAAGGAGATGTTAAATGACTGACCAGCTGTGATGTAAGATAAGGAGGTGTTAAATGACTGACCAGCTGTGATTCGTTGACTGGCATGTCCTTGGCCTGCTCGGCCTGCTTGATCTGTTGTTTCTTGTACAGGGCCTCCTCCTTCTGCCTGGCTTCCTCCTCAACCACCTCACGGTCAATCTGGGCCAGCCGTTCCTGAAGGAAGGGCAAAACAGATGGTTAACAGCGACCCCATGCAGGACAAATGAAATATCTTTTCAACTACAATATCCTATTTTGCCTTGTTAACTCCGAAGTCCCTACCATGTGATGTCGCTCTGCCTCCTCCTTGGCCTTCTTTGTGTTCATCTTCTTCCTCAACTTGGCCTCCTCCTCCTGTCGAATCCGCTCAGCCTCCATCCGTTTCTGGTACTGTAACACACACAGCTCAGACTATACAGGAGCAGGGGGATTGGGGGGATAGGGGGAAGTGAGTACCCTCTTCTGGTACTGTAACACACACAGCTCAGACTATACAGGAGCAGGGGGATTGGGGGGATAGGGGGAAGTGAGTACCCTCTTCTGGTACTGTAACACACACAGCTCAGACTATACAGGAGCAGGGGGATTGGGGGGATAGGGGGAAGTGAGTACCCTCTTCTGGTACTGTAACACACACAGCTCAGACTATACAGGAGCAGGGGGATTGGGGGGATAGGGGGAAGTGAGTACCCTCTTCTGGTACTGTAACACACACAGCTCAGACTAAACAGGAGCAGGGGGATTGGGGGGATAGGGGGAAGTGAGTACCCTCTTCTGGTACTGTAACACACACAGCTCAGACTATACAGGAGCAGGGGGAGGGGGGGAGTGAATACACTCTTCTGGTACTGTAACACACACAGCTCAGACTATACAGGAGCAGGGGGATAGGGGAAGTGAGTACCCTCTTCTGGTACTGTAACACACACAGCTCAGACTATACAGGAGCAGGGGGATTGGGGGAAGTGAGTACCCTCTTCTGGTACCTGTAACACACATGGCTCAGACTATACAGGAGCAGGGGGATAAGGGGAAGTGAGTACCCTCTTCTGGTACTGTAACACACACAGCTCAGACTATACAGGAGCAGGGGGATTGGGGAAGTGAGTACCCTCTTCTGGTACTGTAACACACACAGCTCAGACTATACAGGAGCAGGGGGATTGGGGAAGTGAGTACCCTCTTCTGGTACTGTAACACACACAGCTCAGACTATACAGGAGCAGGGGGATAGGGGGAAGTGAGTACCCTCTTCTGGTACTGTAACACACACAGCTCAGACTATACAGGAGCAGGGGGATAGGGGGAAGTGAGTACCCTCTTCTGGTACTGTAACACACACAGCTCACACTGTACCGGAGCAGGGGGATTCGGGGAGGGGGGAGGGAGTTCCCTCTTCTTGTACTGTTACACAGAAATGATACGAACTGGCTTGCCAGGATGTGTAACAGCTGACTTGGTTTGTGACAGGAGAAACCACTTATCTAACTCAAAGCAGTTTAAATGTCCCAGGTGTGTAATCCTTCTTCATGAGGATTTAGAAAACTGAGCAGCAGGTAGGTGTTGTCTGGATGGTGAACTAACCTCGATCTGCATGCGTCTGAACCTCTTTCTGGCGATGAGAGTGCGGAGTGCGGCCTGTATCCTCACCACTGCCACCATGCGCCGCTGCAACCACTGCCGCACCAGGTGGCCCCGACAGAACCGCTGGCAACACATGCACACCAATTATCAACAAACTCAACCTAATCTTGTAGGAAATCAATGATTTTAGTACAAATCGAAATGTTGAACTCCCCTAATAGGATATAATGAGACAAATAGACAGAAGAATTTGCGTACAGTGTTTGCAAGTTTTGCATTCCACTTACCTGTAGGTTGACAATGATTCCTCTCAGAACATTGTATCTGGCTGTGAGGATCCGAGATCGACACATGGCTTGTAGTCGCATATAGCCTTGTCTCATCTGCAACAACAACATCAGCTGTCTTATCCTCTGAAATGACTCTGATCAATTTGAAAAAAAACCTTCCTGATGCAAGATAAGTGTCCTTTTTGTTGAAATAACGTCTCGATTGAACACAGGAGCTGTGAAGACTCACCAGCAAGAATCTTTTGCGCTGATAGTGTGTCCTCCAGGCCGACTGGATGGTCACTACATTCTTGCGCATCCTCAAGAAGCGGCGTCGACAGTGCCAGGTCCTGACCGTCTTCTGCAGGACGAGGATCTTCTTTGTGAGGGTCAGCTCTCTTTGCTGTTCCAGGAACACATCTTCTGCATCCTGGCAACACAGCAATACACTGTACACCACAGCAATACACCGTACACCACAGCAATACACTGAGTAAAAGTCACGATTAACTGTAAATCTGACACTTCCATTATCATACTTCACAGTCTACATAAATTCTGTAAAATTAGTAAAATCTGATTATTTTTTACATTTGTATACTTATCCTGCACTACTCCTTAATGCATTCACTGCTTACCTTACGTCTTGGGTGAAGAAATAAAGTTGTTTCACATTCCACTCCTGCTTATATACAGACCATCGCCGCTGTCATGTGACCTTGAGGACAAGTCACCTTCCTCACATCACAGCCTGTCCCCCGAGCTTAAAAATCATACTTTAAAGGTTTCTGAAGCCAAAGTGGGGAGGCAAGTCTGCGACGGGTGGACCTTAAGCGTAGTAATGCAGGATAAGTATACAAATGTAAAAAATATTCAGATTTTACTAAATTTTTTACTTATCCTGCATTACTCCTTAATGCATCTGTATCGGACAGTTTGGAGGCGGGAAACCTTCAGAAAGTCCAACACCTCAATAATTCACACCCCAAAACAATGACACATGTTTGTCAATAATCCGTGAGCCGGAAAAAGCTTAAAAAAACCCAGCCATTATGGTAGGGTTGTTCAATCTTCTTACAGAAGGAACGTAGGAATTAAAGGGTAGATCCCTATACATAATTAGTAATAAAGAAATACTAGCTAAACAGCTAATTCTTTACCTACTATGTTATCGAGCCAAAGCCTTGTTGAAAAGCTTGTCCAAATTTCTTCCACTGGCCAGGAGTCTCAGCGACTTGGGAGGGAAGTAGACTGGTTCATAATTTGCGTCGAGGGTTGGTTACCTGCTGGGCTACTACCAGAGGGCCAAAATTGAGCATGCCTTCGACATCAAGAGCCACATCGCGAAGATAATGACTAGCTAAAACTGTGTCGGACCTCCAGAAACATCCTTCCATGATCCTTTTAATAGAGCAGTTACTATGTAATGCCATGGTCAAGGCTAACGCCCTTATCTCTTGAGCATTATTCACTCTCGGGGATCAAGTTTTTAACTCATAAGCCTGAAGGATGACTGCACGTAACCATAGGGATGTTGTGTGGCCACTAACTTCGGTCGTTGATGTAGAAAGTACGAGTATAAATAACCGTTTCCTGGAGCCACGCCTAGTTTTGGAACGGCAGATGAAAACTCGAAGTGCTCGCACCAGGCACAAGAGAAGTTCACCCTCATCTTCGACTCCCACAATCTTTGATACCGGTGGGATGGTGAAGGAATGATTGTGTTGGCCTGGTAATTGATTTTTAGCTATAAAATCCCAGCACAACCCAAGATGTACCGCTCCATGCGTACCATGCTCAAAACGGACCCGGGTGATGTCGATTGCATGTAGCTCAATTACCAAGCGAGCCGTGGCTTATGCCAAGACAAAATTTGTTTTCTTGAGGTCATAAAATGAGGATGCATAATTGTGGCTCGACGGGGGGTCCTCGCAAACCTCGAACTACTATGTTCAAGTCCCAAGCAGAACGGAACTTAGCCTTCTGATCCTCAAGCCTAAATGAGCATAGGGCCTGTAGTTCTGGGACCTTGGTCATTTTGCGATTTTCTGGAACGGCCAACACTGAGTTAAGTGCTACCAAATACATAGAAATGGTGCTACCTTCCAAGTGCTTCTTGGTATGCAAATGTAGGAGGTATTTGGCTATGAACTGTGGTGATGCCGTCGTGAGGTCTTGGTTTTTTGCCTTGTAAAAAGTCTCAAACGATCCCCACTTGTCATAGAATAAAGCCCTTGGCACTTAAACCCTTTTTAAGACGAACCAAGTGTGCAGACGAAACCTGTCTTGCATTGGGTGAGGCAATTTGCTGTGAGGGTGGATAAGTAAGTTGGACCACTGTGGGGGGGTTGTGGATCGTCTTCTGCTAGACTTCTGAGCTCATGAACCACCCTCTCGCCATCCTCTGCCACGACCTTTCCCATGAAAGGAATCCTGGTCTTGGCCTTCCTTGAGAGACGTGAGTCTAGGCTTATAATTGCCTGACCTGCCAGCCCACTGGGACAGATTATGAGAGATGTGCTCTAGAGCCTTGAGCACGGTCTCATCCCCAGCATAATTGGAAACTTTGGCATGTGTGTCTGCGATCTGTTCACTGAACAGGGAAGTAGATGACCAAGGTTGATGTAGCAGCCTGCGCTTGAACTCAGAGTCCCGCTGGAAAGCGGTAAATACCCAAGTCTGCGTGTGACGGCAATCTCTGCCAGAGTAGCCTTAAGATGCTTTCTCATGTGGTCAATCTGACGCTGTTGGAAATCAACCATAGTTTGGAAATGATTTAATCGGTTTGGGTTATTCTCTGATAGATCCTGATCCACTGCATGCATTGACGACGCTAGTGCTGACAAAGGTTTCAGTACACGCATGATTTCCATTTCTATGAACGCAAATCTGGTATTTTGTACCTTAAGGGTGGTTGGCCTTGACGAGCCTGTCATCCTTTGTATGTCCTCATCCAAACTATGAGCTTGGTCTGCTTCCGCAAATGCATGGATAGGGAAATCATCCTTCCTAAGCATGGGTGGCTTAAATGACGGAGCAAGTGACAGCTTGGAGAAGTCCTCGTCCAATGACCTAATCATGTCTGTTAACATCGGATCCACCATAATCAATGTAGGATGTGACCATATGGTGTCCCTTTTATCCACTGACATGAGATGGTCTGCTACCCAATCGGGTACTTGTGCTAAGCTGAGATGCTTATTCCATTCCATTCCGAAGAGTCGAAGCGATGTTGACGCACTCGCCTAGACGGCAATCAGCTTCTGCTCCGTTGTGTAGCCCCACCTCTATCAGAAGGTATTGATGCCCTGCTTGATGATAAGGAGTCATGTGCCGATGTCCACGTACACACGATGTATGCGCTGAACCAGAACGCACATTAGGCGTTTGGCATACGTTAGGCACCGGAGCAGGCACTAATACTTGTGCCATAGTTGTAGCTGACACAGGCGTCTGGTACATAGGCGTAGGCGCAGGATACAGGTGTGCCATAGACTGCTGCCACATGGACTGCATAAAGTGTTACATCCAATTAGTGTTCTGGAACGGTGCTGACGCCTGAGCATACATCTGCTGCCCTGGATAAGTCGTTGGAACAGCGCTAGGCTGATCGTCGCCTGCGTAACAGGGTATGCTGTGCTGATGTATTTGTTGAGGCACTTGGGTGGTAGGCAGGCGCTGCGCTCGGCGCAGGCCTATAAGACGCAATGCTCATCGGTGATGACTGGATCATGGCTTGCACCTGCGCAACCCCCATCAAGGCGCCTTGAGACATATACGCCAGCGTCACAGGGATCGAAGAAGTGGATGTCCCAGACGCCTGAAAATGTGGAGCAGGTAGGATACTCACATACGCCTCCGCTACTGTTGATACCAGCGGAGGATGAACGTCTGCAGTCACAATGACAGAAGCCATATTACCCACAGAAGATAACGGCTGCGTAGAAATGACAGAAGAATGTCGCTAACCTCTAGCGATTGTGACATCTTCCTCGCCATTAGACAGGACTGCTTCCAAATATGTTTGTGAATGACCTGTCTATAACTTGCAGGAGAGATGGGTGCACAAAATTTACATTTAAGTTTGGAGAGCAAATCTGCGTGCATGCCAAACATTGTGGATGAGGATCCTTGGACGATTTCCATGACAATAAGTACAACATGTAAGCATACGTTAGACAAAATAGAGAATTGTTGATGATATAGAGTTGGAAGATTGCCATAGAATTAAACAATATTCTATCAGCAGATATTTTTTACAAGTTGAAAGTGCATAAATAATATTGATACACAAAAACTCTATGTAACGCCAAAGCTACTAGTATTTAAAAATATACATATACATACATAGCTGAGAATAGCAGGCAAACAATTGTAACACAAATTCAAAATGCCGGAAACAACGACCACGTGGCGGGGAAAAAGGCAAAGTCTTTTTACACCTAAAAAAACCCACATAAAACTACACAACTTAGTGAAAGTAATATGAAGAGAATACATCACCCATTTAGAATTATAGCCGAAGCTGAAGGTCTAAAATTATTCAATCTGAAGAGCTTCAGTGAGACACGTCCTTGCTGTAGCGTGACAGGCAGTGATTTTAGGAAGGTGACTTGTCATCAATGTCACATGGCAGGTGCGGAGGTCCATATAAAAGCAGGAGTGGAATATGAAACAACTTTATTTCTTCACCCAAGATAATCGCCGTGTGCTGCCTTTTTGCTGTCGTAAGGTAAGCAGTGAATGAATTAAGGAGTAATGCAGGATAAGTAAAAAATATATAAAGATGTCAAACTGAACAACAAATTCTTCATTAAAGTCCATGCTGACATGACAGCATTAGGGAACTTGATATGCCCTCCCCATGTGTTACTGAGTGTCACCAAGTGTTACCGGGAGAGCTGGTGTCTACCTTGAGGAAAACTTTAGTCTTGCCCAGCTGGTAGTCCTTGTCCTGCAACACCTGCTTGCAGATCTTCTGGGATGCTGTCATGCACTCTTCCTTGTGGGACGGTCCCACACCTGACACCAACAGGCGGTAACGATCCACAAACTCACTGAACACGTGCCGGATGGGGTAGCCAGCTCGCCGAATTCTGATTGTCTCCATCATGCCAGAGTATCGCAGCTGCTTGCAGCACAACTCTCGGTCAAACATCTGCAAACAGTCATTACAGTATGAGCGGAGGGAATGCTGAGGAGTAGTCACATAACACTGACACAAGGAACTGTCGGCATGTCAGACGTAAAGACACTTCAGAAGATGATGTTTATTTAACTCAATATTTAACTCACGATCACAACACTTGAGAGTTCTTGATAACTTACGCTGGGCTTCTTAAACTCATTAGGTTTGATGCATCTGACAAAGAATGGTTGACAGTGGCTCAGTGTCTTCATGAGGGCATCAAGAGACTTCTTGAACTGGGCAGCCAGTGTCGGGGCTCGCTTGCGTGTGTCTGTTCCCTGTGAACAAGAACATGTTGATGAAATATCACCTGCCATGGGAACAACACTTGTCACAAGCTCCTTAGAGAAGACCTTCAGTGAGTTTCAGTATTTCAGATAATAAAGTGGGTAAGGTATCCTTGGCTTCAACAAGAGGAACAACACTTGTCACAAGCTCCTTAGAGACGACCTTCAGTGAGTTTCAGTATTTCAGATAATAAAGTGGGTAAGGTATCCTTGGCTTCAACAAGAGGAACAATACACATATGTATTCAAAGCTTAAATATAGTAGAGTGAAATGACAAATAGAGGAATACCATCTATTAACCAATGTAACAAACAATAGTTCAGAAGTTGGTCGGCCAGTACCCTAAACCCACATTCCTCACCACCTTTTCCTCAAACTTGGAAATTTTTAAGTGAGTGAGTGAGTTTGATTTTACGCCACTTTTAGTAATACTCCAGGAATATCATGGCAGGGGACACCAGAAATGGGCTTCACACATTGTACCCATGTCGGGAATCAAATCTGGGTCTTCGGTGTGACGAGCGAACGCCTTAACCACAAGGCTACCTGACCACCCTTGGAAATTTTTAAAATACCACAATGTAAATTGTAAAGATACATCTGAAAGAATTCCATTGCATCTTCCCACCACCCTATGAGAGTGTGTCTTGCCCACCATAGACGTATCAGTGGAGAACAGCATGGACAGGTACTTGTTGCGTGATGTCTGGATCAGCTGCATCAGGTCGGCACTGAACGTGTCTCGGTTCTTCTCTAGGAACCCTGCAATGTTGGCAAGAATAACGGTGAGTCAAGTTAGAACAGAAGTAAATTAATAGAGAATTCTACCATGAATTTGAAAATTACTCGATCCTAATTGGTCAATCAGAGATAAAGAAATCATAATAAACCCCCTCTGATTTAAACAGCTGGGCCACATCACAACAGAAGCTTATAATTACATAAATATACTATTTAGAAGGCATATTTTGTATAAATATATGTACAATTATAGGGTGCTATAAACAAGAGTGCTCTGAGAGCACAACATCCCCCGCATGAATTTTTTTAACGAGTTTATATTTTCTTTGTATTTTATGAAATAACAACAGTAGATGGCACTGCATTTGAAACAAATTGTGCAGAACATTTTGTTGGGAGTAATCCAGTCTGATTGCTAATGCCATAAGGATGTAGCTCACCCACAAAAGCCTTAAACAAGGAAACTAACTATAGTTATAGTTATAGTTATAGTTAGATATTGTGATATACTCTGGAAACTGGAGGAGGAGTAGATTTCATGAAACACCGTAAAACAGGGGCAGTAACTCTGTCAAAATTAGTCAAAATGAAACGGGACTGGGATATGCGTATCATCAACATGTCGACATCTTGTGTGTAGAGTGTCAGAGATATTCTCTGGAAACTGTAGGAGGAGTTGATTTCACAAGCTTAGTACCCTCTGTGGGACGGACAGATGGACGGACAGACAGACAGACAGACAGATGGACGGACTGCGCCACGACATAATCCCCCTTTAGCCATTCTGGCCCGGCAGGGGATAAGGACCAAAGTTGCAGTTACTATAACATTCAAAGGAATACATTTAGTGCAGATATCTGCAAAGGGAATCCATTTCACGTTTGGGGTATGACAGAGAGCTTGACATTTTACGCTTTTCTACATGATGTAATATCTTTTGCATCCCACTGAGCGATATGACGGCATAATAGTGATGTGCAGTGTAGGACAAAACCTTGCAAGGCTTGCTTTTTGTTCTTTAGTGGTGCTAGCTTATGATGTTTTGGTGTTTTGTGCTTCAAATGCTTTCAATGCCTGTCATGGTCCGAGTAAAAAGTTACCATGTAAAAAAACTGCTTGAGCATATGCATATATATATATATATATATATATATATATATATATGTATATAATAAAATAAAGTCCACGTTAGTCCATCATCTTCTTTATATCAGTTTCATACATAGTACTTTCGCTGTCTCATGACAGCTCTTCAGTGTAACTGACAATGACATATAATAACGTCATACTTATGAAAGCCGACTTGAACTGCCGCAGCAAAGATGTAGTGTATGTTATGAGATGTTCGGGATGCAGCGAAAGCTACATCGGTGAAACCGGCATGGAATTAAAAGATAGTCACTGTACACAAACAGCAGATTAAAGACCCTAATGTTCGATGCTTAGGTGTCAGCAAACACATTGATGATTGCGGAAACGGGAAATTTACTATTTTTCCGTTTTATAAATTGTATACAAGTAACAAGCAGCTGAGACTGGAAAAAGAACAAATGTTTATCCAATTGATGAAACCAAAATTGAACTCTAGAATGTATTAATAGATTTGTCATTTCAATTGTAAATGTTGCACTATTACTTTACAAATACTGTATATTTAATTCACATGTCTCCCTACAATTGTTAAATTACTTGGTGTCATCGCTGGAGTGTGTAAATACATTATGACGTCACAGTTGTAATTTATGACGTCATCATAAGTATGACGTTATTATATGTCATTGTCAGTTACACTGAAGAGCTGTCATGAGACAGCGAAAGTACTATGAATGAAACTGATATTAAGAAGATGATGGACTAACGTGGACTTTATTATTTTATTATATATTACATGTACACCGAGTGAACATTTACCTCATTTTTGTATATATATATATATATATGCTCAAGCAGTTTTTTTAATGACACATCACTATATATAAACTGCTTGAGCATATATATATATATTATAGTGCACTACCACACGTGGAGTACAGTTAGTGGTAAATCTACCTGTGGATGTATAGAAGACAACGCCAGCAAAGTGGTTGAGACCAAAGGTTGTGTTGATCTGAGCCTTGGGTTTGAGGTAGTTCTTGTTGGTGGCATGGTTCTGGTGAAGCTTGGCCAACAAGGTCTGGTCAGTCCCCTGGAACACCACAGGAACCAATCAGGACACAGGACAAGCAGGTTCTACCTCGCTAGTTACTCTGCAGTTACTCTTACAGTGCAAGGATTCAGAGTAATTCTCTGCTACTACCTTTGCATCCACCAGCAACCATGGTGTAATGCACATGGAGTCCCATTGGACATGCCTTACCTAGCTACGTTCTTAAGGCTTAAGCATATTGGAGACAAGGACCCACAAAATCCTGCTCAAACAAGTCAATCACATTTCCTTCATGTTTTGAAACACAATGTAGCTATGGCTTCTAGGTCTGCACATAAATCATTTTCAGAACATCTACAGCAAAAACCTATTTCCTGTGGGTTTCTCCTTCTACCTAGCAATGTTTTGGCATAGTTGTTTCAACAATAATCTCATTTTAAGAAATTGCACAGTAAGAACAATTACACTGCACAAAGCAAGACAGGTTGGTTTCGAAACTTGTTCCCATTTTGAATGAATTCTCTTTTATCTTTTTGGTTGACATGGTAAATAGAAATTATACTTCAGAGATAACAAACTTCCAAATAATAACTGAAAATGTCAAATATTGAGAACTGTTTCAGTTGTTATGATAACAATAAAGTGTATGAGTGTTGTGTACCCTGGGGAACTTGCTTTCCTCGTCAACGAGGGCCATGATGTTCAGGGGCTTGATAGCGATGAGGTCCAGTGCGTCCTGGTTGTCCACAAACTCTATATGTTGCCAGTTGATGCCTTCCAGGTTGTATTCTTGCTGCGGGTACACATAGAACACATACATATAACATTCTGCATATATAACAGGGCTCGACTTAAGGAACTTGATTTAACTTGCACCAGGTGCATGATGACATGAAAAACTAGTTGCACCAGGTGCATGTTGACATGACAAACTAGTTGCACCAGATGCATGTTGACATGAAAAACTAGTTGCACCAGGTGCATGATGACATGAAAAACTAGTTGCACCAGGTGCATGTTGACATGAAAAACTAGTTGCACCAGGTGCATGATGACATGAAAAACTAGTTGCACCAGGTGCATGACGACATGAAAAACTAGGTGCACCAGGTGCATGATGACATGAAAAACTAGTTGCACCAGATGCATGTTGACATGAAAAACTAGTTGCACCAGATGCATGTTGACATGAAAAACTACTTGCACCAGATGCATGTTGACATGAAAAACTAGTTGCACGATGACATGAAAAACTAGTTGCACTAAATGCATGTTGACATGAAAAACTAGTTGCACCAGGTGCATGATGACATGAAAAACTAGTTGCACCAGGTGCATGTTGACATGAAAAACTAGTTGCACCAGGTGCATGATGACATGAAAAACTAGGTGCACCAGGTGCATGATGACATGAAAAACTAGTTGCACCAGATGCATGTTGACATGAAAAACTAGTTGCACCAGGTGCATGTTGACATGAAAACCTAGTTGCACCAGATGCATGTTGACATGAAAAACTAGTTGCACCAGGTGCATGTTGACATGAAAAACTAGTTGCACCAGGTGCATGATGACATGAAAAACTAGGTGCACCAGGTGCATGATGACATGAAAAACTAGTTGCACACGATGCATGTTGACATGAAAAACTAGTTGCACCAGATGCATGTTGACATGAAAAACTAGTTACACCAGATGCATTTTGACATGAAAAACTAGTTGCACGATGACATGAAAAACTAGTTGCACTAGATGCATGTTGACATGAAAAACTAGTTGCACCAGATGCATGTTGACATGAAAAACTACTTGCACCAGGTGCATGATGACATGAAAACTAGTTGCACCAGGTGCATGATGCTATTCAAATTATTCAAATAAATACAATCTCAGATCTCCGATGACTGTGTCATGACATTACATAAATTAATGAAGTATTGAGGTAAAACATAAAATGTGATGTAGTATGGTAAATAAAGCTTAGTGGTATTGAGTGTGTTCAAAGATTGTTGTTCTGTGGAAAAGTAAGGGTTGGACACAAATCTGAATTATTTTAGTGAATGAGTGAGTGAGTTGTGTTTAACGCTGCTTTTAACAGTATTCCAGTCATATCACGGCATGTCAGCTTAATGTGGGAGTAAAGCGCCAAGTGATGCAAGACTTAGACGTTTACCACTTCGGTGAAACCCACGAGCACGGGTATGGTACTGACAAATCTAGATACATAATCGGGGCGAATCAGGATTCGAATCCACAATCATAGGTTTCTGGCGTGCCCAAAGGACACAACTCTGCAGAGCGAATTGCAGCGCCCCCTGAATTATTTTACATGCACTTGGTGCACGTAGGCATAAGTATCAGATCACATTTTGCAATAACAGGTAGCACTGGTACATGTTTTATAAGCTAAATCAAGCCCTGTATAACATATGTTTGAATGTTTACAATGGACAGACAGACTATGGGCCAAATGACATGTGACACAAGCTCACCCAATCATTACGCTTGGAGCTAACATCTTGCCGAACACTACTTTAATTTGTAATCACTAACAAATCAAACTTTCAACTAACCTGCTCCAGTTTAAAGATGTGTCGCACAAAGAACTGTTGGAGGTTCTCATTGGCAAAGTTGATGCACAGTTGTTCAAAGCTACAACACACAATCACAGTTATTTAGAAATAAACATTACAAGCTGACTACTCTGAAGCAATTATTATCTAAAAGATCATACCAAAGTTCTATAGATACACTGTATTTATCTTTACTTGAGACATTCAAGTCACTGAATTTATTGCTACTTGTTTCAGCAATCAGTTATTTCATAAATCAAACATTAGTCTATGTACTTATAATTTGTAATACATGTCAAGCTTACCTGTTTGTGTCAAAATTCTCAAAGCCAAATATATCCAAAACACCGATGGACTTTCGATAATGGGAATTCTTTTCCATAGGCTTAAAAATGGCAGCATTAATCTTGTCCACTATCCACACAAACATACGTCCATATACACCCTTGACAAAGGCATCCCGGACATCGAGTGAAGACTGGATGCTCATTGTGGAAGTGACAGACTCTCCTTGTGTGAAGATAGTCTTGGTGGTGAGAGCATCTACCAAGTCCTGGGCACTCACCTGCAACATGGACACATGGACACATGCACACAGGGAACACAGGGAACACAGGGAACACACACAATATCAATTGTAATATGTGAACAATATAAACAGTAATATGTGAACAATATCAGCTGTAATATGTGAACAATATAAACAGTAATATGTGAACAATATCAGCTGTAATATGTGAACAATATAAACAGTAATATGTGAACAATATCAGCTGTAATATGTGAACAATATCAGCTGTAATATGTGAACAATATCAGTTGTAATATGTTCAGATCAGCTGTAATATGTGAACAATATCAGTTGTAATATGTTCAGATCAGCTGTAATATGTGAACAATATCAGTTGTAATATGTTCAGATCAGCTGTAATATGTGAACAATATCAGTTGTAATATGTTCAGATCAGCTGTAATATGTGAACAATATCAGTTGTAATATGTTCAGATCAGCTGTAATATGTGAACAATATCAGTTGTAATATGTTCAGAATATATCAACAATGTCAGCAGGATGCCTGAGTGGCTGAGTGACTCTTGTGTGTAAGTGGAAGTATTTATGTACAGCGCCTTACCTCCAACAGTCTAGCAGCTTTGTTGATGAAGGAAATGTCTTGGATTTCTGTGGCATCAATGTTGTCTAGCTCAATAGCTGCAAATGAAGGCAAGACAATGACTGTTCTTCTCAATGACATATTGATTAAATATATTTCCATGTATTTCTCTGAATAGCATGCATGAGTTGGTGTTAGGTGCCACTATAGACAGTGCTTCTGTCATATTCATGCTTATGTGTTTCCCTGTCTTTGGATGACTGCTATCAAGCAAACGCTGACAAAACACTTTGATACTGAGAGAGTATGTGTGTCTGGTCATAAATCATTGAATTCTTTTTATTTATCAGAGCATTATAAGTTTATATGTTGGAGGAAAAGTGAAGCCTTCACAAGTACGAGTAGAGATCAATTGGAATTGGGAATTTAAACAAGCAGTGATCCAGGCAGCTAAGGGAGACAACTCTGCATGGCACTGTCTAGTGCTTACTTTGGGCAGTCAGTGCTCAATGTGGTGTAATTATCACAGCAAACATTACAGATGAGAATTATCAGCATAATGGACAAATATGCAGACTTCCTGTTTACGATTACTTACCGTTATAGCGGACATTGCCTACATGAAGTAGGGACGCCAGAATCTTTAGAATGGACCACATCTCAGGCTCTGTGAACATCAGGACCTTCATGGCGGAACGGATGGATGCAAACTCCTTCACATCATCTCGACCCTCACAGAAGATGGATCCGCCCTGCAAACACAGTACATCCATAAGACTTCCACACACAGGCAACACTCAACATTGTCAGGGAATCATCTATACTGTGTAACCATGGTAACAACACATTTCTGTCCTCTAATGTCAAGACCGTAAACAATAGAAGTGATGAATGGTATGTATGAACATGAGTTTAATCTTACCAAAGTAATAAACTGAAGAGTACACTCACGTTTTACAGACATGACATGTACTCCAGCTGCTACTTATTTCAATGACAATCAAACAAGAGCCTATCAAAGTGACAAAGCACAATCAAACACTATACATTATCAGTTTCATTAAAGACCGAAATAGTTCAGAAGGTATTCAGAGTGTCTACTTTTTTTATCAAGTCTTGCAAGAAAATGGTCCCAGAACTGATTATGTAACATAGAAAAGTAGAGTTAAAGCATGACTTCAATTTCATTTTCACAATGGCTCCCTATCATCTAAATGCATGCACTCGAGTCATCTTGCTAGAGGTGTACTGTTTCATTGGTGAACACAAGCTTAATTAGATACAACAGTGTTGGAATCTGTGCTAGCTTTACCACTGACTTCATGGGGAGATACAACAGTGTTGGAATCTGTGCTAGCTCTACCACTGACTTCATGGGGAGATACAACAGTGTTGGAATCTGTGCTAGCTCTACCACTGACTTCATCGGGCGATACAACAGTGTTGGAATCTGTGCTAGCTCTACCACTGACTTCATGGGGAGATACAACAGTGTTGGAATCTGTGCTAGTTTTACCATTGACTTCATCGGGAGATACAACAGTGTTGGAATCTGTGCTAGTTTTACCACTGACTTTATCGGGAGATACAACAGTGTTGGAATCTGTGCTAGTTTTACCACTGACTTCATCGGGAGATACAACAGTGTTGGAATCTGTGCTAGTTTTACCACTGACTTCATCGGGAGATACAACAGTGTTGGAATCTGTGCTAGTTTTACCACTGACTTCATTGGGAGATACAACAGTGTTGGAATCTGTGCTAGCTCTACCACTGACTTCATCGGGAGATACAACAGTGTTGGAATCTGTGCTAGTTTTACCACTGACTTCATCGGGCGATACAACAGTGTTGGAATCTGTGCTAGTTTTACCACTGACTTCATCGGGAGATACAACAGTGTTGGAATCTGTGCTAGTTTTACCACTGACTTCATCGGGCGATACAACAGTGTTGGAATCTGTGCTAGTTTTACCACTGACTTCATTGGGAGATACAACAGTGTTGGAATCTGTGCTAGCTCTACCACTGACTTCATCGGGAGATACAACAGTGTTGGAATCTGTGCTAGTTTTACCACTGACTTCATCGGGAGATACAACAGTGTTGGAATCTCTGCTAGCTCTACCACTGACTTCATCGGGCGATACAACAGTGTTGGAATCTGTGCTAGTTTTACCACTGACTTCATCGGGAGATACAACAGTGTTGGAATCTGTGCTAGTTTTACCACTGACTTCATCGGGAGATACAACAGTGTTGGAATCTGTGCTAGTTTTACCACTGACTTCATCGGGAGATACAACAGTGTTGGAATCTGTGCTAGTTTTACCACTGACTTCATCGGGCGATACAACAGTGTTGGAATCTGTGCTAGTTTTACCACTGACTTCATCGGGAGATACAACAGTGTTGGAATCTGTGCTAGTTTTACCACTGACTTCATTGGGAGATACAACAGTGTTGGAATCTGTGCTAGCTCTACCACTGACTTCATCGGGAGATACAACAGTGTTGGAATCTGTGCTAGCTCTACCACTGACTTCATCGGGAGATACAACAGTGTTGGAATCTGTGCTAGTTTTACCACTGACTTCATCGGGAGATACAACAGTGTTGGAATCTGTGCTAGCTCTACCACTGACTTCATCGGGAGATACAACAGTGTTGGAATCTGTGCTAGTTTTACCACTGACTTCATCGGGAGATACAACAGTGTTGGAATCTGTGCTAGTTTTACCACTGACTTCATCGGGAGATTCAACAGTAAGGTTCAACATGCACTAAACCACTACATACATTCTGTGGGGCTATTAATAGTGGGTTGGTTTTTTTTAAAAGATTCTCCGAAAAAAGAAAATAACATCTGTATCAGCAGCAATACACAGCTAGATAATGTACACTTTTTCTGATATTTTCCTTTTGGCCCACATGGCCCAAGCCAGTGCTGCAAAACATCATATTATTCCTGAATGGTTAGTGTGGTGTTGACATTAGCAGGATCCGCCTCTGCAGCCACTGTAGGTGCAGCTGTAGGTCCGGATTAAACTAAAGTCTATTTCTAACACAGGATTGTTAGATTTAAACTAAAATGAGCAAAAGAAAAGTGAATATCTTAGTGAGCCTAGAAATGCTTCCTCATCAATGTGTTAAGATTCTTCTACATTATATCACCGCTTATGATGTGTCCACAATTACCCCTTCCAGTGTCCTACGAGTGTCAATGAGCAATACATTTCCTCATTATCCACATTAAAGCTCGACATGTATGTTGTCTTTCAATCACATAGACATGGCCATCTACACACAACAGAGTTGGAGGATACACCTAGCATCTAGCACCAGGGGTCCATCAATGAAGGATGCCGCTATGCCAGGTTCCCTGGCAGTCCCCGTGATGCAGAAAGTACTCCAACACTGATGTGGCACACAACCAAGTCACAAGACTGGGACTGGAGCTGCAGCTCTGTCAGGACACAGCTGTGGGTCAAATGCAACTGTTCACCACATCTCACTTGCCCCTCAAAATGAGGGTCTGGAGGCTGCAATGATCCACAGAGATTCTATGGCAACAGCACAATAGACTGATAAATGATCTCTGAGCCAGACTTACATCAACAGAGACTAAAGCCATCAGCAAACATGTAATGATGGTTAAGCACAACTTATTGTAGATTGCCTACAAGGCTTTGCATGATGCATGATACAATGTCCGTAACACCAGAACCTAAAAATGGATGGCAAAATTGTACCACTGTACAGGCAGATGACAACCAGCAAGGTATGTAAGCACAACACAGCTAAAAAACTACAGGGATACCAACATGTAAAAAAGAAACAAAGAAAATTATGGCAACTTTTTGTTAAGGCTGTCGAGAAAAGAAATATTGATGCTATTCTATTTGCTAGTAAGCATGTCAAGCACAATATGCTGGGGACCCTTGCCTCCACACCTATCAACAAATGAATGACTATGCCAAGCTTAGGATGATATCGTGGTCATGCTGTGTGGTGATGTTGGTGCCCTGCTTTCTATCCTCCCAACAAGCAGTCAGCACATATATACGACTGTCACACATGCATGTTCAGGCCAAGGATCGTCCCAATACTGTCTTATGGCTTATCTGATCTCATCATTTGCACTTTTCCATTGGCATTGCTGAGGAACTTGATTTAAAAATACACACATTTCATATGTTAGGCTTTCATAAAATTAATTATTGTAAAGTTTGCAATATGATCGAAAGAAGAAGGAAGAAAGTGAGAGTTAGGATAAGTTTAAATATTTAGATTTTCATCATCTCACTACCAAATCGTCCTTTCAAACATTCATGCTTCAAGTGAAACATATCTATTCACAGTGTACATTATACCTTAAACAATATGCTAAAACAAAATATTTGGATGAAAATCAAATAAATCATTGTGGCCTTATCAAAATGTGTAGATCTTCGACCATGTTGACATCACCAAGTGTATCAGTAAAGGGAAATAGTAACACAGGTCTGGAAAACCACATTCCTAACATGCTACTCCAACATGAAATGTGTTTTGAAGCTTTGAGTATGAGTTAAGTGTTTACCACATAATCCATCAGCATGACTTCACTTGGCCAGTGAACAAGGACAATGTCTGACAGGAGGCGGGGAGCAGATGGGGGAAGGGAGGAGGGAGAGCTGGGGGAAAAGGTGATGGAGATGTGGGGCAGAGGCTAGGGCTTGTTTGTTTGTTTGTTTGTTGTTTAATACCACACTCAGCAATATTCCAGCTATATGATGATGGTCTGTAAGTAATCGAGTCTTGACCAGACAATCCAGTGATTGACATCATGAGCGTCGATCAGCGTAATTGGGATACGATGACATGCATTAACCAAGTCAGTGAGCCTGACCACCAGATCCCGTTAGTTACGACAAGCATAGTCGCCTTTTACAGCAAGCATGGGTTGTTGAAGACCTATTCTATCCCTGAATTTCATGGATCCAGAGGTTAGGGGAAGGAGGAGGGAGAAGTGAGGAATAGGTGAGGAAGATGTAGGTAAGAGCGGCAGGAGAGTTGTGAGAGATGTGGGGGTGGGGGTGGGGTGAGGGTGGGAGAGAAAGAGAGGTGTGGGAGAAGTGAGCGATAGGTGAGGGAGATATGTAGGTGAGAACTGAGGGAGGGGTGTGGAAAATGTTGGCGAGATATGGTGGTGGGGGAGAGAGGTTTGGGAGAAGGGAGGGAGATGTAGGCTAGAGCTGAGGGAGAGGTGTAGGAGAGGTGAGAATGGGAGAGAGGGAGAAATAGGGGAAGGTGGAGAGGTGGCAGGTGGTTGGAGAGAGGTAGAGGGACATGTGGGGAGAGGTGTAGAGAGGTGGGTGTGGGGGTGTGGAAGAGGTAGAGGAAGATGTGAGGGAAAGGTGTAGAGAGGTGGGTGTGGGGGGTGTGGAAGAGGTAGAGGAAGATGTGAGGGAAAGGTGTAGAGAGGTGGGTGTGGGGGGTGTGGAAGAGGTAGAGGAAGATGTGAGGGAAAGGTGTAGAGAGGTGGGTGTGGGGGGTGTGGAAGAGGTAGAGGAAGATGTGAGGGAGAGGTGTAGAGAGGTGGGTGTGGGGGGTGTGGAAGAGGTAGAGGAAGATGTGAGGGAAAGGTGTAGAGAGGTGGGTGTGGGGGGTGTGGAAGAGGTAGAGGAAGATGTGAGGGAAAGGTGTAGAGAGGTGGGTGTGGGGGGTGTGGAAGAGGTAGAGGAAGATGTGAGGGAGAGGTGGAGAAGTAGAGGGAGAGGTGAAACATATAAAAACTCTGACATACAGACTGGCATACAGAAACAAACATACAGACACAAATATACAGACATACAGACACCACAACCAGACATACATACAGATATACAGACACAGACATAGAGACATGCAGATGATGCTATGTCCACAGAACAAGACCAACTTGCACAAACAGATCTTAGAGCTGACACAAGTGTAGCTGCCATACATTAACATACAGAACAATTACAGAGCTAAGACCACTTTGTGGAAGAGGGCCCATGACTTTCCTGGGCTTTTCAGGTTTGCGTTGAGGATGTCAGCTGGTACGTTTCTGTTCACTGTGCAAATCTAACTAAATATTGTTAATCCCTCAATTACTGATATGAGGTGCAGACAAATATCATAGACTGAAGTTATGGTATTATATGAGATTGACAACGTGAAGTAATTCCCATATTAGTAAATCACAGATCATGTATTGCTTATGGCAATGTTGTATTAGAGTAACACCATAACAATCTTGAAACTTTGAAAACATTTTAGAAAAAGTTACTTGCTCATAAAGCAGGCCAGTAAACATCCTTTATAAGAAGAGTTGCTTCAGAGGATTTTGTGTATAAGTGATGAAAATAGGATAGGGCTTGGGAGGGGCACATCCAAATGAGTGATACATCCAAATGCATGAATGCAAAGCTTCACAAAAATGTCATAAAGTGTCAAATATAAGACAACATGGAAGAGTGCAATTATTCCAACTATGGAGGTGCCTCAGTGTAAATGCCTAGTGATTCCAAGGAGGTGGTCACCACAACAGCCCTGACCACCTCCCATCGTGTTGACCTAGTGTTGACCTACACCCAACCACAAGCAGCTGACACCACCAGAAGGTGGAACCCCATGCCGTAACACCACAGCATGTACAGGGTGGGAGGGAAACAATAACCAACAATTTAAAAGCTTAAGATGCATGCCAAAAACAAGGGTGAGGAAAAAGTGAAAATCCTTCAACTACAATAAAATACCTTTACACGACCTTGGTCATCCCTCTGCAATGCAAGTCATGTATATGTATGTTACATCACATCACATCCACATATCTAGCAGGGTCATACACTCCCATAGTGTGGTCAGTACTGAGCAGTGGTGCACCAAGGCTCGCTGTACGAACAACCCACTCCTCCTCCTACACCAAACAAGTGCACAAGAACATTTGGGAAGCTCCTCACGAATATTGTTTTTAATATTTTTGAAGATTTTTTAGAGTTACTGTCCTGACAGAATTAGCCTTATTTACATTGGTAGAATCAATTACTAAACAAATGTCTACAAACATTGGAATCTGTTACTAATTACTCATTACAAACCAACAGAAAATGAAGGACATATGTAGATGCAGGCACCCACTGAGCTGCAAGACATTCTCTGGGCTCACTAGTGAGAAGATTGTATTCAGCCTTGGTGCATCTTTAAATAAACAGTGCCAATACTTGACAAAGAACTGTTTGCTGAAGTGTACAGTATAGGACAGTATGAAGGAGTAGACGCACCTGTACAAGGTAGTAGTAGCTGGTCGCATCACCAAGCTCCAGCTTGGCCTTGTCCTCGTTGCTCATGCCGGCCAGCATGCAGTAGAAGATGTGATAGTTGCGCTCATCATGAGCTTGGTTGACAATGCGAGACTTTTCAAGCAAGTACTGCTCTATCCGAGCTCCCTCAATCACGCCTTTCTCATTGAAGTGAATGTCTATATATTTTCCAAATCTACTGGAATTGTCATTTCGTATGGTTTTGGCATTACCAAATGCTACAAAAGAAATAAGAGAGCATTACTATAATTACAGTCTTAGGCAAACAATTTACTTCGTCCCCTGCTAGCATTAAAATTACTAAGTGCAATAAACAATCAACTTTTGTAAAGCACAGTTTTGTGACTGAACATCATTCCCCATTTCCTCAAACTTAACTGACTCTTGCTGCCCATGACTAAAGTAGCAGACAGTTACCCTCCATAATGGGGTTGGCCTCTAGAATCTGTTGTTCTATCCAGGAGTGTTGTCCACTGACAGCTGCCAGGAACTGTAGGATAAGCTTGGTACTCTCTGTCTTCCCAGCACCAGACTCTCCACTGCAACACAACATTTGAAGTTAGGAACAG
Organism: Haliotis rufescens; assembly: GCF_023055435.1. Lineage (NCBI taxonomy): Eukaryota > Metazoa > Mollusca > Gastropoda > Lepetellida > Haliotidae > Haliotis > Haliotis rufescens. Next base: position 6,917,959 of record NW_025964383.1, read on the forward strand.
GGGAAACACCTGCAGCAGTACTACAGGAGACATGGACACCTGCAGCAGTCCTACAGGAGACATTGACACCTGCAGCAGTACTACAGGAGACATGGACACCTGCAGCAGTACTACAGGAGACATGGACACCTGTAGCAGTACTAAAGGAGACATGGACACCTGCAGCAGTACTATAGGAGATATGGACACCTGCAGCAGTCCTACAGGAAACATTGACACCTGCAGCAGTACTACAGGAGACATGGACACCTGCAGCAGTACTACAGGAGGCATGGACACCTGCAGCAGTACTACAGGAGACATTGACACCTGCAGCAGTACTACAGGAGACATGGACACCTGCAGCAGTACTACAGAAGGAATAGTTGTCCCGAAAAAAGCACAAGCAGCACCACAGCTCTTACGTGCGCAAGGAGGAAAAACCTTCACTTCTTTCCTGAAAAAAACATCATCCTACGTAAGAATCTTAAGGGATAGAATGTGGCCTTACACTCCAGCAATATTACGTCAGCACCACCCAGTCAAACTGGTGGTTGATGTGAGGAACAACCCGTGGTAAGGAGGGAAGAGAGTTACCTGATGATGACACACTGGTCATGTTGATAGCGTCTCATGCTGTGGTACGAGTTGTCAGCAATGGCAAAGATGTGAGGTGACAGCTCCCCAATCTTCCGGTCTCGGTACAGCTGAATCTGTTCACTGGTGTAGATAGGTAGGATCTGGTATGGATTCACCGCCACAAGGATTGACCCTGTGTATGTCTGGAACAATCAGAACCATTGTGAGAATCCCAACACACTGGGGATGGGACAGTCCACTGCAGCAAACTTAATAAGCACAGTTACATGGTTTACTTTCCTCTGTTAATAACACATCTACCAAATCAGTTATATTCATGTTGAACTATAAGAGAGAATATCCACTGACAGTGGTCAATATTGCAGAGTGGTCTACTTACATATATGCAGTTGTCCATATACCGAATAAACAAGTTCCTGAGTATGCCGGCCTCATTGAGATCCCCCAGGCCTATCATGTCTTCTATGCCCTCTATGGAGGTTGCATGCATGTGACGTATATTTCTCTTGCCATCAATCCAGTGTTCCCGGCCATCATCATCGATGACTTTGATCTTGCCAGACTCAGAGAACTGCACCTTTGCCCCGATGGCCACAGTGAACTCCCCACGAGTCTCTGGCTCCAGCCAAACATGATCACCCTGGCAAACAAGCACAACAGTCATATTAATGCACTTCAATAACAGTACTAAAGAAATCTACAGAGGTCAGAGATCCTTTATATGATACACACGTACCATGTTACTTGTTACACCTATGTCTTCAGACTGTCACAATGAGGCAAGTAGACTACTGCATCCTGCCACTGCTTCTGTTTGATGTGTTCTCTGGGAAATTTGTCACTAGCAATAAGTCACAAGTCTATATCAGCAACTAATGTGTTGTTTCCAGCTGGGACATCTAGTCCTTTCGTCATGATAGTAGCCGAAGTATCCAAAGAGTACTGACATCTTGGAAGTTGTCATAGATATCCTGCTATTTCATTCTGGACAAATATGCCGGGTAATAATGTGGCAAGCCTGTTTGTACTCGAGGAGACTAGTGCTGTATATAACACTACTCATGTACTGAGACAGGTGTGGGTGGGAGCTCTAGCCTGGGTCATATTCTGTCAATACTGATTTACTACTCATGCCTAGATCTTCCTTTCTGGAACACTGCCATGTGTGAATATCACAGAGTGTTAACATTGTCACTACAACATGCCCTGAAACTATGTCACACAGTGTCGGTACTGTCACTACAACATGCCCTGGAACAATGTCACACAGTGTCGGTATCGCACTACAACATGCCCCAGAACAATGTCACAGAGTGTCTGTAATGTCACTACAACATGCCCCAGAACAATGTCACAGAGTGTCGGTACTGTCACTACAACATGCCCCAGAACAATGTCACACAGTGTCGGTAATGTCACTACAACATGCCCCAAAAGAATGTCACACAGTGTCGGTAATGTCACTACAACATGCCCCGGAACAATGTCACGCAGTGTCTGTACTGTCACTACAACATGCCCTGAAACAATGTCACACAGTGTCGGTAATGTCACTACAACATGCCCCGGAACAATGTCACAGAGTGTCTGTAATGTCACTACAACATGCCCCAAAAGAATGTCACACAGTGTCTGTAATGTCACTACAACATGCCCCGGAACAATGTCACAGAGTGTCGGTACTGTCACTACAACATGCCCTGAAACAATGTCACAGAGTGTCTGTAATGTCACTACAACATGCCCCGGAACAATGTCACACAGTGTCGGTACTGTCACTACAACATGCCCCGGAACAATGTCACACAGTGTCAGTACTGTCACTACAACATGCCCCGGAACAATGTCACTGAGTGTCGGTACTGTCACTACAACATGCCCCGGAACAATGTCACACAGTGTCGGTAATGTCACTACAACATGCCCCGGAACAATGTCACAGAGTGTCTGTAATGTCACTACAACATGCCCCGGAACAATGTCACAGAGTGTCTGTAATGTCACTACAACATGCCCTGAAACAATGTCACGCAGTGTCTGTAATGTCACTACAACTTGGCCTGAAACAATGTCACACAGTGTCGGTACTGTCACTACAACATGCCCTGGAACAATGTCACGCAGTGTCGGTACTGTCACTACAACATGCCCCGGAACAATGTCACGCAGTGTAGGTACTGTCACTACAACATGCCCTGAAACTATGTCACACAGTATCGGTAATGTCACTACAACATGCCCTGAAACAATGCCACGCAGTGTCGGTACTGTCACTACAACATGCCCTGGAACAATGTCACACAGTGTCTGTAATGTCACTACAACATGCCCTGAAACAATGTCACGCAGTGTAGGTACTGTCACTACAACATGCCCTGAAACAATGTCACAGAGTGTCTGTAATGTCACTACAACATGCCCTGAAACAATGTCACGCAGTGTCGGTAATGTCACTACAACATGCCCCGGAACAATGTCACACAGTGTCTGTAATGTCACTACAACATGCCCCAGGACAATGTCACACAGTTTTGGTACTGTCACTACAACATGCCCCAGAACAATGTCACACAGTGTCGGTACTGTCACTAAAACATGCCCCGGAACAATGTCACACAGTGTCGGTACTGTCACTACAACATGCCCCGGAACAATGTCACACAGTGTCGGTAATGTCACTACAACGTGCCCTGAAACAATGTCACGCAGTGTCGGTACTGTCACTACAACATGCCCCGGAACAATGTCACACAGTGTCGGTACTGTCACTACAACATGCCCCGGAACAATGTCACACAGTGTCGGTACTGTCACTACAACATGCCCCAGAACAATGTCACAGAGTGTCTGTAATGTCATTACAACATGTCACACCAGCCCTGGGTTCGATACCCTGACATTGGTACAATGTGTGAAGCCCATTTCTTGTGTCCCCCTCCGTGATATTGCTGGAATATTGCTAAAAGCGGCGTAAAATCAAACTCCGTCACTCACTCCTTGATCTATATAGGCCGCAGAAAGGTCTAGTGGTCACTGGTCAAACAAGGGCTCGACATGTTGCTAAGGAGCCTCAAAGCTGAAGACATCACTTTCAGGCATTTGCAAAGGAAGACCTTATACACTGAACACAACAGGAAAACAAGATACATTGTATTGTCATGTTAATGGGATGGGGAATAGTTGGTTTCTTTCCCTGAGCCAGCAAGGAATGACCACTCTGTAACCTGGAAGCAATGCATATCCCTTTCAAAACTTTTCAAAACCATTGCAATATTTCATAGTCACTAAACTATCTTACTGCATTTATGAACCAATAACCAATTAATGAAGCATTTGCCAATTTGAATATACTGCGCTGCTGAAGTACCTTTCTCCATCTGTAATAGCTGCCATCAATGACAAATATACCACTGATCACTCATTACACTCTCAGTGATCAAAATAGCTGATATCATACAGCTAATAGTATCTGATTTCAACATTGTGTTAACATTGATTATCCTGCAACGAAGGATATGTTTCCCTTACAAATAGATTGTGTTTCAGTGCTGCTGGTGTTAGCATTGGGTGTATGGATTAGCCCTGCTTTGTGTGGTGTACAGGTATGTGTCTCTGCGAGGCTCGGGGCTGAGTGTTTACTGTTCAGCTCCCACTGTTGACATGCTATCAGTTCCTCTAAACACAGCCTCAGTAATCACAGTCACCGCTACTTACACAAACACTCACTGCCTCTCATTGCTGCCTGTCTCTACACAATCATAGCACAGCCACAGCACACATCTGAGTCCGATACTCACCATACATCATAACACCATCACATCTGTGTCTGATACTCACCGTACATCATAACACCATCACATCTGTGTCTGATACTCACCGTACATCATAACACCATCACATCTTTGTGTGATACTCACCATACATCATAACACCATCACATCTGTGTCTGATACTCACCATACATCATAACACCATCACATCTGTGTCTGATACTCACCATACATCATAACACCATCACATCTTTGTGTGATACTCACCGTACATCATAACACCATCACATCTGTGTCTGATACTCACCATACATCATAACACCATCACATCTGTGTCTGATACTCACCATACATCATAACACCATCACATCTGTGTCTGATACTCACCATACATCATAACACCATCACATCTGTGTCTGATACTCACCATACATCATAACACCATCACATCTTTGTGTGATACTCACCGTACATCATAACACCATCACATCTGTGTCTGATACTTGTCATACATCATAACACCATCACATCTGTGTCTGATACTCACCGTACATCATAACACCATCACATCTGTGTCTCATACTTGTCATACATCATAACATCTGTGTCTGATACTCACCATACATCATAACACCATCACATCTGTGTCTCATACTTGTCATACATCATAACACCATCACATCTGAGTCTGATACTCACCATACATCATAACAACATCACATCTGTGTCTGATACTCACCATACATCATAACACCATCACATCCTTGTCTCATACTTGTCATACATCATAACACCATCACATCCTTGTCTCATACTTGTCATACATCATAACACCATCACATCTGTGTCTGATACTCACCGTACATCATAACACCATCATAACACCATCACATCTTTGTCTCATACTTGTCACACATCATAACACCATCACATCTGTGTCTGATACTCACCATACATCATAACACCATCACATCTGTGTCTGATACTTGTCATACATTTAGGATATATAACCTACTGTGTTCTGAAATTTGATGTAGTCCCACTGTAAATTAGATACCTCTTGTTTCAATTTGGAACCAAGCGCTATAGCACAAGGTTTCAAATATAAAAATAAGAGGTATCTACTCTGCTGTGGGAATACATGGAATTTCAAACACAGTAGGTCTATCTCCATTCTACCGTGATGGCAAGAGGGCTTTCAAAACGGTGCTCACTTGCAACGTGTAACTACACATGGTACAAAAGTCGCTATGCCATCTCGCATTGTAGGGGCGACAGATTGTAGAAATAGTTTCAGAAAAAGCTGAATAAATTTATTTCTACAACAAACGTTATTAATTAACATGCTTCTATTTATTTTAAATATGTAAGTCTTAGTAGTCAGTTAGCAATTACTCTCATTAAAAATACAAATTCAAAATAAATGCCTCTCCACCCGGAACTGGGATGTGGCAGAACTTGACCTACATCATGGTTACACACAGCTGTCAATGGCTGCCAATGTTTGTGTTAACAATATCCATGCCTCTGACAAGTTACATGAAGCAAGATGACAACCCAGATCTATGTTTTGGTTCAACATTAACCCATGGATTTACTGAGAAAGAATCTGATGATACAACATGATTGCCAATGGAACAGGAGCATGACATGAACAGTCCTTTTTTAGGCTGCAAACGAGTCAGCTATTATAGCTATCAATTTCAAGATTCCACAGTATTTGACACCATGTGTGAAAGAAATGCGACAGTCACAGTTGTGGCCCAGAAACAGTGGTCAGTGTATGATTTGCTTAATTGTGCATGTTCTGAAATGAATTTCATCAAGTTTGGTAAGGCGTTATGATAAAGTGCCTGTGCTTTGTCTTCAGTGATGTCGGGACATTGTTTTCATGGCCTTTCTCAGGGAGGAGTGTTTTCTGATGGACTATTAAATTCCTTCCTGCCAAACACTAACAGCTGTGGTTAATGGAGATGGCAATGAATATCGATCACAAAAAGGCTTCTAAACAACATGTTGTCATTAATACATTTTTTTTAAATACCTTTTTCATAATCAGATGAAGTTATATTTTACTTTCAGTGTCAGTTGTTTCAATGAGGAAATTGCCTGTTCGGTATCGAACATATCCCCAACAGTTTCCTAAACGTTATCATTTGTATGCAAAAGATATGCTTTCGTTAAGTCTTGTATTCTCGTCATCAAAGCAGTCAAGGTTGTGGCCAAGAACATCATATAGCCCAAAACATTTGATATCAAACTACCATAATTCCTCTATTAGATGCTAGGACGTCTATTAATTTCGCGAGAGCCGTTGACCAGGCATGTATTAGAGACCTGGCATGAATTAGAGACCCAGTGTGTAATAGATGAAACATCGATACGTTATACAGTTCCAGTGGGTGATCGATCGGCAGTCATTTTTTATGAATCGATATGTAGGCTACAAGCTCCTTCCCAGAAGGTGACACCTTCGTTACACTCTCGGTAACATCGCTGCCGTCAGTACGTCAGTACTTACCTTTTTGTTTGTTTGATCAGATTTGTTTGAGATAGCAGGCTAATGGAAAATCTTCCTACTTACATTCTTACTATACCAATTTAACATGATAGTAATAATTCAACTCCAAGCATGGTTGTGGCCACCCATCACAGTTGGGAGCTTTGAGGTGAGGTGAAATTGGGTTTAACGTCGCGTCCAAGATTATTGCACTTATATAGCGATGTGCATGCACGTGTGTGTCTGTGGCTGCTTGTACTAGTCCGGACTGATGCCGATTTATAGTGCTAGCTCACTGAGATACCACGCCGCAGTTTAACATGAATACATGAATGACTCCGAGCCGACCAGTCCTTGTTTTAGCCCCTTAATGTCGAGCGCCAGACAGGGTAACAACAAGTACCATCTTTTAACGTCTTTTGGTATGACGCGGCCGGGGATCGAACCCCGGACCTTCCTCTCTCCGGGTGGACGCTCTACCACAAGACCACGGAGGCGGCTGGGGAGCTTTGACTGGTGGCAGCGATAGTATAGACAGCTCCACGATGGGCAATGGCTGTGAGGAGCTTGTGTGGGCTATTGATGTATTGATACACACATATGTAAGGCTTAATGTATTAAAAAGAAGTTTCCTAGCAAAAACAAAACTTCTTTTTAACCAATAAGAATCAAGTATTCTTCAATGTCACAGTAGAATATAACACCATCACATCTGTCTCATATTCATGATACATTATATCACTCATCCCAAGTTACCATGGTTACATAACCACAGCAACTGCTGAAAAACAGGATTGCTCCTCACCTTTCCTAAGATCACCATGGTCGCACCACTGTCCTGCCTATGTCAAGTTACCTCATCAAGTTGCACAGTCTGAAACATAACATCGTCACATTAGAATCATACAAAGCAAGAACACATAAAATCCCCCAGTCCATGTACCCTACACATACTGAGCCAGTAATCTCTGGTCAACAGACACGCGCACGCATCACGATTACACAAAGGGAAACAACTCTACCACAACAAGTGATTCAAACCAATATGCATATCCATCATCCTGGTATCATGAGTAGCTAGCAATCAAAAACACAGAACATTTGAGACTGATAAATCTCTACATGAAATGGACTTCCATATGATAGACTTAAAACACATTGACATTTGTTACAGGTCATGTCAAAGACAAACCTGATAAAGGGTGAGGTAGCTGATAGCAGACAGAGTTAACTGTCAACAAGTGTACAGTACATTACACACCGTGTGATTAGGGCAAAGTATGATAAGTGACAGCCTACATGAATGCATAACTTAAGAAAAATGCAAAACTTAAAAAAATTGTTTTGAAAGGTAGCAGATATGTTCATATGAATGCGAGCCCAACTGAAATTGTAATTTGAACACATGCATATATGATTTATAACTACATTAAATGTATATGTGAGGCTTAAATGTGCCAAACAGGTTTATATTAGAGGTTTTTATGCCGCAATTGTTGAGTATTTGAACATAAGCAAGTCTTTGACTTGAGCTGATTCTCACAGGAGATATAGATAAAGACAGTAGAAACATGTTGTTAAAACACTCCTCCTGGGTCACAAACTTTCCCAGATGGAGTTTCACTGGAAGCTGATTAACAGCCTTGTTCACTCATCTTAGCCACTCTTGTACAGTTGCATCTTCCCGAGGCAAGGGAGTTAACTGACCATAAAAGTCAAGTTTCCACCCTTGCCGAACAAGGGGGGAATTTCTGGGCTCGATCGTAGCACCCCCACTGGCTATTACGAGTTATGTCCCTTCTATGCCTCTCATATTGAGCCATCAGATTCCACCTCTCATATCACTTGCATCTGCTTCAAACAAAATTGCTGCCCACAGTCAAAATTATCAGATTGATAATCAAGATCTATATTGTAATATAATGGGTCTTACATCACGAGGTGCATCAAATTACATGTGCACCTTGAATAAAAACATGTACATTTTTGGAAAATATATGTTAACGCTGCCTTGTTGGTGCACATGCTTTGCAAATCCTGTAATCAACCAAAATCTGAATGGTAGTTTACCAACGCAATTTTTCGATTGGACTATGCACAGCCTTGTTAGTCCAGCTAAAATATAACTCCATATTACTAGCCTAGTTTGGACTTTTAAAGTAAGTTAACTTCCTTGCCTCAGGAAGATGGTAAAGTGGAACATATATACCATGATTACAATTTTTCCATTACCTAAACATTTGACATATCCGGCGAGCAAAAAAGGGACCTATCCCACCTCGTCTTCTGATGCTGGTACTTTGTGGGCCTAATCAAACCCTTTAAAACAGACTGCAGTAGTAAACTGTTGGTCAGCACAGTACTACTAAAAACAGTTGGGATCATTGGTAAGTTTACATCAACCACAGGCTAAAGGGGCTGAGCACACACCCAGACAGTAATAAGTGTCTGTGCACAAACCAGGTTTTCATATGTACATAAAATGACACTAATGATCACTGATTGATTCTGGGTTCCTCTAGGCATCAGAGACTTCAAGTGTTCACACAGCATGCTGTCACACAACCAATAGCACTGAGGCTCATCAAGAGGATCTACATGGGATGATTGCCACATACAAATACAGTCCTTCAGCTCCACATGACAATCTCTAACAGGATTTAGGACAGTAGTCATGGATCACACAGGGAGTCTAGGCATGTAGGAAGAGCATACATACAGATCTACAGCTCTTCATGACAATCTCTGACAGGATGTAGGACAGTAGTCTTAGATCACACAGGGAGTCTAGGCATGTAGGAAGAGCATACATACAGATCTACGTGACAATCTCTGACAGGATGTAGGACAGTAGTCTTAGATCACACAGGGAGTCTAGGCATGTAGGAAGAGCATACATACAGATCTACGTGACAATCTCTGACAGGATGTAGGACAGTAGTCTTAGATCACACAGGGAGTCTGGGCATGTAGGAAGAGCAGACATACAGATCTACGTGACAATCTCTGACAGGATGTAGGACAGTAGTCTTAGATCACACAGGGAGTCTGGGCATGTAGGAAGAGCAGACATACAGATCTACGTGACAATCTCTGACAGGATGTAGGACAGTAGTCTTAGATCACACAGGGAGTCTAGGCATGTAGGAAGAACAGACATAAAGCTCTACGTGACAATCTCTGACAGGATGTAGGACAGTAGTCTTAGATCACACAGGGAGTCTAGGCATGTAGGAAGAGCAGACATAAAGCTCTACGTGACAATCTCTGACAGGATGTAGGACAGTAGTCTTAGATCACACAGGGAGTCTAGGCATGTAGGAAGAGCAGACATACAGCTCTACAGCTCTTCATGACAATCTCTGACAGGATATAGGACAGTAGTCATGGATCACACAGGGAGTCTAGGCATGTAGGAAGAACAGACATAAAGCTCTACGTGACAATCTCTGACAGGATGTAGGACAGTAGTCATGGATCACACAGGGAGTCTAGGCATGTAGGAAGAGCAGACATAAAGCTCTACGTGACAATCTCTGACAGGATGTAGGACAGTAGTCTTAGATCACACAGGGAGTCTAGGCATGTAGGAAGAGCAGACATACAGCTCTACAGCTCTTCATGACAATCTCTGACAGGATATAGGACAGTAGTCATGGATCACACAGGGAGTCTAGGCATGTAGGAAGAACAGACATAAAGCTCTACGTGACAATCTCTGACAGGATGTAGGACAGTAGTCATGGATCACACAGGGAGTCTAGGCATGTAGGAAGAGCAGACATACAGATCTACGTGACAATCTCTGACAGGATGTAGGACAGTAGTCATGGATCACACAGGGAGTCTAGGCATGTAGGAAGAGCAGACATACAACTCTACAGCTCTACATGACAATCTCTGACAGGATGTAGGACAGTAGTCATGGATCACACAGGGAGTCTAGGCATGTGGGAAGAGCAGACATGCATTGGTTGCTACAAAAAGGTGTCAGCACCTGTAAATATTGATAGACAATTAATGCAGACAATCTGTTGCTGTGACAATGGTTATGAATAGTCTATATGGTTACTCATGGTTCAAGACAAGATTCCATGTCACAAGGCCAGTAGAGTGACACAAGGCCTCTACTGGACAACACAGCACTGCAGCAACAGCTAGGCCTACACAGGGTGCCACATTCAGACTGGAGCCAGTTCTTTGTACACAGGTGTAAATATACATGGAGTTACCAACAATAGGTGTTAGGGGTCCTCCGCAATACCAACATAACACAGTCCATTACACCAGTCTACTCACATAAGCATATTCCCACTGCCAGGGGACTCATCACTCAATGGGTCCATTCTTCACAATAGTTTATTGTCACTTCCAAAAGTGAGAAACATATTTTCTAGTGAGGTCAAATAGGGCTGAGATGCTCTGTCAACAAAATTTCCAAATTGCTATCACACTATGTTAATGCCCCAGTTTCACTGCTGCCTTGGAACAGACCAGGAAGAAGTGTGTACCTACAGGTTCTACCAGACCGATTGCCTGACAATGTGACATGGCTACCGCCCTCCCTGTAATTGGTGGTGGTATGTGTGAGTTAGTCAGGTTGTTCCCCACCCAGAGAGGATACGAAGAAGCCAGTAATTGGTGTACACTGGGATGTGTGTAGCAGCTCAGGGAGGGAGGGAAAGAGAGATGTGAAGCGACTAACAGTGGGAAGAGTTAGAGGTAGTCAGAGTGAAAACGTGTGTTACAGTTTGAGTGTCTGTATGATCACAGAGAGAGGGGACAGAGAACCAGGGGCTTGGTGTGAGGCAGGTCAGCGTGTGCTCTGACTGGGACTAGAGAGTATGGCCAGTCAGGACCACTGGGATCAGAGATCTAAGGAATGTACATGTCTAAAACATGAAAGAAGTCAGCGAACCTCTCAGTTCCACTGCATCATCAGGGTGTTCAGTGGAGCATACTTGTCATAAAGGAGGCCCCGCTGATAAGTAGATAACGACAGTGTGTGTGTTGGGAAAGTTTCCACAACTGACACAACTCCAGGGCTGGGCTGCTGTATCATACATCACACATTCACTAACATCAATCACATAATTACTCAGTACACTAACTGGATGGGTCATGGCATGACATTTCAAGTCAGTTCTTTTTCACAAGACAAATACACTATACCAAGTTCTTTGAAAACATCAACAACTTGGTACTACAAGAAAATACAATGGTATAAGGATCTATATCGAAATGTCATCAATAAAGTAAAATGAAGCTGTTATCTATAAATTGTGTCTACTTTCAATGTAATAGTTATTAACGGAAACAGAGAGGGTGAAGACAAGTTGAAGGCCGAGGCTGCACATCAGCTGAGGTGTACACTGCACGTGTTTGAGTGTTCATCTGACTTTAACCTCAAGGTCATGGTTCAGGTAACTACATTACACACTGACAGAGAACTAAACTTCACGTTTCAATTGTCGGAACACCTATGCATGTGGAAATGAATACCTGGGCACATGCAACTTCTGTTGTAAGAGAGTTGATTCACATCCATGAAAACCGTGACAAACAATACAGCTAGTTTGTAAATATACTCAAACAAAACAAGTAGATTTCAAGGAATATATAAATGTTATGATCGATTATCAGAAGAAAGATCAGCTTTGAAAAAGGACTTCCAGAACCAAAAACCCCACGCTCCAACACACCCGAAACATTGCATGTTGACCATACAATTCCTCCCTCGGTAGGGGCCATTCTAGATTTTGACACTTCAGTGAAAGGTCATCAAATCGCTCTGAGCTATTAGTATTGTTGATTTTCATTATCCACAGTAACATGTAAGCTCTGTACTCTTTAATGCAGTATTTGTGATCAGATTGGGAATGTGTTGTCTACAACTTGATAAACGCCTAAGGGCTATTTGCATGTTTTAAACTGGTAGAACTCAGCGAGAGGTAGCCAATATATTCAATGTGTCCCAGTCTGTGATTTGCAGACTTTGGAACAGGTTTCTGCAAACACAAAATGTTAATGACTGGCCCCACACAGGGCACCCTAGGTCTGCAACACAAGTCCAGGATTGCTTAATCAGAAACTGGGCCTTAAGAAATCAAGGCCAAACAGCCAAACAAATTGCTGTTCTCTTGCACCAGGCCACAGGAGTTCAAGTTACTGACCAGACCATTAGAAGCATGTGCATCCCTAGCCAGTCGCCAAGGGTGTAAAGAGCAGGGGAACCTGGGGGAATCGCCAATGGTCTCGTGTGATGTTTTAACATGAACTCAAATTCACTCTACGCATGGACTTTTCTGGGGGCATGGACTTTTCTGGGGGCTTTTCTGGGGGCATCCCAACAAACGTCATTCAAACATCAATGTAAGGTAGCATGACAGATTTCGGGTGGGTCTGTAATGAGTGAGTGAGTGAATTTAGTTTGACACTGCTTTTAACAGTATTCCAGTTACATCGCAGCTTGTCAGCTTAATGTGGGAGGAAAGCCCAAAGTGATGGATGTCTCAGATGCTTACCACTTTGGTAAAACCCATGAGCACGGGGATGGTGCTGACAAACCTAGAAACAAAACTGGGTTAAACCAGGATTTGAGAACCAACAATCATAGGTTTCTGGTGTGGTGACAACTCTGCACAGTGAATTGTGGTGTCTTAGATGAGTGGGCCACCAGTGCCCAGAGTGTTTGTAATTATATGGGGCGGGCTCACTATTACTGCCAAAACACCACTTCATATTGTCCATGGAAGGGTCATTGGTCAGTACTACGGAGACAACATACTGGTGCCAGCAGTTGTGACATTTACAAGGCATGGTGGTCCACCTTTCGTCTTACAGGACGATAATGTGTGTGTCCAGCATGCATGTACAGTAACTGACTACATCCTGCAGCAAAACTTCACCAGCATGCAATGAGTCCTGACCTTTGCCCCCATGGAGTATGTCTGGGACATGATCAAGAAACATGTACACTGACATCAAAGGCTATCAAATACGTTAGCCGAACTGTGCCAGGCACTTGCAAGAGGAGTGAACCAGGCTCCCTCAAATTGTCCTTGGGAGATTTATTTGGACCATGCCATGCTGCATAAACATGTATTTTTTTAGTCAACACCCGTCATGTTTCTTGGTTGCATGCACCTTTACAATCCACCCCAACATGTTCTGTTGATTGTCATGTTACACCATGTCCTTCCTTTTTCTTATCCATCCATTCCGGCTATTACGAATTATGTCCCTTTCATGTCCCTCCTAATCAGACTCCACCTCTCATAATACTTGCATATGCTTTAAACAAAATTGTGGTAACCAGTGAAGACGATCTAATCGATAATTAAAATCTATATTGTGAAAACATAGGTCTTACGTCACGTGAAGTGCATCAAATCAAGTGTACCTCAATTAAAAACAAGAAAACATTTTTTAAATATCTGTTTACGCCGACTTGGCAGAACACATGCTTTGCAAATCCTGCAATTGACCTAAATCTGCATGGCAGTTTACGAAACAGGATGTTGATTTTGTTATGCAATTTTGATTGGACATGTATAGAATCTTTAGTCCAGCCAAAACATAACTCCATAATACCAGACTACGGCAAGGATGGAAACTGGACATTTACAATCAGTTAACTCCTATGCCTCAGGAAGATGCACTCAATACCTCCCTGTATTTCTGTAATCATCTGTAAAATCCCAAATACCACCTACTATTTTTTGAGAGTATATATATCAGCATGATTACTACTGGAATCCAAATTTCTTTCTGTATTCTAAAGTTATGTTTTTTCATGAAGAACAACCTACACTGAACATCCTTCCCTTACTCGGCAAGACTTTGGGCATCATTTATTCTCACATGCACTGTGGAGCTATGGAACGCAAAACAGCAGGATGTGAAGCATGACAGCAGTGGGTGACAGTATTTTCTACACCAGCACACAGCATGCCCAGCTGAATGACAAAGTAGTTATATCATCACTGCCTGCATGGCCAGTGAGCACATGGTATGTGATCCCTACAATACAGAAATAACTAGGGTCAGGGGAACATGAACAAGGGGGATAACTACCTATGTGACAAGGAACTTGTCCCAGGCACCTTCACAGTTTCAAAATTTGAATCATTAGTTAATCTCAAGCACTCACCCATGTAATAATGATTGACATGATTGACAGGGTCAAGCCTTTTTTCAGGTTCAAGCAATACATGTTGTGGTTCAAGAGACTTGGATTTCGAACGCAGGATTGGAAGGGTGTTAGTTCAAAATAAATTGTAATGATCAGATATTATTACAAAATTTCAACATTATGTTATTATTTGCATTTACTGTGAGACAAATTCATCCAGGGATGAGTCCTCCTGGCAGCAGAGAGAGGCTCTAACTGGTGGCCAGTTATATCATATATCAAAAAGGGGAGGTGGGTCATCCCTTCAGGTGATGGGGGAGGTAACATCCCTCCAGGTGATGAGGGAGGTGGGTCATCCCTCCAGGTGACAGGGAAGGTCGGTCAACCCTCCAGGTGATGAGGGAGGTGGGTCATCCCTCCAGGGTACAGGGTAGGTGACATCCCTCCAGGTGATGAGGGAGGTAACATCCCTCCAGGTGACAGGGAAGGTCGGTCATCCCTCCAGGTGACAGGGTAGGTGACATCCCTCCAGGTGACAGGGTAGGTAACATCCCTCCAGGTGATGAGGGAGGTAACATCCCTCCAGGTGACAGGGTAGGTAACATCCCTCCAGGTGACAGGGTAGGTAACATCCCTCCAGGTGACAGGGAAGGTAACATCCCTCCAGGTGACAGGGTAGGTAACATCCCTCCAGGTGATGAGGGAGGTAACATCCCTCCAGGTCACAGGGTAGGTGACATCCCTCCAGGTGACAGGGAAGGTAACATCCCTCCAGGTGACAGGGAAGGTAACATCCCTCCAGGTGACAGGGAAGGTCGGTCATCCCTCCAAGTGATGAGGGAGGTAACATCCCTCCAGGTGATGAGGGAGGTGGGTTATCCCTCCAGGTGACAGGGAAGGTAACATCCCTTAAGGTGATCGGGGAGGTGGGTCATCCCTCCAGGTGATGGGGGAGGTCGGTTATCCCTCCAGGTGATGAGGGAGGTGGGTCATCCCTCTGGGTGACAGGGTAGGTAACATCCCTCGAGGTGATGGGGGAGGTCGGTCAACCCTCCAGGTGACAAGGAAGGTAACATCCCTCCAGGTGATGGGGGAGGTAACATCCCTCCATGTGATGGGAGGAGGTAACATCCCTCCAGGAGACAGGGAAGGTGGGTCATCCCTAGTGGTCACCTATCCCAATATTACGACTCTCAGCAACTGTAATGGTTGACCAATTCAAAAACAAGAAGAACAGCAGTCCTGGAACCACAAACAGTAGTGTCAGAGTCTGTCCAGGTGTTCCACTCCCACTCGGAGTTCAGAAGTCAAAAGTCATTTCCTTACTCAGAATACTTTCTTGCTATTGAGAAATCACAATCATAACTAGGACTGCTGTATCACCAATGTGAAAACAAGATAAAAAATATATCAAATCAAGCAAAAGTGATTCAAATCAGAAGAAGAATAGGTTAAATCAAAATGCATTTAAGTAAACAGTGCAGTGCAGTACAGTACACCCCTGTCAGAGAGTGAAGCCTGTTTGGTTATCCAGGGTAGTGTGTCTACCAACTACACCCCTGTCAGGGAGAGATGCCTGTTTGGTTATCTAGGGTAGTGCATCTACCAAGTACACCCCTGTCAGGGAGGGATGCCTGTTTGGTTATCCAGGGTAGTGTGTCTACCAACTACACCCCTGTCAGGGAGTGATGCCTGTTTGGTTATCTAGGGTAGTGCATCTACCAAGTACACCCCTGTCAGGGAGGGATGCCTGTTTGGTTATCCAGGGTAGTGTGTCTACCAACTACACCCCTGTCAGGGAGTGATGCCTGTTTGGTTATCCAGGGCAGTGTGTCTACCAACTACACCCCTGTCAGGGAGGGATGCCTGTTTGGTTATCCAGGGTAATGTGTCTACCAACTACACCCCTGTCAGGGAGTGATGCCTGTTTGGTTATCCAGGGTAGTGTGTCTACCAACTACACCCCTGTCAGGGAGTGATGCCTGTTTGGTTATCCAGGGCAGTGTGTCTACCAAGTACACCCCTGTCAGGGAGTGATGCTTGTTTGGTTATCCAGGGCAGTGTGTCTACCAAGTACACCCCTGTCAGGGAGGGATGCCTGTTTGGTTATCCAGGGTAGTTAATCTACCAACTACACCCCTGTCAGGGAGGGATGCCTGTTTGGTTATCCAGGGTAGTGTGTCTACCAACTACACCCCTGTCAGGGAGAGATGCCTGTTTGGTTATCTAGGGTAGTGCATCTACCAAGTACACCCCTGTCAGGGAGTGATGCCTGTTTGGTTATCCAGGGCAGTGTGTCTACCAAGTACACCCCTGTCAGGGAGTGATGCCTGTTTGGTTATCCAGGGTAGTGTGTCTACCAAGTACAACCCTGTCAGGGAGTGATGCCTGTTTGGTTATCCAGGGTAGTGTGTCTACCAAGTACACCCCTGTCAGGGAGTGATGCCTGTTTGGTTATCTAGGGTAGTGCATCTACCAAGTACACCCCTGTCAGGGAGTGATGCCTGTTTGGTTATCCAGGGTAGTGTGTCTACCAAGTACACCCCTGTCAGGGAGGGATGCCTGTTTGGTTATCCAGGGTAGTGTGTCTACCAAGTACACCCCTGTCAGGGAGTGATGCCTGTTTGGTTATCCAGGGTAGTGCATCTACCAAGTACACCCCTGTCAGGGAGTGATGCCTGTTTGGTTATCCAGGGTAGTGTGTCTACCAACTACACCCCTGTCAGGGAGTGATGCCTGTTTGGTTATCCAGGGTAATGTGTCTACCAACTACACCCCTGTCAGGGAGTGATGCCTGTTTGGTTATCCAGGGTAGTGTGTCTACCAAGTACACCCCTGTCAGGGAGGGATGCCTGTTTGGTTATCCAGGGTAGTGTGTCTACCAAGTACAACCCTGTCAGAATAAGGATGCCTGTTTGGTTATCCAGGGTAATGTTCGACTACTAAGGATAGTGTGTCTACATCTCCATCAGCAAAGAAGAGGGTACCCATAGATCAGCATGCCAGTGTCAACTAAGGAAGATTGCCCTGCAACATTGGAAGGCAACTGGTATCTAAAGTCTTTGAGATCCCAGATGCCAACCCTGGGGAGTGTGACGCCGTCTCCACAGTGTGGTCGGACAGTGCAAACATCAACTTGTTATTGGTATGATAAGGTAAATGGAGTCTTACAGCAGACTGGGGGTGAGGGATGGTGTAGTTCAATATAGAGTCTTACAGCAGACTGGGGATGAGAGATGGTGTGGTCCAATAGGGAGTCTTACAGCAGACTGGGGATGAGGGATGGTGTGGGTCAATCACACCTCCTCACACTGAGGTGTTCACTCCTATTGATTGTTTTGGCAGAGGGTGGGTGACAGAGAGGGATTAGACTTTACAGGCACACACACAATTCAAACACAGCCAAACATGAATACACTTTTATAATTCCAGGTATGTATCAATGCCAGGTTTCTGCCATTAAGTTGACTTTCTGATACATTCTTAGTGTACCAAAACTCGACATGAATGTTGACTCGACAAGAGCTGAATCTTTGCACGGATGTGTGACTAAGTAATATGCAGGCCAGATGGGTTTGTGTTAACTATGCCCTGCCAAGGACAGTATGCACTCCACACAAAACTTAATCTTTAACTTTTATTGCTGAATTCTCCTTGCAACATACATAGTGCATTTACCAAGTGCATGTATAACAATCCTGCCTAATTGGTTGAACACATGAAGGGGTAAACTACATATCAAACAGCGGCCAGCGTGTCCTCATGTGCCAGCAAACAGTGAAGGAGCAGCGAGAATCAATAATTAGGGACTCAACTAATTCTTTCCCCAAAATGATGAATCATTGAAAAGAAAGCAAACAAAAGGCTCGCCCCACACACAAGCAAGAGGAGCTTAAGCACCGAGTGCCAGAGAAATAAAGCAAGCAGTGATTCTGTGACCGGGACAGCCCACCCAGCTGCACTGACTGCAGGAGACAACACTACCAGCTGCACTGACTGCAGGAGACAACACTACCAGCTGCACTGACTGCAGGAGACAACACTACCAGCTGCACTTACTGCAGGAGACAACACTACCAGCTGCACTGACTGCAGGAGACAACACTACCAGCTGCACTGACTGCAGGAGACAACACTACCAGCTGCACTGACTGCAGGAGACAACACTACCAGCTGCACTGACTGCAGGAGACAACACTACCAGCTGCACTAACTGCAGGAGACAACACTACCAGCTGCACTTACTGCAGGAGACAACACTACCAGCTGCACTGACCGCAGGAGACAACACTACCAGCTGCACTAGCTGCAGGAGACAACACTACCAGCTGCACTGACTGCAGGAGACAACACTACCAGCTGCACTAACTGCAGGAAACAACACTACCAGCTACACTAACTGCAGGAAACAACACTACCAGCTGCACTGACTGCAGGAGACAACACTACCAGCTGCACTAACTGCACGAGACAACACTACCAGCTGCACTAACTGCACGAGACAATGCTAGTCTTACTGAAGGTCCTGTGTATAGGACAGTCCAGCCATGACAGATTAGCAATACTGATATGGAAGAATCAGGTGTTCTTTAACTTCTTTGAGTAGAATATATGAATACATCAGCTGATGACTACCTAATACAAGAGAAACACCATCTCAGCTTAACAAAAGTCCCAGTGACAATACAGGATGGTGTAACAACAAAAGGGCATACATCATCCATTAAACACACACATAAGAAACACATTTTCAGGAACTAGAGACTGCACACTTCCCTGCCATACAACAACATGAACTACTGACATGGTAACTTTCATAAGCAATCTCTTGACTTGTTTATTTCTTGCTGAACATCGACAAGCATGGGTTCTTTTGAAATTGGATGGGGTTGAGTGTGAATATTTTTTGGTGACAAGAAAAATAAATAAATCATGAAGTGAAATTAGTTATTATTCCCTCATGATTCTGTAAACTATCACAATATTAGCAGTGACTGGAAACAATATTTATGTTCAATTTCTGAAAATAAATACAACGCCAATTCACACTCCTTAATACCACTGTTGTTGCTTGCAGGACATGCATTATCTCCTACTTGCTATGACTGAGTAACGCAGTGGCTGAGTAATGTGGGTGCGGTCCAAGTACAAGGTTCACCTATTAGGCACACAGACGACACAGGCCCAACACACATGATACACCTGTCAACATATAATGAATGACAGGCAGAAAAAAGTATTAATTTTTCAAACATGATTGCTGTGGTGCCAAAGAAAGAAGTCTCATTAATGCCAGCTCAACTTGTGAAGAAAGAATTGTTTTTAAAGTATAGCTCATCATGCTCATTGTTTGATAACCATGATAATGTATGCAGGACCAAGGAAAGAGCATCCTCCCTAAGCAGGAGGAAAATGTATGAACAAAGGAATAAACATATTATCCTATAGATCGTCAATAAATATTGCTGGTAGGCTCAAGTCAGAATCACATAAACACAAACTGCTCTCTGATCATTCTGATTGTAGTCAGTAGACATTAAATAACTTGACACTAACAATGTCAACATTTGTTTTCATCTCTGTTGTATTGGTGACTGATATGTTTGTTAAGGCCCCGATATGTTGTCCACTTACAATTATGGTCAACAGCTACATCTTTTTTAACACATGATGTTCAAACTGAATTAAACGTAGTACCAACTGGTATCACAGATAAAGATGGGATTTCAAAGAAACAACCGAAGTCTCAACAAAATGACATTTGTACATCATCAGTGTTTTGCTAGAATAAGTGTTAAAACCTTAATGTGATGAGTCATTGAATTACAGATAACGTACAGCAAGACACGGACAAATGTATGTACATAACACATACTTTGTTGCCTTATTGAAGTCCGCTTGTGGGTCAGCATAACCTTTGTCAGGAGTATAAATACCACTGCCTGTACATACAGCAACATGGGCCCCACCCACCCTGTGGTCTGAGTGGCGGGTCTCGACAGGGTATACTGGTGTGCACGTAGGTGCACTCACACAGTCGGTGATCCTATCACCCACACGTTATCTGCACCGTCCCAGGCTACTTCAGGGACCAGCAGCACCGTCCTCGTCAACACAAACTACACCTGCAGAACAGCACCTGCCATTAAGCCTAGCACAACCAACAACACAGTGGCCAACAATCAATACCTTCTCTTATACACCTTACATACTTTATATACCTGGAGTCCACAGCTTTTGTGTCCATAAAGCAGACGCATAACAATGACAAAATGTTCAACAACTGTGATCCTCTCCGGAGCAATGTACAAACCCCCACAACACACACAACATAATTCTATTATAGTGATCATGTGATTGGGGGGAAGTTGTAAGTACCACCTGTCTTAGCCTGGAACATCAACGGTTTGTACCACTGGAGTGAGTGAGTGAGTGAGTTTGGTTTAACGCTGCTTTGAACAGAATTCCAGTTATATCGCGGCGTGTCAGCTTAATGTGGGAGGAAAGCCCGAAGTGATGCAGGTCTCAGACGTTTACCACTTTGGTGTAACCCACGAGCACAGGTATGACAAACCTAGAAACATAATCGGGGCGAACCGGGATTCGAACCCACAATCATAGGTTTTTGTACCACTGGACTTACTCTGGTACATCAACAGTTTGTACCACTGGACTTACTCTGGTACATCAACAGTTTGTACCACTGGACTTACTCTGGTACATCAACAGTTTGTACCACTGGACTTACTCTGGTACATCAACAGTTTGTACCACTGGAATTACTCTGGTACATCAACAGTTTGTACCAATGGAATAACCCTGGTACATCAACAGTTTGTACCACCTAATTCTGGTACATCAACAGTTTGTACCACCTAATTCTGGTACATCAACAGTTTGTACCACCTAATTCTGGTACATCAACAGTTTGTACCACCTAATTCTGGTACATCAGCAGTTTGTACCACATAATTATGGTACTCTTCAAAGTTATTTTACTAATTGAGCTTGTGACTGTACAAGCTTAGCTTACAATGCAAACCATAACACACCTTACCATGAGAATGTTCATTTCTCTACACTAAAAATGGCCCTCAATCTGTGCTTTTGGCGAAAACCTTATACCCACAAATCATGGCACCAGAAATGAAATATGTGAATTTGCCGTATGCACTGGACTGTGGAAATGGCAGGACAACTTCCACACTAGGTTGCCCTCAACACAAGCTGAGTGTTCAGTCTGACCATTATCCACAACACAACATCTACAGCTCGGATGAATCAGGAAAGTAATTATCATAATTAAGAGCTGAGTGATATCCAATCAAGTATCCTCAAGGATGGTTCCTTCTGATGTAATTTATTGATGGCTTGTGCATTAATCAGATTTGACACGCTAGAGCCTGCGCTGCTCCACCACACTGGGCCAGCCAGCAGGGCACTCTTCTGCATGTATCACGTTGAGCTGCCACACTGCATCAGCAGTGTCCGAGCATGTAGCAGTCAACTGTATCCCCACACAAACACAACAGTACATGGCCATGGTGGGGAAATACACCTTACCTCACCAGTATCCCTGATACTCACTTTTTACATATTCATACCAAGACTTGATTTAATATTCTTTTAAGACAAAACATTGCCCTCAACAAATAAACTATTTGTAAAGGCACTTCCTTTGTACATGTTGTATGTCTGTGTGTCATCTGGACAACTCTTGAATAGTTCTAAAAAAGTATTACCATCAGTAAGGTAAACGAATTGACAGAAATTGTCTGGAAAAGAAGTTTCCAAAAATGAAAAAAAAAAATAAATCTCCATATATCTTCAGTGTTGTATTGAGACAGAAGGCTGCCTATATCATGTATATCATGATGGAAATGTTAAGTATAGTAAGATAATAATGACTGACATCCCTGTCACACCGTTTTAAGATTCACCATGCTCATTGTGCACATCAATAATGTTAGGAAGATAACATGTTTGTTTCACATAACTTTATTCCTGCTCAATAGTGTGTCAAGTACTTTTTTAATTCTTTCTTTAATAAATCAATACAGAAATCCATGTTCAGTTCAAACACTACAGGACACGTGAAGATCTGGTGTAGGTCTTGAGAAACCCATGTTTGCCGTAAATGGTGACTATGCTTGTTGTATGAGGCGACTAACAGGAGCGGGTGGTCAGCCTCACCGACTTGGTCCATGCATGTCATCGTGTCCCAGTTCCGTGAATTGATGCTCATGATGCCAACCACTGGATTGTCTGGCCCAGACTTGATTATTTACAGACCGCTGTCATATAGCTGGAATATTGTACCACGGCTGGAATATTGAGTGTGGCATTAAACAACAAACAAACAAATCGACCACTACTGTCTGCTATTTTTACATGAGTTAAAGGCTATGGGGTCTCCCTGCTCAGTGTGCAGGGTGTAGATAAGGAGGGTAGTGTGTTACACGCCAGCCACAGGAGGTGTGAGGAGGACCTGCCATGCTACACTGCAGACAGACCACCACACCTGTAGTACAGGGACACTTCCTATACAGGCTCCAGGGTGTGACAGACCACCACACCTGTAGTACAGTGTCACTCCCTATACAGGCTCCAGGGTGTGACACACTACCACACCTGTAGTACAGGGACGCTCCCTATACAGGCTCCAGGGATTGACACACTACCACACCTGTAGTACAGGGACACTTCCTATACAGGCTCCAGGGTGTGACTGACCACCACACCTGTAGTACAGGGACACTCCCTATACAGGCTCCAGGGTGTGACACACTACCACACCTGTAGTACAGGGACACTTCCTATACAGGCTCCAGGGTGTGACACACTACCACACACTACCACACCTGTAGCACTGGGACACTCCCTATACAGACTCCAGGGTGTGACACACTACCACACCTGTAGCACTGGGACACTCCCTATACAGACTCCAGGGTGTGACACACTACCACACCTGTAGCACTGGGACACTCCATAAACAGGCTCCAGGGTGTGACACACTACCACACCTGTAGTACAGGGACACTTCCTATACAGGCTCCAGGGTGTGACACACTACCACACCTGTAGCACTGGGACACTCCCTATACAGACTCCAGGGTGTGACACACTACCACACCTGTAGCACTGGGACACTCCCTATACAGACTCCAGGGTGTGACACACTACCACACCTGTAGCACTGGGACACTCCCTATACAGGCTCCAGAGTGTGACACACTACCACACCTGTAGTACAGGGACACTCCCTATACAGGCTCCAGGGTGTGACACACTACCACACCTGTAGTACAGGGACGCTCCCTATACAGGCTCCAGGGTGTGACACACTACCCCACCTGTTGTACTGGGACACTCCCTATACAGGCTCCAGGGTGTGACTGACCACCACACCTGTAGTACTGGGACACTCTCTATACAGGCTCCAGGGTGTGACTGACCACCACACCTGTAGTACTGGGACGCTCCCTATACAGGCTCCAGGGTGTGACACACTACCACACCTATAGTACTGGGACACTCCCTATACAGACATGGACATCAAATGACAAGCTAAATACAGGTGATACACTACTTATACTATTCAAATAAATACAGATTTCTGATGACTGTGTCATGATTTACATAAATTATGTTTGTTTACTTGTTGTTTAACGCCACACTCAGCTATATGACGACGGTTTGTAAATAATCGATCCTGACCAGACAATCCAGTGATTGACAACACAGGCAGTGATCCATGCAACTGGGATACAGTGACTTGCATCAACCAAGACTGCAAGCCTGACCACCCAACCCTGTTAGTCGCCTCTTACGACAAGCATAGTTGCTTTTTAAGACTAAGGCGCTGAAGACATATACTGCCCCTGATCTTCACGGGTCACAAAAATTAATGATATAATGCTGTAAAACGTAATGGTTACATGTGCACATTATCTTGAAGGACCTACAGTTTGATGACAAACAAGAAAGCATGAAAAACTACATGTAACAGTGATTTGTGATGTAGTATGGCAAATAAAGTGTAGTGGCTCTGAGTGCATTCAAAGATTGATGTTGTGTGGAAAAGAAAGGGTTGGACACAAATTTGAATTTTTTTTACAAGTAGGCATAAATATTAAGTTGCATTTTTCAATAATAGGTTGCCCTGGTGCTTTTTTTATACAGTTAAATTGAGCCCTGTTAAATGAAACAGTTCTACGGAAAAGGTTAATGACAGCACACTGAATATATTGAAGGGACTTAATTTAAAATGTTATAATGTCATAGCCCTGTCTAAGTGGGCACTTACTCCATCCTACAAACCACAGATGTGTCAGTATGGCTAATTACATCAGTTAGCTGTTGATGCTGGTTGTACAGAAACAATTTGCATTGGCGGAGTCCGTCACAATTCTACAACACCATACAGTAAGAAGTAACTTTACTGTGAAAAATGACAACAATGCTATGAATGTCATGTCAGAGACAGTAACAGTTTAACAGGGGGAGCTCCGTACGAAAATACTGCTGTTTTTACACACTTAACAGTAACAATAATGCCTCATGTGTTTTTTATGGTGTTGCACCTTTGCCGACCCGGTCTATATGTCACTTATAGTTCCAAACATGGGAAGAACGTTCCACACATGGAAAGAGCGTTCCAAAACATGGGAAGAGCGTTTCACACATGGAAAGAGGGTTCCACATATGGGAAGAGCGTTTCACACATGGAAAGAGGGTTCCACATATGGGAAGAGCGTTTCACACATGGGGAGAGCGTTCCAGATATGGGGAGAGCGTTTCACACATGGGGAGAGCATTCCACACATGGGAAGAGCGTTTCACTCATGGGGAGAGAGTTCCACATATGGGGAGAGCATTCCACACATGGGAAGAGCGTTTCACACATGGAAAGAGGGTTCCACACATGGGAAGAGCGTTTCACACATGGAAAGAGGGTTCAACATATGGGAAAGAGCGTTTCACACATGGGGAGAGCATTCCACACATGGGAAGAGCGTTTCACTCATGGGGAGAGAGTTCCACATATGGGGAGAGCATTCCACACATGGGAAGAGCATTTTACACATGGGGAGAGGGTTCCACACATGGGAAGAGTGTTCCACACATGGGGAGAGCATTCCACACATGGGGAGAGGGTTCCACACATGGGGAGAGCGTTCCACATATGGGGAGAGCATTCCACATATGGAAAGAGCATTCCACACATGGGGAGAGCATTCCACACATGGGAAGAGCATTCCACACATGGGGAGAGGGTTCCACACATGGGAAGAATGTTCCACACATGGGGAGAGCATTCCACACATGGGGAGAGCGTTTCACACATGGGGAGAGCATTCCACACATGGGGAGAGCATTCCACATATGGAAAGAGCATTCCACACATGGGGAGAGTGTTCCACACATGGGAAGAGTGTTTCACACATTGGAAAGGGTTCCACACATGGGAAGTGGGTTCCACACATAGGAAGAGTGTTCCACACATGGGAAGAGGGTTCCACACATGGGAAGAGGGTTCCACACATGGAAGAGCATTCCACACATTGGAAAGGGTTCCACACATGGGAAGAGGGTTCCACACATGGGAAGAGCGTTCCACACATGGGAAGAGGGTTCCACACATGGGGAGTGGGTTCCACACATGGAAGAGCATTCCACACATGGGAAGAGTGTTCCACACATGGGGAGAGTGTTCCACACATTGGAAAGGGTTCCACACATGGGAAGAGGGTTCCACACATGGGAAGAGTGTTCCACACATGGGGAGAGGGTTCCACACATGGGAAGAGTGTTCCACACATGGGGAGAGTGTTCCACACATGGGAAGAGCGTTTCACACATTGTGAGAGCGTTCCACATATGGGGAGAGCATGGGAAGAGCGTTTCACACATGGGGAGAGTGTTCCACACATGGGAGATACCTTGGGATCCTACAGTTGATGGTTTGTAGATTAGATCCATCCCTAAGACTATATAATCATATAGACACATTTAGTAACAAATAAGCTCTATAAGGCGTAAAAGCAATGTTTGACACTGGTGGAGAGGGCAGCCATCTGCTTCAGGATTTTAAGAAACTACACTATATGTCACTGCCAACAGATCACCAAGTGGTCAAGTGAGGGACATCATTAATGATGATGCTGACTGCTCACCTGAGTTTAGTCAATTAGTGTCATCAAAGAATCTGATATAATCTACTGAAAGTAGGAAATACGAAATTCTTTCCCTGGAAGAACTAGCAAATATACAGGGGAGGGGGTTGCCCCCACCAGCCAATACTCCAGCCCCCGGGCGTAGGACGGGACCCTGTTCAAGGGGGAGTGAGCTAGCCTAGTGCTGATGAGGGCAGCGCACGTCGATACCGGCATGGTATGTTGCCGACTCCCTGGGTGCAGACAATACAAATACCACACTCATTTCACAGTTATCACTCGGGGTTAGTTGAGATCAAACTCTATGGTTGTATCATAGCATGAGATATTGTCTATCTAAAGACATTGATCCTGTAACGTGATATCAAATACATATAAGCGATCGATATAAGAGAAGAGAGATCGCGTTCTAGCCCAACAAAAGAACAGTGTACGTCTTACATTAAATGTGATGGTACCATGTAGTCAAAGTACAATAATTGGGAAAGACATGGCGCACCTGTCAAAGTGACTTGAAAGGGGGTATGGCAGGTAAATGATGGCGGCCTGCTTCGATTAGGAAGCAGGCTAGACAAGACCGATCGCCTGTTGCGTCGCCGGCCGACATTCGTGTTATCTATGACATTGCTAGCACGCTATATTAGGTAATCAAGTCAAATTACCTGTGTGGACAATGTGGATACTCTGTTTTCCTCAAAATAACATGTCCACTACCTGTCCAATGCCGTCTGTCACCGTAAAGTCCTGCGTTGTCACATTGAGGTCACACCCATGTAAACCAGTCTCATTCACTCGGTGGGAGCACAAGCACCAGTGACGTCATCAAACCCGGTGGTCTTTCGCACCTGAGCTGTTCTGTGTCACTGTGCGAAGTCAGTTCACATGCATTTGTACTTTTCTTTCACAGACGTATTATTTACTGCATGAATAACATTACAGCTGCGCACGTGTGTTTGTTTATTTATTGTAAGCGCGTGTTCTCGGTTGCCCATATAGCCGGGCCCGAGCCCCTGTGTTGATGACGTTTACCCCGCAGACAAGACGATAGCGGTCTGACAACTACTCATGTCTTAGATGACCGGCAAGTGTCCGCTCTAAAGATAGAAGAGCGCAGACGACGAACTGGCGTGTTCTTAATAGCGACTGTGTAACGTTGAAATATTTCAATATTGAAAAATCTAATGTACATTAAAATAATCATATGTAAGGAATAACGTTTTGCCCATTATTGGATCGATGCTAAATGTAACAGCAATATGTGATTTCCATCAATGTATTGTTAAGCCTGTCTTGCTGATTGTAGTTAAGGCGACACATAACTTGAACATATATTTAACGATGCCTAGTGTTACACATCTTATCATATCAAAGCAAACATAAATACCCCCACCCGAGCGCCCGAACACCTGTGTATGAATAGCTGTCAATAAGTGTAACAAACAAATGAGCGTCATTTGTCCAGGACACAAGTGTAATCTATATTCAATTTCATATGAGGTGGTTGTCATTCTCACTTTTCACCGAGTTTCTACACGAGGCGTGGCATCTGTGACCAAACATAGCTTAAAACACGAACATTTACAGACGTGGGCACATTGGGACGTGGGCTAATTGTCATACCTCAGTATTGTAGATCTATGTATTGAAAAAAGACGTGTTCTGAAACTTACGGTGATAACTATGTTCAAATCCCAAGTATATTATTACCGTTTACGAGGTCCTATCTATATGCTATCTTAAACGGTGTCACATTTTATTGTAGTGAAATTAGATAATCTCCGCACTTTGAACTCCGTCTGCTATAACTATATGTAGAGAACTAGAAAACCTCTCCCCAGTCAATTCATGCCCAGAAGCCACCGTTGGTCCATACGTGAGCAGAGGCCTGATGTACACCTATGTAACCAAGACAGTACGGACATGTTCGCCAGGTCCGCTATAACTGATTCTGAAAGTGTTGCCATCCACTGACGGATGTTGAATGTATCGCCATCCACTGACGGATGTTGAATGTATCGCCACCCACTGAGGGATGTTGAATGTATCGCCATCCACTGACGGATGTTGAATGTATCGCCATCCACTGAGGGATGTTGAATGTATCGCCATCCACTGAGGGATGTTGAATGTATCGCCATCCACTGACGGATGTTGAATGTATCGCCATCCACTGACGGATGTTGAATGTATCGCCATCTACTGACGGATGTTGAATGTATTGCCATCCACTGAGGCATGTTGAATGTAAGGTTTTGACCCTAGAGAAAAATACTCCCTAATACATTTATGACCGCATAAGTCGCAAGTGTATGGGGACACGTGCCCTAGCTTATCCACCGTTAAACGTTGGGCAGCTATGTTCAAGGCTGGGTGAACAAGACCCTATGTCTGGACGTCCCTCAATTTCCACCAATGAAGATTCAATCCAGGAGATAGAAAAAACTGATACTGTCAGACTTATTACAGGTGCTGAAAAAACTGACATTGCCAGAGAAGATTTAGAGCTAATTGAGGAGGATTTCGCCAAATTCAAAAAGAGATTAGTAACGGGTGATGAAACATGGGTCTACCACTATGATCCCGAGTCAAAATGTCAATCCATAGAACGACACCATTCCACTTCTCCGGCACCAAAGAAATTCAAGTCTTCAAGATCAGTGAAGAAAGTTATGGCTATTGTATTCTGGGATACAAAGGGTGTGATCCTTGTTGATTACTTAGAAAGTCAAAAGACGATTACCGGTGCCTACTATGCTGATTTTCTTCATCGCCTGAGAGATTCTATCAAAGTAAAGTGGCGAGGAATGCCGACTACTCGATGAAAATGCCTCTTCTCACATCTCTCGACTTGCAAAGGCAGCTGCGCGACAATGTGGGTTCGAAGCGCTTCCTCACCCACCTTACTCGCCAGACCTGGCACCAAGTGATGTCCACCTGTTTCCTTAACTGAAAGAACACCTTCGTTGGAAGCCTATGACGACAACGATGACTTCAAAGCTGCCGTGGAAGGGTTTTTCAGGCTGGCTTCAGAAAACGTCTTCCTGACTGGAATTGTTTCATCGATATGAAAAGTGTATTGAAAAGCATTATTATGTTGAAAACATCATGTTGAAAAATAACACTTTCGTAATTGTTGGTTTTGTTTGTTAGGCTTACAACTTTTTGACCAGGCCTCGTACCATCCACTGACTTCCTCAAAGTAATCACAAAAACACTTTGAATCCTTGTGTTGGCGACATCTCGACAGGAGTTCTCAGTGCATCATGTTAATATTATAGCCACAATGCATAAGAAATTTACCTTAATCAGGGATTTTATACATACTACCTGCTTTAATCAACTAAGGGTACGGGTTTTTGGTCAAGGATTGATTCATATTGTGATCACAAGTTTCAATAAAGTTTCAATAAAGACAATGGTCATACCAGTAGAATGGATCACATGAAACATTTGAAATGAAGTCCCAAAACAGACCAGGCGTTTAATTGATTTCCCCAGGCTTACTATGGTTGACGACAGGGCTGTGCACCTACAGAGGAACATGCACACAAGCCAGAGACATGAAGCAGTTACGGCTACGCATGACCTTGACTGAATTCAATTCTAGAATCTATATATTTAACGAATCACTTGTATGGAGTGGCGATATGCTTAATACTTCGTTACTAATGGCCGGATTAATCTCAGGTGAACGTATATGAGAGGTCAGCGTTTCTAAGACACAGGTATGGGCCCATGTCGGTATGTTGTGTCACTGTTTGAGATAGTTGTACAGAGAGGGACTCACAGCTCTACGTGAAAGGGATTCTCTCACTCGACGCCCATCTTACAGTATGAAAGAACACACGTCAGTATAGACAGAGCTGCGGTTATATACTGCATGATGTTTTGTGTATTCGTAAATAAACCTTGGCCGATATTGCAATATGATCTAAGATATAAGTTGTAACACTTGGTCGCGCACGGTCGCGTGTGTTATGTCAGATGACATAGCTTTATTAACTGAAGTGGCGCGCGGTAATTACATTCAAGTGTATATTTCCGAGAGCCACGCTCCCATACAGTAAAGGCCCGGACTTGGACACAATTGTTTCTTGCTGCACGTGATAATCTAACATTGTGCAATCGTGTTACGTACTCATGTTGGCAAAAAAAAGTGTTTTTAATCTCCCTGCACATACGATATATTTATTAATCACCGCTGGTGGTAGCAATTGTCAAACAGTGTGGCAAGTGTAGGCAGGGTACACTGATGTGTGTTACATGTATATATAATATGGGTGAGTGAGGGAATGAGTGTGCTCGTGTGCTCGTGAGTGAGGCCCGAAGTGATGCAGGTCTCAGACGTTTACCACTTCGGTGAAACCCACGAGCACGGGTATGGAGCTGACAAACCTAGAAACATAATCGGGGCGAATCAGGATTCGAACCCACAATCATATGTTTCTGGCGTGCCCAAGGGACGCAACTCTGCACAGCGAATCACGGCGCCCTAGATGACTGGGCCACCCGTGCCCCCTTCAGATATATATATATATATATATTATGCCGGTATAAAACCTGTCTGCTGCGAGCGTCGGTATATCCAGCCGTCGATGTACATCATCACTGACAAGTCTTACGGAGGACATACACAAGTATTCAAGCTACAGATACTACCCGTGCATGTTACATGCGATAGCAGTTTTCATTTCAGTAAGTGACCAATTGATTCGCCCGTGCATGCAAGAACACAACTGACGGTGGGTCAGATAACCTGGGATCCATCCGCACAGATACCTACTCGACATCTAGAGTATTCCGATGTATTTACCGCGGTTTTCCAGATACTCTCTGGAAGTGGGGATGGAAGTGTTTTATTCATCCTCTAGTGCACTTAGCATCACACCAATCAGAAGTGGTTAGAAACTGTCGGGTTTATGAAGGTATGTTGAGGCACGTTATGCCCTCAGTTTGAATGGTAAGTCAGGGGACTTGTAGTCTGGGAGCACCACGTCCTTGTGCAGTTGGACTTGCAGACGGGACGCTTGTGAACCTAATTACTCACCTTGGCTAATCTGGCATGATAACATTGTGAAGGACCAACATATACTTTCTGTTGATCAGTTTTTTCAAAATGATAAAAAAACACACACCACATGTTGTTGCAAACTTATTACGAAAGTATAATCATTTGGCGCGATATAAACTCTGAGAGATATACACACTATTGACCATCAAGTGTCAGATCACAGATCACAGATCTCACACAGCACTAGGGATAAAATGGGCCACTTCACAGATTACACCCAGGACGACATGTGAGGTAACATGATAATTACTGTCGCTAAATGAATGTCAATGCGTCAATAATCTGTATGGCCTCCACGCGATGATCCCAAAGATGTTCGTTCAATGGGTAACATATAATTATAAGGGCCGGCCATGGCAAAACATTGACGTTGTTCGTGGTCGGATACTGTTGTACAACATGAGCTGTGTCATGTCTTGCATTGTCCTGTTGAAACAAGATCCTGGGGTTGGGCTGCGAGAACGGTAACACGAGGCCAATGTAAAGCTGGGCATTAAGATTAAGGTTGAACTTGGCGCGTCCAACGCAAACGCCGAAGCCGATGTTGCCACGTCAACGTCATTCCTCTGAATGGTCGATAGGCCTCGATACCATGCTCTCAAAGTCGGCGATTATCTATAATATAGTGTGACGACTGATGACACGTGCAAGCGCAGTGAATGCAGATCACGTCAAAGTGAGGAATCTGCTACGTAGATGTAAGGTGCGGGGATAGCGGTTTGGTGCGATGTTTCCTACCCCACAAAAACCAAACACTATATGTAAACCATTATTAATAATGTTACTTTAACAATCAAATCAATAGAAGGCAATGTCGATACAAAATGTCATCAGATGTGAAAAAGAGGGACGGCCACCACCAGATCCACTCCTCTGGATCCGCCGGGGCGGTCGGGTAGCCTAGTGGTTAAAGCGTTCGCTCGTCACGCCGAAGACCCGGGTTCGATTCCCGACACGGGTACATTGTGTGAAACCCATTTCTGGTGTCTCCCGTCGTGATATTGCTGGAATATTGCTAAAAGCGGCGTAAAACCATACTCACTCACTCTGGATCCGCCACACCTGTATGACTGACAACAAGGCGACTATGCAGAGACGAAATCAGACACATCCTGGTCTGCCCTTATCAGCGAGGATCTCCAGACTGAGAGATTATGAGGTCGCCGATCACCTCACAAGTGAGTGCTTACAGTTGTGCAAGAGTATGTGCGCTGTTTAAATAATATTTATATGGGGCCGGGATTGTTGGTTTTTCACATTATACCTAAGAACTAAGAACAATATTTCTAAGGGTTTTAGGTTTCTATCAATGCAATTGCCACATGTAAACTGACTGTACAATTGGCTGTATCCTCGTGACGATGTATCCGCGTCTGTATCTTCGTGACGATGTATCCTCCGCTATATCCTCGTGACGATGTTTCCTCGGCTGTAGCCACGTGACGATGTACATGTGGTTGTATCCTCGTGATGGCGTACTCGTGTGTGTATCCTCGTGACGATGTATCCTCGGCTGTATCCTCGTGACGATGTATCCTTGGTTGTATCCTCGCGACGATGTACTCGTGATTGTATCCTCGTGACGATGTACTCGTGATTGTATCATCGTGACGATGTAATCGTGGTTGTATCCTCGTGACGATGTACACGTGGTTGTATCCTCGTGACGTTGTACTCGTGGTTGTATCCTCGTGACGATGTAATCATAGCTGTATCCTCGTGACGCTGTAGTCGTGGTTGTATCCACGTGACGATGTACCCACTCATGACAATACGGGTCAATATGAAGATCGTGTGAAGATCCTCGTGACGATGTACACGTGGTTGTATCCTCGTGACGATGTAATCGTGGTTGTATCCTCGTGACGATGTACTCATGGTTGTATCCTAGTGACGATGTAATCGTGGTTGTATCCTAGTGACGATGTACACGTGGTTGTATCCTCGTGACGATGTACTCGTGGTTGTATCCTCGTGACGATGTAGTCGTGGTTGTATCCTCGTGACGATGTACACGTGGTTGTATCCTCGTGACGATGTACACGTGGTTGTATCCTCGTGACGATATAATCGTGGTTGTATCCTCGTGACGATGTACACGTGGTTGTATCCTCGTGACAATTTAATCGTGGTTGTATCCTCGTGACGATGTTCTCATGGTTGTATCCTCGTGACGATGTAATCATGGTTGTATCCTAGTGACGATGTACACGTGGTTGTATCTTCGTGACGATGAACACGTGGTTGTATCCTCGTGACAATTTAATCGTGGTTGTATCCTCGTGACGATGTACTCGTGGTTGTATCCTCGTGACGATGTAATCGTGGTTGTATCCTAGTGACGATGTACACGTGGTTGTATCCTCGTGACGATGTAGTCGTGGTTGTAGCCTCGTGACGATGGTTGTATCATCATGACGATGTACCCACTCATGGCAATACGGGTCAATAAGAAGATTGTATGAAGATCGTACGTGATATTATGACACAATACGTGTGTAATCAGGGTACTTGTACGTCACTAAATAAACACTGTGGCTTAGTGTGCACAGTTTATCAAATTGAGCTAATCACAAATTAATTCAGTTACTTCCGTGTTGCAGGGGTCGTGATAAGGTCGGGTACAAAGGTTGGGGCAGAAGGTAGCCAGGAGTTCGTCCCACAGGAGACATACGTTAGTTTCCCCACTGCCAGCGTATGTCGGGTCAGATCCCTGTGTCTGCTCCTATGGCATTGCATCAACAGCGTTGCGCGTAGAAACCACACCCACTCTAAAGGTTCGATTACTTTCAATGACTGACAAAGAAAGCGTCTTACCATAATAACGCTTCTCTTTCCATTCAGAATTACTGTGGTCACAATATTTTACGTCAGCTTCTCACAGTAAATATTTGGAATAGGATAAAACACAACAAAACGTCTGATTTGGCGTCGTTTTAATGTAATCGTGAAAGCAAATTAAAAAACGTGACTGCCGTCATTGTGTAGCTTATTTCACACAGAAAGCTGATTTTGAAATGTAAACTGAATCGTTTAAAAAATCATACTATGTTAAAAGTGAGTGAGATGGGTTTAAACAAGTGCATTTTCAAAACGGAGGGTCCAAAATATCAAAATCCTCTGAGTCAATTTTACTGCCTACATTATACTACATTTGGTTTTAAAAAAACCCTGGGCCCAAATCTGGATTGTAAAGGCAGGCCGTATGGTATTATATAAATATGTGTCAAGTTATAATGTGTTTGAAGTATTATTCTGTTAATCTCGATTGGATTATGCTGTTGGTCGCGTAATTATGTCTGCCTATTTACACACGACAGTGAAATTTAAAAATGAAATAAAAACGGCAAGTAATAAATAATATTCTAAACTCACTCCTGTGTAATATCAATTTTATGAAACTTGTGAATAGTTTCAAAACTTTGGTATTACACTTGGTATCTGATTGGTCAGATACCAAACCTATTCACTCGTTTCATAAAATTGATATTACACAGGAGCGAGTTTAGTATTCTATATTTACATCACAGCCTGTCAGCACAAGTAAGTGAGTGAATTGTGAATTGGGCTTAACACCACTTTGAACATTATCTCAGTTATAACACCTTGTATTTCCCTAATGATGGAGGACAGCCTGAAGTGATGCATGTCTCAGATGTTACCACTTTGGTGAAACCCTGGAGCACGGATATGGTGCTGATTAACCTAGAAATCAGGGCTATCCGGGATTCCATAGGTTTCTGGTGTACACAAGGGACACAACTCTGCACAGCGAATTGCAGAGCCTTAGATGACTGGGCTACCCATGCCACCTGTCAGCTTGATGTGGAAGGTATACCCAAATGATACAAGTCCCAGACGTAAACCACTTTGATGAGGATGGTATGGTGCTGAGTGCACTTGGATTCAAACACTCGATCACGGGGTCCAGGATCCGGATCTGCACAGCGACTTCCGGCAGAATTATCACAAGCCAATCACTAAAAGGTAGTTGTTGATTTATTGCATCACTTTATCATTACAAGTAAGCAGGACTTTGAACAAGCGGAGTTGACCCTCACCTGTACAGCTCTGTACACACACAGAGAATATAGCATACAATAAATACAGCGCTAAGAGAAATTCTGTACAACATTAGCACCTGATACATATCAGAGAAACATTCATGTAGACACAACTGTAGGCCTCAGATGTCTGGTGGTTGCATGAAGGTGTGATAATTATTAGCAAACCAGACAAAACTTTGTTGACCAGGACCCCGCTCCACACAGTGATCTTAGTGCTACGATGATCGTAGGCCTATGTTAAAGTATGGGAGTTACGATCACCTGAGCACTAAGATCTTGGGGAACAGGGCCCTGTTGAGTGGCCATATATACCAAAACACGTTGAGGGGGAGCATTTCTGTGATCCAGGGAAAGATATGGTTGTTGTGGCTTTGTTATTTGGAATAAGGTGTTTCCTTATTGTCCACTTTACCAAGTTGTGTAATGGGTACCAGGAAGGATGACACGTCTGGAATACTTCCTGGGGAGTTAATGACAGATTACTGGTTGAATTAAGTAGGATGGGCATGGGTGTAGCTCGTTATCATAATTATGAACAGTAAAAACAAGACAAAAAGTAAGAAATCCATAGCTAAACTAAATCTTTTTTTCCACCAGTTCGAAAATGTAACTCAGTGGGAAACACTGTTCTTTAGCCACAGTACAGCTTTCTAGGTTGCACTAACCTACAAGCCCCGAGACATCTTCTGTTGATGGCCGAAACTGCCTTCTCGTATGTGATCACTTTATTATAGGCCTATACTATACATAGGAACAGTATTAGGGAATAAAGTGTGGTGTGCACTTGGGTGAAGATGCTATACTATCCGAGTGCGGCTGCTTCTAGCTGGTACCGTCACATTCCTCTTGATGAACACACCACCATCACCGTAGCTCTTCTTCTTGGCTGACCCAGACCTCTTCTTGCGGGACCTTTGTCTCAAGTCCTCATCACTCATCTGAAACATACAGTCATTTCAGTCTGAAACACAAAGCAGTAAAACAAATCAACACGCTATGTACTCACACACACACACAGACACGCCAGATATATTCCCTCTCACACACACACAGACACACCAGATTTATTCCCTCTCACACACACACAGACACGCCAGATATATTCCCTCTCACACACACACACAGACACACCAGATATATTCCCTCTTTCACACAGACACGCCAGATATATTCCCTCTCACACAGACACACAGACACGCCAGATTTATTCCCTCTCACACAGACACACAGACACGCCAGATATATTCCCACTCACACACACACACAGACATACCAGATATATTCCCTCTCACACACACACACACAGACATGCCAGACATACTCCCTCTCACACACACACACAGACATGCCAGATATACTCTCTCTCACACACACACACAGACACGCCAGATATATTCCCTCTCACACAGACACGCCAGATATATTCCCTCTCACACACACACACAGACACACCAGATATACTCCCTCTCTCATACACACACACACATACATGCCAGATATACTCCCTCTCTCACACACACACAGACACGCCAGATATACTCTCTCTCTCACACACACAGACAGACATGCCAGATATACTCCCTCTCACATACACACATAGACACACCATATATACTCCCTCTCACACACACACACAGACACGCAAGATATACTCCCTCTCACACACACACAGAGACACGCCAGATATACTCCCTCTCACACACACAGACACGCCAGATATACTCCCTCTCTCACACACACACAGACACACCATATATACTCCCTCTCACACACACACACAGACACGCAAGATATACTCCCTCTCACACACACACAGAGACACGCAAGAAAGACTCCCTCTCACACACACAGACACGCCAGATATACTCCCTCTCACACACACACAGACATGCCAGATACACTCCCTCTCTCACACACACACAGACACGCCAGATATATTCCCTCTCACACACACACACAGACACGCCAGATATATTCCCTCTCACACACACACACGCCAGATATATTCCCTCTCACACACACACACAGACACGCCAGATATTATTCCCTCTCACACACACACACAGACATGCCAGATACACTCCCTCTCACACACACACACAGACATGCCAGATATATTCCCTCTCACACAGACACACAGACACGCCAGATATAATCCCTCTTTCACACTGACACACAGACACACCAGATATATTCCCTTTCACACACACACAAATATGCCAGATATACTCCCTCTCACACACACAAAGACATGCCAGATATACTCCCTCACTCACACAGACACGCCAGATATATTCCCTCTCACACACACACAGACACACCAGATATATTCCCTCTCACACACACACACAGACATGCCAGATATATTCCCTCTCACACAGACACACCAGATATAATCCCTCTTTCACACAGACACAGACATGCCAGATATACTCCCTCTTTCCGACAGACACGCCAGATATATGGCCTCTCACACACACACACACAGACACGCCAGATATAATCCCTCTCTCACACACACACACAGACATGCCAGATATACTCCCTCTTTCACACAGACATGCCAGATATACTCCCTCTTTCACACACACACAGTCATGCCAGATATTCTCCCTCTTTCACACAGACATGCCAGATACACTCCCTCTCACACACACAGACACACCAGATATACTCCCTCTCTCACACACACAGACATGCCAGACACACTCCCTCTCACACACACACACAGACACGCCAGATATACTCCCTCTTTCACACACACACTCCAGATAGACTCCCTCTAACACACACAGACACGCCAGATAGACTCCCTCTCACACACACAGACAGACATGCCAGATACACTCCCTCTCTCACACACACACACAGACACACCAGATATACTCCCTCTTTTATACACACAGACACGCCAGATATATTCCCTCTCACACACACACACAGACACGCCAGACATACTCCCTCTCACACACACACACAGACACGCCAGATATACTTCCTCTTTCACACACACACAGACACGCCAGATATATTCCCTCTTTCACACACACAGACACGCCAGATATACTCCCTCTCACACACACACAGACACGCCAGATATACTCCCTCACACACACACACACATACACGCCAGATATACTCTCACACACACACACAGACATGCCAGATATTCTCCCTCTCACACACACACAGACACGCCAGATATACTCCCTCTCTCATACACACACACACATACACGCCAGATATACTCTCTCTCTCACACACACACAGTCAAGCCAGATATACTCCCTCTTTCACACACACACAGACACGCCAGATATACTCCCTCTCACACACACAGACATGCAAGATATACTTCCTCTCTCACACACACACAGACAAGCTAGATATACTCCCTCTCTCACACACACACACACACACACACAGACATGCCAGATATATTCCCTCTCACACACACAGACATGCAAGATATACTTCCTCTCTCACACACACACAGACATGCCAGATATACTCCCTCTCTCTCACACACACACAGACATGCCAGATATACTCCCTCTCTCACACACACACAGACATGCCAGATATACTCTCTCTCTCACACACACACAGTCAAGCCAGATATACTCCCTCTCTCACACACACACACAGACACGCCAGCTATACTCCCTCTCACACACACAGACATGCAAGATATACTTCCTCTCTCACACACACACAGACATGCCAGATATACTCCCTCTCTCTCACACACACACAGACATGCAAGATATACTTCCTCTCTCACACACACACAGACATACCAGATATACTCCCTCTCACACACACACAGACATGCCAGATATACTCCCTCTCTCACACACATACAGACATGCCAGATATACTCCCTCTCTCACACACACACAGACATGCCAGATATACTCCCTCTCTCACACACACACAGACATGCCAGATATACTCCCTCTCTCACACACACACAAAGACATGCCAGATATACTCCCTCTCACACACACACAGACATGCCAGATATACTCCCTCTCTCACACACACACACAGACACGCCAGCTATACTCCCTCTCACACACACACATATACATGCCAGATATACTCCCTCTCTCACACACACACACAGACATGCCAGATATACTCTCTCTCTCACACACACACAGACACACCAGATATACTCCCTCTCTCACACACACACAGTCAAGCCAGATATACTCCCTCTCTCACACACACACAGACACGCCAGATATACTCCCTCTCACACACACAGACATGCAAGATATACTTCCTCTCTCACACACACACAGACAAGCCAGACATACTCCCTCTCACAAACACACACACAGACATGCAAGATATACTCCCTCTCTCACACACACAGACAAGCCAGATATACTCCCTCTTTCACACACACACACACAGACATGCCAGATATACTCTCTCTCACACACACACACACACAGACATGCCAGATATACTCTCTCTCTCACACACACACACACAGACATGCCAGATATACTCTCTCTCTCACATACTGTAGGTACTTACAGGGTCCATCTTGGTGTTGTCCAGGTGTGAGCGCAGGTAGGCCAGCTCACGGCGGAAGTCGTCCAGCTGACACTCTAGTTTCTCCCGCTTGACCCTCTCATACTCCAGCAGTGTCTCCAGCTCCTTGATGGTGCTGCACAAACAAAACTCACCTCAGTATGCACCAATGTCACATGCCAAGACAAATACCCCTGGCTTGTAGCATAATCTTACTAATATATATATATATATATAGCTAATTTTTTTTTGCTTTATTTTAGTTCCAGTGGCAAACATGTCGCTGCATTTACATCAGCTAGAAATGAACCCCTATACATCTATCATTGTAATATAGGGGGGACACCGCCCATCCCCTCCCCTATGATGCTGTACGTACTGATCTTTGTCTCTCATCAGCTGCAGGCGATGTCTGTCCTCTACCAAAGTGCCTCCCAGCTGGCTGAAGTTTCTCTTGGCAATGTCCAGAAGACGCTCCAGCTCATCCACACGCATCTTGGCCCGACCTGATATTACAAATGTAGTTTAATGGTAATGTTCCTGAAGCAGCAGGGGCGTTGGGGTAGCCTAGTGGTTAAAGCTTTCAGTCGCCACTCCAAAGGCCCAGGTTCGATTCCCCACATGAGTACAATGTGTGAAGCCCGTTTCTGGTGTTCCCCGCAGTGATATTGATTGAATATTGCTAAAAGCGGTGAAAACCTTACTCACTCTGTCACTCAGTGTTCTAGTTGTGATGATCCTGTAGCCTACCTTTTGCCATGGCCTCGTTAGACCGCGCATCTCCGCCCATCTCCTCTTCCCGGGGCTCATCAACAACTACTTCAGTGTCCTGCTCGGTGTCCCCCCCCAGCAGCTTGATACAGGCTAGCTGAGCGAACCTGCGGGCCACGTCCTTCGGCGTCTCTCCTGCCTGGTTCATGATGGCCATGTCTGCACCCATCTGGATGAGCCACTGCAGCACATGGATGTGGCCCTGACCGGCAGCTGGACAACACACACAGATGGTTATTATCAAAAGGGCTAGTCAACATGCATTAGAGATGGTTATTATCAAAGGGGCTAGTCAACATGCATTAGAGATGGTTATTATCAAAGGGACTAGTCAACATGCATTAGAGATGGTTATTATCAAAGGGGCTAGTCAACATGCATTAGAGATGGTTATTATCAAAGGGACTAGTCAACATGCAATAGAGATGGTTATTATCAAAGGGGCTAGTCAACACAGCAACATACATTAGAGATGGTTATTATCAAAGGGACTACTCAACATGCAATAGAGATGGTTATTATCAAAGGGGCTAGTCAACACAGCAAACGTACATTACAGATGGTTATTATCAAAGGGCGACTAACATGCAATAGAGATGGTTATTATCAAAGGGGTTAGTCAACATACATTACAGATGGCTATTATCAAAGGGGCTAGTCAACACACCAACATACATTACAGATGGTTATTATCAAATGGTACAAAGATTTACCTGATGTCTTCAACATTATTGCCCTTCCAATCATTAATCATATGGTAGGGTAGTTCTCCCCAAATGTCTTACGTTTAAGTAAACCTCCTGGTAGGGTTGCTTTTTTATGACCCTACTCAAAATATGTTATGCACCCAGCTTGCTTTACTCCTCAAACAAGAAAAAACAATGTTACTGTATAATCTGGATTGTCTTGACCTTGTCTTCACTTATCATGTTTAAATAGTTCCACCTTTCAAACAGACATTTCTTTATATACCTGTGAAGGGCCTGCGATGTCAGGGGTGTAAAGTGTACCTGTGAAGGGCCTGTAGTGTCAGGGGTGTAAAGTGTACCTGTGAAGGGCCTGTAGTGTCAGGGGTGTAAAGTGTACCTGTGAAGGGCCTGTAGTGTCAGGGGTGTAAAGTGTACCTGTGAAGGGCCTGCCATGTCAGGAATATAAAGTGTACCTGTGAAGGGCCTGTAGTGTCAGGGGTGTAAAGTGTACCACTGGAGGGCCTGTAGTGTCAGGAGTGTAAAGTGTATCTGTGAAGGGCCCGCGATGTCAGGAGTGTAAAGTGTATCTGTGAAGAGCCTGTAGTGTCAGGAGTGTAAAGTGTTCCTGTGAAGGGCCTGTAGTGTCATGGCTGTAAAGTGTACCTGTGAAGGGCCCGCGATGTCAAGAATATAAAGTGTACCTGTGAAGGGCCTGCCATGTCAGGAATATAAAGTGTACCTGTGAAGGGCCTGCGATGTCAGGAGTGCAAAGTGTACCTGTGAAGGGCCTGTAGTGTCAGGAGAGTAAAGTGTACCTGTGTAGGGCCTGCAATGTCAGGAATATAAAGTGTACCTGTGAAGGGCCTGTAGTGTCAGGAGTGTAAAGTATACCTGTGAAGGGCCTGTGATGTCAGGAGTGTAAAGTGTAT
Source organism: Haliotis rufescens (assembly GCF_023055435.1). NCBI lineage: Eukaryota > Metazoa > Mollusca > Gastropoda > Lepetellida > Haliotidae > Haliotis > Haliotis rufescens. The sequence continues at coordinate 6,961,196 of NW_025964383.1, forward strand.
CTGTGAAGGGCCTGCGATGTCAGGAATATAAAGTGTACCTGTGAAGGGCCTGTAGTGTCAGGAATATAAAGTGTACCTGTGAAGGGCCTGTAGTGTCAGGAGTGTAAAGTATACCTGTGAAGGGCCTGCGATGTCAGGAGTGTAAAGTGTACCTGTGAAGGGCCTGTAGTGTCAGGGGTGTAAAGTGTACCTGTGAAGGGCCTGCGATGTCAGGAGTGTAAAGTGTACCTGTAAAGGGCTGGCGTTGTAAGGAGTGTAAAGTGTACCAGTGAAGGGCATCTAGTGTCAGGAGTGTAAAGTGTACCAGTGAAGGGCCTGTAGTGTCAGGAGTGTAAAGTGTACCTTTGAAGGGCCTGTGATGTCAGGAGTGTAAAGTGTACCTGTGAAGGGCCTGTAGTGTCAGGAGTGTAAAGTGTACCAGTGAAGGCCCTTTAGTGTCAGGAGTGTAAAGTGTACCTGTGAAGGGCCTGTGATGTCAGGATTGTAAAGTGAACCAGTGAAGGGCCTGTAGTGTCAGGAGTGTAATGTGTACCTGTGAAGGGCCTGTAGTGTCAGGAGTGTAAAGTGTACCTGTGAAGGGCCTGCAATGTCAGGAGTGTAAAGTGTACCTGTGAAGGGCCTGTAGTGTCAGGGGTGTAAAGTGTACCTGTGAAGGGCCTGCCACGTCAGGAATATAAAGTGTACCTGTGAAGGGCCTGTAGTGTCAGGGGTGTAAAGTGTACCACGGGAGGGCCTGTAGTGTCAGGAGTGTAAAGTGTATCTGTGAAGGGCCCGCGATGTCAAGAATATAAAGTGTACCTGTGAAGGGCCTGCCATGTCAGGAATATAAAGTGTACCTGTGAAGGGCCTGCGATGTCAGGAGTGCAAAGTGTACCTGTGAAGGGCCTGTAGTGTCAGGAGAGTAAAGTGTACCTGTGTAGGGCCTGCAATGTCAGGAATATAAAGTGTACATGTGAAGGGCCTGTAGTGTCAGGAGTGTAAAGTATACCTGTGAAGGGCCTGCGATGTCAGGAGTGTAAAGTGTATCTGTGAAGGGCCTGCGATGTCAGGAATATAAAGTGTACCTGTGAAGGGCCTGTAGTGTCAGGAATATAAAGTGTACCTGTGAAGGGCCTGTAGTGTCAGGAGTGTAAAGTATACCTGTGAAGGGCCTGCGATGTCAGGAGTGTAAAGTGTACCTGTGAAGGGCCTGTAGTGTCAGGGGTGTAAAGTGTACCTGTGAAGGGCCTGCGATGTCAGGAGTGTAAAGTGTACCTGTAAAGGGCTGGCGTTGTAAGGAGTGTAAAGTGTACCAGTGAAGGGCATCTAGTGTCAGGAGTGTAAAGTGTACCAGTGAAGGGCCTGTAGTGTCAGGAGTGTAAAGTGTACCTTTGAAGGGCCTGTGATGTCGGGAGTGTAAAGTGTACCTGTGAAGGGCTTGCGATGTAAGGATTGTAAAGTGAACCAGTGAAGGGCCTGTAGTGTCAGGAGTGTAATGTGTACCTGTGAAGGGCCTGTAGTGTCAGGAGTGTAAAGTGTACCTGTGAAGGGCCTGCGATGTCAGGAATGTAAAGTGTACCTGTGAAGGGCATGTAGTATCAGGAGCGTAAAGTGTACCTATGAAGGGCCTGTGATGTCAGGATTGTAAAGTGTACCTGTGAAGGGCCTGTAGTATCAGGAGCGTAAAGTGTACCTATGAAGGGCCTGTGATGTCAGGATTGTAAAGTGTACCTATGAAGGGCCTGTAGTGTCAGGAGTGTAAAGTGTACCTGTGAAGGGCATGTAGGCTCAGGGGTGTAAAGTGTACATGTGAAGGGCATGTAGTGTCAGGAGTGTAAAGTGTACCAGTGAAGGGCATGTAGTGTCAGGAGTGTAAAGTGTACCAGTGAAGGGCATGTAGTGTCAGGAGTGTAAAGTGTACCAGTGAAGGGCATGTAGTGCCAGGAGTGTAAAGTGTACCTGTGAAGGGCCTGTAGTGTCAGGAATGTAAAGTGTACCAGTGAAGGCCCTGTAGTGTCAGGAGTGTAAAGTGTACCTGTGAAGGGCCTGTGATGTCAGGATTGTAAAGTGAACCAGTGAAGGGCCTGTAGTGTCAGGAGTGTAATGTGTACCTGTGAAGGGCCTGTAGTGTCAGGAGTGTAAAGTGTACCTGTGAAGGGCCTGCAATGTCAGGAGTGTAAAGTGTACCTGTGAAGGGCCTGTGGAGGGTCAGGAGTGTAAAGTGAACCAGTGAAGGGCCTGTAGTGTCAGGAGTGTAAAGTGTACCTGTGAAGGGCCTGCGACGTCAGGAGTGTAAAGTGTACCTGTGAAGGGCCTGCGATGTCAGGATTGTAAAGTGAACCAGTGAAGGGCCTGTAGTGTCAGGAGTGTAATGTGTACCTGTGAAGGGCCTGTAGTGTCAGGAGTGTAAAGTGTACCTGTGAAGGGCCTGTGATGTCAGGAGTGTAAAGTGTACCTGTGAAGGGCCTGTAGTATCAGGAGCGTAAAGTGTACCTATGAAGGGCCTGTGATGTCAGGATTGTAAAGTGTACCAGTGAAGGGCCTGTAGTGTCAGGAGTGTAAAGTGTACCTGTGAAGGGCATTTAGGCTCAGGGGTGTAAAGTGTACATGTGAAGGGCATGTAGTGTCAGGAGTGTTAAGTGTACCAGTGAAGGCATGTAGTGTCAGGAGTGTAAAGTGTACCAGTGAAGGGCATGTAGTGTCAGGAGTGTAAAGTGTACCAGTGAAGGGCATGTAGTGCCAGGAGTGTAAAGTGTACCTGTGAAGGGCCTGTAGTGTCAGGAGTGTAAAGTGTATCAGTGAAGGCCCTTTAGTGTCAGGAGTGTAAAGTGTACCTGTGAAGGGCCTGTGATGTCAGGATTGTAAAGTGAACCAGTGAAGGGCCTGTAGTGTCAGGAGTGTAATGTGTACCTGTGAAGGGCCTGTAGTGTCAGGAGTGTAAAGTGTACCTGTGAAGGGCCTGCAATGTCAGGAGTGTAAAGTGTACCTGTGAAGGGCCTGTGGAGTGTCAGGAGTGTAAAGTGAACCAGTGAAGGGCCTGTAGTGTCAGGAGTGTAAAGTGTACCAGTGAAGGGCCTGCGATGTCAGGAGTGTAAAGTGTACCAGTGAAGGGCCTGTAGTGTCAGGAGTGTAAAGTGAACCAGTGAAGGGCCTGTAGTGTCAGGAGTGTAAAGTGTACCAGTGAAGGGCATGTAGGCTCAGGGGTGTAAAGTGTACCATTGAAGGGCATGAAGTGTCAGGAGTGTAAAGTGTACCAGTGAGAGGCCTGTAGTGTCAGGAGTGTAAAGTGTACCAGTGAAGGGCCTGTAGTGTCAGGAGTGTAAAGTGTACCTGTGAAGGGCCTGTGATGTCAGGAGTGTAGAGTGAACCAGTGAAGGGCCTGTAGTGTCAGGAGTGTAAAGTGTACCACTGAAGGGCCTGTAGTGTCAGGAGTGTAAAGTGTATCTGTGAAGGGCCCGCGATGTCAGGAGTGTAAAGTGTATCTGTGAAGAGCCTGTAGTGTCAGGAGTGTAAAGTGTTCCTGTGAAGGGCCTGTAGTGTCATGGCTGTAAAGTGTACCTGTGAAGGGCCCGCGATGTCAGGAATATAAAGTGTACCTGTGAAGGGCCTGCCATGTCAGGAATATAAAGTGTACCTGTGAAGGGCCTGTAGTGTCAGGGGTGTAAAGTGTACCTGTGAAGGGCCTGTAGTGTCAGGAGAGTAAAGTGTACCTGTGTAGGGCCTGCAATGTCAGGAATATAAAGTGTACCTGTGAAGGGCCTGTAGTGTCAGGAGTGTAAAGTATACCTGTGAAGGGCCTGCGATGTCAGGAGTGTAAAGTGTATCTGTGAAGGGCCTGCGATGTCAGGAATATAAAGTGTACCTGTGAAGGGCCTGTAGTGTCAGGAATATAAAGTGTACCTGTGAAGGGCCTGTAGTGTCAGGAGTGTTAAGTATACCTGTGAAGGGCCTGCGATGTCAGGAGTGTAAAGTGTACCTGTGAAGGGCCTGCGATGTCAGGAATATAAAGTGTACATGTGAAGGGCCTGTAGTGTCAGGGGTGTAAAGTGTACCTGTGAAGGGCCTGCGATGTCAGGAGTGTAAAGTGTACCTGTGAAGGGCATGTAGGCTCAGGGGTGTAAAGTGTACATGTGAAGGGCATGTAGTGTCAGGTGTGTAAAGTGTACCAGTGAAGGGCCTATAGTGTCAGGAGTGTAAAGTGTACCTGTGAAGGGCATGTAGTGTCAGGAGTGTAAAGTGTACCAGTGAAGGGCATGTAGTGTCAGGAGTGTAAAGTGTACCAGTGAAGGGCATGTAGTGTCAGGAGTGTAAAGTGTACCAGTGAAGGGCATGTAGTGTGATGAGTGTAAAGTGTACCAGTGAAGGCCCTTTAGTGTCAGGAGTGTAAAGTGTACCAGTGAAGGGCCTGTGATGTCAGGATTGTAAAGTGAACCAGTGAAGGGCCTGTAGTGTCAGGAGTGTAATGTGTACCTGTGAAGGGCCTGTAGTGTCAGGAGTGTAAAGCGTACCTGTGAAGGGCCTGCGATGGCAGGAGTGTAAAGTGAACCAGTGAAGGGCCTGTAGTGTCAGGAGTGTAAAGTGTACCAGTGAAGGGCCTGCGATGTCAGGAGTGTAAAGTGTACCAGTGAAGGGCCTGTAGTGTCAGGAGTGTAAAGTGAACCAGTGAAGGGCCTGTAGTGTCAGGAGTGTAAAGTGTACCTGTGAAGGGCATGTAGGCTCAGGGGTGTAAAGTGTACCAGTGAAGGGCATGTAGTGTCAGGAGTGTAAAGTGTACCAGTGAGAGGCCTGTAGTGTCAGGATTGTAAAGTGTACCAGTGAAGGGCCTGTAGTGTCAGGAGCGTAAAGTGTACCTGTGAAGGGCCTGTGATGTCAGGAGTGTAAAGTGAACCAGTGAAGGGCCTGTAGTGTCAGGAGTGTAAAGTGTACCTGTGAAGGGCATGTAGTGTCAGGAGTGTAAAGTGTACCAGGGAAGGGCAAGTAGTGTCAGGAGTGTAAAGTGTACCAGTGAAGGGCCTGTAGTGTCAGGAGTGTAAAGTGTACCAGTGAAGGGCCTGTAGTGTCAGGAGTGTAAAGTGTACCAGTGAAGAGCCTGTAGTGTCAGGAGTGTGAAGTGTACCTGTGAAGGGCCTGTAGTGTAAGGAGTGTAAAGTGTACCAGTGAAGGGCCTGTAGTGTCAGGAGTGTAAAGTGTATCTGTGAAGGGCATGTATTGTCAGGAGTGTAAAGTAAACCAGTGAAGGGCCTGTAGTGTCAGGAGTGTAAAGTGTACCTGTGAAGGGCCTGTAGTGTCAGGAGTGTAAAGTGTACCTGTGAAGGGCCTGCGATGTCAGGAGTGTAAAGTGTATCTGTGAAGGGCCTGTAGTGTCAGGATTGTAAAGTGTACCTGTGAAGGGAGCAGGTGTGCATTACCTTTATGAGCTGGTGTGGATCCCTTGTCATCCCTCTCATTGATGTTGACAACGCCATTCTCCACCAACATTCGCACATGATCCAAGTCTCCACTGGAGGCGGCCACGTGTGCAGGGAATGCTAGGTCTACAACACACAGGTCCTGGTATTATAGAAGATGTATACAGGGAATGTTAGGTCTACAACACACAGGTCCTGGTATTATGGAAGATGTATACAGGGAATGTTAGGTCTACAACACACAGGTCCTGGTATCAATTTCTTTAAAAATCAGATCTTAGTTCTCGCTCCCAATAAACAAAGATCTGAGAACATTCCATTATGGGTCATGTCAGAACCTTTCGCAAACTTTGAAAACCAATGAAATGATTAACAAGAAGTCGACATTCGCCAATCAGAAAGCAGCTTTCTTGAGCTTTACAGATGTACAGAGGTGTGACACAGAAGACTGCTACTTACTCTCGGCCTCCACTGGGTGATCTCTCTCCCACTCAATGTTGTTGATGTACTCCAGGATGTTCTCCTTGTAGAACTGTTGAGCCAGGTCTTTGGGTGTTTCCCCATTGTCATTCCTAGCGCCCAGTGTGTGCATGGTGTTGCCCGAGTTGGTGACGATGTACTTGAGACAGGGCAGGTGGCCCTCCATGGCTGCCAGGTGGGCTGCAAACAAAATACACAAGCTGGAATCAATGGAACTGTCAGCATCTGAACAACACATTTGTGTTATATAACGTGTACATACATACACGGCCAAACCACATTATCAGTGGTTCAAGAAGGGAGCTAACTCTGCTTGCCTAATCAAAAGTGCAAGGCGGGCACACAATCTAAAAATTAACACACTTGTAGAGAACATGTACTGCGACCATAACATTTTTTCAACATGAAAGTTCCCTGCTTGTTAATTGGATTAAAATGTATAAACGTGTACATCATGGATATTGGAAAACTAGGTCAGGGGCTCATAGATATTTATGAGTTATTCCTTTTATGGAACAAGTTCCTGGAAAAGTTTGAGTTTTGTGTACATACCTGGTGTGTTCTAGCTACCTTTTTGTTTGTTCTGTAACACCGCAGTCAGCAATATTCCTGCTATATGATGGCGGTCTGTAAATTACGAGCCTGGGCCAGAAAATCCAGTGATTGACATCATGAGCATCAATCCTCTCAATTGGGATACGATGACATGCATCAACAAAGTCAGCGAGTTTGACCACCTGATCCTGTTAGTCGCCTCCTACGACAAGTATAGTCACTTCTTATGGCAAGCATGGGTCTTGTAGCTACTGGGTGAGTTGTATACATACCGGGTGTGTTGCCATTGTTGTCCACTTCATCAAGATGACCTCCCCATTTGACCAGCAACTGTATGCATCCCAGTCGGCCATGATAAGCAGAGGAGTGGATGGGCGTCCATCCATGCTTGTCCAAGGCATTCACATCCTATCAAAAATGAATGATTGTAATCAGGAATTTTCTTAAGATTCAACACTTTATGATTTTACAAATATGTCCCTCAACATAATCACCTGAAAACAATTAATCTTCCAGTCATTCTGAACAAAACAGAAAATAACCACTGTGTGTAGTATGGTGTGTGGGAGGGAGGTGTAGGGACATACCCCTCCTGTGTGCAGTATGGTGTGTGGGAGTGAGGTGTAGGGACATACCACTCCTGTGTGCAGTATGGTGTGTGGGACGGTGGTGTAGGGACGTACCCCCTGTGTGTAGTATGGTGTGTGGGAGGGAGGTGTAGGGACGTACCCCCTGTGTGTAGTATGGTGTGTAGTAGGGAGGTGTAGGGACGTACCCCTCCTGTGTGTAGTATGGTGTGTGGGAGTGAGGTGTAGGGACGTACCCCTCCTGTGTGTAGTATGGTGTGTGGGAGGGAGGTGTAGGGACATACCACTCCTGTGTGTAGTATGGTGTGTGGGAGTGAGGTGTAGGGACGTACCCCTCCTGTGTGTAGTATGGTGCGTGGGATGGAGGTGTAGGGACGTACCACTCCTGTGTGCAGTATGGTGTGTGGGAGTGAGGTGTAGGGACATACCACTCCTGTGTGTAGTATGGTGTGTGGGAGGGAGGTGTAGGGACGTACCACTCCTGTTCGCAGTATGGTATGGAGGCTGAAGGAGTTGCCGTGGGCGGCCGCCAGGTGCAGGGGGGTACTGCCACGAGTGTCCTTTCCTGTCAGACTGATCCCGTTGTTAGCCAGGGCCTGTCAGCAGAACACAACTGTAAACTCATTCTAGATCATCAATCACCTCCTGACATTATCAATTAACATTGATGTTGAAAAACAGCTTCCCACCAAACACTTCAAAGGGCTGTCACTCTGCATATTAAGTGAAAATAAATCAGTCAGCAGCTTTCCATCCATTTTTTAATCAAAAGTAAGGCAGAAGGCATATTTTTATATATCTTGCTTTTCTTGCAGCTGACCATGTCTCACAATGTCAGGATGGCTCTTGCATCAAGCACACAATTCTATCCAGAAATCAGGTGAACATTCACGTTTCAGTGTGCAGCAATGTGTAAGAAGCAGAGCGAGACAGGAGATTCAGGTTAACATTCACGTTTCAGTGTGCAGCAATGTGTAAGAAGCAGAGCGAGACAGGAGATTCAGGTTAACATTCATGTTTCAGTGTGCAGCAATGTGTAAGAAGCAGAGTGAGACAGGAGATTCAGGTTAACATTCACGTTTCAGTGTGCAGCAATGTGTAAGAAGCAGAGTGAGACAGGAGATTCAGGTTAACATTCATGTTTCAGTGTGCGGCAATGTGTAAGAAGCAGAGTGGGACAGGAGATTCGGGTTAACATTCACGTTTCAGTGTGCAGCAATGTGTAAGAAGAAGAGTGGGACAGGAGTTTCGGGTTAACATTCACGTTTCAGTGTGCAGCAATGTGTAAAGTGCAGAGAGAGTAACAGTTTAGGGAGTAGCTGCAGAAATTCTGTATACTGGCTTGCTGCAGGAGGGTGCTCACTCACTTGGAGACAGCCGTCCTGACCCCTGATGGCAGCAATATGTCCGGGGCTCCACCCACGGGGTGTGGTCACTGTGGCATCTGCACCATGCCAGAGCAGCCAATGCACACACTGAAAATAAAGTTACACTCACAGATCTCCATCCTTAATAAGGTTTAACCCCCCCCCCCCCCCCCCCCCCCCCCACACACACACACAAAAAGCATCTGGTGTTGCACAATATAGACTCACCAAACATGAATATAGCATTTTTGTTCATTCACAGACCTTTATTAGACACAGACATCGTTAGATACAGACCATGTTAGACACAGACAACGTTAGACACAGACCATGTTAGACACAGACACAGACCATGTTAGACACAGACACAGACCATGTTAGACACAGACACAGACCATGTTAGACACAGACCATGTTAGACACAGACAATGTTAGACACAGACCATGTTAGACACAGACCATGTTAGACACAGACCATGTTAGACACAGACACAGACCATGTTAGACACAGACACAGACCATGTTAGACACAGACACAGACCATGTTAGACACAGACCATGTTAGACACAGACCATGTTAGACACAGACACAGACCATGTTAGACACAGACACAGACCATGTTAGACACAGACACAGACCATGTTAGACACAGACCATGTTAGACACAGACCATGTTAGACACAGACCATGTTAGACACAGACCATGTTAGACACAGACACAGACCATGTTAGACACAGACCATGTTAGACACAGACACAGACCATGCTAGACACAGACAATGTTAGACACAGACACAGACCATGTTAGACACAGACAATGTTAGACACGGACCATGTTAGACACGGACCATGTTAGACACAGACACAGACCATGTTAGACACAGACACAGACCATGTTAGACACAGACCATGTTAGACACAGACACAGACCATGTTAGACACAGACACAGACCATGTTAGACACAGACCATGTTAGACACAGACCATGTTAGACACAGACCATGTTAGACACAGACAATGTTAGACACGGACCATGTTAGACACGGACCATGTTAGACACAGACACAGACCATGTTAGACACAGACACAGACCATGTTAGACACAGACCATGTTAGACACAGACACAGACCATGTTAGACACAGACAATGTTAGACACAGACACAGACCATGTTAGACACAGACAATGTTAGACACGGACCAGACACAGACACAGACCATGTTAGACACAGACCATGTTAGACACAGACACAGACCATGTTAGACACAGACACAGACCATGTTAGACACAGACACAGACCATGTTAGACACAGACACAGACCATGTTAGACACGGACCATGTTAGACACAGACACAGACCATGTTAGACACAGACACAGACCATGTTAGACACAGACACAGACCATGTTAGACACGGACCATGTTAGACACAGACACAGACCATGTTAGACACAGACACAGACCATGTTAGACACAGACCATGTTAGACACAGACAATGTTAGACACAGACACAGACCATGTTAGACACAGACACAGACCATGTTAGACACAGACACAGACCATGTTAGACACAGACCATGTTAGACACAGACCATGTTAGACACAGACCATGTTAGACACAGACACAGACCATGTTAGACACAGACCATGCTAGACACAGACAATGTTAGACACAGACCATGTTAGACACAGACCATGTTAGACACAGACCATGTTAGACACAGACACAGACCATGTTAGACACAGACACAGACCATGTTAGACACAGACACAGACCATGTTAGACACAGACACGGACCATGTTAGACACAGACAATGTTAGACACAGACACAGACCATGTTAGACACAGACACAGACCATGTTAGACACAGACCATGCTAGACACGGACCATGTTAGACACAGACCATGCTAGACACGGACCATGTTAGACACGGACCATGTTAGACACAGACCATGTTAGACACGGACCATGTTAGACACAGACCATGCTAGACACGGACCATGTTAGACACAGACCATGCTAGACACAGACACAGACCATGTTAGACACAGACACAGACCATGTTAGACACAGACCATGTTAGACATGGACCATGTTAGACACAGACCATGTTAGACATGGACCATGTTAGACACAGACCATGTAAGACGCAGACCATGTTACACACAGACACAGACCATGTTAGGCACGGACCATGTTAGACACAGACCATGTTAGACACAGACCATGTAAGACACAGACCATGATAGACACGGACCATGTTAGACACAGACCATGTTAGACACAGACCATGTAAGACACAGACCATGTTAGACACGGACCACCATGCCTCTGGATCAAACGGTCCTAGCTGTCTCTGCTTCTAACTATTACTTGTGTACAAGACCTGTGAAGATCATGGGTAGAATAGGTCTTCAGCAACCAATGCTTGCCGTAAAAGGCGACTATGCTTGTCGTAAAAGGTCTCTAACGGGATTGGGTGGTCATGCTTGCTGACTTGGTTGATGCATGTCATCGATCCCAATTGCGTGGATCGATGTTCTTGTTGTCGATCACTGGATTGTCTGGTCCAGACTTGATTATTTACTGACTGCCGTCATTTAGCTGGAATATTGCTGAGTGCGGCGTTAAACATCAAAGCAACCAACAAAACTTGTGTACATGAGTAATACAATATATGTGTGGTAGTATGTACACTTGGAATTGAGAAGACTGCAGAGAGGCTAGAATTAGTAACAAGAACTAGAAGGCATGAAAACAGTAAGTCTTTGAACATGACACAGGTATTAAACCATTGTCCTGCAAGAACCTGTCTTACCTCGAGAGCCCCTACATTACATGCTGCATGGAGCGGGGTGAAGTTGTCTCGCTCATCAATCTCATTGATACTGGCACCATTCTTGACCATCGCCTCCAAGTGGAATACATCGCTATTCTTCACGGCATCATGGATATTCTGGCACTGGCCTGGCACTCGCGGAACAGTGGTACCTGCAAGGATCTTAGATATATAACATGTCACACCTACTGCATGGCAGACTTGGGGCTTTGGTACCTGCAAGAATCTTAGATATATAAGTCTTGTCTCACCTACTGCATGGCAGACTTGGGGCTTTGGTACCTGCAAGGATCTTAGATATATAACATGTCACACCTACTTCATGGCAGACTTGGGGCTTTGGTACCTGCAAGGATCTTAGATATATAACATGTCACACCTACTGCATGGCAGACTTGGGGCTTTGGTACCTGCAAGGATCTTAGATATATAACATGTCACATCTACTGCATGGTAGACTTGGGGCTTTGGTACCTGCAAGGATCTTAGATATATAACATGTCACACCTACTGCATGGTAGACTTGGGGCTTTGGTACCTGCAAGGATCTTAGATATATAAGTCTTGTCTCACCTACTGCATGGCAGACTTGGGGCTTTGGTACCTGCAAGAATCTTATATATATAACATGTCACACCTACTGCATGGCAGACTTGGGGCTTTGGTACCTGCAAGGATCTTAGATATATAAGTCTTGTCTCACCTACTGCATGGTAGACCCAGAGCTTTGGTACCTGCAAGAATCTTAGATATATAAGTCTTGTCTCACCTACTGCATGGTAGACCCGGAGCTTTGGTACCTGCAAGAATCTTAGATATATAAGTCTTGTCTCACCTACTGCATGGCAGACTTGGGGCTTTGGTACCTGCAAGAATCTTATATATATAACATGTCACACCTACTGCATGGCAGACTTGGGGCTTTGGTACCTGCAAGGATCTTAGATATATAAGTCTTGTCTCACCTACTGCATGGTAGACCCAGAGCTTTGGTACCTGCAAGAATCTTAGATATATAACATGTCACACCTACTGCATGGCAGACTCGGAGCTTTGGTACTTGCAAGAATCTTAGATATATAACATGTCACACCTACTGCATGGCAGACCCGGAGCTTTGGTACCTGCAAGGATCTTAGATATATAACATGTCACACCTACTGCATGGCAGACTTGGGGCTTTGGTACCTGCAAGGATCTTAGATATATAACATGTCACACCTACTGCATGGCAGACTTGGGGCTTTGGTACCTGCAAGGATCTTAGATATATAACGTGTCACATCTACTGCATGGTAGACTTGGAGCTTTGGTACCTGCAAGGATCTTAGATATATAACATGTCACACCTACTGCATGGCAGACTTGGGGCTTTGGTACCTGCAAGGATCTTAGATATATAACATGTCACACCTACTGCATGGCAGACTTGGGGCTTTGGTACCTGCAAGGATCTTAGATATATAACGTGTCACATCTACTGCGTGGCAGACTTGGGGCTTTGGTACCTGCAAGGATCTTAGATATATAACATGTCACACCTACTGCATGGTAGACTCGGAGCTTTGGATTTCGAGGATTTCATGTTGTCAGTCCAACCCTATAATCTCGAACCTAGCAGGGCCATGTTGTTGAATCGAGCATGAACATCCAACTTGATCAAGTAACAAGATTATAGATAAATAGCAAAACTAAGAACACAACACCTGTATACATGTGATGACAAATTGAAATTATTTGGCTGGCAATATTAATAACAATTGTGACAATGTATGTACTGTGCCCATGTACCTCATTAAGCATAGCAGCAATGACTTAACAAAAGCAACAAAGTGCCACTCGTGTCCGAAGCTTTGATTCCTGTAATCCCAATATGACTGGCACTTTTTGATGCAACCAGGTAAGTGCTGCCATATATTTCTAATCATGTCAACACATGATGTTTTATTTGTCAATAAAGATGACCACTACAGTTGGATCAAAACACAAGTACATAATTGGTGGAACAATTGGTTGAGATGTGTGGGAAATATACTAGATATATTTGTGCTTCTCAAAACTGTTCATGTGGCAATGCCAACTTCGAGATAAAGGTACAAAATTCTACAGTTAAGTTAAAGTTGGGACTGTGTCCAAGGGTCGAGAATGTGCTTTGTTTTTATACCTCAAATTCGAGATATGCGGGCAAATTTATATGTATTTACATACAGTGAAGCGGTAATATAATAATTGTGAAATATTATTATTTCATGGATACATTTGTGTTATGATGTTATTTTGCACACCAGTTCGTGGGTGATTGTTCTTATTTTGTAGGTAGCTTAAAGATTTTCATGAAAGAAAATGCTCTCAAAATGCTGGTTGAGAGTGTAGATTGTGTCAATGAATGGCGGGGAGGTGGGTCCTAGCACAAGTGCCATTACTGCTAAAACTCGGATATGTTTCTGAACTAAAATATCTCAAATCAGTTGTTGTACAGTTATTAATTATGACATGTAGATCTATATAAAACCAATGATCGAATACGTCTTCTTGAATGAGTCTTTGATATTCACCCAGAAACCTTTAGTGTGCGAGTGTTACGGGCCTGGTATAAAATGTAAAAGGTGGAGAATCCACGGAGCAAGGCAAGGACTGACAGTGGCGGGATTACAATAACAACAGATCACAACAGAGCATGTCCCGGGCTTGCGAATGACAAACCAATGGTCGAAACATTGTATCTGTACTTAGATTTCTAGTATGTGTTCATTAAAACATTACAGTATTCCAGTGATCCATTTGACACAAAGAGTGCGAGAATTACCTGGCATTTCGTATTCTTGAGGAGATCAAATCCAACCACAGATCTGCTTCGTCCGGGTTTGTTGACGTTGTTGCTGCACAACGCGCACCTGTCTCGCGCAAACTTGGAGTGCAGACCAGACCAGGAACGGGGAAGCCTATTACAGAATCGCCGTGTTAGATGTAAATTTACTTTTTATTTTGTTTCAGCAGTGTCATTAAATTTTGAAAGAAACATACATGAGTCGTATTATTCCATAGTAGTGTGTAGCAAAATAGGCAATAGCAGTTGTTAAACATGAAGTCCGCACACCAAAGCCTAGATCGATTCCTTGTTTCACGGACCCGTTAACAGCCCATCCGGGTTAGATAAGGTATTCAGCAAGCCATGCTTGTCGTAAGAGGCGACAAACGGAATCGGTGGTCAGGCTCGCTGACTTGGTTGAAGCATGTCATCGTATCCCAATTGCGTGGGTCAATGCTCATATTATCACTGGACTGTCTGGTCAAGACACGATTATTTACAGACCGCCGTTATATCTGTGGGATATTGCTGAGTGCGGCGTTAAACCACAAAATATAAAACATAGATCTATTTGTTTCAGGTTCGTTTTCTCAATGTCACTCGTGATCGAGAACCGTTTTATGACATTTTCATGAGTAACATAAACCTTGCATAGATGTATCAACTATGTGGAATTTAGAGTGTTCATGCAGTGTCCAGTCACGGTGACAACTGAGATCAGTGCCTATGGGTCTCTGAATGAAAGCGTCAAAACCCTCTCCATATTCATAAAAAATCTCTGCAAAAAAGCAGCGTCGATTGTACTATAGATCTAGATGTATATAATTTTATATCATGGACACATGGTCACTTATTCCCTTAATGTCTTACTTCAATATCTGACATAGATCAACACTGGGGAAGTCTAGTATTGTATTATCAGCAAACTTGAGATAACAATTGCTTTCATTTTTGGGTCGGGTAGCCTAGTGGTTAAAGCGTTCGCTTGTCACGCCGAAGACCCCGGTTCGATTCCCGACATGGGTAGAAAGTGTGAAGCCCATTTCTGGTGTCCCCCGCCGTGATATTGCTGGAATATTGCTAAAAGCGGCGTAATATATTCACTTTCACTCGCTTTCATTTTTGACAAAATTAGCTTTGCTGAACCTCTAGAGTTAGATATGTAACTATATATATTATGGTCACCACGTTTATCAAAAATGCCCCATGGATCAAGGAATGAACCTTTTCCTGAAGTTTGTCGTGTGGGATAGTGGTGAACAAAATTTTAAGTACAATGTTTCAATAGAATTGAACTTGCATAAATTCAAGCAGATCCTTTGAGCTTTTGAGAATTAACATGGTATCAATTCCTCTTGTCTCAAATATAGTATGTGAACATAGAGAAAGGCCTTCCTTAATTGTATTAGCTGTTGTGGTTGATCTTTGAGACAGGGGTTTAGTGGTACATTTTCTGGACCCAGCAACATATCTCTCTTGATTTGTATGGATTTATAAGGAGTTTTGTACAGAAGAGGAAATTTGGCCCTTCAAGGCCTCAGCTGATTGATAAACACATATACACATAATAAGAATATCGCAAACCTAATTGACATAACATGTAGCACTAGCGAATAAATGCACAACAATTTTAAGGTTAAGGTTTTAGGGTCAAGTAAAAAACCGATAGTATACTGATGTGTGGTTTTACCAGATTTCTTTATTAGTTAACATACTTGTCTTATATGTGGCATTATTAGATATGTCACTTAAGCCACGTTCTTTAATAAAAAAATAATAAGGAAGAGAATTTATGGATGTCAACTTCTTTCTTATGAGGAACACAACGTTTCGGAGTATATGCTTACTCCTTAATTACGTGAATAATGCTATGAAGCAGAGAACCTATATATGTACCTGTAAGAATAACAGTAATAAAATAACAAAACAAATACGTTATATCACGGCGTTAATGTGTTGGATAAAATCAGTGATATGATACACTTACTCAGGTGCAATACAGCGCCATAACTAGTAGACGAATGAATGTGGGTTCGAATGGGTCTCGGGATCCGACTGAAAGGGTGTGACGACGACTCGTGGGTACTTCAGTGTATGGAGTCAAGTTGCTTAAAAAATCCTGAATGTGTGACTGAGCCCTCAACTGAGTTGAAACAAGGGACGCGACTCTGGTACTCTTGTTATCTCATTATAATCCCATAAGCGCGCCAGTAGCAGAACCGGGTAGACTCGTGGCGTGATGTGGACACTAGGGCAGTTGCGCGACTGTGTAAATACACTTCACTAAAATCTTGTATTACAGATAATATATCAGTCATGTAATATAACTGTCACACAATCAGTAGAACATCTATCACAGGCAACGTGCTACTCACATCTATACTTGTAGTCAGTATATGCTAGCTGATGTGCCACTTTATTGCTTTGCACAAACTGATAAACCTAAATATCGTATTTGCGAAAGTGAACTTAAAGTAGAGAGTGTCCCAGCTTGTAGACTGTTATTCCCCAAGATAGTGCGTGTATGGTACGTGTGTGTGGTTGTCCTGGCCGGGTACAGTCGGGTGTCCCGCTGTGGACCACGCAGCATGGGCTGCATGATGTCTACACAGTTACACCCTTTACAACACAGCAGAGTAACATATTAGCAAAATATACAGAAACATATACAGAATTGTCCCCAAAATATCAATTTGAGTTTATTTTTTTGTTAAGAAGTGAGTATATGTGGTTGCGAGCCCGCTGATCGTGGATTAAAACTTCGGTTTGTCAGCGCCATACCCGTACCCGTGGGAGGCACTGAAGTGGTAAACGTTTACGACCTTAGTACCCCCTCCCTAGCTCTCTCCGAACCCACCCACCCACATCAAAGACCCCCCACCCCCCCCCCCCCCCCAAACACACGCTCCTCAACTACCTACACATCAAACAGTGTTTGTTTGTTGTTTTACGCCGCACTGAGCAATATTTCAGCTATATGACGACGGTCTGTAAATAATCGAGGGTCTGGACAAGACAATCCAGTGATTAACATCATGAGCATCGATCTAAGCAATTTTGATACGATGACAGGTATCAACCAAGTCAGCGAGCCTGACTACTCGATCCCATTAGTCGCCTCTTACGACAAGCATAGTCGCTAGGGCAAGCATGGGCCGCTGAAGGCCTTTTCTAACCCGGATCTTCACGGGTCCAGTTGGCTATAACTGATTGACTGATACTGTTGATGAAACCCTGACCCTCTCACCCGAAACCTGATGTTAGTGCTGATGTTAGTGCTCATGGTAGTGCCGTTTGATCTCGAGTAGGATAAGCCTGGGTATACTTTGTGAACCTGAACCGGAAAATGTTCCTGCGAAGAGAAGTGCTTCTCCTACAGCAGGGGAGGAAGAGATCAATACCAGTGTTCATGATCAGGTGAATGTCCAACCTGAAAGTGTTGACTCCACTGAACAGGTGCCTAACGTTCAGCAGATAGAGGACACCGAACCTGTAATCAAAACTGTGATTACAGATTGTGATCATGACAGTGTCATAGTGAACCATAATATTGTTGACAATGTTGACTTGCCTGACTGTGACTGTACAAGTGTAGTTCATGAGGCTAGCCTCCCTCGCAAGTCAACACGTTCGACTGCAGGAAAGCATTCAAACCCATATGCTTTGCCGAAGTCAGCAGTGCAAGAAGAGATTGTCATGACACCAGTTGAAAATCCCAAAGAGACTGTTGATTTAAAGTTGCTTTCGGAAATGAGCAAAGCTCATTTATTGCTGATGGAGATGCTATCCAAGTCCAGCAAATAGTTGTCATCCGTCCATCCATTGATTATACATGTATAATACGGGTATATTTGCATTCTAGTCATATCCTAGTCCTGTTAAAGTTGGAATGTCTTTCTTGGTTATGTTTTATTATTGACATTTATGCTGGTGCTGAAAAACTAAAAGAAATCTCAGGATGCATACGAATTACATTTTCTTGCAACTTGCTAATTCTATAGAAGTTTGTACATGTACTTCACGAAGATTGTGCAACACATTCATTGTTAGTCTTTCATGTTCATGATGTAATGAACAGTATAGTTAGTTGTCAGGGGCCAACTTTGTAGCAGGGGAGTGTAAAAGAGTTTTAGTACTCAATTATTGTACCTCCAGTCGTTGGCTCGTAAGCTTATAATCATCGGCAATTTCCGGAAGTAATCGTAAATGTCAATTTTTTCCTATTTTAAATAAAGCCTTTCTCTGCAATTTTGTGAGATTGGCAGAACTAATTAATTTCCATATTCAGTTTATTAATTAGTAGTATTTTCACTTTCTATATCTCGTAACGAAAATGTTCCACATTTTCCCATGGTGCATTTTTTGTTATCATCTCATCTCGCGCCAAGCTCATGCTGATATAGTGTCTTTTCCCAGCAAGCCATTTTCAACGTTTATACTTCATTTCCCAGAAAATAACGAGAGTCACCATGGAGATGTGTTGCTCCATCTGAAGTGTCTCAGCTGTTTGTAGACTCCTTGGGGGTTACGCCATGGGTGGCTACGATTCTAGCTACTACGGCGAATAAACGAGATTGAAGAGAGATATTTTGCTTGGTCCTCTTTAACCCCCCACATTAGCGATGATGTTAGTGATGATGTTAGCGATGATGTTAGTGATGATGTTGATGATGATGTTAGTGATTAAGTTAGCGGTGATGTTAGTGATGATGTTAGAGTAGTGGATGGTAATGAGAAACTACACTCGTGACACTAGATGTGGCATGTTTCTACATGAAGATCACGTCTTATGCAATCTTTTACTTTCTTGCATGTCTTTATATATATTAATTTTAATATAGCTATGCTGTCAGTACACTGAATGCACACTCCAGAAGGTGGAGCTCTGTCAGACTGAAGACACCATCATGTATTAATAAGTAGCCATTGAAGCAACACTCACCAGGTAACTACACGCCTCTGGTCGCTAGCCATGATTTAATCATCATATAATATATCGATATCCCACAGCTAGTTTAGCCAGGTGTATTTCTGAGATATGACTCAGTTCATTCACTAGTACAAACACACAGCGGTTGTGATGGGACTTTATACCATGACATGATTCTGTGCACGTTCACCAGAAACCTGTTCCAGAATGTGTTTCATTCCTCCCACGTCGCTCACTATGGTAACGCTATCCATCTGTCTCGGCAGCCGACCGGAACTGGGATTCGTGCATGAGAGCGCGCGAGATGGAGTGATATTGATCCGGGTATCACTGATAACGTAGGAAGGAGGATCTTAGTCTTCATGCATGCCCAAGAACACCCCTCCAACCAATGAAACATTCCCACTGCGGACAGGTGATATCCTTATTCATTATTCAAGATAAACACACTAGTTCCTACTTATGTTAAAGACACTAGTTATTCCCCTTGTTACCTCGCGACTTGACATCGATTCGGGAGCGATTCAGTTTGAGCATGATAATAACAAATCGAACAGGGGAATATATTAGCCGTATAACGAAGATTGGTCACATCGTGTGGTGATCAGGTGTACGTGAGTACTGGACGCTACATCACTGTATACGCCTGGACGTGACATCGCTGTATCCACCTGGACGTGACATTACTGTATCAACCATCACGTGACATCGCTGTATCCACCAGGACGTGACATCACTGTATCCACCAGGACGTGATATCGCTGTATCCACCAGGACGTGACATCACTTTATCCACCAGGACGTGACATCACTGTATCCACCAGGACGTGACATCGCTGTATCCACCAGGACGTGACATCACTGATCCACCAGGACGTGACATCGCTGTATCCACCTGGACGTGACATCGCTGTATCCACCAGGACTTGACATCACTGTATCAACCATCACGTGACATCGCTGTATCCACCTGGGCGTGACATCACTTTTTCCACCAGGACGTGTCTCATTGTATCCACCAGGACGTGACATCACTGTATCCACCTGGACGTGACATTACTGTATCAACCATCACGTGACATCGCTGTGTCCACCAGGACGTGACATCACTGTATCCACCTGGACGTGACATTACTGTATCAACCATCACGTGACATCGCTGTATCCACCTGGGCGTGACATCACTTTATCCACCTGGACGTGTCTCATTGTATCCACCAGGACGTGACATCACTGTATCCAATTGGACGTGACAACACTGTATCCACAAGGGACGTTTATGATGGGGGCGCCGGACAACGTGTGTGTCAGATATGACTTCTACATCAACACTGAGGTAAGACTGTTGAGTGCACCACGGTAATAACTATAGATAGCGTCGAGGTAAGGCTGTTGGGTACAGCTAGGTAAGACCTTAGAGAACTGATACAGTAAAACAGGTCTGAGGTTACACCTGCCAAAACTATGGTGGAGTTTTGCCTACTAGTAATACTATGGTGGCTGAATGACCTGTGTCATAATGACTCCACATTCAACTCTTCATATGTTCATATCGTCATACACCATGATCATGAAATTCATTGACAGTACACCGTCCCCTAATATGTCTACACGAACAGCGAACCACGAACTGAACAAGTGCCAGTGGTAGATTGTAGAACCGTTTGTAAGGATGAACAAGGCATCAGTGAAGGCACACAATGTCTGAACAGGGCAAACCCGTCGTCTTTACTGTTCTCAAAGATTCACGCCGGCAGTCCACGCGGCACCCACCCAATCCACATTTAGTCGTAGGCCCGACAAGCACGGATGCATGATTACCCAAACACTCTGACCAGAGACACAAACACTACTGTCAGTGATAACTGGGTTCAGGCATTCATCATTCCGATAAGGCGACAGACTTGATGACAATATCCATCATATATATTCCCTCGTTATGGGAACATGTTCATGTATAATAAAGCACATATTGATGTAACTCAACATCTTGCACATGAAGCTCCAGCCCTTCAACTGTTTCCTGTTCTACTGGGGTACATTGTTCCCAAAAATTCTTGATTTTTTTTATTATGCTTCAGACTGATGAAAACAAATGGAGAAATTGTCTGACACAAAACTGACATTGTTGGAAGGAGTTTTTCTTTAAGAATATTCAGGCTCATAGTTTTAATTTAAAATATCTGGTTTTGCAGTTGGAGCTGAAAAAAATATGTAATCCAATAATCTATGCATCCTAGCGTTCATTCACCTGATTGAGTTATCCTATTCTCCGCAACGTTGTGTTCCTCATAATAAAGAAGTTGACATCCATAAATTCTCTTTCCTAATGTATTGATCAGTTGGCGAACACACCCTGAGTTCATTTAAAAAGTAGGATCCTGTGATCTTATATAAATGCCATAGGGCTTTTTCCGTTGCAAACATATTCATCATTTCAGAAAGCACAATGTCTAAGAAGCTGAACCTAATATAACAGTAACTGTTGCTTCCGCGCAGGTTTCAAGCTTAGCAGTCTTTTTGATTTGACACACACTGTGTGGAAACTAGGGATGTAATGCATGATGTATCCAGCCATATCGCCGAGCTGCAGTTGTCCATTGTCGGAAGGAATATCAATAGTTGCCATCGATACAACAGTAAACTGGCGATTGCAATTCCAGCCAGGTGCAATGAAATGAGCAAATTATTTTTTAAAATGTACTTTACCGTTCCCTTTAAACCACCCGTAGAGACATGTTCATGCCCTTCTATCAGAATCAGGCTCTATCACGTCGAAAAAAGCAAGTCGACATGAAACTGGCGGTCTATTCTATAGCAATATTTTCACAACTGTGCTAAATCTCTGATCGAAGATAATGTGTTGATAATGTTAATAGTAAAGGGTGGGTAGGCTGAAATCGCAGTTTCTACCATCTAACTTTGTATTGACTACCCCTGCAGGTGCGTCATGAAACTACCCTGGTATTGACTATCCCTGCAGGTGTGTCATGAAACTACCTTTGTATTGACTACCACTGCAGGTGAGTCATGAAAATACCCTGGTATTAACTACCCCTGCAGGTGCGTCATGAAACTACCCTGGTATTGACTACCCCTGCAGTTGTGTCATGAAACTACCCTGGTATTAACTACGCCTGCAGGTGTGTCATGAAACTACCCTGGTATTAACTATCCCTGCAGGTGTGTCATGAAACTAACCTGGTATTGACTACCCCTGCAGTTGTGTCATGAAACTACCCTGGTATTGACTACCCCTGCAGGTGTGTCATGAAACTACCCTGGTATTAACTACCCCTGCAGGTGTGTCATGAAACTACCTTTGTATTGACTACCCCTGCAGTTGTGTCATGAAACTACCCTGATATTGACTACCCCTGCAGTTGTGTCATGAAACTACCCTGGTATTGACTACCCCTGCAGGTTTGTCATGAAACTACCCTGGTATTGACTACCCTGCAGGTGTGTCATGAAACTACCCTGGTATTGACAACCCTGCAGTTGTGTCATGAATCTACCCTGGTATTGACTCACCCTGCAGGTGTGTCACGAAACTACCCTGGTATTGACTACCCCTGCAGTTTTGTCATGAAACTACCCTGGTATTGACTACCCCTGCAGGTGTGTCATTACACTACACTGGTATTGACTACCCTTCCAGGTGTGTCATGAAACTATCCTGGTATTGACTACCCCTGCAGGTGTGTCATGAAACTACCCTGGTATTGACTACCCCTGCAGTTGTGTCATGAAACTACCCTGGTATTGACTATCCCTGCAGTTGTGTCATGAAACTACCCTGGTATTGACTACATTTGCAGATGTGTCAGGAAACTACCCTGGTATTGACTACCCCTGCAGTTGTGTCATGAAACTACCCTGATTTTGACTACCCCTGCAGGTGTGTCATGAAACTACCCTGGTATTGACTACCCCTGCAGGTGTTTCATGAAACTACCCTGGTATTGACTACCCCTGCAGGTATGTCATGAAACTACCCTGATATTGACTACCCCTGCAGTTTTGTCATGAAACTACCCTGGTATTGACTACCCCTGCAGGTGTGTTATGAAACTACCCTGGTATTGACTACCCTGCAGGTGTGTCATGAAACTACCTTTGTATTGACTACCCCTGCAGGTGTGTCATGAAACTACCTTTGTATTGACTACCCCTGCAGGTGTGTCATAAAAAACTACCCTGGTATTGACTATCCCTGCAGGGTGTCATGAAACTACCTTGTATTGACTACCCCTGCAGGTGTGTCATGAAACTAACTTTGTATTGACTACCCCTGCAGGTGTGTCATGAAACTACCTTTGTATTGACTACCCCTGCAGGTGTGTCATGAAACTACCCTTGTATTTACTACCCCTGCAGTTGTGTCATGAAACTACCCTGGTATTAACTATCCCTGCAGGTGTGTCATGAAACTACCCTGGTATTAACTATCCCTGTAGTTGTGTCATGAAACTACCCTGGTATTGACTACCCCTGCAGTTGTGTCATGAAACTACCCTGGTATTGACTATCCCTGCAGTTGTGCCATAAAACTACCTTGGTATTGACTATACCTGCAGTTGTGTCATTAAACTGTCATTGTATTGACGATCCCTGCATTTTAGCAGTGAAAAGTGACGACTACATCACTGGTGCACCGCATCAGTTGTACAAAACTTTAGGGCTATGTTCGTACAGTTGAAACTACAACGACCAAATAACGAGAATCTTAGCATTAAACTTCACATTCCAAACTGTAGGCGACATTGTAGCCTGTTTGTTTTCTACACTGTCTAGTACGGGGTGAACAATGTCATGGTTGTTTTCTACACTGTCTAGTACGGGGTGAACAATGTCATGGTTCTTTTCTACACTGTCTAGTACGGTGTGAACAATGTCATGTTTGTTTTCTACACTGTCTAGTGCGGGATGACCAATGTCATGTTTGTTTTCTACACTGTCTAGTAAGGGATGACCAATGTCATGGTTCTTTTCTTCATTGTCTAGTACGGTATGACCAATGTCATGTTTGTTTTCTTCACTGTATAGTACGGGATGAACAATGTCATGGTTGTTTTCTACACTGTCTAGTACGGGGTGAACAATGTCATGTTTGTTTTCTACACTGTCTAGTACGGGATGACCAATGTCATGTTTGTTTTCTACACTGTCTAGTACGGGGTGAACAATGTCATGTTTGTTTTCTATACTGTCTAGTACGGGATGACCAATGTCATGTTTGTTTTCTACACTGTCTAGTACGGGATGAACAATGTCATGTTTGTTTTCTTCATTGTCTAGTACGGGATGACCAATGTCATGGTTGTTTTCTACACTGTCTAGTACGGGATGACCAATGTCATGTTTGTTTTCTTCATTGTCTAGTACGGAATGACCAATGTCATGGTTGTTTTCTACACTGTCTAGTACGGCTGGATGAACAATGTCATGGTTGTTTTGTACACTGTCTATTACGGGATGAACAATGTCAGTGTTGTTTTCTACACTGTCTAGTACGGGATGTACAATGTCATGTTCGTTTTCTACACTGTCTAGTACGGGGTGAACAATTTCATGGTTGTTTTCTACACTGTCTAGTACGGATGAACAATGTCATGTTTGTTTTCTACACTGTCTTGTACGGGATGACCAATGTCATGTTTGTGTTCTACACTCTTTAGTACGGGATGAGTGAGTGAGTATGTTTTTACGCCGCTTTTCGCAACATTCCAGCAATATCACGGCGGGGGACACCAGAAATGGGCTTCACACATTGTACCCATGTCGGGAATCGAACCCGGGTCTTCGGCGCGACGAGCGAACGCTTTAACCACTAGGCTCCCCGACCGCCCCAGTACGGGATGAACAATGTCATGGTTGTTTTCTACACTGTCTAGTACAGTATGAACAATGTCATGGTTGTTTTCTACACTGTCTAGTACAGTATGAACAATGTCATGGTTGTTTTCTACACTGTCTAGTACGGGATGACCAATGTCATGCGTGTTTTGTACACTGTCTAGTACGGGACGATCAATGTCATGTTTGTTTTGTACACTGTCTAGTACGGGATGAACAATGTCATGGTTGCTTTCTACATTGTCTAGTACGCGATGAACAATGTCATGTTTTGTGGTGTCTACAAGTCATCATGTTGTACCACTGACATCACGCACTGTGTTTCATTAGCAGGTAGACGTTGTTTGCTAGGAATGATTAGTTAATTAATGTTAGTTTTAAAAGATTAATGTGGAAAATGACACTAAGAAATGTGTGTTAAGATAAATGCAGATTCAAGTATTTAATATCTGGAGCTAATAAATATTTAAACATAGATCAAGTAATCAAGAATAGATGGTAGACAAATTGTCAGGCTTAAATATGAGCGGTATTCGACCAACAAAGTTATGTCGTTGCAGTCTGTTGCTGGAGACGTGTGTCACATGGAACATCTTAGTTTGATGCCATACATACATGGTGCAATGTGTAAACCCATGATTTGTGCTTTTATCTGTAATGTTGCTGACATATTGACATAACAAAAATGTTGCACCACACTCACTCACTCACTCACTCACTCACTGAATCATTCGCTGAGCTGATAGTGTCACGTTTCCCCTGAAGACATCACACTACCGGACACACACACACACTAATACATCTACCTACACACTCACACATCTACCTACACACTCACACACACACATCTACCTACACACTCACACATCTACCTACACTCTCACACACACACACACATCTACCTACACACTCACACATCTACCTACACACACACACACACATACACACACACACACACACACACACACACACACACACACACACACACACACACACACACACACACACACACACACACACACACACTAATCTACCTACACACTCACTCACACACACACATCTACCTACACACTCACACATCTACCTACACACTCACACACACACACACTCACACACACACGCATCTACCTACACACTCACACATCTACCTACACACTCACACACACTAACACACGCACACACACAACCACACGTGCGTTTAGTGACAGAACAAGATAGTTTAAATAAAATTTCAATTCAAAAGATGACGATCTTCGATTTTACATAAAAAATATGAGCTTGAAATTGTACTTGTTTTGCCAATATTTGAACAGATTGGATCAGAAGTTTTTTACTCCTTATACCTGTGTACCTATGCCGTGACGACATGTGTGAAGTGTTTGTAATCAATACGGAGGTGTTGCATGTACACCGAACACCAGGACTGACATCACGCCCTGTGCCTGATATTGAGATGCCCCGCACTTGATATCAACTGCTAATACTTTAATTAACATCAGACTGCATCCGTGGTCTAGTGTAGAGTGGTTGCTAGAGGTATCTATCTGTTACAGGTAGACATACAGCCATTCATTCCGTCATACTATGTAAACAATGGCATTATATGCTTTTTGAAAGTTCAAATGTCTACTGCCATATCTTTTCTAGGCGTACATTTTATGTCTACAATTGGGTTAGTTTTAGATGAACAAAATCTATTCTTGTTGAACTCACAACATTGTGTAACAGAGATGAAAGTAAATGGGATATCTGACATGACAATGATGACATTCGCATGTCGAGCTCGACCTGCTCTACCGGTTGCTATCTTGTGTCATAGTTGATATTCAGGCAGGGATTCTGTATGAAGAGGCGGCTGTTCATCGCCTCTCACAGCGGTAGATCCAGTTACTGCCCACTCCCTCTTCTCCTTGGTTCTAGTGAAACGTAGATGATGACAGCATTATCAAAGAGTTGATGCGGTGGGTTAGTCTAGTCACTCGTCATGAGGAAGGCCATGGGACTCATAATGTACCTAGCTGACTGGCGAGGTTAGAACATGTATGAGATAGTGTGGACATCTTACTGAGCTATCAGAGAAACGATCAATGGTAACTCTTTGTAATCGTAAGAACTGTTCAAGGAATCTATTGCCGTCCCCAGTCAAGTGGAACCCATCCTTAACTAGCTGCTGTGGGCCTGGCTGTGACACATTGGTCTCCCCCTCCACACGCAACACTTAGCACTGTTGCACACAGAATAAAATTCGTTAAATAGCAGCTGCCTGTAAACAAAGTGGCATTGAATGGCATCAGCTTAACGCAGCAGCTTTGTGTTTCCACATATAACGGTGCAGTCTGTTGCAGGGCCATCAATCATGTCTACAATATGTCAAGGCTAGGTCAGACATGTAGATGGTTGCACGCGTCCACGTATAAAACGAATACCTATAAGGCTACATTCCCCCCAGTGCTGGTCTGACAATAAGTGTTAAACTTCACTTACAGAAGTTTCAAGTGATATCGACGCCTTCGGCGTAATATAATGGCTTAGTGAAAAGAGGCTTATTTTATATGGGCTTATCCTTGTAAATAGATGATTTACAAGTACCTTCTTTTATTGTACTTATAATACCGGGGTTTAGGTATTACTCAACTTTGTACCCAAGCTATAAATCCAGCATCAGAATGTTACCAGTGTACCACACGTGAAGTGTCCGGCCCTTGTCACACCTCACCCGCCACACGTCATACCACGTCACGTCATACCACGTCACGTCATACCACGTCACGTCATACCACGTCACGTCATCAACCTGCACCTGTTTCATATTAATTTATACATGGTTTTTATCCATATCCATATCGGCTGTGAGTTATTCTGTATTTCATTTCCCTGTGTCTGGACAATGACAAGATAATCCTCTAAACGTTAATCTCAGCGCTTCCGCAATATATCCGAGTTTAATTCTGGAACAGCTCTGTGTCCTGTATGCAGCTGACATGTAAGAACTTCCACCCACCCTCTGGTCTATCTCTATCTACACACAGTAATTATCTCTCCCAGTTATTGATCATCACCATCAACAGCAGGTGTATCACTCTGTCTGCCATAGTGACGGACAAACGTTGTGTGCGTGGAGACGTGGGCCCACCCTGGACCCGACTAACCCTCCCTGACAGACCTGGGCCGGACTGGGGTGCCGAGTAACCCTAGGCATTGCCCCTGGATACTTAATATTCCACGTATTAAGTCCATCCGCCCAGCCGGAACGACAGCAAGTCATGCATGTGTCATGGCCGCGTAGGCATGTGTTCTACTCAGTGACCTTGTGGATACAGTTTTCTTTGAGTGCATAGTCATTGTAATTTCGAACTGTCCAAAGCGTGTCCCGGACTCTACAGTTGACTAGTACGGACTCTCTCCCCACCTCGGAAAGTGTTTAAGTGTTTACAACAATGCTTTGAAGAGGACAGATACTGTGTTGCGACCTGACCCATATTTCGTTTCGAGTTGTTTTACGGAGGCACAGTGTCTAGTGAGAGGAGAAATGTCTGTACGGTGGTGATCCTTTCACCACCCACTCAGATCCCCAGTGCTGATCTCGCCAGCACCCGATACTCCACCTGCACGGCGAGGAGTGGTCAGACGCAGGACACAGACCTACCACCATGCTGACAGCCGCTCTCATCTGGTTCTACTTTCGTGACCTGGCCAACTACCTGTTGGACTGTGCCGAGTACCGCCACCAGGTAAGACCACTACCCCCATCCCACTCACTCCCCCCACCAACTTCAGTAGCATACCCAGTAGAACGTGGACCCCCCCCCCCCCCCCCCCCCCCATCAGCCACTGCATCAATCAATAACACATCCCGTCAAGTCTGGTGTTGTATGCAAGTCACTAGGAGAGGATCACATGGGGACGATCGACCTCAGCTCATGTCACTTGTGGTTGATGTTTACCAGAGACCATGTACCGTTATATGGTCTCTGTGTTTACATATAAAAGTGTATTTCTTCAGACAGTTTTTCTAATAGTTGAAGGGAGACAACTGCGACGAGCGACTGTGAAAGTGTGACTTATGTGACAGACATCAATAGTCCACAGATTGTCCAACATCACAAACATACGGTGGCTCATCAGCATGAGGCAATCCCACCAAGCATATCTGAATTTTTAATCAGATTTCTGAAATCATGTGCACAATGTGCATTCTCTATTTGAAATTTACAATGTGTGAAGCCCATTTGTGGTGTACCCCCGCCGTGATATTGCTGGAATATTGCTGAAAGCGGCGTAAAACCATACTCACTATTTGAAATTAAAACAATAATTAACACCCTGTTAACGATATGAGGACCTTATCATGATTTAACTCATTTCGACGTGTGTACCTTCGCATACAAAAGCAAAGCAATTAATTTACAGAAATGTACAGAAATGGGAAATACTTTTATTCATGTACAGAAATTTGAAACACTATTAGTCAGGTACAGAAAAGCAAAACATCATTAGCCATGTACAGAAATACAAAACACTATTAGTCATGTACAGAAATACAAAACACTATTAGTCATGTACAGATATGTGAAACACTATTAGTCATGTACAGAAATGTGAAACACTATTAGTCATGTACAGAAATTTAAAACACTATGGTAAAATTTGACTATGGAAATAAAAGACAAACATTTTGCTATAACGATATGCAACACAAACATTCTGCTATTACAATTTTAAACACAAACATTCAGATGTGGAAAAAAACAAAACATTATAATCTGAAGATATATAACAAAAACATTCTACTATGGAAATATAAAACACAAACATTCTACTACCACAGTATGTAACACCAACATTCAGATATGGAAATATTAAACACAAACATTCAGATATAGAAATATTAAACACAAACATTCAGATATGGAAATATTAAACACCAACATTCAGATATAGAAATATTAAACACAAACATTCAGATATAGAAATATTAAACACCAACATTCAGATATGGATATATTAAACACCAACATTCAGATATGGAAATATTAAACACAAACATTCAGATATAGAAATATTAAACACCAACATTCAGATATGGATATATTAAACACCAACATTCAGATATGGAAATATTAAACACAAACATTCAGATATAGAAATATTAAACACCAACATTCAGATATGGAAATATTAAACACAAACATTCAGATATGGAAATATTAAACACAAACATTCAGATATGGAAATATTAAACACCAACATTCAGATATAGAAATATTAAACACCAACATTCAGATATGGATATATTAAACACCAACATTCAGATATGGAAATATTAAACACCAACATTCAGATATGGAAATATTAAACACCAACATTCAGATATGGAAATATTAAACACCAACATTCAGATATGGAAATATTAAACACCAACATTCAGATATGGAAATATTAAACACCAACATTCAGATATGGAAATATTAAACACCAACATTCAGATATGGAAATATTAAACACAAACATTCAGATATGGAAATATTAAACACAAACATTCAGATATAGAAATATTAAACACCAACATTCAGATATGGATATATTAAACACCAACATTCAGATATGGAAATATTAAACACCAACATTCAGATATGGAAATATTAAACACCAACATTCAGATATGGAAATATTAAACACCAACATTCAGATATGGAAATATTAAACACCAACATTCAGATATGAAAATATTCAACACAAACATTCAGATTTTGAAATATTAAACACCAACATTCAGATATGGAAATATTAAACACCAACATTCAGATATTGAAATATTAAACACCAACATTCAGATGTGGAAATGTAGAACTCAAACATTCAGATATGGAAATATTAAACACCAATATTCAGATGTGGAAATGCTAAACACAAACAATCAGATATGGAAATATTAAACACAAACATTCAGATGTGGAAATATTAAACACAAACATTCAGATGTGGAAATATTAAAGACAAATATTCAGGTGTGGAAATATTAAACACCAACATTCAGATTTGGAAATGTTAAACACCAACATTCAGATATGGAAATATTAAACACCAACCTTCAGATATGGAAATATTAAACACAAAAATTCGGATGTGGAAATATTAAAGACAAATATTCAGATGTTGAAATATTAAACACCAACATTCAGATATTGAAATATTAAACACCAACATTCAGATGTGGAAATGTAGAACTCAAACATTCAGATATGGAAATATTAAACACCAATATTCAGATATGGAAATGTTAAACACAAACAATCAGATATGGAAATTTTAAACACCAACATTCAGATATGGAAATATTAAACACAAACATTCAGATGTGGAAATATTAAAGACAAATATTCAGGTGTGGAAATATTAAACACCAACATTCAGATATGGAAATGTTAAACACCAACATTCAGATATGGAAATATTAAACACCAACCTTCAGATATGGAAATATTAAACACAAAAATTCGGATGTGGAAATATTAAAGACAAATATTCAGATGTTGAAATATTAAACACAAACATTCAGATATGGAAATATTAAACACCAACATTCAGATATGGAAATATTAAACACCAACATTCAGATATAGAAATGTTAAACACCAACATTCAGATATGGAAATATTAAACACCAACATTCAGATGTTGAAATATTAAACACCAACATTCAGATATGGAAATATTAAACACAAAAATTCGGATGTGGAAATATTAAAGACAAATATTCAGATGTTGAAATATTAAACACCAACATTCAGATATGGAAATATTAAACACCAACATTCAGATATGGAAATATTAAACACGAACATTCATATATGGAAATGTTAAACACCAACATTCATATATGGAAATATTAAACACGAACATTCAGATGTGGAAATATTAAACACGAACATTCATATATGGAAATGTTAAACACCAACATTCAGATATGGAAATATTAAACACCAACATTCAGATATGGAAATATTAAACACAAACATTCAGATATGGAAATATCAAACACCAACATTCAGATATGGAAATATCAAACATCAACATTCAGATATGGAAATATTAAACACCAACATTCAGATATGGAAATATTAAACACCAACATTCAGATATGGAAATGTTAAACACCAACATTCAGATATGGAAATATTAAACACCAACATTCAGATATGGAAATATCAAACACCAACATTCAGATATGGAAATATTAAACACCAACATTCAGATGTGGAAATGTAGAACTCAAACATTTAGATATGGAAATATAAAACACAAACATTCAGATATGGAAATATTAAACACAAACATTCAGATATGGAAATATAACACACCAACATTCAGGTATGGACATATCAAACACATTCAGAAATGGAAATATAAAACACATTCAGATATTGAAATATAAAACACAAGCATTCAGGATATGGAAATATAGAACACAAACATTCAGATCTTGAAATATAAAACACATTCAGATATGGAAATATAAAACACATTTTCAGATATGAAAAAATAAAACACAAGCATTCAGATATGGAAATATAGAACACAAACATTCAGATCTGGAAATATAAAACACACATTTAGATATGGAAATATAACACACAATCAGATATGGAAATATAAAACACACATTCAGATATGGAAATATAAAACACATTCAGATATGGAAATATAAAACACACATTCAGATATGGAAATATAAAACACACATTCAGATATGGAAATATAAAACACACAATCATATATGGAAATATAAAACACATTCAGATATGGAAATATAAAACACACATTCAGATATGGAAATATAAAACACACATTCAGATATGGAAATATAAAACACATAATCAGATATGGAAATATAAAACACACATTCAGATATGGAATATAAAACACAATCAGATATGGAAACATGAAACACACATTCAGATATGGAAATATAAAACACACATTTAGATATGGAAATATAAAACACACATTCGGATATGGAAATATAAAACACATTCAGATATTGAAAAAATAGAACACAAACATTCAGATATGGAAATATAGAACACAAACATTCAGATCTGGAAATATAAAAAACCCAATTAGGTATGGAAATATAACACACAATCAGATATGGAAATATAAAACACAAGCATTCAGATATGGAAATATAAAACACACATTTAGATATGGAAATATAAAACACACATTCAGATATGGAAAAATTAAACACACATTCAGACGTGGAAATATAAAAAATATTCAGATATGGAAATATAAAACACATTCAGATATTGAAAAAATAGAACACAAACATTCAGGTGCGGAAAAATAGAACACAAAATATATAGATATGAAAATATAAAACACAAACAAGAGTTCACTAAAATGTTCAACGCAAAACGTCATATCCAGAAAAGAACATCTTTAACACTCATATCTGAAATGTAAAAAAACAAAACAAATAAAACATTCATATACAATTATATAAAACGCAAACATTCTTAACCAGGATAGTAAAACATATATGAAACATTCATTAATAGAAAGGAAAACTACAGTTCACGAGTACGCCATTCAATCTCTCGCCCAGGGTTGGTGGACGAAATGTACAATGTTCATTTTTATTTCTGCAATCAAGAATTGAACCAGTAACATACAGAAAGTTTTCTGCGTGCTTGTTTAAATTCATCCCGCTTATATAATCCCACTCAATCAAACCCATTCTGCTAATTGATGAATTTCTTTTATGATAAAGTCATCTCAACACTCAGAACAAACCGAACAAACCAGACCACACAGTACTGTCGGAAACCGATAACACACTTCCACCACACACCCGTCACAGACAGCACCACACATAGGTACGCTCAGCATGCCTGACCACACAGTACTGTCGGAAACCGATAACACACTTCCACCACACACCCGTCACAGACAGCACCACACATAGGTACGCTCAGCATGCCTGACCACACAGTACTGTCGGAAACCAATAACACACTTCCACCACACACCCGTCACAGACAGCACCACACATAGGTACGCTCAAGCATGCCTGACCACACAGTACTGTCGGAAACCGATAACACACTTCCACCACACACCCGTCACAGACAGCACCACACATAGGTACGCTCAGCATGCCTGACCGTTCTACGTGATACATACTTTCTGTGAACATGCCAGTCGTTTTAAAGGCAGTATATGTTTAATTTTAATCCAGGGATTAGCGAAAGTTCCATTTCCTATATTAATTTGGCGGCGCTAAATAAACTTTAGAACCGATCGCGCATCTCCCCTCCAACGTGTCAAAGATTACAAAAAACCAATAGGTTTACTTTAACAGCAGGTTCACATTCTACGACGAAGGACAAACGTGTTCTCAACAGCTTGTGTTGTCATCATATCGATATCTTTGTTATAGTATCAATTTCGTCACGTTTTCAGTATGTTGAGGCAACGATTTGTTTCCAAGTAATATGGGCGTGTTGAATGTATGTCAGTCCAGGAAACAACTAAAAATGATATACCCTTTATGTCAATGTTTTAAACACATCCATGTGAAACAAAAGCAAATTTAAATATTGTTTTTATATCGCTGTTATATCTTCATAACATTAGTGATAAATTTAAAGTTTTGAAGGACGACCAGAAAGCGTGTAAGCTAGCAAAACTACAATTGGAATAGACAATAGATCTTGTATATAATTTCATAGTATTTGATTGTTCCTTTCGTAATATTAATGACATGGTGTTTTGATTTTTTTCAGTTAAATTTGTAATTTATTTGTTTTGTCACCATAGTTACTGCATTAAGCTGATTGTTATTTTTACCTTTAAATCACACCAAAATCAAGTGTCCTTTCCGTCAAATGTCCAATTTGAGAGATTTTCAATTTCCTTCCATATCTTTCCGCATACTTGGAATACCATAATTGGTTTTATTATCATTTATTGTAGGCTTAATGTAAGAGTCGTTTATTTCTTTCATGAAATATCAACATTTTCTACAGCAACTTTAAGGATGTTATTAAAATGTACAAGCTTTAATAGTTAAATAATGATGACTCCCTGAATAGAATCCGACCTCGGCAATGTCGGATATGACCATTTAATGAACATGTGGGATAAGCTTGGTATTGCCCGCATTTTCGCACAATCCTTACGTCGACTATCCGTACCTTTTCTCCCAATACCAATTGTCGTATCTCTACCACCCTTGGGTGCGATCGTTAAGCCACTACGTTTATCTGCGTTGCCCAGTTACATCTACAGGGGAGACCTCACCAGGCACTCCCCTCTCACAAATAACGTCATTCACTATATGACGTCATCAAGTTGTGTTCGAATCTCCAGAAACGACCTTTATGATAGAACAATGTTTTATCGAGAAATAAACCACGCTTCGTTCTTAATTGATCTCTGCGATTTATCGCGTAGCTATCTTATATATCTTGATAGATAAGGAAACTTGTATTCACGCGACATTTCTGTCTAACTTCTTGGAATTGAAACATACTACAGACTCTTCTCTACAATCATTTTGCATACCAACTTCTTCTTTATTGTGATAATACACCACACAGGGTTACATGGAATATGCCAGCATTTTTATTGTGTATAAGTAGGCGGTAGATATACATCAGGAGTGTGAATAAGTACATTGTATTGTTTTACACAGCCCCCTTAACACAGATATCCTTTTACTGGAGAATAACTGCAGTAATTTATAATACTTAGGCTTTAAATAGTAATAACAGTTGAGATAGTACTGTCTTTCTGT
Source organism: Haliotis rufescens (assembly GCF_023055435.1). Classification (NCBI taxonomy): domain Eukaryota; kingdom Metazoa; phylum Mollusca; class Gastropoda; order Lepetellida; family Haliotidae; genus Haliotis; species Haliotis rufescens. The sequence continues at coordinate 6,996,818 of NW_025964383.1, forward strand.
CAGAAAGCTGGAACATTCAAGTAGAAATTCAATGAGAAATGTTATCTTGCTAACATACTGCACAGATTGACTCAGCATATCTCCCTTTCCGTTAACTTTGTTTTTGACATTTTTCAGTGGGGAAAATATCATAATTACTTCTTTCCAAAACGACATTTTTATTAGTTTGGAACACTATTTTCACTAACAATGACAATGCACGGCAAATATTATTGACATTAAACATAAAAGACACAAAAGTCTTTCAATCCACGTCAATGTCTGTACATGAAATATGTCGAGCACAGGTACTGAGACTGAGATTGTAATGCCATGACGTTTCCATAAGTTTTATCAGTGTTATTTCGCCAAATGAAACGGCAGCAACTCATTAGTATTTATTTTTTCCTTTCTTGGACTAAGAATACTACAGAAAATATGATTAAGTTTGGGTAATGATAAATATTCTAGTACAACATTTCTGCCTTTATGTGTTAAAGGTCTCAGTGGCAATGATAATATTTTCAAAGTACCATACCCTTCTAAGAGCCAACGGCAGGAACACAACAAAAAACCCAGAGCCTAAAGGTGTAGTTTATATAATTGACTGCAACTGCGGTCAGTCTTAGGTAGGTGAAACATCTCGCCCCATCAACACCAGAATCAAAGAGCACAAAACCTCAACCATCATATCAGACAGCAAATCAGCCATCTCGGACCATATCAGCAACTGTCCTAATCACAACATCAACTGGGACAACGTCCAAATCCTCTCCAACAACCTCCATGATTTCACTAAAAGAAAACTAACAAAAGTAGTCCACATTAGTCCACAGATCGAGGCTATTTCATCCCATCCGCCTACTATGAACTCATTAAGCAATAATCACTAGACCTATACAAGCTTATCCTGTTTAATTGGCTTCATGTCCCATTGGCTTCTACCCATGGGTTCTCTGTCCCTCTTGTTGTGACATTATTATCCTTCCGTTGTCATTACTTACCCATGTTAACCCACTCATATTTACAATTGTTGTTACTATTAATACTCTACTGTTCATCCTCCACCTACTATATATATTCTGTACAATGTCCCTCATTCAGCCGTGTGCGAAATACGCATCAGTCGGAAAGCGCACGTTAAATCTCCAAAGTAAGTAAGTAAGTACCCTCATTCAGTCTTGCTTGACAACGGTATACGGATCTATACCCAAACGTCGCCGTTACAGTATTAAAGAAGTTGTTATCCATAAACTGTGTCTACTTTGTCATCCGTCAACTTCTAAGTAATGCCTATCAAACAATTCGATAATATTTTCATTTCTTTTTCTATCTTATCCAAAGTATGTATATAATTAAACTTTAGAACGTGTTTGTAAATCTACATCATGGTCTATGGCAAATGAGCTAAACTTTTGTCCAGCCAGAATTTCGATTCCTTACACATCTGGTACCTTGATCTCTTTTTTACCTTATCCGTATCAACCTTTCACGAGTTTCACGATCGCCTTGTGAGACCGGGACCTTGCATCACAAAGGTGACAATCACTGAATACGCCAAGAGATGCTGAGAGTTTCAATTGTCGTCAGTGGAACTTGTTCCAGCAGTACATAAGCGCTTATGCTTACGCGCTTTGGTATTCCATAATGTGTAATACAGCTGTATGTTTATTATACAGGTGATCTCTTCACGGATAAGAAATAATAATAATATATATATATATATATATATATATATATATATATATGGCCGTTTTGGAGAAATAAAACTGACATAGAGTTGTCTGAATTTTACAATCATAAACATACGATCAGAACTAATTTGGGGCGATATATTTGCTGCACGGAAGTTGCACAGGACATCATGTGGTATGAGAAAAGTCAAATGCAGAACAGCGTGTCCTTGTAGTCGACTATGTTATTCAGAGACAGGTCTCTATGATTTAAAACCTTTGACTGGATCAAGTTTCCTCCAAACTCATGGTCCATTTTCCCAACGATATTGTGATTGATATTATTGTAACCCAACATACGATTTATTAAGTCAACATTTATCACTAGGTTAGCGTGATTTCCACCTGCATAGTTTATCGAATACACATCTAACAGCTTCAACAGAAGTTTTAACATGGACCACTGCCCGTGGAAACGATGGAACAGACGCTACATATTTCACCACTACCTGAATACACCTGCACGTTCACTACTCACATAGACCACAGGTAGTCTGAGATATTAAACAATACTACACACCGCACTGACACCAGTCTGCCACTCTAAATGAGGGCTATCTTTACATTAAGTCAGCTATAAACCTTTACACTGTATGGGAAATTGGATAAAAGCGATCACCAATACACGCCCCACCGTTATCCAGCTGTTTGGGTGGCAGGACAGGAATTGACTAAAGTCTGTGCGTCCCGGGCCAGAGAGCTAGTAACCTATAAGACCTGTGCTTTAATCCCCCTCCCCGCTCTTGAGCTGCTCCCCGGTACAGGCAACTATATATGTCATTTTCATAAATGTCACAGCGATATCCTGTTCCCACTAACTATGTCGACTAGCTTGTTTTCATTCAGTTATATATAGAAACTTCACAACTTACAAAGTTTAACCAGTGACCATACATATACCATGTGGTCTTTTTATTAACAAATGTGATTTTGATCAACTTTTCAATTTCCGACTTCCTATTTGCCCTTGTTTGGTAATTTTGTTCCTGTCAGTTATGTAAGAGTGATGGGAGGGTTTGTACGAACGTCCGGGAGAGTATCCGCGAGGGGCGGGGCTAGCGGTGTGGGAGTCGGGCTTCACTGGTCACACACTACACATTAGACCCATACGGCACAACGCGCGTCTCCACACAACCGTGAGCTGGGTACTACACACCACACAGGACAGCACAGGTAGGACCTTCTCTATGTATCTGAAACACACCTCGCGGAGATAACTCCACTGCTTTGTAATTGTTACAACTGCCTTAAACAAACAGTATGTGTTTAATTTGTGACCGGGCATAGCTTGTGTGCACCTGGGCCCCAACACTCTGCATGCAGCTGCATCATCTTCAACTACGTTATTCTGTAACTGTGGGTAAGTTCATATTGGAAATATTGGAAATCATTCCCTTTGAACATCAATAACCCTCTGTTACAGAAATCACGTTTTGAGATAAAAAAAAAATGCGTTGTATAGATTAATATGGAACAGCTCTTCCTTCTTAATGGTGGTAGAGTTTTGTCCATAAAAGCGTTCCATCAGCTTGCCTGTTTACTCTAGACGTGATGACTTCTTCTTACCCTTTTCTCAACTGTTATGACAGACATATGTACCCATGTTGTGTTCCATTCAACGTCATATGTACCCATGTTGTGTTCCATTCAACGTCATATGTACCCATGTTGTGTTCCACTCAACGTCATATGTAGCGTCCGCCCGGAGAGCGGAAGGTCCGGGGTTCGATCCCCGGCCGCGTCATACCAAAAGACGTTAAAAGATGGTACTTGTTGTTACCCTGTCTGGCGCTCGGCATTAAGGGGCTAAAACAAGGACTGGTCGGCTCGGAGTCAGTATACTGTGTCTGAGTGGGGTATTCATGTTAAAACTGCGGCATGGTATCTCAGTGAGCTAGCACTATAAATCGGCATCAGTCCGGACTAGTACAAGCAGCCACACACACACACGTGCATGCACGTCGCTATATAAGTGCAATAATCTTGGACGCGACGTTAAACCAAATTTCACCTCACCTCACCTCACCTCATATGTGGGGCGGTCGGGTAGCCTAGTGGTTCAAGCGTTCGCTCGTCACGCCGAAGACCCGGGTTCGATTCCCGACATGGGTACAATGTGTAAAGCCCATTTCTGGTGTCCCCCGCCGTGATATTGCTGGAAAATTGCTAAAAGCGGCGTAAAACCAAACTCACTCACTCACTCACCTCATATGTACCCATGTTGTGTTCCATTCAACGTCATAGGTACCCATGTTGTGTTCCATTCAACGTCATAGGTACCCATGTTGTGTTCCATTCAACGTCATAGGTACCCATGTTGTGTTCCATTCAACGTCATAGGTACCCATGTTGTGTTCCATTCAACGTCATAGGTACCCATGTTGTGTTCCATTCAACGTCATAGGTACCCATGTTGTGTTCCATTCAACGTCATAGGTACCCATGTTGTGTTCCATTCAACGTCATAGGTACCCATGTTGTGTTCCATTCAACGTCATAGGTACCCATGTTGTGTTCCATTCAACGTCATAGGTACCCATGTTGTGTTCCATTCAACGTCATAGGTACCCATGTTGTGTTCCATTCAACGTCATAGGTACCCATGTTGTGTTCCATTCAACGTCATAGGTACCTGTTTCACCCTTTTCGCGAACACCACTGTTCTCATCGCTGACTGTAGGTGATGACTTCGTATACTTTGTATCAGGTCAGGTACAAATATATCCATGTTTGTATCCAAGTCAAGTCCATGCCATAAGTCATTGCGTCTATATCTATATTACACTCCAGTCTCCGCTAGGTGCCCCACCTCTACACCGGCTTCTGTTAGCCGATGGATTAAGCAAATATACGGTGTGCGTCAATACTGCAACTTGACATTATTTAAATGTATGCGTCAGAGAGACTATACACTTAGTATCGATGCGAGTCCATATCTACATTAGTTTATATTATGTGCTATGCAAACTATGCGGGGATGAATTGTTATTAGACATCGACACGGACAGCGAATGTATTTGACAGAATGTGGAACCACTGTATCATAACTGTAAATCCATTTACATAGTGTCCACAACTGGGTATCGTACCTCTGGACATTCACATAACGACATTGAGCTGCACACGATGTGAACAAGCATGTAAAGAGCAAACACGGATGTGAGTCAGACCTACCCGTTCACCGTACCTCGTGAACTACCCTAGAGCTACCCGCCACCGACCCCGACCCCTTTCCCAGGCAACATGCACGATAAGAACATTTGGGCATTTCCTTTTGACTTAGCAAAGGGTTAAAGTTTAATGTTTGGCGTCTTTATGCGGTGTGTCACCTACCCGACATCCACCATGTTCCCAGCAAGAGTGTGTATGTATCGCTTACTGCATTAACTATGTTATTGGTGCTCGTAAATGATTCCCTGTGCTGTCATGCATGGAGACAAGGTAGACTAGAAATGGTTTATCTTACATCATGGCCATGACATATTCTGGAGTTTTGACTGTGTCATGTGTAGCCGGCACATGGGCAAGAATGTGACCTGCGTCCGACCAGTGAACACCCATGTTTTGTTCTTGTACTATTTCCTTGTCGGGGTTATTTATACCCGAATAATCTTGCTTGTCCAGAAACCTAACACAAACCTCAAACCGGTTGCTGATTTACTGGAACACTATAGGCAGCATGCCCCTGTCCCCGTGCAGCTGTGGCCCACACAGAGCACATAGAGCCTGGAACATCATACAGGCTTGTTGGAGTCAGCTTCAGACCAACTTGGGCGCGGAGGAGAAGGTCCAATGTACTCCACAAAGTATGCAGTGTTTCAGTATACATCGTAAAGTGTCTATACTGAAGCTGTGCACCGATTCACACACAACTGATACTACTAGCCTGGACCATTATTTGCACATCACTGTACTTTGAGACCAAGGTCGAACTGTGTGCGTATGGAAACAGCAGATTATCTACCTTTCTTTGTAACAGACTCTGGTGGCAAATGAGGTCTATTCACGCAGTGTTATCGGATAGCAAACACCTTGGGAACTGACGTATCGCTAAAAAGGTTCGAAATCGATCTGCATGTTTATCAGATTCATGAAAAGAGTCATGTGCCATCAATGAGAAGCTACAGAAGTTGGATTTAATGACCATTCCATCAAGACGGCATTGGTAGCGCGCCCTCAACGGGACGGTATATCTACCACTCGCATGTCAGTGGCACATCATCATCGTCTTCAAGCTCACAGACAAATGCAATCTTATCATTGAATAAGTGAACAGAAAGTTCGGTGATGGAAAATTCCGACCGATGAAAGTTGAATTTGTTGCACTGGGGTTTCATATTGAAACAACTCACGGCGACATTGTGATATGTTTAGCCCCGGGGTGGAGGCCGTGCGACCACGGTTACATTATTGTTGTTATTTGAAGCAGGTGGGGTAAGTGTGATGTACGACAAGTGTTCCCCCGTCTCACCTGACACGACCCTAGCTACCTTATCTGCTACTCGGGGTGGTGGTGGGGTGGAGGAGGAGCTAGGGCTACGTATCACCGCAGACCTACATATGTTTATGTAACCTTTTGAAGTGAAGATGGGTGCTTTTATCTCACCCTGCTTAGTCACAGGGTCGGCTGACAAAAGGCAAGTTGAGGCCATTAATACATTAATACCTTCCGGAATTTATTGTTAACAACAACTGTCAACTACAAACAAAGCATATTCAATCACTAACTATCAGAACATGAACAATTGATATCATCAACCCATTTACACCCCCCACTGTCTACACCCGTCACCCCCTCCCCATCTTATGATGATCACTCTCGCCTGCATACACCCGGCAATCGGGAACTCCTTCGGGAAGACATTCTGCAACGCCACATGCTGCTGATTCATTCCCACTGCACAATAGCCACATACAATAAATCACACATAAAGGTGAAAGCAAAACTTTTATCACGTTAATTCTCACCGATTCACACCACCACTGTATTTAACATAAGACAAGCCTTGAATATGTAAGTGTCGAGTGTCAACACAGTCGCCAAGCCCTCAAGACACACACTGTACATCAGAGCATACACCCCGGCCCCCGTGCTGTCTCAGACACACACAGTACACCCCGGCCCCGTACTGTCTCAGACACACACTGTACATCAGAGCATACACCCCGGCCCCCGTGCTGTCTCAGACACACACAGTACACCCCGGCCCCCGTACTGTCTCAGACACACACAGTACACCCCGGCCCCGTACTGTCTCAGACACACACAGTACACCCCGGCCCCGTACTGTCTCAGACACACACTGTACACCCCGGCCCCCGTACTGTCTCAGACACACACTGCACACCCCGGCCCCCGTACTGTCTCAGACACACACTGTACACCCCGGCCCCCGTACTGTCTCAGACACACACAGTACACCCCGGCCCCGTACCTCTCTCAGACACACACTGTACACCCCGGCCCCCGTGCTGTCTCAGACACACACTGTACACCCCGGCCCCCGTGCTGTCTCACGATACACACTGTACACCCCGGCCCCCGTGCTGTCTCAGACACACACTGTACACCCCGGCCCCCGTGCTGTCTCAGACACACACTGTACACCTCGGCCCCCGTGCCGTCTCAGACACACACAGTACACCCCGGCCCCGTACTGTCTCAGACACACACTGTACACCCCGGCCCCCGTGCTGTCTCCGACACACACTGTACACCCCGTCCCCCGTGCTGTCTCAGACAGACACTGTACACCCCGTCCTTCGATTGGGGTAACGGGTGGCCCAGTCGTCTAAGGCGCCGCGATTCGCTGTGCAGAGTTGCGTCCCTTAGGCACGCCAGAAACCTATGATTGTGGGATCGAATCCAGGATCGCCCCGATTATGTTTCTAGGTTTGTCAGCACCATACCCGTGCTCGTGAGTTTCACCGAAGTGGTAAATGTCTAAGACCTGCATCACTTCGGGCTTTCCTCCCACATTAAGCTGACACGCCGCGATATAACTGGAATACTGTTAAAAGCGGCGTTAAAACCAACTCACTCACTCAGTTTATGCTTGGCATATGGGCACAGCAGGTGATCGAAAACAGATGGACATTCCTATCCAGCATGTGGCCTTCCGAACAATCTGAATTTATTACATGGATCATTGTCTATGTAAAGGCGAAAACACGTTTCAAGGTATGCCTCTAGCTGTACCTTGGGAGTACATATATAGCTTTACTCCGCACCCTGCCTTCTACCTCCTCACTTCGCCGCACACCCAGCTGGGGGGTGCTACATAAAGCCTCAGGGGCCCCCATAAAGCCAGCAGAACAAGGTAATCACTGACGAGCCATCAGTCTCCCTCGTGTTGCCATGGTAATAGAATATTACTGTATTAGCTAGATTGTATCGTCATAAATGGTGATCAAATGCACGATATTGCCTCTGACAGCTTGATTGACAGCATCGGTCCAGTTATAGTTTGATTGAACACAGCGTCAAATATGATACAGACACATGCATTGGCCAGTCACAGGAATAATTGAATACCGCTGTAATAGAGCATATGTAGCACTGGTAGTTTTTAATCCATGGAAATATTGAAATTGAAATATGGTCCGGATCCATAATTGCTGTTGGTATTCCCCTGCAACAGCCATGTTGTGTGAGAGATTGTCAGCTGCGCCAGATGGGGGATGACGTCCGGTGTTTGGCACCAGTAGCCTGTAACCATAAATTAGAATAAAACTGTAACATGAAAGGTGTGTTCTAGTGTTCAGATATATCTAAACATATCTAAAATCTCTGGTTACTGATCAATGTTTGGTCTAGTATGTTAATGTAAATACTATGAACAATTGCTGATGAGAGTATATTCAGATATTCACAAGAATGTTTGTCGTGTCTCATTGCTGTAGAATAGGGAATATAGTGAGACATTCGTCGGGATGTGTGTCATATCTCATTGCTGTAGATCGATGTATATACATGTAGGTAGACATTCGGCGGGATTAGTGTCATATCTCACTACTGTAGATCGGGGAATATAGTGGGACATTCGCCGGGATTAGTGTCATATATCTCACTACTGTAGTTCGATGTATATACATGTAGGTAAACATTCGGCGGGATTAGTGTCATATCTCACTACTGTAGATCGGGGAATATAGTGAGACATTCGCCGGGATGTGTGTCATATCTCACTACTGTAGATCGGGGAATATAGTAGGACATTCGCCGGGATTAGTGTCATATATCTCACTGCTGTAGTTCGATGTATATACATGTAGGTAGACATTCGCTGGGATTAGTGTCATATCTCACTACTGTAGATCGGGGAATATAATGAGACATTCGCCGGGATTAGTGTCATATATCTCACTGCTGTAGTTCGATGTATATACATGTAGGTAGACATTCGGCGGGATTAGTGTCATATCTCACTACTGTAGATCGGGGAATATAGTGGGACATTCGCCGGGATTAGTGTCATATATCTCACTACTGTAGTTCGATGTATATACATGTAGGTAAACATTCGGCGGGATTAGTGTCATATCTCACTACTGTAGATCGGGGAATATAATGAGACATTCGCCGGGATTAGTGTCATATATCTCACTGCTGTAGTTCGATGTATATACATGTAGGTAGACATTCGCTGGGATTAGTGTCATATCTCACTACTGTAGATCGGGGAATATAATGAGACATTCGCCGGGATTAGTGTCATATATCTCACTGCTGTAGTTCGATGTATATACATGTAGGTAGACATTCGGCGGGATTAGTGTCATATCTCACTACTGTAGATCGGGGAATATAGTGGGACATTCGCCGGGATTAGTGTCATATATCTCACTACTGTAGTTCGATGTATATACATGTAGGTAAACATTCGGCGGGATTAGTGTCATATCTCACTACTGTAGATCGGGGAATATAGTGAGACATTCGCCGGGATGTGTGTCATATCTCACTACTGTAGATCGGGGAATATAGTGGGACATTCGCCGGGATTAGTGTCATATATCTCACTGCTGTAGTTCGATGTATATACATGTAGGTAGACATTCGCTGGGATTAGTGTCATATCTCACTACTGTAGATCGGGGAATATAATGAGACATTCGCCGGGATTAGTGTCATATATCTCACTGCTGTAGTTCGATGTATATACATGTAGGTAGACATTCGGCGGGATTAGTGTCATATCTCACTACTGTAGATCGGGGAATATAGTGGGACATTCGCCGGGATTAGTGTCATATATCTCACTGCTGTAGTTCGATGTATATACATGTAGGTAGACATTCGCCGGGATTAGTGTCATATCTCACTACTGTAGATCGGGGAATATAGTGAGACATTCGGCGGGATGTGTGTCATATCTCACTACTGTAGATCGGGGAATAGAGTGGGACATTCGCCGGGATTAGTGTCATATATCTCACTGCTGTAGTTCGATGTATATACATGTAGGTAGACATTCGCCGGGATTAGTGTCATATCTCACTACTGTAGATCGGGGAATATAGTGGGACATTCGCCGGGATTAGTGTCATATATCTCACTGCTGTAGTTCGATGTATATACATGTAGGTAGACATTCGCCGGGATTAGTGTCATATCTCACTACTGTAGATCGGGGAATATAGTGGGACATTCGGCGGGATTAGTGTCATATCTCACTACTGTAGATCGGGGAATACAGTGAGTGAGCAGGTTTTACGCTACATTAACCATTACTCTAGCAATATCACAACAAGGGACACCAGAAATTGGCTTCGGGGAATGTTGTGTAGAAAATGGTACATGTTCTCGAAAATACCTGATTTATTTAGCACTTCTTCATCTTATTATTCCCTTTCATAACACGGTCTACGAATTCTGGCATTTCCTGGCCGTCACAATGTTTGATAGAATTGAGCATTGTATTCAAGAAATTGCCATGGAATGACGCCTGTGTTACTATTAGATAACTGTCACGTGGAGTAACGTACGTACAGGGGCACAGCGGTTCAAGCTGTGATTAGGTGCAGTTATCGAGCCACTAAAGTGGTTCGGTTTGTGATACAGATCGCACAACTTGACTGCGGAATAAACATCACCCCCATATTTCTGGTATAGACGGATGAATATAACGAGTTGCCTCATTAGATGCCTTTTTGAAAAAAACATTAAAACAACATGAGACAGGGATGATCAATCGGGGCATAAATTTGTTACAGGTGAGTAAGTAATTGTGTGAGTGCTGGAGGCAGCACAGTGTCAGTCGTGGACATTCCAGCCACGCCGCTGCCAGGACATCAGCAAAATATCCATCAATGTGTCAATCACCCATCCCCAGGGGTCTAAACTGTATGTCACCTGTAGGAGAGTCCTCTCGAAGAGAGGGTACACGCGCAATAGTTACACCTACTCAGACAAAGGGGAGACCACTCCAGTTATGTCAAGCTCAGAGGTGAGGGAAATATTTGCGTTTTATTTAAAATTGGAAACCAGGGCTACGATTCATTACACTGGGAATGTTGTAGTTCTGCTTTACTGAGTAGACACTCATGTATATGAAAGAGGGTTAGATTGATGTATGTGGTTTGTGATTCAAGTGCGCCGACCGTCCCTCTCTATTGACCATGTCAGGTATATTGACAACGGGTTTCCTCTGGGCTGTTGACACGCTCTCTGTACCGGCGTGGGTATTGTGGGCCCGGACAAGGCGGCTCTGACTGGGCTCTGGTGAGGATGGATTAAGAATTCTCATCATTCTAGACAAGATTATTCGAAATGTACATTTCAGTACCTAACAAGCTTGTATCCGTCCGCCCAGGACTGTAAGAATATCGATCCATATTTAATGTTTTAAAACAGGTACAAGGACAAATACCTTATACCTGAATTCAATCTCTGGCCGAATTCAAGAAATAAAATACTGTCCGTGCCTTGCACAATAGTGTTTGATGGTGAGGTGAGTGGTTTAACGCACCGCAAAATCTACAAAGCAAACAATTCCGCCCACCCGTGCTTGAAGCTGGAAGGCCTGATTGACATCAGCAGCAGCTCTACCTGGCCCAGGATAGTATGTCCATATTTGGGAAATCTGTCCTAAATAATATTTTTAACAGGCTAGAAAAAACACACAATGACTGACGTTTCCATTAGGGTCTGTGACATACAGATATACAATTAACCACTCCTAGCTGCTGTGCTCATCAGTACAATGCATTTTGAAAAAGACGAGTCAATGCATGTAAGGATACATAACTCGTGAGTATGTTGAGCATGTCCAAATAACAATACCCAAGTCAAGTGCTACACCTTATAGCTAACTCACACGTAAAGAGGAAAAGTGGTCTACACGGAGATCAAACCGCCTTCTGGTATTTTTGAAAGCTTAAGGAGGTCATGCAAGAGTCGCATAGGTGTGTCGGGTTATCGAGGCAGTACAACACAGCACCACACGCACACGCTCACCATCGCCGACACCCCACGGGTATAGACATGTAAGTATTACATCGTTGATATCATTCATACATAGATCAGTAGAGTAATGTTTCCGAGTTATATGTCAGGTAGGAGTACGTGGCGACTCTTGAGATATCGTCTTTAGAAAAGGTTGATACTCAGTATTGCTCCTACCAGCCCCTAGTGTTTGGAGCAGAGAAGCCATACTTGACCCGTGTTATACAATGTTACAGTCGAGTCTCAAATGTGACCGCTTTCAGGTTGTTGAATTAATTTGAGTGTTCGAAATTTATAACCTGAAATCATTTGGATAATAATGTTTTTACACCACTTCATACAAAATGTAATGTAACATATTCAGGGATTATCAAATACAGGATGAAATCACTGAAATAATTCACATTCCGTACGTATTACGTTCCGTTGAGGTGGTTTCCGTCCTGCTGTTTATAGTCCAGGTACGGGGGTGGGTATATGGTCTAAACCAATGACTTTTTAAAGGGGTCCTTTCTTTGTGATAACTTAATGCCACATAACTCTGTCTTGTGGATGTGTTTGAGTGTGTGTAGTGAGAGAGAAAACCCGTAGGACTGGTTTGCAGAACTGTACAGGGACAGGTGAAACTGCCGCCACACTCAGCGGGTGTTTATTAACTCAATATTAACCTGTGCCGGGACAGACACTGATGTGTCATGCCACAGGTGGGGCAGGTGTAAATATATAGTCAGTACCAGAACCAGATTTATATGATCTTATTAAAACCAGAGGATTAGTGGGTACCCAGAGCGCAACACATAATCCAAAATGATTAAACCAAAATATAATCCAAAACCTTACTGGATATAAAAGATAGACATGTACACGTGGTAGAGGCGACAGATCATCCTCGTCCATACACAGGTTTCGGTTTTGTTATATTTTAACTTGCACTACGCTCCAGGGTTAACTTAGGGCGTCAGTTTCCATGGATACAGGCTCTCATAATTTACGTGTTATTCAGCAAATAGAGAAACCAGGTCGGTGTCTGGTGTTAGAATCCATTGTAAATAAATTAGCCCGCTGAAAATTTCGCATAATGAGCTTACGACTGAATTATAGGGGTCGTGTTCAGGGGTAGGGCAGTGAGAAGTACTGCTTTCGTACCTTATGTGGCACTCACTTCATTTGGTGAATGTAAGATTGGCGTAGTCATCACCGACTTCAATGAGAGATCGTCACCAGTCTAGTGACGGAAACAGCCCTATTGTTCATTTGATGTCTGGCTGGGTGTACAGAGGTAGTGTTCTACGAATGAGGTCTACTTACAGGGTACACGTGGTGTATCAACTTTACCCATTACGACACGTCTAGGTTAATCTTTACCTTAAGCTGATGCGATTCTGATCACTGAATAGAAATGATTAGCTGTGATTATATAGCTGTATAGTGAGTGCGAGTACTGTGCATGAGATGTTGCGTATAAAGGCTGTGTTGTCATAAACCAGAGGTAACAATGATATGGTCTGTGCACTTCAACCAGCTTCACAACACTGACAGCATTCAAGGCATAGAGTAGGCATAGAGTAGGCCCCGTGCTTTAGACAAGCCTCCATTCAACCTGTGTGTCCTGTCTTGAAGTGAACCTACACGTATGTGTCGATCCTTTAGCTGAAAGGAAACTTTGTCATAATACTGTATACAGGGTGTTTCATCGGTTCCCCACAATGTACAGTTATGACCACGGAGCTATATGTATTGTTGTGCCTGTAGTGTGCCGGGGTACGGCAGTGGTAGCAGAACACCCAGCTGCCTGCACACGACTCCCTCTAAATGTCAGTCCGACAGGGTGTGACACTCGCTTCCTGTCACTTGCACCCAGTCGGTATCTACTGCTACCATCAATGCTGTCGTCGTCTGTGTGACTGTATCTGTGTCAGACTCTTGTCTGTCATGTGTGTGACTGTATCTGTGTCAGACTCTTGTCTGTCATGTGTGTGACTGTATCTGTGTCAGACTCTTGTCTGTCATGTGTGTGGCAGTATCTGTGTCAGACTCTTGTCTGTCATGTGTGTGACTGTATCTGTGTCAGACTCTTGTCTGTCATGTGTGTGGCAGTATCTGTGTCAGACTCTTGTCTGTCATGTGTGTGGCAGTATCTGTGTCAGACTCTTGTCTGTCATGTGTGTGACTGTATCTGTGTCAGACTCTTGTCTGTCATGTGTGTGACTGTATCTGTGTCAGACTCTTGTCTGTCATGTGTGTGACTGTATCTGTGTCAGACTCTTGTCTGTCATGTGTGTGACTGTATCTGTGTCAGACTCTTGTCTGTCATGTGTGTGGCAGTATCTGTGTCAGACTCTTGTCTGTCATGTGTGTGACTGTATCTGTGTCAGACTCTTGTCTGTCATGTGTGTGACTGTATCTGTGTCAGACTCTTGTCTGTCATGTGTGTGACTGTATCTGTGTCAGACTCTTGTCTGTCATGTGTGTGACTGTATCTGTGTCAGACTCTTGTCTGTCATGTGTGTGACTGTATCTGTGTCAGACTCTTGTCTGTCATGTGTGTGACTGTATCTGTGTCAGACTCTTGTCTGTCATGTGTGTGACTGTATCTGTGTCAGACTCTTGTCTGTCATGTGTGTGACTGTATCTGTGTCAGACTCTTGTCTGTCATGTGTGTGACTGTATCTGTGTCAGACTCTTTTCTGTCATGTGTATAACTGTGGCTTTCGTTTTCTTTCAGAGGAAAATGGCGAAGTCTGAGGTACAGAAATGCCTGGATTGGCTGTTTGAACAACAGGTGAGTGCACTCTCTATGCAAACTACTGTATAACACCACAGTAAGCTGTTACTGTATAACACCACAGTTAGCTGTCACTGTATAACACCACAGTAAGCTGTCACTGTATAACACCACAGTAAGCCGTTACTGTATAACACCACAGTAAGCTGTTACTGTATAACACCACAGTTAGCTGTCACTGTATAACACCACAGTAAGCTGTCACTGTATAACACCATAGTAAGCTGTCACTGTATAACACCACAGTTAGCTGTCGCTGTATAAAACCATAGTAAGCTGTCATTGTATAACACCACAGTAAGCTGTTACTGTATAACACCACAGTTAGCTGTCACTGTATAACACCACAGTAAGCTGTCACTGTATAACACCACAGTAAGCTGTTACTGTATAACACCACAGTAAGCTGTTACTGTATAACACCACAGTTAGCTGTCACTGTATAACACCACAGTAAGCTGTCACTGTATAACACCACAGTAAGCTGTCACTGTATAACACCACAGTAAGCTGTTACTGTATAACACCACAGTTAGCTGTCACTGTATAACACCACAGTAAGCTGTCACTGTATAACACCACAGTAAGCTGTCACTGTATAACACCACAGTAAGCTGTCACTAACACCACAGTAAGCTGTCATTGTATAACACCACAGTAAGCTGTCACTGTATAACACCACAGTAAGCTGTCACTGTATAACACCACAGTAAGCTGTCACTGTATAACACCACAGTAAGCTGTCGCTGTATAAAACCATAGTAAGCTGTCATTGTATAACACCACAGTAAGCTGTTACTGTATAACACCACAGTTAGCTGTCACTGTATAACACCACAGTAAGCTGTTACTGTATAACACCACAGTTAGCTGTCACTGTATAACACCACAGTAAGCTGTCACTAACACCACAGTAAGCTGTCATTGTATAACACCACAGTAAGCTGTCACTGTATAACACCACAGTAAGCTGTCACTGTATAACACCACAGTAAGCTGTTACTGTATAACACCACAGTAAGCTGTCACTGTATAACACCACAGTAAGCTGTCACTGTATAACACCACAGTAAGCTGTCACTGTATAACACCACAGTTAGCTGTCACTGTATAACACCACAGTTAGCTGTCACTAACACCACCGTAAGCTGTCACTGTATAACACCACAGTAAGCTCTCACTGTATAACACCACAGTAAGCTGTCACTGTATAACACCAAATTTAGCTGTCTTTGTATAACACCACAGTAAGCTGTCACTGTATAACACCACAGTAAGCTGTCACTGTATAACACCACAGTAAGCTGTCACTGTATAACACCACAGTTAGCTGTCACTGTATAACACCACAGTTAGCTGTCACTAACACCACCGTAAGCTGTCACTGTATAACACCACAGTAAGCTGTCACTGTATAACACCACAGTAAGCTGTCACTGTATAACACCACATTTAGCTGTCACTGTATAACACCACAGTAAGCTGTCACTAACACTACAGTAAGCTGTCACTGTATAACACCACAGTAAGCTGTCACTGTATAACACCACAGTTAGCTGTCACTGTATAACACCACGAGTAAGCTGTCGCTGTATAACACCACAGTAAGCTGTCATTGTATAACACCACAGTTAGCTGTCACTGTATAACACCACAGTTAGCTGTCACTGTATAACACCACAGTTTGCTGTCTTTGTATAGCACCACAGTTAGCTGTCACTGTATAACACCACAGTTAGCTGTCACTGTATAACACCACAGTTAGCTGTCACTGTATAACACCACAGTTAGCTGTCAATGTATAACACAGCGACTGAGGTATATGTGTATCGTATCACACCACGAGTAAGCTGTCACTGTATAACACCACAGTAAGCTGTCACTGTATAACACCACAGTAAGCTGTCAATGTATAACACAGCGACTGAGCTATATGTGTATCGTATCACACCACGAGTAAGCTGTCACTGTATAACACCGCAGTAAGCTGTCAATGTATAACACAGCGACTGAGCTATATGTGTATCGTATCACACCACGAGTAAGCTGTCACTGTATAACACCACAGTAAGCTGTCAATGTATAACACAGCGACTGAGCTATATGTGTATCGTATCACACCACGAGTAAGCTGTCACTGTATAACACCCCAGTAAGCTGTCAATGTATAATACAGCGACTGAGCTATATGTGTATCGTATCACACCACGAGTAAGCTGTCACTCTCTATCTGCAGGGGGAACTGGAGTGCGCCAGTTTCGGCCAGGGGGAGAGCGGTGTCATTCGGGCACTGGGTCTGCAGAGAGCGAAGGCGGTCCAGATCAAAGAATTCAGTCAGCAGATAGACAAGGTCGTTCAGAACCCGGTGAGTCTTCTCTACTACCAGTCAACAATATCACATGTCGAAAAAAGACACAAGCGCAATGAATGTTAACTTTTAAGTGAACAGTATGCATAAGCCTTCAGTTGTCATATTATATGAATATAGACACCGTAATGATATTGAATAAATGACCTCAGTATTTCTTTTCATTTGACAGAAAGTTGGCGATGATGAGGCGGTTGATCTGAAGGGCAGATACAACTCAGTAGAAGTAAGGGAGACAACTTTGAAGTATCGCCTTTCAGCTTTGGGCTCAAATGTCCTTACCTGTGCCGTGGAGCAAGTTCACTCTTAGTCCGTACTACCTGTTTCTATCAATTTGTGTACCAGGTGTGTCATATGCAGTCTGATATCCTACCTGCCCATAGAATGTTATTTTACATGAATACTTCACTACGATGACATTTTGTTAAACAATGTTTTTATTTTATTGTTTATTAGTATTGTTGTTGTTGTTATTATTGTTGTTTCTATATCTGACAGGCGCTGTCATCCAAACGAGGTTCATGCTTTGAGGTCATTTCGCAAATCTCAGGGCTGCAGGAATTGGTTGAGGTAAGTAATATTCATTAGATTTATATGACATTCAATCCAAGATAATATTGTACACGAACCGTATTGATTACGTGTCCCTGCCTTCCTGTACTACAGAACATGTCCACCGAGTTCGACTCCCGGGCCGTGCACCTCGTCAACACCGGGGAGGCTGGAAAAACCAAGGGCAGCGTTGACCAAACTAACGAGAGCATGGCAAGAACTGCACAGGTACTCCTTGATAGCTGAGTCATCACACACCGAACAGTAATAGATAGTCAGAGTTAGAAAAAGGACAAAACGCATGTGACATGTAACTGTTATGTTATTGAAAATAACAACATAATATTTGGCCATTCGTCAGATCAATGTATTATCGATTCCGTAGATGCACCAACCGCATAAGGGGGCTTCGCTTATGCGTTATTTACGATTAAACAAAGGTGTTGTGAGGAGCACCTGACAACTAAAGAGTCATTGTGTGCTGTTCACATTTAAGAACCACGGGTGTAAATAACATGCTCCCGACAAACACGCGAACATCCAAATTGTGCGACGTGCATTGACATGCACGTGCCAATTGTGAATCACGACGAGATTAGATGCCTTGTATTGAAGATGCATTATTTAATTTCAGAATAAATTTTTATTGAAATATTTATGAAGCACAGTTTCTCTTTTTCGTGAGTATAGTTAAATGCATGTGTGTATCATCATGGGGTAGGCTGCATGTTTTGTTTCCGGTAAGTGAACAGTGTGTTCAATGTGTAGAACTGCATCACGGCTGTGAGGAAGAACTGGAAGTGGATCCTGACCACGATGCAGTGTGCTGAGGTCCAACTGAAGAATGCAGCAGCCTACCAGGAGGTCAGTACTTTAACACAACATCAGGCACCATCCTACCAGTAGGTCAGTACTATAACACAACATCAGGCACCATCCTACCAGGAGGTTAGTACTATAACACAACATCAGGCACCATCCTACCAGGAGGTCAGTACTTTAACACAACATCAGGCACCATCCTACCAGGAGGTCAGTACTATAACACAACATCAGGCACCATCCTACCAGGAGGTCAGCACTATAACACAACATCAGGCACCATCCTACCAGGAGGTCAGAACTATAACACAACATCAGGCACCATCCTACCAGGAGGTCAGTACTATAACACAACATCAGGCACCATCCTACCAGGAGGTCAGTACTATAACACAACATCAGGCACCATCCTTACAGGAGGTCAGTACTATAACACAACATCAGGCACCATCCTACCAGTAGGTCAGTACTTTAACAAAACATCAGGCACCATCCTACCAGGAGGTCAGTACTATAACCATCAGCTTCCATCCTACCAGGAGGTCAGTACTATAACACAACATCAGGCACCATCCTACCAGGAGGTCAGTACTATAACACAACATCAGGCACCATCCTACCAGGAGGTCGGTACTATAACACAACATCAGGCACCTTCCTACCAGTAGGTCAGTACTATAACACAACATCAGGCACCTTCCTACCAGGAGGTCAGTTCTATAACAAAACATCAGGCACCATCCTACCAGGAGGTCAGTACTATAACACAACACCAGGCACCATCCTACCAGCACGCAGGCTACTTTCTATATAAGTGCGAAATATTTAACGTATGGAAGCCATCCAAAATTTTGGCGCCATCTGTACAATGACATAGTGCACACACTAACGTGTACTAACTACTGTAAACCTACATGTGTTATCCTGCTTGCGCTGTGTTTCCCTGAACGTTGTGTTGCCATGTAAGTATGTCAGTGTTCCCGAGCGTTGTGTTGCCATGTAAGTGTTCCCGAGCGTTGTGTTGCCATGTAAGTATTCCCGAGCGTTGTGTTGCCATGTAAGTATGTAAGTGTTCCCGAGCGTTGTGTTGCCATGTAAGTATGTAAGTGTTCCCGAGCGTTGTGTTGCCATGTAAGTATTCCCGAGCGTTGTGTTGCCATGTAAGTGTTCCCGAGCGTTGTGTTGCCATGTAAGTATTCCCGAGCGTTGTGTTGCCATGTAAGTATTTAAGTGTTCCCGAGCGTTGTGTTGCCATGTAAGTATGTAAGTGTTCCCGAGCGTTGTGTTGCCATGTAAGTATGTAAGTGTTACCGAGCGTTGTGTTGCCATGTAAGTATTCCCGAGCGTTGTGTTGCCATGTAAGTGTTCCCGAGCGTTGTGTTGCCATGTAAGTATTCCCGAGCGTTGTGTTGCCATGTAAGTATTTAAGTGTTCCCGAGCGTTGTGTTGCCATGTAAGTATGTAAGTGTTCCCGAGCGTTGTGTTGCCATGTAAGTATGTAAGTGTTCCCGAGCGTTGTGTTGCCATGTAAGTATGTAAGTGTTCCCGAGCGTTGTGTTGCCATGTAAGTATGTAAGTGTTCCCGAGCGTTGTGTTGCCATGTAAGTATGTAAGTGTTCCCGAGCGTTGTGTTGCCATGTAAGTATGTAAGTGTTACCGAGCGTTGTGTTGCCATGTAAGTATTCCCGAGCGTTGTGTTGCCATGTAAGTGTTCCCGAGCGTTGTGTTGCCATGTAAGTATTCCCGAGCGTTGTGTTGCCATGTAAGTATTTAAGTGTTCCCGAGCGTTGTGTTGCCATGTAAGTATGTAAGTGTTCCCGAGCGTTGTGTTGCCATGTAAGTATGTAAGTGTTCCCGAGCGTTGTGTTGCCATGTAAGTATGTAAGTGTTCCCGAGCGTTGTGTTGCCATGTAAGTATGTAAGTGTTCCCGAGCGTTGTGTTGCCATGTAAGTATGTAAGTGTTCCCGAGCGTTGTGTTGCCATGTAAGTATGTAAGTGTTCCCGAGCGTTGTGTTGCCATGTAAGTATGTAAGTGTTCCCGAGCGTTGTGTTGCCATGTAAGTATGTAAGTGTTCCCGAGCGTTGTGTTGCCATGTAAGTATGTAAGTGTTCCCGAGCGTTGTGTTGCCATGTAAGTATGTAAGTGTTCCCGAGCGTTGTGTTGCCATGTAAGTATGTAAGTGTTCCCGAGCGTTGTGTTGCCATGTAAGTATGTAAGTGTTCCCGAGCGTTGTGTTGCCATGTAAGTGTTCCCGAGCGTTGTGTTGCCATGTAAGTGTTCCCGAGCGTTGTGTTGCAATGTATGTGCTTACCGAGCGTTGTGTAGAGTGTGGATTGTGTTGCCAAGTAACGGTTCCCCGAGCGTTGTGTTGAGTGTGGATGGTGTTGCCAAGTAATGGTTCCCCGAGCGTTGTGTTGAGTGAAGCTGGTGTTGCCAAGTAACGGTTCCCCGAGCGTTGTGTTGAGTGAACCTGGTGTTGCCAAGTAACGGTTCCCCGAGCGTTGTGTTGAGTGAAGCTGGTGTTGCCATGTAACGGTTCCCCGAGCGTTGTGCCGAGTGTGGATGGTGTTGCCATGTAATGGTTCCCCGAGCGTTGTGTTGAGTGTGGATGGTGTTGCCAAGTAACGGTTCCCCGAGTGTTGTGTTGAGTGTGGATGGTGTTGCCATGTTATGGTTCCCCGAGCGTTGTGTTGAGTGTGGATGGTGTTGCCATGTTATGGTTCCCCGAGCGTTGTGTTGAGTGTGGATGGTGTTGCCATGTAACGGTTCCCCGAGCGTTGTGTTGAGTGTGGATGGTGTTGCCATGTAACGGTTCCCCGAGGATTGTGTTGAGTGTGGATGGTGTTGCCATGTTATGGTTCCCCGAGCGTTGTGCCGAGTGTGGATGGTGTTGCCATGTAACGGTTCTCCGAGGATTGTGTTGAGTGTGGATGGTGTTGCCATGTTATGGTTCCCCGAGCGTTGTGCCGAGTGTGGATGGTGTTGCCATGTTATGGTTCCCCGAGCGTTGTGTTGAGTGTGGATGGTGTTGCCATGTAACGGTTCCCCGAGCGTTTTGTTGAGTGTGGATGGTGTTGCCATGCAACGGTTCCCCGAGCGTTGTGTTGAGTGTGGATGGTGTTGCCATGTTATGGTTCCCCGAGCGTTGTGCCGAGTGTGGATGGTGTTGCCATGTAACGGTTCCCCGAGCGTTGTGTTTAGTGTGGATTGTGTTGCCATGTAACGGTTCCCCAAGCGTTGTGTTGAGTGTGGATGGTGTTGCCATGTTATGGTTCCCCGAGCGTTGTGTTGAGTGTGGATGGTGTTGCCATGTAATTGTTCCCCGAACGTTGTGTTGAGTGTGGATGGTGTTGCCATGTAACGGTTTCCCGAGCGTTGTGTTCAGATTGGTTGGTGTTGCCATGTAACAGTTCCCCGTGCTTTGAGTTCAGTGTGGTTGGTGTTGCCATGTAACGGTTCCCCATGCTTTGAGTTCAGTGTGGTTGGTGTTGCCATGTAACGGTTCCCCGTGCTTTGAGTTCAGTGTGGTTGGTGTTGCCATGTAACGGTTCCCCGTGCTTTGAGTTCAGTGTGGTTGGTGTTGCCATGTACCGGTTCCCCGTGCTTTGAGTTCAGTGTGGTTGGTGTTGCCATGTAGAGGTTGCCCGTGCTTTGAGTTCAGTGTGGTTGGTGTTGCCATGTAACGGTTGCCCGTGCTTTGAGTTCAGTGTGGTTGGTGTTGCCATGTACCGGTTCCCCGTGCTTTGAGTTCAGTGTGGTTGGTGTTGCCATGTAACGGTTCCCCGTGCTTTGAGTTCAGTGTGGTTGGTGTTGCCATATAACGGTTCCCGTGCTTTGAGTTCAGTGTGGTTGGTGTTGCCATGTAACGGTTCCCCGTGCTTTGAGTTCAGTGTGGTTGGTGTTGCCATGTAACGGTTCCCCGTGCTTTGAGTTCAGTGTGGTTGGTGTTGCCATGTACCGGTTCCCCGTGCTTTGAGTTCAGTGTTGTTGGTGTTGCCATGTAGAGGTTGCCCGTGCTTTGAGTTCAGTGTGGTTGGTGTTGCCATGTAACGGTTGCCCGTGCTTTGAGTTCAGTGTGGTTGGTGTTGCCATGTACCGGTTCCCCGTGCTTTGAGTTCAGTGTGGTTGGTGTTGCCATGTAACGGTTCCCCGTGCTTTGAGTTGAGTTTGGTCGGTGTTGCCATGTAATGGTTCCCCGTGCTTTGAGTTCAGTGTGGTTGGTGTTGCCATATAACGGTTGCCCGTGCTTTGAGTTCAGTGTGGTTGGTGTTGCCATGTAACGGTTGCCCGTGCTTTGAGTTCAGTGTGGTTGGTGTTGCCATGTAACGGTTCCCGTGCTTTGAGTTCAGTGTGGTTGGTGTTGCCATGTAACAGTTCCCCGTGCTTTAAGTTCAGTGTGGTTGGTGTTGCCATGTAACAGTTCCCCGTGCTTTGAGTTCAGTGTGGTTGATGATGCCATGTAACGGTTCCCCGTGCTTTGAGTTCAGTGTGGTTGGTGCTGCCATGTAACGGTTCCCCGTGCTTTGAGTTCAGTGTGGTTGGTGTTGCCATGTAACGGTTCCCCGTGCTTTGAGTTCAGTGTGGTTGGTGTTGCCATGTAACGGTTCCCGTGCTTTGAGTTCAGTGTGGTTGGTGTTGCCATGTAACGGTTCCCCGTGCTTTGAGTTCAGTGTGGTTGGTGTTGCCATGTAACGGTTCCCCGTGCTTTGAGTTCAGTGTGGTTGGTGTTGCAGTACTTCCACGAGGTGGAGGAGGCGGAGTATTGGATGAACACCACACTGTCCCGGATCCATCTCTCGTTCGACCGACAGAAGCTCAATGGAGACAGGGCGGACGCCAGAGCCATTCTGAATGAGATCAGGGTAGGTCCACAAGGACTCATCAACTTGGTGTAATGTCAACTTTGTCATTGCACAACCCACAGCACGTCGATACATCAAGGCGTTTAGAATAAAGGAATCAGTAACACTAAATCCCTTTTTATTGACAACATTGTTGTAAAGTTCGGGATAAACGTACTGTGTGCGTGTGCGTGTCAGTGCGGTTAGGTCTTCAGGTAACATACCTCACCATTGAGAAAATGGCATGTTAGTCTCCATTCTACCATGACAATATAAAACGTGAATATTGAGTTACGCGGCAGGGGTTGTGTCCAGTCTTTTGAATGTCTTGAATAAACATCAATTAAAACATGTAAACTTATATAACAGTAGATGGTCAAATATTGTTTTTTAATTCGATCATAAATAAAGTCGTTCCACCGCTCTGTGACAAAAAATGTTTGACAAGCATTCGGTTGTCAACATACTTAAATTACACTCTCGTTGCACTAGTCGATTGCTGACGTCTTTTCACAATATGTAATACTTTAACTATTTTCCCACAATTCTGCACCTTATAACCTATAATTGTTTATATCACTTCTTCAAAATGCCCACCGAGTATGGCAAATGAAGAAGTACTCTTTTATTTGATGTCGGCTGTGGCGGCGATGCAGACGTCAAATCTGTTGTTTCAACCAAACTTGGTAATTGTAATTGAACCTTCTGACTTACCAGTCCGATTTAGTTATGTTTTGGCAAATCCATGGTAGAATGTATTATAATATCCCCGTCTCTGTGTCCAGGACGTGCTCCTGGCCTACCTACAGTGGCAGACCAAGGTGGACAATCTGTTTGACCGCAGCAGGAACATAGTCCCCGTGCCGCTGAGGCTCAAGAAGCTGACTGACCCACGTCCTGCTCTGGTGCTGACCGACTTCCGCTCAGACGAGGTAAGGCTGTCACCCAGTGTACCTGTCGGAATTCTGTGATGTGGAGCTAGTGGTTCGAACTGACAAATTAAGCTAATTTCACTGACCAATCATATCTACGTGTGCTTGCAGATCGAGCTGAATGAAGGGGAGACTATTACCGTCGTTGACAACACCAACCGCCGGAAGTGGAGGGTAAGCATGCGCTTTTCAGATTCAGGCGAAACACATTAGGTTGTGGTTCTCAGCTCGCTAACCAATGTTTGCCAGTGTTTCAGCTGCTACGTAACTGCATGTTTGATTGTCCAACATCGATGAGTGGTTCTGTATGTTACTACTGTACAGGATGTTAGTGACGGTATGTTATTATTGTACAGGATGTTAGTGACGGTATGTTATTATTGTACAGGATGTTAGTGACGGTATGTTATTATTGTACAGGATGTTAGTAACGGTATGTTATTATTGTACAAGATGTTAGTGACGGTATGTTACTACTGTACAGGATGTTAGTAACGGTATGTTATTATTGTACAGGATGTTAGTAACGGTATGTTATTATTGTACAACATGCTAGTGACGGTATGTTATTATAGTACAACATGCTAGTGACTGTATGTTATTATAGTACAACATGTTAGTGACGGTATGGTATTATATTACATCATGTTCGTGACGGTATGTTATTATTGTACATCATGTTAGTGGCGGTATGTTATTATTGTACAGGATGCTAGTGACGCTATGTTATTATTGTACAGGATGCTAGTGACGCTATGTTATTATTGTACAGGATGCTAGTGACGCTATGTTATTATTGTACAGGATGCTAGTGACGGTATGTTTTTATTGTACAACATGTTATTGACGGTATGTTATTATTGTACAGGATGCTTGTGAGAGTATGTTATTATTGTACAGGATGCTTGTGAGAATATGTTATTATTGTACATCATGTTCGTGACGGTATGATATTATATTACATCATGTTCGTGATGGTATGTTATTATTGTACAACATGTTAGTGACGGTATGTTATTATTGTACAGGATGCTAGTGACGGTTAGTAATTACCTGGTGCTTTGTTAGGTGACCAACAGTCGTGGTCAGACTGGAGAAGTGCCGGCCGTAATACTGGTGATCCCGGGGCCGTCCGGCGAGGCAGTGGACGCTGCGATCAGGTACTGAAATAAATCATTATAATAAGGTAATTGTCTTCCCTTACTGCGACACATAATTTATTTCCATCACATGGACACGTCTACAATGGGTCCATAGTGGTTTAGGGCAACACAACCCGCTGAGCAGAGTTATGTCCCTTTACCCCCTGAATCAGCTGTTATGTACCATCGGATTCACGCTAGACGACCACATGGAACCTCATGATATAAAATTGTTACAATGTTAAAAGCAGCATTCAACCAAAACGCACTCGTTTCTACGAACTGTCTAAATTATGCCAACCTGTCTTACACTAAAGTGACGATCCTGTTTGTGTTGTCCAGACTCCGACTGCAGTTGTTGTCACTGTGGACGACTTCAGTGAAGCGCCTTGGGTACCAGATGCTGGCCTTCATGCTAATCGTCTTCAAGGACTGGGACGAGGATGAGGTAGGTGGCCGAGGACAGATGGGAGCAGTAGTCTCACCTTATAGTAACAGTAGCCTCCTCCTCTTAAATACAACATTGTCGTCAAATATGCCAGGGACACCTGCCTTTAAAGTATATATTAGAGATTTAGAAATGGATTTGTATCATAGTGAGTTTTAACCGTGAGCAAAACATCTGCACCATGCAACACCTAGTAGTGGCAGGTGTGAAGAGAGAGAATTTGGGTAAGCATCGACCAGCAGTTACATAATGAGACTTAAGCATGCAGCACCTAGGAGTCACAGACTTAAAGAGAGGGAGGGAGTGTTGATAAGCATCGATCAGCGGTTACATAATGAGACTTAAGCATGCAGCACCTAGGAGTCACAGACTTTAAGAGAGGGAGGGAGTGTGGGTAAGCATCGATCAGCAGTTACATAATGAGACTTAAGCATGCAGCACCTAGGAGTCACAGACTTAAAGAGAGGGAGGGAGTGTTGATAAGCATCGATCAGCAGTTACATAATGAGACTTAAGCATGCAGCACCTAGGAGTCACAGACTTTAGGGGAGTGAGGGAGTGTTGATAAGCATCGATCAGCAGTTACATAATGAGACTTAAGCATGCAGCACCTAGTAGTCACAGACTTGAGGAGAGGGAGGGAGGCATCTATACTAACATAATGAGACGGAAGCACGCCGCGGTTAACATAGCCTCTACAACGAAGTTCAGGACTGTTGAGGGTGGTATGCTCCTCGCTGTCTAGGGTACAAGCTTTGCTGGTTATGTCTGCTTTGTTGCTGTGCTAAACCATGCATGGGATAGGAGAATGACGCTTCTCTGTGTTAACTTGATGCCCTATGTCCATCTATGGTATGCATTATATCCTGTATTGACGTACTGTTGATCTCCATAAACTGATAACCTAATCTCTTCACGCAGAATGCCAACTCTAAGGACAAGGTAACGGGCCATGTGCTTGTCTGTGTTGTCTCCAGCTCGTCCTGTGTCGTGTATAACAATGTAACAACACGTTTTCCACGTATTTGGAACTCCTCTATATCAAACACATATTGTAACACGTCAAGTGCGCAGTAGTAATCATAAGAAATGTATAAAGGTGAAAGTAATGTTTCGGGCTAAGGACACGACTATTATGGGATGCAAACTGTTGATTGTATCAGAGAGCTATTGTATGCAGACTGTGCATGTGTATACTTGGGTGGCCGGCCTCAACCAAGGTTCTGGTGTTTCTAAAGCGCATAAGATAAACGTGATAGGCATATCAAATCTGGTTACAAATGTTCATTTTAAAATGTTGTGTGTAGTAGGCGATGCTTTTTTCCATTGACTGTGCATGTGTCAATTACGTTGTGTTGATGTGATAATGTTGTGTTGCCGACGCGCACTGTTGTGTTATCGCCTAGGCTTTTGTTGAATTACGCACTCTTGGGGAGATATTTATCTGAATTGAATATCTTTTGTAAATATATACTCAGGAGGGTTGATTGATAAGTTCTAAGCACGTTCCTCAAGTTTGTCCAATTTAGCATCCTTTCTTTGGCACAACCGACACAACACGCTATTTGTAGCACAAAGTGTATTCACAGACCGCTGCTTATTTTATGACAGGTGGATGTCACAGCGAAACCATTTGCTCAGTTGACTCCAGTTTTGTGGATATACTAGTACCTCCATGACATCATGTGATGTCCACAATAAATTATTCACTATAACGCACTTAAAACCTGTCAATCAACCCTGGTATATACACATACTTTCTAGGAATATCTGTTGATGGTATCTTTGAAGACTATCATATAGGGACCGGCCATTATTTCTCTTACGTCATTCTTTCGACATTTGCATTGTATCAACTATCACGAGGCACACACTGCCTTCCGTCTACAGCCACACCTACATCCGATCTACTCTACCTACACGCCAGTTCCACATCTCATCCATTCCATCTACACATCCACAAGCCAATCCTACACCCTATTCTTTCCATCCACAAGCCAATCCTACACCCTATTCTTTCCATCCACAAGCCAATCCTACACCCTATTCTTTCCATCCACAAGCCAATCCTACACCCTATTCCATTCATCCACAAGACAATTCAACAGCCCATTCTTCTTCGGGCAGATACATTGTAGCTTTCGAATGCACTAGCAGAACGTAAGGTATTGCCGAAAGGAGTCATTATAAACCATCACAATACATAACGATATACACCCAATCATTTACACTTATGGTCAATTGAAATATTTGATAACAAATGATAGTGGCTGCAGGGGTCCACGGTAACATCAACGCATACTTTACCTGAAGACTTTCACTACACAGCTCGCTATTGTCCTCACCCACATTTTTACTAACAATTTCACTTCGGTGTTGATCATCTTTGTGATTTGTACTAACCAAACTGTTTGTACAGTGGCTGCGGAAGAACAGATTTCCCATAGCTTCTTGTTAAAATTCACCAAACTTTACAATAAAGATAAAGCAGTATATTGTCAAAAATATTGTGAGAATACATCCCTTGTAGATACTTCTTGTAACTTTATCCTTCAATAATATGTGTAAATATTCTCTCCACATAAAACGTGGTGTAAATAAGATTTATCATGGCAACCTTCTTGTTAAATGATTAGTTGTTATGTCCTTGTTACTTCTCCTCTCATGTCCACCTCACTGACGTATCACGTGACGTGTGTCCAGGTGTCCATCCTCCAGTGTATGAAGAAGACGGACAAGCTGGAGCTTCTGCGCATACTCAAGTACATCGAGGACACGTTGGGCAAGAACTGGACAGGCTACACCGACTACAGCGAGCTGGAGGAACGAATGGCAAGACTGCGTATGATTCTGGAAGAGGCGCCGGAAGGGGGTGTTTCCGGTATGGAGAAACTGCGTGTATAGAAGCGCTTATATCTGTCTTACTGACACAGACATCAATATATTGATGCAGATCATTGGTGTGTATGTATACGTTATGTGGCCAGAGAACCCGAGTAGGATGACAGGTGGATGGGTGTAAATGATGGACATGTTGGTGGGTTGCAGATGACGAGCTGCTGTCGACTGTCGTGGTGCAGATCAAGACACTGGAGGAGATGCTGATGAAATACAGTGTACGTACATCGACATGGATTTACATAGCATTTGGTGTATAGATCGCACACAGACATTCGACCACGTATGATAACGACACTTGCCCCCCCCCAAACAAATGGCATCTATGTTAGAAATAGATGTTTTTAACCTTAATATTTAAAAAGATGTGTTCGCACGGAAGGGAATGAGTTCTTGTCATCATTTTTCAATACGTGCAGGACTTACAACACCAAATGAATATGTTAGGCCAAAATATTTCAAAAGTGTGAATACGCTTTTGTGAAGTGTTAGGCCAAAATATTTCAAAAGTGTGAATACGCTTTTGTGAAGCGTTTTCTGTCACTTGAGAGTGAGACTTGGGGTAATTTTCAAAGGAGATGTTGGTTAAGAAATAAAACATACCTGTAGTAAAAGATCTCTTTCTCTTCTTTAGATGTTCCCTAAAAGGTCAAAATCAACCTTTCTTACACATTAAGGCAAAGTTATGTACTTATATATTAATCATATCATACGTTCAAATATTAAAGAGGTATACATACCTCATAGCAATAACTACTCGTAAAGTCAAAAGTGTATGGACATATAGTTCCTTAAATGAGCTTAACATTAAAATGCTCAAGGGGTTGTAGTAGACTCTTACACTAAAATGACGAATAAAAGCACATGTGTAGTTAAGATGTATTCATTTATTGTCTGACCAGAGATGCAAAAGATTCAGCTCAGTGTCTCTGACTATCATGCTTGACTTGTGTTGCTGATGTAGGACTTCTGGGCGTACTGGGAGACGTTCAAGGTGATCGTGGAGCTTCTGAAACAGCCCAAGCACCTGCTGGTGTGTGACAAGTGGGACCAGCTCCGATACATCACAACAGCCCACTTCGTCAAGTCAGTCCACATTCCTCATCCTGACACTTAACAACTTGTCGCTGTTACTGATTAGTGATTAGTAACAATATCAAATGCCACTACACTGTCACACACTGTCATTAGTTCATAAGACTACAACAATATGATCTCAGTATTTGTATGCATTAGAAGGTTCATCAAGTCGTTTAGAAATGGGTATAAATTTAAACAGCGTTTGTCTTCATGGATGGATAATTGGTACATGGAAGTTTGCGTGTTTGTCCGATTTACTCAGGGTTTGTATTCACGGATGGATGGTAACTGCGTGAATGTTTGTCAGATGTACTCAGTGTGTGTATTCTTGGATGGATGGTAACTGCGTGAATGTTTGTCAGATGTACTCAGTGTGTGTATTCTTGGATGGATGGTAACTGTGTGAATGTTTGTCAGATGTACTCAGGGGTGTATTCACGGATGGATGGTAACTGTGTGTATGTTTGTCAGATGAACTCAGGGGTGTATTCACGGATGGATCGTAACTGTGTGTATGTTTGTCAGGTTCTGGGACACACACCTGGATATTGAGGACATCAAGAAGTCGCAAGCATCGCTGGCGCTGTACGAGACGCCACGGGAGGCGATGCCAGTCAGTAGTGAGGTGACCGTGGAGACACAGCATGAGGAGACGACCTCCGAGGAGGTTGTGTCGGAGGAGGTGGAGGAATGTCACACTTTTATTGTCAAGGTAGGAGTCACACCCCAGTATAATCTTCCATGAAATGCAAAATGTATATAAAAAACTTCAATTGCAATTGAGTGAAAACAGGTTTGAGACCAGGGAAGATCTGGGGTAGAATAGGTCTTCACTAACCCGTGCTTGTCGTAAGAGGAGACTAACGGCATCGGGTGGTCAGGCTTGCTCACTTAGTTGATGCATGTCATCGTGTTCCAATCGCGTGGAATGATGCTCGTGATATCAATCACTGGGTTGTCTGGCCCAGAACGATTATTTACAGACCGCAGTCATATAGCTGGAATATTGCTGAGTGCGGCGTTAAACAACAAACAAACAATCAATCAAACAAAGACCGGTTAAGGACTGAAGGACTTCAACGCTTGTCGTTTCATTACAACTATAGAGATACAAGTACTTTAGGTAACAGTGTACCAAGAACGTGAAGCACTGACATACAAAAGAAGTTGATGTATAAAAGTCAACCCTGTCTTATTCCTACTACAGCTGCTAAAAACTCTTAAAGCGATCAGCCATTTTGCTATTAACTTTGTGAAATTGAATGTGTATTGATATTTCCCCAGGGAGTGTTAGATCCGAACAACAACAACGAGATGACTCTACAGGAAGCCATCTTGAAGGGAATCATCGACCAGGCTAAGGGTCTGTACATTAACCCACGTTCCGGGCGGTCTATGGATGTCAACGAGGCCATCAATGACGGAAAGATACTCATGGAGATTGTGTCGAAGCAAAAGATCCGTGAAGAGAAGAAGACCTTTGGCTTGATCACTATCAAGACCACTCACGAGACACGGCCCTTCAGCATCCTGGCTGTTCTTGACCCACACACAGATGAGAGACTGTCTCTCGACCTGGCAATGGAAAGGGGAGTCGTGGACAGCAGCTGTGCGGAATACAAGACTGATTCTGGGGAGAAGATGGCAATAGCTGACGCCATCTCCAGCGGACTAGTGGTGGTGGAGTATGACGAAAAGCATCAGCCACATGTAAAGCCAGAGGTTGTGACGAAGACGTACAGCGTGAGTGGCGTGGTTGACCAGCTGCGGAAGGAAAAGGTGCCGTTCAGTGACGCCATCAGACAGGGGCTTCTGGACAAGGAGACCGGTGAGTACATCAACAACAAGACCCATCAGAAGATCTCCGTGCACGAAGCCATCATGAAGGGCTTCATCAAAGCCAGGGTGGTGGCGGACCCAAGCAAACTGGATATTGACCCTAAGAATAAGATCATTGTACAGAAGTTTGAAAATGCCAAGACCAAGTTGATGAGAGGTGTGAAGGCCATGAAGGCGTTTAAGTCCCTTGGAAAACCTCTGCCTTAACTGCTGAAGAGTGACACCAAATAGCTAACATGGTTGATGGTAGAAGGATTTGCTAGATTTACAAGCAGTTTATCTTCACCACAAGGAACGCCATCATTGATGACCTCACAAAGAAGTTTTGATTTCATAGATTGAAGAAGTAATACTAACTAATGGTGCTGATTGTTACCCATGAAGTAAATATTAACAAATAGCTGTATATTTAATTGATGAGTATGTTGTCAATGAGCTACAATGATATTTCGTGTATTTTAATAATATAGTAATCACATTCCGCATTTATTTAAAGCATTTTCTGATTATAGGAAAATGGCAACTGTCTGCGCCTGTCAAATACATTCCATATAATCTTTTGTAGTGGATTGCGATACTCTTACTATACAAATAGCCTGTTTGTGTGAACCATTGCATCACACGGATTGTCATATTGGTCGTCTTCATGGAGTTCTCCGGCAGGCTTTAGCTGTCTCGATTATTCACTGTGTCTATCTTAGTAACACTATATGCATGTGAGAGTAGATACTTCTACTTTTGGTATGTGTGAGCACATCAGCACCGTTATCATGCTACACGCGGTCGGCTGGAATATGTTCAAGGTTTTTGGAGTGAAGTATGTATGATGTTACTATGACGTTGTGTGCTATAGCACCCAGGTGATGGTCAACACTTTATGCAGGAACCTGGATGGGGTGAAGTATAGGTGTTCTTGAAGTCAGGCAGGGCACAGTATGATTTATTGATGTTTTAGCATGTCTTCAGAGACGTGAAGGGGATGCAGTGTGGAGGCAGATGGTGTCTCACGCCACGGAGAGTCACACTGCCAACACCGACTGCCGCACAGAATACACGTGTGCATTTCACAGGGTGCTTGTCTTTCTTTGTAGATCTCTTTCATGTAGAATCTGAATTGCGTTATTGCAAATGAATAATATATTTGTATTGTTATTACTTTATCAATTAAATTTTACCGTTTTTAAAATGTGTTGTGTGTTTAAAGGGTATGCTGTCTTTGGTTTGTCTTAGATTATCGTCCCTGCTACGTGGAGATTCTCCATTGTAACGTGAGAGATTACTCAAGGCTTATCTGTAGATGTTATGTCTGGCCCTGAACATATTCTACTTCCAGAACGAAACATATGCCCACCGTTTAGTCCCGTCACATAATTCCCAAATTCTGATTTAAATAATGAAAATGTATGATTTGTGATATCAGACAGCTTCAAACCAAACACTCGATTCTATTGTTTTATGGAGAGGGGTGTTTTCATAGATAAAGTAATTAATATATTTTTAATTCATTATTTAAATCAGAACGCGGGTTCATCGTGAGCTGCAGTTTCTTTAGAATAAGTCTACGTGGGGATAGCAAAGTGTTAAATAATGTTTAGAGTTTATTCTGGATGAATGACAACAAATACACAACACGTGGTATACTGGTCTGAAACACACAAAAACTGAAGCAATGTTTATTTGTAATTGTATGGTAAAATGGTGTAGAACTTTAGCGGTAAAACAATATTTTATTTTAAGTATGCACATGCAGCTGATTATGTATTTCGCTGAGTGAACGTATATGGTATGGCAGTTCAGGATGATAGGGTAATTTGGGATAACAATACCAAGAAGGACGATATCCCCATCAAAAGACAAAATATATATTACAAATGACAAAATGTACAGTTAGAAACAAAATTATTCACTGAATTGTTCTCAAAGGCACCGAAGAGCAACACAAACTGCATTCTCAGTGATGACACTCACGAGGCATTTCCTCATGCTGCTTTTCAGACGTCTGATGCTCCACACTGGGATCCCCGGGTGCAGTGCCTGGGTCAGTTCACTCCACACTGGGATCCCCGGATGCAGTGCCTGGGTCAGTTCGTTCCACACTGGGATCCCCGGGTGCAGTGCCTGGATCAGTTCACTCCACACTGGGATCCCCGGGTGCAGTGCCTGGGTCAGTTCACTCCACACTGGGATCCCCGGGTGCAGTGCCTGGGTCAGTTCACTCCACACTGGGATCCCCGGGTGCAGTGCCTGGGTCAGTTCACTCCACACTGGGATCCCCGGGTGCAGTGCCTGGGTCAGTTCGTTCCACATTGGGATCCTCCGTGTGCAATGCCTGGGTCAGTTCGTTCCACATTGGGATCCTCCGGGTGCAATGCCTGGGTCAGTTCGTTCCACATTGGGATCCTCCGGGTGCAATGCCTGGGTCAGTTCGTTCCACACTGGGATCCTCCGTGTGCAATGCCTGGGTCAGTTCGTTCCACACTGGGATCCTCCGTGTGCAATGCCTGGGTCAGTTCGTTCCACACTGGGATCCTCCGTGTGCAATGCCTGGGTCAGTTCGTTCCACATTGGGATCCTCCGGGGGAAATGCTTGGGTCAGTTCGTTCCACACTGCGATCCCCCGGGTGCAGTGCCTGGGTCAGTTCGTTCAGCTTGAAGTGGAGGGTCTCTAGCTCCTACTTGGTGGCCAGTGTAATCCCAAAGTGGTTCAGTTGGGTTCAGATCATGTTTTGTACATATTTTTCGGAACTGTCTTTTTAATCAGGTGCTGCTTGATAAATCCTTATGTGGATATATACGACCGCCACATGGAGCGTTATATAGCACTTTGAAACATACATGATACATATACCACAGGGGTTGGGCATATACACATGCAGCATTAACACGAACGAAACATCTGTCAGAGTTATACTGAGACTATGATAACTGAAAAAATCTACTCTTCATCGGGTGAATGATAGATACAGGTAGTATTCACGGGATGGCATCGAGACATAGTGTATACAGATTGTAGATTCCAAATTCCCTTTATGTTGTATTCTAAAAACACTTGCCTGACCTGAACATAGGTGAGATGATGACGATAGTCTGTTTATCAGTGTTGCTATTTTGTCTGGAGATTAGATATTTTTTTCAGTTACAGCTGCAAAACCAGATATTTTTTTAATTGAACCTATGAGCCTGACTATTTATATTTTTTCGATAAAACGAGATCTGGATCATACAGATAAGTGCTATGCAGTACACAACCAGGAATCAACACATACTAGACAGTCAACAACAATCAATGTAACAGGGAACACACATGAGGGTGATGCCCTCCTATAGGTTTGCAGGGAGGGCGTACAGGCCGAGAACCCCGCACACCCACACAAGCGACGACGCAAGACCCACAGTGCCACATGTGGTAGGGGCAGGGGTAGCTGGGGCAGGGGTGGCTGGGTCGGGGTAGGAATCAAGCCAATCATTCACGAGGTCCTCCAGTACTGTCAGGGGAAGGGTTCCACTTTTGAGGACAACAGAATGAAACTCCCTGATGTCAAACCTGTCACCTGAAAACAGTTGAAAATATATCTTATGTACATTTAACCTAATGGTAACAATAGCGAGCTCAACAGGACAAATATATATGTGGGTCAGTTCCATACCTTCAGTCTTCAACGACTAACTTAAAGACTTCTACTCACAAATGGCCAGCATTCCAGGATCCGGTAAATATATACCTCCACCAACATACATTCGTAGATGCGTATTGACTCGGGTACATTAACAAGGCAGCCAGGGTTTCCCCGAAAAACGGTTCAGTTATGATTAGATAACTGCTTGAAAGAACAAAACTTTGGTGTTCTTGATATCGTCAATGAAAGAAAAATTCCCTACAAATTTGACTACTACTAAAATTACAAGCAGTACATCGGTTCTCACCGAGCTCCTGCTCCGCTTTTCGTCTCAGCTCTAGAATCTTGATCTCCCCGATCTTGTAGGCCAGCGCTTGACCAGGCCACGTGATGTAGCGGTCAATCTCTACTGCAACAGCCTCATACGACCTGGCCGTGTAGTTAAGCATGTACTCGATGGCCCCGTCGCGTGTCCAGCTGTGCCAACATGACATCTGATTACACGACAGGGAATATGTAAAAAACGTGGACAGTGCGGAAGAAGTATTAACTGTGTACAAGGACATAGATATTATCAATATGCCGTATTAGATTAAACGCTATTTCTAAGAAGGTTTCAGTTTGAAACTAGGATATATTCGGGAGATTCCAACTGATTAACGCACAAGATCTCATTTACTTCTACATATTTTTAAGTTCACTGTCACGTACGCAAATCAATACATACTTGAAGGCATGTATGCCCGTGTCCACAACCAGTCTACACGCTCGGAACATTTCAGAACTGTATCGTCCCATCCTGGAATAAACTTTAACGTATTATACAAATGTCTTGTGTAGCAAACGGTTGTATTTAGGTTGTTGGTATGGTAGGGATAAGCTTGGAGCCCTTACACGTGAGTAAATTGTTCTGTCGAAGGGAACACACTTACAGTTCATAGTCATCTCTGTAGAGCCCCATCTCCTCGCCCAGGAACTCGGAGTACAGCGCCCAGCCCTGTCACAGACAATATGATGACTGACATCACAACATAGGATATATTCCTGAACCTATACACATGTCCCGAGGCAAGGGAGTTAAGAGGTATGTCCAGTTTTCACCTTTGCCTGGGCTGGAATTTCTGAGCTATGTTTTGGCTGGACTATGCGACAATGCAGGTCTATGCATAGTCTAATCAAAATTGCGTACCGAAATTCGGTTTGTCAAAGACATGGCGACTGCCCTGCAGATTACGGTCGATTGCAGGAATTGCAAAGCACGTACGTCAACTGGGAGTCAACAGATATTTTCCAAATCTTTCCATGTTTTTTTTTATCAAGGTGCTCAAGATATTTCATGCACATTGTGCGGTAAGACCCGTTTGATTACAATATAGGTCAAATGAAGTGTATATCGGGGGAGCCAAAGGACATATATCTACAATTGGAGTGTATATCGGGGGAGCCAAAGGACATTTATTTACAATCGGAGTGTATATCGGGTGGGCCAGAGGACATATGTCTACAACTGGAGTGTATATTGGGTGGGCCAGGGGACTTATATCTCGAATCGGAGTGTATATCAGGTGGGCCAGAGGACATATATCTACAATCGGAGTGTATATCGGGTGGGCCAGCGGACATATATCTACAACTGGAGTGTATATCGGGTGGACAAGCGGACATATATCTACAACTGGAGTGTATATATGGTGTGACAGCGGACATATATCTACAATTGGAGTGTATATCGGGTGGGCCAGCGGACATATGTCTACAACCGGAGTGTATATATGGTGGGACAGCGGACATATATCTCCAATCGGAGTGTATATCAGGTGGGCCAGCGGACATATATGTACAATATGAGTGTAAATCGGGTGGGCCAGAGGACTTATATCTACAATTGGAGTGTATATCGGGTGGACCAGAGGACATATATCTACAATTGGAGTGTATATCGGGTGGACCAGAGGACATATATCTACAATTGGAGTGTATATCGGGTGGGCCAGCGGACATATATCTACAACTGGAGTGTATATCGGGTGGACAAGCGGACATATATCTACAACTGGAGTGTATATATGGTGTGACAGCGGACATATATCTACAATTGGAGTGTATATCGGGTGGGCCAGCGGACATATGTCTACAACCGGAGTG
The DNA here is from genome assembly GCF_023055435.1 of Haliotis rufescens. Lineage (NCBI taxonomy): Eukaryota > Metazoa > Mollusca > Gastropoda > Lepetellida > Haliotidae > Haliotis > Haliotis rufescens. Next base: position 7,034,448 of record NW_025964383.1, read on the forward strand.
TATATATGGTGGGACAGCGGACATATATCTCCAATCGGAGTGTATATCAGGTGGGCCAGCGGACATATATGTACAATATGAGTGTAAATCGGGTGGGCCAGAGGACTTATATCTACAATTGGAGTGTATATCGGGTGGACCAGAGGACATATATCTACAATTGGAGTGTATATCGGGTGGGCCAGCCTACATATATCTACAATTGGAGTGTATATCGGTCGGGCCAGGGTACATATATCTTCAATTGGAGTGTTTATCGGGTTGGCCAGCGGACCTATATTTACAATTGGAGTGTTTATCGGGTTGGCCAGCGGACCTATATTTACAATTGGAGTGTTTATCGGGTTGGCCAGCGGACCTATATTTACAATTGGAGTGTATATCGGGTGGGCCAGAGGACATATATTTACAATTGTAGTGTATATCGGGTGGACCAGAGGACATATGTCTACAACCGGAGTGTATATATGGTGGGACAGCGGACATATATCTCCAATCGGAGTGTATATCAGGTGGGCCAGCGGACATATATGTACAATATGAGTGTAAATCGGGTGGGCCAGAGGACTTATATCTACAATTGGAGTGTATATCGGGTGGACCAGAGGACATATATCTACAATTGGAGTGTATATCGGGTGGACCAGAGGACATATATCTACAATTGGAGTGTATATCGGGTGGGCCAGCGGACATATATCTACAACTGGAGTGTATATCGGGTGGACAAGCGGACATATATCTACAACTGGAGTGTATATATGGTGTGACAGCGGACATATATCTACAACTGGAGTGTATATCGGGTGGACAAGCGGACATATATGTACAATATGAGTGTAAATCGGGTGGGCCAGAGGACTTATATCTACAATTGGAGTGTATATCGGGTGGACCAGAGGACATATATCTACAATTGGAGTGTATATCGGGTGGACCAGAGGACATATATCTACAATTGGAGTGTATATCGGGTGGGCCAGCGGACATATATCTACAACTGGAGTGTATATCGGGTGGACAAGCGGACATATATCTACAACTGGAGTGTATATATGGTGTGACAGCGGACATATATCTACAATTGGAGTGTATATCGGGTGGGCCAGCGGACATATGTCTACAACCGGAGTGTATATATGGTGGGACAGCGGACATATATCTCCAATCGGAGTGTATATCAGGTGGGCCAGCGGACATATATGTACAATATGAGTGTAAATCGGGTGGGCCAGAGGACTTATATCTACAATTGGAGTGTATATCGGGTGGACCAGAGGACATATATCTACAATTGGAGTGTATATCGGGTGGGCCAGCCTACATATATCTACAATTGGAGTGTATATCGGTCGGGCCAGGGTACATATATCTACAATTGGAGTGTTTATCGGGTTGGCCAGCGGACCTATATTTACAATTGGAGTGTTTATCGGGTTGGCCAGCGGACCTATATTTACAATTGGAGTGTTTATCGGGTTGGCCAGCGGACCTATATTTACAATTGGAGTGTATATCGGGTGGGCCAGAGGACATATATTTACAATTGTAGTGTATATCGGGTGGACCAGAGGACATATGTCTACAACCGGAGTGTATATATGGTGGGACAGCGGACATATATCTCCAATCGGAGTGTATATCAGGTGGGCCAGCGGACATATATGTACAATATGAGTGTAAATCGGGTGGGCCAGAGGACTTATATCTACAATTGGAGTGTATATCGGGTGGACCAGAGGACATATATCTACAATTGGAGTGTATATCGGGTGGACCAGAGGACATATATCTACAATTGGAGTGTATATCGGGTGGGCCAGCGGACATATATCTACAACTGGAGTGTATATCGGGTGGACAAGCGGACATATATCTACAACTGGAGTGTATATATGGTGTGACAGCGGACATATATCTACAATTGGAGTGTATATCGGGTGGGCCAGCGGACATATGTCTACAACCGGAGTGTATATATGGTGGGACAGCGGACATATATCTCCAATCGGAGTGTATATCAGTAGGGCCAGCGGACATATATGTACAATATGAGTGTAAATCGGGTGGGCCAGAGGACTTATATCTACAATTGGAGTGTATATCGGGTGGACCAGAGGACATATATCTACAATTGGAGTGTATATCGGGTGGGCCAGCCTACATATATCTACAATTGGAGTGTATATCGGTCGGGCCAGGGTACATATATCTACAATTGGAGTGTTTATCGGGTTGGCCAGCGGACCTATATTTACAATTGGAGTGTTTATCGGGTTGGCCAGCGGACCTATATTTACAATTGGAGTGTTTATCGGGTTGGCCAGCGGACCTATATTTACAATTGGAGTGTATATCGGGTGGGCCAGAGGACATATATTTACAATTGTAGTGTATATCGGGTGGACCAGAGGACATATATCTACAATTGGAGTGTATATCGGGTGGGCCAGAGGACATATATCTACAATTGTAGTGTATATCGGGTGGACCAGAGGACATATATCTACAATTGTAGTGTATATCGGTCGGGCCAGGGTACATATATCTACAATTGGAGTGTTTATCGGGTTGGCCAGCGGACCTATATTTACAATTGGAGTGTTTATCGGGTGGGCCAGAGGACATATATCTACTACTGGAGTGTATATATGGTGGGCCAGCGGACATATATCTACAATTGGAGTGTATATATTGTGGGACAGCGGACATATATCTACAATTGGAGTGTTTATCGGGTGGGCCAGCGGACATATATCTACAACTGGAGTGCATATATGGTGGGACAGCGGACTTATATCTACAGTCGGAGTGTATATCGGGTGGGCCAGAGGACATATATCTACAATTGGAGCGTATATTGGTTGAGCCAGAGGACATATATCTACAACTGGAATGTATATCGGGTGGGCCAGCGGACATATATCTACAATTGGAATGTATATCGGATGGGCCAGAGGACATATATCTACTACTGGAGTGTATATATGGTGGGCCAGCGGACATATATCTACAATTGGAGTGTATATATTGTGGGACAGCGGACATATATCTACAATTGGAGTGTTTATCGGGTGGGCCAGCGGACATATATCTACAACTGGAGTGCATATATGGTGGGACAGCGGACTTATATCTACAGTCGGAGTGTATATCGGGTGGGCCAGAGGACATATATCTACAATTGGAGCGTATATTGGTTGAGCCAGAGGACATATATCTACAACTGGAATGTATATCGGGTGGGCCAGCGGACATATATCTACAACTGGAATGTATATCGGGTGGGCCAGCGGACATATATCTACAATTGGAGTGTATATATGGTGGGACAGCGGACATATATCTACAATTGGAGTGTTTATCGGGAGGGCCAGCGGACATATATCTACAACTGGAGTGCATATATGGTGGGACATCGGACTTATATCTACAGTCGGAGTGTATATCGGGTGGGCCAGAGGACATATATCTACAATTGGAGTGTATATTGGTTGAGCCAGCGGACATATATCTACAACTGGAGTGCATATATGGTGGGCCAGCCTACATATATCTACAATTGGAGTGTATATCGGTCGGGCCAGGGTACATATATCTACAATTGGAGTGTTTATCGGGTTGGCCAGCGGACATATATCTCCAATCGGAGTGTATATCAGGTGGGCCAGAGGACTTATATCTCCAATCGGAGTGTATATCAGGTGGGCCAGAGGACATATATGTACAATATGAGTGTATATCAGGTGGGCCAGAGGACATATATGTACAATATGAGTGTATATCGGGTGGGCCAGAGGACATATATCTACAATCGGAGTGTATATCGGGTGGGCCAGAGGACATATATCTCCAATCGGAGTGTATATCAGGTGGGCCAGAGGACATATATGTACAATATGAGTGTATATCAGGTGGGCCAGAGGACATATATGTACAATATGAGTGTATATCGGGTGGGCCAGAGGACATATATCTCCAATCGGAGTGTATATCAGGTGGGCCAGAGGACATATATGTACAATATGAGTGTAAATCGGGTGGGCCAGAGGACTTATATCTCCAATCGGAGTGTATATCAGGTGGGCCAGAGGACATATATGTACAATATGAGTGTATATCAGGTGGGCCAGAGGACATATATGTACAATATGAGTGTATATCGGGTGGGCCAGAGGACATATATCTACAATCGGAGTGTATATCGGGTGGGCCAGAGGACATATATCTCCAATCGGAGTGTATATCAGGTGGGCCAGAGGACATATATGTACAATATGAGTGTATATCAGGTGGGCCAGAGGACATATATGTACAATATGAGTGTATATCGGGTGGGCCAGAGGACATATATCTACAATCGGAGTGTATATCGGGTGGGCCAGAGGACATATATCTCCAATCGGAGTGTATATCAGGTGGGCCAGAGGACATATATCTCCAATCGGAGTGTACATCGGGCGGTCCAGCGGACATACCTCCACAAAGGCAGTATATCTTGGGAAGGCAAAAGGGACTTTATTGTGAGCCGAGGACTCCATCTTCTGGCGGAAGTCGGGCGTGTCTGATGTGATGGAGTAGCTGATCTGTGTTCAAACACAAGAAAACAACATGTATGAGTTTAATGAACATGTCTTGTTACAAGAATGACGTCATGAATTAATCACTCGTATTCAATTACGGCCATATATTTGAACGACCAATAAACTATTGACTGGATACAACTCCATCGCATAAATATGACAGTTTACTTAGAGGGTATTACTTACAGCGACAGTGTAATGGTTATGGTTTACATTGGGAGTATTAATTACAGTTAGAGTGTAATGGTTATGGTTTACATAGGGAGTATTAATTACAGTTAGAGTGTAATGGTTATGGTTTACATAGGAAGTATTAATTACAGTTAGAGTGTTATGGTTATGGTTTACATAGGGAGTATTAATTACAGTTAGAGTGTAATGGTTATGGTTTACATAGGAAGTATTAATTACAGTTAGAGTGTTATGGTTATGGTTTACATAGGGAGTATTAATTACAGTTAGAGTGTTATGGTGATAGTTTACTTAGAGAGTATTCAGCACAGTTGGAGTGAAATGGTTTGTGTAAAATAAGCGTTGATGTTCTTCATCAACACCTCGGAGAGATATTTGCAGGGTGCTTCTTTCACTTTGTCAACTGTTCAGTTGCTATGACTGATCACGCACCTGCAGGTGATGCCCGGGGTTGGCCTCGTGGATGGTGAGCGCCATCATGGTCAGGTTGGGGCTGCAACAAACCGATGTCATAACATGACATCCGCCCAGTATCCATCCCACATACTTACAGTTACCATGCAATAACTCATGTTTTGTGTGTACAGCGGACTAAGAAATAAGACAACGCAAATTGCAAGACAGGTGACATATGTAAATACCGATGTTGGTACATACCTCGACTCGGGGCGGAGGACATTGGCCCAGAAAATGCCAGGTCTGGACCCATCTGCTGACCCACTGCTGTAGGAGCCAATTGGACCATCGTTGGGAGTCGGCAGGACCCTGCGCATAATCACATCAACATATACACCCGTCAGTGATCACCCCACCCCTACCCAAAAAAAATAAACAAATAAATAAATTACATTGATGCACTTTTCCTTTACATGTTTTTGCCCAAGTGCTGTGTGTCGAACACTCACTCAATTGGCAACCCTGGCATGTCACTGAAATACGTCTCCAGCTCGGGTTCCACCACGGTGAAGATCTGTTTCTCATACTCCTCTATCATTTCTTCCTGTGAAACAAGATGTTACATTCAATGTGTAAAATCAGTCAATGTGTAAAATGACTGTAATAATGTATCTGGGAATCACTGTTCCAGAGTAATGTATCTGGGAATGAATGTTCCAATGTAATGTATCTGGGAATCACTGTTCCAGAGTAAAGTATTGGGGAATCACTGTTCCAGAGTAATGTATCTGGGAATCAATGTTCTAGAGTAATGTATCTGGGAATCACTGTTCCAGAGTAATGTATCTGGGAATCAATGTTCCAGAGTAAAGTATCTGGGAATCAATGTTCCAGAGTAATGTATCTGGGAATCACTGTTCTAGAGTAATGTATCTGGGAATCACTGTTCCAGAGTAATGTATCTGGGAATCAATGTTCCAGAGTAATGTATTGGGGAATCACTGTTCCAGAGTAATGTATCTGGGAATCAATGTTCCAGAGTAAAGTATCTGGGAATCAATGTTCCAGTGTAATGTATCTGGGAATCACTGTTCCAGAGTAAAGTATCTGGGAATCAATGTTCCAGAGTAATGTATCTGGGAATCAATGTTCCAGAGTAAAGTGTCTGGGAATCAATGTTCCAGAGTCATGTATCTGGGAATCACTGTTCCAGAGTAAAGTATCTGGGAATCAATGTTCCAGAGTAATGTATCTGGGAATCGCTGTTCCAGAGTAATGTATCTGGGAATCAATGTTCTAGAGTAATGTATCTGGGAATCACTGTTCCAGAGTAATGTATCTGGGAATCACTGTTCTAGAGTAATGTATCTGGGAATCACTGTTCTAGAGTAATGTATTTGGGAATCACTGTTCCAGAGTAATGTATTGGGGAATCAATGTTCCAGAGTAATGTATCTGGGAATCAATGTTCCAGAGTAATGTATCTGGGAATCACTGTTCTAGAGTAATGTATCTGGGAATCACTGTTCCAGAGTAATGTATCTGGGAATCAATGTTCCAGAGTAATGTATTGGGGAATCAATGTTCTAGAGTAATGTATCTGGGAATCAATGTTCCAGAGTAATGTATCTGGGAATCACTGTTCCAGAGTAATGTATCTGGGAATCACTGTTCCAGAGTAATGTATCTGGGAATCAATGTGCCAGAGTAATGTATCTGGGAATCACTGTTCCAGAGTAATGTATCTGGGAATCAATGTTCCAGAGTAATGTATCTGGGAATCAATGTTCCAGAGTAATGTATCTGGGAATCACTGTTCCAGAGTAAAGTATCTGGGAATCAATGTTCCAGAGTAATGTATCTGGGAATCAATGTGCCAGAGTAATGTATCTGGGAATCAATGTTCCAGAGTAATGTATCTGGGAATCACTGTTCCAGAGTAATGTATCTGGGAATCAATGTTCCAGAGTAATGTATCTGGGAATCACTGTTCCAGAGTAATGTATCTGGGAATCAATGTTCCAGAGTAATGTATCTGGGAATCACTGTTCCAGAGTAATGTATTGGGGAATCAATGTTCCAGAGTAATGTATCTGGGAATCAATGTTCCAGAGTAATGTATCTGGGAATCAATGTTCCAGAGTAATGTATCTGGGAATCAATGTTCCAGAGTAATGTATCTGGGAATCAGTGTTCCAGAGTAAAGTATCTGGGAATCAATGTTCCAGAGTAATTTATCTGGGAATAGTAATGTATCTGGGAATCACTGTTCCAGAGTAATGTATTGGGGAATCAATGTTCCAGAGTAAAGTATCTGGGAATCACTGTTCCAGAGTAATGTATCTGGGAATCGCTGTTCCAGAGTAATGTATCTGGGAATCAATGTTCCAGAGTAATGTATCTGGGAATCAATGTTCCAGAGTAATGTATCTGGGAATCAATGTTCCAGAGTAATGTATCTGGGAATCAATGTTCCAGAGTAATGTATCTGGGAATCAATGTTCCAGAGTAATGTATCTGGGAATCAATGTTCCAGAGTAATGTATTGGGGAATCAATGTTCCAGAGTAATGCCCTACAAATGTAGAACTAAACAGAGATCCGTATTTGAGATAGTGTAACAAACATCTAGCAGCTGAAATAGAGTATAGAGTATAAGTGTTGGAGTTAGCTTGTAATTAACATACTGCTGTGTTGAAGAAGAAACGAGTGTCATTCATGATGTCCTTGAAGTATTCGCTGACGCTGCCTTCAAAACCCTGCTTCTTCGTGATCTGGAAAGCAAATGCAATGTAGTCAGTATATTGATGTGGAGGTACACACTTTGTGTTCAAACAGAAAATGTGAACGTGCACGCACACCAACCACCACACACGGACAAACTCACATACATGCCCACGCCCACGCCCACGCCCACGCCCACGCCCACGCCCACGCCCACGCCAGTCAGTCCCCACCTTCTCCATGTTGTCGACGATCCTGTCCACCTCCAGGAGGCCGATGTCGTGGACTTCTTGAGCCGTCATGTTGACGGAGAGATACCACCTGATGCAAGCCTCATAGTACTCCTGTCCTCCGTCCAGAGAGCTGATGCCGATATCGGGGCGGGTGTTGGGCAGATACACCTGCGGGAAGCAGCAACATGTTTATGCAGATGTCAACCATGATATTAAAGTTGGTCGCTGTTGAGAGTTCGTTATGTACGTAAATTTTATTTGACAATATATAGGAGATAAATCAGGAATTTGTAACAGTTCGTTGTATTCGTTTGTTCGCTCTAACCGTGTTCGCTATATCCGTGTTCTACGCAATAAAGCCTTTTCTGAACTGAAACATATACTAAACATTAGGAATTGGACGCGTCATTAGCATGAAACATTGTTCGTTCATAGGCAGTTTCATTACAAATTAATGATCGGCATTTAGAAGATGTGCACAACATATCAGCATCAAATAAATCATGCTAGTCCAATATATTTCATAGTTCTTTGTACACCCTAGTTATGGAACAGTTGGGTACAACAAGGATATATTGTAGTAGGGAAATGTGTTGCCAGTTTTAGTACTTATGCAGTACTTATGTAGCATATGGTTGGTACGAGAACAGGATAAGATACCATTAACATGTATCAACACAGAGCCATGTTCTATGAGTATTTACAACGCATTATAGTTGATAGATATTACATTAAGATCTTACATCGTTTATGAATTGCTGCATATTCTGTATAGCTGTCTGGAGATTAGCAACTGCAATCAACCCTTGCTCCTTCAGGCGGCCCCTGTGTCAGAAACAAATGCTGATGTTACTGTGCAAACATTGGTTTTTGTGTGTTTACAAATAGGAGTGCACCAACTCTAGATCTATATTTACCCATCAAGTGAGATTATATATGGCCCGCGTCGACTAGCTCTTCATTTCCTGAAGATGTCAAACTGATGAATTTAGCTGCCCTTTTCTCAAGGATAGGTACAACAGGATTGTGTAGCTGTGTATAAAGGCAAACTGAGATCATACTGGAGTCTTGCATCCAAGATGATGATCCCGGCCCCAGTGCATGCACGACGGTACCACAGTACTCGTCCCGGCCCCAGTGCATGCACGACGGTACCACAGGACTCGTCCCGGCCCCAGTGCATGCACGACGGTACCACAGGACTCGTCCCGGCCCCAGTGCATGCACGACGGTACCACAGGACTCGTCCCGGCCCCAGTGCATGCACGACGGTACCACAGGAAACGTCCCGGCCCCAGTGCATGCACGACGGTACCACAGGAAACGTCCCGGCCCCAGTGCATGCACGACGGTACAACAGGACTCGTCCCGGCCCCAGTGCATGCACGACGGTACAACAGGACTCGTCCCGGCCCCAGTGCATGCACGACGGTACAACAGGACTCGTCCCGGCCCCAGTGCATGCACGACGGTACCACGGGACTCGTCCCGGCCCTAATGTCCAGGCGTTCAACTCTGTGTGAATTGAAGTCAACGATATCTGTGGAAATATTTGTGCGGAGAAGTACAAAAAACATTAGGTTACGCTTAATGTGCCGGAATAACGTAGACGAATAAAACCTCTTACAGGTGTGATCTACCTAGCCAATGTTTGAGCTGGACTAGCGTGACTGTTGTGGCCCGCCTGGCTAATGTTTGAGCTGGACTAGCGTGACTGTTGTGGTCTACCTGGCTAATGTTTAGGCTGGACTAGCATGACTGTTGTGGTCTACCTGGCTAATGTTTAGGCTGGACTGGCATGACTGTTGTGGTCTACCTGGCTAATGTTTCGGCTGGACTAGCGTGACTGTTGTGGTCTACCTGGCTAATGTTTCGGCTGGACTAGCGTGACCGTCGGGCCTACCTGGCTAATGTTTGAGCTGGACTAGCGTGACTGTTGTGGCCTACCTGGCCAATGTTTCGGCTGGACTAGCGTGACTGTTGTGGTCTACCTGGCTAATGTTTCGGCTGGACTAGCGTGACTGTTGTGGTCTACCTGGCTATTGTTTCGGTTCGACTAGCGTGACTGTTGTGGTCTACCTGGCTAATGTTTAGGCTGGACTAGCGTGACCGTCGGGCCTACCTGGCTAATTTTTGAGCTGGACTAGCGTGACTGTTGTGGTCTACCTGGCTAATGTTTCGGCTGGACTAGCGTGACCGTCGGGCCTACCTGGCTAATGTTTGAGCTGGACTAGCGTGACTGTTGTGGCCTACCTGGCCAATGTTTCGGCTGGACTAGCGTGACTGTTGTGGTCTACCTGGCTAATGTTTCGGCTGGACTAGCGTGACTGTAGTGGTCTACCTGGCTATTGTTTCGGCTGGACTAGCGTGACTGTTGTGGTCTACCTGACTAATGTTTAGGCTGGACTAGCGTGACAGCCTCACGGACAACGAAGGACCTACCTGACATCCGGGTCTACTGTACCGTTGTCCAAGGTATCCAGAAAGGGAGTGTAGAAGACAGATTCATTCGTCGGACCCATTAAGGCATTAAACTGGTCCTCAACACGAATCTGAATTTCGGACATGTCAGAATCGTAAATATAGCGCAGCTTATAGACTATTTTGTAGCTTACATGATATCTATCCCTTTCATTTTTGCGAACTGAAAACGCATACATCATGTCAGAGTATACATGCTGTTTGTATTAAAAGGGGCAGTGTGTTAGTCTGGTGGTGACGTCACGCCGGGGACGAGGGTTTGGTTCCCCACATGACGGGAAAAGCCCAATCACAGCGTTAAATGTCTAAGTCGTAGATGGGTGGAATATAGCTAAAAGTTGCGTAGATCCAACTCATTCACTCACTCACTCACTCACTCTCTCACTCACTCACTCACTCACTCACTCACTCACTCACTCACTCACTCACTCACTCACTCACTCACTCACGCACTCACTCACTCACTCACTCACTCACTCACTCACTCACTCACTTGACCACATTGTTATAAGTACCATTGACTGCCTGTGGAAGGTCCTGTTCAGCTGCATTGCTGTCGTCATCAAAACCTTGAACTCCTCGTACTGAAACGATAACGAAATCATGCTATATATTGATGGACAGGATGTCATGTTGGTTGTTGCACGTGTGCCGGTCACTTTGTAACAAAATGTATCAAATTAATCTTTTATCTTAACTTGTAACGGGTAGATCAAGAAACAGTGATAGCATTTTTGTTAGCAAAGTGGGTACTTGGTCTGGCATCTTCTGCAATCTGGCAATGTAGTTCTCGAAGTCGCCGCGAGTGAAGAATGGTAAGGAGTTGACAAACGAAGAGGGATTCCTTTGAATGCCGTCCATGAAACTAATCGGATTGAGGTTCTGATATCTGCAAACATTTACACCAGAGAATAAATACCATAGTCAATAGGGATTGGGCAATACCACATTTGGATAGGATTTCGGCCAAAGTTCTATATGATATGATATAACATTGGTCTCAGTTTAACATGTTTCCTCAAGCGTGATGCGTGCATGATGTGTGCATGATAGGTGCTGTTTATGGTCCTATATGTACATGACCTCATCAGGGGTCACGGCTGGCCCGGTCCTCTATGCAGCCGCAATTCACTGTGCAGAGTTGCATCCCTTAGTCATACAAGAAATTTCTGTTCTTGGGTTCGAATCCCAGATACTCACTGATTATGTTTTAGATTTGTCAGTCCCATATCCATAAAAAAGGGGGGTAAATGTCAAATACCTGCGTCACCTCGGGGTTTCTCTCACAGCAAGCTTAACAGCCGTGATATGAATGAAACACTGTCCAAGGCAGCGTTAAATGTAACTCGCTGACTCATTAAACACGTCTGATGTCCCCCTTACTGTCTCCACGCCCAGCCCCGGATGTAGGTGGTCAGCATGTCGTCCAGGATCTTGTAGTTGACCAGGTCAGACTTGCTCAGGTCCTCCTGTGAGATGTTCAGCAGTCGGGCGTGGAGGGTCTCGGCCTTCTCCTGGGGAGACAAGGACACAGGCAGATCAGTTTTCTCAACAAAGATGTAAATGTACATAAATCTATTTGTCAGATATTTTATTTAAACACATCAATTTGAACTGACATCTACCTTTCTGATGTCGAACATGGACATGTTGAAGGACTCCAGCTGATCATCATATTTGTGTATACCCTTCGTCGTGGCCGTTACTGGTCTGTCAGACATTCGCCACGCAAAGAACTCATTATGGAGCGTGGAGAGATCTCTAGAAGCACTCCCTGAAAGAAACATGAACATAACATAGAGGTTTTTATACATATTGTTCTCTCATATAATTCTTCTCGTATACAACTAAAGTAATATGGTTAACATGACCGTAATCGTCTATGTGTCATATCAATAATAAATCACAACCAAGAGCTTTCAGCTCCTAAATATGTCCACTTAGGCCGTCAGGTACCCACCGCTGCAGATGTCAGCCCCTGATAAGACGCAAATGATGATCGACAGCGAGGTCCACATCCTGAAATATGTAGAACACAGTTCAGTCTATACTCTTCATATCGAATTGTATGTGAAGAAACTTGTGTTTACGTCCCTTCGAGGTTCTTACCTTGTATCACTTTATATATTCTTTATATGCAGCACAATAAGTGTTTTGTTTTCATTTTTTAGTTGCTACGACATGCACGAACGGACGTACACTGACATGCAAAACACTTGCAAGCGAGTTACAGCGATTTGTCTTACAACGGGGCGCTAACCTTCAGCCGCTTGCAATCGCACCAATCTCTAGCTGAGTTCGCTTCTTTCTCAAACCAAGGTGGCGGCTGACGAAAACTTGAATTTGACAGCGGAATTATAATTTCTTCACTGGATCAACTGGGAAATGAGCAACGACAGCTAACATCCCAGCGTCTTCAAGGTGCTCATAATAGTCATAAATACATCGTCATCGAGCTTCTTCTATTATGTTCTTCATTAGGGCCAGGCAACCAAGTGGTAGTGGCGCCGCCATTTTGGAAGACTGCGCAAAGTGCAGGCCACGGGATGAGAGATTAATTTGCGCCCGAGGTTGCAGTTGTTCAGTCCGTACTTGATGTCACATGAACACTTTCTTATTCAATGATCTTTAGTTTTCTCAATTTTGAATTTAGCATTTGCAGATGGTCATACCATGGATTACCTTGTCATTCAGTCATGAATAACTACATGTATATACGTCTCGTGTCAGCTTGTCATCATGTACATCCACGTGGACGAGACAAGCGACCAGTTCCCCGCCAGGGTAACATTGTGATCAGCGAGAAGGCAGGCTGTGTGCCTGGTGGTCAACAATCCTACTTCAATACACAAGACTGACGAGTACATCTTTTAGGGCACGCTTAATGATGGGACAGAGGGACGTTCTCTGCCATGTGTAATACACCCTGTGGTGATACTTCAAAGACAGTAAGCTATCCTGAATATACTACTGATCTTACCTGGTATGACAGATCTGGACAGGTGTCTCGTCAACACGGATGTTCTACTTCTTGTGACAGGGATGTGCTGTCATGGATAACTCTGGCAGGTCGGCGTCGTCACATGCCTATCCGTGTCAAGGGCTAATTCCGCTATATCAAGGACATGGTTTACTGGCACTTCTCTTTAAACATATGTATATTAATAGTTTTATGTCCGTTCATGTAGTTTTTATTCATGTAGATCAGAAATATCTTAAAGAAGGAAGCGCCCTTGATGGTTGGGAAGCAGGGTGGGTAATGTGTTCGATTCTCTGAATGGGTTCAATGTGTGGAGGCAATTCGTGGTTTTCCCTGCCCTGATAAACTCAATATTTTATTAGTTGTGTTTGCTTTTTCAAACATTTATTAATATCTCCATCGTCTTCCATACATTTCCACTGGTGTCTACAGAAACAGGATGCAATATCCGACAGGCTTCGTTTCGAGAGAAGGAATATGACAAACAGTTTAAACATATGTGACGTGTTCTTCCAGGCAAGTCGCCCTTCATCCGGAGGCACTGTAGCAGTATGGCAGTTTAACAGTATGTCTCTGGATGTGCTGCTGGACACACATACTTGATCAATGAATAAGAAGTGTACTGAGTAAGTATACTGAGTACGACCAACAGCATTTTTGAATCGGGAACAAATGTAGGCAGCTGCTTACAAATACTCCCCTTAAGGAGTTCGGAACGAGACACAGAAAGCTCACCTGTACTGATCCGAGGGTACTTGATGCATGCCAGTTGACACCTGCCTCGTTGGAAGCAATACATTATGTATATGTTAAGTGCTTGTTGTCGTGTATGTAGATCATGTTTGACTTTAGAAATCGTATTTCCCAATTATTTTAATATGTAGTCGATCACGCTACAAGCGACCAAGGCGACATCAGCGCTACAAACTCTATCGCAAGCCTAAGTTGAAGTATGTCGCAGTTTAACATGAATATCCCTCTCGTTCTTGATTTGACACTTCAGGGAAAGGTTGACACATTGGTCTACAAGGTGATGAACGCCTAAGTGTTATCAGCATACTTCAATCTCGTAGAACTTGAATATGTTCAGTTATTATTATCATTATTATATTATGCATCGTTTGGTGACAGGGCGTCCGCTTTACTGATCCTATTCTCTGGAATTCTCTTCCATCAGTATCAAGGGCCCTCTATCTCTTGACAGCTTTAAAGTTAAAGACATTCCTATTCAGGCAATTCCATGAACTATAATCACAATTTTAGAGACGCAGTGCTTTCTAGTGTATTATAACTTTTTGTAATCATCATTTTCATTTGGGCATGTATATAAGTACACATATTATTATTATTATTATTTGTTATTAATTTTATACATTTCCATAACGCACTTATCCAGATACTATTAGACCGCCTCCGTGGCTAAGTGATAGAGCGTCCGACCGGAGAGCGGAAGGTCCGGGGTTCGATCCCCGACCGCGTCATACCAAAAGACGTTAAAAGATGGTACTTGTTGTAACCCTGTCTGGCGCTCGGCATTAAGGGGCTAAAACAAGGACTGGTGGGCTCGGATTCAGTATACTGTGTCTGAGTGGCCGGGGTATTCATGTTAATCTGCGGCATGGTATCTCAGTTGGGTAGCACTATAAATCGGCATCAGTCCGGACTAGTACAAGCAGCCACACACTAACACACACACGTACATGCACGTCGCTATATGAGTGCAATAATCTTGGACGCGATGTTAAACCCCATTTTACCTCACCTCACCAACTACTTTTATCTGCTCAATGCGGCCTATCGGATCTGTATGTATTCCAGTCATCATTCTCACAAATGATCGGTATGCGTCCGAGGTCAGTAGCACTAGTCGAGGATCGATTAATCAGAAACCAGACTTTTAGAAATCAAGCCCAAACACAGCCAATGAAATTGCTGTTAACTTGCGCCAAGCCACCGAAGCTCAGGTTACTGACCAGAAGATTAGAAATCGTCTGCAATTAATCTGCATGCTCGGCAACCACGTGTTGTACCACCGTTAACACATCGACACAAACACAAATGGTGTTTCGAGCGTCAGATGAGTCCAGATTCATTTTGGACGTGTCTTGGGGCGACCTAACAAACGTCAACGTAAGGCAACGTGACAGATTTGGGGATGGGCCTGTAATGATATGGGGTATGATCACTATGACTACCAGAACGCCACTGCATACAGTACATAGATGGGTCACTTGGCAGGACAACGGAGACAACATGCTGGGGCTAATAGTTTGCGTTTGCGCGCAATGCTGGTCCACGGTTTGTGTTGTGAGGACAACACTCGTGCCCACAGTGCACACATCGTAACTGACCACCCCTAGCAGCGAAACATCACCTGAATGCAAATGCAATGGCTGCCCATGAGTCTTGACCTTTTCCCCTATAGAGCACGTCTGGAGCATGAGCGGGGGACGTGTACGCCGACGTCAAGGGCTACCCGCTACGTGAGCCGAACAGTGGACAAAGCTCCCTCAAAGTGTCATTGGGAGATTCGGATCATTAATCGTCGTACACGGCGAACGTTGGAACCCATTATCGTTACAATCGTTTAAACGTGCATAACTGAATCCCTCGTATTATTTCTGTAGGGCGGTGGGGTAGCCTAGCGGTTAAAGCGTTGGCTCGTAATGCCGAAGACCAGGGTTCGATTCCCCACATGGGTACAATGTGTGAAGCCGCTTTTCCGGTGTCCCCAGCGGATATTGCTGGAATATTGCTAAAAGCGGCGTAAAACCATACTCACTCACTATTATTTCTGTAATCATCTGGTATTTTCGATTACTCGTATCCCATATTAATTTGTTTGGAGGACATATTTCAAATGACTGCTGTTGTGCTTTCTTTGCTTTATGTACCAACACGAGACGTTGGTAGGGTGTTTCTTAATTGTGTGTATCAGCACCAGATGTACATTGTAGGTAGGGTGTTTCGTCGCTGTGTGTATCAGCACCAGATGTAGGTAGGGTGTTTCGTAGCTGTGTGTATCAGCACCAGA
This sequence comes from Haliotis rufescens, assembly GCF_023055435.1. Classification (NCBI taxonomy): domain Eukaryota; kingdom Metazoa; phylum Mollusca; class Gastropoda; order Lepetellida; family Haliotidae; genus Haliotis; species Haliotis rufescens. The sequence goes on from NW_025964383.1 coordinate 7,051,070, forward strand.
TGCAGGTAGGGTGTTTCGTCGCTGTGTGTACTTTATCAGCACCAGATGTAGGTAGGGTGTTTTGTCGCTGTGTGTATCAGCACCATATATAGGTAGGGTGTTTCGTCGCTGTGTGTATCAGCACCATATATAGGTAGGGTGTTTCGTCGTGTGTATCAGCACCAGATGCAGGTAGGGTGTTTCGTCGCTGTGTGTACTTTATCAGCACCAGATGTAGGTAGGGTGTTTTGTCGCTGTGTGTATCAGCACCATATATAGGTAGGGTGTTTCGTCGCTGTATGTATCAGCACCAGATGTAGGTCGGGTGTTTCGTCGCTGTGTGTATCAGCACCAGATGTACATTGTAGGTAGGGTGTTTCGTCGCTGTGTGTATCAGCACCAGATGTAGGTAGGGTGTTTCGTCGCTGTATGTATCAGCACCAGATGTAGGTAGGTTGTTTCGTCGCTGTGTGTATCAGCACCAGATGTAGGTAGGGTGTTTCGTCGCTGTGTGTATCAGCACCAGATGAAGGTAGGGTGTTTCGTCGCTGTGTGTATCAGCACCAGATGTAGGTAGGGTATTTCGTCGCTGTGTGTATCAGCACCAGATGTAGGTAGGGTGTTTCGTCGCTGTGTGTATCAGCACCAGATGTAGGTGGGGTGTTTCGTCGCTGTGTGTATCAGCACCAGATGTAGGTAAGGTGTTTCGTCGCTGTGTGTATCAGCACCAGATGTAGGTGGGGTGTTTCGTCGCTGTGTGTATCAGCACCAGATGTAGGTAGGGTGTTTCGTCGCTGTGTGTATCAGCACCAGATGTAGGTAGGGTGTTTCGTCGCTGTGTGTATCAGCACCAGATGTAGGTAGGTTGTTTCGTCGCTGTGTGTATCAGCACCAGATGTAGGTAGGTTGTTTCGTCGCTGTGTGTATCAGCACCAGATGAAGGTATGGTGTTTCGTCGCTGTGTGTATCAGCAGCAGATGTAGGTCGGGTGTTTCGTCGCTGTGTGTATCAGCACCAGATGTACATTGTAGGTAGGGTGTTTCGTCGCTGTGTGTATCAGCACCAGATGTAGGTAGGATGTTTCGTCGCTGTGTGTATCAGCAAATGATGTACGTATTGTGTGTAGTCGCTGTTTGCATTCTCGTTATCTATTTATCTCATATAGCGTTTTAAACCTGTCCCCATTGTTAAAATGCATCTTCTTTGCTGTTATGCATCGAGCTGTTACTGTAGATGTCGTGTTCAACACGACCGATGCTACACGTCTTTCAGTTACGACGTGTTCACTGTGAATTGCACTTGTAGGTGGAATTTCTATATAAACACGCTTTTCAAGACATACATGCTTACATGGTAACAGATCTGTGAGTGCTTCACGTGTCAGGTTACAGAGCCGTAAGTGCTTCACGTGTCAGGTAACAGTGCCGTGAATGCTTCGCGTGCCAGGTTACAGTGTCGTGAGTGCTTCACGAGTCAGGTTACACAGCCGTGAGTGCTTCACGTTCCAGGTTACAGTGACGTGAGTGCTTCACGTGCCAGGTTACAGTGACGTGAGTGTTTCACGAGTCAGGTTACAGTGTTGTGAGTGCCACCGTGTCAGATTACAGAGCCGTGCGTGCTTCACGTGCCAGGTTACAGAGCCGTGAGTGCTTCACATGCCAGTCTACAGTGTCGTGAGTGCTAACGTGTCAGGTTACAGTGACGTGAGTGCTTCACGTGCCAGGTTACACAGCCGTGAGTGCTTCACGTGCCAGCTAGGTTACAGTGTCGTGAGTGCTTCACATGTCAGGTTACAGTGTCGTGAGTGCTTCACATGCCAGGTTACAGTGACGTTAGTGCTTCACGTGTCAGGTTACACAGCCGTGAGTGCTTCACGTGTCGGGTTACAGTGTCGTGAGTGCTTCACATGTCCGGTTACAGTGCCGTGAGTGCTTCACGTGTCAGGTTACAGTGTCATGAGTGCTTCACATGTCAGGTTACAGTGTCGTGAGTGCTTCACATGCAAGGTCACAGTGACGTGAGTGCTTCACGTGCCAGGTCACAGTGACGTGAGTGCTTCACGTGCCAGGTTACAGTGTCGTGAGTGATTCACGTGCCAGGTTACAGAGCCGTGAGTTCTTCACATGTCAGGTTACAGTGACGTGAGTGCTTCACGTGCCAGGTTACACCGCTGTGGGTTCTTCACTTGTCAGGTTACAGAGCCGTGAGTGCTTCACGAGTCAGGTTACAGAACCATGAGTGCTTCACATATCCGGTTACAGAACCATGAGTGCTTCACGTGTCAGGTTACAGAGCCATGAGTGCTTCACGAGTCAGGTTACACAGCCGTGAATGCTTCACGTGTCAGGTTACAGTGTCGTGAGTGCTTCGCGTGTCAGGTTACAGAGCCATGAGTGCTTCACGTGTCAGGTTACACAGCCGTGAATGCTTCACGTGTCAGGTTACAGTGTCGTGAGTGCTTCACATGTCAGATTACAGTGTCGTGAGTCATTAAGGTAAACATGTGAACAGCTACAGTGACATCCACTGAACTTCACTTGTCAGTACATTTATTATTGCAAAGTACTTCGCTAATGTCTGATGCTCAACGTGTGAATAGGTTGACGTGACACATGTTTGACAAGAGATATCTATAATTTTATTTATTTAAAAATACAAATAATTTCGGGCTACTACCTGTACAATCAGGATTTAACTAAACAGTGCCGCCGTACTGTATCCGGACTTGGCCTTGTGGGTTCAGTACAGGTTCCACGGCGGCCATATTGACAATCGGATTCTAACCTCTTCAACATATTGGATGTCACAACTGATGGGGAGATGCAAGCCCTATGTCAGCTGTATCAGCGCAAGGGGTTTCCAAGAAGATGTTAACGACGCACGATGCACGAATGACGAGGGGCAAACAGGCCAAGATATAACAACATTTGACCTTTGATCAGGTGGGCTAAAAATAATTATGATAGCACCCAAAATCACAGATGCAACTGTCCAATTGTGAAATAATCAAATTATCATGAAGTCTGAGGACATGTTCTTCATATTAAATTTAAACATTTATCGGAGACATACATGTTAAAAAGTAAAAAGTATATCTGTACTATAAGGAATATGACTGCTTTTATTACGTAATAATAGAAGATGGAACTGAGCTGTATCTAAATGTACAAGTAGACAGACAGGTAAAATGATACAAGACTTAACATGTACATTGGTACATCGAATGCCGCTCCACACGTCGGAGTGTCCGGTCTGGGAGTGGTCACGGGGTATGTGTCCAGCCAATCAGTGACGAGATCCTCCAACACGTTCAGTGGCACAGTTCCGCTCTCGAGCACCACAGAGTGAAACTCACGGATGTCAAACTTGTCGCCTGGAATTACAGTATTTAGCATAAAATTGACAAAAATTGACAGGTTATAGTGACATACATATGATTGTCGTCCAAGGAAGAGCAGAGCTGCTGATACAGCATGTTGAGTACAGGGTAGGACCGGTTCACTGCTAGCTAACACGTAGCCAGCTGGTATATCGCCACTACAGAAGACTGAGGAGGTCACAGTCACAGCTTCATCACGACACCTAATCAAAGTGTCATCTCAATCCACCAGTTTCACAAAGCTCCAGACAGACACATGGTTATGATGCTGACAACCAAAAGTGCCATGGATGTGTTTGAGGGATGGAACTCACGACCAACTAAGATATACCTCTCTACCCAGAGGTACATCGTTGTTGACTATTGACTCATTGAAAACCCATGTCTTCATAAACTATCATAATGATTGCTCACTCAAGCTTGACAACTTGGGTGTTGTTTTTGATGTTTACAAATAGAATTTCAACATGTGTTAACAATAACAAATGTTATATTTGGGATAACACTTTCTTGGTAGTGTGGGTTCGAAACCCGGACGGGACTCAGCCCCAAAAGGTACGAGAATCTGTACTTTATTAAGAAAGTTTTATCGCAAATATAACATTTGTTACTTTGACCACTTTGTGTTCATAGCTTTTAGCCATGGGAGCCGAGGAAATTTACACTTGTCAGAGGGGTACACGAAGTACACGATTTTGTTGAAGCCTCGGAGGCTGAGGGGGTTAGATCGCTGACTTTGTGTGCTCGCGATTAGGTGCCTCACTCTGGCAGTGTAGGTTCAGCCAAAATGTACGAGAATCTGTACTTTACTAAGAAAGCGTTCTAAATGGCTTGTGTGTCCATGTGTTAACTGCTTCAGTCATCAGCTACATGTGTAGAGTGTCGGTTCTCACCGAGCTGCTGCTCCGCTTTTCGTCGCAGCTCCAGAATCTTGATCTCCCCGATCTTGTAGGCCAGAGCTTGACCAGGCCACGTGATGTAGCGGTCAATCTCTACTGCGATGTTGTCGTAGGACTCCGCTGTGTACTTGAGCATGTAGTCAATAGCCTCATCACGTGTCCAGCTGATAATTATAAAATGGGTTGCGTAAAAAATATGTACAAGTGGAAGAAATGAAGCGAGTTATATATTCTATAATACCAGTGTAAGTATTGCTTGCCATCGTTGGGTAATTTCACGTGATTGATGTGATGGTGTGAATGCTGTACGTACTTGAAGGCATGGATGCCCGTGTCCACCACAAGTCGACACGCCCGGAATATCTCAGAACTGTAGCGCCCCATGCTGACACCAATGTAAAAGGAGAAGCAGCATAAGACGGGAGAGTAACGTCATAGCGATATCGATGCTAATTGTAATTAGTCACGTTCAAGATTAAGGCAGAGAAAGTTCTAACTTGTTTCAGATACATTAGGTTGGATTATTGCACAAGCTAGATTTTACCCTATCATGAAGATTCTCACACTGACAAGCATCCTTATGCATGAATGTACTTATGGCTCTAGTATTCCTCGACCGATTATAGAACACAATATGCATGGTTATACAACTTACAGTTCATAGTCATCTCTATACAGCCCCATCTCCTCGCCCAGGAACTCGGAGTACAGCGCCCAGCCCTGGAGTGGATAGAACGACATTAACTTTGTAATGGTCTGTTGTATGCGAGAATGCATCTCATCATCCTTGGTGAGTTGGTGTCAAAGAGACCTCGGATCAGTGTGTGCACTAAGTACCTGTGAAGAGGGCATGTTAACAGGGCGCCCTACGCTGCCGGTGGATTATGTTACACCCGATCGTTTCACGCATTTTGATCCAAATAAGATATCTATATGGCAAATTTTAACAATTACCAATTTGGAAATTGAAAACTGTATTCTCACATTGTAATATTGGCACATGAGTCAACAGAAAACGACTGATGCAAGCACATATGAAGGGAGAGCACAGCTTTACCTCGACAAAGGACGTGTATCCGGGGAAGCCGAAGGGGACACTGTACAAAGCAGACGACACCATCTTCTGCCGGAAGTCGGGGGTGTCGGATGTAATGGAGTAGCTGAGCTGAAAGGTGCATGTCAGGTGGTATGAGAGACGGATTGCAGCAACCGTCGGTGTTGAAAGACGTTGTAATGCGAACAGAACATGCTCTGATCCTATAGCGTTACCGCGTTATCTCAGTGACGTCACTATGCGTCAGTGTATGAGGAAAGGCTGTAACGAAAGGCCCAAGACATGTGAAACCCACGAGTAGGCTGTAAAAGCAAGGATCCTTATCAGGGCGAATCAGATAATCCTGTTACGGTAAAGGGACGCAACCCTTAACAGCAAATTTCAGCACCTTCGACGACTGGGTTATCCGTGTAACATCTTGGTGACTCACCTGCAGGTGATGTCCGGGGTTGGCCTCGTGGATGGACAACGCCATCATGGTCAGGTTGGGGCTGCAAGAGGAAGCGGGGTCACATCATGGACATAGGGACATCACATTTAGGGGATTTGCTATTGCGAGTATTGTGAAAGACGTGTATAAATTAAATGTAATAATGTGCTAACTATATATTATTAAAGGCTCAATCAACGTACAGTGAACAAGTATTGGCGCATTTCACAGCAGATAAACACTTACACTTATACTTATACACTTACATAACATACACACACACACTACACTACAAACATATCCTCCTCACACACTCACAAACACTACACAACACACATATCCTCCTCACACACACACACTACACAACACACAAATCCTCCTCACACACTCACACACACACACCATAAACACACACATACACAACACACCTCACACACATAAACCATACACACAGCCACACACACTCACACACACACACAGCCACACACACACACACACACACACACACACACACACACACACACACACACACACACACACACACACAAAACACACAAAACACACAAAAAACACACACAAAAAACACACACACACACACACACACACACACAACCATGCACACCATACACTCACACATACCACCTTCACATGTACATTCCTATCTATATGCACGAGGCACATGACAAAACTCACGATTCATGGGGCCGGAACACATTTGCCCAAAACACGCCTGGCCTGGAGCCGTCAGCAGAGCCTGTGGAGTAGGCGCCACCTGGGCCGTCGTTAGGCATCTCTCGCACCCTGTTGTGATGCAAACAAAAATGATATACTTTGTGCAGCAAAAACATACCTGTCTAGGGTAAACTTATTAAACGTTCATTTCGAGCATAATGCTCCAGACCTTATTATTTTATGTTTCTATTCTATAAGTGACTGCATGTTGCAGGATTCTCTGGAGGTGTGTCCCGCCCGACACTAAAGTTTCCATGTGCTTCTCTAGACGTGTGTCCGACACTAAAGTTTCCATGTGCTTCTCTAGAGGTGTGTCCCGACACTAGAGTTTCCATGTGTTTCTCTAGAGGTGTGTCCCGACACTAGAGTTTCCATGTGTTTCTCTAGAGGTGTATCCCGACACTACAGTCCCCATGTGCTTCTCTAGACGTGTGTCCCGACACTACAGTCCCCATGTGCTTCTCTAGACGTGTGTCCCGACACTACAGTCCCCATGTGCTTCTCTAGACGTGTGTCCCGACACTACAGTCCCCATGTGCTTCTCTAGACGTGTATCCCGACACTACAGTTTCCATGTGTTTCTCTAGACGTGTGTCCCGACACTACAGTTTCCATGTGCTTCTCTAGAGGTGTGTCCCGACACTAGAGTTTCCATGCCATGTGGTTCTCTAGACGTGTGTCCCGACACTACAGTCTCCATGTGCGTCTCTAGAGGTGTATCCCGACACTACAGTTTCCATGTGCTTCTCTAGAGGTGTGTCCCGACACTAGAGTCTCCATGTGCTTCTCTAGAGGTGTGTCCCGACACTACAGTTTCCATGTGCTTTTCTAGAGGTGTGTCCCAACACTAGAGTTTCCATGTGCTTCTCTAGACGTGTCCCGACACTAGAGACGCCATATGATTTTTCTAGATGTGTGCCCCGACACTACAATTTCCATGTGCTTCTCTAGACGTGTATCCCGACACTAGAGTTTCCATGTGCTTCTCTAGACGTGTATCCCGACACTACAGTCTCCATGTGCTTCTCTAGAGGTGTGTCCCGATACTACAGTCTCCATGTGCTTCTCTAGAGGTGTGTCCCGACACTAGAGTTTCCATGTGTTTCTCTAGAGGTGTGTCCCGACACTACAGTTTCCATGTGCGTCTCTAGAGGTGTGTCCCGACACTACAGTTTCCATGTGGTTCTCTAGAGGTGTGTCCCGACACTACAGTTTCCATGTGTTTCTCTAGAGGTGTATCCCGACACTACAGTTTCCATGAGCTTCTCTAGACAAGTGTCCCGACACTAGAGTTTCCATGTGTTTCTCTAGAGGTGTATCCCGACACTACAGTTTCCATGTGTTTCTCTAGATGTGTGTCCCGACACTACAGTCCCAATGTGGTTCTCTAGACGTGTGTCCCGACACTAGAGTGTCCATGTGTTTCTCTAGAGGTGTATCCCGACACTAGAGTGTCCATGTGCGTCTCTAGAGGTGTGTCCCGACACTAGAGTTTTCATGTGTTTCTCTAGAGGTGTATCCCGACACTACAGTTTCCATGTGCGTCTCTAGACGTGTGTCCCGACACTAGAGTTTTCATGTGTTTCTCTAGAGGTGTATCCCGACACTACAGTTTCCATGTGCTTCTCTAGAGGTGTATCCCGACACTACAGTCCCAATGTGGTTCTCTAGACAAGTGTCCCGACACTAGAGTTTCCATGTGTTTCTCTAGAGGTGTGTCCCGACACTAGAGTGTCCATGTGTTTTTCTAGAGGTGTGTCCCGACACTACAGTCCCCATGTGCTTCTCTACACGTGTGTCCCGACACTACAGTCCCCATGTGCTTCTCTAGATGTGTGTCCCGACACTAGAGTGTCCATGTGTTTCTCTAGAGGTGTGTCCCGACACTAGAGCGTCCATGTGCGTCTCTAGACGTGTGTCCCGACACTAGAGTCTCCATGTGTTTCTCTAGAGGTGTGTTCCGACACTAGAGTGTCCATGTGCGTCTCTAGACGTGTGTCCCGACACTAGAGTCTCCATGTGTTTCTCTAGAGGTGTGTTCCGACACTAGAGTGTCCATGTGCGTCTCTAGACGTGTGTCCCGACACTAGAGTTTCCATGAGCTTCTCTAGAGGTGTGTCCCGACACTACAGTTTCCATGTGTTTCTCTAGAGGTGTGTCCCGACACTACAGTTTCCATGTGTTTCTCTAGAGGTGTGTCCCGACACTAGAGTCTCCATGTGTTTCTCTAGAGGTGTGTCCCGACACTAGAGTGTCCATGTGCGTCTCTAGAGGTGTATCCCGACACTACAGTCTCCATGTGCTTCTCTAGACGTGTGTCCCGACACTAGAGTGTCCATGTGCGTCTCTAGAGGTGTGTCCCGACACTACAGTTTCCATGTGGTTCTCTAGACGTGTGTCCCGACACTAGAGTGTCCATGTGCGTCTCTAGAGGTGTGTCCCGACACTACAGTTTCCATGTGTTTCTCTAGAGGTGTGTCCCGACACTAGAGCGTCCATGTGCGTCTCTAGACGTGTGTCCCGACACTAGAGTCTCCATGTGTTTCTCTAGAGGTGTGTCCCGACACTAGAGTGTCCATGTGCTTCTCTAGACATGTGTCCCGACACTACAGTTTCCATGTGCTTCTCTAGACGTGTGTCCCGACACTACAGTTTACACGTGCGTCTCTAGAGGTGTGTCCCGACACTAGAGTGTCCATGTGCGTCTCTAGAGGTGTATCCCGACACTACAGTCTCCATGTGCTTCTCTAGACGTGTGTCCCGACACTAGAGTGTCCATGTGCGTCTCTAGAGGTGTATCCCGACACTACAGACTCCATGTGCTTCTCTAGACGTGTGTCCCGACACTAGAGTGTCCATGTGCGTCTCTAGAGGTGTGTCCCGACACTACAGTTTCCATGTGGTTCTCTAGACGTGTGTCCCGACACTAGAGTGTCCATGTGCGTCTCTAGAGGTGTGTCCCGACACTACAGTTTCCATGTGTTTCTCTAGAGGTGTGTCCCGACACTAGAGCGTCCATGTGCGTCTCTAGACGTGTGTCCCGACACTAGAGTCTCCATGTGTTTCTCTAGAGGTGTGTCCCGACACTAGAGTGTCCATGTGCTTCTCTAGACATGTGTCCCGACACTACAGTTTCCATGTGCTTCTCTAGACGTGTGTCCCGACACTACAGTTTCCACGTGCGTCTCTAGAGGTGTGTCCCGACACTAGAGTTTCCATGTTTCAGTGTTCAGTTTAGTTTCATGACCTTATGGGACATGCCTTAGCGATAATGCCTTGTTAGAAACCTAACTATTACAACGGGATCGCCATCTATTCAATTAAAAGAAACTACAAAAGTCTTCCTGTGTAGTTCGACAACTACTGCAACTATCTCCTGTTACATTGGCTTTACCATTACGTAATTACAGGTGTGCTTTTATATTGGACCAGACAATCCAGTGATCGATATTGTGAGCAAAGATCTACGTACTCTAGAGGAAGACCGGGCAAGTTGACGAAGAAGCGTTCCAGTGTTGGTTCTATGACATCAAATATCTGATGACGGAATTCCGCTAAGATGTCCTCCTGTAACAGGTAATGTTATATGGAAATATGCGGAGCTGGGTGATCTGTCATGTTCGTAATATGGTCATTGATATTCAGCAAGCTTGATTAGCCTGACACTCACGCCATGTCCATAGTCAAGACATTTGAACTTGTATATATGATATTACTATTTTTCAAAACATCGTCTGTGTATTATTTGACAGCACACGATGGGAGATTATCCAGGTACGAACCACAGGTATAGTAGGTATAGCCCTTCGCGAATCTGGTTCACCTAATGTATACAAGTAAATCTACGGAAGCTATTGTAACCAGAAACTGGTGATAATACTTATTGAGACAGTTTCTTTGTCTAAACACGTATCTAGCCATTTCATTGTGATTGTAGCACCTCAGAAGTATTCCGACGTGATACGGCTGAATGTCATCGTTTTGAAATGGAAGACACACGTGGATACTTGTAGAATATCTGTTCAGCGAGACAAGATCCTTTATTCTAAAGTAAAGGAATGTGGGTTCTGTTGTCAATCCCTTGACCAATAGACCAAAAAGAACATAATGATTATATACAATCCCCATTCACTACCCGGGATACGCAATGAGTGTTTGCGATGTGTTTGCATGTTTGTGACCCCCTTCGTGGCAAAATGATGTTCAAAGTAGGTTAAAGTGAATTATAGACACTTGTGGCGACATGTCAATATCCGAAAGAATTGTAAATTTAGAGAAATAATCAGTATATGACATCTGGGGTATGTTGGGGTTAGATAAGAATTATTGTCCGGATAACCTCACGAACCTGCAACTGTAAACATATAAGCGTACACTTTCAACTCCACCGAACAATTCCCATTGCCACCAGGAGACCCTTGATTCTACAAAATTGTAAGTACTTCGGGTCGTTTGTGAATGTGATATAATTACACAGAAACTACACGTACCGCAGTATTGAAGAAAAAATCCGTGTTATTCATGATGGTCTGAAAGTACTCGCTGACACTCCCATTGAACTCTTGCTTCGTCATGATCTGCTCAGACAACAACATGCGTGTAAAGTAAATGCAGACCAGTTGATTGCTGGACAAAACACACACAACGTACACAACATATACAACATACACAACATAAACAACATACAAAACACACAAAACGTACACAACGTACACAACGTACACAACACACAAAACATACACAACATACACAACACACACAACACACAACGCACAAAACATACACAACATACGAAACACACACAACAGATAAAACATACACAACATACAAAACATACACAACACACAAAACATACACAACGTTAACATACACAACATACGAAACACACACAACATACACAACATACAAAACACACACAACACAAACAACGCACAAAACATACGTAACATACGAAGCACACAAAACACACACAACATACACAACATACATAACATACACAACACACAACATACACAACATACGCAACGTACATAACATACACCCCATACACAACATACACAACACACAACATACACAGCATCCAAACGTACACAACACACAAAACACACACAGCATACACAACATACAAAAATCACACAACTTACACAAAATACACAACACACAAAACATACACAACATACACAACGTACACAACACACAAAACATACACAACATACACACCGTACATAATAACACAACACACAAAGCACAGGCAACATACACAACACACAACATACACAGCATACACAACTTACATAACATATACAACACACGAAGCAAACACAACATTCACAACACACAACATACACACCATACACAACGTACACAACATACACAACACACAAAGCACACATACACGGCAATACAGATTAACTGATTGCTGGGACGGCACACACACACACACAACATTCACGGCAATACAGACTGATTGCTGGGACAGTACACACACACACACACACACACACACACACACACACACAACATTCACGGCAATACAGGCTAGCTGATTGCTGGGACAGTACACACACAACATTCACGCCAATACAGATTAACTGATTGCTGGGACAGTACACACACACAACATTCACGCCAATACAGATTAACTGATTGCTGGGACAGTACACACACACAACATTCACGCCAATACAGATTAACTGATTGCTAGGACAGTACACACACACAACATTCACGGCAATACAGACTAACTGATTGCTGGGACAGTACACACACACACACACACACACACAACATTCACGGCAATACAGACTAACTGATTGCTGGGACAGTACACACACACACACACACACAACATTCACGGCAATACAGACTAACTGATTGCTGGGACAGTACACACACAACATTCACGCCAATACAGATTAACTGATTGCTGGGACAGTACACACACACAACATTCACGCCAATACAGATTAACTGATTGCTAGGACAGTACACACACACAACATTCACGGCAATACAGACTAACTGATTGCTGGGACAGTACACACACACACACACACACACACAACATTCACGGCAATACAGACTAACTGATTGCTGGGACAGTACACACACACACACACACACACACACACACACACACACACACACACACACACACACACACACACACACACACACAACATTCACGGCAATACAGACTAACTGATTGCTGGAATAGTACACACACACACACACACACAACATTCACGGCAATACAGACTAACTGATTGCTGGGAGAGTACACACCTGTAGTAAACAGTCTTTTGGTAATACTTCTAAAAGAGTATAGGCAATCTAACACTTTACTCTTCGAACATTCAACAGTTGGACGTTAGATATTGTTAACATTATTAGCAGATTTGTTTCCACTAATTAAGATACGTTTCCTTGAATGTTTATTATATCACGATCACAAAGCGTGTCGAATTAATGAACATCCTCTGTCAAAGTGAATCAGGACTTGATCCAGGGATACCTCACCTTCTGCATGTTGTCGACGATCCTGTCCACCTCCAGGAGGCCGATGTCGTGGACTTCTTGAGCCGTCATGTTGACGGAGAGATACCACCTGATGCAAGCCTCATAGTACTCTTGTCCTCCGTCCAGAGAGCTGATGCCGATGGAGGGGCGAGTGTTAGGCATATAGTCCTGAGTTAAAAAATAACATACAAAGGTTGGTATATGTGTCACATGTACCCAGGATGTCGTTCTCGCCATATGTATATATGTTCTCCAAACACATTTTTCATGCTGTATTATGGATATGAATATATGTATGTGATCTTTATAACCAGTGATCGCCAACAGTCTCTGTAACTCACTTCTTCAATGAACAACCAGAGGTCTGCCAGTGACTTTAATAGGCCAATAACAGCGTCCTGTCCACGGGCTCGTAGATCATTTCTGAAACGAAGAACACTAATGGTTACCGTAGTGACTGGTGTGTGCCAAGTCAGATGGCATGCTGTCATGAGATATCACGCAGCACTGGAATACATATGCTTCCTTCTTACCGACAGTTCATACATGTGTATACAGACTTTGTGTATGTGGACTTTCGTGTGAGACCTCATGTAAATGTGTTTCCACTTATCTGGTTGCAAGATGTCCAGGACATGTGACTCAATGTACAACATGCATTTCATCTCATTTATAACCTAGAAACTCAAGTTGAAATGTCAATGAACAGATACTATATTTACTTCTTCTCCACTGATATGTCTGTGTTATTCTCCAGGGTGTCTCGGAATGGCCAGAAGAAGTCCGATTCATTGGCCGCCACCTGTAACTTGGCGAACTGACCCTCAACCCGACTCTGTAATGTAGGACACCGGTATGAGAGGTGACGGCTGTTTGTAATATATATGTACAGTAAACTATTGTTATACGAACTCAAATGGACCATTAATTTTAGTTCGTTATAACCGTAGTTATAAGCTTATATATAGCATCTAATCCGCAATCGTCGGGACCCAAAAATATGTTCGTTATATCCATCAGTTTCGTATAAGAGTGTTCGTAATAAACGTATTTTACTGTAGTGTCCCTTGTGAATGAGGAAGGATGGAAGTACACATTATTACGTCACTTATAGTGTCCTGCTGTCTACTCATCAGAATGTTTGCGGATGTTATCAGTGCCACTGATCAAGCGTCTGGTTATATTTAGAAACAATGCAATACAACAATCACAAGTTTTGATAGAAAAAGCAATTCTACTCCACCATTGAATGCGAGTGATACGTCCTGTTCAATCGAACCGCCTCCCTCATTCGTTCTTTAAACTCTTCATACTGGAAGATAATACAGAGCAAGTTAACACCTATATAGACAGCGTCAATAACATTCATATGCTGTGTGTTATTGTGGTGTTGGAATGCGCTATGTGTATGTAAGTGTATGTTAAGTAAATATATGTTTATGCATTATGGATATGCACGTGGATACTTGTAATTATCAAGAACCCTTATGCATGTTGACATCTACCTGGTTAGGGAACTTCTGGAGTCTGACAATATAGTTTTCAAAGTCGCCGAAAGTGAAGAAAGGGATGGACTGGACCATTGACTCTATGTACGACTGTGGACCTTCCAGAAAAGTGACAGGATTCAGGCTCTGAAAACTGCAAGCGTTGTATATACATGTCAAGCTACACCTAGATTTCATTTAGATCACACAATTTGACATCGAATCCACCTAAAAGACATTAAATTAAAACAATGACGACTCTTGACTGAGACATGTGTCGTCCTATGGGAAGGTCTAATGACTGTGTAAATGAACGCAATATAGTATACGAAAATTGAAACTGAAGAACATTAATTACGAACATGTGAGTTTGACACAAGCACTGCCAGGGGTCGGGCTGGACAATCAGAATTATAACTTTAACAACGTTGTATCGACTGTTCTTGTTCTGCTAGTTGTGTTCGTAGGCTAACTCAGTATTCAAAGTCGGTCATAGTAACCTAGATATTAAATCAATGTACGTCATTTCATTATCGGTTCCCGCCCGCCAGAAAGTATACCAGCAGTGAACAACTTGCCGATTGCTGACAGTACATGAGTTATAGCATTCACCCTGGACACATGGCGACACAGTCACTATTCCCCAAACTATCTTTCATCGCCTTACTGTCTCCACTCCCAACCCCGGATGTAGGTGGTCAGCATGTCGTCCAAGATCTTGTAGTTGACCAGGTCAGACTTGCTCAGGTCCTCCTGTGTGATGTTCACCAGGCGGGTGTGGAAGGACACGATCTCATCCTGTGAAGAGACAGTAACATCAGCATTGTCAGTATACTGTCAGTCAAGCTGTACATATGGCAAGGATGGAAGTCTGTGAAGACAGAGTAACACCAGCATTGTCAGTATACTGTCAGTCAAGCTGTACATATGGCAAGGATGGAAGTCTGTGTAGATAGAGTAACACCAGCATTGTCAGTATACTGTCAGTCAAGCTGTACATATGGCAAGGATGGAAGTCTGTGAAGATAGAGTAACACCAGCATTGTCAGTATACTGTCGGTCAAGCTGTACATATGGCAAGCATGGAAATCTGCATACCTGTCGGAACAAACTGGCCTTACTCTAAAGATGTCCAAAACTGATGATATTCCCCATCGTTATGTTGTATCTATATGTATCTAATACTATCACAGTCCAAGAGAGTAGCGCTATTCAATTCCTACAGGGGGTATTCCCGTACAATTACTGACACGCTGTGCTGATGACTACCTGTATGTGACATGCATGTAACATGTCACAATTCCTGTCAATTATTGAAGAGTTTAGTTAAATTTCAGTTCTATCTATTTTCCTTGATGGTTATATAACGTTAGTAATTATTTCTGGCCTACCTTTCTTATGTCGAACATAGACATATTGTAGGACCGTATCTTGTCGTTATATTTGTGTATATCACGGTATGTGGCACTCATTGGGCTGTCCGACATCTGCCAGGCGAAGAAGTCGGTGTGGAGCTTTGCGAGATCCCGTGATGCATTGCCTGTGACAGAAACAAAACTGTTCTGTTTTTGTTTGTGTATGATTAATGTCGCCCCCAGCAATATTCAAGCTATATGACGGCGGTCTGTAAATAATCGAGTCTGAACCAGAAAATCCATGATTGGTATCATGTGCATCGATCCACGCAATTGGGATACGATGACATTCATCAACCATGTTAGCGAGCCTGACCACCAGATCCGTTAATCGCCATACATGAGTTGCTGAAGAACTATTCTAACCCGGATCTTCACGGGTCTATTCTAACCCGGATCTTCACGGGTTAGAAAAACAATACTGACTTTGACTTGTCCAGGTAGGGGTTTGACAAATATGTTTGCCGTAATGTTCCCTAAAATATACGAATCACACTGAATTCTGTGGACAACTGGCATTATCGATCAAGTCTTACAACATTATCTTTTCTTTAAAACCATACTTGAGCTTACATATATTTGAATATTGATCATTTGTACATATATTTGTGCCGTTTATACAGTATTGTGTGCAAGGAGTAATAAGAAAGTGGAGACGACAGATTCAGTGTTGAATATTTTAGAAATGTTCCTTTATGTTTATAACACACGGCGAAAAAATGACAGAAAGAAGTGTCTGACTATGGAGTGTAAGAGAATCAAAAGCACACTTTGTGTATATGCATATATATGTATATGAGTGACTCACCACAGCAGGCGGTGACAAGGGCACACAGACACAACACGACGCTGCTGTTCATGCTGGAAATACGGGTTCAGTAGCACGTGAGACGGGAGGACGTGCACGCAACCTATACAGCAAGCAGAAGAAGTTACCTTTTGAAGTAAATTAAGGGTCGTCATGAATAAAGTTGCATTTTGCTGCTTCATATTTCTTACCTTCTGGAATTACGGACGATGTTGATACATGGATATATCTGAATGACAACGATGTTGATTCCTGTGTATATCTGACTGACAACGATGTTGGTACATGTGTATATCTGACTGACAACGATGTTGATACATATGTATATCTGACTGACAACGATGTTGATATATGGGTATATCTGACCGACAACGGTGTTGATACATGGGTATATCTGACTGACAACGATGTTGATTCCTGTGTATATCTGACTGACAACGATGTTGGTACATGTGTATATCTGACCGACAACGATGTTGATATATGGATATATCTGACTGACAACCATGTTGATATATGGGTATATCTGACTGACAACGATGTTGATACATGTGTATACCTGACCGACAACGATGTTGATACATGGATATATGTGACTCACAACGATGTTGATACATGGATATATGTGACTGACAACGATGTTGATACATGTGTATATCTAACTGACAACGATGTTGATACATGTGTATATCTGACTGACAACGATGTTGATACATGGGTATATCTGACTGACACCGATGTTGATACATGGGTATATCTGACTGACAACGATGTTGATACATGGGTATATCTGACTGACAACGATGTTGAAACATGGGTATATCTGACTGACAACGATGTTGATACATGTGTATATCTAACTGACAACGATGTTGATACATGTGTATATCTGACTGACAACGATGTTGATACATGGGTATATCTGACTGACACCGATGTTGATACATGGGTATATCTGACTGACAACGATGTTGATACATGGGTATATCTGACTGACAACGATGTTGAAACATGGGTATATCTGACTGACAACGATGTTGATACATGTGTATATCTAACTGACAACGATGTTGATACATGTGTATATCTAACTGACAACCATGTCGATATATGGGTTTATCATATAATGGGCAGGTTTCTCGGCAGGATAAAGCCAACGGATAAAAACGATATCCGTTGGGGTCATATGCGGATAGAGATGCAAATATCAAAGGTCAAGTAGGACTACTTTCACTGTTTATAAACAAGCATGGCGTCGCCCTCGTCATTCGGCGATCGAGTCAGAATTAACCATCGTGAATCTGGATAAACTACAGGGATAATTGCTATCATTATCAAACGAACAGTCTAATATACTGAAAATCAGTGTCTAACTGTGATGTAGCTAAGGCATTTTATAAGTTTTGGCAACTTTCGAGATATAAATTTCGAAACAATTTTGCGAGGGCACGAGGCCTAGCCAAGCGGGATCAGTAGCCATATCTGTGCTTGTAGACCTCTGTGGCTTGAAACCTTCTCCACAAATCAAAATGGTTGGATTCGGCCGAAATATGTTTGAACTGTTACCTTGTTTCGTTCTGTCGCTGTGTGTACATCTGACTACACTTCTTAACGTTATGAAAGGACAGACCGACTGTCAACAACGTCTGACCGTGGCCGTGACGTCTCATAGACTAGAGTTAGAGTAGCTTCCCTTTGACAAAGGGCAGTTACTCTAGCGGACAGACCGATGGATTGCCGCGAAAGGCAATTAAAAACAACTGTTGTTTTGCCTATAAGTTGCTTCGCCACTGTATAAGAAACACATTTCAGTTGGAACTATATGGGCTACTGTCACTGTCCGACTGACTAATCACTTACCCTGTGACGTAATAAATATTAATGCGCGCATTCCAGGAAAACTCGCAATGTTTCGGTAATGTTTGTGAGAGAGGGAAAGCGATTTTAAAGCACAAAATTAAAGAATGACATTATATGATAAAGAGGTTATCACGCTTGTGTGTTTGGGGATGGTAAATATCCTGTATTAGGAATAAACACTATGTATTTAGCTCGCCAAGGCTCGCTAAATACAATGTTTATTCCTAATGCAGGATATTTACCATCCCCAAACACACTCGCGTGATAACCTCTATATATCTGACTGACAACGATGTTAATATATGGGTTCATCATATAATGGGTAGGTTTCTCGGCAGGATAAAGCCAACGGATAAAAACGATATCCGTTGGGGTCATATGCGGACAGAGATGCAAATATCAAAGGTCAAGTAGGGACTACTTTCAGTGTTTATAAACAAACATGGCGTCGCACTTGTCATTCGGCGATCGAGTCAGAATTAACCATCGTGAATCTGGATAAACTACAGGGATAATTGATACAATTATCAAAAAAACAAGTCTTATATACTGAAAGTCAGTGTCGAACTGCGACGTAACTAAGGCATTTTATCAATTTTGGCAACTTTGGAGATACAAATATCGAAACAATTTTGCGAGGGCACTTGGCCTAGCCAAGCGGGATCAGTAGCCATATCTGTGCTTGTAGACCTCTGTGGCTTGAAACCTTTTCCACAAATAAAAATAGTTGGGTTTAGGCGAAATATGTATGAATTGTTACCTTGTTTCGTTTTAGCGCTGTGTGTACATCTGACTACACTTCTTAACGTTATGACAGAACAGGCCGACTGTCAACAACGTCTGAACGTGGCCGTGATGTCTCATAGACTAGGGTTAGAGTAGCTTCCCTTTGACAAAGGACAATTACTCTAGCGGACAGACCGATGGATTTTCGCGAAAGGCAAGTCAAAACAATTGTTGTTTTGCGTATATGTTGCTTCGCCACTGTATAAGAAACAGATTTCAGTTTCAACTATATTGGCCACTGTCACTGTCCGATTGACACATCACCTACCCTGTGACGTAATAAATATTAATGCGCGCATTCAAGGACAACTCGCAATGTTTAGGTAATGTTTGTGAGTGAGGGGAAGCGATTTTCAAGCACAGAATTGAAGAATGACATTATATGACAAAGAGGTTATCACGCTTGTGTGTTTGGGGATGGTAAATATCCTGTATTAGGAATATTGCCAAGGCTCGCTAAATACAATGTTTATTCCTAATGCAGGATATTTACCATCCCAAAACACACTCGCGTGATAACCTCTATAATCTGACTGACAACGATGTTGATTCCTGTGTATATCTGACTGACAACGATGTTGTTACATGTGTATATCTAACTGACAACGATGTTGATACATGTGTATATCTAACTGACAACCATGTCGATATATGGGTATATCTGACAGACAACGATGTTGATACATGGGTATATCTGACTGACAACGATGTTGATACATGGGTATATCTGACTGACAACGATGTTGATACATGGGTATATCTGACTGACAACGATGTTGATACATGTGTATATCTGACTGACAACGATGTTGATACATGGGTTTATCTGACTGACAACGATGTTGATACATTGGTATATCTGACTGACAACGATGTTGATACATGGGTATATCTGACTGACAACGATGTTGATACATGGGTATATCTGACTGACAACGATGTTGATACATGGGTATATCTGACTGACAACGATGTTGATACATGGGTATATCTGACTGACAACGATCCTCAAGCTACGTAATGTTGTATACCGTTGTTCTTCTGTCAAACTATGTCATCCGCTATCTTGTTTTAATTTCCCAGGCAATATTTTATTGCATACAGTTTTATTTCTCTGGGGTATGTTATATGATACACTGTTGTACTTCTCCCAGGCTATGCTGTGTCGGTCACTATAAAAGGAATCAACAATGGGTTTTTTCCCTTCCCTTATCAATGAGGTTTTTTGTGTGTGTATTAGTGTGACCGTTTCTACATTATGACAATCACATTTCGTCCAATGAAACATCGGGACCACCAATAAGTCAGGCTGTTAATACAGAATTAGTGTTTCAAAGAAGGGAAATCCATGTGTCAGACGGTCCACTCGGATGATCATAAAAATCAGTTTGACCTCATTCATAAAACTTTAAGCTTAAGGTAAGGCCCGACTCTGTAAACATTGTTCTACCGTATATCATTATAGAGTGGACAATGTGGTGGTTGTAAACGAGGCTCCCCACACGTGACTCTGTAGACATTGTTCTACCATATATCATTACAGAGTGGACAATGTGGGGGTTGTAAACGAGGCTCCCAACACGTGACTCTGTAGACATTGTTCTACCATATATCATTACAGAGTGGACAATGTGGGGGTTGTAAACGAGGCTCCCAACACGTGACGAACATGTGCAAAATGTTAACAGAGGACGCACTCTAAGTGCTTTTGAACATAAATCCTACTTTTAGAAAGCTCATATATTCACGACTATGATAGGCAAGTTAATGCGCAGATTCCCAGAGGCCTGCCGCTTATTTTAGTGTCACAAGTTGTTGTATTGTTGCAGTCGGGACCACGCCATCCGAATGTGACGAGGACCTAAATGAGAATATGTTTCATGTTGTAGGAAGGGTGTCTGATATGTTCTGAGTCGCATCACACATTTAAGGGATTTTATTCCTGTTTAGGAGAAATCCTTCTTTTGGATGTCCAAGGTTCCATAGCTGATATAACATCATGACGTCATTGTTTTAGTCGAAATGGGTTCCGACTAGAGCTTTCTTCATGTTTGGAAACAGATCAAAGTCTGACGGAGCCAGATCGAAGAATACGGTTGGCGCTGAAGGAGTTCAAAGCCACACACGTGGATTGTGGTTAATAGAAATGACTGATTTGTGCATTGTCGCATTGTCCTGATGGAAGACAACACCTTTTCTCATCTTCCCACGTCTCTTACTCTTAATTTCGTCCCATAATTGCCTAAAATATGCAGCATAATGTACTCCGTTTATTGCCTGGCCTTTTGCAGCATAGTCCACCATGATGACAACCTCGTCATTCCAAACCACGGAGGCGATAACCTTTCAAACTGATGGGGCAGTCGTTGTCTTCTTTTGTGATGGTGACGTCTGTAGCTTCCACTGTTTTGATTGTTGTTTGGACTCAGGCTAGAAGCTAAGAACCTAGGTTTCATCCATACTAAAACAATCGTTGCAAGAGCCTTTCTTGATCAGTTTTAAACAGAGCGAGGCGTGTTTCTGGATCAGCTGCAACCAGAACGAGTCTTGTTTTTCATGGTGTGTTTTTGATTAGATGTCAGAATCTTTGGATCCCAACGAGCTGACACCTTCTTCATTTCCAAAGTGTCTTTGAAAGTTGAATGTAATCTCTCGTAGGCAATGCTTACTGAACAAGCACTATGACGATCAGGCATTCGCTGGCCCATCATGCTCTCTGGTGTTGCTGACGTGACAGGCCTTCCGGGACTAGGGGTCGTCTTCATAGCATTCCCGGCCAGCTTACACACTGCTGCCCACGATGGCTGGGACCTAGCATCTTTCCCCCGTAATATCAGATACCAGGCAACCAATGTCGTTACATTGGGATGTAATAAAGGCATCAAGCAATGCCGTCACATTGGGATGTAATGTCGTCAAGAAATAACGTTACATTGGAATGTAATGTCGTCAAGAAATGCCGTCATATTGGGATGTAATGTCGTCAAGAAATGCCGTCATATTGGGATGTAATGTCGTCAAGAAATAACGTTACATTGGAATGTAATGTCGTCAAGAAATGCCGTCACATTGGGATGTAATGTCGTCAAGAAATAACGTTACATTGGAATGTAATGTCGTCAAGAAATGCCGTCACACTGGGATGTAATGTCGTCAAGAAATGCCGCCACATTGGGATGAAATGTCGTCAAGAAATGCCGTCTCATTGGGTGTAATGTCGTCAAGAAAAAACGTCACATTGGAATGTAATGTCGTCAAGAAATGCCGCCACATTAGGATGTAATGTCGTCAGGAAATACCGCCACATTGGGATGTAATGCGGTCAAGAAATACCGCCATATTAGGATGTAATGTCGTCAAGAAATACCGCCACATTGGTATTCAATGTCGTCAAGAAATGCCGCCACATTGGGATGCAATGTCGTCAAGAAATGCCGCCACATTGGGATGTAATGTCGTCAAGAAATGCCGCCACACTCTGATGTAATGTCGTCAAGAAATGCCGCCATATTGGGATGTAATGTCGTCAAGAAATGCCGCCATATTGGGATGTAATGTCGTCAAGAAATGCCGCCACATTGGGATGTAACGCCGTCAAGAAATGCCGTCACATTGGGATGTAAAGTCAAGAAATGCCGTCACATTGGGATGTAATGTCGTCAAGAAATACCGTCACATTGGGATTTAATGTCGTCAGGAAATGCCGTCACATTGTAATGTAATGTTGTCAGGAAACGCCGTCACATTGTGATGTAATGTCGTCAAGAAATGCCGTCACATTGGGATGTAATGTCGTCAAGAAATGCCGACACATTGGGATGTAATGTCGTCAAGAAATGCCGTCACATTCGGTTAATAACGTCAAGAAATTCCGTCACATTCGGGTTAATGCCGTCAAGAAATGCCGTCACATTGGGATGTAATGTCGTCAGGAAATGCCGCCATATTGGGATGTTATGTCGTCAAGAAATGCCGCCACATTGGGATGTAATGAGTCAAGAAATGCCGTCACATTGGGGTGTAATGTCGCCAAGAAATGTCGTCACATTGGGATGTAATGTCGTCAAGAAATGCCGTCACATTGGGATGTAATGTAGTCAAGAAATGCCGTCACATTAGGATGTAATGTGGTCAAGAAATGCCGTCACATTTGTATGTAATGCCGTCAAGAAATGCCGCCACATTGGGATGTAATGTCGTCAAGAAATGCCGTCACATTGGGATGTAATGTCGTCAAGAAATGCCGTCATATTGGAATGTAATGTCGTCAAGAAAAGCCGTCACATTGGGATGTAATGTTGTCAAGAAATGCCGTCATATTGGGATGTAATGCCGTCAAGAAATGCCGTCATATTGGGATGTAATGTCGTCAAGAAATGACTTCACATTGGGATGTAATGTCGTCAAGAAATGACGTCACATTGGGATGTAATGCCGTCAAGAAATGCCGTCATATTAGGATGTAATGTCATCAAGAAATGCCGTCACATTGAGATGTAATACCGTCAAGAAATGCCGCCACATTGGGATGTAATGTCGTCAAGAAATGCCGTCACATTAGGATTTAATGTCGTCAGGAAATGCCGTCACATTGTGATGTAATGTTGTCAAGAAATGCCGTCATATTAGGATGTAATGTCGTCAAGAAATGCCGCTACATTAGGATGTAATGTCGTCAAGAAATGTCGTCACATTAGAATTTAATGTCGTCAGGAAATGCCGTCACATTTGTATGTAATGCCGTCAAGAAATGCCGTCACATTAGGATGTAATGTGGTCAAGAAATGCCGTCACATTTGTATGTAATGCCGTCAAGAAATGCCGCCACATTGGGATGTAATGTCGTCAAGAAATGCCGTCACATTGGGATGTAATGTCGTCAAGAAATGCCGTCTCATTGGAATGTAATGTCGTCAAGAAAAGCCGTCACATTGGGATGTAATGTTGTCAAGAAATGCCGTCATATTGGGATGTAATGCCGTCAAGAAATGCCGTCACATTGGGATGTAATGTCGTCAAGAAATGAGTTCACATTGGGATGTAATGTCGTCAAGAAATGACGTCACATTGGGATGTAATGCCGTCAAGAAATGCCGTCATATTAGGATGTAATGTCATCAAGAAATGCCGTCACATTGTGATGTAATACCGTCAAGAAATGCCGCCACATTGGGATGTAATGTCGTCAAGAAATGCCGTCACATTAGGATTTAATGTCGTCAGGAAATGCCGTCACATTGTGATGTAATGTTGTCAAGAAATGCCGTCATATTAGGATGTAATGTCGTCAAGAAATGCCGCCACATTAGGATGTAATGTCGTCAAGAAATGTCGTCACATTAGAATTTAATGTCGTCAGGAAATGCCGTCACATTGGGATGTAATATCGTCAAGAAATGCCGTCACATTGGGATGTAATGTCGTCAAGAAATACCGTCACATTGGGATATAATGCCGTCAAAAAATGCCGTCATATTGGGATGTAATGTCGTCAAGTAATGCCGTCACATTGGGATGTAATGTCGTCAAGAAATGCCGCCACATTTGGATGTAACGCCGTCAAGAAATGCCGTCACATTGGGATGTAAAGTCAAGAAATGCCGTCACATTGGGATGTAATGTTGTCAAGAAATGCCGCCACATTGGGATGTAATACAGTCAAGAAATGCCGTCACATTGGGATGTAAAGTCAAGAAATGCCGTCACATTGGGATGTAATGTTGTCAAGAAATGCCGCCACATTGGGATGTAATGCAGTCAAGAAATGCCGCCACATTGAGATGTAATGAAGTCATCAAGCGATGGAGGGCGTCATTGCTCTTCCATAGACTTCAGACTGAGATTATGTTACCCCACATTCTTTCCACTGAAATCTAGTTTTTATTCATTAAACAGGTATGTTGTGAACAGGTTATTCATATTGTATTGCCACATTGCTGTACATTATTTCATATACTAAACATGACAATTTGATTGGCAGTATGAATATCATCTATTCCCTGTCAATCCTGACTTCCCAACCATGTTACACAAGTTGACGTACACGCCAGTTTAGCCAATAACACCAGATTCAGATAGACATAGCTATATAGACGGACCAACACACACACACACACATGGACACACACAGAGTTACACAGAGTTACACAGAGTTACACATTCCCACGAGCGGTTCAAGAGAACTGGAACACAAATATACTGATCACATGTATCATTTCATAAAATGCTTCATAATTGACAATAACTCAATATGTTTCATTTTACTATACATTTTATTGAATACATTAAGAAAAGGCAAGGAAAATAACTGCTCTATTCAATTGCTCCGATCAATGAATATAAGTGTGAACATTACAGTTACGATGAAAATATTAGTTCTGTAGCATATGGCCTACTTTCTTTGCTATCGTGGAGAGTTCATCTTTAGCAAAGAGAAAGTCAACATGAAAAGTTTGTAACAATTCAGCGCATATCTTACACATATTGACAAGACCAATACGTGCATCAACCATTTCATTGTAGTGCGGCACCCAGATCCACGAGAACAGGAAACGTACGCCCGCAGTGTCGGGTGGGACAGATGCAATCAGGTTGTGGCTATATAATCTTCGTGAAACGAACCCAGCATAACAAAATACGAACCCAGCAATAGTGACCAGTAATAGATTAAAACATCAATAAGGCAAGACCATTTTCAAAGAGTGATTTTGAGATCAAGTTAACTTAACATAATCAAAACAAGAATCAACAGTTTTGACTATGTATTGTCCGTATCGTGCTCTTGGCATACCTACATTGTTCAATCTGCAAGTATTCTCCTGCAAGTGAATGTAACCCTACCTGCTGCCTCTACGTCCGGGGGATAATGTGTGTCACTGTCGTCGCCCAATAGCTTGCGCCGCCTTTTTGCACCGCCTTTTATGATCTATTGTTATTAGAAGTGGGATCAAAGTCGGATTGATTTCACATGCTTGAGTCGTGGCTTCCCCAGCACTGTGAGACTACATCCGGCAACTACGTTTCACCTGGACCTGTGTCTCATTGGGTGTTATGACATGGCTATGGAGTCCGGGATGTAACATGATGAAGTCAGAGGGTTATATGTGCGATCACACCTGTTAGGCCACGACAAGGTCATGGCTAGGTCACGTACAGGAGGGAGTCAGTGATGAAACTGCCGCAGGTAATGGGTGATGTAGATGTCTCTATGTATATTTAGACGTGGCGTTACCATGTCCTGGTTGTAGCGAGAAGCTGTTTCAAGGTTAAACATTCACACACAGCTTGAAAGATAGAAAGAAATAACTTTCTGATATTCTTCGAACTGATCAAAAAGACAGCACAGGATGCAGTATTGAGAACCATGTAGCATTACGCCATTCACGACATCACAGAATAATAACGATACATTCCATGCGACTTTTTAATGTTACATCATATATCCTATTCCTATATCCTATATATTATTCAGCGCCCGGCCGGGTCATCCCAAAAGACGTTAAAAGATGGTACTTGTTGTTACCAAGCCTGGCGCTCGGCTTTAATGGGCTAAAACAAGGACTGGTCGGCTCGGAGTCAGTATACTGTGTCTGAGTGGGGTATTCATAAATTATTTAGACAACCGAGTATTTAATTGGCAATTTTCTGTATATATCTGGTAAGGAAGGTTTTAGTAGGAGCGTTTTATACGTGGTGATTGTGCGGGAGAGACGATGAATCAAGGTGCACACCGACTTGTTAAAGTGTAAGGGAGGATAATGTCCCCCAACAATAGCACCTCGCCCCCCCCCCCCACCCCCCCCCCCCCCCCCCCACCCCAACCCACCCCACCCTCCCCTCTGCAGAATCCCTGCCAAGTGTTCCGTCGTGTTACCCTGCAGTAATTCGTAGACGAACCTTTGTGTTCACATCAAAAGTAACAGATGCGATGATCTCTTCAAAATTCTTTATTCTCCGACAGTTGATCTGTGAATATTTCATGTCCGACTTAAATGAATGTTTATAGATTCTTAAGAAATAACAATACACATATTCAGCACGTTACACGTTCCATACGCCATCTAGCTCACCTACACACCCAAGTCATACACTGTACACATGAAGACCGCTAGTAAAGTCCAGACACTGTAACTGCCGCCGATGTAGCCAGAACGATCCACAAATGTCGCACCATAACATGTGTCCCTCCACATGTCGGGGTTTCCGGTCTGGGAGTGGTCACGGGGTACGTGTCCAGCCAATCAGTGACGAGATCCTCCAACACGTTCAGTGGCACAGTCCCGCTCTCGAGCACCACAGAGTGAAACTCACGGATGTCAAACTTGTCGCCTTAAATAGATTGATATTTCATACATAAAATGTCATGTTCTGTTAAGACTGTAACAACAGATCGCATTATGCCACTAAAATAAGAGATTATCAAACATCAACATTATATTTAGTTTATCATTGTCCGTAAATACAGCTCAAGGATTGAAAGTACTGTTATACAACTACAGAGGATGTGAAATGGGTATCTAATACTGTTATACAACTACAGAGGATGTGACAGGTATCTAATACTGTTATACAACTACAGAGGATGTGACAGGGGTATCTAATACTGTTATACAACTACAGAGGATGTGACATGGGTATCTAATACTGTTATATAACTACAGAGGATGTGACAGGGGTATCTGATACTGTTATACAACTACAGAGGATGTGACAGGTATCTGATACTGTTTTACAACTACAGAGGATGGGACAGGGGTATCTGATACTGTTATAGAACTACAGAGGATGTGACAGGTATCTGATACTGTCATACGGCTACAGAGGATGTGACATGGGGATCTGATACTGTTATACAACTACAGAGGATGTGACAGGGGTATCTGATACTGTTATACAACTACAGAGGATGTGACATGGGTATCTGATACTGTCATACGGCTACAGAGGATGTGACAGGTATCTAATACTGTTTTACAACTACAGAGGATGTGACAGGGGTAGCTGATACTGTTATACAACTACAGAGGATGTGACAGGTATCTGATACTGTCATACGGCTACAGAGGATGTGACATGGGGATCTGATACTGTTATACAACTACAGAGGATGTGACAGGGGTATCTGATACTGTTATAGAACTACAGAGGATGTGACAGGTATCTGATACTGTCATACGGCTACAGAGGATGTGACATGGGGATCTGATACTGTTATACAACTACAGAGGATGGGACAGGTATCTGATACTGTTATACAACTACAGAGGATGTGACAGGGGTATCTGATACTGTTTTACAACTACAGAGGATGTGACAGGGGTATCTGATACTGTTATACAACTACAGAGGATGTGACAGGGGTATGTGATACTGTTATACAACTACAGAGGATGTGACAGGGGTATCTGATACTGTTATACAACTACAGAGGATGTGACAGGGATATGTGATACTGTTATAAAGCTGCAGATGATGTGACAGGGGTATCTGATACTGTTTTACATCTACAGAGGATGTGACAGGGGTATCTGATACTGTTATATAACTACAGAGGATGTGACAGGGGTATCTGATACTATCATACGGCTACAGAGGATGAGACATGGGGATCTGATTCTGTTATACAACTACTGATGATGTGACAGGGGTATCTGATACTGTTATACAACTACAGAGGATGTGACAGGTATCTGATACTGTTATACAACTACAGAGGATGTGACAGGTATCTAATACTGTTATACAACTACAGAGGATGTGACATGGGTATCTGATACTGTTATACAACTACAGAGGATGTGACAGGGGTATCTGATACTGTTATACAACTACAGAGGATGTGACAGGTATCTAATACTGTTATACAACTACAGAGGATGTGACATGGGTATCTGATACTGTTATAGAACTACAGAGGATGTGACAGGGATATGTGATACTGTTATAAAGCTACAGAGGATGTGACAGGGGTAGCTGATACTGGTATACAACTACAGAAGATGTGACAGGGGTATCTGATACTGTTATATAACTACAGAGGATGTGACAGGGATATGTGATACTGTTATAAAGCTACAGAGGATGTGACAGGGGTATCTGATACTGTTTTACAACTACAGAGGATGTGACAGGGGTATCAGATACTGTTATACAACTACAGAGGATGTGACAGGGATATGTGATACTGTTATAAAGCTGCAGAGGATGTGACAGGGGTATCTGATACTGTTTTACAGCTACAGAGGATGGGACAGGGGTATCTGATACTGTTATACAACTACAGAGGATGTGACAGGGATATGTGATACTGTTATAAAGCTACTGAGGATGTGACAGGGGTAGCTGATACTGTTATAGAACTACAGAGGATGTGACAGGGATATGTGATACTGTTATACAACTACAGAGGATGTGACAGGGGTATATGATACTGTTATACAACTACAGAGGATGTGACAGGGATATGTGATACTGTTATAAAGCTACAGAGGATGTGACAGGGGTAGCTGATACTGTTATACAACTACAGAGGATGTGACAGGGGTATATGGTACTGTTATACAACTACAGAGGATGTGACGGGTACCTGATACTGTTATACAACTACTGATGATGTGACAGGGGTATCTGATACTGTTATACAACTACAGAGGATGTAACAGGGGTATCTGATACTGTTATACAACTACAGAGGATGTGACAGGGGTATCCGATACTGTTATACAACTACAGAGGATGTGTCAGGGGTATCTGATACTGTTATACAACTACAGAGGACGGGACAGGGGTATCTGATACTGTTATACAACTACAGACGATGGGACAGGGGTATCTGATACTGTTATACAACTACAGAGGATGGGACAGGGGTATCTGATACTGATATACAGCTACAGACAGAGGAAAGTGAACATACAGTTTGTGTAGTACACTTAAAGAAAACCCAAAACACAGACGTAGTCGGCTCACGTCACAACGAGGAGTAGTGTTTTAGGGGGCATATCACTGATATGTTGGGGGGTTGTATGCCGTCCAGCCTTGGCGTGGTCAATTGACTTATCGGCACAAGCGGTAAAGCCTAACTGCTATTATACCGCTACAGAAAACACATGGCCTTGTCTTGTATATAAATAACATATTTATCACCACGACTGCTGCAATACCAAGTTCTGCTGCAGAACTACGGGGTTTTAACAGATGTTTGAAGTTGTGGTGACACTTGGTGAATGTGGAAGAGTTCTCCTACAATACAAGTTAAAACAAATGTTATAACCAGTTGAACACTGGTGTATAATGTTTCATCTTGACATTAACTGATTACCCAATCAATCTTAAATCATGCCTTGAAAGCTCCACGAAGCTAATAGAACAGGGACATCTTAGTATATACTTCATTACAATAATGTTTGGGAGTGTTGTGGGGTTGTCAGGACATCGGTAGTACGAAAGTATTTCTAGCGTTTTACAGAGATTTTATGACGGCTTGAGTCAATTTGGCACTGTATAGTTAATTTGTCTTCAAAATAGCATTAATAATAATAGTGTCCTTTTGGATACATCCAAAATCTAACAAATGTTATATTTGGGATAACACTTTCTTAGTAAAGTACAGATTCTAGTACTTTTATGGGTTGAGTCCCGTCCGTTCGATATGCCTTACACAGCACATTGAAATGGATTCATGCCTCAGTTGGAAGCCACTGCAGGGACATAAAGACTGGAGTGATGCGGGATCCTTTGTTTCCATCGAGCAATAAGTCCGGCTGCAGCATTCTGAACATATTGGAGCTTTCTGAGAGCTTTCTGAGATTGTTTCCGTAGGCCATTGTAGATAATGTCAGTGAATGCACACGATGATGTGTGGCGATGATAGGCATGGTCAAGTTCAACCATTACTAAGTGTTGAAACGTATATATGTTCTTCTGACATATCACTGTAATATAAATTGCTAAATTTAGATGTAAAAACTTCAGATTGGTTGTAGAAGCGGGGAGAGTCCTACCGACACTGCATATTGTGATAGACTGGACTGTTTATATTGTCATGTTAATAACGGTTCCACAGTGGAAGATGAGTATCATGTATCGGTGATGTGGAAACACTATGGAAATACAAGGGCGGAGTGTTTCGCTTCACATATTGTGAAAATCCATCTGTTGCTAATTTTGTGCTATTATTACAGTGCACATATCGCAAGACAATAATGTTTTGGTAGATATCTGACACATGTAAACAGAACAAGGAAGGAATGTGTCACTGTGTGAACCGTTTATACGGTCTTGCATGTCACACAGCCTGTACATTCATACGTGATTGTAATATAGGCTTGCGGTTCAAATACTGAAACTAAAACTGTCCATCTGTCCCTACGATGCCTTCTGGAGCAGAACCCCATGTCTATATTTCGAAAGATGTAAATACCCACTTTGTCGGGTTCTAAAGTTATACAGAATACATATAGGTTACCTCCTAGCATCCCTCAGACCCTACACGAAAGGATGCTGAAGGCGTTATCTAGGGAGTCTCACCTAGTCGCTTCTCTGCTCTTTGACGCAGCTCCCGAATCTTAATCTCCCCGATCTTGTAGGCCAGAGCTTGACCAGGCCACGTGATGTAGCGGTCAATCTCGACAATGATGTTGTTCAGTGATTCTGCTGTGTAGTTCTGGAGATACTGGATGGCCTCGTCGCGGGACCAGCTGCAGAAACATGACACTAATACAATAGAAATACAATAGCTATAAACACATTAGGACGCACGTAGACGCTCATTCTAAAACACCTTGGGGCACGGGTGGCCCAGTCGTCTTAGGCGCCGCTGGAATGATATTAAAAGCGGCGTTAAACCCAACTCACTCACTTACTTGTTATACAACTAACATTTTAAATCATGTTGATAACCAGTCAATTAGTTACACATTGTGACATTGGTAACGGTTACAGACGGTAAGCTGGAACTGCAGTCGTCTCAAATGTCAAGAACAACACAGCCACTGCCTTGCACGTGCCACTAACAACTTTGTACATTCTAACAACGGTAAGAGGCGTGCTGTCGAGACCCCATGGTGGAGATGCATGTTTTACCAGCTTACAGAATCAGAGCCCCATCTCCATAAGAACCACATGGCGCTGCGACTACTGTGTGTGTTAACGAGTGGCAGTTACGCTCCCTACTTCATTGCGTGCATCCCCGTGTCTACGACCAGTCGACATGCTCGTAGAATCTCGAAACTGTAGCGGCCCATTCTGAAATAAAACACTTGTTGCGTTCAGTACGTGTGCACCAGCTGGGTGTATTCTAATAGCTCTTTGAACAGTTGACATCACTATAACTACTGCACTTCATTTTAACTAGTAGCATAAAACAGGTATTGTACAAGACCTGATTTTGCTTGAATATTTATTATATACACAGTAAAAAAAGTGTTGCACCCCCTATACTTTTTCATGGAGGGGTGTTTTGAAAGGGTGTAAAGATAACCGAATTAATATTATAACCAGGATTTCGTGTATACCAACAAACCAGTGTATTGTCTATACAATGAACTTAAATGGGGTATTCCATGACCTTATGGCATGTAATAATCTCATGATGAACTTTTACGAAAAATGAACGAACAACGAAGACGCATTAAGTATGGTGACATCTCAATAATTTTTAGTGACCAAATTCATCCAATAGGGTAAGAATGTCATATGGAGATTTGACGAACACAGTAAGTCAATATCGAGAACTTCCACCAAGCACTTGGATCACAGCTTGAAGTCTTCGTCTCATACTCCTCACCAGACGTTGGAATCGCTCCATGGGCAGCTGCTGCCACTCCTCGTGTAATGCTGCTTCCAATTCACGCAAGTTCTGTGGAGGAGGGTCCCGACGATAAATCAGGCGTCCCAAAATGTCCCATACATGTTCCAGAGGATTCAGATCTGGACTCATTGCTGGCCATGGAATCTGCGTCAGAGCATTGTTGTGGATAACCTGGGTCAAAGCTCGTGAACGATGTGGTCTGGCATTGTCATCCATGAATATCGGTCTGGTGGCCAGTGGATGATTGTCAAAATGGGGCACCACAACTGGATTCAGCACCTCTTGGATGTAGCGCTCCCCTGTCAAGTTGCCTCGTATGGTCACTAAATCAAGCTTACAATCAAATGAGAAGCATCCCCAGACCATAACAGATCCACCTCCATATGGTACAGTTGGCATGATGTTTCTTGCAGTATAAGCTGTTCCAGGACGCCTCCATACTCTCACTCTGCCATCCACAACATGCAGAAGGAACCTGCTTTCGTCCGACCAGTGGACTCTTCTCCAGGACTTCAAGTTCCAGTTCTGTCTCAGTCTACACCAGGCTAGACGTAGTCGTTTGTGGTTGTCTGTGAGTTTAGGTCGCTTGATAACCCTTCTGGACTTCAACCCTGCAGCTTTAAGACGATTTCTCACGGTCTGGGTACTGAACTGTTGACGAGGAAGCCAAAGACGTTTCAAGGTTGTGCTTGTAGCAAATGGATGACACCTTACCACCCTCAACAACGCTCTGTCATCTCTAACTGTGGTCTTACGTGGTCTGCCAGAGGGTCTGCGATTCCTTACATCATTAGTTTGTGCGTGTTTTCTGACCAAACGGCTTATTGTTGTCCGGTTCTTCTGCCAATCTCCTTGAACGAAAGACCTGCTCCATGAAGGCCAATAATCTGCCACTTGACTGCTTCTGACAATCGTCTACCCGGCATTGTGGGTTACAATACACTGGGCTGTCAGAGAACATCTTTTATAGGCGATGTTGAGCTTAAGAAGATACTGCAATCTGCAAATGTCATGCACCATGCAATTCACGTGCTGATTGCTACGTTTTGGTGATCATCTTCCCTCCGAAAACATTACACATTTAACATCAGATCCCCAAGGAATACCTACCATTAAAACCAGAGTCGGGCGTTTTAAATGTTGTGATGTATCAAACGTATTAATGTGGGGGTGCAACACTTTTTCTACTGTGTATATGTTAGTTGGTTTTTGCTGAATATTCTGCTGTTCAAAAGTTTAGTTCTGCCATCAGATTAACGTTTTGTTTTTGTTTTTGTTCTGCTAGTTACGTCGTGGTACACTGATACACGGCCACAGTGTGTACTCACAGTTCG
Organism: Haliotis rufescens; assembly: GCF_023055435.1. Lineage (NCBI taxonomy): Eukaryota > Metazoa > Mollusca > Gastropoda > Lepetellida > Haliotidae > Haliotis > Haliotis rufescens. The sequence continues at coordinate 7,085,562 of NW_025964383.1, forward strand.
TAGTCGTCTCGGTACACCCCCAGCTCCTCGCCCAGCGACTCCGCGTACAGCCCCCACCCCTAGAGGACACAGCAAGCAGATTCACACACAACGACTCTTTGTCATCACTTTCAATCATAGGTTAAGCATATTACTGAACCCCTAGCTTAATTTCTCTTGAAATAATTATTTGTAGTACAACAAATATACCAGTACACGAGTGGAAGAACGGTGGCATCTCGGTATTGACGTTACTTACATTACCTCAAGTGTAAGACAATATATGAAAGCGGAACAACGCGAATGTGGCGATGCCTCATGTGGAAATCATCAATAACACCCCACGCAGTTACACAGCTAAACAAAGATCTGAGGACGTCCCATTACGGGTCACATCAGACCGTCCTTTCGCGAATTTTGACCGACCAATGGAATGACTGACAGGAAGTCGACAGAAGCCAATCAGAAGGCAGCTTTCTCGTGCTTTACGGCACCAGTTTCTAACCGGCGACAAAGCTTTTAAACATATTATGACAAATTATCGATTACAAATTTGAAAACAGAACAAACGAATATTCTGGAATGGCAAATAGATGGCCTAGATTGCATGGTTTCAGTCATTAAGCCCGTAACTGTCGTTCGGCATACCCCGTGTTAAATCTTTCGAGGTTGCATGATCAGAAATCACATTCCGACTGTCACTTTCATGACCTGATAAGTGACACTCTGATTGGTCGGATGAAAGGTGGTTCTGAAGTGACCCGTAATGGGATGTCCACAGATATCTTTTTAGCGGTAGCGAGAACTAAGACCTGAAGGAGTTTCCGCAGTTACCCTACAATTGATCAATAACATCCCGTGTACTTACATTACACTTCATCAATAACACCCCGTGTACTTACACTACAAATCATCAATAACACCCCGTGTACTTACACTACAACTCATCAATGACAGTCGCTATATAAGTGCAATAATCTTGGACGCGACGTTAAACCCAATTTCACCTCACCTCATCAATGACACCACGTGTACTTACACTACAACTCATCAATGACACCACGTGTACTTACACTACAACTCATCAATGACACCACGTGTACTTACACTACAACTCATCAACAACACCCCGTGTACTTACACTACAACTCATCAATAACATCCCGTGTACTTACACTACAACTCATCAATGACACCACGTGTACTTACACTACAACTCATCAACAACATCCCGTGTACTTACACTGCAACCCATCAATAACACCACGTGTACTTACACTACAACTCATCAATAACACCCCGTGTACTTACCCTACAATTGATCAAAAACACCCCGTGTACTTTCACTACAACTCATCAATAACACCTCCGTGTACTAACATTCAACTGATCAATGACACCCCGTCTACTTACACTACAACTCATCAATAACATCCCGTGTACTTACACTGCAACCCATCAATAACACCACGTGTACTTACACTACAACTCATCAATAACGCCCCGTGTACTTACACTACAACTCATCAATGACACCACGTGTACTTACACTACAACTCATCAATGACACCACGTGTACTTACACCCTAACTGATCAATGCCACCCCATGCAGTTACTCATAAATAATTTGCCAGGAAATAACACAACCGCTGATAAACAACCACCCATATGCTACGACACAAACCAACAATCACCAGATCAAATTACTCGTGGTGGTACTGTATAATAAAGCGTGTCAAATAAAGTCGTAGACGACGCGTGGTAATACAGATCACACCTCAACTGCATGACCCAAGAGGAGCACAGCTGCTCACACTGATACCCTTTACAGTGTTCCTGTCATATGCTGTTTTGAGCTCCCTTACCTCTCACTCGGCAGACAACGTCCCACTATTGTGTCAATCGTGAAGCGTTCCCGAGAATAAAACCGGTTTTGTTAGAAAAGAAAATCATTCAAATAATGCTTCAAATAAATGAATTTATAGTATCCAGCCAAAACTTTCAAAACAGTTTTGTTAAGATATCGTGTGAAGGCCACTGGCCCAATGACACTACCTACCTGTCGCGTTGGGGCCTGGGATTTTGATTTTGTATCGAGGTGAGATATTTGTTTCAGCTACGGCTACATACCAGATAATTTTTGTTATTTAGAGAAAGAGAACACCACATTGCAACAATGCTAATTTTGTGGCAAGCAATTTTTATTTTTATCAGTCTGAAGCACTATTATTTATTTCAAGAATATCACCAGAACTAACACCCACAGAGGACTCATCACCTGAGCTAACGCCTATAGAGGACATATCACCTGAACTAACGTCAACAGAGGACTCATCAACTGAGCTAACGCCTACAGAGGACATATCACCTGAACTAACGTCAACAGAGGACTCATCAACTGAGCTAACGCCTACAGAGGACATATAACCTGAACTAACACCCACAGATGACATATCACCTGAAGTAACAGCTACAGAGGACATATCACCTGAACTAACGTCAACAGAGAACATATCACCAGAACTAACACCTGCAGAGGACATATCACCTGAAGTAACAGCTACAGAGGACATATCACCAGAACTAACACCTGCAGAGGACATATCACCTGAAGTAACAGCTACAGAGGACATATCACCAGAACTAACGTCAACAGAGAACATATCACCAGAACTAACACCTGCAGAGGACATATCACCTGAACTAAAACCTGCAGAGGACATATCACCAGAACTAACACCTACAGAGGACATATCACCAGAACCAACGTCAACAGAGAACATATCACCAGAACTAACACCTGCAGAGGACATATCACCTGAACTAAAACCTGCAGAGGACATATCACCAGAACTAACACCTACAGAAGACATGTCACCAGAACTAACACCTACAGAGGATATATCATCAGAACTAACACCTACAGAGGATATATCACCAGAACTAACACCTACAGAGGACATATCACCAGAACTAACACCTGCAGAGGGCATTTCACCTAAACTAACACCTACAGAGGACATATCAACTAAACTAACAGCTACAGAGGACATATTACCTTAGCTAACACCTACAGAGGACAAATCACCAGAACTAACACGTACAGAGGACATATCACCAGAACTAACACCTACAGAGGACATATCACCTAAACTAACACCTGCAGAGGACATATCACCTAAACTAACATCCACAGAGGACATATCACCTAAACTAACACCTTCAGAGGACATATCACCAGAACTAACACCTACAGATAAATGTCACCAGAACTAACACCTAAAGAGGACATATCACCAGAACTAACGCCTACAGAGGACATATCACCTAAACTTACACCTGCAGAGGACATATCACCTAAACTAACATCCACAGAGGACATATCACCTAAACTAACATCAACAGAGAACATGTCACCAGAACTAACACCTGCAAAGGGCATATCAACTAAACTAACACCCACAGAGGACATATCACATAAACTAACACCTTCCGAGGATATATCACCTAAAGTAACACCTTCAGAGGACATATCACATAAACTAACACCTACAGAGGACATATCACCTAAACTAATAACCATAGAGGACATATCAACTAACCTAACGTCAACAGAGGACATATCGCCTAAACTAACACCAACAGAGGACATATCACCTAAACTTACGCCTGCAGACGACATATCACCTAAACTAACATCCACAGAGGACATATCACCTAAACTAACATCAACAGAGAACATGTCACCAGAACTAACACTCACAGAGGACATATCACCTAAAGTTACACCTACAGAGGACATATCACATAAACTAACACCTACAGAGGACATATCACATAAACTAACACCTACAGAGGACATATCACCAGAACTAACACTCACAGAGGACATATCACCAGAACTGACGTCTACAGAGGACATATCACCAGAACTAACGTCAACAGAGGACATATCACATAAACTAACAGCTACAGTTGACAAATCACCTGAACTAACACCTACAGAGGACATGTCACCTGAAGTCACGTCAACAGAGGACATATCACCAGAACTAACACCTACAGAGGACATATCACCTAAACTAACATCCACAGAGGACATATCACCTAAACTAACATCAACAGAGGACATGTCACCAGATCTAACACCTGCAAAGGGCATATCAACTAAACTAACACCCACAGAGGACATATCACATAAACTAACACCTACCGAGGATATATCACCTAAAGTAACACCTACAGAGGACATATCACCTAAACTAATAAACCATAGAGGACATATCAACTAACCTAACGTCAACAGAGGACATATCGCTTAAACTAACACCAACAGAGGACATATCACCTAAACTTACACCTGAAATGGACATATCACCTAAACTAACATCCACAGAGGACATATCACCTAAACTTACATCAACAGAGAACATGTCACCAGAACTAACACTCACAGAGGACATATAACCTAAAGTTACACCTACAGAGGACATATCACATAAACTAACACCTACAGAGGACATATCACATAAACTAACACCTACAGAGGACATATCACCAGAACTAACACTCACAGAGGACATATCACCAGAACTGACGTCTACAGAGGACATATCACAAGAACTAACGTCAACAGAGGACATATCACATAAACTAACAGCTACAGTTGACAAATCACCTGAACTAACACCTACAGAGGACATGTCACCTGAAGTCACGTCAACAGAGGACATATCACCAGAACTAACACCTACAGAGGACATATCACCTAAACTAACATCCACAGAGGACATATCACCTAAACTAACATCAACAGAGGACATGTCACCAGAACTAACACCTGCAAAGGTCATATCAACTAAACTAACACCCACAGAGGACATATCACATAAACTAACACCTACAGAGGATATATCACCTAAAGTAACACCTACAGAGGACATATCACATAAACTAACACCTACAGAGGACATATCACGGAAACTAACACCTACAGAGGACATATCACATAAACTAACACCTACAGAGGACATATCACCTAAACTAATAACCATAGAGGACATATCAACTAAACTAACGTCAACAGAGGACATATCGCCTAAACTAACACCTACAGAGGACATATCACCTAAAGTTACACCTACAGAGGACATATCACATAAACTAACACCTACAGAGGACATATCACCTAAACTAACACCTACAGAGGACATATCACCAGAACTAACACTCACAGAGGACATATCACCAGAACTAACACCTGCAGAGGACATATCACCCGGTGTAACGTCTACAGAGGACATATCACCTGAAGTCACGTCAACAGAGGACATATCACGTAAACTAACACCTACAGAGGACATATCACCTGAAGTAACGTCAACAGAGGACATATCACCAGAACTAACACCTACAGAGGACATATCACCTAAACTAACACCTGCAGAGGACATATCACCTAAACTAACATCCACAGAGGACATATCACCTAAACTAACACCTTCAGAGGACATATCACCAGAACTAACATCTACAGATAAATGTCACCAGAACTAACACCTAAAGAGGACATATCACCAGAACTAACGCCTACAGAGGACATATCACCTAAACTTACACCTGCAGAGGACATATCACCTAAACTAACATCCACAGAGGACATATCACCTAAACTAACATCAACAGAGAACATGTCACCAGAACTAACACCTGCAAAGGGCATATCAACTAAACTAACACCCACAGAGGACATATCACATAAACTAACACCTACAGAGGATATATCACCTAAAGTAACACCTTCAGAGGACATATCACATAAACTAACACCTACAGAGGACATATCACCTAAACTAATAACCATAGAGGACATATCAACTAACCTAACGTCAACAGAGGACATATCGCCTAAACTAACACCAACAGAGGACATATCACCTAAACTTACGCCTGCAGAGGACATATCACCTAAACTAACATCCACAGAGGACATATCACCTAAACTAACATCAACAGAGAACATGTCACCAGAACTAACACCTACAGAGGACATATCACCTAAACTAACACCTACAGAGGACATATCACCAGAACTAACACCTGAAGAGGACATATCACCCGGTGTAACGTCTACAGAGGACATATCACCTGAAGTCACGTCAACAGAGGACATATCACGTAAACTAACACCTACAGAGGACATATCACCTGAAGTAACGTCAACAGAGGACATATCACCAGAACTAACACCTACAGAGGACATATCACCTAAACTAACACCTGCAGAGGACATATCACCTAAACTAACATCCACAGAGGACATATCACCTAAACTAACACCTTCAGAGGACATATCACCAGAACTAACACCTACAGATAAATGTCACCAGAACTAACACCTAAAGAGGACATATCACCAGAACTAACGCCTACAGAGGACATATCACCTAAACTTACACCTGCAGAGGACATATCACCTAAACTAACATCCACAGAGGACATATCACCTAAACTAACATCAACAGAGAACATGTCACCAGAACTAACACCTGCAAAGGGCATATCAACTAAACTAACACCCACAGAGGACATATCACATAAACTAACACCTACAGAGGATATATCACCTAAAGTAACACCTTCAGAGGACATATCACATAAACTAACACCTACAGAGGACATATCACCTAAACTAATAACCATAGAGGACATATCAACTAACCTAACGTCAACAGAGGACATATCGCCTAAACTAACACCAACAGAGGACATATCACATAAACTAACACCTACAGAGGACATATCACATAAACTAACACCTACAGAGGACATATCACCAGAACTAACACTCACAGAGGACATATCACCAGAACTGACGTCTACAGAGGACATATCACCAGAACTAACGTCAACAGAGGACATATCACATAAACTAACAGCTACAGTTGACAAATCACCTGAACTAACACCTACAGAGGACATGTCACCTGAAGTCACGTCAACAGAGGACATATCACCAGAACTAACATCCACAGAGGACATATCACCTAAACTAACATCAACAGAGGACATGTCACCAGATCTAACACCTGCAAAGGTCATATCAACTAAACTAACACCCACAGAGGACATATCACATAAACTAACACCTACCGAGGATATATCACCTAAAGTAACACCTACAGAGGACATATCACCTAAACTAATAAACCATAGAGGACATATCAACTAACCTAACGTCAACAGAGGACATATCGCTTAAACTAACACCAACAGAGGACATATCACCTAAACTTACACCTGCAGAGGACATATCACCTAAACTAACATCCACAGAGGACATATCACCTAAACTAACATCAACAGAGAACATGTCACCAGAACTAACACTCACAGAGGACATATCACCTAAAGTTACACCTACAGAGGACATATCACATAAACTAACACCTACAGAGGACATATCACATAAACTTACACCTACAGAGGACATATCACCAGAACTAACACTCACAGAGGACATATCACCAGAACTGACGTCTACAGAGGACATATCACCAGAACTAACGTCAACAGAGGACATATCACATAAACTAACAGCTACAGTTGACAAATCACCTGAACTAACACCTACAGAGGACATGTCACCTGAAATCACGTCAACAGTGGACATATCACCAGAACTAACACCTACAGAGGACATATCACCTAAACTAACATCCACAGAGGACATATCACCTAAACTAACATCAACAGAGGACATGTCACCAGAACTAACACCTGCAAAGGTCATATCAACTAAACTAACACCCACAGAGGACATATCACATAAACTAACACCTACAGAGGATATATCACCTAAAGTAACACCTACAGAGGACATATCACATAAACTAACACCTACAGAGGACATATCACGGAAAGTAACACCTACAGAGGACATATCACATAAACTAACACCTACAGAGGACATATCACCTAAACTAATAACCATAGAGGACATATCAACTAAACTAACGTCAACAGAGGACATATCACATAAACTAACACCTACAGAGGACATATCACCAGAACTAACACCTACAGATGACATATCACCAGAACTGACGTCAACAGAGGACATATCACATAAACTAACAGCTACAGTGGACAAATCACCTGAACTAACACCTACAGAGGACATGTCACCTGAAGTCACGTCAACAGAGGACATATCAAGTAAACTAACACCTACAGAGGACATATCACCTGAAGTAACGTCAACAGAGGACATATCACGTAAACTAACACCTACAGAGGACATATCACCAGAACTAACATCAACAGAGGACATATCACCAGAACTAACACCTACAGAGGACGTATCACTAGAACTAACACCTACAGAGGATATATCACTAGAACTAACACCTACAGAGGACGTATCACCAGAACTAACACCTACAGAGGATATATCACTAGAACTAACACCCTCAGAGGACATATCATCAGAACTAACACCTACAGAGGATATATCACCTAAACTAACACCTACAGAGGATATATCACTAGAACTAACACCTACAGAGGATATATCACTAGAACTAACACCTACAGAGGACGTATCACTAGAACTAACACCTACAGAGGACGTATCACCAGAACTAACACCTACAGAGGATATATCACTAGAACTAACACCCTCAGAGGACATATCACCAGAACTAACACCTACAGAGGACATATCACCTAAACTAACACCTACAGAGGATATATCACTAGAACTAACACCTACAGAGGATATATCACTAGAACTAACACCTACAGAGGACATATCACCAGAACCAACGTCAACAGAAGACATGTCACCAGAACTAACACCTGCAGAGGGCATTTCACCTAAACTAACACCTACAGAGGACATATCACCAGAACTAACACCTACAGAGGACATATCACCAGAACGCATCGTATTCTGTTTTAGACTTAGGACACAGTATCAGGACTCACCTCTACGTAGGATGTGTAGCCAGGGAAGGCAAAGGGAGCGCGAAAGAGGTCGTTGAACTCCATCTTCTGCCGGAAGTTGGGTGTGTCGGCAGTGATAGAGTAGCTGAGCTGTAACAGCATCGTCCAGCATGTGAAGTCTGCTACTCAAATATACCAAATAAATATGTTGTTCTTAAACGAAGTATCCTAATGTGATATTTATGATTATTGTTTTATTGAGAAATGCTAAACTTGAGCAGGTGTTCTAGATGTATACTAGTATACGAGTAATACCCAATGTTCAATATCAAAAGCAAAACGACATCCTGACTATTCTTGAAGACGTATCAAGTAACCTGCAGGTGATGTCCGGGGCTGGCTTCATGGAGTGTCAACACCATAGTGGTGAAGTTCACACTGAAATGTATGCAGAAAAGTACGTCAGGAATTGTACTTACAACTCTAACATGTTCGCAGTAACCATACTAAAACAACACAAGCCGAGTGTAGTATACATATTTGTTTTACGTCAAAACTGCATGCAACACTAGTGCGTCTTTTACTTCAGACTTAACTACGTCGTCGAACTATCCTCATAGTTACGTCACCTGAAACGTCCTTACACTTACGTTTGATTTGGCCTGAGGACGTTGGCCCAGAATATCCCTGGCCTGGATCCGTCTGCTGCTCCGGTAGAGTACATTCCTACAGGACCATCGAAGGACAGTGGACGTACCCTGTAGACATTAGAAGTTGTCATCCGATCTCGATGGGTATGTGGTGTGATGTACCCTGAGTGTGTATTGTACCTTGGCTCACAGACAGGGTACATCACACCATATGCCCCGAGGGCTCGGTTGACAACGAATCTATCTCATGGACATTCGTTCAGACAGCTAACAGACGACGCAAACGAACCGAGTTACTTCGCTTTACCCAATGCATTTGGAAAACATCGGTTCTTTGCAGCTGAACGATACTTAAGCGAAAATAAACAAGTTACCTACGATGTGTGCGGGCTACATGAGCGGGCTAGATGGAAAGTAACTGCCCGCTCCTTAAACAAACAGAAGCTTGTATTTTAATGTAAGGGACGATAAGCATATATGTATTGGAGGCATATGTAAAGGACGAACAGGGCAGATGAGTGGCTGGACATACATACACGATAGGTAGTGTTGGCATATTGACGAACAGCTTTGGGAGCGTCTTCTGTATGATGTCATGTATCTGATGGCGATACTCCTCCAATATGTCACTCTAAACACGAACAAATCAGCAACATAGGAGCCGCATTGCATACATGGACAGCATATATGGTTTAACGGTGCATCGAACAATGTTTAAGTTACAATATAAACTGGGCGGCAAAAGAAAGTATAGGTCAAGTTCCATGATCGATAAAAAAATAACAAATTATAATATAATCATGGAGGGGTAGGAAATGATTGATCAACCACAGTTTGAATGAAATTTATGGAATCACAGGTAATGTAAGCTCAAGGTAAACAATGGTGGGTTAAGAAATTTCATTTTCAAAAGTTGTCTGAAATGTCACCAAACAATTGTCAGACACACTACAAGTTCATTGTCGACGCAGCTGCCTTCAATAGCGTGTATGACCTACAGCTCCCTCAATGCATGCTGTGATACGCCGCCTCATCGATGACGTCAGTCTTCTGATGACGTGGACTGGAATCCGTTGCCACTCGTCTATCAGGGCCTGCTGCAATTCTTGTCTGTTGACGGGAGGCTGATGGCGTGCTCTAATCTGTCTGTCAAGATGGTCCCACAGATGTTCAATAGGATTCATATCGGGTGAGTGGGCAGGCCAGGCAAAACGTCAACGTTCTGCTGGTTTAGAAAGTTCCGAGTCAGTCGTGCAGTATGGGGCCTGGCATTGTCGTGTTGAAACAATGTCCCCTGCTGTTGGTTTTGTAAGAACGGAAGCACAACTGGCTGCAACACTTGGTCTCTGTACTGCACAGCGTTCAGGTTTCCTGTATAATCACCAAATCAGTCTTCTGATCTCCACAAATACCGCCCCACATCATGACACTTCCCCCGCCGAATGGATGGACCCCTCGAATACACGCCGGAGCCAAACGTCCCCCTCTGCGTCGATAAACTCGTTCTCTGCTGTCATTTCGAAACAAGTTAAACCGACTTTCATCAGTAAACAGCACTCGACGCCAATTTCTCACTTGCCAGCGTCGAACCTGCCTCGCCCATAGCAGTCTCAGGCGTCGATGTTGAGCAGTCAGTACCATTCCTCGGAAAGGACGATACGCTCGGATTCCAGCAGCACGAAGTCGTCGTAGTACTGTACGTTGGCTAATGAGATGTCCCAACGCTGTTGCTGCCGGCGCCGTCGCCGTTACGAATCTGTTTCGCAGGTGAATGAGCCGTATCTGATCGTCGTTGTCACTCGGGGTCGTCCGGTTCTAGGCCTGTCCTGTGTCCTCCCTGTCTGTCTGTACCGTTGAATCAGCCTGGCTACTGTCAATGGTGTACAACCAAACCTTCTGGCAATTTAGACCTGTGTTGCCCCCATTTCGGCCATACCGATGGCTCTCTCTCTCTGCTCCTGTGACAGTCGTGGCATTTCTTTTGTGTGCTTTCATCACGTGTGGTTATACCCTGCAGACGAACGCATTTATACAGCTAACATGCACGTGCAGTATATGCCATAGGCGGGAAACCTGTTTCACCATTTCATTGTCGGGTTCGGGTGAGGTGTTTTTTGATACCTGTTCCTAGGCAGTCATATTCCCAATACCCACTTTCCACTAGGTATCGCTGTTTTTAGGAAAATTACAAATTGCCAACCTATACTTTCATTTGCCGCTCAGTTTTTATAACGGGGTGTCAGGTTGTTGTGAAAGGACAGCACGAATTGTGTCGTCGAAACCCACGGGCACGTGTATAGTGCTGACAAACCCAGCGCCGTAATGATAGCAAATGTGGTATTGTCCCCCATCATCTGGCACGCCACGCAAATCTGAGTGAGTGAATTTGGTTTAACGCCGCTTTGAACAGTATAACATATATTTCACGTTTGATGCCTAAAGTGATGCAATCCCTTGGTGAAACACGCGAGCACGTAGCCACCCACTACATGTGGTAGTTGTGAGATGTTTTACAATTTGCGACCTACTGCAGACGTGAAGGTGAACCTGGGGTCTGTCGTCAGCATCTGGAAGTATTCGCTAACACTCCCGTTAAAACGCTGCTTTGTCATAATCTGAAATAAAGAAAAACAGACCATGTTATGTAAGGGGATATAAATTTAAACGGCCGTTTAGAATATGGAACCTTACGTCTATACAAATCTTTATTATTGATTTAACACTAGTACCTTGATAGCCAACAATTATATATGTTCAATGACTATTACTTATGGAGAATGTTGGCTGTTTGGCATCCCACTCCATGTTTTTTAGGGCTATGCACCTGCTGCTCTTCGAACTCTTCAACTTTTGGACGTTGTACATTGTTAACATTATTAGCAGATTGTTTCCACTAATTAAGATACGTTTCCTTGAATGTTTATTATATCACGATCACAACACGTGTCGAATTAATTAACATCCTCTGTCAAAGTGAATCAGGACTTGATCCAGGGATACCTCACCTTCTGCATGTTGTCGACGATCCTGTCCACCTCCCGGAGGCCGATGTCGTGGACTTCTTGAGCCGTCATGTTGACGGAGAGATACCACCTGATGCAAGCCTCATAGTACTCCTGTCCTCCGTCCAGAGAGCTGATGCCGATATCGGGGCGGGTGTTGGGCAGATACTCCTGTGAACATGCCCAGGTGCTAGGTAGAGTATGTGCATCTCACGGTTTCTGATTAACATGCAATGCTTAGCGTGATATATAGGTTACCTGTTGGATAAAAGCTGACAAGTCCATGTAGGCTTGTACGGCGAGGGCGACAGCAGCACTCCCACGTTGTCTCAGCCCAGCCCTAGAGGACACAAATACCACACACGACATAGTCAACAGACAGTAATAGTTAGTCACAAGGTTGTCGACCGGTTCATACATATGAAGTACCTAGATCATCAGAGAATGAATGTTTTATTTAAAAAATAAATGACGATTTGGGATTATTCATCGTACAATAAAACACTGCAGGGAGAATAAACCATGAGAAACAAGAACGAAGGTTTAATTTAATTATATAATTATCCATAGAAGCAATATGTATGGAACTGTAATATCCATTGGACATGGTCAAAGGATCCTTGGTATCAGGAGTGTTGTGATGGCTGAGTAGTAGGTCAGACTCACCTATCACCGTCAGATATATTGGATTTCGCAAGAGTGTTGTTAAAAGGCAGGTAGAGCACAGACTGTGTCGGGTCGCTGACATTCAACTTGGCGAACTGTTCTCTAAGACGATTCTAGCGAGAAGTACATGTTGTAATGGTATGAGATGACTGGTGGATACCAACAAATCTTAATTAGAGCATTAGCATACAAATAATTATAAACGTGTATTTGTGTTCATGGTGATCGTATGCCAACATTAACTAGACTATGCTTGTTCTGCATGGTATTGTATTATCTAACGTCGAACGTTAAACATACCATAGAGACGAGGTGGTTCGTGCGATTGAGTTGGATGGCGATCCTCATCAGGGTTTTATATTGAGACATCTGCAATGTTAATACAAAGGCATTCATAAAAGTCGGTCTTCGCTAATCACTCACAAGGCATGTTGAAAGATTGTAAATGTGTTGACGGGTCTCACCTTTCCCGGCGTCTTCTGTAGACGGACGATGTAGTTCTCAAAGTCTCCGCGAGTTGAAAACGGTAGGACCTCAGCCAGGGAGGAAGCCTCTTGTTGCGGCCCCTCGAGGAAATTGACCGGGGTGAGGTACTGGTACCTGGGTGATAAGGCAAGGAGTCTGACCAGCGGAGCTCGGTATTGTACACAAAACAGGGATGCTTTAACACTGGATACATGCACAGATCCTCATAGATCGAAGCGGTATTGGTCCATGCTCTCACCATGAGATAGTCGTTGTCATAATACGCAAGATAACTTTCTGGAAAATATTGCCCTTTTAGCACACATTGTTAAACGCGTTTTTGTACATAAAGCGTGGCAGATGTAACTTTCTAAGGTGTTGTAAAAGTTAAAACATTCAGCTATGTGGTGATTGTGTCTTTAGTATTGGGCCTACTTAACAGGTTATAGAAATAGAACTGGATAGTTTGCGCCATCGGAAGTGACGTCACAGTATCACGTGTCACTTCTGTGGTACTATTAGATAGCTAAATGCATCTATGGGTAGGTACTGACATTCTCCACGGGTAGCCGGCGATATAGGTGGAGAGCATATCGTCCAGGATACGGAGGTTGGTCAAGTCGGACTTCTTCAGATCAGCTACTGTGATATTCTTTAGTCTGGCGTGTAGTTCATCGGCCCTGGTCTATAGAACACTCGCATCATAAATATACAGTGCAGGAATACAACACGAAAGGGATACGTTTAGGAGCTAGAGAGTCCTTAGCGAACGATACCACTGGGGATGGGGACTGTCAGTCTCAGTCTAAGACACGGTCCTTGTCCTACCCTGCCATTCTTCCAGCTGTCCTGCTGCAGAACTACCGTCTTACACAAAATATGTCCTACTTCTGGCACCAAACATGTCCTACCTTCCTGACATCGAACATGTCCCACCTTCCTGACATCGAACATGCCCTACCTTCCTGACATCAAACATGTCCTACCTTCCTGACATCAAACATGCCCTACCTTCCTGACATCAAACATGCCCTACCTTCCTGACATCAAACATGCCCTACCTTTCTGCCACAGAACATGTCCTTCCTTCCTGACATCGTACATGTCCTACATTCCTGACATCAAACATGTCCTACCTTCCTGACATCGAACATGTCCTACCTTCCTGACATCAAATATCCCCTACCTTCCTGACATCGAACATGTCCTACCTTCCTGACATCAAACCTGCTCTACCTTCTGACACCAAACAGGTCCTACCTTCCTGACATCAAACATGCCCTACCGTCTGTCATCAAACATGTCCTTCATTCCTGACATCGAACATATGCTACCTTCTGACATCAAACATGCCCTACCTTCCTGACATCAAACATGCCCTACCTTCCTGACATCGAACATGTCCTACCTTCCTGGCATCGAACATGTCCTACCTTCCTGACATCAAACATGTCCTACCTTCCTGACATCGAACATGTCCTACCTTCCTGACATCAAATATGCCCTACCTTCCTGACATCGAACATGTCCTACCTTACTGACATCAAACCTGCTCTACCTTCTGACACCAAACAGGTCCTACCTTCCTGACATCAAACATGCCCTATCGTCTGTCATCAAACATGTCCTTCATTCCTGACATCGAACATGTCCTACCTTCCTGTCATCAAACATGTCCTACCTTTCTGACATCGAACATGTCCTACTTTCCTGACATCAAATATGCCCTACTTTCCTGACATCAATCATGCCCTACCTTCCTGACATCAATCATGTCCTACTTTCCTGACATCAAACATGTCCTACCTTCCTGACATCGAACATGTCCTACTTTCCTGACATCAAATATCCCCTACCTTCCTGACATCGAACATGTCCTACCTGCCTGACATCAAACCTGCTCTACCTTCTGACACCAAACAGGTCCTACCTTCCTGACATCAAACATGCCCTACCGTCTGTCATCAAACATGTCCTTCATTCCTGACATCGAACATATGCTACCTTCTGACATCAAGCATGCCCTACCTTCCTGACATCAAACATGCCCTACCTTCCTGACATCGAACATGTCCTACCTTCCTGGCATCGAACATGTCCTACCTTCCTGACATCGAACATGTCCTACCTTCCTGACATCAAATATGCCCTACCTTCCAGACATCGAACATGTTCTACCTTCCTGACATCAAACCTGCTCTATCTTCTGACACCAAACAGGCCCTACCTTCCTGACATCAAACATGCCCTACCTTCCTGACATCGAACATGTCCTACCTTCCTGACATCAAACATGTCCTACCTTCCTGACATCAAACATGTCCTACCTTTCTGACATCGAACATGTCCTACTTTCCTGACATCAAATATGCCCTACTTTCCTGACATCAATCATGCCCTACCTTCCTGACATCAATCATGTCCTACATTCCTGACATCGAACATATCCTACCTTCCTGACATCGTACATGTCCTACCTTTTGATACCATACATGTCTTACCTTCCTGACATCAAACATGCCCTACCTTCCTGACATCAGATATGCCCTACCTTCCTGACATCGAACATGTCCAACCTTCCTGACATCAAACCTGCTCTACCTTCTGACACCAAACAGGTCCTACATTTGTACCTTCCTGACATCAAACATGTCCTACCTTCCTGACATCAAACATGTCCTACCTTCCTGCCATCGAACATGCCCTACCTTCCTGACATCAAACATGTCCTACCTTCCTGACATCAAACATGTCCTACCTTCCTGACATCAAACATGTCCTACCTTACTGACATCGAACATGTCCTACCTTCCTGACATCAAACATACCCTACCTTCCTGACATCAAACATGCCCTACCTTCTTGACATCAAACATGCCCTACCTTCCTGCTATCGAACATGCCCTACCTTCTTGCCATCAAACATGTCCTACCTTCCTGACATTAAACATGTCCTACCTTCCTGACATCAAACATACCCTACCTTCCTGACATCAAACATGCCCTACCTTCTTGACATCAAATATGCCCTATTTTCCTGACATCAATCATGCCCTACCTTCCTGACATCAATCATGTCCTACCTTCCTGACATCGAACATATCCTACCTTCCTGACATCGTACATGTCCTACCTTTTGATACCATACATGTCTTACCTTCCTGACATCAAACATGCCCTACCTTCCTGACATCAAATATGCCCTACCTTCCTGACATCGAACATGTCAAACCTTCCTGACATCAAACCTGCTCTACCTTCCTGACACCAAACAGGTCCTACCTTCCTGACATCAAACATGCCCTACCGTCTGTCATGAAACATGTCCTTCCTTCCTGACATCAAACATGCCCTACCTTCCTGACATCAAACATGTCCTACCTTCCTGACATCGAACATGTCCTACCTTCCTGACATCAAACATGTCCTACCTTTCTGACATCGAACATGTCCTACTTTCCTGACATCGAACATTTCCTACCTTCCTGACATCGAACATGTCCTACCTTCCTGACATCGAACATGTCCTACCTTCCTGACATCAAACATGCCCTACCTTCCTGACATCAAAGATGTCCTACCTTCCTGACATCAAATATGCTCTACCTTCTGACACCAAACATGTCCTACCTTCCTGACATCAAACATGCCCTACCGTCTGTCATGAAACATGTCCTTCCTTCCTGACATCAAACATGCCCTACCTTCCTGACATCAAACATGTCCTACCTTCCTGACATCGAACATGTCCTACCTTCCTGACATCAAACATGTCCTACCTTTCTGACATCGAACATGTCCTACTTTCCTGACATCGAACATTTCCTACCTTCCTGACATCGAACATGTCCTACCTTCCTGACATCGAACATGTCCTACCTTCCTGACATCAAACATGCCCTACCTTCCTGACATCAAAGATGTCCTACCTTCCTGACATCAAACATGCCCTACCTTCCTGACATCGAACATGTCCTACCTTCCTGACATCAAACATGTCCTACCTTCCTGACATAGAACATGTCCTACCTTCCTGACATAGAACATGTCCTACCTTCCTGACATCAAACATGTCCTACCTTCCTGACATAGAACATGTCCTACCTTCCTGACATCAAACATGCCCTACCTTCCTGACATCAAACATGTCCTACCTTCCTGACATCAAACATGTCCTACCTTCCTGACATCAAACATGTCCTACCTTCCTGACATCAAACATGTCCTACCTTCCTGACATCAAACATGTCAAGAGTGAATGCCTCCAGCTGATCGTCATATTTGTGGACATCTCTGTAGGTGGCCACCATGGGCCGGTCAGACATCCGCCACGTGAAGAAATCAGAGTGGAGCTTGGCCAGGTCAGCCGATGCATCACCTTGGAGATTGCAGTCGGGTATTAACTTTTTTGTCGACAGTGCAACGCATGCACAACGTTTAAATTAGTGGTTCATAAACTTGTGTGTGCAAAGGATAGAACATTTACATACTACTATGAGGTTTCCGAAATTATTGTTTACAGCAAGATGTGTAATATGCGCGTCAAGTTTAAATGCCCTGGTGTGTTATTCTCGAGTCAGTCTAATACAGGTACACACATGATTAGTGTTATGACATGACAAGAATACTGTCCGGGTGACGCTCCTGGCTGTGTGTGTCACGTGACGCAGCTGGGCCTATGGTCTACATATCCTGTACATACGTTGGCGTTTGATGAAGCAACATGATAATGAAATGTATATTTGAGTCAAGCTCACCTGCGCAACGACAGATTAACATGAAAACCACGATGTAGACTGCTACGTCCATCCTGCAACAAAGCCTGTTCAGTTTCACACTTCATAACTGACGAAAGAAAGCCTGTATAAGGATATGCGTACACACGTATGGTATTGTATATGCAGACACACGGAGTTATGTAGACTAGATTCTCGAGAGAATATGTGTCTTCCTTTTATATCAAGACATTAAATATTTACTTCTTCGTAAACCAAACACACTGGCTGTGATACAGCACCCTGAAACGACCTTTGTACAAACATTGTAATACAGTGTATACTGTACATAAGGGATGCGTACGATGCACATAGAGGCCATACAGCTACTTTTACATGTACAGATTGTTATAGATGCTGTTTGTTTGAGTGTTTAAAAGGCCGCTGACCTGTCCCTATGGGTGTAAGTAGAGTAAGTAAGTTTTAGAATTTATAAATATTTTAGATTTTGTATTGACATGATTCAATAGTTTATTTTTAGAAATTGATGAATATATTTAGCAGATTTGATTGAGTTAGAAGTGTTGTTATATAGCATTATGGTCTTTCCGTCCTTTGTAATTAGTGATTGCAACACGTCACCTGCTAGGCATGTCCAGTCTGTGCTTGTATATTGATTAAATTATTAAAACTGACCATCAGGTACATGTACATGTCAATCGATAGATTCAACTGTAAGCAAAAAGGGGTTGTATACATTGTCAGTTACACGTCTTCGGATGACCGCTGTGTCCAATCAGAGTGCAGCCATTATTAGTTTGAGCGGTAACTCAGTCGCTGGAACAACAGTATACAACTCTATGCATGTACTTGTATAAGGCAGGCACGACAGGGCGGCAGTCGACTAACGGGACTCGGGACATAGGGTCCTGGTACCAGCGGGCACTCTATGGTCGATGTCGAACAGGGTCCATTCAATGGAGGCTCTACCACAATAAGACCTATATGCCTTATTTATAGTCAACTGTTTTTTGTGCCGTTGTTACGAACTACGTACAAACTGACAAAAGAGTGTCTCGCGGCTGACCTCGGGAAGAGGTCCTTGAACCTTCTCGTGTTCGTACCCATCTATGCATCTATTGTCACATGAGGTAGTACTGTACTTGTCTTCACCATACGTGGTTGGACAACAACTTACATGGGCAAATGATTTTGTCAAAACGGTTTTGATTTCCGTAAGTTGGCTTTACTTATGAATGCATATGTCGGAAGTCATAAATCGATCGCGGTTGGTTTATACGTTTATCCTTTATGCCATAGGGCTACCGACCTGATAGGTATGGTAATTCCATGTGTCTGCACAGAGCGAAGTGAGGTTTTTCAAAACCTATAAATGTGTGTGAAATCGCCCAGGGTTATGCATGGTGCATGCAAGCCAATATGAAACCAGTAACCCAGATACCTAAACATATTCCAGCCACTGACGGACGGTATCCCAATGTGGATGCTGGTGTTACACTGAAATACATGTAAGTTCAAAATCGAAATAATTTCTCTAATTATTTTAATGTTGATTAATATATTTGTATAAACTGAAATGTGTTCGCTCACAATGTTTTGTACGAACGTTGCAGTTTGTTCAAATATGGCACGTTACATACTTGCCATGTCGCGATTACCGTCGATAAAGACCTGATCATTTCCGTATATTGTATCTAAACAGGTTACAGACACACCACATGGTTGTTGACACAGAATAGTTGTTTCTAAAACATGTGTCAAACCTCATGTTTCTCTCACCCTGCGCGGACCGAAGTAATGACCTACCTTTCCTCCATCGTTCTCCCTCCTTCCCTCCAGTAGGTGAGCACTGCACACAAGCTACCCGGGCCACCTTCCCTCCAATAGGTGAGCACTGCACACAAGCTACCCGGGCCTCCTTCCCTCCAATAGGTGAGCACTGCACACAAGCTACCCGGGCCGCCTCACAGGCTGCTGGGCTGAACGCACAAAGAGGTTACAGAAGCACCTCGTCCTGCAGCAACGTCAGTGTGAGCATGTTTGTTGTTTCCGGGTATAGCTATGCAACATTCCTAGTATCGTTATGTACTGCCCTAGTATCGTTATGTACTGCCCTAGTGTCGTTATGTACTGTCCTAGTATCGTTATGTACTGCCCTAGTATCGTTATGTACTGCCCTAGTATCGTTATGTACTGCCCTAGTATCGTTATGTACTGCCCCAGTATCGTTATGTACTGTCCTAGTATCGTTATGTACTGCCCCAGTATCGTTATGTACTGCCCTAGTATCGTTATGTACTGTCCTAGTATCGTTATGTACTGCCCTAGTATCGTTATGTACTGCCCTAGTATCGTTATGTACTGCCCTAGTATCGTTATGTACTGCCCCAGTATCGTTATGTACTCTCCTAGTATCGTTATGTACTGTCCTAGTATCGTTATGTACTGTCCTAGTATCGTTATGTACTGCCCTAGTATCGTTATGTACTGCCCTAGTATCGTTATGTACTGCCCTAGTATCGTTATGTACTGCCCCAGTATCGTTATGTACTGTCCTAGTATCGTTATGTACTGCCCTAGTATCGTTATGTACTGCCCTAGTATCGTTATGTACTGCCCTAGTATCGTTATGTACTGTCCTAGTATCGTAATATTCTGTCCTCGTATCGTTATGTACTCTCCTAGTATCGTTATGTACTGCCCTAGTATCGTTATGTACTGCCCTAGTATCGTTATGTACTGCCCTAGTGTCGTTATGTACTGTCCTAGTATCGTTATGTACTGCCCTAGTATCGTTATGTACTGTCCTAGTATCGTTATCCACTGTCCTAGTATCGTTATGTACTGTCCTAGTATCGTTATGTACTGTCCTAGTATCGTTATCTACTGTCCTAGTATCGTTATACAACTGTCCTAGTATCGTTAAGTACTGCCCTAGTATCGTTATGTACTGTCCTAGTATCGTTATGTACTGCCCTAGTATCGTTATCTACTGTCCTAGTATCGTTATGTACTGCCCCAGTATCGTTATGTACTGCCCTAGTATCGTTATGTACTGCCCTAGTATCGTTATGTACTGCCCTAGTATCGTTATGTACTGTCCTAGTATCGTTATGTACTGCCCTAGTATCGTTATGTACTGCCCTAGTATCGTTATCTACTGTCCTAGTATCGTTATGTACTGCCCTAGTATCGTTATGTACTGCCCTAGTATCGTTATCTACTGTCCTAGTATCGTTATGTACTGTCCTAGTATCGTTATGTACTGCCCTAGTATCGTTATGTACTGCCCTAGTATCGTTATGTACTGCCCCAGTATCGTTATCTACTGTCCTAGTATCGTTATGTACTGCCCTAGTATCGTTATGTACTCCCCTAGTATCGTTATGTACTGTCCTAGTATCGTTATGTACTGCCCTAGTATCGTTATGTACTGCCCTAGTATCGTTATGTACTGCCCTAGTATCGTTATGTACTGCCCTAGTATCGTTATGTACTGTCCTAGTATCGTAATATTCTGTCCTCGTATCGTTATGTACTGTCCTAGTATCGTTATGTACTGTCCTAGTATCGTTATGTACTGTCCTAGTATCGTTATGTACTGTCCTCGTATCGTTATGTACTGTCCTAGTATCGTTATACAACTGTCCTAGTATCGTTATGTACTGTCCTAGTATCGTTATACAACTGGCCTAGTATCGTTATGTACTGTCCTAGTATCGTTATGTTCTGTCCTCGTATCGTTATGTACTGTCCTAGTATCGTTATACAACTGTCCTAGTATCGTTATGTACTGTCCTAGTATCGTTATACAACTGTCCTAGTATCGTTATGTACTGTCCTAGTATCGTTATGTACTGTCCTCGTACGTTATGTTCTGTCCTAGTATCGTTATACAACTATCCTAGTATCGTTATGTACTGTCCTAGTATCGTTATACAACTGTCCTAGTATTGTTATGTACTGTCCTAGTATCGTTATGTACTGTCCTAGTATCGTTATATAACAGTCCTAGTATCGTGATGCAACTGTCCTAGTATCGTTATGTACTGTCCTAGTATCGTTATATAACTGTCCTAGTATCGTTATGTACTGTCCTAGTATCGTTATATAACTGGCCTAGTATCGTTATGTACTGTCCTAGTATCGTTATACAACTGGCCTAGTATCGTTATGTACTGTCCTAGTATCGTTATGTTCTGTCCTCGTATCGTTATGTACTGTCCTAGTATCGTTATACAACTGTCCTAGTATTGTTATGTACTGTCCTAGTATCGTTATACAACTGTCCTAGTATCGTTATGTACTGTCCTAGTATCGTTATGTACTGTCCTCGTACGTTATGTACTGTCCTAGTATCGTTATACAACTATCCTAGTATCGTTATGTACTGTCCTAGTATCGTTATACAACTGTCCTAGTATTGTTATGTACTGTCCTAGTATCGTTATGTACTGTCCTAGTATCGTTATATAACAGTCCTAGTATCGTGATGCAACTGTCCTAGTATCGTTATGTACTGTCCTAGTATCGTTATATAACTGTCCTAGTATCGTTATGTACTGTCCTAGTATCGTGATGCAACTGTCCTAGTATCATTATGTACTGTCCTAGTATCGTTATATAACAGTCCTAGTATCGTGATGCAACTGTCCTAGTATCGTTATGTACTGTCCTAGTATCGTTATATAACTGCCCTAGCATCGTTATGTACTGTCCTAGTATCGTTATACAACTGTCTTAGTATCGTTATGTACTGTCCTAGTATCGTCAAATATATGTCCTAGTATCGTTATGTACTGTCCTAGTATCGTTATATAACTGCCCTAGTATCGTTATATAACTGTCCTAGTATCGTTATGTACTGTCCTAGTATCGTTATACAACTGTCCTAGTATCGTTATATAACTGTCCTAGTATCGTTATACAACTGTCCTAGTATCGTTATGTACTTTCCTAGTGTCGTTATACAACTGTCCTAGTATCGTTATGTACTGCCCTAGTATCGTTATACAACTATCCTAGAATCGTTATGCTATTGTCCTAGTATCGTCATGCAACTACCCCTGTATTGATATGCAACTGCCTCGGTATTGTTGTGCAACTATCCTAGTATCGTTCTGCAACTCCCTAAGTAACGTCGCGCAACTGTCCTATTATCGTTATGTAACTGCCTCAGTATCGTTATGCAACTATCTTAGTATCGTTATGTAACTATCTTAGTATCGTTATGCAGCTGCCCTAGTATCGTTATGCAACTATCATAGTATCGTTATGCAACTGCCTCAGTATCGTTATGCAACTGTCCTATTATCGTTATGCAAATGCCTCAGTATCGTTATGGAACTGTCCTATTATCGTTATGCAACTGCCTCAGTATCGTTATGCAACTGTCCTATTAGCGTTATGCAACTGCCCCAGCATAGTTATGCAACTACCTCAGTATCGTTATGCAACTGTCCTATTATCGCTATGCAACTGTCCTAGTATCGTTATGCAACTGCCTCAGTATCATTATGCAACTGTCCTTTTATCGCTATGCAACTGTCCCAGTATCGTTATGCAACTGCCTCAGTATCGTTATGCAACTGTCCTATTATCGTTATGCAACTGCCCCAGCATAGTTATGCAACTGCCTCAGTATCGTTAAGCAACTGTCCTATTACCGCTATGCAACTGTCCTAGTATCGTTATGCAACTGCCTCAGTATCGTTATGCAACTGTCCTAGTATCGTTATGCAACTGTCCTAGTATCGTTATGCAACTGCCTCAGTATCGTTATGCAACTGCCTCAGTATCGATATGCAACTGTCCTATTATCGTTATGCAACTGCCTCAGTATCATTATGCAACTGTCCTATTAACGTTGTGCAACTGTCCTATTATCGTTATGCAACTGCCTCAGTATCGTTATGCTACTGTCCTATTATCGTTATGCAACTGCCTCAGTATCGTTATGCAACTGTCCTATTATCGTTATGCAACTGCCCCAGTATCGATATGCAACTGTCCTATTATCGTTATGCAACTGCCTCAGTATCGTTATGCAACTGTCCTATTAGCGTTATGCAACTGCCCCAGCATAGTTATGCAACTGCCTCAGTATCGTTATGCAACTGTCCTATTATCGCTATGCAACTGTCCTAGTATCGTTATGCAACTGCCTCAGTATCATTATGCAACTGTCCTATTATCGCTATGCAACTGTCCTAGTATCGTTATGCAACTGCCTCAGTATCGTTATGCAACTGTCCTAGTATCGTTATACAACTGCCTCAGTATCGTTAAGCAACTGTCCTATTACCGCTATGCAACTGTCCTAGTATCGTTATACAACTGCCTCAGTATCGTTATGCAACTGTCCTAGTATCGTTATGCAACTGTCCTAGTATCGTTATGCAACTGCCTCAGTATCGTTATGCAACTGCCTCAGTTTCGATATGCAACTGTCCTATTATCGTTATGCAACTGCCTCAGTATCGTTATGCAACTGCCTCAGTATCGTTATGCTACTGTCCTATTATCGTTATGCAACTGCCTCAGTATCGTTATGCAACTGTCCTATTATCGTTATGCAACTGCCCCAGTATCGATATGCAACTGTCCTATTATCGTTATGCAACTGTCCTAGTATCGTTATGCAACTGTCCTATTATCGTTATGCAACTGCCCCAGTATCGATATGCAACTGTCCTATTAACGTTATGCAACTGTCCTAGTATCGTTATGCAACTGTCCTATTATCGTTATGCAACTGCCCCAGTATCGATATGCAACTGTCCTATTAACGTTATGCAACTGTCCTAGTATCGTTATGCAACTGCCTCAGTATCGTTAAGCAACTGTCCTATTACCGCTTTGCAACTGTCCTAGTATCGTTATGCAACTGCCTCAGTATCGATATGCAACTGTCCTATTATCGTTATGCAACTGCCTCAGTATCATTATGCAACTGTCCTATTATCGTTATGCAACTGTCCTATTATCGTTATGCAACTGTCCTAGTAGCGTTATGCAGCTGCCCTAGTATCGTTATGCAACTATCCTAGTATCATTATGTAATGAGTGATGAAGTGCACGTTCACCTCATGTATCAATGTAGTAGAACTGTTGTGTAGCTACATCAGACCGAGCCTGTGAAACATGTACCTTACGTACAGTGGACGAGATGGCTAAAAGAACCTAACCTCGTATGGTCAGCTATGACGTAATCGACCTCTTCACCAACATCCCACTACAAGAAGTACTTGACACCAAACTCACAATAGACAGCATCACCAACCTAGCCTCTAGCTGCTTTGACACATCATATTTTCATTTCAAAAACAAGATCTACAAACAAATCCACGGACTACCTATGGGCTCCCCTCTATCTCCACTCATCACTGAAATCTTCATGACATCCTTCGAAGAATCAGCCCTCTCCAGAGCACCATTTCAACGTCTTTTCTAACCGGAAAGTGAGACGACACATTCACCACAATAGCCCACCTGAACGACCCCACAGAGCTCCTTAAACATCTCAACGCCCAGCACCAGAGAATCCAGTTCACCAATCAACACCTTCTTTTCCTTGACGTGTCCCTCTAAACCACAGATGACGGACTAAGAACATCAGTGGACAGCCAGTGCGGCATCTGTAGCCAAGTCAAGACAGATCACGTGATCAATGGATAGCGTTACATTGACCAGTCTCTCTACCTTGCTGTCTCACCGTTCTTGTAACATAATGCCCGGACACTGTCTCAACAAGATAACATAGGATCCATACAACATCTTGCCTTGGCCAGCACAATGTCCATTAGCCGATACATTAGAGCACGTCGTCGAGTTGGGGCATGCATGCATACATGTCTGTGTTATATTTGTTTTCCACGTAAGGGTAAATGATGCTTAATGAGGATTTCACATACAACTGATCCAGTCATATCACAGCGGGACAAGTGGAGTCAATAACATTGTCCAAGGATACAACACAGTGACTTGCATGACATGGCCTCTTGAAATGGAACATTTGAAATGATTTTTCTTAATAAGTGTTACATGCTTACTACCTGCTCATATCTCCATGTCAAACAACATGGCTTTGCACACGAAACGCTCTGTATGGATGAGGATGGGCATATTGTGATCGAGACGCATTATTGGGGGTGAGATTTGTTTTCATGCAGATGGAGGCTGAGGTGTTTTTACCCCAACAATATGATCTGTGTGAGATGCAGGATCAGCGTGTAAAGTTTAGAAATCACGAGCAGCATATCGTGGTACACACTGGAGACATCTATTTTACCGTACATACTTCTCAATATGTTTTAATGTTTCGTGTTTCTTTTGGCGGTGAGAATAAACGCATAAGTGTTAAGCTGTGTCTTGTTATTCAGTCATCAGTACGATGTTCTGGTATAACATGTATACTTATAAGTAATAATCAGATTTATTCAGAGAAAATATAGATATAGGACAGATAAACACACGAATAGCCCAACACAATCATCACTGGAAGGTCCACCTGACCTCGTCCACACAGTAAATGGTTTGACGATCGCTTTCCCCTCGCGATGGTTGACTCTGCAAGTGTAACGTCCTGGGTAAGGCAAGATAATCATGAGTAAGTAAACTGAGATGGAGGACAGGTAATATTCACTCAAAAGCAAGATATGTTTTGGCGATACATATAGAAAAAACTTTCAAAAAGCAAAATGAAAACATTTGAAGCTGGTAATGGATTAAAAAAAGTTACAGGCATTGTCCGGATAAGCATATCAAACAACGTAAAGAAACTCTCACACAACTGGATAAGCATATCAAACAACGTAAAGAAACTCTCACACAACTGGATAAGCATATCAAACAACGCAAAGAAAGTCTCACACAACTGGATAAGCATATCAAACAACGTAAAGAAAGTCCCACAAAACTGGATAAGCATATCAAACAACGTAAAGAAAGTCTCACACAACTGGATAAGCATATCAAACAACGTAAAGAAAGTCCCACAAAACTGGATAAGCATATCAAACAACGTAAAGAAAGTCTCACACAACTGGATAAGCATATCAAACAACGTACAGAAAGTCTCACACAACTGGATAAGCATATCAAACAACGTTAAGAAACTCTCACACAACTGGATAAGCATATCAAACAACGTTAAGAAACTCTCACACAACTGGATAAGCATATCAAACAACGTAAAGAAAGTCTCACACAACTGGATAAGCATATCAAACAACGTTAAGAAAGTCTCACACAACTGGATAAGCATATCAAACAACGTTAACAAAGTCTCACACAACTCTATGTCAACAACATGAAACATTCTTCACCAGACTTTTGAAAGCTTTCAACAATAAAGCAACAGTTTTCAATTTCGATAATGTCGTCACGCCGAAGACCCGGGTTCGATTCCCGACATGGGTACAATGTGTGAAGCCCATTTCTGGTGTCCCCCGCCGTGATATTCCTGGAATATTGCTAAAAACGTCGTAAAACCATACTCACTCACTCACTCACTCACTCAGTTTCGATAATGACGAAGAAATTGAATGTTTTAAGCTTGAAATTAATTGATCTTTATTCATACCCATGGGGTAACCAGAACAATATGCTGACACTGGCATTTCTAACACGCCTGTGGCTGAGAAACCCATTTGAGAGAACTGGTATCAAACATATGTGTGAGATCGAATTCTAGATCCGTGATTGGGTACTCCATGGTGATGTTCTGAGGTCAGATTATGACGGACTACTTTCCTGATCGTAAGTCATTGATAAGTTGCTCGTGCTTCAGTCGAATGTTCACCTACGTCTGTGTTGAAAGGGTAAAGCTCCTTGATGCCACATCGACATACATGTTCCTCCTCTTCAACCCTCACTTCGAAGTCGAATAAATTCAATACACTACGCACACTAATACACTTCACAGTTTTGAATTCGGCGGGAAACTCCCTTTTCTGTGATATCATCCACTGTCAGTTAAGGCAAAGCAAAATTATTGAACGTGACCGATGAAAATTCCGCACATCGTAAATCTCGCAATCCTTTTACACACTTCTAAATTACCATTCATGGCGTTATTTACTCTGTGTTTAGAAATCTAAATAAAGGATATTTACTCGAAGAATTGAATTAAAAAATAGCACATTCTGTATCTGTATCTGGGTATCTGTTTTTCATCTAATCACTAATGATAATTTTGAAACGTCACCTAGAATCGGTTAGAATGTTTTGGAAAATACACAAACACAAACGCCGAAGTGTATGTTCCGCCATATTGGATAGTGTTTACAAAATCACGTTTCGGGTGCCAATTATGAGACGCCTATCACGTGATCACGTATATTTCAAACTCAGCTGCGATGCATACATCCCTGAATTCCTCACACATTTTAGAATCAAATGACAAATGGTCTTTAACACCAATACAATTTATCCAGATGAAATCAAGCGAAATATATTAGGTGTTGAAACGATCACTGTGTTCGGAAAACTGTACTTGTTGAAATGTACACAAAGCAAAATTCAGATTTTTACACTGTGTAGCATTTTCTCCTATTTTAACTATCCATTCGTCTAATTGTTGCATACATTGGCTCGCGTGTTTGAGATTATTAATGGGAAGAGTATCGAGGCAAGGATTATGGAATTAAAAATATTTGCATTACAATGATCAGGTAAATTCAACGGAAATCGTAAAAGTTTCCGTCCTTAATGATGCCTTGACTGACCGCGATTCGCTGTGCAGAGTTGCGTCCCTTAGGCACGATTATGTTTCTAGGTTTGTCAGCACCATACCCGTGCTCGTGGGTTTCACCGAAGTGGTAAACGTCTGAGACCTGCATCACTTCGGGCTTTCCTCCCACATTAAGCTGACACGCCGTGATATGACTGGAATACTGTTAAAAGCGGCGTTAAACCCAACTCACTCACTCACTCAATCACTCACTTGGTTACATTGGAAAACATAAAGCAAATAACAGTACGCAGATTGTCAGAATGTTTCTTTTTACTTACATAACACATTTATCCATATACGATCCCTCAATCAACGAAAATCCTCCTCTTGGAAATCCCGCGTACTGTTGTTTGTGAACACTCCATTTTGTAAACGTCGGTCACCGGTAGTCATGTCATATTGTTGTAAATATTTGGTAATATCTTTGCGGTGAAAAAATTTAGTTGGTTGGTTTGTTGTTTAACACCGCACTCAGCAATATTCCAGCTATATGACGGCGGTCTGTAAATAATCCAATCTGGACCAGACAATCCAGTGATTGGCATCATGAGCATCAATCCACGCAATTGGGATAAGATGACATACTTCAAACCAAGTCAGCGAGCCTGACCACCCGATCCCGTTAGTCGCCCCTTACGACAAGTATAGTCGCTTTTTACAGCCAGCAAGAATGGGTTGCCCAAGACCTGTTCTACCCCGGATCTTCGCGGGTCCATCACGGCATTCAGTGGGTTCTTTGATAATATCTAGTTTGCATTATCATCATCGCCTTGATAATCCACAGATATGGCGTAAACTTTTTTGTGTAGGGTCACATTATTTATGCGTAGTAAGCAGTAAGTCGGATGACGTCACACGTCATGACCGTTGTGTTATGTAGTAATGCGCCACTGCGGTCATGAGAAGAGACAAAATGCATTATAGATGCTATAGAGGTGCGATATTAGGTTAAGTACAGATTACTTGCACTCGTGTCTGTCAGATACCATTTATCTCACAACTCGTTGTTTCCACGCGTATCTCAGTCGCTTTCACTCGTTAGATACGTTTTGAAACAACTCGTTGTGGGATTAATTATATCTGACAGCCACTTTGGTATAACTTACACACAAAGTTGGACTACCCACCGATCTTTATGCACTTACTGCACAAACACACGCCATAACTCTCTGACGCCCGAACTGCCTTGTCGTAAGATCGCCCGCTGAGTGTGGAACTTTGACAACTTTATAAAACCTTAAGCATAGAAGAAGAAGGTTGATAATGTCGCTTGTTTGTTTCTTCAATGGTGGCCTGATGATTCTGACAATGCCATCACGTGGGTTTGCATAAATATAGAGACACAAGAATGAGTCCAGGAACATGTGGCTGTACACAAACTGACGTCGCTGATTGTATTGATAAGGCGTGGCCGTGAAGAGTTCCGGCAGTCGTGCATAGGTCTACCAGTAGGGGGGAGGCATGCACCTGGAGCCATGGACTGCGTGGTTTCCAAACATTTAAGTATTTGTATCCCAAGCAACAAATGGTATTTATTGCAGTAATATAATATCGTCATATATCACCAGTGATGAGATGCAATTATTCCAAAGGGGCATGACTCATGTTATGAGCTCTTGGCAGGATGTCAGTACTATGTAGTTTTTTCCCAGTCTGAGACGGCGAGATTGTCTTTTTATGTGACGGGCGGACAAACCAGACCGTCACCCTCACAGTAACAGAGTAAGATGGAGACAGGGTAATCGTATTGTGAGCACTTGTCAGCCGGGGAAGCCAGTCGCTCAGCCACTAAGATAGACTCAGTGTGATGAGACACAGAGACATAAGAACAGAGACGTGCTGTGTGTGTGCGGCGTCTGTGCACGTCTCCTCCACGGTGGAGGGCCTGTAGTGCAGGATCCAGTCGTCCACGATCTCCTCCAGGATGGTGAGAGGCATGGGGCCGTTCTCCAGCACCACGGAGTGGAATTCCCGGATATCAAACAGCTCACCTGGAATCAGTATGTGTATATGGTTGGAGTTTTGTCAGATGTCTGCCATAGGTGCTTTCCTGTTCGTTTTCAAAGGTAGATAATTCTATGGAAATAGTGCCAAGGTCATGAACAATCACGGTTTTACATAAATGTTACCTACGTAACCTAACATGTAACTGGCGCTGATAAATTAGTATGATTCCCAAAGAGAGCACAGGAGGAAACAAGAACGAACCAAAATAATAAAACAGCACTATTGTATGGCATCAATGATATCATCTCTGTCATTATGTCACGACGTCATATAGTTCTTCCCCCGAAAGCCTGACACATATCAGAGTCCATCACGTGGACCGTGACTTGGGTGAATAATACATTTTGATCTGTGCACCAGGACGTATTATACATTCATAGCATTCATCTGCTGATTCGAACTACTGCTTTGGCTCTCAATTTAACACGCAATATATCTGTCTGGTCTAATTACGCTAGTATTCTAGACAAACCACAAAATGGATGGTGATTCTGTACTTTTGTATAACAACAACACTTTCTCACAGACACATTCCCGAACACCCACACGGTTAAATAACAATACCGCCTTACAGACACCTTGTCGAACACCCACACGGTTAAATAACAATACCGCCTTACAGACACCTTGTCGAACGCTCTTATACGGTGTAATAACAATACCGCCTTACAGACACCTTGTCGAACGCTCTTATAGGATGTAATAACAATACCACCTTACAGACACCTTGTTGAACGCTCTTATACGGTGTAATAACAATACCACCTTACAGACACCTTGTCGAACGCTCTTATACGGCGCATTAACAATACCGCCTTACAGACACCTTGTCGAACGCTCTTTATACGGCGCATTAACAATACCGCCTTACAGACACCTTGTCGAACGCTCTTTATACGGCGTAATAACAATACCACCTTACAGACACCTTGTCGAACGCTCTTATACGGCGTATTAACAATACCACCTTACAGACACCTTGTCGAATGCTCTTATACGGTGTATTAACAACACTGCCTCACAGACACCTTGTTGAATGCTCTTATATAGTGTCATAACAACACCACAACACACCTTGTCGATCACTCACATGGTGTAATAACAACACAGCCTTACAGACACCTTGTTGAATGCTTACCAAATAGATCCTGTTTAGAAGGTGCATATTGTTATTTCCTTACCTAATGCATCCTGTGTACAAGGCACAAGTTGTCTCTTGTTGTGTCATTACCTAATGCATCCTGTGTAGAAGGTGCAGGTCCCCCTTGTTATGTCCTTACCTAATGCATCCTGTGTCGAAGGTGCAGGTTCCCCCTTGTTATGTCCTTACTCAATGCATCCTGTGTAGAAGGTGCAGGTCACCCTTGTTATGTCCTTACCTAATGCATCATGTGTAGAAGGTGCAGGTCCCCCTTGTTATCCCCTTACCTAATGCATCCTGTGTAGAAGGTGCAGGTTCCCCTTATTATGCCCTTACCTAATGCATCCTGTGTAGAAGGTGCAGGTCCCCCCTTGTTATGTCTTTACCTAATGCATCCTGTGTAGAAGGTGCAGGTCACCCCTTGTTATGTCCTTACCTAATGCATCATGTGTAGAAGGTGCAGGTCCCCCTTGTTATCCCCTTACCTAATGCATCCTGTGTAGAAGGTGCAGGTTCCCCCTTGTTATGTCCTTACCTAATGCATCCTGTGTAGAAGGTGCAGGTCCCCCTTGTTATGTCCTTACCTAATGCATCCTGTGTAGAAGGTGCAGGTTCCCCCTTGTTATGTCCTTACCTAATGCATCCTGTGTAGAAGGTGCAGGTCCCCCCTTGTTATGTCTTTACCTAATGCATCCTGTGTAGAAGGTGCAGGTCACCCCTTGTTATGTCCTTACCTAATGCATCATGTGTAGAAGGTGCAGGTCCCCCTTGTTATGCCCTTACCTAATGCATCCTGTGTAGAAGGTGCAGGTTCCCCCTTGTTATGTCCTTACCTAATGCATCATGTGTAGAATGTGTTATGTCCTTACCTAATGCATCCTGTGTAGAAGGTGCAGGTTCCCCCTTGTTATGCCCTTACCTAATGCATCATGTGTAGAAGGTGCAGGTTACCCCTTGTTATGTCCTTACTCAATGCATCCTGTGTAGAAGGTGCAGGTTCCCCCTTGTTATGTCCTTACCTAATGCATCCTGTGTAGAAGGTGCAGGTTCCCCCTTGTTATGTCCTTACCTAATGCATCCTGTGTAGAAGGTGCAGGTTCCCCCTTGTTATGCCCTTACCTAATGCATCCTGTGTAGAAGGTGCAGGTTCCCCCTTGTTATGTCCTTACCTAATGCATCCTGTGTAGAAGGTGCAGGTTCCCCCTTGTTATGTCCTTACCTAATGCATCCTGTGTAGAAGGTGCAGGTTCCCCCTTGTTATGTCCTTACCTAATGCATCCTGTGTAGAAGGTGCAGGTTCCCCTTGTTATGTCCTTACCTAATGCATCCTGTGTAGAAGGTGCAGGTTCCCCCTTGTTATGTCCTTACATAATGCATCCTGTGTAGAAGGTGCAGGTCACCCCTTGTTATGTCCTTACCTAATGCATCCTGTGTAGAAGGTGCAGGTCCCCCTTGTTATGTCCTTACCTAATGCATCCTGTGTAGAAGGTGCAGCCCATCCCTTGTTATGTCCTTACTTAATGCATCCTGTGTAGAAGGTGCAGCCCATCCCTTGTTATGTCCTTACCTAATGCATCCTGTGTAGAAGGTGCAGGTCACCCCTTGTTATGTCCTTACTCAATGCATCCTGTGTAGAAGGTGCAGGTTACCCCTTGTTATGTCCTTACTCAATGCATCCTGTGTAGAAGGTGCAGGTTCCCCCTTGTTATGTCCTTACCTAATGCATCCTGTGTAGAAGGTGCAGGTTCCCCCTTGTTATGTCCTTACCTAATGCATCCTGTGTAGAAGGTGCAGGTCCCCCTTGTTATGTCCTTACCTAATGCATCCTGTGTAGAAGGTGCAGGTTCCCCCTTGTTAAGTCCTTACCCAATGCATCCTGTGTAGAAGGTGCAGGTCACCCCTTGTTATGTCCTTACTCAATGCATCCTGTGTAGAAGGTGCAGGTCCCCCCTTGTTATGTCCTTACTTAATGCATCCTGTGTAGAAAGTGCAGGTCACCCCTGGTTATGTCCTTACCTAATGCATCCTGTGTAGAAGGTGCAGGTCCCCCTTGTTATGTCCTTACCTAATGCATCCTGTGTAGAAGGTGCAGCCCACCCCTTGTTATGTCCTTACTTAATGCATCCTGTGAAGAAGGTGCAGCCCACCCCTTGTTATGTCCTTACCCAATGCATCCTGTGTAGAAGGTGCAGGTCACCCCTTGTTATGTCCTCACTCAATGCATCCTGTGTAGAAGGTGCGGGTTACCCCTTGTTATGTCCTTACTCAATGAATCCTGGCGACGAACGTGACTTGGGTGAAGCATGTTATCGATCCCAATGGCGTGGATCAATGCTCATGATATCAATCACTGGATTGTCTAGTCCAGACCCGAGTATTTACAGACCGCAGTCATATAGCTGGAATATTGCTGAGTGCGGCGTAAAACAACAAACCAACCAACCAACCTTACCCAATGCATCCTGTGCTCTCTTCCGTAACTCTTTTATTTTGATTTCGCCAATCTTGTATGCGCATGCCTGTCCTGGCCCCGTGATGTATCGGTCGACCTCTTTCGTTATGTCCCCCCGGGAGAAGGATGTGTAGTTGAGCATGTACTGGATCGCGTCTTCGCGGTTCCACCTGGCACAACACCGTCAGGAATCAATACAAGTGTCTCGAGTGATTGAGTGATCTGGGCATAACCTTTACTACTCGTATATCAGTCTTGCCACTGTGTTTTAGCTAGATTTGGGAGACAAACAGTAAATGACGCAGGCCGTAGGTGTTAATACTTTCATGGTGTGGTGTTGACAAAAGCATTGATCGTAGTCGAGTGGAATTAGGCATTCGAACCATGGTCAGATGTGTCTGGACCGACATGGTCTTAACTCTGCACATACAGTTGTGGCGCTGTCGATTTATGAGTAATCGATTTCATAATCGCTTATACCCCCATTCCACAGAGAATTTCGGCTCATCGGTCACTCATCGGAAGCAAAGTCTTTTACTTCAGATAACCCACCGAAGAGTATCGTATCACACTCCGATGAATCCGATTTGTGTTTGTCGACAATCAGGTCAGTGTCCGACGTGTCGGGCGTGATCCGATGAGGCGAAATCGTCCGATGAAGGGACTAGGCTCAGAGCTTAGTTCGCCATCGGACGCCATTTCCGTTCGTAAATCGAGTCAGTGTCGGATGAATGTCGAGTCAGTCCGATGTGTGTCAGACTCGTGATGTGCAACTATCGGACGTGTGACGGCAATCAGATGAGTGTCCGGTAATTAACAGTCATCTGAAGCTCATCTGGTTAACATGATATTTAGCACCGTCCGATTGCTATCCGTTGTGACATCGGAGGGTAATCGCTCATTAACCAAACTGCCATTCGACTGATACCACATAGCAAGCGGTGACATCTGACGGTTAACGGACTACGAAAGGAGGGTCAGCCGACACTCACTTCAGTAGTATAGAGTCACCAGGCAGGAGCTGGTTTTGGTTGAGGGAGGTTGAGTGAAAAATAGGGAAGGTGATTGGCTGATCCAAGTCACGTGATCGGATAGGATGACTCATGCATCAACAGCGCGTCGGGAAAGAGCGGGGAATGAAAGGTGTGTTTATAAGACAGAAAAGAATTCGTAAGTAAACAAAAAAAAAGTAAAGGGTATTCAATAGAGCTATGCGTATGGCGTGCTGCCCTGAATAGACAAGCAGCCCAGTTTGAATCGAGCGCGCTTGATAACTCACGTGACCACGTCGTTTCAAATTGTTTATCGGTCGTAATGGTTTCTTTTATTTTAGGCGTTAGAAGAAATTACAATTAGTGTACAACTCACGTAGTCGTTTCAAATTGACCGCGCTCGCGAGAGCGTGCGAGCTGGTTTGATGAATGCAGGGTGTGTGTTGAACACGATATACGCCGGGTAATGTAGGTAGGGAAAAAAAAATGTACGTCTAGCTGGATCAAATCCATCTTATACGGTCTACACGTTGTACACCATGAACGTTGGACAACCTGTATGGAAAAAAAATATATAGAAAAAATAGATAAGACTACGCAATCAGCAAGCTAGCAGTTTACGTTTAGCGCGCAAGAACGAGCTAATGGATAGCGACCGGCCGCCCATAACAATGTCAACATACACTACCCCGGCCTTACAATTAATGTTAACATACCAGCCTCGCCTGAAGCTTCCCATTCATAAATTGTGTGACCAGTGTCCCGTATTTATGATACGTTAGGGAACATATGTTGTACATTTGTTATTTTAAAAGGGAGTTATTTCAGAGAGGATATATATATGGGTATTCCCCTCATTAAACCTTTCTTTCAATGGTGTCTATTAAACGTATCCGGTATTTAATACATTTGAATGATGTAGGAAAGTATGTGCGTGTAGATGTTGTACCTATATCCGAACACGAATGTATGACACCTCAATAGATCAATTACGGTTATAACCACGACACGCAACATGACTATGAGCGTGGTTAGCAGTTCATATTTATAAACACATCGTAAATGACAGATTTCTGATGAATGAACTCGCCCGTACACATGTTTATAGGGTTATGTTCGCCCGAACTGTAAACAGTGACACATTGGATAACAGGAAGGGTGTGTGGAATGCACTCGTCCTTGTAAGGGTAAAATACGCGTTTAAACGCACCATTTAAATGATGACGACATTACTTTTTAGATGTATTGGTATCAGTGAGTGAGTGAATTTAGTTTTACGCCACACTCGGCATTATTCCAGCTCTAGGACGGTGGTCTGTCAATAAACGAGCTTGGACCAGACAATCCAGTGATCAACAGCATGAGCAGCGATCTGTGCAACTAGGAACCGATGGCACGTGTCATCCGAGTCGGCGAGACTGACCAACCGATCCCCGTCAGTCGCCGATAAGCATGGGTTACTGAAGGTCCATTCTATAACCCGGGACCTTCACGGGTGTAGTATGACGAAGACTATATACTAATATGCCAAAAAAATGAGAAAAAACAAACAAACAATTCATTCGTATCATTTATTGATTCGAGTCAATCGGTTCCATACAAAGCCGTGATACGAATGGACAATAGTATTCACTCTGGAACATTGTTTAGTCACTCATATACACATGCTGCTGCTGCTCGAAGGCCCTATTGTTTAAATAGCGAGTCCATGTTTTGAAACACATTTCGCACTGTTGAATGTTTCCTTTTCTACGCTGTTTTAAGGTTGAATGGTTGTCTATAGTCTGTGCTTTATCCATTGCTTAACGATTTCCGTCCAGGAGGTCCCAGTTTCACCATTCCTCTCACGTAGAGGAAAATTCGGCGTTTCTTATCGTTCAAACGCCTCAGTTTACGAGGTGTTTTCAAAATATGAATCAAACTAGACGCGTGGCGTTGACTCGGCATTCTCTTCTGACTGTTAGACTGATATAGTAGTGATGGGTATTTATGCCTAATCGTTCTGCTCACGATCATCATCCTCCTCCTCGTCATCACCGTCGTTATCCTCTGCAACGCTATCAGATTCAGTCTCACTTTCTATTTCCGGCATATCCATCAAAGGCAGGATCTCTTTCATCTTGGGTTTTAGGAGGAGTTTGATTTTATTTTTGAGAACGGATTGTTCCGTGGAAGGATTCATGTCTCCCAGGTTGTATAGCATGTTTTGAAACAGAGGTGCCTCTTTAAAGTACGTGGTATATTCCATCGCATAGTTGAGAGTACTACGCACTAGATCCTCCCACCTCAGTTTCAATCTTCTCTCAATCCATTCTTGCGTTCGTCCCTGTCGCTCGTACTGTTTTTTCTGCAGTTTCATCTTGTCATGAAACGTATCGTACACCTGTTTCCAGATGCGTTGTAAGCCTACATTTTGCCACTCCTCGGCTTCCATATTAGTGAATGTTGACTTCCCACGTGGAGGTTTGACGGCAAGACCACTGCCTTTCTGGGAAGAGGCTAGGTCGTCAAAGTCACTGTCATCGTCATCACTCTCGAGTCTGGCACGCTTTCTCTTAGGTTGAAGGCTATTGGCCGGACACCAGTGTTTGATATGTCGCTGTAGATCGTGCATGTTATCTATCAGCACCCCGCAATCTGCGCAAGCCGTGGCCATAGTCAATGATGTCGCACTACTCGTGTCTGAATCGGTTTCAATTGGAGTGAGCTGATGTTGGGACAATCTCTCTTCTTGTGTCAGAGGACTATCCAGAGATTCTGTTGTAGTCAACTTCTCCCTACGCAGATCAGGTTCAGACTGTGCTGTTGTTCTCCTGTTTTCCTCATTTATGAGGTTAACATGCAGTCGATCCTTATCTTTGGTGGTAGGTTTTAGATCGATGGTGAGTTGTCCATAGGGTGTTTCAGCAACCTTTTCATACATAGCCATAAAGTGATCCATATGTTCGGTGAAAATTCTACGAGCGAAGAGTTTGATTTGCTGTTTATCTATGGGGGAATGAAACAGGGTGACATAATGCGCGTTAAAAGCAATGTCTCTCGATTCCTTACCTCTCGGAAACAGATTTTGTATCAAGAGAAAGATCAATACATTCTTGTGATGTGAGGTTTGAGTAAACAGCCGCGAAATACGCTTGTCGTGCTTTGCTTCGGCCAGGAAATCATCTAGGACCAACACGTTCTGTTGACGAGCATCAAAGTTATCCTCGTCCAAGATATCGTAGGGAATTCCTTTGACAAAGGTCAGCTGAGGCAGCTGTTCACCGAAGTCCTTATATAATGGCTGCCATTGAGTATAACACCAAACGATGCGGGTAGGTTGGGGTTGGATCAGGCCATTCCGGAGTACATGAGAGGTAAACACAGACTTTCCACAACCACTGGGTCCCACAACGAGCGCATTTGAGGGAATCAGGAACTTGAATTGTTCTCGAAGATCAGATATACATGGTAAATGAGGCAGCCACGAGTGGACTTGCGATGGCGGCGGCGGCGGCGGCGGATGTGCTTGAAACGGCGGGTTGGCTTGACGCAGCAGCGGCGGTTGGTGGACTTGCGGCGGCGGCGGCGGCGGCGGATGTGCTTGAAACGGCGGGTTGGCTTGACGCAGCGGCGGCGGTGGGTGGACTTGCGGCGGCGGCGGCGTTAGCGGGTGGGCTTGTAATGGCGAGTGGACTTGCGGCGGCGGGTGGGCTTGTAACGGCGGCGGTATGCTATGTTTATTTCTCCTGTGTCGTAACATGACATCTCTCCTTGAAAACATTTTTTCACAGTCCGGACAGGTGGCAACCCCCATGGTGATCCAATACGGTGTGCGATTAGAGGGTATGAAGCTTTCTTATATACCCTTGACTCTGTTGACGCTTCAAGGCAGCAAGTGCCCGTTCCACCACAGCCTTCACCTCCGACACATGTTGTATTTTCACGGGTTGGGGTGTTGTCTTCGATCCCTGTTTGGTTGTCATCGTTTTCATTTTAGGTGTTACCTGTCTCTTCTTTGTCTTCAGCGTCGACTTCTTGGCTGCTTGTGGTTTCTTTCTCTGTTGTGATTTTCTCAACGTAGTCTTCCTAAATATATCTCTAGGGTCAAGTCTAATCTCTGATGCTTTCTTCATGTTGTTCACGTCCAATCCGTTTGCTGGCGAGAGTAAAACTGTTTGTCGGGCTACACTACTGTAGAGTTTATACTGTCTTACACGTGCAGGGATTCTTGGAAGCACACTTGTGAGTATGTTAAAAAAGCGATCATATTAGTATATAGTCTTCGTCATACTACACCCGTGAAGGTCCCGGGTTATAGAATCGACCTTCAGTAACCCATGCTTATCGGCGACTGACGGCGGGGATCGGTTGGTCAGTCTCGCCGACTCGGATGACACGTGCCATCGGTTCCTAGTTGCACAGATCGCTGCTCATGCTGTTGATCACTGGATTGTCTGGTCCAAGCTCGTTTATTGACAGACCACCGTCCTAGAGCTGGAATAATGCCGAGTGTGGCGTAAAACTAAATTCACTCACTCACTGATACCAATACATCTAAAAAGTAATGTCATCATCATTTAAATGGTGAGTTTAAACGCGTATTTTACCCTTACAAGGACGAGTGCATTCCACACACCCTTCCTGTTATCCAATGTGTCACTGTTTACAGTTCGGGCGAACATAACCCTATAGACATGTGTGCGGGCGAGTTCATTCATCAGAAATCTGTCATTTACGATGTGTTTATAAATATGAACTGCTAACCACGCTCATAGTCATGTTGCGTGTCGTGGTTATAACCGTAATTGATCTATTGAAAGGTGTCATACATTCGTGTTCGGATATAGGTACAACATCTACACGCACATACTTTCCTACATCATTCAAATGTATTAAATACCGGATACGTTTAATAGACACCATCGGAAGAAAGGTTTAATGAGGGGAATACCCATATATATATCCTCTCTGAAATAACTCCCTTTTAAAATAACAAATGTACAACACATGTTCCCTAACGTATCATAAATACGGGACACTGGTCACACAATTTATGAATGGGAAGCTTCAGGCGAGGCTGGTATGTTAACATTAATTGTAAGGCCGGGGTAGTGTATGTTGACATTGTTATGGGCGGCCGGTCGCTTAGTCTCTCTGCTATCCATTAGCTCGTTCTTGCGCGCTAAACGTAAACTGCTAGCTTGCTGATTGCGTAGTCTTATCTATTTTGTCTATATTTTTTTTTTCCATACAGGTTGTCCAACGTTCATGGTGTACAACGTGTAGACCGTATAAGATGGATTTGATCCAGCTAGACGTACATTTTTTTTTCCCTACCTACATTACCCGGCGTATATCGTGTTCAACACACACCCTGCATTCATCAAACCAGCTCGCAAGCTCTCGCGAGCGCGGTCAATTTGAAACGACTACGTGAGTTGTACACTAATTGTAATTTCTTCTAACGCCTAAAATAAAAGAAACCATTACGACCGATAAACAATTTGAAACGACGTGGTCACGTGAGTTATCAAGCGCGCTCGTTTCAAACTGGGCTGCTTGTCTATTCAGGGCAGCACGCCATACGCATAGCTCTATTGAATATCCTTTACTTTTTTTTTTGTTTACTTACGAATTCTTTTCTGTCTTATAAACACACCTTTCATTCCCCGCTCTTTCCCGACGCGCTGTTGATGCATGAGTCATCCTATCCGATCACGTGACTTGGATCAGCCAATCACCTTCCCTATTTTTCACTCAACCTCCCTCAACCAAAACCAGCTCCTGCCTGGTGACTCTATACTACTCACTTCGCAGATTTACATCGGACACTACAGCACCAAGATCCTGAAGATGGCTCCAAGAAAGAAAAGAAATGTTGGAGGACAGAAGGCAAAGAAGAGACCTCCCAGCACTCCTCAACAATCTCAAGTGCCAGAAGACTCCTCTGTGCCTCCTCCTGAAGATGCAGAGACGGAGAATAGGCCTATTCAGGCCCCAATCTCTGCTCAACCACATCCTGCATCTTGTTGCATAGTTTGTTGCTGGAGCATAAAAACACAGCCCAGGGCTGCAGCGTTGCGATGAAGTTGCTCCATGTCTAGTACTGTCAGGAGGTGCAGCCCGCTTTTATACTCGACTGCCGATTTTGGCGACAAATCCGACCAGTATTGGGACAGTGTCTGATTACCCTACGAATAGTAACCGATGTGTGGGGTTGGTGTCGGGAGAGTGATGGAAGTGTCAGATTAGTGTCAGGTTACCCTCGAATTACAATCCGACCGCAATCGGATCAATCGGACGCCGCCGATGAAAATGGGCCGCTACCAGTCTTTCATCCCATTACCCCAATCAATGTTGGATCTCTATCGGATTTTACGGTAAACGGGGACCCAAAAAAGAGGATGTCAGGTGAATTTTCATCGAAACTTTTGCAAAAATGGGATCAGATGGGCTTCAGATCAGGTTCCGATAGTTAGTGGAATGGGGGTATTACTTACAATCAATCTACCCTAGACTATTTTGAACTTACATATATATGCTTAAGTCAAATAATTGAAAGAAATCAGCGCTACGCATAACGTTTGCATTGATACAGCTGATAAAATGGATGAGATCAAATAACGTGTTTATCGAACGCAGAAATGACATTACGTTGGAATAATAAAAGAGGAACTGGACTATTTGACTTACCCATAATAATGCAAGCCTGTATCCACGACCAGTCTGCAAGCCCGGAATATTTCTAGACTGTATCGGCCCATGCTGCAATACAGAGTACGCAGTGGAGGAAATCGTCATGGCCCTCGGTGTAACAGCAGAACACCAGAAGCAGTAAACTGGTTAGGCCAGAGAAAAGTAAGATACATACAGTTGGCGAGTGAACTCACAGTTGAAGAGAAGGGGAATGTACGTACATGTGGTGGGTGTACGCACAGTTCAAATGGAGAGGTACATACAGATAATGGGTGTACTCACAGTTCAATGTCGGACTGATAGAGGTTAAGTTCTTCTCCAAGGGACTCAGCGTACGTTGCCCAACCCTGCAGTAAATATATAACGTCAACGCCCCAGAATAACTAGTCTCGATTAACCGCTGAAACATATTCCATTGGGCGAAAAAGGCAAAATAGGGATGAAAATTATGTGAATGGATAACTGAAAGTCAGTGATCACACCAGGTGTCCGTGAAAAGGGGGCGCATGTTCTTCCCTGTTCTGAACAATCGCTTCACCCATACCATACTCACCTCTGTATAGTTTACCCTCTGTGTAACAATCGCTTCACCCATACCATACTCACCTCTGTATAGTTTACCCTCTGTGTAACGATCACTTCACCCATACCATACTCACCTCTGTATAGTTTACCCTCTGTGTAACAATCGCTTCACCCATACCATACTCACCTCTGTATAGTTTACCCTCTGTGTAACAATCGCTTCACTCATACCATACTCACCTCTGTATAGTTTACCCTCTGTGTAACAATCGCTTCACCCATACCATACTCACCTCTGTATAGTTTACCCTCTGTGTAACAATCGCTTCACCCATACCATACTCACCTCTGTATAGTTTACCCTCTGTGTAACAATCGCTTCACCC
This sequence comes from Haliotis rufescens, assembly GCF_023055435.1. Classification (NCBI taxonomy): domain Eukaryota; kingdom Metazoa; phylum Mollusca; class Gastropoda; order Lepetellida; family Haliotidae; genus Haliotis; species Haliotis rufescens. The sequence goes on from NW_025964383.1 coordinate 7,128,923, forward strand.
ATACCATACTCACCTCTGTATAGTTTACCCTCTGTGTAACAATCGCTTCACCCATACCATACTCACCTCTGTATAGTTTACCCTCTGTGTAACAATCGCTTCACCCATACCATACTCACCTCTGTATAGTTTACCCTCTGTGTAACAATCGCTTCACCCATACCATACTCACCTCTGTATAGTTTACCCTCTGTGTAACGATTCCTTCACCCATACCATAATCACCTCTGTATAGTTTACCCTCTGTGTAACAATCACTTCACCCATACCATACTCACCTCTGTATAGTTTACCCTCTGTGTAACCATTCCTTCACCCATACAGTACTCACCTCTGTATAGTTTACCCTCTGTGTAACAATCACTTCACCCACACAGTACTCACCTCTGTATAGTTAACCCTATGTGTAACGATCACTTAACCCATACAGTACTCACCTCTGTATAGTTAACCCTCTGTGTAACGATCACTTCACCCACACGGTACTCACCTCTGTATAGATTACCCTCTGTGTAACAATCACTTCACCGCCACGGTACTCACCTCTGTATAGATTACCCTCTGTGTAACAATCACTTCACCTACACAGTACTCACCTCTGTATAGTTAACCCTCTGTGTAACAATCACTTCACCCACACAGTACTCACCTCTGTATAGTTTACCCTCTGTGTAACAACCGCTTCACCCATACCATACTCACCTCTGTATAGCTTACCCTCTGTGTAACAATCACTTCACCTACACAGTACTCACCTCTGTATAGTTAACCCTCTGTGTAACAATCACTTCACCCACACAGTACTCACCTCTGTATAGTTTACCCTCTGTGTAACAACCGCTTCACCCATACCATACTCACCTCTGTATAGATTACCCTCTGTGTAACGATCACTTCACCCACACGGTACTCACCTCTGTATAGTTTACCCTCTGTGTAACAATAACTTCACCCATACCGTACTCACCTCTGTATAGTTTACCCTCTGTGTAACGATCACTTCACCCACACGGTACTCACCTCTGTATAGATTACCCTCTGTGTAACAATCGCTTCACCCATACCATACTCACCTCTGTATAGTTTACCCTCTGTGTAACGATCACTTCACCCACACGGTACTCACCTCTGTATAGTTTACCCTCTGTGTAACGATCACTTCACCCATACCGTACTCACCTCTGTATAGTTTACCCTCTGTGTAACGATCACTTCACCCACACGGTACTCATCTTTGTATAGTTTACCCCATGTGTAACAATCACTTCACCTATACAGTACTCACCTCTGTATAGTTAACCCTCTGTGTAACAATCGCTTCACCTTTCATCATGTTGTAATCATTGTCAACCCCAGGGAAAAAAGCTGGACTTAGATTTGATTGATAACGATCTGAACCAGTGAGGGTAATTGAGCGAACTTTGGGAACATACTCACTATGCTAAATTCTGTTTCAGTGTCAACACATGTGTACATCATGTGTACAGTAGTTTTACAAGTACAGTAACACGTGAAGGTGCTGGAAACACTTCCTACCTCGACATAAGCTGTGTAGTAGGGGAATTGGAATCCCGTATTGCGCCGGAAACTAGGCAGACTTGCTTTCAGCGCGTAGCTGATCTGCAATCACAGAAAGTGTATCCAGATTTCACGGGGATATACGCCAACGGCTTCTATAGTGCATGTGTGAGGTGGTGTATAAAGCTGTGGAGAGCTGATAGTCCGAACCCATTGATCATGGGTTCGAATCCCAGATTCATTCTTATTGTGATCTAAATCATCTACGTCACTTTTGGATTGCCCCCAACAAAAAGCTGCTGCGCCGTTATATAACGGTAATTCTGATCATACCACCAACCCACAAAGCAATACTTACAATTAAACTTGCAGATAACACGAGCTGAACTGACTTGTCTGGGTGTCTGGGGTTTTGTTTCAGTGTCTACTGTTATGGCAATAGATAATATGCCGAACATGCATTACCTGGAGATGATGGCCAGGTTTCGACTCATGAAGCGTGAAAGGCACCATGACGTACGTCCCCCTGTGACAAAATAGAATAGTATTCGTCATAGGTCTAACCGTGTGTTCTATTTTAATACAGGAGTATACATCATAGGTCTAACTGTGTGTTCTAGTTTAATACAGGAGTATACATCATAGGTCTAACCGTGTGTTCTATTTTAATACAGGGGTATACATCATAGGTCTAACCGTGTGTTCTATTTTAATACAGGGGTATACATCATAGGTCTAACCGTGTGTTCTATTTTAATACAGGGGTATACATCATAGGTCTTATCGTGTGTTCTAGTTTAATACAGGAGTATACATCATAGGTCTAACCGTGTGTTCTAGTTTTATACAGGAGTATACATCATAGGTCTAACCGTGTGTTCTATTTTAATACAGGGGTATACATCATAGCTCTAACTGTGTGTTCTATTTTAATACAGGGGTATACATCATAGGTCTAACCGTGTGTTCTATTTTAATACAGGGGTATACATCATAGGTCTTATCGTGTGTTCTAGTTTAATACAGGAGTATACATCATAGGTCTAACCGTGTGTTCTAGTTTAATACAGGAGTATACATCATAGGTCTAACTGTGTGTTCTATTTTAATACAGGAGTATACATCATAGGTCTAACCGTGTGTTCTATTTTAATACAGGAGTATACATCATAGGTCTAACCGTGTGTTCTATTTTAATACAGGGGTATACATCATAGGTCTAACCGTGTGTTCTATTTTAATACAGGAGTATACATCATAGGTCTAACCGTGTGTTCTATTTTAATACAGGAGTATACATCATAGGTCTAACCGTGTGTTCTATTTTAATACAGGGGTATACATCATAGGTCTAACCGTGTGTTCTATTTTAATACAGGAGTATACATCATAGGTCTAACTGTGTGTTCTATTTTAATACAGGAGTATACATCATAGGTCTAACCGTGTGTTCTATTTTAATACAGGGTTATATATCATAGGTATAACCGTGTGTTCTATTTTAATACAGGAGTATACATCATAGGTCTAACCGTGTGTTCTATTTTAATACAGGGGTATACATCATAGGTCTAACTGTGTGTTCTATTTTAATACAGGGGTATACATCATAGGTCTAACCGTGTGTTCTATTTTAATACAGGAGTATACATCATAGGTCTAACCGTGTGTTCTATTTTAATACAGGAGTATACATCATAGGTCTAACTGTGTGTTCTATTTTAATACAGGAGTATACATCATAGGTCTAACTGTGTGTTCTATTTTGTCACAGGGGGACGTACGTCATGGTGCCTTTCACGCTTCATGAGTCGAAACCTGGCCATCACATCTCCAGGTAATGCATGTTCGGCATATTATCTATTGCCATAACAGTAACATACAATACTTAGTTAGGCCCATGACATGTACCCCTACGTTAACATACAATACTTTGTAAGGCCAATGACGTGTACCCCTACGTTAACATACAACACTTAGTTAGGCCCATGACATGTACCCCTACGTTAACATACAATACTTAGTTAGGCCCATGACGTGAACCCCTCCGTTAACATACAATACTTAGTTAGGCCCATGACGTGTACCCTTACGTTAACATACAATATTTAGTTAGGCCAATGACGTGTACCCCTACGTTAACATACAATACTTAGTTAGGCCCATGACGTGTACCCTTACGTTAACATACAATATTTAGTTAGGCCCATGACGTGTACCCCTACGTTAACATACAATACTTAGTTAGGCCCATGACATGTACCCCAACGTTAACATACAATAATTAGTTAGGCCCATCATGTGTACCCCAACGTTAACATACAATACTTAGTTAGGCCCATGACGGGTAGCCCTACGTTAACATACAATACTTAGTTAGGCCCATGACGTGTACCCCTACGTTAACATACAATACTTAGTTAGGCCCATGACATGTTCCCCTACGTTAACATACAATACATTTTTAGGCCCTTGACGTGTACCCCTGTGTTCACATACAACACTTAGTTAGGCCCATGACATGTACCCCAACGTTAACATACAATACTTAGTTAGGCCCATGACGTGGACATCTACGTTAACATACAATACTTAGTTAGGCCAGTGACGTGTACCCCTACGTTAACATACAATACTTAGTTAGGCCCATGACATGTACCCCTACGTTAACATACAATACTTAGTTAGGCCCATGACATGTACCCCTGTGTTCACATACACTACACAGCTAGACCCATGACGTGTACCCCTGTGTTCACATACACTACACAGCTAGACCCATGACATGTACCCCTGTGTTCACATACACTACACAGCTAGACCCATGATATGTACCCCTGTGTTCACATACACTACTTAGTTAGGCCCATGACATGTACCCCAACGTTTACATACAATACTTAGTTAGACCCATGACATGTACGCCTGTGTTCACATACACTACACAGCTAGACCCATGACATGTACCCCTGTGTTTACATACAATACTTAGTTAGGCCCATGTCATGTACCCCTGTGTTCACATACACTACACAGCTAGACCCATGACATGTACCCCTGTGTTCACATACACTACACAGCTAGACCCATGACATGCACCCCTGTGTTCACATACACTACACAGCTAGACCCATGACGTGTACCCCTGTGTTCACATACACTACACAGCTAGACCCATGACATGTACCCCTGTGTTCACATACACTACACAGCTAGACCCATGACATGTACCCCTGTGTTCACATACACTACACAGCTAGACCCTGACGCAGGTCTCCCGTGACCACCTGTACCTGCACGGTTGTATCAATATTCATGTGTTCACGCGTCAAGATTAATTTTTATAATATGGCTTAAAATGCTACATCCTTGCTTCTTCCCTTAAAGTTGGACGATTGTCTCCTAAGATTCCATTCATGCACACAGGGTGAAATAGAAACTTGATATTATAAAGACCAAGAACGCGTGGACAGTCACTGTGTTTGTATAGAGAGAGGGACAATTAGAGAAGAGAAAGTCTGTACAGTGATTACTCACAGAACCAGCTGGCCATACATACGTTTCTTGTGGTCGATGCAGATTGATAAGGAAAGTACCGGGACTTGAGCCATCCGCGGACCCAGGGATGTATTGCGCCACAGAACCATCATACGACATGGGCTCCACCCTAAACCCCACTCACAATGAAGTGCAAACATAAAATCTCAACCAGACACATGGCAGACTCGGGGCTATGTGCATTAGTGTACTAGTCGGCAGGTCACGTACGCTGCTTAAACGAAATTGTTTTGAAATGTAATATTATTTATTATTACATCTCATATTTATCTAAAGATGCAACCAAGTTTTATAACTTACTTTAATGGTAGATTAGGGAGATTAATGAACATTTCAGGCAGCCTTGGCTCCACACTCTCATTGATAATTTTCTGGTATGCTTCCAGTAATTCCTCCTGTAGAAAACATAACGATAAGGTTGAACTCAGACAGACTTATGTCATCGAAAAATATATTAAACATTAACCATACAACAGTGATAGATTCACTAACAACTGTCAATATTATACAGTGGTCATACAATATCTATGACTAATTTTACCTCTGTTTCCATATGCAATGACGTGTCGTTCTTCAACATCGCAAAGTACTCTGCAACAGATCCACTAAAATTCTGTCTTTCCATGATCTGGAGCAGAGAGCATTTTATAAAATGCCAAATATGAGAGTGTAATTTTGTTTTGTTAACTAATCCTTACATTCAGTACCATAGCCGATATCCCTTTTCTACCATACAACATGAAACCCAGAATCCTTTCTATCTTCCGAAACCCTTCTGTATCAGACCCAAACTGCTCCACCCATATTGTCTTATCTCACATTCAGTACCTGCCTCAACTCTCCTCCAACCCATATAGTCACACCACAGCTTCTACATCAGCCCGCTCCTCCAACCCATATAGTCACACCACAGCTTCTGCATCAGCCCGCTCCTCCAACCCATATAGTCACACCACAGCTTCTGCATCACAGCCCACTCCTCCAACCCATATAGTCACACCACAGCTTCTGCATCAGCCCGCTCCTCCAACCCATATAGTCACACAACAGCTTCTACATCACAGCCCACTCCTCCAACCCATATAGTCACACCACAGCTTCTACATCAGCCCGCTCCTCCAACCCATATAGTCACACCACAGCTTCTGCATAAGCCCGCTCCTCCAACCAATATAGTCACACCACAGCTTCTGCATCAGCCCGCTCCTCCAACCCATATAGTCACACCACAGCTTCTGCATCACAGCCCACTCCTCCAACCCATATAGTCACACCACAGCTACTACATCAGCCCGCTCCTCCAACCCATACAGTCACACCACAGCTTCTACATCAGCCCGCTCCTCCAACCCATATAGTCACACCACAGCTTCTGCATAAGCCCGCTCCTCCAACCCATATAGTCACACCACAGCTTCTACATCAGCCCACTCCTCCAACCCATATAGTCCCACCACAGCTACTACATCAGCCCACTCCTACAAACCCATGTAGTCACACCACAGCTTCTACATCAACCCACTCCTCCAACCCATGTAGTCACACCACAGCTTCTACATCAGCCCACTCCTCCAACCCATGTAGTCACACCACAGCTTCTACATCAGCCCACTCCTCCAACCCATATAGCCACACTACAGCTTCTGCTTCAGCCCACTCCTCCAACCCATATAGTCACACCACAGCTTCTGCATCAGCCCGTTCCACCAACCCATATAGTCACACCACAGCTTCTGCATCACAGCCCACTCCTCGAACCCATATAGTCACACCACAGCTTCTGCATCAGCCCGCTCCTCCAACCCATATAGTCACACCACAGCTTCTGCATCAGCCCGCTCCTCCAACCCATGTAGTCACATCACAGCTTCTACATCAGCCCACTCATCCAACCCATATAGTCACACCACAGCTTCTACATCAGCCCGCTCCTCCAACCCATGTAGTCACATCACAGCTTCTACATCAGCCCGTTCCTCCAACCCATACCGTCACACTACAGCTTCTACATCAGCCCGCTCCTCCAACCCATGTAGTCACACTACAGCTTCTACATCAGCCCACTCCTCCAACCCATACATTCACACTACAGCTTCTACATCAGCCCACTCATCCAACCCATATAGTCACACCACAGCTTCTACATCAGCCCACTCCTCCAACCCATATAGTCACACCACAGCTTCTACATCAGCCCGCTCCTCCAACCCATATAGTCACACTACAGCTTCTACATCAGCCCGCTCCTCCAACCCATATAGTCACACTACAGCTTCTACATCAACCCGCTCCTCCAACCCATATAGTCACACTACAGCTTCTACATCAGCCCACTGCTCAAACCCATATAGTCACACCACAGCTTCTACATCAGCCCACTCCTCCAACCCATACAGTCACACTACAACTTCTACATCAGCCAGCTCCTCGGACCCATATAGTCACACCACAGCTTCTACATCAGCCCACTCCTCCAACCCATATAGTCACACTACAGCTTCTACATCACCCCACTCCTCCAACCCATATAGTCACACCATAGCTTCTGCATCACAGCCCCCTCCTCCAACCAATACAGTCACACTACAGCTTCTACATCATCCCACTCCTCCAACCAATGTATACGTAGTCACACCACAGCTTCTACATCAGCCCACTCCTCAAACCCATATAGTCACACTACAGCTTCTTCATCAGCCCACTCCTCCAACCCATATAGTCACACCACAGCTTCTGCATCAGCCCGCTCCTCCAACCCATTTCGTCACACCACAGCTTCTGCATCACAGCCCACTCCTCGAACCCATATAGTCACACCACAGCTACTACATCAGCCCGCTCCTCCAACCCATACAGTCACACCACAGCTTCTGCATAAGCCCGCTCCTCCAACCCATATAGTCACACTACAGCTTCTACATCAGCCCACTCCTCCAACCCATATAGTCACACTACAGCTTCTACATCAGCCCACTCCTCCAACCCATATAGTCACACTACAGCTTCTACATCAGCCCACTCCTCCAACCCATGTAGTCACACCACAGCTTCTACATCAGCCCACTCCTCCAATCCATATAGCCACACTACAGCTTCTGCTTCAGCCCACTTCTCCAACCCATATAGTCACACCACAGCTTCTGCATCAGCCCGCTCCTCCAACCCATATAGTCACACCACAGCTTCTGCATCACAGCCCACTCCTCCAACCCATATAGTCACACCACAGCTTCTGCATCAGCCCGCTCCTCCAACCCATTTCGTCACACCACAGCTTCTGCATCACAGCCCACTCCTCCAACCCATATAGTCACACTACAGCTTCTTCATCAGCCCACTCCTCCAACCCATATAGTCACACCACAGCTTCTGCATCAGCCCGCTCCTCCAACCCATTTCGTCACACCACAGCTTCTGCATCACAGCCCACTCCTCGAACCCATATAGTCACACCACAGCTACTACATCAGCCCGCTCCTCCAACCCATACAGTCACACCACAGCTTCTGCATAAGCCCGCTCCTCCAACCCATATAGTCACACTACAGCTTCTACATCAGCCCACTCCTCCAACCCATATAGTCACACTACAGCTTCTACATCAGCCCACTCCTCCAACCCATATAGTCACACTACAGCTTCTACATCAGCCCACTCCTCCAACCCATGTAGTCACACCACAGCTTCTACATCAGCACACTCCTCCAATCCATATAGCCACACTACAGCTTCTGCTTCAGCCCACTTCTCCAACCCATATAGTCACACCACAGCTTCTGCATCAGCCCGCTCCTCCAACCCATATAGTCACACCACAGCTTCTGCATCACAGCCCACTCCTCCAACCCATATAGTCACACCACAGCTTCTGCATCAGCCCGCTCCTCCAACCCATATAGTCACACCACAGCTTCTGCATCAGCCCGCTCCTCCAACCCATGTAGTCACATCACAGCTTCTACATCAGCCCGCTCCTCGAACCCATATAGTCACACCACAGCTTCTATATCAGCCCGCTCCTCCAACCCGTACTGTCACACTACAGCTTCTACATCAGCCCGCTCCTCCAACCCATGTAGTCACACTACAGCTTCTACATCAGCCCGCTCCTCCAACCCATACAGTCACACTACAGCTTCTACACCAGCCCACTCATCCAACCCATATAGTCACACCACAGCTTCTACATCAGCCCACTCCTCCAACCCATATAGTCACACCACAGCTTCTACATCAGCCCGCTCCTCCAACCCATATAGTCACACTACAGCTTCTACATCAGCCCGCTCCTCCAACCCATACAGTCACACTACAGCTTCTACATCAGCCGACTCATCCAACCCATATAGTCACACTACAGCTTCTACATCAGCCCACTCCTCCAACCCATATAGTCACACCACAGCTTCTACATCAGCCCGCTCCTCCAACCCATATAGTCACACTACAGTTACTACATCAGCCCGCTCCTCCAACCCACATAGTCACACCACAGCTTCTACATCAGCCCGCTCCTTCAACCCATATAGTCACACTACAGCTTCTACATCAGCCCACTCCTCCAACCCATGTAGTCACATCACAGCTTCTACATCAGCCCGCTCCTCCAACCCATATAGTCACACCACAGCTTCTACATCAGCCCACTCCTCCAACCCATATAGTCACACCACAGCTTCTACATCAGCCCACTCCTCCAACCCATATAGTCACACCACAGCTTCTACATCAGCCCACTCCTCCAACCCATATAGTCCCACCACAGCTACTACATCAGCCCACTCCTACAAACCCATGTAGTCACACAACAGCTTCTACATCAACCCACTCCTCCAACCCATGTAGTCACACCACAGCTTCTACATCAGCCCACTCCTCCAACCCATGTAGTCACACCACAGCTTCTACATCAGCCCACTCCTCCAACCCATATAGCCACACTACAGCTTCTGCTTCAGCCCACTCCTCCAACCCATATAGTCACACCACAGCTTCTGCATCAGCCCGCTCCACCAACCCATATAGTCACACCACAGCTTCTGCATCACAGCCCACTCCTCGAACCCATATAGTCACACCACAGCTTCTGCATCAGCCCGCTCCTCCAACCCATATAGTCACACCACAGCTTCTGCATCAGCCCGCTCCTCCAACCCATGTAGTCACATCACAGCTTCTACATCAGCCCACTCATCCAACCCATATAGTCACACCACAGCTTCTACATCAGCCCGCTCCTCCAACCCATGTAGTCACATCACAGCTTCTACATCAGCCCGTTCCTCCAACCCATACCGTCACACTACAGCTTCTACATCAGCCCGCTCCTCCAACCCATGTAGTCACACTACAGCTTCTACATCAGCCCACTCCTCCAACCCATACATTCACACTACAGCTTCTACATCAGCCCACTCATCCAACCCATATAGTCACACCACAGCTTCTACATCAGCCCACTCCTCCAACCCATATAGTCACACCACAGCTTCTACATCAGCCCGCTCCTCCAACCCATATAGTCACACTACAGCTTCTACATCAGCCCGCTCCTCCAACCCATATAGTCACACTACAGCTTCTACATCAGCCCGCTCCTCCAACCCATATAGTCACACTACAGCTTCTACATCAGCCCACTGCTCAAACCCATATAGTCACACCACAGCTTCTACATCAGCCCACTCCTCCAACCCATACAGTCACACTACAACTTCTACATCAGCCAGCTCCTCGGACCCATATAGTCACACCACAGCTTCTACATCAGCCCACTCCTCCAACCCATATAGTCACACTACAGCTTCTACATCACCCCACTCCTCCAACCCATATAGTCACACCATAGCTTCTGCATCACAGCCCCCTCCTCCAACCAATACAGTCACACTACAGCTTCTACATCATCCCACTCCTCCAACCAATGTATACGTAGTCACACCACAGCTTCTACATCAGCCCACTCCTCAAACCCATATAGTCACACTACAGCTTCTTCATCAGCCCACTCCTCCAACCCATATAGTCACACCACAGCTTCTGCATCAGCCCGCTCCTCCAACCCATTTCGTCACACCACAGCTTCTGCATCACAGCCCACTCCTCGAACCCATATAGTCACACCACAGCTACTACATCAGCCCGCTCCTCCAACCCATACAGTCACACCACAGCTTCTGCATAAGCCCGCTCCTCCAACCCATATAGTCACACTACAGCTTCTACATCAGCCCACTCCTCCAACCCATATAGTCACACTACAGCTTCTACATCAGCCCACTCCTCCAACCCATATAGTCACACTACAGCTTCTACATCAGCCCACTCCTCCAACCCATGTAGTCACACCACAGCTTCTACATCAGCCCACTCCTCCAATCCATATAGCCACACTACAGCTTCTGCTTCAGCCCACTTCTCCAACCCATATAGTCACACCACAGCTTCTGCATCAGCCCGCTCCTCCAACCCATTTAGTCACACCACAGCTTCTGCATCACAGCCCACTCCTCCAACCCATATAGTCACACCACAGCTTCTGCATCAGCCCGCTCCTCCAACCCATTTCGTCACACCACAGCTTCTGCATCACAGCCCACTCCTCCAACCCATATAGTCACACTACAGCTTCTTCATCAGCCCACTCCTCCAACCCATATAGTCACACCACAGCTTCTGCATCAGCCCGCTCCTCCAACCCATTTCGTCACACCACAGCTTCTACATCACAGCCCACTCCTCGAACCCATATAGTCACACCACAGCTACTACATCAGCCCGCTCCTCCAACCCATACAGTCACACCACAGCTTCTGCATAAGCCCGCTCCTCCAACCCATATAGTCACACTACAGCTTCTACATCAGCCCACTCCTCCAACCCATATAGTCACACTACAGCTTCTACATCAGCCCACTCCTCCAACCCATATAGTCACACTACAGCTTCTACATCAGCCCACTCCTCCAACCCATGTAGTCACACCACAGCTTCTACATCAGCACACTCCTCCAATCCATATAGCCACACTACAGCTTCTGCTTCAGCCCACTTCTCCAACCCATATAGTCACACCACAGCTTCTGCATCAGCCCGCTCCTCCAACCCATATAGTCACACCACAGCTTCTGCATCACAGCCCACTCCTCCAACCCATATAGTCACACCACAGCTTCTGCATCAGCCCGCTCCTCCAACCCATATAGTCACACCACAGCTTCTGCATCAGCCCGCTCCTCCAACCCATGTAGTCACATCACAGCTTCTACATCAGCCCGCTCCTCGAACCCATATAGTCACACCACAGCTTCTATATCAGCCCGCTCCTCCAACCCGTACTGTCACACTACAGCTTCTACATCAGCCCGCTCCTCCAACCCATGTAGTCACACTACAGCTTCTACATCAGCCCGCTCCTCCAACCCATACAGTCACACTACAGCTTCTACACCAGCCCACTCATCCAACCCATATAGTCACACCACAGCTTCTACATCAGCCCACTCCTCCAACCCATATAGTCACACCACAGCTTCTACATCAGCCCGCTCCTCCAACCCATATAGTCACACTACAGCTTCTACATCAGCCCGCTCCTCCAACCCATACAGTCACACTACAGCTTCTACATCAGCCGACTCATCCAACCCATATAGTCACACTACAGCTTCTACATCAGCCCACTCCTCCAACCCATATAGTCACACCACAGCTTCTACATCAGCCCGCTCCTCCAACCCATATAGTCACACTACAGTTACTACATCAGCCCGCTCCTCCAACCCACATAGTCACACCACAGCTTCTACATCAGCCCGCTCCTTCAACCCATATAGTCACACTACAGCTTCTACATCAGCCCACTCCTCCAACCCATGTAGTCACATCACAGCTTCTACATCAGCCCGCTCCTCCAACCCATATAGTCACACCACAGCTTCTACATCAGCCCACTCCTCCAACCCATATAGTCACACCACAGCTTCTACATCAGCCCACTCCTCCAACCCATATAGTCACACTACAGCTTCTACATCAGCCCGCTCCTCCAACCCATATAGTCACACCACAGCTTCTACATCAGCCCACTCCTCCAACCCATATAGTCACACCACAGCTTCTACATCAGCCCACTCCTCCAACCCATATAGTCACACCACAGCTTCTACATCAGCCCGCTCCTCCAACCCATATAGTCACACCACAGCTTCTGCATCACCGCCCACTCCTCCAACCCATGTAGTCACACCACAGCTTCTACATCAGCCCACTCCTCCAACCAATAGAGTCACACCACAGCTTCTACATCAGCCCACTCCTCCAACCAATATAGTCACACCACAGCTTCTACATCAGCCCACTCCTCCAACCCATATAGTCACACTACAGTTTCTACATCAGCCCGCTCTTCCAACCCATATAGTCACACCACAGCTTCTACATCAGCCCACTCCTCCAACCCATATAATCACACTACAGCTTCTACATCAGCCCGCTCCTCCAACCCATATAGTCACACCACAGCTTCTACATCAGCCCACTCCTCCAACCCATATAGTCACACTGCAGCTTCTACATCACAGCCCACTCCTCCAACCCATATAGTCACACCACAGCTTCTACATCAGCCCACTCCTCCAACCCATATAGTCACACCAAAGCTTCTACATCACAGCCCACTCCTCCAACCCATATAGTCACACCACGCCTTCTGCATCAGCCCACTCCTCCAACCAATATAGTCACACCACAGCTTCTACATCAGCCCACTCCTCCAACCCATATAGTCACACCACAGCTTCTACATCAGCCCACTCCTCCAACCAACATAGTCACACCACAGCTTCTACATCAGCCCACTCCTCCAACCCACATAGTCACACTACAGCTTCTGCATCAGCCCACTCCTCCAACCCATATAGTCACACCACAGCTTCTACATCAGCCCACTCATCCAACCCATATAGTCACACCACAGCTTCTACACCAGCCCACTCCTCCAACCCCTATAGTCACACCACAGCTTCTACATCAGCCCACTCCTCCAACCAATATAGTCACACCACAGCTCCTACATCAGCCCACTCCTCCAACCCATATAGTAACAACACAGCTTCTACATCAGCCCACTCCTCCAACCCATATAGTCACACCACAGCTTCTACATCAGCCCACTCCTCCAACCCATATAGTCACACTACAGCTTCTACATCAGCCCGCTCCTCCAACCCATATAGTCACACCACAGCTTCTACATCAGCCCGCTCCTCCAACCCATATAGTCACACCACAGCTTCTATATCAGCCCACTCCTCCAACCCATATAGTCACACCACAGCTTCTACATCAGCCCACTCCTCCAAGCCATATAGTCATACTACAGCTTCTAATTCATCCCACTCCTCCAACCCATATAGTCACACTGCAGCTTCTACATCACAGCCCACTCCTCCAACCCATATAGTCACACCACAGCTTCTACATCAGCCCACTCCTCCAACCCATATAGTCACACCACAGCTTCTACATCAGCCCACTCCTCCAACCCACATAGTCACACCACAGCTTCTGCATCAGCCCACTCCTCCAACCCATATAGTCACACCACAGCTTCTACATCCGCCCACTCCTCCAACCCATATAGTCACACTACAGCTTCTACATCAGCCCACTCCTCCAACCCACATAGTCACACCACAACTTCTGCATCAGCCCACACCTCCAGCCCATATAGTCACACTACAGCTTCTACATCAGCCCGCTCCTCCAACCCCTATAGTCACACTACAGCTTCTACATCAGCCCACTCCTCCAACCCATATAGTCACACCACAGCTTCTACATCAGCCCGCTCCTCCAACCCATATAGTCACACCACAGCTTCTACATCAGCCCACTCATCCAACCCATATAGCACACCACAGCTTCTACATCAGCCCGCTCCTCCAACCAATATAGTCACACCACAGCTTCTGCATCAGCCCACTCCTCCAACCCATACCGACACACTACAGCTTCTACATCAGCCCGCTCCTCCAACCCATACAGTCACACCACAGCTTCTACATCAGCCCGCTCCTCCAACCCATATAGTCACACCACAGCTTCTGCATAAGCCCGCTCCTCCAACCCATATAGTCACACCACAGCTTCTACATCAGCCCACTCCTCCAACCCATATAGTCCCACCACAGCTACTACATCAGCCCACTCCTACAAACCCATATAGTCACACAACAGCTTCTACATCAGCCCACTCCTCCAACCCATGTAGTCACACCACAGCTTCTACATCAGCCCACTCCTCCAACCCATGTAGTCACACCACAGCTTCTACATCAGCCCACTCCTCCAACCCATATAGCCACACTACAGCTTCTGCTTCAGCCCACTCCTCCAACCCATATAGTCACACCACAGCTTCTGCATCAGCCCGCTCCACCAACCCATATAGTCACACCACAGCTTCTGCATCACAGCCCACTCCTCGAACCCATATAGTCACACCACAGCTTCTGCATCAGCCCGCTCCTCCAACCCATATAGTCACACCACAGCTTCTGCATCAGCCCGCTCCTCCAACCCATGTAGTCACATCACAGCTTCTACATCAGCCCACTCATCCAACCCATATAGTCACACCACAGCTTCTACATCAGCCCGCTCCTCCAACCCATGTAGTCACATCACAGCTTCTACATCAGCCCGTTCCTCCAACCCATACCGTCACACTACAGCTTCTACATCAGCCCGCTCCTCCAACCCATGTAGTCACACTACAGCTTCTACATCAGCCCACTCCTCCAACCCATACATTCACACTACAGCTTCTACATCAGCCCACTCATCCAACCCATATAGTCACACCACAGCTTCTACATCAGCCCACTCCTCCAACCCATATAGTCACACCACAGCTTCTACATCAGCCCGCTCCTCCAACCCATATAGTCACACTACAGCTTCTACATCAGCCCGCTCCTCCAACCCATATAGTCACACTACAGCTTCTACATCAGCCCGCTCCTCCAACCCATATAGTCACACTACAGCTTCTACATCAGCCCACTGCTCAAACCCATATAGTCACACCACAGCTTCTACATCAGCCCACTCCTCCAACCCATACAGTCACACTACAACTTCTACATCAGCCAGCTCCTCGGACCCATATAGTCACACCACAGCTTCTACATCAGCCCACTCCTCCAACCCATATAATCACACTACAGCTTCTACATCAGCCCGCTCCTCCAACCCATATAGTCACACCACAGCTTCTACATCAGCCCACTCCTCCAACCCATATAGTCACACTGCAGCTTCTACATCACAGCCCACTCCTCCAACCCATATAGTCACACCACAGCTTCTACATCAGCCCACTCCTCCAACCCATATAGTCACACCAAAGCTTCTACATCACAGCCCACTCCTCCAACCCATATAGTCACACCACGCCTTCTGCATCAGCCCACTCCTCCAACCAATATAGTCACACCACAGCTTCTACATCAGCCCACTCCTCCAACCCATATAGTCACACCACAGCTTCTACATCAGCCCACTCCTCCAACCAACATAGTCACACCACAGCTTCTACATCAGCCCACTCCTCCAACCCACATAGTCACACTACAGCTTCTGCATCAGCCCACTCCTCCAACCCATATAGTCACACCACAGCTTCTACATCAGCCCACTCATCCAACCCATATAGTCACACCACAGCTTCTACACCAGCCCACTCCTCCAACCCCTATAGTCACACCACAGCTTCTACATCAGCCCACTCCTCCAACCAATATAGTCACACCACAGCTCCTACATCAGCCCACTCCTCCAACCCATATAGTAACAACACAGCTTCTACATCAGCCCACTCCTCCAACCCATATAGTCACACCACAGCTTCTACATCAGCCCACTCCTCCAACCCATATAGTCACACTACAGCTTCTACATCAGCCCGCTCCTCCAACCCATATAGTCACACCACAGCTTCTACATCAGCCCGCTCCTCCAACCCATATAGTCACACCACAGCTTCTATATCAGCCCACTCCTCCAACCCATATAGTCACACCACAGCTTCTACATCAGCCCACTCCTCCAAGCCATATAGTCATACTACAGCTTCTAATTCATCCCACTCCTCCAACCCATATAGTCACACTGCAGCTTCTACATCACAGCCCACTCCTCCAACCCATATAGTCACACCACAGCTTCTACATCAGCCCACTCCTCCAACCCATATAGTCACACCACAGCTTCTACATCAGCCCACTCCTCCAACCCACATAGTCACACCACAGCTTCTGCATCAGCCCACTCCTCCAACCCATATAGTCACACCACAGCTTCTACATCCGCCCACTCCTCCAACCCATATAGTCACACTACAGCTTCTACATCAGCCCACTCCTCCAACCCACATAGTCACACCACAACTTCTGCATCAGCCCACACCTCCAGCCCATATAGTCACACTACAGCTTCTACATCAGCCCGCTCCTCCAACCCCTATAGTCACACTACAGCTTCTACATCAGCCCACTCCTCCAACCCATATAGTCACACCACAGCTTCTACATCAGCCCGCTCCTCCAACCCATATAGTCACACCACAGCTTCTACATCAGCCCACTCATCCAACCCATATAGCACACCACAGCTTCTACATCAGCCCGCTCCTCCAACCAATATAGTCACACCACAGCTTCTGCATCAGCCCACTCCTCCAACCCATACCGACACACTACAGCTTCTACATCAGCCCGCTCCTCCAACCCATACAGTCACACCACAGCTTCTACATCAGCCCGCTCCTCCAACCCATATAGTCACACCACAGCTTCTGCATAAGCCCGCTCCTCCAACCCATATAGTCACACCACAGCTTCTACATCAGCCCACTCCTCCAACCCATATAGTCCCACCACAGCTACTACATCAGCCCACTCCTACAAACCCATATAGTCACACAACAGCTTCTACATCAGCCCACTCCTCCAACCCATGTAGTCACACCACAGCTTCTACATCAGCCCACTCCTCCAACCCATGTAGTCACACCACAGCTTCTACATCAGCCCACTCCTCCAACCCATATAGCCACACTACAGCTTCTGCTTCAGCCCACTCCTCCAACCCATATAGTCACACCACAGCTTCTGCATCAGCCCGCTCCACCAACCCATATAGTCACACCACAGCTTCTGCATCACAGCCCACTCCTCGAACCCATATAGTCACACCACAGCTTCTGCATCAGCCCGCTCCTCCAACCCATATAGTCACACCACAGCTTCTGCATCAGCCCGCTCCTCCAACCCATGTAGTCACATCACAGCTTCTACATCAGCCCACTCATCCAACCCATATAGTCACACCACAGCTTCTACATCAGCCCGCTCCTCCAACCCATGTAGTCACATCACAGCTTCTACATCAGCCCGTTCCTCCAACCCATACCGTCACACTACAGCTTCTACATCAGCCCGCTCCTCCAACCCATGTAGTCACACTACAGCTTCTACATCAGCCCACTCCTCCAACCCATACATTCACACTACAGCTTCTACATCAGCCCACTCATCCAACCCATATAGTCACACCACAGCTTCTACATCAGCCCACTCCTCCAACCCATATAGTCACACCACAGCTTCTACATCAGCCCGCTCCTCCAACCCATATAGTCACACTACAGCTTCTACATCAGCCCGCTCCTCCAACCCATATAGTCACACTACAGCTTCTACATCAGCCCGCTCCTCCAACCCATATAGTCACACTACAGCTTCTACATCAGCCCACTGCTCAAACCCATATAGTCACACCACAGCTTCTACATCAGCCCACTCCTCCAACCCATACAGTCACACTACAACTTCTACATCAGCCAGCTCCTCGGACCCATATAGTCACACCACAGCTTCTACATCAGCCCACTCCTCCAACCCATATAGTCACACTACAGCTTCTACATCACCCCACTCCTCCAACCCATATAGTCACACCATAGCTTCTGCATCACAGCCCACTCCTCCAACCAATACAGTCACACTACAGCTTCTACATCAGCACACTCCTCCAACCAATGTATACGTAGTCACACCACAGCTTCTACATCAGCCCACTCCTCCAACCCATATAGTCACACCACAGCTTCTACATCAGCCCACTCCTCCAACCCATATAGTCACACCACAGCTTCTGCATCAGCCCGCTCCTCCAACCCATTTCGTCACACCACAGCTTCTGCATCACAGCCCACTCCTCGAACCCATATAGTCACACCACAGCTACTACATCAGCCCGCTCCTCCAACCCATACAGTCACACCACAGCTTCTACATCAGCCCGCTCATCCAACCCATATAGTCACACCACAGCTTCTGCATAAGCCCGCTCCTCCAACCCATATAGTCACACCACAGCTTCTACATCAGCCCACTCCTCCAACCCATATAGTCACACTACAGCTTCTACATCAGCCCACTCCTCCAAACCCATATAGTCACACTACAGCTTCTACATCAGCCCACTCCTCCAACCCATGTAGTCACACCACAGCTTCTACATCAGCCCACTCCTCCAATCCATATAGCCACACTACAGCTTCTGCTTCAGCCCACTCCTCCAACCCATATAGTCACACCACAGCTTCTGCATCAGCCCGCTCCTCCAACCCATATAGTCACACCACAGCTTCTGCATCACAGCCCACTCAGCCAACCCATATAGTCACACCACAGCTTCTGCATCAGCCCGCTCCTCCAACCCATATAGTCACACCACAGCTTCTGCATCAGCCTGCTCCTCCAACCCATGTAGTCACATCACAGCTTCTACATCAGCCCGCTCCTCGAACCCATATAGTCACACCACAGCTTCTATATCAGCCCGCTCCTCCAACCCTTACTGTCACACTACAGCTTCTACATCAGCCCGCTCCTCCAACCCATGTAGTCACACTACAGCTTCTACATCAGCCCGCTCCTCCAACCCATACAGTCACACTACAGCTTCTACACCAGCCCACTCATCCAACCCATGTAGTCACACCACAGCTTCTACATCAGCCCGCTCCTCCAACCCATACAGTCACACTACAGCTTCTACATCAGCCGACTCATCCAACCCATATAGTCACACTACAGCTTCTACATCAGCCCACTCCTCCAACCCATATAGTCACACCACAGCTTCTACATCAGCCCGCTCCTCCAACCCATATAGTCACACTACAGTTACTACATCAGCCCGCTCCTCCAACCCATATAGTCACACTACAGCTTCTACATCAGCCCGCTCCTTCAACCCATATAGTCACACTACAGCTTCTACATCAGCCCACTCCTCCAACCCATGTAGTCACATCACAGCTTCTACATCAGCCCGCTCCTCCAACCCATATAGTCACACCACAGCTTCTACATCAGCCCACTCCTCCAACCCATATAGTCACACCACAGCTTCTACATCAGCCCACTCCTCCAACCCATATAGTCACACTACAGCTTCTACATCAGCCCGCTCCTCCAACCCATATAGTCACACCACAGCTTCTATATCAGCCCGCTTCTCCAACCCGTACTGTCACACTACAGCTTCTACATCAGCCCGCTCCTCCAACCCATGTAGTCACACTACAGCTTCTACATCAGCCCGCTCCTCCAACCCATACAGTCACACTACAGCTTCTACACCAGCCCACTCATCCAACCCATATAGTCACACCACAGCTTCTACATCAGCCCACTCCTCCAACCCATGTAGTCACACCACAGCTTCTACATCAGCCCGCTCCTCCAACCCATACAGTCACACTACAGCTTCTACATCAGCCGACTCATCCAACCCATATAGTCACACTACAGCTTCTACATCAGCCCACTCCTCCAACCCATATAGTCACACCACAGCTTCTACATCAGCCCGCTCCTCCAACCCATATAGTCACACTACAGTTACTACATCAGCCCGCTCCTCCAACCCATATAGTCACACTACAGCTTCTACATCAGCCCGCTCCTTCAACCCATATAGTCACACTACAGCTTCTACATCAGCCCACTCCTCCAACCCATGTAGTCACATCACAGCTTCTACATCAGCCCGCTCCTCCAACCCATATAGTCACACCACAGCTTCTACATCAGCCCACTCCTCCAACCCATATAGTCACACCACAGCTTCTACATCAGCCCACTCCTCCAACCCATATAGTCACACTACAGCTTCTACATCAGCCCACTCCTCCAACCCATATAGTCACACCACAGCTTCTGCATCAGCCCGCTCCACCAACCCATATAGTCACACCACAGCTTCTGCATCACAGCCCACTCCTCGAACCCATATAGTCACACCACAGCTTCTGCATCAGCCCGCTCCTCCAACCCATATAGTCACACCACAGCTTCTGCATCAGCCCGCTCCTCCAACCCATGTAGTCACATCACAGCTTCTACATCAGCCCACTCATCCAACCCATATAGTCACACCACAGCTTCTACATCAGCCCGCTCCTCCAACCCATGTAGTCACATCACAGCTTCTACATCAGCCCGTTCCTCCAACCCATACCGTCACACTACAGCTTCTACATCAGCCCGCTCCTCCAACCCATGTAGTCACACTACAGCTTCTACATCAGCCCACTCCTCCAACCCATTCATTCACACTACAGCTTCTACATCAGCCCACTCATCCAACCCATATAGTCACACCACAGCTTCTACATCAGCCCACTCCTCCAACCCATATAGTCACACCACAGCTTCTACATCAGCCCGCTCCTCCAACCCATATAGTCACACTACAGCTTCTACATCAGCCCGCTCCTCCAACCCATATAGTCACACTACAGCTTCTACATCAGCCCGCTCCTCCAACCCATATAGTCACACTACAGCTTCTACATCAGCCCACTGCTCAAACCCATATAGTCACACCACAGCTTCTACATCAGCCCACTCCTCCAACCCATACAGTCACACTACAGCTTCTACATCAGCACACTCCTCCAACCAATGTATACGTAGTCACACCACAGCTTCTACATCAGCCCACTCCTCCAACCCATATAGTCACACTACAGCTTCTACATCAGCCCACTCCTCCAACCCATATAGTCACACCACAGCTTCTGCATCAGCCCGCTCCTCCAACCCATTTCGTCACACCACAGCTTCTGCATCACAGCCCACTCCTCGAACCCATATAGTCACACCACAGCTACTACATCAGCCCGCTCCTCCAACCCATACAGTCACACCACAGCTTCTACATCAGCCCGCTCATCCAACCCATATAGTCACACCACAGCTTCTGCATAAGCCCGCTCCTCCAACCCATATAGTCACACCACAGCTTCTACATCAGCCCACTCCTCCAACCCATATAGTCACACTACAGCTTCTACATCAGCCCACTCCTCCAAACCCATATAGTCACACTACAGCTTCTACATCAGCCCACTCCTCCAACCCATGTAGTCACACCACAGCTTCTACATCAGCCCACTCCTCCAATCCATATAGCCACACTACAGCTTCTGCTTCAGCCCACTCCTCCAACCCATATAGTCACACCACAGCTTCTGCATCACAGCCAGCTCCTCCAACCCATATAGTCACACCACAGCTTCTGCATCAGCCCGCTCCTCCAACCCATATAGTCACACCACAGCTTCTGCATCAGCCCGCTCCTCCAACCCATGTAGTCACATCACAGCTTCTACATCAGCCCGCTCCTCGAACCCATATAGTCACACCACAGCTTCTATATCAGCCCGCTCCTCCAACCCGTACTGTCACACTACAGCTTCTACATCAGCCCGCTCCTCCAACCCATGTAGTCACACTACAGCTTCTACACCAGCCCACTCATCCAACCCATATAGTCACACCACAGCTTCTACATCAGCCCACTCATCCAACCCATGTAGTCACACCACAGCTTCTACATCAGCCCGCTCCTCCAACCCATACAGTCACACTACAGCTTCTACATCAGCCGACTCATCCAACCCATATAGTCACACTACAGCTTCTACATCAGCCCACTCCTCCAACCCATATAGTCACACCACAGCTTCTACATCAGCCCGCTCCTCCAACCCATATAGTCACACTACAGTTACTACATCAGCCCGCTCCTCCAACCCATATAGTCACACTACAGCTTCTACATCAGCCCGCTCCTTCAACCCATATAGTCACACTACAGCTTCTACATCAGCCCACTCCTCCAACCCATGTAGTCACATCACAGCTTCTACATCAGCCCGCTCCTCCAACCCACATAGTCACACCACAGCTTCTACATCAGCCCACTCCTCCAACCCATATAGTCACACCACAGCTTCTACATCAGCCCACTCCTCCAACCCATATAGTCACACTACAGCTTCTACATCAGCCCGCTCCTCCAACCCATATAGTCACACCACAGCTTCTATATCAGCCCGCTCCTCCAACCCGTACTGTCACACTACAGCTTCTACATCAGCCCGCTCCTCCAACCCATGTAGTCACACTACAGCTTCTACATCAGCCCGCTCCTCCAACCCATACAGTCACACTACAGCTTCTACACCAGCCCACTCATCCAACCCATATAGTCACACCACAGCTTCTACATCAGCCCACTCCTCCAACCCATGTAGTCACACCACAGCTTCTACATCAGCCCGCTCCTCCAACCCATACAGTCACACTACAGCTTCTACATCAGCCGACTCATCCAACCCATATAGTCACACTACAGCTTCTACATCAGCCCACTCCTCCAACCCATATAGTCACACTACAGTTACTACATCAGCCCGCTCCTCCAACCCATATAGTCACACTACAGCTTCTACATCAGCCCGCTCCTTCAACCCATATAGTCACACTACAGCTTCTACATCAGCCCACTCCTCCAACCCACGTACTCACATCACAGCTTCTACATCAGCCCGCTCCTCCAACCCATATAGTCACACCACAGCTTCTACATCAGCCCACTCCTCCAACCCATATAGTCACACCACAGCTTCTACATCAGCCCACTCCTCCAACCCATATAGTCACACTACAGCTTCTACATCAGCCCGCTCCTCCAACCCATATAGTCACACCACAGCTTCTACATCAGCCCACTCCTCCAACCCATATAGTCACACCACAGCTTCTACATCAGCCCACTCCTCCAACCCATATAGTCACACCACAGCTTCTACATCAGCCCACTCCTCCAACCCATATAGTCACACCACAGCTTCTGCATCACCGCCCACTCCTCCAACCCATGTAGTCACACCACAGCTTCTACATCAGCCCATTCCTCCAACCAATAGAGTCACACCACAGCTTCTACATCAGCCCACTCCTCCAACCAATATAGTCACACCACAGCTTCTACATCAGCCCACTCCTCCAACCCATATAGTCACACTACAGTTTCTACATCAGCCCGCTCTTCCAACCCATATAGTCACACCACAGCTTCTACATCAGCCCACTCCTCCAACCCATATAGTCACACTACAGCTTCTACATCAGCCCGCTCCTCCAACCCATATAGTCACACCACAGCTTCTACATCAGCCCACTCCTCCAACCCATATAGTCACACTGCAGCTTCTACATCACAGCCCACTCCTC
This sequence comes from Haliotis rufescens, assembly GCF_023055435.1. NCBI lineage: Eukaryota > Metazoa > Mollusca > Gastropoda > Lepetellida > Haliotidae > Haliotis > Haliotis rufescens. The sequence goes on from NW_025964383.1 coordinate 7,153,660, forward strand.
CAACCCATATAGTCACACCACAGCTTCTACATCACCCCACTCCTCCAACCCATATAGTCACACCAAAGCTTCTACATCACAGCCCACTCCTCCAACCCATATAGTCACATCACGCCTTCTGCATCAGCCCACTCCTCCAACCAATATAGTCACACCACAGCTTCTACATCAGCCCACTCCTCCAACCCATATAGTCACACCACAGCTTCTACATCAGCCCACTCCTCCAACCAACATAGTCACACCACAGCTTCTACATCAGCCCACTCCTCCAACCCACATAGTCACACTACAGCTTCTGCATCAGCCCACTCCTCCAACCCATATAGTCACACCACAGCTTCTACATCAGCCCACTCATCCAACCCATATAGTCACACCACAGCTTCTACACCAGCCCACTCCTCCAACCAATATAGTCACACCACAGCTTCTACATCAGCCCACTCCTCCAACCAATATAGTCACACCACAGCTCCTACATCAGCCCACTCCTCCAACCCATATAGTAACAACACAGCTTCTACATCAGCCCACTCCTCCAACCCATATAGTCACACCACAGCTTCTACATCAGCCCACTCCTCCAACCCATATAGTCACACTACAGCTTCTACATCAGCCCGCTCCTCCAACCCATATAGTCACACCACAGCTTCTACATCAGCCCACTCCTCCAACCCATATAGTCACACTGCAGCTTCTACATCACAGCCCACTCCTCCAACCCATATAGTCACACCACAGCTTCTACATCACCCCACTCCTCCAACCCATATAGTCACACCACAGCTTCTACATCCGCCCACTCCTCCAACCCATATAGTCACACCACAGCTTCTACATCAGCCCACTCCTCCAACCCACATAGTCACACCACAACTTCTGCATCAGCCCACACCTCCAGCCCATATAGTCACACTACAGCTTCTACATCAGCCCGCTCCTCCAACCCCTATAGTCACACTACAGCTTCTACATCAGCCCACTCCTCCAACCCATATAGTCACACCACAGCTTCTACATCAGCCCGCTCCTCCAACCCATACCGTCACACTACAGCTTCTACATCAGCCCACTCCTCCAACCCATATAGTCACACCACAGCTTCTACTTCAGCCCACTCCTACAACCCATATAGTCACACTACAGCTTCTACATCAGCCCGCAACTCCAACCCATATAGTCACACCACAGCTTCTGCATCAGCCCACTCCTCCAACCCATATAGTAACAACACAGCTTCTACATCAGCCCACTCCTCCAACCCATATAGTCACACCACAGCTTCTACATCAGCCCACTCCTCCAACCCATATAGTCACACTACAGCTTCTACATCAGCCCGCTCCTCCAACCCATATAGTCACACCACAGCTTCTACATCAGCCCGCTCCTCCAACCCATATAGTCACACCACAGCTTCTACATCAGCCCACTCCTCCAACCCATATAGTCACACCACAGCTTCTACATCAGCCCACTCCTCCAAGCCATATAGTCACACTACAGCTTCTAATTCATCCCACTCCTCCAACCCATATAGTCACACTGCAGCTTCTACATCACAGCCCACTCCTCCAACCCATATAGTCACACCACAGCTTCTACATCAGCCCACTCCTCCAACCCATATAGTCACACCACAGCTTCTACATCAGCCCGCTCCTCCAACCCACATAGTCACACCACAGCTTCTGCATCAGCCCACTCCTCCAACCCATATAGTCACACCACAGCTTCTACATCCGCCCACTCCTCCAACCCATATAGTCACACCACAGCTTCTACATCAGCCCACTCCTCCAACCCACATAGTCACACCACAACTTCTGCATCAGCCCACACCTCCAGCCCATATAGTCACACTACAGCTTCTACATCAGCCCGCTCCTCCAACCCCTATAGTCACACTACAGCTTCTACATCAGCCCACTCCTCCAACCCATATAGTCACACCACAGCTTCTACATCAGCCCGCTCCTCCAACCCATACCGTCACACTACAGCTTCTACATCAGCCCACTCCTCCAACCCATATAGTCACACCACAGCTTCTACTTCAGCCCACTCCTACAACCCATATAGTCACACTACAGCTTCTACATCAGCCCGCAACTCCAACCCATATAGTCACACCACAGCTTCTGCATCAGCCCACTCCTCCAACCCATATAGTAACAACACAGCTTCTACATCAGCCCACTCCTCCAACCCATATAGTCACACCACAGCTTCTACATCAGCCCACTCCTCCAACCCATATAGTCACACTACAGCTTCTACATCAGCCCGCTCCTCCAACCCATATAGTCACACCACAGCTTCTACATCAGCCCGCTCCTCCAACCCATATAGTCACACCACAGCTTCTACATCAGCCCACTCCTCCAACCCATATAGTCACACCACAGCTTCTACATCAGCCCACTCCTCCAAGCCATATAGTCACACTACAGCTTCTAATTCATCCCACTCCTCCAACCCATATAGTCACACTGCAGCTTCTACATCACAGCCCACTCCTCCAACCCATATAGTCACACCACAGCTTCTACATCAGCCCACTCCTCCAACCCATATAGTCACACCACAGCTTCTACATCAGCCCGCTCCTCCAACCCACATAGTCACACCACAGCTTCTGCATCAGCCCACTCCTCCAACCCATATAGTCACACCACAGCTTCTACATCCGCCCACTCCTCCAACCCATATAGTCACACCACAGCTTCTACATCAGCCCACTCCTCCAACCCACATAGTCACACCACAACTTCTGCATCAGCCCACACCTCCAGCCCATATAGTCACACTACAGCTTCTACATCAGCCCGCTCCTCCAACCCCTATAGTCACACTACAGCTTCTACATCAGCCCACTCCTCCAACCCATATAGTCACACCACAGCTTCTACATCAGCCCGCTCCTCCAACCCATACCGTCACACTACAGCTTCTACATCAGCCCACTCCTCCAACCCATATAGTCACACCACAGCTTCTACTTCAGCCCACTCCTACAACCCATATAGTCACACTACAGCTTCTACATCAGCCCGCAACTCCAACCCATATAGTCACACCACAGCTTCTGCATCAGCCCACTCCTCCAACCCATATAGTCACACAAAAGCTTCTACATCACAGCCCACTCCTCCAACCCATATAGTCACACTACAGCTTCTACATCAGCCCACTCCTCCAACCCATATAGTCACACCACAGCTTCTACATCAGCCCGCTCCTCCAACCCATATAGTCACACCACAGCTTCTACATCAGCCCACTCATCCAACCCATATAGCCCACCACAGCTTCTACATCAGCCCGCTCCTCCAACCAATATAGTCACACCACAGCTTCTGCATCAGCCCACTCCTCCAACCCATATAGTCACACCACAGCTTCTACTTCAGCCCACTCATCCAACCCATATAGTCACACCACAGCTTCTACATCAGCCCACTCCTCCAACCCATATAGTCACACCACAGCTTCTACATCAGCCCACTCCTCCAACCCATGTAGTCACACCACAGCTTCTACTTCAGCCCACTCATCCAACCCATATAGTCACACCACAGCTTCTACATCAGCCCGCTCCTCCAACCCATATAGTCACACCACAGCTTCTACTTCAGCCCACTCCTCCAACCCATATAGTCACACCACAGCTTCTACATCAGCCCACTCCTCCAACCCATATAGTCACACCACAGCTTCTACATCAGCCCGCAACTCCAACCCATGTAGTCACACCACAGCTTCTACATCAGCCCGCAACTCCAACCCATGTAGTCACACCACAGCTTCTACAACACAGCCCACTCCTCCAACCCATATAGTCACACCACAGCTTCTACATCAGCCCACAACTCCAACCCATGTAGTCACACCACAGCTTCTACATCAGCCCGCAACTCCAACCCATGTAGTCACACCACAGCTGCTACAACACAGCCCACTCCTCCAACCCATATAGTCACACCACAGCTTCTACATCAGCCCACTCCTCCAACCCATATAGTCACACCACAGCTTCTACATCAGCCCGCTCCTCCAACCCATATAGTCACACCACAGTTGTACATCAGCCCACTCCTCCAACCCATATAGTCACACCACAGCTTCTACATCAGCCCGCTCCTCCAACCCATATAGTCACACCACAGTTGTACATCAGCCCACTCCTCCAACCCATATAGTCACACCACAGCTTCTACAACACAGCCCACTCCTCCAACCCATATAGTCACACCACAGCTTCTACATCAGCCCACTCCTCCAACCCATATAGTCACACCACAGCTTCTATATCAGCCCGCTCCTCCAACCCATATAGTCACACCAGAGCTTCTATATCAGCCCGCTCCTCCAACCCATATAGTCACACCACAGCTTTTACATCAGCCCGCTCCTCCAACCCATATAGTCACACCACAGCTTCTACATCAGCCCACTCCTCCAACCCATGTAGTCACACCACAGCTTCTGCATCACAGCCCACTCCTCCAACCAATATAGTCACACCACAGCTTCTGCATCACAGCCCACACCTCCAACCCATATAGTCACACCACAGCTTCTGCATCAGCCCACTCCTCAAAACCCATATAGTCACACCACAGCTTCTGCACCAGCCCACTCCTCAAACCCATATAGTCACACCACAGCTTCTGCATCACAGCCCACTACTCCAACCCATATAGTCACACCACAGCTTCTGCATCACAGCCCACACCTCCAACCCATATAGTCACACCACAGCTTCTACATCAGCCCACTACTCCAACACATTTAGTCACACCAAAGCTTCTGCATCACCGCCCACTCCTCCAACCCATATAGTCACACCACAGCTTCTGCATCACAGCCCACACCTCCAACCCATATAGTCACACCACAGCTTCTGCATCAGCCCAATCATCCAACCCATATAGTCACACCACAGCTTCTGCATCACAGCCCACTCCTCCAAACCCATATAGTCACACCACAGCTTCTGCATCACAGCCCACTCATCCAACCCATATAGTCACACCACAGCTTCTGCATCAGCCCACTCAATTCAATTCAATTCTTTATTGTATGAAAGGCCACAGGCCCATATACAACGGAGTTACACAACATATTTTATAAAATACAAAGTCAAGGTAACAATTCACTTCGTAACAAAAAAGTATTATGTATGTACAAAGCCAGTTGATGTTGTGTTATAAGATCCTTGCAAGACAGTAATGAAGACAATCTTTTAGCATTAAAATGAGATAGAGACCACTGCGGTAAGAACTTGTCTCTTAGATTTTCGTATATAGGGCAAATAAACATGAAATGGTATTCATCTTCGACAACAATGTCACAAAATGGGCATAATCGTATCGATTTCTCTATAGATGAAAATCTCCCTGTGTTAATTTTTAGATCATTCGGGCCAAGTCTAAAACGAATAAGCGTGTTACGAGAATTCCTGTACCGTAAATTTGATAAATAGGATTCTGGTTCAAGCAATGACTTGAATTGGCGATAAGTATCATATCTTGAACTTTCATAAATATCTGAATGCCATTTCTGATGAAACATGTCAATGGCACGCATGCGAAAGTACTTAATGAAAGCATTTGCATTACCAATTGTCTGGGAGAGCCAAATGAAACCAAAGCCATATGTAAAAAGCAGTGTGCGAATACAAGAAGCCCATGTGTTCTTTCCAAGATTGTCGAGGTGTACGAGCATGTTGTAGGCTTTCTTGGGTAAACGGTGTTCAGGCATTAATATTATTTTACACCAATACTTCAAACAACGAGTGTAAGATCCAATGTACAATGGGAATCTCCCGCATTCTCCATAAAGCATATTACTTGGTGTTGACATACCAACATTCAAAAACTTTTTACGAGCGAGGAGATGAACCTTTTCAATTGTATAGAACTCTTTACAACCCCATATCTCAGACCCGTATAGTAAAATAGGTTGTATTTGAGAATCAAATAATTTAAAATACATTTTTGATGAAATAACTTCCGAGCTTAGACATAACAAAGTGGACTTGTAACAGAGCTTTCTTTGCTCTCTTTGTGAGATTAATTACTGACTTATTCAGATTCAGTGTATGGGTAAACAATATGCCAAGGTATTTGTATTCATGCACAACATTAATACATGTACCTTTAAAAAACCATTTCTCTCTTGTGGCCACTCGACCACCTCTACGAAATATAACAATATTTGTTTTATCAAGATTAACACTTAGTTTAATTTCCATTTATCTGCATATTCCGAAAGTATGTTAAGCTGCTTCTGTAGACCAATAATAGTACTAGACATCAAAATCACATCATCTGCAAAAAGTAGCATGAAAAGTTCTATTACATCAGGGGAGAGCTGGACGCCATGTCTACCAGACTGTATGATATCAACATATAACTCATTTATAAAAAATGAGAAAAGTATAGGACTTAAAACACATCCTTGACGTTAACCTATCGGACAATCAAAAATGTCACTCTTAATATCACCACAGCGAACACATGATTTTACATTTGCATACATTGATTTAATAATGACAAGCATTTTGCCTCCTAAACCCTTATTTTTCAAACACCTCCACAAATAAGCTCTATTTACAGAATCAAATGCCTTTTTAAAATCAACAAAGGCCACATACAACTTACGTTTCCTGTACGATAAATATTTCTCAATGACTGCATACAAAGTAAATATGTGGTCAAAAGTCGAATAGTCCTTTCTAAATCCCGCTTGTGTTTCAGGGATCAAATCTCTCATATCTGACCACTGTGTTAATCTATTATTGATGATAGATGTAAATGCTTTACTAAGGATACTCGTGAGAGATATACCCCGATAATTGTCAGGATTGTTTACGTTTCCATTCTTGAATAACGGAATAATAATAGATTTTGACCAGATAGAAGGAAAAATACCTGTATCAAAAATCCGATTGAAACATTTAACCAGAAAAGGCATAGTATCAGGTAGTGAGTACTTGAGCATTTCAGCTATAACACAATCAATCCCAGCAGATTTACCTGTTTTAAGGTGAGATATAGCATTAAATATTTCCGTTTCCGTGATAGGCGATGCCAACAGAAGCATGTCAACATCACTAAGAATTTCACTGACGCCATCATCATCACGTTCAAAGCACTCATTGTCTACCAAATATATCGAATCATCTTTTGAGAATAACTTCTTGAAATGATGTAACCATTCTGTTGGGGATATAGATCCTTTGGGGGTAGGATGTCTCTGAAGAGAACGTATAGTATTCCAAAATAATTTCGGACTGTGTTAAGTGCTGTTTAGTCGGACTAGCCGTGACAATTTAAGATCATATTTGAACTTTCTACAAAAGTTTTTATACACATTTCTCAGTTTACAGTAGCGTTGTCGGTTGTATTCACTGCGACAACACCTATACCTTCTGAGAGCCTTCATTGAATCAGATCTTGCTGCCCTACATGCTATATTCAACTTTGGTTTATCGTGTTTATTTTCACCATATTTGATCTGTTTCCTCATACAGGACGCCGAGTCTAGGACATACTGTACCAAATATGTAATCCCCTCCTCTACATTAGCTTCAATTTTATCCATCAAGGAATTTTCATAAATATGCAAGGACCATCTAAGTGCTGTGATAAAAATGCTTTTCTTCGATTCGTTCCATGAAAATGTACTGTTCATAGAGACACCATCCTCACAGTCTAAACTATGTATGGCACGATTGCTTCAAGGAAACCTGCAGGATAACTCAAGAGGGAAATGGTCTGAATCTGATCGATCACCAACATTTAACATATCTAAATACTGGAAAAAATCAGCAGATGCAATAAAATAATCAACAACACTAGAACCAGTATGTCCTACAAAAGTAAACTCGCCTGCACTATCACCATAAACTCTCCCATTTAGTATAAACATACGAAGTACAAAGCATAGATTCAATAAAATGCGTCCGAATCTATTGATAGTACCATCGTGCGATACACGTTGTTCAACAGGGGCATTGTCAACATCAATGTATACATCATCATGTCCAAAGTCATCACTTTCCTCAGAAATGGGATTATTTTCGTTGCCTGTGCGGGCATTAAAATCACCACAGAGTAGCACATGTGAAGAAGTGAAATCAGACCAATGCTCCAATATAAAAGCTTCCACTTTATCAATAAGGCAACCTGAATCAGTTCTCCCTTTGTAAAATGTTGAACCTGCCAGAGGGACATATGTACACAACAACATTAAATCACATTTCAAATTAAACACAGATTTTGGAAATTTTAAACATATGAAATTTTCTATGTCGGTGCTAAGGTGAATGCACATGTTCACAACATCTTGCCTAACGCAGAGACACACACCACCAGAACATCTACCTGACAATGATGTTTTAACTGCTGGGGCAAAGTACATTTGGTAACCAGGTAACCAGTTTAAGTCTGGGAAATCTGATATAAATGTCTCCAAGAGACACACAATATCAAATGATTGGAGGTAGGCAATAAAGTCACAATCATCAAACATTTTACGAAGGCCACAAATGTTCCAGGACAACAATGACAAATGTTTATCGTTACCGGTGTTATTTCCATTCTGTGTCGAATACTGGCCCTGGCCGGATTGTTATCTCTTATGGTAGCCACCACGCTTTGAGGTACTCCTCAATTGTCGTTTGGAGCTCTCAGATTTGTGTGTGTCTTGGTTATGTTCATCATTTCGTGGTTTAGTTAACAGCTTACCATTTTTAAAATATCCAATCAGTCCTCTATCTTTCACGGCTTTAAGTTGTTCGCGTTGGCGGATAGTGAAGTCACTTGAGACTCCATAACCGATATTCTTGAGTGTTGGTCGAGCTTTCAATACTTCAATCTTGTCATCAGACAGCCGTAATTTAGCAATTAGCGGTCTTGGTTTAGAGGTATCCTCACGCTGGGCGCCGAGTCGATGTACACGGATGACGTCATCACTAACCCATGTCTTGGTCTGAACATTGCTGTTCAAGATGTCTAGTACCTTGACCTTGCAATCAGCGTGCGTCTCCCCTGTTTCCTCTGTCACGTTATAGAGGATAACGTTGTCACGCCTGCTAAATGCCTCTAGCTTGTCGATCTCGCCGTCGAACTGTGCTAATTTCTCTTCCACGTTTTCCATCTTACCGGAGATCAAACCAACGCCCTCGTACATTATGCTCTGGTTGTGTTGTACAGTTTCCATGTCACTCTGGAGTTTGGTCATCTTTGATTCAATGTTATGAAATCTGGTGCTCAGATCTCGAACCTCATTTGATAGTGTGGTTATCTGACTTCCGAGATCACATTTCACGCACTTGATTTCCTTCAAAATGGTATCTTTGACTTCTGCTAAGGTAAGTGGTCCGGGATTCATTTCGATGTCATTTGCACACAAGATTCTATGTGTTATTACCTCAGCGGGCAGTGGATTTCCACCTAAAAGGCAAGCGACTGGAGCACATGAAGATTGAGATGGCCAAGCTGACCATTCAGTTTTAGATGATGTGACGTCACTGGTGAAAACAAGGTCACAAACATGCTCTTTTGGTAAATATGAATACACATCAACATTTTCACATGCGTTCAAAACAGCATAGCTTAAACCAATATGCAAGATAAACACAGCTGCACATACAACGATTCTGAAGTGTATATCAGACCCAACGACAGTCGGTGAATACTCGCCATGTTTGTCAAGTGTTACTTGCCGGGTGCCTTTTGGTTGAGTGAAAAGTCCAATTCTTGCTCTATAGACGTCGATCGAAACCATTTCTTGTCTTACTTCGGTCCCTGGTATTATGTCAAAAGCTTATTTCAACTTCAATTCTGTCAATTTCGGCCATAATACGACATTCAGGTTACTCTTCCAACCCATATAGTCACACCACAGCTTCTGCATCAGCCCGCTCCTCCAACCCACGTAGTCACAACACAGCTTCTGCATCAGCCCACTCCTCCAAACCCATGTAGTCACACCACAGCTTCTGCATCAGCCCGCTCCTCCAACCCACGTAGTCACAACACAGCTTCTGCATCAGCCCACTCCTCCAACCCACGTAGTCACACCACAGCTTCTGCATCACAGCCCACTCCTCCAAACCCATATAGTCACACCACAGCTTCTACATTAGCCCACTCCTTAATCCCACATAGTCTCACCACAGCTTCTGCATCACAGCCCACTCCTCCAACCCATATAGTCACACCACAGCTTCTGCATCAGCCCACTCCTCCAACCCATGTAGTCACACCACAGCTTCTGCATCAGCCCACTCCTCAAAACCCATATAGTCACACCACAGCTTCTACATCAGCCCACTCCTCAATCCTACATAGTCTCACCACAGCATCAGCCCCGCTCCTCCAGTCAATCTTATCATGTCTCTGCTAACGCATCAGTCCCCGCTCCTCCAGCCAATCTTATCATGTCTCTCCTTTCACATCAGTCCCCGCTCCTCCAGTCAATCGCCACACATCGCACCTTTAGCATCAGTCCCGGCTCCTCCAGTCAATCGTTACACATCGCACCTTTAGCATCAGTCCCGGCTCCTCCAGTCAATCGTAACACACCGCACCTTTAGCATCAGTCCCCGCTCCTCCAGTCAATCGTTACACATCGCACCTTTAGCATCAGTCCGTGCTCCTCAAGTCAATCGTTACACACCGCACCTTTAGCATCAGTCCCCGCTCCTCCAGTCAATCGTAACACATCGCACCTTTCACATCAGCCCCTGCTCCTCCAGCCAATCTAATTAAGTCTCACCTTCTGTATAAGCCCCCACTCCTCTAGCCAATCTAATCAAGTCTCACCTTCTGTATAAACCTCCTATCCTCTAGCAAATCTAATCAAGTCTCACCTCTGTATAAGCCCCCATTCCTCCAGCCAATCTAATCAAGTCTCACCTTCTGTATAAGCCTCCACTCCTCCAGCCAATCTAAAGTCTCACCTTCTGTATAAGCCCCCACTCCTCCAGCCAATCTAATCAAGTCTCACCTTCTGTATAAGCCTCCACTCCTCTAGCCAATCTAATCAAGTCTCACCTTCTGTATAAACCCCCACTCCTCTAGCAAATCTAATCAAGTCTCACCTCTGTATAAGCCCCCACTCCTCTAGCCAATCTAATCAAGTCTCACCTTCTGTATAAGCCCCCACTCTTCCAGCCAATCTAATCAAGTCTCACCTTCTGTATAAGCCCCCACTACTCCAACCAATCTAAAGTCTCACCTTCTGTATAAGCCCCCACTCCTCCAGCCAATCTAATCAAGTCTCACCTTCTGTATAAGCCTCCACTCCTCTAGCCAATCTAATCAAGTCTCACCTTCTGTATAAGCCCCCCCTCCTCAAGCCAATCTAATCAAGTCTCACCTTCCGTATAAGCCCCCATTCCTCCAGCCAATCTAATCAAGTCTCACCTTCTGTATAAGCCCCCGCTCCTCTAGCCAATCTAATCAAGTCTCACCTTCTGTATAAGCCCCCACTCCTACAGCCAATCTAATCAAGTCTCACCTTCTGTATAAGCCCCCACTCCTCTAGCCAATCTAATCAAGTCTCACATTCTGCATCAGCCCCACGATCCTCTCCACCTCGTGAAGTCCTATCTGGTGAACACTCTCTGGGCTCATGTCTGTTGACAGATGCCAACCAAGAAAGGTCTTGTAATAGTCCAATCCGAAGAGAAGGGACCACACACACCATTTTGGTCTCGTGTTTGGGATATATTCCTACAGGAACAAATATCAAGATCGTTACAATTTCAATGTCGTAACATACAATAATCTTCGAACAGTTCATAGGAAATGATATATTTTATGACTGCTCACAAGTCACAGACGGTAGAGAAAACTCACTTTTTCCAAGAATGTCTTCCAGACAAGGGCTGCTCTGAGTACACCTTGGATTGCAACGTGTGCCCTGTCTCTTAATTCCCTTCTGCGAAAACAAAGAAAGTTCGTTTGGACATATCTTCTACACATAGTTTACGCATTCAGCTCGGAGGCCACAGGCCCAGTTTTCAGTACATGATGAACAATGTTACATTGAATGAAATGGAGCCGCAGCTTCAGCGAAAATAATTAACGATTCACGTTTCTTAGAAAGCTGAAAATACATTTTTAGATGGACAGTTGATAATTTGTGGATTTTGTGATTTACAAAGTTTTATGAATTTCTCACAAGTAGGGTTGTTAAAAAATAACAAGGAATTGTTTCTCTCAGTTCATTATAAAAGGACATTCTTGAAAAAAATGGTGCTCTGTTTCATCAACAGGAAAAATGCATAGAGGACAATATCTTTCATTGCGTATTGTAGTCAGTGCTCTTCCCATTTCAACAATACGAGAGTGTCCTGAGCTTCTGAAAATCGAGGTTTAATAGAGCGAAAGAAATCGCGATTAGAAATAACGCATATGTTGTTTTTTTAAATTTGTTTTGCTTATCAATATCAATGCACGTTTGTTTTAAAATGGAAAAAAATTCAGAGGTTATATTATTTTGATTATCCCACATAAAACTATAATTATATAGCAACTCTTTTACATATAATGCCCAGCATTTAATGCATTAACTAGTGAGATTACGATGATATAAGTTCTGCCTCGTGTGTAATGTGATTTTCAGTTTGAGCAACATGTCTTATCCAAAATGATATTGTTTTCATAGGTTGCCTGACTTTTATGGAGTATCTTTATGGAGTAATTTATATCTATTGCAATAATCAACTATTTTTATTAAATCGTGCTCGCATTCCCTCCCCCCCCCCCCCCCCCCCCCCCCCCCCCCAAATCATCAATTTTAATATAATTCAGATGGATAAATGTATACTAGATAAGATCATTGACAAGCACTTGACTTACTTGACTTGTATAGCTATTGGCAGTTCTTCGAGAAGTGCTGTGAATGGTTGGTAGAAGGCCGACTGTTCTGGGTCCACAAGCAGCCGCTCTATCTGCCCCGGCACACGATCCTGCAGGCAAATCCAGGAATTCTACACTCATGTCTGCACTTCCTTGTTCGACTGATCACAAATATACGTGTACATAGTTTACTATCAGTGCCTTGGACGAGAGAGATATAAAGAGTATACTCCATGTGTCTCGTGAAACATCCTATTTATTATATAATTTTTGTGTTGAAATTGTTTTGTTATTACAAATGTAAAACCTTGTTACGTAAATTCTCCCTACCTAACAAACAGGGGTGTTTCACCACTCCTTGTAATTGCTACTTAAAAAGTAGTTCCTAGTTTGCAAAATCTTTCAAAAGATTAACAAAAATAAAAGCGTCTTCAAAACATATATTCTTGAAATCAACGAGACAGCTGTTGGAAGCTAAAGAATACACGCTAGTCAAGTAACAAAAATGGACCTTTGCGAAACGAACAGTTTCGATTGACGAGTTAAATGAGAAATTTACAGTTTATAACAAAACATTTTCAAGGGAAAGAACAAACAGCAGGAAGCGATATTAAGTTCATAAATGATCATCTGTCTTTATTTTGCCTCGTCAATGTGGAACTGACGTAAAGAGAAAATCAAATTTGTGTACGAGCCAGACACTTACGATAAAGGGAGACAATTTGCGGGGAGATAACTCTTGTATGACAATAGTTCCGCCAAAGTGTTATGTTCACTGTAATGCAAATATCACTTTTCTCAACAAAACACATTCTTTCACACTATATTATATAATAAAGCTTACATCTTAACTATTATTTTCAAATGATAATAATTGTACTTGCCACTGACGCGTTGTGTGATGTTCGGTTTATTGTCATTGCTGTTCTGTACAGCTCTTTATACTGGCTGAGCTGTAAAACACGATAGTCCACGTATGTTGAATTCAGCTTGATGGTAATACATGACATAAACTCTTCATCAGAACTGTGCACAATCGATACACGTGCATTAAGGGGAGAAAATGCTTCAACATCGATAATAATTATAACAGCTGCAAGAAGTTCATTCATTTGAAAACCTTGTGTTCATCGTATTATAAAGAATCTAAATATAACAAAAGATGTGAGCCACCAGGAGAACAAGGGACCTTATGACTGCTAGGATATACAACTGTGCTTTGACGACATAAAAACATTTGACGTCAACTTACTTCAGTGAAGATCGCCATGTGTGATGTCAGGTATCTTTGAAGCTTCTGATTTGTATGTTTTGTGTTCCGAGAGATGCTGTAGTTTTAAAATATACTGAAACGTCGAAATATGATTTTTCACCCATAACATATCCTGGTTGGTCACAATTATGTTTTCAATAAAGGTAGTGACGAAAAGAAAACAAACATTGTTATACGACTATAACCACGACAACAAACCTGGAATGGAATGTTGTGAAGACGTGCGATGAAGTTCTCATAGTCCCCGCGTGTGAGGAAGGGCGTGGTCTGCACGTCGTGGACCGGGTCCAGGTGTAAACTCTCCAGGAAGTTCGCAGGGTTCAGCAACCCGAATCTGTGGTTGGAACGTTTCACGTGAAAATAATCCTCACTGGATTTTGTTTTGCCTGCATATATAAATATGTCTTCTCGGTAACGACCATGGATTATACAAATGAACGACAAGTATTTGTATGTTCAACTCTCATTTTTGGAGCAGTGACCAAGTCGGGGAACTGAAAATGCGACCATGCAAGTTTCATGTGATTATCCTTTCAATAGAGTGCTTGCAGATTGCTCTGAGATGGTCAGAGGCCGGTTCACTTCAGCTAGTCACTTTTATCTTACCTACATTAAAATACTAGCTGATTGGTTACGGAAAGGGCAACTATATATTTCCCATGTAGTCAGCTGTGAAATCAATCGGAACACGCCTAAGGTAACTTGCTCATCTGGCATAAGTATTGTTGAGTTGCTGAAATGAACCGATGTGTATCCGTACGCATAGGGCAAACGGAAGTAACACGTTTCGTTTGCGTCACCTGATGTGAGTTTAACTTAGAGCACATGCAATGGGTTTTCAGGTATTTAAATAAAATATGAACATTTTTTGGACGCTCATCTTGTAACAAATTAATGAATTGTACCAAACTTGCAAATCTACTTAATATTCAGATACATATCAAAATAGTATATTATCGTGGACTAAAATTATATTTACCTCTTCACCACCAATTGAGAAGTTTCAGCTAATATTTCACAATACGAATCAATCTAACAATCCATGATGAAAGCACACCCATTTCACACAAAAAACAAAGGCTGACGGCGTTAATCTTCTTACTCTAAATATTTGTTTAATAAACTTCAAGTTCACACTTTCTCACACCCGTATCTTAGTATTGGTATTATTAATGACTTGAAAAGATGAAATTGTTGTGCTAGAGATATATATGGATGGGAAGTAGGTATTCGTCGCGGAGAAGACACAGCTTTATTTGCCTGTTCTGTTAAGGCCAGAAACTACCACCTGAAGAATGAACTAACCCTAAATACTTACAACTACTAACAGTTTCTGATAGCTTATCTTCACAACACCAAACTACCACCTGAAGAATGAACTAACTCTAAATACTTACAACTACTAACAGTTTCTAATAGCTTATCTTCACAACACCAAACCTCCTTTCTTGCCAGTCTGCCAGCCTTCCTAAATATTACCACGTTGGTCTTGTCATTATTAACATTGCTACCCATTTTGTATAACACTGTTGAAGCAAATTTACTCAACTTCGTAAACCACTAATCTATTGACTGAACAAAGCCATATAATCGTCGAATAGAAACAACAATAAACTGGTATAGGAAACAGTTGTCCCAGCACACAGATAGTAAAATTACAAACAACGTGAGTGTTACTATATTGAGATTATTTCTTCCAAAACTGCTTTGTGTTCTCCCTGCTTAATGATGATAACTCTTCAGCCTTCTCTCTACTTGATGATGAGAACGCTTTAGCCTTCTCTCTACTTAATGATAACTCTTCAGCCTTCTCTCTACTTGATGATGAGAACGCTTTAGCCTTCTCTCTACTTAATGATAACTCTTCAGCCTTCTCTCTACTTGATGATGATACGCTTTAGCCTTCTCTCTACTTAATGATAACTCTTCAGCCTTCTCTCTACTTAATGATAACTCTTCAGCCTTCTCTCTACTTGATGATGAGAACGCTTTAGCCTTCTCTCTACTTAATGATAACTCTTCAGCCTTCTCTCTACTTGATGATGATACGCTTTAGCCTTCTCTCTACTTAATGATAACTCTTCAGCCTTCTCTCTACTTAATGATAACTCTTCAGCCTTCTCTCTACTTGATGATGAGAACGCTTTAGCCTTCTCTCTACTTAATGATAACTCTTCAGCCTTCTCTCTACTTGATGATGATACGCTTTAGCCTTCTCTCTACTTATTAATGATACAGCTTTAACTTTCTCTATACTTAATGATGACTCTTCAGCCTTCTCTCTACTTGATGATGATTACGCTTTAGCCTTCTCTCTCCATAATGCTGTTAATTCTTTCGACTACTCTCTACTTAATGATTACTCTTCAGCCTCTTTAACATTCTCTCTAATATACAGACACGATTACTGTTGTGTTGTGGACAGGGTGTCGTTGAATATACAGATGCATATTACTGTTGTGTTGGGGACGGGATACCCATGAATATACAGATATACATTACGGTTGTGTTGGGGACGGGATACCCATGAATATACAGATATACATTACGGTTGTGTTTGGGACGGGATACCCTTGAATATGCAGATGCACATTACTGTTTTGTTGGTGACGGGATACCTTTGAATATACAGTTACACATCACTGTTGTGATGGGGACGGGATATCGTTGAATATACAGGATACACATTATTGTTGTGATGGAGACGGGATACCCTAGAATATAGATATATACATTACGGTTGTGTTGGGGACGGGATACCCTTGAATATGCAGATGCACATTAATGTTGTGTTTCTGACGGGATACCTTTGAATATACCGTTACACATCACTGTTGTGATGGGGACGGGATGTCGTTGAATATACAGATACATATCACTGTTGTGTTGGGGACGGGATGTCGTTGAATATACAGATATACATTACTGTTGTATGAGGTACGGTATTTCCAAGAATGTGCAAAGGTACAATTTGATGTTTGACAAGCCAACCTGCTCCACTTGAAGCCTTTTACGTAGGTGGTCAACACAGCCTTGAAGATCCTGTAGTTGATCACGTCCGAGTCACCCAACTCGGCTGGGTCTATCTGCTCAAGGTCCACTAGGAAGCTGTTCGCTTTATCCTGGAACATTTGATGTTGTGACGTCAAAGACATACAATGGTTCATTGATGGTAAACAGATTTAGTATTAGGAGCGTGGGGGACGGAAGACCAGGTTGAAGCATTAATTCAGAATGTGTGAGCTAGCAAAAGACATGGGATGCCTCCACTTACACGTCTCTCGATCATCTGTGATATATTGAACGACTGGAGCCTGTCATTGAAGTGGTACGTCCCCACGAAGGTGACAAGCTGCTTGGAGTCGGCCAAGCGCCAGGCGTAGAAGTCCTTGAAGAGGGTGTTGAGGACGGAACCGGTATCGCCTGAACACACATACACAAAGTAGTGATGTCGGATCATTAACAGCTTAAATCAGCGCAAGTTTTTGAGTATCAAGTAGAGCAACCATGGATCTGGGTATGCCAAAGACATTTATAAAAAACAGTTAATGAGGCAGAGGTTCATATATTATATCCGCCTCGCTATCTATATACTACACTGCTACAATGCCACAGCGTCAACGTGTCCCACAATTAGGCCATCACACCATCACATTGTCACATTGTCACATTGCCCCCTTGTGTCACACTATCATACTCACACACTACCCCACTACCCATTGTTACCCTACCACACTACCACACTGCCGTACTACAACACTGTCACACTACGACACTACCACATTGCCACACTGTCACACTACCAAAAAACAACACTATCACACTGTCACACCACCACGCTGTCAGACTACCACACTATCACACTGTCACAATACCAAACTATCACACAACCACACTGTCACACTACCACACTATTGCACTACCACAATGCCACAATGGCACACTGTCACACTACCACAGTACTACACTGCCACACTACCACACTGTCACACTACGACAGTACCACACTGTCACACTACCACACTATCACACCACAACACTGCCACATTACCACACTGTCACACTGCCACACTACCTCACTGTCACAATACCAAACTATCACACAACCACACTGTCGCACTACCACACTATTGCACTGCCACAATGCCACAATGCCACAATGGCACACTGTCACACTACCAGAGTACTACACTGCCACACTACCACATTGTCATACTACGACAGTACCACACTGTCACACTACCACACTATCACACCACAACATTGCCACACTACCACACTGTCACACTGCCACGCTACCACACTGTCACACTGCCACACTGTCACACTGCCACGCTACCACACTGTCACACGACCACAGTACCACACTGTCACACTATCACACTACCACACTGTCAGACAAACACACTGTCACACAACCACACTCACATCACTACAGTGTCACACTACCACACTGTCACACCACCACACTGTCACACTACCACACTGTCACGCCGCCACACTACAAGACTGAAACACCACCACACTGTCACACTACCACAGTACCACACTCTCACACTACCACACTATCACACTACCACACTGTCACACAACCACACTCACATCACTACAGTGTTACATGACCGCACTGTCACACTACCACACTCTCACGCCGCCAAACTACAAGACTGTAACACTACCACACTGTCACACTAACACAGTACTACTCTCACACTACCACACTGCCATACACCCACACTGACACACTACAACACTGTCACATCACAACACTACCACACTACCACACCGCCACACTACAACACTACTACACTGTCACCTTGTCACACTGACACACAGCCACACTGTCATACTACAAATTGTACCACACTGTCATACAACCACACTGTCACACTACCACACTGTCATACTACCACACTGTCATACTACCACACTGTTACACTACCACACTGTCACACCGCCACACTGCCACACTGTCACACTACCGCACTGTCACACTGTCACACTGCCACACTGTCATACTACCGCACTGTCACACTACCACACTGTCACACTACCACACTGTCATACTACCACACTGTCACACTACCACACTGTCATACTACCACACTGTCATACTACCACACTGTCACACTACCGCACTGTCATACTACCACACTGTCACACTACCACACTGTCACACTACCGCACAGTCATACTACCACACTGTCACACTACCACACTGTCATACTACCATACTGTCATACTGCCACACTGTCACACTACCACACTGTCATACTACCACACTGTCACACTACCACACTGTCATACTACCACACTGTCACACTACCGCACTGCCACACTACCACACTGTCACACTACCACACTGTCATACTACCACACTGTCACACTACCACACTGTCATACTACCACACTGTCATACTACCACACTGTCATACTACCACACTGTCACACTACCACACTGTCACACTACCGCACTGTCATACTACCACACTGTCACACTACCACACTGTCATACTACCACACTGTCATACTACCACACTGTCACACTACCGCACTGTCATACTACCACACTGTCACACTACCACACTGTCATACTGCCACACTGTCATACTACCACACTGTCATACTACCACACTGTCACACTACCGCACTGTCATACTACCACACTGTCACACTACCACACTGTCACACTACCGCACTGTCATACTACCACACTGTCACACTACCACACTGTCATACTACCACACTGTCATACTACCACACTGTCACACTACCACACTGTCATACTACCACACTGTCACACTACCACACTGTCATACTACCACACTGTCACACTACCACACTGTCATACTACCACACTGTCACACTACCACACTGTCATACTACCACACTGTCATACTACCACACTGCCACACTACCACACTGTCATACTACCATACTGTCATACTACCACACTGTCACACCACCACACTGTCACACCACCACACTGCCACACTACCACACTGTCATACTACCATACTGTCATACTACCACACTGTCACACCACCACACTGTCACACCACCACACTGCCACACTACCACACTGTCATACTACCATACTGTCATACTACCATACTGTCATACTACCACACTGTCACACCACCACACTGTCACACCACCACACTGTCACACCACCACACTGTCACACCACCACACTGTCACACCATCACACTGTCACACCGTCTTCCCGCTACTCACCTCGAATGTGCGTGTACTGGGTGAGGACAGACACCAGCAGGACAGACAGCAGTCTGTAAGGGAACAACAGTACATTGAATCAACTGAGCTCAAGACATTATTTAGACAAAATCCTCTTCCACATTGTTACACTTTTGCCGAAGATGTTGGTGAGATTTAATCCCACTTTAGTCCTTATGTTGGATGTCCAAAACGTTATCCACAGCTGTATTAATATCATAGTCAGAGTCGCATTGGGACATTGACCTGGTGGAGAAACACGCTTTTTCTCAGGTGCCCCGCGTCTCTGTCTGTTAGGATTAAGCCCTTTTTCTTCAAGTACTTGATCCCTGCGTATTTTACTGACTTGTCACCGCGAAACAATTTACTTAATTGACCCACATTTTTGTGATTTACATTTCTGACATCATGGGATGGGATGGCTGGGATGTTGTAACAGTTTACTTAATTGACCCACATTTTAGTGATTTACATTTCTGACATCATGGGATGGGATGGCTGGGATGTTGTATTGAAATTAGTTTTATTTTCAGCTACAAAACCAGGTATCGTTTTTATTCAGAACTATGAGTCTGAATATTTTTAAAAAGAAAAACACCTTGCAACAATGTAATGTGTGGGAGGCAATTTCTTTTACTTTTTACAGTCTGAAGCATAATTATTTTTTAAAGAATTTTCGGGGACCCCGAATATCGAATGGTCAATGTTCCCGATCTCTCTCCCTCGATTTGTTTCCTTCAATCACCGGGGCAGTAAGTCATCCTTCCTCGAAACCCAGCTATACTAGGAACAATTATTAAAGGGACACCAACATTATTCACAAATGATCTGTAAAGAAATGACGTTTAGGAATTCAAACTTCATGGTACAGTCAATATCTGGGTCATACTGGATATCTAACGGTGAATGTCTTCCGTTGTATTCTTCGTCATTCTTCCTGTAGGACGTGCCAAGGCTGCTGCCAGTTCTGTGTACCCTGAGGTCGGTTGTGAACCCTTCGGCAGAGAACACCCAAAAGGTGTTCAATGGGTGACATGTCTGGAGATGTTGTGACACCTTGTTGTCACGGACAGTGGACTGGAACACGAGCAGTGGGGACGTGTGCATTGTCATGAAGACAATGACCATTCGACGTGACACTTGGTCCACATACCGATGACCAGTCAAGTTCCCTGATCCATCAGATCAGTCCTGATGCTGCCTGTTGATGCTGCCACCGCCGTGCCTATCGTGCTCATGGACTCCTGTCTGATATTACCTCTCTACACGCCGTCTCCAAACACGTTGTCTACCTCTGTAAAGCGTAAACAAAACTTCGATTCATCAGAAAACATGGGGAATCTCCGATACCGCTGTTGACAATCTCCAAACTGCTGTGCCCACTGTTGGCTGAGGCGCCCTTGTCACAGTCAGACGCATTCCTGTGGAAGAACGTCTTGATTGTAAACGACCGCCTCCGTGGTCTTGTGGTAGAGCGTCCGCCCGGAGAGCGGAAGGTCCAGGGTTCGATCCCGGGCCGCGTCATACAAAAAGACGTTAAAAGATTGTACTTGTTGTTACCCTGTCTGGCGCTCGGCATTAAGGGGCTAAAACAAGGACTGGTCGGCTCGGAGTCAGTATACTGTGTATGAGTGGGGTATTCATGTTAAACTGCGGCATGGTATCTCAGTGAGCTAGCACTATAAATCGGCATCAGTCCGGACTAGTACAAGCAGCCACACACACACACATACACGTGCATGCACGTCGCTATATAAGTGCAATAATCTTGGACGCGACGTTAAACCTAATTTCACCTCACCTCACCTTGATTGTAAACCTGCAGTTGTCAACGTGTTTCGTATTGTTGACGTCAAATGTCTCAATTCCTGTGGCAGCCCTGAAGTTTTCCTTCAGTTTCGGCACAGACCCTAATCGTAACCCCACCCCTTTGTTGTATTGTTCCAACAGTCGGGATATCAAACGTTTAGATTCACTAAAGTGTCTGGCAACTGCATTTGTGATTGGTCAGCTTCAGTCATGCCTATTGTATTCGAGTTTTCATTTCTGCCATGTACATTTCTGGAGGCAGTTTCCTTCTCTGTACCCGATCAATGAACCCCGTGGTTGTAACGTTTATTGCAAGTAACCAGGATTTGTCACCGTGGACGGTATACTATAGATGAACAATGTGCAATTTGGACAAGTTTATTGTCCGCGTTCAGTAACTGTGTCTCGTGCAGCAAAGTTTGCCATTTCATTCTTATACACATGTAGCTGAAATGACAAAGTTCCTCTATATAGTGTTTATCGTATATAGTTACAACACATCTTGTGTATTCAAGACCCAGTCTCAATCTGACGTTTCGATAGTATCCATTACCTCCTCATAACCTATCCTAGTGACATGAACCACACACTCGATCTCTTACCATTACTTACCAGTTACTTAGCAACATTAGATTTCCTCTTTGAAACTTCCGGTAATAGTGGTATAGGATACAGACCCCGCAATAGATGAAAGTCGCGTTATAGATCTCTCACAGCCAAGCTTATACATCCCGTAAGTAAAAAAGTCGATGTGTGAAAGATTTCAGGGACTTGGAGAAAACCAGAGCTGTACATGTGATCTATTCGTTTCATCTTAACGGTCTCTGTAACCTCGCCTGTGAGTGACATACAGCTGCAACAGAACCCTATGTCATCTAGACATCTCAGATGGCAACAGACAAGACCAAGGTTGTATGATACAAATATAACAATAATATTATCTGCGGTAGGCAAGGAATGTGTCATTGTCTTCACTCCATCCACTCAATTACACAAGGCTTACGTGCGGTAGAACAACACGCTTCAAATCCTGTGTGAACTCCTGCTATATACCAGACACATAAGATAGCGCATGGTCATTGTATACTCTGGATATGTAGGAATGATGATACTTTTGTTTTCTGAGCAGATTACTTGTTTCTACTGAACGTGATCACCTGAACACTTAACAACGGCTACAACTGCTACAACTGCTACAACGGCTACAACGGCTACAACTGCTGCTCTGTGTTCATGTCGCAGAGTACCGCCAGACCTTGACCCAGGTCGGATCCCCTGGTGAAAGCACACAATACTTCAGTGAGTGAGTGAGTTGGGTTTAACGCCGCTTTTAACATTATTCCAGTTATATCGCGGCGTGTCAGCTTAATGTGGTAGGAAAGCCCGAAGTGATGCAGGTCTTAGACGTTTACCACTTCTGTGAAGCCCACGAGCACGGGTATGGTGCTGACAAACCTAGAAACATAATTGGGGCGAACCGGGATTAGAACCCACAATCATAGGTTTCTGGCATGCCCAAGGGACGCAACTCTGCAGAGCGAATCGCGGCGCCTCAGACGACTGGGCCACCCGTGCCCCCACATTACTTCAGACTAACCACGATGATTCATCTGAAGAGCATTGTAAGAAAGTCTGCTGGAAGTGATGCGGCTCCATGTGCTGTATATCAGTGAATGGGTTGAAACAGATGTTGTCGCCTGGGCCTCGTAGGCAGAACTATGGCAAATGAACGTCAATAAATACATGTGAAAATCGTTGTTTCCCAACTACGCGAGAAAAGGACAACTGCGACCCTGTGCTAAATGTTCAATTTGATAACATCATCGCAATGAAGCTTCTTCTTAATACTTGACAATGCCACATACACACCAATTCATTCTGAACATTGTAACAGTGAATATGCATAGAGCTAAACACGAAACACCGTTCTCTGAAATCAGAATGAGTGTCAGGAAGAATTTATTATTACATGAATTTGAACTGACACCATTCCGTGTCATCACTAATTTGTTGGTCCAGATTCGATTATATACAGTGAAGTCACCTCAGATCAACAAGTCCATACTTTGTGAGGGGAGAACATAACTACGAGACAACATGGACACTACATGTTCTGCATGGTACCTGTGGTTGCCATGACTCCCAGGGACATGTATTCAGCAAATGCACTACTAAAACAAAACAAATTGCCATATCACGAGAGCGACCTTTTTGGTCTTGTTCGTGAACAAAGGATTATACTGAAATCAGTGAAGTCCATGCAAATCTAGGTCCTTGTCTGCATATGGTACCCCACAAGCAAATCATGTCTGTCCATAAGAAAGCAGCTATCAGATGTCACGACATCTGCTCAATGTATAATAATCGTTTCTTGACAAATATTTATCAAAATGTGGAAAGTTCTTTTAAAATGACATGATGATTGCGCACACAAAATTTCCTCCTAATAAACACTATGGTGTTAGAGATGTTGAAAGGTGAAGGTCAAGGCCATTCCGTATTAAAATATACATATACATAATTTGACATCATTCGTTTCAACACATATTCACTGTAATTTGGATTAAACATGAATGGCTCAAAAAGTCATACATATTTTCGTTTTAGATTTTTGTATTTCGTATTATTTCCAAATACGATAATTTTACCCACTCGGAACGACAAAATGGTTATTTGACATCCATTAAGAATCCAATCCTGCTTTCTTGTTGTGATGTGCCTCTTTTAGCCCATTATTTCTAGACCGGATTATCTTTGCCGGGTAAATGTGCTAAGATTGAGAGATCGTTGCTAAAGCGACAATCGGCACGCGTCCTCAGTGCTTTGGAAAGGCTACAGTGATAATTCGCGTGGCCTTGGAATGCCTTCTCTTTATACCCCATATGTGCACGAAAAACTAATAACAGCTCTCATGTTTCGTCCTTCGCACGAGAAATAAAGTGTTCTTGAGAATGAGTATTTGGTACGTTTTGGTGACGACTCACAAAGGATATCAACCCTTAAATCGTTTAGGAGTGTCTTAAACTCTAAACAATATCGGATATTCCATGTACTTTTACAGCTATTTTTTTACAGTGACATTTTCATTGATGCACACTGGTGCGTTTTGATGGTGCGTGTCAGAATATATCACTATATATATATATATATATATATATATATATATATATATATATATATATATATATATGTTATCCTGTCCATTTGCATTATTTACAGATCGAGATTTTATAAGGTCGGAAGACTCATTTGATTGCACGGTAAATTATAGAAGCTCAGAGTTGCATTTTGAGTAAAAATCTGGCAAGGTTGCCCCGCTATCATCTATATTTGCGATAGATACAAAATAATAATTGAGGGTTTCGGCTCTTTTAAGTCAGTGAAAGCATGAGACCCAGGGGGGAATTACTTGTAGACGAGCCAAACTGGTTCACTAATTACCGAAGCAGTTACCCCAGATTACTGGCTTACCGAAGGAGCGACATGCTGTGGGTTGCGCGTGGTGTTACATGGCGGCCGTGTTATTGTTGGCTCGGGTTTGCCAATGAGTGTTTGTAACATATGGAAAGACTTCATTCAGGAAGCAGTTTCTTATGTTTTTATTACATTTGCAAAGCGAACATGCGAGTCTTCCTTATTTCGATCCGTGTGTAAGGAAAGTGCGTTACAACTTTTCAAATAGTGGAACTTACTCTCTAAGGTATTTACACTGATCATACGGCAGTGCAAAAACTAAGTCCTCAATTCTCAGACAACGACACTGCGTTGTTGCGTTTGAACCAGTAAGATCCAAGATTGAACCAAAATGAAATTTCTGTAAAATGCTTTAGATATTCTCCTTTTCTTAGAAAAAATATTGTCGTAAAACATGATATCATATGTGATATGCAAAGTAAAATGACACTTACCGCCAAGTAAACATATTCCCTTTGACGAGTTACAGTGAGAAGTAGTCGAATCCCCCAATGTTTGACTGAAGTGCCTAGAAGCACCGCGTTTGATGCTGTCGTCAACGTTTAGAGCAGATCAGCTAAACAGCTACAGTATGTTGTGAGAAACCACATAGAACCGTTTCTGACAAACGTTATTTTAGAAGCTATCAGGCATCACTTGAATAATGCCCTCCTTGTTAATACCAAGGGGAAGTAAGCGATGTTGGTGGTAGTGATAAAAGCAATGCCAGTCTGTCAGAGAAGGATCAGTTCCTTGGTGGATTCGGCATAGTTATCACCGATACCATATTGATGCGCATTGTCAATACACGTGATGATCATCAGTGGAAGTAGCAGCATAAACAAATACAACTTCACATAGTCTCAGACATGTTGGAAGGAGACGAGGGTCCAAGTGTCTAGGTGCTGCTAAAGGGTGGCAGAATACTGCCACCAGCTGCATGTACCGGGGACCAAGGAGCGTGAACAGCACGACCAACTATCCAAGTTCAAGGATCTAGCGTGCTTTTTATGCGGAGAGTGAGATCAGATGAAGGCATCTTGTCGAGAAGTGGGAACTGTTGCCGGATGCACGGCTCGGTAGGTTATAGTGTGTACAGACAGTCACAGGAGGTTGTGCGGTAGAGTGTTACAGACAGCCACAGGAGGTTGTGCGGTAGAGTGTTACAGACAGTCACAGGAGGTTGTGCGGTAGAGTGTTACAGACAGTTGCTGCAGGTTGTTGGGTAGAGTGTGTACTGACAGTTACAGGCGGTTGTCGGGTAGAGTGTGTACAGACAGTTACAGGAGGTTGTGCGGTATAGTGTGTACTGACAGTTACAGCCGGTTGTTGGGTAGAGTGTGTACTGATAGTTACAGGAGGTTGTTGGGTAGAGTGTGTACCGACAGTTACAGGAGGTTGTTGGGTAGAGTGTGTACCGACAGTTACAGGCGGTTGTTGGGTAGAGTGTGTACTGACAGATACTTGAGGTTGTTGGGTAGAGTGTGTACTGACAGTTATAGGCGGTTCTTGGGTAGAGTGTGTACTGACAGTTACAGGCGGTTGTTGGGTAGAGTGTGTACAAACAGTTACAGGAGGTTGTTTGGTAGAGTGTGTATTGACAGTTACAGGCGGTTGTTCGGTAGAGTGTGTACTGACAGTTACAGGCGGTTGTTGGGGAGAGTGTGTACTGACAGTTACAGGCGGTTGTTGGGTAGAGTGTGTACAAACAGTTACAGGAGGTTGTTGGGTAGAGTGTGTACTGACAGTTACAGGCTGTTGTTGGGTAGAGTGTGTACTGACAGTTACAGGCGGTTGTTGGGTAGAGTGTGTACCGACAGTTACAGGCGGTTGTTGGGTAAAGTGTGTACTGACAGTTAATGGGGGTTATTCGGTAGAGTGTGTACTGACAGTTACAGGCGGTTGTTGGGTAGTGTGTGTACAGACAGTTACAGGAGGTTTTTGAGTAGAGTGTGTACAGACAGTTACAGGAGGTTTTTGAGTAGAGTGTGTACAAACAGTTACAGGAGGTTTTTGAGTAGAGTGTGTACTGACAGTTAAAGGAGGTTGTTTGGTAGAGTGTGTACAGACAGTTACAGGATGTTGTTGGGTAGAGTGTGTACTGACAGTTAAAGGAGGCTTTTTGGTAGAGTGTGTACAGACAGTTATGGGATGTTGTTGGGTACAGTGTGTACAGACAGTTAAAGGAGGCTTTTTCGGTAGAGTGTGTACAAACAGTTACAGGAGGTTGTTGGGTAGAGTGTGTACTGACAGATACTTGAGGTTGTTGGGTAGAGTGTGTACTGACAGTTATAGGCGGTTCTTGGGTAGAGTGTGTTCTGACAGTTACAGGCGGTTGTTGGGTAGAGTGTGTACAAACAGTTACAGGAGGTTGTTGGGTAGAGTGTGTACTGACAGTTACAGGCGGTTGTTCGGTAGAGTGTGTACTGACAGTTACAGGCGGTTGTTGGGGAGAGTGTGTACTGACAGTTACAGGCGGTTGTTGGGTAGAGTTTCTACAAACAGTTACAGGAGGTTGTTGGGTAGAGTGTGTACTGACAGTTACAGGCTGTTGTTGGGTAGAGTGTCTACTGACAGTTACAGGCGGTTGTTGGGTAGAGTGTGTACCGACAGTTACAGGCGGTTGTTGGGTAGAGTGTGTACTGACAGTTAATGGGGGTTGTTGGGTAGAGTGTGTACTGACAGTTACAGGCGGTTGTTGGGTAGTGTGTGTACAGACAGTTACAGGAGGTTGGTGGGTAGAGTGTGTACAAACAGCTACAGGAGGTTTTTGAGTAGAGTGTGTACTGACAGTTAAAGGAGGTTGTTTGGTAGAGTGTGTACAGACAGTTACAGGATGTTGTTGGGTAGAGTGTGTACTGACACTTAAAGGAGGCTTTTGGTAGAGTGTGTACAGACAGTTATAGGATGTTGTTGGGTACAGTGTGTACAGACAGTTACAGTCAGTTGTTCGGTAGAGTGTGTACAAACAGTTACAGGAGGTTGTTGGGTAGAGAGTGTACAGACAGTTACTGGAGGTTGTTGGGTAGAGTGTGTACAAACAGTTACAGGAGGTTGTTGGGTAGAGTGTGTACAAACAGTTACAGGAGGTTGTTGGGTAAAGTGTGTACTGACATTTACAGGACGGTTTTGGGTAGAGTGTGTCCTGACAGTTACGGGCGGTTGTTGGGTAGAGTGTGTACTGACAGTTACAGGACGGTTTTGGGTAGAGTGTGTCCTGACAGTTAATGGGGGTTGTTGGGTAGAATGTGTACTGACAGTTACAGGCGGTTGTTGGGTAGAGTGTGTACTGACAGTTACAGGAGGTTGTTGGGTAGAGTGTGTACCGACAGTTACAGGCGGTTGTTGGGTAGAGTGTGTACTGACAGTTAATGGGGGTTGTTCGGTAGAGTGTGTACTGACAGTTACAGGCGGTTGTTGGGTAGAGTGTGTACAGACACTTACAGGCGGTTGTTGGGTAGTGTGTGTACAGACAGTTACAGGAGGTTGTTGGGTAGAGTGTGTACCGACAGTTACAGGCGGTTGTTCGGTAGAGTGTGTCCTGACAGTTAATGGGGGCTGTTCGGTAGAGTGTGTACTGACAGTTACAGACGGTTGTTGGATAGAGTGTGTACCGACAGTTACAGGAGGTTGTGCGGTAGAGTGTGCACAAACAGTTACAGGCGGTTGTTGGGTAGATTGTGTACAGACACTTACAGGCGGTTGTTGGGTAGAGTGTGTACTGACAGTTACTGCAGGTTGTTGGGTAGAGTGTGTACAAACAGTTACAGGAGGTTGTTGGGTAGAGTGTGTACCGACAGTTACAGGCGGTTGTTTGGTAGAGTGTGTACTGACAGTTACAGGCGGTTGTTTGGTAGATTGTGTACCGACACTTACAGGCGGTTGTTGGGTAGAGTGTGTACTGACAGTTACAGGCGGTTGTTGGGTAGAGTGTGTACTGACAGTTACAGGCGGTTGTTGGGTAGAGTGTGTACAAACAGTTACAGGAGGTTG
Organism: Haliotis rufescens; assembly: GCF_023055435.1. Taxonomy (NCBI): domain Eukaryota; kingdom Metazoa; phylum Mollusca; class Gastropoda; order Lepetellida; family Haliotidae; genus Haliotis; species Haliotis rufescens. The sequence goes on from NW_025964383.1 coordinate 7,183,312, forward strand.
TTGGGTAGAGTGTGTACTGACAGTTACAGGCTGTTGTTGGGTAGAGTGTGTACTGACAGTTACAGGCGGTTGTTGGGTAGAGTGTGTACTGACAGTTACAGGCGGTTGTTGGGTAGAGTGTGTACCGACAGTTACAGGAGGTTGTTGGGTAGAGTGTGTACTGACAGTTACTGGAGGTTGTTGGGTAGAGTGTGTACTGACAGTTACAGGCGGTTGTTCGGTAGAGTGTGTACTGACAGTTACTGCAAGTTGTTGGGTAGAGTGTGTACTGACAGTTACTGCAAGTTGTTGGGTAGAGTGTGTACAGACAGTTACAGGAGGTTGTTGGGTACAGTGTGTACTGACAGTTAAAGGAGCGTTTTGGGTAGAGTGTGTCCTGACAGTTAATGGGGGTTGTTCGGTAGAGTGTGTACTGACAGTTACAGGAGGTTGTTGGGTAGAGTGTGTACAGACAGTTACAGGCGATTGTTGGGTAGAGTGTGTACCGACAGTTACAGGAGGTTGTTGGGTAGAGTGTGTATAAACAGTTACAGGCGGTTGTTGGGTAGAGTGTGTACTGACAGTTACAGAAAGTTGTTGGGTAGAGTGTGTATAAACAGTTACAGGCGGTTGTTGGGTAAAGTGTGTACTGACAGTTACAGGCGGTTGTTGGGTAGAGTGTGTATAAAAGGTTACAGGCGGTTGTTGGGTAAAGTGTGTACTGACAGTTACAGGCGGTTGTTGGGTAGAGTGTGTATAAACAGTTACAGGCGGTTGTTGGGTAAAGTGTGTACTGACAGTTACAGGCGGTTGTTTGGTCAAGTGTGTACTGACAGTTACAGGCGGTTGTTGGGTAGAGTGTGTACAAACAGTTACAGGCGGTTGTTGGGTAGAGTGTGTACCGACAGTTACAGGCGGTTGTTTGGTAGAGTGTGTACTGACAGTTACAGGCGGTTGTTGGGTAGATTGTGTACAGACACTTACAGGCGGTTGTTGGGTAGAGTGTGTACTGACAGTTACAGGCGGTTGTTGGGTAGAGTGTGTACCGACAGTTACAGGCGGTTGTTGTGTAGAGTGTGTACAGACACTTACAGGCGGTTGTTGGGTAGAGTGTGTACTGACAGTTACAGGAGGTTGTTGCGTAGAGTGTGTACTGACATTTATAGGAGGTTTTTGGTTAGAGTGTGTACTGACAGTAACAGGAGGTTGTTGGGTAGAGTGTGTACTGACAGTTTCAGGCGGTTGTCGGGTAGATTGTGTACTGACAGTTACAGGAGGTTGTGGGGTAGAGTGTGTACTGACAGTTCCAGGCAGTTGTTGGGTAGATTGTGTACTGACAGTTACAGGCGGTTGTTTGGTAGAGTGTGTACAGACAGTTACAGGCTGTTTTGGGGTAGAGTGTGTACTGACAGTTACAGGCTGTTGTTGGGGAGAGTGTGTACAGACAGTTACAGGCGGTTGTTGGGTAGAGTGTGTACTGACAGTTAAAGGAGGTTGTTTGATAGAGTGTGTACTGACATTTATAGGAGGTTTTTGAGTAGAGTGTGTACTGAAGTTAAAGGGGGTTGTTGGGTAGAGTGTGTACTGACATTTACAGGCGGTTGTTTGGTAGAGTGTGTACAAACACTTACAGGAGGTTGTTGGGTAGTGTGTGTACTGACAGTTACAGGCGGTTGTTTGGTAGAGTGTGTACAAACAGTTACAGGCGGTTGTTGGGTAGAGTGTGTACTGACAGTTAAAGGAGGTTGTTTGATAGAGTGTGTACTGACATTTATAGGAGGTTTTTGAGTAGAGTGTGTACTGAAGTTAAAGGGGGTTGTTGGGTAGAGTGTGTACTGACATTTACAGGAGGTTTTTAGGTAGAGTGTGTACAGACAGTTACAGGCGGTTGTTGGGTAGGGTGTGTACAAACAGTTACAGGAGGTTGTTCGGTAGAGTGTGTACTGACAGTTACAGGAAGTTGTTGGGTAGTGTGTGTACTGACAGTTACAGGCGGTTGTTGGGTAGAGTGTGTACTGACAATTACAGGCGGTTGTTGGGTAGGGTGTGTACAAACAGTTACAGGCGGTTGTTGGGTAGAGTGTGTACTGACACTTACAGGAGGTTGTTGGGTAGAGTGTGTACTGACAGTTAAAGGAGGTTGTTGGGTAGTGTGTGTACAAACAGTTATAGGAGGTTTTTGAGTAGAGTGTGTACTGAAAGTTAAAGGGGGTTGTTGGGAAGAGTGTGTACTGACATTTACAGGAGGTTTTTAGGTAGAGTGTGTACAGACAGTTACAGGCGGTTGTTGGGTAGGGTGTGTACAAACAGTTACAGGAGGTTGTTTGGTAGAGTGTGTACTGACAGTTACAGAAAGTTGTTGGGTAGTGTGTGTACTGACAGTTACAGGAGGTTGTTGGGTAGAGTGTGTACTGACACTTACAGGAGGTTGTTGGGTAGAGTGTGTACAAACAGTTACAGGAGGTTGTTGGGTAGAGTGTGTACAAACAGTTACAGGTGGTTGTTGGGTAGAGTGTGTACTGACAGTTAAAGGAGGCTTTTTGGTAGAGTGTGTACAGACAGTTAAAGGAGGCTTTTTGGGTAGAGTGTGTACAAACAGTTACAGGTGGTTGTTGGGTAGAGTGTGTACAGACAGTTACAGGAGGTTGTTGGGTAGAGTGTGTACTGACAGTTACAGGAGGTTGTTGGGTAGAGTGTGTGCAGACAGTAACAGGATGTTGTTGGGTAAAGTTTGTACTGACAGTTAAAGGAGGCTTTTTGGCAGAGTGTGTACAGACAGTTATAGGATGTTGTTGGGTAGGGTGTGTACAGACAGTTACAGCAGGTTGTTGGGCAGAGTGTGTACTGACAGTTACAGGCGGTTGTTGGGCAGAGTGTGTACAAACAGTTACAGGTGGTTGTTGGGTAGAGTGTGTACTGGCAGTTACGGGAGGTTGTTGGGTAGAGTGTGTACTGGCAGTTACGGGAGGTTGTTGGGTAGAGTGTGTACAGACAGTTATAGGATGTTGTTGGGTAGGGTGTGTACAGACAGTTACAGCAGGTTGTTGGGCAGAGTGTGTACAGACAGTTACAGGAGGTTGTTGGGCAGAGTGTGTACAAACAGTTACAGGTGGTTGTTGGGTAGAGTGTGTACTGGCAGTTACGGGAGGTTGTTGGGTAGAGTGTGTACAAACAGTTACAGGAGGTTGTTGGGTAGGGTGTGTACAAACAGTTACAGGAGGTTGTTGGGTAAAGTGTGTACTGACAGTTAAAGGGGGTTGTTGGGTAGAGTGTGTACTGACAGTTAAAGGGGGTTGTTTGGTAGAGTATGTACAACAGTTAAAGGATGTTGTTGGGTAGAGTGTGTACTGACAGTTAAAGGCGGTTGTTGGGTAAAGTGTGTACTGACAGTTAAAGGGGGTTGTTGGGTAGAGTGTGTACAAACAGTTAAAGGATGTTGTTGGGTAGAGTGTGTACTGACAGTTACAGGCGGTTGTTGGGCAGAGTGTGTACTGACACTTACAGGCGGTTGTTGGATAGAGTGTGTACAAACAGTTACAGGAGGTTGTTGGGTAGAGTGTGTACAAACAGTTACAGGTGGTTGTTGGGTAGAGTGTGTACTGACAGTTAAAGGAGGCTTTTAGGGAGAGTGTGTACTGACAGTTAAAGGAGGCTTTTTGGGTAGGGTGTGTACAAACAGTTACAGGTGGTTGTTGGGTAGAGTGTGTACAGACATTTACAGGAGGTTTTTGTGTAGAGTGTGTACAAACAGTTACAGGAGGTTTTTGAGTAGAGTGTGTACTGACAGTTACAGGAGGTTGTTGGGTAGAGTGTGTACAGACAGTTACAGGATGTTGTTGGGTAGAGTGTGTACTGACAGTTAAAGGAGGCTTTTTGGTAGAGTGTGTTCAGACAGTTATAGGATGTTGTTGGGTAGAGTGTGTACAAAGAGTTACAGGTGGTTGTTGGGTAGAGTGTGTACTGACAGTTAAAGGAGGTTTTTGTGTAGAGTGTGTACAAACAGTTACAGGAGGTTTTTGAGTAGAGCGTGTACTGACAGTTACAGGAGGTTGTTGGGTAGAGTGTGTACAGACAGTTACAGGATATTGTTGGGTAGAGTGTGTACTGACAGTTAAAGGAGGCTTTTTGGGTAGAGTGTGTACAAACAGTTACAGGTGGTTGTTGGGTTGAGTGTGTACAGACAGTTACAGGAGGTTTTTGTGTAGAGTGTGTACAAACAGTTACAGGAGGTTTTTGAGTAGAGTGTGTACTGACAGTTACAGGAGGTTGTTGGGTAGAGTGTGTACAGACAGTTACAGGATATTGTTGGGTAGAGTGTGTACTGACAGTTACAGGTGGTTTTTGGGTAGAGTGTGTACAGACAGTTACAGGAGGTTTTTGTGTAGAGTGTGTACAAACAGTTACAGGAGGTTTTTGAGTAGAGTGTGTACTGACAGTTACAGGAGGTTGTTGGGTAGAGTGTGTACAGACAGTTACAGGATATTGTTGGGTAGAGTGTGTACTGACAGTTAAAGGAGGCTTTTTGGTAGAGTGTGTTCAGACAGTTATAGGATGTTGTTGGGTAGAGTGTGTACAGACAGTTACAGCAGGTTGTTGGGTAGAGTGTGTACAAACAGTTACAGGAGGTTATTGGGTAGAGTGTGTACAGACAGTTACAGCAGGTTGTTGGGTTGAGTGTGTACAGACAGTTACAGGAGGTTTTTGTGTAGAGTGTGTACAAACAGTTACATGAGGTTTTTGAGTAGAGTGTGTACTGACAGTTACAGGAGGTTGTTGGGTAGAGTGTGTACAGACAGTTACAGGATATTGTTGGGTAGAGTGTGTACTGACAGTTACAGGTGGTTGTTGGGTAGAGTGTGTACAGACAGTTACAGGAGGTTTTTGTGTAGAGTGTGTACAAACAGTTACAGGGGGTTTTTGAGTAGAGTGTGTACTGACAGTTACAGGAGGTTGTTGGGTAGAGTGTGTACAGACAGTTACAGGATATTGTTGGGTAGAGTGTGTACTGACAGTTAAAGGAGGCTTTTTGGTAGAGTGTGTTCAGACAGTTATAGGATGTTGTTGGGTAGAGTGTGTACAGACAGTTACAGCAGGTTGTTGGGTAGAGTGTGTACAAACAGTTACAGGAGGTTATTGGGTAGAGTGTGTACAGACAGTTACAGCAGGTTGTTGGGTAGAGTGTGTACAAACAGTTACAGGAGGTTGTTGGGTAAAGTGTGTACTGACAGTTAAAGGGGGTTGTTGGGTAGAGTGTGTACTGACAGTTAAAGGGGGTTGTTGGGTAGTTTGTCTACAAACAGTTTTTGGATGATAAATTATGATAAACAAGTGAATAAACTTAGATTTACGCGATAGTGAACACTATTCCATTATTACCATGGCGTCCTGTATATTCTGGACCATGGCCAGTCTACCCAGAGACCGAACACAACAGAAACACGATTTGTATAAAAATAACTTTATCAATGATAAATTATCATCAGTGACTTGTATATTTACAAATCTCAGGATTCCAAGAGAATTGTTATCTTCAGCACTCCGGTCGTGTTTGGCGTTTTACGATCGCATCAATGTTAACAATGACACCAGCACATGTGGCCGGCCAGTAAAGATAAGTACATCATGTACCATCTTCGGCACACAACAGGTTATATTGGGGTTAGGAGTACGATGTCAGGCAGTACTTGCAGGGGGACATCTGTCCACAATCCTGGACGATGAGTGCGTGAGCGAATAAGCATAATGGTATAAAGTCACGTTTTTCTTGAGTGTGTCAATATTGTTGAAACTACTTGTTGATGCACAGCGTAGCGAGTGGACATTGGTACAATGCTTTCAGCAGTATTCCAGAAACATCATGGCAGGGGACACAAAGAATGAACCTTAACATAGTGTACCAATGTGGAAATCGAGGGCCCGTCTACATGGCAGTGGACTGACAAACAAAACATACCTGATTGAACTGCGAAATAAGCCGTAACAAATTTGAAGCCATAACTGTGTGGGTTGAACACGCAGACAAGAGATGGAAACGCACCCCTTGCGGATTGTGGTATACACTAAGTTACTAAAGAAGGTTTCACGCCGTAGTCGTTAATATTACAGTGCGTCAAGTCTGTCTATTTGAACCAGGTAAAACCTTTTCCCTCAAGGACAATTGTTATATCAACCGCGTAACCATTCTTTCCATCCAGTCTCTATATAATCGCAAAGAAGAAAATTAATATTTAGGCTAGGAAGGCCAGTGGTATTTTAAAAACAACGGCTATTATAGCAAAGAAGTATTTTTCGTCAGGTGGGAATCTACACGTGAATGAACCTTTTGTTCTGTTAGATGTTCCTATATAGCTAGCGGTGGGTAAGATATTTCTTTCTGAGCATCGTTTTTAAACTTCAGTAATTGATCTCGTAGGATGAGCCTGAGCGCATGATCGTATTGAGAGCACATTTTTGTCACTAAGATAAACTGAGAGTGATGAGACACAGAGACATAAGAACAGAGACGTGCTGCGTGTGTGCGGCGTCTGTGCACGTCTCCTCCACGGTGGAGGGCCTGTAGTGGAGGATCCAGTCGTCCACGATCTCCTCCAAGATAGTGAGAGGCATGGGGCCGTTCTCCAGCACCACGGAGTGGAAGTCCCGAATGTCAAACAGCTCACCTGGAATCAGTATTCATACAGAATGTTAAAAGGGTGACACTGTTTTCTTCACTTCTAACACATGATATACTTCGGTTATTAACTTCAGTTCTACACTCATGAAACCTGTGTAGAAGGTGCAGGTTCCCCCTTGTTATGTCCTTACCCAATGCATCCTGTGTAGAAGGTGCCCCTTGTTATGTCCTCACCAAATGCATCCTGTGTAGAAGGTGCCCCTTGTTATGTCCTTACCTAATGTATCCTGTGTGGATGGCTCAGGTTCCCCCTCGTTATGTCGTTACCTAATGCATCCGGTGGAGAAGGTGCAGGTTCCCTCTTGTTATGTCCTTACCTAATGCATCCTGTGTAGAAGGTGCAGGTTCCCCCTTGTTATGTCCTTACCTAATGCATCCTGTGTAGAAGGTGCAGGTTCCCCCTTGTTATGTCCTTACCCAATGCATCCTGTGTAGAAGGTGCAGGTTCCTCCTTGTTATGTCCTTACCCAATGCATCCGGTGTAGAAGGTGCAGGTTCCCCCTTGTTATGTCCTTACCTAATGCATCATGTGTAGAAGGTGCAGGTTCCCCCTTGTTATGTTCTTACCTAATGCATCATGTGTAGAAGGTGCAGGTTCCCCCTTGTTGTGTCCTTACTTAATGCATCCTGTGAAGAAGGTGCAGGTTCCCCCTTGTTATGTCCTTACCTAATGCATCCTGTGTAGAAGGTGCAGGTTCCCTCTTGTTATGTCCTTACCTAAAGCATCCTGTGTAGAAGGTGCAGGTTCCCTCTTGTTATGTCCTTACCTAATGCATCCTGTGTAGAAGGTGCAGGTTCCCTCTTGTTATGTCCTTACCTAATGCATCCTGTGTAGAAGGTGCAGGTTCCTCCTTGTTATGTCCTTACCTAATGCATCCTGTGTAGAAGGTGCAGGTTCCCCCTTGTTATGTCCTTACCCAATGCATCCTGTGTAGAAGGTGCAGGTTCCTCCTTGTTATGTCCTTACCCAATGCATCCGGTGTAGAAGGTGCAGGTTCCCCCTTGTTATGTCCTAACCAATGCATCCTGTGTAGAAGGTGCCCCTTGTTATGTCCTCACCAAATGCATCCTGTGTAGAAGGTGCCCCTTGTTATGTCCTTACCTAATGTATCCTGTGTGGATGGTTCAGGTTCCCCCTCGTTATGTCGTTACCTAATGCATCCGGTGGAGAAGGTGCAGGTTCCCTCTTGTTATGTCCTTACCTAATGCATCCTGTGTAGAAGGTGAAGGTTCCCCCTTGTTATGTCCTTACCTAATGCATCCTGTGTAGAAGGTGCAGGTTCCCCCTTGTTATGTCCTTACCCAATGCATCCTGTGTAGAAGGTGCAGGTTCCTCCTTGTTATGTCCTTACCCAATGCATCCGGTGTAGAAGGTGCAGGTTCCCCCTTGTTATGTCCTTACCTAATGCATCATGTGTAGAAGGTGCAGGTTCCCCCTTGTTATGTTCTTACCTAATGCATCATGTGTAGAAGGTGCAGGTTCCCCCTTGTTGTGTCCTTACCTAATGCATCCTGTGTAGAAGGTGCAGGTTCCCCCTTGTTATGTCCTTACCTAATGCATCCTGTGTAGAAGGTGCAGGTTCCCTCTTGTTATGTCCTTACCTAAAGCATCCTGTGTAGAAGGTGCAGGTTCCCTCTTGTTATGTCCTTACCTAATGCATCCTGTGTAGAAGGTGCAGGTTCCCTCTTGTTATGTCCTTACCTAATGCATCCTGTGTAGAAGGTGCAGGTTCCTCCTTGTTATGTCCTTACCTAATGCATCCGGTGTAGAAGGTGCAGGTTCCCCCTTGTTATGTCCTTACCCAATGCATCCTGTGTAGAAGGTGCAGGTTCCTCCTTGTTATGTCCTTACCCAATGCATCCGGTGTAGAAGGTGCAGGTTCCCCCTTGTTATGTCCTAACCAATGCATCCTGTGTAGAAGGTGCCCCTTGTTATGTCCTCACCAAATGCATCCGGTGTAGAAGGTGCCCCTTGTTATGTCCTTACCTAATGTATCCTGTGTGGATGGTTCAGGTTCCCCCTCGTTATGTCGTTACCTAATGCATCCGGTGGAGAAGGTGCAGGTTCCCTCTTGTTATGTCCTTACCTAATGCATCCTGTGTAGAAGGTGAAGGTTCCCCCTTGTTATGTCCTTACCTAATGCATCCTGTGTAGAAGGTGCAGGTTCCCCCTTGTTATGTCCTTACCCAATGCATCCTGTGTAGAAGGTGCAGGTTCCTCCTTGTTATGTCCTTACCCAATGCATCCGGTGTAGAAGGTGCAGGTTCCCCCTTGTTATGTCCTTACCTAATGCATCATGTGTAGAAGGTGCAGGTTCCCCCTTGTTATGTTCTTACCTAATGCATCATGTGTAGAAGGTGCAGGTTCCCCCTTGTTGTGTCCTTACCTAATGCATCCTGTGTAGAAGGTGCAGGTTCCCCCTTGTTATGTCCTTACCTAATGCATCCTGTGTAGAAGGTGCAGGTTCCCTCTTGTTATGTCCTTACCTAAAGCATCCTGTGTAGAAGGTGCAGGTTCCCTCTTGTTATGTCCTTACCTAATGCATCCTGTGTAGAAGGTGCAGGTTCCCTCTTGTTATGTCCTTACCTAATGCATCCTGTGTAGAAGGTGCAGGTTCCCCCTTGTTATGTCCTTACCTAATGCATCCTGTGTAGAAGGTGCAGGTTCCCTCTTGTTATGTCCTTACCTAAAGCATCCGGTGTAGAAGGTGCAGGTTCCCCCTTGTTATGTCCTTACCTAATGCATCCTGTGTAGAAGGTGCAGGTTCCCCCTTGTTATGTCCTTCCCTAAAGCATCCTGTGTAGAAGGTGCAGGTTCCCCCTTGTTATGTCCTTACCTAATGCATCCTGTGTAGAAGGTGCAGGTTCCCTCTTGTTATGTCCTTACCTAAAGCATCCTGTGTGGAAGGTGCAGGTTCCCTCTTGTTATGTCCTTACCTAATGCATCCTGTGTAGAAGGTGAAGGTTCCCTCTTGTTATGTCCTTACCTAATGCATCCTGTGTAGAAGGTGCAGGTTCCCTCTTGTTATGTCCTTACCTAATGCATCCTGTGTAGAAGGTGCAGGTTCCCCCTTGTTATGTCCTTACCTAATGCATCCTGTGTAGAAGGTGCAGGTTCCCCCTTGTTATGTCCTTACCTAAAGCATCCTGTGCTCTCTTCCGTAACTCTTTTATTTTGATTTCGCCAATCTTGTATGCACATGCCTGCCCTGGCCATGTGATGTATCTGTCAATCTCTGTCGTCATTTCCGCCCTGGAGAAGGATGTGTAATTCAGCATGTACTGGATAGCCTCCTCGCGGTTCCACCTGGTTCAGACAGACAACGACCACGGTGTTAGGATAAGCCTGCCTTCAGTGGCAGAAATAGTTCAACCATAGTGAGAACATCTTAATGGGTAAAAGTTGTGGATAGCAAGAGAAAGAATCGTGAAAAATATGCCTCCATGTTTGTGGAATTGAGATAAAAAGAAAACAACCAAGAAACAGGAACAGGGCTGTGGTGAAAGCAGAATTCAGATGTGTGTAGAATAGAAAATTTGTAGTTTATATCCCGAAAAAAATATCTATACAAATTCAAAGTCAAAATATCAAGTCAAATTAAAAACTTCACATTTTTAAAAGTAATCCCATATATGATATACAACGGACAAATGTATCAGAGGTGGTAATTTTTCATCATTAATATCCAAAGAAGGATTTTGATTAACGGTGGTAACCATAATTTGTTCCAAGCACCTACGGTATTCGGTAATAAAATCAACAGTTTGAATCATAAGTCCAAAGCACGAGAGTCTGATGGCACACAAGTTCAGTAGTGCGTATGGCCACCATGTGCGTTGACAACTGCCACACAACGCCTCCGCATGGACCTTGTGATGCTTGTGAACACATGATTGGGAAGACGACGCCATTGTTGCTGCAAAATGGTGCCAAGATCTTGCAAATTCTGTGGTTGGTTCTGGAGAGTGCGCAAGTGCATCCCAGACGTGTTCGATGGGATTGACTTGTCAAAATTGCTGTGTGGGGTCTGGCATTGTCGTGTTGGAAGATCAAACCGGGTCCATGTGCTGCAATAAAAGGCAGAAGTTCTGGTGCCAGTATCTGGTCACGGTAAGCAGCAGCGTTGAGGTTGCCACGGATGACAAGAAGCCTGGAACGTGCATTGCCACAGAAGGCACCCCACACCATGACACTTCCGCCTCGAAATCTGTCAACTTCCTGTACACAACACTGGGCGTAACGTTCATGACGGCGCCTCCACACCCTCGCCCTACTATCAGCAAACCGAAGATGAAATCGGGATTCATCACTGAAGACGACTTGATTCCAATTCCTCTGAGTCCATCGTAAGTGTCGCTGTGCCCACAATTGACGTTGACGTCTGTGTAATTGAGTCAGAATCGGCCCGCAGTATGGCCGTCGTGCTTGAAGATGAGCAGTTCTCAGGCGGTTTCGAACAGTTTGCGCACTCAGTCTACCCCTAAACAGTTCATTTCTGGTTGATGTAGCCGTCAAAAGTCGGGTACGGAGGTGACGTAAGACAATCTGACGATCTTCTGCATGTGACGTCACACGTGGTCGATCTGGCCGAGGGCGATCAGCGGTGGTACCCGTTTGCTGTAGACGCGTCTGTAAATCATAAACAGTCCGTCGACAACAACCCATCGTCCTTGCGACTTCAGCTACGGACGTTCCCGTCTGCAACATGCCGATGGCACGTTCACGTTGCACATTTGAAAGGCGTGGCATGACAAATGGCCGTAAAGACTTTTGTTTTCTTGTGTTTTTCTTTTTTTTGTTAATGACTGCTAACAAGTATGGCTGAAAACACGTGCGGTATTATGGCCACGTGACCAGTTGCACGTGGAAAAACACTTTTGCCACTATAGTGCTGTGCACATGATTTTGATCGATTCACCTGCACAAAAACGGGTGTTATCTGAAGACAATACGTGGCCATTACTGTTTAAATACACAATAAGGGCTCACAATGATAACTGGTCAAAATGTTAAAATTTTAGGATTGTGAAGTTTGTAATTTGGTTCAGTATATGTGTTTCAGTGTATATTCACGGTGAATTTAGTTATATATTCATCTCATGCTATACACAGGTGTCGGTGTATTGATACAGATGTGAAATACCTCACCCGTAGTAGTGTAGGCCTGTGTCCACCACTAGTCTACATGCTCGGAAGATCTCAGAACTGTAGCGCCCCATCCTTAAACACAAGCCATATTCATCACGCCATACACAAGTCGAACTCATTACGTCAAGCACAGACCGTGTTCATCACGCCAAACACAGACCGTGTTCATTACGCCAAACACAAACCGTAATCATAATGCCAAGCACAGACCGTGTTCATTACGTCAAGCACAGGCCGTGTTCATCACGCCAAACACAGACCGTGTTAATTACGTCAAGCACAAACCGTGTTCATCACGCCAAACACAGACCGTGTTCATCACGCCAAACACAGACCGTGTTCATTACGTCAAGCACCGACCGTGTTCATCACTCCAAACTCAAACCATACCTACAACGCCAAACAAAGACCTTGTTCATCACGCCAAACACAGACCGTGTTCATCACGCCAAACACAGACCGTGTTCATCACGTCAAACACAGACCGTGTTCATCACGCCAAACACAGACCGTGTTCATCACACCAAACACAGACCGTGTTCATCACGCCAAACACAGACCGTGTTCATCACGCCAAACACAGACCGTGTTAATCACGCCAAACACAGACTGTGTTCATCACGCCAAACACAGACCGTGTTCATCACACCAAACACAGACCGTGTTCATCACACCAAACACAGACCGTGTTGTTCATCACACCAAACACAGACCGTGTTCATCACGCCAAACACAGACCGTGTTAATCACGCCAAACACAGACTGTGTTCATCACACCAAACATAGACCGTGCTCATCACACCAAACACAGACCGTGTTCATCACACCAAACACAGACCGTGTTCATCACGCCAAACACAGACCGTGTTAATCACGCCAAACACAGACTGTGTTCATCACACCAAACACAGACCATGTTCATCACACCAAACACAGACCGTGTTCATCACGCCAAACACAGACCGTGTTCATCACGCCAAACACAGACCGTACTCATCACTCCAAACTCAAACCATACCTACAACGCCAAACAAAGACCTTGTTCATCACGCCAAACAAAGACCGTGTTCATCACGCCAAACACAGACCGTGTTCATCACGCCAAACACAGACCGTGTTAATCACACCAAACACAGACCGTGTTCATCACACCAAACACAGACCGTGTTCATCACGCCAAACACAGACCGTGTTCATCACGCCAAACACAGATCGTGTTCATCACTCCAAACACAGACCGTGTTCACTACGCCAAACACAGACCGTGTTCATCACGCCAATCTCAAACCATACCTACAACGCCAAACACAGAACGTGTTCGTACCTCCAGAGAAAAAACGTACTCACCTCTCCAAACATAGGCAGTGTCAACACGCCATACATAAACCGTACTCAAGTCAAACTCAAACCATACCATCATTCCAAACACAGGACGAAATGTCCTGATTGTACATGTATGTAAAACCGTTACATATCATGCACTAATTTAATGTGTAATGCATTGTTTAAAATACAGAAACTGCTGTTAATTTTAACTCCATGGGAAGTAATGATGGGCAGGCTGTATATGCGTTGCCACAGTTGTGACATTTGGTTTTAAGACCAGTCCTACCCGTTCGAAAGCACAAGAGTTTTAAGCATATAACCACTGTTTAAGATGCACACTTACAGTTCGTAGTCGTTTTGGTATAAGTTGAGCTCCTCCCCGAGTGATTCTGCATACAGCGCCCAGCCCTGCAAGGAGTCAGGTAGTGTATGTGCAGAAGCAGAAGCATAGTGTGTATACTAGTTAGTATGTACTCACCGACAAACGAAATGCGAATACCACATAAGTTGGTTAATATATGAAGAATTACTAATTTTGAAGAGATATAAGATTGGTTCAACGCAAAAAATACTTCTACACTTCATATGTACTACCGACAAGAAATGTGGGAACTGATGATTTGATACCGTTTCCCCGACGCGCGAAGATACGGGTAAGAATAGGTCTTCAGCAACCCAACCCATGCTTGTCGAAAGAGACGAATATGCTTGTCGTAAGATGCGACTAACGGGATCGGGTGATCAGGCTCGCTGACTTGGCTGATGCATGTCATCATATCCCATTTGCGTGGATCGATGCTTATGATATCAATCACTGGATTGTCAGGTTCTGACTCGATCATTTATAGATCGCCGTCATATAGGTGGAATACAAACAAACAAACAAGCCATGCTCCCTGGACTCACCTCCCTGTAGGCTGTGTAGAAGGGGAAGTGGAAGGGCACCTCATAATACCGGAAGTACTCGGTGTTGCGCCGGAAGTCGGGCAGATTAGCCTTTAATGCGTAACTGATCTGAAAACAAACTGAAACATGTGTAAAACATCGGTACTCGGCCACTACAATTACATTGAAGTAAGCTGTTCGTGCCATTGTTTAGGTAGACATATATACTCTGGACAACAGCAGCCAACTTTACCTGTAAGTGGTGGCCGGGCACAGACTCGTGCAGTGTGATGGGCACCATGATATACTTCCCTCTGAAAACATACAGCATCGATATGGAAACTCGTAACAGGAGGAATAAACGGTTTTGGAAAACTGTTTATGTGGTTGTGTACGAGCTGAATGCAATCGTAAAGATCCGGGTTAGAATAGGTCTTTAGCAACCCATCCTTGCTATAAAAGGCGACTATGCTTGTCATAAGAGGCGACTAACGGGGTCGGTTGGTCAGACTCGCTTACTTGATTGATGCATGTCACCGTATCCCAAATGGATAAATATTATTAAATAACTGCTTGAGACGCCCAACGCTAACACCCTATTCGTGTATTAGTGTGTGTTTCCCGTGCAACCTTTCGAGTTGAGTTGATTGGTTCAACTGTGTCATATGGCCCTGTGACGCAGGGGTAGCATTTTGCAGATGGCTGTTACAATGAATGCTCGTTCCACCCGTGACGAACAGGTCTGGTTGTTGATGAAATATAGTGATCGCTAAATAGAGATATTTTTTTATTCATGCACCGATTGTCTTTAAATGTAATATCCAGTTATGTATGACTGTTTAATAATCTCATACCAACTTTGGCTGGAGTAGGTCCGATAGTTTTTCAGATATTGTAGTAAACGTCGGTACCTTAAATTACCTTCCAGACTATAGTGTCATCGTAAACACTGCCCTATGTAAAATAGAATTGAGATTAAGAAAGCGGACTTACATTTCGTGGGGTCTATTTACATTGACCTTGAAGATCCCTGGGCGGGATCCATCCTCCGACCCTGACTGGTATTCCCCGGCTGGGCCGTCATACGGCATGGGCTCCACCCTAAACATCCATGTAACTTGATCAACACTTTGTAACAGAACTGATGCGTCACACAACGATACTCACAATGGACATGTAGAACTTACGTAGAGAGATGCTTAATGACGCAGTTGTTGTTATGGTAGTATAAACGCGTTAGACGTGTTACCGCAGAAGAAGATGTTGTAGAGATATTGTTGTAGCAATCGTAAAATAATCATAAACTTCGCGATATGGGACTATTCCAGATAAACGGACACTGACATAAGGCGAAGTAGAGCAAATGACGTTTATAAAGAAATTAATGTAAAGATATTATGAAGACGAAATTGGGTGACTGAAAACCATTGTTTCCAAGTAAGGAGTTGGTCAGTAGCTAACGTTACGCTACATGCTATTATAACTAAAACTAACTTGATAACTAGATTCGACTGTAGCAGTAGTAAGAGTAGTAGAAGTAGTAGTAGTAGTAGTAGTAGTAGTAGTAGTAGTAGTAGTAGTAGAAGTAGTAGTAGTAGTAGTAAAAGAAGAAGAAGAACCAGTAGCAGTGCTAGTAGTGGTCGTCATAGTCAGATATTCGCGGCTAGCGTAGTCGTTGTCTTAGTATTAATAGCTGTAGAAGTAGTGGCAGTAGTAGATAGTAATTATTGTAGAGTAAGCGTAGTAGTAGTAGTATGTAGTAGTAGATGTAGCCGCATTATCTGTCGTAATGGTTATAGCAGCGACTGCAGTAGTAGTAGTAGTAGCAGCAGCGGTAGCTGTAGTAGTAGAACTACAAAATGACAACTTACTTGACAGGTAAATCCGGTAAGTGGTTGAAGACCTCGTGGAGTTTAGGGTTTATTCTTTCATTGATCAACCTGTTATATCCCTCTAAGAGCTCCTCCTGCAGAGAAAGGACAGAACTGGAAACTTACAGGACAACGTCGACTATTGACAAAGGACATATAAGTGTCTACTAAGAGACGGTCATCTCATCAACTGCTAGAGTGAGTGAGTGAGTAAGGTTTTACGCCGCTTTAGCAATATTCCAGAAATATCACGGCGGGGGACACAAGAAATGGTCTTCACACATTGTACCCTTGTAGGGAATCGAACCCGCGTCTTCGGCGTGACGAGCGAATGCTTTAACCAATAGGCTACCCGACCGCCCCTCAACTGCTGGAACAATAGACTGCAATTCTACAGGATGATACGAATAATGTCTACTCCATGATGATGACCGTCAGATTATGACAGCCTACTTTCCTCACCGTAAGTCATTGATAGGTTACTCGTGTTTTAATCGAATGTTCACATACGTCTGTGTTGAACGTTGTAACACCCCCCCCCCCCCCCCATGCCACAGGGACATAATTCATATGTCCGTCCTCTTCAGCCCTCACTTCGAAATCGAACACAATTACATCATGCACATGCACACTGATGCACTTCATTGTTTTCAATTCTGTGGGAAATTCCCTGTTCTGTGATATCATCTACTGTCAATTTAGGCAAACCAACATTATTGAAAATTACCTCTGAAAATTAGAAACCTAGGAAACCTCGTTATTGTTTTATACATTACGACTTCACCATTCAGTGCGTTATTTACTGTACGTTTAGATTATTATCATATAAAGGATAGGTCTCTCGGCGGGATAAAGCCAACGGATGAAAACTATATCCGATGGGGTCATATGCGGATAGAGATGCAAATACAAAAAGTCAAGTACGGGCTACTTTAAGTATTTACAAACAAACATGGCGTCGAGCACAAAAGCGAAGAATGACATTATATGATAAAGAGGTTATCCCGCTTGTGCGTTTGGGGATGGTACATAGTGTTTTTTCCTAATACAGGATATTTACCATCCCCAAACACACTCACGTGACAACCCTTAGATCTATCTAATCGAAGAAATTAATTTTTCAAAAATAGCGTATAAGTGATCACGGGTATTATCACCAATGATAATTCTGAAACGTTGCCGATAAGACGTTTAGAATGTTTTAGACAAGTTGCAAACACGAACGCCGGGGGAACTTTCCGCAAAATTGGATAATGTTTACAAAATCACGTTTCACGTATGCCGGTTATAGACGCTTATAAGATCACGTATATTATATTACTCAGCTGCGATACATACATCCCTGAATTCTTCCTACATTTTAGAATCAATGGAAAAATGATCTTTGTAACCACTACTAATCATCTAGATGAAATCAATGGAAATAAGTTACATTTGGAAACGAACGCTGTGCTAGAAAAATTGTACTTGTTTGAAATACTGTGTAGTATTTTATTTCGGTTTGAGAGATCCATTCCTCTAATTGTTGCATAAATTGGCTCACGTGTTTGAGAATATTCATCAGAAGAGTATCGTAGCACGAATTATGGAATTAAAAACATATATACATTACAATGACCAGGTAAATTGAACAGAAATCGTATAAGTTTCCGCCCTGCGAGACGCCGTGATTGACGCAAACTCACGTACAACGACGACGATATTTATCTGCATTTCGGACTAATTCTCTTGGTTACCATGGAAATCATAGACAAACAGCACGCAGATTGACAGATAGTTTCTGATTACTTACCATTGATCCCTCAATCAACGAAAATCCTCATCTGAAAATCCCGACGTACTGTCAAAGGTGGACACGCCATTTTGAAAAAAGTCGGTCACCAGTAGTAATTGTTGTACATTTTCGGTTATTTCTTTGTGGTGAAACTTATTAACTCGGCATCCAGCGGGTTCATACATATTCTTTCATCTTGTCTAGTATGCATTATCATCATCGTCTTGATATTCCACAGATATGGCGGAAACCTTTCTGTGCAGGGTCATACTATTTATGAGTAGTAAGCGGTCAGTTTGGTGATGTCACTCATGCCTATAGTGTTATGTATTAATGCGCCACAGAGATCATGAGAATAGACAAAATGCATCGATTTGATGCTAAAAAAGTACGAGGCTAGGGTGTGTAAGAAATCGATTACTGCACTCGTGCCTTTCAGGTACTCGAGTATTAATCTCTACCTACAGAAAGAGAGTAATATAGTCTTCTTTGGAGGTCAATGGCGAATACATTAATACATGACTAATGTCTCCTGCTGGAGGCCAATGGTGTATACATCAATACATGACTAATGTCTCCTGCTGGAGGCCAATGGTAACAACAGAGAGAGGAGACTATAGTCTACTATTGGAGGCCAATGGTGTATACATGAATACATGACTAATGTCTACTGCTGGAGGTCAATAGTAACAACAGAGAGAGGAGACTATAGTCTACTATTGGAGGTCAATGGTGTGTATATCAATACATGAATAATGTCTACTGCTGGAGGTCAATGGTAACAACAGAGAGAGGAGACTATAGTCTACTATTGGAGGTCAATGGTGTATACATGAATACATGACTAATGTCTACTGTTGGAGGTCAATGGTAACAACAGAGAGAGGAGACTATAGTCTACTATTGGAGGTCAATGGTGTATACATAAATACATGACTAATGTCTACTGCTGGAGGTCAATGGTAACAACAGAGAGAGGAGACTATAGTCTACTATTGGAGGTCAATGGTGTATACATCAATACATGACTAATGTCTCCTGCTGGAGGCCAATGGTAACAACAGAGAGAGGAGACTATAGTCTACTATTGGAGGCCAATGGTGTATACATGAATACATGACTAATGTCTACTGCTGGAGGCCAATAGTAACAACAGAGAGAGGAGACTATAGTCTACTATTGGAGGTCAATGGTGTGTATATCAATACATGACTAATGTCTACTGCTGGAGGTCAATGGTAACAACAGAGAGAGGAGACTATAGTCTACTATTGGAGGTCAATGGTGTATACATGAATACATGACTAATGTCTACTGCTGGAGGCCAATGGTAACAACAGAGAGAGGAGACTATAGTTTACTATTGGGGGTCAATGGTGTATACATGAATACATGACTAATGTCTACTGTTGGAGGTCAATGGTAACAACAGAGAGAGGAGACTATAGTCTACTATTGGAGGCCAATGGTGTATACATGAATACATGACTAATGTCTCCTGCTGGAGGTCAATGGTAACAACAGAGAGAGGAGACTATAGTCTACTATTGGAGGTCAATGGTGTATACCCGAATACATGACTAATGTCTACTGCTGGAGGTCAATGGTAACAACAGAGAGAGGAGACTATAGTCTACTATTGTAGGTCAATGGTGTATACATGAATACATGACTAATGTCTCCTGCTGGAGGCCAATGGTAACAACAGAGAGAGGAGACTTTAGTCTACTATTGGAGGTCAATGGTGTATACATGAATACATGACTAATGTCTACTGTTGGAGGTCAATCGTAACAACAGAGAGAGGAGACTATAGTCTCCTATTGGAGGTCAATGGTGTGTATATCAATACATGACTAATGTCTACTCCTGACGGCCAATGGTAACAACAGAGAGAGGAGACTATAGTCTACTATTGGAGGTCAATGGTGTATACATGAATACATGACTAATGTCTACTGTTGGAGGTCAATGGTAACAACAGAGATAGGAGACTATAGTCTACTATTGGAGGTCAATGGTGTATACATGAATACATGACTAATGTCTACTGCTGGAGGTCAATGGTAACAACAGAGAGAGGAGACTATAGTCTACTATAGGAGGTCAATGGTGTATACATGAATACATGACTAATGTCTACTGCTGGAGGTCAATGGTAACAACAGAGAGAGGAGACTATAGTCTACTATAGGAGGTCAATGGTGTATACATGAATACATGACTAATGTCTACTGCTGGAGGTCAATGGTAACAACAGAGAGAGGAGACTATAGCCTACCATTGGAGGTCAATGGTGTATACATGAATACATGACTAATGTCTACTGCTGGAGGTCAATGGTAACAACAGAGAGAGGAGACTATAGTCTACTATAGGAGGTCAATGGTGTATACATGAATACATGACTAATGTCTACTGCTGGAGGTCAATGGTAACAACAGAGAGAGGAGACTATAGTCTACTGCTGAAGGCCAATGGTAACAACAGAGAGAGGAGGCTATAGTCTACTATTGGAGGTCAATGGTGTTTACATGAATACATGACTAATGTCTACTGCTGGAGGTCAATAGTAACAACAGAGAGAGGAGACTATAGTCTACTATTGGAGGTCAATGGTGTGTATATCAATACATGACTAATGTCTACTGCTGGAGGTCAATGGTAACAACAGAGAGAGGAGACTATAGTCTACTATTGGAGGTCAATGGTGTATACATGAATACATGACTAATGTCTACTGCTGGAGGTCAATGGTAACAACAGAGAGAGGAGACTATAGTTTACTATTGGGGTCAACGGTGTATACATGAATACATGACTAATGTATACTGCTGGAGGCCAATGGTAACAACAGAGAGAGGAGACTATAGTCTACTATTGGAGGTCAATGGTTTTTACATGAATACATGACTAATGTCTACTGCTGGAGGTCAATGGTAACAACAGAGAGAGGAGACTATAGTCTACTATTGGAGGTCAATGGTGTGTATATCAATACATGACTAATGTCTACTGCTGGAGGTCAATGGTAACAACAGAGAGAGGAGACTATAGTCTACTATTGGAGGTCAATGGTGTATACATGAATACATGACTAATGTCTACTGCTGGAGGCCAATGGTAACAACAGAGAGAGGAGACTATAGTTTACTATTGGGGGTCAATGGTGTATACATGAATACATGACTAATGTCTACTGTTGGAGGTCAATGGTAACAACAGAGAGAGGAGACTATAGTCTACTATTGGAGGCCAATGGTGTATACATGAATACATGACTAATGTCTCCTGCTGGAGGTCAATGGTAACAACAGAGAGAGGAGACTATAGTCTACTATTGGAGGTCAATGGTGTATACCCGAATACATGACTAATGTCTACTGCTGGAGGTCAATGGTAACAACAGAGAGAGGAGACTATAGTCTACTATTGTAGGTCAATGGTGTATACATGAATACATGACTAATGTCTCCTGCTGGAGGCCAATGGTAACAACAGAGAGAGGAGACTTTAGTCTACTATTGGAGGTCAATGGTGTATACATGAATACATGACTAATGTCTACTGCTGGAGGTCAATGGTAACAACAGAGAGAGGAGACTATAGCCTACCATTGGAGGTCAATGGTGTATACATGAATACATGACTAATGTCTACTGCTGGAGGTCAATGGTAACAACAGAGAGAGGAGACTATAGTCTACTATAGGAGGTCAATGGTGTATACATGAATACATGACTAATGTCTACTGCTGGAGGTCAATGGTAACAACAGAGAGAGGAGACTATAGTCTACTGCTGAAGGCCAATGGTAACAACAGAGAGAGGAGGCTATAGTCTACTATTGGAGGTCAATGGTGTTTACATGAATACATGACTAATGTCTACTGCTGGAGGTCAATAGTAACAACAGAGAGAGGAGACTATAGTCTACTATTGGAGGTCAATGGTGTGTATATCAATACATGACTAATGTCTACTGCTGGAGGTCAATGGTAACAACAGAGAGAGGAGACTATAGTCTACTATTGGAGGTCAATGGTGTATACATGAATACATGACTAATGTCTACTGCTGGAGGTCAATGGTAACAACAGAGAGAGGAGACTATAGTTTACTATTGGGGTCAACGGTGTATACATGAATACATGACTAATGTATACTGCTGGAGGCCAATGGTAACAACAGAGAGAGGAGACTATAGTCTACTATTGGAGGTCAATGGTGTTTACATGAATACATGACTAATGTCTACTGCTGGAGGTCAATGGTAACAACAGAGAGAGGAGACTATAGTCTACTATTGGAGGTCAATGGTGTATACCCGAATACATGACTAATGTCTACTGCTGGAGGTCAATGGTAACAACAGAGAGAGGAGACTATAGTCTACTATTGGAGGTCAATGGTGTATACATGAATACATGACTAATGTCTACTGCTGGAGGTCAATGGTAACAACAGAGAGAGGAGACTATAGTTTACTGCTGAGAATGAAGGGTGTCTGCAGGAAGAGAAGAATAAGGTGATGTGAAGTGAGTGATGTGAGTTTGAGTGTCATGGATACCCTTTTCAGACACAGTATACTGACTCCGAGCCCACCAATCCATCTCTGCCCCTTTCAGGCGGAGTGCCAGTCAGGGTAACAACAAGTACTTATTATAGTAACTTGAGAAAATATACCTAAAACGAATTTATTTTGTTCATCCAAATGTAAACAAATTGTTTCTTTAATGAAATCAGTTAATACAAATATTATTTTAAACGAATCGATGTATATTTAGCATGCCATGTCAATTAGGAAGTATTTTGTATCTTCAGCCTTTACTCTTAAACTTTGTAATACATATACTATAGGCCCGTGGCCTTTCCGTATTGAGAATAAAATAGATTGATCGATTGAAAGTACCATCTCTTAATTCCCTGTGGTATGACGCGACCAAGGACGCTTCACCCTTCCTTCCGGTCTTCAGACAGACGCCACGTCCATCAGACCATGAAGGCGGTTCAAGAAGGGAAAGATGTACTGCTGGAGATCAATGGCGACTACGGGAAGGGAAGACTAATGTCTCCTGCGTAATGGTATCTATTGCGAGAGGGGACATGGGACTGGAATAAACTACTAGCAACTGTTGAATGGTCATCAACGTGTGCTAAAATAGAACAAGTGCAGCTTCAGAAAACATGTCTGTTGTTGTATATGCACCAAAACAACTGAGCAATCAGATTACAACAACTAAATGAAAGTCACTCATAGAGAACTTATTACTTGAGTGTGAGGAATATCGCAGATTCCCTAGAATAACAAGTTTTGCCAGTTTGCAACGATCAGTATATTAAGTGATCTTCCCTATGTCGAATAACCCCTGTACACACTGAACATATGGATCTGCTCCCATCATGGAGGTTGAGGGGTCGCTTGACAGGTTCTCAAAAAGGCTTCCTGTAAGACTTCAATATCGAGGGGTGGTAGGTCTGAATGGTAAGTATGTAAGGATTCATTCGATATATTAAGATCCGGTGAGCAAGCAGGTTAGTGTCCGTACATCCTGTTGCTGGAGGTAAGTAGCGACAACCATTCATTGGGTGGTGTGGCATTATCGTTGAAAGACATGTTCACAGTATCTAGGAAATACCTGCATTCAAGCACGCCTGCTGCAGGAGACAGTTTCTGACAGTTTGAAAGCCGACATGGGTATTTGAGAACGTCAAGTGTTCACGTTGTAAATCTACAGCAGTGAAAATGGGTTGTGCTGGGATGGGATATAACGGCATCGGTATTATTTGAAAACCAAAGAAAATGCATTTGATGGAATATGTACGCGTCTATATGAGTTGGCAGTGTATTATATATGACCTTCAAAGAATCATTTATCATGAATGTATAGGTTAAGTCAGTTTTCAGAGCATCTGGTTGTATACTGCTGTATTTGAATAAGTTACCGCTGAATCTGTATGCAGGGAGGTATTGTTCCTGAGAAAAGCAAAGTACTCAGTAATTGACCCTTTGAAGTTCTGCTTCTTCACAATCTGAAATAACAATTGTAACATTAGTTAACCTTCCGTGGTCATTCAACTGCTTGGCTTTAATAGGTAGCTTAGTGCTATTTCGTCATTATAACTATGGTGATCTTCACATCACTATCTGATACACTTGTCTTGCAAATACTCATAGAAGAACAACACATTTGCCCTACATTTTCGCCCCTTGTCCCATCTGCTTCGTATGGATAAGGTTTTCTACGTACCACCCCCTGAAGCCGCTCTCCTCATCTCGAGACACACTACGTACCACCCCCTAAAGCCGCTCTCCTCATCACAAGACACACATCGTACAACCCCCTGAAGCCGCTCTCCTCATCTCGAGACACACTACGTACCACCCCCTGAAGCCGCTCGCCTCATCACAAGACACACATCGTACAACCCCCTGAAGCCGCTCTCCTCATCTCGAGACACACTACGTACCACCCCCTGAAGCCACTCTCCTCATCACAAGACACACATCGTACAACCCCCTGAAGCCGCTCTCCTCATCACAAGACACACTACGTACAACCCCCTGAAGCCGCTCTCCTCATCACAAGACACACATCGTACAACCCCCTGAAGCCGCTCTCCTCATCTCGAGACACACTACGTACCACCCCCTGAAGCCGATCTCCTCATCTCGAGACACACTACGTACCACCCCCTGAAGCCGCTCTCCTCATCACAAGACACAGATCGTACAACCCCCTGAAGCCGCTCTCCTCATCACAAGACACACATCGTACAACCCCCTGAAGCCGCTCTCCTCATCTCGAGACACACTACGTACCACCCCCTGAAGCCGCTCTCCTCATCACAAGACACACATCGTACAACCCCCTGAAGCCGCTCTCCTCATCACAAGACACACATCGTACAACCCCCTGAAGCCCCTCTCCTCATCTCGAGACATACTACGTACTAACCCCTGAAGCCGCTCTCCTCATCACAAGACACACATCGTACAACCCCCTGAAGCCGCTCTCCTCATCTCGAGACACACTACGTTCTAACCCCTGAAGCCCCTCTCCTCTTCACGAGATACACAACGTACCACCCCCTGGAGCCCCTCTCCTCTTTACGAGATACACTACGTACCACCCCCTGAAGCCGCTCTCCTCATCACAAGACACACATCGTACAACCCCCTGAAGCCGCTCTTCTCATCACAAGACACACATCGTACAACCCCCTGAAGCCGCTCTCCTCATTGAGACACACTATGTACCACCCCCTGAAGCCGCTCTCCTCATCACAAGACACACATCTTACAACCCCCTGAAGCCCCTCTCCTCATCACAAGACACACATCGTACAACCCCCTGAAGCCCCCTCCTCATCTCGAGACATACTACGTACTAACCCCTGAAGCCGCTCTCCTCATCACAAGACACACATCGTACAACCCCCTGAAGCCGCTCTCCTCATCTCGAGACACACTACGTTCTAACCCCTGAAGCCCCTCTCCTCTTCACGAGATACACAACGTACCACCCCCTGGAGCCCCTCTCCTCTTTACGAGATACACTACGTACCACCCCCTGAAGCCGCTCTCCTCATCACAAGACACACAACGTACAACCCCCTGAAGCCGCTCTCCTCATCACAAGAAACACATCGTACTACTCCCTGAAGCCCCTCTCCTCATCACAAGACACACATCGTACAACCCCCTGAAGCCCCTCTCCTCATCACAAGACACACATCGTACAACCCCCTATAGCCCCTCTCCTAATCTCGAGACATACTACGTACTAACCCCTGAAGCCGCTCTCCTCATCACAAGACACACATCGTACAACCCCCTGAAGCCGCTCTCCTCATCTCGAGACACACTACGTACTAACCCCTGAAGCCCCTCTCCTCTTCACGAGATACCCAACGTACCACCCCCTGAAGCCCCTCTCCTCATCACAAGACACACATCGTACAACCCCCTGAAGCCCCTCTCCTCATCACAAGACACACATCGTACAACCCCCTATAGCCCCTCTCCTAATCTCGAGACATACTACGTACTAACCCCTGAAGCCGCTCTCCTCATCACAAGACACACATCGTACAACCCCCTGAAGCCGCTCTCCTCATCTCGAGACACACTACGTACTAACCCCTGAAGCCCCTCTCCTCTTCACGAGATACACAACGTACCACCCCCTGAAGCCCCTCTCCTCTTCACGAGACACACAACGTACTACCCCCTGAAGCCGCTCTCCTTTTCACGAGACACACAACGTACTAACCCCTGAAGCCCCTCTCCTCTTCACGAGACACACTACCTATTACCCCTTGAAGTTCCTCTCCTCTTCACGACACACACAACATACTACCCCATTGAAGCCCCTCTCCTCTTCACGAGACACACAACATACTACCCCATTGAAGCCCCTCTCCTCTTCACGAGACACACAACATACTACCCCATTGAAGCCCCTCTCCTCTTCACGAGACACACAACATACTTACCCCTGAAGTTCCTCTCCTCTTCACGAGACACACAACATACTATCCCATTGAAGCCCCTCTCCTCTTCACGAGACACACAACATACTACCCCATTGAAGTCCCTCTCCTCTTCACGAGACACACAACATACTACCCCCTGGAGCCCATCTTCTCTTCACGAGACATACAACGTACTAACCCCTGAAGCCCCTCTTCTCTTCACGAGACACACAACATACTACCCCCTGAAGCCCCTCTTCTCTTCACGAGACACACAACATACTACCCCCTGAAGCCCCTCTTCTCTTCACGAGACACACAACGTACTACCCCCTGAAGCCCCTCTCCTCTTCACGAGACACGAAACATACTAACCCCTGAAGCCCCTCTCCTCTTCGCGAGACACACAACGTACTAACCCCTGAAGCCCCTCTCCTCTTCACGAGACACACAAAGTACAAAGCCAATCTCATCATGTCTCACCTTCTCCATCAGCCCCCACTCCTCAAGCCAATCTTACCATACCTCACCTTTCGCATCAGCCCCCCACTCCTCCAGCCAATATTATCATGTCTCTTCTCCATCCCCCCGACTCCTCAAGCCATTCTTATCATTTCTCACCTTCCGCATCAGCCCCCACTTTTCCAGCCAATCTTATCATGTCTCACCTTCCGCGTCAGCCCCCGCTCTTCCAGCCAATCTTATCATGTCTCACCTTCCGCATCAGCCTCCGCTCTTCCAGCCAATCTGATCATGTCTCACCTTCCGCATTAGCCCCCGTTCTTCCAGCCAGTCTTATCATGTCTCACCTTCCGCATCAGCCCCCGCCCTTCCAGCCAATCTTATCATGTCTCACCTTCCGCATCAGCCCCCGTTCTTCCAGCTAATCTTATCATGTCTCACCTTCCGCATCAACCCCCGTTCTTCCAGCCAATCTTATCATGTCTCACCTTCCGCATCAGCCCCCACTCTTCCAGCCAATCTTATCATGTCTCAACCTTCCGCATCAGCCCCCACTCCCCAAGCCAATCTTATCATGTCTCAACCTTCCGCATCAGCCCCCAGTCCCCAAGCCATTCTTATCATGTCTCAACCTTCCGCATCAGCCCCCACTCCCCAAGCCAATCTTATCATGTCTCAACCTTCCGCATCAGCCCCCACTCTTCCAGCCAATCTTATGATGTCTCACCTTCCGCATCAGCCCCCTCTCCTCCAGCCAATCTTATCATGTCTCAACCTTCCGCATCAGCCCCCTCTCCTCCAGCCAATCTTATCATGTCTCAACCTTCCGCATCAGCCCCCTCTCCTCAAGCCAATCTTATCATGTCTCAACCTTCCGCATCAGCCCCCGCTCTTCCAGCCAATCTTATGATGTCTCAACCTTCCGCATCAGCCCCCACTCTTCCAGCCACTCTTATCATGTCTCAACCTTCCGCATCAGCCCCCACTCCTCAAGCCAATCTTATCATGTCTCACCTTCCGCATCAGCCCCCTCTCCTCCAGCCAATCTTATCATGTCTCTTCTCCATCACCCCTCACTCCTCAAGCCATTCTTATCATTTCTCACCTTCCGCATCAGCTCCCTCTCCTCAAGCCAATCTTATCATGTCTCTTCTCCATCACCCCTCACTCCTCAAGCCATTCTTATCATGTCTCAACCTTCCGCATCAGCCCTCACTCCTCAAGCCAATCTTATCATGTCTCAACCTTCCGCATCAGCCCCCACTCCTCAAGCCAATCTTATCATGTCTCACCTTCCGCATCAGCCCCCACTCCTCCAGCCAATCTTATCATGTCTCTTCTCCATCACCCCCCACTCCTCAAGCCAATCTTATCATGTCTCAACCTTCCGCATCAGCCCCCACTCCTCAAGCCAATCTTATCATGTCTCACCTTCCGCATCAGCCCCCACTCCTCCAGCCAATCTTATCATGTCTCTTCTCCATCAGCCCCCACTCCTCAAGCCAATCTTATCATGTCTCACCTTCCGCATCAGCCCACCGATCCTCTCCACCTCTTGAAGTCCTATCTGATAAACGGTCTCTGGACTCATGGCTGTCGACAGATGCCATTGGAGACACGCCTTGTAATAATTCTGGCCATCATCAAGTGATCCCACTCCCCACCCCTGCCTAGTCCGGGGGAAATAGTCCTACAGGAATAATGAGGGAAACATGTTATCCACAAAATTAAATGTGAGCAAGTAATATATCTTCGTGTCCCAAATGTTTTAGTAACTAAAATTAAGAAAACAATAATGCACACTTTACAGTATCCCGGCTTGTCACTCCTATTTCAAGCAAACGACGTGACTTAAAGACGAGTATACAAACGTTTTGGTGACAATGTTGCTAACTCACTGTTTCCAGGAATGTCTTCATGTCTTGGAATGCCCCAAGTAATCCTTGAATTAACGAATATGCTCTGTCTCGTAGGTCCTTTCTGCAAATTCAACATTAAGTTAAGTATAAATAAACGATCAATGACTGCTCACATTTTACAATCCATGATCTTTCATCTGTGACACCTACTTGATGTAGAGTGCAACCCACCTGACACACTCATGCGAGGTATTGGTGCAGCCTATTTGGCAGTGTTAGCTGGTGTGTTTGAATGCAGCCTACTTGGCAGTGTTAGCTGGTGAGTTTTAGGTGCAGCCTACTTGGCAGTGTTAGCTGGTGTGTTTGAGTGCAGCCTACTTGGCAGTGCTAGCTGGTGTGTTTGTGTGCAGCCTACTTGGCAGTGTAAGCTGGTGAGTTTTAGGTGCAGCCTACTTGGCAGTGTTAGCTGGTGAGTTTGAGTGCAGCCTACTTTCAGTGTTAGCTGGTGAGTTTGAGTGCAGCCTACTTGGCAGTGTTAGCTGGTGAGTTTGAGTGCAGCCTACTTGGCAGAGTTAGCTGTGAGTTCGAGTGCAGCCTACTTGGCAGTGTTAGCGGGTGGAGTTTGAGTGCAACCTACTTGGCAGTGTTAGCTGGTGTGTTTTAGGTGCAGGCTACTTTCAGTGTTAGCGGGTGCGTTTGAGTGCAACCTACTTGGCAGTGTTAGCTGGTGAGTTTGAGTGCAGCCTACTTGGCAGTGTTAGCTGTGAGTTCGAGTTCAGCCTACTTGGCAGTGTAAGCTGGTGAGTTTAAAGGAAGCCTACTTGGCAATGTTACCGGATGGCGTTTGAGTGCAGCCTACTTGGCAGTGTTAGCTACCGAGTTGAGTGCAACCTACTTGTCAGTGTTAGCTGGTGAGTTTGAGTGCAGCCTACTTGGCAGTGTTAGCGGGTGAGTTTGAGTGCAGCCTACTTGGCAGTGTTAGCGGGTGAGTTTGAATGCAGCCTACTTGGCAGTGTTAGCAGATGAGTTTGAGTGCAACCGACTTGGCAGTGTTAGCTGGTGAGTTTTAGGTGCAGCCTACTTTCAGTGTTAGCTGGTGAGTTTGAGTGCAGCATACTTGGCAGTGTTAGCTGGTGTGTTTGAGTGCAGCCTACTTGGCAGTGTTAGCTGGTGTGTTTGAGTGCAGCCTACTTGGCAGTGTTAGCTGGTGTGTTTGAGTGCAGCCTACTTGGCAGTGTTAGCTGGTGAGTTTGAGTGCAGCCTACTTGGCAGTTTTAGCTGGTGAGTTTGAGTGCAGCCTACTTGGCAGTGTTAGCTGGTGTGTTTGAGTGCAGCCTACTTGGCAGTGTTAGCTGGTGTGTTTGAGTGCAGCCTACTTGGCAGTGTTAGCTGGTGTGTTTGAGTGCAGCCTACTTGGCAGTGTTAGCTGGTGAGTTTGAGTGCAGCCTACTTGGCAGAGTTAGCTGTGAGTTCGAGTGCAGCCTACTTGGCAGTGTTAGCTGGTGAGTTTGAGTGCAGCCTACTTGGCAGTGTTAGCTGGTGAGTTTGAGTGCAACCAACTTGGCAGTGTTAGCTGGTGAGTTTGAGTGCAGCCTACTTGGCAGTGTTAGCTGGTGAGTTTGAGTGCAACCTACTTGGCAGTTTTAGCTGGTGAGTTTGAGTGCAACCTCCTTGGCAGTGTTAGCTGGTGAGTTTGAGTGCAGCCTACTTGGCAGTGTTAGCTGGTATGTTTGAGTGCAGCCTACTTGGCAGTGTTAGCTGGTGTGTTTGAGTGCAGCCTACTTGGCAGTGTTAGCTGGTGTGTTTGAGTGTAGCCTACTTGGCAGTGTTAGCTGGTGTGTTTGAGTGCAGCCTACTTGGCAGTGTTAGCTGGTGAGGTTGAGTGCAGCCTACTTGGCAGTGTTAGCTGGTGTGTTTGTGTGCAGCCTACTTGGCAGTGTTAGCTGGTGAGTTTGAGTGCAACCTACTTGGCAGTGTTAGCTGGTGTGTTTGAGTGCAGCCTACTTGGCAGTGTTAGCTGGTGAGTTTGAGTGCAGCCTACTTGGCAGTGTTAGCTGGTGTGTTTGAGTGCAGCCTATTTGGCAGTGTTAGCTGGTGTGTTTGAGTGCAGCCTACTTGGCAGTGGTAGCTGGTGAGTTTGAGTGCAGCCTACTTGGCAGTGTTAGCTGGTGTGTTTGAGTGCAGCCTACTTGGCAGTGTTAGTTGGTGTGTTTGAGTGCAGCCTACTTGGCAGTGTTAGCTGGTGAGTTTGAGTGCAACCTACTTGGCAGTGTGAGTTGGTGAGTTTGAGTGCAACCTACTTGGCAGTGTTAGCTGGTGAGTTTGAGTGCAGCCTACTTGGCAGTGTTAGCTGGTGTGTTTGAGTGCAGCCTATTTGGCAGTGTTAGCTGGTGTGTTTGAGTGCAGCCTACTTGGCAGTGGTAGCTGGTGAGTTTGAGTGCAGCCTACTTGGCAGTGTTAGTTGGTGTGTTTGAGTGCAGCCTACTTGGCAGTGTTAGCTGGTGAGTTTGAGTGCAACCTACTTGGCAGTGTGAGTTGGTGAGTTTGAGTGCAACCTACTTGTCAGTGTGAGTTGGTGAGTTGAGTGCAACCTACTTGTCAGTGTGAGTTGGTGAGTTTGAGTGCAACCTACTTGGCAGTGTGAGTTGGTGAGTTTGAGTGCAACCTACTTGGCAGTGTTAGCTGGTGAGTTGAGTGCAACCTACTTGTCAGTGTGAGTTGGTGAGTTTGAGTGCTAGATTCGGAACAGTACTCACTTGGCAGTGTCAGAAAAGGGGAATTCGTCTAGAAGACCTGTAAAAGGTTCATAAAATGGCGATTCCTCCGGGCGGACAAGCAGTCGTTCTATTTGTGCAGGTACTCGAATCTGTCAGGAGACATACATATATTGCAGAGTATGACCAATAGGCAAAATATAAGTACTGATGAACCTAAACTATCATTTCTTGCCTATAACTAAGATTACATAATCATAAATGTCAGACGATGCATGGACACGTTATACTTACAACGGAGACATTGTGCATGGTATGGTTGATTCCGATCGCTGTTCGATACAGGTCCTGATATTCAGCTAACTGTAAGATGGAGACGAAAGCATGGCAGCGAATGCGTATGTTGGTTCACGGCAACAATAGCAAAACTTCTTGTCATTGGCCCAGGTCAGATAAATAGGAAGTTAAAAGAATTCGGTTAAAAATTACACCTTAATGACGTTTGTTACGTCAACTTTCCATTCTACAGATCGCTAACATACTGATGCTGCTATTGAAGCTGATGTCATGTCTGACAGTGTTTCTATTCTACAGATCGCTAACATACTGATGCTGCTATTGAAGCTGATGTCATGTCTGACAGTGTTTCTATTCTACAGATCGCTAACATACTGATGCTGCTATTGAAGCTGAGGTAATGTCTGACAGTGTTTCCATTCTACAGATCACTAACATACTGATGCTGCTATTGAAGCTGATGTCATGTCTGACAGTGTTTCTATTCTACAGATCGCTAACATAATGATGCTGCTATTGAAGCTGAAGTCATGTCTGACAGTGTTTCTATTCTACAGATCGCTAACATACTGATGCTGCTATTGGAGCTGATGTCATGTCTGACAGTGTTTCCATTCTACAGATCGCTAACATACTGATGCTGCTATTGGAGCTGATGTCATGTCTGAGAGTGTTTCCATTCTACAGATCGCTAACATACTGATGCTGCTATTGGAGCTGAGGTAATGTCTGACAGTGTTTCCATTCTTCAGATCGCTAACATACTGGTGCTGCTATTGGAGCTGAGGTAACGTCTGACAGTGTTTCCATTCTTCAGATCGCTAACATACTGATGCTGCTATTGGAGCTGATGTCATGTCTGACAGTGTTTCAATGTGTTCCCATGACCTCCTTATGACAACATACTTGCAATGGGGTATTCTCAAGTCTGACAAGGAAGTTTTCATAGTCGCCTCGTGTGAAGAAAGGCGTGGCCTCCACGTGGTGAACTGGGTCCACGTGTATTCCCTCCAGGAAGTTCAAAGGATTGATTGACCCATATCTGAATTCCATGGACGAATACTTTAGTTACAGTCATATCAGGCAATAAATTACAGTAGGTTGTGTATATTTAACCATTGAAAACTATTTCAGCGGAATAATATATCATGAAGAGTGCTATGAAAGACAAGCCGATACATTATATCACCCTCAGATAATGCAGCGGTAGGAACAGTGAGGGTAATTTTATGGTAGATTGTGAACACAGAATCTACAAACTGTAGTTCAAAAGAAATTAGTACAATTTTCTTGATTCCCGTTTGTAAAAAGCGTGTGATTGCACATTAGTCTAATTTATTAAACTCTCTGAATAAATTATGTCCATTATGTCCATTGACTAAACTGTTATCTTATTCAAACAAATGCATGAGATCATGACAGCGAAACCCAACCGAAGTGTGCACGTAACACCCACCTCCTCCATCTGTAGCCTTCCAGGTAGGTCTCAAGCACATCCTTCAAGATGCGGTAATTTATCCTGTCCGTCTTACACAGCTCTGAAGCATCAATAGTTTCTAAATCCTCTTTAAACATGTCTGCTATTTCCTAAAACAAAACACCAGGTGCATGTTAACACGATAGTATTACTGAATCTATTCCAATAATGGCATCGCATCAAGTACTTTTCTGTGTGTTCAATGATTTGCACGGGTAGATGATTGAGTGAAGAAAAAACAATTACTTTAAAAGGACACACTTACTTTTCTTTCGTCCATTCGGGCGAGACTGAACGCCTGCAGCCTGTCGTTAAAGCGATATGTGCCAGAGTAGGTGGCGAACTCGGGCGAATCCTCCAGCCGCCAGTCGTAGAACTCCTGTAGGAGAAGATGGAGGGAGGTGGTGGCATCGCCTGGATACAGACACATACTAGGAGTCAAACCTCACAACTGATACTACTTGATGACCAGACTCTTCTTGGAAGCTTATATATGGTCTGTACTGCAATCAGATTCGGAGTATTTTTTATGCAGTTTCAAACTGTGCTGCTGTTCGTGAAATGAATTAAAACAGATGTCAAAATCCTTTTATGTTTTGTTTATGTTTCTCAAATAGTTCCTTCTCGTATGGCCCCTCAGCACGTTCCGACAGCTTCTTCAGGTCACAGAGTAGCCAGCCAGTATTCTCTCTAAACTAAGCAATAGTTATACGTGTTTCTTGAAGTGACATTGAGAAGTTGACATGATGAACAATGGAGATAGTTCTATGGATATACAACTTCTTTATTAAATGATGCTTTCAATGCAATACAGCAGGTGTACATCCATACACCTATCTCCCTTGCTCAGTTATACTTGTTGTCTGAAACTCGTTTGGTGTTTCAGTATGGCGTAATGCAGTTTGTTTTCATTATGAATACTTGTGCCAGTCTGTATTCCAGATCATGATATTTGATGCAAATTTGGATTGGATTGGGTGACTCCGAGAGTCCGACAGTCATTTACACGTGACGTCTACGGAATGGTTACTTACCTCGTACAAACATGTGTAAGGCCATGTGAGACATCAGAAACACCATCGGTAATCTGAAGAATGCAATACACATAAGGCATATATTTTAACAATGACATTGCAGCTTGGTTTCTTTTAAAGGCAACTATCATGTCGTTATCAAAAAGAATGTCAGTACCGAGAAATATTTGAATACGTAAGGTCTGAATACGTTTCGAATAACCATCGACTCGGTTGAGATGCATCTCATCTTCAACATTACAGTTGATGAGTATCACTTTATACCTGTTTGTCCATTGTATACTGATATGAACAAAAAACTTTTGTATCAATGAAAAACATTTTGTTAAACCTAATATTCACACATTCCACGTATGAACGACAACCAACAGTTGTGTGTGTAATTATTAAAATATTTTGCCGTTTACGATTAAATTTGGGTTTATTCAAATTGACTGTTAAGACATTGCCCTATCACTCAATGTTTCAGGTTCAACAAAGCGTTCGCCTTTTATTTGGTCATGCCAAAATGAGTATACACCTACGGGCCTTACTTGAACAGTATTTAATCAACGAAACAAATTATCAGTTTTCATCTTGTTAGGAATGCAAAATGAGCCTCCCTCCTCAGGACCACACAAAGCGTGCAATATTGACCTGACAAACGACGGAAACAGTGGTAGTTAGATAGAAATATTGTGTGTAAAATGCAATGTTCCTTTCTGAGGTGTGAAGATGAATGGAAATGTGTTGTGAAGATAACCACCAGTCTGAGATTCTTGTAAGGACGTTTACCTTGATATCTGATTACAAACTTAAACATCAGTTCCTGAAGGATAACATCAAGTGGTCTTATTGCAGCCTGCAAGTTCTATACATGAGCAGATTTGTGTGGCAGCCAGAAGGGTCGGCGCTGGGAAACGACTGTGGCAATGGCAGTGCCTGCTCTCCTAGAGGAGGACCTTGAGACTGCGACAGGTGGGCAGAAAGAGGTGAAACGGTAAGAGTCGCGCATTCACCTGTACATACCGGATGTGACGCAACCCAACACAGCTGGTTACATCACTTGTAATAGATCCATTACAGTGAGTGCGAGAGGATGAAGAGAGTAACCAGCTCATCTTCCAATCCTAGGTTTTGAAGAGGTTCTCTTCCAAAGCTTGGTTTTGAAATGGGTCACTTCTAAACCTGCTTTGAGGTTTTACATTTCAATACCTAGGTTTTACAATTGGCGTTTTAAAAACTTGCCACTTGATATGAACACAATTGTGTTTGATGATTGGTTAAAAGTCACACATTTTGTTTATTTGAAAATTCCGTGACTTGAATCGAACCTGCAACTTTACATATCGTATTAAGGTTTGTCACAACTGGGCCACTGGGACAGCTGATGAGGTGTTGTTCAATGTATCATGTCATGACTCTAGCTAGTCCATGCTGCACGTGGTTTTTCTCTCGCACGCTTTGATTGAAATCCTTTTATATCGCGACACACTGTATTGTTTTACTATAAGTTATGTCGATGTATTCTTATTTTCTCTGGTACTTCCTGCATTTAGACGGTTTTTAAGTTGAATACAACACACCTCCGAGGTTTTGGTTGAAAAAATAAAACATAGAGCTCGGTTCTTTATTTTTAAGCTCGCGGTTTTACATTTTCAACCAAAACCTCGGAGGTGTGTTTTATCCTATACATAACAGTGAGTGAGTTGTGTTTAACGCCTCTTTTAACATTATTCCAGTTATATCACGGCGTGTCAGCTTAATGTGGGAGGAAAGCACGAAGTGATGCAGGTCCCAGACGTTTACAACTTTGGTGAAACCCACGAGCACGGGTATGGTGCTGACAAACCTAGAAACATAATCGGGGCGAACCGGGATTCGAACCCACAATCATAGGTTTCTGGCGGGACGCAACTCTGCACAGCGAAACGCGGCGCCTGAGACGACTGGGCTCCCCGTGCCCCCCTATACATAACAGTATGCTTCTGGGACCAATGGACACACCCTAACAATAATGCTCATTTTTTGCACAAAGTGTTAAAGGATTCTTTTTTAAATAATATAAAGTAATATTATATTCATACCACACCTTTACAAGGTATGTGGAAGGGTATATAGGAAACGGGTGCCGTCTGTCCGTAAAACATCCTTACAAGCTGTATACCAACCCAATATCAGTGGACCGCCTCCGCGGTCTAGTGGTAATGCGTCCGCCCGGAGAGCAAAAGACGTTAATAGATGTTACTTGTTGTTACCCTGCCTGGCGCTCGGCATTAAGGGGCTAAAACAAGGACAGATCGGCTCGGAGTCAGTATACTCTGTCTGAGCTGGGTAGTCATGTTAAACTGCGGCATAGTATCTCAGTGGGTTAGCATATATAATCGGCAATGGTCCGGACTAGTAGAAGCAACCAAACACACACACACTTGCATGCACGTCGCCATGTAAGTGCAATAATCTTGAGCACGACGTTAAACCCCATTTCACCTCCCAATGTCATCATCGTTCGATAATACATATATTCTGAAATTAAATGATTAATCTTTCCATACATATTAATGAAGACATCTCCTCCAATTTAAGGTCGTGATTCACAATTTGCACGTGCGCGTTAAATGCACGGCGCACAGTTTGGAGGTTTGCCTGTCTGTTGGGAGCATGATGCTGATACACCGTAAATAACGCTTTCGCAATGCCCCGGCTTCCTGAAAAGCAACGTCTACGCGCCGTGGAGGGTATTGCTGCAGACATGTTTACATTACCATCTACAGCAGGGCAACACTCATGACTTACCGCGAGCCGGTCGTCAACGTGTGACGTCACGTCAACAAGACTACCATATTTCGTTGGTGCATCTATGGAATCTATACCAAACTTCTACATTAACAGCTCCTGGTTTGAAACTAATAAGTGTCAGAACCGTACGCAGCCGATGGCTCTGATGGTCGTGCAAGGGTTTACAGGCGTCGAGGAGAACGTTTCACCGACGCTTGCGTTACCCAAAGTTTTCAGTTTGCGGATGGAAGTGTAATGCTATTGGATGGCGTCACTACTCATGGGAGATCACAACTCATCATCGTTTATGTCAAACTTGAGTGACGTCCGCTACCGGGAAGACATCGTTCGAGATCCCGTTCTACCCTTCGTGCAAATGCAGGGACGTAACGTCACAGCAGGAGAATGCCCGCCAACACCAATCTCTGATTGATCGTGCCTTCAATGCAACGCCGCTGCCTCACCCGTTTCAACGCAAATAGTCACACCCGATATTGACATTGTTGATTGAGGTGTCACACCACCCCTCTTTAGGGCGTGTCGCTCTGTCTCCTGTTGCCAGGTATGGGTTTCGTCAATGAATGTCTTATGATAAAACATTGACCAGACGAATGACCAAATAGTATGTTGCTATTTTAAATAACAAAACAACTACACCACTTTGCATGAAGCACAGTTAAACTGTTTTTCGCTTGTTTATTTAAAGTGATGCATATGCTCAATTAGTATTTCAAATATTAATAGATATTACGGTTCGTTTGCAACTTTTCATTTTTTAAATTTAAAGATTAGCGTTTGGGCAAAGATAATTTTGAACTTTTTCTTTATTTTGTTATAAAGGCTTTTGACAGTCAAAATATATATACTGAACCAAATTAAAAACTTCACAATCCTAAAATTTTAACATTTTGACCAGTTATCATTGTGGGCCCTTATTGTGTATTTAAACAGTAATGGCCACGTATTGTCTTCAGATAACACCCGTTTTTGTGCAGGTGAATCGATCAAAATCATGTGCACAGCACTATAGTGGCAAAAGTGGTTTTTCATGTGCAACTGGTCACGTGGCCATAATACCGCACGTGTTTTCAGCCATACTTGTTAGCAGTCATTAACAAAAAAAGGAAAACACAAGAAAACAAAAGTCTTTACGGCCATTTGTCATGCCACGCCTTTCAAATGTGCAACGTGAACACGCCATCGGCATGTTGCAGACAGGAACGTCCGTAGATGAAGTCGCAAGGACGATGGGTTGTAGTCGACGGACTGTTTATGATTTACAGACGCGTCTACAGCAAACGGGTACCACCGCTGATCGCCCTCGGCCAGATCGACCACGTGTGACGTCACATGCAGAAGATCGTCAGATTGTCTTACGTCACCTCCGTAACCGATTTTTGACGGCTACATCAACCAGAAATGAACTGTTTAGGGGTAGACTGAGTGCGCAAACTGTTCGAAACCGTCTGAGAACTGCTCACCTTCAAGCACGACGGCCATACTGCGGGCCGATTCTGACTCAATTACACAGACGTCAACGTCAATTGTGGGCACAGCGACGCTTACGATGGACTCAGAGGAATTGGAATCAAGTCGTCTTCAATGATGAATCCCTATTTCATCTTCGATTTGCTGATGGTAGGGCGAGGGTGTGGAGACGCCGTCATGAACGTTACGCCCAGTGTTGTGTACAGGAAGTTGACAGATTTCGAGGCGGAAGTGTCATGGTGTGGGGTGCTTTCTGTGGCAATGCACGTTCCAGGCTTCTTGTCATCCGTGGCAACCTCAACGCTGCTGCTTACCGCGACCAGGTACTGGCCTTTTGTGGCAGCACATGGACCCGGTTTGATCTTCCAACACGACAATGCCAGACCCCACACAGCAATTTTGACAAGGACTTTCCTTCAGAATGCCGGAGTCAACGTCATGGACTGGCCGTCAAGGTCTTCCGACCTCAATCCCATCGAACACGTCTGGGATGCTCTTGGCAGAAGTCTGCGCACTCTCCAGAACCAACCACAGAATTTGCAAGATCTTGGCACCATTTTGCAGCAACAATGGCGTCGTCTTCCCAATCATGTGTTCACAAGCATCACAAGGTCCATGCGGAGGCGTTGTGGAGGCGTTGTTGTCAACGCACATAGTGGCCATACACACTACTGAACTTGTGTGTCATCAGATTCTCGTGCTTGGGACTTATGATTTAAATTGTTGATGTTATTACCGAATACCGTAGGTGCTTGGAACAAATTATGGTTACCACCGTTAATTAAAGGCCTTCTTTGGACATTAATGATTAAAAATTACCTTCTCTGAAACATTTGTCCGTTGTATATCATATATGGGATTACTTTTAAAAATGTGAAGTTTTAATTTGACTCAGTATACATTATAACAAGAGCTTATCATCCATTTCATATGTTTACTGCAATGTTGGTGCCTGTTTGTACCCTTTCATTGGTTGTTATAGGATCGGACAAGCCTAATATCATCCTAGTTAGCTGCGTGTTGGTGCCTGTTTGTAACCTTTCATTGGTTGTTATAGGATCGGACAAGCCTAATATCATCCTAGTTAGCTGCGTGTTGGTGCCTGTTTGTAACCTTTCATTGGTTGTTATAGGATCGTACAAGACTTATATCCTCCTAGTTAGCTGCGTGTTGGTGCCTGTTTGTACCCTTTCATTGGTTGTTATAGGATCGGACAAGACTTATATCCTCCTAGTTAGCTGCGTGTTGGTGCCTGTTTGTACCCTTTCATTGGTTGTTATAGGATCGGACAAGCCTAATATCATCCTAGTTAGCTGCGTGTTTGCATACCAAAGTAACTGCATACAGGCTCTGCCAGGCTACCATAGACGTGTCACCAGATGATTGTGTAACTCATACTATATGGTTATTTGTCCAGCTCTCTCGCCGTTGACCAGACTGGTCGTACTCCGGGAGGGTGATGGCTGTCTGAGAGAAATGAGAGGCCTATACCATACATCTGAAGGGCCGGGTTCGCTCCTACAGAGTACGTTCCTCTGTTACTCTCAACATACTACTACATAATTGTGAGTAGCATAAAGTCCGGTTCTCTTCTCTTATGTTTTGTTAAGGCCGTAGATAATAACATATTATAACTGTCTTCTAGGTTCAACAACGGCGTTGTTAACCGCGACTGAACGTCCGCAGTATATATCGTGCAGTTGGGGAGTGATAACACGCGGTTGCCAAGTGTTTTGCTGTGGTTGTACACCTACATCACAGAAAGCATGAACTTACACATAGGGCGGCGCGTGATTTAGCAGTGGGCACAGCAGTCCGCCCCCTCTCACTAATGTTGGTAAACAACAGGAATATCACCGGTGAACATGCGGTCTCAAGGAAGCAAAGGTACAAGAGAACACACATGAATGAGAATATACCATTACTATCTGGAAGGGTTCAGATATATTAGGCATGTCCATGAATATATTATCTTGAAGGTCGCGTCCAGACTGTTTGACGTAGTGCTAGTCCAGCATATATGCTAGGGTTGTGTGCCTTTGAATCACGATGTACTGAGAGTTATGTATCTTTGTATCACCAGGCACTGAGAGTTATGTAGCATTGTATGATTATGTACTGAGAGTTATGTAACTTTGTATCAGCAAACACCGAGAGTTACATGTATGTAACTTTGTATCACCAGATACTACACGTGTATGTGCTGACTTTGTATCACCAAATTATGAAACATTGTATCAGCAGACACTGAGAGTAATGATACTTTGTATCAGCAGACACTGAGTTATGTAACTGAGTTATGTAGCGTTGCATCACTATGTACTGAGAATTATGCGACTTTGTATCACCAGGCACGAAGAGTTGTGTGACTTTGTATCACCAGGCACTGAGCGTTATGTGACTTTGTATCACCAGGGGCGGTCGGGTAGCCTAGTGGTTAAAGCGTTCGCTCGTCACGCCGAAGACCCGGGTTCGATTCCCGACATGGGTACAATGTGTGAAGCTCATTTCTGGTTCCTCCCGCCGTGATATTGCTGTAACATTGCTAAAAGTGGCATAAAACCATACTCACTCACTCACTCACTTGTATCACCAGACACTGAGTAGTTTGTGTTAGCAGACATTGACAGTTATTTAACTTTGTATCACAAGACGCTGAGAGCTATGTGACTTTCTATCACCACACACCGGGTGATTATGTGATCAGCAGACACTCAGAGTAATGTAGCTTGTATGACTATGTACTGAGAGTTATGTAACTTTGTATCACTAGACACCGAGAGTTATGGGACATTGTATCAAGAGACACTGTGAGTTATGTAACTTTGTATCAGCAGACACTGAGGGTTATACGACTTGTATTACAAGACACTGGAGAAACCGAGTTATAAATATGACTTTAAATCAGCAGAAACTGGGAGTTATGTGACTTTGTATCAGGAAACATAGAATAATGTGACTTTGTATTACCAGACACGGAGAGTTATGTGACATTGTTTCAGCAGACAGTGAGAGTTGTGTGACTTTGTATCAGCAGACAGTGAGAGTTATGTGACTTTGTATCAGCAGACACTGAGAGTTATGTGACTTTGTATCACCAAACACGGAGAGTTATGTGACTTTGTATCACCAGACACGGAGAGTTGTGTGACTTTGTTTCAGCAGACAGTGAGAGTTGTGTGACTTTGTATCACCAGGCACTGAGGGTTATGTGACGTTGTATCACCAGGCACTGAGGGTTATGTGACGTTGTATCAACAGACACGGAGAGTTATATTGACTTTGTATCAGCAGACAGTGAGAGTTATGTGACTTTGTATCAGCAGACACTGAGAGTTATGTGACTTTGTATCAGCAGACACTGAGAGTTATGTGACTTTGTATCAGCAGACACTGAGAGTTATGTGACTTTGTATCAGGAAACATATAATTGTGTGACTTTGTATCACCAGACACGTAGAGGTATGTGACTTTGTATCAGGAAACATAGAATTATGTGACTTTGTATCACCAGACACGGAGAGTTATGTGACTTTGTATCACCAGACACGGAGAGTCGTGTGACTTTGTTTCAGCAGACAGTGAGAGTTGTGTGACTTTGTAGCAACAGACACCGAATAGGTATATGACTTTGTATCAGGGGACAATGAGAGTCATGTAACTTTGTATCACCAGACACTGAGAGTTATGTGACGTTGAATCAACAGACACGGAAAGTTATGTGACTTTGTATCACCAGGCACTGAGAGTTATGTGACGTTGAATCAACAGACACGGAGAGTTATGTGACTTTGTATCACCAGACACTGAGAGTTATGTGACTTTGTATCACCAGACACTGAGAGTTATGTGACTTTGTATCAGGAAACATATAATTGTGTGACTTTGTATCACCAGACACGGAGAGGTATGTGACTTTGTATCAGCAGACACCGAGAGTTATGTGACTTTGTATCACAAGGCAGTGAGAGTAATGTGACTTTGCATCACAAGGCACTGAGCGTTATGTGACTTTGTATCAGCAGGCACTGAGAGTTATGTGACTTTGGATCTCCAGACATCGACAGTTCTGTGACTTTGTATCTACGGACACCGACAGTTAAGTGACGTTATATTAGGAGACACCGAGAGCTATCTGATTTGTGTATCAGGGGACATTGAGAGTTATGCGACTTTGTATCACCAGACACTGAGAGTTATGTACATTTGTATCACCAACGTCGAGAGTTATATGACTTTGTATCAGTAAACAGTGAGAGTTATGCAACTTTGTATCACTATGTGCTGAGAGTTATATGACTTTGTATCACAAGAAAATGACTTTCTTTATCTAGACACCGAGAGTCATGTAACTTTGTATCAGCAGACACCGAGACTTATGTGACTTTCTATCAACAGACACTAAGAGCTATGTGACTTTACATCAGCAGACACCGAGACTTATGTGACTTTCTATCAACAGACACTGAGAGTTATGTGACTTTACATCAGCAGACACCGAGACTTATGTGACTTTCTATCAACAGACACTGAGAGTTATGTGACTTTCTATCAACAGACACTGAGAGTTATGTGACTTTCTATCAACAGACACTGAGAGTTATGTGACTTTACATCAGCATACACTGAGAGTTATGTGACGTTGTATCACCAGACACTGAGAGTTAAATGACTTTCTTTCAGCAGACACTGAGAGTTATGTGAGGTTGAATCAACAGACACTGAGAGTTATGTTAATTTGTATCAGCAGACACTGAGAGTTATGTGACTTTCTATCAACAGACACTGAGAGTTATGTGACTTTACATCAGCAGACACCGAGACTTATGTGACTTTCTATCAACAGACACTGAGAGTTATGTGACTTTCTATCAACAGACACTGAGAGTTATGTGAC
Organism: Haliotis rufescens; assembly: GCF_023055435.1. Classification (NCBI taxonomy): domain Eukaryota; kingdom Metazoa; phylum Mollusca; class Gastropoda; order Lepetellida; family Haliotidae; genus Haliotis; species Haliotis rufescens. The sequence goes on from NW_025964383.1 coordinate 7,226,431, forward strand.
TTTACATCAGCAGACCCTGAGAGTTATGTGACGTTGTATCACCAGACACTGAGAGTTACATGACTTTCTTTCAGCAGACACTGAGAGTTATGTGAGGTTGAATCAACAGACACTGAGAGTTACGTGACTTTGTATCAGGAGACACTGAGAGTTATGTGACGTTGTATCAGGAGACACTGAGAGTTATGTGACGTTGTATCAGGAGACACTGAGAGTTATGTAACTTTGTATCAGCAGACACCGAGAGTTACGTGACTTTGTATCAGCAGACACCGAGAGTTATGTGACGTTGTATCAGGAGACACTGAGAGTTATGTAACTTTGTATCACCAGACACTGAGTTATGTAATTTTGTATCAGCAGACACTGAGAGTTATGTAACTTTGTATCAGCAGACACTGAGAGTAACGTTACTTTGTATCAGGAGACACTGAGAGTTATGTGACGTTGTATCACCAGACACTGAGTTATGTAACTTTGTATCACCAGACACTGAGAGTTACGTGACGTTGTATCACCAGACACTGAGAGTTATGTAACTTTGTATCACCAGACACTGAGAGTTATGTGACGTTGTATC